>NC_046184.1:153085038-155583788 GCF_011004875.1 Balearica regulorum gibbericeps | reverse complement strand
AAGTGTATGCACAATTTGTTTGAAAGCCATGACAAAAGAACAGCTTACTGAATTCCATAAAGTAAATCTGCTGAGTGATAATCAGAAAATAACCATGATGATAACCTCCTCGGAAATGACAGTATCTATTATATTGAAGGAAATGGAATTAAAACAAATAATACCTTCAAATATCCTAAAAAAATTGTGATTGTTTCATCAAAATTACTTGAAGTTTCTAAGTAGAATGCAGTGAAAAAGCAAAAAAGGAAGAGAATTTATTTTTGTGCCTCATTTTATAGTTCTTTTCCATTGCACTAGACAGTGTAGTTACAGGGCATTCACTTTTGCTGTTCTCCTCATTCTGGTTTTGACCTTTTTTTTTTATAACCTCTCTGCAGAGTCAGAGAAAAGATTGCATTTGGGATGATTAGCAGAAACTTCAGGAAAAGAAATAGAGACTTTTGGAGATACAGGAGAATGAGGACAAATAACTCTTCAAACTTGAAAAAAATACAACGATGAACCTTAGTTTTCTTGAGATTATGTGTTTCCTATTTATAAAATGAAAGTTTAGGTATACCTATACAACCATCTGAACAACCTTATAGACGTTAGAAAGTGAAATTTCCATTATGCCACAGCATAGACATACTATTTATATACTATGCTCTCGACTTTTAGAAAAATGGGAAAAAGTGGGAAAATGTTGGAATTAGTTTTGTGAGAAATTCCTCAGTATCTTTCAAATTTTGGTCATGTGAACCAAGCTGAAAAAACAGAACTGAGGTTTTTGCTTTCTATGAACTGGGTAAGTAGGGAATGTAAGAGATGACTTTAGTGTCTCTGTTCTGAATAACACTCCGTATTGCTTAGGCAGTTTCTAACCCTACCTGAGACTCAAATCCCTATCTGTAAAAATATAGCTAGTAATGTGTCCTTTATACTGTCCTCCTCTCTCTTGCCTACTTAGAACCTAGGCTTTTCAGACCAGGGGACATCTCTTTACTGCAATCTGTGATCTCTTCAAAGGTTTCTAGAGCACCGATACCCAAACATAGCAACTGCGCTGCTAAATGGGAACCAAAAGGATGGATGGAGCTGATGAATGTAAGCACAAAGAACATGGATCCTTTGATAACACCATTTGAGAAAACAATCCTGAAGAAGAGACATCAGTAAGAAAGTGGTATAAAGGAAGGAATAAAGAAAGAAAAATGTTCTGAGGAAGCCCAGAAAGGACTATCATTCAGTTAATATGAATGATTTAGAGCATCTTTTTAATCCTTGTTTTAGGGTCTATATAAAACTGATAAGCACAAGATTAAGAGGAAAAAGAAGCTGAGGTGTGATTAACATTTCTCAATATCAGCGTTTGTATTCTGACTGCCACACTGTCAGAGGATAAAATTGCTTTGTGACCTATTTGTTGTGCTGCAGGCAGATGATACAAGCAGCATGCTGAAGAGGATAGCTCTTTCTAAATGTGCCTATCCATGTACTTGTTCAACTTGGTTTCAAGAGGCACACAGAAGCTGAGGTAAAACATTCTGTAACAGTATCAATTAAAAAAAAAAAAAAACCAACCCTCGATCCACACAAAAATGCAATTGATTTGATTCCTGTTGTCCAAACACTACAATACGATGAATGAATTCAAGCACAGTGAAGTACAGGGAAACACAGAGCAGTTTGCAAATGTTCTTTTGTCAGAGACTTTGTTTTGTATGTATGCAGTTTCAAACCTGTCCTCTGAGGTTCGTTTACACCCCATAAAACATGCAAGCAAGCCTTGCAGCAAAGACCATGACCTAGACCGCTCTTTTTTTCCCCTATTGTGCATGAACTACCAAATTACAGATACATCTCCCTTTTGTCTGAAACTGGGTTATTACTGTTACTATCGATAGCATTTATTACACAAAGTGGAACAAAGATTAGTGAGCATTCAGCACACATATATGTACGTGCCCAGCTAAAGGCAAAGGGCCAGGGTGCCGATTTAAGAAAAGCATATGGGAATCATCTTGCAGGTAGGAAGACAGAGAACTGCGTTCTCCTAAATACTGGATCAGTGCTGTAATTGCAGAGTTATTGGACAAACTCCAATAGTAGTGCTCCATCTAAAAGCGCAAGTGAAATGAATATGGCCATTCCTAGTGCGCCTTGTACAGCACTCAGTCATGTCAATATTTATCAAGGAAAATCTGAGCACACCAATTGTGTTATATCCCTCTGGATAAATAAGAAATGAGAATGCACATCTAGTTGGAGGATTTCAAAAGTACCAAACTGCTCAGTGATTTCAGAACAGTTATTTCTGTGCAAGAACTGTTGATCCTTAAGCATACAGTGAATTTAGCAGTAAAATCTTAGGCAGCCAGAAGTTAGGTATGTGTTTTTAAGATTATAGTCTTGGACTTAGACGGATAAATTTGACATAGCATCAATTTAAGCACCTTTATAAATCTGCATCTGTGACAATGCAGCAGTATTTCCATTAACGGGTGGTTTCTCTGGTATTCCCTCTGGTGACAAACCCATCTACTTTACATTTCAACCTTCCAGTGCTGCATCGGTTCACTGCACCATTTGATCCAAGTATCCTCTCGGAAAACAAGATCTGCATCTGCTGCTGCACAATTTCACAGGTATCTTATTCTTTTGAGAAGAAAACCTATTCATTTTATTTGAAGAAGATATTTTTCTAAAGAAAATTCTGAAGAAGCATTACTTTTTATGACAAAACAAAAAAATTTGTCATTAAGACGACTGTATTACCAGACCAAAAAGTATAAGGAATACGACTATAAAATACAGGTCTTATTTTCTATAACCAGCCCTAGTAAAGATTATATCTTTCCTCCTAAACAATTGCAACATGAAAGAAATCTCCATTTAAGCTGACTTTCAGTAACTTGTGGAAACAACCCTTCACACTACTGTAGATAGGTAACAAATTTATAAGCATCTGCTATCTGGGCCTCTAAATTATCCTCAAATGCCTCTTATAAGGTTTTCAGAATGGATTATTTATATTTTCCCTGAAAGTAGAACCATATAAGCTCTACTTCTTCTACAACATATCCATCAATGACAGATTTTGTATATGAGAAATAAAATGTCATATCCTCAATATTTGCAAAGGATAACCAGATACAGAAGTTAAAGAATTGATACTAATACAAACATTTCATTACTTTTTTAAAAAACATAAATAACATCCTTTTTTTTTCTAAAATATAAGAATAGCTAGGAAAATGTGCCAGGATCTGTGCAAAAGCCTTGAAATAAAAATATTCTCTAATGTTATTAAACGACAGAAAGATATTCTGGGACAATGGAACTCATTTGCTTCCACTTCCCTTCTGAGTGATTAGACTTCCCTGAACAGAGATCTCCCCTCTTCCTACATGATCAGAAGTCACCACTGTTAGTAATACGGCTTAAGTGTATTGACTTCCACAGGACACCCTCTTACACTCCCTTGTAGGCAGGACTGGTCTCTGCTGATATAAATAAGCCCTACTTAGTTGGTCCTCAGAAAAGTATTACTCAGTTACATAGCAGAGAGTTTTGTCTACGGATTAAAAGAGTGAGTTCAAGAAAAAGAACAGTCTGCATAATTTATTTTTATAGAAGCATAGAATCATAGAATGGTTTGGGTTGGAAGGGACCTTAAAGATTATCTAGTTCTAACACACCCCCCCCCCCCATCATGAGCACAGACATCCTATTCTTCCTAATAGCTAATCTAAATCTACTCTCTTTCAGTTTAAGGCCATTATCTCTTGTCCTATCACTCCATGCCCTTGTAAACAGTCCCTCTCCAGCTTTCCTGTAGGCCCCTTCAGGTATTGGAAGGCTGCTATAAGGTCTCCCTGGAGCCTTCTCTTCTCCAGGCTGAACAACCCCAACTCTCTCAGCCTGTCCTCATAGCAAAGGTGCTCTAGCCCTCTGATCATTTTCATGGCCCTCCTCCGGACTTGCTCCAACAGATCCATGTCCTTCTTATATTGAGGACCCCAGAGCTGGATGGACATGCTGACCACAACCTTTTGAGTGCGACCATCCAGCCAATTCCTTATCCACCGAGTGGTCCATCCATCAAATCCTTGTCTCTCCAATTTAGAGACAACCATGTCATGTGGGACAGTGTCAAATGCCTTGCACAAGTCCAGGTAGATGACATCACTTGCCGCTTCCTTATCCACCATTGGGCTGTAACCCCATCATAGAAGGCCACCAAATTTGTCAGGCATGATTTGCCCTTAGTGAAGCCATGTTGGCTGTCACCAATCACCTCCTTATTTTCCATATGTCCGAGCATAGTTTCCAGGAGGATCTGCTCCATGATCTTCCTGGGCACAGAGGTGAGAGTGACCAGCCTGTAGTTCCCCAGGTCTTCCTTTTTACCCTTCTTAAAAATGGAGATTATGTTTCCCCTTTTCCAGTCAGTAGGAACTTCAGCAGACTGCCACGACTTCTCAAATATGATGGAGAGTGGCTTAACAACTTCATCCACCAGTTCCCTCAGGACCCATGGGTGCATGTCATCAGGTCCCATGGACTTGTGCACCTTATTTGTATTCCTTGTCTTCTTAAGTAGCATGAGAAAAGCAAGTAGTGTTGTGGGAAATGGAAGGACATCACCAAGAAATGAGATTTAAACAATTTGAGAATGAACAGACTGGGTTGAATGGGCAAACTGCAATGCAATGTTTGTTACAATCTTAGGAGGAAAACATTAAAAAAAAAAAAAAAGGAGTCAAGTTAGTGTGAAAAAGCATTAAATTACTTGTTGTTGGTCTATTTGCATACAGAATATCATGTTTTGATATAGGTTCGACGTTATAGGTGGTTTCTCTCTTGGTTTATATTTTGCAAATCAAATAAGATATCTATCAGTAATGATATTAAAAGTTTATCTAGCATACCCAGCTACACAGAATTATGCGTAGCTGAAGTGTATTCTTCTTGCTTCTCACTTTGATCACTGGAAAAATTTTAAACCTACCATTTTTAAAGAAAAAGGGTCAACTGTATCATTATTGTATTTCATGCTTGCTTGTAGGCAATTTTGTAATTGCCCTTTTCTTAATACTTTGAAGTACTTCAAAGTTTCTTAGAACTTGGAACACTTTGACTGTAACATACCATCATAGCACAGAGGCTTGGAGTGTAATAAGATAAGAGAGAAAATGTGTCATATCTACCAGGTCACATAAAAGCTAATACTTAGATATTGATGTAATATATCCTAATGGTGTGCTAAAATGGTAACTAACTGCTACTACAAAATACACATATTTCTTGATAAGGGCAGGAAGAAAAGCAAATCTATCATTTAAGGAGGTAATAATTTTAGAAATGTTACATTGCATAAATATGTAAGTATATATTATATATGTCTTTATACCTAACTATATATAAAGGACTGTTGTCATATGTAAATAAGTTGTCACCTGGGAAAAGAAAAGAAAATAAGGCTAACTGGTAATTCCAATTTTTCAAGAAGATATTTGTGATATCTTTATGGATTGCAGCTGTACCTTGCACGCCTCCAAGTAGGGTCAATTTTAAAATGACTTCAAACTGGCTATTTAATTCTCTAACTTATTAAAGGCAGCTACTAATTTATATTGAGAACAGAACAATCAATGCAACATCCTCTGTTGTAAGCCATAATACTTAGGCACGAATTACTGCACCTAGCTAATAGTTTATGACTACAGGGAAAGATCTTCGATCTGGTTTTGAAAAGATGAAACAGTCGAAAATTTGTCATAAGGTAATTGAGCCCAATATATATATATATATATCTCACTGTTATTCTGTTAATTTCATTTTTGTTTATACAATGGAAGAGTCTTCTAGTACTGAATAACTTCTCTCTACATAAATAAATGTATTTTCATCTCCCATGCTCTGAACTCTTTCACTTTTTTTTGTCATAGTAAAGTGTATGCTGAAAGGAACATGAACTTTAATCTCCAGCCTGGCATTGTGACTTCCTTCCCAATATCAGAACAATAGTTAGTGGCCATAAAGATTTAGCTACACATTTATTGATGACACACCATTCACCTTGTGTACAAAGTTGTGGTGCAAAACTGCAAAGGAGAACTTTTTAAAATATAATATACTCTAGCTCCACCTGAAGAAATGTTGCAGGACACTTCTCAGAGTGAGATGACAATACCAATACCTTGTAAGATGGATTCACTTGCACTTTGTGTATCTTTGAGCAAGTTAAGTGTTAAGTCAGGCACAATTTTTGTGAGCAGTTCCAAAATTATTTTAGCTTTTGACTGTTGTAACAGAGTATGAAGTCCTGATGGAACTGAAGTATTGCAAATGCACCTTGCATTTTATTCATGGCCTTCAAAACAGAAATAGACTGGATGCAAAACCCTCTGAAATCTTTAAGAAATGGTAATTTTTCTATTAACTTAAAAGAAAGTGTCCCAGGCCTTAGATCTCTCCTGTCAAGAGCTAGTACCTGGATACTGAAAAAAGATCTGAGAAATGATTTTTTGAGAACCTATGCTGCAATAAGCTGCCAGCTTCCACCAGCATCCACTTCACAAACAATACAAAACACAAAAGAGTACCTACTGTCTGCTGGAGATGTCTAAACCTCACTTTTATTGTCAGAAAACTGCCACAAAGATGTTATGCTATAATAAGGAGGATACAAAAATGTGATACTCTTACAACAATAAAAGAGATAAATAGTAAATGCAGGTTTCATTTTGCTTTTCACAAATAGGTGCTCATGGCAATTGCCAGGGTACTTCGTGGATGGCAGGTAGAGGGAATGAAGGGATGGCTTTGAGCATGTGTACAACTCCTTCAAGCAAAGCTGGGTACTACTGTTTTTCATTATTCAGCAGTGCCAAAATCTTTAGAATTGCACGAAATTTATCTTTAATACTTTAACAGGCCATTTTGTACTTCATCTGACTGTGTTTCGCTGCCTGTCTGCCTGCTCCTATTTTCTTCAGTTGACATATATGCTTCAAGATAAAAAGGAGCACAGAGGTCTGTGGAGTTTCATTAAAAATGCAATCCTAAAATCATAGAATCATAGAATGGTTTGGGTTGGAAGGGACCTTAAACTTCAAAAAGTTCCAACCCCTCCTGCCATGGGCAGGGACACCCTCCACTAGACCACGTTGCCCAAAGCCCCATCCAACCTGGCCTTGAACACTTCCAGGGATGGGGTATCCACAACCTCCCTGGGCAACCTGTTCCAGTGCCTCACCACTCTAACAGTAAAGAATTTCTTTCTAACATCTGATCTAAATCAACCCTCCTTCAGCCTAAACCCATTACCCTTGTCCTGTCACTACACTCCCTGATAAACAGTCCCTCTCCAGCTTTCCTGTAGGCCCCTTCAGGTACTGGTAAGCTGCAATTAGATCTCCCTGGAGCCTTCTCTTCTCCAGGCTGAACAACCCCAACTCTCCCAGTCTGTCCTCATAGGAGAGGTGCTCCAGCCCTCTGATCAGCTTCGTGGCCCTCCTCTGCCGTATAGTAAAACTTACCTCAATTCAAGCTGAAGAACACAACAGTACAAGCACAAAGGTGCTAATCACTGAGATTTAACACCTAGAAATCAGCCTTTAAGCTGTGAAAATATGCATGCATCTGACAAACTATTTGTTCATGCAATCCTTGTTTCAAGGACTGCTATGCACTTGTGATGCAGTTATACAAATTATGTGTGCAAACTCATAAAATTTACTCACACGCCTGCCTGTATGCTATCCTGATTTGTAATTCCAAAATTTTGCTCTTCAAAAAAAGGTGTTTGTTTTCTTTTTGATTCTTTGCTTTGTAATGTGATTTAATATTGAATTCAGAGAAGTCTGTGAACATATCCAGAATAGATTAAAACCAAGTTATGTTATAAAATATGCAGGAAAATAGGAAGTTTTATATGCCTATCCAAGTATAAGCATAGTTAAATTAATATTACTATTTATAAAATTCAGTAAGATTTATTTCCATCATGATGAAATGAAATTAAATGAAAGTCTGATTTCATCTCACCTATTTGCAAATGGTTTACATTTTCCTCAAATGTTTATTAAAATATTTCATAAAATAGTTTCTTACGGTAATTGAGGTAGGAGAAGAAAATTCAAATAGACACTGCAGTGGATAGTTCTTACTGGACATAAACAGCAGAATGAAATTCACATGCACAATGGAGAAAATAACTATGTTTTGAAAAATAAACCTTGCTTTCCTGTAAAGATCTCTGGTATGTGACTGATACTTTCTGCAGCTAAACTAATTTGCTAGAATATTTAGAGGAGCTGAACACATAATAAATTAAATCACAATAAAAGGTAATACATTTTTTAAAGCAGCCAGAATACAGTCATTAAGTTCTATCTTAGTTTAATGGTATATCCTGTTTCAGTTGTCACATCTGTCCCCTAACTGCCAGGAATCCACGATGTCATAGGAGCACAGGGGGGACACCAAAGCCTGATCAAACATATGCATACTAAAAGGAGAGTTTGTCACTGTTCAACTTTAAGAAGCTAGGTTAAGTGTGCAAGTCGGAAAGCTTGTTTGTTGATACTCCCTGCAGAGCTCTTCAGAAGAGACTTTTCCATCCAGAACTTAATGCAGTGAACTAAGATACAGGATCCTTCTCAGAATCACCTTTTAAAGAACCATCTCTTCCCATCATGTATGAATGAAGTGTAGCAAGAGAAGCGTCTTAACTGGGACACATACTTTCTTTCAAATTAGGCAGCATGGGCAACTCCTAACCTATACGATCATTCCTAGTAAAGATGAAGAAAGAGCACTGAGAGGACGTTTTGTAAGTCTGAGACTGTTAAATTCATTATTATATCATGGATATGAAATCATGGCACAGTCCAGGAAGCAGAACAGAATCTCTAATTTGCTCTGTCCAGAAGCCCCAAGATTCTCCAGACCCAGGGAAAAGTCATGCAGAAATGTGAACTGAGGATGTGTTGTACGGAAAAGGGAAGGACATCTGTTTGGATTATAGCAAGACCAAAAAGCAGAGAATGTGAATAATTGATATCGGAGATATACTTTGGATAGCAAATAAACAGGGAATTGTATTGTTATCAAAGGGGCTGGGTATGCAAATCTACTATAGCTGTTTCCCACAAAGTTTAGTTCTCCTTTACTTAGAAAACACTAGATCCTTTGTTGGAAAACACTAAATTGCTCTCAAACACTGAATGAAACCTGAGGTCTCAAAGTATTGCTAAATTACGATGAATCAGAGTGGCATGAATTTAAATGAGAAGTTATATATTCTCTCCGTAGACTACTTGTGAACAGAGTAAGTACTCTTAGCAGATGTATATTTTGACTAAACTGTTTTTTGTGAAGAAAATTATTTACATCCCAAGATTTTGATACTATATAGCTAATTCTAATAAACTATCAATCTTGTCAAGTTGCTGATCACTCATAATGACAATTCACTGGTAAAATTCTGGTAGCCTCTATGATAAATCTTACAGAAATAAATGGATTTTGAGGCAAAATTAATGAGGAAAAAATAAAAAACAGGCTCTTTGCAGCTTCAAATCCAATTCCAGAGACATATTAATCTCCTATCCCCAGAAATTATTTTTACAATATAAAAATGACAAAGTAAATGGTTAGCTTTTCTAATCAAAGTGAGTTTGAAGAGAGCAATGGTAGACAACAAGCATTTTATCAGAAAGATGGGTTAGGTGATCAAGCAGAGCTTTTGCATTTCTACCTCTTACAATTTTACATCTTCCTATAAGGAAGGCTACCACTTTCTTACACTGCAAATAATAGCTTTACAATTCAAGTAGTGACCGTTGTGATAACAGTGGCAGTTCGCATCGCAGGTTATTGCCCTCTGCTCGTTTGTTCTATAACTGAAAAGAAGAATCAGACAAATGTCAGGAGTGCTTCAGTAAATTTGAACAGCGTAGAAAATGTCTTGTTTTAGTAATAATACATGCAAACCTAAATATATCAGTATTTAAAGTGAATAACATAAGAAAATACCAAAACTATGTCCTCAGCGAAGGAATCTAACTTCCTGCAGAAAAGAAACAGGATGCATGTTTTAATGGTAAACCAGTATTTTAAACTAAACTCCAAAGCAACTATGTCTGTTAAAACTTGAATTATTTATTTGTGCTTTTCTGTTCAAGGTGCCCTTTATGTTAAGCACAAAAGTGAACATATGTGAGACACAGACTTCTCCCAGCTATCAGACAACTTCAGAAAAGAAAAAGTGTCTAGATCTGGAGAGCAAGAAGGAATTCCTTTGCACTTTCAAAGAGCTCTGAGAGAGTTCAGAGGAGGCTGGCATCATCAATAATGCCTAAAGGAATTCATGGAATAAATAAAAGGAAATAGCTGAGTCATTTCTAAAGACATATTTAAAGACAATTTCTGAAATTAAATAAAAATAAAAATAGAAATCCTAGACTGCTCCCACCATAATTTTTTGTAAAGAAAAATAATAATTTTATCAGTCCTTTCAGGAAAGAAGCTATTTTTTCTCAGTGACAGTGCATCCTTGTGGTATTAAGAATATGAGGAAGATTTAATATAGTTAAGAGGGCATTGCTGGTAAATTTGGGAAAAAATGCACTAGTTTGTTCCTACATTAACTGAAACCAGTGTGATTTTTTCCACTGATTTTAACGTAATAGGACTAGGACTTCAGTTTTATCAAGTAAATTATTAAAATTTAGGAGATAGATTGATTCTGAATCCTGCTTTTATGCAATTAGTGGCCACATCTCTGTGGGATTATTCAGAAGATGACCACCTAATGCAGATTTAAGGCCAATAAACATTTTGTTGTTGTTGTTGCTTTCACATCTCACTGGATGGTATCCAGTGAGAAACCATCCATACTAGGGGAAAAACAAACAAAATGAAACTAAACCCAAACACAAATCAAAGCAGTTTTTTTCCCTCAGGTGCTTGCAGGCAAAATTTTACAGTACCGTGTATTTTAAATACAGACTTAAAACACACTGTATAATGATTCTAAGTAAAAAAATCAAGCTAGCCTTCTTAATTTTAATTTCTCAGACTGAGAGAAGTGTAAATGTAATGAAGAACGTTTCTGAAATACACGGACAAATAAGATGTAACTCTCTATTTAAAACATTTTTTATGCCATGTGATTATTTAAACCAAGGATAAGAAAACAATAATATAATTATTTCTTCTAACCGTTCTGATCAAGGCTCACTACTTAAGTGGAAAAGATGCATTTTATGGCTTATGTTATATTTGGAAAAAGCGTGTTATTCATTTTTTTCAACATCACATCCATTTGATAGCTGACTGCATTTTCCGGGGATTAGGCTCAGTCACCCAGGTTCTTCCTCCCCTTTCTGTGCTTCCAGATGCTATTTAAAGTTCCCTTAACAAGTGTCATCTTCCCCCCGCCCCAAACTATATTAGACTTCCATTGCTCAGGCTAGAATATTCTTTGTAAGCTATAACTGAAGAGAAAGCTTTATTTTGATTCTAGTGAATTTCTTCATTCTTTTCTCAGAATGACATTGTGATTCATTGAGTTCACTGAGGACACATAGGACCTCACTGCTTCAGAGCAGGGACCTTCTCCATTGCAATGAAAAAATGGTGTCTATTGTATTACCATTATGCCTCTTGTCTTGCCTTGAAATACATCCAAATTTGCTCCAAATTTGCTGAAGTAATTAATCTCTAAAATAAAAATCTTCATTTACATAGAGTTAGATTAATTAAAGTCTCCCAAGAATCAGCCTGCAATAAACATTCCTTTAGCAAGCCAAGAGGCAGCATCTCCACTACCTCCCACAGACACTTTAAGACTGTTTCACACCCAGGATGTGAGAATTTAAGGGACTTTCCTTAGAATTGTTCATTCCAGCTTCTCCATAACCATCTGGGAATTCATGTCCCTGATATGAGACCTGAGGTCCTCCTCTCATGCTCTTACTGCCAGTCTTGTGGATGCTTTGGCAGCAAAGAGGAAGAGAATGTAAGAAGATGAAGGAAAAGTCATATATGCAAAAGAGAAAGGATAGTGGCCCCACTGTAGAAACACATTAGCATTGTGCAGCCCTATTTATTGCAGGCCTTGGAAAATGTATTGCGTATGGGACAATGATTTCAGGAAAAAAAAAGGAAAATAATTTTATGTGTGGATGATTTCATGTATGAGATAGATGAATAACATGGCTGGATCTTTTTCGTGGCAGTATTGCCCTGGTGATGAGCAAGTCTTCTAAACCAAAGATTTTTAGAAACACTTACTAATAGCTTTTCTTATGTTCTGGATTAGCAATTTTGGGTTTAGTAATGAGCAATAGCAACTGAAATGTGAAATGATTATTCCTAACATAATATTGCTACTTACTCAAAAAAGAAAAAAAAAAAAAAAAAAAAAGCACAATATATGGTAGATTTGTTCCATCTAATATTTGATGTTTAAAGAATAGGTTTTTAACCTGTGATAGCTATCTATTTCATTAATTGCTAATGGAAACAATTAGCACCCTTAGATGGCAATTTGTTACAATCTGAGAAAGGTGTGCTGCCCCTCTCCATTGACAACAGAGGGCGGTGAGATGACAAACTTAGGCTAAACATACAAGTGTTAGGCAGATATTATAAGTCAGATTAATTCAACAGTCATTTTTAATTTTGTAAAATCATTAGAATAAAATCATTAGAAACATTGTTTGTAATAGTGATGTCTGATTTTCTGTATAAAAAAGCATCATTTACTCTAACAAAGACCCTGACAAGATAAATAGTTTAGAATTTTTAAATAAGTTAGATACTGGATTAAAATTACCACCTCCTCCCTCCCCCCCCAAAAAAAAAATCCCAATGGAAATTTAACATTTGCCCATGTATTCTGGGAATAAATGAGAACACTGATCACAGAAAATGTGAATCCTAGTTGCCTGTAGGCAAAAAAACGAGTATCTAACTCTAATTAGGGAGTTTTTTGTAATGTTTAAACATAGTTTTCTGATATTTGAAACAACAAGGTTAAAAACATTACCAGAATTCTTGTGTACTTTTTGGATTAGAAGAAAAGGTTTAACTGGAGGAATATACCACAGAAAACCATTGCTGAAATTATATATTTGAAAATGTGTTTCTGGCCCTGTGACTTCCCGTGCAGCATAGCTGACCTTTGCCTTTGAAGGTCCAGTGATTCCACATGGAAAATACAGCATGACTTTGTGATAAAATAAAAAAGCTGCCACCCAGACAGCAGCAAAACAAAGCAAACAATATTTTTCCAATACATGTGCCTGAGCAGAGGCACCATGCACCTTCTGCAAATAAGCGTTTAAAATCATATTTTAAAAGACACAAATTATTAAGAACTACCTAATTAAGAACTACCACAAATGTTGTGGTAAATTAAGGTTTGGAATCAGCTTAGATATTCAGTGACATGAAAACATGATGTGATTCCTGTATATACCAATCTGGGTGGGCTAATCAGTGGTTTTCCCTTTCCTTACCCTATGAGACTGATGTCAGCTGTTTAATTTGAACTCTTCTCTGACATATGCCTTTTGCTGGTTACCAGGCAACCAGCATCATCGAGAAAGCTAAACATGTGCTCCAACTATTAGTCACATCAATGCTTTGTTTCAGAGTACCTCAAAACATCTTTGCCAATTCACAAGTTTTGTTTCCCAGCCTGTTGTCCCTGAGGAATGACTTCACCACATTCAGTAGGAAGTGTGGATGCAGTTTCTTTGAGCCAATAAATTCCTCTGAAAATGTTGTTGAAAGAAAATACAAACATACGTCTAGAATTCCAAGATCTTGGTTTTTTTTCTTTTGCTTAAAAAATCCCAACAAACAAAACCTTAAATAATCATTATTCATTGAGACATCTTCAGGAAATCTTTAATGAAGTCTCATTACTGAAGTATATGTATAGATTTACACTCTCACAAGTGTAAGTTATTTTCTAACGGTCCTGTAGAGATTGTGAGAAGAAAAGTCTGAAGAGTAACATCAATATTGGGCTATTAAGAAATAGAAAAATAGAGACAGTCTGAAGCAGCAATCTGAACCTACCAAGGTATTCACAGGCAGTTTTTCAGATGAAAGAGTGAAAGCATAAATTAAGACACCATACAGTTTAACAGTTCTCTGATATTCTTTTCTGTAAATCCATGGCATATACTGAATGCATGATTTTGGAGTCTGGTGGTTGGATTTGGAAGGTTTGTGTATAGGTCAAACAGCTCCTAGTGAAGCCTAGTAATTTTATTTACTGTTTATTATTATGGGAAGTGGCTAATGTTATGATAATTAACACAAAAATTGACAAGATTCCAGCTTCAAAAACATTAGATAGTAAAAACTCCAAAGCATATACAGATAGGCAAAGAAACACGTAAAAAGAGGCACATAAAAATTAGAGTAATAGGCATGGCACTTTGCCAATACACATTTTTTACAGTCCAATGGTTTTATAAAAATGAGGAACAGAGCTTTCAACAAACCATAGTGCTTTGAAATGGAACTGCTGACAAATATGTTAACACTTAATTTTGATATATGTGCAGTCCTTTCTGATCTGAAGCTACAAGGGTAAAATTACAACTTCATTCTCACTGTGTAAGTGGAGTCTGTTAATCATCTTATATTAGGAGAAAAGTAATTTTATGGAATATTTACACTAAGCACTAAAATTTTTCCTAACCGGAAATGTTATTTCTACTATAACATTTATGTCTCGGTTGCATTTCCTTTTTCTTTTCTTTTTTCTTTTCTGTCTTCTCTTCTCTTCTCTTCTCTTCTCTTCTCTTCTCTTCTCTTCTCTTCTCTTCTCTTCTCTTCTCTTCTCTTCTCTTCTCTTCTCTTCTCTTCTCTTCTCTTCTCTTCTCTTCTCTTCTCTTCTCTTCTCTTCTCTTCTCTTCTCTTCTCTTCTCTTCTCTTCTCTTCTCTTCTCTTCTCTTTTTTCTTCTCTTTTCTTCTCTTTTTTCTCCTTTTCCCCTTTCCTTTCCTTTCCTTTCCTTTCCTTTCCTTTCCTTTCCTTTCCTTTCCTTTCCTTTCCTTTCCTTTCCTTTCCTTTCCTTTCCTTTCCTTTCCTTTCCTTTCCTTTCCTTTCCTTTCCTTTCCTTTCCTTTCCTTTCCTTTCCTTTCCTTTCCTTTCCTTTCCTTTCCTTTCCTTTCCTTATTATATATAAAGTCCATAATAAAATTTTTTCTTTCCTTTGCATGTCATATAGAAGCACATGTTTAGGAAAATGATATAAATGTCTCAAGTTTCCTAACTAAGTAACAGTAAAGTGAAATGGAAATCGGTAATATTTTCTCCCAGTTTATTTCTCAGATACTGTCAGATAATGTCCATCAGTAAAAACTGTACAGTCTAATAGCCCTGTTCATATCATATTGGAATAAAAGATGAAAGTATTTGGTGGTTTATTTACCAGTTGTACTCTGCAGAAGTGAGACTTTTACCGTCATGCAATTCTGGTCATACCAAATGGTGATTTCAGTTTGTCTAACCTGAATTCTTTTATGAAGATGGGATTACTTACATTGGACTAACATTTCACTAGTAACAACTAGCTTTCTAAGTCTTTGAAAAGAAAATTGTCTTTCAGAGTACAAGAATATTCCCTGGCAGAATCTGGGTCCAAATATTATGGTTTTTTATACACACACATATATGTACAAAGATATATAAACACATGCATACACATGCAGTCCTAGATAGGTATGTTAACATATATTCTCCTCTCAGTTTAATATTTCTGGATGATAATGCCATTAACTGAATAATGCACAGCATCTGGGACAGTGTCCTATAATTGTCACCTTGGCCGTTCATTTCTGTGACACAAACTCACTGTTTATTTCAGAGAACTTTAGAAGTTTAGAGATCATAGAAATGCAAGGTAAGACCCAGAAGATGTGAATATAAATGCTTCAGTTCAACTCTCTATGACCCTCAAAATCTTATTTTAAATGTTCACATTTCATTAAAATAGTCTACCAATTAAGACCAGTGCTGTTCTGCAGAGGTTGCTGGAGCTAATTTGTGTAAAGATAAACCATGGCACAGAATTGATATTGGAGGATCTGCATGGGTCTTCTGAATCTCAGTTTTAATTTTGTGCATTTTCATTTGATGCTAAAATGAAAATTTAATTCAAGGGATAAAAAAATATGCAGTGGCCACACAGTTTGTGATAGCTCACAGTGAGAAAACATCTACAAGCTCATAACCAGGCTAGTAGGAGTTCTCAGTTTACCTAATCATTAAGAATAATTCACTAGCAATCAATTTGCGCCTGTAGTAATTGTGGAGATAGTCCAAACTAGTGTTTTATGCTCCCCTGAGTCACACAGTTTTCAGCAAATATATCATCCAAATGTAGTTTTATATTTGTGAATATATCTGTTGACTTTTAAAAATAATTTTACCTGAAAAAAATCAAATGTTTAGTATCCCTGAAATTTATAAGGGTGACCTCACAGTTCATGCATGGAAATGTCCCTGATGATAGAAATGCTAAGGAATACTAGGAAACAAGTAGAGACAATAAACCAATTCTAGCAAGTAGGAAATTATAACAAATATATTATCTTACTCTCAGTGGAAAAAAATAATGATCTAAAAGTAAATTAACCAATTAGAAGTCTTTTAAAATTAAAAATTAGGTATCTACTTTCCTCTCTAACTTCCAAAACCTTTTTATTCCATTTTCTTAAATCTTCCCTAACCAAACAAAATCAGAAATAGGTACTATTTTTTGTTTCATCCCCTCTCTCTGTTTGCAAGAGTAAAAATAACTTTCATGTTTGCTCCATAGTTATTCACAAGGGAAAACTGCATGTTGCTATCTCCCATTTCAAAACTAGTTGAAACGGCTCCTTTTCCAGCTTGAAGAGTTCCTAAAGGTTGTTATAAATTAAACAGATGAGGAAGAAAAAGAGAAAATCGATTCCATACAAAGTCCAGCATTGTTGTTAATGTTGTTGTTTGTAAGACGTGCAGCTCTAACTGGTATAGCCTTGTCATTAACATTGCCTCTGTTTTCACATCGTAAGCAGATAATCCAATAGGATTTGGAGGTAAAAAGTGCAGTTTACTTCCCTTTTTTACCAAATTTATCTCTAGAAGTAAAATTGGCTATATATATAGTGTCTTACAGAGTTCAGTAAAGCATTTTAAGTTTTCTGAGGTTAACACAAACTACAATGCTCTTATTTAAAAGAGACTCTTTTTCATGATTGAGGACCAGTTAGTCAAAGAATTATTCAATAATCTCAAAAATAAAATAAAAAAACCCCACAACACAACAGTAAAACCAGCTACAATGCATGGATGTTTTCTCTGGGTCCACAAAATTATTAGAAGTTTCAAATAGAAACTACTTCAAATAGGAAGAAGTCTGAAATATAGGCCTGTTTCTTGCTGTCCTGCTTAATCCTCTGAGTTTGGCAATTGTCTAATTAAAACAAAACAAAACAAAACAAACCCAGAAAACATAATAGACCTCCTGCCTTCAAAAATCCATTAGTAACTAAATATCCACAAAAAGATAAACAAAATGGGAAAATGCATCTGCTATAACAACCATTCTAAAGTCTGGTAAATCCGCAGTAACCTGGTCCTCACAATACCAACAATAGTGAAATTGTTTCCTATGCCACGCGTTGTAGTGCCAATTCGACCTTCATACCAGGTTTGAAAACTGCCAGCAGAGCTGGCTGGGAATTGAAAGCTGAACAGTTAACACAATGCTTTCCAACTTAATCCACAGGGGTTACAGGGGGACTCCTAAACTCCAGGGCAGCCCCATTAGTCTCTTTCCTCTATGAGGAAAGGATTCAATGACAGTAGAGCTAGGGCAGAGCATTTTTTTCCTGAAACTCACTATCTTGGTGCAAAGCCCAACGCTGTATTGATATCTCTTTTCTCAGTAGGCCATCCTAGACAATAGCAATTGTCCACCATATGAAGAAGTGCAAGGAGATTGTACTACTCACTAGGTCCCACAATGTCTTGTGACACTGAGGATTTGGACTTCTGTGAATTGCTTCATAGACAGGGTAGTATATATCGCAACAGTGATTAAACAGCCTGAAGATAAGGCATAACATCCAAACATTCGTTTTTCCCTAGGATAGTACCCACAGCTCAGACTTGGGGTCAAAAGTTCCTATAAACATAAACCAAAATTGAAACTAATAACCTGCTACATCTGAAGTCCTTCAAAAACATATAAGACAGTTTTTTCCTCATTTTAGCTATCCCAGTATAACCAGGCATGACCTAACTAGGTCTACTTTGCCTGAATATGTTTCCTGTGTTGTTTTTGAAGATGAGCCTGAAAACGGGACATGTTATTTCTGTTGTTATAGCCATTTCAAGTGCTATCAATACTTTTATCCACCAAGATGAAGTGAAAAGCAGTGTGCAAGTATAGACAAACATTGGTATGAATAACGCAGAGACGTTTAGATATTGATATTGTTTACACAGGCAATTGCTCACCAAAGTTGGCCTTCAGACTACCTAAAACTCCACCTTTTGCAGCTTTTTACCTCTCTTAATCTTATTCCTCCAAATTAGCAAAAATATCCATTTAAATTAATTTTTGTCAATCTTTCAATCCCTTTCACAAGTGCTATGGCTCCACTTGAAGTTGTAACTCCTAATTTAGTTATTATTTCCTTAAAGAAAGGGAAATGCCCCCAGTAAAGACATGGTTGATCCCAGAAGGTGTGGAGTCCCCCATTTCCTCTGTTTTAACACGCAGTCTGAAATAAGGGATGTAAAGGAGTATCAGGTCACTAGCGTAGGCAGTATTTTGCAATGTAAACCACATTGCTGCATTTTTAATATAAGAGGAGAAATGATGGCACAGCTGTTAACACAGTTAGTATGGCAACAGTTGTCAAGCTATGCCTGCAAAACATGGTATGGATTGTATGAGATGTATAAGTTGTTCTGGCATCATAACGATGTTCTGTAAATGAAAGCTAATGAACATAGACATGAATATATTAATCTAGTCAAGATTTTAAAAACTGTTAGATATGTAAAGATATACCTGCCTTCTTGAAAGTCCTTAGGAACACATACTAAGGGGACACACAATATCCGTCATGCATTCAGAAACCAACATGTTTTGCTTTGTTTTTTAAACCCCCACTGACAGCTCTTCTGCATTCTCACACAAAGAGCCTCTGCTGAATTTTGCCGTTCCCCTAGCAAAATTCAGACCAGTTTTGTGATGAGATCCTGGCAGATTTGGAGGCTGCGGCACGCCTGAGCGAGGAGCCTGTCCTGGCCACCACACTCCCCAGCAGCAGGTTAAGCCAGCCCTGGTGAGAAGCCACAGAGCAGAGCAGAGAGGGTTCGGAGTCTTTTGCAGACCACCGCTACGTATATTATCAGTCATTACCAGGAAGGCTTGAGAAACAAAGAGGTCCAGCACATCTGTACTTTCTCATTTGTTTCTTTCAGGGTATCCGGCACATGGCAGTTCTGCTGCAGGGAACACAGGAGGAAATAAATGGATTTGGGAATTGTTCAAAAGAGAAAAGGCAGTTTTTTCTCAACTAATTATTTTCAGACTGTATAGGAAAAGGGGAATCTTCTTCTTCTTTCACTAAAAAATACACAATTTATAAAATAGTCCAGGGAAAAACAAGTATTTTAAAAGTAACTATAACAGACCTTTCTGAGCCTGAAGGTGGTCTAACATGTGTTATTTATGCATTTTTAATGCTAATGATATTGAGAATTTTATATAAGAATAAAAAAAATCATTGTTTTACCATTATAAAAAGACTCTGAATATTTTATTAACAAAAATAATGCAGTGTCTTAGGAGGAGGGCAGTTTGACTGACCTTAAATTGCCCTTCAAACCTGCACAGATCTTTTATATATTGTTTTATTTTACTAGTAGTGCACAGAAGGGACTGGTTTAGAATGAAATGGAATAGATTACTGGGAATTCCCTTTCCTTCTTTTATTATATAGTATAAATAATGTTTCTGTACTCTGAATTAGGGGTTTCTTGCATATATGTCCTTAGTCTTGATAAGGAGCAGCATTAAACATTGCACCACCATTTTGCTAAAAGTGATGATGCATATGAAGATATATAGGTATACACCCCACAGAACCTACAGCTTCAGGCCCACATGGGCTGTATGGTTTGCTTTGTTTAATGTGCTGTAAGCATGAATAATCACAGCTGAGAAGAATGGTTGAAAGTTCACCATTAAAGCTACTTTTCAAATGATTTGTAACAGAATGTTCTGTGTTTTTCTTAAGAATAAGTATTTTCCACGCAGAATGCCTTCTGTTAAATAAAATAATTTATTGTCATAATTTTAAGTTAATTTTTATTAAAAGGTTTAATTTTTATTCAGAAAAAAACCCTTCATCATCCAAATAGAGCTAATAGTTCAATTAAGAGGCTAATTGCTTTGGCAATATTTAGCATTGGGATTAGTAATGTCATATGAAAGAAGACTTAAAACAAGCAAAACAAGCCATACCAGGCCTGTGCGTGCACAGCTCATTTTTGCATCTGCAGACTAAGTTTAGTATTGTGAGTAGCTGCCAATCAAGACATTTATTTTAATAATTATCCTTTGCATGACCTAATCAATTAGCAATATATTATTTTATACCCCCCAAAAGAGACTATCAGGAACTTGTAAGGTTCCTATGACTTTCAAATGAGGGATGAAAGAGTTCTACTAGGTAAAACATATAAAACCATAAAAAAGATACCCTTTACCCTGACTTTGAAAATATTACCTCAGATCAGTATTGTGGGCTAGCAATTGTTTAGCAGTTTGCAGAAATATGTTAGAAATACATAGTGTGAAGAACCTAAGGAAAAAAAAATAATAGACGTGCTAGGTAGAGTGTGTGAACTATTTAAACTACTTTTTATATTTGCAACTTACTTTTAAAGTTCCTGCGTGCCTCACAGGAGGCTGATATCCACCTTAATTAAATTAAGTATCCTTCTATATCCCAATATTTATTACCTTGAACAACTCCTTGTAAAAAATGCAAGCATTCAGGCTGGGGAGTTTTCATTATATGCTTTTCAAAACATCTCTAGAACATTTATGATTTTATTACAAGTTTTACAAGCCTTGAATATATTTTAAAATCTATTTTCTAGCTATTTTCTCTTGGAATCAAGCATTACTTCCAGACTAGCTAGCTTTATTGAAGTGCTGTATATGCAGAAATGATAGTGAGTTTTGTTTAAAAGTGAGGTATATTACTCTCTGCTAAATGTTGCAAAATTAAACCTTTAACTACTTCAGGTTAGTTTTAATGAGATATCACAATCTTTTAGAATTCCATAATAGATTTGAGAAAACAAATGTGCCCATGCCTATTTTCTGTCTCTGGAGGGAGATAAAGTTCGCAATAAACAGAAATTAGCTAACTATATTTAAATTATATTACAAAGCTGGAAATAACATCCTTTCTTTCAACAACTGAACATACTGTACAATTGACTGTGAAAATGATTTAGGAACAGTCATGACCCAACTTGCCAAGTTTTGCTTCAAACTAATCATTGTAAAAGTATAAAAAGAAGCTCTGATTCTGTCAGTTCTGAAAGAGGTGCCCATAATAATTAGTAGAAAATGAGAAAAACAAATACAGTAATTAACTTTCCAGGCCCAAGTCCGTAATTTTAATTTACAGAAAATAAATGATAAATATCTCCGAAAATATCTTAGTGAGTAATTTAACTGTTTAGTCATTGGCATGGCAATTTAATGGCAGTGAAAGAAACTGCATTTAATTAACCCAGTCCAGCTCAGCCCACACCAAATGACCTTTAGCTTAGTGAAAGAGCTGCTTTAAGAACACATATATTTTTACAGTGCCAAAGAAAATGAAGAGCAGATATCAAAATACTAATTTGCAAAGACTGGGAGAGCTAAAGTCTGTCTTCACTAGAGTTTTTTATTCAAGTTGACTTCCCATTCCTTGCCATTAGTCTATACAGTCATATTATGTTCGTTTCAACCCTCTGTAATTGTGTCAGGAGGTGAACATGCTGTCCAGAACTTCTCATGTGCAGATTAGAGCATTCAAATTCATGTTGACAGCCCATTACTTAATCTGAATCGAACTCAACTACTTTCTTTGAGTTTGGTGGTAATCAAAGACCAGACCACATCAGAAAGAAACTGCTGATGCATCTTGCCTCCCTGTGTATCGGCAAGCCATTGTTCTAAGTGGGCAAATGCCTTTCAGATGAGATGAACTACCACACAAATCACATTTGGTCAGAAACTTAAAGGTATTTGGGTAATTAAAAAGGGAGCTACCTGTTAAAACACACTTGGAAATCTAAACCTTCTTTCAGACCTCCTATTTGATGGATTTCACAGAGATTCCGAAAATACCATGTGTTCCTTTAATTCTCCTGAACTAACAAATGACTCGGCTGACACAGATGCCCAAAAATCTGTGAACTGGCAATGTCATGTATCGTAGACTAAGTGTAAAAAATATATGCATTTAATTTATGGCATGCTTTTCAAAATATAGCGTCATGCACCCAACTTCTTAAAATTTTTATATCCCTATTTCCAAGAAGTAGTGTTTAACTGTTTACAATTTTCTGACCTTTAATGCTCTTCCAGGGAAACTACCCAGCCAGCAGAATGTAAGAAGGCACTGACTACGGATTTCCTTTTCTTAAAAGGCTTTCATAGATCCAAAAGGATGCTAACAGTATCAGTTGAAAACTGACTTAAAGATATTTTTAAAGGAATGTAACCAATGTCCTATTTCTTCCTGAATCCTCAGGCTATTATATTCAGTCAAGATAAATGAATATTCCTTTTTTCTGCAAGCCACAGTCATCTTCATAAAGTTCCTTTTTGTGGCCAGCAACATTTATCTTCATCACATTAATGATGAATGGCACTTCTTACTGCACTGTATGAATTACAAGTTTTCTCATTCTTGATATAAAGCAGGCAGTTCAGGTCTTTTCTGTTGGCTTTGGGGAATAAAATAGGAGCAGAAAGAGAAAACAGAGGGCAGAGATAATTCACAACATTTTCCAACATGCAATGTGTGAATATGTAATTTGCACTAGCATCCAAGTGGGAATGATTTGATATAGTATTATATATTATAGTATTGGCAATAATTGCTCCCACAGAAAAAAAAAAAAAAAAGAAAAAAATCATCATTCTGTCTAGTAAACCATTGCCTTTGAAGCAGGCAGATATACTCTTTATGCAAGTACTTGTATTCTGGGGGGGGGGCGGTGGGTGGGAAATCATTACTCTAGTCTGCCTTTCTGATAAAAAATACATAGACCATTTTTGAAACAATTCCTTAATAATGTTCATCACTGGAGTCTAAAATTAAAGGTGTTTCAGTAACCCTCATAAGTGAGTCTAAAATATTTCTAGTGCAGTAAGGAATCAAGATTTGTGGGAAGGAAGCATGGCAAAGAATGAAAAGATATGTCCATATCCTATTATTTCACTGTTTGCCTTTAAAGGGAAAACTTACATAGAAAATGCTACTAGAACACAAAAGATTTTGCAGCCAGCAGATCATTGTAGGTCAATGAAATGTGCTGGAAGCCTCAAGTGGAACATCCACAGTCCTATGTGCATCCTGTAAGTGAAACAATAAGCTTTCACGTGGCTAAGTTTTCTGAGCTTACAGAACTCCCTCTTTGGTGCAGACAAGATATTTCTACAAAACTGATCACCTCTTCTATAACTACATATCTGTTTTATAATCCCACTGAATTTAGGAGGCACTGGGTCGATGCTGAAATTTATACTTTTCTGTTTAATTTCTTCCATTCTGTCATCATCTTGAGAATCTCTGAATCTGGTGTCTTCCATTTAGCATCCAAACAAATCTCAGTCTCCAGGAGACATTGGAGTCACTAGTTTTACCAGACTAACCTAATGAAATCTACAGTTTCAAAGTCAGGAATCCATGCAATCTTAATGATGCTTTAAGAAAGGTCAAGCACTAAAAATGAAATTTACAGAAGCCAGCAAGCTGTGAGTGAACTCAACAATGAGTACTGGAAATGAGTATGACTAACACTTTCCCTGTCAGGGAGAATTTAATAACCATCTGGAAGAAAATGTCTACCTCAAATCAAGATTCACAGCTATGGAATATATCCTTTGTGTTCAGGCATGCAAATCGATAAACCCACCCTGAAATGAGGGAAAAGAGGATGTCTTGGCTGCTTTCTGTGCAGTAATTCAGAACTCAGAGAACTCATTCCTTATGTGGGAAAATCCTGTTTCAAAGTTGCCCTTCTCTGATATTTGCAGTAGGTAGTTACATCTAGGCATTTCAACCCAGATCTCTGACTCGACATATTCAAGGTTTAGGGACTCTTTCACAGTCTTATACTACAGTTTATTTGAACATCATTCAGAACAGGGACTGGGACCAATGT
The DNA here is from genome assembly GCF_011004875.1 of Balearica regulorum gibbericeps. Lineage (NCBI taxonomy): Eukaryota > Metazoa > Chordata > Aves > Gruiformes > Gruidae > Balearica > Balearica regulorum. Next base: position 155,559,304 of record NC_046184.1, on the reverse strand, counting down.
CTTCAGTATGCAAGGTATTTAATGCTTCCCTAGCTGAATATTATTTTTTTTTTCCATAAAAGAAAAGAGATTAAAGCAGAATGTAGTACCCAAATCCATTTGTGGATCTTGCCCTTTGCCATTCATTCTAGTTTCCAGTGGCTCAACTCACAACAAAGCTAAGTATATATTAATTTATGAAATCTTTGAAAACTTCTATTTTTACAACTTTAGAAAGAAAATAAACAGTATTAGATTGGTTTCTCTTTCTTCTTTTTATGTGTGATCATAAATGACATAACATATATTCTTTTAGAAGAAAAAACTTACAGAAATTTTACAAGGAAGGCACTTTTCCAAAACAGGTGTGAGTGCAGTAGCCATCCTCATCTAGGTAAACCTTTATGCACTTAGATTTTGTACCATTTGAATTTGCATTCAAAGTATATATAAAACATGACCACATCAGAATGGCTATACCTTATCGATGACATCCTCGGCTACTTCCCTCCAGAAAACCCTGGTTTTCCTTAGGTTTCAAGCCAGAAAATCAGTGACACATCTTGGTTCTGGAGCAAGATGTCAATCTGCTGTTCTCTAAGACAGTAACTCCCCCTCAGAAAGACCTTAATCTAGATCTGGGATCTGGACACTGGGATTAACTGCCGTTCACATACTAGCTGCATCCGCTCTTGCTATTGATGCAACTGTTGCCCACTGGGATGGAGGACTCCTAAGCCTTCCATTAAAACCAGTGTATGGTTTTACTGTGCAGTTAAAGCTACAGTCCTCTTGCAATTCCTACGCAATCTTCCTACCTAAAACCCAATTATAGCTTTTTCTTAGGTACAGTGACAGAAAGATTGAGTCACAAGTTACCTCATGAAACTCATGGCATTTTTTAATTTTTGAAAAAAATTAATGAATAGAAAAACTTCCTACTCAGACTGCATTTTGCACAACGTGGCAATTTTCTGTGTTCAAAATTGAAGATACAATGCCCTGTTTTTGTGGAGAGATACTTTGTTTTCATAAACTTTAGTAAACACTAACTGCATAAATCCCTTATAAGCAAATATAAAATAAGCTTATCTTCCAGCTTATAGGACAGGAGCTTAATATCCACTTCTTTCAGATAAGTAGTTTTGGAGCTGCACTGGGTAAACATTTCAAAAGCAATTAAAAAAGTAATCCTTGATTTTCGATAAGAATTTGAACATCCTATGAGCATATTAAAATACTGTTACATGTTCAAAATGGGGTTTTAATTGAAGAGACTGTAGTATATAACTACATGCAACCTATCTGAAAAACAAGTAAAAGATTATTAAACAGCAAGAGTGGGCATTTGCTTTACACTTGTTTTAAAGACTACTTTATTTGCATGGAGGTGAAACTGGCCATTTTTGTCAGCTGCAGTGTAAGCAGCATAGCTTTCCTTTGCAAACAAAAAACAACTCTGAAAAGGGCCAACACATACATGGGAATTTAGAACTCAACATGAAATCAACATCTGGATTTACATAACATTCCAATGGTAACTGGTCCTAATTTCTAAGTAAAATATGATTATAGCCAAGAAAACTATGACTAGTTTTATTACCTTTGGACTCAAGATTTAGTGAACAAACACAATGTCTGAAAAGAACGTTAACCAACATTGCATCTTTAGACAAGGTTGAATATAAAGTTTGTGACACATTTCTTAATTGTATCACAACTGACAAAAAAAAGTAAAAAAAAAAAAAAAAAGGAAAAAGGGGTGGGAAAAGGGAGGAAAAAAAAACAGGCAAATGATTTTTTTCACTTGTATGCACCCTGTTGGAGATCACTGAGACAGAGTAAAACTATTCTATTAAGTATCATATGAACTGACACAGAGGCACTGTTATTCAGCAAAGAAAGAGATGTTGTAGAGACTTATACTGTACTTGGTTGAGCTAGAATAATATGAATTTCTGGACTAAATGGAATAAAGGTATCCCCAGCATTTTAGAGCACACATAGCATTATCTGATTAAGAAAAAATATCTAAAGCTGAATGATTAAATTTTGTTTAACTGGGAACAAGAACATTTTTCATCATTGTTCCATTATTTAGCCTCTGATTTCAATCCGTTAGCTGTTATTTTCTATTAGCTCCTTAAACAAGTCTGGCTCTTCATATGTATGATACAGCTTAAACATTTAAAACAAACAAACAAAAACTCAAACAAACAAAACCCCAAACAAACAAAAACCCAAACAACAACAGAAAGAAACAAAAACCTCTTGTTCTTTAGCAACTCTCTCTTGCTGAAGAGTTAGATGGAATCGAATGCATGTTTTTAACAGGTTTGTTTTTTTCCTGAATGGGATTCTATAGCAAGATGTATTAGCTGTAGTTTTTGAGAGTGGTGGGACTGCAGGGGTGGTCCCTGTGAGAAGAGGCCAGGGGCTGCCCCGTGCCAGATACAGCCAGCTCCAGACGGCTCCAACGGACCCATGATGGGACACAGCTGAGCCCTTCAGCCAAGTGTGTGGTCCCTCTGGGAAACATATTTAAGAAAGGGCAAAACACCAGGAGGGAGGGAATGACCAAGGCTGGAGGAGTAGGAGGTGCTCCATGGCAGAGCTGGTACCACACCTGAAGGGACTGCAGCCTGTGGAGGGGACATGCTGGAGCAAGTACTTCCCAGAAGGGAGTGTGTGCTGTGGAGGACTCACATCAGAGCAGAAGAAATGAGTATGAAGAAAGGAGCAGCAGAAGAAAAGAGTGAGAAACAGGAGTGGCAGGAAGAAACTGCTACACACTGACACCAAGCTCCTGCGCATCACCGATGGGACTAAGTGTAACCTGCAGCAATAACAAGGGAGTAGAGATTAGGAAATGGGGAGGAGAGGTGTTTTCCATAATTATTTAAATTATTGTCTTTGATTCTGAATAACTTAATCAGTTTTTAAACCTTTATGTTAATTGGCAATATATTAAATTAAATTCCCCAAGTTGAGTCTGCTTTGCCTGTGACAATAACCGGTGAGTGATTTACCTGTCTTTATTTTGACCCACGAGTTTTTTCACTACTGGTCTTCATATTTTCTTCCCCATCCTGTGGTGGATAGGACTGGGTGACTGGGGTGCGTTCTTGGCAGCTAGCCAGGGCCCACCCAACACAGAAGATAACCATGGAGGGTTTAAATTTAGGCTTTCAAGGACTGACAGCCCTCTTGTGCAATAGTTTCTGTCAACGCAAAGTGAACACCCCAAAAAAAAAGAAGTTCTGATAGATATGAGACTGAAAGGATGGGAACTTCAAAGACTACATTATGATAGATGTTATGAAAATAGACAATATGCAAAAAAATCAGTTTGTTGCTACAGAAGTTATGTAGCTTCCTTAAGCTGGTTCAGTTGTGAGATAAGTACAAAAATCACAAGACAGGCATTTGAATCCTCAAAAAGTATTGCTTCTGGACAAATGCAGATATATGCAAAATGAAATTGTACACAGAAGTTTGTTCCAGTGGACAAATGAAAAAAGCTAAAAAGAAGTGAACAGTCCTCACACAGGTCTAAATCTGACATGTGGAAGTATCTTGCAGTCTGTTCCTGGATCCCATGAAGATGGTTAGTGCTAGTAACTGTTCCAGTTCCTACCATGTATTTTTATTATATAAGCAAAACCCCCCTATCCTGTGTTAATATGAGAATTGTCTGGAACATGTTAATATTCTGTATTTCAAATATATATTTTCTCTTTGAAAAGACTTTTCTCTCCTTCTGCCCTGCCTCCCTACCAGGACTATACTTAGGAATCTAATATTTGTTCTCTCTTACATGAACTTTTTGCATATTTTTAGCATAAGCAAACCTTGTGATGCCTCTTTCTTTGTCGATTTCTTCTGTAGATATTTTTTAACGAGACCTGGAATTATCTTAGAATGGAATTTCACCTATTCACAGTACCTAAGAATAGGTCAGTAGGACACTATATCTGCTTGCCCCAGCAGTATAATTTTGGGCATATCGCAGTAATGGGAGAACTCAAAAGTCATAAGACAGAAAAAAACCAAATTCTTTCAGCACCCAAGAAAAATAATTGTCTTGAAAAGAGCTGCACTAATACCATGACATTTAAGTGAAGCAGCTATGAAGTCTTTGTATTGCAATTGTTGAGTATCATTGGCGTGAAAATAAGTCACTCCGAAAACTTCATTTATCTCCTAAATTCTGCAGTCATTTCTTAAGGGTCATTAGCATGTGATTTTTCATTGGATACCATATTGTGTGATTTTACTACATACATTGCCTTTATGGTATTTTTGAACATGTAACATTTTCTTCTCTTATAGTACTTTCTCTTGCTTCTCTGCCTCCACAAGATTTAAAGTTTAACAGTGAAGTACCTGTATAGAGTCTTTGTAATGAGGAAAAGCAAGCAGGCTGAAGTGGTTAACAACTGGGCAATTTTTTTTTGTCTCAGTGATTTTTGCGATCTCTGAACTTTCCTTATATCTTTTATCAGATGTACTATACTCAAAGCAATCACCATGAATATCTGTATTATAAGACTACCTGACTTTTGATACCTTCATACATTCAAAGCAACAGTTATGGCCACCCAAAGTGTGCGGTGTACCTCAACAAAAGACAGAACAAGAAAAAGAAAAAAGGAAACCCATTAAGCTCCTAAATCAAAGAAAGGCACTAAGAAACTTTATATTCAAATATGAAAAAAATAAATAGGCAAGACGTTTGTTTAATTATGATTCAGTTGTGATTTAATAATGAAAGCAAGCAGAGGTGAAACACAGCATACAATCACACTGCTTAGCCCATCTTAGATTCTCGATTTTTCAAGTTTTAAATACAGGTACTCAGTCCCTTGCATATTGCTGTATGAAATGACCAAAGCCACTGTAGCATATGAAAAGAGGAAGGGGAAATCTGGCTTATTTTTCTATTCATTGGCAAAAGTAGTTACAGTATTGTGAACAGGAGGGAATTTTAAGATTACAGTTAAGATGATCAGTAGATTATCAATATTAAAAGTAGGAATGTAGAAGAAAATAAATTAATATTCACAGTGGCATGTAAGTTATTGTATTTCATATGTTTGCAGTCATGTGTTTGCACATGTCTAGAAGAAAAATTCTGCGTTCAATGGTTTTTCAATGATGTAAGATACAATAGAAATTTAGATATCGTATGATTATAGCAATAAATTCTTGTAGTATTAGGTAATACTTGAAGAAATTACAGAGCTTAAACAAGGGACAAACATTCTGACACAATTGCCCTTTTGATCTCCCCAAATGAGTCAGTCAACTAAAAAATCCCAAATCTTGTTGTGGGTTTTTTTATTATTTCAGTGGAAAAAATCCTGTAGCAGTAATGTTTCATGCAGAAATCTTGATACAGATATTAAGTATTAAGGTCATGTTTATACATGCAGGAAAAAAAAAAACCCACCCATAGAACCACTTGTTTGGTATAAATATTTTGCTTCGTCTCCAGTCTCCACAAAGGAAAAGATAACATGAAGGCAATACCTTTTTTTTTTTTTTTTTTTTTTTTTTTTTTTAAATTAAGCTAAAATATCAGGAGTTAATTTACACATATTGGGAAAGATGATGCTCCTCTATAGAGGTAAAAAAGACTTCTTGAGCAGCTTATAAAGGGACTTTGGATTCAGTACAACAGGGGGAGTAACAAAATATTAGGACACAGAATGACAGATGAAACCAACATCAGTGAAAGTACATGGTTATTCAGCAGGATTAGTGCAAGGAATGATCCAAGAACATTACATTCCACCTTCCATTAGAAATAAAAGCATTAGATAGCTATTTTCTCTAAGGTTTTAAGGAAGAAAAAGATTCTAAGGAAAGAACTAAGCAAAGAAAGAGTAGTCTTTTAGCTATTTTATGCTAAAAAAAAAAAAAGACAAAGAAAAATATGTTTTCTTATACCAAGAAATGCCAGTGTAAAATTATTTTTCTGATTAACACAGGATTTTGCTATATATCAATGAGAATTGAAATTTTCTAACCCATTTTTCTAGATAAAAGTCAAAAAATAATTATAGTTTCCACTGAAATATTTAATTTCCACCTACCGCTTCTTTTGTATTAGAAATTTCTTATAAGCCATAAGAAATTTAATTTCCAAAATTGTCTTGGAGCAAAAAACTAAAGTTGCAAGAAGATTAACTATTTTCATCACAAGAGCAAAAATACAATATTGCTGGCTATAGGGTCAGTCCTGTCCATTCTCTCTCACACCTGCCCAGCCCAACTTCCTCTCTCCCTTTCAAAAGAAATCAGAGATTATGAATGGTTAAAAAACCCACATAATCAAGTATGAATTAAGATAAAGGAAACTGATGATTTATTGAGTATAATAGAAAACTTTATTAAATCCTTCTCCCCTAGCACTATTGTACATCCATGACAAAAGGGAAGAAAACACCTAAGGAGCAAAGGGTGAGAGGAGAAGGAACACAAGACTGATCAATGCCTTAGGCTCTCAGATGTCGGAAGGTATTTGAGAAAATGGTTCACACACTTACACTGAAACCCCTTAAAGATACCGTCCATCACTACTATGTCTGAAAACAGCAGAAGAGCCTGTAGTAATAATTTTCCAAGATGACCACACTTTATAGATCCCATCCAAAGAGTAAAAGGAAATGAGGAGGAAAGAACAATCTCAAAATTCTCTTTTTCCAGGATTGCATGATAGGAGTGATGCCTAGATGAACATACAATGGTGAGATTTCTTAATTAGAGAGTAAGAAAAGAAATTTGCTCTGATTGCCAAGATTTTTGGAACTGAACGGCATATTCACCATCACTGTTGTTGGAGGATGCCAAGAAGCATCTATGAGAAAAAGAAGCAGAAGACAATGCAGTATAAGTCATGATGCAGGATAAGCCAGCATCAAGACATCAAATGCATTTATTTTGTTTCATCTGCTGCCAGCAGAGGCCTTGTCCTAAGAGCTGGCTAAGCATCCAGTGTGAACTTTTCTCAACACAGTTTATTTTGGCTAAAGACTGTTCACAGTCATGCTTTTTTCCAAGAGAATCTTTTCAGTTTTGTCGAAATTTTCTTCCTCACCATACCTACTCTTACATTTCAATGGACTTCAAGTATTCATTTCTGCCTGCTTACTGATTACATTGCCAGACGTGACTGTATATATTTGGCAAAATAACATTTCCAGAGACCAACATTGCTTTGCATTTTGCGTGATGGCCACTCAAAATTCAGGGATCACCTATTTGTTTCAATATATTGAATATGTATCTAATGTCAGAAATTAGAGCTGACTGCTGGATGGTGAAGAATTATCAGCAACATGGAAATATAGCATTGAGGAAAATTGAAATAGTGATGATGTATATTTTCTTAAAGGGTAGAATTGTACTTCACGTGATAAAGCAGTGATGTATTTGATAAATTTGGTATGACACATAAATACAAAATAAACCACAGATGTTTTGTATTCCAGTATACAATCACACACATTTTAAGCAGTAAATCCAAACGTTACCTTTCTAGGTATAAGTTTTCATCAGAAATATCTGTAGTTGACATAGAGGTAAAATTTCTTAGCACTGTGTACCCTAAACAAAAGAAAATTTGTGGGTCCACCATAAATGCTGAATATAAGATATTTCAAAACAATTATTATGATTAAAGTCACCTAAATTATTTATTATTAAAAATTTGCTTGTTTCTAAACTTATTAAATTCTTATTAGAAGGCAGAAAGTCTGTCATATTTTTTGACATGAGCTGCTAAACACCTTGCTCATGCTAAAACTGTGCCGCATTACCTGAGTACTCATCACAAAATCCCTTTTAAGTTGGCGTAAGAATAATGCAGCTTTTTGTAAAAAAGAATGAAACCAACCAAACAGACAAATAGATCTATAAATGTTTGCAAATTTCCTTCTGATTACCTCAAGAATTTTGATGATCTTCAGGGAAGATTTCTGATAAGATATGAATGTGTATCTGCAATTAAAACCTTGCAATATGCAGAGGTTGGGAATATAAACCTTGTATACAAGACACAGCTGTCATACAGAACTTAATTCCTTGTAACCCATCAGCATCCCTAGTCAGCACCACTGTTGACACTGAGATATTTGGTAAAATGATGATGAATTTGATTTAAAAAAAAATATTACAAAACTGAAATAGCAACAAGAATGTGACTGAGCTCTGAGTAAGCAGACCAAGAACATAGCATGCAAGGCCAGGTTGGATGGGGCTTTGGGCAACCTGGTCTAGTGGAGGGTGTCCCTGCCTATGTCAAGGGGGGTTGGAACTAGATGGTCTTTGTGGGCCCTTCCAACTCAAACCATTCTGTGATTCTATGATTCCATGATACCACACACTTTGTGGAAAGATGTGTTACAATAGTTCATTGGTGTTATTTCAGATCTCTCTTTAATGAACAGAACTAAATTAGGAAGAACTAGCTTGGCTTTTAGCTTTGTTAAACACTCAAGAACTACTTTTGGCATATAGATTGCAAAGAAAGAATTTTTTCCAGCATATAACAAGGGATAATGTATGAATTAAAAATTAAAGTATTTCTGTGTTCTTAAAACTAGCTCCAATTTGCAGCAGGATAGCCTTCTTAGAATGTAGTGTTTCCTGATTACTTATTTGTTTCAAACAATATTTGGAGAAAATAATCATAAAATTACCATTATAGTTTCTTAATACTTTAAATGTTAAACTAAATAGTATTTCTCAAGATAGAAAGAGAGAAGAGGCCCTCCCTTCAGTAATAAATATATATTACAAATATGGATCCATGGACCAGAAGGGGAGAGAAGAGAATGGAAAAAAATTAGCCTTATTTTTCCCACTATTTTATATTTTTTTAAAAAAATAGAGAAGTTATTATTTTGCCCCAAACTGAAGAACAGACATAAAAATTGAGAAACCCTGATTTAAACTGTCAAGAATCCATGAAATATATAAGTCTTTCAGGTACTTTCTTTGGCCTCAGGATTGAATTTAGGCAAGCAAATATAACTGACTTCTGTCGTCTGGCACCTTGCTTTCTTGAGTTGGAAAATAACTTTTTTTTCACGTAAACTATTAAGTGTCATTATCTTATTTTAATGAGATTCTGATTCCAACATGTCTTCATTTTTTTTCATCAGTTATCACAAATGTTGTAAAGCACTGATGTTTTGAGTCCATCAAGTTTTAAATGGAGACATCTTCTTTAACTGCCTGTGCTGAGAGTGGGAACCATCATTATAGCTATTGAAAAGACGTAGACTGTTTGTGAGACTGATTTTAGGCAGGCTATCTTTTCCATTAGACAATGCTAGATTCCTAGTTTACACACTCCGTTAAGTGTTTAAGGTTGAATGGAATAGGCCTGGGCCTTAACACATACATCTTTTCTTGGTGTGAATAAAAAGTGCACTTAGAAAAACAAGAAGCAGAAAGTTCCACTGACTTCACTAAATAACCATAGCTTTCAGCAGTCAGGGGTTTGGAAATCAGACCTTGGCTCTCCTATTACTGATAAACGATGAGGAATTCAATAACTTCAAATAAAGTGCCAGGTAATGTTACTTTTATTACTGCTCTACAGAGCCATGTCCTACACAGTCACAGCTCAACAGATACATTTCATCTTGAATTTATCCTTGAGCTGAGAAACTGCATGCAGCAGAAAGTGACACTAGACAGAATTTGAAGAGAAAAATGTTTGAGTACTGTTATGTACTGTATTTGTAGCCCTTGTAAATGAAAGGAGACAAGGAAGAACATTATTTTCTCGTTCACTGTACAGGTTTATTATGGTCTCCAGCATCAACACTAGCAAGAGGAAAAGTAAGAAAGACTGCACTTCACGCTTGCTGGACAGAGAGCAATTTGCACAGTGCTGATTACATGATGCCCCAAAAGCACTGAGTTAAACTATAGCAATTCTCCTAATAAGGCCATTTGACTTTGAAATCGTCAGTCACAGAGTGCAACCCATACAGTTCAGTCCTATCATGACCAACCATTGTTTTGAAATTAACATCCATGATCAAGAACTTTGCTAGTGATAGGTAAATGGGAATAAAAGAGAAAATATCTATTTTCTTTCTTTTTAGAAATAACAGTTTAGAATGGGGCTGGCAGAGAATTCTGCCTGGATGGTAAAATCTGTACTGTATGAGCTTCCAGGGCAGATGAAAAATCTTAGCTTTGTCAGTCCATTACCTTTTAATGACATCATATAGTTGCTCTCTTTGCAGAATAGATTATATTACTGAGGAAAAATCAAGCTGAGATATATAACAACTTAGCTAATAGGTTACATTATTGTAGAATGATCAGCTCAGGATACATAATAACTCAAAGGTGGTTGCACACTTACATACCTATTGCATCCTTTCCTCTCACTAGACACAGGCCACCTGAGGAGGTTCGGTATTAGGAATGGAGAAAATTCTGCATACAGTCCATGTGGGTTATGTGAAGTGTGTTTGTTCAAGGTGAAATATAAGCAGAGAAGCAGAACAGCATACTCTTGAAATACAGATGAGTGATTCTCTGTCATGAAGACAACTGTGGTATAAGGTATTCAGCAAAAATGACTAGTTTAGAAGCAGCTTGAGATATACACTAGGGACGGATTGCAAGGCTGGGTTGCTCAGGCTGCTCAGGGAGGTTGTGCAGGCTCCATCCTTGCAGGTTTCCAAGACCCAACTGAACAAAGACCTGAACAGCCTGGTCTGATCTCACAGCTGGTCCTGCTTTGAGCAGGAATGCAGTAGAGACCTCCTGAGGTGCCTTCCTACCTGAATCGTCACATCTCTGTGACGACACCATCTCTGCCTCCAGCTTGTCTAGTCACTTTTTTCCTAACCTTGTGCATAAAACTATTCCTTGTCATGCATTATACTGTTGCATACTATGTAGGATGTAATAATGAAAATGTTATTGAAATTGAAAAGAATGTTAAGGGAAGGGTAAATATAAATAAAAAAAATAAAATATAAATAATATAAATAAAATATAGGCAAACGTTAATTTGATTTTTTTTTCCTAGAAAAGTCTGTATGTTTTTGTTTCAACAACTTATGGATATTTATGCAATGGATACTTGTGGAACATGACTTTCAAAACTTTTCATTCACACGTGTGCATGAAAAACTAGTTCTGCTCCTGTAAGCAAAGAATAATTAATCCTGTTCTTATTGCTGTGGCTAAACCACTAATACCCTTCCAATAGGTGAAAACACAGTATCATATGGCTTGTCTCCTGAGGACTGCCTGTGCCCATTAGCTAAAACTCTCTGGGTGCTGAAAGATAAATTGATGAAAATACCGTATCTGGGGAAATCTTATGCTGCTTGCAGATATTCCAGGAGCAGAAAGAAGAGCTAAATTTATCAGATGAATTATTCATTGTGAGTTATTATGAACACATTATTATTATTATTATTATTATTACTACTACTACTACTACTACTATTTCCATTGTTCCTATGCCACAGTTTTCACTGCTGCTGGATGTCAGGTCCATATATTTTGTGGTGCACTGATTAAAGAGATGATTAAGTACCTTTTCCTGAAAAAATCTTCTTATTCCCTAAAAATAGTTACTTTCGTCACTGTGCTGATAATATACTGTCAGAGAAGACTGAAAGGAAAAAAATGATTTGCTTGAAGATCCTTCTCACTGAGTAGTATGAGATATTAAATAAGTTTCTGCATGTTAGATTCAGGAAGGAAAAAGTAATTTTAGGGAATACAAAAAAGCAGGCAGTTTGCAAACTAACAGTTTATTGGTATTTAAGAGTCATGAGAAAAACAAAACCAATAATAATCCACTCCAAACCCTCAGAATTCTTGGAAGTTTGACTGTAATGTTTGGCCTTTTCTTTAGGTGAATTACTTGAGCTTGAAAACATGGAGTCACATTAGCAGCTCTGTGCCAGTAAAAACAATAACATTAGATTAGTTGGAGGTATTTCAATGATCTTACAGTATTGATTAGACAGGATACAAAGCTGAATAGAGACTTACTCAGGTCAAAACGTCATGATCTTGTTCTTACTGGGAAAGGAGCAGAATGCAGATAAACAGCATAGTAATTTCTTAGTGAGATGCATATGTACCACCTGCTAGCCAAAGCCAAAGGTTTTTTCTTCATTTAAGAGTTTTAATTTTTTTAATTCACTTAATCTTTTGTATGAAGCATACACGTCCTCATATTCCTGTCGTCTTTGCTGAAGTTAACTCAAGACTCTGATTTAGCTACCTCCAGTAGTAATTTAGTTGACTTGTGTGACTGAACATTTTTTTAATGTGTATTTCCACCATGTTGCAGCCTTAAACACCCATGGTTTATTTAGTGTATCTATATTACTTCAGAACATGCTCTGACAAATCCCACAGCATTTCTGTGGAAGGTGTCAGGCTCCTCCACAAACATGAAGGAGCACCGAGGCATGACAGCAGATGGGGAACCCAGTAACTGAGCCAGAGACATGAGCCCCCCAGCCAGCTGTCCTGGGGGAGCCTCCAGCCCCACGGGCTGGGGGGACACCCACAATGAGTCCATGGGAGATGCTCTTCTGGATCACCTTTTGGACTGAAAGGGTTCAATGCCTAGGGATGTGGGACCTATTATGGGATGCAGAGAAAGAGCGTTTCAGGATTGCCCAAAACTTATTATGGGATCTTTGGGAGGAACCAAACATGGGGAAAGAGAGGGATCAGGGTGGAGCAAACATGGGAAAGTAAGGGATAAAGTTTAAAAAGCATTGGTCACATGTAAACAAGAGGCTGATCAGGCCATGACCTGTACCTGGTCAGTGCAGTTTGACCTGTCTTCTCATTAAACTACATTTCCAACTCCTTTCCTGCATGAAGGGACTCTTTTTAGTTTGTATGTGTGTATGAAGGTCTGCATGCCAGCAGCTGGAGTCAGACCTGGAAGTCTGTCGGTCTGTCTGTCTGTGGGTGCCAGCAGCTAGAGAGGCCAGTAAGCCTGCATGTTGAGTTGGTGTGTGTGCCAGTGTGTGATTACTGGTGAAAATCAAGCTGGACTAGCTGGCACATAGAATAGGAGGTTTGGGATCCAAGTACTGGAGCCACCATAAGTCTGGGCCAGATGCTGGAGAGACCAGTGGATGAGAAAGTTGGCTACTGGAGAGGCCAGAAGGTCTGGGCTACTGGAGAGGCCAGAAGGTCTGAGCTACTGGGAAGATCACTGAGACTTAGGGTCAGCTACTGGTAAGGTCTTAGCTCTGGTCCGGCTACTGGCAAGACTCTTTTGTACATGGCTGTCCCTGTGTGTGAGGAAACTGGGAGATAAGAGAATCCAGGCAGAGACTGGGTGACTTTAGTGATCTACAGTGCGTGGGAGTGTGTGTGTGTGCGTGTGCGCGCGCGCGCACGTGTGTGTGCAGATCTGAATTCTAGCAACAGGAGAGGAGCTCTGGGCTTTGGTGGCTGGCATGTCCAGATGAGGACAATGGGGACCCAGGGGCCAGCTACTGGGTACAGCTACTGGGGACTGAGTAAGTTTTCTGACTTGGGAGAGACCTTAGAGTGTTTTGCAGTCAGCAGTGGAATCAGGAAGAGAACCACCTCTTCCATCCTCCATTAATAAAATACTTTTTCCTCATCTCATGGCTGTGTCACAATGGCTGAAGCTTGCCTACTTCACTCTTCCACCACAAAGAGGATGGTGAGATCACGTCAAAGCATGGTGTGTGTGATAAAGGCAGAATTCCTCTTAATCCCCGTGATGGCTATTTTGTGACATGAGAACTACAATTTTATTTTCTTAGTTGAAAAGCTATTATTACTTAATAGCTCTATTATAATAGCACCTGCAGGCCCTGCTTTAGGATTGGAGCTTGACTGTCATGGGCATTACCTTCAGAGAGAGACAAATTTAGCTCCTGCCTTCAGAGACTGTGGTCAATGGACAGGCTGACAGCTGAAGAAAGCTATTACTGGTCCCAAAATTTCTTAATCCCTTTTCAAACAATCCAGTTTTGCCTTTAAGCACACAGAAGCAAAAAGTCTGTCTGTCTCTAGGTATGATGAAACTCAAATCCTGGCTAGATCTTTAAGTAATGTAAATACTTATGTGTATATATTTATATTTAATGTGTTTGTTTCTGTATTTGTTATGCTATAAAATAATGTGAAAAAAGGAGGACCAGATATGTTTCATTATACACTGGTCCATTTTCCCTTAAAGATTCTAACATTTATTTTTATAATATAGCTCACGATTTGCAAATATAGCAAATATCTTTATTGCTTTCTAAAGTCAGTCAACATATTTGAGGATGAAATATCTGCCATTACGTTTTTTGAATTTGAACACTAATGTGCTACTATCTACTGTAAAAATGAAACTTAATATGAAATACTATAGTCATTTTATAATTGCTAGTTAGAAAAAAAGACAAAAGAGCAGGGGAGAAAAAAGGCTTTGTGGTGAACAGTGTGAGCCAGCAGCATGATGCACAGCTAAGCAGGAAGCCTGTGCAGATTCTGGAAGCACTCTGAATCGAAAGCCACAGGATGGGGGAAGTGACATATGCTTATGCAGGTGAACAGGCAGAGCTTGCAGCGTGTGAAAACATCTTCTTGAGATAGCTAAGAAATCCCATTAGCAATCTCTCAACTGCAGGGCTGTTAAAAGATGAGGTACAATAATCACTGATGGGAAACCTCAGGAAAAAGAAATCAGAGGAAAAAATTAGTCTAGAGTGACAAGTCAGATGACCCATTTGGTTGACAGTGGTTTAGCCTGCTCTCTTAAATAAATGCAAGAGAAGCAGTAATTCATCATTGTTCTACCTCCTTGTCTGTCTTGTGAACCCTGAATGTATTAGAGATCTTTGACTCTCTCCTGCATGATTACAGACATGATTATTCATGCATGAAATGATTAATTTTTATTTTAACTCAATGAATATCTTTTGCTGTATCAATGCTGTGATTAAAAACTCCTTCACTGCATAAAGTAAGTGGTTTAAACTTGATAATTTAGGTAATTAACACCTAAATGTATACAGGTATAAGTGTTCCAGAGCTATGTGGCAATGATGCCATTCACACCAGCTGTCTAAACTGAATGGGAATTTTCTACTTCTGTTCCTTTTTGGATAATGCCTGTTCATGCAAATCAAATAATTTTACAAAAACTCAACAGTTTTAAGAAGAAAAAAAAAAAGGAATATGTTTCTTAGCTCCATAGTAAATATCTCTTATATACTAAGACATTCTTTTTCACACTAAGCTAATAAAAAGATAAACAGAAGACCCAGGCATAAGTCTTTCCTCTCAGTCTCTCTGAAGAGGGATCTGAAAAGGATATTCTATATCCTGGTTAAGTCCTATGCATTTTTTCTTTCATACTTTTAAAGTTTTCTTTATCACCATGATGCAGAACAAGAATATTTTTTGAACTATGGAAGTTTAATGGATGGGAAAATGATTCTCCATTCACTTCCAAATTGCTATTGAGAGTTGCTACAAGTGAAAGGTAGGCTGCTACAGCATGACTTCAGTCTTGAAACCATGTCCATCACCGCCACAGCAACCGTTTATCCTTGCCATAGAAATACCTTGTAGAAATGACATGGAGAAGGAACAGATGAAAGAACAGATATATCCATACATGATCAACATTCAGGTTTTAAGCTGAGGAAAATAATCATATAGTGCTGTGATAGAGAAGAGCAAGAACATTTAGCATAATTGATCAGGAAATCAAATTTTCCCAAGATATTTGTTGATCTTAATGAGATATTACATGTAGAGCAGTTCTTTAAAAATAATACAGCTACATCAGGAATAAAAAGATACACACATTCTCTAACTGTTCAGTATTTTTGTGGTACAAAACAGATACCACTAGACCACACATACAAAGAAACCCAATCTCCCTCCCTCCTTTCTCCTTCTCTTTTTGATTCCTAATGCTGCTGCTTAAGGCATATGTTGACTGAATGATATACTTGGGTCCATATTGGATTCCTGGTTAACTTTCAACAGAAACAGCTTGTTTTCATCTTTATTTTTCTGTGGGATGTGGAATGTTTTCCTAGCTTCTTTTTACTGAAGGAATAAGAACCAACTGGGGAAAATTAGGTGAAAAATGTAATGCTAATATTTTCCTGATGATAAATGGACCGCCCAGTTACCAAACAAAAAAAACCAACAAGAGACTAAGCTAGGGGAAAGCTATTTGCTATTCAAGGGTTAGGTATCTCTTTCTAAGAAACACAAACATGAATTTACATCACACAGATGTCATTCTGAATAAGTAGAAATTTCCCTGAAAGAATTTAGTAATGTAGCTCTAAGACTTCTAGATAGTTTTGGGGGTGGGAGGATGGGGTGGTGTGCGCATATCTGCTTCGTATCTGTTTGGTTTGGGGTTTTTTTAGGAAGTAAACATAACTACATGAATTAAATACAAATCATGTTGTTCAATTAGATGTAGTAAAGCAAATTTACTTGCTTTTGATTCCAATGAAGGAAAAATTAGTCAAAAACTAGTACTAGGGAAAAACAATTTGTTAACTGGTCATTTTTGTGTATAAGGAGAGGGTGAAAATCAAGGCAGAACCTAAAAAGATTTGATGGATATTTATTCTTTACTCCAAAAAGGAAAGAAATTAATTTGCTTCCTAGTTCCCTGCCCTTTTTCCTTCCCCCATTATACAAATATAACTTTTTTATTTTACTACTATATGAACGTGAACAGCAAAAGGTTTCATGTTTATTTTTATTTTGATTTTCAGCTGAATTATTTCAGATACCTGGTTTACTGCAGAGTTTCACTAACAGTTGGCACAGCAGAGAATACAATAGCTTCTTACATGGATGCAGGAATGAGTGTCCAGCTGTGCTTAAAATGGCTTTTCCACAAGAGAAAACACACTGTTGAATGACATCCTTTGGTACCACGTCTGAACAAGGATAAAAGGAAAATGAATACATTCCAGTCTTGGTTACCCAGTGTACATTCCAAAACATGTTGGCATACAGACATAGATGGAATGATTTCACACATAACGTGATGTAGTTGAGACTGGATTTTTGTTCAAACCAACAACTGACATGTAAAACAGAATTTTCAGGCTAATATTCAATTAAAAATTGATTGAATCTATGAGCAGAAAAAACTGCTTTAAAACAGTTTTAAACATTTTCTTGGCACAAAATCTAACACAATTAATTTGTTCTACACAGTGACATGGACAGACTAAAGGTGATATATACAATGCCATGACTGAAATGAAGGATGGTGACAATAAATACTTGTTTTGAATAACACCTACAGAATATAGCAGCCATTGGTAAATTCTCATAGTTCATTGCTGCATTGACCTAAATGCCAGTATTTTAAAGATATTATCCTGATTATTTTTCACTTCAAACATACAATAAGAGATATATTAGTCAACTCTATAGAAATATTTCAGCAGGTCCTTGATGCTTTTTTTAAATAAGACAGTTACACTTTGTGCAGGGAATGTTTTGATATTTCAGTGCTGAAAAAGGAAAAATATTTTTCATTATTTATGTCTTTTTCTTGACTAAAAAGAAATCCCTAGAACAAGTTTAACTGTTCACTGTTTAACAGAGCACTAGATGGGGCAGCTAAGAGAATTGGGGGGGGGGGGGCAAGACAACTCTTTCAGGAATTCTGGTGGAGGTTTTGAAACGGTCTCATTGTGGAACATCTTAACATTATGCAGACATTATTCTATAAACTGTCAGGGGTGTGTGACATTTCTCCAAGATCCACAGCAAGAGACTGATTGCTGCCCTTCAAGAGGGATAGCCAAAATGCAAGGAAGCACTACTACAGAAAAGGAGATGCTTTGAAGAAATAATTAAAATCAGAATAACAGGCAGGAGAAAGGAATAACAAAATAGACTTTCATCATGTTGGACTGTGGAACTAGCCAAGGAAAAGGGAGGAGATTGGATAATAAAATATTTTTTAAGTGTAAAGAATGCTAAGAAGAAAGAGTCAACACTTTCTTCAGACTGTCTTGTATTTGTTTCCTAGCTGGGAAATTGCTGAGCTGTTTACTGTAAAAAGTGTTTTCTTTCTTGAACCTGTGCATACTTGTTTGCTTCCATTATCAGACATCCCTGAAGACATGACTTGTAAACACAGAAGGCCTACAAGATTGGATCGCTAGAAAAGTTTGTAATTAAGCTACAGTGAAGCCAAAAGATGAATTTATGAGAAAGCAGGAGGATTAAAACTAATCCCTAGGTTTAAGGCAGTTGTGAAAAGTTCCTGAAAAACCATAAAAGACAGCCTGCTGAGATCAGAGGGCCAAGTGCAGTAAGAAGCAAACAATGCAGAAGAATTTATCTTTTTATATATTTTACTTGTTAAGACATTTTACTAATTCTGTTTGGGACAGTGCTCATGTGTTCCCAAAGACCTGAGTCAGCTAAGAAATGTTTGATTATGCTACGTTCAGTAAAGCTCCTCAAATTTGCTAACTGTTCACTTAATGAGGGATGCCAGGGCTTAAAAGGCCTGTACTAGGATTGGCAATAGATGACTTATTGTTTGACTGAAAAGAGTAGTAATCCTTTGCATAAAGTTAATATAAATAAAATTTTGAGTGACATTTGAATGGATAAGTAATGTGATGGTCAGTAAATACTTCTAAGGATTTTTAGGTACAAAAGCCAGTCAGTTATGAATTGTTTAAACACAGATTATGTGCTTATAAGGGGACAGTATGTACCCAAAACAACACTTATCATAGAATCACAGAATGGTTTGGGTTGGAAGGGACCTCAGAGACCATCTAATTCCAACCCCCCCTGCCATGGGCAGGGACACCCTCCACTAGACCAGGTTGCCCAAAGCCCCATCCAACCTGGCCTTGAACACTGCCAGGGATGGGGCATCCACAGCTTCTCTGGGCAACCTGTGCCAGTGCCTCACCACCCTCACAGTGAAGAATTTTTTTCAAATATCTAATCCAAATCTATTGTCTTTTAGTTTAAAGCCATTACCCCTTGTCCTGTCACTACACTCCCTGATAAACATTCCCTCTCCAGCTTTCCTGTAGGCCCCTTCAGGTACTGGAAGACTGCTATAAGGTCTCCCCGGAGCCTTCTCTTCTCCATGCTGAACAACCCCAACTCTCTCAGCCTGTCCTTATAGGAGAGGTGCTCCAGCCCTCCAATCAGCTTTGTGGCCTCCTCTGGATTCGCTCCAACAGCTCAATGTCTGTCTTGTACTGGGGACCCCAGAGCTGGGCACAGTACTCCAGGTGGGTTCTCACAAGAGCTGCTCTTCTGGTTTCAGGAAAGGTTGATTTCAGAAAAAACTAAGCACTAGAGCATAAAGTTGTTCTCGTGATCTGCATTAGTTGTTTTCCTTTCAGTTTATTTTTAAAATCTTTAACCTATAGCTCAGAATAAAACACTGTGGGCTACTTGTGAACATAATTGTAAAATGATACTGGTTTGCTTCAATCCCATTTTAACATGGCAAAACTAGCTGAGACTTTGGTGGTGTATTCTAAATCAGGAATTGTAGTACCACCCAAGAACAAGTGAATGTTTCATTTCAAAACTGTAAGCACGTCATCCTTCTTCAATATAACCTCCCCCTGGAAGTAATACTTTGACAAACAGATTATGCTAAACCTGAGGAGATAAACAACCTGTGAACTTTATCAAGACAGGCTGTAAACATCTTCAGTTTCTACTCATGTCAGTGGGAGCTGTTAGCTCTCAATGATTTTTGGGATCAAGTTTTGAACGGAACCATCATCAAAATAGCCATCTTTCCATCTGGACAGCAGAAAATGAGACAATGTGTTTCTGTCCAGATCAATTATGCTGGAGATACCAAATAATCTCCTATAAGAATTATTAATTTCCAGTTAGAATAATTTCTGAATATATAAATCAAGTTCAGGTAGTCCATAATCTGTTTGGATACTAGATAAAGAAATGAAAAATTCTTTATCTGTCTTTGTTCTTTACATTGCTACGAGATCTCAGAGATATTCTGTCACTAGTACTAGCTGTAGCAGACTCAGTGAAATCACAGGAGAAAAAGGAAATTTAAGTCCAGACAAATGAGAATAGGCTGACTATGCTGAACTATTTTATACTAGCGGTAAAGTTAGGAATACAAAGGATATGGAAAACACACTGAGAAGCTAATTTATGTGGGGAAAATGCTTAAAGTGATGCATTGTCTACAAAATGAGGCTGCAGTCATATCTGCTTTTATAAAACTAAAGAAAACATTCCTATAAGAGATGCTACCAACCCATTTGTAATACCTTAAAAACCCATTTAACTATTTGTTGTGCATATTATATATGAAGTATTTATATGCATGCATCCTTAAGCTAAGGCTGTTTTAGTCTACGTGTGCTCATAATAGTTTTCTTATGAGAATGGAATGAATATTGATGGACAATTTAGTCAATTGGCTATAAATCTATGTAACAAGTAATTAAAAGTACATAACTTATATAAAACACTCCTGAAAGACTGCATGGGGAAAAAAGTATGTAGGGAAAGAAATATGTATTTTCTCTTCTACCACAGACATATGGTCTTTAAAAATGCATATTTTGTTCCTCCCAATTTGCATAGCTAATACTGAGTGAATTGAAGTCTGAGATCAGGAGATTCTGATATTTCTAGGACTTTTCTAAACCTGCATATTATTATATTTCTTCATTTGAGTAGGCACGGTGACATGAATATCCCTAATCATGGAGGAATACAGTACTGTTCTTAAAACTATTGTCAAGGCAAATAATTCATTCTTCATTTCTGAATTTCAGAACACAAAATGGTTATAATTTTGAAGGTAGTAACTCTGAATCTCTGTTTGCCAGGCAGTGGAAAATTTATGTTGAATGAGGAGGAGTCAAGCAAGATCATAGATATTTATTTTTTTTAGTATGCAAGACATTTTTTCCTAATGATCAGATCAACAGAAATGTCCAAATATTTATTGCTTAATTACTTGCAGTTTAGGGGTAAATACACTGAGCTGTTTCAAAGTGAATTCTCCTTCTCTTAAACTGCATACAATCCTCTGTTAAGTATGTTGATTTCCATTTTTATTTGCATGAAAGAAAAACAATTATTTGACGTAATAACTGGCATGCTGTTGACAGTTTGTCATTTTATTCATCCGTGGTTAATATTTTCAAGGGTAACTGTTGTGATATTTTTAACATCCTTGTATAACAGTTAATGGTGATTTTTTTCCTTTTTTTTTTCTCCTTTCTTTCTTTTTTCCCCTTTTTTCCTTTTCCTTTTCTTCTTTTTTTTTTATAATGAATGTTTCAGAGTTCTGTGCAAGAAGTTTGTGCATTCATCTACTATCTTCTTTATTCACTCTAGTAGTACTGCAGAAATGTTACACAAAAAAATCAAAAAAAAAAAGTAAAAAACCAAGCCACTGATTGTAAAAACAAGCTATATTCAAATTTAATTTAGCGGTGGCAATTGTAATTGGTATGAACAGTTGAAACACTTCCAAGGTTTTACACATAAAAGCTCAGATGAAAATGGAAGATCTGCAATTCAAGCTACTGAATTGTCTGCTATAGCATAGTTTAGACTGCAAAAAAAGCAGCATCTGCTCTTATTCCCTGAATTCACTCTAAATATAGGAATTAAAATGTTTCCACAACCTAAATGGTAAACAATATGTTTTCAATGTGCTTGTATGTCCTTTTTCTCAAAACTCTAACCTTAGGAAACACTACCACTGATGTAACAATTCACAGATTTTGTCTGAATTGTTAACTAGGCTCTTCAGGAGCTTGTACACTTATTACTAAGAAAAGAAACACTTCAAAGAGGAGTTTAAATATCTGTGGATTTCTGCCACAATGCTATTTTAAATATATGCAATGAAATGTTCTCAAGGATAGCTACACTGTAAGTAACAACTGTTAAAGCATTACAAATTTCTATGAAAATACAGTTGTTAAACAGTTAATACAGTTGTTAAACAGTTAACAACTGTTTAAGCATTACAAATTTCTATGAAAATACAAATTCTGATCTGGAAAGGTGTTGGACACCTCAAGTGCTATTACGTTAAATGGGAGTCAAGAGCTTGAAGTACCTTACAGAAGATGCTTGGAATATTCATTCAGGCCTGGTATAAGCTAAAACTTAAAATTCATTCAAAACTTAATGTGGGAGTATACCAACAGATGTCATTTTCTCTAAGTACAAGCTTTTCAAGCAAAACAGTCAGGGCTGTAATAAATGGTGCCATGATGATTTTCAAGCACTAGACATTTCCATTAAGCACAACAAAAAGCTACACATTTAAAATTCTGAGAGAATCTGTGAAAGCAGGTTAGCCATGTCCTGATTTTTCCTTCTTAGTGAATAAGTTATTCTGCATTTCTAAGTACTCCAGCATAAAGTATTAGATATGGTTATTGCTACATTAAAGATTACATACACATATCATTAAAAGACACTATTTTTATGCTACTATGTGATGCAAGAAAAGTGGAAAAAATTACAGTCCATCGTTCCTTCTGAAGAAAACTCCTTCTCTAACTAATTAACATGAACTAAAAGAACTATTTGTCAAATGATGCTAAAAGTCCAATATATTTCCTCATTCTTTTCAAATGTAAATTTGAATTGCATCCATATGAAGTTTAACCAAGTTAAATTACTGACCTGTGAGTCTCTGTGTATGTAAGCAATAAGCTTAATTTAAACTAGCCTTGAATTTCTAGACTGAATTTGAGTCACTTGTTCTTACTACTATTTCCTGAAGAAAGTAGAAAACATTACTTAAGGAGAAATTAATTGTTTTAGGAATTAACTGCCACTCTTCTGCTGTTCTGTAGAGAAAGATGTTCCAGCTTTTTCTCATTAACTGCATCTCCTACACATGACATGACAAAGCAGACTAGGGAAGCACAGTTTGCCCTTCTTGTATCTATTCCTCCAAAGACAGTCATCCTCTACATACAACATCCTACAGACAAGTCCGAGAAGTTGGAAGGGATTCTGAAAAGCCTGGCTTTTAAGTTTTCAGTAAATTGGGGTGATTTGCCACCTTCTTCTGTTGTACCTCACCCTTTCACTCAGGAAATTGCTAAATTATCATCTCTGTCATACAAAGTAGTTCTTCTGAAGAGGAAATACTTACACTTCTAATAAACCAGATGGTAACAAATTATACAGTTCTCAGAAAAAAGATATCTAAAGAGCCTTACAAAGTTTTCTTAATAAGCCTATTCTCTTGCCTTGTCTTGAAAATACAAAATATAGCTGGATGGATATTTATTTTTTATCATTTCATGGAAAGAATAAATTTTAAAAAATTATTTCCATTCTATATTGTGATGAAACTGAGACCATTTCAGACTGAAAACATGTCTGGTACTGGTTGTTAGAATATTCAGATGGGGTATATGAAATCTGTTTCTGTCTTTTTTAACATATAAGCATGAAAAGGAAGAAGAATCTGAGCCTACCGTTTCCTGAATGTTTGTTTTGCTTGCTGTGCCGGCTTTTTTAGAGATGGGAGTGAGCAGGGGCGAATTTTTCTTTTTTAGGACCAGAAATTGGACAATGGAAGGAGTTACATTTCCTTAAAAAGTTATGCTTTCAGTAAAAGGCTATTTTCTAAACTAAAAGCGGCAGGCTGAAAAATTACACACCAACACAGTATAGTTCATACCAAAAAATCATCACCTAGAAAAACATGTTTGTTGGTTCTGCTTTTTCCCCCTATTTTGGATTCAAAATTATCTATTTATCTTTGGGGGGGGAAGCCTCTGAAATGTTTTTCACTCCACTCTTGTCTTTCCTGAAAATTTAAAACATAGAACTTCTATACTTAGAAGAATGCTTGGAGGTGAGACACTTGATGAAAGCTTATACTGCATGCCTCCCACTGAAGAGTAAGTTCTGTGGACATCTCTTCAAACACCAATAACCAGTGCAGGTTCTTTTTCTTTACAAGAAAACCCACTCTTTCTCAGCATGCTGTCTTCTGTGAATAGTCTTGTAATGTTCACCGACTCCTATGTACCATAGTAATGGGCATTTTATCCAGTTTCAAAATATGGTGGCTTCAAATCTTTTTCCATCCCTATCTTTTACACTCTTTTCATCTACTCCTGCTGTGAACTCATTGATATGTGGGACAGTAGCTACTGCATGAAGGTCACAGACAGAAGGCACACTTGAATAGACAGCACGTTGTTGAATTCTGGATGCAACTTTGCTCTAATATACTTATATACTTATTATGATAATGAATATCATAAATAACAGAAAGAAATCACAGTGTATAAAGGACAAGATTTTTAGGACAGACAAAAGTAGGGAGTTGGTGAGACCCTTAAAGGAAGAAGTCACCATTCCTGACATTCTTCTGGGAGAAAGAATCAGAGATTCAGGGACAAGCTCACGAAAAAGAATTTAATCTCAGAGTATCATGTGGAGTGCTCGAATTCTGTAACTGAGTGATAGAGATGCATTTCTCTAGTCAGACCACTTCATATGGTGTCTAAGCCTGGAAATACCTCCTTGTTGTTGTTGTAATCATTTATTGCTGTATTCTATGAGTGGGTTTTTTTCTTGTTCTCTCTCTTCTATTTTTAGACCTGTTTGTGAATCTGAAGAATTTTATGATCCTAGTAGCAACTCTTTAGATCATCTCATGAAGGAAAAGATCTTCAATCTGCTCAGCTTGAAGGTAACAATCTAAAAAAGTAGGAACTAAAACCTCCTTTATACAGAGTGTTTTTTTCAAGTTTCCAAGTGCACAAGAAATATATAATGACAATAGATGAGTACTAAGTACAGCAGCCTAAAATGACAGTGGCAACCATTCACCCAGGTGGAAGGACTGAACAATAGTCTTACATCCATCTATTGTGAGCCATGACCATTTCAATGTCAGCTACATTTTGTGATGCCATCATCCTAACCCAGTTTAGGCAACTTTATTGTGGAATAACATCCATTTCCACCAATTGATCACTTCAGCAAAAACTTATGTGTTGATGATACAGACACATCTAGCTCTATCTGAAGTCTTTCAAAGGCTTTTGTTTGAAACCTCTCAAGAGGCTCTCTTACAAGAATAAAACTTATTATTCATTTACATCAACTGTAATTCTCCTTACAAGTCTTTTTCTTCAAACTACATTTAGTTTTCCAACCAACATTTGAGGTACCCAGTATGAGCTTCACCTCTTTCAGATCTGTCCCTGTGAGGAAGCTAAAGTAGGAATCAGTGAAATTTGCTTGAGGCAAGCTAAATCTTTGAATAATCTTTTAGCTAAATAGGCAGCAGCGAAATCAGGAGGAAGGTGATAACCCTGAATTGATCAAGTCAGCTAAGAGGTCAATAGTAGAGACTGTAATTATTTGGAGCTGAAGAATAGAAGGAAGTTCTGTAACGCCAAAGAGAATGAATTGGAGTACTTATTTACATCTTCCATATAGAACATGCATCAGGCTCTTTCCACTAAGATGAGTCACTTGGTGATAATCAACAAGGAGTCAAACTTCATCTGTTCCTCACAACATATCTCCCTCTACTAACAGGCAAAAAAATCAGTAGTCTGAACCTGTCATCAGTTACTTGTACATTTGCGATGTACATCTACCATAAAACAAAGCCAGCAGACCATTGCTCATACTGAATAGGTTACTTTTTATTGATACAAATTCTCAATCTGCTGAATAATGAAGTAATGTGATTAGTCTGTAAACCTCATGTCCAATGGCTGACATTACTGGAAGCTATAAGAATCTTGTAGCATTATAAATTAACATTTATTTCATGGTATTTATTGCATTACAAACTAGAAGGAGAAATTTAAATATAATATTTATAAGCAGTTTTCTGGAAATAGCTTTCTTCCTCTTTCTTTTCTGCCTTTGCTTTCCTTCTTCCCCTTCTTTCTTATCAGACAATGCTGATGTGTTCTCAGTAGACTATTTTCTCTGTAGTGCTACTATAGACATGTTTACAGAAGATATACAGTTTGAGACAGCCATATTATTCCTGATTTTTTTTAAAAAAACCTGTATTTTTCAAATTCTATTTTACTAAACATCTGTAGCTATATACCTGATGATAAATTGTTTCTTAGTGGTTGTTTTTTAAGACTATAAATTGTATTTGTGAGGGATAGTACATCTGCAATCCTTTCTGGTATTATCAAGAAATGTTATAGATGAGCAAAACTTTTCTTCATGTACATAAATTAGAAACTTGCATCAGAGAAACTGGCCTAATGTAGAAACAGATACCAGACTGGCAGCAAGAAAGTAAAAAAAAAACTAGTTCGATCTGCAATGTTGACAGAGTATATTGGTAAATTCATGTCACCAGGTGAGACATCTGGCAATGAACTGTGAATGATAGTGTGAAGTAATTTAAAAATATCTGAAAGTGTGGTAAAATGCCATCTGCACATGTTGCCATTGTTATATCAGCTGCAGTCAATGCAGCAACAAAAATTAGCATACCTGCTTATCTTGCAGCAAAGCTCTCTTGCAATTCTGTCACCACAGAACAGTCACATTAACAACATTGTTCAAGGCTTTAGCTATATTAACATAAAGCAATATTAGAAAAAAAATTACTTGAGTTTTCCGGAGTGTAAGTAGTCATTAATTTGAATGGGGATCAATGACTCTGCAGAATTTCTTGAAACTAGATTTGGTGTACATACACAAAATTTAGGGGCTTGTTTGAATAACTCAGGTTTGAACATATTGCACTGAAGAACTTGGTTCTGCTCTACCAGTCATTGAGTTCAATTTCTAATCTCAGAAGGTTAAACTAGATTGAGCAACATGTTCTGTGAGAGTAAGGAAAAATACATCTCAGAGACTGTTGCACATCATAGTAATAAAATCTTCACAAGGACATCACTCTAATATACATGGCTTTAAAGAAATTTTGTTTATAAATTTGCCATATATTATATATTAATAAATGTTATACATTAATGTTAGAACCACAAATCTGGATGTGTATTTGTCATTCATGTCTGTCCTGGGTTACTGCATTTGAATCAGTCATTGTCAAGAGTAATAATTATTAAAAAAAAAGAAAAAAGAAGAAAAACAGTCCTGTAAATATATTGAAAATTTACAGTCTTCAGTATCAATTCTCCTTCTACATACACCTTAAAATAAGCTGCTGCTTCGTCTTGTGCCAGGTTTGATTTATGGCATTCAAAGTAAATACAAGAATAAAAGACATGAATACTTGTTATCTCCTAGTAAATTACAGGCTTTCACAAGCTTGTCTTTTATAGCCTGATGTTAAGGAATATAAATATAAAGCACACTATAAAAGCTTTGTCAGTGATCGCCCAAAGGACTTACAAAGACTGTTCCTAACAACTGTCAGATCTTTAACTAAAGGTCAAGTAAAATAATACTGGAAGCCATGGGGAGACCTTCAAGTTGTCATGTAACAGGAGATTACTTTTTGGAGATTTCTCTGTTTACAATAACAAAATGGCATGAATGTCAATATACATATATATATTGCTATGTAAGATGACATCAAGAGAGATCTGGGAAATACCAGTGAGCAGAATAAGGAGAAGAATCTCAGGGAAATTCTTTAATATCCTAAATGTAAGTTTGTTCGTTTGTTCGTTCATTCATTGGCCTTTCTCAGTGAGTGTCAGGAAGCTGTGAAAAGTATTTTCGGGGAGATATGAACTGAAGGTTTTGATAGCTTTTGCCAGGCTCATAGGTCCATTCCTAGTGAAAAGCAGGAAGAGGACCCACCAGACTAAAAGACAAAAACAAGTGGTCAGATGGGAAAAGCAGAGACAGCAGTTCATGGTGATAAGGACCTCTCTATATAGCACTTAGAGGAAAGCTGGTTGCCATTCTTCTAATATTGTTTTTGCTGAAAATCTAGGTTGGCTAAAAGTACATATATGAGGCTTTTGACAAGCATAGGATTTCCAGCAAGAAACACATGGAAGAAAAATCACTCCTAGACAGCCAATAAATCAGACACTCAGAAACTCAGTGCCTTTTAGGAGAGCAAATTTCAAATTCATAATAAATTCATTCAAATTGAACTTCATTCCATTTTGTTTCAAGAAAATGCCCTGTGGGTTAATTGGTAGAAAATGTTTGACTTTGTTAAAAATATTTAATTGAGTATGAAACCACTCAGAGGAGAGGTCAGCTACAGCAGGTTGCTCAGGGCTGTAACCATCTGGGTTTTGAATATCTCCAAGCATGGAGACTCCACAACACCTCTGGACAACCCATTTTCAACTACCTTCACAAGTAAATAAGGGTTCTTATGTTTAAGCAGAATTTCTTGTATGTCAAATTGTGCCTGTTGCCTCTTGTTCCTTTCATCGGTATCACTGAGAAGAATGGCTCATCTTCTTTAGTCACCCCATCAGAGATTTATACACATTGATGAGATCTCCCTGTGCCTTCTCTTCTCCAGGCTGAACAGTCCCAGCTCTCTCAGCCTCTTCTTGTATGACAGATGCTCCAGTCCCTTCACCATCTTTGTGGCTCTGTGCTGGACTTGCTACAATAAGTTCACATCTCTCCTGTACTAGAGAGCTCACGTCCGTACCCAGCACTCCTGATGTGCCTTACCAGTGCAGAGCAGAGGGGAAGGATCACCTCACTTGACCTGCTGGCAATGTTCTGCCTAAAGCAGGAATTGGTTTTTGATGAAGAATACAGAAAAGATTTAAATCAAAATACTTTGCTGAATGCATAAATTTTCCCATAAACACATTCAAAGTGAGGAGGAAGGATGATGAAGAAAAAGGAAGAAGTGGAAAGCAGCCAAATGAATTCTCTTTTGAGCATGTAGATTCAGCCAGGGGATCTGCAGGTTTAAATACTATATGGTTTGCGGGCATTATGGATCACAAATGAATTGCCACTAGGCACGGTACCAGTAATATATCTATCTCATTTCCTGAGTTTTTAATTTACTGTTCCTGCTATAGAGAAGATGGAGAGATTTGCTATTGTTACTGTAAGCCAAAAAAAGGTTTTGGAAAATGCATCTTTTATGGGCTTCAGTAATTTCCTTTTCTTACCTGTTATTCATGAGTTATCTTTGAGAATACTCGTATATGAAAGGAAACACATTGGTTTGGAGGTATGTACATTCTAAGCTTTTTAACATCTGGCAATGTTGCTATGCCCCAATTCCCTGTCCCTAATCTTTCAAGATCTGTGGTTGAACAGGAACTGTCACTTGTCTCAATTTTGAGCTGACCACGTGATGTACATAAATTGTGATATTCAGGAAGCTTCATAAATGTCACCTACTTGAATTTATGTCTTTGAAGGTGACTAAGTTAGCTGGTGACTTTTAGCTCTTTCCTGAAACAACTAACCAATTTTACTCATAAGCGCTATTGTTTCCCCTACCCAGGTGGCCCGTTGTAGGATTAATGCAAAACATATTCCATGATTACCCACCTGGCAATGCTGGAGTCCAATCTTCATCACTGAAGTGACGACCGGAGTTATTTTCTCTAATTTTCTAAACATTATTGTAGATTATCACGAGCTGTTATGTCTAAGGAGAAAAGTGGTTTTCAATTAACATGACCTGGGCTGAGTAAGCAGGAAGTCAGTCATATGCTGACTATAACTATGAACATAACCCATACTGTTTCTGTATAGTCTAAATATGGATAGCTTTTTACATGGTATAGCGAGTTACATCTTTACTAAGTGTATTCTAAGTGTAAAGAGCATTCCCCTTGCACTCTTACACCAATTATTTTCATTCGTTTGCAGTGTGAGCAGGAATAGGCAGACTCCACAAAACAAAGCCGCTCCTGCTGGATTCACAAGCTGTGGGCTGTTGGCTCATATGGGACTTGCGGGAGGCACAACAGCTAGCTGCAGGAAGGGAATCAGTTTGTGGCTCCTGGAAGTGTTCAACAAATGCTGGACAACCCCAACCATAATTATGAGATTATTTCTCTATTTTGCCAAGGGATATCAAAAGAGATTGGGAATCCTTTGTGCTAGGCATCATGAAGGACATAATAAAACCAATCTCTTCCTTTATTTCAAAATACTAGAAAAAGCATTATGTTTCATTTTAATGATGACAAATTGAGGCTCAGACATGCTGAAAACAATGAAGATCTTCATAGGAGGTCTGGAAACTGAACCTGGACATTCTGAATCCAGCACAGTTTAGGAATCAAGTCTCATTATGGTTAGCCTGAAATACAGGTCAGTTCAGGCTATGGACTATAAAACTGAGTGGACTTTAAAACTTTATTCAGTCAGTTAATGAGCGCTCTTGTAATATTCAAATTAAATGTTATACAAGCTCTTTTTTTTTTTTTTTTTTTAGTTATTTGGACATTATCTTTAAAACACTTTATTTTTAACAGAAGTCTTCAGTCCATTTTTCTAATTTTAGGTTCTTCATCAGCTCTTAGCACAGTACAGAATTTTTGTATAAAATTAACTTGCCTAGTTTATTTGATTTTATATCTAAAAAAAAGAAAAAAATCTTTTGTTAATTCTAGTTCTCTTTTAAATTTGGTTCTAAAGTTATACTACAGTTATAACTCAGCAGTTTAACATAAAAATATGAGAAACTGAGATAATTGCATTCATAAATATGCTTTGGAACCCTAAGCACTTTTTATTTGATTAGCATGTTTTAAAGGTTATTATAGCATTGTGACATAGCTCTGTTGCTTTTTCTGTCTCCTCTCTCCCCTCTAAAATTTGAAAAAACCCAGTTTTCATCACTTTAGTAAACGTGCAGAATGTTCACCAAACATGCAGAATAACTGATCGGATTGGGTTTGTGTTTAAGAAAGGATTTTCTTGTGCGTAAGGAAGGGAGTCTGGGCACACACGTTGACTTTTACCGTGAACAGTCTTTCTGAAGTCAGTTTCTGCTTGAAGTGTAGGAAGCTGAAAATGCACATAAACCTTTGTAAGATCAGACACTAAAAAAATAAGCAATGCCTTATTTTCCAGGCTTCAAAATACAGCAGTGCATAAGATGAGCTTTCCCCATACAGGTAAATTATGGCAACTGGATATGTGGCACTACCGCTGCTTCTTTTCCTGACATTCTTGCTTTTGTCACCACCTCTGTCTCCCTCACTGTTGCTCTGATGGCTAGCATTTATGTCGGTGACAGCAGGCACAGCAGCAGGCAGCTTCAGTCTGTGACATACCTCTTCATTTCAGATATCCTTTGGAAAGAGATTCTCTTTCATATAATAGAATATGAGGACTAACACAAGATGTGCAATGTGGATAAAAGATGATCCACAAATATGCTACGTAAATTCCTTAAAAGTAAAGGACCAAAGTGTAGCAGGGAATGTAGGTTATGTCTGGCATTCATATTCTATACATTTTTAATAAGTTAGCTTGTACTACATAAAAACACAGTCAAAACAGCCTTTGCCATCCTCAGGTTTTTTTTGTTTGCATGTTGGAACAACTCATTCTCAGGGAAGAAAATGCCAAAGGGAAGGCTTTAGTTATTTTGACTAAAACTATTTATGAACTCTCCAAGGGAAAGATAAAGGAAGAACTGAGTTGCAAATCTGCAAAAATAGTTCCTTCTATTTTCCTATTCATAGACTGCAAGGTGCGGAAAAAAAGATGAAAAAAAAAAGGAGAAAAAAGAGAAAAAACTCCAAAGCCACAGTCAATCTTCTTTACATTCAGGGAATATTTTCATTTTTCTGACATTTTTCTTTCCTCCAGACCTAAGGCAAGACAATTATATTTGCTGAAAAGTCCTATTTTGACTCCTAAGTTGGAGCCTCATACAGCAGCGGCACTATGGTCCCGTCTGAGTCAAATAGGTGACGTTTTCTGACTTAGTTCATTGGTTTTCCTTGTCATCTTTATGCGTTCATGGGTGGCTGGCATTTATAGTTCCTTATTTCCTCATGCCCACTGTAACAAACTATTTGTCAGCTATAATTTGCTCAAAAGCAACCAAGCAAAACTGCATACAGCAGCACAAAGGAAAAAGAGCAAGAGGTTGAGGAGGTTTACAGAAAACTATAAACTTTTAAGGTTAAAAGGGTCTTTTATAACCACCAGTAAAAACAGTGAATTTCACAAACTAATTCTAGCATTGCATTGTTTCCTTTTGCAAATTCCTATGGAAAGGAGTATTTCTCAGCGCTCTACCCAAGTTTTAAAGAGGGCCACAAACTGCTTGCACTGACCAGGGAACACTTAGCTCCCTTTATCCTTGGCATCGGCTCAGCTCATTTAGTCTGGCGAATGAGAGCTTATACTTCCAGCTAGGAGTTACAGAAAGTTTTTCCTCCTCCACTCTAAAGCTGCCACCCTGCTGTTAGTAATCAAAGGTAGTTAGTTGCTACATGGCTTGCATAAGTATTTGTGCTGGTAATTATAGCACTTTCTTTCTCCTTTTCTTCCAGGAATTTACAGGTCCCCTGTAGCCTGAGAACGAGAAGAAAAGAGAGAATGATCTATGGAAAGGGGAGCAGGGAGGGAGTCACAAAGGGGCAGGTGAACATAAAAGACACTTGTGATTTCTAAGAGTTTGAGAGAACACAAGTGATACAAAGCTAGGTATTTTTCTAAATGTTGAAGACAGAAAAGTTATCATTTTAACAGAATCTGCTACCCGCTGCAGTTTCAGTCTTATATAATTCAGAAGTACCATTTTCTAAAGTTTAACAGATGTAAATAAAATATAAAAGCATTCACTACAGGGTGATCCTTGTACAAAAAAAAAAATAAATTGAAACAATCTTGGTAAAACTAATAATAACCTTGATTGCCCTTGACTTTATACTGCAATATGTATAGCTTCACTATTACATGTGCCAGGCCACGTACACAGTGCAAGCAAGCAAGGCTTGCAATAAAGGAAAAATCTTTTATTAGGCCAAAATAATATAGCTAGGGAAAAAATTAGACAAGCTTTTGGGCACATACACCTTTCTTCAGGTCTGAAATAGAGGGAGCAGCTACAAGTCTAGCACAGAATTTGTCAGGGTTTAGCAAATAATGCACTAACAAAATGTCCTCTGAAAGAAAAGGTAATTGGTACCAGTAGAATGAAAGCGATGTTGCAGGGGGAAGGAATGAAGAAATGAGGGAAAGAGATGTGGCAAAGTTATGTTATAGCAAAAAGAGAGAGACACATATACAGAGTTGTTGGAGAAAGGTTACTTTTTTAGAGTATTAAAAATGGATATCTATTAATTCAGTGATTTTCCTTTTCTTTACTGTTTCTTCTTACCTGCTTAAGCCATGATAGCTATAGCAGCACCATTGCTGAGATACAATACCCAATACAGCTGTTTAGGTAAATAATATGCTATTAGATTTCAATTGTGACCGCTGGATCTGAAGGCATGGCCAAGGCTTTCCTGAACCTCATGCAGTGTGTTGGCCTCTTGAGACTTTAATTAATCAGAATTTTTTAGGGTAGTTTTTGAATTGGCCTTGCATTATACTGATGACTGGTCCCAAAGACCCAGTAAATTTATCCCATGTGTGTTTCTTGGTTGTCATTAAAAACTTTTTCTTCCCTGAAACCTAAGGGAAGACATTGATTTTCACCACAGATGTCCTTCATAATGCCCACAGTTCCTTGACTGACTGAAAGGAAACACCTCAAACCATACAACGTGTATTTTTGAAGCATTTTTTGTGTATGTTGTGTGGTCAGGAAAGCTGGGGATTATGATAAAGTTTACACTATTTCGCTTCACATTTTTGCCTGATAATATGAATTGTGTTTTGTGCACAGATTAACATGATCCTTTGCATTATCTGATTAACTTTTATAACTCTGTTATAATGAGCTTATGCTGTTACTTATCATAGTAATTGGTATACTGTATATCTGTCTTTCACTGTGTTCATTTTATATTTTTAATAAAATTAAATCAATAACAAGAAATTACCTTCTAAAACTCTGCTTCCTGTTATTGTCTGGCCTGTTGCCCAAAGCATTATGAGAAAAATGATGCTTAGGTGAAGGGGAAGGCATCTTTTTTTTCTCATGACCTGACTACTGCCTATACATTTGAGGTCATACTAAAGACGGGGATGGGATTGGTCTTACCTCGCTGTCATCTGAAACACCATAACTGTCCTTGATTTCATGACTGTTTAAGATAAATTAGTGTTTTCAGTCCATAATTTACCTTGACAAGTCTAGATGTCTAGAGTAGCATGAAATAAAGTACATCTCAGACTTGTCTATTAGTTCTTATGGACTAAAGGGGAAACAAGAGTGGTCAGTGAAAATCTAAATCTCTGTGTTGGAGGTATTTTCATATGGTCACCCAGGGCAATTCTGATCCCAGAATTTTGGGGAATCTTAGAAAAAAGAAAATTACACAATTGAACTACTATCTGCAAACTCTACCCTGGGCTTCAAATTTTACCTGCTGTTATGGTGTTAAAAGTCCACGTCACCATACATGATCCACAGTTTTATGTGGATATACATAGTGATTTTTTCAAAAGTTTGCAAAACAACTTTTTGCTATAAATTTCTGGGATGGGTTAATTTTCACGTGAAACAATAAATTTTTATTTCTTATTCCTAGGAATATTCTATTTCTTATGAATCAAAAGATAAAATTTTCATTTTGAAAGTCTCTAATTTACAATCAGACTTGCACGGGATTTCAGAGATCTTTTTCTGAAATTTCCATTTCCATGAATTAAAAAGTATAGAGTAAAAAAAAAAACCAAAACAACTTAGATTTCAGGGATTCATTAATTAGCTTAGAAAGTTTTCAGCTTTTCTAGAATAAAATCCTGGCCTACCAAAAATAGACACAAAATTAATATTATCTATTATTCAGATAAAAGGATTTTGGGTTTGGAGGTTTCTTTTTGCTTAATTTTTCTATGTATCATTAATGTTTATAATAGTTACAATAATTAAATATATTTATTAGCTGAAAAACAAGTTAAGTGGAATTCACAAAAACTAGTTGCAATTGGGAAAAAAATGGTTTTCTATGGAATTGAGAAGTCCCAGCAATACCTGGCAATACTGTGTAAAATAAATGTGTTCAAGTGATTAC
Organism: Balearica regulorum gibbericeps; assembly: GCF_011004875.1. NCBI lineage: Eukaryota > Metazoa > Chordata > Aves > Gruiformes > Gruidae > Balearica > Balearica regulorum. The sequence goes on along the minus strand of NC_046184.1, from coordinate 155,524,205 downwards.
ATATTCAACGAAAGTAAAAGAAAAAATATTTTCAGATATAAACTATGAAATGAAAGGAAAAAGAGCAACCCTAGCAATGGTTTAGATAATTATGGCAGACTAGGAACTCCCAATATTCCTTTCAACAATGTGAACACGTGGCACCCTGGATGATTCAATAATTATTCTTAGAAGCAGCGTTTTCAGGGAGAAAATCCCAAGAAATGGCTGTTATTAGGAAACTCAGGCAACCATTGTATCATGTTTACTTAGATTAGATACTCCACAATAATTTATGGATCCAAAGCACCTAGAAAGGAACCCATGCAAGCTTTGAACCTGTCAGCTGCCCATACCACCCAGTCCAGTGGCTAAAGGTTGAAAATACTAAGATGCTGCTGTAGTAGATCATAAATTTTAAATCGAAGCTGTATGAGATAATTTCATCTTAGTTTTCCACTGCAAAAACCTTGAAACAATGAAAGTTACATGTCAAGTGTTGCATCAAACTTTCCATGCAATGCAGACAGGAAGGTTGTGGGCTGAGCACCCAGGGGACGGCTGCCCCATCCCCCTGTTGGCCACCCTGCCTGCTGCCATGCCAGGTCCTCCATTGGCCACCCTGCCTTCCAACAGACCAGGTCTCCTCTCGGTCTTCCTAGTTAAAGAAGGAGACGTCTCAGATGGCTTTGTCAACAGTCTGCCTGGAGGGCATGGAGGTCTCCCCCTTGCCAGGCCAGAGGCGAGTGAATATCTAGGAGCAGACTCCTGGATAGGTGATTTCTCAAGAGGTACCGCAATCCAGCAGGTCATTTCCTTACCTGGCAGGTGAACGAATGGGAAAAAGGCTGCCAGAAGTCAGCATCCCATTATCTTTTTGCTTTCTGTTCATACTATCTAGTTTGTATGCCTATTATTTTTAATTTTTCAGTACTGCTTCCATTTCTATATATTGCTGATTACCTAAGATTACCTGTAGGAGTATAAATTACAACTTAACAATGACCAATTAAAATTTATACGCAATTACTTTGTATTTTAAAAATAAATTATACGTCATTATATTCAGTCATGCTGTGTTTGTCGATTCAATAAATTCAAAACAAAGGCTTTTATCTCTCTATTAAATGACTTCACTCTTATCATGCCATTTTGTCTACAATGAATTTAGGAAGTCATTCATGTTTTTCTTTCTAATTCAAAATTCTAAAACTGAGATATGTCAGAATTCTCCCACAGATGAGGTATACTGGATTCAAATTATCTCTGAAATGTTTTCTTCTTTCAGTCTTAATGAAATATTTTATGGAGATCTTATCAAGCAACTGCTCATGCAAAGAGAATAACTATAACATTCCTAAAAGCATTTCACACAGCTTTTTTTAGCTTCATTAGATGTTGATTCTTCAGCCTTCTGCGAGTCAAAGATAAAAGTCAAATTTATGAAATTGTTCTTGAACAAAATCAGAAGCAGCTGAGACCAAAAATCTAGGGCTTAGCAAGAGCTGTGTTCAAGGGCTAGTGAAAGCAATCTAGAAAGCTGGGCAGGCTTTTTAGGAATATCATCAGTATCGAACTTTCTCTGTAAAATGTTTCAGAAAAATTAACAATTTCTTCTTCAAAAAAAATCCCCTATTTCATTTCCTCCCTATTCTCATGAAAGGAATTAGTTTTAAAACTGAAAAACTGGGGGGGGGTGTGTGTGTGTGTGTGTTAGGTTATTCTGTAATCTTCTCAAAAAACTTTCTAATTCTTAGTTCTTTGCAATAACACCTCCTTTAAGTAACATAGGCTTTCATTTTTAAGATGCACTTTCATTTTTAATATGCACACATACTATGTGCTCAGAAATTCATCACATGTGGCATTCCAATATGGATGTCATATTTACTTATTTACTTCATACATACTTTTCAATGCACGAAAGAAAGATTTTACAGCTCACCTGCTGTGCTGTACAATAGCTTGCTATGAAGCATTAAGAAATTCCAGATTATGCAACATCCAAGGCTGACAGCAAACTTTATTCAGTTCTGCTCTCCAGCAGCTCATGATCGTTTTGAACAAACAATATTAAGAACTGGGAAAATACACTGCACAGGAGTCTGTACTCTGAATAAAATCCTTTCTTCCTGACTGAAGGATGGAACAAGGAAATGACAACATTATGTGAAAACAAAAAAGCTTGAGGTATTCTCTCAAGTAGGAGAATAAGGATGACCGAAGAGTAAAATCAACAATAGTACTTGAAAAGCAAGCTGATAATAAAACCATTTTTTCAAACTTATAACCTTCTTAACATAGTGCTATACTTTTTAAAGGAAGTTAGCTTTCCATTCGCAGAAGGCTCATAAAGATTTGAAATGATCCTATAGATGGTGTAGGTACCCACAAGTTAGTTACAATAAAAATAGCGCTTATGGATGGTAAGACTGCAAAGTGGTTACTGAAGCCCAAACTCTGCGTACAGGGCAGGGCCCTGGAGAGGCAGAAATCAGTTTCTCCACCCTCTTATTGACTCTGTAAGAAGAAGGAACGTAGCAATGGGAGTGCAAGACAATAAGGACAGTAGGATGCTAAAGAAGTATACATAGCTGAAGTGTAATGGTTAAAGGAACCAGCAGAAGATGGCAAGGCTTGATTTTCAGCCCTGCACATAACTTACTATTACTTACTCATACTTCAGATCCTGGCACTCGTGGATTCCGATCTGATGCAACTTACTTTTCCCTTGTGTGATACAGAAAAGCTATTTTCTTAACTTAAGACTGAATTTCATTCACAAGAGCTAGGTCTCACAACATGCACTATCATTGCAGTTTCCCAGCTGGGTCCTGTCTGGAGTATCACGTGAGAGCCTTGCAGTGTGTTAAATCCTTTTTTCTCTGTAGGAACCAAAGCTTTGGTTCCTCAGCTGTAGAGCTGGGAGATGGATATATGCCCAGATCCAACCTGACTGTAGGGCTGTGAGACAGAGACGAGAGTCTATCCATCCCTGGAAGATGGAAAAGCCTTTCACAATCTTGCAGCTATGTTAACCGAAGGCAAATGACTGAGAAATCGCTTAAACCTCTGTATCACTTCTTCTTATCAGTAAAATGAAGGTAGTGATACTTCCCTTCCTTTGTCTCTCTTTTGCCTGCTTATAATTCAAGGCAAAAAAAACCCTATATATAATGGCAAATTATCACTAAGACTAATCTAAAGATATGTAATTGACTTAAAAATATCAGTGTTTTTTCTAAACAACACAGTTTAGCTTTCCAACAGTTGATTTAGAAAGCAGATGCACCACCACATAACAGGCTTATTCAAGATGTTTATCCTTCATTTCAAGTGGGTTCTGTTGCAAGAAACTGAAACTATCAGGGGTTTTGGTTGGGTTTTTTTGTGGGTGTTTGGTCTTTTTTTATTCTCACATTTTCAGAAAAGTATATTTCTTATTTTTTCTTTGTATCTCTTCTTCTGATACTGTACACACTAGGTTAGCAGATGTGTTTCCTCACAATTTCCTAGTGATTTCTATTCCCTAGCTGCACGTTGAGGTGTTCTAAATAATGACTTTCTTGAAGGAATGTGTCTAAAACCTTGAAAGAAAAGCTGAGGTATGCCATAATAAAAATCAATTTAGAAAAATATTTTTATTTGAAATACTCAAGTTCATACTGGTTCAAAATCCAGTCTCAGATTAGATACTTTCCAACACATTTCACTCCTTTGTAAAATATTAGTGAAGATACAACATCAGTGATATGTACCGATGGTTTGAGTTCAGTGGATTAAATGTTGAGAAACATACATTGTTGATTATTTATTTTATCTATCTCTTTTTAAAACAAAATAGAAAGAATAGAAATGTATACATCACTGAAGGTAAGAGATTAACCAGAAGGTTAGAGGAAAAAGTATGACATATTGCAAAAAGTTGTATACAGCAGAAAACACATTGCCAAAATTCTTTCTGCAAAATAAAACCTGCAACTGTTTGCGCAGTATGTGGGAAAATAAAATTCAGGAATAATCTTAAAATTCTGTGCTTTCCATGCCCAGTTTTGTAGCATTTTGTAAAAATGGAATCTCTTTGAAATTCAGTGCCATTGAGCCAGTCTAAACTAAATTTTTTCGCAAATATAGAAAACATGGAAATCACAATAAACTATTAATCATTGTGAACCTCCTGGTGAGGATACCAACATTCAGATAAGGAGATACAGGGAATCAAGAGCTTCTCTGCTGAGAGTGGAAAAAAAATCAATATGACAATGCAATTATTACTATCCCATGATTTTCAGAGTTCAGGGATTGAGAATGAATACACAAGAAATGGGACCTTATCTAAGATTGCTTCTAAACAAAGTGACCAGTCTATTGGCTTCAGAGGTTTCAAAATCTATTGTCTTACTGTACTGGATCATCACATTTGCTTCATACTGTTCTTACAAGGCATCATTAAAAGTGTGAAGATACAACTATTTGGCAGTTAAATCACTTACTATATATTTAAGAAAGCTTCAAACGCTATTAATCTAAATGCTTCTTTGAACAAGACAGCAAAAGATACCACTTAATGAAGATAACAGGTGTCTATGTCTAACTCATTTATAGTTGCATGTATTCAGAATGAAGTAACAATATAATTTAATTTTACTTGGCAGACTTTTCTTGCTTGGAGACACTTTTAAAAATAGTAAATTACTGATAGAAACAATACACTACACATTCCAGTATAATATGTTTTATACAACAATTTCTTTGTTCTTAAGGACACTAGTGGAAAAGCACTATATGTGGAAATAATGTGTTATTATATAGACCACTTAGCTGAGCAGTGAGATTTAAGATCAGATCTTTCATATTGTACTAAAAGACCAGCCCGTAGGTTTGGCAATGACAGACGATGGAATGCTTTTTCTTCTCAGCAGTGATTTGAGGTGAGCCATGTTATTAGTGACCAAATAATATACATGACCTCTTGTCATACGCATTTGATGTCACATGTAAAAGAAGTGCATGATTACAAATTTCTAAGCCATATGTATTTTAATGTAGGAAGTCTTCACCAAAAATAACAGATACTGAACCAAGGCAGTCACAAAAAAGAAAGATGTATTTGGCTGGCTGAAGAGAAAAATCCACAAAACCAACAGCTATCAAACTTTCATGTAACCTTTATAAAAAGGAACAAAATATGCACATAGTAGTATGCAAAACTTCCTTCCATGATATATCACATCTATAAATCATGAGCCCTTCCTATATGATTGGAATCTCTATATGTTGCCACAATTAAAAAAAAAATAAAATACTGATTATGGTTTATTACAACTCAAAGGCTACTAATCAATATTTATTACTCTCTGGTTATTTCATGCAGACAAACAGAAACACACAATGTCGCAAGTGTAGCCTCTATTATTCACCTAAGTCCATGTCAGAAACATATCCACAGCAGAGGGAGACATGCAGAATTCTCTTGAAATACAAGATACAGTTTTAAAAACTTATTTTCTTTAACACACAGTACTGTGTAGGAACAAAAAAATATCAGCAGAAATAAAAAATTATTTCTTGATTAATAAACTACACCACATATCACATCCAATTCTGCCTTTTCTGGGAATGTGTTAGTCATGTGGTTTATGCAATACACTGTTGAAGGACTTTAGAATACTGTGGTCATTATCAAAGCCTATATAATTTTGAATAAAATATTTAAGTTCTTTTGTCTTGCTTTTTTCCCCCAAGACATCGTACCAGTTTTGTAGGCTGTGGCAATTCAGCTACAGGCCATTTGGGGGAATGAAGTTATCACATTATCGCCAATTTCCAGATGAACCAAACAACACCAGCTGCTACATCTGGTTTTGTTCAGAAACCTAGGGTGTGAATGCAACCCACTCAGATTTTATGCATAGGCAATGAATATTTCTTATCTTCTGATTACAATGGTGACTGGCTTTTTCAAGAGATTTAAGCTGAAATATAAACTCCCAAGAATATCCTGACTCAGTGTGGTTAATAGAGTGAGTTACTGGTAACAAGTGACAGAGGCAGACAACCCCCACAAACTCTTTCCTCTAAGATTAAAAAAAAAAATAATTAAAAAAATCAGTGTAGTTACAAACTTAATACTAATAATTACAGAAGAATATGATATTGGTCTCAGATGTTCTACTGTGACTGCTGCGACAATTGGAATTGGGGATCAACTCTGAGCTTTGCAACAGCCACTCCTTTGAAATCAGTCCCTGAGAACTGTATCTGTGCACATCTGTAATTGCATGCATTTACCAGTAATGGCAGGAGCTAAATACTGATAAAATCAATAAGAGACCTTCCTTTCATTCAGGATACTGCGGGTTAAGGCCCTGCTATGGTACACAAATTTCTGTCTCTTCCATAGAGAACATAGTCTACTGCAATCAATTTACAGCTTCCCTGTAGCAACCAGAAATGGAAAATAAAGCAAATATAAGATCAAAATTAAATATAATTAAATAATAATGATAACTATAATAAATATTGTTAAATGCAATAGTATAAGAATACCATAAGATAACATCTAAATTTTTAGAGCAAACGAATGTCCAAGAATTAAAGTGAATAGACTAGGTTCTACTAATGCTCATTTATTGAGAATAGTGAAGGAAGACTAAAGTTAAACCTTCTCAAACCACTAGATATTTGTCATGCCATGGGAAAATTAAAATGCTGATATGTTTTTTCCTCCTTTCCTATTGTGATATGGGACTATTCCATGTGCAAGAATATGGAGGGGATGAGAGAAAGAAAAGTGATGATAACCTCCACAAAAATGACAGAGCTGGAGCTGGAGATGTCTGTGGGGAATGAGGATTACTGCTAGTAAATACTAGACAGTGAACTAGAGCCTCAACAGTCCTGAGGAACAACTTATACCTGAAGGTTCAACAGAATTTCTCTTTGAACAATAGGAGTATTACAGCTTCTATCTTCTTCCAAAACAAACACTGGGTACACACACAGAAACTTTAACATATTTGTTAATTTTTTCTTCTTTCTCTAGGGAAATTTTTGAATAAGTGAAACAGAAGATCATAGAATCATAGAATCACAGCATCATAGAATGGTTTGGGTTGGAAGGGACATCAGAGATCATCCAGTTCCAACCCCTCTGCCATGGCAGGGACACCCTCCACTAGACCGGTTGCCCAAAGCCCCATCCAGCCTGGCCTTGAACACTTCCAGGGATGGGGCATCCACAGCTTCTCTGAGCAACCTGTGCCAGTGCCTCACCACTTTAACAGTAACAACCAGAGTTTTGCTCTGCAAAGGGAACTCTATTGGACAAAATCAGAGGGCATGCTACTAAGTTAGGCTTGAGATAATGATGGTAGTTTAGAAAAATATATTTGAATAGCTTAATTTGGGCATACTTAAATTAACATTAATTATGGATCTACACTAAAGAAAGTACTGGAAAATTGTTTCTGAATGTGCTTTCAATTATGTGTTACATTTTTCTTAAATTATGAATCTTCCTTCAGTTTGGGTCCAGACTAATATTTTGTCAAACTAATACTCTATCAATCAAGATGTCTAGCTCAATGAATACAACCAATTGCTGGAGTTTATACAGAGCACAGACATTCTGTTGGAATTAATAGGAGGTTTTGCCAAAGAGATATTTTAGTAAAATTACTGTACTATTTTGGGTGCCTGTGCTTACAAAGAGTTGGATAAATAACTTTTTAGTATTCAAAAGAATAGATTATTGAGACCAAAGATTTATTATTGTTTTTATAAACTAATTTGACAGATGTTGATTCGACCACTCAAAGCAATCTCTGAGCATTTACGGCCTAATACCATCTCAGATGATAGAACTTCTTCTGGGGAATACATTACTGACCACAGACATTATCTGATGATTAGTGAGAACATGCCTGAAATCTGCTTGAAGCGTGTAGGGAGACAGATGCTATTGTTAAGAAATTCTCAGTGTTCAATAAAATGAATGGTTCTATGCAAACTAGTGTTGTTTTACACTGTAGTCTGCATTTAAATGTTCATAAATTGCATTATTCAAATAAGAATCTGATTAACATCTGGGTGCAAACCACCTTGCCCTTTTGTCAGTATCAATGATAATAAATAATAATAAATAATGATCAAAAGAAAAGCTTTCAGTATTCACGATTTCAGTTTGGAAATCAGCTAAAATTGTACTTAAGTCTTGAGTTTCAGAGACCCTTAGACTAAATCGAAGACACATTGGAAAGATATTGATGCTTGTTATAAATTCAAAAGTTCCTTTCTAAAAGATGTCAATGTACATATTATATTTGATAAGGAAAATGAGACAAATTTTAAGGAGTATAAATTCACATTATTTAGTGTCCTCACTAAGTGTTGAGATACACAGAATCTTCTTAGATGCAGTAGCTATTTTGCAATTATCCACCATAACTTTTTCTCCTATTTAATATGAACATATAGCACTGACAACCATTGATGATAGATCATATAGTTCATTGATTCCACCAATGCAGTTATTACTATCTCCAAAAATGTTGAAATAAAGATATGATATTTTTAAATGAAATAACAACATAATAATATAAACATAACATGTAAACTATGATTACACTTAGTGATTCATTAGCCCTATGATAACACAGTGCCAGTGTTTAATTCTATGGTTTTACATAAAAACTATCTTTTATCACAAAATTCTGATCTCTTTCCTCATGAAAATAGATCTAGCTGTTTTACTAAGACTGCTCAAATTATTAGGTAATCACAAATGAAAACATAAGCATTTCAGTAATATAATTTACCCAAATATTTTAAGTGGTGTGCTTAATTTTATGTGTGCCACATCCAAGAAGCTGCAACAGCCAGACATCAATATTTCATTGAAAGACTATATAATGCAATATGAAAATATCTTCAGGTATCTTATGTCAAAAATGTCATGACTATCAGATAGAAGTCAGTTTGAGACTGCTTTAGCTCAAGTTATTATAACATAGCTAAAATTATAGCATAGCTAACATTATAGCAGCTATCTTACTGGTGGTTCATGTTTATGATTTACATGTGTCATATTTAAAAATAATCAGTTGCAAGACTATTGAAGGTTGTTTTATCAGACAAGCAAGTCTATTGTCTAGGAATTGAAGCTATTAATTTCAATCTATTTGAGATTGAAACAAGGCATCACAAACTTATAGAAATCTCTGCTAAACCTTGGATGTAGTGCAAGTTATTTATTCAACAATGACTTCTTTGTTTGGTTTTGGTGAGTTGTTCCTTGTTGCCTGTATATCTGTAAACCAGTTTAATTGACAGACCCACACTTCTCCAGCTCTCTCAGGTAGACTGTATAATATTTTTGCCTTCCTACTGCAGAGAAAAATTTGAAAAAAATATTCTGCTCAAGTATATTTTGCCCCAGAGGAAAATTTGCAAATATATTTAATGACTCTGTTTATCACATTTCCTAATGCTAATGGAAAACAATGTGATTTCTCTTGCAAGGTTCTTTTCCATTTTTTTTTCTTCTGCAAGTGGGGAATATGTTCTTAACTGAGAAATAGAAGCACTACTGAAGCTGAGAACACGAAACTGAATGAAGGAATGAGATCTGGCAAACAGCAGTGAAGATTAATGCTCAAAGGCAGTCAAATTTTACTCCTTTTGAGCCAGCCACTAATAAAGGAGGCAATCACTGTTTAGAAAACACAGTTTCATTAGTACATGAAGTTACTAATTATAAGACAATATATATTAGAAAGCAGTTAATTCACCCAAATTCTAATTTTCTCATGATCTGGTGATTGACTACATTTGAAATGTACTTTCTTATTAAATGTGATACTGAAAAACTCAGAGGTATAATATTAAACAAAATCAGTATTGAAAACTGCATATAAAAATCATATTTTATTTAATTTCCTCTTTAACTGAAAATAACAGTGTTCTTTGCATGCTAACTATATTCAGCATTTTCTCAACTACATTGTGGCATTGGAGAAAAAATTGCTTTGAGCATCTGAACAGAAACTAAATAAACACCAGGGATCAGCTTATAAAGACAGGCTTCTTATAAATTCCATCAGCACAGAATAATCTTAACCACATTAAGCTAGGTCCTCAGTTCACGTATGCTGCCATAAATTGTTGCTAGCAACAGAGATTGCCCCTGGTGTAAGAAAAAAATGGAGGAATAAAGGAATCATATCCTGATCATAGGGCATGAAAACACAAGGCAGTTTAGTCTACGGATGACAGGGAAAGAGCTGTTGTTTAAAGCAACAGCTGAAGTAGGCAAAAAAAGAACATACATCTGTGTAGAGAAAAATAAAATCTAAAACCAGCACTAGTTGAAATCAGATTGGACAACAAGAAGGATGGGTGGTCAGCTGCCAAAAACATCCAATAAAATTGTACAAAACCAGATTAATGATAAAGTCATTGGGAATCTAAAACATTAGATAATTCCACAGTAAACATAACTGATGATTACTAGAGATAGAATATCTGGATGGGAATATTTAATTTGTTTGCAAATATGTTTACTGTATTTGCCCAGGATAATCCTTGAAGTTCTGCTTACATAAAATTAAATCTAAATATTCAGTTGCCATAACAACGTAATATATTAGTTCTCTAGTTTTATTTTTGATCATTTGACTACAGGATTGTTTGCTAGGATCATTGTGACTTAACAATTTGATGTTTCTCAGTACTATTTAAATGAAGACTCTCCATATTTATTTAATGTCGAGGATACTTCATAATTTATTTTCCTTAAACAAGCAAGACAGGCTCAAAGAATCCAATACTTGTTTTCAATGGCAGTATTAGATTACAGCAGCACATTTCTGCTAAAAAATATTGAATTAGACTATCTACTTAAGAGCCATACTCTTAAATACAGCTCTTAAGTATAGTGTTGCCCATCATTTTGCAAATAACCACATTTTCAGGGAGTGCTGTGTTCTGAAGACCGCATTTTAGTTCCTGCCTTTGCAAGGTGAAAACAAAATTGTGTTTAAAAAATACAAAACAGAACAAAACCACCTGATAATCTAGGCAATTTTTGCCAAGTGCAGGAGATATCCCTTTTAATGTGCCTGTCCCCAGGTGAAAACCCAAGGGGAGGCAAATGTAACAGGTATGAATTTATGTCCCTACCTCTCGTCTAATGAAAGCTGTATCAGGATTCCAGAACAGTCACGAGGAAGAGTGAAATCTTCTACATCAGTGGGGCTAAATTTGCGTTAGCATGTTTGTAGCAATGGGAAATGGGACTGCGTACAAAGGCTAGTGTTAAAGCTGATCAGTTGATAATGCTAGCAACTGGTATGCTAGCAGCCCGCAGACTATTCATGTATATATTAGTATATCTTTAATTGTAAAATTGTTCAGTTCTTTAAGAAGAGGTCTTAACTTTCCACTGATGCACCAAGTATCTATCTACTGAAGGATTAGCAAATAATATAAATTGTTTACATAGTCATATGTTTACATCCAAAGAGTAAAGTATATTCTGTCTCTTGGCATGCTCTAATTCATGTTCTCTCCCATGCTCTTTGTCTCTCCCAAACACATACAAATTATGTTCAAATATGTTTTCTTGTTATCCTCCATAATGATTACATGGCAAACTAAAACACATTCATGCAGCCAAGAGAAGTGGGGAGGGCATGGAAAAGATTCATAAGTGCCAAAGCTGCCAGTGGGACTAGACTAAGACACGTAAGTAAAATCTTAAAGACTGTGAAAACACATTCAATGAACAGATAGAGGGGAAAAACAACAACAACAAAAAAAACCCACAAAAAAAACCCCACCAAAAAACCAAACCCCAAACTCCAACCAACCAGCTCAGTATTTGGGGAAGGGGGTTCTATGTTAGTTTGCCATCTTTTTTATCTTCTTCAGTTTTACATTTTGACTTGTCAAATTTCCTTGTTAGCTGTTTCTTACAATGAAGATTCATTCTTATCCTTTGTTCTTGTTATAATAAAACCAGTAAAAATACCTGATCCTTTATCAGTATAAATACCTGACCATCCCAATTTAACCTAAAAAAAGGTTCACCTGGCTCTGACAGTCAGCGAGCAACTACACATAAAGAAAATTAATCAGTGCTGAATCAGATATAAACTAATTGACTCTTTCAAAGGCATTACCTAAGCCTACAGTGGGAAATTGTGCGTGATTGAGATGTCTGAGCTAACACCAATCTCAGTTAGCATGTTCATGTGGTTCAGCTCTGTGCCCCCTAGATAGGGCTCTTTCAAATCTTGCAAGCAGTAAATCCTCATTAGTAGAGCTAACGGGCTTAGTCATAATATATTGTTAACAGTTCTGCAGATTGTTTTATTGTGTTCATTGCGTGAAACAGATGTGCCCTAAAAGATGTACAGAAGATGAACATTAAATGATAAAGAAAAAAGGGGAATCTTTCATATTTAGTATATGAATAGGATTTTCTCTCAAGCTGGTTTACAAAAAAGGCTAAAAAGTTGCCAAATTTATGCATGAATTTCCCAGGAAAAGTTTCCCATTAAAACATATGAGGGAAACTTAACAACATATTTTGCCATTTTTTGGATTGTCCATAAGTACCTTCCATTCATCTTCATGCATTATATAAAATGACTGTAAGAAGTTGCAAGGCTTAAGATAATATTGTGGTATTATTAAGGAAAAAAGAAAAAAAGGCACATAGAAAGTGTTTCTGTCGACAGTGTTTTGTGTCTCTCACTTATTAGCTGTGTTAGTGCAAAATTAAATCATCTTGAACCTATAAAAACCAGTAAAACCTTCACATCAGTTTTGTGTGTGAGGAGCTTGGATATTTCTATTATTACACTGTGTAAAATTCTACAAAATATATCAGAAATTAATAAGTTTTGAGAATGCCTTTAAATGACAAAGTAAAAGAGTCAACTATTATCTAAGGAAAGGGTGAGATAGATAGGGTAAAAGGGGAGCCATGAGTGAATTGCTAGGGCGGACAAGTGAAAGATGGAAAGGCACAATGTACAATGACATCAGTGACTAGGGAGGGGAGGGAAGTGGCAACTGAGCTCAGCTCAGAAGCTGAAGACAGAGAAAAAAGATGTTTTGCTCCTATCTTCAAAATTGTCATGAATCCCACAAAACTTTGGGATAGTGACTAAAGAATTAGTTTTAATTTCTCTTATTTAAATTTAGTATATCCTTATTTAGCTGTCAGGGTCATTACAGCTCTGAAATGACACTGACTCTAAAAGAAAGGAAGCTGAACAAAACCATTTGTGGGATGATAAGTTGGCAATGCATGTTCCCATGCTAATGCCTCTGAAGAGTGAATACAAACGTGAAAAATCATCATGTCACTGTCTGGATTGCATGAAGCTTTCTATTACTTTCATCTAGCGGAACTAGAAGGCAACCCTGTACCAGAAAATTTCTGCATGCCAGGCTACATAGAAAGGATGCAGAAAAGGATTCTCCACTTTCGAATGTTCTCTGAGAATAATGGTTTGCTGCCTTATGAGAAACGGGAATTCCACATAGTGCAGAACAACAAAAGCTACAATTGGCCATATTTTAACAAATCACTACCTTCAAGTTCGCTGTTAAACAAGAAAAGGCAAAAAAAGATTAAATTACTTCTACTTGGATCTTCGGCTTCAAAGTTGCCTATTTTGTGCAATTAAAACACCTAGAGAGGATTTTTTAGTAGTCGCTGGATTAAAGACAAGAGCTGGGACTGGAAACCAAATGCTTTTCCTTCATTGTTATGTGCCCTGCCCTCTAAGATGTAAACTGTGGGCTTGCTTTTTGATTTCACAATAGCGTGCTGAGAGGAATAGTCACCAGACTCAGATATTATATTTTGTCATAAATCATATTGTATCATAACATCAATACCCATATTGACCTGAAGAATGAACAACTGGACCCCATTGGGATTCAGATTGGTGTAAAACAGGGTGATCTAATGTCTTTGATTTTATTTAACTTATCAGTGGACCTCCTCCTCTGTAAGCTGGAGGAGGAAGGATTTGGGTTCCAGCATTGTTTGAAAAATATAACAACCATGGCTATTGCAGATGACTTGGTACTACTCAGCGGATCATGGGAAGGAATGTAGAAAAATATTGAAATTTTGGAGGTCTTTTTGAACTAACTGGCCTCAAGACACAGGGAGAGAAGTGCCATGGCTTTTATATCCAGCCCATGAAAGATTCATGCATAATCAATGACTGTCCTCTATGGACAACTAATGGCACCCCTCTCAACATGATTGAACCTGGTAGCTCTGAAAAGTACCTGGGCTTATGCATTGACCCATGGACTGGAATATTGAAACCAGAACTACTGGAAAAAGTAAAGGGATGGTTACAAATGATTGGGAAGGCTTAATTGAAGCCATTTCAGAAAGCTGACATCTTGAAAGGGTATACTATTCCATGAATAGTATGAATTGCACAGTCTTTGGATTAGACAAGAAGAGAAGTTGTTCAGTGGAAGGGCATTGAGAAAGAACTTGAGAGATTGTGGATCACAGCAGGAGGATATAAGGATAAAATTCCATCTATTTGGGACCCAAGAGTGGTCATGGTGATATTAGAGGAAACTGGCAGTGTGGAACCAGTCTCGGAATGGGAGATACCTACTCCAAAAGTCATATTTCTGAGACCCAGTAACTGACAAAACCAGGATTTTCTAAATTGGACCAAGTTGTTATCCCAGAGCTGTGGAATTTCCAACTTTGAGAAGAATAAAATCAGTAACAACTGGACAGAATATTGCAGAGGCATTCCCCACAGAAAGCTCATCATGGCATTAGAACTAAGGGTTAATGTCTACTCTACAGGAGAATTTTTGGCAAGGGGCAGACAAAAGATTCAAATTAAGTCATGTTGGTCCTGTCAGGTGGAGAATGAGGCCTGCTCCCTCATTATTGGATACTGCCCTGCCATGCAAGACACTAGAATTAGGAGACATAACCAACTATGTGAATTGTTGGCAGATGTGGCCAGAAAGAAAGAATGGGTAGTATTCCAGGAACTGCTGCTGAAAGATGAACAAAATGAACTACATAAACTGGACTTGGTATTCATTAAAGAGGATCAAGCCCTTGTAGAAGACATCACAGTAAGCCATGAGAGTAAATCAACATCTCTGGAGGATATAGCGGCAGAGAAAGTAAAGAAATACCAACATCTTAAAGATCATGTTCAAGAAATGATGAATGCCACTATTTTATTAAATTTATGGGATATCCTTTGGGAGCATGTGGGAAGTGGTATTAAGGCAATTATAAGTTGTTAACTGAACTAGGACTCTCCAGTTCCCAACAGGAAAAGGTCGCTCGTCATCTATCAAATCGGGCATTTTTTACTTCAGTGGATATTATACATGTATTTGCTAGTCAAGCACAGAGTGTTTTAAGATCCTAATTACTAATGAATTGTAATTGTAATTGTATTACCCAATAAACTGTAAATAAACTGATTCTTGCTATCTATCATTAGGGTAAAGCTAATCTGCTCACAAAGGTTAAGGTAGGAACAGACCCCTGGGAATATTGAGGAGGAAAGATTGAAGGAGTGAAAGATAGCATGTAGGGATAATAAGGGGCTCATAATCATGATGTGCCATCTATCCTGCTAAAAGATATTAATTACCGTTCTTTACTTAGGTGGACAGGCCACCTTTACTTAACGTGGAAAAGAAACATGTATACTTTTACATATGTTTGATAAATAGCCTTCTTTCATGAAATGTGAGTCTGAACTCTCAAGCTGAGAAAAAGATAGAACACAGATCCTCTATTTCTTAGACAAATGACTCACTAGTTTTATCAGAGGTTGATGGTTTCACCTCTCATCTCTATTTTATAATCAAAGAGTAAATCCTATCCCTGTCTTTTAAACATAATTATGGGCACCAACCCTTGGGAAAGGATCCCATGAGCACTTCACTCCTAACAAAATTAGCTCAGATAGCTACAAGCATTAAAAGGACAGGAGTTCAGTGGATCTCTCTGGTTAACGTTTTCAGTTCACTGACTTCATGAATCTCCCTGCTCACTACAAGAGTTCTCAGACTGCACTGGAAAGTGGTGAGCCTATGTATTAGACATTGCATCACATATGTCCAAAAAATTACATTGATAATGACATTTCAGATTTTCAATTTCTTTTTAACCTGAAAGTTCTACTTCAAAATGTTCAGAGACTTGCTTTAGTTCTGGAATGACTGGATGAATTGCTACATTTTCACCTGAAAGCCCAACCAGAAATGTCTTTTTTTTTAAAAGCAAGTTTTCTGGTTTCTTGATTTATCAAATGTATCTTAATTTACTATGCTTCTCCAAGTTCAATCTGCTTACTGAACTCTGATAGAATTTGACACATCAAATTTAAGCTGCAACTTCAATTTTACTTTTATTTTTTTAATGAGGAGGTCCTAACTAGTGGTTGCAAATTTCAGACAGGACATCTGGAATACCAGCTTTTCTTTCCAATAGGATTTAAAGTCATGCTTCTTCCATTTTCTGCTTCATACACTTCTGTCAAGTGTCCTACACAACCAGGCCATGGACTATTCAAGGAATGTCATACATGGGAAAGAAGTGAAACATTCGATCTCTTCTGTGCTGTGATAATGAACTAAATAATTTGAAATTCACTGGACCAAAACAAAAGCAGAAATATGATGACAACCATAGTGTAATGTTTGGGACACGTTCCTGGAAGCTATGGGTTCGAACCTAACCCGGTCTCACAGAAAATACAGAAAAAGATCATGAAAAAAAGACCAAAAGCAGTCCGCTTTTGTTGAGTACCAAAGAAAATACGGAACAGGGATGCAATGAACATCTCAGCTATGTTTTGTAACCTTGAGCCCACATTTCTGCTGTCTGTGGGCACTAGCCATCATTTATTTATGCTCATTAAACATGAATAAAGTGATTAGTCCTGTCACCCTGATGGTCATCATTAGTCACACTATATGTCCCAAAGAACCTCCCTGATGAGAACTGTTGTGTTATGCACCTCTCTGCTCATGCAACACAGAAGTCACCACTTCACTGTCACAAAAATGAAGCAGTGTTCTCATATTCATGCTCAGGTAAATCCTTTGTGATAAAAACTGTAAGACATGAAATCCATTGTCCTCTGAAGACTCTGCATCCTCTCATATGGTTCACTTTTCATTACAGAAGAAACATTTCAAAAACCAGATGTTCATGGACCTGAAACAGATAACCTCACAGGACCCCAACAGTTTCCTTCACTGATTCCTTGCCTCTCTTCCTCCATGACCTCTTCTGGCCATGACTTTTCAAAAACAGTACACGTGAAAAGCAAAAAATTTTGGCAGCAGGGAACTTTTTAACGGCACTGACTTAACTTCTCCTAACTTAATTTGACAACTGTAGTGAAGGAAGGTGGTGCTCAGGTTAGAATAGTTCCTCCATCCCTAAGGCACTACATGGTTTAATAGACTATTACTACTGATGTGCCATGTATCTGCTTATTTGCACCCATTTTATCTTATATCCCTGCCACTCTGCAAGAGTAGCATTATGGTCATTATGCATACGTATTTTTTAAGAGTTATTTTTTAATGAGAAATGTAAAGATAACTCAATAGTACTGTTTCATACAGTTAAAGTCTTAATTTTGCAAAATTTAAACACACCAAGCTCAACATTTGGGGTATTTTTCTAGCAGTTTTATATCAGCAGAAGAGCTTGTCTAACATTAGAAACATGATTTCCACATGCAATAATTGGGTGGATCAGTCCCTCAGCATAACTTATTTAACAAGTCATTATTCGATCTGACTCTAAATGACAATCCATTCATTGTAAGTATTTGCCTAATGATTTCAGTTAAAGATTGCTAGCTATCTTTTCCCCAAAGCATTCTCTTGGAGTACTCAAGGGCCACTGTATTGATATTCTGCAGTTGTGAAAGGCAGAGGCAAGCAATTATCCAATTCCAAAAATTTAATGAGGCTCAGGTGGATTTAAAACCACTATCTGATTTGCCCATTATATTCAAGGTCTACAGACTGTAGGTTCCATGCTTGAGAAAATTATGTGTTAGGTTTATTGTTCAAATTACTTGCCTTTTTTTTTTTTTTAATACCAAGAATCTCATGCAATTTCTCAGTGTACTTCCCTAATCTATACAGTGTTATGCTACTTTAAATTTGTAATACTTATTCCTGTGCTATTTATCTAGTTCCAGAGCCTTCTGAGAGAGCAAGAATGTGTTTTATTATTTAAAACATTAGTAATTTTTCAGTACTGCTTAGGGATGGTTTTATCTCAAAACTGACAAATTGCTTATCAATTGGCATCAGTGTTAAAAACAAAACCAAGACACTTTCATTTCTCTCCCAGAAAATAAATAAATAAATAGATGTAGCATTCAGAAGTTAAAAGCAATTAAGTTGAGCTTTGTTTAGATGAATGCTTCCTGATTGCAGCAAAGAGGCGATACCACCATTCAGATTTTTATGAAGGGTAGAAAGCCACTTCATTTTCTATTATGGAAAGTACACAGATGTGGACAATTCAGAGGGCATTCATTTTGCGGGGAATCTGTGGCATTTCAAGACAATATGAAATTTAAGAAAAGTCTTTTTTTTTTTGTAAAAGGAGTGGACTTTAAGTATGTTTGTTTAACCACATTGTTGAAAAAAAAATGCAGTTATGAGTGAGAAGAAGAGTGAGGAGTGAAAAAGCGCAAGGATGGATGGCACCTAGGATTATCAGCCTTGATATCTATTCACAAACCATGCAGCTACAGGTCCCTCAAGCATACCTTTGAACGTTTGGTCGCTTGGAGTTGAAGGCAAAGCACTGAGGGTTATTTCGGCTGTCAGCTTTAAATAACAACCAATTCCCTACTCTCTTTCTGTTTAGCGTATGCTTCAAAAACAAGGAAGATCACACTCTGCTACAAAATGTTAGGCTGTAGAGATGAGCGTAATGACCTTTATAGCGTGTCACATCCTGCGGAAAGTTATGTGCAGTGATGTATTAGATTATGTTTTCCTCTCTGACCATACCACTCTCTACTGGAGTATTTTTTTTTTTTTTATTTTTATTTTTTTTTTTTACAATTGCTTAGATTGCCTGGGAAATTGGATTCTAGCTTACAAGCAGTCTTTTCATTATTTTTTTTAACTAGCGGCAATACATTGGAATTTATACTTCATGTGCTGTACTGTACATTTCTGGAAGTGTCAAGTATTTTGCTGCTTGTATAAATATTGACATCTGTTATGCAAGATATGCTATTGCACTCCGGATTGTTACATGGACCATTATTATATAAAAGCACATTCTATTTCCCATGCATTTTGCCACTTAGTTTTATGTGGTACAATATATTCTTCAGGGACCCTAATTTTCCAGGAAGGATTTAGACAAAGAAGTGAGTAAAACATAGCAACACCAATTTACTAGAAAATTTTATTTCAAAATAGTCAAATCCCTTTTGGAGTCCTTGATGCAGAAAGATATAGACACTAACCAGGTATTGGAGAGTATGCGTAGCTTGGGTTTTTAGGGGTGAGGTGTTTGGATTTTTTTCTTCTCTCCACTATAAAAAATAAACCCATTCACACTGAACCACTACCAAGCTTATCATCTCAATTTTACTAAGAATTTGTTTCAGGTAGATGAGAGGCTATGATTAATATGGTCACATTTATTTCAGTGAGCTTTTGAATGTAGAAAGATTTCATATTACAGAAGACAGACTATGCTTAAATTACATGTTAATACATATCTTCTGACATTTCCAGAGTTGCCCAAACTGAGGAAAGCCTTTACCCAGCTTAAAAAAAAACCAGTGGAATAGACAAATCTTGGACAGGATTAAACAATCTGTTTACATATTTCAGAGATCCAGTAAGAACACAAATTAAAGGGAGCATTGGTTTTATGTACTTTGATAGTATGAGAGAATTGTGAGTTTTAATAGCTCATAAAGTATCTTCACAGATCTTTTGCTATCAGCTCCTTTTCCCAGTTAGTACTAGGGCATAGCCCTAAGCTACCCGACCTGTCATTAACCCTGTTTGGAGCAGGGGGTGGACCAGGACACCTCAGAAAACTCTCTCTCTCCCTAAATCTGTACTGCCACAGCAGAAAAGAAGATTCCTGGCAGTTTTTCTAGGACATTTACTAGGTGCCTTAAAAATTAAATGCTAATTTATAACATCCTTGATATAAACAGTGAGCTCTCAGGGATCTAATATATTAGCTGTACTGACTGCCTTTAGTATACTGGTAAGGCCACTGCAGTTCTTGAAAAAGGCTAAGGGAAAGGGTTAGAAATTACTGGCCAGCGCCTCTCCTCCCAATAACACTATTCCCTAAATAGAGGCTCTGTGTCCTTAGCTGTCTTCTGCTCACCTCCTGGCAAGACCCTGATTCTAGACTGGAATTTCTCCTTCTTCTCCTATGTCTCTCCTTACCTACCATACTCCATCTTCTTACTTGCACTTCTTTTTCTCTCTTTTTGGGAAATAAACCTTTCTGAGTTTTAAATAGTAACACTTTATTTTAAAATTGATTTGTAAAGTACCAGGAGAAAAAAAACAATCTTGGGAACTCCTGAAACATTCCAGGAAAAGTCATTCCCCATCCCTTCCCCCCCATTATACATTAGTGTATAATAACACAATAAGCAGGCACTCTTGAGTTAAATATGGGAGATCCAGCTTTGCTGTAATTCAACATATTCAATTAAACTTGCTTACCTGGTTCCCACATTTTCACCAGGTCAAACATGCTGTCTTTATAGCCAATCAGTAACTATCTTATTTCAACAAGAAATTCTACCTCAGCTACAAGAAATCTCTCCTATGATGTGCCCCTATGAAAAGTTTCTTTTTCAAGTAGCTAATATTTTTCTTTCTCCCCAGTTTCTAACCACCTTCTAAATTTTTCTCTATGATCAGGCATTTGACTTTCTTATAATAAACTGGTACTATCTTAAAGGAAAGGAAAAAAACAGATTTCGTAGGACTTATTCTTTTATTCTCTGTAAGATATCAAAACTAACTGAAGCAATTGTGACAATATTTCTTCTAGTTTCTTCAGAGCTTGCTGGGATGCATTTCATTCAAACCGATACTTGTATTGCCAATTTATTCAACTTTTCTTCCTCATTTCTGCTTCAAATGTCACTTTTTTTTTTTTTTTTAAACTATTAGATTACATACCACAAAATTGAGAAATAGCCTTAATTAGGACATTTCCCAAGGAATGGAATTAAACCTAATGATACTTATCAGCAAGAACTGCTGCTTAATTGGGATAATAATTCGCTTAACTGGGATGCCTGTAGGTTATTTACTGTAATCAGATAAGGACATCTGATCCTTATTTTCCTGCAAAGGTTATCAGAAGTGCTAGTTCTAGAAAGATGTTGTAATTATATCAATGCAGTATTTCAAGTGTGATACCCTAATCTGAGTTGTTCACCTGTTCACAGCTGCACTGTAATCTATATTCACCGTATAGGTTACACCACAAGCATCCTCTGAGGCACAGGGGCTGAGGAGGTGAGATCCTGAGTGTTCCCTAACCCTTAGGGAAGGATAAAGAATATAGCAGCTCATTAAATGAATGAACTAGGAACTCATTCATGAAAGCCAGGTGACCACTTAATCTGCCTGACAGCAAGATCACATAACAATCATTGGACTAATGGAATAGTCTAATAATGGCTAATAATGACTACAGAGTAACCAATGATGTCAGCTAACGGATTGTTCTTGTAAGGTCCTTGAGGATGTATATATGCCATAAGAACTTGAGTGGTGTTTCAGTGCGCTGCAGCCATTTTGTAACTGCGAATGCAAACTGCTCTCTCTGAGCTATTTAGGAGACTATGCTCTCTGGGATGGCTATATTAAAAGAGTGTTTAGGAAAGTGTTTCAATATGCTACTTTAATTCATGGTATTTTCGCTCACTTGGTCAAATATAACAAAAGTTGAACTGCTGACAGAAGACATGATATAATTTTCAGCTCCTTAATGAGACAATAGTTTTGAGATGGGTAGGGCAACAGAAAGCTACTTCAGACTCAAAATAGCATTTTGCTAATTATACTCCATCACAGCATTATGCAGATGAAAGTATTCAGCCTCTCAGTACTAGACATAATGGAACCAATCATGCAAAGCATCACTGTCAAAATAGAAGTTGTTACAATTAGGACTAAAACCAACAAAAAAAAAAATTTTTTTTTTTTTCATTATTAACACTTTTACCACAAGTCGGGTCCACCAAAGCTTTAAAAGCTACAGCTAATGGACAATCCATTTTTGATTGCTCTCATCCTGAAATTCACTTGTTACTCTTTTCACTCAGCTGAGTGTCTTGCTTTGCTTGGAGGTCAGGAATTTACTCCATCTAAGCCTGCTACTTGGGTTCCTTGGGAATGGAAAGAATGAAGAATCACTGATTCTATTAATACAGATCACTTATCTAGGTATTCACAAACCAGTAAAAAATGACAGTGAACATGAAAACATGCTTTCTAACATGCAAAGTTAATGCCCATCACCCTAATTTCAAAGATCTTAGAAAGCAATTACTCTTTTTTTTCTTTTCTGCTATATTACATCGGACGGTGCTGAGCCCAAGAACAATTTGCAGACCTGGTCTGAAATTTTAATGAAAAAATAAAATAATAAATCTGCATATTTCCATAAAGCAGAACTACATCTCTTTCTCTTTGTTTTTTTGCAGCTACTGATGTAGGAAGGAAGCTTTGTAAATTCATTGATAGTTAACCTGGATTCACAACAATCTGCATGAACACTACAGTTTCTCAGATAGGGGAAAGATAATGCTAGTTTATGAGTGGTCTGATGATAGCCATTTTTCAGCTGCTCAGGTTATGTTTTCCACTCAGCAGTCTCATCCCAATAATAACTTATAAAGTCCATATGTCTTCATTGCAGGACCTCACAAATAGACATGAAACAGGCAAGAGAATGCATAAATGTGCAGATTATTGAGTGCACCCTCAGCAAGTTTGCCGATGACACCGAGCTGTGTGGTGTGGTCAACACGCTGGAGGGAAGGGATGCCATCCAGAGGGACCTTAACAGGCTTGAGAGGTGGGCCCGTGCGAACCGCATGAAGTTCAACAAGGCCAAGTACAAGGTCCTGCACGTGGGTCAGCGCAAACCCAAGCACGAGTATAGGCTGGGCGAGGAATGGATTGAAAACAGCCCCGAGGAGAAGGACTTGGGGGTATCGATTGATGAGAAGCTCAACATGAGCTGGTAGCGTGCGCTTGCAGCCCAGAAAGACAACTGTGTCCTGGGCTGCGTCAAAAGAGGCGTGACCAGCAGGTCGAGGGAGGTGATCCTGTCCCTCTACTCTGCTCTTGTGAGATCCCACCCGGAGTACTGCGTCCAGCTCTGGGGGCCCCAGTACAGGAGAGACATGGAGCTGTTGGAGCGAGTCCAGAGGAGGGCCACGAAGCTGATCAGAGGGCTGGAGCACCTCTCCTATGAGGACAGACTGGGAGAGTTGTTCAGCCTGGAGAAAAGAAGGCTCCAGGGAGATCTAATTGCGGCTTACCAGTACCTGAAGGCGCCTACAGGAAAGCTGGAGAGGGACTGTTTATCAGGGAGTGTAGTGACAGGACAAGGGGTAATGGGTTTAAGCTGAAGGAGGGTTGATTTAAATTAGATGTTAGAAAGAAATTCTTCACTGTGAGGGTGATGAGGCACTGGCACAGGTTGCCCAGAGAAGCTGTGGAGGCCCCCTCCCTGGAAGTGTTCAAGGCCAGGTTGGATGGGGCTTTGGGCAACCTGGTCTAGTGGAGGGTGTCCCTGCCCGCAGCAGGGGGGGTTGGAACTAGATGATCTTTAAGGTCCCTTCCAACCCAAACCATTCTGTGATTCTACGATTCTATAATTTCGAAGAAGCATTTATACACTGAATCATATGGATATTCTTTTTGGTACTACTGCTATTGACATCATCTGATATAACATTCTCCACCCGAGTAATTTATCCAAATAAAACAAAATATTTCTGTTTAACAGTTCCATTTCACCAATACATTTTGGCATAGATTTCTAGGACAGTTAAATAAAGAACAACCTCAAGATATTTTTGTATGCTTTTAAAGATTGATCAAGCTTTTGAAATGACTGGGTATAGCAGGGGAGATGTTGAGCTCCTTCTAGCAGCCTCCAGAGATGCTATGTGCAGTAATACTGTACAGCTTCTACAGAATATTCCCAGACATCAATCTTTTGACAGACATTTGTAAAAAAAACAAAGCTTTTTTAGGTGTCGTGCAGTCTGTTCTCTGACCCAGATACAGTGCGTATGGACTGGCTATGATAACAAAAGTTGTAAAGCTCCGGCAGGAGCTTTTCCAGGAGTCTAGGATTGCTGTCACTACTGGAGCTCATGCGAATTCCGCATTCCTGTAGCAGAGCTCTGCTCGTGCTCTTTACAAAACAGCCAATAACCAGGGAACAAAAGCTCCTTGATCTTACTGTCAGACGTATGTTGCCAGTCAAAAACATGGGGAGTCTGTAAACTCTGCAGTAAACGATATGGATATACCAATCAGTGGTATAGCCATATCATATGGATATGGCGGTGAGTTCTTTTTGAGTATGAACCTAACAATATGTTTGTCTCACCCTTGAACTCTCTGTGGGAGCCATCTGAACCACATACACATGGTGGGACAGAGGTTGGATACTTATTGATCTATATTATAATCAGTCATCCTTCTTGCCTATTAGCAAAATGCTATTCAAAGTAATCTTATTTAGGATTTGTTTCAGATTGCTCCTTTTCTCTCAGAAGGGCATGTGAACATGAAATGTACTGTTCATTAAACTGCAGAGCCCTAATGCCCAAGAACACTTTCCTGTTGTATTGGATATGTATCCCAAGTGCTTACAAAACAATACTGAAGTTTGGGGTTTTTTTTGGTTAGTTTCTGAGTAAATACATAAAGTTAAATCCTCCCCTGCTGAAGATGATAGAATATGTTTTATTTGGTTTCATTTTGATCAAAGGTTCATTGCAAGACAATAATGCCAGGCAAAAAATAGATGTAATTTAGGGAAAGGATGTTCTGTCTCATTACTGGAGACAAAAACTCTTTTGGACAAGGGGCACATTTAAATGCATAACTAGGAAGACAGATGTAGCAGGAATAACAGATGGGTGCTATCACAATATGCAATGGACAGTACTTGGATCATATGATCACAGTGATATCCCTGTAGAAAAATATCCCTTCTTTTAGACAGAGCTTGAGATTTAGTTCCATTAACAGTCAAAAGCAACAGAGTAGTTTGCTGATGGAAGAGGTCTTCACCATCCAGCCATCTCCTTTGTGCTGGCATTAGCTGTGGTATAACTTTGTGGTGAGACAGATCAGAGAACTGATGTCATCAAGAACACCCAGATTGAAGGGAACTGAAGAAAACTGCCGTGTTTGATGACAACTTACAGTCATGTATAAATTAAGTTATTCCAGACAACATCTAAAGTACCGCAGATAAACAAACTTTTGACCAAATTCAATAATTATGATTACCATACTGTGCTGTGTGAACTAGCTTGTGTCAATCTATCTGGAGGTGTTTCAGTATTAGTATTAGATCTCATTGCACAATGTAGATGTGTGCGGGGAGAATTTTCAGGCAATATGACAAAAATATTCTTTTTATTTTTTTAAAGCTAGTGGTTTATGGTATAATTACAATATCTACTCTATGTAATTAGTATACTAGGAATAATTATTAGTATTAAAAATGTATATCAGTGTGGATCTCTGTCAAGTTCAGGATTCCATGGTGCTGGTTTTCTTTCCTATGCAAAATAATTTGCTAATTTCTAAAAGAAAAGAGTCTCTGTGGAGTTGAAACAAATAAACAAACAAACATAGCAGATGGTTACTTCATTACTAAAATCACAAGTAAAAATAATTTGTTGTCCATATGACAAAACAGACTCTCAATATCACAGAAGTAGCTGTAGCACATTAGTTATAATTTTATGTTTTTAGGTAGTTAATACGATTAAGTCAACACAGTTAATCATGTGTTAATGATTCCATTTCATAGCTATTTCCAAGGTTTCAGAACTTTCTTTTACAGTGGAATATTGCCTGCTGAAAGGCAATATTTAAATATGCATTTGGGGATTGAAAGTCAAGCTCTTTAATACAGGAAATAGGGTACATATTTTTTGCATTGGACCTAACGTCAGTCCTCCTGAATGTTCACACAAAAATGTCCACATGCCATAATGCTTAATTCCAAAAGGAGATGCATGTTTAAAGGAAACAGCTTGGCTCTGCACTCTTGTGGTGAGGATGCTGGATGGCTGAGCATGTGAAAGACCGAAGGTCAGGTACTACTGAAGTGTACAAAAGCACTGAGGGGTTTCTAGTGGGTTCCACCTTAAGGCAAAAAAAAGAAAAAAGTCAGAATACATATGGTCAACCATGTTATGCTGGATGAAGAGACAAATATTATTATTTGATCCAAGCACTGATCTGTTTATTCCCTGAAGCATGAGATTATGAAGATGAATGAAATTCTCTTAGTTGTCATTTTTCAACACAATATGCCACCTGCATTATCTGACATTCACAATTCAACACCATTTTACATTTTAGAAAGTATATCTAGACCTCATTGCTCTTTTCTTCAAAAATATGAGTTCAAATAGCTTTTTGTTTTTTCTTTATGTGAAAGAAAAGACAAAACCTTTTCCTATTATAAGCTTAGACAGCTCATAGCCACTTAAATAAGAGGTATTTCTACAGCATACTTTAAAATATTTTTCCAGCTATAAAGATTTTATTTATAGCTGGCTTTGCACTTAAGTAATCTTGAATTTACACATAAATAAAATCAGTAACCAAGACTAGATTCTTCAGGCCATTAAGTCTTTGCACATTTAAAGTATTAGGAGGCACAATCTTACTCTGACCTTGATGCAGAACTGCATTACTAGCTATATTAACTAATGAAACAATAAAGACATCAAATTTAATTCCAAACTAAGAATATATTTCATTTTCAGTACTGAACTGCTGAAGAAACCTCTTGCCCTGAAAAACAGTGTAAAAATGTGATACTCCAGGACTAATGAAATATATGAAGTAATATATATATGAGTAAATGAAATATAAGTTTGTGCCAAATTTGCAAATAATTTTAGCAAAAAAAAAATAAAATCAATTCTTTCATCCAAGAAATATTTCAATTGGAAATAAAGATAAAATTAATTAAAAGGAAAACATTTAGAAAATGCAAAAAGTCAAAACCAAATGGTTTAGATTGAATGTCATTGTAATTCAGCAACCTAATCCTACACTGCTTGAATGGCAAATTCTTTTGTGTTTTTATAAACTGTTCTTACAGCTGGTGTAACAATAAGCTATATATTCCTCTTATTTGGATTTTTTTTTTTTACATGTATAGTATCTACAACTAGGAGAGAGGGTAGCATTTTATTAAAAGAATGATGCCCAAAAGTCCCAAATTGTTCCTATTAATTAGTTTTACCAGAGATATTTTGTTGTTTGCTTTTTAGCTTTAAACAAGCCAAAATAAAAAAGAAGACAATAATTGTGATTGTGTCACAGAGATTTTGTCTGTCATAATTTATGGGTAACTGTTTTGGGTTTTTTTTATAGCGTCTTTTAACAATTGAGTTCAAAAATTCCAAGAATGCTGAGTGCACATAATTATATTCATGCAGTCCTACAGGGAAAATCTTAAAGATCCATCTCACACATGAGTAAAGTTTAGCTGTGGTAATTCCAGTGGCTCCCACTTTCAGCTAACTTTGCTCCCAAGTGCTTATTGAAAATCATGTCATAGGCATAAGGGTGGCACAGTGGCTCATGAACCAATTCACAGCTCTACTTTCCAAAGTAAACAAACCCTTAATTTCAGTTTTCCTTAATTCACCAGAATGTCATTTGCAGCAGTTTAGGAGCCATCACGCAAGCATCTGAGATGTGCCAGCAGCAGATGCAGAGAGATAACTAAGAGTGGTTTTGGAAACTGGAAAGCAATGCTGCGAGGGGCAGCTCTTCCCAGCTAAGCCATTCCCAGAGCAAATCAGAGCCTTCAGATAGTAATTCAGTGCACACCAAGAAGGCATGCCTCACTTAAATCATTAGCAATGATCCAAACACAAATACAGATGCAATTATTAATTTATTACTCATTAATTATTTGATAATAATATCTTAATTACCATTGAGGCAAATTATTTTTCACTGACTCTCACACAAGCCTGTAAAGTTCATGTACTTTTTTCTCTTTGACCTGTTATAATAGTAACTTTTGGGCAATGTATACTGCTTTGCTTAAATCTAAAATTGTTCTGAATAATATATCTTCATCCAGCTCAAAATAACTATTATAAAAAGCATTATTAATTTATGAAAATGCTTTTCTTTTCTGTAAGTACCACATTATAAACCAGTGTTCATTGATTTGCTTGTAAATCTGTGTGTATTATTGAGGTGCTGTGAAGTTATGCCCAGCTGGGCATCCTAGAATAGCAGAAACTTTCCCTAGGGAAACTGAGTTAACATTAATGGAGAAAACCCATAATCCTAAATTTTCCTTAGATAGAATTCCTAAATATGTGAAATGAGAGTACTATTAAAATGGCACCATAATAACTCACCAAAACTTTTCACCTAAAAAAATCACTTTCTGCACCTAAAGCCACTATCTCAGTAATGCTCTCATTTATGCATCTGACCTTGCATCTCTTTGTAATTTCTAACTGGAATGCCTTCAGAGATCATACTCCAAAGTAGCACCTTGACACTACTAACAAAGATCAAGGTCAATAAATGCTTTTCCTTTACCCTCTAAAGCAGCATTTGGAAAGCTGTCACTTGTATCTTTTATCAGTTACTTCAAAGCTAGTCTGGCACACCCATTACCATCTGATTACCTGCTAAAATCCTAATAAGCATAATTAATATTTTAATATCTTTGCACTGCACAATTACTTTTTAATATCTTTGCGATCAAGAGGCCAATGTAAGCAAAACATGTCCTTTCAATATATCAATTAATTAATTTCATGACTTAGCTGCTTTTATAAGACTGAAATATTCCAAGCCTAGAATTCCTACTGAAGAGAATCTTAACCTGAAGTGGTTTCCCAGTAGTAATTCTCTTTCCAGCTGCCACTTCTGAAATGATGTAGTGGTGCAAACTCTTTTCTGTACTGCTACAACCAAATAAGCACAGACCAAGAAAAACAAAATATGTGATACTTATGCTTTCTACACATTAAAAAAATTTGTCTGGGTAATGATACAAAATGAAAAATAAAATGCATAGTTACTATCCTCCCTACTCCCTCAAAGCTTGGAAAACACCATATCACTTCTTTTGTTTTCTGTTTTCTTTTGCAAAAGTCTTATGCTGATCATATAAGTAAATGAACTTTAGGACATAAAATTTGTAGGACATAAGAAGAAAATAATCCATTATTGAAAATATGTGCATTAGAATCATAAGAACATAAAACACAACAAGCACATGAAAGCTTGCTTTGGATACATTTGTGAAAATTTTCCATATGCAGAGCTGTGGAAAGGAACAGGACTGCTACTGTAGCTCTAGCTTTTTTGTGGTTTTGGGTGGTTTGGGGTTTTTTTGCTTCTGATAGGTCAGGAGTCTCCTGGGGAAACAAACATTTTGTTAAATGTTCAAATTGTTAGTGACCTAAAATTCAGTTAAGCATTAATTAATTCAAGTAAAATGGTCCTCTTCCAAATTAAAGCTTACGTAATCAACATACTTTACTCTCCTAATAGAGAAAACTTTAAAACGTGCTCATGTTAATTCTCAGTAGATGATAGGCACAGCAGGTATTTTAAGAAAACACTTTGTGTACTAAAATTGGCTTTGAGATATCCAGTATACATCTGGAAACCCAAACCAAAGTGAATCACACCTGGGAGGGTATAGTCCCACAAGTGCTCAGGCCATATCTGTACATGTCCACTTAACAACGCCGATGCGTGGGCTCAGATCTGCACATTGCTCCGCAGGCTGCAGAAGTGGTAACAAGGTCTCTGGTGTGGGGCTTTGGCCCACGCACCTACTGCTTTCCCAAATAATTCCTCAGCACGGGCCAGTAACGGGTCCAAACAGGCAATCTGAACGTGGCCACCCCCTTTAGAGAGTGAGTGGTTTTAGCCAGGTGGACAGGAGTCACCAGCTCTTTATGGTCACGCTTTGTCTATTGCTGTGCAGCTTTCAAGTCTCTCATAGTTAAAAGTCAGAACATTTATGTGTAATGGCAAGGAAATTAAACACCAGGATCCTAGGGAGAAGATGGGTGGAAATGATAAGATGTTACTATAGTAATTTACTCCTTTTTCCCTCTCAATAGTTTAATGATAAATACCTAAACTTAGACTTACAAAAGTATAATTACAGGATGGTTACTATCATGTAGATACAGCTGGGTTGGTCTCAAACTAACCAGCTAAGGTAGCACAGGCTGTGGTGTTGAATGTTTTTGTCTATATTCTCACTGTTTTTAGTGGTATAAAATATGTATGGAAGTCAAGAGAAGGGGTAGGGAAGCACCATGTAAAGGAAGATTAGTTAGACTGCTATAGTAAAGTAGATCTAGTCAATCACCTCTAAAATCAAGTAATTAAGAATAATGTAAAATATATTTACCGATACATGTATTTTTGTTCTAAACAGTGAGATGAGCAATGAGTTCAACATTTATGATACTTCATTTGATTTTGTAGCAACTGGTATTATGTATATATGTATAAGTTTATACATATATTAAAATACAAATTTTGCTGAAAAAATGACTTGTAGTTAAGTGAAACTACACACTTAAATCTGAGGGAATATTTTTGCCAAGTTCTTTTTCTATTATCTAGGATTGTCCCCAGTATCTAGAATCTGATTTATGAAATGCATTTTCTCAATATTAATATTTGTTTTACTCTACAACAGTTTATCCTGGCTTTTAATTTCTCTGAGAGACAAAAATGTAGACTGATGAAAACAATTTTAAATGACTTTTCATTCGTGACATTAGATTAAACTCCCTTCCCACACACATGTACAAATTTCTGTCTCTCTTATAGGCAAACAGAGGATCATTAGCCTTCAGAACAAATGTTTTGCAATGAAATGATGAAAAATTAAAAAAAGTCACAAACATAGTCAATTTTCTGACTGAAACTAGACAACGGCTTTGAGTTCAGGACACTCTGATCTCTTTCGAAGCCTAGAAAGGCAAGACAGAGCTCTGGCAAGAAAAGCTCTAAATAACAAAATCAGTGGAGGATAGATCCTTCAAAATGTGAGCAAATCAATTCCAAAGTAATCCATTCCTAGGGTATATCATTACTGTGTTATTACTTCAGATATATAAAAGAACAGAGTCATTGCTGCTTTTTCTGACTAACAAGGAGAGAACCACCAGGCAATAGCTTTTTTCCTGAGAAACGTAAATTCAGCCTCAAGCTGTTCCAGCTCGGGACTCCTGACAATGTGAAAAATACATTGCTAGCCAGGGATTCAAGTCAGTGGCCTGGGAATTAAACTCTGGGATCAGTCTCAGTTAAACCATCTTAGAAAGGGAGACTGCCTGAGACCCTGGAGTTTCCACAGGCTGGCAATGAAAGTACATAAGAGAAGTGAAATCTGCATGCAGCTTGTAAGTTATTTCTCCCTGGAATATTCCACAGAAATATGATGCATTTTCACAGAGGTGGCATGAATGTGAGAAGGAAGAATGTAAATCTGAAGTATTTTCAGCTTTGATAAATTTCTTACAAGAATCATGAGTGAAACAGTGCACGTTATGCTTTTGTTCATATATTACTGGGGATCAGAATATCGTCTCTTTAAGAAACTGCTAACCTAAGTATGATACTGTAAACATCATGTTTTCTGCAAGAGTTAATCAAATGTTCTACTGTAATATTAGTAGCTTTATTAAATATGGTCTCATGGATAATTGCAATCCATATGAAATTAAAACTTCATCAATCGTGTTGTGCCTGGTTGCCTTCTTAGAAGCATTGAAAATAGTGCATTTCAACACTCCTAGTGACTGTAAATTAGTAAAAAGTAATTAGACACTTTAATAGCACTTTCACTGGAACATCAGCAAGCCCAGCAACTGGATCTTACTAGTTTGTGTTTTGCAGTACAGTGCACACCCACACAAACACACACACACACACACACACACAAAGCAAAACCTGCCCGAAACCTGAGAAGACACAGCTATAGATTTTTTTTTTTTTTACTGCAGAGTTTTTATTCAGTTTAATAGAATAAAGAAGTAATCAATAATAAAGAGCTCTTGACGGGTTAACCACTACAAGATCTCAGTTTACTTACAACTTTAAGAAACTTTTCTACTGTAAAGTTTCTTACGAAGATTTTCATAGTTCAGATATCTCTTGAAAATATGTGTGAGCTATGGTGACCTATGTCTCAGTGAGCTTAGTACTGCACATTTCTGACAAGGATAGTGCTTTTTACAGGGGGATTCTCCACTCTAGGGAAGTATGCACACCACATTTCCTCATCTTGTGATTGAAATCATTGTTATTTTAGCTGCTTGCACAGAGATTAATGCTGTCACCAAATGAGCAGTTCCTTTGATTAGTAAGTGTTTGGAGAATTGTGTCCCAATCATTAATATACAAAGGAGACACCTAGAATATTCATTTAGAAATGAATGGGCTGTAGAAGTCAAAGCACCAACTGAAAAAGAAAAAAACCCTAACAGTATGCTTGACAGGTCACCTCTAAAAAAAGTCCTGCTAGAAAAATAAGTTACAATTTATTTTCTTATATAAATGTCATCTCTGTTAAGTATTCAGATCATTACTGAGCTACAAATGTTATGGCGTTTTTTTTGTTTAGTATTTATCAAAACCAAACTCTTTAATGATGCCCTTCTTTATAAGTAAACATTACAGTAAAGTCCAGAAACAAGGATGAATGTAGAATTACCCTTAGGCAGTCCTGACTGTACACAGGTCCAAAAGTGTGAGACTTATCTAGGTTTCCATCTGTCAGAATGTGATTATGCTATTAATGTTATTAAATTTTAAGACACTATTAAATATTAATATTAAATGTTTTATTATTAGGATATAAATATTAAGATAAAAAGATTAAATAAAAATTCTCCAAATATACTTAATGTATCAGCTAGTCATATGCATAGTCTACTACGTGTTAAACCCCATGATTGATACCTTCAATCATAAAATGATATATAAGATAAGATAATTTTCTAACATTCTAATTCTATCTAATAAAGTTGTCATTCAAAATTACTCAAGACAGATGTGAAATTTCCCAAAAGAAGCCTCCCACTAATTTTGGATCAGGCACCCTGCAGGTTCAGGTGGTATTGTTAATAAAATGCACATCAAAATAAGAATCAGAAATAAAAGCTTTAGTAAGATTTTCAGAACCAAGCTTTCTATCAAAGAAAATCTCTTCCTTCATCAATTCACAGGAAAACTTCTAAATTTTCCACTTTGTAAAGTTTCCACTGCTGCTCCTTTTAAGAATTTTTGTCCCACTTTCCTCTCACTTCTGATTTCACTTGCCTACCACACATAGAAGTTTGGTAGCATGATCAAGAGATTTCTGGGTTCAACATGTATGCAAATTATTATATACAGAACATGACATTGCAACAGCACTAAAATTGCAAAATCATGTCCTCAGAAGTATTTTAATTCCAGAATTTTTCAGGAGTATCCCATTACTTGAAAAGGCTGGTAAATATATAGTCTAGACAAAGTCTAAAAAAGAGCCTCAAGGATTTAAATGATGACTGAAAATTCATATTTGGTTATAAACACCTCAACTTTCCAATATTCCAGTTGCCAGAAATTCAGTCCATTAGTTCTAAAAATACCTGACACACAGCATTATCACAGTAAGTAATGCATCAGCTGACCAGTTGAGCACAGCTATTGGCGACCGCAAAAGTATTTTCTTCTTCGACTCCTGCAAATCTACTAATGAAACTAATGCTTTTTGGGGCAGGGGGGTAAGTGGAATAGGAAATGAATGAGGTGAAACTCTCCTTTCCTCTTCTAGATTATTAAATTATTCCAGGAGAGTAACCATTTTGATGCCCTTCCACTCTCCAGATGGCAATTATAATTCATTGGGTTAGAAAGCAAGAGTGGCACCTGGAACAAAATTCTGAGTTTATCTAGTGGTAACAACACAAACAAGGGGTCCAATAGTCTAACCTCTGCTCCAAAGATGAAGTAATGTCATAACCTTTTGGCCGAGGTTTGGATCTCAGCTCAGCTCAGCCCAGCTCATCTCCTCATACTGCTGATCGCTGACCTTGAATTCTTCCTGGAGTTCATAGCAGAGCAGCACAGCTTCAAAGGGGCATGTGGAGAGCTTCCCCCACACTGGCATATTCCTCATGATCAAGATGTTTTCCAGAGAAGAGAAAAGTCAGTTGGGATTACTGCGGGATAGAGGTGGATACCTAACTTAGTTTCCAATGTCCGAAACAATAGGATCCCAACAATTATTGTATAAAAAGAGCACCATCTTTTCCTCAGGTTTTTTGTGCATTCACATTCAGATGGAGCTTAAGCGGCTCCAAACCCCAGGTACTGTCTTCTGGGGCCCCATCTTGAGTAGGTTGTATCATTTCATAGCTTTCCATCCAGCTGGGCCAGGGCAACCGAGCACGTTGCCTAACAGGCCTAATGCAGAAAACAGGATTAACTGCCACTGCTGAAGCTGCTACCCTTTTTCCATGGGCTGTTCTGATTTGCCTGATGCATCAGGTATTATTAATTGAGCAAGGGAAGTAGATAAGTTATTTAGTATCACAGTAGGTCTTTGCAGTTGATGAGAATTGGGGTTGCTTAATTCCAAACATGATAAGGACTTTAAAAGTTAATGTGCAGCTTGTATTGACTAATAACAGGAAAAATATTATAATGAATAGTTAATCATAACTTAATTAAATTTTCAGGATACAAGGGCTACTAAGCAATTAAGTAAATATTCTGTACTTAAGGGCATAATTAAAGGGCCTTCCTGCTTCCTGCATATAACATTATTTAAAAAACTTTACATTTCTCATGATTATTTCTACCGGGAAATATCTGAGAGGCAGAAGACAGATTATGCAGCAACATTTCATTGTTTCCTCAAAGCTGTCACAATTAAAAATAATGTCTTAAACAATTTACATAATAATCAGTTGCAAAAGCAGTTGTTCATTAAGTATAGCATATTAAGAGTCAATGCCATATAACTAAATCGCTGAAATAATAGAATGTGGTCACTTCAACAGCTTGATACCTGTGATTGATTCATCACACCCTTCCGTCTGTAGTTAATAAAGTCTGGCTGGCATTCTGCTTTTGAGCCTTAGTTAGCTGTAGAGTTTATATGATGGGGCATTATGAGACCAGATGCTGTCTAAGGATAAGAAATATGTATGCAAACTTTGTAATATTTTAGAAAAAAAGTCAAGATTTATAAATCAAAGTTTATGAAATTAAGCAATCTTTATCAGTATGCGTTCTGGTTTGGAAATACACACAAGCGCTCTTGGGATTCAGGCCACTACAGTCAATTCTCAGTCTCATTGATTTTCACTAGTATGAGTAAAATTAACAGAAAAAGACATTTCAAATTATTTCGGTACAAATATTTCAGTTGATTCAGACTCACCCTTTCCATCTTTCTCAATTCATCCTTCTATTTGAAACATTCCTGTCACCATAATATCATAAACTGCTCAAAATGACTGGAGACTTTCACAAGAATTCCAATAAAATAAGCAGCCATCTCCGGTTCTGTAGAATCTGCTATGTAGCTCTGTTTGTAGTAGCCTTATTAAACCAGGATAGGATGCCAGGACAGTGGTATTGACTATTTTGGTTTACCATATAGACTCCTTTTTATTCCATTGGTCTCTTTATCAATATCATTTATGCCATTTCTCATGACACAAATTATTAATAAAGACCAGCCTAGTTATCTTGCCACCCAATCAACCTTCTGTACATTTCTTGAACTATGTACACACAATTTTCCTAAGTTCTAGAGTGCTGTGAACAATAGGTAATGTGACATGGTTATGCTGCTTTTTAATGTGCTATCTTTAAAAGAATGGTTAAACTGTATTTTGTTATGAAACAATGGCCAACTGAGAAAATGCAGAAATAAAGGCAACTTTGGAAATTTTGAGACTTGCTCAGTTCTATTCGTGGCTGACATTTTGACACGTATTTCCTTGGGTTTTATCCTAGAAGCCAGGTAGACCACAATTATTCTAAATTTAGTGTGTGAAGTGCAAAATGAAAAGACACACAAAGAAGCTCTTCACTATTCCTCCTCAGAAAACTTATGAACTGAGTGAGTCATCAGATTTCATTGCTATTTATCCTACCAGAACAGTATATTTGGATGTCAGGAAAATCATAACCCAATCCCAGTCTACACTTTCCTAAATATAAGTGGTTGCACAGTTCTCCCCTCCTACTCATCGTCTACTGCAAGACAAAAAATCCCAACCAAAATCAACAAAAAAACCTACCAAAAAACAACCATCACCACCACCCAAAACCCTCTCTAATAGCAACATTTTAAATCTGCCAGTGCTTTCCTCTGTCTCTCACTTTCTCTCTGGTTGAATACTTCTGTCATCACCAGCATACACCATCTCATCTCTTCATGAAGACAGCTGCCAAGTTTTAAGCTGCTGAGACAGCAATGACTTTGTAAAATAAACCAGTCAAAAGAAAATAAAAACAGGTTACATTTTTTCAGTGACGATCTCCAAGTTCAAGTGAGTATAAATTCACATGCACTAGTACTCAGTCTCAAGATCATTTAGCAGCAGACAGAACCTATAAATTATTGACATAAATTGATTTCAAGTTGAATCTTTCTTAGGGCCTTCTACAGTCCACATTAGCATTTAGAAGTCTACCACTGTTTTTATGAACAGAATGCTAATTTGACAGTACACCTACTTTCACTCCTTCACATCTCTCTACACAGGAATCCTTAAAATGCAGAATAAATTTTATAGTAACACAGCATTTGAAAATCGCTGAGGAGTTCTACTTTGAAATTACAACTTATAAAGCAAAAACCTTGGTTACTGGAAACAAGCACAAGCACATTGATTTTGTGGAGATACTTTTCATTAGTCAGCTGTTAGTCTGTCTGTTAAGATATGAAAATACTTTCAACAAGACATTTTCTGAGGAATTTTTGTTTCTTCAGAAAATGTCCTGTTGGTGCTATCCAAGTGATCCATGAAAAGGAACTTAATGTATTCTAAAAACTTAACTAAAAATTTGAAATATCAGTGGACTGAAGGCACTATAATCTGAGATGTCTTTTCATAAAATATGCCTTGAATCTCACCTTGTTAGCATCTCTGTCAGGTCATTCATTTCCCAGCAGTCCACTTAGCTTCCTAGATATGTTTTTCTTGAGCCTGCAAACTCTGAAACTGTCCAGCATCCAGGGAACTGTGTGCTTTGGGAATCCTATTTGCTGTAAAAAAACCACCCAGTTAAACTAAGAATTAAGTAAATATGCTCCAACCCTTGTCACATCTCCTTAAAGTTCACAGTGGAGGGTGCCATATGGTCAAGACTTGCAGAAAGCCATATATGGGATCCATTGGACTCCAACATCAACTAGGACCTTCAAAAAATTGTTTTCTGCTTAGAACTCCATTCCATAATTACTGAAATGAAAGCAGAAAGAAGGAGGAATATTTGTATCACTTATCGGTGGGGACCTAATGTAGCGTGCAAAACTTCCTCAGTCCCTTTTGCAATCCATTGGGGGAAAAAAAGAAGGTGATAGGAGTGGAGTACTACAAACTGTCCTTTGGATACTGCTCTATCTCGGTCATTAATTTTTTCCTGACAGCAGAGACTCTGTGGAAAATAGTAGGGCAACTAAAATGAGTGGTGTGAATATTGCTCCAGAAAGATTCAGTTTAGTGTATTCTATTTTAGCAGAGCATTTTGAAATCCAAGCATCTCATTTTTATAGTAGAATTAAAACAAATTCTGAAACCTTGAAATTGTTCGTAAACCCTTCAGTTGTTTACTCAGGTTTAGTTATACACTGAGGCATCAAAATCATCCAGATTTTGTGCAATATCTGACATCACTGATGTACAGTATTAAAGAATTTTTAAATCAATTGCACGCATGAAACTTAAAATCAATGAAGAGAAGGTAAATCAACACTAGAACAAGATTGCACAGGGTGCTTTGAATTCGCCATCACCTGAAGTCTATGTACTAAAGGAGTAATTTCCAAAGCCCTTTCCAACCACAACTACTACCAGAATTCATCATATTTGAAGCAAGCACATGAACAGAAATGGAATGAAGTGCAAGTTATTAACAGCAAGTGTGCAAGAGAAGACAACTGTGTAGGAAGGCCCAAACATTCCTGCTTTCCTCCAGAGAACACTCCTGAAGGCTAACTGAAGTCGCTGTCTTTGTTCCTACTAACAGAAAAATGTCCCAGTGTTAAGTACCTGAATAACAAAAATGAGGAGGAAGAAAGAATGAAGTTTGTTGTTTTTTCTTTCTTTTCCCTTTCTTTTGTGTATCATCTTGATGTTACATAAATGTCCTTTTTATTCCATGATCTTCTTGTCAGGAAAGTCTGAGCTTTTAAGAGTTGCAACAGTGCCATGGGATTCCTGTTCACAGAATTTCATTTGTCTTTGTAGTCTGCAGCCTCCGATCTCAGAAATACAATACAGAGAGTTCAAAACATGAACATGAGGAGCAGCAGCAACAGCATACTCAAAACACAAATTTCTTGGGGATCATTGTGAAAAAATGTCAATTAAATAAGATACTATTACTAGTTGTCATATGACAATGAGTTCCTTTCTGATCGTCTGTTATGCTATAAGCAAAACTGACATACATTCAGGGTATCTTTGGATTATTCCTCCAAATAATTGCTTTCCCAGTTATATGATTCTGGAACTGAATTTCTCTCTTCTTTGTCCATTGTTCACTCCTGAATTTCCTTCCAAGATCCTTGCTAAATACTTCTAATACTCTTTTAGATTAAATTGAGAATGATATTTATAAAATTCTTGCCCAGTCTTGTCTTCTAGCTACCTGGAGTAAATGTTGAAGGAATTTAATGTTTATTTAATGCCAGTTTTAATTCTGGCATAGGGAATTTTGGAAATATGTTGTTAATCTAACTGTAACTTATCAAACAGAATTTAAAATGGAAGAGGTCTCTAGACCAAATTCACTGTTAGGTTCTGATAGCTTCTGACAGCATAAGACTGTGGAAACATTACTTTTAGTGGAAAGCCACGAATATCTTGATATAAACAGTAAAACAGAGGTAACCCCTTCTAATCCAAGCTAATTAGGTCATTAGTTTATGATTCTGAAAAAGGTTAATACAATTTATGCCAGACAACATAGGATAATGGAAAATATAGCTTGCTCAGCTGCTTTGATATTTCTTTTTCTTTTTAATGAGATAACAAAACTGACTGATTAGGTTAGCAGAGTCAACACCATATTCATAGGTCTTTTCAAATTAGGGATATAGCTGCTATGTAAACCAGAATATAAATTTGTATGGCTTCTGTTTCTAGCTCATATTTGTCTAAGTTTGCTTTTCAGATACTCAATTTAATTACATTGAGTAATACTAATGTATAGTTATGAGGGTAATTAATGGAATATAGATTCTAGTGTGGCACTATTACCAAACAGACTGTCACAGTCCTTGGATATCTGAACAAGGGAAATATTAATTAGGCATGGATCAGTTATTTTATCCATTTATTTTTAGTGGTACTGAGAACATTTTGCAAGCAGTTTAAAAAGAGTAATGAAAAACAATTGGAGACAGTTCAGAAACAAGGATCTAGAATGATGAATGGACTGTAAAACATGCCGTTAATGTCCATTCACCAACATTCATTCCAAAATCTATGTAATTTATCATATTGAAATTAAATAGTTAATTAATCACACCTGATTCATAAGTTAATAGAACCAGACACAACGCTTGAAAGTGAAAGTTAGGTAGATTCTTACGGAGGATTGAAAAAGCACTTTTTTTGAATCGTGATAAACTTTGGTAAATTTTTTAGTGGTTCTTTAACCTTTCTGTTAAAAATTGTCAATGAGATTTTTGAATTCTTGGGAACTTTTTTACTTCAGCTTGGTTTTCAAAGGCACATTCACTAGCTCTGATAGTAATGGATTGAGTGAAGTTTGCACACATGACTATACTAGTCCTCTGGATTTCTAGTTTGTGACTCTGCAGAAAGACTGAAATTAATTAGTTCCCCGAGAGATGCAACTTTACAACTCTGCTAATGAGGGATGTCCATAGAAAACAAGTTTTAGCTTTGTGCCCCTTTTTGTATACAAGCACCTTCTGCTTGAAAATATGCCTAGTTTGGGTGGCTCATTGTAGTTTTACTTGTGCCTACCACGTTTTCCCCCTTGTCAGAAAGAGTCGGTCTGGCCTCATATGATTGAATATGCTTGTTGCACTACTTGTACAGTTAATCTAAACACTCTCAGGCACAATTTTGGTATCCTTTTGCACTCTTTTGCTTGTAAGCAATAAAGAGGTGTATAAAAATAATTCAAAAATGGATTGAATGGCATTCAAAAAAAATTTGAAAAAATGCCATTGCACTGAATGATAGCTGCTTTTTTATATTTACTGACTTGGGAGAATTTTTTATAATATTTTAATAAAGGTAATTATAGTCCCTTTTTGTATGAATCTTGAAGTTAACATCCCTGATTAACTGTTATTGAAAGGAGAGAAGAACATAAAATATGCTTGCAGAGAGAGTCAAGTGTCTTATATGCAGGGCAAAGAGAAACATCCATATATAAAGTACTTTTAATAAAGCAAGAACGTCAACCCTCAGATTTAAAGGCCCAGCTTTGAAGTACCAAAGTGTAAAGGGGGTGGTGGGGTTAGCAAAATAAAGCATTCCAGAACAAAGGTGATTTTCATCAAGCATAGAGCTGCAGGGACAAGGAAGATTGGGAACCTTGCATCCGATTTAGTGCTGAATGAAAGCAGTTCCCAGGCAGAGTTTTTGCAGGGATGAAAAGAATTGTCAAATGAGATCAGAAATTGGTGTGCAAATTGAGAACTGCAGAATGCTATAATTAACTGAAAGAACTGACAAGCTTGGGCTTGATGACATTAGTGATCAAAAGTAACCTCAGAGGGTTTGGGACTTTGTTCTTATTCTGAAATGCTAGAGATGATAAATTATTTGTAACTACTGTTTTTCTGTATGTCTCTGTTCTTCTTAGATTATTGTGTTAAATGATTTCTACATTATTTGCCACAAAAGGTAAAATTATGCTTTATGTCAAAACCCCCACCCTCAAATTTGTGTCTAAAAGATCTCCTTTTTATTTACTGTCACTTTTGGGTTTTGCTCTTATAAATCAATACTCATATATCCCTAATGTGATCAAAATTAGCAATCATATTACGTACTGTATTATTTAGGGAAGTCAGTTTCTCTCTTTTGATCTCATTTGCCATCTATAAACAAGAAATTATGTGAACATGCTTCTTTTTTATTATTATTATTAATTTTGAAGGAAGGGATTCTGCATTTGGAGAAAAGACAAGGTTTGGAGAAAAGACAGATAAAAGGTACAAGATTTGAATGGAAGGATGGAAAGATGTCTCTCCAAGACACTGAAGCTCTGTGGAAATCAAGCACCATCATCTGCTTCAGAGTTTGCTGACTAGCAGGGAGCTGGACTCAGTCCAAGGCACCGTTGGAGTCCACCACCTGGAGCCCCCCCGCTGTCAAACTTCAGAGCTCCGGAGCTCTGGAAAGCAGATCAGAGCTGGAATTCCCACAGCACAACTTGCAGTGGGATCCTTCAGTCTGTTTTCTGTTTCCAGAAACTGCCTCAGCTGTTTGTCCTCAGAGTTTTCACACCTTATACTGTGGGTAAGTAGCCATGTTCAGAAGCACAGAAAATCTTTCTACTGCATGCCAAGCAGAAAAGGACATCATATAAACAAATGCCCAGGCTCTATTGGCACTTCCTCAGTTTGCAATATTTCAATATTCAAAAGATAACCACTTGATCTAATCAAAGCCTACTTCTTCCAGAGGTAAGTCTTCATTAAAAAATATTTATGAGAGAAAGAACTTTATTGCCAGACAACAGCTTCAAATTTCACTGTGTGCTTTTCCCCTTCCTCAACTAGGAACATAGTAGACACTGAACACAGGGTAAATATTTTTGAACACTGAGAGACAGAAGTCAGCATGTAGAGCTACAGCTTGCATTTAACAGCAACCTTTCTGGTTATGTTTATATCGGTTGTTGAAAGTAAACAGAAACCTTTCAAATAGCTGATAAGTAATATGATGCAAATAATTCACCAGTCTTGTCCACTGCAGAAATCAGGCATTTCAGTATTAACTGGAAAGTTAAACTAGTTTGCAGTCTCTGCATGAAAACATTAGAGGGAGCAAGAAGCAGCACGTCCGTGGCTGATACAGAGGCATCTGGCAGGCGGCCGGGTAGGAGGTGTAAAGCAATACCACCCACGGGGTCCAATGACAAAAACAATTCCTCCCACTTTCTAGACTGTGCCTTAGGTTCTGCCAGCAAAAGGTGAACCTTAGTTACATGCAAAATTTCTGCAAAATTAATATAACTTCACACAGACAAACCTGAGGTCACACATCTATACTTATGTACGCAAATTAACAGCCTATTTAACATCATTCCCCAGTGCAGCTTGTTGCCTACATCAGGAACCAGAGTCATGACAGCAGTTGGCTGATTTCAGTTTCCAAACCTGGAAATCCTAGCAAAGCAAGTAATTTGATCTGGTTTTCCTTGGCTCTTGTGTATTTCTTAAACTATTGTTTATCACTTAAACTACTAAAGCAGCACTCTTTATAATCTGTTAGACACGTGCATACTTTGTTACCCTTGTGAAAAAAAAAAGTTGGCAGCTGGTCATCAGTGGTGTTCCCCAGGGCTTAGTACTGGGGCCAGTTCTCTTTAATATCTTTATCAATGATCTGGACGAGGGGATCGAGTGCACTCTCAGTAAGTTTGCAGATGACACCAAGTTGAGCGGGAGTGTTGATTTGCCTGAGGGCAGGAAGGCTCTACAGAGGGATCTGGACAGACTGGATCGATGGGCCAAGGCCAACTATATGAGGTTCAACAAGGCTCAGCGCTGGGTCCTGCACTTGGGTCACAACAACCCCAGGCAACACTACAGGCTTGGAGAAGAGTGGCTGGAAAGCTGCCTGGAGGAAAAGGACCTGGGGTTGCTGGTAGACAGCCGGCTGAATATGGGCCAGCAGTGTGCCCAGGTGGCCAAGAAGGCCAACAGCATCCTGGCTTGTGTCAGGAATAGTGTGGCCAGCAGCAGTAGGGAATTGATTGTCCCCCTGTACTTGGCTCTGGTGAGGCCACACCTCGAGGACTGTGTTCAGTTTTGGGCCCCTCGCTAGACAAGAAGGACATTGAGGTGCTGGAGCGTGTCCAGAGAAGGCAATGAAGCTGAGGAAGGGTCTAGAGCACAAGTCTTATGAGGAGCAGCTGAGGGAACTGGGGTTGTTTAGTCTGGAGAAGAGAGGGCTGAGGGGAGACGTTACTGCTCTCTACAACTGCCTGAAAGGAGGTTGGAGCGGGGTGGCTGTTGGTCTCTCCTCCCAAGTAACAAGCGATAGGATGAGAGGAAATGGCCTCAAGTTGCGCCAGAGGAGGTTTAGATTGGGTATTAGTAAAAATTTCTTCACCAAAAGGGTTATCAATCCCCGGAACAAAAGGATTGCCCAGGGAAGTGGCTGAGTCACCATCCCTGGAGGTGTTTAAA
Source organism: Balearica regulorum gibbericeps (assembly GCF_011004875.1). Classification (NCBI taxonomy): domain Eukaryota; kingdom Metazoa; phylum Chordata; class Aves; order Gruiformes; family Gruidae; genus Balearica; species Balearica regulorum. Next base: position 155,480,227 of record NC_046184.1, on the reverse strand, counting down.
AGATGTGTAGATGTGGTGCTTAGGGACATGGTTTAGTGGTGGGCTTGGCAGTACTAGATTAATGGTTGGACTCGATGATCTTAAAGGTCTTTTCCAACCTAAACGATTCTATGATTAAAAATGATGGTATGCAGGCACAGACTACAGATAGTGTGCTGGATTAGATGGAGAAGTAAAGGGCAGAAGAAGAGAGCATGATTCTGAAAGAAATACCACAGTTCTGCTTGATTTGTCTTCCTAGTCAGGCTGAGCTTACAATATTAACTTTAAACAGCCTTTTGCTTCATTGCTCATCTTCTGTCCTGCCCATATTCCCCAATTTCTTTTGACATCAATGATCAGATTTGGAAAGGACAATCACTGGATGCAAATTTAGCACAATGTATAATAGCCACTTGTTTCACAGCAGAATAAGTATCCTCTTGTCCCTTAGAAATATCTCACCCCAATTTACATGTGTATGTGTTTCTAAAAACACCAACTCAAAACAAAAAGTTTATGTTTTTTACTGGATTATTTGAAATTTCAAATATTTTTTAATATTTATATTACTTCTTTTCATAATAGAAAAACTTAACAGCCTTACAAGCATTCCATATAAAATTATCCTCAGAGAAGAAAAACTATAAGTTTCTTGATGTATTCTATTCGCAGGGTTATTTCCTTCTCTGCTATATTTCTACTTTCAGACAAGCTCCAGTGAACCTCAACTTTTAATTTGATAGTTATATGGCTAGTTTTTTTAATTTTTTGATGCTAAAATATAATTTTAATAAGAAGGTTTTTTAAGGAATCCACATATGATGTTGCAAAGAAGTGACTATGCATAACTGACACTTTTTAATCAAATAAATCTAATATTTATTTCTTCTCAGGGTTGTATCTTTCTCTTACAGCAAAAGCAGGAAGTGCTATTTTTATTGTTGTTGGCTTTTTAATACTCCCAGTAACAATGTAGTGTTTATAAAGAAACGAGACAAGAATTTTCCTTATCACACCCATTAGTAGAATTGTTAATTTATTATCTTTGTCCATATTATCTTTCTCCACTGAAATTTCTCAGTATTACACCTACCATTCTAGCAATATTAAGAATGTAAATTAAGAATGATGGCTTTCTTTGAACTTAGTATACAACATCATGATTAAATGTCAGCCTCATTAGTATAGGAGTATTTTCACTGTTTCAGTTATTGCAGCAGCAGTGAAGAGCAATAGGGGAAGTAGATTACTGTAGGTAACAACTTCATTTTATCTGTATGACCCACATAAAAATCAGCTGCTCTGGTATAAATGAATGAAGCTAGAATAATAATTATTGATGGATTTATATGGAAAACTAAAAGAACCAAATTGACTTTTTGATTCACAGACTGAGTTTCCATGTATGCCAACTGAAAAAAAAATAAAAAAATTATATATATATGTGTGTGTGTGTGTTGTTCCTCTTGCAAACACAACATTTTAATTAGGAAGTCATTGAGATGTGAAGAATCACTGAGACATCATGAAGATGAAATTACTTCTTCACAGGAGCAGCAGAGTCACTCCCGACTGCCATGAGGGAGAGATGCTTGTAAAATATTTGCTAGTGGATAAGCAATTGCTGTGCAATGACAGAAGCTTATAAAACAAATCACAATCACCTGTCATCTGTTTTTCATTGCACCCATAGACTGCAACTACTATGGGACAGGAACTGTCTCTTCTATGCACAAACCAGACTCTCATCGAACTGAGGTACAACTAACACACCAGTAAATCTGTAACTAAATAATTGAATTAATGCACTTGTAACCAGATTTAACATATTATTTCAAAAGTGGTTTAACTGAATGTGACCCCTGAAGTTGAAAGACATGTTTGTTTCTGTTCCTTTGTTATTTAAAAATGTGTCAGTGTTTTGATCTAGCTAAAACCTTCAGAAAAAATGAAGACAGTATTTCTGTGTTGTCATTAAAAGTTGTTAAGTATAGAGCTTTGAAATTTTTCTTTTTAAATGCATCTAAATAAACACATAATGGTTCTTCACCCATTTGATTTGTAGATTCAACATTTTCATGGAATGCACATCAAATGAATTTTAAATTTGCCTTCGAAGTCATACATACTTATGTTTCCCTAATTTGAAATTATTGTTTGTTGATGTAGCGGTTCCCTCAAGATACTATTGAAGATTTTCAAATTTAGAACATTTATCAAATATATATGTTGGGAAATCTGGAATGAAAATCATACTGAAAATCATCCATTTTCTCTCAGTTATATTTAAGAGCTAAATCTATTTCATAGTTATTAAAGGTCTTATTTTGAGAGATTGATCCTTTTTTCCCTTGTCTCATTGGTATAGTGTCATTTCATTATTCTCTTCTAAGTCACCAGCTCAATCATATTCAGAATCAAATTGGAAGTGCTTGAATCATATATCTGGAACCTGAAAAAAATCTAATGAGGTATTTTTTTTGTAGGACATTTTTAAACTGATAAATTTACTTTAAAAAGGATAGGTGCATTCAGAATTTGGGCATAGAGCAAGACTGCAAGACAAAATGACCCTAAAGAGCTTTTGGGGCATATTTGGTAGAACATCTACAAGTAACTCTAATTTATGGTCTTAGTGAGTAAATGAAACATTTATTCAAAGACTGAATAGGTTTTAAGGCTATAATGAAGGTAAGAAGCTGCCTTTATATATGCTTATTTTCCATTTCAATGAAGTAAGGGTTTTTCTTTTTTTCCCACAATGAAATGAGTGAAAAGATATCATGGAAAGGAGAAAAAGTTAGGACAGAGAACAGAACATATTTCTTAAGTGTTTTGTTTTGGCCTTTAGAAAAAGAATAACCCAACTCAGTCAATGTTCTTTAAGGAACAAAGCATAAAAAAAATCATACAAAACATCTCATAGCATTGCATAAAGCTAAAGACATCTTAATTGGCTGCTTTTGAATGAAAAGCTCTTTTATTCTTTGGTATCATATACCTACATTTTAACAGGCATGCATTTTGCTAAAAGTTTTTTCCTGACATTTCTGCTCAGATTTTTAGGAAAAAAGTACTTGGCATATAGAATCCTGTAAATGGAATTTTTAAATTCTAGGTACTGTGCTTTTTCTCTAAGTTAATTGCTTCCTTCTTCCAAAGAGGAATCAAAGCATTTCGAAACAAAACAAGAATGTCTTTATTCAAGGCTTCATCATGAGTCTTAGATTATGTACCATTCCTGTAACAGAGGGTAAAAATGCAGTGGCTTTGCTTCAAAGAAGTGATGGATCCCAATTGCAGGGACTCAGATATGTGGTAGTGTTTCCTGACCATTCCACCTCTCTATGAGGTGTATGAGGGTTAAAAGGATCACCTGACTACATTTTCGATGAAAAAAAAATCCAGCCAAATATCACTGTCCTAACCTGGGGGAAAAAAAAAAAAAGCCCAAAAACCTTTTTCCCCAGTGCTTTTCATAAACATTATCCACTGAATTTTATTTTTTTTTTAAAAAAAGTAAAAATGAAAAAACTCCTCCAAAAAACCAACCACTCAGTGGAATGGAGAGACAAGTTGAGGCTGTTATCTTTAATTTCTCTGGAGCTGTGCTGGAAAATAAGCCTAGGGGTAAAAAAATTTATGAAATATCACCCTGTTTACCACCTAAAAGGAGAAAGTTGGCATGTACAGATTGTTTGTGATAGTGAAATTAAACAGCAAACAATTCTGACAGTGAAATTAAACAGCAAACAATTACGCATCCATAAAAGAGAATACCCATCTGAGCAGATGATGGCATACATTTATGCGTTGAAAGCCTACATATATCCAAGCACTAAAAAATAAGATCTATAAAAATAGATTATAAAACTTTAGATTTCTACATTCCTCTTGCATAACACTTGAAAGTTAATTCCAGTAGAGCTAAACTGCCACAGAAACATTCAATACACCTCCAAAACAGGCAAAGAAAATACATACACTGCTGTTCACCAATTGGCTGTATCCAAGCTCATTTGTAATGGTTAGGGTGGCCCACTGCATCACAGTACATCAGACTCCAATGTCTTGATCTGAGTGATATGGTTTAGACTAAACTAGAATTACATATGGCTTCTCATTTGTATTGTTCAATTGCACATTAACTCCTGGTAGACCATTACAATTGGATGGATTAACTGACCCTGAATCGGTACTACATGTGCCTGTATTGACACTTGAAGAAGAAATTGTTTATTTTGTTCTCATACTGAGCTTTACTCTCCTGCAATCTGCAGCTAAAGCTTTGATGCTGGGCTAATGAGGAGACCTGGAAGTGCCACATACTTTCCACATTTCATGTAACTGAATGTCTGCTGTACAACTTTGCCAGGTGACATGCAGCGTTTGGGACAGCATGGACTCCTTTTTTGGCTTGGTTTATACATCACAGATAGACAGACAGGAAATCACTGTGTAGTTTTGTTGAAGTTTGTGTCATGGAGGACACTGAAAATAGTTGCAGGATGTAGAGCACTAACTGCTGACAGGCTCTTGGTCAACAAAGCCCAATGTAGCAAATGATGACAACTTATTTTTCCTGAGATTTATTTCAGATGGTTAAATATAGAAACTTTAGAAAACATTCCTTCTATGTTTTAAGATTACTACAGATCAACAGTCTTAACTTGGCACGCAGTGTCCCCCACATATAATGGCTAGTATCTGAGGCCTCAAGCAGGACTGAATGAGGTAAATCTACTTAACTGTCATGTTGATGTCATCAGATATATAAGCAGAATAATATAATACCTACCACTAGCTGAATTTTAGCTAATAATATCTCTTAATAAATGCAATTATATTCCTGAGGCATTTCATCTTCTAACATTAACTTTTATCAGCCTGTCCATTCTGTAGACAACAAAAGCATTCATCAAATGTAATTTAAGCAAACTGGAGTCTGTTTCTAAGTATGATATATCACTGGAACTCACAGCAATTTATTACACTGGATATATAAAAAACAATTTTTTTTCCATGCACAGGAACTAACGAAGCTTGTTTTCTTTCAGATTTATACCCAATATCCTTTATGTCACGTCACCTAATAGCTCCATGCTCTTTTCCATCCCACTAGATTTTGCTCCACAAAGTTGATAGTTCCTTCATATACCCCTGCTTCAGTTTTCTCCATGTCTCTTAAAACATATCTCAGTATATGCACCTCCCTCTTTTATCCCGTAACTAGAGTTGGACCAGCGGCAGTGTGCATGATGGCTCCAGGAGCACTCGCCAACTGGCTTGAGGTCAAGGAACTGCTGAGCTCACTTTCCATCTTTCCATCCATGGGAGTATTCAGTGGGACTGCTCCCCTCTCTCCACTAACTTGCACAATACTTGTGTAACATATTACCTTTGAGGCACTGAATCAGATTTGACTAAAATTGGCAGTAGGTTCTAAAATGAAGAGAGGAGGAAAGTCAGAGATAAAGAAAGCAAATTTGCACAGGTCTCATTTCCTCAAGAACCACAGTAAGATTTGATTCACCTAAACACGTGTGAATCTTCACAAAGTACTGTAAGAAAGATAGGTATGTTAGAAATTTAGTATAGGATTATGAAAATGTCTAAGCTTATGTTCTTTAAAGTTCTTTAAAAGCTTCTGCAGATGAAAATACATGCAAAATACCTTCTAAGACCATTGCAGACATGTTCTGCATACTGAATAACTTACTCTATTTTTCCACTGACTATGATTTAAGAGGTGCATTTAGAAGTATGTCCCCAAGTCCTATGTTTGCATGTAATCAAAGATCTCTTAGTAAGGCAATTCTCTGCACGGTTCTCTCTGTCCAGCTTGAAGCTGCATTTGATATGACCTCTTCTAGCCAGAATGCAATAAAAATTGCTGTTAATAGTCAAAAACCAGGGTTCCTTATGGTCAGAAGTATTAACTTTGCTGTGTGAGATTGTTTCGCATTAATCTTACAATTATATTCCTGGATATTTTATGTGGGAATGTATTCAGTAGTTTCTTGATAATCAAAGTTCAAGATGAAATTTCTGGTTAAAAACAGAGAGGAAACCATTTCAAACCGTATCTGAATACCTAGCAACTCAGTCCTAAGGGCACACGTTTAAGAGCGAGAAGACATAAACTAACCCCCTTGACTTCCTAATTCAGGTTCTTTCGTTTCACGGGTAGAAACCCTGACTTGACAGGTATGATGTCTGTAAGAAGTGAGTAGCAGATGCTGCCTCGTCAGACAGGGAGGATTTTATGTCCATTTTGACTCTATCTTGGCACAAATGCCTGTGCAAGGTTCAGAGTGACAGGGAGCCCGCAGACTCTCAGCTTCAGTGGACAGACCAGTTTTCTATCTGTGGAAAGGCAGTCTATAAAGATATCTAACGAGATCACTTGAAAATTTATTTCCTGGATTGCTGTGTAATGCCACTCCATTTGTTAAGTAGCTGTCACATCCCTGTGTGGGCTGAGAAGATTTGCACACTGGGCATGTTTACAATGTGCTTCAAAAGGAGAGGAGCAGCAGCAGCAAGCAGCACAAACACTGAGAGCATCCGCGGAGCCGAAACCTGACTCAGTGTCAGGCAGGTTGCAAACTATCCACTGAGCTGTCCTATTTGTTACAGCCTGGAAACACATTCAATAGGTGTTGATAACTTGGACTTGTTCTGCTAGTTCATTAGTTCACATTCAGTAATAGAAAATCTATTGCCCATGGCAAAAAAAAAAAAAAAAAAAAGAAAAAGAAAAAAAAAGTTACGTTATAGAGGAACTATAGCTGTGTAACTGGCTTGATTTTATGAACTCTTACTACCCTCAAGCAAGTGACACAGACTCAGCATGCTGCGCTACATTACTTGAAGTAAGATCCTCCTCTATTTGCTGCCCAGGAACCTGCACAGACTCCTTGCAACTTCTTTGAGTCTCTGCTTTTAGTCAGTTTGCACCTCCTGTACTCCACTGCTAATATGCATTTTATCTAACAAACTAAAGATGTGTTGGGGAAAGACATAGCAGGTAAAAACATTACAGTGTTTTCAAGCAGTGGAAAGGTAAAGATAGTCACTATTTACTGTTAAATCTTTAAGTCTAGCACTTCTTACCATGAGTAAGCTTTCACCTGTGCCTGCACCCGCCTGTCTCATTATTTGTTGAACTAATGCTGACCTTTTTATCTCCTATCTCCTCTGTGAAATTTATGTATTCAATATGTCTTTTCTGCTAGAGTGACACCAACAATACTTACTGAAGGACATGAACTTTTTAGCTAAGGGTTTCTGCAAAGTCTTTATTTTCCATTGATACAAGGACATACTTTCGTACACAGACAAAATTTGTCTTTAATTTTGAAAGGGTAATAGCTGAAAGAACAAGGAGCTGTATCTTAAACAAAGATGTCAGTAATTTTCAAATCATCTGGAGAAGTGTAAGCAGCATGGTGGAGAGGGGAAGACTATGAATCTTATGATCATCCTTTTTTTTTTTTTCAGTCTCCATTGTGTTCTTTTGCCACTTATTTTTAATTTTTATTCTTTTGTTTGAAAAGCAAAATCATTCTTCTGTATTCCTGAGAGAAAATGGTTTCTCCTGTCTTTTCTAACCAGTTTGTGGTGATATACAGGGAAGACATCCACTGAAAAGTAGAAAAACTTTTAAGAGTAAGGTAACTTGTATAATTTTAGACCAGAAGAAGGAAAATGCAACTGACTGTAATAAGAAACTCTAGAAAACATCATGTGACCTGTATATTATGGACTGCTTAGCTCAGTTCGTTTTTTCCAGTGACATCCACTATGCTTTTTGTGATGTGGAACATAAATAAAGCCACATCCTTTTAGAAAATGAGAAAAATCTAACCTAACTTTTCCCTAGTGAAGAGATGATATTCACTATCATCTAGTGCTAGTACTTTTCTTGGAACACATACATATTGACATCCTGTGATTATTTTTTTTTTTAATTTGTTGTTGTTGTTGTTGTTGATCTGTTTCTTTGTGTGTGCACATTAACTATTAAGGATATATAAATATAATGTATCACAAGCTATATTACACAGTCGGTGGACAGAACTGACCATCTGTAGTCTAGTAAATTCCCATGAAAAAGATACTGCTACTGTCTGAGACAAAGTTTAACACTGTCTTGAGCCAAGAAAAGAAAAGAAATAAATATTGAAATAGCTGTGGCTCTGTTGCAGGTAGGGTATCCAAAAAGTCATATTTACTTCCAAGAGAAATGTATCTAACAGAAATGCCCACAGGATACAGGTACGCTTGTTATTCTTATGTTCTTAAGGCCTCTGGTTGCTTAAAACTGGCATTGACCATCATGATTTTTGAGATTCCCTGCAAACTCTCCAACCTTATGTACCTTCATTTTTAATTAACTATACGAATATTTTTTTGCAAATTCTGAGACATGTCTCTCTTTTATGTGAGCTTTTTCAGGATGGTACACAAAATAACATGTCAAAGCAAATCTCTTCAGGAGCTTTAATAAAAACTGCAAAACAATATAAACAAACAAAATGCTACTGTGGAGAGTACTAGGGATAGTTATCTGTACTTCATCTTCATGATATATTATTATACTATCCGAACTATAACATTTTATTAAGCCAACCCCAGGGTACTCCGGATCTCTTATAAATGGAGAATATTTTTTCTGAAGTGAAGGCAGTCTTTTTCCTAATGATTAATCATTAAAATGGTCTATAGAGAATGAAATATCGTATTCATACCAAACTTGCATTTTTTTAAAAACAGAGATTAAGAAACCCTACCTAAAGAGGCTGGAAAAACACTTTTGTCTTGGAACTTATACATAAAATTTGTGTGAGTCCAGAGTTTTATCTGTACTTTGCTTCTAAGAAATACATAAATTTTCTTGAAAGAAAGAACTGCCACTGCATGGGCTACCTTTTGTGGAATATTAATTATGAAAATATTTAAATTTTGCCATCATTACCTAATGATTGGAATTACAACCTGTTTGGAACTATAACCTGTTTCATCATCAGAAAAGCAATTTATTTTCTCTTTCCTTTTCCCACAGATGATTCAGTAAAGCCTCTCACTAAGCTAGCCCACTCATCAGCCTGAAGCAGCCCTGCTAGTTTTTAATGTGTTAGATGTTGACCCTGGGGAAAACTGATCAATTCGCACAGTTTAAATCAAATCAGGATCAAAGCAATTTATTGATTTACTAATGACATATAATTAGCCAGCAAACATTATGCTCAGGATCAGTATCAGAAACACAGCGAAACACAGTAATAGACACTTGCAAAATCTTAATACATGCTTTCAGATTTCTAAACACCATTTATATCTCATCCCAAGAAGTTCTACATCACCCCAGCTGTGGGGTCAGAAGCTCACCCCCCACCCCAGGAGTGGGTGCCCTTTGTGCACACCCCTCCTGTGGGACGAGTGGGTGCCCTGATCTTGTGTCATCCCTCTGCTGCGCCCCGCACTGCTGACCCACACGCTGGTGAGAAAGCCCAACAGTCATTCAGTGAAAATATTAGTGATTTAACTGCATGATGTTTGTATCTTTATACAGATGCCTCACAGGGCATCTAAAACCAGGGTTTATGACAGGTTTATACCTGTAAGGATCTTAACACAAAAGCATATGACTTATTTGTAAGCCCTTGCTACGCTACAATGAGGCCAAGGAAAAAAAATAGAGGACATAAAGAAAAGAAATGGTAGAATAAAGTGCTATAATGATTATCTTTTGGCTGCCTAACACCTAAAGTGAATCTTGAGCTCTTGGAGAGGTGCCCAGGAGCTCGCTCCGAAGGCTCGGGGAAAGAATTGGGCTACTCCAACATGAGACTGTTACTAATGCAGATCATAGCACAACTCTGAAATTACCATATTTCAGAATAGGAGCCGAAGTAATGCCTGTACTAGGCCAAAGGATTCAGCTAACAAGAAAATACTGGGCTAAAAGGTGAATGGGAAGGTAGCAGAAGGAATAATCATGGTCAACATGCAATAGAAGCAGCAAATCTCTAGAAGGATTGAAATTTCTGAAAGTCACAAAAATGAGGGAGGACATTATTCTATGTTGAAGGGTGTGACTTGAGCAAGGGTAGGTCAAGACGAGGATAGAGGCGCTCTTGCATAATACTTATACATTAGATAAGTAATCCTTTCCAAGATAAATGTAGAATTAATGCAAGGTTTATTAGATCCTTCAAGGCCTCCCTTCCTCCCTTTCTCATTCCCTCCTCCTCTCTCCTCATTCCTTCCTACGATTTCACCAGTATACTTGTGGTATTACTTTAAAATCTAAAGATTTTTAGCTTTGGACAATTAGACAATTGTCCAACTGTCATTGGACAATTACAGTATCACAATGCACATAGAGCCTACCTCAAGGCAAACCTAGGCTAAAACATCCTATAAATGAAAAATGAGGCCAAAACTAATAAGCCAAATACATTTTTTTATTCCTTGCATGTAAACCAAAGATGTCTGTTGGTTAAGCAAGAAACAGACAAAAGAAAGAATGTGAACATCATCTTTTAAATGTGGTGTGATGGATGTGAACTGGACTCATCTACACCTTTGCACTAACTTATGGAGTATTTACAAGTTCATCTAAATTGAATTAAAGAATCCAATTGCTTTACTGTTGTTAATAAGTGGAGCAAATTATCTTAGAAAATCAGATCCTCACAGTTTATACGAACCTTGCCATATAAATCTTCACTAGAATTTTAGTTTTCTAGTTTGGAAAATAAGTTTATTTTTGAAACATAAAAATGCTGGGAGTTCATTAAGAAAACTCCACAAAATATTGGATAAACAAGGGCTTCTATACGTGAGAAAATACTTTTTAAGGAGTTATTTTCAATAGATACATAGATCAGCTTGGTAGATAGTTACTTCCTGGATAAAATGGGAATGAGTGTTGCCTAACCTGCTTTAAGACCAGAATTGATCCTAAGTTTCAGGTCCTCAGAGACTGACAGGAGCCCAGAAATAGGACAGAAACTTGCCTGCTTTTTTCTCTGAAATTCTCCTGTTAATTCACATTACATAGCAACTTTAACTTTCAATAATAAGAACAATAATAAAAATATCAACATTAATATTAAATGTTATTCTAATTCTTATAATATTTTAATATTTTCTTAAATAAGTGTTGTTAGGGAAGACAGAATTTGGAACTAGTGAAATGGGAAAAATCTGGAAAGAAAGATTTGGCATTTTAATGAAACTGCTCACAGCTATAAATCTAATGCTCTTATGCTTTATACAATAATTATAGGTACCCACTAGCACTGTGATACTTAAGAGTCTGTCAGCATTGCCATTGTAAATTCATTTTTTCAAAGATTAAGACTCAGCTGTGAAAATTTTCTTGTGCCTTAGATTTGGCATTGAAGAGCCAGCTTGGGAATGCATTTCTGCAGTGTCAGATATCTTGTGCACCCTGATAGCCCCATACCAGCTTTGAACATGTTTAAATTTTAATGAATAGAGAAAAAGAAATCTTGAGAAATTAAATTCCACTCTCTAAATGGGTTTCTGAGTATATTTGTGAGGAATGCAAACAGAAAGGTGGAGAACCAATCATACAGTGTCACTGTAGCAGCATCTACTAGTTTGGGAAATAGATCAATAGATGAAAACATCATTCGAACTACTTGACTTGTAACCTAGATCTCAGTATTTTTCCTTTGTATTATTGTTTTTATCTTGTATTTTTCTTGTGCTAACCCAAATCATATGAATTAGGAAGGCTGCAAAACTAGAAACACTAGCGGTTTTAACTAACCCTAAATTAGGCATTCAAGTGTGAGGCATCCAAGTTAAGTCTCCATTTTAGTCAATGGACAGACACATCCGTAAGAAAAATTTGTTTCAAAGATGGGTGTGTAAGGTTACTGAAATTAACTTATTCAAACTTGCTGTTCTAAACATGGTCAAAATATAGCAAGGACTGTATTCTGAGCACTTTATCACTCCTTTTTAATGCTTTGAAATGACTAAATGGTTAAACATAGAATCATAGAATGGCCTGGGTTGGAAGGGACCTCAAAGATCATCTAGTTCCAACCCCCCTGCCATGGGCAGGGACACCCTCCACTAGACCAGGTTCCTCAAAGCCCCATCCAGCCTGGCCTTGAACACTTCCAGGGATGGGGCATCCACAGCTTCTCTGGGCAACCTGTGCCAGTGCCTCACCACCCTCATTGTAAAAAAATTCTTCCCAATATCTAATCTAAATCTACCGTCCTTCAGCTTAACCCATTACCCCTTGTCCTGTCACTACGTGCACTTGTAACCAGTCCCTCTCCAGCTTTCCTGTAGGCCCTTCAGGTATTGGAAGGCTGCTATAAAGTTTCCCCGGAGCCTTCTCTTGTCCAGGCTGAACAACCCCAACTCTCTCAGCCTGTCCTCACAGGAGAGGTGCTCCAGCCCTCTCATCATCTTCGTGGCCCTCCTCTGTACTCACTCCAACAGCTCCATGTCTCTCCTGTACTGGGGCCCCCAGAGCTGGACGCAGTACTCCAGGTGGGGGTCTCACAAGAGCGGAGTAGAGGGGCAGGATCACCTCCCTCGACCTGCTGGTCACGCCTCTTTTGATGCAGCCCAGGACGCGGTTGGCTTTCTGGGCTGCGTACACACACTGCCGGCTCATGTTGAGCTTCTCATCAATCAATACCCCCAAGTCCTTCTCCTCAGGGCTGCTCTCAATCCATTCCTTGCCCAGCCTGTAGTTGTGCTTGGGATTGCCCTGTCCGATGCGCAGGACATTGCACTTGGCCTTCTTGAACTTCATGAGGTTTGCACAGGCCCATCTCTCTGGATGGCATCCCTTCCCTCCACACAGCTTGGTGTCATCGGCAAACTTGCTGAGACTGCACTCGATCCCACTGTCCATGTCACTGACAAAGACATTAAACAGCGCCAGTTCCAGTACGGACCCCTGCAGAACACCATTCGTCACTTGGACATCGAACTGTTGACTGCAACTCTTTGAGTGTGACCATCCAGCTAATTCCTTATCCACCGAGTGGTCCCTCTGTCAAATCCATGCCTCTCCAATTTAGAGACAAAGATATCATGCAGGATGTCATTAGGGACAATGCTTTGCACAAGCCCAGGCCGATGACATCAGTTGCTCTTCCCTTATCCACTGACGTGGTAACCTCATGGTAGAAGGCCACCGAATTTGTCAGGCACAATTTCCCCTTAGTGAAGCTATATTGGCTGTCACCATTCACCTCCTTATTTTCCATGTGCCTGAGCATAGTTTCCAGGAGGATCTGCTCCATGATCTTGCCAGGCACGGAGGTGAGACTGACCGGCCTGTAGTTCCCTGCGTCTTCCTTTTTTCCCTTTCTAAAAATGGGAGTTATGTTTCCCCTCTTCCAGTCAGTGGGAACTTCACCGGGCTGCCATGACTTCTCAAATATGATGGAGAGTGGCCTGGCCACTTCATCTGCCAGTTCCCTCAGGACCTATGGATGCATCTCATCATGTCCCATGGACTTGTGCACCTTCAGGTTCCTTAGATAGCCTCAAACCTGATCTTCTCCTACAGTGGGCGGTTCTGCATTCTCCCAGTCCCTGTCTTTGCCTTCTGCCACTTGGGCAGTGTGGCCAGAGCACTTGCTGGTGAGGCAAAAAAGTCATTGAGTACCTCAGCCTTCCCCATATCCAGGGTAAGCAGGTGTCCTGTTTCCTTATAGAGACAGCCCACATTTTCCCTCTTCTTCCTTCACTGACATACCTATAGAAGCTTTTCTTGTTGCCCTTGATGTCCCTGGCCAGATTTAATTCTATCAGGGCTTTAGCTTTCCTAACCTGATCCCTGGCTGCTCGGACAGTTTCTCTGTATTCCTCCCAGGCTACCTGCCCTTGCTTCCACCCTCTGTAGGCTTCCTTTTTGTGTTTGAGTTTTTCCAGGAGCTCCTTGTTCATCCATGCAGGCATCCTGGCATTTTTGCCTGCCTTTCTCTTTATTGAGATGCTTCACTCCTGAGCTTGGAGGAGGTGATCCTTGAATACCAACCAGCTTTCCTGGGCCCCTCTTCCCTCCAGGGCTTTGTCCCATGGTACGCTACCAAGTAGACCCCTGAAGAGGCCAAAGTCTGCTCTCCTGAAGTCCAGGGTAGTGAGCTTGCTGCGTGCCCTCCTCACTGCCCTGAGGATCTTGAAGTACACCATTTCATGGTCATTGCAGCCAAGGCTGCCCTTGAGCTTCACATTCCCCACCAGCCCCTCCTTATTGGTGAGAACAAGGTCCATCATGGCACCTTTCCTCTTTGAGTCCTCTATCACTTGGAGGAGGAAGTTATCATCAACGCATTCCAGGAACCTCCTGGATTGCTTATACCCTGCTATGTCATCCCTCCAATAGATATCAGGGTGATTGAAGTCCCCCATGAGGACCAGGGCTTGTGAATGTGCAGCTGCTCCTATCTGTCTATAGAAGGCTTCATCTGCTCGGTCGTCCTGGTTGAGTGGCCTGTAGCAGACTCCCACTACAGTGACCCTTGTCCCTGCCCTCCCTTTAATACTGACCCATAAGGTGTCTGTTGGATTCTCACCCACCCCCAGGTGGAGCTCCATGCATTCCAGCTGGTCATTGACATAGAGGGCAACAGCCCCTCCTCATCCCCCCTACCTGTCCTTCCTAAAGAGCCTAGGGCTCTATAATTCTTCTTCATGGTCCTCAGGCTGCTCCTGCCTGTATCACTGGTGCCACATGAAACAACAGCAGCAGATGGACAGCAGTCAATGGACTGTATGAGGCGTGGTAGTCTCTTGGTGACATCCCTGTTCCGAGCCCCCAGTTAGCACCACATCTCTCTAGAGAATGCGTCAGGTCAGCAAATGGGTGGCTTTGTACCTCTCAGAAGAGAGTCACCTACTGCTATCACCTGTTGCCTTTTCTTAGTTGTGCTGGTTGTTACACGGGGAGCAAACCAGGCTGCCTTACTCAGCTCCAGCATCTCCTGATGTGGCAGGTCTTTCCTCTTCAGCCTGCAGAGCAGTGAAGCAGTTCTGCAAGGGCATCTCAGGGTTTGGGGGAAGTGTCTTCCTCCTGCTGGGCCTTGCCATTGCAAGCTTCCATCCTTCTGCACTATTGCCTTCCCCGCCCCGCCTACCCTGTGTGCGAGTGGGGAGTTTTTGGCCATTTGGCTGTGGGCTGTGGGTCCACTGCAGACTGCACTTGGAACCACCTAACACCTTCTCAGCCTCCCTGATGTTATGCAGCCTTGTCACCACCTTCGGCAGCTCAGCCACCTGCTACAGGAGGTCCTACACCTGGGCACACCTTGTGCAGGCAGGTCTGGCACCTGTCCCTGCCCCGGGAGAAAGGTCTGGGCACTCCCTGCAGCCTGGGGCCTGCACTGCAGCCTCTCCCTTCAGCAGCTGCATCTGGGTTGGAGGCATTGGCCACCAATGGAGTAGATGGTACAGATCCCCCCAGACAGAGCTGCAGTCTTTGCTCTCAGTTTGTAAATTATCCCAAATTTAGAAGTCAGAATGTTAAACTTTGCTACCTTTAAATACTTGCGATCACTTGGAAGCATTCAAAAAATCATATTTTACTGCAAAGAAGAAAGAATTTATATAACATTTTGACAATAAATAGCTTACGTATTGAACCAGCAGTTTTGCGATGCTGATTTCTCTGCTGTGTAAAGTGATCTGAGTTATCTCAAAAATTCCTGATGGAATTGGTATTGTCATCAAATGTTTAATGATATGTTTAACCTGCAATTTTCATAGGAATCTACTATATCTTGGCAATATTTTTTCAAGAAAGTCTTGGGTGAGCGACAGCTGATCATGAATAGCCAGCATCCATTGGTCCTCACCTAGCAGACCCAGGAGAATTATAGTTCTCATGTAGTCTGTTTCAGGCTGATATTTGAGCCTCAGCCTCCTGAATCTCAGGGACACCCTCGACCAAAGACTGCTAAACTTATATTGGATTTTTTTTTTTCATTAAAACAAACAAACAAAAATCTTTGACAGGTCTCATTTCTGTGAGAATCATTGCTATATGAATCATTGCTATGATTCTATTAGGACAAGAGGAAATGGCCTCAAGTTGCGCCAGGGGACATTTAGATTGTATATTAGGAAAAATTTCTTCACAGAAAGGGTTGTCAATCACTGGAACAGGCTGCCCAGAAGTGGTTGAGTCACCATCCCTGGAGGTATTTAAAAGACATGTAGATGTGGTGCTTAGGGACATGGTTTAGTGGTGGACTTGGCAGTGTTAACAGTTGGACTTGATGATCGTAAAGGTCTTTTCCAACATAAACAATTCTACGATTCTGTGATCTTGAAACTTGCCATTTAACCTGCATGGGATTTTGTTGTTTATGTTTTGTACTTATCACCCAATTCACTTTATGAAAGTATATCCAAGATAACATGTTGTAAAATAATAAAAATAGTAATAATTTAAAAAGGTATGGCAGTACTTGGGAGGGATTGTTTCATGTGTACATCAAACAAAAACTAATGAAAAATATGTAGCTAAAAGATGTCCATGAATTGTTAAGCAGAAATAAATATTCAGTATATTGTTGTTTTATTCAATATTGGGTTGTTTTATTGAATATTTAAATGAAATAAGATAGTAAAATTTTCATACCACTCTATGTCATAATGCAGTTGCATATGATATGTAGATATGTGTGTACATACATATGCACATACATTTAGATATAAACCCCTATATATATATGTTTATACACACATTATTTCACAATTATTTTCACTTCTGTAGAATCTAGTACAGTAAGACAAATTCAGTTAAGCAGTTTGTTATTCTGGTCTCTTAAATGATCTTTTCAGAGCTTTACTGCTATATCTATGCATTAGCTGGGGAGAGAGAGAGAGGAAGAGATGCGGGATGAGATGGACTGCTTTGGCAGCATTCCCATTGGACTACACTGTAAAACAGAAAGTAAATGGATCAAACACCTTCATTCTTAATTGAGCTAAATAGTCTTTTCTTATGGGGGCAGTCTACGGGACTTTCATGGAGCATTATTCATTGATTTAATTGGGAGTACTCCTGAAGCAAGATAATAAAGGGGAGGAAGCTAGAGAAAACGTGAGGAATGAGATGATTGTGTAATTCAGGTCTGGGGACCTGTCTACACTGATGCTTTATGACACCTGGCTTAGGCTTAACAAAATGAATGCAAGTGTCAATAACAGAGAAGAAGCAAGCCTGAGAATTGGAGTCACAAGGACATATCTGACCACTGTCTGAATGGCCAATACTGAAACTTGTATAGAAAGTAGCTGAGGTATGTCTACTTGCCTCACATTGGTAACTGTGGTTATGTTTTTCCTCTTAATTCTTTGGGAAAAAACCTGGGAATAATGGCATTTAGAAAGCTGTAAATGCATATGGTAGGTTTTTTTTGCAAAGCCAAGGCTCACTCTGCACATTGAAACTTTCACTCCTAATATATAGTGATAAGAGTAAAGCTCAGATAAGCTACCAAATATAGATAACACAAATGGACATGTTGCAGCAATTCTTGGCTGTGGTTTTCTTGTGTGTCAGTGCTAACCTGTGCATGCTACATCTGTGATGTTCATAAGAACATTTTTCCCTCCTATATCTTCATTGCAATTCATGTAGGGCTTTTTCCGCATTTAGGGCCAACAGTTTCATCATGCAGTTCTTAAAGTAACATAAAGTTTATGAAAAGGACATTTCAAGTTATTTTCCACTGCTAGAAATGAGAAGAAAATTTGGTTTTGTCTAGTATCAAACCACCTTGACTATGAGGTTCCTCAAATATAACTAAAATGGTTATGTTTGTGTTCTTCTTAGGAGAAACTATAATAAGTGAATTTGTAAGTGTGTGAGAGACATTTGTGTGACTTGGAAAAAAAAAGTTCAGGAAGGCATTGTATTTTGATGTGGGGATGTAGTAAAGGGAAGACTGAAGAAGCTGTCCCTGTAATTCTATGCAAGTAAATGCACAAATATATACACAAAATAGGCATATTAATTGTTCCTCACATAAGAAACAAGAAATAAGACAGTTTAGTATTAAATTAGAATAAAATTTAATTGTACATGTTCTGACAGTTCAGGAAAAAAAATTGATCACTAAAAAAATTTGGAAAGTTGGCAATCATCAATAGATATTGACGTCAATAGGTAGTTGGAACACTTCTGTATGTCGATCCCCTTTTGGACCATTTTGAATGAAAACTGAAATCCCAGCTTCAGACAGATAAGTGTAGTAATTTTGCCTTTAACACTGCAGGTGTTGAGGAAGTTAGACAAAGCTATTTTTCCCAATATCATAAGAAAACACAAAGCGGAAGAGGAAAATTCAATAACAGAGAAGACTAACAATTACAATGAAAGTCAAGCTATTGCTGGAAAAGACACTCTTTGCAGAAGATGGCTAATGTAAGCCAAATAAGAGGTGCCAGAGTGAGATATGCATTTTTCTCTTCTTCTGGAGTAAAGAGCTACACCAGAAGTCCTAAATCCTAGTTAATCTTGTTCATCACAGAAGGTAAGTACAAAAATTTCAGTGTTGTTCGTCTTCATATTCTTAACATAGTCACATGTTTCAGACAGTCATGAACTGAAATACTAGAATGTAATAAAGATACTTTCAGTGTTGATTGTTAACTTCTCACACCTCTGAAAAACAGAAAAAGAAAAAAAAAAGAAAGAAAAAATGACCTGTTTTGAGGAGAGAATAGGTCCTTAAAATGTTCATGTTAACTTATGCACAGAAAGTCTTTAAAACCATGCTTGAACAAAATTGGCTCAATCCTTTTCAGGTTATATAAATAGGAAGAAAACATACTTCTACTAAAAAAAACAGGTTCTGACCTATTTTTGGATACTCAGAATTGGTTCAACCTACAAACTTGGTGTAAACACAGTCTTCCATGAAGAAATCAGCTCAAGTCACATGAGTTTTCTTGTTTAATATATGAAATAAAAAGTGATTCAGTATGTACACAAACTGTGCAAAAAACTCCAGTAAAAACTGTCCACTGTGTAGAACTGCAGTATATAATGTAGATTTAGTGAGAGAGGTAGAAATAATTAATTATGTGGGGACATGTGGGCAAAAATCCTGTTGTTGCTCTCTTTTATCCTGTTGTCTCAACTCAGAGGTGGAGAAATTAATCTTATTCTTTTCTGAATCACGTTAGAATTTCTGTCTCTGAGAACTGGTGGGAAAGAGGTAAGCTGATGGAAAATGTACCCCATTTACACAGAGTCAAAAGTGTTTACACATGACCACCTTGCAAAAGAAAGAGGACATCTCCAGTGAGAGTGATGGGATGTGCACCCTCTGTATTAAAACAGATTTTTGCATCCCCATGGTGCAAAATGCCTTGCTAGGCTCCTTCCAGGGTGGTGTCCATGGCGTGGTCCTTATGCCAGATAACAAACCATCATCTATCCTGGAGCTTGTGTGTAATACCAGTTAGGCAGGATATTAATTACCATTCAGTTATTTGTTTCCAACTGTAGGTTTAGACATCCTGTCTAAATATTTTTATTTTTACAATTTTCAGTAGAGGATAAAGGAACTCCAAATACCAAGCTTGTAATGCTAATTAATCGTGCGTGTGCCTACAACAAAGCCTTCATCCCATGCGCTCTAATAGCTGTTTCTTTAATTTATTTTTTATTTCAGAAGTGTCACTCTGAACTTCTTGTTGTTCCCAAGAATATTTGGAGGAAAACACCTAATACGAATTCTCTACTTTCAGAATTATTGTCCTGATGATTGAATAAACGGAGGATCTTGTGATGTTCTAAAAGCAGCTATCACAAACCATCATCTTGCTTTCAATGATAATAGGAAGATTAACAAAATGTATTGCTTTCCAGATTTAGCAGAACAGAGATCAGCCAAGGAATTTGAACTCGAGTCATAGAACTACTGTGAAAACATTAACTAGATGGTGGAAAAGTCTGATAAGGAAACACACAAAAGTCTGTAGTATTAATTTTACAAAACAATTCCAAGATTTACCCAGTTAAATTAGCATTATAGACTTCTAAGGGATTTCTTAATTGGACATTGTTATAAACAAGAAAATTAAATTGATTACACACAGACTGGGCATTCCCTTTCAACAAACAAAATGAAAAGTAAGATTTATGCCTCCTCCATCAAAAGCTTTCTCAAATGCACTGCAATTAATAATTCACCTGTGAAAGATAAAATAGAGAAAGCTCTGCACGCCCATGTAGGGAGTCTCCCACCTGTGACTTCAAAGGGAAAATTCTGTCTTCTCATGTTGCTTCTATTATTCTTTGTTCTGCAGAGACTACTGCAGTTCTGGTACTGCATAATCATATTTCTCTCCTAACAGTGCTCTTTCACTTCTCAGCATCCTGGCAGGATTGTCTGCTCACTCTTCCCTCCCTCCCCATGCTTGCTCTTTTCTTGAGGAGTTCCTTCACAGCACCCAAAATATTCTTTTCATTAAGGACGCTTTCAGGGAGGAAAGGCACAGCTCTGATCAAATCAAAGCTCTGGAGCAATCAGGCAGCCTGGGAATCCCTGGTGATTGAAGAAATGAAGTAAAGCACTTCCCCTGTGCTTGCAGAAGTAAAGCCACAAACCCGTTGCTACGGACTATATGGATAGGTATTCTAGCAACTGTGCTTGTTATATGGTCCTTAGCTTCTTGAAAAAAAATTTACATATGCAGGAGATGCAAATATGCAGTGCAATATGCGGACAAACAACTATACCCATGTCACAACCTCAGGCTAACAAGGCAGGGTTTGACATGCCAAAACCACAGTGGATACTCCCAGTGGCCAGACACTGGCAGAGGGCTCTAGACAGCTCAAGAAAATGGACAAGTACGCACAGAAATAAAGAAAAAAAATCAAAGGAATATAGAGCATAATATCTTCAGACAAATATTTTGCTGTGCATGTAGGAAAAATAGAAGGAAAAAGATTCTGCCCCATAGAAGTGACAATCTAGAAGTTTGATCACAAAAATAAAGGGCTGAACTTGATTCAAAGAAGGTGAGTTTGGGATTACTCTCATGTAAATCAGTACTCAGAAACACAGAACCTGAGAAGAACAGGGTCAGATATATTTCCACCATTCTTAAGATATCCTTCTTCAAACTACCCGTCCTGATAGTGGTGCCACAACCCTCCTGGTCTCTGGCAGAGCTTTGCTGACATTCCAGAAGGGATGCAGTGTTAAGCTACCACTCCTTGTTCTATCCCCACTGGATACAAAGAACAGTTCCCTCCCCCTGAAAATAATCTTTTAACTTGGCATGCTTATGTTGAAGCACATAAGCTAGATATATTAAAGCAGGGGGAAGGACTATAATTGTATCCTTTCCATATGCCAGCTATGCTAAAGAAAGAATTTTGTACATTATAGCTCATAAAGTCATTGTACACACAACTGTTATCAACAATCAGCATTTCTCCGTACCTCTCCCAGCCATCACTGTTCTTTGCTGTAGCAAGTAAAAGTAAAGCTGAGATTTCAGTTGCTGCTGTGGGAAAATGCTATATATTCTGACAGTGACTGCTGTTGTTCCCCTAACTCTTTGTAAACAGGTAGTCATGATTATCATGACACCAAGAATTGTACTAGAGAACATGTTTTGAAAAATGATACACAACCAGAAAAGAGGCCATCCAACTAATTTTAGATCATTATGGAATACACAATTAAGGAGCTTTTCCATATGATAAAAGCTCATCATTCTGGCATTCAGCAGTTGGAATAATTGCTAGAATGTTACTTAAACAGTATTTTAGAACAGAATTTCATAGTAATAAGTACTTCCTTCTTCCCGAGTCCCCTTTTTTGATTTGAAAGAGGAATATTCAAAGCATGAATAATAGAACATAATAAAAGTGATTCCCTAGATTTTAGAGGTCAATTTGTTTTGCAATCTATTGGAAATGATTAATAGAACGAATAACACAATAGCAATGTGGCATTAAATTAGGCCATTTGTCCAAACAAGGCCATTCCACTGGTTGTTGGATGCCTAACTAGTTTGTACAAATTTCTCTAGCAGATGTTAAAAGACACTATCAAAAAATGGAAGAGAAAGAATGAAATAGAAACAATACTACAAAATTTTATTCTGACATTAACTGCATTTTCATACAACAAAAGGAAGACACTTACAACCACTATTTGATTAATGATATTTTGGTCACTCAGTACCTAACTCTTTGGAGGCTTTTACAGGAATGCTTGTATGCTTCCTCCTGCTTCCATTGTCCTGTTCTGTGAAGCAATTACATTTTGCTAAGAGCCCAGCTTTGCAACCTGGTCCTGTACAGCATTTGTCGAAGATGATCCACAACACATGGGACATTGATTAAGGCTGCTTCTAGATCAAGAACAGTCTTAAAGACAGGCTCCAGGGAAAATTTATAGGCCATTCATAGCAATTATTCTCAGGGCTGCACATAAGTTTTACTTCTTGGTGAACAAGATTCGACAGCGAAAAAGCTTCAGTAGAAGAGCAGTGTACTCTTACTGCTTGGACAGGTCATGGCATTGCGTCACCTGGTTCTAGGTGACAACCTAGAAGTGTCCTATCTGTTGGTGATGCCACGTGAACAAAGCTTGGTAGGAGGATGAGATAATTACATCCTTTCATGGCAGGGCTTGGATACTGCCTGCCACAAGGCAGATTTTTTTGTAAGAAATGCTATTTCAGTCTTCTGCAGGACCTAAATGGATCTGTCCTGACACATCTCAGAAATGCATTAGGCTCTCTGCCATGCTTATGCCAAACTGAAGAAGGCACAATGCTGACATAGTTGAGGTGACTCCATAAGTTCCTTTCCAGCACGTCTTTCCTCTGATTGTCCACATGAGCTGACACAAAACCATGAGAAACTGAATATTTATTCTCTAAGAAATCTATTTCTTATCCTGCATTTAAAAATCCAACCCGGCCTCAATCCCAAACCAAACATAAAACTGGAAAGACTACTAGATTACTCTCTATAGTTGAAGGTATTCAGGAGAGGAATTCGATTTCCTGCCCAGCTACCCACTCACAATTAGGATAATTGACAGTAGCTGTCTAAGTCTGAAGCACAGGTCTAATTTATATCTCCAAATCTGTAACAGCATGCTTTAAACATGATAATTATTTATGTTTAATCAAAATGAACTCATTAAGCCCTCATGAAACTTTATACGTAGCAATACTTCACTTGCTGAACCACAACTCTACGGTTTTGAATACCTTAACAAAATGGATCTTGAATATGTCACCCTGTTTTTATCCTCCTGATGTGTATGAAACCCATTTCCAAAAGCTTTAAGTTTTTCTCATACATTTCTCTTTGAACCTAATCTTTGAATGACAGGTGAAATGACTCAAAGTAGGATTCTGTATCAACTTTACGTTACCTTTGTCCTATCTGTGGTACAAATATTCTGAAACAAGCAATCTGAATCTTAATTCCATTTTCTGTGAGAAACTATTCATCATTCTACACATCGTGCTTAAAAAAAAAAAAAGAGAGATAGTGTCTGAATTTGCCGGGGAGGGGAGAGGAATCTTGCAAGAAAAATATTTTTTTTTTAATTCCAGCTACAATAGCAGAACAACTGTATTCCTGTGCTGAGAAAGCTGGATCTAATATCCCCTGTCTCAGCCTTTTTGCAATCATAGTTATTATCTCTCAGTCTGAGTGCCAAGCGGACAGAAGAGAGATAATGAATTAGCTAAAGCATGGACATCAGCAGCCAGTCAGAATATTCACACTGACACGATGGTCTTCCCCTGTGCTTGGTGCAGAAGTCAAAATATATATGACCCACATTAATAACTTTACATTAATTTGACTGAACATGATCACAGGAAGCAGTGACACAGTTATTCACACACGATGGAAGTCATTGTCTTTAAAAGGAAATACATTTCATTGTGCTACTCAGTCATCTGCCCTCTGTCCTTGTAATGGCCATGGTACAGTGTTGCCAACTGTTTTATCTGGTAGCAGTCCAATACTGGTGCCTATAAATTAATTTTTAGAAATTACAGTAGAACTGGTACAATAATAGCATCACAACACAATGTCTACTTGGACAGTGTGGTTGCAAGTCCTTACAGTCATATTTGCATGTGGATTTATAAGCGTAGTAAGTTTGCTCTCTAATCTAGGCAAGTACATGCATATATTATTTCTGTGAAATATCCTTTCTTTGCCTATCCAATCCCGCACTCATCAAGGTTCCTAATTTTAAGAACAACATGAAACCTTTATTGAGAATTCACATTAACTGGTAAGACAGTCTTCACTAATGACTTACAATACACATTTATAACTTCAACATGTTCTGAAGACCAAATTTCACTACATCTAAATATTCAAGTCAATATGGATATTACAAGAATATTTTCTGCTGCTTTCAAGGTGTATGCATTTAGCAGAGATTTAAAGCACATGTTGAAATGGTTTGCTGAAAAGGGATCATCTGGAGAATCAGAGCTGAAGACAGGAGGAAACATTAATGTAGCTTTAATAGCTATCTAAAATTGCTTTTAATCATAATCAAAATCTGTAAACATCCGCATACTACAGTTCAAAGGCTCATATATTTTTTTTAATAAACAAATCCATAAGGTCAGGAGTATTTTAGATTCAAGATCAAACTGTGTAAGATCTCTATGTAACTAATACTGCTTCTCACTGTTAATGAAGACCACAATTACTGTTATTTTGTCCATTTTGGGGTGATTATTTCTTAGTCTAGTTGCCAGCTGGCTTTGCTGTTCCTCTCTCTGAACAATGGAACTTCTCCCAAGGAGAGAAGAGTTGAAACACAATTCATAATCTTACACGTGCAGTACAATTGATTTATTGAAATAAACTAATATAAACTATACTCAATTTCATAGAGTCATAGAATGGTTTGGGTTGGAAGGGACCTTTAAGATCATCTAGTTCCAACCCCCCTGCCATGGGCAGGGACACCCTCCACTAGACCAGGTTGCCCAAAGCCTCATCCAGCCTGGCCTTGAACACTTCCAGGGAGGGGGCATCCACAGCTTCTCTGGGCAACCTGTGCCAGTGCCTCATCACAGTCATCGTAAAAAATTTCTTCCTTTAATCTAAATCTACCTTCTTTTAGTTTAAACCCTTTACCCCTTGTCCTATCACTTCTTGCTCTTGTAAACAGTCCCTCACCAGCTTTCCTGTAGGCCCCTTCAGGTACTGGTAAGCCACAATTAGATCTCCCCGGAGCCTTCTCTTCTCCAGGCTGAACAACCCCAACTCTCTCAGCCTGTCCTCATAGGAGAGGTGCTCCAGCCCTCTCATCATCTTCATGGCCCTCCTCTGGACTCTCTCCAACAGCTCCATGTCTCTCCTGTACTGGGGCCCCCAGAGCTGGACGCAGTACTCCAGGTGGGATCTCACAAGAGCGGAGTAGAGGGGCAGAATCACCTCCCTCGACCTGCTGGTCACGCCTCTTTTGATGCAGCCCAGGACACAGTTGGCTTTCTGGGCTGCAAGCGCACACTGCCGGCTCACGTTGAGCTTCTCATCAATCAATACCCCCAAGTCCTTCTCCTCGGGGCTGTTTTCAATCCATTCCTTGCCCAGCCTGTAGTTGTGCTTGTGATTGTGCCAACTCATGTGCAGCACCTTGCACAATTTAAATAATTTAAGTATCCAAGTATTGCTATATTAGCTAATTCACTGTGTTAAACTTTTTAAAAAGTCTCCTACTTGTTTTGAAATAATCATCTTTCAAAATGTTCTTACTCTAAGTATTCCATATTTATTTTATTTGCTCATTTATTTCTGACAAATTATTCTTTCCACATTAAATTTTCTATTCCTTATTCTCATCTCAAAAATTAGTTTTGTTTTTTACATTTGATAAAACACTTCAGATGTAACACATTGGGAACTACGTTAAAAGAGGATTTTTTTTTTTTTCTGTAAAAATAAACTGTGAAACTAGGTTATTTTTTAAGGTTATTTCTTCAGTTACTTAAATAAAATTAACTACTCTGACAATCTGCTAGGCAACATGAAATTTTGGAAATTAAGTGAAATAGTAATAAGCAGTGAAATAAATCATTTTGCAGCAATTAAAGTACATCATGCTCACTAAGTTCGAGAGTAATGGCAATCTTTAATTAAGCCTCTGTTCCTTTCCCCAGCTTTCCTAAGGAATAGAGAACACTGTCAGAAGAGGATGGAATAATATGGGGCAGAAGCCCAGAGAAGATAAGTCATTCCTGTGCTAAAGGAAGCTTTCTTTCCCTAGGCATGGCTCAGATCCATACAGTTAACAGGCTGAGTCCTTTTGCTTTCTAAGAGCTACTTCATTCCTTGGCAAATTTGTTCTTTTCTTTTTTTAGTGCTAGAGATAATTAGCAGTTATTTTATTCCTGATTACAGGAGCTTCATGTTCAGGACATTACTCAACTGTTTGCATTTTCACCAGTGTCTCCCTCCTTTTATAATCTAAATGAGAGTTGTCCAAGTGCAGAGAAAAATATATAACCTCAGCTTCTCAACTGGTACATAATTCTGAAGTTTCATTCACTTAAATGAATATAAGCTGATCTGGCGCTGAATGCATCAGCACAAGAAGCTCCTTAGCTTTGGAGTGCTAACAGTGTCATTTGGCATTTGACATATGTTTTAACTTAGTAAAGTGAACATAAAATTCCGTGGACATATAATTTATTTTAACATAAAATTCAGTATTGCTGTAGATATGTATATATCAGATACAAACAGAATTTTGTTTCCCAAACAGAAACTTGGTGACATAAAAGACCTTTTAGGGTTAACAATGCATTTTCTTTATAGACATTAAAATATGTTTTGAAAATGATCCTATAAAAATAATTATTCCATATTTGCCACTAGAGATCCTCTACATAAGTCCTGTTTGCTCTCTTCTCCTTCCAGCTGCTGCTGTTGAGGGCACTCCCAGATTCCCAGGGAGGCAAAATATACTTGACCTTAGGACCCCTTGCTTCCCAAGGCTGTTGTCAAATTAATGACACTTGGCAAAGGAATTTACAGGGGTATTAACTGAAACATTGGCCAGCCTTTCACAAGATAAAATACAGCAGAGGACACATTTTAATTAAACTTCTTCAGCAGGAAGATGTCCTCAGGCAGCAAAAGCTGGGCTCCCCCTTGCCTCTCTGGTCCTGATGATAAACTGCTGAATCCTGTGTGTACGAAAGGCTACCGACTCCCACGTGTGCAACCTGTGAAGAAATAACACTTATGCTATTTTTACAATCACTGTCACTCCGACACAGCTTATATTTTCTCCGTTTGTTCTCAGGTTTAAAGCCATCCTCCTAAAATTTGCCCAGCAGACATAAACCCCATAAAGGTTAAAGCTTCTACTTGAATTTGCTGCTGGAGTGGGATGGGCAGGGGTGAAGGAAAAACATATGCTTTTGCCACAGTCTAAAGAGCAAATTTTTCTCTGCAGTGACAGTATTGGCCTGAGAGAAAAGACGTATTCCCTTAACCTTCCCCTTACCAAACCCTCCTGATACATTGCTCGGTGGTGCACATTGACATGTATGCTTTAACATAACCAATGTGTAATATCAGACCTCATTTCATGAATACGCACAGATTTCATCTTTGAGCAAGCGAATGATAGTGATTGTATTGCAACCCTTAATATAATAGAAAGGAAGTCCAGTATTCAGTCAGCTATATGCATGGCAGCTGAAAATATAAACTCTCTTTTAAGTTATCTACTAAACAGGAGCTGTTGGCCAGATACTGTATCAACCTTTCCTTCTGAGGCATATAGTAAGCTAAATCCTGTAAATCCTCATACGCATATTGGTCTAATGGATAAAACATCAAAAGTAATTTCAGTGAGAATTCCCCTGCTTCAAATCAAATGGAGTTAGATGTTGCAGGATCAAGAACATACTCTTTAAGTAGTCTTTCTGTTTTCACTGAGATGATTTGAAAAGTAAGATGCTACTCAAGCTAGGAATGCAGAATCTATCCCACCATTCATGCTATGTAGACAGCTTAAAACTCAGGAGATACTTGGAACATATAAGCTGAAGTTTAACATCCACAGAATGAATAAACACACTTTATTTGACATGAAACTTGAAAAATGTTTTAAATAATATATTGGAATTCTAGGCACAGTAACCCCCTTACAACATCAAAATTAAATTTGGGCTTGGGACACTACTGAGAACGAGCAAGAAGTATTTGCAAAAACTGACTGCACTGAAGTGTGAAAAATCAATTAAAACTCCCAGCCACCCTGGAAATAAATGTTTTCCGTAAAATAAAATGTTGGTAAAAAACTCATATTATGATTACACACGTAAAAAAGAATCCATTTTATTTTAAAAAAATAGAATTCTAGGAGATAAATATAAATAGAATAGGCACAAAATATTTTACTTACAGTTTTAAATGAAATTAATTGGATCTTTAAATATCAAACCCACAAATCTTATTTTTAGCACATATTTTTCTGCTTTATATTTACACATATTCTTCCTTACATAGTCAATGTACTTGGACCTGACCAGGTAACCTTAGGTAAATGAATACTCCATTTGATCTGCGGAGCCAAAAATTGCTGCCGTGTAACCAAAGTCTCTGTAAAGCTGAACGTCACCAGATCTGCTGCATTGCTCTGCAGCTTTGCACATAAAGTCTCAATGTGCTTCCAGCAGTTGTACCCTTCAGCCCCCTCTGCTTTATGCTCTTATGACAACATCCTCTTTAC
Organism: Balearica regulorum gibbericeps; assembly: GCF_011004875.1. Taxonomy (NCBI): domain Eukaryota; kingdom Metazoa; phylum Chordata; class Aves; order Gruiformes; family Gruidae; genus Balearica; species Balearica regulorum. Next base: position 155,451,452 of record NC_046184.1, on the reverse strand, counting down.
AGTGGTGTCTCAGCTCTGCCACTTCATTGCTTAATCTCATTCTGCTGCAGCTGGAGCCTCCCATACTGAGGGGTAGGGAGTCCAAGTGAATCCTTCAATAATTCCTCAGTTTAGTGAAGCGTCTTCTGGCAAAGGGCAGCGGTCTCAGATGTGTAGTAACAGGGGACAAGGGGCTCTCCAGCTGTTCTAGTAATTGAACTGGGAGGACATCACTAAGGAAATCAGTCAAGATGAAGGGAGGTTGGTGGCAAGTCCTACTTTTAACAGCTAGGTAATTGCCAATTTGTAATTCCCAAAACTCTGGGAGACTTTTAACTTGATTTTAACAGGGGAAAACTTACTAAAACAAACAAACAAACAAAAGAAATTACCTTTCCTTTACTACAGTAATGTCTACATTTCTCAGAGTAGTATTTTTATACTGACAGACCCGCTGAGACACCTAGAACTCATTCCTCAAGGCAGATTAGAACAGAAAAATTAACACCTCACTGGATAAAACCAGCAGGTTCAGAGAGTTTGGTGTCTTGTCCCTGACCATATGTATAGACTCCAGTTGGGGGAACATTTACTGCACTTATGGAAGTACTAAAAGTAAATTTAATCTGTCTAGTTTAAGAAACAAATGTTGTGAGAATCTGTCAAAACGGGTTTATACAAACCTGTCTAAGTCTGGGAATACTGGTCTACAGTGAATATCATACTGCTGAGGATTTTTTTGCATCTCTTTTTTGTTGGTTTGTTTTTTTTTTAAAGCTAGATGAATTCAAAAGAGTGCTGGTTTGCTTATTGATGCTGTCATTACGTTCTCAGTTATTGTAGAAATTGTAGGCAACACTGGTCTGCAGAAAATATTTGAAAAGGAAGTACAAGAAACTCATCAGCACACTAGTACTTGAATCACACTTGTGGTAAAAATTTCTTTACAACATAAGTGGTTAAAAAAACCAATCTTAAAACAGTTTAGTATGCTTTCAGATGTAGTTTTTTCCCATCTTTAGTATAACAATTATGGACAATACAATATATTTAATTGACTGAGTTAAGGCCAGAAAATTGGACATAATGTCCTTTGGGAAAATTACTTATTTTGTATGGATTTTTTTTTTAAATCATTAATAAACTGAAGAAAATAAACAGCACATTTGGGAACATGCAGGCATGTGGATTAGAAGGGATACTTGATGTTCAATTCTTTAAATTATTGATCTCCTCTAATCAGTTTGTTATTTGTTAACCCAAATTCAGAATGGTTTAACCTGACATCCCTGTACAAGTAAAATATTTATTTTCTATAAGCAGAGAAGAATACGCGATTTCAGGATTATTTCCAGAAAGCAACAGAAAGGAGAAAGCTAGCTGATGAATAATAGCCTGCAGGTGAGGCTATCCTGTCGCTGCTTGAAACCTCATACCAATTTAGCTCCGGCATTTCTATATGGGTGATTCTCATACCTTAAATTGATTGACCTTTTCTTGAAATCCATGTCCCAGCAAATCAGCTACTACTACATACAAGGAGTACATGCCAGCCTGTGTTGTAACCAACTGTCCCTGCTCATCTCTTGTCAGCCTGTGCCTGTTAACTTTGCCGCCACAGAGAAAAGCATTTTCACCAAGGAAGAGAGACATGAAGGAATGGAAGAGAAAGTCAAAAGCTGCAGAACTTCTGTTGGGGCTTCAATCTCCATCCCTGCTCAAGAGATCTTGTTTCTTCCTCCCCTAATCCCAACATGGCCCAGCTTGAAAACAGGTCATCTAATTTATACAACAGACCCCAAATGCAAAAGCTGAGAGCCAGAATAAAAAACAGGCCATGCAGCTAAGTATGCAGGAAGCAGTTGTGGGGTGTTGATGTTCTTTAGCAGAAGCAGCACAGGTAGGTGTAGTCATGAGGAGGGATTTTCATGGGTCGTTTTCCTTCTGAGCACCCACCTTGCAGTAGTAGCAGCAGCTGTCAAAGCAGTCAGGTATGTGTGACAGGTTTATATGAGACAAAGCCAGACACACAGCGACTGACAGGCTCTAAGAGAGTCCTACAGGAAAACAGTTTAGGAACTTCTTGCCTTTAAAACCAGTGGAAACGGGGGAAAAAAAATCACAGCAGCACTCTTACTATATGTACTTAGACATAGAAAAGGTTATTGGCTTTATACAACTCATGCTTTCACTTGTAGGATTTCATTTTCTTGTACTGGCAACAGTTGACCCAGTGAGTCTTGTGAGGCTGCTATGCAAGCGTAGGAAATGTAATGGTTTCTGGTGCTAACATTGTGTCTTGCCTATCTTAAACAAGCACATGCCAATGCTTCTTATTTTTGAATTCATAATCACATCCTACACATTACAAACCAGCAGATCTCAGCTGCTAGCAAGCTGTTCCATGTTGCCAGCTATGCTTGTTATTAGATCATCTGATAGTTGCTTGGTGGTTGCTAAGGCAGGGTCTTGCTAAGTCTCATTCATGGAGAATAGGATTTATTCACTGCTTCAGTTTCCAAGCTACTTGTCTTTCAAAATGAGATTCACAATGGATTTGATGACAAATAAAAAAACCTACATTCTTGCTCAAAGTTTTTCAAGAAATCCCCCTTATTTCAGTGTTCACAAATAAGTGGGACTTGATTGTGACAAGCTTCAGAAAGCAATCCACCATGCAAACCTGAATTTGAACTTTGCATACCATCTGCTTTTCTGGTCTTCAAGCTTATCAGACAAACTACACTCCTATTTCCAGAATAATTAGATTATATCAAACCATATATTAATTAGCAGAATCCATATTTCCCCAGTACAGGGTGTAGTTTCTAATACAGATGGAGATTGGGCTGAGGAAAATCTAAACTGTTATTTAGCTCCCTGCAAAAAGAAATACAGCATTGCAGTCCTTATTTCATTCATGCTCTGCTGAGCATAGGAATCAAAATGGTAACAGGAATACAGGAAAGCCACTTTGTGTGCCACAGCTTATCTGTTTTTAATACACCATTTAATCTCCTGATCACTTTCACATTGTCTGTTCTGTTTTAGCAAAACAGTAACATGCTTGGGTTTTCATAACAACAAATTCTAATATTAAACCCAACTAAATAGAGTTAGATTTAAATTTTTTCTTCCAAATTACTGATTTTGTAAAGACAATGATGCACTGGTATAACCTTTAACACATAGATATACTTTTAAAATATTCCTTTACAAATTACATAGATGTGTGCCTGGTACTGAGAGCTGGCCAGATTTTTGGCTGTTAGTTTGTTGATCTGGTGTGCAGATGTGCTAAAGTTGGAAGAAAGCTATATTTACAAACACTAAATTAACCAAAGTATGCCTTTCCCAAAACATGCCATCAACATCACAAAATTGTGTATGCATTTGACTGAAATTATCATACGGTTTCGTCTGTATGCTCAGACACAGCTAGGTTCAGAGAGGAGGAGGAGGAGTGATCCCTCCAACTTGGCACATCAGGGATCAGAGCCGTTCATTTTTATTTTGTTCTCTCTTGGGTGACAGCATTTCAGTCCAAACCTTCTAATACTCCTAAGAGCAGATTTTTGAGCCTCTTTTCATACCAATGAATTCTACTATTGAAATTAGAACTAGTAGAATTAGATTTAATGTATTTTTTTCTTTCAAATGAAGTAAAAAGGCTGTTGGTTTTTTGTTTATATATATTATTCGCTCATACAGTAGAGTAGGCAAAAATCTACTTGTCTGCTTGCTAATAATAAAATTAAAACATTGTGTGGTGAGGACTGGTTACAGGGTAGGAAATTATACACTTTGTCTCTAAAATTATTGTTTTATTAAAGACCTGTTTTCTGTGAAAAATAACAATTCCAATAAGAAAGATCATTAACTCTATGGAGTGGTAGATTCATGTCTCCAAAGAACAGAAGAGAGAAATGAAATGTCCTTTTCTGTCTTGTTGATGAACTAATTGTCAGTTTACTCAACTTAATAGAAACAACACTTTTATCCAGAAGTTCAATAAAAATGGTTGAAATTAGTGTGCTTTATTTAAAACTAAAATATGGGATTTTCCCACAGTTTTTCAAGAATCAGAAACTTTTCCACATAGTAAAACTACAACAAGTAAATTAACCTTAGGGTATGGGTATCAGATTAAGATATGTATTTGTTGTTGTCTCTAAAAGTAGACAGCGCATTGCTATGATATTTCAGTGTTCATTTTACGCCTCTTGAATTCTATATTAAGCTGTTTGTTTCCCCCACATGAAATTTTAATAGCAGGTATGTGAACTTGTGATCTGATGAAAAAATAAAGGGTCAGAGTGCAAGGACAACATCTGACCTCTGTTACAAAATGTGGTCAAGATATAAGGAAATCTGTCAGTGAAGTGTATTTTAAATAAATCTAGGGTAATTTATACATTTGGGGGTCAGTAAAGAAAAGCTGTTACTCTTTACAAGCAGAAGTTGCACAACAAGGGATGCTGCAGGGTACGATTCTGTTGTATAATATCTGCCTTGCGGTACAATTTTCTATAATTTTCTTCATGCTTACACATTACAGTGCAAGAAGGTTTCATGCACACTAGCCAACACAAAAATATTGTGGACTGCAGCTGTTCCCTGCGTGACCTATCTAAGCCTTTTTGTTCTTGCTAGAGATTTTTGTTCATATATGAAAAGGAACTCTGTTGCGCTAAGGTGGGGCAACACAGATAAAAAAATCTGCCCCAGAGTCACAAAGAAAAAAGAAATGTGAGGTCAAGTAGGAATAAATGTCCATTTACAGTATGACCATGCTCACACCTGCTGTGCCATCCCACCCATCCATTAATGCACCGACTTAATTTGACTAAGCCACCTTCTCTCAATACAACAGAACCAAAAGCAAACAACTGTAATGAGTACACTTAGAATGACATTACCTACTTATTAATACAGCAAGCTGAAAGCACTGACTTTAGGTTTTGATGTGTGTCTGTCTTTTGTACCAATATGTGTCAGAATATGAAAGCATATATCTGTATCAACAGGCACAGGAGGCACTCTGATAAAATTTGTAGTACAGAGAGCAGACAGGAAAAGCTAGCACTGCAGCTGGAAGAAGGCATTTTATTCCTTTGCGTTTGTTTGTTTGTTTGTTTATGAGTGAATTGAAGTTAGAGTGCAGCATGGCACAGCATAACAGAAAGGCTACAGACGCAGACACAGATAAGAAAAGGAAACAGGAGTTATTATGAAAAGGAAGTGCTGAATAATAAACCCAATATCGAGTTACACTTAGAAGAATGAGTGTAAGCAGTGGAAGTTGTGGTACATTATAAAGTCTTAAAAGAGCAACTTGAGTAGGAGAAAGGAAGATGCCAGGGAAGGAATTATTGTACAAATAGGCATGAGAAATGCAATTTTTTACAACATTAGTGGCTTTCTTTGTTTGGGGTTTTTTGTTGTTGTTGTTGTTGGGTTTGGTTGGGTTTTTTTTTTTTGGTGTCCCACAAGAACTTCTCTAGTCTTCTGAATGGTTTCCTCCTTCTTTGTACTTCTCCATTTTTGGTATACCAAAAGAAGGCTTTTTCAGGTCTGGTGGAAGTAGTATCTCAAAACCACCTGGATTTTGACTCAAACAATTAGGCTTTTTGCATCTTAGCTCTGCTCCAAAAGCCTTGCTTCCAGCAAAAGATGTACAAGCTTATGACATTACCCCAACCATAAATGTATGTGTGTCTTGACCTTTCAATTTTCTTGAGAGCGAGCTAACAAGATAGCCATACCCACTGGATATGATTATTAAAACAAAGGCAAGAAAAGCTTTGTAGCACTCTGGCAATTTCAGAAAAAAATCCAGCTAATGGAAAGTGCTTGACAATGCTTGCTTTTCTCTTTCTCCTTGCGTGTTCAGCTGTACCTAGTCTTTTGTTTGCAGTTAGACAAAAGCCAGGACAAATTACATGTTTGTCTATGCCTATTCAAAGAAAAGGAACAAAGGTTTCAGAATCAGCTATAGAAAATGGAGTTATTTTTCTCACTCTTTACAAATATTTAAATTATAAGAATTTGAGCTGCTGAAATAGCAGGCCTAACTGACACTGCCATTAGCCAAGAAACCTGAAAAGACCTTTAAAAAAAAAAAAAAAAAAAAAGAAGAAATTTCTTTTCATTTGTCATGCAAATACTTTCAGGAGTAGATAAGAGGAATAATTTTTAGTTTTGATTTTACAAGACAAGATTCATTTTAAGTATTACAGTTTTGCTTTTAGGTTTTTCTGATGAAAGAACACAGGTAGTAGACAAATCCACAAAAATTCTTCTTTTATATGGAAAGCATTTGCTTAATAACAATTCTGAGGTACTCCTGGTCCTAAGAAATTTCATTCTCCACAAACATATAATTCTAAATTAAGCACATGCTTTAATTTTACAAGAGAATTTTTTGCCACTGGTTCAGCTGCATGTTTTTGTATTTATCCCTGACATTTTACTGTACAAACATGTTGCTTCTTGTAGCATGTCTTATGTGGTCTGTAATGTATTCAGCCCAAAAGACACACACTTTACTGTACAATGTGGAGCAGTGGGAGTGAATAAATGTCTTCCAGGAAAGGTTAGTCATTAAAAAATCATTAAATATATTTTCTACTGCATAACTTCCACTGTTTTGGAAAACTGAAATTTTGATAGTGGGGTGGGTGGTAGCCTACTGTATCATGATATGACCCCTGCTACCTGCACACATTATTCACAAATTTTGAAATGCAGTTGTGATGTAGCACAGGTCTTTGGTAGTTACACCACATTCATATTTGTTGTCCACCACCGTGGTTCTCTTCTTCTGGCTGTATGAAATGTTAAGGGATTTGTGAAGTAAAGGTCCTCATTCCTTTGTAATGCAAAATCAGGCAACTGCAGGCCAGAATTTCAATTTACCTGTACAGCTTTGTGCACAATTCCTGAGCAGGAATGCAGCTACAGTATTAAGACAGAAGGAATAACAACTATGTGCTTTCAAGCACTGGAGACACTGAATTATGATACATTAGATATGGATATTCAGAAGAAACCCCTGAACTGCTAGTATCATAGGATACATTTAATTAACAGGGTTTTGTTTTAATAATACAGGTACACAGAGCTTGGGAATGGGCTGAAAAAATCACTTTATTTTAAAAGATGGATGCTACGCATAATTATTTCATTTGGCAGCAACTAGACAAATCAATTGATCATTTTGCTGATTGCATAATTATTTAATGATTCACCCTTCTAAGTACCCCCATACAGTGCTACAGCAGCAGAACAATACAAGTTCTGTAAAGAGTGAGTGTTCAATTTTGTGTAGCCAAAGAGATAATGTCAATCCATTTACCACAACCTCGTACAGGAAAAGGAGAGTTGAATTTTGTTCTGGACAAATTTTTCAAGATAAGCCAATGAGATCTTGGTCTAGAGAATGTCATGAATATCTGAAAGTACATATGTAATTGCATATTCATATGTGTCTGAGATGAGTCAAGTCATCCTTGTGTTTCTGTAGATATTTCCATAGCATATGGATATGTGTGTATATAGACAAGACTGTTTAGCATTAGAATTCTTTAGATTCTTCTGCCTGTATTCTACTAGTTAATCCCAAGTTATGCCATGCAGTTTATCATATGTAATATGAAACTATAGAATTCCTTGATTTAAATATATATATATATATATATAATTTCTGATCTGGGACTAGGGCTTCTCAGCAAAAGTGCAATAGAAAAGTGTTCTTCGATGACTGACCAGAATAGCAGAACAGCGAATGTGTCCTTAACCTTTGTTCTAATGTGCTTGCATGCTCAGTATTCAATTCAAAATCATCTTTGCACATAGTCTGAAATTATGAAGTCTCTTCTTCAAACCAATTGGGAACTGAAATGGCTTCTTTAAATCTTAGGTTTGTAACACAAGCTGGATTTGTCATTGCAATAGTGAGCAAATTTTATGTCTTACTAGCTAGTATGTCTTACTAGCTGCTCATCCACTGCATTTTTTGGCGAAAAATCTGAATGATGAGAAGGGGCTTATTCAGCCTAAAGAATAGTTGGTTTTCTGTGATGCATAAGCTCCAACAGTTCATGATTACTTGCTGTGCACTCTTTACAAAGGTTGACACAAGGTTAAGCTGTCATAAAAATCCCTACTCTGTGCTGTTAGGCAGAAAAGATGTTCAGGCTCAGAGGGACTGAGTTACCTTGGCCTAGCAGCTATCTGTAGCCTTCTGCTCTCCAGTAGAATCAAGGACCAAAACTTTCTATAATTCTCTTGGTCAATTACAGCTAAATCTGTCCAAAATTTTGAAGTCAAAAAAGTTTTGTCTGGCTATTTCATTTAAACCCCAATGTTTGTATTTTGGCAAAATCTATTTAAGATCTTTGCAAAAATTTTTTTTGATAACATGACTTGTCCCATTCCCAGAATTTTTGTTTGCTATGAGCACTGCAGTTAAAGCGAGTCCTGGTTAGATTCAAAACCATCTTCCAAACTTCTGTATATGCAAGAAGCAAATTTTTGTCATGTTCTTTTCTTTCCTTTTTTTTTTTTTAATAAATTCAGCCAAAAAGAAATTACAGGGTAGCTAAATATTTTATCTCTATGTAAAAGACACAAACAATATGGAGTTAAAGTAATAGACCACAGGAGCAATAATCAGGGATTATTTTGTCAATCTTGTAGATTATATTCAAAAATGTACTGAATTCTTCCTTAAACTGGAAGGTGAGTGCTTTTACCTGATGGAGAAAAAAAAAAAAATGTTTGGCTGATAACCTGCATTTTGGTGAAGAAAAGAGCAATACTGCGCTCAAGGCAATCAATATGCAATGTGCTGGCCCCTTGCCCTGTACCTGCCTTTCCTCATTACACGTGGCCATGCTAAACCATGCTGTTCTTAGCACAAAAACAACATACTAACCCACGCTGCCTATAAAAGGTGTTGACATATGTATTGAAAACCAATCCATTTAGAATGAAAGAGAGGAAGAATATAATCTTTCTCCATACCTGCAATACTATTTTACTAGAGGAGTTTCTGCGATGCTGATAGTTTTCAACTTCCTCTTTAACTGGAGTTCTAGGAACACTTTGAAGGTTTGGACCACTGTTTTTTATAACATAAAACTAAAAACTTCCTCTAAACACCCTCTAGCTATTATATACTGGCTTGCTTTTCACAGCCAGCATAACAAAACAGATTTCTGAAGATATAGAGGAGGCAAGAATCAGTTTTGGGAATGCTAATAGCATCGCACATAAATTTACCTTCAAGCAATTGTTTCAGTAATTATTTCTCTCATTTTTTATATTATAATGAGTGTATTTTTAAAGGAAATCTGACAAAATCAATAAAATATTTTCTAATACATTGCATTTAGAATATGTATATTGGAATCTCCTTTTATAAACTCATATAGACTGAGCTCATAAAATGTAACCTCTGATGGCTAAAACAAAAGATTTGCCAATGGATTTCTTTTAATTGTGAAGTGCAGCATATTTCAGTTTTCTCGGTATAGAGGTCTGTAGGCACTGGATTATATTTTCTCAAGTATCTTCCAGAAACTGCAGCACAAACTTTTCACTCTCTTCTGGATTAAAGCTAGGAAAGTCAACAGCTTCAGGAATTGTCAGGATACGATCCCACCTGATGTTTGCTAGCTATTATTTAATAAACCTCTCTAAGGGCAAGAGTGGACCTGTGGTTCTAAAATTTGTATTCTTCTCTGTTTTTTTTAATGAAGTTCTGATGCACAACTGGCTGGAGCTCCCACATCAGTACTCCCCATGGATCTCCCTGTGTCTCAGAGAGTTAAGTACACAAATGAGAAGGGCAAAACACAGCATGAATATTAATGTCCTGGCCGTGCATCTTTGAGCTGGCAGGGCTCTTTTACCTGGGCAGCTCCCAGATGTGATCATTTGGAATATGAAATTACTTTAGGAGAAAGGTATGAAATAAATCAAGAATCTACTGGAAAGCACAAAGCATTCATTTGTTTTTTAAAAAACTATACATTTATTTTTGATTAGTCTACTAGGATATCTGCTAGAAACATAAAAGAAAAGTAGTTAATGCCCAAAGTTTAATAAAACGGTAGAAGCCAAAATTACAGAAGATAGGTGAAGATGCACAGAACCAGAGCCAGTGCCTTTGTTCGAATGGATATTAACAACGTATTTAATGGACACTTGAGTATTAGTAAGTTCCTGATTTTTCCCTTCTTTCCCTCCCTTTTTAAGGATGTTTTTTGTAGGTAAAGAGACAAGGCTCTCTGCAGACTGGTAGTGGCTAACCCCAGCTGTTTCCTGTACATTTCCTAAGCTAAGCACCTCACATTACCAGTTGCTGTGACACATGTAATGTCATTAGACAGGGAATAAACAACTTCAAAACCATCTACAGAATCCAACATCTAATTAGTCAAACAAGCAGGCTGGGAAATCAGAAACACCAGAGCCAACTCTATTTTGCAATGTGCTGTGAGAAAAACTTATGCCAACTGCATCTATGTTCCAGGGCAGTACTGAAATGACTTCAGGTACAAATAATCATGGTCAGATGACACTCAAAATATATCAGTTTTGTAATTCTTGAGAAAAAAAGATGGATTTTTATGCTATGACGGCGTAGTAGAAGGGAGGGGGAGAAAAAATAATAACTTCTTCAGTGGTGAGGGAAATACCTGGAAAGGGTAGGTGGGGGATGAGGGCAGTCTAAGATTTTCTTCTTGGCAAATTAATATAAGATGACTGTAAAATATCTGGCAGAAATCCAATTCTGACTGGTAGGGTTGGGAAAGAAGTGTAACTTTCACACCGGCAGGGAGATCTTCAGCTAGATTGATACTGTCCCTTACCCTGAAGGACTAAAACGCTTGCCTACATGAATGTACAACCCATGACTCTATAAAGCACTGTCGCCCACAACAGAAAACAGGGTAATATAGAAAAGACAGAACCAGGCTCTTTGAGGTGCACAAAAAAAAAACAAAAAAAGAGGCAATAGGCTGTAGCAAAGCAAGTTCTGACTGGAGAAAAGGGGAAAAAAAAATAATCCAGGTGCAAGTGCTTAAAGAATAGGCTGTATTATCCAGAGAGGCTCCTGGAGATTTTCAAATCTGAACTAGAAGTCTTGAGCGACCTGATCTACTTTGAAGTTAGCTCTGCTGTGAGCAGGTGACTGGGCGAGATGAACACCAGAGGTTTCTGGCAATCTGAATTATCTTGCGATTCTGTGATAACCTACCATGTTTCAGGGATGGGGCCCTTGAACTTTTGGCCAGGACTGTGTGCCAAGACTGGAATTTATATTTTGGGAGAGGTTGTTTTGACACAAGGAATGAGATTGTTATTCTTTAAAGGTGAAGCCGTTCTTAATGTGTTTGTAGATCTGGTTTCATTTCCAGATCTGTCATCTTCTGTCCCCTGTCATTGTAATTAGAACTCTCTGCAGCACTTCAGGCTGCTTCCTCCACCTGGACACCTTTTCTTTGAGTATTTTTTGATGACATGAGTCAGAAGTAATGCCTTCTATTGCCTCTGGTTCCTTAGGGGACTGCAGGACTATTTGGGCTTATTATTTACATAGCTTCTTTGCTATATGTTTTCTCCTGAGAGCTGTGAATGCTGCCTCTAATTCTTCCTAATATTTGAACAGCCACTCAAAAAAAAAAAGGGGGGGGGGGGGGGAGGATGAAAGAAAAGGAGAAGAGTCTCTAAGTAATAAAATATGAGATAGCAATTACTGACATATGGCTGAATTACAAAGAATTAAAAGTTCTTTTTTGTAATGAACTTGAAAATTTTTGGCTTACCAGATGTACTGCAATGTTATTAGGGTGTGTGTGTGGAGGGGTTATGCAAGACTCCAGGGCAAAAATGATCTGGCAGAGGAGAATTTATCCTTTGCCTTGATTTCTAACTTAAGCCCTTGAACTCCTGAGAAAAGTTACTCCTAGCAGTCCAGGCCTTGCTACTGTAGATAAAATAAGATAGAAATTCCTTTCTTTCTGTTCATTCTAGACTGAAAATATACATTAAGGGAAACAAGTTACTCACTCTTAGAATATATACATACAATCTCTGTATCCTTCTCCACTAAGAAATCAGACTGTAAGTGTGCACATATATTACTGTTCAAAAGTACGGTAACATACTGCTCAAGGATTTTGCAAGGAACGCTAAGTTAGTGCTAAACAAAACAGTGAAAATGATGATAGATTTCTGACTTTTCACTAGAAGTTGACGTGTAGACTTGATTGACTTTTAATTTATTTTTAAAGGAAAAACATGTGAACAATTTTTTTTTTTTTTTGGCAAAAATGTTACTGCACATTTCTCCAGCTCCAATGGGAGGGGGTCTGGAAGGAGAGAATTCCTCTGGTATCTACGGCTAGAATGGATTCAAGGTAACCGAGCTAAGCTCTGAAAAGTTTGCCTGAGGTATGTCTTGCCTGAAAATCAAGAAGATCCGTGTACATGTTATTAACAGCAACATATTTAAAGCATGAATACAGGAATTATAACATAAAGACTTCCCCAACAAAAGTCAGACCTGTCCATGGACTGAGAAACCACTACCTGGGCAAAGAGTAATAAATACTCAGTTACACCTGGTAAATATCAAGTCTTTGGATGAAATTAACACTTTTTCTAAAATGAATTCCACTGATCCTGAGCTTACAAATGTTTTTTACAGTACTTCCTTTAGCAATATGATTTATAGAATTTATTGTATATAAACGTTTGTGGGCAATTTCCCCATCCCCACCCCCCCACACTTCTGCATTCCATCAATGTTTGCTAGCACATAGGTCTCTAAATATTTGAATTAATATGCTCCTCCCTGTATCACACTATTGTTGCTGTGTTGCTCAGTACATATGGTGTTCTTTGTTTCTTTGGAAAATATCATACTTTTTTGTCTTGGCTATGACTTATTTCAAGTTTTGCTCGTAACATAACTGATCCAAAGAAACCAACTTGCCTTCACCTTCCAGCAGCTATAACTACATAACTATGCCAGTTCCAACTACATAGCTACATTATGATCCATACATAAAATGTAACTCTGACAAAATTGTCTTATTTCTGGTTTGCAGACAGTATTTTCAGTCTTTCACAAGCATTGATGCTATATAAACCAAATGTTTATTTCATTAGGACCTGAATGATGACTTGTCATTCTAGTGATCAAAAATAAACCAAAAAAACTGGGCAATAACACTGACTTACTGTAAAGAAGACATTTCCAGGTCAAAATGAAACAACATAGACTGTCTTACCACTTCCATATTTACATATGTCTTCTGTGTCTGCTTTTTTTTTTTCCTCACTGCACAACCCACTGAAGACAATACTGTTAAATAACTCTTATTGCTACATGAGAAAGACAGAGAAAACATTATCACGCTGATCACTAGTGATAGCAGCTGTAACGTGATTTTGTTATAAAGCTATTTCCTGCTGCTAGAGGGCTTGAAATAACATTTACTCGTATAATTGTAATTTCATTTATTTTATTCATCCTGGCCTAAATAAAAAGCATAAATTAATCCATATGGAATATATCATGGAGATAACCTCTTTAGAAAAAAATGAATTAAATGTTTTTACTAATATTTGACATGTTATTACAAAATAACTGGTGGTAGAAGTCATATCTCAAACAAAGAAAGCTATACTAACTTCAAATATCAGTTTGTCCTTCTTATACGATTAGACTTCCATCCAATTACCTTTCATCAATCATTAAATTATTTACTTGTTATTTATTTACTATTATTTATACATATATGTATAAATACATATATGGGTCATGGTACCTTCTTTAACCATCTGAAATTTTGACATTGCATAAAACCAGTGATCCAAGTTATGTCTATGGTGAATGAAGACATATAGTCTCTAGAAGCCAAAAGGCAAAACTTATAAGAGATTTCTCAAGACAGGTATGCTCTTATAATTATTTTTCTGCTGACATATAACTAGCTTAAACTATCTGTGCAGCTTATCTATGTCTCCTTTTAAGTATGATGAATCCTACCTGAAATGTGGGAGTCATTCTTGTTAAATTATCCAATTAAAGGCTAATTCTAACAAAAACAAAAACCTGGGAAGAATCAGAGGAACAATGAAAGACAGAGGGGCACTCATAACCTAGTAGCCATTGCAAAGAGAGCACACAATAATGGTTAATATCTAAGATCACCCAATGGGACCTACTGGACCATTGTCCCCGGTGTGAAGTTCACCAAAAGGAGTCACAGAAAAGAGCATACAACAGTGCATAAAACTTCTCAAAAGATGTTTTCGGGGTATTGCAGGATGTGAGAAATTTAGGTGATGCTAAGGAGAAGCGTCAAAGGTGGGGAAAGGAAGGGATCAAGGTGGATCCAGGAGAACAAGGGTGAGGAAAACAGTGACAACACAGGCTGGCCAAGTGCAACAAGAATGAGAGACCACAAGCCGGAGGGTCCTGACGGCCCAGGTGCTAGCAACTCAAGGAAGCTGTGGTCTAGGGGCCCGCCATGAAGTGGATTGAGCATGTAAACTAGCTACAGAAGAGACTGGTGTATTGCATGTGTATGTGTATACTCCACTAGTAGACTTCAATCCTGATAATCTGGAGCAGAGGAACAGTCTTTGCTGCTCGTTTGGGGATGAGAACTGTGATGAGAAAGACACATTTTTCTGCCCTTGGCAGTCTGTTTCCCCAGCCATGTTAGTGCTGTGCATATGTCTCTGCTGGGAGTACGTGCTTAGCCTTGCAGCCTTGCCGGTCCTGGGACAGGGGGAGGTCCCTACGTCCTGTACGCCTCCAGTTTGGCTACCTCTGGTGAGGTGCAACCTCGTGCTGCCACGTGAACTACAGAACTGCAGAATGGCATCAGGGCAGGCTTGCTCTCCAGCTGCTTACAAGGGCAGGACAGCATTTCTTAATAGGTCATTCCTCCCTGCGCTCTGTTTATCTGGGCAAGAACTGGAAGGAAGGACCTGCCAGACCTTCATCCATACTTATACCTCTCTTCATTATTACCTGTCTGTAATTCCACTGTAGGAGAATCTTTTAAATTTTGAAGTGATGAATCTATATGTCCTTCTAAAGAGTTCCCTAAACCCCATGTGACCTGTGGAATGGGGTTCATTATATGTATTCAATTAATTTTAAAACCAGTTAATAAACCAGTACCACCAAAAAATAGCATCCAATCTTCAGGAAAGCAAACTTAAAAAAAAAAAAAAAAATCAGTCTTAAGTAATCTAAATCTTAATTTACATGAGCAAATCAATAATGTGTTCATTTCAGGTGGAAACTGCTTATCTACTTTCTCTACTGGTTTCCAAATAGTTGACTCTGTGTGCTGGTTTTGGCTGGGATAGAGTTAAATTTCTTCATAGTAGCTGGTATGGGGCTATGTTTTGGATTTGTGCTGAAAACAGTGTTGATAACACAGGGATGTTTTCGTTCCTGCTGAGCAGTGCTTACACAGAGCCAAGGCCTTTTCTGCTCCTCACACCACCCCACCAGCGAGGAGGCTGGGGGTGCACAAGGAGTTGGGAGGGGACACAGCCAGGACAGCTGACCCCAGCTGACCAAAGGGATATTCCATGCCATATGGCATCATGCTCAGCATATAAAGCTAGGCAGAGAGATTGGCAGGGGAGCCGCTGCTCAGCGACTTGCTGGGCATCAGTCAGTTGGTGGTGAGAAATTGTTTTCATTTGCATGGGGTTTGTTTCTCTCTCTTTGTTATATTTCCTTTTCTTCTTCATCATCATCATCATCATCACCATCATCATTATTATTATGTTATTTTATTTCAATTGTTAAACTGTTCTTATCTCAACCCACAAGTTTTCTCATTTACCCTTCCAATTCTCTTCCCCTATCCCACTGTTGGGGGAGTGAGCACGTGGCTGTGTGGTGCTTAGCTGCCAGCTGGGGTTAAACCATGACACTCTGCAAAGAAAATTAGTGAATAAGAGCTCTCCCTAAGTCTCTGCTGGTTTCCAGGTCTTTCTTCTGCTTTTCACACAACACTAGATTCAGATGCTTCATTTCGTTATCTGTACTGTTAGTAAATCAGAAGAATAAAAAGGAAAAAAAAGAAAAAAAAAAGCTGCTATTCCGACATAATTATACACAAATTAAGACTCAAAAAGCTTTTATCCCTGCTGTTGACTACAGACCTTCATCTTGATCGCAATGCATTGCTCACATTAAGTACCATCTTGAATGACAACAATAGAAACTTGAAACTTGAATCACACTTTAATCTGTGATTGCATCTGAATATATTTCATCCATCTCCCTGAATATTTATTTTTAATCATTCTGTAGCACGATCTACCACACACGGTGAAACAAGAGATGAGAGGACAGAAAATAAAAGAAAGGGTTCCTGAAGAAAAATCATGTTATTGCCTCTTATTTCTTATTTTTTCTCATTCTGTACTTGTACGATACCTAGAAGTCCAAGTACTTGGCCTAGACTTCTTAACTAAAAATGAGGTATTTGTGGTCTACTACGATATAAATATCAGATAATATTCTGGAGTGTTGGGTTATAGCCTACAACCAATATGAATATAACAGAAAACCTATGGGGTTATAACTTTCAACCAATATTTTGCTATTGATCTAGATTTAGAACGCTTCTAAAATTCGTCTTTTAGAAGCTGAATTGCTGGTAGCAGACAGTTAATCAGTTAATGATGGGAAACAGAAGTACAGAGAAAGATAATAGATTAAGGGAGAAGTAGGAAAAGACAAGAGAAAAATAGAAACAAAGAAAGAAGGGGGATCTGAGAGAAAGGTAGTGGCAGAGAATATTATTTACATGAGACAAAGGAGCAAAATGTAAGAAAGAGAAAAATGTGAACTAATAATGAATAAAAAGGCTTAGCAAAGTTAAGGAGAAGAAAAAAGAAAACAATCAAGAAATCAAAGGAAAAGAATTAATGGGGAAAAAGAGGATTTTTGAATACATTTTTCTGTGCATCTGTAACTAAAGGAAAGGAGGGTGGATGGAATGGGACAAGAAGAAAACTAAAAAATTAACGGAAATCTGTAGAGATACTATCACAGAAACAAAAGCAAGGTGAAGAGCAAAGGAGTAGAACGTGATATAACTACACTGCAAATATCAACATTTTAAATATATCAACATTTTACAGTATATTTGATTTTCTCTTCATTCTCATTCATCATATTCTATATTCTTTTTTAGAAATCTAGTCTTGAGCTATATCCTGCAAATTGTTAGATATGAAATTCCATCTGCAATCTTAAACTTCTAAAAGTAGAACATTGGTGCTAAATATTTCCCATAATACAGCAGATGTTTTATTTTAGTTTCAAGCCAATAGGTGGCATTAGTTTATTATAATAAAAGGATAGTTTATATTTTGTATTTCACATTGGTATTTGTGATAGATTTGAAATATGATCCATAATACCTCAATACAGCATGAAAATCTTAAGTATATATTTTCAATGTGCATCATCAAGATTACATTTCACTGCTGTTTAAAATAGCTGGAAATTATAAACCCTTGAAATACATATAATTTATCATTCAGGTTTGATTTTCATGAAGATTTCGCTCATACGAACTGCAAAGATAATTTGTTGATGATTTCATTATACACTTTAAAATTTGAGAGGTCCTTTGCATCAATAAAAGTATCTTCACACCATATATAAGGCTATATAAAGAAATAAAGACTTAGCGGGTCATGTAAGAAACACCAGTCATTCATAGATTAAATCGGGCTGAATTTGCTCATTTCCACAAAAGTAAGAAACAAAAGAATAAACTTCACTTCTTGCCAAACTTTCCTCCTGTTGTATGTATTTGGCCAGCGTGACTGGAATGATGAAGGTCTCTAGCACAGAGGCACAGACTCAGGCAAGCCTCCTGGAGACCAGTTTTGCCCCAGGTGGGGTAAGATCAACCTAGTCCTGCATCCTGTTTACAGTACCAGTGGATTTTCATCAGTATAGCTGAAAAGGAGGCAGATAATAACAGCAGAACATTTTAAATCATATCTGCCACTTTAGTAAGATACAGGTTTTATAGGGAGATTCTCTGTAGAAGAGTATTAGGTGTCTCGTGTGTATGTCTAAATCATAATCTATGAACCTAAAAAAAAATTTTACTTTGCCTTCTTGAGTAGAATTCTGCTCAAATTAGGCTTTTTTAGACCTAGTCTAGAAAAGCTTATAATTTCAAATTAAAAGAATGATTCCTTTATGTATTTCTTTTAAGAAAGTTTGAAAAATTATACCGGTCTTGAATGAAACAGCTCAGGTTTCAGTTGCCAACTGATCAGACAGCTGATCACATTTCTTCTCCCTTCTTTTCTCCCAACAAATCACAAATACTTTTAGGCCTGTAGGCAGTTTCTGCAAAACTGCCGAAGTCCAAATTCTTTTGTTTTCATTTTTCTGAACAAACCTCATTGTTAAAAGGAAAAAGAGAAAGCTTATTCAGATGCAATATTGTCTTTGTTGAAAAGCATTTCAGATGTTTCACTCCAGGTGTTAAATACTTGCATTCATAATCATATATCATTGGTGTTTTACACATGCTTAAACACTGTCAAACAATCCCTGGAAGGGTTACTGCACAATGTCTTTCTTGGGATGTCATTCTGGGTACAGAATTCTGATATCATCTGCTTTCTAACATCTCCTGCTCTCTAGTATTACTATTCAGTGCCCCAAAGCTCTCCTTTTACCTTAGCTCTTACTGATTTTGTTGTATATAAAAAATATCCAGAACAATCATAGACATACCTCATATCCTGACATCTATGTTTAAAATGCTTAGATTTCTGGAGGCTAAAAATGCTCATTGTTATTGTGTTCCACCAGCTAAAGTGTTAGCAGGAAAACCAACAACAACAAAATTAAGTTGTTTTCCTTTCTCAACACAAAAAGGTAGCAATGCTGTGTTCAAGGGATGCAGGATCAAAACCTTGCAGTTTTAAATGTTATTAGAGTTCACATTCAGTGAGGTATAAAGGTCCATTAAAATCACATATTTGTAAGCTTGTATGTAGTATAGGCAAAAGCTGTACCCACGTATTCTTATTTTCTGTGCTCATATTCCTTAATGCCTCAAGACATTAAAGTCAGAGCTTTATGGGACTGTATCAGCCACCAAATCCAGTCTTCTGCAACTGTGGGAAGCAATGCAATAGGGATTGAACTCAAAAACGTTCTCCAGACCATCTACCCTATTATCTTCTGTACAGTCAAGGCATGAGACACCTCAAAAACATGACACATTTAAGACTACTATACAAAGGACCACACGCCTCGAGGCATCTGAACAAGAGCAGGAGATAAGAAGGTTGCGAGTAATGCACTGAATTGCTGAAGTGCAGAGAATTTGTAATCCAGAAGTGAATGCAGACACTTCCCTAATGATCTCCACCCATCTGCCTGGAGGAAAATTGTTTCCTATTTTCTGACATGAAATATCTGGCAATTACATTAAATTTGCTTGTAAATATGGGAGCAAATAACACTAACCAACAATGCAGAAAGTTGGAAAACAGGTCCTTGTATGGAGAAGCTGAACAATCATATTCATCTTAATTCTGAGCACTGAGATCTTGGGATTTAACGTAGCCACTGCTAGAGTAAGCCAATTTCTTTCCAAGAGTGGGATTTATTGCTTATGTATGTTGTATGTACTAAATAGATATTTAGATTCAAACAATTGGCTGTGATGTAAAGACCAATAAACTCAGGTCAAGGGTTGGGGGAGGAGAGGAAATCACAAATGGTATGGAAATTCTTTACTGTTGAATTATTAACACAACACTGCAGGGACAACTATTAGAACAGACTCTTCTAAAATTCATGCATGGATATTTGTAGTCAGCTTCTCAGCTATGGAAAAACCCCCTTCATTGATAATTTCTATGAACTTGTTTCTAGAATATTGTTTAAATGTTCGCTTGTAAAATCACCCTTTTAAATTCAGAGACATATATTTAGATTATTATACTTTAGCAACCGTAATGTGATCAAAGGAAATATTGGAACAAAACAGTGAGAGAACCTGATGACCAAATCAGAAAGAAGACTTATTTCCCCAGGACGTGATTTTCTGTGATCAAAGAAAATTTCCACTCTAAGAATCTTTGTCTTAATTATGCAGTCAGGGAATATATTATCAACTGAATAGACAGAGGTACCCAATCTATTGCTGAATAAGTGTTGATTTGGATGGAGAGGAGTGAAAGAGAAAGAGAGATAGATAACCTTTTGAGATGGATATGCATATATGGCAACAAAAGTTGGTAGCATTAATTAGAATTTGCAATATTTGAGATATTCTAAAAATAAGGACAGGACTAAGCCAAGCCTCCTACAAAATAATGTGCTATTAAATTCAGTCAAAAAAAATCTGGCCTTTTACTACATCTCAAAAGTATTTTCCTTCCTTACTTTCTAACAGATCATAACCTTCCCAATGAGCAAGTGTTGAGTACAGGGAGGCTTCCAATATCATTGAGATCTAGTCTCAACTAAACCAGTAAAAATAACATAGGAATGAAGATATTGAAAATACATTGATTTAAAATTATACGTTGTTTCCCAGGCCTGTTTCATGAAAGAAACAGACTGACAGGATCATAGTTTTTTACCCAAAATGCTAGACTTCTGGACATGTTTAATAAAAGTGCTTGGAGAAGGAATGTAGCAAGAACTCTTCCTTCCCTAGACTACCCATGTTCTTCAGAAGGTCCATTTCTCTTGTACCTAAGGGATGATACCAGTGACAACAGATAAACAAAAGACATCTGCAAGAAGTACATTAGAACTTATATTGAGATCAGTGTTAAATGTGAGTATGCAAAAGCTATCTACAGCATACTTCCACCACTTTCCTTTAAAAAATCACATAAACAGGTATAATGCACTTTCATGGTTATAATTGGTACTTCACTGAATAGATAAGAAACAAATAAATCGTCTTCAAAATCTTCATGGATGTGGCACAATCACCTAAGGGACCATTCCATTCTAACAATCATGACCGTCTTTGACATCTACAGAGGAATAACATCCAGAGCCATGTACACATCTGCATAACTTCCTTTTTTACCCATTGACAAATCTTTTCTAAATCCATACAGCTTTCAGAGTGAACTGTGACATCAGAATTTTTAAAGCAAACCCACAAGATTATGCTTCCTTTAACCAGCATTTATGTCTTAAATATATAATTTGAGTTAAATAGTAACTCTGCTGATTGGAAAAGAGAGACTTTTTTTTCCTGTCTCATAATCATAATATTGTTTAACAGTGCATGTGAATAGTTAGATCTATTCATAGTAATGTTACATCCACAATCAGTTTTATGGTGCAATCATCTATCTGTGAGCAGAAATGGCTACAGTCAGGTGTCAAGATGCAATGTTTGGCAGGAGCAAAAGCCTGCCAAACACCATATTTGCCACTATATATTAGGTCTAGTCAGAAATTATGTGAAATGGTGTTGGGAAAATTTAATTTGACAAAATCCAAACAGTATTAAGCAAAATTCTGCCATCCATTTTGGACAACTGTCTAAGCCTGGGGAGTTGGCTTTCCTTACTACAAGGTGTTCACCCAGTACATCTACTTGCAGTACTTAAATCCTGGAATTCCTCATCTGGGATTTTCTTTTGGATCTGGCTTGAACCATAGGTACTGGAGTCCTTGGCTGTAGGGTGACCTTGTCCTCAAGCCATGAATGAGAGTTCTGGATCTGCAGCCCTCTCTACTCGGTACACCTTCAGACCAATATAAAATTTAAAATATCCTGACATTTCCTAACTCCATTCTGGATAGTTCTACTCCTGATTTACTATCAGAGCAAATTACTGTTATTTCTTTGAAATACAAATTTAATTATAAATCAAATAATTAATAATTGTACACAGGACAAACTATAATAATGTTTCATCACAATCTGCTTGCAACAGGGGAGATAAAGATGAATAGTTTTGTCCTGAGTGATGATAAAGAAGGGAAAATGTCTGGTTCACCTTTAAAACTTCAAAGACAGGTGAGCACATCTGCAACATACTCCCAGAGACTTCTGGAAAGATATGGTACTTTGCATACATGGGCAACAGTAAGCCTACATCTGCAACTGAGTGCATCACAAGTACATTATGTTTGCTAGGAAACATCTAATGCTTCCACTTTCCAAGCCTGTAGATTGTACCAGGTAAACCAGTGAACTGTGTGCATGACACTTCTTAATAAATGATCATGGTGCTTCTCATTATTAATGATTGTGAAGTGCTCACCTAATAAAGGTATTTGTGAATGCTGGTTTCTAACATAGACATGAATTACCTAAAACAGGGATAGTCACCGTTAGTTGAAAACATAAAAGCAGCATAATTAATGTAGCTAGCGAGAAAAACTAAAGCCTCATTTATTTCAACATAAACTCGGTGCATAACTGTATATAAACAGGGCAGCAGAAGTGACTGGAATGTCATTATTCAGACTCATGCTTTCTTGATAAAACTAATGCAAACAAAAATGAGTTACTCTGCTCCTTCATTTTATTCCTCACTTCTTCATACGTTTTGTGTAGGGATGACAGCCCCAGCCTGCCCTCAACTTGTTCTGGGAACAGATAATTACTGCACTGATTGCCTCAGTTCTAAGTTATTCTGTGCACGGTGACTGCTAGCTTAAATGCAAACTAGATGTGAAAAAATATAGCAAACTTGAAACAAAAAAGCGTCAATCATTTTCTCTATAAAATACTAGCTTGAAATAATAAGAAGAGCCTTATGGCAGGTTGGGGGGGGGGGGAGTGGAGTGGTTGTCAGATAAGAATCAAACTGTCTAAAGTACCAGGGGACCTTAACTACCCTGTCTGTCCTTATCTAAGTGATAAAAGGCTTATGCTGGCCTTATTTCTTAAATATGATATATACACAGTGCCATTTTTCTTTCCCTGTACTGCAGGAAGAAAAGAAATGGCAAAGCAAACATCTACTTGTAACTGAAAGCTACCCAGGCAGCAGGATCCTTTTGTGAAGCTATACGATACCAATGTTGACCAGCCTAGAACAGTTTAAGGTAACTCTTTAAAATGATGTGGCAAAAACCCACCCCCTACAGGGTAAAAAATATTGCCTTGTAAATAAGCAAACTTGCTCTGACAAACTGTTATCTCCGATGCTAAGAAATCAGCTTTATAAATCAGATAATAATTACAACAGCTGTATTTCTGCAAAAGCGAAACAACAAAAAAGATCCTGCCAGGTGCCTGTGGTGGATTGACCCTCTCTGGAGGCCAGGTGCCCACCAAAGCCACCTTATCACTCCTCCTTCTCAACTGGACAAGGGAGAGAAAACACAACAAAAGGCTTGTGGGTCGAGATAAGGACAGGGAGAGATCACCCACTAATTACCATCACAGGCAAAACAGATTCAACTTAGGGGAAAAAAAAAAAAATCATCTGATTTATTATCAAGCAAAACAGAGTAGAGCAATGAGAAATAAAATCAAATCTTAAAACACCTCCCCCCGCCCCTCCCTTTTTCCTAGGCTCAACTTCACTCCTGATTTTTCTCCCTTCTCCCCCCAGCAGCACAGGGGGACGGGGAATGGGGGTTGTGGTCAGTTCATCACACGTTGTTTCTGCCGCTTCTTCCTCCTCAGGGGGAGGACTCCTCACACTCTGCCCCTGCTCCAGCATAGGGTCCCTCCACGAACTTCTCCAACATGAGTCCTGCCCACGGGCTATAGTTCTTAACAAACTGCTCCAACATGGGTCTCCCATGGGGTCACAAGTCCTGCCAGCAAACCTGCTCCAGTGTGGGCTCCTCTCTCCACAGGGCCACAGATCCTGCCAAGAGCCTGCTCCAGCGTGGGCTTCCCACGGGCCACAGCCTCCTTCAGGTGCCTCCACCTGCTCCGACGTGGGGTCCTCCATGGGCTGCAGGTGGAATCGCTACACCCCCTCATCCTTCCTCCATGGGCTGCAGGGGGACAGCCTGCTTCACCATGGTCTTCACCACAGGCTGCAGGGGGATCTCTGCTCCAGTGCCTGGAGCACCTCCTGCCCCTCCTTCTGCACTGACCTTGGTGTCTGCAGAGTTTCCCACATCTTCTCACTCCTCTCTCTGGCTGCAAAAGCTGCTGCTAGGTTTGTTTTTTTCTTCCTCCTTAACTATGTTATCACAGAAGTGCTACCACCATCACTGATTGGCTTGGCCTTGGCCAGCGGCGGGTCCGTCTTGGAGCCGGCTGGCATTGGCTCTGTCAGACCTAGGGGAAGCTTCTAGCAACTTCTCGCAGAAGCCACCTCTGTAGCCACGCCCCGCTACCAAAACCTTGCACGCAAACCCAAAACAGTGCCACAGACTAATGGTGTCATTGTAGTAGTGATATAAATCTGAATAACTAACCTTGTCTGGATACTTTTGTTACAACAGCAACATTCATCGTTTGAGAACCAAATTTTAAGTTTAATCTTTTGTGCAACATAAAATTTGCTGGCTAACAAGGACAACCCTTAAATTTAAGCTTTTGAAAGTTTTCAGTTCACCATATATGTAGACAGAGGCATATTATTCTGAATTTTTTGGAGACAACTAGTGGAATGAACAGATGGAAGAGAAAAGGGAAAGCTGTATACTGAAAAAATACTATTAGTCAAAGTATAAAAAATCCCCACAAATAATAAATCTTAATTGCATTTCATTTTAGTAGTCATACTTCCATATTATTTTTAATGACATGAAAGATTCTATTTTTATTTTTTACCTAGATACATAATTACATGAAACTAGAACAATTGAGAACTTTATTTAGTTTCCTATATAGCTATAGTCATCTGGGACTGGGAAAAAAATTCAAAATACTTATGTTCCTGGGTTTTTTTACTTAAACTTCTCCATTTTTTCCCTGACTTTGCTCAACAGGCTTATTTATTGTTAAAGTTTGGTTTTCTAGGTATGCCTACTTTGGTGGGTCTCTAGACCTTGGCATAGACCTTGAATAAACTTCATTTAATAAATTAGAAAATACAGTTCATACCTATACTCCAGCTCTGCAATTGAAAATGGTAAAGACCTCTGATTTAATGAATTAAACTAAACTAAGTTAACACTGCACATGCAAATTTTCAGGATCAACATTTCTATATCAACAGTATGGAGATGCAGAACACACTAAAAAATGGTAACTGTGAAACACACTTTCCATTAATTCTTATCAGAAAAGTCCCAGAAATAAATAGATAAATATCTAAGTACTTCCTAGTTCTTAAACTAGTATACATCTACATCTAGATTGCATGAGGTTTACTTGATTTTTAATTCAAACTGAAGTTTCTCCTTCCTTCTCTCTAAACAAAAAAAATTATTTCAAACATAAAGGTATTTTATTTTTTTAACTAAACCTTTAACTACTCTTGTGTGTGTATATATGTAAATTAAGAGGAACAAAGATTATTTATTTAATCAAGATATGACGGGAAGAAAAAAAATCCTAATAACATTCCATGCTTTGCAGAAAATTAACACAAAACATAACAAACCTTCCCCAAAAGTCAGAAGATTTTTCAAATGATATTTTATCCCAGTTTCTGTTCACTTTCGCAAAGCCTTCTGGACTGCCCTTCCACTGTGGGAAGGGAACCATCATTTATCATAGCCTGCTCCTTGCTTGCAGGGTCCTATTAACCTCACTGTCAGGCCCTGCCATTCTTCTTGGGTAACCGTGAAGGACAGCTTTCCTGTCATCAAAAGATTACAAAAGAACATCACCTTTATTAGTTTCCTTTCTCCTAGTTTTTCCTTGCCAAACATAGGCAAAGCTGCACAACTGTTTCATGCCCATAGTTAATTCAATCCCATCCTTTGAAAAGTTGTCAGGTATTTGGAAACTGCCAACATGAATTTGTTTCTTATCTCTTCAATATGTCGTATGTGTTATTAAAAATCTAAGGTAGGTATTTGAAGGGAAAAAAAGGAAAAACCAAAGCTTAAATTTACACTGTAGGGACCTATTCTGTTCAGAAAAACACACCCATCTCTGATGGGTGATATTCTTCTGCCCAGTCGAATGTATATCGAAATAAATCCTATTCACTTACAAACTTCTCAACCGAGGCACAGCATCAAGCATCTTTTTGGATTATGAAATATCTGAATTTTCAGAATTTCCAGTGGACTCTTTGCTCCAAGAATTGTTCCTCAGTATTTTCTAACACCATCCTACTGCTTGTATCCATCTGCTAATCTGGTCTATGCTTCCTGATAATCTCAAATTGTCAGCGTGGCAGTGCACATGGCTGGCTCCTCGTAAACTCCTCACACTATGAATTCTCCCAATTTCTCATGTGCTGCAGCTGGTTGCGGGCCCCCAGGAAGAAGGGCAACCTGCATCCAAAGATGCCATGGGGCCTATTTTCTAAGCATGATCCCTGCACAACCTTGATGGCCACCATCAGGTACCTTAAATAGAAGAAAACCAGAGAGCATAAACACTTATTGTATGGCCATTGATTATGTGTTTCACTTAAGTATATGCTTACCATCCTATTCAGTTTGCCATATATGCAGTCATACAAGCATAATAAAACCAAACACACCACAAGTCAAATGCATAGAGGGATTTATGATTAAGTGAAACAAAATTTGATTATCAGCAGAACAGATAAAAATCCTTCCCACTGAAGACTATTTCCTGGCCTGATTTCTACTTTCTACCCCCAGCTGCTCTGTTGTTTCACTTACTAACAGAATGCGTCAGAAATAGGTATGTAGCACAAAATAGTCTTCACATTTTTAATAACAGACCTGTACTTTTGCTCATAGTTTCCAGGGAGGACAAATGAATCAGAAAGCGCCTGTGGAAGCTTTAAGCTCAAATATTACCGTTTTAAGTAAAACTGAGTTAATGAGAATAGAACTAGAATAGAAATACCGCTAAAATTTTACTGTAATAGTCATCATGCAAACACAAAATGAGTAAAGGCACCTAACAGCTTCACACTGGGATGAGCTGCAATGGTGAGGGAATCACAGGGAAAGATAGGAAAAGAGTTTTCAATAGAATCCCTTGTTTCTTAAGCAGAAATTGTGTATAATACACGTGAGAAGGTTCTATTAATATCCTTGGATGAGACTGAAAGGACTGGAGCAGAGAAGTGCATGTCATCTTGTTTCATACCTAACAAGCTGTTTGTTACTTTCTCTAATATGTATTCCTTGTCAAGCTGTGGAGGTGTTGATAAAAGTATTTGCCATATCCCTTTCTCATCCTCTCTCATAAAACATTGACGAAAACAGAAAAGGAACTGCACTGGGGAAAAAAAGTACATACAAAACATCAACTTAAGCTGAAGTATTTTTAAAGCAAAAGCCTCACTTTTCCATTAAAGGTGTTGAAAGGGCTTTTTTTTTTTTTTTTTTCTTTTCCCAAAGTATCCCTATTCAAAAGGAGTTCTAGCTGACAGAATATTTGGAGCAACTGTCTTTAAGGTATCTTGGGTAACCTGAAATTTTTAAAAAATATATCTATTTTTAAGACACAACACACAAAAAAATCCATCTGGGACCATGAATGGCTCTCTCCTCACTAGATACATAGTCTAGCAACTGAAATTTGGTAACAGCTTTGTACAACAAACTGGCAGTGATTTTAGTTAGAGATCATCTGGGCATACACATATGTATGTACCTATACTGCTATGTAGTTGAAAACTTATCTAAAAAGGACCCAAATCCACCTTCCTAATGGTTAAATTGAAAGCATGATACTATAATGAATTGGATGTGTTTGCCTGTGGTTTATTGTCTCTTCTACAGTCATTGCAAAATCTGCCACAAAACCCACATGGTGTTTGATAAACTCTTCATGATTCTGCTGGGTAGAGACACAATGCACAGCAAAAGTACAATCTACACAGCAGAGGTAGAATCTTCTACACTGCTTTCTTTTTTCTTTATGGTTAAATATCTTAGGAGGGTCTTTTCTTATAAAGTCTACCAACAGAACCTTATGAAAGGGTGTCTAGTTTATACTCAAAGCATATCCACATTTTAATAAAGTAATCTTCCCCAGTAAATTTTCAGTAAATGCTCAATTTCCTTGATGGCCCTAGTAAATATGCATCAAATCCAGCAGCAAATATGAAAGCAGCAGTGCAAGGACACCTGAACTGAAGAAGTGAGAAGAAGAAGAGATACTGGAATCTGTTTACAATCTATCTGCTGAGAAGCAACCTGCAAGGAAGCTGAAATACAAGCAATGGAAAGAGCTGGAGGTATAGTCACGGGAATATACAGGTGACACTTTTGACATTTTATGTTTTGTAACTCTGATGATTTTTCCAATTTCTTCACTCCACTTTGGCTGAGTAAAGGTGACTTAACCCTTCTTTCAAAGCCTGCCTAATATGAAGCATGATCCCTCTCTCAGCTTCTTCACTCCTGCCCTGAGATTATTTCTTATTTTATACACATTTTAGAATTCTTGAGAGTTGAGAAATGTGTTTTCCGTTTTTTTTTTTGCTTTCCTGTGCAAGTGGTGGTTTCAGGTCAGGTAATACTGCACACCACGCAACAGCCAAATCTCTTCTCTAGCCAGTTCTCTGTTAAGTAAGAGCTCACAGCTCTGATAGTACTCTTTGTTTTAAAAAAAGAAAACTAGCACATATTCCTCTATGACTGCACTTCACAAATAGAAATATTTTAACAAATAGAAAATGCAACTCATTAAATATTTTGCTGTGTATTCATAGGATGCAATATTTTGTCCCAAACAAATCTGGTTTCTTGTATTACCTCTTTTGTGATTGTCTGAACTGTCTGACAATAATAAAAATAACTCATTGGATTCCTTGATAGAACTGGGATCACTCTCAACTCTGATTTTATTTTGTAACAAATTCAGTGAAAATATCTCTTGATTTTCATATGAAATTTAAAAAGAATAATAAAAAAATTATTTTTTTAATATATGCTACAAGTTTACAGAAGTAAACTATAGCATGCCACTGAAAGTGGGAGAGATTGCTGTGAAAAAGTCTTATAAGAAACTTTTTTTTTTTCTTTTTTGCCTTTGGCCATCATTCTGTCAATCAATGTGGCCATCAGGTATGGACAAATGTGTCACTAGTGACAACACTGAGCAAAAGGAATTAACACAAGCAGACATTTCTTGAACTATTTGGAAGGGAGGTTTTGGAATTGAATTAAATATGACTTCATAGACCGTAGACTCATAGAGCTTGACTGTAGTGGTGAAGATGTTTTCCCTTTGAATGTCTCTTTCTCTTGAAAGCTGCACATTTGGCACTATTGAAATGGCATTCTCTTTGGATAATAATCTAATAAATCACATTTCTCAGGAGGAGAAAAAATGTTTTGCATCTCTACACTAGGCAACTGACAGCACCAAGTGGCTCATAAAGAGACCATGGAAATAATGTTCTGTAACTGTGCAAGAAAAATGTGCTGGGTAGGGTCCCATTCACCAGTCACGCAAATGTGCCAAGGAGTGATACTGTGATGCAGTTTTGATATAGATTAAACATTTTAACAAGCTGAAAATGATCAGCTTAACCAAAGGTTAGAGCAGGGTACTGATAGAACTGATTTGATTCTAGTCCAGTTTAATTTAAATGCTGGCAAGGAAACCTGAGGCAGTAAATGACAAACTGGTCACTGCCAAGATATTTTGGACCTCCTTTTTACAATATGAAATTGTTTGTTTCTGTGTTTTTTCCTGCCCCCATGCAATGTTTATACTATTACCAATGTAAGCAAGTGAGATCTCTGTCCAAAACACAGACATTTGGCAGAAAGTCTATCTTTTCACAGCATTTTATGAGAAGTCCTACTGTGAATTATGAATGAATGATAACTACAGAGGTACCCACCCAAAGGAATATCCCTGATTTCCATCCCCTCAGTCAACCCTCGCTGTCTATTACCATTCCTCTTGCACTGACCATTAAGAACAGTTGAGTTCATCCCTCTGTCCTGTATTACTCAAAGGACTTCTTGGTAAGAAACTTAGCTTCTGCTATTTCACTGTGCACCTTATGTTTTTATAACAGGCTGACATAGGGATTCATACCCATCACCAAACCAAGGTCAGTTATTCTGGCAAGTCACAATGCCGCCATTGTACTGACAATCCAGCTTTTAGTAGTAGAGAACGCAATGTTGCTGTGGTCAAAATCCATTTATAATGTGTAAAGCAGCCTTTCAAATCAATCAGAGGCAGTGAGCTGTAAAGGAATTGCATCCCAAGGAATCTCCTTGCACTTCCATTTTAATGTGCAGCATCATTACAGATCTCACATCACATAAAATCTGACTTCTGTGAGAACAAATGAGGACATTAAATTCTTTTAACTTCCACTGACATGGCTGCAACTATAAATCATGTTCAGAATTGCCTGGAAGTCACAAACCTAAAGCAGAAAACAAAATAAAACCATCAAAATTACTGCATTTTTGTCCTAGTTCTATATTATGCACAAATGAAAACCTTTATGCAGGACTGATGCTCAAAGCCTGCAAGCAGTTCTCACTTGTGTGAGAACCTTTATGCTCACAAGTAGCCTGAATTCAGCCAGCAAGGAAATCCAGTGGGACAACACTCATTCATATGTGTTTGTAGGTTCAAAGTATGGGAATACCTTAAGGTGCCAGGTGCAAGTACTGTCTTTTCCTTCCAAAATCTATTTAGACATTATAAACTGTAAAGACCATGCAGAATTTTAAAGTTTTATCCATGAGATATAGCGCAGTATTTCATCCTCTAGAACATTTCCATGCATCAATGAAGGTGAAACCTCCAAGACACCAACGAAAAGTTTGTCAGCTCTGCAAAGATCTGACAGGATTCTCAGCAGTCTGTGAAAGCTTCTACTGCTGCTCTAGGAAACTGAGTGGATGGAAGGAATTTAAAATTTCAGCAACAAACACAAAAACAGCCGCTGGCAAAAGAAGAGCTAGTTACAGACTCAGTACAGCAAAACCACTGATGCTCTAGTTCAAGTATCAACAGCACATTCCCGGATGGCACAGCTAGATGACTTCTACTAATTCCCCTATCTCCGACTGAGTACAAGAAGACTGTTGTTCCATCTGTCAGCAGCGGAGGGGAGGGGGATGGGGGGGAAGTTACTTATGCCAGTTCACTAAGAAGAAATAATATCCATCTTACAGCAGCAACAGCAGCGTAGCAACAACATGGCAATATGCAAATAGCAGAGCTAGAACCCTGTGTTTCAGAGGTTTCTTGCTTGTGCTAAAGACATATGATGAACCTCATCTCTGCAAAAGTCAGTCCCGCTGTTACACTTATTGCTGGCATTGTTGAAATTAGAAATGCTAAATTTGCAAATGCTGGCAAGGCTTAAGGCACACTCCCTTGGACTGTGGAGAGTAAAGAGGTATGCAACCTCCAGAGAGGACTTCCTGTCTAAAGACAATGTTTCGTGGGGATAGCAAGAATGAAGTGGCTATTAAAAATGCGGTAAAACAATTGCTCCAGGGTATGGGCAACAAACCTACCAGTACGGCAGAAAGTGATGACAAGTAGTAGTAGTTGACTAAATAGCTGCTTGTTTTATTCACTATTTGGGTTCTGCACTAAAAATTCTCCAACAGTGTGCGGGAGCTCCTATGGCGAGCACAACTGCTCCTGCTATACTATTGCCTATGCAGTGTAAGAACCCCTCTCGTGTCCTGGTCCTTGTCTGTATTTCAGTGGGAGAGAGCAAACAAGCTTTATCCCAGTTATTGTTTGGCTCCTTTTATGCACTGTGAAGGTAAAACTCCCCTGACATCCTTCAGGAAAGGCAGTACAAAGACACAAGGGTTTTGTGTGAATGAGAAAACCTTCTTGTGTTTTTTGTTTCCCATCTTCCCTTTGGTCAGAGCCTGCTCAAAAGAGCACAGAGCATGATTCGGGTGCTCTTGTTTTATGGAAACACCTCCATACATTATTTTGTTTCCCCAACGGGACATTTTAACTGATAATTTACATTTCAAATTTCTCTAATTAGAAATATTCTTTAAAAGGAGTAGAAAGAAAAGGAATTAAACACTCTAAGCAGTCTTTCACTTAAAGAAGAATACAGTGGGTTAAGGCAGTTCCTGGAAAGAATAAAGATGAAATGATTCAAAAGACAGTGTTTTCCTGATTTTAAACAGTAGTATTTTTCAAATTCTTTAAACAGTTGAACAATTCAGAAGTAAGGTGCTAGGCATTTATAGTGGTGTTATAGTTGCAATCAGTAGCAAAACTCAGAAAACTGCAGCAATATCAGAGGACAGCAGAGAGAACTGAAGGCCTCTGCCCAAGAATAATAAAACAAAATCTGTATGCATGAAGGCATCAGATACATCAAATAGAACTCAAAATGAATTCTAACAATACCAGAAGAAAAAAACCCTAGCAAAATGATGGAAAATACTCATAATTTGTAAAGTCAGATACTCCATTCATGTAGAAATATGCCATCGGAAGTTCTTCAGATACTCTTTGCTGCAGAGAAACAGAATTATAACTACTTTCCCTGTGAAGCTTTTAAATACCTGTGAAGGCTGCTGAGGCACAGATAGGAAGGTGTGCCAAACCCTCAGCTACAGAGGAACCCCACATGAGCCCGAGAAACTAAACACAGCCTGATGCTTACTTCCATTCCTCTGTCACTGGGATGAAGTCTGAGGAATTGTGAGTTATCACAGAACTTTGTGGGTATAACTTGAGCACCATTAAGTAATCATTAGGGAATAGTAAAATGCCTTCCATATATTAGATATTACTGAGAAAAAAATAAATAAAACTGTCTTTCAACTTAATAGAAAATCACTTCACACTAACCAATTTTCCTGTGTCTACCACCTCCAGGTATTACCTACTCCACTCCTTTTATACTCTTTCCATTACTGCACTTCTCACTGGGAGTAATTGAACCCCACAGATGTTAGGACTTAAGAACATAAATATATGAGGTTGTAAGGAGTGGAAGCACATATCGTGTCCTTAAAACCAGCTGCTATCACACTGCATGCCACCTTAACTTAATTAAACCTCCTATATGGTGTTCCATATTGTTTCACTAGTTTTTGCTCAGGTTAATTCAGACAGTTCGGAGGAGGTAAACCAGCAAATTGACAATGGAACAAGGTGCAAGTCATGATCCTGTATGTAATAAAGGTGATTAAATTAGTTTAGAGAATGTGTCTTTGGTGAGGAAGGCACACAGGATACATGTTAAAATCACTATATTAATTCGCAGAAGTGTGACATAAGAAAACAATTAAACAAAGGAACTTCCTTAAGGAAAAGCATTTACTCAGCCACAGGAAAAGGAATTTCTTCCCCAAACTTCAAAAATTATGGGAGATTTTTTTAAGGGTGCAATAAATTGGGAGTAGCTTGACTGATTCCTAATCAAATTAAATAGTACCAGAAAAATAAAATTATTTGAACAATTTTCCTTTGGGAAAAAAAGAAATAATTAAAGACAAAATTGTTTTAATTTGGATCAAAAATGTGACTGGATTTCAAATGACCATCACAAATCCCATCAACTCTAAATGCTATAGAGTTTTGCTGTCCGAAGTTCACAATGAAGTTGGTACTTGAACAAAACAAAAAATATTCAGCTTTTTAGGAAAAAAGGACCAAATTTTTATACATGTGTGCAACATAGTCTGTAACAGTAAAGTTAAAATCCAATGTGTCTTTAAAATAGACTTATGAACCATATTCCAGCCAAAACATGTACCTTAACTGAAAAAATAATTGAGCTTCGAGGGTGTATGAATGGATAGAGACATGCCCTGCTGTCAAATTTAAATGTCATTCTTTTTTAGTGCAAACCTAAATATTCCTCAAAATCCCTCAGTTTAGGATGGAAGAAGAGGAGTGTGATGGGTCAACTTTTTGCTGATTTTCAAGGGACATGAAATGAAAACTGTGACTTGTTTTCACTGCAGCACATGCCAATGTATATCCTGGCACAGCGTGTTTGAATAATATCTTGTGGGCTGCTGTGGAATTTGAATATTCAAAAATTTACCAAGTTTAAGGAAGCACAGTGAGCCAATTAAGTTATCCATGTACAAGCATCCAGCACATGCACTGTAGTTCTTTTGAGTTTTGTGTGGCACTTAAAGCCTGTGTCAGCCACGCTGGTGCCAAAACAGCCCCCAATGACATGTTCCTGTATCCCTTCTAATCAATCATGGCTCTTGTGGGGAGTGCCTGACTCAACTAAACAATAAAAACTTTATTTTGTAAATGTTTATGCTCAGTCCAGCTCACCACATGTCTGTACATTCAACTGTACTTAAACAAAAAAAGTGGCAGAAATGTGTGGTGATGTGGAGCAGTATCATCCTTCTGGGCACAGTACGTCTTAAAGCAGCTGCACCTGTAATATACCACAGACTAAATAATGATGCTGAAGGGTTCATTTCTACTGAAGCTCACAAAAATTTTGTTACCAGTGTCCATGAGACCAAGACTCTACCTGTAATTGCTCAATTGAACATATTTGACTTTGACTCAATGTTCTCTAAGCCCATGTATAGATCAGCATGAGTGAACACCTTTAGCCATCTTGACAGCCTCATGACATCTTTGCATGACATCTTGTATACTCATATTTGACTTATTATGTGGGAAAGTCCTTCCTGAAGCAAACAACAGATAGAATGAAGAAGCTGGCTCTATCTTACAAGCATTTAAATGTTATTTTTAAGTTGTCTTTAACTCTGAGGAAATTCTAGATTTATGTTTCCTGGAAAAAAAATAATAGCAGCAGGCCTTCTGAAACAATGTGAATAAAATCTAAGTGTGTTATAAGAGGAATACATAATAATCCACTGATGGATAATCTGAAGAACGAGCTCTCAAAATATGAGAAACTGTGTCTATGAAATAATTGCAGTATTTCTCCAAAGTACCTAACTCTTTTTCAGAACTAGAAAATAGTTGGCATAAGCTTCCCAAATATTTCATAATTTCCACTAAAAATGGAGAAATGTAATTTTGCCACAAAATGTAAAACAGAAGAAAGCTTCACAGGATGAAATGTGGTCTTTTCTGTTTTTCAATGACATATTCACTTTGAAATTATACAGTGAAGAAGAAATAATACGTATCTCCTTTCCATTCTGGCCCGCTTTGTTCAAAGAAAGATTTTAAAGGCAATGATCAAGAAAATATACTTGATCACTCATAAAAGAAGTGTGATGCATAATACCACAAAATTACCATTACTGCTTTTCCCACGATTGAGATTAGAATATCCACAGGTTCTAATTGCTTGCATTCACTTGTTAAAAATCAGCCTTTTACATGCATTCATTCTACAGTAAATCCAAATTTCTTTATCCACCTTTTAATTCAGGCAGAACTACAAAATACAAAAGTCAGGACAAATGCTATCACTGATCAAGGTTACTTAGTCATATTTCTTGTATGTTTTACTAAAATTCTTGTTCTGTTCTGACTTTTTTTTTTATTATTACTATTTTGTGAAATTACTTACATTTTCTTCTACCTTACGGAAAGGGTCAAAGTTAAAGGTAGATTTTTGGAAAGGTTGTGATGAGAAGGCAGATAATACACTCCAGTTCTAAAAGACTTTTGATCATATATCTTCGTTGTTAGTGTATCATTTGTTGTATATGCGAGTATAAACTGATTTCAGTGAAGAACAGTCTTGTGTCTGTTTATGGTTTCCACGAAAGGCTTGGCTTTAGCATTTTTCAGCAGGCATGAAAATGTTTTCTTTAGGTTTGCCTTTTTTCCTTTCTTTTTTATTTCTCTTTTTTTGGCCATTGTTCAGCTGTTGTTTATAAATGCAATTCATTACTGTCCAGTTTCCCTGGGAAGGCGACATTAAGCAAGACTATTCTTTGAGAAACAATCTAAATCTATCTATTATTTTCATAAAGGTTTTGTGTATGTTTGGCAGAAAAGGAAGTCTGCCTCCCTTAATTTTAAAGCTTTCTTCTTTCAAGAAGAAAGAGTCAAGATTCTTAGGTCCTTGAGTAAAGTGAAAAATATACCTAATAATATTTTTATTCACTGGAACTATTACTGTAAGTCCAGTAACATCACAGTATTTATCTCTTTACTGATGTAGTCATGAAAGAATAAGCACTGAAAAACTATCATTTTCTCTTAATACTTCTGTGCTTTCCCTTATTCTGGGAATCCATAATGTTAGGCCATCTTTGGTTTTAAGTTAAATCCCTGCTCTGGCCGCATTTCCTGTTATCCATGGCTTAATATAATACAAATCAATACAGATGAGGGTTCAAAAGTAACTAATCTTAGCTATTAATGCAAAATCTGTTAGAACATGTGAAGTATATATATGAGGGCAAAATTGTAGCTTAGAACTTTTCTTTACTTTAGATTTAGAAAAACTTTTCTTTAAACTTTTCTTTAGATTTAGAAAACATTTGATATTTAATAGCTAGTGAGCAAAGGTCAACTCCATCAGCAGCACAGCTGTAATGCTACATAGAAATTTGCAGAATAAGACTTCAGTCTTTCTGGTGTTGAAATTATAGTGGTCTGCCCACTGATGAGGCCAAAGGCATAACTAAGCTGAGTAGAATTCCTGTAGCCCTCCAAAAATGTACATTAAATTGGCTGCTACCATCTAAATCACAACACATTAATATGTACTTCTTAAAAGCAAAAAGATGATCAAGAATGTAAAATACATGAAACTACCATAAACATATAGGAAATTAACTACCAGTCAAAAAAGGAGACAGAAAAATGTGGCAAAATTAAAAAAATGTAAGCACTAGAAACAAATTTAAATTAGTGGACTTTTAATAGGAACCCAGTAAGTTTTTCCAGCAAAAAGAGTTCCCTTTGAAATGCAAAAGTCTTGTGCAGCTATACCTTTACTCAGGTAGTCCTTCGCTTGCTAAAAGGAAAATTTATTCCTACATTTCTTGCAGATGCTTAATACTGGCATTGTAGAGAGCAGAATCTTCAGGGAGACAACTGTTATTAATCAACTCATGTACCACTACTATTTTTTATTTTTAATAACGTATTCACATTTTTCCCTGAACATTCCATTTGATTATAAGGATAGTTCAGATTTACTTCACAAGATGGGAAACTTGATGGTTATTTTTTTAATTAGATGTAGAACCACACACAAAAAGACATGTGACTGAACACAAACAGTGGGTATTTTAACATTGATAGGTGCTTAAATGTGACTTAAATTACTGACTTATGCAGTGAAGATAGTTCTATGCATGAAAAAGCACCATGAATTCATACAAACCAAACTCTATCTTTTTAGTATAAATATCCTGGATTTGGACTGAAAAATAAATATTCCAAAGACTGTGACTCACCAGTTGAAAAACAAAAAACGAAGATCAGATCCAAAAATCTCAGTAACTGGGAGTGTAACATTGTAAAAAGAAAGTTTCCTGAAAATGATTCTTACATGAACAAAGATTTCACTAGAAATCTTCCAGGGGACTCAGCCCCTGGAAAAATAATTTGTTTCCCTTTCACTGACTTGCAGATAGTCTGAGGTCACTTTTCTTTGTATTTTTAAAGAAGATACTTCATCATATTCTTCTCCCATTTTGCCAAAAGGCAAAAGGATTTATTGCAATGTCCTCAGCTAAGCAGAAAAGTAAGAGAATAATGACTGGGTATTTCTAACAGCAATCACAATAAAGTTACTCCATTGGACTGTGTGAATAGTACTTGAATATTAAATTAGATTCCCATCTTGCATTCTGACAGCCAAATTTCAACATGCATATATATATATATCTCTCTATATATATATATACAGACACATGCACACCTTCATGATCTGATGGACAAGCATGAACTATGTATTACTTTTATTTCTCTTCTTTCCAGCTCTAAGGAAGTGCAAGAACACAAAAAAGCGGGGAAGGAGGAAAGGAAGTTTGATCAGCATGACAGAAAACATTCAGCACACTTGTAAAAAAACAACTGAAAAGTCAGATTACAGCCATAGACCTCTTTCGGAGCTGGGTGAGTCAACCTAGCCAGTTCCTAACTTCCACAGCTATTTGCTCCCTACAGTATAGATGCCAGGAGCCACCGCCAGGTGATGGATTTCCACCATGATCACCCCACTGTATCACATTCCAGATGATGAAGCATCTTAGCATTGAATGACTGGTAGTAAATCAACTTTATTAATAGTGCCCACAGAAGTCACCAGTTCCTTTTCAGTCCTTCCTCCTCCTTTTCAAAAGGGCAATTCATGAACTGGGGTTGAGTAATGGTGTGGCTGCTAGCACAATTTATGAAATGAAGATCGTATCTTAGACAGCGAGCAGTTTGTATAATAACAGGTCCAGTTGAACTATTTGGGAAGAAATTTTCACAACTAAAAAGGCTTTCTTACTACTCAGTTACCTTTTATTGTACATAAATCATCCAAACATACTAGGGATTTAAAACGTTGGACTGAGGTGGTCTTGTCAAGGAACTGCTGTTTCAGCAGAACACTGTAGCATGTTCATCACCCTTAAGCACATGGTTACCCTGATTGAAGTCAGAGACGGTTTAGGCACAGACCTGGGAGAGGAATTATATTCCCAGCTCCAGAGGGTTTATGACTATAAAAATGTTCTCCTCCCACAACTCTAAGTGCTTTCAACACATAAAAACATAACCCACAATGATATTAGTATTCCATGAAATACAGTATTGTTACAGAAGGAGAGTCATCTTATTTATGATGTGAGAGAAGGGAAGGGAAGGAAAGGGAACAGGGAAGGGAAAAGGGGAAAGGGGGAAGGGGAAAGGGAAAGGGAAAGGGAAAGGGAAAAAAAGAAAAGGGGAAAGGGAAAGGGGGGAGGGAGAAAAGGGGGAAAAAAAACCCTAACAAGATAAAAGATTCAGAATCATGTCAGGGAAAAGAATATAAAAAATGGAGAAGAAAGCCACAAAGCAGTCTCAAGAAAGCATGAATAGTAGAAAATTGTGGACACAAAAAGGCATTATAGAGAAGAAAAGAAAGAGCATAGTAACACCAAAAAACAGGATGAATCAAGGCAGGATGAGGATAAAATAGAATAAATGGAATGGTTACACAGAAATGATGAGACTAGGCGAGAGTAATGAGTAAGATGCTGGGAAGCCCAGAGAGAGTGGAGAGAGGAATGAGTTGCACTTTTTACTGATTATGAAAATTTCATGAAAGAGGGTAGTATAGGGACCATCACTTATTGTAAGAACTTCATTTGGCAGATTTGCTTTTTGGAGTTATTTATATAAGATACTTCTCATTTTTCCCTACTTAGTATATCTATAATATTGCTTTGGTCTTTGCTTGTTAAAAAGATACTGTGACTGACTTCAAGATAAACCCACACATCTCTAGGAAATAAGTTTTCATATGTTATAGTTCTCATGAAAGCTCATTCTTTTCCATTTATTACATTTTTTTTCCTACAACACAGAAGTGCTACCCTGGGACAAATGTGCAGAGAACTTTTACTCTTCTTAGGTATCTAAGGTCGTTATAAAGGGGCTTTAGACTCAAGGTTTATGAACAATACCACTGGAAACACGTACTAACAGAGATTCACTGCCAATTGTTTAATTATATCCAAATCCAAGAACCTGATTATAGACGCATTCGTATCTGGTGGGACTCTACCTCCTATCCAAAGGCCATCTTTCTACTGTATTTTCCCTGTAATTGAAGATCCAGAGTCCAGATCGCCTGTGTGGCAGAATGGTTTTCACAGTTGCTTTGAGAATTAAAACCCAGTAAAGCAGTATTTTGTTAATGTTTACAAGATGAAAATGGCAGTCTTGGGTGGCAAACTTCTTTACCTACACACTGCACACCTTTATTTCTTCTACTGTTTCTTTTATGAGAGGCATTTCTAATCCATTGGCTAGGATGCACTATATAAAACTGAAATGTTG
Source organism: Balearica regulorum gibbericeps (assembly GCF_011004875.1). NCBI lineage: Eukaryota > Metazoa > Chordata > Aves > Gruiformes > Gruidae > Balearica > Balearica regulorum. Next base: position 155,411,454 of record NC_046184.1, on the reverse strand, counting down.
GACTAGATTATTCATGTATGGGTTTCCTGACAGTGTAGATGACATACAGCTAATAATCAAATTAATTAGCACATGTATAGCACTTTGTATCGGAAGCACCATACAAACGTTAACTAATTAATTCTCACAACACCCCTGTGAGGAAAGGAAGTAATTATCATGAGCCCCATTTAACACACAGAGAAAGGTTAAAGCGTTATTCTGGTCAGAAAATTTAAACCATGGTAGGTATTACGCTGCTTTATGTTTGTGATTTCTCGGTGATATTGCTCTTCAAGAGCCATGCCAGCAAGCTGGGCTTTTACTTTGGCAGGGGAGAGGGGACAGCCTGACCCGGGCGGGCTGCACCATCATGCCTTCGCTCTGCTGCTGGCTCAGCCAGGGTGCGGCCCACACAGGCCGCACAGAAACACCCTGCCTCTTGTTACCTGCTCCCTAAAATTTTTCCTTCATGAAGTCCTTTCCTTCAGTTCCACTATGTCCTACGCATTTTGTGGTTCCAGTGAGGCCTTTACGTTGGTGGTGGCCTCCCTGCATTTCAGTTGCGGTCTGAGCGACACTTGCAAACTGCTTTGGATGGGCCTCAAACACTCAGGCTGTGCATCAGGGAGGAACAACAGGCAAATCTTCCTTACTTGGCTGTGAGGACTGAGGGAGAGAAAGAAGCAAAATTATTTCTGACATTAACATAAATAGATTTGCCTTTTCTATTCTACACATAAGGAACAGGCCTGTTACGTGAGAAGAGGCCATGTTCCTGTGATCCATTTTGGGAACGAAAACAGTTTTAAGATACTTCCTTTCAGTGAAAGCAGGTTACTGCATGACTGCAGAACTAAAATCTGCCTTCTTGCATGTGAGTAAAATAAGCACAAGTATTCACGTAACAAACTATTTATCTCCCAGATTAATTTTGTGAACACATCATAAAGGCAAAATGTGCAAGGCAAATTGAGCAGTCCAGGTGTTGAGACAACAAGTTGACAATTACAAGGAATACTCCCAAATTGACGATTACAAGGTCAAGAGTAGGGCAGGACCACATATCATTTTACTAGGCCTTTCATTTCACTAGCATTTCTTTGTAATCTAATGTGTTATAGTTATGGAGTACTGCTCATGTAAAGGTTATGCACTTCCTCTACCCATCTTGGAGGACAGACCATTGCACTGGACGCTGCCTTCAAGAACTTACAAGTTCAAAAATGCGAGCAAGAAGTAAAGGACTACAATGAGAACAGAATAACAAGTCTAAAGCCACCCAAAAAGTTAGATGCTATCTCCCTGTTTTCTAAAGCTATGCTGATGTGGCTTTGAAACTACAAACACATCTGCAGTGGCTCTATTTTTCCTATCTGTAAATCATGGAAGGTCCAACAGTTAGATACTTTGTTTTTTGTCATTCTAATAAATTGGAAAATGGAGTGTGCTACAATTTTCTACGTTTAAAAACCAATGAGAATAGATAAAGTAATCACAAGGGATAAAAGAGTAAGGCTTTTCTGAACTTTGCTTTTTTTATGGATTTTTCTGAAGAAGCAACAACTCATGCATTGCTTTATTTCAGACTTCAAATAATACTTCTTTTTCAGCCTAACTTTTCAATGTGATCTCTTAGAGAGAAGCGCATTATCTGATAGATGTAATATCTACACGTAGACCTTTCTAAGACATCAAATGAGTTCAGAAATCAAGTCAGATTTTACTCTAGATCAGAATGAAACAATTAGGTAATTCACCTAATTAAGTATTACATATTTGTGAAACAAAGTTGATTTTGTAGTGTAGGTATATCAAGAGAGGTACTTTATGGTAATTAATAATCTATCATCATTTCCAGGACTTCAATTGTCAACCACAATTATGCATAAATTCCTTTCATTAATACAGACTTAATCACACAAATCCAACTTAACTTGTAACTATGGCAGGGCCATCAGATGGTATAATCAAATAGAAGTGTCTCACAAGTAAACAAATGAGAGAAAATAATCTCCCATAATATAAAACCAAGGAGGAGAAAAAAACCCCAGCCAACCAACCCCTCAACTGTTCATTCCCATGATGTTTTCAGTATCTATGTTTATGAAAGATTTGGTGCTTTATATTCAGCTTCATTAAGTGAGCCTTGAATCGCTCTGACAACTGATGAAAACTTTGGGCAGGGAATCATCTAATAGCCTGGAAACAACATCGTTGTGCTGTTCCTAAATGCCTCTTGCCATGGGGTGCTGCTTGGGGAAATAAGGCTTCTTTGGGATACATGAATTTTCCAGGCACCTTTATGCTTCCAGAACCACCTACGAGATCTGCTCCATAGCCACTTCAGACTGACTCATTGTCTCTTTGTGTCGGACTGGGATCTAGTGGCAGAGTGAATGGGCAAACTCCGTTTCTGACACCATATTTGCAGCTCTGTAAATTCACCATTTCTGTACTGTCTGTAAAGTAAAACCATCTGTGCTCGGAAATGCGTTACACTGCACTCCCTTGTTGCTATCTCCTTTGACCTGATCGGTAAAATACATGAAGTTGCATTCCCCACATAAATCAGTAACTTAATAGCTTTCTGTACAAAATTTTATCTATCCAGTAAGACTACCTATTAAAGAGAAAAAAGCCTATATGTATATTTATATCCATATTAAAAAATCTATTTCAAATCATCGATTAAGATGGGGTTTGTATTTCATAGTGAAATGAATCTACACAACCGCTGTTACCAGAAATGTGTTTAAAATTCATGTGTATTCCTTAATAAAAATGCCATATTAACAGAGAAGAAATTAACAGAAGGAATCGGCAGCTGCAATATCCAGCTTTCACAACGTTTAATCAGTGAAGTTTGCAATTGAGAGGGAGTGTTGATGTTTATTTGAATCTTTTAAATGCAGAAAATACTTTATAAAGTTATGAGCACTTTGTAACATCCATCTTCTTTAGTAATCTACATATTATCGACACATATTTCAAGTTAGCATATGTCTAACACTGAGTCTGACACCGTCTCGTATACACATAAGAGTTTTAGTAATTAAGCAATTAATATACGGCTTCAATAGTTATTTCCACAGCCGGCTTTACTTTTATGCTAAAGAGTTGCAGCTGCACTTCTACAGTTTAACCAATAGGTGGCACCAGGAATTTCTAGAAAATCTCTATGAATTTAACACATTTTTTGATTGCAAATTAGATTCCAGGTGATCAGTAGCCAAACTAACAGCTAGATATAATTAATAATTATATCACACTAATTGGAGTATGAGGGAGGCGTACAAGAAAAAACAAAAACAAAAACAAACCACAAACAACTACCAAGAGCTATGAAACTCAAAAACAGATGGAATAAGAAATGATAACCTGATCAGAGACTGTCAGAATAGATTTACAAGAACTGAGTCCTGGCAGCAACAATACAATAACATACAATTGGAAACAAATTAGCAAGGCACACATTTCTGTGATATAATTGCTGTTCAGTTCAGAAGATAAGATCCCTATAATGTGGCTCAAGCTAGACATCAAAACTTAAAGTACCTTAAACAAAGTTTTGGAAAAATAGGTGAATATATGCACATTTGATATCTATGCAAAATTTTAGATTGTGCCAAATCTAAAGGACCAATGAATGTCTGAAAGTACAGCTCAGAAAATGTGATATACATCCAAAAGTTGGCAAACTGTACCTGTGGGAAGGGCACACAAACACCAGTCATATGACATCCTGACCTACAAAGGCTTGCAACAGTTTGTGCAAAATATGTAAAACAAGAAACAAGGTGCTGCCATGCCAGAACAGATTAAAAGGAAAAATGATAATGGGTATTTCTAACAAAAACTGAAACAGTACCCAAAGGAGTTTACTGCTGTATCCTAACTGGGATGCTACAAACAAGTCAAGTACTACACCACATGTCAATAAATATATATCCATACACACACACACATGCAAACCCAGGTTTTTAATTTATTCTTCCTTCTTCTCCTATCGAGACAAATTTTCATATGGAGACTATCACTCACTGGAGACACTTTCCCGAGAAAGGTAGCCAAAATTATTGTTTCCAATATTTTGCTTAAAAGATTAAAAATAAATAAGAAATGTTGCAAGAAATTGAATGCAGTATGTTATGTGAATCTAAAGAAAGAATTCATTAAAAATGCTTTATAAAACAGCAGATGACATATCAAAGACAGTTTACTAGAAAGCAAAGCCTATCAAACAAATATTTTCTTAAAGACACAAGGTTTTGTTTTGAAATAAGAGGGTGATGGAAGCTACAGATAATTATTTTGACATTTTTTTGAAACTCGAATACTTGCACAAGCTTGTATTTATTCAAAGCCAAAGTAAAAATGGTTTACACAAAATTTTTGTTGAAATATTAAGATACATGACTATGCAATTTTTGGAGGGAGCATAGTGCCATCCATTAACAGAATGAAAAGCTTTTTTGTAAGTTCTAAGGAGCAACATAAGGAATAGGATAATGTGAAAAACATATTTTTTAATTTGCCTCCTAAATCAAAATGTCTAGAAGTATAAGCTTGGCATTGTCTCAAAATGTTTTAAAAAATAAAAATAAAAAATCCTTCCAAAGCAAAATAACAAAAACAGATAAAAAAGCCAAGAATTTGCAGATATCCAAACCTTCATGCTTTTGATAAATGTAAATATCTAACTGAAATATCTAAATGTAAATTTTGATAAATGTAAATATCTAACTGATTCTACCACTACTTATGGGGGTTCACTAGGCAAAACTGTGAATGGTGGGGAGAAAAAATAAATTACTTCAACATTTTAAAAGGATCTTATTAAGAAGAAAGTTTCCAGGAAGTAAAATAATATGAAATATTTATGCCAACAAACAAATATATTTTTTGCATTAAAGAAATCTGAAAGGAATTTCAGGAAAAAGAACTTCAACTTTTCACTGGAAATCTGGAGAATGCAAAGGATCTTTTTTACTCAAAAGGTTGAAAAATCAATGGTGACAATGTAAATTCTGGAGCTGAGGAAATATCCGTCATAATTAAATGGATTAAACAAGTTGCAATAGGAAAAGAATGTTGACATAAATTACACTAAGAAACTAAAATTTTCTTTTTTAAAACCACTGTAAAAAAATTGTAACTTAAGACATTATTTAATAAAGTTTTAACACATCTTTGGCATTCAAAGAAGGGAAGCCACTAAACCCACTAAAGAGTTTTCAAACTCTTTGGCACATCATGCCTGACTAGATTTGTTAAGGCAGTACATTAAATGAATGAATTTTTTTTAAAAAAAACAGCATCTCACTCTTCTTTTGCAGACTCCAGAGGAAGAAGAACCCAGAGCTCTGCTGTTCACTCACCCTAATGGCTGTGGAAATAATTAATTTTCCAGTTCACTAGGCAAACTACAGGAAGCTTAAAAAAATATTTCAGGTCAGATGGAAAAAATTCTCTATGGGGCATTTCTTCACAAAAGGGGGGAAAAAAAAGCCTTTTGAGACATCTTTAATCTGAATTTTGGCATCTTTATAAATAAAAGCCTTGCTTGAAAGCAAAATATATTTATTTTGTATCAAAATACCAGAACAAGATACTTCAAAGTTTCTCTTTTTCTTCCTATGGAGAAAAACGGAGGTCCTAAATTAGCTAACGAACAAAAGTCCCTTTAGTCTATTATAGAATAAAGTTATGTTACTGAAGAATTTTATGGAAAATCACACCAGGAACATACACACTCGGCACAAACATCTATACAGCAGCCTAAAAAATGTGCTTATCCCAAATTTCTTTCTTTTTTTTTTTTTTTTTTTTTTTTTTGCTGTTACAAACCAGTTTCTGCTGGTGAGAGACTGCCACTTTCATCTAACAGGGAAAACCTTTCTACCCTATACAAGGGAAAACATTGCAGAAATCTCCTTTTTCTCTAACTGAAACACCATGTCTACACCACACAGGAGAAATTTGAGGTTTAAAAAATATTAGAGCCACATCTTCATGATACAACACCTGAGATTTAAGCCTTGCTCCTCCACAGAGCTAATGAGCATTCAGTGCTGATTATTGACATGCTCTGAGATACTTTTTAAACCTGACCGTTTATGATAAACTGTAGTTTAAGATGATTAAAATTATTTCCCAATTAATTGCATCCATGCCCACTATGGCATGGTACCTGGCTATTTGTGCTGTATTTCAACTTTTTTTTTATAATAAGAATCTTAAAATCTGTAAGAATTGGCCAAGTTTATCATACTGAGATAATTTGCAATTTCATTATAAGTATTCAGCAGTAGCAATAGGTCATGACTTGCTTTTGCAGATTATTTGGTTGTCATAAACCAGAGCAGAATCAAGATCTATAAATGGAACAAAACAAAACAAAAGAAACAGAAAAAAAAGAAAAAAAAAGCGATATCCAAAATGTAAAAGTGATGTTTGGTGCACTGTATTCCTTCTGTACATCCCTTCCAGCTCAAGAGCGTTGTTTTGTTCAGCTTTTAGGTCAGCACAGTTCCACTGCTGTGTTCTGGACATCAGAAATACTTTCCCCCATCCCAAAGAAACCGTGCAAACATTTGAAACTGAACTTATCTGAAACAGAAAATCTTTAACTTTTCTTACCTTACTTTTCTTTTGAGAGAGGGTTGGCTTACTGTTTTGCTGTTGTTTAATTTTGTTTAAAGGGTTCAATACCCAGAAGTGAAGGAAGTTGTCTGAGTTGAACCTGACAGACACAAAAATTCTTTGGTTACCATCTGCAAGCAACTTTATAGCAGGCCTGATGTGGGTATGGAAGTAGCCCAAGCATGTATATAAAATCAGGTATAACGGCATGCCAGACCCCTCATACCCTATCTAAAGAAACCTCTGCACAGCACTTTCTCATTTGTAGAAAGACTAATCTGAACAACACAAGCATGAGTTCAATTTGCCTTGTATTTGCTTTGTAGCAAACACTGCCACTAAAAACAAGTCGCCCATTCAGAACTGCAGTGTCCAAATAATATGACCACATTAATTTAGGAAATGAAATAAAAAAGAGAACTTAATTTCTTGAGAAATACCATGATAATGAAATACTAGATCACTGAAATTTCACCCAGAATATCCTGAGCAGATCTCAGCAGATGGTAAGGAAAGAAGGTATGGCCATACAAAGGCAAAATGGAAAACCCAACATACCACAGGTTGGAAAAGATATCCACGATGGCAAACATTTGATATATACTCAAACATTCAAGATGTTCAAGATGTTCTTATGGCACTTCAGGAATCAGAGCAACACAGAAACAGAGTACGCTCCATCCCAGGTACCTCCTTTGTGACGTTACATCAACACACAAAGGAATTTATCAGCTCAGGACCCCAGAGTTCACATCCATGCTGCTACACTACCTGCCCTTCAGCAGGACTAATTTTTTTGGCCTCCCTGGTATGTAACATGGCTACAGAGTTTCCATTTCTAAACGAGGAAACACATTCTGTATGCCAAAAGACTTTCGTAATGGCAGCATAGAGGGTTTTTTTTCTCTCTCTAAAAGCAGTGCTTTTCTAGCATAAACAACTTGAGCTTAAAACATGGCAATGACTTGTTGCCATCCACATAAGGGTTTTTTTGTCAGTTAGGGGCAGAGTGCTTTTTGCTTGTGCCATTATAATAGCCTGAAGATTAGAAAGTTTTTATCAGGTCCCTGGCCTAGCGTTCAGATTCTGCTACAACCTCTGATAAATAAAAGATCCTCAAGTCATTCCAACCCTTCTTGCTGAAACCTTTCTTCTGGATGTTGACTTTGCAGACTGTATCTTCGTTAGCAATCAATGTGGTGCAACAGCAATGGATCTGCAGTAGAGAATAGTTGGTACAGAGGACCCGATCACCACACTGCATATGATTCAGGGGAAGTTTACCCTCATATAGCTCTGGTGTGGTCTTGTAAACGGAGCATCCATTAGCAGTCAGAGTGCACTAGGAGAACTTCTGTACTGTATATTTCTGTTTAGTTTTACTTGAAAGGACTCCACTGTGAGACCACAAAACCAGCCAGAAAGTACTGGGAGATTCCTTCAAAAGTGCAGGTCTGACCTGAACCAAAATCCTAATGTTGGCAAACCACAGAGTATCACCACAAGAGCAGGCTGTGACCTACGTAGGATTGCACAGGCTGAGAGGACAAACTCGAGTGCTAAAGGGTCTCTCAGGAGAACAGGGGACGAACAAGAACATTGTCTTATTCAGCTTAAAGATTACACTAGAAGGAGCAGAGGTGGTATCAGTGATGATGAAACATGAATAACGCATTTGTCTGTATATTGTAAAATACAGCTCTAATTGCTGCACTCTATAAAAGAAAATTAAATCAGGCCTCTAATCTGCCCAAATACTGCATAACTAGCCACCAGCAGCTCTAACAGGAGGATAGATAGCTTTGTCTTACTACAGTCTTCTGTTCGTTTTGAGTCTGGCCCTCAGAAAGATACGGAGATACCATGGAAGGGCAATAGGGGAAAAAAGAAAAAATCTCTTAGCTCATTTTTTCTGTAATTGCCACTACTTTTTTGGTTAAGGTCTGACACAAAAAAAAAAAAAAAAAAAAACAAACAACTTGTTTTGCTGTTCTACCGAGGGCTTTTTGCTTGCCTGGTTATGTCAGGCAGGAGTGTGTTATTTTTTTCATGTTTCTAGATTAGGGCTTCTTCATTTATGATCATAAATAAAAGCTAGAAATCTTTCAGAAATATGCTTTTTTATAGTTTAATGTTATACTTTCTAGTTATACTTGGAGCATATTGATTATAATTACAGTTTACAGTTCATCAAAATAGCAATGTTCCTATACATAATAGAAGACAACATCTTTTCAATCATGGATAGCTGCTAAGTTCACAAACACTCACTTTACATAGTTTTTACTGAACTTTATTTTTAAACTTTTCTGTGTAGTTTAAAAGTTTTGTCCACCTTAGCTCAAAGAGGGAATTAGCAAATCTGGGTTTATCACTGCAGTGATGCAGTATTTAGGTCTGCTTACTTATATTTACATTAAGACATCTGATTCCTCCAACTTGTTGAATTTTCTGGATAAATTCAAGACATTTGATTATGTTCAAAAATGACGTAACTCAAAGATTCAAAGCTCCTGAGCTTTCCACAGATTTAGAAACAAGACAGTTCTTAAAAGAGTAGGAAAGCAAAAACAAGGTGAGACAACAGCACTGCTTTAAATCATAATTATCCAGAGGCTCGGCTTCTTAGAGCAGGTAGAGCTCCACTGGCTTCAGCAGAGCTACAAGCTCTTGCACTGCTTTAGGATGCAGTCAGGATTATGCAACATGCCTCACCCACCCTCCTCAACTCTGTATTATGCCCTTGCAACTTGAAAACAGGCTGTTAAAAATGCTTTGCATTCCAATGTCTATTTAATGACAGTTGGTTTATTTTAACGAACTTTTCAAACACTGTTTCCGGATCGCTCTATTTTTATTTTTATAAGGCTATGTAAAAAGCAAGTATAAATAAAGTCCTAATACAATACTACTACATAAACACATGTGTTTAGCTCAGAACAAGAACTCTGGAGAGATAATTAACTCAAATTGCAGGGGTTTTGTCCAAATGCTCTGCAGTTACCGACAATTTCCCCACTTTTAACTACCTTATAATTATAAATAGTCTATATGCCAGACCATTTTGTCATTTTTTCATTGGCTAGTAAAAAATAAAAGCTCAAGCTGTAGCCTGCCTTCTTTCTTTATTCCATATTGTACCATCTCCATGGTTGCTATTAGAAATGAGAGAAAAGGATAACCCTAACATTAAAGTCCCTTCACTCAAAATGTTACTAATTTGTAAATCCCATTGACAGTCACTAATAGCAATGGAGGTTTACCTGCACTCACATGCCTTAATATAATATGCAAATTCCTTTTACACAACAGCCATTACATTCACATCTGAATATCCATTCATAATGAGTGAGCCTTTTTAATGTTCTTTATTTATTTATTTAAAAATAATTTTATTATAATTATAGAACAGTTTAACTAATGTTCAGGACATGATAATATTTTCTTTCCCATGTACCTAACCACCATTGTCGTGGCAATGCTATCTCTAGAACATGGTCTGAAGTGTCTGCTCATAGACATTGATGATATGGTGAAATAAGCAGTGTTTTTTTTTTGGGGGGGGGGGTTAGGAAGAAAATGTATCTGGTCAAGGTTGTGTGGCAGCCATCAGTCTTAAAGACAAGAATATTATTCATTTTGTGGACAAGCTGGACGTCTTGTTTTAAGGTTTTGGATTTGTTGCAGGAGATGTTTCTGTTGGGTTGAATGTTGCTTCCTGATAGTACTCTAATTCATCTGAGCAGATATTAAGATTCTTTTACATGTGTGTTAGATCAGCAACTGAGTATAAAATCTGTGTGAATGGTCAGAAAAATGTTTTTAATTTTGAGGAAGTCATCAGGTTTCCATGATGGCAACATGAGCATTAATAGCTATCACTGAACAACAAAAGAAAGAAAAGGCAAAATCATCTGATATGAACCTCCATATCCCTTCTTCCTTATATTTTTTTTAATGAAAGTTACTATATAAAACTTCTAGTGATGACAACTTTCTATATTTCCTTCTCTCTGTTTCTAAAGGAGCAAAGACAATCATTCTAGAGAAAAGATTGGTCTATGAATATCAGTTGATTTTAATAATTATGAACTGCCAGTGTCCTGTGAGACTAATGTAAGCCACATATTCCAGTATGTAACAGTGCTTTGCAGACTGAATTTCCCTTCCCCTTGCTGGGTTCTCTCTTTTTAATGAGTCCAGAGTGCCAAGGGAATCACTTTTTCAACACTGTTCACACTCCAAGTGTCATGATCACATCCCAACTAGCCAGACTAATACCAAAATTGTTTCATAAAAAGTCTTAAAATGAAACTTTTTAAAAGTAATAGTACATCAATAGCAAAGTGTTTTCTTCTGTCAAAGAATTACCCAAATACAATGTCTTACACTAAAAGGAAGAAACAGGACACATGAACACACATTTGGACTGGGTTTTACTTGGTTTTCTATTGGCACAACGAATATCCATAAAATCATTTTTTCTTAAAGCTAACAGAACTGATTATATTGCAGCCAACCTCCAAATTTATGCATCAGTACATATTCCTAAACAAGTGTTGTGTATTTGTGCAATATAATTAGAGTGCATACCAATGCAACATAGATGTATTAGTAAACAAAAAACCCCACCCCCTTCTATTATGCATCCATGCAGACCTAAAGCCTGAATAACCAGCCTGGCATCTGGAAAGGTTCCTTTCATATGAATGACAAAACTCCTGCTGACGTTAGTGGATCAAATGGCCCACTCTAAGCAACCTCATTTCCTTTAAATAGATTTTGGTTTTGTTTTCCTGGATTTTAAAAGTATTTTGGCCATTTTAAATTATACTATATGTATTTAATCACCTCTCAGTTGAGTAGTCAGTACTCAGGCAAAGATACCATCAATATGAATAAAGGTTCTCAGATCAGACTGTAATTAATGGTCATAGAAATGTATCCAAGCCATAAATTTGTAAAATATAGGCACATAAACTTTGAGAAATGTTTCAAACTCAATCCAAACCTATTTCAATACCAGAAATAAAAAAGGTTTAACCTTACCATAAAGTGTGTGACATTAGTGAGGTATTCTTTATTTATCCAAATGATGTACTCATCACACTTTTATACAAGCTAATATTTGTCTTTTATGTTAGGCCACTTTGTGGGCTTGCTATTAAGAAAATACAGTAATAATAATAAAAAACCCCACCCCAAAGTCATCTTGGATAAGAAAAATATGTACATATTAGACATATATAAGAAATGCAAAAAACTTCCTTATTAGCGATGATGAGAATTCAATGAAAAAAGTCCACATTATGCTATTTACTTTCTCATAATAGCCAGAAATTTCAGTTTTCCCAAGACTGAGATGAGCTGACATTGCTACTTGCAGGTAAAGAATGTGACAGACTTAACACTGGTTATAGGATCTTCTGGTGCTAGTCGGATGTAAGGAAAAATACTTAACTCTTGGTCTTACTCCCAGTTTCCTTCCCAGTGAAAGCTATGGCATTATCAACCTCTACAAGAACAGTGGAAATCTAGAGATCCTCCTCACACACTTCTGAACATGAGAGAAGAAAGACAAAGTTTAATGAGATAAAATACTGACCTCAGTCAGTAAAGCTGCTTTAATAGAATTAGTATACGGGTCCCATTAACTGCAGAGAGGTCATTCCCTCCCTAGATTTTAAACATAGCCAGTATAACAACCTGTTATTAAAAGCAAAAACAGTGCCAAAAAGCAAAAGTGTGGTGGAATGATAAAAGGTAGAGAAGGAGAAACAAGGCAACCTTCAAAAAGGTCAACAGGAGGGATAACAGGGAGAGAACAAGGGAGCTCGGTCTCTGGAATCCTTTTAGTCACTGTTGTCTTATACCTGATTAGAGATGAAATGATTGTTATGTTTGGCTTTGTGTCAGAAGAGATGGGAGAAGTGTTGCATGATCTGTTCGCTTAGGACTGGAGGGAGAAAACCTAGTAATGAACATAAATGAACAGGAGGAAGAGAAAAGAAAGCTCCAGGATGCAAGCTCACAAAAAGTGCCAAGGGAGGGTAGTTTCCTTCCTAAAATATGGGCGTGAAGAGGTCTGAATCTTTTTATATAGATATTATATATATGTATATATATATATAAAATGTAAATAACTATATAAAATGAAGTATACCCTACCTCCTTGGGGAAGTAGCTTAGAATAGTAAACATGGATAAATTAGAGCTTGTTGTAGCAGATAGGATGGTGTAAGCCTCAAAGATATTGTCAGTGGGTTTGAACTTGTTTTGGAATATGACAAGAAGATTTGAAATAGCCATCAATTTCTTCAGAATATGCATACATCAGTACTGCTGTCTCAAAGCTCCACTTCTGTGGAGAGTAGTTCCACAATGTGGTACAAACATTGGCCAACATACCATTTTGCAGAACTGCTCCCTTGGTCCCCATTCCCTTGTTTAACCTTAATTGTGCTTTTAGGTTTCTTTTCTTCCTCCTCGTGGGAAAGCAACCAAAAAAACCCCTGTGGTAGCTGAATCTGACTGCAGTGAAACCTACTGAGAAAAGAACTGACCTGCTGCTGAACTCGGATAACAAGCAACTTACGCCTACAGCAGGCAGCTCATGCCCTTTAGAGAAAGGAGACAGACAAACAGAGAAAGTTGCACTGACAATTGCACTGCCTATTCTTCTATCTTGCCTTCATGAAATGAACACATAACCCAGTTCGAAATCCAGTCAGAGGCATCAGAAATACACAGTATGGTAGTTAGGTCTCAAAAAGCAAAGAGGAAAACAAGAAAATAAATTTTTTATTCACTCCGTTGTATTTATATGGACTATGCTGTCCTTTTTCCTTCCACATTTTTTACCATTTCATACATAGTCAAAATCATCTCAAGTAAAGGCAGTCAACTAGCTTGGATACATCTCAGCCTGCTCTCATTTCTCACGATGGAAAGAATAAAGATGTGCCTGTTAGTGGATGAGAAGGCAGTCAATGTGTCTTAAGTATAATAAACAAATAATCCTATCTTCCTGATATATTTTCAGAAACATCTAAGTCTGCAATAACCCTTTCAAATACGTATTCGGGAGCTGTCAGATTTTTATTAAAAATACATGGCACTATTAAGTGTCAGGTTAAATCTGATTTCCTGTTACAAAAAGTATCTATGAGGTAGTTCATCTAACAGCAGAGGTGAACTGAAATAACTTTCTTGTCTATATAACATTTTTTTTTCTAAAATTTTAGAAAAATAAGTCAATGAAAATGGGGTGAGTGTTGTAAAGCAGAAACACAATGAATGAGTAGGGCAGAAGAAGATCTCTGGATCTGAAGGGGCTGTGCAGAAAAATAACTTTTGGATAGGCTAAATACAAAACAACAGAACACGTGTCTTCAGTACAAGCCCTGTCCTTTAGACACAAGCTATCTAATGCAGGATGATTTAAAATATTTTTAGCACTAATTCATAATAACAACAGCAAAAGATTCAGTCAGAAACAGGAGAAATTAGGAGAATTTCTGAAAATGTAAAAACCATTTCATATTATCTGTGTTCAAAATGAAATGTTTAATTTCATTACCATAAAATGTTTCCTTTCAAAATTAGCAGAAGAACAAAACTCTTTAAATTTTGAAGCAGATATTCTGATCTTGCAAAAATATTTTGAGAGGCCATAAAATGAAATGAAGCATCCTCTCTGCATTTACCCAAAGTAGTTTTGTTGACAACGTAGTAGCTATTTTATAACAAAATCTTACAAAAAAAATGTTCAAGAGATTGCCTATTTTTCATAGTTTTCTTTTAGCTTCTGAATTAAAAAATTATTATCTGCTTAGCATTAATCCTGAATTATTTAGAAATTCAGGTGGAAACACATATACATTTTTTAACAAGAACTATTTTAAACAATATTTCTCAGCTTGATAATACAGAGTGTATATCCTTTACTAACTGAGACAGAGATTTTCTTCTTATTACAAATTGAGTCATCTTTGCTGCAGCTTAAGGAAAATGGGACCTCATCTTTATTTATGACATGTCAAATCCCAGATGTATTATATTGGGGAGTGGGGAGATTATTTGGATGCTGAAGACCAGGTAAAAATATGTACGTTAACATCAATAACATATTGGCACTAGTAGAAGTTATGATGGTATTGTATTAATAATTTAAGACTGGTATTGTGATGAATATTAATGTTTCTGTTAATAACTATAACTTCAGTAGTTTGGTTTTTTTTTTAAACTTTTTATTTTGGGGGACAGCTGACTACAAAACTCTGATTTTAAACCAAAGGGGTTTAGTTAGTTATTTTACATTTAGTCATGTCACCTCATTGTCTTCCAGAACCCTGTAAATTTAGAATATGCATAAATTGTGTTTAACTCTTTAAAACTAAGGGTAAGAACCTTCCCTACTGTAATTGCATGCTGAAGCCCCAGGGCAGAAGGTCCAGTTGTGTCTGGCTTTAGCACTCGTATTCAAAGATGGCTCTTTAGCAGGAGATGTTGGGCGAACTAGCAAATAATCATGACCTAGTATTGCAAAAGTAATAATCAGGAGAGAAACTGGAAAACTCTCAGCTTTAAAAAAATCAAACTATCAAGGAGACATATTCAGATCCAACAGATCTTTCTAACATATTCCAGAAGTAAATCCAGGAAGTTTGGGATCCTCTAAACACAATACTATGGTGGACAAACATCATACAATGGTACCTATGAGATGATTTATTAAGCTGTAATCTTCTGTTCAAGCTCTCTCTTGTCACAGTGACCTGTGATGGAGTCAGTAGCACAAATCTCATAGTTCACTCTTTATTTGATATGAAACTTCCCCAAAACCTGTTGCGATAGGAAGGCTCTGCATGCGCTCCAAATACAAAGTTGCAGACTGGGAGCACAGCTGAGGCCAAGTAATATTTTAGCATGTTGCGACACTTCTGAGGCAGAGGCTTTTTCATCAGTTGTAAAAGGAGTGTGAATGGGGAGAAGCAGGTTAATGGGGGACCATGAACATTTGTCTGTTCTGCTGAACTGTGCTATACTTGTCTAAATTTTGTTACTCTTTTTATCCACTCTGACCGAGGAAGGAACAAGAATCATGCCATAAGGAAAAAAAAAAACAAACCACATTTCTTTTTAATGAATGTATCTTATCATCATTAAAATGTGTTAATCACCCAATAACCAGGGATGTTATTTAGATAATTATTAGACTTATGAAACAGAGGTTATTGAAAATGAACACTTAGCCACTAAAATTAATTCCACAGCATTTATGCTTCCTGCATTAACAAAAGGTAAGACTTGTATTTGGGTTTCAGTATGCATTTACAGATATGAAGTGAGGCCATTCATGATTTATTTATATTCAATTAAGTACGTGCTAAGAAAGAAGAGATGTCACATTGCCTATAAAAATGTTAGCAAACAAAGAGGAGTTTATAGGAATAAAAAAAATATTTTAGTCACAATTTTCTGCACATCCAGTATGTAGCATAGAACTGAAACAAGTTGCCTATAAAACTAGAGGCATAAATCAAGATGACCTGCCCACGGTTACCATTCCAGAGGCCTTTTCATGGGATGGAAGCTGATTTGCATTCAGTTCATGTATATTGACCTAGATATTTATTCCAACATTACCACCAAGACATCTAAGGATGTTTTAGGCTGGACGACGAGCTAAGTTCTCAAACAAAAGATGGCAATGCATCCACCTTATTCTGAATCAAAGAAGCCTAGACACCTTAAATATCACTAAAACAAGGAAAATGGAAAGTTTGTGAGTGCCACTAAACTGTAAAACAGTAATGCCACAGCTGGTAGCAGAAGCAGCAATACAGATGTATTAAGCATGAGGCTGTACTTTCCAGACTAAAGGAAAAAGTCTTCTGACCATAAGGTATTTACAATCTATAGAACAGTGATTGGGTAGAAATTTATCAAGAGATACAAAACCTTTTTAAAAAAAAAAAAAAAATACTGTTCACATTTTAAATAGACATCAAAATAGTCTATGTGAGGAATAGAGAGTGGTGGGAAGAATGAAAAAATAATTAAAACTTCATGTTTGGGGTATTTTTCCAACTTACTGACCACCCTTTTCCTCAGCACAGCTTCAAAATACTTTCTAAAGAAAAACACATTATTGGTTTCACAAAAATCTAGGTCTGACAAGTCACAGCAACAAGAGTGAACTACATTTGATGTTTTAACAGAGTTCAGCTTTGCCTGGGTAGTGACCAGTAAGTCTATTGAATATAAATACATCTTTCTTCATTACATAAATTAGATTTTTTTTCTTTGAGCTTTTGTTTGTTTGTTTGTTGGTTTGTTTTGGGGTTTGTTTTTTTCTTTAAAACAAACCCACACTGATTGCAAGCTTGAGATCATATTTTACCTTTCTGCGTAGGAAAGTTAGATAGCTTCGCCTGAGAGAAATAAAGGAAATTGTAGAGTTAGATTTGAGATAACTTTAAGCTACAATTGTCACTATATATGTCCTACATAAATACCATCTATATCATTCCCTTCCCATAGCTCTTAACAGGTACTATTATATTTGTCATTTATAGAAATACCTGCTGGTTTGTTTGTTTGTTTGTTTTTCTCCCTTGTGAACGTTATTCTCAGGTAGCCAGAGAAAAGTCAGTCTCAATATTTGAATGCTAAAATCTCTGGTTTACTATCTGACACTAATAGAATCATTTATCTAGATATGAAGGAGCTGGTTAAGACAGACACTTAAAACATTGGATCATGAGTCACACACCAGACATACATTAGGAGTTACTTATTCCTTTTTCTTTTCAAGGCAATGATTTCTAGATTTCTAATGATTCTGCTTGTAGCTTGCCATCATTATAACTCAAAACCAGGTGTCTTCACTCAATTAAAAAATGCCTATTTTTATCTACACCATAAATACAGCTAAGAAGGGCAAAAGAAAAACTCATAGATTCTTCAGCACTGTGCACGTGTGCAAAAACACATATTATGACTCCAAAAAGTGATATGTCATCTCCAAAGGAAAACAACAATCCCTGATCTTTGCAATGCCCAGCATCCTCTGGAAATTGTTTAGCACCACCAACTCTTACAAAGGTCATCTGTTTTTTTTTGTGGAGGAGTCACTTTTCAATGGTACCAAACTCACTTGTCTGCAGCATGATGAAAGCTGGCTACAGAAAGTTCTCTCAACTTGTTTGTATCACTTCCTATCAAAGGGCTTCCAAAGAAATGACTATGAAATCATTTGGAAAAGGATTTTTAGGTTTAGTGGGCAGATAAACATACAGAGGTGAACGTGCCTCATATTCTCAACATTAGGCTTTTTTTTATTACATTACTATCAAAAAGATAGGTGATCTGTAAAGAAAATAACAAGAATAGGATAATACAGAATAAGTAAAAAATATTAATAAAATATTCTAGGAATCCTTCAAAGCTTCATGTTGGTTCTTCCCTTTGTACACACATGTGCACGTCTTTCTTCCCATTTCTAAGTGTGCATTTTCTGAAATCAAAGGGTCTGCAATTTTTCAAAGCATATCGAGTTGCTTCAATAAAACTCAGGCAGTGCATAAAGAAAACAACCAAACAGCAGAAAAGAAATATCCTTTACTAAGCTAATTACTATGCTTTATACAATCAAATGAGGTCTGAAATTTTCTAATTACATAGAGAATATATGAATATTTCCTCTGGCATATGGGATTTAAGGAGTGAGTTTGAAAAGATATGAAAGGAAATGAGCACCTTGAGAGATTAAGTATGATACCAGCTTGATTCCATTACAATAATTTGTCAGCTGCTATCTGATTAAAATGAAACAGAATACTCAGGCTCCTTTTTTTTTATTATGATACTTATTATGACACTTATTAGAAAAAACTTATAATGAAGGTCAAGACTTTGTGTGATGACTTAGTAATTTTCAAGTTATTTACTATTATTTCTTTTTTCCTGAGTTTAGCATAAGTCCAGTCAAAATTTGTCAGCCAGTAGGAACTGTGTTTTCATTACAAGAAACCGGAAGCAATTTTGTGTAAAAAGCAAAGCTATTTCTTGAAGCTTTATGTGAGAGCTTAAAACCATGGAAATCTTGAGAAAAAGAAAACACTTGTTCAGAAAGAGTGAGGGAAGAAAGGGATATGAGGTTTGTATGCTTATTTCCATAGAGTGTATAGAATTGCATGGTAACTTAGTGGTGCTCACCTACCAGGTCTCAAGCATCCCATGGTAGAGGAGGATCTTGGTGCCAGTTTACATGGGCAAGGAAAAGCAGGGCCAAGCAATGGTCCTGGCTGCGTGGCAGGGCCAGTTTCATCCCCTGCCAGTCACAGTCAGTGTTAACTGTGCTGTTTCCTGAGAACTGTTCTTCCTGACAGTTCCTAATGTTTCCATTGACTCTGCGGGGCAACCAAAACACCTTTCACATTTCCCTCTTTCTCTCATCCTTCTGTCTACCACCAATAAACATAATTTCCTGCCAGCAAGTTAGATCAAATATTTTAAGGTGTTTATTTACACTGTAGTAAACTGTACAGATACACGTACACACACACGTAAAATGAAAATTGGGGCAGTAATATCTTGTGAGGACTGATGAAAGTAATCAAGATGCTTTTCCTCTTGCTACATCAAAAGATTAATTATACCTCCAATATGTTCAGATATAAGGAGTAGGACAATAGCTAAATATTATCTTCATGGTCTCCTGTACCTTATTAGTCTACATCAAATAGATTTTTCAAAGCTACCAGAGGTGTGAAAGAATAGGAAAAGAAAAAGACAAACTTGACCACACACATATATAAACTGAAGCATGGCTCACCTATTCTTACTTTATAGTAATGTTTAAGTTCTCAGCTCTAGTCCATGCCATGAAGCATCACTGTGTCTGCCATCTTGCAAGGCACCTGAGCACAAGGCGTATTTATAGATAAGACTGTGTAACAGAATATCTGTGTATAGCTTGAGGTATTCACACTGTTAGCATATTCCTTTGTGGGAAAAGCTGGACTTAAAAGTGATGAGACTACATGTTGCCAGACAGTCCATATAGATTTCTTACACACAATTCAAAAGCAAAACCTGTATTTTAAAAATACGCAAAAAAAAAAAAAAAATATTTTTTTTTTTTTTTTTTTAGGAAAAGGGGGGAAACATCCTGTGCCAACCACTTTGCTAGCACAGACTGGCTATTTTTCATATCAAATTGATGCAAGTCTATTAAGATCCTAATGGAAAGCTGGTGCTTTTATCTCACAAATGTTCTCATTTCAAAAAAGAGTAGAAAAGATAAAAGACCAGGCTTCATGTACAGGTCAATTTCTTAATAAATCATTTGATGTTTTAAATCACTTAATTTGCACTTCTATCACTTGATTTGCAGGCAACCTGAACTCTAAACTGTATTTCGCAGAGCATCATCTACTGTTCCGTTAAGGCATGCATGTGCAGGTAGAATGGGGCAGGCAGGTGGGTCTGAATGTTTTTCCACCAGCACAATGTCAAGTGGACAGAGTAATCAATTTGTGCCAGCTTAGTTAGAAACTTAGGCCACTAATCATTTGTCAAGCATTTTTATTCTAGGCAGGATGGCCCTTTATCTAACTTATTTTGTGTTTGAAAAGACTGTGAAATGTTTTATCCTTGTAATGTTCCATAAAATATGCTTCATAATATTAAATATGTACCAATAAAAATGTGCTTGCATGAATATGACAAATTAAAGAGATAATGAGCTAAAATAAATTTGCAGATGTATTTTACATATCAAAAAAGTAATAGAACCCTGCAGTTGCTTCAAGTAAATTTATTTGTTCTTTTCAAACGTGAGATTTTTATGCAGCATTTTAAATCCTTCATGCAAGGCCATCCCAAAAGTGATTTTTAAACAACATTAATTAATATCCTTATTATCCTGTCAGGGTAACATATTTAGGGAATGACCATTATCCAAAATTTTATTGTCAGTTTGCAAGAGTTTCTAAAGCATGCAGTTCTAGCAGTGACTAAAGCACCCAAAGCTTTTGTGTGCACCTACACAGGTGTGCATATTATTTTTCATATAAAAACCTTAAAATTATTTCCTTAGTTTTTTTCATTAAAAAACCCATGAATGAAAGGCATAGACCCTTTTCCATGAAATATGCAGCAGGTCTTCAAAGAGCTTCACTGATCCACACAATTTAAATGTCAATAAACCTTGTATTTCTTTCATGATGGTAATTTGTGGTGACAAGCATTGCTTTTTAACCCAGGCAGCCAAAGCCACTTTATAATTTCCTCTGATATATTATGCAGGGCTCTAGTTTGTTGGTGGTTTTTTTGAGGAGAGGTGTTTGTTTTTTAAATTGAAATCTCTCTTTAATGACTACCATCTTGAAAATATATATTTGGCAAGACTTTATCCTTTCACATTTCTTTCCCTTCCTTCCCAGTACTGCAGCCTCAGTATAGGTTTTCAAATACCTTTCTGCTCCTAAACTGTTTGGATAAGTTTGCAGGTTAAACAGTTGGCAAAACTATATAAATCCCACATTAAGTGTGCTGTCCGTCAGACTCATGCAGACATTAAAGATTCTGTAACCTCTTCAGTAGGAACCCGTTTGAAGCAAGCGTACAGAAAAACACCTACTTCCAATAATCGATGCTATTGTGGGCTTCTTTTAAGTCAATGCTACTTTGTGTGACTGTAGCCCTGTGTCATAGTTTTCTCTGCTAGATACCATGATATCAAATCCATTTAGCATTCATGAGAGCTGAACCAAGGACAGAAATTGTTTTCCTGGGCAACTTCTGACGTTTTCAGAATTATCTTTGTTTCTTAATGAAACAGATACATTTTGAGCATTTTAGTTAAAACAGCGTTTTGCAGGGTACAGCACTGTGGGAAAAAAATGTCCCCCTCAGCATTTGGGGTGGCTTTGTAAAAGTGACCAGTTCAATTCCTTGGGTTGCCTGATTCACAGAAAAAATTTTCATTTTAGATCAACAGAACAAAGCTTTCAACTACTTCTCACTTAGAGCTCTAAGTCAGAATTTAACCGTCTAATTAAAGACAGAATTTCCCTTCTCTGCTCTCATACCTTCTTCACGCTTGATAGACCTACTGATTGGACACATGAAGGAGGAGATGACTGAAAATGGTCTGGATGGATTTGCCAAGGATAAATCACACCTAACCTACCTGCTTGCTTTATGCACTAAAACGACTACATTTGTGGACAGCAAGAGAGCAGTGGATGCCATTTACCTGTACTTCAGCCAGGCTTTTGACACTGGGGTCCCTGGGAGCTGGGCAGAAGCCGACAGCGATCCCTGGCAGCAGAGACGGCCAGCAGCACCCAGGGCTGCATCAACAGGAGCAGAGCCAGGAGCTCGGGGCAGGGGTTGTCCCCTCTGCCCAGCACTCGCTGTTAGACCACATCTGGATACCGTGGCCGGTTTGGTGCCCCCCGGCGCAGAAAGACACGGAGAACCCGGAGCGAGTTCACCCCCGTGACGCTCAGGGCTGGAGGGTGTCCCTGTGAGCAGAGGGGGGGCTCCAGCCTGGGGCAGAGATGGCTTCGGGGGCACCTCAGAGCCCCCCAGTGCCTACGGGGAGGGGAGGGAGAGGGGACAGCCGGGCCCGTCACAGCCGTGCGTGGCAGGGCAACGGGGCACGGCAGGCGTGAGCTGAAACGAGAAGGGTTTGGGCTGGGTGCTGGAACCTCTCCCCGTGAGGACAGGCAGGCCGGGGGCAGGCAGAGGGACGGGCTGCCCAGGGAGGTCGGGCAGGCTCCATCCTTGGGGGGTTTCAAGACCCGGCTGGGCAAAGCCCTGAGCAACCTGCTCTGATCCCACAGCTGGCCCTGCTTGGAGCAGGGCTGCGCGAGGGACCTCCTGACGTCTCTTCCAACCTGAATGATCCTACAAAACCATAATTTTTCAGTAAAATATAATTTTCCAGAGAAAATATTCTGATCAGTTTTAATACTTACCCTTCCAGGTTTTCTTAAAAGAAAGCTCATTATCTATGCTCCCACAAACTGACAGGGAATTTTTAAGGTTCTAGAGGACTGATAGTAACCTCTTGGCTATTCTGCTAATTAATTATGATAATTTCTTGATTAAAATGTCACCAGGACAGACTCAGAGGATACTCTGACATACAAAATATATATATACATTATAATTTGATCACTTAATATTATTTATAAGTCAAAATCATAAGCATAAGAAACTAAAATTAACAAGGTTGATTCCACGCTGAAGCTAATTTTACATAATGTAATTGATTTGGTATTTATATGAATAAGATAGTGGAAAGATTTATGGGAAATATGAGGTTAGAAATGAAATAATTGTTAGGAACCGCAGTATGACTGGGAGGCAGCCATTCACCTCCTAGTTCAGTTTAACCACACAAGATCCTTTGTGTTGTTCAGAAATCGCACTGTTCCTCCTGAAGACCACTTGCTTGCTTTCTGTCAAGCACACGCTATGCAAAGCCTGCTTTCCCCTTTGCCATCCATCCTCCCAGCATTGTGTAAGCCATTGTTGAAATAAACCAAGATATTCATGGCTTTCTCAGATTGTTACTTTCCCCATGGTTGTTAATCTTGCTTCATTCCCTTTCATTTTGACACTCCAGAAATTAACGGAGCTTTTCATCAGTTCCAGTTTGTGGGACTTTGACAACCACTGAGAAAATACAGCCTCCTTTATTTGCTGAAACATTTCCCAACAAGTTGCTAAAGAGTAGCACAGAGGTATGGCACCCTCCCTGAAAATGTTTGATCATGCAATTATATCCAGAGGCTTCTGCATATCCCGAGCAACATGCGCTGCCTTTGCAGCTAAGTACACTTCCCTTAAACAAGCCTGAGGGACAGTCAGCTTTTTCAACAGAAAGAGATAAAGCATTTGGGGCCAGAATAACTCAAAGGAGATTCTCCAATGTGAATAGAGTCTATTTTCAAATTATTAGAGAATCATTTTGCTGCCACTTTGAGTATGCTTTGTCTGAGATGTCAGAAGGAAATAAGAGCAGAGGCTGTTGTATGGGAAAGTCGTGGAAACAAGCCAACAGCTCACATCAAACCTGTAGTCTTACAGCAAGATTTTCTACATTTAATCTCATAGGGTGGAGATGTCCTAATGCTCAGTTTCTTTATTAACTGGGAAAATATTGGAGGACCCAGAAACCTTCCCAGTATCTCAGGATGAAACAATATGATCATGAACGTCACCTAACCAGAGTCTAGGTTACCTGGATCCAAACATAAACATCAGATGCCCTGTCTTAGTAATCACATTAAAATTCAGACTGCATAGAAGCAAGGGAACATCAAGCCTCTTTTTATCAGGTGTCAGGAGGCAGAAGAGAAGTTTTCTAATAGGCAAAATTTATCTCTAAGGAAAATCAGCAGCAGCTTGAAAAATGATCACTGGATGCAGGTTACTTCATTTCTGTTTTAAAAGGCCAAACCCTGGATGAAGGAGTCAAAAAAGAAGGTAAAAGTAGGAGGTTTCCCAAGACCAAAGAAGTTCCAAGCAGAGCAGAGGTGGGCACTGGCGCTGCCAGCAGAGATGCCGCAGCTGCCCTGGGGAAATAGTTTTACTTGAAACTGGTCATTTCAGACCATGGAAACAGGCATAGGATAAAGACATTTCAGAGGTTTAAATTCCTGAATGGAGCCAAGAAGAAGTAAATAAATAAATACATACCTCGCAGTTGCTTGGAAAAACTTGGCTACTTTTGACTAGTTTTCATATTGCATAATCTTGCCAAGCTATTAAGCAGCAAGATAGCTTCTAGATCATATGTTCCTTCCCTCCACGGCTTCAATGACAAGTAAAGAAAGGTAAATCACCTTGCTTACCACATGCCTGAGGCAAAGCTTAATCTAAAATATTTCAAAGCTAATAAAACCTGAGTTAGCAGAGAAAAATGTAGAATTCAACCTCAGTGGGAAAACAAGGTCTAATTCCTTCACACGTACATGGCTGTGATTAGCTTTCTACACTTAAACAGGATTTGCAGTGTAACAGAGCTCCTCGCATGCAGAGAATTAAATGCAAACATACACACTTGCTGGCTCAGGGCCTGCAACACTGTCTTTTGCTCCATTGCTGAATTATAGTTTTACCTAACTCTGTTCCTCAGAAATCACCAAGAAAATATTGAAAAGCTGTAAAAAACAAAACAAAACAAACCCATCAGAAACCATCCTCAACTATTTAGACAGCTGACATATATATTTAAAGATGTTTACAAGAAAATTAATTGGAATTTTACAATTAGTAAATTGGTTTTCCATTCATTCATTACATGCAAAAAGAGATTTTCTGCAGTGACAATGCGACCAAATTAGTTCTTTCCGGTAGATTTAATCTGACTTTTCCATTTTACGCTTTTAAGTGATGTCACATTTTCTTCTTGTCTAGGCTAGATTTAAATTGTGTGATTGTTAAAATTGGACTCGTCTATTGAAAAGCTAAAAGATTTTTTGAATTAAAGTCTCACCTTTTATTTGGTTTTTTTATTGAAAATTTCCAGAAAAGGATTAAAAATCAAAATGAAGCTGTGTGATAGTTAATGTTCTTTTTTATTATTTTAAAAAGCAAACACTAAATCTATGTATAAGCACGTAAGTGGAGGGTGGTATTATAAAGGTAATAGCCAAATAGTAGAGAGAAGCACAATCAAGTTTGCTTGAGATTAAGCCATAAAGATTGTGAAAGTATATAAATAAAGATCAAACTTCAGGGTTTTTTAAGTCACAGTAGAAATCCTTTGGAGTTCAGTCATTAGTCTGGGTGCTTAAAGGTCGTATCTTTCTCATCATTAAGAAAACTATATGGATTGATAACAATATACGCACATTCTACTTGAGAATTTGGTCATAGCCATTTATAACTGTGAACAGAGAGAGAGAGAAGAAAAAACTCTCAAGGCAATAGAGGAGAGCTCTGTCCAAGTACACGTTAAGAATGTATTTCATTATCATTTCTGACACTAGAAATATACTTTAGGTTCGGACTCAAGGATTTTGTAGAACTAAGATGTGACTATTTTATTTTTCAAGATCACCCTAGGTTTTTCCATGAACTTTATCTTTTTTTTTTTTTTTTCATTATTTTAATCAGGTTCTCATTAATGAACACAGTTATATTATTGCTGAAAGAACAACACCCAGAAAGTAACTCTACAGAGGCATGAGTGTTAATCATCTGTTTAACTCACCCAAGTTTCTACTGAAACTTCCTCAGACTAAGAAGGAATTTCCATTTCTACAACATGTTAATCAAGAGTAAAGAAAACACTCCATTAAAAAGCACTTTTGAAGCAAATATTTTATCTTTAGCATTTCTTTAAAGATTGATGATCCTACAAGAGCCATTGGTACGTAACAGGTATTGATGTCTTCATACGATCTTTCCCAAACACACACTTTTTGGGGTAATTCCTCTTCACCTTTTAAAGAATAGCTCCATTAACTTAAAATTAATTACTTGTTTTAAGAAAATCATGTATGCTTAACCATAAATTCAGTATTTCTTTCTACTCTGAAACATGAATAATTGTGAGTGTGTAGAATGTAAGGGAAAAAAGAGGTACAGTGAACAAACATGTACTTTCCTGCAGTTCAAATATTATTACACATTCCATCTCCAGCATCCTATTTCCCTTAAGAATTTGTAAATATTTAGATTTACTATTCTTATTATCACCTAACAACTCTATTTATAGAACATTTTCCATTAATTCAACATTCTTAACACATGCAGATGCCATACAAAAACAGATGGGATGTTGAAAAGATGGGGATTTTATTCATATATTAGGTCAGGTGAATATATATTCCCAAAAAAAACAAACAAAAACCCCACAACTTCCCTCAGTGTAACACTCATTGCAATGTTTCCTTGCAATACTCTTTTTTCTTTCTAGCTTAGTATACTACCTCCTGAGATAACATTCACAGCAGTAAGACTATTGTTGTGCAAATAAAAATGAACTCACAATGGAATACGAAAAATTCACAAGGAAATTCAGTAAGATTTATTGAACTGACCTGCTACTTTGAAAGAGGCTGAGGAACTCTAACTCTACCTCTCTATCACCCCATTGTGCATGCTTCTGTGTAAAGTTCTGGATTTGATTTTTTTTTTCCTTCCAGGGAATACATGAAACAGATCTGCAGCACCAACTGCCAGCTTTTCTGTGGATCCAATAACTTCAAAGTAATTCAGTGTCACTGTTTATGAAAATGCTGCAAGAATTTTTAGGCAGCTACGAGATTGTTCTCATGCTTGGAGTCTTTGTGTATTAGCAATATCATTTTTATCAGTTTCTGCATACCAAGATAAATGAATGCTTTGGGTGCTATGAGTCCACAGAAAAATAATAAAGCAGTGTACAAATAAAAAGAAACATTTTTCTTGTTTTTTTCTTATTGTTTTGGCTAAGAGATAAAGTAATTTGTTTATCAAATATTTTCTGGCAATTTTTTTGCAGGCAAAAAATTGTCCATGAGAGGAGAATAGGGCTTTTCTTGTGTTCCCTAAACTAGCTGGTTTTAATCTGACCTCAGGTACACCAAATATCTGTCTTCCTCTCCACTTAAGACAAATTTCCTGTATGGAGTGTGAATCACTCCTTGCCTGTAGAATGGAGTTAATTTATGAAAGGGAATAGTAAGGCCTTAGCCTTTGTCAACCAGACATATGACTAAATTTACTGATAATTGAAATGTGAAGTCTTTCCAGACGTCTTAAGACTCACAAGCACAATAATCTAAAAAAAAGAAGCAAAATGTGGAAGTAGAAACTCAGGACTGAATTCTACACATTTTGTTAGGTGAAGAAAGGCAAAACTAAGAAGAAGAAAAAAAAAAAAGACCTGCCTTAAAAACTGGCTGTATAGTGTGTGTATATGGTGGTCATTGTTAAAATAGATAGAATCATAGAATCGTAGAAGGGTTTGGGTTGGAAGGGACCTCAAAGGCCATCTAGTTCCAACCCCCCTGCCATGGGCAGGGACACCCTCCACTACACCAGGTTGCCCAAAGCCCCATCCAGCCTGGCCTTGAACACTTCCAGGGAGGGGGCATCCACAGCTTCTCTGGGCAACCTGTGCCAGTGCCTCACCGCCCTCATCATAACAAATGCCCTCCTTATATCTAGTCTGAATCTACCCTTTTTCAGTTTAAAACTGTTACCTCCTGTCCTATCACTACAGGCCTTGGTAAAAAATCTCTCTCCATTGTGCTTAGAAGACTCCTTTATATATTGAAAGGCCACAATATGGTTTCTCCAGAGCCTTCTCTTCTCCAGGCTGAACAGCCCCAACTCTCTCAACCTGTTTTCAGAGGTGTTCCAGCCCTCTGATCATTTTTGTGGCTCTCCTCTGGACCTGCTCTAACAAGTCTGTCTGCCTTGTGCTGTGCACCCCAGAGCTGGACGCAGTACTCCAGGTGGGGTCTCATAAGAGCTGAGTAGAAGGGCAGAATCACCTCCTTCAACCTGCTGGCCATGCTTCTTTTGATGCAGCCCAGGATACAATTGGCTGCTGGGACTGCTGGAGCACATTGCTGGCTCATACCCAGTTTTTCACCCACCAATATCCCCAAGTCCTTCTCTGCAGGGCTGCTCTCAATCCATTTATTCCCCAGTCTGTACTGATATTGGGAATTGCCCCAAACCATGTGCGGGACCGGGCACTTGGCTTTATTGAACTTCATCAGGTTCACATGGACCCACACCTCAATCCCACTGTCTATGTCATTAACAAAGATACTGAACTGTTGTGGTCCCAATAAGGACCTCTGAGGGACACTACTTGTTACTGATCTCCATTTGGACATTAAGCCGTTGACTGCAATTTGTTGGATGTGGCTGTCCAGACAATACCTTATCATCAAATAGCCCATCCATCAAACCCATATGTCTCCACTTTAGTGATAGGGATGTTGTGTGGGATCACATCAAAGGCCTTACACAAAGGCCTTTGTGTAAGTACACTTGACTTGAACGTGCAGTTAAGAGTAAGTTTACCGCCTTTAAAATAAAGAATCGACTCTTTCCTCAAAATTCAGGAAACGATCACTTTTGGCATATGGTATGTCAATGCTTTCATTGTATTAAATAATGCAGTAATAAGTTATGGATCACAAATAAAATATGAAGTAAACATTTGTTCTGAATGAAAGCTCTTTCTTTTTAGCTGAGAGTGAGCTCAGCCAGCTGTAATTCCCAAATGCACCAGGAACAGACAAAGCATGTTTACTAGAGCACACAGTTGAAGTAAAGGAAGTCCTGACTCTAAGCTGGGCTGATAAGACCCCCATAAGGCAATGTGGAGATACTTTTCTAGGACACTGCATCTGGCTTGGTCTCCTTTAAAATTAATTCACATGAAATTTTCTACCCTTCAGAGACTGCAATCAGGTCCTACATGTGGGAGGGACAGAAAAAAAACAGCTAGGTTAAAAATTTTACCCAAACTTTTCATTATCAATCAAACATAAGCTCAATCCAAAAGTTTGATGTGTGTGGGGGGGTTCTGTAATTCTAAACATTGTGTGATTAAATACAGATACGATTTAATGGTTTAGCAACAGATATGAAAGAACATTGACCCTGGGCTTTCCTGATGTTTCATTTTTCTGACACATCTAATACCATCTGTTGCTATTGATTAATTTTTCTCTATGTCTTTCAAAAGCTCACATCTTTGCTCTGGTTGTTTTGTAACACACTCCTCCCTTTTTTCATCTCTGCTTTATTTCTGCCACAGTACCAGTGTGATATACTTTGCTATCCTGTCTATTGTCTTTTTGCATCTCTCCTCAGTGGAAAAACAAACTACTGTTGTACACTGCTGGCTCCTTCATGCTTGGAGCCTGAGCAGCACAGAAGCGATGCTCTGCCTCCTTGCAGGACTGAATCCCTCTAGGAGCAACCTGTCAGCTTGGGAAGCCCTTTATTGATTCATGAATTTTGAAGTACAGTTGCTGTCTTCCCAGTTGCAATAATTGCGACTCTCGGTAAATAAGTATTATCTCTAACGTAAGCTCCATTAAGATGACATTCCTCCCCTTCTAACCACTTTAAATAGTCTAGCATTTTTTTGACCTGAAAGATTAGTTTGGGTTTTATCCTGAACTTTCAGTATAAAGTGCTTTGTCCTTCCCAAATAAAATAATAAACTTAAACCCATGAGGGTTTACACTTATTTTTATTTATTTTTTTATTTTATTTTTCAGTAGCATAATGGTTTGTGTGCAAAGATGATATTCCCCCAGATTTATCTTCTCTCAGAATAATAATCAGTAACCAACTAACTGTTAACTTTCAGAAAGCTCAGCCAAAACCAACAGCTAATGAAGGTGTTTCATAGAAAAAGCAGAAGTTCACAGCAAGTGTTTTTAATAGTGGGACAGCATTCATTAAGCATCTTGAATTTTATGGATATCAGTGTAATTGACATTGCCAATGTATAAGTTTTTTCTCATCACTGGTATTTTACATTACCACATGGGATGGACTCCAAAATAGGGCTATTTGTTACTTTTAAAAGAAGTAAGGCTATGTTGTTTACCTTTTCTTTTTATTGTCATGAAAAGTAGATTTCATAGGTTCTCTAACACTACAACAAAGAGAAGAAATGAAAATGAAAATCCCACCTCAACGCACAAAAATATTGATTGTTTTCTCTATGTATCCATCCTGTTATACAATGCAAATAAAATAGCACAATTATGGTTGTTCAGATTATAGTAAACAGCTTGGAAGTAACTTCTGCCATGTAATAATTCTGCATATGAAGCCTTATCACGAGGCTAGAGGTTTGAACATAAGAGTTTAATTATGATATTGAAAGATCCTCCTGAATCTTCCTTCCTGATTACCTCTTCCTTCCAATAGGTCAACATGCAAAATTTTCTCTCTCTCTCTCTCTCTGCATATATATATATTTACACACATATTGCTTATACAATTCATTTCCTCCATTATATATATATATGCCTTCCCAATATATTCATTATGCCTTAGCCTGTGACTGTTAATTTTTATGTACTATTTGCTATTTATTGTGGTTTAAACACAGTTATTTTCTTGTCAGGATAGCTTAGGAGAGGTGGAAAGAGGAACATGAAAAAAGAGCAGCTAAGTGAAAACTTTGAAAACTGAAAGAATGGGAAACAATATTTTATCTAATTATGTTCTTTTTAATAGAAAAAAACTCATAGAAGTCATAATTAAAAGAAAATATTTATTTTGCTTTTTGAAATAACATTACAAAAGGAGTATCAGAATAAAATGTGCAAAATTACATGGATCATGATCATGAGTTCCTTGCTACTTCCTTTTTTTTTTGTAAAGGAGTCAGCTATGAACCATACTTGCAGCAGTCCTCGTAGGATTGGCCAACAGAGAAGATAACTCCCCTTGGAACATGCAAGATGCTCTGATACAAAAATTTCCTTTGTTTTCAACTTTTTTCCAAACTAGCTAAAAACCACTGACCCCCAAAATTCATCAGTAAAAACATGAAGTTAACTTGAAAGATAATTCATTGGGTTTGATTGTTTCTTCACTGACCTGAGGTTTTCATCTGAGAGCTTCATCTTGTGCCATTCTCATCGATACTCTTTCGACATTTCCTTGCAGAGATAAATTTTTATAAGAAGATGTGAGTATAACATGGGAGAAAGTCACATACTTGCTCCAGGGTCCAGAACTGGCTTTTCTTCTGCTCTGCAGGTTGAACTTTTATGTTCTTCTCTCATCAGTTCAAGTCCATTATGGCATGTTCTTCTTTGTGTACGTCCTCTAAGCATCTATGTATAATACCTGCTTGTCTCAAACAATTGGAAGTAAGATACACCTCTGCTTGAGATAAACTGGGTGGATGCTGAAGAGGGAAAATAACTTGAGATCAAACAGAGGTTTCTGCTTCAAGGATGTCTCTGCTTTACTGAACTTTACAAAGAACAGCTGTCGCCTCATGCTTTTTCTTTCAAACTGCTCAAGCAGCCTTAATGTCCAGCGACTCTCTAGTGACAGCATACGACTGTGGCTTACAGGAGAATGTCTGCTGACAGATACAGAATCGGCAGATGAAGAGTCCTGTAAATTAAAACAAATAACATTTTTTTTAGATAATAACATCCAATAGCTTCACTTTTTATTTTATTTATTTAGTATTTGCAAATTATATAAAATATGCCACTTGCTGGATACAGACTGAACTTACTTCTGAAGCCAGGAGAAGTCTTCACCAGTAAGGAGCAGGATCGTGCGCTCTGCCTGGCTACTTCAGAGAACACAGAAGGGGAAAGAGCATCTCCAAGGTAGATGCTGAAGATGGCTTTAGAGATAAAGCTGGTGACTTATAACTACCCTTTTAACAACTTTCAAGGTGCACCAGTGATTTGTGGTAAATGCTCATTATGTGTTTGCTAACAATACCCTGTTCTTCCAGAAGATAGAAAACTAAAATAGATTGACTTACAGCCTACCTCTTGGGATAGACTTTTATTATATACTCTGAATTTAGATAATTTTATTAATATTTACCATTTGTAATGCATTTAGTAGATGGTTACTGAAACTATTTCTTCTTGATGCTTTCTTACATATAATACAATACTCTTCTCTCCCTCTGTGTCTTGTAGGGAGAGAGAACAAGAGGCTTTGATCTAACACCTAAATAATTCCAGTAGTATTTCTAAGATAGCATTCCTACAAAGTAAGATTACTCATTAAAAATATGTGATACCACTACTACCAACAGCAAAATCATACTGCTGGATGTATTGTCACAAAAATAGTACTCACTTCCTTTGCTCCAGGGCTGCCTAGGCTTGGTTTTCGAGAGATAACACTTATTTTCTTGTTCAAAAGGCACTCAGGTCTTCTAGGAAAAAAAATTATATACTAATTGTTCTGACGAAACAATCTATCACAAGTTCTCCTCTATAAGTCTTTAGACAGCAAATTTTCCTAAGTACGTTTATATTCCCCAAGTCCTATTGTACTGGTCACGTTAGTTGATACCAATCAAACTTACTATCACTGAAGGCCTCTATCCAAATGATTCAAATCAACAGAGGTTAGGTGGACCAAATTCAGACTGGCCACTGTACCCTTTAAGGCAAACGCAGAAACTACAAGAGCAGTTAAGTTCAAGGCAGCAATGACTCACTGCTTAAGACTCAGCACGCAGATTCTGGTTTGGTAACGTGGATAACAGTGGGCGTGATATACAACAATATCACCTATGCATAGTATCTTTTGGATCAGTAAAAGGTAGCTGGGGCAAATAGGACAGTGAATATATTCTCTTGTGCAAACTCCTTACCCCACTGCTTCATGTTCTGAGTTAACTGGTTCATTTCAGTAAAAACACCACTCTTTGACCCTCTGTAGCACGTGCTGGATTTTTACTTTCTGCTCAGTAGAGAAATATTGAAGTAAGACTATTGCTAGAGCAGAAAAAAAAAAATCACAGCAGTGAGTTCTGGTCTCTTTCTCTATCCATCTCACTTTTTAATATAATTTTGATGGAATACATTCATGATAAGGTAATATTATCTCAGCGGTCTATGAGAGAACTTAGAAACAGAGCAGTGGATTCTAGCAACATAGCTTGAAATCAGCCTCATGAGAAATCAAAGCAAGCACTCTCTCTCATGGTCACACAAGCAGTACACTAGCTAAAAATAAGGATGAAAAGAAGGCTAATGTTTACCTAGACTATAAAAGTAGGTGGTTAAGATGAGATATGCTGTGAAATAGTTCTAAAAAGACTAAAAATAACAGCTTTTTTTTTTTTTAAGTTTCTGACATGCAATGTTTAATTATTCTGTATGAAAATTCAAATGTACTTTAGCTAAAATATGGATGAAAATGCACTTCTAGATTGAGTCACTTATCAGTATTTAGGGACAGCACATCATAGGCCCCATAATTCTTGAATTTGTCTACCTGAATCATTCACATTAAAAATTAGCTGGCTTCTTTTAAATATTACTGTACAAAGCAATTGTAAAATGTTCATTTCACCAAGGACTTTTACATCCATTATATACTTTGCTAAGACTGCATTACACGTTTGTAAATAAAATATTCTCCTACAGATCAGCCTAAATGCTAAAAGGCAAAATTACAGCTTAGTTGAGGAACAAATACGATATTGAGTTCTGGGCTATCCAAGGTCAAGAAGGTTGTCCAGAAACCAGAGTTCAGGGAAGGGTTAGTAAAGGGACCTAAGAGGAGAAACAGAGCTCATTTATTCTGACACAGAGCTCAGGAGTTAGTCACAGCAGCCGACTCGAACGACAGTTGCATAAGTGAGAGACTCGTCCCAGGTAGTAGCAAGTGGTATAAGGAAGCACAATGGTCACTGCACTTTCAAACCGCACTTTAGGAAGAAGTTTTTCATTAGGAGGGTAGTGTACGACTGGAGCAAGACAGAAAGAGACATTGTGAAATCTCCATCTTTCCAAAACTCGGATGGAGAAAAACACAAGGAGCTGATGTCGTGTTTGAAAGTGCTGCTTTGGCAGGCCAGTGAGACTAGAGGACTCCTCGAGGTATCCCCCAACTAACATTTGTATGGTTATATGAGGTAAGCTCATTCAATTTGTTTATTAGTAGAACTCCATTACATATGTCTAAAGGAATAAAAGTGGGAAACAAATGTCTTGTATTCTTTCTTTTTTCTTCTTTTTTTTAAATGTTCAATCTCAGACAGCAGTAAAAACTATACAGGCCAAAAAAAGATGTGAAAACCCTTACAAATCCACAAGCTTGAGACAGGAATAGGAATATGGACATTTCTTCCTAACCTCATATTATTTATTAAAGTGTCAACCCTTAAAATCTGTATTAACTATTCTTTTTATACTAGCCAGCCAAAGAAACTACACCTGCTTCCTGTAGAAGATTGATGGCAGGCTGCATTCAAAAGGAAAAAAAAAAAAATCTTGTATATTTGAAAAATAAATTGATATAAATATTCTATTTCTACTGTGTCCAGTTCTGGGCTCCCCAGTTCAAGAGAGACAGGGAACTGCTAGAGAGAGTCCAGCGGAGGGCTACAAAGATGATGAGGGGACTGGAGCATCTCTTGTATGAAGAAAGGCTGAGAGAGCTGGGTCTGTTTATCCTGGAGGAGACTTAGAGGGGATCTCATCAACGCTTATAAATATCTAAAGGGTGGATGTCTAGAGGAAGGGGCCAGACTCTTTTCAGTGGTGCCCAGTGACAGGACAAGGGACAACGGGCACACACCAGAACACAGGAAGTTCCATCTGAACATGAGAAAAAACTTCTTCACCTTGAGGGTGACGGAGCACTGGAACAGGCTGCCCAGAGAGGCTGTGGAGTCTCCTTCTCTGGGGATATTCAAAACCAGCCTGGACACCATCCTGTGCAACCTGCTCTGGGTGATCCTGCTGTAGCAGGGGGTTGGACTAGATGATCTCCAGAGGTCCCTTCCAACCCCTACCAATCTGTGATTCTGTGATTATGATAAATATAATTCTATCAAGCTTTAGCAGAATTTTTATTTTCTATTTCCTTAGGAAGTAATCATATTTTTTACAGTTTCTCCTTGTATATGGTTAAATAACTTTGAACTATTAAGAGAAGAAGCATATGTCTCTTGCTGGATAAACTTCCTCTTCAGATACACAGTTGTTTGAAGAAGCTATTTCTATAATTCATATGTTTCCTCTGTTTTCAAATTGCAAAAATTTTGCTTCTTTCCCTCTTTGTGTCCTCAAATTAAACAGGGTTTTAGCTATATGTTGTGAATTATTAGTTTGATTAAGTATCTTTTTATTTCAATGATACACTGATTAATTTCATAGTCTGAAAAGTCTGTCCTTTGCTTTTCAAGAGGAAAACCGGGGACTTTATCTTTAGCTTGAATTTTTCAGCAGATAAAACGGCAAATTCTGGATTTCTGCAAAACTTGTAAGAAAAAAAATAATTAAGGAAAAATGTTCTTGTAATTTTAGCACAACATGCATACTATTTTGGTCATGTATCTTTAATCTACATGTGTTTTTTTTGCTTTGAATTTCTGTAATATTTCACTGCATTCACTTTTCAGTTAAAGGGTTATGAGGGAGTGAACTTAACCATTGATTCATTCTGCCACAGGGCATAAACTTGATTTGAGCTACATATTCTTGAGTTGAAATGTCTTGATAAATATGAAACATTTTGTGTTCTTTATTAATCAAGAAGTTTTGTAATTTTGCCCATTGTAGCAATTAAACTTTTTTTTAACTTAGAAATTAATTTTGAATTCATAAGCATAGCAGTTCATTGTCATAATCCTGTCAGTACAATATAATGAGTACCAAGGAGAATACAAATGGAGTTGTGACAACTAAAAGGAAGAATTATTCTGAGACTCATGGAGAGAAGGAAGGGGTTCCTTAACAAAAAAGATGACAAAAAATTTATTTTATCAAGCACTTTGAAAAGAAATCTGCTGCTGAACCAAACATTAAAGACAGCCATATCTTACCAACCAATTGAAGAATCACAGAATCACAAAATGGTTAATGTTGAAAGGGACCTCGGAGGTCTTTTGGTCCAACCTCCTCAAGCAGGGCCACCTACAGTCAGTTGCCCAGGACCATGTCCAGGCAGCTTTTGAACACCTCCAAGGATGGAGACTCCACAACCTCTCTGGGCAACCTGTGCTAGTGCTTGATCACCCCCACAGTGACAAAGTGTTTCCTGATGTTCAGAGGGAAACTCCTGTGTTTCAGTTTGTGTCCATTGCCTCTGGTCTTGTCACTGGGCACTGCTGAAAAGAGCCTGGCTCTGTCTTCCTTACACCCTCCCTGCAGGTGTTTATATACATTAAGATCCCCCCTGAGCCTTCTCTTCTTCAAGCTGAACAGTCCCAGCTCTCTCAGCCTTTTCTCATAGGAAAGATGCTCCAATGCCTTCATCATCTTTGGGGCCCTTTGCTGGACTCTCTCCAGTATGTCCACATCTCTCCTGTTCTAAGGAGCCCAGAACTAGACACAACACTGTGAGTATGGCCTTGCCAGTGCTGAGGAAAGAGAGAAAGATCACCTCTCGACCTGCTGGCAATACTTTACCTAGTGCAGCCCAGGATATCATTAGCCTTCTTTGCAGCAAGGGTACTTTGCTGGCTCGTGTTCACCTTGGTGTCCAGCAGAACCCCAGGTCCTTTTCTGCAAAGCTGAACACTTTAAGTCAAAGGACAATAAAAAGTGTAGTTACTGTTTCACAGTCACTTTTTTCAGCAGATAGTCAAGGACTTGACCAGAGAATTTAAAATCAGGAATACCTGAATCTTTATGATCCATTTTACCATTATGATGCACAGTAATGTTACCCAACTTGTCATGTTTCTTCATGCAGATAGGCCAGGATTTTAGGGGACTGTGTGTGATACTATGTGAAGCTGGGTGCTCAGCAGCTTTTACAGGATTATTATTATTAAAAGCTTTAACATAATTTTTCAGTTAAGGTTGCTCTCTCCCCTAAAATGAGAGCCAACATGCATCTCATTTTTTCCTATCAGTTAAAGGGGAGATGATAATTAATTTTCTGTCTCATCAGTTGCTTTCAAAATTCCTTTCTTTCAGCAACTTCAGTATAACAAAGGAGTCTATTGACACTTCATGTTTCCTGTGTTGTGCCAAATATAGACACCCTAAAAATGGCGCACACACTTTACTTCCTACAATTTCTAGCAAAAGAGAAGAAGAAACACCCTTAGTAATGTGAAGAATCAAAATGTGGGAAAAGAGGTGGATTTGAATAATCATCCCAATCTGTCACTGTTTCTTGTCCTTTTCTCCTGAAAGAAGCTTAACTGGTTTTGCATCATCTTTAGTTCTCCCGTTGTTCATCTTGCTCTTTTCTTCACATTTCTTTTTTTAGGTTTGCTCATTTTTGATTTTCTTTA
Source organism: Balearica regulorum gibbericeps (assembly GCF_011004875.1). Classification (NCBI taxonomy): domain Eukaryota; kingdom Metazoa; phylum Chordata; class Aves; order Gruiformes; family Gruidae; genus Balearica; species Balearica regulorum. The sequence continues at coordinate 155,373,857 of NC_046184.1, read as the reverse complement.
GCAGGCCAGAAATTCATCTCTCAACCACCCCTTCCTGCAGATCTCCCCCAATGTACTTCCTTTCAACTCCCTAGTGCCCACAATACACTTTATCCCACAACAAAACAAGAACAAAATGTTACTGGTCTGTGTTTTTACAGCCAATTTGCTATAATCACTTTCCTTTGTATTATATAACAGAAAGTACAGTACATCATCTTCAAGAACAGGGAGGCTTCGTCTCAACTATTTTTAATGGATTTCTGTTTGTGCTCTCTTTCCAACTTCTTTTCTGCAACTCCCCTGCTATCTTTCTCACACTCCACAGTGCCTGGTTTGACAATAAACACTGAATTTTTGACCCATGTGGTCCAGATCAATTGAGGCAAAGAATTGTTGAATCTGGATAGGTAGTGGTTTTTACATTTGTTAAAGATTAAAAAATAGATGTAACCTGGCACACAGCATGTAATACGTAAAATACTGAAGTTACTTTAAGTTACATATTTTATTTCTCACTGAATGAAATACTGAAGTTTTGTTCTTTTTAGGTGTCTTGGCCTATTTTCTTGGAGAAATCATTCTCTTTTTCCTTTGAGGAATCCTTATTTCTTTCCCTTACACTTTCATTTTAATTGGATTATTGAGTTAATTTTCCCCTTCTCTCCTCTTTGTTTCTTGTATAGTTTTAGTGTTTTATTGTCACCCAACATAGAGTTTAATTATTTTCTGATTATAGGCCTCAATCATTCTATTCTTTGCAATGTCTTCATCAATGTCAACTCATGTTTTTAAGTGGTAAGGCCACAGGGAAGCTAATGGGCTCACAGAAAACCCACCCTCGAAGTTTACCTTAGGAGACAAACTTATGGGAATCTTTAAGGGTGGGGTTTTTTTCTAGAAAAGAGACTTACGCAGCTTCTCTCCTTTATAGCTTTCTGATGAACTAAAGAAATGCTGACCCCTATAATACAGGATTTAGGAAAGCACAGGGAGTTTTTCTTTGCAATGTTACTAGGATCACATTTTATTACTGGATGTAAACATTGAATAATGCTTGAGTGAGCATTACAGTGAGCACATGTGGTTAGGAAATTAGCAACTGTCTCTATAAGGCTGAAAAAAATAAATGACAGGTACCAATTAGGTTGTTCCTGTTTTTAATTTTTATCTCAAACCTGATGATACTTGAAAAACTGAAGCATTTCTTTTCTACTCCAGTATTCTTACTGCTTCTGTTTCCAATTCTTCCAGCTCTCCTCACATCTACAATGCCAACCAACAATCAGCAAAATGAGAGACGGGGAAACCTAAAAGTGGATTTTCTTTGTCAAGCAGTGTTGTTAGAAGCCTGAACAACATGGAAGTGCTCACTGAAGATGGACTACTGCTTTGATTAGCAACAGTAAGTTTATTAGATATACATTACTGAAAGCACCCTTCCGTGCTTCAGAGACCACAATGAAAAGCATGCAGAATTTTATATGCTGTGGCAACTAGTGCTTACTATTTTAAAAGCAAAAGAAAATAAACAAGTACAATAATTTAAAACTATGGATGTGACACAGGGTTATGAAAATTTTAAAAATAAATAATTTAACAAATACATTCCATTCTTCTACCTGATAGCCACATGTTACTTCAGCCACAGGTACCATGAAGCATGACTATTTCCTTTAATTCTAATAATTTTGGAGTGCCAGATGTCCTACCCCATTCCGCAAGCTCCTTCCTGCTAGCACATTCAGATCACTCTATTAAATTTCCACTGATAGTGTGCATTTTGGGGCATGGGAGGAAAGATGGTTGAAACAGATTTGTTTTATAAGTGTGGTATACAAAGTGCTGAAAAGCTGGATTTCTATAAGGAGAAAATTACAGTTGGATTGGATACAGATGTTAGCAATGGATGGAAAACAGATATGGTGGTCATTTGGGGTGGCATACATTTCACTGAGCTTGAGTTACCTGTAAAGTAGGCATGTACATTAGGAAGTGATTAATCACCCCTTCTAAGTCTCTGCTCCTCTGAAATGACCATTTCCGGAGAGTCTTAGCCCGCTACACTCTACTTTTCTAAAGTTAAGCAACATAGGTCCTATCTTATCTTACTATTCACTGGCTTTCTTAGCTTTCTAGAAAACACATTATGTATGCATCAACAGTAGCTTTTCTGTGTCAAGCACTGTTGTTTATTAGTCTATTCTAGAAATTTTTATTTTGAAAAATTATGTCAACTTGCACTTGAGACTGTTTACAGGCAGCTCCAGTAAAGCCATATTTTCCCCTTCTGGAGGCAAATAATATATTTCAAAATGTGCTAATTACTGTAAGAGTGCCGTTGAAAATATGACAGTCTATATTTATATTCAAATACCATGTTTACAGTTTGACTTTTTTTATTTTATATTCTTAGAACTAAGTGCATCCTCCCCTTTCCCTCCTCCCCTCCACACACTGGCCCAGAACTAATAAGAAATGAATCAGCTAACTGAAATGCAATATAAGCTTCTGCACACTTTATATCTTATTCTTTCAGCTGTTGCCAAGACAAGGCTAAATCTCTTTAGACCATGTAGCTTTAATATATAATCAACTAGAAGAGGTTTACTGCAAATGCTACACAAAGTGACTGTTAAATTTACTAGATACTAAACTTCTTATAGTTTTCACCTATACGCCTCACTTGTGCATTGCTGTGGTCTAGAAATTTATGAGCAAGAGCTGCTGCGGCTCCAGAATGGGACTGGTGTAATGCTGGTATATATATACACATTCCACTGAGTTGAGTCCTGCTTTTAGAGATTAAATGGAGCATGTAGGAAAAACAAAGGGTTTATGTTATTGCTCTTGGCACATGATATAATAAGGTGCAATATGGCAAGACTGCAGCATTGGAATGGGTTCATGAGTCAGAATAAATGTAGAAATGTCAAAAATCAAGAAATATTTCAATATGGCTGTTCTTACATTCATATAACTTAAATGCCAGTCTTACAATTAACTCAAAACGATGGTATGTAACTAGTATGTTTCTAGGGTTAACCAGCACCTGTGTTTATGCAAGTTTGTTGCTCGTCTGCATTGGAGTTACCATAACTTAAATCTGCACACCCATAAACTGACTAAATTCTGACACAGTGTCCTCTCAAGGTGGAACATTCTCTAGTAATGTGCTCATCACACATAATGGATATTCAGCCTATTACAGGTATATAGACTATAGCTATAAAGAACAGGTTGTGTGTTTATTTATTTATTTATTTATGCTAGAAACTGTGGCAGGAATGATGACGTGGGAAATGACATTGACTTCCTACTAGGTGACCTCCTTGCCCCAGAGTACCATGGAAAAAACTGGCCTAAGTGGCCTTCCATAAAAATACTCTGGCCCAAGGTGAGAGTTTGGAGAAACACCTGATATCCTTTTTGAGATGTGGTCATAACAAGTAAGCTTGGACAATCAACCTTCCATGCTAAAAAAATAGTCTGTGTAATGGACAGTTGTGGACTGTGCCTCACCTCACTGGGAGAGGTAGCAGTTCCACCAGAAGTTGGAATTCCACAATTTCAATTGGGGTACAAGCCACATTTCAGCAAAAGTTGCCAGTCAGAAAAGTGTTCACATGGTGTGGAAAACAAGCCCAGTTTGGATACCAGCACCAAGCTGGTGTAATGGCCTGCGGTGTGTTACTGAATGCTGACTTGGGTCTAGCCTATGCATAACAACATGGGCAACAGAGTGAGAGGAGCTGACTATAGGCATAGGCGTCCATAACTCTACTGCTGGCCTTGCCACAACCCTGGAAAGACAAGACGATTGCTTCTACTACTGCCAAAATGCTGAAGAGCATGTGTTAGAGATTATTCTTAACCAGCAAGACCAAGGTTCTCACCTCCCCATTACCCACGGTAATTTGCAAGGCTGTTTCTCCCACGCAGCTGCACCTTTCAGCAGATCGTCTTTCCCTCTCACAGGAATATCTGTGATATTCTCACCGGAATATCACAGACAGAAATAGGTTCTTGTATATTACAATACAATATTTAAAAGCTGTTTATGCAGTGCATGTATAAAAGATTACCATACCCATATAAAAGTGTAATTTTTGCTCCATTTATATACATGCTGTTTTAAGGTTTATGGCCAATGTGTAAAGAAAATGAAAGCAATTCAGCACGCTGCTCCCATCTTGTTCATGCAAAACTCCAAATTAGTTCAAAGGGACTTCGTGCAGTAGCAAGACAACCCAATTCTTTATTTCTGCACTCGCTGCATCCATGTACAGTTGCATAGTAAAAAGTTTCCGTAACATCAGAATTCACTGTAAACAAAGCAAAATACTACAAAAATTACAAAGCTGCCACTGGTGTGATGGTCTTAAATTATTCTACCATCTCATAAATAGTGCTGAAAGGAAATAAAGGATACCATGCTTTGCTAACATATTTAGATTTTTTTTTCCCATTGGCTTGTAAGTTTTATTTATTCACTTTTTTTTCTCATCACAACTGGTGTAAAGATTACGGTGCACAGGGAATGGAAACATGAATGCTATAATTTTCTGGAGGAGGGAATGGAAAAGGGAATAAAATATACTAATGGATCATAACCAGTCACAAGAAATTTTGAAAAGCATAATTTTCTGTTCAAGGAGCGAGATGCACGAGAAAAAGAGTGGAAATAAATGACTGAAATGATGGCAGCAATCAGGAAAGAAAAAAAGTATGTTGAAAAAGAGATTCCTAAAAAAAAAGAAAAAAAAAAAAAAGAAAGAAGCACTGGAAGACAAGGGTTTTAAGCCATTATGTGAAGAAAGGATAAGTCTTGGGACAATTTCGACCACTGACTTCTATACAAAATACTTCTTCTGTCCTCCATACAAACTGACAGCCTACAATGATGGTGGTGAGTTTACGTTCACGTTATGGATTGAAGTCAGCAAAGTGAGAAAAAGTGTTACAGTTCTCCTACCTTAAACTGATTCAACCCAGTCCACTGTTATTCTCCCTCACTATTAAAAGTCAGATTTTGTATATAATGAACAGATGAACTATACAGTTATATTTTTTGACTTTTGAGGGTTTTTTTAGTTTGTTTTGGGTTGTGTTTTTTGGGGTTTTTTTCCTGGGCTGCAGCCCTAGATTCACTGTTTCCAGTCACCAGTGTTCAGACTATAACAAAAGGGCTCTAACGAAGATAGCATGATCTAAAGCCTTGTCTTGGGGAGTGGAACTGAGGTGAAACCATGACAGTCAGTAATTTTAACTTTCCTACAGCCTTTCTTTTTTTGCACTGAATGAATATGAAAAAAACCAAATCATTTAAAATGATTGAGATTTCATTTTTACATTAGTTTATGTAAGCTAAGACTGTGAGTTTCTTCCCGACAAAGATGTGCCTTTTTGGGTTGCTGACCATGAACAGGGAGGAAAATGTATGAGGAATATGCAAGGACAATCATGCAATTAATGTCAACATTTTTTATAATACCCAAAGAAACAGCTAAAAAAATCCCACAACTCATCCGGGCATGGCTGTCACTTGAAAGCAGGAGATATTTAGTCTCTAGAAAGTCTACAAATATGTTTTCAAGAAGGGTGTGCAAATGCTAGGTAGATGCATAACCATAAAAAAAACAAAATATGAAATGCTTCTCAGCAAGTGTAGCAAAAGAAAGTTCTATGTAAGGTACAAATTTAATTGTTAATTCCTTCTCAAAAGGGGATTTAATTGATTTCACACTTTTTTACATTTGTGCATTTGTTTTCCTGTCAATATCCCCCAAAGTGACTTCATTAAGAAACCCACTCTGGAAACGTTTGTAGAGCACCTTGTGAAAAAAAAAACAGTGAAGTCGGCTCTTCTTACAGGGGAGGGAAGAAAGTGAAATCTCTCCGAAAGGTAACACTGTGCAGAAAAAGCTTTTTTATACAGCAACAGTGCATCCTCAAACTACAGATCTGTTTAAACAAAAACTCTCCATGATGTTACTTGCTTTTCCCAGCTCTTAAATGTGTTGTTACTTAAAAGCTTGATCCCAGCACAAGGTGCAGTTCATGACCTGGTAAATGGGATGTTAGACATGTTCTCAACTAATTGCTGTGCAATTATTGATGTTGCAGCAACATGTCATGTGAAAAAGGAAAAAATGAGAAAAAAATCATAGTCTGGTTATATGAATGGGCAAGTTCATTTCCTCTTGCATTGTTGCTACTGCAAAAGCACTATCATCTACAGAGTACAGAAAGATTTTAAACTGATGTTCTGATTGATACAGGAGAAACAAACTTAACACTTGACTTAACACAAGACTACCTCTTCAAAAGCATTTAAAAATTAAAAAGATGAAATGAAGAAAAAATAATTTCCAATTTCATATAAGAAATATTTCTTCTTGTTCCATTGTACTGGTCAATTTGGAAAATTAAGTACCTCTTCTTCCTAGACGTTGTCTTCTATTATTATACATGATAGCTTTCTTCCCTTGTGTATTCTAATGTAAGATGTTATTGAGTATGAGACTAATCAAATACCAATCTGACACCAAAATCAGAGAAAAATTCAATATTTTATATCCGGTATAACTCAAGTCTTTGGAATTCATCCTTTCCCCCAAAGAATCAGCTGCTTTCTTGGTGTTTGGGGTTTGGGATTTTTTTTTTGTTTTGTTTTGGTGGGGTTTTGTTTTGGTTTGTTTCGTTTCATTTTTCCCTTCTATTTGTTTAATATTAGACTCCTTGGAACCTTGCATCGAGATTCTTGAGACAGAGCCCTGATCTCACAGATCCTGTTTCTGGGTAGGGGTTATTCCTGTCCCTATTAATAATTTATGAAACGATATCAATATTGACTTCTTCTATTTATAATAGCTTTAATGTTCTGTAACAATTTAACTGTGGTATTATCTTCAATCTTTATTACCCATCCCTAAACAAGCCCTGGCAAGTGTGTATTACAGTGAACATGCTCACTAAGCATGCGCTGCTAAACAATTGTGTTATAGCCGTGCTTGGAATGGCTTGAGATAAAGCTGTTCAGACTTCCCAGCATGGCTTAGCCAATTAAATACACAAAAAACTACAGTTTCTCTTACTGCCTTATTTACTGTATATATAGTATCAGAGACTGTACTCTGTGTATTTTTTCTTCTATTTTTTTATTACCCTGAAGTAAGGAAGGAGACAGAGGAAGAAAGTTCAAGCCGGTACAGAGGAAAGCAACATTCATGGTTTATGAGGGGGACGGGAAAGAAGGCAACACATTTAAAATACATAAAACAGTATGAAAGCAACCTGGAAGAAGGCTTTAAGGTCTGAACTACTGATGTCTCTCGACACTCAGCTGGTTTCACTGCAGTGCGGGGAATCGGTGACACCTATGGGCTCCGGATCTGCCAACTCTTCCCACCATCCTGTCATGTTTAGTGAGACCACTCATGTGTGCAAGGTCTTGCAGAACCAGATGCAGGCAGTGAAAGGTGATGCAGCAGAAATGTGTCATGAAAGAGCACATCCTAGCAGGGCTAGTCTTGACTTAAGTCATATTTTCACTTCCTTCAGTATATGAGTTAAAACAATATTTATGTCTCTCTTAGCTGCACCAGGCTTCCACTCAACACTTGGATTCAGAAAAAGACACAGCTCTAAGCCTGTATTATGATGCTGCATATAAAAGAATAAATTACTTTTCTGTTTTTCAGACTCGTTTTTATTCACTTTCTAAAATTCAGACATGGAAACAATTATTTATCTGAAAACAGATGGATGTAAAGGTGTGTTGGATGGGAACTGTCAGGCCAACTCAGCACTTCCCCAGTGAGCCATGTGTTACTGTAGTACTGGTAAGGAATAGTAGTAGAACCATAAGACATTCAGTCGTAGTTTTCAAATGTTTTATTTTGAAAAATTAGTGTTACATATGTCAGTTTTCATTCAGCAAAACCACATTTGTTTAAACATTGTAATATGCCATAAATATTGATATTTAATCTTACAGAATCATAGAAAGAAAGAGGTATTTCTAGGTAAAGCCTTTGTTACGAGAGATATAACAGAGCTAACAGTATGTTTATAGCTTTGGGGCTTTTTCTTTCAAGAGAAAAATACATAACCCTAAATTAAAATCAGCATTATAGATTTGGAACTCTGCAATCTGGGAAATCCATAAAAGTTTAACTTCCCTAAGCAGGGACTGAAATAAAGGGGAATAAAATCAGGTAAATCCCAGTATCATGGTCTTTCATTTCACTTACGGAATATTTCACTCAGCTTATGCTTTTTTTAGTTACAAGAATATTTCGCAGAACCTCCATGGCATTTATGAAAGACATAAGATGTCCATAATAACTATTTTGTTTGTACTCAAACAACAAATATCTTTGTTTTTAGCAACTGAAGCTGTTCATTTTTTAAACAAAATCTACTGATGCAGGCATATTAAGAAGAAACCTTTATAGTTCAGCATTTATCATTTACAAGACTCATGTTTGTGCATTTCACATAGTAATAAATTGCTTGCTTGCAATTTAAATTTGACCTCTTTAAGAAACCTGTATGGGTTTTTTTTTCCATAAATGAATTTGAACAATATCACCATGCATCTTTTCTCTGCTTAGTAGTCTCTGAACAGAGTTGAATCTCCAATTAATTTTATGAAGTTTATGTGCCTAATGGTTTCACAACATTGTGTTCTCTTTGAAGAAAATAAAGTTGACTAGGCAGCGTTTTGGTGCATCACAAGACTGAAATCACTCTAATCAGGAAGAAACACGACTGTGACACAGTAGGCATATAGAAATGATATTTCACTTCATTTATTCTGTCAGACATGGCTAGAAAATGAAAAATCTATTCTTAAAAAAAAAAAGTTTATATCAAAAGGTTTCAATTTTGCATAGAAAACAGGTTTTGTTATAGAACAAGTAGTCTGACCAGCTGTTGTCAGTATATCAACATTTTTAGGGCCTGCATCAAGAAGCTGCTCATGTTTCACCATTAATTTCTAATGCAACCTGAGAAAAAAAAAGCTCTGAAAGACCGTGTTCCAAACCTATATTCAATATGCAGGAGTACATAAAAAGTTATTTTAAAGCTAGCAAAATAGAATTATTCTCCAAGTTGATGCAATACGTACCTTGAAAGCAGCTGTAAAATGAGCTTAAAAATCCATTGTTATGATTGACTAGACAGATTACTTTGACTCTACAAATCAAACCTTTTCCCATTTAATGCCAACAAAACAGAGCTCCTTATCCTATTCTGCAACTCAATTTCCACTGAATAATAAGAATTTTGACAAACAAAATGGGGACAAAGATCTTACTTTGTGTGTGATTTATGTGTGAAAAATCATGTGCTGCTATTTGATTAATCTTAATACTTCAATGTACGCTGTTTTCAGAGAAATAAATTATACTCATAATAAATACACCACTGTTAACATTTTAGCTTTCTAAAAGAAATATTTTTCTGAGTTTCTGTGGTTTAGTAGTTATCATTTCAAGAAAACTTCTTTATCTGAACTGGTTTTTAATTTCTATTTACTCCACTTTCCTAAATACCTTTAGCCAAACAAATTTCTACTGCTTGTTTAACAGTGGTATCATAAGTATTGGGAATATGAGCAGGAAAAGGGCTTTTAATTCCAATCACATAGATCACTCTCTCACACACACACACATGGAAACACATCCACACAGACCACTAGTGAACAGGACACCACAACTACTTATCAATAAAGACGTATGTATACACATATAACTGCACATGCCCAGTGAGGAGATATTTAGACCATCCGTTTGGGCATAGAAAGAGAGCATTAAATACTCACTCAGGGTAGGAAATATGTGTTACACAGATGTGTGTAATTTCATACATATGTACATAAGCTTGTCTGTATAAAAGCACATGCATGTATACACATGTAAGCACATATACACATATTCACATAGAAACATCTGCAGGTATGTGATGAGCCACATTGCCACAGTTAAGTATCTATCCTATGTTCAGTGACCAAGCACAAATATTTTTGTTACCATAAATAAGCGAGTCCAAAGGAGGGTTACAAAGATGAGCACAGGGCTGGAGCACCTGTCCTGCAAAGACAGGCTGAGAGAGTTGGGGTTTTTCAGCCTGGAGAAGAGAAGGCTCCAGGAAGACCTTATAGCAGCCTTCCAGTACCTGAAGGGGCCTACAGGAAAGCTGGAGAGGGACTGTTTATCAGGGAGTGTAGTGATAGGACAAGGGGTAATGGGTTTAAGCTGAAGGAGGGTCAATTTAGATTAGATATTAGAAAGAAATTCTTCACTGTGAGGGTGGTGAGGCACTGGCACAGGTTGCCCAGAGAAGCTGTGGATGCCCCCTCCCTGGAAGTGTTCAATGTCAGGTTGGATGGGGCTTTGGGCAACGTGGTCTAGTGGAGGTGTCCCTGCCCATGGCAGGGGGGTTGGAACTAGATGATCTTTGAGGTCCCTTCCAACCCAAACCATTCTATGATTCTATAAAACCCAAGATCACCTAGTAAGTATAGCTAAATAGTCCACTGCTTGCATTTATGACCAACCAGGTCCACTCACTGCCATGCAGGAGTGCAGGAAAGAGATGATCCAGTCTGCAGCTGAAAGCAGGCCCCTCAGTAGTTCCCCTGCCATGTCTATCCAAGTTGTGTGTTGAAATTAAACACAATCATATTGAACAACAAATGTTCTAACCAGTAGGTTAAACAGGCAAAGGTTAATCAAATGTCAAATAAATTGTAAACATTCTAGAAAAAGCAGTCACTTCAGAATAATAAAAAAAAAAAGGTAAAATAGTTAAAGCAAGCAGTATTTCATATATCTCCATTAGAGATGTTAAATGAAACCCAGAATCAAACCTAATTACCTAATTTAAACATACCTTTAGTGTGTAATAATCCGCTCACAAAAGTTAGTTTTGATGTCATATTGTACACTTACTATAAAGTTAGAACCAAAACACTGTTCAAAACTGAATCATATTAAGGTTTCACAGCTGTGCTTTCTACTTCAATATTATGGATTAAAAATTCCTTGAAACCTTGTTTCTAAACAAAAGTAAGTGGGAACAGACTGAAGAGACATGATTTAGTGACACCATTCATTATAAAGACATAAATTAAATGTGAAGACAATGTGAGAAAGCAATGGTAATTTCAGAAAGTCAAATGCTTCTTTCCTTTTTTTTTTCTTTTTCTTTTTCATAGGGATTAAAGATTTAGGCTTCTTTCTTTCTTGCACAGCATTTTGTTTTATGGTTTACAACCAGTACTTCATTGGCTGGAACTATCCCAATGTTTATATAAAAGGGATCAAGGAACTATTTTCTTCTGAATATGAGAAGCATCATTGTCAAAAAATCCCTGCTTTCTTTTCCTCCAGATGACTTTGCAATCCTGAATCATTTACATCTTGACAAAGGCTGTGATATAATTCCAGAAATTTTACAAGAGGCTCTCTCCAAATTTTTCCACCTCAGTCAACAAGACATATGATATTCCCTGATCATAACAGCTTTCCTGCCAAAAAATAAAATATGTTTCTACTTACTGCCAACCCACCTGACTCTACCTAAGTAAATCCCTTGCCAAGACCATAAGCCTTTCCACCCTAAACCCTAAATCTGTTCATTCCTGCTCAACTTAATATGTATTCCCTTGCCCACCAAATCATGAGAAAACGTGTGATGGACCTAAAATACACTTAAGTGGTATCTCTCAAAAGTGAGGCGGGGGACTTAATTATATGAATGTTGATCTTGTCATGTGAAGTAGGGACTGTAAATTCAGAGAACGAGATCTCATTTAGTCTGAATGCATTTCCTCTGACTGCCAGCGATCTGTGCAGAAGAAAGGCATTGGCGTAGAAGCGCCAACACATTGGAAGTAGGAATGGTGCCCCACAGAAGGCAGGGAAACACAGCCAGCAGCTGCCAAACAGCCACTTTGAACTACAGTCTCGACTAAATTCAAAGACCACGTCTCCTCAAAAGAAACATTGGGAACATTTCAAGCTAAAGACCATCTTTATACTTGTTTAGTATATTCTAAGAACCTAGAATGAAAGGAGCTTTGGTTTGATTCTGGTTAGTGAAGCTAAAGCTAGCAATAAGTATTTTCCCCTCCAGTTCCATCCCATCTACTAAGATTATAATCTCTAAACAGGCAGGAAAGATTCAAAACCCTTTTTGCTTTCCCTTTTCATGGCTGTTTAGCTCAGAATCATGGGAACACTCAGGAGACTGATACTACTGCGTAGGAAGCCAGAGCATCTAAACACAAATGGTGGAAAAATAAACTTAGGAGAGTAAGATCCTAGTACAGCTTGCTCTTGCTATTTAAAAACCTGGTTACAGACAGAGAAAAAGTTGCAGAATCAACTGGGTTACTTAGTCTGGCTTGTAACCTTACCTCCTGGTTGTAAGTGTTGACACAGGAGGAAATGCCTGTGCTAGGAGGACAGGAAGGGAGAAAAAGCAAAATGATAGTACAAGAAAAAAAAAGGACAAAAAGAAATTTGCTAGGCAAAAGACAATATTATAAAGGCAGAAAGAAAAAGGGTCTAAGCTAGATACAGCCCACCCCACCTAAATACAGGCATGTAGTTATGTAGCCTTAGTTGAGTAGGAAGGTCCCTCATACAGCCAAACATAGGCAGCAGATGCCTTCAAAGCAGTGGTATAATGCGGGGATGCTGTGAATTCCCCTCCTGAAGAGGGTCACCTCTCTTCGGTAACTGCACCCAGAACTTGAGGGCATCTGCACTGACTGAAGAGGATGACAGATAACTTTTCTGCATAAATAACTCTGTGTGGTGGTATGGCTCCTCCTGTTCAAACAATTGGACAAGAAACAAAGAACAAACACAAAAAGCAAAGCTGAGATTTGACTTCAGGAAGTTTCAAAACAGTCTGAATTTATCAATGACTTCATATCATAGCTCTCCATTTGGCTAGCATGCAAAATACATAATGACAGTTTAAAATTCACTCTTAGTAGAGTGAAGCCATTCTGCCTTATCTTCAAGTCATTGAAGCAATCGCTAGGGTTTTTTTGCCTAATTCAGGCATCATTTTGTTTCTAGAAGGCAACATTGCAGTACAATTAGGTCCTTATGATGCTAATTTGTCAGAGAGAATGTTCTAGTTCATTTTCCAACTATGGTAATCCAGCCAAACAGATACTGCACAATAGTTTATGATCTGAAATTTATCTGGATATATATGTACATACACAGTCCATAGACATTTTGTATGATACATTATTTGCAATACTCCTACTTACATTACAGGTAATTATAACTGTATTTTCCTTTCATTTCCTCTGTAGATTTCAGCACTTTGGCTGATGTTCTGAACACAGAATTAATCTCTTTCTCATAGTAATGACAGATGAAAATAAATTACCTATTTTTACAGTATGATTTTTTTTTTTTTTTTCTTGCCAGAATTCATTTTCATTGCTTTCTAAGCTCCCCTGGTATCATGTGTTTTCCTCATTTCTTAAATCTTAATGTTTCAGTCTTCCATTTCCTGTATAAAACAGCTATAAGTGGATTAAAAGGCAAGCATTAAAGATACAGTACATACTGCATAATCAGATGATTAAATGTTAGCAAAATACAAGGCCAATGCTTCTAGATGCATTTTAACTCTTTGTAATCATCCTTTCCCAAGGCACCTGAACTAAAATATTTAAAGGAAAATTGTGGAAGTCCTTGAGAAATTTTGTTGATTGGAAAAAGCTGCCTTTTTCACAAGACTTTTCTTCTTTAACTCCAAAGGAAAATAGTACACAAACAGATCATTTTCAAGGAAAGGTGATTTTCAGCTCTCCTCGATATACATTTTGTTGTAATTCAGAAATTACCAGAATGAATCATTATCTTTGATCCTGTCTTTTGGTGTTGGCCAAAATCAAATATGAGTTATTCAAATAATACGTGAATATTCAGATATTCACATTTTAAAAACACATCCTAAGCAAATAGGGAATAATCTATTCTACATTAATTTCCCTTGGATATTTAATGAAAGGAGAATTGAAGCAGAAACTTGATAATGCTTTTAAAATATATAACAAAGTAGCTTATAATATCTAGATATTTCCAAATATATTTTAAAACTCTTCTTGTGTAAGTTCACACGCTTTTTTCTATACCAGTACCCATTTGCAATACATTTTTAATGTAATGCCAAGCATTGTATTAAATTTGAGGAAATACAATACAATCTTAAGGGCTATCCTTTACACTATATTACAGACCTGAAAAATACGTTAAGTTTTATTAAAGTTCAAAGTCATGCCCCCCAGAGAAAGAGCCAGGAAAGGGTAACATTAAATATGCTCTCCTGTACAAGCATATTATGACTGTATGTAAATTTTTCTACCATATAGATCTTGCTTTATTCAATACATACTTTGCTCATTAAATAACTATCTAGTACTTTCTTTTTCTTAAATTGCTTAATATAGGGCCTTATTTATTGCATATCTTTCAGACTTACTTTGAAGGCACAATTGGTTGTTCCTTTTAGGATTTTAGAGTGATTATCTGTACAGCACAGGAGTGTTTGAACATTTTTTTTTTTTTTAACTCTGCACCAGAGGATTTAGTGAACTTCCATCTAGGCAAAAAAGAGGTATCGAAGTAAAAGACTTCTTCCAATATTTGGTAACCAACTCAAGGTGACTAACATCTAATTTTTCAAAGTAGTTTAGCCCTCAGAGATGTGTTCAATGCTGTTTTGCCTGGCCAGAGGATTCCTGAGAACACATGACAGACTAAGCACTCTTGGTTTAGATGATTAGGTCAGTCTCCTGGGCCTTATCACCTAGTTGGGGTCCAGGAATTGCTGCTGAGCATAAGTAAAGTAGGATTTTTGCCACTTGGCCAATTCTGGATGGAATTTTACAAAGGCAGCAAAAGATTCCTCTCTAGCACAGACATCTTTCAACATCCCATAATGTCTATTATCTTGTTCCACATCTGTGAGGTTTTAGAGTTTTAAAATATTTAAGATCATAGCCTTTTCCTAGAAATTAAATGAACTAAATCGATCTAAATTCAGTCAATCTGAATAAATTACCAGTCTCTAATATTTCAGATCACACAGTCGACTGGCTCAGAAAGTCACCTGCTGGCAGCCCCACCAATAACTTTTTATTTTTCTAAGGTAATTCTATACTAACACAAGAATAGTAACGTTGTTTATACGCAAAGTGTATTTGCCCACCTCATTCCCATTCATCTCCTTGTCTGTTTTCTTAGAAGTGGAATTCCCTGTACTTGGTGCTTTGATTGTTGCCGTAGGTAGAGCACAGCAAGTCACACTAAGTTATCTGCTGTTAGTCTCTACGTTGCATTCACTGTAGCTGGCATCCAAATCATCAAATACCCAATTGTAGCAGAATCTGTCTGTAGTAATTAATTATTAATTAAGCAGACTGGGACAAGGGAAAGAAGAAAAGGCAAACAGCGATGTCAAAAGCACTGATACTCTGAGGTTTTATTAAAAGCTGTAATGAACATGCAGCAGTTCACCTTATGCATACAGAGCCATGTAAGTTACCTATTTACAGATCTTCATTTCTAACTAAAATCAAGGATCTGAAATTAAATCTAAACACATAAATACATAGGTTCTCAGCTTTATAAACTAACCTGGGAAACTACAGGATTTGCCTCAGAACTATTCAGGACAATGACCTCCGAACTTCTGAAACTACTTAATCGTTTCAAGCATAACTAAAAATATGGTAAGAAATTAGGGCATACATTTCTTTTATTTGTATAGTGAGTGCGATAGAATTGCTTCATGGGAAGCTTTTGGTTGGTAGTGGCAGACTTAGGCTCTGTTTGGCTACATCTACTATGTGTCTGCTATTCTTAACCCTGAAAACTCAGTAAACTACCCTCCATATACAGAATGGTAGACAGGATAGTGAAAGACTGCTTTTCATGGTATCTTGCTGGAAGAATGTCACACATATAAAATAAATGTACATCTCTTCCTGGTAAATTATCTTCTTCTGCAGTGCAGCAATGATATAAATGTGGATTATGAATGAAGTATTTTGAAAGCCAAATTGTCTGCCAACAAACAGAACCTTAAACTCTGTGAGATTAAATGCAGCCCCATACTGATCATGCTGAACTAGGACTCATTTTAAAACAACAAAACCAAGAAAAAAGTATGATGTGATTTGTTGAAATTAATTAGTCATCAACATGCAGATTAGTGAGCAATGTGAAGTCTTCTGTGGTCAAAATCAACAACAGTAGCAATGTGAGGGAAAAGAAGTAATTTTAAGTGAAGTTCTACCGAAGAATACAGCCAAGTGGTGGGAACCTGTAACAGGTTAAGACCCCAATTCTTCCACTTAGGCTTCTAAATCACAAGTCTGAATCAACGGTGTTGCAGCAGCCTTCAATCCAAATAAGAGCTGAATATAATTTCTAAGATAAGAAATTGTTCTTTGGGCTCTTCTTCTTTTATTATTAAACATTTATAGAGTTCACCATGCCTATTCTTTTGGTTAATGGTAAGTGACCAAAATTTGATGAGCTCAGCTAATTATATCTAGTCAGATCCCTCATGTAAGAAAACCTATAGAGGGGCTACACAGAGCAAATGTCACCCTGTAAAAGATGTGAGATACTTTTGATTTAATTCTGCATAGCTACTTCACTGGCACATGTCTTCATTTGACAACTCAGTATACAGAACAACCACATCAGTTTTACTTCAATCAAGTATTACATTCATACAGAGGCAAAGACGTGTCACCTTCTCATGATGTCTCATGGCAAACTGCACACACTTCAAACAATGTATATCAACAAATAGATGGTTTAGTTTCACAGTGTACATTACAGGCAAAATCTTCCCTGACAGCCTATTTGTCAGTGCGTCGGATGCAGCACTGTAGCACCAGACCATCTGGAGGTTTCAGTGAAAAAAACACTTAGGGTGAAATTCCTCCTTCGGCTACTGCTCACTGAAAGGAAACAGAATAATGGGCCTTCTCTGCGGTTTGTCATAACATCAGAAACCAACGATTGACTGTGCTACTTTTATTTGTATTGGTTTGAAAAAAGACAGGATGTGCTGTAGCGATAAAAGCAGAGGATCAGAAATTAAGATTGAGTCATGACAAAACACTGCTAAGATTTACTCCTCCATTTTCGCAAAGGGAGGAATGTGTATTCCACACACATGCATTTTCAGTCTTCAAATGTCATAGCTTAAAACTCAGCAGACTACTCAGATTCAAACAGCCATGTTCATCAGATTTCTTGATGAAGCCATGCACACTGCTGAATTATTTTGATTCATTTGCATCTAATGACCCACGGTCACTGATGAGTTATGAACTCCCAATGCTCAGAAGATAAAACTCATGAACGGTTTATTGCTCTAATTGGCCAGGTGGACTTTTAACATCAATGTTGTCTTACAACAAACCATAATTTTTATAATTAGACAGTGTGAAAACTGTTACTTGTTAATTTAGACCAGTCTGTCTGATATAGACACAAAGAGAAACAAAAGAATCTTCACAGTTTTTACAATGATTTTTACTTGCTGCAAAATAACATTTAATACTCCTGTTGGGGGAAGAAGTTATTGGGACTATGGGTGGTTATATAAATTGTGCCTAGGTAAATATTCTGAATGAAATACCAGGAAGAATGAGAAATATTCAAATATAGTTGGATTACACTTAACAATGTCCTCAGCAAAAAAAATCTGGATTGGACAATATATGGGTGAAGTAATTAAACAACAATCGCACAGTAGTCATGCTATACTAGTTTAGTAGCAAAACACTGATCCATTTAGGTTTGCTCACATTTGCTGTTAGATACATTATAATTGAGGAATACCAAATGCTGTGCTTTAGTCTGATTTGCTGCTGATTAACAGCAGAAGAAGCCAAACTTAGAGCTTTTTAAGAACAGATGGTGCTTCTTTCCTCTTCTTACTGGTCAAAAATTCAGAGAAAATAAGGATGAAGACGGATGTAGATAGAGAGGAGATACAACCGAAAGAGAAAAAAAGTTTGGCAGATCCCATAAGCAGCTATAGAAACAAATTATACCCATTTTCCACTGTGGGTGTGCAAGTTTGAGGATTCACAGATGGCTTGGAATTCAGCTCCTCATCAGAGCTGAATCTGTTTCCAAGACAGTCTGAAAAAGGGGTGCCGACTAATTGCAAAATGTTTCTTTTCCCACTTTTACTACTTGATGGTTTCCCTTCTTTCCCTCCTTTTTCTCCAAATTAACAAAACATGAGGCAAGAATGGAAGTTTATTGAGGTACTGGGGAAAAATGGACAGTGCCAGTATTTGCCCAGATCAGACAACTAAAAGTTGTTTTCACTGTGGATTTCCTAAAGCCTAACGGGACTTGAGGAGTTCTCATATCCTCCCACCTACTCCTTACAAATAAAACCATGACTCACTTTTAAAAATTTGGTATCGAGTGAGTCATTCTGTTGCACGATCAGCTTGAGACACCTTAAAATGGTGGTCTCCTTTCTTCTATCAAGAGGACAGGAACACTTCAGAATTCTAGGAAATAATACAACCAAATGTAAAGGAAGATGCTCTGCTTTCTGAGAATCAGTCATAAAGGTAAAAAAAACCCCCATCTCAACTGTGCTGAACAAGTGTTCAATCAGTAATTCAGTGCTGGAGTCAGTAATTAGCAGAAAAAGACTTGCTGCTGTTGAGAGGGTATTGTCCATCTTTGTTCCAAAGCACAAAAGAAAAAAAAAAAGCCAGTTTGGACCCTAGTATTTCCAGCTATGTACTGACTGTAGCCTTTTCTTCAAAGTCCACCAACCTATCAACACATCTTTTATATCTGAAGATGCTCTATTTGCCATCCAATTGCACCAGGCTGTGTCTGCTAGGACTTGCATTAGTCTATTCTCTGTGTTGAAAAAAATCACGCAGTTCACCCTCCTAGCACATCTTCCTATTGATTAACATTATGAAAGAAGTGTGAAACTTGTTTTGATCTCTGCCAGACTCACCAGTGGACCAAAATCCCCTCATGCACTGACTTACCGCACGATTTTCTTTCTCTGTGGTGACCCACTTGAAATTTCATTAATACAGCTCAGTTAATCAATCTGTCTGTGAAAACCAACTGCAACAGCCTTGCTGAACCCTTATTTGCTTCTGTCACAGAGTTCATGGGGGCTCTCAAGAATGGGCAAGGCAAAGGTGCGCACGTGCCCCGCTTACAACAGACAAATCCCCCGTGTCCTATCAGACGGAGGCGTTTAGTCTTTCTGTTAAGAATTCAAAAAATGTGGTTTAACTCTGTTTCTCACCACAGAATATAGGCAAATACATTTTGACTTACTCTAGAAAACTGATGGGGATTTTGTAACAAGACAAAACTGCTACGAAGAATGTCTTGAAAGACTTAAAATGCTTCCAAAGCTAAGACAGCCACAAGGAAGATTTCCCTGTGGTCTGCTAAACTTCCAGTGGAACTCTCCTGGGCTACATACCAAAACACCTCCTGTTTTATAGGCCTGACCCAGTCATGTTAGCAGGTAAATGTTTCAACGTGCCAGATGCTGAAAAAAAGGACTATTAATTGGAATCTTAATAATGTCTGTAGGTTAAACTACCAATAAATAAATAATGTCTATTAGTTTAATAAATAAACATCTGAAAACATGAGAAATATAAACTAGCATGAAGTTAAAGTTTAGAAGCCAAAATAGTAGACAGATTCTGTCTACATGTGATGATGTTTGAATTACAGAGAATTGCTGTTTCTGCAAACCTTTACTTCACTAAAATAACCTTGGACATGAAACAAGACAGAAACCTTTATTCTCCTTCATAGTTCCTAATGAACTGCTGAGAAATAAATTTAGCAGAGGGGAGAGTTAAACAAAGGTTTTCATTTTCTGAAATGAAACTATTATGTTAACAATTATTCCCTCCCTATACATGCTATCATGTATTTCAGAATTCTTAATAATTTCACACAGCAACGAAGCCGTTATTTACCTACTGAGTCTGTCAGGAAAATCCTGGATTTTAATGTTCATTCTCTTTCATTTACAAATACTGTCTCATAAAGTCCATCTTTCCTCACATATTTCCAAACTGACCTGCACAGAGTCGCAGGATTTTTATGATGGCAAAACATTTTTATCATTTATGTTTATGGTTTAAAGACCGTGTTCTCCACAAAACACTAAAGAAAATGCAAAAGATAATACTAAAATCTCAAAACTACAGAGTGTACTTTCCACTCTGTGGAAATATCTCTCCGGACCTATCACGCCTGTGAATACCTAGAAGGTAGTAAAACATCTCTACCATAAATAAAATCGGTGAGCATATAATGCCCTACACAAGACATGACACATATCTTAAATATTAACTCAATCAACATCAATAAAAGTTCTGTGAAAACTGAATTACCTTCCATCTCACAGTTGGAGATAACATCCTGTCATGTCTAATCACTGGAAAAAAAAAACCAAACAGATGCTACAGGCCAGTTAACATTTAGTTAATTACGCTTAACTATATAACAAGAACTGTCAAGTAGTAATTTTTTTTAACACCATCAATTTCTTCTTGTATTTTAAAAGCAATCCTTGAACTTCATGAATTGTCAGAAGGGTTGAGTATGTTATCTAGTAGGTCAGGAGACAGCCCATATTTTTAATGTATTTACTTTTTCTTTTTTTTTTTTTATTCTTTGAAACTACATCTCAAATGACAGAGTACATCTGTAGACAGGCTGTTTAAAAACCTGAACATTTGAATATCCCCAGAAGGTGCAGGAAAAAAAAAAAGAGATGTAGAAGTAACAGCTCAAATGATTGCTGCTGCTTCTCATTTGCTTACATTCATTGCAGTATGAAATGCTAGAACAGCAAACTGCAATTTTCCTGCTTGCAGCAAAGTTATTGTCGTAAGTAGGAAGACTGTGGGTGGGACTGACTTCAGGGTTTAAACACCTACAATAGATATCTATAGGAGAGCTTGGAGGCTAACCTATTGTAGTTAATGAAATGTAGAAAACAATTCAATAAGTAACCACTGGGTGTCTTTTTCAGATGGATAGGCTGAATTACTTTCTAGACTCCATTGACCACATGGGGAACTTTAAACTCCCTACAGAAAGCGTATTCTGGCACTGAATCTCACACTTCGTCTGCTCGACCAAATAACAAAAGAAAACAAACCAAATTTATATTAAACCGCAGTCAATGCTAGAAATATAACCAATATGGTCCGTATTTAGTCATGTATAACTCCAATGATTACAGCAGAAATCATGCTCCATTGTAGGAGTACATTTATACGTATATATTGCAATTATACAATCATTATGTCCAAGAGTACAAAGTAATTTAAAGCATTAAACATGTATTAGAAATAGGATGAGAAATACTTTGAGGTTTCATCTGACTTGGAATGAATGTCCCTCATGCTGAAAGATCTGATTCTCAGGAAATGCTTTTTATCCATGGCTAAAGTTTTCCCTCTTACAGGGCAATTTGGGTGTTAATCTAGCAGATTTCCAGATATCCAGCTGCTCAGGGCACATATGTCTAGAAATCCTTCCCAAACGACCCTTCCACATATATGAATCAACTTCATAAAATTCACAGCAAGTTCCAGCTGGTCAGCAAGTACCAAACAGATGTCAGGGCAGCTGCTGGACACCTCACATTGGTATGTCTGCTTATGAACTGCTGTGGCCGGACCTGAGGTCCTTCCTGTGCATTGTACAGGGCTACCAAATAGCAGCTTGAGAACAGAGAGAATTAATGCAGCCGATGCAGAGAAACAAACACAAAACACCTTTTGTGGGAGAGTCTGTGCTGAGAGAGTGTGCACAAAGGCACCCCAGAATGTGAAACCAGGGGCAAATAATGCATGAAGGCTTTCCAGTCCATAATATTTTTAAGCAGAAATTAGATATGTTTCCATGATATCCAGATGAGAAAGGAGATTCTCTAAAAAACATCACTTTTACTGGTGTAAATAATTAACAGGTTAAGTTGGTCTAACAGTGTCATGCTCACCAGTATTAGATAGGAGTTACTTCTTCGCACAGCATTGGATTCTGTATTCATTCCTAAACTGTGAGTTCCAAAGTGTTATGCTAAGTCTACTTCTGCCAACAAAGAAAAGTTGCTGCTAAGGAACTTCAGGCCCCTTTATGAATTTAGTAGAACCTTAAGAAAACTGCAACTGCAGTATAAAACTTTTTAAACACAGACACATGAGATGCTAGAACAAGTTCAACGTATTTTTATTATTTATGGGCACACAAAGACCTTCCTGTTTTACAAGGAATTCAGACATGCTAAAATGCTAATACTACAAGTGGCAATAGGTTTTCTCCTAAGCCACAGGTACATGTTCTTCAGCCCCCAAAATTCTTTCTCCCAGACCTTTAATCCAGTAATTAATGCAGATGTTTCTGTCATATATGTTAAAGAAAATTCTCTCGACAACACCACATTTTGCCCAATTTAGAGCTGTCTGTGAGTAGAATGGGGGAAAGAATGTAATCTCAGTTTAGGCTGGCTTTAAAATCAGTAGGAAAAATTTCAGCTGCTCCCCAAACTATTTCCATTCTCTTTTTATTTCTCATGGGTTTTGTGCTGCAGGTATATACAGTTCTGTAATCTTTTGCTTCCCGGCTTCTGCAGGTTGTGAGGGTCGGTTGATTTTGTTTTATTCTGTCCAACATTTTGGTTTCTTGCACTAAGGCCAAGTACGAGAGATGAGTTGCATCCTGGAGTTGCCTATTTCATTTTTTGCTGATTAGAGAGGGAACTATGCATCTAGCTCAGACTAGCTGCCTAATTTTTAAGGAGCTGAACCTAAATTAATGCACAAGATTATTCCACCTTTGGATATGACTCTAGCTGGAGGACAGAGGACATGACCAAGGGAGTGATGCTCTTAACTTCCCACAACCACACAAACACAACCTGTGGCTGTGTGTGCATCCTGAATGCTTGTCACTGCATTGCTGAGCCCACCCCCTCATTTCACTGTTTGATTTCGGTACGACCGGATTACATTTCGCCTGCATGCTGTGGCACTCTGCCAAGCTTAAAAAGAAGGGGTCTGGCTGGGCCAGGGTTGCACTCAGACTGATATCAGTTTGACTTTGTCCCCTCTTTTGTAATATCTCCTTCAGGAGACGACTGTCATCTGCGTACGCATAAATCCAAGGCTCGAGGTTTGTTTGTCTCTGACCTTCTCCAGCTGAAACCTGGGGTGTATCTATACGTGGCCGTGGCAGCCTTCCAGTCTTTCAGCAAAACTGCTTGTGTGGCTCACGCTATTTAAGTCACCTGTACATTTTCAGGTTTGCTCAGCTGCAGTGTCCATTATAACACCTACTTTTTATGTGTTGCCCTAGGTTTCACAGTAGTAAATTATTATCCTTTTACTTGCCTTAACATAATTTTAAAAGGTATCATCTTATGAAAAAACTGTGTCTAAACATATTTGAAAGAACAGTAATTCTTCTCAGAAAAAAATCAAAACAACTCCCCCAAAAAACCAAACACAGAACTGCATTTATATTAAAAATTATGATAAGATATAACTTCTGAAGAAGTGGAAATAACATAGTATAATGCACACTAATCGATGACACTAATGAGGCATGCAAAATCACAATTACACAATTGTGCCTGTGGGTACAGTCTCCGTTTATGACTTACAACATTGAGTAGGTAGTAACACAGATGTGTTTTGCAAATCTCTAAGCGTCAAGTTCAGAGTTATTTAGCTGAACCCTGGGAGAAATATTTTGTCAAAATACCATGATGACCATTATATATTCCCAGTGTACATTGCATTTAAAAAGTTAATCAAACCATTTTACTATTGAACAATATTTTACACAGGTGAGATGCGTAATTGTTTGCAACATAATAGTTAGATATTTAACTGTGATTACAGACTTCTCTTGTTATTTTTGACAATGCAATAGGACCAAAAAGGCTTCAGAGAATATCAGGAATATTATTGTGCTGGACAACACAACGCATGCAATGAAGACAATGAGCACGAACTGACTTGATAGGAAAGCACCATAGATCTTAAATCTGCAAATCAAATATCATCAGAACTATCAGTGACCGTTCTGGAGATTGTAATATTGTGTTGTATACTTTGAAAGAATTAAACTTTAGTAAATGTAATAAGCATTCACAAATGCACTGTCCTGGGATGTTCTTTTTTTTTTTTTTTTTCTCTACTGCCCGTGAATAATATAATAGATTAATAACTAAATAGATTAACAACCAGTAGATTAACAACTAAAAAAAAAAAAAAAAGAAACCAAACCCTCGAAGAATCCTCTGTTCTAAATAGAAAGGAAGCATCTCCAGAACAAGTTTCTAAATCAGATTAGCTTTTAAAAATACTTTTGTAAATGCAATTTATTTACCTAGGAAAAATCAGCTTGGCAATCACATCTGTTTGTCTATCAAACTGGTTAACATAAATGTGAAAGGATCAAACATGTCTTTGATTTTCAGAAACCTCCATCAAAACTTCAATTAAAAAAGGTCAATTCCATTGGTGACTGAAAAACAAGAAAATAATAAAGCAGTAGAAATAAAGCCTCTGAAATATTTCAATCATCAACTCTACTTTGTGTTAGCAACCACACTGTATTTAATTTACTGCTGGTCTGACTAAAAAAAAAAAAAGAAAGAAAAATCATTTCCCTAATTTCACACAGTGAAAGATAATTTTTCAAATTATCTCAAGTGTTTGGATACCTATACAAATTTTACACAGTACGATTACAGCCAAAGGTCTATTGACTTCACAGGGTGCAAAATTAGGCTATTTCACTGTAAAGCAGCCATTTGCACAGACTTCTCTGGACCAAAAGTCAGTTTGCAAATTTTCTGAGGATAAATCATGAGGCCTTCATCACTCCTTTTGGACCTCTGAGCTACCTCAAATGGCACCTCAAGTTAGGGAGAGTCATTTGTCTGCTTTAATTTGTCACAGCTGCATAGAATTCCTTTAAATGAAATAACACCTTTTTATAATCAGATGAAAATAACTGAGAAAATAAAGCTCAGATTTAAAATCCAGAAGCTGAAACAGTTAATAATGATATCACCTCAGAGATGTTAACCATCTTCAGGTCTTTCGCTGACACCAGTCTATATGCTAGGTTGAAAATAACTGGCTGAAAGCCTTCTATTAACAGAAAGGAGATAACTGTATTAGGCTACCAAGAGCAGCATAGCAAACCTTTGGTCCACATTCTGCTACCCTAGTTGACATGCTGATTCCCCCAAGTACTTAAGATGTTTATTCATCTCTGAAATCAGTGACCTATTGGTAGCTGAAATACTGTTTTGAATTTGAGCAAGTTGCACAAGTTTCTGCCACCCAAATGTACTGGTAGCTGAAGTGAAAGAGGCTCAGTCTAACTCTTTGGGACTGTCATATAATTAGTACATTATAAATATGAGTGTTTGAATAACATTCAGAACTTGGGAGTAATAAAGGCATGAAAAGGTCATGTGAGTTAATCCAAGTTGTAAAGCATGCCATGGAAGGGATCTGAGGGACAATTTGTGTGCTTTGCCTCTAAAGGTACTGTCTCAGTTCCACTAACACACATCATTTCAGTAGCTTTCAGTATCTGTACAAATGACAGCAAGGGGACTAGAACAAAATTCTAAAAATGACATGACTATATGGTCTCAGTTAAAGTCTAATAAGAATATAATGGGATGAGGAAAGTATTTACTTTAAAGACTCCTGTTATGACAGTTAATACAAATATAGAGAAAATAATTGGAAATCATCACCTTGCATGATTGGCACTAATGGACATGTACAGCACTAAACAATTCCACCAAACTAATATCAGAGTTAACTATAAAAAGCCAAGCAATTTCAATTTTTAACACAAGGCATACTCCCCAGAAGTAAACTATTATATTAACAAAAAGAAATAGTAAGAGAAAGCAAGTCACTGCATCTGCACCCTCATTTTGCCAACATTTACTCATTTCTTTAACTGTGAAGAATAGCACGTGGTACTTCCAGGAACTTGAATATGGAGTGAACGTACTCACAAAATCAGGACCTCAGCAGGTATCCATACATAGTTACAATAATACTTTACTAAAAAAATATATTCATAGCTTGCATGTATAAAATTTATATTGGTTTTCATTTAGGATCAGAAGATTGCCTGACCCCTTAATCTTTAATGATAAAATTGTAATACAGAAAAAAAAAAAAAAACCAACAAAAAACCCGTGTTGCTCTTATGAAGTTTAACCTTTATCCAAGTGGTTTCTGAAATACAGAACAAAAAAAAAGGCTTCTAGCCTTAAACCAGCCTAAAAACTCAGACTAGACTACAAAGGAATGAAATCAGTGTTTCCTCTGTAAATGAATTATGTCCAGCAATAAAGAATAATAAAGGCATACTACATGATTGATAAATTTTGTTTTATTTTAAAATTTAGGGAAAAAAGTATCTTTATTCTCTATGGATTCTTTATAGTTTATCTTGTTTATGAACTTAACAACCTGGGTACAAGTTTGTCTGGGTACAAGTTAACAGTTGTGAGAGTTGGCACTTGTTCCGTAATCCTACTAAGAAAAAGGGTAGAGGTATGGAGAAGAGGAAAAAGAGAACCAAAACAAAGGTCACAGACATCAGAATATTTAATAATTTATAAGTACTGTATGCGTTTGTCTTCTACCCTGAAACTTCTTGAGGATTTGAGCCCAGAATCCTATTTACCCTGCCAAAATAAGGCCATCTCCTTCAGTGGGCATGTAGAACAGCTTTACAGTCGGTGCTTAGGCAAAAAAATGTCACATATCTTTTTGCCAACATAATTCTCGAGCAAAAATCTTCCCTGGGTAACAAGATTTATATGTAGTAAGGCTGGATGGCAAAAGAAGACAGGCTACATTGAGAACAGCTCAGAAGCATAAGAAACTCAGCAGAAAGCTGAGGTATGAAGAGAGCTTTTACATCAGGCTTCCAGAAGCTCAGCCGTCTATATACTCCTCTGGATTATTACCAGCTAAAAGTGCCAACTAGATTTTAAGCTTTTCCCCCCCACCATCATTCTTTTTCCATGTTCAGCAAGTACTCACCTTCCGCTGTTTGACATTGCAATCCGCTATTCTGTACTTTCACAAGCTCTTTACAACCTTTGCTGATATTCATACTTGAAGTGAAATGCAAAGGGTAGGAAAAGTCAGGCAATTATATTTTGAAAGTGCAATGTTCTGAACAGTAACCCCATATAAACCTGGGCACTTCCAAACCATATATTCTGTCTTGGTGATGAAGAATCCAAAAGAAAAGTAGTCAGCATTTGTACAGGCCTTATGAGCCATTTTGAGCTTTATGAATATTAACATTCCTGCAGCCAATCGTTTGGATCCAACATCTAAAAATGACAGAAGAGAAATTGACAGTTCCTTGAAAATAGGTCAATATTATCACCCATTTCTGCAAATGAAGAAACTGAGATACTCAGAAGATTAAGAAAAATGTTTAGCCTAAAATACCTAGTGTTTTTCACTCTTAAAATCCGTCCTTAAATGGCTTGAATACCAGGGATGTCAAACACTGACTAATCTCATTGATTTCACACTAACAGGGTTAAACAGCTGTGCATGGGTCTGCCATCACTGTCAACAGAAAGGCAGAAGCTTATTAGGGTGCAAGCATGGCCCTCAGGAGACGTCACTTGTTCGTTCTGTGTGTCATGAACCTGACAATTAGATGAGCTGGTACAATAGCAGAAGTCATCTCTCCAATTGGCTTGATCCACTGTTCAGTTAGGAAAGCGAACACTTTGGAAACAGTGACCCATTTTTTGAATAACAAAATATATTCATTTTCAGAATCATCGCCTCCATCATTTCTCCATAAGTCTCTAATTCTTGCCTCATTTGTTTCTAGGACCTTGCCACATCCTTCCTTGTTTACCAAACCTCTCTTTTTTTCTTGCTTCAGCAATTTGTACATAGCACTCATCAAAGACAGCCAAAATACTTTTATCTTATTTATTTTTATTACAACCGTGTTTCTTGTCTGTCTACATCCCTGTTTCGGCTTCTGATCTCTTTCCATATCAAGTACCAGATGTTCATCATGGCCTCAACACCAGCAGGAAACCTGGCAAAGATGCACTGGGGCTGACAGATAAGCAAGATGTAAAAAGTGCACTCACCGATAATAAGGTCAGAGGAAAAAACTAAATTACTTCTTTGCATCAGTGTTGACTGCAAAACAGCTTAGGAAGTTTCCAAAACTGGAATTTTAATTTAAAGGGGAAGTTATCAGAAGAACTTGCTCAACTGAAATATCTATAGAAAAGGTTTTGGAAGGACTCAGAAAAAGAACAGTAAAAAATCCACCACAAACTGAAGACATCCTTCAACATCTCTAGGAATTAAAGTAGGAAAGTACTGAGCTGTCATTCAAACCAGCCTCACTATCAGAGGACAAGAGGTAGTAATAATACTAATGCCAATTTCTAAAGTGCTCCAGTATACTTGATTTCTAGCTGACACATTGGTAGTATAACACAGAATAAAATTACTAGACCCATAGTAATTATGGTGAAGACTCAACACTTTTTTTTTTAATGAGACTTCACAAATTATTATAGAGCATTTTGATAAACTCAGTGAATATGGGATATGAGTGAAATGGATGAAACAGGGAACTGGAACCCCAAAGAGCTCTTGGAAATGTCTTTCAACTAAAGCCAGAAGAAGCTTCAGAGGCCAATAATAAATGACTGGTATTCACAATTTCAAAATTATTCACAGTAATCAAAAATAAAGCTGACAGTAAAAAGTTACTGAATGAAGCCTTGTTGTTAAGGGATTGAATTTCATTTTTCATTTTAGTGACCAATAATGAAGCATGCAACGTAACATACATGGAGAAAAACAATTCTAACCATATGTACGTGACGCATTAAATTATCTGTTGCCACACAAGAAAGAGATGTTGCAAATATTGTTGATGCTCCTCCGAAGATATAGTGGTTCTCTTTAGTGATCAGAAAGACAAACAGAATTCTAGGAACTGTTAAGAGAGAAACGCTGAAAGAAAAGAAGTGCCTCTATATTGGTTAGTAGTTTGTAATTCTGGCTACCCCATCTCAAAAGAATAAAGTAAATTTAGATAAGGTTGACTAGAATGATCAGAGGTAAGGAATGGCATCCATCAAAATTGAGGAGAAACAGACTACCAGGATGGCTTTGCTTTGAAATCAGATATAGGAATCTACATAATAAAAACTTATACGGAAAAGAGGAATAGGGAAGTGGTTTTGGGGTTTGGGGTGGTTTTTTGTTTTTTTTTTTTTCCATAAGGCAAGAACTAGTGAACACCCAAAAATTTGCAAAACGTAAGACTTAAAAGAAAACATTAGGGAGTACTTTTACCTTTGACAAGTAATCAAATCATGAAACTCATTGCCACAGGACGTGAGACAAGTCAAGGTGCAAACAATATCAAGAACTGTTCATTCATGAAAAAAAAAAAAATTCTTTCCAGAATTTCAGAACTTCAGGAAGATTTACTTCATGGAAAAGTCATGAGCGATTTAGCCCTGGATTGCTGATTCAACTCAGTCTGAACTCTGGAGGTCCCTAAACCACTGATTTCTAGACTTTCAACAGGAAGGATTTTTCTATATTTTCCTATTTCTTATCCTCTTTCCTTAAAAATCTTCTCTTGGTCAATAAAAGTTAGGCTGTTAAGTAACATGGGCCATTATAGCTGCTCCTACATTTTCATCTTTTCTTACGTTCTAACAATTTTTAAGCTCTTTCAGTGCTTACATATGCCACATCTGCTCTTCTGCAGTATTATGCCCTAAACTCCTATCTGTACAGTGAGATTTGTCTCTTTCTCCCACACGATTCGATGTTGTAAAGCTTCTGTTTGGTTACTGATCCTCTGTGTATCACACAGCCCACTATAATTCTCATCCTTCAGCTCCTATCCTTATAAACCCCTTCCTTCTGTCAGCCTGTCCTGCTAACGTTAATTTATGCTTATAGTTTCTGCTCCAATTTCATTTCCTCAAATTATGTTCCCTTGTCTTTTAGTTCTTTAATATTCTACCTGTCCTTCCAGTGACCCTTGTCACTCTTCACTACCTGATGTATTATATCTATTTAAATGACTGACTTTCTAGGTTTCATTTTCACTTACTTGCCTGGAAAACTAACTGCACACTGATTGTGCTGCCTATATGATGCATACTGCTGGAAGTGCTAATAACTGCTGTGCATGTTATTGAGTAGGTCACATTTGCAGTCCCCAGACAAACTGCAGAACTAACACAGGAGCTACATCTTTGATCTCTGCTTTACAACCCATGCTGTAGCCTATACTTTGGATAAAATATCATATACAGCCTCATAAAGGCTTTCACAAATAAATATGAAATTCACGTTCTTATATTCTGTTAGATTTCAGGGCATAAGAAGTGGTACTACAGTTCCTGTTTGCAGGATTCAGGGCATTTTATTCAATTATTCAGTGACCCTTTTGCAGCAGAGCTTGTAGGTCTGTGACATGCATTAAATCCTGGGAACCAGAGCAGCAGCAGGTTTATCAGGCAGCATTCACTCGCTGATACAAACTGCTTAAATCTACCTGTAAGAGGTGCATCACCCAGCTAGGAGGCCAGAAGAATCAGTCAGAAGCCAAAGCAGAGAGAGTGAAGACCAGGGTGTGAAAAGAGGCAGCAGACAGAGGAATGCAACTTACCAACTCACTGTTGAAAGCTACCAAAAGAGAAATCATAACTTGATTTTCCAATTTCCAGAGGCATAAATGTGCAGGTTACAGTAAATGATAAAATAAACCAGAAAGTGCTTAAGCACCTGAGTGTCGTACTACACCAGAACCCCTACAAAGAGGAAAAAGATGAGCGTTGCCTGAATATCTATGTTTTTAGACCTCACAATGTAATGTTTCTTGTTTTAATGACAAACAATAAAATCTGTATGAATCTTGTGCTTATGTCCCACATTTTGAAATCTTTAATAAACAGTTTGGAACATTTTTGAAATGATTGAGTTCACTTTTGGAAATAATGTTCCTTGAAATTAGATGAATGATTCTACAAACAATAACACAGTTATCAGAAAGAGCCATCAAAATATTATTATCACTAGTTCAGTGGTGGAGGCAGAGTAGTGTTATAAATGGGATTCTTTTGATATGCACTGCTATATGCACCAAAACATCTCACTGTGATATTATAAACAATAGCAAATTTCAGTAGAACTGGAGGCAACAAAATAAGATAATAAGCTGTATATGCCATGAAAAATGTACAGCTTTATTTATTCCTGCCATCGCTAAAACATAGGAATGTGAAACCACGGCAAGCAGGTTCATCTATTCCTGGGCCAAGAAACTACAACTGTTCTGCTAAATAAAAAGGGCAAGGCCTCTAGCCCTGGGAGTAAGTGGTGAGCAGAGCTTGTGTCCCTGTGGCTAAAGCCTTTCACACCCCAAAACGGGTTGTCTCATCTATGTCACTGATTAGGAATAGGTCCTGATTGTGACATCTTTGAAGCAAGCACAGGCACTATCTGGAAATGTGTTAGTCCAGCCAAAAGCTCTCCCAGGGTGAGTGGTATCAAACTCTGAGGATGATTGTTGAGGTTGGTTGTGTGACAGCGCTCAAGCCACACTCCTGGCTCTGCTGAGTTTACTGGTGCTGCCGTAACTAGAGGAACCACCCCCTCTTCATTTCTGTGCTTGACTTTTCTCAAAGTTTTACTCTGGACGCATTAAGGAGAGCGAGCTACTTGATTAATATTTCTTGTTGTATGCCAGTGCAGACACTTCCAAAACAAGAGGAGTCTAGACTTTACTCATCACACTCCTTTCCCTAATTCTTCAGCCAGAGTACTTGGATAGCACCAATACATCCTTCTGACACACTACTGCTAGGACACAGACTGCCAGCTGATGCAGTGGGAGCTATGGCTTCCTCAGGTACCTCTTGCTTCCTCTCTCCCCTCCTACTAAACTTGTTTCTGTGGTATCTGTGGTAGGAAAGTTAACACTTTGTTCCCTGCAGCTGGCTTTGCCTAGGTAAGAGTCTAACCCTGACTCAACGCTCGGATAACGGCTCCGCAAAGTGCTGCTCCTTCAAAGCTTTTAAAATGAGTTGGCTGTACTTAGTGTTCATTCGAATTCTGGCAATTACTCAATGATTTAATTATGTCTGTTAATAGGATTTCTAGGAAAAGTATTATTATGTGGAGACCAAAAGCCATTGTGAGCTGAAATGATACTGAAATGATATTCTTTCTTCATAAAATACGTATTATTTTTACTAGCAGCTGGTTTTACCTTGAATGTAAATTAAGGCTGTTTGGAATCAACAATTTACACAAGTTGCTCCTTCATATAACTCCAAGGAAGTCGCTGAATTACAGCAGGCATGTAGTTTCCTACTATATTTACATATAGGCTTTAATGGACACTGGGAGAGTTCTTACTCTTTTATTAATTTCTGTTTAATTGCAAACACGTCGTGTTCAGTCTTAATCCTAGCTGAAAGAACTATGTCTGAATTGTCTATTAAGCTTAAACTATTTTAGCCAAATTTAGGTTAGTTTTCACTAGTAATTGCATAGCCTGAATTAAGAAGTCTTCTTTTAACAAACTTCTAAGTATCTTTTAATGAGATAAAACTCAAGTGATAAGATTTGTCTAAATAAATAGTCCTTGAATGCATTTCTCACTGCTTTTGCATTTTAATAGCACTTAGTATAACATTTCCTTTTTCTTTGTTCTTCACTCACTCTGTAAACAGTCATTGACCTAAAAAAAAAAAATATATATATATATATAAAAAAATGTGGAAACCAGCAGCCAAATCTCCATAATCCCCAAAGAGTGTCCTAACCAGAAACATGCTTCCTTTTCCTTCCCCTTTCTTGGACAATCCTGAATTATTTTCTGGGAAAAAAAAAAAAAAAGAAAAGAAACAACTTGACATGCCAAATCCTGCCTCTTCTCTCCAGGATTGCTGGGTGATTAAGAGACACTTGAAGATGCGTCTGAGTATCCTAATCAGAGAACTTGGGTCTCCGAAACCATCAGTGAGCATCTTAATCACAAAAACCTTGAAAAGAAAGGAGGGGAAACCTAGCATAGGATCCAGTTGTCAAGGCAAAGGGGGTGATGCCGTTTGGACACCCCGATGCATCCAGCATGTTTCCAGCTGCTGCTGCAGGGAGGGGCAGCTCTCCTGCAAATCCTGGACCATACCCACAAGCTCTCTGCAGGTGCCTCAAGCACTGTGGATAAGTTAAAATGGCACTAGATGTGAAACACTAACGTTTAGGCCACTGAATTGTTTTCCTAGAGGTGAGTAGTGGAAATTCTTTCCCTGTTGGTTAAGCCTAGGTAGCCAAGTCTTTAAAAAAATCTCACAAGGTGCTTCAACACCTAAGTACCCTGGATCTCATTTCTGTAGCCTCAAAACTGAGCAATGCTTGGCTGCGAAAGCCCAAATTCCTTCTGGAGCAACACCCTGGTGTTTTAATGAGATGCTTTTAGCTAAAACCTTTAGTAGATTTTCATATTCTTTTTATTTTAATTTGAAAGTTACAGTGGAGATATGTTAAAATGTTTGCTGTTGAACAAAAATAATTACTCAACTGCACTAACTTCAATAAATAAAATTTTGACCCTATTAGTATGCATCCCTAAAAGTGTTTCCTCATAGTTCTATCTTCACGTAAAATTTTTTGGACTAAACAAACCTTTGCCTAGAGGCAACAAGGACTTTTAATCAACTAAATCTTAAATGTGCACAGATGCTATTCTTTAAATACTACATGTTATCTGTATGTGTTAATAGTAATTTAAAAAAAAATAAAATACTTTCAATCTTTAAAATTTGATTATTTAAAAACTAACTACCTGTTGCCGTCATGATCTATGGTCACTGCACATAGCATATAACATGTAGCAAGATTTATCACTGACTTCAGAACAAAAATAACTTTTAGCAAAAAAAAAAAAAGGGAAATTCTGGGGGAAGAAAGTTTGTCTGGAAGCAGAGGCAGAGAGACAGTGTCCAAAAATCTTGGGCCTCTTTGTGTCTCCACTGGCATATCTTGTTTCACTGGACAAGTCATGTAGTTGTTCTCTTTAAAAATGAGAACTTCGACTGCTTATGGACATTGGCAGATAGGG
Source organism: Balearica regulorum gibbericeps (assembly GCF_011004875.1). Lineage (NCBI taxonomy): Eukaryota > Metazoa > Chordata > Aves > Gruiformes > Gruidae > Balearica > Balearica regulorum. The sequence goes on along the minus strand of NC_046184.1, from coordinate 155,339,571 downwards.
GCAGAAACCAAAAAAGTGGATCCAGACACAAGTTGGGGGGCTCAGAATCTGATAATTTGTCATAACTGTTTCTGAGAGCATTTATATTGAGCTAAATTCAGTTCAAAAGTGAGACTAGAGGGTTAAAATATTGGTAGCTATGCAATTTCTCCACTGTTGTAGACAGGCAAATAAGAGTTTACATATACATTTTTCACAGATGCAGCTTAAGGTTGCTGTCTAAAATTCCCAAAAACTCAGCACATGCCTGTTGAAACCCAAATTCAGAGCTCATACAAATTAGAAATGGAATTACATCTGCTACATCTTAAACCTGTCTTGCATGTTTAACCTGTCCTGACTTGCCCAGCAGTTGCAGTTCAAAGAAAATCAACAAGCTTTGTCTTGAGATTCTGCTACTTCTCCCAGCTCTTTTTCCAGGGCATCCAGCTGTATCCATAGATCTCCCACAGAGACTGAGCATAACTACACCTGTCACAGTCCAGTGGGCTATCAATATCCCTGACACTATTGCTTCTTTTACAGATTGCTATTTGCCTCCTATCGTTCTTGCCCTCTCCTTCCTCCTCTGCTTGATTTACTCAGGTTCGTCAGAAGCTTCATTACACAAATAGTTTTGTAAATAACTATACCTTTAATAGTGTGATTCTTAACTAGCACTGTACAGAACAGAATTCCCAAAGTCATTCATCATGAGCACTAAATTAAACTAAATTAAAAAATGGAAAATAAAAATCAAGTTTTCCCTTTTTGACTATAGAACAAGATCTGACAGTCAAGTGCAAGTAACTCTAAGGAAAAAAAAGGTGACTTTGGCTATGTTCTCAAATTGTATATTATTTAATAAGACCAGTGATATGATGGCAATGGAAATATCGACACTTTGAGGAAAACTTGGATTTACGAGAACATATAAGCACAAACAAACACACAGGAGAGGTCCAAGCATTTGTAAAAAATGGTTCCTCAAAATTACCAGCACTATCTATATAAACATTCAGATTAATATTGATTTGATAGCATTAGCACTGCTTTGAATACCAGTAATGCCTTCTAGTTCATGTATTATATTTGACATCGTTACAACAATACATGTTGCTGCTAGATGGGTGCTAGATGGGTACTACATGTGTACCAGATCCTGATTTAGGCTCTGTACTGGGTTTGTATCTTAATGGTCATTTTTACTACAGCAGGGTATTCCCTGTTTTCAGAATACGCTGAAATTAAAGTTTATTAATCAGTCTGAGAAACCTAGAAAAATTGTACATCTGTGTGGTGGCATTTTTGTCTGATTACGCACAAAGGCTGTATGACAATCTGCTGATGGGAGACAGAAGGCACGGTCAAGAGTGGAAGGGCTACGGCACCTTTAAGGCCTGGATTCGCTAGTTGAAATTTGGCTGATGGGATGCCAGTTTAGATAGTCCTCTAATAGAGTAATTGATTTGAATTTGTTGCTGCAGCTCTCTATGGAGCGTGTGTGGGAAGTGCAGTTTGCAGTGAAACTGCATCAATACACTGAGGGCGAAAGAGGAAACACAGGAGGGAGATAAGATAGATTTGGGCATTCGGTGTAGGTGGGAGGTAGCGGGGAGGTACCGAACTGGGCTCTCCCCTTTCCTGGCAAGCCCTCAAGCTGAGCTGGGCCGCCGGTGGGGGCAGAAATTCAGCTTGGTGATATCGGAGACTATATCAGCACAGATAGCTAAAAAAAACATGCCTTGTCCTCTTCCTGGGACAAATTCATTCACAAATAACTCTGTTGATTTAGTTGAATTGCAGAGAAGATATAAAAAGCCTGAAATTCCTGCCTAATCCTGTATGATTTATCACCTCTGGGAGTTCTTCTGATGAAGGAACACAAGTCCCTCTTGTTTTCTTCTGTTACTCATTAGAAATAATGCATATGAAATGAATAACAGTGTATTATTTTCTTGCATGTTTTTTTAATTCCCTTAACTGTGCATGGTGTTTTCTCATGTCTCATATGGGAGTAGGTCTTTTGCTGTCTCATTTTTAATAATAATAATAATAAAAACAACAACAACAACAATATTAATTTTGATATTGTCACCTTTAGATTCTCAAGTGTTCGACTCTGTCACTTTATGCCATAGCCGGTTTGCTATCAATAAATGAGTCATTAATTAAACGACTGGTCCACAAGTTGGGTGTAAAGTAGCTTTTTAGGTGGACTGCCCTGAGATATGGTAGAAATGCCTGAGGAACCGGCATTGGCAAAATTCTGAGTAACGCACCGCTGAAAATGATGACTTCTCTGACCCATAAGGGAGGGAGGGAAAAGGAGACAGAAATTCATATTTGTTTGTTCTTAAAAAAGAAAAAGGAGCGTAGCTTGCTTTCATTACTTATATAAACAACAACTATGTCTTCCTTCCCCCTGAAGCCAGTACAATTCTTCAGATTTCAAATTCAACATAAACCAGACTGTTTACTGTGCTGCATTCGTAGGCAGCAATAGGCTTCCAGTAGCTGTTATCCCTTTGTGCTACACCAACGTATACATGGGGCACCAGAACAAGGTCCCATCTGAATCTTCTAATATCTTAATTCATTTTTTAGTGTTTTTCATTAAGTAATGAATGTCAAGTTTGGAATTAACCTATAGCAAGCGACCTGGAAGAGGAAAGTATTCAAAGCAGCAAGAAGTTTGCATAGGATGGCAGAAATTCGTTACGAAAGATGCAATTCTAAAACTTTTTTCCCTTCTTTTTTTTTTTTTTTTTTTTTACACACAAATAAATTTCATTTCAGAGAACACCCCACCATATTGTTGATGTGTTTTCAGGGTCTGCATTCATACTTCTGTATTGAATGGAAGAAAAGGCATTCTGTAGAAGCAAAGAGAATCTCTTTTCTCAGTGTCTGATTAATCAAGTGCCGTAAATTGATGGAATAGAAATATTACCCTTTTTTTAATAGTGGTATTGCAAATTTAATCCAAAGTGGGCATACCTGGTTTTAATATTCATGACAATTAATAATCAAATTTGGAACATTTACTGTTCATTTTCATTTCATTTTACCAAGAATTATATAATGGATGATACAATGGAAGGGAACTCTTAACTTGAGGGTGAAAACTGTTTAAAAAAAAAAATAAATGAAAGATTTCTTTTTTTGCTATTTTCAGTGCTGGTAACCTCAGACTCTGACTTTTTGTTCTTGCTGTCCTTTGGAGTTTTCCTTCTTGCTCTGTCCTTCTTTCCTCCCCTTTGACAAGATGTCTAAAATGTTCCATTTTATGCTGTCCATTAATAAATCTAAAATAAAAGTATACATAAATGCATTTTGAAGGAAAATCTGTTTTTTACTGCAAAGAGTTTCTAGTAAAGTTCAGCGAATAAATAAACAATGGGAACTATCTAAATATCTTGTTTCCCAGAAATGATGCAAGGATTTTAAAGATGCAAAGAGCATCTACACCATGTTTTTATATTCGGCCTTCTCTCTCTATGTTATCAAGTTTCTCAGATGAAAAACAACTGCTGTCAAGCCAGTAAAAGCCCTACGACTTATTATTCAGTTGGAAAATTTGTCTGCCTATGAATTCACATCGAGATGGCAACAAAGAGTAGTCTTTTAGGCTGATTCCAGGAAAATTCTCTGTGTGCTGGACCGACAGGGCTAAAAGATGCTGTTTCACCACTAAAATAAAATTCTCTAAAATATCCTGCAGCTACCCTCGATTCTATGGTGCAGTTTAGAGACTGAATCTGATAATAAAGGTAGTCTGCAATTGTTTTCATACTACTCAAAAGATTAAATAGTGAATACACACTAATGCATATTTTCTAGAAAGCCTTCAAAACTATTGTTGATTTGTAAGTGGATATAAAAAGGCTTTTTTAAACATTATTAAAGGAAACAAAAAAGGTCATAACTTGCATATATCTATTAGTAAATAAAAGCATAAGAAGCACCAATGAAAAGTACAACTACAAAATAATGCAGCAGAGAAAAATAATAATCAGCTTAACATGTAAAAAACCCAGGCATTTCGATACTGTATTTTAAGTCACAGGGAAAGATGTTGCCTTTTGGACTTTGCATGCCTAATAATAGTGAAATTAGATAATTATCTAGCTGAGAAATAGGCAAGTTTTCAAATGTCCAGATGGTTCCACCACCCACCTCATTTAGCAAAACTTCCTTTATTCACACTGCTCTAACATGCTGCCCATTTCCTCAATTTGTACCCATTAGCTGACAAGAAAAGGGCTGAGCTCAGAAATCAACAGGCTCTGACAGGAAACCAGTTCCCAGGGGCCCTCTTAGAAGAAGTAGGATTTTAACTGATGTTGCCCAGGAGACAGCTGTAGCAACTAAGTCCCCATCTGAAGCAATATTAGCGAAGCAGGTGAAAGGATTTACAGTACAAAGACCTCTTAATATTCTTGGTAAGCTGCGAGGAATGATCTTTAGCCTACAGGAAGGCGAGTGGGTGGGCTCGGGATAAGAACGCTAACATAACACATTTCCCATTCGCTAGTGAATAAAACTTCCACGCGTCGCTCAGTGATCCAACTACAAAATGCAGTTTACATAGCTTGGCAGATACAGGGGACAAGGTCAGGTTGACGGCGGAAGGCATCTTCGTGTCTGTGCAAACATCTGAGAGAGACCTCCCCAGGTTCTGGGGAGGGGTTGCCACCTCGCTGCATCGGCAGCCGTGCCGCAGGCAAGGGCTTGATTTGCTATGGGTCACGTTTGTAAACGTGCGAGGGGCCACCTTTGTAAAATATGCCTCTGATAGCAGAGGCACGCGTGGCCTTAGCAGGGAGGATAGGTAGGAATGCGCAAACTAGGTCATTTGACCGATGTCATCTTCCAAAATATCAAGAGATGCTAACTTCTAATTAATTTTGTGTTTATGAATATTACATCAGGGCGCACCAAATTCGGTCTGTATTTTCACGAACACTTCTCTGATTAACCCGGTGATTCTAAAAGATATTGTAAAGCATTGTTGCTTTCACTGCCTTTAAAACATGAATGGTCATTATAGTGGAATGGCAAAGAGATCACTTTATTTAATTTGTAGTATATGGACAACAAAGAATAACTAAAATGTTTGGAGTTTGCTGTGTTACAGTGAAAGCAATCAGCAAATAATAAAAGCTTAATTTCAAGGTCTTTAACAGTAACTGCCTCAGAGAGAAATGTAATTCACCTGACACTGAACAACAAAGCTGAGATGCTGTGATGACTGTATCTGTTACACAGCCTTGGAAACATATTAGATAATTATCTGTAGGCATAATGATTCCCCGACAAAACCTAAATTAAAATGGAGTTGCTACTGAGAGTACATATTAGTAGTTTAAGGTAAATTGCAAAGCAGACATTTTATAATTATCCTTAAATCGTGCATTTTAATCTAAGACATTGAGTGAAGGTTACAATAAGGCCATGCAGAAATCCAGTGAGGGGACCAAAACCACCTTACTTCAGCACTGTCAAAGATGCCACAGACTGCCAATGAAATAGATTTTGCATTGAAAATCTAGTGCCCACAAGGCATCAGATAGCACAAAATTCATTTTGCTTATAAGTGGATGTGTCAAACTATCAAACTTTTCTAATACGACATAAATAGGGGACACTTTGGAACTGGCAGTGTATCAGTCAGTACTAGGTGGCAAATGATCAAATCTTTAATAACTACAAAACTAAAATCTTAATCTAAAATCTTTAATAACAAATAATCTAAAATCTCCTAAGAACAAAATTTGCATTGGGCACCCTTTAGAGAAGAAAGATACATCTCTGAAGAAGAAAAAGGGGAAAGTCACACAGAAAGATTAATATTTACAAGCCTTAAGAGTATCGGAGGAGGTTGATCTGACCTGCAAAATATAGTCAATGCAGAGTACTGAACTGATGGATGCTTTCAGTTACTTCTACCTTCTGCCACAAAATCAGTCGGTAAGAGATTACCAATACATATGCAATGCCCTTAAGGAGAAAAGGAAAACAAATGAGGCAAATCAATAGACTAAACCTCAAAAGGGAAAGAGAAAAGTGTCTGAGGCACTCTAATTTACCTGTTCGTATTACCAGTTATCTGTTTAGAAATAGCAGTATATAAATACTACCATCCTTTTTGTCCTTTTGCTATGTCTATTATCCCAGCTAAGGGAAATATGAGGACTCGTAAATTCAATTCAGAGACAACAACATTTTGCTTTGGTTGGCTTAATAAATGGCTGCTTTTAAAATATTAGTCTTTAAAGTGACTCCTTTGAAATTGATATTCATATATACTTCCTAAAGAATTACATTCTTATTTTTTCATTACAATACATACATTAAGATGAACTGTTGTCACTTCTGAATACAAAGAAACTTGAGAAAAGTTTTATAGTGCTCTCTCACACATTTCATAGTAAATATCTCCCAGAAAGTCAAAAGAATCAAGAGGCAAACAAAACCAGCCCACTCCTTGTACTTTGTTGCTTTGAATGAGCAGAATGGGAGAGGGGTCGCAATCAAGGTTTTGGATTATTACAATTTGCAATACTGTAATTTCCAAAGGGATTACAGCAGCTTTGGATTTCAGTATATACCTTTAATTCTTTCCTTCACTTGTTGGAAATTTAATCAGGGAAGTGAAGCTTAATTTATTTTCCTGACAAATAATGGACAAGGCAACACCACCATGGCACTCCCTGACTCCTCAGAGTTACCAAATCCACTCCGCTTGTCCTCCCCAGCTATGATGGCAACTGCATTTTTCCTCTGTAGTTGGTGAAACATCAGGATAGAAGCAGCTCACATCAAATTATGATATGTTTGCCTTGGTAACTATTGAAGTGTACCTATCAGAAGCCTTTGTGCTGGTGAAAAACTATACTCAGCTTTAATCTGTAGGGTTTCCTTGGTCTCCCTGACTCAGTAACATTAATACTGAAGTGGCCAGGGCTCAGCAACGGGCTCCTTTGCCACAGCTAAACACAAATTGCTTGCTGTTGTTTAGCGGCGGCACTGTTTCACTCAATCATGCTGAGGAAATATCCTCCTTTCTCCTTTCCTTTAGATTTTGAAATTTACCATCTAAACCAAAGGAAAATGTCCAGCTGTTAAAATAGCTATTAACTCCATTTTAGCTGTTAGGTTCTTTGGAAAGGAAACTTGTAGTAGGCTGTGTAATGACATTTCTCCCTCTTCACATAATTCCTGACTTTCAGCTACTGGGCACTTGGTTTGGTTAATACTTAGTCAATATCAGAAAATCATGCCTGTTCAAAGACATAATTCATTCTTTTTCCCTTGAGGCTGGTCTACACATAACTTTTGTACCAGTTTAATTTTGCTATCAGGAGGCTGCTTTTACCAAATTAATTAAGCAAATAAACCTTCAATTTTGATTTTAACAAGCTGGTGTTAGATTGTCTCTTACCAGACAAAACATATTCTCATTTAGTATGAAATAAGCTGTCTTGATAAAAGCACATTTTTCTTTCTGTTACATTAATAATATAACGGTATGGTTTCTTACAGTATAGAGCACATTAACTATATTATTAGTAGGATAACTAGAAGCACTGTGTAGAGAAGCCTTTAGAAAGCACAGATTTTGGTGAAATGAAGATGTGCTAGGACAAGTAAAGGCAACCAGGCATAGGTAAATATGACTTTGTTATGTAAAGGCGTTTTCCCCTAAAAACTGAAATAGATTACTTTGAAAAAATGTTGTGTTTATGATCTTGCTATAGACGGGGTCTCTGAGTTTCTATCTGCCTCACGCAGCCCACAACTTTCCCGGGATCAGCTCTGCAGGTGCATCCCGATTTTTTCAGGGTGAAATATCCTCACAAGTGTGTTTCTTCCCAGTGCCTGGTTTCCACTCCTGTGTGTTGCTCCGGGAAGGACTGCAGTGTGCTCTGAGAGGTATCTGAGAGGTATCTGGCTCTAAAATGCACTGTAGCATGCTCCAGCACATAAATAGAGATAGTCTCAAAAGGTTATTAAAGCCTTAAAAGTAATGTATGTGTGTGACTGACTCTTGGCATTCTTATGCATATTTTCTTAAAATGAAGGAGGCTGTCGACAATATACAATACTAATAACATCCATCCATTTATCAGTTCATACATTCAGGCAAACATTCATTTATTCATGACTAAATCAATAACCACATTTCCCACTTCCACCCAACCTGAAGAGCTCTTTGTTCACAACTTGAAGACGAAATTCAAGGACAACAGGTTAATGCAGTTAGAAGGGAGGACAGAGAAGAGCTGATCTAGCTAATGCTGTGCTACACTGAAAAGTATTGGAGTGATTTCTGAGTAAATCACTGACAATAAAAAGCTATATGGCTATATACCCACAACAAGGTAAGGAAAGGCTGTTCCATTATTCTCTTCCTTGCCCCACTTTCTCTTGAAGGACAAATGCAGCTAAAACACATCTTTTTACCTTTACATATAAAGGATCTGTTGCCGTCGACATTCATGAAAACACTGTTATTCTCAAGCTTTCCAGACTTGAGAAGTTTCACTGCAGAGGAACTGAACAAGCACAGAGATGCAGTATATTAAAATGCTGGTAATGATGATGGGGAGTTACAGAGAAGTGTGGATTGGGATATAGAGAACAATAAAGTATGGGCTTAGCTTTTCAAACACCTTATTTTACAATTCTAAACTTTTCCCCAAAAAAACAGAAATTTCTAATATACTATTAACACACACACAATCTAAAGGACACATCTCAATATAATGGTCAAGGCTCTTATGGCCCAGTTCTTGTCGCCTTTAATGGACATCAGGCTAATGCACCCTACCAAATGACTGCACATTTGGTCTCTTTAAGCTGAAACCCATGTGAAATGGTTCCATATAAAGGACACCACACTATTCAGCCTTCATGGACTTTACTACATTTGCTTTCTCAGGTGCTTTCACAGCCTGAAACAAAATTGGACAATATTTAAAGATCTATACTTTCATAAAAAGAGGTTCTTCTTTATTTTCTTGTAAAATTTGAAGCTATCACAAATAAGCAGAAAAACATAGTTTTGAGCAATCACCATACTGCACCATAAGGAAGATTAGGAGGATGGAAGGAGGTATAAGCAGTTTCAGTGCTTAGGACCACAGACCTAGGAATGCATCCCGAACTGAGGCAAAGTGAAGGACCTAGCTGTTGACTTCATTTAGCAGCAGGAAAACAGCACAATCCTGAATATGAAATAAACAGATGCCTCAAATTCAGAAACTGTTGCTGAAAACCTGACAAGAATTTTCTTTTCTGCCAGCAAATGGTTATATTTGAGTAGAGGATTTGCAGCAGTGGGAGAAGAATTGGCTAGTTACTGTTCCAGTCAATACATAATGGCGCTGTTTGCAACAGCAAAAATAAAAGAAGCTCTAAATAGTAGTACGGTGGCTTAATATGCTGAAGAAGTTCTCAGAGTTTAACAGTGCAATTTAACCTGTGAGAAACCATACCCACAGAGAATGCCTGGCAAAGCTGGTAAGGTCCTGATTACAAGAACTGCACTCCTGCTCAGGAAACTGTGAACTGAAATTGCTTGGCACTTTGAAGAAGCAGTCTTCCACAGTAATGAAAACGCACATTTCTTATTCCCTGCCTGGGAAAGGGACTCCTTCTCAAACAGGCAGGAGAAACTCAGAGAACTCAGAAAACTTCTAAAAATTTTGCATTTTTTGTTTTCTAAAGTAGACAGACTACAAAACACATGACCCTGGAGTTTAGCAAGATTGGCAGGCTTGGCTGGGCTCTTTTTCCATCGGTTCACTAAGCCTGCTCCAGTCTGAGCACACAGAGCTCCTGAGCTGTTCAGCTTTGTTGGGCCTGTCTTTGTTAGCCATCTCTTGTCAAGCACTCTGTTAGAGGTTTGTGGCATCTAGCTGGTTAGGAACCATTCACGTTAAATCAGACCATCACATTAAATGTTAGCTTCCCACACAAAAGATTTGACAGTGAAAGCTGGCCTCAAGGAAACCACAACAGGTTCTTGCACATATGCAATTTCTGTGTTAACATTTCATTAGAATGTAGGCTGATACAATGACATGAATGAGAAAAACCAAGGAGCAAAACCCAGCATTCAAATCAGAGCTTTCCCTTTTTTTTTTTTTTTTTTTTTTTTTTTTTTTTTTAAGCATCCTCAGCTCAGCTCTGATGACTGGAAATACTGTTCAGCCTTGGTTCTTTTCCTGCTTTTGCCACACTCCTACAAAAATTATTTGAAAAGTTGAACGTTATCTCTAAATGTTCAAAATAAATATTCAAGAAGTTCTGATTCAATTAAGATGCACTTAGAATCTCTGCCTCTTAACAAAAGGGAGAAAACATCTGTTCTCATTTCAACTTCTATTAGCAAACATATCTGATTTCATTTGGGACATACCACATTGCCATTATTTATGTATTTACAGAGTAGATCCTCAAGTAGTGGACATGCAGCATTTCACAGAAGCCATCCTTTGAGTGAAGCTACATTACATTAGACCAGTTAAGAATCCAGCCCTTTAGTGTTACTGCAGGTGGTAGGTGCTTTTTAAAAATACTGTGCAGGTTTTTACAGTTTAGCATTTCAGGGTATGACCATAAATGAAAGTGTCTCCAACAGGAGATAAAGTGAAGTCTGAAGTAGGCACTGCCTCCTGACCTGAGGTTCAGTGGACAGTTCTGGCGGTAAAATTCAAGGTAAAAATTGTCAAAATCAGCTTGGACAGACATCATCTGGCTCAATATTTTTAAATGCTCGCCCCACTCTTCTACTGGAGTTTCTCATGTTGTAGCAAAGGAAGTAGAAAATGATGTGCCGGCCCCGAGGAACTCCTGTTCAGAGTGGGGACAGCAGTAAAGAATCTGTCATCGCCCTCTGAACCGGGACGTCTGTCGGTGCTTCCTGCTACTTTTCATGGTTGGAGGTAACCACGCGTACGCAGAGCTGGTAGTAAGATGACTTTTTCCTGCTTAGGGTGTCAAAAATGTATGTGACAACCCTGCCTTTGTTCTGGGAAATTCAGGGAGTGGTATCATTTTAAATTCAAAATCTCTCTCCTGAGCATTATAACTCTCAAATGACCTTCATTCAAAATGGTGTCCTAAAAATAATTTTCATTCTGTTCTAGAGTTTCCATAGCAGGTTCAGACTCAGTGCGAGCTCTACACTGCTTGAACGATTGCTTTCAATAATACTAGCATTTTAAAGCAAAGGCATCAAAACATGCTGCATTTAGGCCTTGCTCATTTGGACACACTAGCTGTCTAAGCCAGATCTTTTTGTTGTGGTTTTTTTGTTGTTGGTGGTTTTGGGGTAGTTTTTTTTAGCTTTGAGTCAATGTGAAAATAATTAAAATTTTAATTTCTCCCTGGAAACAACATCAATTTGGGATTTACAAAATATTTCAGTATTGTGGATTCATTTAATTTTTTTTTTTTTTTTTTGTTTCAGCATATGTGTTAATATTTCTTTCAATAATGTACAAATGTTTTATTTTGGTAATGTTATATGTATGGCAACAGTGTTTGTGTCAACATTACAATCTTACCTTATTTCTGTTCAACTTGCATGTTATATTAAATTTAACACATTTTATATACAGTATAGTTCCTGAACTGTATGCAAAATATATTATTTAAAAAAAAAATATTAGTCAATATTGGCAAAGAAACATTATGTATTATGCAAAGTTACATATTGGATGTTATTAAAATGAAGGTTTCAAATATTAAAAAGGAGTTATAATTTTCTTTTATTTTTTCAGTGTTCGTGATCTCTCTATATATACGTGAACACAATACTGAATATTTAATTTCAAGCAATACTTTAAAATCTGAAAACTTTTGTCAAAGTTTCCTTCACTGCTGTATTTATGACAGAAAGATGTAAGTTTGGAAAGAAAATCACTGAGCTTTTTGCATCTCCAACCTGTCTTTACAAGACAGGACAAGCCTTCTCCATAAAAACATCATTGTTGACTGTGTTTCATTATTGGAGCCATGGTGGGATCCTGTGTAAAAAGTATTTAAACTTTGTCTACATGGAGAAAATTAGAGCATCTGGGAAAGAAAGAAACAGAAGAGGAATGCCTACTCTAGACAAAAAAACCAAACCAAACCCACAAACAAAATCCCCCAAACAAACCAAACAAAACCAACATAGTATGACTTCTGAAGAAACAGGACACAACTGATTCCTTCCAGAGGCCATTATTAGGGAGGCTGCTGAAGAATCAGATCTGCAATTTGTAAACTCTTTATTTTGGGACCTTAGAAATGTTTGGGTTTGTGCAGATCTAAGCACAATGAGTCCATCTTATCTATGGTCTTTAGTCGGTATAGTAATGCAGGCATTAACTCCTCAAATTTTATAAAAAGCCTGTGGAATTACTTTCCCTAACTGTGTCTCTCACTTTGACCTCATTCTTCACAGAGTCTCCTAGCAATGTTTGTATTACTTGATCATGCATGAGGATTTACAATGAGGTTTTAATTACGCTAGTGTCCTGTGCTCACTCTTGTAGCATCTGAATGACTTGCGCTTCTTCTTAACAACACAAGAAAGTATTTGCATTCCGTAGATTTTCACTTGCAATGCTGGCCCAACTACCTCTGTTATGGTAGATTAATCTATGCTACCTTGAAGCGAGAAGTCTAGGGTGCACCTGATACACTCTTGGAAACTAGATCCTCAAAACTCAAATCCTTGGCAAATTTATCCTCAAAATTCAAAATCAGTGGGATTTTTCTTGCTAGAAAAGAACAGCGGGTGATCATTTTATATGCCTGCTAAATCAATCCTCACATTTCCAAGTGAAGAAACATTTTAGAAGGACAAAGGTACTGAAAATGACTTCAGGGTCTGATTACTCCTCTGCACCAGTGCAAGTGTCTGTGGGATCAGGGACTACGGGTCTGATTCAACAAAATATTTATGTTTTAGAAACATTATTTTACTTTTTGTGAAGGAAGTCATCTAATGCAAGATTAATGAGATTTCTACAAGCAGTTTCTCTCACTTATTAGCCCTGGTTATTTACAAGCAGCAGAAATTAGACACCTGTTGCTGCTTTTTCATTGAAATCTTAATCTAAAGTCAGTTAAATTTCTCCCAGCATCCAAAAAATATTTTTTTTTTCTCTTTATCAGTCAGTTCATCCCACCAGTCAGATTTAGGCTGGAAGGATGGTGCAATGGTGAAAGACCTAATCTAACACCTGGTGAAAAATGGATGCAATTCTTTTCCTCATGACTAACTTGTGAACAAAACTAATTTCAGTAAGGGAATCAGATGCCATGACACAAAATTAACAATTATACTAATAGGCTTTTAACATTTTTACTAGTGTGGGGGGTTTTGTTTGTTTGTTTGTTTTTCCTTACTTCTATACGATATTAAATCCTGTCTGAGAACTTCTTATTCTTTCTTTGTTTCTGATGCCACTCCAAATGTCCTTCCATATCTTTAGATAAATAAGTTTTAAGGTTTCTTGAATTTTGATATCTCCACTGCTTCTCCAAAATTTCATTACAAACAGCGCACAGGAACACTCAGTAGAAAACCTGCTTCAAACAATGAAAGATACAGGAAACATTTCGATGTATGAATATGCCTTCCTTGTGGTGCTAACAGCAGTCTGAATTATCTGCACTGTTAAATGACCACTGTTGTCTTGTAACCTAAACTGAAAATTGTATCTATCTCAATTGGTGTACAAGGGGTATTCTGTAAAGATCATTTTTAAGTATATTAATTTATTTTCAACATGACCAGTCAGGGGTTTGGTTTTTTTTTTTAATTTAAATAGCAAGTTATTAACTTATTCTAGGCCCATTTGGCTGTTCCACTCACCCACACCACTAATAATACATCAGTAAGCAACACCTCCATGTATTATGCAGAATCCCTAAAGTGAAAAGGTAAAACAACTATGCAGTGCAATAGGAAAACAAATGCAGCTTTTCCCACCAAAATTAAAGGATGCAAGTGAATCAACAGAATGAGTGTGTAATAGTGGCAAAGCTGTCCAAGCTGGCCACCCAGAAATCCATTGAGGTTAAGTCTCATGTCCCTCAGCTAATATAATATATTCTGAAATATCCTTTGATGTTGGCAGATTGGAAGACCTTTTTTTTTTTTTTTCCCCCCTCCTTCTGGCATTTGTCCTGAGCACAGGTCCTGTGTCCATTTCTTCTTTACAGAATAAATTAACAAGCTCTCTGAAGCACTGCTGATACTTGGCACCATGCAACAAATAGCGTAAGCACATTCTCTTGTCCACAGCTTCAACCTTGAGAGATATCCTGGATTTACAGCTCACCTCTTCAGCAGGATGTGGCAACGGAAGCAAATAGACAGGAAAGTGTCACAAGGGCACTGCAACCCACTCCCACCTCACTTAATTACTATGAAGAAATTGGACTAACAAATGTCTATTTGTCCTTAGAAATCTTTAACATTTCATGGATCTAGAACATAACTGTCTATAGCATTGAAGATTTATCTTCAAAAGTGTGTGACTTCTCAAATTCTTTGTGCTTCTCCTACTCTTTTACTCAGATTTAGACTTTTGATTTTTTTTTTTTCCAATTCTATCTAATAAGAGGAGGAAGACACCCTATGAGTTCAAGATGCAGATTCTTTTAAAAGGAGACTCCTGACAGGTTTATATAATTCCTCATTAATAACAAAGGTGTCGTTTATAAAAAGCCAGTTTGCTCTGTATGATAGACGTCCATTTATTCACAAGATCTCTGTTTGACTGAATGAAAAACTGTATTTAATGACATTCCATTATGATGCCTGTGACAGGTGCAATATTTTTTCATGTCACTTCCTATTGACTTTGCAGCAAAATATAGACACACAATACAGAAGTGAAGGCAACCAAACCTTAAATTCAGAACAGAGTTCTCTGTCTGACAGATACATGTAGCAATTCCCCAATACCAAACAGAATGAATAACCCATACGCAGACTCCTCATATCACTGCAACTGATTAAATGCATTGTCAGCCTGATTCTGCCAAGTCCTTCCTGCGAACATTTCCCAAGTCAAATGCCTCTTGTTTATCCTATGTCGGCCTTAAGATTTTGAACACAGAAAATATTTTAGAATATACATTTGATTAATGAATCCGCATAATAACCACAGACACTGTAATTAGCTGTGAAGCCTGGTTTAAGCCAAGAAGGTACTGGCTTTTGCATAGGGCTTTTTTTGTTTGTTTGTTTGTTTGTTTTGGGGTTTTTTTTAAATGCTTTTCATCTCTGCAGAGAACTTCAGGTACTAACTCTTTTTGAACAGGGTTTCCATTTTCCTGGGTTTCTGCTTTTCTTATCTGCTTTTATTTCTAGGCACGTCAAAAGCATGAATTACACTTCATACTTCAAAATTTGTTTTGTTGTAGCTTTTAAATTCTAATTAAAGTTACTGATTAGCTACACTTAACAGAAATGCAAAACACCTCAATGCCAGTATTTGAGGGAGAGGGGAGGATCCCATGGTAGGATGCTGCAGTATAGTGATTTTATTTTCTAGGAATATTCCCACACAATTCACATAAGATATGATTCTTATTCATACGTGCTCTTTTAGAGAGTTACAGGTATCAAACACACAGTAAAGTGAACTTCTTAAAACAGCAGCTGATGGATATGTGAAAAACTAATGTTGAAGAAATAATATCAGAGTTCTTATTTAAAGAGAGCTCAATACATCACATTAAAATCCACAAGCTTGAAGGCAAGGGCAGTCCATCCTTACATGGGGAATCTATTCATCAAGATTCACATTAGCTGTGGCGGCAACTGATAAGGACAAAAAAAGTTTCATGGTTCTCAGCAACATATGTAATTTAATATACATACATATGTCATCATATTCAGAACTCTAGCCAGAATTTTATTTATATAGAAAAAAATCTATAAAACTCTGAAATCAATTAATTCATACAGACTCTAATTAACTATTATTACTTTTCTAGTCATAGCACAAGAGAAAACTTGATAATTTATCCCAAATCCCAACTAAACTGAGGGTGAAATGAACTGCTGCATGAAGTCTTGTTTAATAGTCTGTACATTTCAGAGAATTTCAGTGAAGTTATTACTATTTGAAAGTGCCCTTATTTTTTAATACTAGGAATTAAACAAACTCTGACCTTATTCTTTCATTGGAAGTATAGCTGTAAGGTAGTTAGTAGAGTGTCTTGGCATTATCTTGAAGCTCAAGTGTTTACCTTCAGTTTTTCTCTCCCCTTCTTCTCTCATTGTCTTTACACTTTATGGGCCAATATCAAAGGCAAATATATCTTTTGTTCTCCACAAGTTCAAAGCCAGCAGTTTAATCTAGAGCTACCTTTCGGTCAGTATTCAAAGCATAGCTTCACAAGGAATAGTAGCATTGTCGTACAAATGGCTCCCCAATTCAGTAGTAAGCAATCAGTGAGCACTACAACAATGCTCAAACATTGCAATATGGTTATTGCGCTATAAATACTTACTTGTGAGTTATCTAAATAATCCATTTTGTACTTCTAAATATTCAATAACAATATCCAGAAAGTACATACTTTCTGCTCCTCTTTGTGCTTTTCAGTTTACATCATTTTTACCTAAATACACTGTACTATGAAGTTGTATGACCTGCCACAGTTCTTTTCTCATTGTACAAATACATCTCTCTGAGATTGTTGAAACTATCATATGAATAAGAAAAAACCTCAGTCTAAACAGTCAAAAACCATTATTTGGAAACCTTAGACCTTAGGGGCACTTTTGCCAAACTGTAAGTTCAGCTACTCCAGTGTCATTTGTTGAAGAAAAGAATGTGAGAGAAAATGCATAGTATATTGTATATTGCCTATTATCTGCATATGTACGATGATTGAGCTAGCTGTATTTAACTCAGTTTCTTAGGCACAGAGTATATAAAAATACTAACAAAGCAAAATTCTGTCTTCTGGTACATGCGTTATGCTGTTCAAACTAGTTGAGTGACAGCTGATATTATTATCAACAGTAAATTATCAAGTCCTTTTCACATAGCAAAAGACTGCAAGGTACACGGTAACCAAATAAGGTCAATTTTCACTCCATCAGCAGTTGTTAAAAAAATATTTAAAAACCAATAATAGTTTATTATGTTGTTTTTACATGGTAATGGAAGGAGAACTTGAATTTAAGTTTTCCATGCTTTTGTTCCCAACACAGAGAAAAGCAAAAAATAGTAGCAGCACCGAAAATTTCTCCCTCCCATCTGCCAAAGTAGGTAAAAGCCACTATTCAGATCATTTCATTTAGGCCTTAATCTTTTCCCATTTTCTACATTTTCTATTCCTGTGAAACAGCTAATATTTTTCAACTCCATCATTTTATGCCAACAAAACACTATAATTTCCCATGCTTCCCTCTCTTTCCCCCACACCCATCCATATTAATTTTGAATAGACTGTGTGAAATTCACCCATCTGCTACTTCTTTTTAACTTGTATGATGCTGATTTTACATAGTGGTTGCTGATATTCATTTGAAAAACAAAGACAAGGGCTGGAAGCCTGAATTTATCTATCTACTAACAAGCTGTCTGTAAAATCATTAGTTTATACAGATTTTAACAGAGAGAGAGAGAGAAAGAAATAGAGTATTCCTGACAGGATCCTCCAGCTCTTGTAAAAGCGATTTAATTTTTTTTAGTATTTCTCACACAGAAGGAATTAGGAATAAGAAAAGATTATTTAGTCTTAAATGTTTTGCTTCATGAAATCATTATGAATTGGCAACAAAAAATTGATACTATTAATGGTTGTCTTAGCACTTTGTGTATATTGATGAAAATAGACAACGGTGATCAAAATTATATAACATTATTTTGGTTTAGAAGAACAGATTTTTTTGTAATACAGCAACCAGATGTTGTTTACATGTATAAAATAACTGATTAGATAGATAGATTGATCTTTTTTTCCAAGGGTTGCAATGACTCTGAAGACTAACTAGATAGTAAAAAACCTATAAAAATTCCAATTACGAATGTCAATTGGGACTTAAAAATCAATACAGGCATATATACGCACACACACACATATATAGTATGTATGTAGTACATAGCTATTAGTTTTCTCTTTTTTTCAGATGTATTTTGATCTTGCTACCATTATTATATTGTGGTGACATTGTACTTGCTCTCTAAGTGGTTCTCCAACTAGTCCAACTCACATGTCCCTAATTGCATAATTTTGCTCCCTATAGCCAGATAAATCACTACATCAAAATTCTGTTACAGTAAAACGAGATTAGATTAAACCAAACAACCAAAAAAACACCATTATAGTTAATTAGGAGATTCCAGGTCATTCATTTCTGCTATCCGCAACAGTGATTCATATCCAAATAAAAAGTTGTTTGTCAATAAAATAAAAATGAATACAGAATGTAATAGAGTTGTGTAACGTCCCTGGTTCTGAAAGACTTTATGGTGCCTGATTTGAAAACCATGAAATTTTTTACCTAACTAAATGTTCTTCTGTTTTGTGAGGCTGAATCTTGCCCCAGCTGGGGCAAGAATGCAGCACTGCATTAGAAAGTAATGTAGTGATTAAAAAAATAAATTTGACATGTGAGGACAATGAATACTTTGGTGAAGTCAAAGCTTAAGTTGTACCATTTGGAACCAAAGTAACTTCAGTTACATTCAGTTAAAGCAGTCTGTATGACAGATGTGATATAGTTAACAAGTATTTCTGACTAAGAAACAAGCTTGCACTGTGCAGACCTACTCATCAGTATAAAAGGAGTTGGAAAGATCATTTAATATTTTCCTTCCCCTAGTTTAGCTAACAACTACATCATGTTTTGTGAAACATCTTAGTGGGTTTAATTTTCCATCTCCCTTGTATGCACATTGATTGCAATCACATTATTGCTCCACACCCTGAGTACACCTGATTTTGAAGGGAAGTTTCTTTTATCCAATCCATATTTGAGAATAATTTGGTTTATCTGTAGTTTCTGTGTTGAAGACCATTATCTTGAAATATAGAATTTAATTGAAGAATCTGATTTCTAAAGGGTAAGATTAATTCCACAGCAAACCATTTTACTGGTGCAAAAATATTCACCTGCTCCTTTGCCTGGAAATCTCTCACAGACTGTATTCACTATCTGGGATTTTGCAGGTTTGGAAGTACTTATCTGTCAACAGATTGACTTGAAAAATGAGATAACAGCCTTTCAGAATAACCATATAAAACAACTTTATTCACTCTTTTTCGATGACAATACAGATGAGAACAGAAAGACCAAGCTGAAGTCCCTTCTCTTTTTGTTTTATTGGATGCTCTAATTCATGTGTGAGTTAATGTAGTCCTCAAAAATCCTGCTATTTTGCAATTTTTATGTTCTTCACAATCATTTGCTCATCACGTAGAAAATCTACTTCCCTTGCATGTATTTGTGAATTGTTTTTTCAGCTATGTGCCATTACACACAATAAAAGATTGACTTATCTGTCTATTTTAGCTGCTGTTTGGAACTCATTTTGAAGCTAGGAAAGAGGTTTACACCTGATCAACCATCCAGGACATTAATAAAGTATTAAATCAATTGGGGGTTTAGGAATGGTGACAGATTTATTGTGCCAAAATGCCAGCCAGGCAGAAACGAGGAGTAAGGGAGAAGGAACAATCCTGATTGCCAAGGCTCCCCCAAATATAGCCTTCCCTCCAACAGGCTCCCCACTGCCCGACGTAGCAGAGGGTCTGTTGAGGGGGCTTTAGTCACTAACGGCACAACGCTCATCCTGACCTGCTCGACTAAGGTGACACCCAGCTGGCAGCCATCCTAACAGCCACCTCACAGGAGCAGCAACGCGGAGCTGACGTAACCCTGTGACCATGGGCAGCGCCTCCCAAGTGGGGATGACGTTTACCATCAGTGCCAGGTGTCCTTCCCTGGTAGTACCGTGCCTGTGCCTACGCCTGGAGTGGGGGACAGGGGAAACATCAGGCGACATGCTGAATCGTTTTAAGACAACTGAGTTTTCTCCAAAACGTTTTTGAGATTTTCTCTCTCAGTTTTGCAAAAGTGAGTTCATTAAAAGCTGAAGCCTCCCTGATGAAAATGCGGCTCCTTCATTTCTCCGTATTTCAATTTGTATATGAAAATAGAGGTGGTATAAAAATGTTCCCAGATTGCTTCATTGGTGTCAGAGTAGGGAACTATCTGAATTAAAAAAAACATATCTTTGAAAATATTTTCTTCTCTTTCAACTAGCTTTGCAACTGCTCTTCTGTTGAACTGAAGGGAATTTACAAAATACATGTCACTGATATGAGTTCAATTGCACAAGACGAATTTTTTGCCCAGGATCCCTCAGAAAGTGGAAACACATCAAGCTGCTCCATCACAATGGGAGAACACAATTAATTAAGCATAAGTCTAAAAAAAAAAAAAAAAATAAATCTGCATTTGTACAATCTGTCACAATTATTTCTCTAATTTATTTCTGATACCTAAAGATGAAAATGGATCCAAGAATTAAGACTGTCAGCAAAAATGTTTTGCATAATTTAAGTTTTTTGTTCCACTTGAAGAAATACTTCTGAAATTAAGAAATATTAAAGATTTCCATGTATAATGTATTAAGAACAATTAGCCATTCCCATCTAATTTAGCATCTTACTAGAGGAATAATTTTCTTACATTATTATAAAATCAACCACAGTTTCATCTTTTATTTCCAGAAATACACCATCAGTTGTAAATGCATGTTGCGAATTTACTTATGGTGAAAAGTTAGCCAAAAATGGAAACTACATTATGAATTAAAAAATTATCTATACTTTCTGAATTTATTCTTTTTGTTTAGACTATGAAGTCCTACCCAGAATTCATCTCATCTGTCCCATTTTTTTTCATCTCATGTAGCTACTCTTTTGAACCAGAGAGGAATTTGTTTGATTTGTTGTGATTAAATACCTAACTCAGACAACTGATGCTAATTTTGCCATTTGCAACCCATCCTCAGATTCCTTTTTGCTGCATTAACGATATATAAATACTGGCTGTAAGACTAATCTCGACTGCAGCCTGAAGTGTGACTGTAGCTAACTCTCAGCTTTGAATCGGTTTGGGAATTGCTTGCAGCACAGCTGCTATACCGTTGCCTATGCCGCAGACCGCCACGTACCCTGAAGCAGCCCGGTATTTCGGCAACTGCAGCTTGCACTGAGACATTTCTCCAGTCACACTTCCAACCACAAGTGAAGGAGAACTGAACTACAAGTGAAATCAAAAGTTTAGTTGAAGGGATGATCCTGATTTAGCTGTGTGTTGGAATATCGTGATTTCAGACCCTGGTTTGGGGGAGCTGGAGGATTTTCTGAAGGATACCCACCACATAAACAGACGTGACCCTGGTGAAAGATGATGGCTTTGAATCTGTCAGTGTTAGACCTACCACACAGCATTTCATTTCTTTGGATAGCCAAGCAGTTAGGCTTGTGCGTAGCAATTCTAGCCAAGACAATGAAATCACTGGTAGCTCGGCAGACATTGCCTGGTGGCCCTTACTGCTCTACGGAGCAGAGCAATGCAAAATTAAACAGATGTGACTCAAATATTTCACTGAAGGGATGTTCTCTCTTAGTAGTATATACAGTGTTGATGGGTATGATAGGAAGAGAGAGAAGAAGGGTCTTTCATATCAGCTACTTGTTATTTGCTAATAACAAATATGATTTACCGAGTACCAAGAATGCTGTCGCTGCACGGAGGATTTCTAGCCAATGTCTCTGGGCTCAAACATCGGTGAATATCACACCACCACTGAGTGTTTTGGAGCATCTGGTATGTAACTCTGCAACGTGTCCTACCAAACTCTTCCTGGTAGCAGAAGTGAAAATGAAGAAGCCAAGTGGCTCATCTCAATTCAAAGCGGATAAATCCAACTGACAAATTGCCATAAGAGCCAAGTAATCCTTGAGTGGGTTACTGCAAGTCCCACATGCAAAATCCTGCTAGACATTGGAATTAAGGAAAAAAGAGGAAAAAAGACACTACCTTTTTCTTAAGTAACTACAGCAGATGTCCACACGATGCCTGGAGGTTGTTGAGGAATATAAAAGTAAATCCAGCCTCCCTAATAGTTTAGCTAGCTTATTCCACAATTAACGCAGACTTCAAAGAAATGGCAATCAATATTGCTGTACTACTTTCCTCACACTGTCAGCTCTGAGGGAAGTCACAAACCACACAGAGACGGGGGGTTTGGCATGTGGGGAAAGCTCCTTCCAACCCCATGTAGGGTATTTATCCTCCCTATCACCTCTCACCACGCAACGTGATGGGAATGGAGGGTTTCAAAGGTCGGGCAGCTCTGGGGAGGGGGCTTCCCTGAGGGAGGAAGGCACTTCTGAAAATCATACTCCTTCCTTACCTAAAGATTTGCCAGCAAGTACTTAGTATTGTGGAGCATACTCTGAATAGCATCATTTGTTTATTCAGGTGTTTGTCTTATCAGTTGCTTTTACTGATAATAATAAAGTTATCAGAAAAGTTTGTTTGTCAAAGATTTACTGTAAGAAGAAAACTCAGGCTAGATATTCATGATTTTTTTTCTCAGACCAGCTGTCAAACTGAGAAAATAGATCTAATACTTTTGTGGCTTAATTGGCAGATAGTGTGCCAGGCCATAGTAACACAGTAGTATGGATCTGTGGCTGATTAATTGATTTTTAACAGTAACTATATTTGAAACCTGTAAAATTTGGTCCACAAAATTCGGTCCACAAAATTCAGATTGATCACTGGGAGTCTGGAGTAGTTTGAAAATGTTGCAAATCAGCCCAGGATTACACAGGACATGGGGAAGCACAAATAAATTTGGACAAATAAATGAATCAGTTTACAAAGGAAAATATACCTATATTTTAATATATTATGTTTAATAAATTATATTAAAATTTAATAATATTTTAAGTCACATGTATAGATATCATCTTAACATTTTTTACTTTTGAAGATAACAAGCCTCTGCTAAGAGGCCTAATCTAGTACTCCTTAACCTTGGCTAAAAATCTGCACCTGTCCAAAAAGAGCTATAAAGTGCTGCTTTTCCCATTTTGTACTTTTAAACACCCAGACTGTATACAATACACACAAGGCAAAAGATGTAGAATCAAGTACAGAAACCATGTTGGCTGATGGTAAAATACTGGGTAAGTACCAGTTTGAATGTTAACAGCAGAAAAAAAGGTTGATGTTCTTCTATCAGAGGGCTGTCTGTAAAGCCCATTGAACTTCAAACACCAAAAACATAACTTTATCATCCATACTGGACAGGAAACCTTATTTCATGGTTCCAGAAACCTAAAGCAGGCATGGGAATGTCACAACTATTGGAACAAATACGTAGGTAACATATTTTTAATTTTTAAAGGTGTAAGGTACTAATAAAAATTTAGCTGTTCAGCCCTGTGATACATGAAAGTCGCATCTGAGGCCCCAGATGAAACAGGGTCTGTCCATGAATAATTTAACCCTGCATTACTAATATTGACTTGAACGGAGTTAGATCAAACTCCAAATCCTGGAAAAATACTTTTCCTACCTTTGTCCAGAGATCTCTTTCTTCATCAGTTCTTTCAAGTTGGCTACCTCTTCTTCCCAGAAAACATCTATTTTAAATATATTGCAAGTTTTACAGTTTTGCACTTTTTGAAAATATATGGTGGTAAGAAACATAGAGTTTTTAAACTCTATTATGGAAACAATCAGTAAGTTAAACTAGTTTCTGTAAGCAATTCATTTTTGTGATTTTGGAAATGCTGTTTCTGGCTATGTAGTCAGTTATGCAGCCATTTTTTAACTTAATGCAGTTTGATGACAGGAAATAACCCTGTGGGAATTGCCAGTAGAGCGGAGAACGAAGAAAAGGAGAGAATGTAAATATGAAGGTATTTTCACTTCATGAGAATTAATTATGGTGCCCATGAATAAATATTTGAATAGTGTTGTTAGTACAATGCAATAAGAGCTCTCTGATGGCAAAAAATTATCATTACATTGCATCTCATTGTTTTACAGGCAATAAAGGGGTTTTGACCCGCACATTTCTTTTCCCACTTCACTTGAATATATAAGCAAACTGTGTTTAAAAGAATATAGTTTTTAACTGCGGGTTTTTTTTCCTATTAAGAATTTTAACTTAATAGATTCTACATTTCTAATCTTCTATACCTACACTGGATTCCTACCAGAGCAGTGTTTTCTTCCCAAGGCCTGCTTCACATCAGTTCTGAAGTTTCTTATTCAATTATCAGGTGTTCCTAATGGCCATATTTTATATTTCACTATTTGATACCAATTGCATTTTTAAATTATTTTTTAGTGGAAACATAGAAGACACATACCACACAGCATAAAACGAGCTGTTTCTTAACAGTGTGCACAAAAATGTATGAAAAAGCTCCACTGATTCCCTTCTGGCAGAAGCTGACAACACTCCAGTTTTTGTGCTGACAACGTTTACAATGCAGGCAGGATGTCAATGCAAAATTGTATGCGCAATGTGAAACAACTAACAATATACTCAATAATGCAATACAATAAAATGCAATACAATAAAATGCAATACAATAACTACTGCCCCAATGTGTTAATCATGACTTATGTATTTCTCAGTTAACGACTTAGTTGAGAGACAGTCTGCCAGACAGAAGGATATCGCTTATTCCTAAATTTTACATCCCTGTTGCAGTACTCCTCCCAAAGTGATTCCCTACATACCCTAGATGGTAAGTGGTTAGACAGAGCTACTTTTGCAAATATCGGAGTAAGATTCTGCCCATCTAGTTAATGGGCTTAAAATTGCAAATGGTGTCTTCCTTCAGAGCCTCAGAGAGATGTGCATTGTTAGCAAAGTAATTGAGACAAGAGTGGTGAAAACTAAGAGGGCCACTTTTAGGGATATTAATACATATTAAGACTTAATGCACAATAAATGCTTTTCATCTAGATTTTGCAAAATTTTCTGATTCATGTTCCATGCAAAGAACACGATTCATAATATCACTAGCAGAAGTCAGGAGAGCAGAGACCACAGTCCAAATTTGTTAGTTTGCCCCAACCTCTTGCTCCTTCAGGTCATTTGGAGCTGGCCAACACCTAGGAAGTGAGGCAGACCAAGGAAAGAGGGAGGATTTTCTCTAGTAAATCATCACAGTTATTAGGCAGTCTCTAACAGGGCAGCTCTTCAAGTGCAGTACAACTTATATAAAACTACAATGTCTTCTCCTGGCCATCTTCCCTCTCAGCCCTTTTGCACGTTTTTGTGCTAATAGGGAGCAAACCTGTTAAGAAAACTGCTAGAAATTATGTCAAAATGGCTGAATTGTACTTTTCTACTGAAGCTCTATCAGTGTTACTAAAACAGTTGCAACTTATTGAAGCAGGATCTGTAAAAATGCAAATGGTATGAACAGCTCTCCAGGCCAATGGCAGTTAATTTTTGTCAAGAACAGAAAGCTTACATATGCTTATATATACCAAATTACTTGCTTGCAAAGTGCTCAAGGTGGCATGGCTCTAATGCATGCTCCTGAGGAGCTGCAAAATCTCAGCAGCTGCAGACTCTGGATGCCTACTTGTAATGCAGAAATTCCTTCAAAAAATACAAGTTTTGTATCCTACAAACCATAACAGTGTTAGCATGTGCAGTTAAAAGCATCATTCGCTATATCCAGATTTACTTTTTTATCCTTATCTAAAAAAATCTGCAAATAAACAAGAGCGACCAACAGTTTTCCTCTTGAAAGTAACTGGAGAAGAGTCCAGATTTTGCTGAATGAAAACCAGCTCCTGTGCTACCTGGTCGCACAGCTTTAGCTCATCCATTCACACAATTTCCAAGATTTCTCTACCTTTCAGTATCTCGAAGTGAACAAAATACAAGTGTGATAAGTAGCAACAAATATCTCATATTGCAGTTGGTGAAACATCTGCCTTGGCTGTGAATTCAAAACAAAGAATACAGCATTGAAACTGGCCACCTTTATACAGATTGCAAAGACATATGCTCCACCTAGAAATTCCTAAAAAATGATGTTAAAAATTCAAGTTCCTTTCACAGTCCAAAATCCTGTCCATCCGCTTCCTTTCAACACTTGCTTACACTGCTAGTTGATTCCTTCAATAAACCACAGTGCTTTCCCTAATGATACCCTCCATTGCCATTACCATTATTACCATTACCTGTGTGAATAGAAACATGAATAACTGAAAGAGTCAACACTGTCCTGCATGACAGCCTTGTCTCTAAATTGGAGAGACATGGATTCGTTGAATGGACCACTTGGTGGAGAAGGAATTGGCTGGATGGTCACACTCAAAGAGTTGTGGTCAACGGCTCAGTGTCCAAATGGAGAACTGTGACGAGTGGTGTTCCTCATGGGTCGGTCCTGGGACCAGCCCTGTTTAACATCTATGTCAGTGACATAGACAGCGGGATTGAGTGCACCCTCAGCAAGTTTGCCAA
Organism: Balearica regulorum gibbericeps; assembly: GCF_011004875.1. Taxonomy (NCBI): domain Eukaryota; kingdom Metazoa; phylum Chordata; class Aves; order Gruiformes; family Gruidae; genus Balearica; species Balearica regulorum. Next base: position 155,313,025 of record NC_046184.1, on the reverse strand, counting down.
CAACACCAAGCTGTGTAGTGTGGTCGACACGCTGGAGGGAAGGGATGCCATCCAGAGGGACCGTGACAGGCTGGAGAAGTGGGCCTGTGTGAACCACCTGAAGTTCAACAAAACCAAGTACAAGGTCCTGCACGTGGGTCAGCGCAATCCCAAGCACGACTATAAGCTGGGCGGAGAATGGATTGAAAACAGCCCCGAGGAGAAGGACTTGGGGATATCGATTGATGAGAAGCTCAACATGACCCAGCAATGTGCACTTGCAGCCCAGAACACCGTGTCCTGGGCTGCATCAAAAGAGGTGTGACCAGCAGGTCAAGGGAGGTGGTTCTGCCCCTCTACTCCGCTCTTGTGAGAGCCCACCTGGAGTACTGTGTCCAGCTCTGTGGTCCCCAGTACAAGAGAGGCATGGAGCTGTTGGAGAGAGTCCAGAGGAGGCCACAAAGCTGATCAGAGGGCTGGAGCACCTCTCCTATGAGGACAGGCTGAGAGAGTTGGGATTGTTCAGCCTGGAGAAGAGAAGGCTCCGGGGAGATCTAATTGTGGCTTACCAGTACCTGAAGGGGCCTACAGGAAAGCTGGAGAGGGACTGTTTATCAGGGAGTGTAGTGACAGGACAAGGGGTAATGGGTGTAAACTAAAAGAGGGTCAATTTAGATTAGATATAAGGAAGAAATTTTTTACTGTGAGGGTGGTGAGGCACTGGCACAGGTTGCCCAGAGAAGCTGTGGATGCCTCCTCCCTGGAAGTGTTCAAGGCCAGGTTGGATGGGGCTTTGGGCAACCTGGTCTAGTGGAGGGTGTCCCTGCCCATGGCAGGGGGTTGGAACTAGATGATGTTTGAGGTCCCTTCCAACCCAAACCATTCTATGATTCTGTGATTCTATTAGGCCTGAAAACCACTTTGACAATCTAATTACTTTCCTCAATTTTACAATAATGGAAATTCATATATTGAAAACCATTATTTTCCATAAATAAATAGGTAAAAATACATTTATGTTACTGTTTGTGCAGTCTAAGTTCATCAGATGTGAAAAAGACCTTGATAAAATATCCGGTTTAGAGCACAGAGTATCCTTGGTCAGCCTCTTTTTAAGAAGGGAGGAGACACAAGTCAGACAGTTCAAGAGGATGCTTTTCCACTTGGTCACCTCTAAATGGCGTAACAGAACTTGGGTTTAGGAAACGCTGTAAGATTTCTCTTTGTCTGCAATTTGAGGAAAGGAACGGGAAGAGTATGTACAACACTTGATACATTACTGAGGGGAAGCCAGCTGAAAATTTGTATCTATCTGATGCAAACTTCTCATTTCATAATCATCGATCAGCCTTCCCTGCAGTGGCAGATGAGGAACCTCAGTCCTCCCCAAGAACCTCCACCCTCTGAGCATACGCTGCTCATTTGCCTCCCCAGTAAATATATAGTTAGTCCTGAGAATAAATATTTTTAACGCAGAATAGAGTGTGGAACACAGCTTTTTTACGGAAGTCCAAAACAAAGAACGAGACTGGAAGCCAGCTTCCAAGAATGAATGGGAGTTGCTGCACCTTGCATCAAAGTATGTGGACTCTTTTTCTAATTGGAAAGAAAAAGCATCATTCACAGCAAACTCCATGCATTATTTACAAAGCATACAAAAAGGAAAATAAAGATCGGCCTATTGATAAGATAATTTAAACCTGAGAATAAGGCAGGTTTTGTTTTCAGAGGATTTTAAAGTACGTTTGTGACTCCCCACTGACATTTCAAGGAAACTTAACATGACGTTTAATTATTGTTGATTTGTTTTTCTGTATACAATCAACAGCATATTTCTTAGAACGCGTTTGTCTCATAAAATGCGATTCATGCTTGGAATATTAATATGCAAGAAGGGAAATTGTCACCAAAGATAAGGATCCAGAACATTACTCATTAATCTAATATTTGTTCTGATAGAGAAGTTATGCAAAGCAACCAAAAGTGTATTGAGATGCATTAAAATTTCTATAAACTACTTGACCTGGCAGATAAAACAGAAAAAAAATATTTAAAAAATTTATGTAGAAGGAAATTTTGAGTTCTCCTAGCAAAACAAGAACTGGCAGCAAAACTACTACAAGAGACTGAATTTTATTAGGTACTCAATGTTACATGGGAAAGAGTCACGTTTTCCTTCTGTGTGTATTTGCTACAGTCTCAGAGAGAAAATAAATTTGAGAATGTTCCTTTTACATGTAAAACTATAAAACTCTAATACAGGATCATTACAGTTTAAATATTAACACTGGGGAAAAAAACACACATTCATAGCTGCTTTCCTGAACTTATGTATGTAAATATGTAGTTCTTTGAAGATGCAGTTCTCTAATCTGAAATGGTAATGCCTATATCTCCAAGTGATACTGCGAACGATACTAGGAGCTAAGATTAATGTCCCTCTGTTTTTCTATTTGTAAAATATTCATTAATAGCTATCACATATATTACAAATTGCAAAGTCCATATTAAATATTTTAAATATTTAAGTTCTTAAACTTAAGTGTAGGAATATTTTTAGTACATTTAGTAAAACTGAAAATTATTATTTAGTTGTAATTTTGTAGTGCACATTCAAACATGATTAGCTCTCTGGTGAACATTTTGAACTTTATGTTACACAAGTAATTTATTATATTCAATTTAAACTCCAAGATAAGGTTCTCCATTTCTTAAAGATGTTGAATTCAAGCACCATGTTGGCTGATTTTAGACTTTTAATCTTTAATGTTTGAGAAGTCTCTTGTATGCTTTCTCCCTTATTGCATTTGCTACACCAAAATGTTCTCTTAAAAGCAAGAACAACAACAACAAAAAACCCCGAATTAATAGCATTGCAGTCTCAGGGATACCTACACTTCCATCTGGCTAATTTTGTTACAGCATAGGAATCTGTCAGTTCAAAATGCCTTGATATTATGAACTAAAGATCCGTTTTATACATAGAAAGTTGTCATATATTTGTGTATACTCGCAGTCTGAACCCCCAAAAGCCTGCATAGTGTCTCTTTGAGACATGGCTGGAGTACAAAGAATTCATAGGCTTTAGTGGTCATTAAGACATGAGAAAGAGAATCACCATTATGATAGCCTTATATCTAAATAGTGATAATTTTTTTTTGTTTGTTTGTTGTTGTTGTTGTTGACTTGGAAGTTCTTTTCTTCTACAAGCAGTAGTACCTTTCCTTACCCTCCAGGTGCGTAGCTGGATATATGTATCACCACCTCAGATTGCTCTTTTTCCCTTTAGGATCCTTTTCATGACCCAATATTACAACAAATCTCTCTCTTGATAATGGTAATGATGCCTAAAGGAGTGTTTGATACCCACATATGGAATGAAGGATGCTGATACAATCCTGGCTGCCCTAGGTACTTATGACTCACAAGGACAGCCTTATTATTAGAGTCCACTGTTGTTTACATCAGCAACGAAGTCTGTTGGCATCAGAGAAAAGAGAGCAATGACGTACATCACAAAATATGATGAAAATAGAAAAGGCAGATGGACAGTAAGAAAAAGTGAAATGCAGTCAGCGATGGATGGATAGCCAGGAAGCCATGAGTATTGCGTACATTAGCTACCAAGCTCTTATTCTTCAACATTCTTCCCCACCTGAGATGTTTGTATCACAGTTTCCACTTTAACAAGTCATAAGAAATCTCCTCGGCATGCTTATGGACTGCTCTACAGTTTTACAAACCACAAGGAATATTCTTTCTCAGTTCTCTTCCCCGTATCATGCTGTTCAAGGGTTGTTACCTGCATGCAGAAGTACACACATTCCCTCCTACAGCAGTAGCCCACAGGACTGTAATGTGTATTACAGCACCCTTAGTTCTCTGAACTTCATTAATCTCTGTTTATACACTACTTCCTAGAAAATATACAACATCATTATTCCAGAGTACTGTAAAACCACTGTTGTCATGGCTACATAAGCTACAAGCCAGCATTATCCCACTATAAATTTATGATCGTGCTTCAAAGAAACTAGTCTTTATTGTATCTGCAATATAGGATACTGTTGCCATGACTTTGTCGTTGATATATGTCCTAGTCATATTCTTCCCTGGTTGTGTCCTCCTTTAACTCCTATGTAAAGAAACTGTTGGCTCACACTGTGATGCTTTCAGAAAAGGAAGTCATCTAAAAGTGCCTCAGCCAACTTGATTTCATCAATTAGAATAGCAGCAATCAATTATGTCAATTACAATAGCAGTATCTGGGTTTACATGCTTAGATCCAGCCAGGGCTGGAGATAAATATATGTCCAATGAGTGAGGTGATTCTTCATGATTTTTTTTTATGTCTAAAATGGCACTTAAGTAGAATCTAGACACTGAATTAAAAAAAAAAAAAAAAACCAAAAAAAACAAACACAAAAAACCCCAACAATGCACTGACTCAAAGTTCTGGTGGCCACTGCATACTAGAGGCACCTATACTCACTTGCCATCTCTCTTCTTGGCATGAGGCTCTCCTCAGTGTAGATGTTCCCCGCCCTGTAAAATTTCTGTGTGCTGTGACCAGAGGAAGACTAAAAGGGGTTCAGTTCCACAAGCTTCCTGGCCCATTGAGCTCCACATGAAGTGCAGCAGCCACAGACACTTATGTTCAAAAATATAGCTCTAAGAGCCAACCCTGCCCACAATTTACATTAACTCATTCTCTAAAGACAGTGTCTATTTAACGCTATCCCTCTCTCTCAGTGTTACCGAGAATGTCCTAACCACAAGTTGACAGAAACACCCGGAAACTGGAAGGACATCTTCAAACATTTGCAGCTAAGTGCTCTAGCCAGCCCCGTTATTCCTGGATGAGTACCCAGTAGATTTCATGAAGTTAGGCCATTTGAAAGCAATGACTCTGGCAGACTTTTAAGATATATTTAAGAAACCGATGGCTGATTGTGTCTCCACACACAAAGGTTTCTTACGCATATTGAAAATCATATTGAATCAGGAGGTCGCTCAAAAATGGAACAAAGGACTCTGTCCGGGGAGGTAGGCAAAATGCCTCAGAGGTAGGGTGTATAATGAAAGGTGGTAATAGCTTCACCCATTCATTTCAGTTCACCACCTGTGACAGTCCTTAGTTTTCCTAAATAGCAAGGACTTTATTAAAGATTTGGTGACAGAAAATAAATCTGGTTCAAGTGATCATGATTTAATTCCCATGAAAAATTATTTAAATTAAATTAAAACAAAGTACTAATCAATATGTTTGATTTCAAAAGGAAAATGAGATAAAGAAGTTACTCAGCAAAACTAAAAGAACTAAAGAACATAGCAACCTACATGCAGAAATTACCTTAAATTTTTAAGATTAAAGTTTAAAATCCTTGTGGGAATTGCATTCCATCCAAGAAGAAAAGTAGGTTAACAAAGCAATTACGATGCGTCAGTAAGCAAAGTTAATACCGATATTGTTGGAAAGATAAACAAATATTACTCTAGAGTTCAAAAAGAATGACATTTTCTAAGATAGATCCTAGGAAAAGCTGTTTTCATATGTATTCCCCATGTATGTATTTGGCCTCATCATCATTTTCTCATCAAATGACAATTATTTTAAAAACACTGATACTCATTGTACTACTACGGAAATTATCACATTCTCAATGATCCTTCTGTATTTCACCCATTTGAGGGTGAAAATATTTACTGTGACTTCTCCTATAAAATATGAAATTTCTGACTTTCATTGTTGAAGGACATAGTTACCTAGACAGTGAATGAAGCGGTTGTCAATTCAGGATTCCGTTTCCCAGACAGTAATTGCCAGCACAATGCAATTATGATCAAAAGTATTTTAGATCTTGAAAGCCTATTATTTTCCTTAGGTCTTATTTAAGTTATGAGAATGTAGTTTATTACTTAGAGGTTATGTTTTTTTGTTCTATATCATAAAAATATTTGTGTTATTAAAATATATTTTGTATGTAATCATCACATAATTCAGATGTGATGTTCTCATAGGTTATTATACACTAAAACCTCCATCTTCAAAAGTTAAGATTTTAGAGAGTATTATTAAAGAAACAATGAGCAGGTGTACACATAGTCTACCTTTTACAATACTGTGAAATGAATACTGTATTCAAAGATAGTTCCAAAATGTCCACTCATAAGCTAAATTTAAAGTTTTTGTATAGTCTTGCACTAATTTTTATTTCAAACTGTATTCATCACCATAAAATTTTAGCTTTATTTTCAATATTTTTATAGGATTTGTTCATTATTGAATAAAAGGGTGGGATCCATACTCAAGTCTTTTACCTTCTTTTCTGCCATACAGAAATTTATTTTAAAAGGCTAAACTTGCATATATAAGTTCTGCATTTTTCAAGACAAATGATACATAATTTGTAGCTTCTGGAGAGAAGACATAATGGTAACTGCACTTTGTGTGGGATTTATCAGAATCTATAGTACAAGTGTTTCCAGGCAGCATGGGACACAGGTACTAGCTCATATGCAGCTGTCCACAGATTTTCTGGGATCCTAAAATTAGTGAAATGATTCCACCCTTTGTGCCTTCCCAGTCTGAGCTGCTTCAGGGTAGCAGAGTTTCCCATAGTTATAATTAAAGTACTCTTGAAACTCTGTCTAGATAAAGCCATCTCATAAGATTACCAAATAGATGGCAGCATTGTTAAGAATTTCTGCAGTGCTGCAGCCCACCTCCTCTGTAACTCTCTGCTCTCCACAAATTTTCTGTATACGACCAAGATTAAAGAATTTCTTTGAAAGCAGGTCTTCTACCTTCTTACCTCATTGCTAAAGGGATTTTTCTTTGAGTACATTTTGAGCTTTTAAAGTTATGCGTCTTTCTATGCATTGTAACTGCAGCAAAATAAAGTCTAAGCTTTTCTCATGTACATATATAGCTCCTCAGCTACATGTGCTTATGAGCTCTTAAAAGTTAGTCAGAATCTAGGAACTACTTAACATAAGAGCTACTGAGACCTTGAAGTCCTTACCAAAACCATGTAGAACTGTGAGCACTCAATGTCACTGAAGATTAGGCCTACAATGTTTTCAAATTATATTATTTAAAAAACAAACAAACAAACAAAACCAAAACCAAACCAGAACCCCAAACAGTTAAGCATCTAATAAAGCATTAGAAAAAATGAGCAGAAAAACACAGAAAGACAGGAAATTCAAAGTACAGATGAAATGGTAAAAAAATTAAAACTTTGGACTGGAAAATGCAAACTTAGAAGGAAGGTAGCCATGATCTGTTAATTACATCTCTACAAGAAAACTCTTCCAATATTAGCTCACTTCAATGAGTTGCAGTTTGTGTGTGTATCTACGCTTGTGTGTGTGTTGGGAACTCCACAAACAAAATTGCTTACTCTTTAATGTGCATACCATGGATGCTCTACAGCCTAAAACACAATTAGATAAATCTTTGCCCAAAGTTAGCCTTAATGTGAATGCTAAAACTGTCATTTAAGGCACTATTGAAAGAGATTTTCATTTTACTGTTTGTTGTTTTTTTAAAGTCTTATTTATCTCTTTTTAAAATGCTACCAGAATGAGATTTCCAAGTAACATAGTAACCATAGGTGTTTAAAGCGTTCTCTTTCTCTTCACCCAAATCATGTCCGTATGCACACTATACCTAGATATTTATGAGTAATGCCCACACAGGATACTGAACTAATTCACAGGAATAGCCATCCAGATCAGGCAACAGATGTAAGTGTGTATGCAGCTTGTCTACACTTGCATTAATGTGGTCTGTGGTGTTAGCACCTGTTAATATTGATTTATTTTGTAAAGTACACAGAAATCCTAGTTGGGAGCAAGACCCCTATCTCCATAATCACTAAGGTTACCTATTAGGCCAACTGCTAAGCAAACAGAACAGAAAGCACAGACCTGCTTTAGGGACCTCAGCTTCTAAGCTCGCTCCACTGAGAGCCTTTTATTACATATTCTGGTAAAAGTAAAGACATTTTTAAGACCAAATGATCAAAATGATGAATTCATGAAGACCACAGACCAACATAGAGACCTATAAGAGGTTATCAAATTGTCTTTTTGATGCCTTTTTTCTCTCTCTCTAAGCTGAAATTTATTTTTAAATCCAGAAAAAATTTATAAGCTCTAAATACAAAATTATACATATAGGTCTATGTATCTACCAACACAAATGCAGAGATATAGCAAAGCTAAACAATTAACCAATCAAAAAGACAACTACCCCACTCATGGAAAATATGTCTATCCATTTACTGGTGGTGTTTTGGTAAAATTATAGTCAGAAAAGGCCAACCTCCAATTGCCTACCTCAGAGTTGAACAGCAAAGAGGATAAATTGCTCTAGCATGAGCCTTTCCGTCTTCTCCAGTTACACAGCTACCTACAGTGCCTCATAAAATTATGGAGAACACTGAAAATGAACTCCCTGAAAAATAAACACCCAAGTAAAAAAAAAAAAAAATTCTTCCCCCAAGGAAGAATAAAGACACAGCAGCAGCAGATTTCAAGCATATCAACACCTGTGTTTGCTTTTCAGTTCTTTAAAAACAAAACTAAAAAGCCTAAATCTTCATTCATCAAATACAGTCATCAAGGCAGCATTAAAATCATGACCATAAAACAACCTGACATGAGTTTCTGAGTAAAAGCCTGATAAGTAGCAAGCCTAATTTAGGCCATAGCTTGACTGAGTGATAAAACATACCTGAAATAGATTAATCGTTGTGAGCCACACTGCTCAGCTGATCGTGTTTTTAAACAGTCTGAAGCACTAACTAACTCCATCTTCCGTCATAGGAAAATCTACCCTCAAATCCAGCAGTACAATTAGGAACCTTTCTTCTCTTCCTTATTTTTTTCTTTTTTTTTTTTTTTGTTACACAATAACCTGTTGGACCTAAGAATTTCATTGACTTTGTAAGCAGAAAAACAATAATTTAAGACAGTCTTTTTCCCCTTGTTTATCTTGAAGTTGTTCATATAAATGTGGATGTCTACATGCAATGTGCAAAATTGCCACAAATATTACATTAATGTTTCTATTAGGTAAGATTATTTTTATGTCTTGAGTAAACTAATTTCCCTTCCTGTCTTGTTTTCTAATATTTTCTTTCAATGAAGCTGTTTCTTCTCTTGTATATATTTCCACACAGAACGTCTACACAATTTAAAGAAAAATGCACTACTTGAAAACATTGGCTTCTGTCAAGATGTATTATCTACCTTAATGGCATCATAGATCTTCATTACGAGAAAACTCATGCAGCAACACAGAAGCCCTCTCCCTTCTTTTGTCAGTGTGCTGAACCAGTGTTTCTTAGGCAGGAAAAAGCAGAAGGATCAAGAAGCAAATCTGAGGAAGAACCACTTAAATATAGTAGCCCCATTCAGGTCACCTAACCTTTCTATATTGTCTACAGGAAGAGAGAAAATCCTTGAGTGGGGCTGGTGAGCGGCACCCATGGACCGGCTGCCAAGGCACCATGTGTGAGCACACACCAGGCAACTGCTGAGCGTGAATGTCAGCCATTTCTGTAGTCTTCCTCCTTTGTGTGGGAACCATTGCTCAGAAACCTCATGGGAGTTTCAAATTTTTGAGAGGTCTGCTTGTCACAGGTGGCGGAAACTGGCCAAAGTTACTTAAGGGTGGAAGGAAGAGCACGCAGACAATAGCATTATTACAAAGGCTTTAGGAAACTGAGCAAAAAAGGGAAATCAAGAGAATTATCTCAGCTTTACTGAGCTGACTCCCAAAGTCAGTATGTGTTCTCCCAGTGAGAACTCTACTTACCTTCCAAGTACCCTTTTTTCTTTCCTTTTTTATGGTAGAAAGTGGCTGAGTCCATGTAGTGTGAAAACCTGGTGAGGCTAAAAATCAAATATACGTATAAGATTGAACTGAAATACATTTTTTAAAGTAATCACTCATTTAATTCACTTTGTAAAGACCTGTCATTAATTTACTCATAGTGACTGTGTTGTAAATACATAATCGTGTACGTGCATATTTTTCTCCCCAAGCAGATAATAACAAGCCTCAACGTGAATCCATTTAATTTTCCTCCATTGATTGTCAAGACACAACACTTGGATCATTGAAGTATCTGTCAGAATTAACTGATACTACACTAAGGAACTAGGATGCCACTGTTTCCATTTCATCTAGTCAGCCACCAGCTCAACACATCACTTCGAGCAAGAAGGTTCAACTTATTGTCTCATTTCCAGATTTCTCACTGACAGTGCTTACAAAATTGAGGCAAGACATAGAAATGTTTCAAGATCTATAGATTAAATATGCTAAGAAAAATGCAAGGCATTGTTGTCGTGTAATGGACTGTCTTCCAAGTGCTGTCAATTCCAAATAAAATCACGGGAGCTGAAGTTCTCTGCAAAGTCATTTTCCTGGACCATTAATTCTGAATTGCCATTTACAGAATAATTGCGCTTTTGTTTCCCTGGGGATCTTGCTGGTGTGCTTGAACCTGTGCTATCCTTCTTAACCCTCACATCAAAATATATACAGCAGAAATGGAAGTCATGAGCTTATAGGTCATTAATGCAGAGCTGGGCCTAAGGGTATCTTTAATAGTTCTGTCGAGGACATCCTTACAATGACTGCATTTTTAGGGGAGTGGAAAGATTTTGTGCAGAAGGACACAGCTGGATCTATTCTGAGAAAGGTTAGCTGGGACAGCTGAACGTCCCTGAGGAGATAATAAATTGCATTGGCCAATTCGATAGAGCTGATTCTGAACTGGAGGAAATCCAAACAGCAAAAGCCTTTTGAACGGTAAATACTTCCCCCATTAATTGCTGAAAATACAGGTAGGCTTGAGGGAGTTTCAGTTCGACTATGCTTTTTTTTTTAGGTAACTTACAGATAAAAAAAATGTACTGCACTTGAAAATGACTCTCATGACTTTGATGAGGCTCAGGTTGAGAAGAATTCCTCTTTCTTTCCTTTTAGGAACCACCAAGGGAGGAGCAAGGCTAACAAAGTTAATGACTAGATGTCAGAAGTCAGGAGCGGTGGATCTGAGGCAGGAAGGAAGCGCGGCTGCCTCCCGCTATTGTGCCGGGTAACTAGGAAGGCGCTGCATTAGCAAGAACATCGTCCCGGCCGCACTTTTGTCAGGATCTGAATAGAAGGTCACTGTATCCCTCATTTTTCCCTTCCAATCAATATTTAGCCTGCTCAGCAGCCACCAGAGCTGGCTGCCTCTGAACTTCATCGCTGTAAGTTACTGAGAAACTGGCTTATTATGACAACTCAGATCTCCCATCAGATCTGACCTGCAGCGGCTGCCCTGTCTCTTTCAATCTACTCCAAAACACAAAGATGAATCCAGCGCACAGCATTTACTGTACAAACCACTGCAGAGAAGCTCCTGATCAATAGGAAAAGTAGCAGGCTGTGAAGGGATTGGGGGCCAAGTTTGTTACACAGGACAAAAAAGCGTATCTAATAAGGTCAAGGTAACTGGTTTTTAAAAAATAGTTTCAAGGACTTATTGCTTAACAACATAAAGTTTTGTTTCCTCATCTTTACCAATCAAAATTCCAGCACAAATGGATTTTTCAAAGGTTGTTTCACCTTTCACAAGACCTTGGGCAAGATATGCAGTGTCTATAATTTGAAAAGCCAGCCAGTAATATTTTTTTTTTTGAGAGATGTTAGATAAACATACAGTAACAGAATGATTTGTAGTTAAAAATATCATGCAGACTCAGGGATTTACAAGTTCAAATGACTAGTAACAGTACATGCAATTTTTGTCCTTTGGTTAGTAGTCAGATGGTAGCAAGGGTTTAAAACCACCATGGCAGTAGTTTCTGCTGATGCTAAGAACTGAATGAGAAAAAAAAAAAAAAAAAAAAAAAATCACTTGCCATGTTGCTATGTAGATATTCCACAAAAAGTTATCCTGACCAGGTTACTAGTTTTACAGTGCTAGTATGATATAAAATATCATATATTAATGATATAAAATATCATAAATATACTAGTTAGTATATTTTGCAATATTAAAATATTTCCATTCGTTTAATCTTACCTGATTTTTGCATGAAAGTGGGAGTTGGGAAGGAATGTTCTGTATCAAAATTAACTTTTCAGTCTCAAATCTGAGATTATCTGTTTAGGAACCAGATAATGTAACATAACAGACCTTCATCCATTATTAATGACCCTTCAGCTTCAGTGTGAATGCACGCATTCAGCCCAATTATTCCCTAATAATGAAATTGCTTCATGAATTACACACTGTTGAAAAACAGTATCATAACATTACAAGATCCTGTTCTCTTTTACTTCAGTTTAAAACTGTTGAAATCTAGTTACTCTACAAAACACAACTAGTTTTACAGAAAAGACCATGAAAAAGTTTTATTTTGCAACAGTAATCTACTTTGAATTCTTTTGGCTTTCAAGGAACCAACCACAAATCTGGCTGTAAATTTTCAGTAAGATAAATATGGTTTTGGATGGCATCTATTTAAACTCTGTTTGAAGCAAGATAGTAGAATTGGTTCCGAAAAAGCAGGATTGAGGCTAAATCTTTGACCAAAGTAAACTAATGATAATAAAAATGATAGTAACAATGTAGCTGTGTATGTAAGATCCTAAAAAAAAAAAAAAAAAGAAAAAATCATCCCAACTGGCTTTCTTCATTACCTTCTGATTGATAGAAATTTCAAAATACTCTTACAGAACATTTCTAAAGTATCTCATTTACTTACAAAGTACTGATACTCCTACTGAAACGAAACTTTTCAAGATTTGCCCACTACTTGTGGAGGAGTTTTGATTCACCAAGAACTGTGTTGTGACTACCTTTGCATAGCTACCTCAGGGGGAGGGAAGTGATATATTAGTTAAGGCACAATTCTTGAGCTAGGCTCTATTCCAAGTTCTGTCCCAACTTCCTCTGTGACCTTGAACAAAGCACCTAATTCCTCTGTATTTCAGTTCCATTTCTAGAAAACGAGGACAAGGAAATTGTTCTATCTCAAGAGTCCTGTGAAAAGAAATTAATTAGCAGTTGTGAAGCACTCATGTGCTGTGGCCATGGCAATCTTCAGTCTGACAAAAATGGGGCAATATGTAGTAAGGGTTTCTTCTGTGTTCTGTACACCTACAAAAGAGTCAGTGCTACGAGCTTGATTCTTGAACACTTGGCACTGATGAAATCAATCACAGTCTGTTTCTATCCCCTGTTTGCCTCTGAAGGAGTACAGCTATATAAAAATTGGATTATAAAGCGTGATGCTTGCTATACAAACATCTATTTTTTTATTTGTCTGCCAATCCAAAAACAAGAAGAAAAAAATTCAGTGAGAATTCTTATTCCTCCACTGAAACAAGCTTCTCTAAAATTGTTTCTTAGAAAATGTATTTTGGGGCATACTAAAAACAAACTAACAAACAAAGAAGAGGGGGAAAAAAAAAGAAAGGAAAAAAAAAAAGAGAAAATGGAGCATCAGATTCAGAAAATACCTAGCAGAGGAGATTCCCTTTTACCTACTATTTTAGTAGCTAGCATACTCTCCAAAATATGCACAGTGATCTCTCCTATGGGAGACATGGCTTTAAATCTCATGGCTATCTCACACCTCCCACATCCTGCATTTCTCACCTATTCCCATTATTTCCATTTGATGCCTTCCTACAAATTCATCACAGATTCAGAAATAGTTTGGGGATGACTTAAACTGGGGGTGGGATTGGCATATTTAGTATTCATGCCACATTTTTAGAGATTTTAATGCAAAAACAACATTTTAAAAAAGTATTGATAACTCTTGAGTGATACTGGATTTGCATTTAGAGCTATTATTAATATGTTTATATATTGCCTATTTATGGTACATGAATTCAGGTGAATGCTGAATGCTTTGGTTTATTTTGAAATTTTAAATAGGTAACTTTCTGTATTATGAGTATTCTCACCTCAAGAATATTCAGTATGTCTGGAAAGGTTGCACTATTCTAATTCATTCCTGTGAGGTGTGTACTATGAATATCAATTTCACAAATATAACATGGGTCAGTTAATGTCTGAAATGAAAACAGGAAAAAACCACATCAACAGAAGAAATTTTTAACCCTTAGGCTAAATTGGCAATTTTAGTACTGTTCACTGAAAGGTACACTAGATCTCTCTAAAAATAACTTTTCACTCAAATTTAATTTTAAGGATATACTTTGAATAATATTTTGAGTAATTTGAATAAGATTTGTTGCAATATAGTTTCAAATTAGTTCACTGATTATTTTTTCCCTGCCAATACCAGGTATCAAATGCTATTGCTGAAAGCCTTAGTTTCACAGAGATGATTCTATTCTTAAAGATCTCCTTGATGCTTCAAAACTATAAGAATTCTAAAGACTATTTTATGCGTCCATATCTGTAAATGCTCAGAAAATATATCAATGCTTCACTACTATTGTACCTACACATATCTACAAATGTTCATCATATGCTCCTAATTCAGGAGTTTATTTACATGCTTCCGTAACTTTTGGCATTGCCATAGCACAAGAGTGTTTTCCCATGATGTGTATGTTCAGGACCTGGCACAACGCCTGACTAATCCCACAGAAAAAGCTGCAACAAAGATGATCGATAAGACAGAATGTAATGACGGAAATGCACAAGTTATACACATCATAGACTGAAAAATGCTCAAGTGTGGTCGATGTTATTCTTCCCTTTCTGACACTTAATTAACACTCACTTGCCTTTTTTTCCTTGAAAAAGAAAGATTATTACTCTCCATACTTTACTGCAGTAATTTCAGGTACTGACAGCCTGGTAGTATATAGCCTCGCTGTGAAGGGAAGAGTCTATAAATGAGTTTTTGAAAGGCAGCACAGAAAGGCTGGCACTCTAGATTCAACATCATTTAACATACATGCACAACTGGATTTGAGAGGCAAAAAATGCAACCTGCATTTTCTGTGGAAATTGCTTTAACTTTTTGGCTGAGATGCTGAAATAACCAGAGGCCCTAACCAAGGTGTTACTCTTGTTTAGCACCTATTGGTAGAGTTTTCAGAATCTGCTCAGTGATGGACAGAGTAGCCAGGCTTCCAAGCTCCTGGTGTACCATTATAAAAATATGGTTCTTTTCTACATTTTTTTTCTTTTTTCTGCAAGACATGTGTCACTATCAATAAAAAATAATAATAAAAAAACCAAACCTCAAAACTTGAAAGATTAATTTCAGACATACAGTTAATATTCAGTGGTGTTATTTAATTGCACATTACTTCTTTTCTGAACTTGTTAGGAATATATACAAAACAATCGGAATTTCTAGACATGTAATTTCTTTTTTTCAGAGGGGAAAAAATTTTTTTGAGTGTGGAAAACTATAACTTTTGTTTATTTTCTAATCAGTAATAAATTTTTCTGGAAAAAATATTTTTAATTCAGACCACCACCACCACCAATATATTTATGTCCAAAAAAAGCTAGCTTATCATTAAAAAAACTAAGAGGATTATTCATTTTATCTTTGATAGCTTAACTTTCAAATGGTAACATGAAAGGGAGAGAGAGAAGCTTATTGTTTTATTGCTATTGCACCTGACATTCCCAAATTAATTTTAGATACTGACTGTGGATCCTTGAAAATGCCAGGTTTAGACTTTTCTCTCACTTCTCCCCAATTCTGTAGTTATACAATAAGAAAACTGATTTGGGACATGGCAAGAACATACCTGTAAACAACGCTTTTCATCAGATCAAATTAGAATTTTTTGCTTTCAGTGGGATCCTAAAAGACGTCAAATCCCCAGACGCTTTGTTGCTGGGGGATGCACTCAGAGCTTTGAAAGGTCAGATTCTTTCTATATATATTAGAACCAGGCACAAATTATGCTGTACTGATGTGTGAGATTTAGATATCTGCTAACACTGTAAGAAACACTGAAGAGTTGTCCTTCCTAAATAACGAAGCCAGCTGTGCAGCGCGAGGTCTAGTTGTGTATTGCCCATTACTCACCATGCAAACATTGCAGAAGTCTCCAGAACAAGAACTTTTCCCCAGACAGAGAAACTAACCAGAATTAATAAGAGATTTACGTAAAACACCATACAACTGCGTGCATTGTCCTTGCACATCGTGAGCCCATCCATGGGATCAACAGGCCCCACGGATGGCAGGTTCCCTGGCTGTGCTGCCTCTGCAGCCTTACAGCTCCATTTGTGGTGGAGGAAGGAGGAAGCCCTGACGTTTCTGTGAGCAACGTGAATTTGTTGCCTTGTCCTGCTGTGGGTGTAAAAGCCCGATCCTACACCAAAATCCAGGTGAGTGCAGGGCCCTTTGGAAAACAGAGTATTGCAAGACCAGAACTGAATTCCCAAGTAGGGTTTCTTTGTTGGTTGGCTTGTTTGTTTTCCAGTAGAGCTTGTTTATCGATTAGAAACCATCTGAATGTCCCGGGAGCCAGAATGGCTATGTTTACTTGGTGTCCCATTACTTTTTTATGGTGGCTGCAATTATTCAGAGCTGGGTTTAATAAATGAGGGAATAAGCCAGCAACAACAATACCGTTTAAAATCAAGCATCTTTTACCCTACCCTACCAAGGTCAATAAAAATAATTTGTCTGGTTTTTACACTTACTTTGTTGTACAAGATGATACAAATGAAGGGGTTGAATTCTCTTGCCAAAACCACAGCGCCATGAGGTTAGAAGGGAAACTCTTGGAAGTATGGTTGTATTTGCTTGATCTCTAGTTGTGAATTCTGTGAAAACTACTAGCTGGCACTATTAAGGTGAAGAGGTGATGGAGGATTGTAAGAGATCTGGTAGGGGAACATGTAGGGCAGTAGAGGTTTATTGTATCTTCTGCAATAGGAAAGTAGGCAGCGACAGATGGTGCAGAATGAAAGTTCACAGCAAACCCTCCTCCTTTAGATTATGAATACTTTTGTGGAACAGAATATACATACCTCAGTACAAAAATCTAGCTTATATTTGAAATCGAAATGAATATTCAAGTACCCATCTCCCCCAGCTGCTATGTAAGATTATGTTGTTAAAGATAGGCAAGCTAGCTCAAATGACATAAGATAAGACCAACCTGAATCTCCAACCAAATTTAATCTTGATTTTGAGGTTAAAAAAAAATGTTTTCAAGTGGTGTTTGAAATATCTATATACTTCCAGTTCCTCTTTGCTTGTATGCTTGTTTAAAACAAGCCCAGAAAAATATTGCATTGTAACTCAAATGAGCTCAGGAAACTTTTGTAGTTTCAATGTATAATGGGAATATATAATGGGAAAGCTTTGTGTAATTCTATGTTTTTAGACATTTATTTCTATGTCAACTTGTGCAAAATCATTATCTTACTAAAAATTATTGCACCATTAGAATTAGGATAGTCAACAAAATTATGATATAATCATATCCTGTATCTATCCCCAATTTAATTACACTGCTCACAGAATGAGAAATATATTTAAATAAGATAGAGATTTAAATAGGCTGTGAGGTGGACTTGAAGGCCTAATTATTCAGGAATTTTTGGAAACTGTATTTAAACACACTAATCTGGAGTGATATCTCGCACCAACCTGACGTGAGTTCAGTGCAATTCAAATCAATATTCCCACTCTTCCTGAGGTTAATCTTGAAAGAATATTATGTAATCAAGACAAGAATATTGTGTAATCAAGAATGAAGCTGAACACTTTCCCCTAAAACCATGGAGAAGGAGGGTTCAGTTTCACAACTACATTTTTGTAAGCTTTGTTCCCTGTTTCATTCTACGTTTCATTAATAAAGCATTGCTTTTTACACTGTAGACACCTAAGGTCAGGTAGCAATAGTTTCAAATTTTTAATAGACTGCCCAAAAGTTATTGTATGCTAGTTCAACAGGTGCAAAGCTACCAGTTATTTACAACAGCATTCATGACTGGAATATTGATGGGACACTACCCATAGGCTGTGACTACTCCTCCTGAAATGTCATTACAGAGCACTTACAAAGGATTCATCACCAGCAGGGCAATCTCAAACAAACAAATTTGTTAGGCAACACACATCTTCAGCTTAGAAGTACAACTGCCACACACCAGAAGGACATGCATGTTTCTTTATCCTTCTGAGAATAACAGCCTCTAAATGCAGTCTTTGGGGGTTTTTCCCCATTATCTGCAACTATACATCTGATTCTATTGTGCTATAATATGTATTGTTTTATCTACCTTTCTACAATCTAGATTTGTATTGTTTCTCTGGAAATACTCATCATCCCTTGCTCCCATGAGTTTCTTCACTGAACTCTTATATTAGAAGAAACTATTCACATAGATGGATGCTTTGTCAGACTCAAACTTCTATTTTCTTTGCTTTCCATACTAGCCACTCACCATATCCCCTGAATGTTATACAATCCTTTAAATGATATGTATGATTTATTGTTACACTCACATTGTCTTTCATAATCTAAGAAAATTACGTGGATGGCATCATCCTTCACACTAAAGGAGTTCAAAGAGAGGTCTCTCCACTGGTTATGCAGGTAGTAGAAAGAGACTGGAATTATTGTCAGCTGTACTTCATACTTTTGACTGAGCTGAATATTCGCTTCACCTCACTTCTGAAATTTAGCTACTCCTATTCCGAATGCTTTGCACCACTCTACTGTCAGTCTTCCAGCTGCTGAGAGCAATTTCACAGGTGTCTGTGCATCTATTCTCCTAAACAACATTCTCATTCTTTCATACAAGCTACACTGGCTTTTAAGTGCCTTCCAGCCTTGATGCGTAACCCCCAGCAAGCATCACAATTGCGAGGAACAAGTTCAAGACATCTGTAAAGTCCCTTGGGCAATAAAACTTTCATGCTCTTAGCTAGGTCTACCCAGTGTTGGGTGCTTTTGTCAGCATGTTCCTTACATTTTTTTGGCTGTTGACAGGATACCAAATAACACTTTGTATGTACGTCACTGGTTCTGAAGTCACAGCGTGTGCATCGGGCAGAACACACTAGATGATGTAGCATGGAAAGCAATCAAATAAAAATCTAGCCAAGATTTTGCCAGAAACTGTCAACAACAACATTACACAGTAGTTGCTGCAGTCTGATTTTGTCTTTTCCTCTTTTCAGGTAGTGAGGATGGTGGCATTTTGACATCCTCCAATATTTCTTGTTTTACTATATGGAGAAAGTAATCACTGAAAGGTCCATAATTCCCCCGGATACCATCAAGCCCTGGACCATAACTGGTCATTATTATCACTTTACCAACTTTTGAGATGGACCTGTGTCTGTCAACCTTTATACTACCTTTATAACATCATTTACAACTTTGGATTAAGTGCTGGGAAGATCAAGGAATTCAATCACTGTAACAGAGTTTAAAAATTTTCCTCTTCTAGTTCTCCCCTCACCTATGCACCCTCCATTCTACCACAGCGCCTCATGTTTCTTTTCTTCATTTCCTGCCTCTCATCTCCTTTGTAAATGTTCAGTCTCTGCTCTGGGACTGGATGACAGTTTCATCACTTCTGCATGACTAAATACAAATGGAGCTCTGAGACATTTTGGGAAAGCCCTTCTATCAAGGAATGACATTTCCATTCTTCAAAAGTGAATTTCAAACTAAATGCTTCAAGCACAGGTATTTAAAGTTACTTCAGCATTATAAAAGAATTTTTTATGTTTTTCTCTACAAATAGTATAATACAGTTGTGTTCAGGTTTTTTACCTTAATCCAAATGGAGAATGCTGGTTAGAATCTCAGTCTTTCACTAGTTACTGCATCACAGACAATAACAATCTGTTGTAAACAATAGTGTTTTACAACAAAATATCAATAATAACTTAACTGAAATAGTTTCTCAAATGTATTTTATACATTTTCCAGTTTAAAGCACTGTGTGTCTGTTAAGGTAAAAAAAAAACCCCAACCAAACCAAACCAAACCAACAACAACAATATTCTCAATGTGACCTTTTAATTGAATTTACAGTATTTAATTGTTTTCAGTCAAATGTACCACAAGGTCAGTTGTGCTAGAAAGCCCAGCATTTTCCAGTTAAAATCAATAGGAAAATATTTGCCAAGTTCAGTGGGGAAAATCAAGTCTGAGGACAATATCATCAATCCACTACAAACCCAGAAAGCATATGCAACCATTTAAACTGCAAATACATTTTCACAGAGTGCTTTCATCCAGGTTTAGGTGATAGGATTTACATCTATTGGAAAGCCATCTTTGCAGACTTCTCTATAGAAAGTGATCTAAAAAAGTGACTCTGAGATATTTTTTGCCTTATCTCTTACCATATGATACAATCAAGGTAATAAGCAATGCGAATGCAATCTGGATGCACAGCCAGCTGTCTCAGCTAGCTCACATCATGCTATTAAAGACTCTTTCTGTCTCATTTTTAATGATATTGCAACAGACATGTTCCTGAACTGTTTTTATTTTCTTCCCTTTTAGGAACGTGTTCTGCTTACTTCAAGGAAACACCAAATAAGGTGTTAATGATCATCTTTTCCCTAGATAATTAAAGAACTTTCCTGAGAAATATCATGCTGTTGTTCAGGCTTTTATACAATGATTACCAGCAGATATCAAGTGTTTACACTGAATATGACACAAATTAACCTAGCAGGAACCTCATTACTGCTGTGTACTTAAATGGTTATGAATTAACATATGTGCCCATCTAAATTTGAAGGTGGGAATTGATTAGCCCGCTGAAACTGGAATAGTGTTGCTACTTCTCATACAAGACACAGATTCCATTCTGGGCTACCATAAGCAATCTGTTAAAATCCAAATAGCTGTCATAAAATACAGGTAAATCACTCAGCTTTTCTATACCATGTTCCTCCCACAGCTTCCTTTTCTTTCCAAATCTATAAAGAGGGCCGTTAAGGAGCACAAAACAAATAATGCAATAGTAAGCTATTTCTTGAAGATAATCCAAAACTCTGATATGGAGAAAGCTTAAGGGCTAATGTATTATTTGTTATCACTACAACCCAATATTTATATCAAAATTTAGCTTTCTTTTATGAAGATCTATGGCTAGTAAAAGATGTGGCAAGTGAGGATGTCAGAGCTTGATGAAATTGGAAAAATATCATGAATTCAGTGATATGTGGGAGAAGCTGAGCCCTAAAATGCTGTTGAAAAATAAGTGAGATATTTTTTTCCCTCAAGCAGCAGGTAATGTGACTTGTCCAACATTATAACCAGAAATATGCTTTAGGGTTATTCAAAAGAGGAAGATCTGCATAACAGAAACAGTCTGACCTTAGTATGTCAAACCAAGAATCTTAAACAGAGGCATTTCAAGGTCAGATGCACCTTTGCTTTTCTCAATGATGCACATAGAGTGCAAGCAGTGCAATGTCTTTAACTGTTTCTTTTCATGGACAGTGCCTCTATGGATTTAACAAATTGGGGTAACTTGAGCACTTCAATGTGCTCAGGATGAAATCCAGGGTACCCATGGACACTGATGCAAAGTGGTGTCTTAATAGCTATCTACTTCCTGGAAATACATAAAAATGGTTCGTTAATGTGCTGATGCGTAGGAATGCCAAACAAATGGATGCATAGTGATCCAGTATACATAGATTAGTGATCTTGAGGTGCGAAACCCAGATCTGCCCTAAATTATGACAATATTCCTTATACAATGGTAGCAATTTCCATGATAAAGAAACTATATTCGAAAAAAAAATCAAGCTTTGAGTAGATCCCCCAACTATCACTCAGTGATCTAGCCTGCAATCAACAAAAGTTTAGTTCTCAGAATTGCTGCAGAGTTCTGCACAACTCAAGCAAATTGCCACAACCCAGGTGCATTCACCCTCACTTACAACAAAGTCTGTGCACCCAGTGCTTTCTGTTGGCTAGATGTTTGTGAAGATCCAAATTCTGTCCATAGGAAACTTAACTGGATATGCATGATAAGCTGGGTTTAATCGGTGCTCCACTCTGTTCTGGCAGGGGAAAGACCATTTCCCTCCCTACATAGTTTTATGATAATGACTATGCTAAGTATCTTAGGTGCTTGTAACAATACGAATTGAGATACACTAACTGAAAGAATCTATATCACTGACATCAAAATATCCCTGTGAATAAACAGACACATTCAGTTAAGGAGAGGTTAAATCAATGTTTTTCTAACACTGGAAGTCTCCCTAGCATTCCCTGGGAACAAAAAGGTGTGATCCCTGTCTTCAAGTGATATGGTCAGATATGGATAAACACAGAAACTGAAGACAAAAGAAGAAGGGAAAGAAACAGAAGAAAAAGGATAATGTGAATGGTAATTACAGACGAGTCTTAGAAAATGAGACTGTGAACTCTGATTCATAAACTCATTTGGATCTAGCTATAGCAGCTAAAGAGGTTGCTGTTCCCAGCTGTGCTCCCACAATATCTTCTAGAGGCTAGTGACATTCTTCAATAACTGCATTTCACATGGTGTTTTGTTAGCTTGAACCTCCACCATGTTAGGCAAAAGGATTTTTTTTTGTCAGCAAGACAAGGATAAGAGCTGTGGCAGCTCAGAAACAACAGTCCCCTCCATTCCAGTGTCCCTGTTGTGGATGCAGAGGAGTGGTGCAAACACCCCAGAGTAGCTGCGGCTATGTTTCTGAGGGCCCAGGAGCTGAAATTCTGGTTGTAACAGCATGGAAGAGCTCAAACCCACCAGGGCGGGGGGGGAGAAAAAAAAATTCCCTGTTAAATTAAAGGAAAGGGAGGAGATTCATGAAGGGAAGGACAAGACTGACAGCAGTTTGTTCAGTGTGAGAAGAAGCTCTCTCTGGATCTGATCTGTTCTCTGCAGTTCTGATCTGAAATGGCCATGTGGACTTTAGTCTGTATAGAAGGTCCCAGGCTGAGAAATTGCCCATTCAGGCAGTGAATTAATCCATTAAGCATGAGCTTGCCTGAAGGATGTGAATATGCAGACACATTCAAAAGTATTCGCTTATATATTTCACTTTGATCTAACAATATTCTGGTGTCCCCTCTAAAAGGAATATTGTAGTAATAGACATCACATCTTACATTTCCTCTATGGGGCCCATATTATTTCTTCTTATTTGAGTCAGGCAGATTCTTTATCAGTGAGGATGGCTTTTAAGCTTCTACAGGCAGCCATGAGAATGAAAAGTAGAAATAAGCCAGCCTTGAAAGACTTTCTGTCAGCTGTCCCAGCTAGGAGACTGTAGTCTAGAATCATCCTGTGGTCATTTCTGTGTGATTTACAGTTGTTTCCTAGAAAAGACGGGGACCAACGGTTTGTGTAGCTAGGTCTGCCCAGCCACTTCTCAGCTCTTACATCTGCCACTGTCTGATTCGGAGAATGGTGCCCTTACCGATAATGGGAGCAAGGACGACATATGAGGTCGTTCAAAATCAATCCAGCTTGCTGTAGGTGCATGAGGGATAATTCTGAGAAATAGATAACTTCGTTGGAAAGAGTGGAAAGGCAGGCAGGGGATAAGAGAGCAACCAAAATCTTCATCAGGCTCCTGCAGTTACTGGCTGGACAACCCTCTCTTACCTAGCAGGTACCTGCTTTAAGAGTGCACGCAGCTTTCGCTGCATGTGGATGTCTGCTCATGCTGTGTCCTGCAGTTGGAAATGAACTGTTAGCTTTCTCATACAGGTACCTGATCATGGAAAGAAAAGAGATTTACATTAGGAGTCTAACAGCCATGAGATCAAATCCTATATGTTATCGAAAATCTTAAGCTGGCTATGTCTAAAGTCTTATCCAGTGAGATCAATTTAATTTTAATCAATAAGAAAATAGAGGCTTCAGATTTTTTTAGAAGGTCAGAAAGTCAACTCCAATCTCCTTTAAAAATGTATTAATAAATTTTCTAGTTTGGCATGTAATTAGGAGACATATTCCCAAATGTTAGAGGCATCAAGTGATTCAGTGGAAACTATGAAATGACTAGGACTGCCTACAGTCAAGGCACTTATTTAAATGCTTTCCTAATGAATTAAAGCTAACTTGAGGCAATACATTATACATTGCCAAGAGTCTACTGAAGAGCACCTCAACAGAAGTGCTCTTCTTCTGTTCCAGCATGCTGCCTGTGAGCAAAGTTTTCACTGTCATTTATGGGTATGAGTTTCCAGGCAAACCTAGCACCGATCAATAACCTCTAAGTTTATGTGGTGTAACTGTTCATCAAAAATCACTGACAGCATATCCAAAAAGTGATATAAAAGAAAGAGCCTGACCAATTAAATTAGTGTGAAATAGAGGGTTGAGCCTTTTACTTGTTGATTTGGTTTGATTTTGTTGCCTTAGCTTCATGGAGGCATCAGGTAATTGGGCTTTCATCCAGTTCTAACTCACTTCTCAGTTAATCCTGCTTGGCATTCATAACATTTACATATGGACAAGAAGAACAGAGCAATCACAAAAATCTGCAAACATGGAAAAGCTGTCATTTTTACCACAGTAGCATTTGCTGCATGGATAGAAACCTAAAACCCAAACTTCAGATCACAGTTATGCAAGTATTTGCTCACACTTTAACACTGAATAATATTGCAGCAGGCGTACTAGACCTTTACTGATAATACTGCCAGCATGGCATAAAAATAGTCTACAGTCCATTTTAAGATCAGCTCAATATGCCAACCATTAATTTACAGGAAACTCACTAGCTGAGAAGAAAGAATTAAATAGAGAGTTCTATTCTCAAATCTTTCATCTTTTTTTCCCCCTCTGTGTTAATTGGAATTTGCAGATTTTCACCACACCACAAAACTTAGACACTCCAAAAATACCACCAAAAAAGCACAATTCTAAAAATATAATCACCATGAAGGCATTTTCAAGCTTGTAGTATTCTCCTGCACATCATTTTTCCAGTTCCAGTAGGTCAAGGTACTTGTGGTACTGTAGTTACGCAGAGGCAGAAAGGCAAAACACCTTGTATGAACAAATGCTGCAAAGCACTTAAATCACTAAGTCATTCCAACAAGATAGTGGGATTTAAAGCATTTACATTTACCTAATTTAAGTTTTGCGTATATATTTTTAAAAGACCCGCATTTTACAGAGGAAAAAATAAATGTGAGCAAGAACTACATTATTTTGCTTATCTGTCAATAAGAAATAATAAGAAAGGATATCTTTTCTCTTCATCCGTTAGAAGCAGTGGTGAATGTCTTGACTGCATTGTTTAAAAGTCAAAGTAATATTGAATTTGTTCTGAAATATTGCTTTTATTTATTTAGTTCTACCAGTCTAGTAAATACCACAAAATATTTACAAAGTTGTCATGGTTTATCTCCATTAATCGGAAGGGTAAAAGTGAGAGAGCTCCTGTGTTGAGATGAAGACAGTTTAATAGGCCAAGTAAAGCTTTACAAACATTGGCATGTTATCAACACCGTTTTGGTCACAAATCCAAAACATAGCACCCTACAAGTTACTATGAAGGAAATTAATTCTATCCCAGTAAAAACCAGTACAAAAGTAAATACAGCATAGAAGTATTTGTAAAAGATTGAAATATTTGGACAGTGCTTAAAATTAAGCCTACGTAAATACAATGGCAAAGCACCGTGCATGATCAATTCTTTTCCTTAGCTTCCAGCCAGTCAGCTGGCTTAGACTTCCATTTGCATGTCAGTGAATATCCATTTCAAATACATACTAGTACATTAATAATTTCTGCCATTTTAAATATACTGGCCCAGTGCACATTACCACGTAGCAGTACATGAATCTATACCGTTGCTTCGTTACCAGCTCTTTTGGAAAGGCAATTTTTACTCTGTCTCTATGGATATATGTAAGTCTGTGATACTGTACATGTGGATGCACCTTTGCACTTTCCTTGGGGTTTGGTTTAACCCTGAAAGTAAAGGACACAACAACAAAACTGAAAATGTCAGGACCAGTGTCCTGCCTTCTTGTGAACCCTGTAATTCAGAGGTAAACGCTGGCAGAGGAAAATCAAATGGAAAATCAAATCAAATCAAATTGGAGGCTAAAACTGTATGCCACAAGGATTTCCTAAAAGACCTCATGAAAATCTCTGCCAAAAATTAGTGCTTGCTTAAGAGGGAAGAAATAGCTTTGGGAGGGTAGTCAGAAAAAATAATCTTCTTTGCTTCCCTTACTCTACAATTCAGGGTAATCGACTTTCGATTACAGCGGTATATACTCATTTTCTTCCCTGTCACCCAAGAGTCTAGTCTGAATAACACAGTTTTCCCAGAGCTACACCATTAAGACACAAAAGAGCATGTGTGTGTGCCTGTGCCTGCGTCTGTGTTCATATCTGAGCAAGGAAGCAAACTAAGCTCAAAATCTCATTCTTCAGAACGTCTCACAGAGTTCACTATATATTGCCATTTTAATTGTACCAGAATTTTTCCATATGTTGAATGGGATGCTAATTCCCCTACTACCCCAGAAAAGAGAAAGAAAGGAAAAAGAACTGGGTCCTAAAAATGATATTATTAACGACGGCATGTCTTTGTGGCATGTTTGCTGTCTCTAACCCAAAAGAATAGTTTTTTATGTTCTTCATCAGAATACTTCCTTTACATTCATCTTAATATTGTACCGTACCTGCCTAGTTACTGAAGTATTTCCTATTAGCTTGAGCTTCAGTTCTATTCTCCTTTTCTTAACAGTTCCTGAAGTGTCTCTGGCACACAGCTCTCACGGGCTGTATCAGAAAAAAGATGATAATGCACCTGGGAGGTGCGCTCCAGCCAGGCACATCAGCCCGGAATAAACCAATGTAGACCCTGACCAGTAACACAGCAGAATAAGGCAGGAATTTTACAAAATAATTTCTTTTTCCCCTGTGGAGAATTACAGTTTTCCAAAAATCACATTCCCCATCCAAATGACTCCCAACCATCTCAGCTAGTAGCCACTCTTTAAAGTGAACAATGTAGCAAAGGTGATCGTTGGGAAAACCCTTTTCTCCCCAGATTCCTTTGGTTTGAAAATGAGGCTCAGACCCTAAGCGTAAGTGTTTATGGATAAGGACAAGGACTGTACAGGACAAGACTGATCTTTACCTGTGGGGTTACACGCTGCTGCATGGGCACAGGAGGAAGGGTACCCTGCCTGCCCGCCTCCCCACGCACCCTAATGGCAGCGAAGCCATTTGCTGCAGCCACCTCCCCGCGCTTTCCCTCCCCCGTACATGGACACGGACTGAATCCGTACGCTGGCCTTCGCCGCTCCCCGACTTGAAGTGTGCGTGGAGGTGGCACAGATCGCACGGGCCGCACCTGCAGACTGAAGGAAGCTGTAGCAGAAGGGGAATACGTGTCCCTGCCTGTGATCTCTTATTTGTTGCATAGCACCTAAAGATTAATTTGATTAATAACCAAATTGTAAAGGATTGTGTGGTCTTTTTTAAATAAATCCGTTTTTCCTTTCATTAGGACTGTCATTCAGTTAAGTACTTCAGAACACAATGTTTCATTTTCTTCTGTTAATATTCTTCCCTTTTCATTTGTATTAACATTCTACAATCTCATCATTGGTTTTGACATTTATTCTTCTATTTCTTCCCTGTGGTCATCTTGATTTCTCTGTCAATTATCATTTTATACACATTATGAATCACTTCAGAGTCTGCCCATTCTTGCAAAACATTAATCATTAACTTTTTTAATAAACAAGCATTTTTTAAAAATATATAATGGTTTTTTTTAAGAACAGTGTATAAGATTTCCACCAGAAATTCCAGTCTTACCCTCCTGTAGCAATGTATAGGACTGCAACAGTCCTGAATTGTGGGGGATTTCACGGCTCTTGTGAAGGTAAGGCAGAACCAGCAGCCTCTGGAGCAATGCAGGAATTGATGTAATAGCAGCTATCACATAGGAAAGTTATCAGATAGATAGTTATCACATACCACATCAGCTCTCAGCCCATTCATTGTACAGGAAAACAAGGAAAGTCTTGTCCTGTCTCTTCTTGCTTGTCCTACTATCACTGAGCTGGGATGATGGAATCCATAGTTTGCTTATGTCATTAGTTTACGAAATCACAACAGAATGACCTCAAGTGTCTGAATAAATGCTTATTTGACTCAGATCTATAAAGTCATTCAAGTCCTTAACTGGGTAAAGGTTAGGCACTTGCACTCCTTTGTAACGTGAATCCACATCCTTTTAGCAGTAACAAAGCCAAGTCCATCCTGAGACAAAAACAAGTTGCTTTTTTTGTTTGTTGGCTTGGGGGAGGGTAGAAGACTCTTTTGCTTTTGGTGGATATTTCCAATGAACTATCGTCTTGCATTTGTCCAGATTGCTAGTTCTGCTTATATAAACAGCCTGACTGCTGAATGCATATCCATGGTAACTGATTTAATACAGAATCAGACTGCAGTGGTGTTAACTTGGTGTCGTTAATGTATGTCAGTGGCAGATCTCCTACTGATTTCAGTGCTGCCAGTAACGCTACTGTTCTTATAAATTGCACACAGAACCCTAACTACCGCCAGCGTTGTTACCAGATGCTGAGCATATCTAAAAGTATAAGCTTAGCAAGGTTTCCATATCAGAGGTTTACCTGCTATCATTTACATATTAATGTCTCCGGGACTCTGTATCTGACACACATATACCATGTATCTGATATACACGGAAGCATCCTGTTCAACTTGATCTGGACCCTGGTATCACTTATGCTCCTCCTGTACTTGCAGACAGTGCTGGATCTATTTTTGTCATTCCTCTTGCCTTTGAGACTGTTCCGCCATACCTTCCAACTATCAAATTAGTATCTCAAGTTCTGGTGCCTCAAGTGGTCTTCATGTGGCACAGTCATTTATCGATTGCATTATTTATGATGTTATTGATGCACAGCTATAGCATTAACTCTCATTATTCTTCCCAACTGCCTTCCCCCTAATCCAGTCAATGAAGAGAAGCCTTGCCTTAATTTCAGTAATATATGAACTCTGGGCAGGTTGCTCCAGATGACCAATCAATTGCACAACTCAATACCAATTGCAAGGCCCTCTTTGGAGGCATTACTGAAGAAATCTTTATTGTTCTGTTACAGCTTTGGATGATGTACAGCTGTTCAATGATGTCGGCTACCTTTCACTGTTCATTATTCTACACTGTCTGTGTGAAGACTCTCAAAATTATTTCTTACAGTGACTTAGTGCACATAACATATCCTCCGAATTTCCCACAATGTCATTTCTTAGTTCACTAATTTTCCACTATATCTGCCCACATTCACACTTTTTCCTGATAGACAAATTAATAAGCTTATGAAATTTATATTTGATGACCTCACTGATAAGTCTAAGCACGAGTCAAGCTTTGTTACCATAGTTAGTTGTTAAATTATGGCCGCTCAGACAGCACTGGTACTAAATGTCAAATACTTAAATGTAAAGACATTGGTTTGGGCAGGAAAAAAAAAAAAAAAAAAAGCACAGCTTCAAGAAACAATGTGAGGACCTTGCTGTATTTTCATGTTTCATAGAGCATTGCTCAATATTTAACGTTCACATTTGTCCAGAATAGTCCAAAGGAAAAAGAAGGAGTAGGTAGGAACACCATCAATAAAATAATCTTAATTAGAGAGAAACAATTGTGTCCTCATTGTCACAAAACTACAAGCATTATAAAACATGCATACTAAGAGCACATAAGTTCATTTGATTCATAGTATCATGAATTCTTTGTGTCTGTAGATCTGAGAAGCTTTCAAAATATTCTGAGGGGTCTTGGGTGTAATCACCAAGGATTTTGTGCATCTGATTGTATATCATAAAAGATATGTTACCCACTGTAATAGCTGCATGACTAGTAATAAATATGTTGTTTATGAAACGTAAAGAATGTACCCATATAAAAATGGATGTTTTCCTCAAAAACTTTTTATATGGATAAAAGCTTAAAGTCAAGTTTGGTTTGAGATAACTTTCAAGGAATTACAGATTAGAAAATTTGATTTTACACTACCACATACCATAGATCCAAGCACACATATACTCTTTTGGATAGACTTGATTTGTATTGTGCCAGACCCAGTCCTGTGGGTCCCATCTGTTTCTGGAATGAAATTACATATTCTTAAAGTCCTTCGATGAAAGGCTATGACTTTACCTGCCAGAAAGTAATGATAAATAGGATTTATAGGCCACCTCAGTTTAGCCTGGTAAAGCACAGCACAGATACCAGCAGCTGAGCTGCCATTTTCACAGAGGATAAGCAGACAGGTCAGGGAGCATTCTGTTGTCGGTGAAGAGACAGTACCGATGATTAGACTAATTGAACTCATTTTCTGTGCCTCATTACAGAGGATGTGGAAAACTGTCCTTCTCTGCTCCTTCTTTTCTCAAAGAAGTATTTACCTTTTCTGGAACCAAGAGTACTTTATGTCACAAAGCTTTTATACTAAAGTGTGCATACATATGTATGTATGTATGTATGCATATATACCTTTCTGTTTCAGCAGAATATTGAATGTGAAGGTGTAAATATTTGCAGAAAGCATCCTGATATATAGGAAGGACTGCATGGAAAAATATATATACATCTGCTTAAAGATTGTGCTAAAGACTTTGGGGTTAATTTTCAGAGTTCCTATGTAGCCCCAGAACTAATAGGAATTTTAAATATGCACTTTTTAAAAGAGGGGAGCACCTCCTCTTTGTCCATGTTCAAGGGATGTAGAGGCCATGTTCAGAGGTGGACTCCAATGTTTGATGAATCAAATTCAAACATTTGTTTTGGAGAAGCCCAATTAAGATGTATCATCTACATAAGCCCCTACATTTAGCTGCACTAGTCACTACACATGGTATTTTTCTGTTGGCACATATTACAATTTTACTGAAGTTGTATTAAGGAAAAACTCTTGCTAAAAGGCTGAAAAGGATATTGTAAGGATCTCCTCAACCTATTTTATTTTTTTTCTTCAAGATCACAAATTAATATTCCACTAATAAGTAAGAAAACAAAATTAATATTAATTAAAGCAGGTGGGAAAATATGCAAACAGACTGAATTCTTCAAAATATAAAGCATGTGGAAATTTCTAGCAAATGATCAACTAACACTAAAGCAACGCTACTGATAACTGTACCTCAGACGTACTTAGGAAGTAGAAAACCTTGTTCAGTAACAGTGAAATATCGTAAGCAATTTTTAACATTCTAAATGCAGAGCCAAACACTGTCATCCTAAAGACCAGTGTGGTGGGCTTTGTGTGATAATTTCAAGTCATACTGCCTTGACTAAGCTAACGTCCGAAAAAGAACAGTTTGACAGAAACTATAAAAAGTGAAATAAGTAGAATTCTAAGTCATTTCTATCAATACTAATTATGTGACTGCAACAAGGTTAAACTAGTTGACTCTATAGTCAATATTCTCAGAGTAGTCTGGGGTTTATGTCTTAATTATTGTGTCTTCTTTAACAAAACAAATTAAAGTTTCTGTGCTGTGCTGTAGGCTTACCCTTTTCCCCTCGACTCCTTCAAAGTTTTTTTCTAGTTAAACAGGTTTTTCCTAGTAGCAAGATATTGGAGGCACATATAGCTAATCTGAATCAATTTCTATTGGAGCTACAATTGAAGTCACTCATGCCTAAATAAATGTATTATAAAATCAGATATCCAGATATAAGAAAAAAAAAAAATTGTAGAGTGAACTGCAGAAAGTTTTGAACTTATTACGAAATTTCAAAAAGAAAAAATACAGTCCTTGTAAAAGTCAGATAGCCAAACCAATCTCTGTAAAAAAAAGTAATTATACAAATTATAGATACAGCTTTCAAAAATGCATGGTTTCCTGATCTGAGTTCTGTTTCCATTAGAGCAATTATGAAAAGGTTGCAAATTCATTGTACATTTACAAACAATTGAATGAAACCCAGTAATTTTAGCTATTGTGAAAGACAGTCCCTTCCAGAGATATATAAACATCACTAGGAAGAGGCTTTCTAGAAGAATTGCCCAGCATCCTATCTGTCAATTTTAAGAAAATAAATGCAAATGCAGATATATTGAATAAAATGTAAAATCTTTTAGAAGATACTGTGCATTACAGTGATAATAAATTGGCTGAAATGAATTTGCATTGTTCCACTGATATTAATGAAAATTGGCCTCATTTCTTTTAGGACAGAAATCATTACGTAGTTCTCCATGTAAATTATTTAGTGCTCTATCCACTTGGTCTTGTAGGATATCAGCCTCAAACCTAGGTAAAGTTTTTCATCAAAGATCAAATAGTCTGAAGACCATTTTTAACACCTTTTTTCAAGCAAATATTTTTCTACCTGGTATCTTCATTACAAAAGGTAAAGCTGCATAGTTATGAGCAACTATTAAAGTCTAAAATCTATGTATCTTTTAAATAACTCAGTTCCAGAAAAACAGTGCTACTTTCTGCAAAACAGACAGTCAAAGAAAACAGACACAGTCAAAGAAAATGCATCTAAAAAGAAATATCTTTAAAAAGTAAAAAAAAAAAAATCAGAACGCAATCTAAAGATGCAGAAGTCTGCCTTTTCTTCATACATCTCACAACATTGTTTAGAAGTATCCCCACTCAACTATCCAAGAATACCTTCCTTGTTTTAATGATCCATAAAATACTCCTGATGAAAAGTAGGTGATATTTATAGTAATTAAAAAAGTTACATAAAGCTGTTGAAAATGATAGCAGTAAACAACAATCAGTGGCTGCCGAAACCATACTGACAAAGGAAGAGTTAGGAAGAAAAATAAAAACAGGGTACAAAACTCCCATTTCAGTTTTGAGCATAATAGACCGAATAGTCTGGCCCCACAGTCTGTATACTCATTTTTGTGTGGATCTGAGCTGGGACAAACAATAGTAATAAATACAGCTGTTTCTAAGGCTAAATACAATAGACTGATATCTCATTTCCAAAAATTAAATAGTACTTTATAAACTTTCCATTGACTCTTCTTACAGAACGGCAAAGACATATTCTGACAGGTGTATGTTTTGATGTGTGAGAAAAGAAACAAGTTGATGAT
This sequence comes from Balearica regulorum gibbericeps, assembly GCF_011004875.1. Classification (NCBI taxonomy): domain Eukaryota; kingdom Metazoa; phylum Chordata; class Aves; order Gruiformes; family Gruidae; genus Balearica; species Balearica regulorum. The sequence goes on along the minus strand of NC_046184.1, from coordinate 155,279,966 downwards.
GTGATTGTATTACTATGTGATACACCATTTTGTTTTGAAAACCCTTCAAATTTGCTTGAGTTTCTTGATAATTTGTCTTCAGGAGGTGGAACTAAGGGGCAAAAATGCCATAATTCTGACACATAGCACATTTCCTCCACTATTTTCTTAGGCCTTGTAAGAAGAAAGTTGTTCACAAAATGGAAAGCAGTGGTTATAAATGCAATATGAATCTTCATGAAGGAAAAAAACCCCAACCCCTCACTGTGAAGAATAATTTTAATTTTTATAGCCTTGACAATACCCCATTAGCTTAGAAGGCAAAACTACAAGCAAGTCATACTACACTTTTACTGTCAGGGTATGAAGCGGAGCAGGGAAATATTAAATTTTCAAACTGCATTCACTTTCAAATCAAGATTCGGTAGAAAATGCTTTTTTAAATAATGGTTATCCTTAACTGTCAAAACGCTGCTTACGTGCTGTCTGGAAAAATTATCATTCATATTCATTTGTCAGTATCTGTCCCGCTATTCACAGTCAGGCAAAGAGAGAATGTTATAATTCAAGTCAAAGTTGTTTTTTGTCAATGATATTTATTGCTCCTAAATACCAGTATGTAGACAAACCTTTCCTGATTCTTAATGCTGCTTGCACGTTTCGCAATGCTGTATTTCAGGCTAACCCTTTATAACTTCCCTGTGAAGAGCTATATTTGGGAGGGGAATGGGTCTTCTGTTATGAAGGCGACAGTGTAAGGCTTTTGATCTTTCAATTTAGTGATATACATTGTTTTTCTGACATGCTACATCAAAGAAAGCTATTCTACAAAAACCTGGCCATCACATTTCAGAGAACTTGCTTTGCATAATGTATCTCCATTAGTGTTTCCATACAAGTTGTCAGTATGACAGTTAAATGTCTTCATGCATTTCTATCACTTCATGTAATAAAATGTCAAACTTCCTATGCACACTGAAGACAAAAATGTACAATATATAATGTAAAATCAAGGCATGATTTTACCAGAGCATGACAATATTCTATAAACAGGGGTAGTTGGTATCAGACTGAAATCTAGAAATTACAGTCTCTTAGGTATAATGCTTTCATTAAAATGTTCAAACAGTGTCTCCAAAGCTAATTTTCTTTCCAAAGTACCCATGCATAGAAAGTACAGCAATAAGACATCCCCCTGCTATGCCTTTCTGAATAGCAGATTAACTGCAGAACTAGAATGATGTCAATTTGTTTCAAAATATTGCAGCAAAGCTTTTGAATGGATGAGCAATTACTAACAGAGGGTGCAATTATAACGGAGTCACAGGGAATGCTTTAATATGGTTCTTCTCCTATGTACAAGGAATAACAAGAAAATGTAATGAAAGAGGAATAATGAGGCAGCTGGGTTTGACAGCACCTTGGCAGCTGTCACTAAGAAAGTAAGCGCATTAGTTCAGTGGAGTCCATTCTTCAAGAGATCTCCTAAAGAAGGATGAGGAAAATTAGCATCTGGTCAGAGGGTAGCTGAAAGCATAACCAACAGTGCCTGCAGAATATTTACTTGAATCAAAACAAAATTTACCTTTTTTTACTAATTAACACTTAAAAGACAGTCATTTGGGCAGTTTTAACTAGAAAATCTTTGCATTTTTTTTCTCTTCTTATCTCATATTGGTTTTTGTTAGCTCTTTGGAGACGATATGAAAATCTGCTCACTTATGACCTCTCTTCCACACAAGCTCACTCAACAATTCACCCTTTTGCTTCTGAATGAAATTTTTACAAAGTGCTTTTTGCCATTTGTCACATTAAGGTGGCTTAATACTATTTCTGCACTTAAATAGGTCCTGCCTGGAGCCAGCTGGTCTGCCTAGACAGGTTTGGGAGGAAGAAAATTAAGTTTCAGAAGCAATGGGCCAAATTCTCCTTTCAATTATCCATTGTAACCTCATTACATGCAAAATCAATGATACAATGTTCTCCCATGTTTTGCTAGTAGAATCAATATAATTGTCTTTTATGGTATTCAAATGCTACAAATATGGCAAATGTTTTTATTACAGATAAACAACTGCAACAAAAACCCCAAACAGAAAAAAGCTTTATCTAGACTACTGCCAAAGTTCATATTTTGAACAATGTTGTTCTTAAGTTACCAAAACCTACATGAAACAAAACTATGAGATCAAACTGTACTATGTCCAGTTCTGGGCTCCTCAGTACAAGAAAGACATGGACATAATGGAGAGAGTCCAACGAAGGGCCATTAAGATGTTTAAACAACTGGAGCATCTCTCCTATGAGGAATGGCTGAGAGATCTGGGATCGTCTAGCCAGGAGAAGGCTCAGGGAGGGATTGTGTTAATGTGTACAAATACCTGAAGAGAGGGTGCAAAGAAGACAGAGCCAGGATCTTTTCACTGGTGCGGGACCAGAGGCAACGGGCATATACTGAAACACAGGAGGTTCCATCTGAACATCAGGAAAAACTTCTTACTGTGAGGTTGCCCGAGCACTGGCACAGGTTGCCCAAGGAAGTTGTGGAGTCTCCTCTGAGATATTCAAAACCTGCCTGGACATGGTCCTGGGCAACTGGGTCTAGGTGGCCCTGGCTGAGCAAGGGGGTTGGACCAGATGACCTCGAGAGGTCCCTTCCAACCTCAGCCATTCTGTGATTTTGTGATTCTCTGAAATATTCACATACTTGCTACAAAACTCTGGGAAAACGTATGAAGAAAAGATAACCAACAGCACATGCTGTTTCTTCAGCACACTACTTCTACTAGGTAATAAATTGTCTTTGGTGTGTCTTTCTCTCACTCAGGAGAAGGAAGGTATCAACACACCTAATCCAGTAGTATACTTTAGATTCAAGGAGTTTTGTTGTAGCTTTGTTGGGTTTTTAGCAGGCTCACAATGATTTACAACTTCAACTTCATAAACATGAAAAAAATTCATCAAAATATATTCCATCTTTATTTATGAAAAAGAAAAATCTTTTTTGTTTGTTGGGGTTTTTTGCCAAGGTACAGATAATTGAATTGGAATCCTTGAACAGCCTCACTGTTCGTAAAAGCGCTAATCCCAGTCTACTCAGCTACCTGTGTAAACCTTAATCATCAGGTTTCAGAGCTCCAGCACAGCATTCAGCTGTTCCTTGTCCTGGAAGAAGAGTCAGATAGATCTGTACCATCCAAACATTGGGTATTACAGTTAAAATTTGATTTGGTAAAAGTTACAGCATCAGGTGCAAAGTATTATTGGCATATAAATATCCAAGAGAGAAATTACTCTTCTTATTACCATCTGGAAGCACGCCTTTTGATTTTCTCACATATACGTTTCTTGGCTCCTTATTACTAGTTGATATTGTTACTGGTACTATCTACCTGAGCAAGAAGTATTACTTTATGATTAAATCAAGAGTTATTAATACAAGAAATAATAATAATAATAGTATCTAGAAGCACAAGAGAGACAGACCGTGACTCCATTGTGCTATGCACTGGAGTCACAAGACTAAAATATGGTGACCTCCCTAAAAAGCTTTAAAAAGTCTTCCATTCTACGCTTTCATGTTGTAATTCATACCTAATTTTTACTTTGTAAAATAAGAAAAATATTCTTAAAACATGCATAACCATGGTGGAAATCTAGAGGCAGAATTAAAGCACAAGAGTACTTTCTTCCATATCTCATCAGTAACCACTTACTTACATTTCCCCATTGTTACACTACATACATCCCAGAGCAATCCAAACAGGAAATTAGGTCTTCTGGCTTTCTCCACCATTTTTCAAAAGAATCTGTGCATGACAAGATAGCCTACTTCCTAGACTATATTAACACATGATAATTACATTTTCAAAGCAAAAAGGAGCACATGTCCTCTGTAGTCTTTGATGGTAACTTTAAATTGCACTCACTGCTTTATAGCAAGTATCTCACTCTAATGAAAAATAAAGTTATAATACTGAATAATTGTTCACTGCTTTCCAACTTCAAAGTGCTTTGTAAATATGACCTAATTCATCTTAATTTTCAGTACTCAAGGGAATTGGGTACACAACAGCAGAGATAGGAAAAGCAAGGCAGACAGGGCTAATGGTCAAATTCCATAATTTTTGCCCAGGCATGTCCTTGCTCAGGATTTTCCTTAAATAAAAACCGTATCTAAGAAAGGAGATAATTTTTTTTAAAATCAGAAATTGTAGCTAAATGTGCAGCTGTCAGGGATTTGGCGTTCGGCATTTGGCAATAGTGCTTTCAGAAATCTCCGTAACTCCACACAAAACCTGAGGATAAGGACATGTGCCAGGCCCTCGGAATCTGCATGTAGCAGATATAAATTCCTTCCTCCACACCATAAAGCAAGTAAGCTCCTACAGACTTCTACTACCATTTTTGGCTCACTTTTAGCTTCCTGTAAGAAGATTTGGCTAGTCAGCTCACATTATATATGGGGCCCTTAACAACCCATTCAACTTTTTCCCCAAAAGCTTCTGATCCTGCAAGTGCAGAACACTTCTTCCTCGCAATCCCTGCAGCATTCAAACACAGGACTACAGTGGATCCGTGGCTTGGAAGCCACACACATCCATCTAAAGGGAATAGTATTATTCCTTAGGATTTAATCATGCAACAGAGGAAGAGGCATACCCATGATTTGCCCATCTCTATCTACAACTTTATGTGATCAGTGAAAACAGGAATGAAACTAAGAAATATTTCAATAGATGAATTCTGGAGTCAGCAATGATATTTGGTGTCAGCAATATTTCTTAATCTTTTTGCAAACCTTACTCAATGCACAATCACTAATGTCTGGTTTAAAGCTATTTTTAATAGTGGAAGGATACATTAAATTAATATATTTAGTATTTATTTATACATATAATTTTAATATACACCATATAAATATTTACATATTATAATATGAACAAATATTGGATCACCATGAAACAAAAACAGTAGGGAAAGCAACTCATTGATACTGAAGATCATTTATACCTATCATACAGGACTGCTCAGACAAAATGTCTGCTTGTCGTTAGACAGGTATATAACTAATTGTTTGGAGAACACTGGCTAAGCCTCCAGAACATTTCTTTTAAAACATTACATTAAAAAATAAAATAAACTCTGCATGGTTTACATTTAAAACAGCCAAAAGACTGATGATCTGAAGACAGGGTCTTGTTGTTTATCTGCTTTTGATACATTTTTCCCAGTATTTCTGTTAGGTACAGCTAACACTGAAATAGGGAAGGAGGGAGGGGGAGAAAGAAAGCAAGAGAAAGCAAGCAAGCAAATTACCCCATTCATCTCTTTCCTATGCTAAATGCCTGGTTTCCTCATACCAGCTGTAGATAATATGGGATCACCTAACTCAAAGGAATTATCCCTCAGTTCGCCAGAAGTAGCTAAGCCAGTAAGTAGCTGGAAATATGGAGGAAAATGAATGTGAAAAAATGCATCCAGCTTTGTACAGGAATTATCTAAACTAAACCACCCCTAGCGTGGGATGTTTTCACCTCTTAAAATGGGATTAATGACTATGACCATAAACAAAGCCACTGTGTTTTATTCTAATCCAGCAGGAAAACATGTATTAGTATTGTAAAACACTTTTTTCATTAATGTTTGGCCACTAGACTAGTGGCATTTTATGCATATAAGACCACAGATGCTGTGAATTTTCATAAATACCTTTACTGTTTTAATGCTTGTACAACACTTGAGCATTTCTGTGAACATGTTCATTGGCCGAAGACGAAACTGTGTTTTCATTTACCAAAAATACATTTGGGGTGGAAAATAATCCAGTGCAGTGGTGCTGCAAGATGTCTGCTACCAAAGTGGTGCTTCTTCCAGGGAACTAGATAAAACAGCAGTATTGGACATATAATAATTTGATCTCTTTCTTAGTTTCAATAATGCCATATTTTACTCTGCTTGTAGTTCATTTTATGCATTTAATGAGCTCAGATGTAAGTAGATCAATAGAACATACTGTGTAAGTAAATCAGTAGTAGTTAAAAGGTCAACGTTTGGAGCTGATCAGGAAAAAAAAAAAAGAGACTGTTAAAAATTACCATCTGGCATTATATATATCTACTGTATGTGTCTGACTGTCCTGCCAGCTACCCTGAAGCAGGGAAGCCCCACAAGTCAACCTAGATTATCCCATTAAACAGGCCATATTGTGCAGGGAGAGAAGCAGGTCTATAAAAGCCACAGGATAATGTCACTGCTATGCAGTTTCAGCTTACCATCCAGAAATTACAAGAAACGAATGACTGGTCTGTTAATTTGGATTAATCGCATGCATACAACACTTGGTAACACGGATTCAACAGGAGAAATCCTCAGCCGGCAGTACCTGGCAAACATGCCGTGGAAGTGTGACCACCAGCTGCAGTGAGATCAAGTCCCCCTCTCCTCCCTGCCCCACAAGCATCCCCAAAATATGATCTTCTTCCCCCTGGGTCTGCCCCAGCTTGTCGGAGGGAGGAGGACCGCGAGGGCTTGGCGGTGCCTCGCTCTGCCTGGCGCCACGGATTGCCCACCGCCTGGCTCTGGCCGGGGTGGGAGAGACCCGCTGCCACCGCACTACACAGGCATACGAGGTGGAGCCTCAGTGCCAGGGGTGCGTGAGAGAGGAGACACCGGTGAGTTCCCGCCGTGCGTGAGGCTGAGGAGCACCTTGCCCCAAAATACCCTTTCCACGGGGTAACTTTCTTGAAGAAAATCACTTGTTAACTAGCGCCCACCTGTTTATTAGTAACAGAGTTAGGAAATGAGACAGGAAAACTCAACAGTTCATTTTATCTAGCTGTAACCTTAAAAACAAAAACAAAAAAAAACAACCCACATTTCACATAATTGAGTCCTGCCGTTAGGTGGTGGTGGTTTGGATTTGGCTGGAGGGAACGTGTGCTTGTTTTTTTATTTAATGTACAGATTTATCTCAGTTGTAATGTTGTCATGATGTTTTTTACAGAGGAAATCAATTGAAACAGTTTACTTATTTGGTTTTCTTGTTCCTACAGAAATGGAAACCTGAGCATGCCGATGCTGTGCTAATACGTGTAAACCATAAAATTACTCTGGCCGAGGACAACAGCTCAAACTAACTGAAACAGACAGCAGGCTACTTTCATTATCCACCCTAAGTGAAGCTAGAATACTGAGAAGCAAGAACAAAAAGTGAAAAGTAAATTAGGAACTGATTTTATAAATCCCTGTGAGCAGCCTGCTAGTCTTCATATATAAACCACAATCAAATACAAAATGCTTTCACAAAGCTTTCACGGGTTTGCAGGATCGGAGCAACAGATTTCAAAGAATGTTAATAAAAAAAGAGTAATCTAAGGTGCTATTAGCAACAAAAAAGAAAGATTTTTATGTTGTGTCTAATTATTGCAGTCTTGATTAGGTCTATTAAAATATCACTACTGGTTAGCTTATTGTGTTTTTTTCCCTTTTCCAGTGTTTTTCCTGATAACATACATTCTGTACATCATTGAATACAAATTTTAGGGAAAACATGAACAGTCTGTGATTCTAATATGCATTATGGCAAGAACATATGAAATTTAATTTAATTGCTCTTAATAAAATCCAAGAAGTTCATCAGAAAGCTTAGGAAGGAGGATACTAACGGAAAAAATCCATCCAAAATGATCCAATCAATTACTGTTCATCAATCACACAGCTGGGAGCAAATTTGTACTATTTGGCTCACAATAACGTTTGCTTCAGCCCTATCCACATGCTTACAAGCCTTGGTGAACAAATGTTTAGAGATAGAAAACTGATATTAGGATATTAGTCTTCCCTATTCCTATAGAATTCCTCCGAAAGACAAACTAGTTGCCAAAAGCTATGCCGAAGTACGGAATTTGATACTAAAGCGAATCCAGCTTTGAAATACCTTGTCAGATCAAAAACATCACAAATTCATGATGCAAACCATTGATCATGTGCAAATGCCAGCTGCTGGTTCAAACGTGTTCAAAGGGGGTTTTTTGACAAATCAGCTTTACATTGGCAAGCTTGGGGACTGCCTATCTGCTGCTGCCCATATAAAACCAGCATAAAAGCACGAGCCCAACATAAGCTCTGTATACATGCTCCGGCTAATTTGCCAGAAATGCACTTGTGTGTCCATTCCTCATCTAGATGAAATTAGCACTCCTGGGTTACCCAGTAGCACACAGATCAGGTATTAACAATTGTGGAACGAAAGCCTAATTACATTCACTGTAAAATGGGTATATTAATAGTTCTCACCACAGCCAGAGCATAGAAAGGATTAATTCAAATCCCTGTAAATCCCAGAGGCCCTTTATCTCATTCTATTGTGGAAAATTCAGCAAAGTAGTAATATTTCAGAACCTAATTTTTTCTACTTTGAAATTGTCTTGACAGGAATATATATCAATATTATTGTTCACACCACATAAGCAAAAGATAACAGTAGAAACTAGATTACAAAATCCTAAATAGTGTACCTCATTCTGATATCTTCATTATCCAAACTACAATTCAAAACGTCTTCTTATCCAAATGACTTATTAGAGAGGGATTCTTGGTGAAATTCTCCCTGGAAAGCTTGCCTCAGTGGGAACAAAAGGATGATCTACTAGATATTCCCTGAAACATCTGAAACTTTACTTAACTCAGTCAGTGAACTGATTGGAAAATTGTAAACAAATTATTACTGTAAGTGAAAATGGTGCACGTGTATACAGTCGATGCTGGAAATCACTGGCAAGGGAAAATGCAAAGTTTCTTTCCATATTTGGAAACTAAATAAATTCATATCAATAATTACCCTGTTTTGGTAATTTGGTTTACCTTTGCCAGAGGATGAGCTGCTTGACCCACCTTCAGAAGCTGAAGGCTACTGACTCGGTGCAGCTGTCATTTTCCCATTTCCCTTTCATCCCATTACGTGAAACTACCTGGTTTCTATCATATTAGCTAGACTCCATATTCTTGTAAATGCAATAAGGCAGAATTTCTACAAAAATTGCCTTCCCTTTCTGCATCATAATAAGAACTGCAACATCAAAGCCCCACCCCTCATTTCAAGTGTAGAGCTACTTGAAGTCAAGTCTCCATTTGTTTCCAAGGTAACAAAGAGAAACTCAACTCCAGCCTGTTTCTGGGTTTACAAGTAAAAATTAACCAAGTGATGGATATATATGCCTTGCTTTCACTGAATATTTGTCAGAAGTTAATGACTGTACCAAGTGGAATGAACAAATTGAAATATATTTCAAATAGAGAGAACATTTTGAAATAAATAATATCAAGAAAAGATTGCAAATGCTAAGACATAGTTAAATCCACAGCCCTACCTCTGTAAAGAGAGCACATAATTTAGTGAGCCAATTTAGGAATGACATTGTCTTATTTTACTGTAGCCATTTAGGATAAATGTGAGCTCTGCTTCAACAGCTTGTGCGTAACAAAAAATATATTGGACACACTGCCTAGCAGTATCTCAAAATACCTTACTATGCATTGTTCAGGGTTAAAGCTGGGAAACATACGTCACTGCTAGTGATTGCTCCATATTTAAAAGACTTTTAAAGAATAGAGCATGTTACAACTTACAGACAAATGTATGATTTCAACTTGGAGGGAAGCAATAAGCTAATCAGAGCCTGAATAGAAGCAGGAACCTTTCTGCAACCCTTGGAACAGAAGCATTTTCCACGGAACTGACAACTGCAAGTTTCAGCCTAGGCAAATTGCAGTGTATCCCCAGACAGAACTCAGGGGTATAAATACGACTGCAAATTTTTCTTTGCCATCTTGGCATAATTCTGATCTCCATCTTTAACCTTTCCCATCCAGTGCTACCTACTATTTTCCTTAACAGATTTAATTTTAGCTTACCTTAGGTACTGGCAACTGATACTCAATGTGGTAAATTTCCAAGTTAGCATACTTCTGACATTACCTTTACTTTGAAAACAATTCTCTCTGGTAGATCATAGGGTCATACACTCAAAATCTAATTTGGTGTCTTCCCCACCCAGATTCAAGCAATCTGATTTTTAATTTTTTTTTTTTTTCCCCTGAGAGAAAACACGAAGAAATGCAAACCTCCAACTTGCTTTCGATACTTCCCAAACTCACAGTGCCAGAGTTATTACTTCTGTCCTTGAACTTTTGCTTCCTACTTTCACTGTATTTTTTTTGTCTGAACTACTTCAGCCACAGAAGTGGAAAACAAGTAACTAAAACCAATTTTAATCAAAGCAATCTGAATTATACTTTCAACCTCATTCGTGATTTGGATAACTCCAGGCAAGCAACTTATTCAGCTACACTATTTGTGCGTGAAGACTGAGCTATAAAAATCCACTGACATTTAAAGACACCTAAAGAGAAAAACGGTCTAAACAGGCACAGACTAGATAAATAAGAGATATAGATGCCAAGCTGCAGCAAGTAGAATGGGCTTCCAAAGAGATATATCAACAAAAATTCCAATTATTCAACTACAGCTCTCCCTCATTTAACTATTCTTCTCTGAAATCTTCTTTATCTTCAACAGTTATTTCCTTTCCCTTCCTGAGAATGAAGAGGACTATTAAGGATCTGAGACTCAAGAACATATCTAAAACTGATTGTCCTAACTGTTGTCAGAAATCTTCGGTCTAAGAAAACACCTGAAAATTGACACTGGAGGACTCTCCTTGAAAACTTCAGCTGCAGCCAGAAGAAAATGACTTCCTTCAGATTCCTGATGCATCCGAAGTAAAGGCTGGATAAAAAAAAAATACAACAAACTTAACCAAAAAGCTCCAACCCAGAAAAACCTTGTCTGCTAGCACTGCTTAGCCAATCAAGCATTTCTAGTAAATACTTTGGTGCTGTTTCATCTCTCCTTCCAGCTCAAAAGATAATGAGCTGTCTCAAAATACCTACAAAATATTTTGTTAAAAACCTGTTGTACATAAGTAGAGAAACAGAAATTTCTGGTGGTCCCTAGACTGGAAAGTGAAAAAAAAAACCTAAGTCTTTGGGTGGAGTAGAGGAGGCTTTTAGAGAGAGACGCAGGAGGTTGAAAGATGTTACAAGCATGTAGAATGGGGGGGGGGGGGCTTGACAGATAAAATGAAGATTCAAGTGGCCCCATTAGTCGCTTTGGACAGAACAAGTTGTATTGTGGTCGATGAAGAATTCCTGGATGCTGACTTGAAGAAAGTGAGAAATGACAAATTAGTGGCACAATAAGCTATTTCTCTCTTCTCTGGAAAAGAATCTGGGGCCAATCCTTGACCTTGAAGCCAAGTGGTTCACATGGAATCTGCATAAACCTAGACCCTTCTCAAGAGGAACTGTGCTGGAAAAAGCCAGATGTAGTTGTCCTAAACAGACCCAGGAACTGAACTAACCATAAATTGTGCAACTGTGGACCATCATGGCTTCAGTGTCCTTGCCCTTTTTAATTTATGCATATATTCAGCAGCATAAGCATTTCCACAGAGTGCAAAACAGGATCACACTAAGAAGGGATTAAGCTGTGTTGAAGCAGTATATGTTGAACACTTAAATACGTAGGCAAAGGTATACTCTAAGCAGCAAGATGTGCTTGTGTGAGGTGAAAAATCTGAACAGGTCTTTATTAGCCCATTCAGAAGCCCCACCCCAGCTTGACTTCAAATGAAGTAATCCAAAAGGCTACTGTGTATGACTGCATGTCTCTATTCCTTCCTAATTTATCAAGGGCTAAGCTGTTTCTGTAGACTTTTTGGTTCTTGCAAGCTAAGGCCAAACTAAAATGAAAATGAGAAGTTCCAAGTATTGTCATGCTTGGGGAGCTCGCTGACTCCCTGGGGGCCCAGTGGGCGCTGGACTGTGATATGACAAAATTTACTTTCAGTCAAAATTCAGAGTGAGAAGCAGAGAAGCTCAACTCAGTCCACCCAGGATCCTGAAATGACAAAGAGGGACCCACACCCCCAGAAGCAAAGTCCCCTCCTGATTGCCTACACGTCCCAGGGTAGTAAACTAACCTCCTGCTATCCTTAAGCACTTAAACGATACTGCACTATCGTTTTCCTGCTTTCATTCACAGAAATGAAGGCGGCTTTTTTAGAAGATGATATATATATAAGATGCAGACAGAGGGGAAAAATAAATCTAACATATGTGTTTTTAAATATTTTACAAATAATGTTCCCCTTCTGTCTCATTTACTGCAACATTTTCTCCCCGTCCCATCTTTAGCTGAACAGCAGGTGGAACAAAAAAGGAGGGAAATGTTGGTCTACTGATCAAGAAAATCACTCTCTGTTGGCACAGGTGTCTCACGTTTATTGCTTTTTTCCTGTGCTAGGCAGTAAAAAACAGTGATTTTACAGCTGGGGATTTAAAATATAATTTTGTTTACTTATGCTTCCTGAGATGATTTATCTTTCTCCTTTCTATTTTGAACGGATTGTATCTCTGTATCTTCCACAGCTGATATATATATATAGCTTCACAGGTATTTCCCACTTCCAGGCAAAGGCTGTTTAAATGTATTTTGCAAGCCTATTTAATAAACAGCTTCAGCTGTGGAGAAAAAAATATACCAGAACTTGGTTAAATTAATTTTTCAAACAGTTCTAGTTGAAACCACTGACTTCCTAACTTATAATACAGTATCTCTAACAGAAAATAAGAATTTCTGTGGCATTATGGAAGCGATGAGCACAGCTTTAGAGGAAAGTCCGAGTTAAACTTTGCAACTTGGAAGGGGAATTGAAGCATTTTAGTCATAGCATCCTTCCAGAAATTATAGAGTTTAATCTTTCAGTATACGATCAATTTCCTGTCAAGTTAAAAGCAAATCTTCTGTTAAACTGACTGATTACACTGATTTTAAAAGTGCCATTCCAAATATTAGCAAGTTATATTAAAAATGTTCAATTCGGTTTCTTTCTGATAAATGCAGCAGAAAGTTGTTTCATCATAAACACTGGGTGATTTTCTTTGAAATAATTATAGGGTTAATTACATAAATATACTTGTGTGAAAATAATAAGTGGTCAGAGCTAAGCTTGAGGCCTTTATAATATACATATTGCTGGTTTTATGGTGTAACGATTAAAAAAAATTGGGCTAGCATTAATATACCATATTTTCCATTCTATATGAGCTTTCAATCTACAGTTTTTCTTAAAAATAGCATTTGGAGTGTGCAAGCACAAAGGGTAATGTCACTCACGGTTATACTATACAGCCCAAGTATCAATCACGTCGGCTCTACACAAGTGGGGCAGATGAACACCGCTTCCAAAACTAATCCTACTCAGCACTGTGGTATCCACAAGATGCTCATACATTTCAACCAGGAAATAAAGGAGACCTAAGTAAATACCTATGTTTCAGCATATGGAGTTGCTTGTAGGAGAACTTTCATTAGCCCAGATTTTTCACAGGTCAATTAGTATCAACATATGATATTACTATCAACTTAATATCATATAGAATTATAATATATTTATACTAATTGTACAACCAGTTTAGTACTCAGTATATCCCTAGTACTGTGGCCTGCTGTCCTAATTTAAGAAAGCACCTAGAGTGACCAGCTTCAAACTCCCCTGTAAGGTCATATTTTTCAATATAAAAGTGCAAGAGTTATACATTAGTATTCCGGTGGGGATAAGCTCAGTTCAGTGACATACCATATAAATTGCTCACAAATACTCACCTGAAGCTATGACTTGGCAGAGGTGAGGAGGCAGGTAGAGGGAGGTGCAGAGGAGAGAACAGGGGGTTGCTGTTTGGTAATGGGGAGGAAAATCCAGGCAGGGGAAAGGAGTTGTCCACACTTCCATAAGTTCAAGATACTCAGCAAAAGACACCATCTGCTCCCCAAGCAGCCTTTCTGCTCCGGAGACAAAAGACAAAGTTCCTCCACAACCCCCACACCATTCCCCATCTCTCCTACTCCTTACTCAGCATCTTGCCCAATATCTATCTCCCAACAATCTGACCTCCAAAGTTAAAAAAAAAAAGGTTTATAGAAGGCAACTTGTTTCTTTGCCCTGGACTGTGACAAGCTTCAAGTGACCTGAGCTTGAAGCAGAGAGTGGAGTGTCTGTAATGCAGCTCATTGCTCCACCTGAAACACATTTTCAGTGCTTTCAACCCAAGTGGAGAAGGGCCCTTTAAAGGGATCAAGATCAGGCAGAGTAGGCGGCTTTGCTTTTAAATGTGAGAAAACCTGAACAAATACATGTATGTGAAAGTAATTCCATGCAGGAACAATTTTAGAGTGTGTAAAAGACTTACTTACATTTTCTGGCTCTTGATTTTCATTAGTTATGTACACCCTTTGTCGTTGAAAGAAAAGTTTTACAGGAAAAAGACTTCTAAACAAAAGGTCATTACTTCACAATCAGATGAGTGAGACAGTTTAAATTTATGAAATATTTAATGCGCTTAATTTTTCCTTGTCTTCAATACTGTAGCAAAAAAGATAGGCCTGTAACAAAGGCCTACTTATATGTGTTAAGAAACTATTCATTATTACTTTAGGTAGAAGGCTGACCATTCTTAGAATGAGCACCTGCTACACATCATGAGAAAAAGGAGGCGCTACAAGACACTTCAAGGTCCTTATGTACACGCTTTTCAGAAAGGGAGGACACTAATTGCCTCCAGGAGCATCCTTATCTCCCTGAGGCACATAACGAACAATTACCAACACCGAAGTATTGAGAAACTAGGGGAAAGGTAATTTGGGCCAGGGACCCCACGACCACCGACCCGTAAGCCCCTTACCCAAATTATACCACCTGCTCAAAAGATAGAGGCGGAGAAAGGAACTGAGCATGCGTTCTGGTTTGCATGCTAGGTGAAGAAATATGAACCAATTATTGTAATGGGGAGTGTACCACTTTGTAATCTTTGTAACATTTGTGTATAAATATGACAAGAGAACCAGCCTGAGGTGTGCCTGATTAGAGGAACTATCCTCCTGACACCCAGCGCTGCAATAAAAGGAAACGCCTGCTTCTTAACACTAAATTGGTGTTAAGGAGTTTTCTTTTATTCCCGAATTTCGGTGACAATACTACAAAGGCATAAAGCTCAGGTGGTTTTTTTTAAACAGTGAATGCTCATTTCCAACTGTTGTAAACCAAATTAATCTACTTAAATTTGACACAGAAGTATTTTTTAAGTTGTCAAATAAATACATTTTTAATAAAAAAAAAGTTACATGTGTTTTTGATATTCCATTACAACAACTGAAGCCTCAGTTAATTTATATTTAATTGCAATTTAAAGTCTAAAACTTAGAAGTACTCAAAGAGAACTACTGGTTTGGTACAAAAAATCAGCTCATAAGCCTGCCTTAATCAAAACCCAAAATCTGGCAACAAAATGTCATTGTGAAGTGTTTGCTTTATATACTGCTGGGAAAAGGTTTGCAATGTTAATATTTCAACATGAATAATTTTGTAGAGTTTCTCAATGATTAATAAGATTGCCATTTTTAATTTAAAACATGAAGCACACATTTGTATTCCTAATAATAAGTAGATGGAAGATTGTAAGCAGTTCAAGAAAATAAATTATATTATTTTTTAATGTCATGTTCTCTGACATCATGAACAATCACAGTCAAGAATGACAATGCAGAATCTGCCACATTATGTGGGAAAAACAAACTAAATGCTTCTGGGTTGACCATGAGATACCCTAGCGTATCCACAGAGCATGTTTCAATTTTTAGTTTTATCTTGCTGCCTTATCTCTCTCCCTTTAGCAATTTTGGTGCCTGATAACTGTTTATATCCCTTAGCAGTGGCTATTGTGACAATTTCTATTACCAGAAATTATGATTATTCCTCTGGCCAAAAGCTGTCTGCTTATCTACCTAGGTTTTTATTCAGAACCCATCTCCGCACTATTTCTGTGCCCGCTGCGACCCCATGGCTCGGTGCTAGCGGAGCGAGCGCCACACAGCACGCGGAAGGTGGAAGCGCGGGGTCCGTTTCCAGACGCTTCCCTCTCTGCTGCTCTGGCAGAAGGAGCGAGCAGGGCTCGCCTGCCAAACGTGGCAAAACTCTGCTCCTAGCTCAGGCAAAATCTTGGCTTTGCTGAAGCCCGTGGCACGATGCCCATCCTCTTCAGCAGCACCGGGCTTCTGGCTCTGTGGTGGTGACGGGGAAGGACACGACAGCCTGATAAAGCGAGGAGGGCACCAGGCGAAGGAAGCAGAGATGCCACACACGTGAGTGAGGAGAGGCTGCGAAGGAAGTCAGGTAGCAACAGATCCTAGGTCTTTGGTCTCACTTGATGTGGTGTATAAAGATGGATGATATTCACGACATTACTGAAATTATTTATTGACCAGAGTAGGCAAAACAACACGCTCACCATTCTATTTTTCTTTATTATCTTACACAATTTATTCTTATGCCTAACCTGAGCCCTGTAACATTTCATCACTGTGCTTTTTGTCCCTCTTTACCCCAGCATCTTTCTTACTACATGTCATCCTCATTCATCATGTCATATTTAAAATTTAGACGGTAAGATCTCTTGGAACAAAGCTATATCTCACTGAACCTCCTGAACAGACCCTGCAGCACATCCTTCTTTGCATGCAAAATAATAAAATCAATACAAGTTTATTTTCATTGTTCTCTTCCTATAGCAAGAGATGACAGAATTAGTTTCCCCAGAATCTAATACTTTCAAGATATCATTTGATTTTGTTATGCTTGGACCCTCTACATTATGGAGTATTCCCTTAATTTTTAGATTGCAGTTATTTATGAGAGCAGCTGAGGCAAACAATTTCAAGGATCTTTTCCCCAAAATGCACTTTCCATCCTTCATCATCACTTCAGAAACCAGAATGCCATCATCAGCTCTTCCTTGGTGAAAGACTATGGAGCTGCTTGCCATTTGCCACCTAGCTCACATCCCCTGCTAGTGACCTGCCTTAGGACCAGCCCTCAAAGGTTTGATTCTTGTTCTTCTAAGTTCCAATCTGTGACATGTCTCTCAACACAGCAAAAGCTTTAAAACACCAAACTCCTCACTTTGTAAATTCTCCTTCCTTTTGATGATATGATCCAGATTCACAGCCTCACAAAATGGTGGAAAGGGATATGAGAGTCATCTGGCCAACAGACCTGTCCAGAAGCAACTGCACCTATAGCAATTCTTGCCTAATCTCCAGTGGCCATGGAGAACTGGATACTCCTTTTTTTCTGTGGCAATCTTTCACTTACTTGAAAACTGAATACCATGCTTGTTAGCTTACCAGCGCTAACTCAGCTCATCTTCTGTGATTATTTTGCTACCAGGCTTGAAGTTTCTGGGCATTTTGACGTCCTTTCCTTCATTTGTTTTAAATGTAATTTGTTCTGCATCATTGCATCGTATGTTTGATACTTCAGTACAGACTCCCTAGGGCAGATGTCAGCAGCCTGACTATAACAGCTTGCTAAACTGCAGGTTTATTTCTCCAACTGAATATTATGTTTATTGCCAGTCACCTTATTGATATAATCTTAAATGCATTTGCCAGTGGAGCCTGATTCCTGCTTATTTGGACCTCCCAGAGGGCCATGAGCTGAACTTTTCCCGAGCTGCCTTCCTCAGGAAGCAGAGCTCTCCGCTCCTGGCCCCAAAGCTGCAGGGTGGCATCCAAAATCTACTCTCTTCCATATTATAGGTGGTGACTTCTTCCTAAGCAGACTATTACTTATTCCCACCATGGCAACTGTCCTAGGACTTTAAAAATAAAAGAGAAACAGAAGTTTGTAAGCCGCAGAGGGGACTGACAAACTCAGCATGCATAATAATAACACTTTAACATACAGGAATTCACACACAGATATTCCACAACCCTCAAAATATATCAGCACTTGAAAATAAATTCACAGGAAACTAGCAGCCTTTGATGTTTTCCATACCCTTAGATGACTACCCTGGCATTAAAGGCCAGGGGGAAAGTCTGACAGCTGCCAGGGTGGAGGGTAAAGGCTGCAGAAGTAAAGTTTCCCTCTTATTCCTTCAGTATTACTCCCTAAACTACTGCTTAATTGCAAGGATGGCAGGTTTCAGATAACCTTGGTCATGAAAGTTTGTTGCTACATCTCATAAATTCTCCCTCTCCTACTAATTTGGTATATTAACAAATATAAATTTGATTTTAGTTCTCAGTAATTTCACAATTAAAATAACCTATTATTTAAAATAATAAGAATCTATAAAAGTATTCCGATAATTCTGAAATAATCTATGTCAATTATTGTTGCTTAAAGTTGCTGATTTCATGTGAAACTATTTAGAAATGGAAAATATTTAGAATGCAAAAAAAGGAGAAAATTTATTTTCAAAATCTCAAAGTTATAAATTTCATATATTGTATTTTTCTATAAAGTTCAACCGTGAGGCTATGGTTTGTCTTCCCTGTCTCGTTCCCTCCTTTGTGTTCCTTTGCCAGGCATTCCAGGTGGAAGCAGTAAACATCTTC
The DNA here is from genome assembly GCF_011004875.1 of Balearica regulorum gibbericeps. Taxonomy (NCBI): domain Eukaryota; kingdom Metazoa; phylum Chordata; class Aves; order Gruiformes; family Gruidae; genus Balearica; species Balearica regulorum. The sequence continues at coordinate 155,261,467 of NC_046184.1, read as the reverse complement.
CCTATCACAGTACCAGCTGCAACGGCACTTTTTTCAGGAGAGACCTTCTTTAAAGCTCTGGTGGTTGATATGCATCAATGCTATGATTTACTCCAAGAAATTATTGCATAGATTGTGAAATAAATTATAGAAGAAACTGCTTTTTTTACTCATAAAAACTTCAAGACTTTAATTAATCTTTCCACTCTGAACGGTATGATGAATCAAAATTAGAGATTTTCATGAATCCATATAAAAGAAAAAAAATCAAATTAAGCAAAATACTTTAATAATTTATCCTAACTTAGATATTCTAGACTTTTTTCCTTTAATTTTAGACTTCTGCCATGAAAAATATTTTTTTAACTTTGAAACTCTTAGCCTGCATAGTATCAATATTTCACTTTAAAATCTTTTGATTGTTGGAAGCATGCTAAATATCATTTGCCATTCATACCAAACGTATTGAAACTAGCATATTCTCTGAACTTCCCACTTCTCTACAAATGCTTTAAATATAAGAATGAAACAAAACTAAAACCCAAAACAAGTATATTTCATTGAAAAATTTCTCCCTATCTATAGCAAACAAAAAAAAGTTCCATAATTAAATTATTTCCCCTGAGAACATAACAGGTAAAATGAGAGGGAGGAGGACAGAAGACAGGGAGAAAAGAAAAAGAAATCAGAATCTGGGGGCTGTTGTGAAGAGGTAGCACCTGACGTGTCTTAAAATCGTATTCTGCTGCCATTGTGTCAGGTTAACACTAAATACCAAAGGTGAACTTTTTACTTTCTGGGAACCTTTCCTATGGCATGCTGATGTATTTACATTTTACACAAATTAACATGTGACTGCTTGACTAGATGGCTAATGGAATACATGTTTAATAATGTGAAAGCTCAAATGCACTTAAGAGCGTTAAATGAGGTACCATCACCTCTCCTGCCAAAAAGGCTGCCAGTGGCATGCCAGAGACAACACACTTTCCAAATGAATCAACTAGGAAACGACGGTGTCTCACTCTAGGAGGACAGAAGATTCCCAGAAAAGAGGCTGCCTCGTTCACTCATGTCCTCCGCATCTCACAGAAGTGCTGCCAGACAGTTACCTTGTGCAGAGGACTACACGGGAACAGTGTTATACATCACTCACAGCTCCAGTGTCCTTACAAACCCCGCCAGCTTATCCAAGAAGAGACACTTGTAGCGGTTGCCAGTAGAATCAATAGACTGCAATTAATCATCTGCTGGCTGAACTCAGTAGGAGCCAACGTGTGCTAGAGTCAGAGGAAACACAAGAGCGCCGCACTTCGTATCTGCCTCGAGATTGTCTTTGACAGTCTCACAGTCAACAGAATTTGAGAACCTCATAATATTGTTCAGCTATGCCAAGACTGAACCATCACTTTTGGATGTTTACATAGACAAGGGCCACCAGAGGACCTCCTCTTTTCCTTTTTCCCAAAGGTGTAGGGAAAGGACGAAAAACTGATGTCCACTGTCCCTTGGGGGGAAGACTTTCAAGGTTCCCAGTAGAGCATGAGGGGTCTAACAGAAAGATGAAGGAAACCCAGGACTGGTTTCATCACAGTCTTCTTGTCTGAACTTGAGGAGTCAAGCTCTGTACCTAGTGACTCACTTTACCATCTGCTCAACATCATAGGAGTACTGTGAGGATAAATACATTATGAGTAGGAGGCACCAAGTTACTACAGTGATGAAGGCAATATAGTGTGTCGGCTACCAAAATGAAGGTGTAACTGTAGCTTATGCTGCATTCTTCTGCAATAGTAGTAGATAAAAGCCAGCATAGGCTTTAGTAGGTGGCAGCTGCCACAAAAAACTATTTTCCAAAGAAGCTGAGAAACTGCATAAGAGATATTGATTCTATTTAGTGATAAATTTACTCACCTCAGAAGAAGAGAGTCAGATTCAATTCCCCACACCATCAGTTGTTTATTTACATAAACTGGAATAGTTTCAACAACATAAATATAGAATAATCCAGTCATTCCAGAAAGTACCCAGTAGGTACTCAGTTGGTCTGGGCTGTACTTGGCTTCACGATCTTCTCCTGAAGAAGTTGAAATAAGAAATTGAATCCATGTCTTCTGTGTTCCAGGACACCTACTTTTCAGTTTCAGTAATTTTAAGAAGTACCATTTTGATTTTTCCCTCCACAAAATGTTTCTATATGGAATTACATCCCTGTTGCTCATATCCTGATGAGCTTCTATTTCTTCTGTTGTGAAGAGGACAGCAAGGGCAGCTTTGAATCTGAGAGACAAGTACCCCTTTGTACCCTCAACAATATTTTAGTTTATTCTATACCCTACCAAAGCAGGTGGTTTTGGGGTTTTTTATTTCACTCTGTTACTGAGAGCATCTTGCTAAGGTATTTTGCTGTGGTGAACACCACAGTCTTCTCTTAATATTTGCTTATTATTTTTTAATTCCATGGCTGTCTTTATATATAAAAAGTATAAAAGAACAAATTCTGCTGATGACTTTCAAGATGGACTGTCTGTGATCAAAAACTTACATCAATCCATGTCTCAATCTTTTTATCTATGAAAACAATTAGAATAACTGCCTCTAGTCCCAGGGTTTGCTCAATCGTTATTTGAAAAGAGTTCCAAGTTTCTAAAATTAAATGTGCTTTACAAATGAAAAATATTTTCTTTAATCTTTCTGTTTTATTTTTTTCTTTCCTTATTTGTTTATTAACCACAATTGTGAGATTATTGTTGGAAACTAATGAACACTTTAGATGTGTACTTATTTTATTTCTTTACATGGACTTCTTTTGAGACTTTCTAAATAGTTATGCAACTTTTGAATAAGACTGAATTTTACTTCTTTACAACCCACAGACAAGTCACTGGAAAGAATGGCAAGCAAGCCTTGCTGCTTACCAAGGCTGAGCACTAACTGTCTAAATAAAAAGCTGTAAGTCCAACTTGGCCCGATCAAAGGAATTATTCCAACGCCTCAACACTTACTCTTGAACTTAATGTGTCAGGCTGCCACCATGGGAACACTACCTTGGCCCAGCGTAACTGAATTACAAAGAGATTTACTTTGTGCCTTTTGCCTTTTTTCCAACTGGTAGCCGTATAGGTCCTACAAAAGAACAGTTTTGAGAGAAGACAATTTACACAGAATAACAATTTCTAGTAATTTTCACAAATATAAATGCATATATTCTCCTTGTGGGTTTAAGGTCCTAAATTATATTCCTTTCTTCAGGGTATTGACTAGTGTAATACTCCTTTAATGTTCTGTATTTGGAGAAACTTTATAATTTTCAGGAAATATTAGGTAAAAAATTACATTTCTTCTATGAATAGCAAAGATGAAAAGATCCTTTTTTTCCTGAAAATTTGAAACCCACATTTTTATTTGAAAAACAAATCAGGCAATAGTGTTTGGAACCACTCAGTCCTGCTGTGCAAACCTAGACACAGCAGTGTGAAACGTGTCACTCCAATGTTTATTCATACTTCCAGGCACTCGGCAGGTCATAAAGGCCTTAAAGCATCTGAGTAAACAAAGGGGTATTTGAATTACCATCTCATGTCATCTCTTATTTGGGCAAATTTCCATTTAATCTTAAAAAGCTGATAGCACTTTAAAAACAGCTTTTTCTGTCCTTTTTTCTTTTTTTCTTCAGTAATTATAACTAGCATGTTCTCTTCCCAGTTTGCACTCCAAATTGTAGTTGTCTGTCTATAGGCATTGATAGGAGCAGTCATCTTCATGAGTAGTAATGATTTCACACGTACCTGAAACATCCTTTCTACCCTACATAGAGCTGCTGCAAAAAGTACTCAAAAAAAAATAGACCAGAAAATGTCTAGCTGTGATAGATCACATAGAAAGTGATCTGTCAGACTGACAATCTGGAACAGGTTGCCCAGAGAAGTTTTGGATGTCCCATCATTGGAAGTGTTCAAGGTCAGGTTGGACGGGGCTTTGAGCAACATGATCTAGTGAAAGATGTTCCTGCCCGAACCATTCCATGATTCTGTTATTCTATGAAAATTATGTACACTTCAGCTAACAGCTGATCTTTGCTCACAAGGCTTAGCCTTTTTTCTTTTTCTTTTAATCCTTATAGGCATTATTCCTATATGCTAGGGAAAACAACCCAAATATAACTAGGATTGAATAGGCTGAAACACTTCAGGAACTTGAGCACTACAATGCAAACATCTTTGAAACAGCAGTTGTTAATTACATCATATGAGTAGCAGCAGGCTGATGGACAGCGATGCAACAGCAGCCTAACGTGGCCTACCATGACAGTTTTCTGGGAAGACATCAACTCTCAGGCCACATAAACACTTAGGAGATGAGCAATGAGGAGTGACTAGTTATCTAACCTGACATCTAGGTCTCCCTTCCCAGTGCTATACCAGGCAAAACAGGACTTTGGCTACACTGACCAAATACAGTCAATGATGCAAATGGAAACAGTTTTAAAACAGATTGCATATGGCAATTTTTCCACATTTGTTTACATAGACTATTTTAGTTCCAAACCTGGGGTATGTTAATGTGAACTAAACTGAAGTGCAAGTATACAGGAGGTTATCGTTGGCTATCAACAGCTATCAGTGGTAAAGCTTACTGACCCGCGGTTGCAATTAATTTTTTAGCTTTCCACCATTGCGTAATAGGATGTGTGGCAGACCAATGCAGTAAAACACTGAAAACTATTCCTTCAGAAATACAAAAACATGCAGACATTCTTCACTAGAGTCCTGCATTTGCCTGTTTGGCTCTTCGGTATGCACTATACTTCTTAAGACATGAAGTTTTGCAAGTACCAGTTGTTGTTTTTTCTCAAGAAGAAAGTTCAGCTCTAGATTTACTAAAACATTTAAGAAACTTTTCTCAAATTCATGCAGTGAATTAAATTGAAAAACATCCTGAAAAAAACTGTCCAGTTGTATGTTTATGGATTTTAAATTAAACATATTTTCATTTTACTACAGCTTGTTACAAATACTTCCGTTTAAGTCAGAAAATACTAAAAAACACTTTGAAAATTAAATTAAACATTTTGAATAATCCAAATTATGATATTTTATTTTTTGTTATTGTTTTAAAACTGCAAATGTCACTTTGGGGATGAATCAAATTTTTTATAATCTTTTATAATTTAACTGCAGAATTTGAAAATTAATATTTATAGAAAAATACCTCAGATTAATCTTTCTGGAATTTGTAAAATAAACGATTGAGAGAGACTTAAAGGCATGATGCATTCTGATTCATATTACTTTACATAAGGGAGTTACATGCTCACATGTAACCAAAGGATAGATAGTCATGCCAATATTTAGCCTGGTTAACCATTTCTGTGGATATAAAAGGGTATTTTAGCCTTCAACGCTATCTTTGTAGCACTTCTCCTGATTCCTTTCAGTAATAAACAAACCTCTTCTCTGCCTTCACCAGAAACTCTTACATCTAAGGTACACTCCATCCCACTCAGTTTAAAGAATAACACTTAAGAGAGAATTTCTAGCGAATCATTAGTTCTTGCATGTTTTGCAGTAAAAGAACTAATGAGCCAGGTTCATTAACTGCATGAAACATCCTAACAAAGAGGGTAGCTGGAGCTGCAGTTACTACAATTGTGATGCGAAAATTATTAAGAGAGTGGAATCTTCTTTATGGATGGGTGTTGTACATAAGATGTTGCTAAGAATTAGTCAGAAATGGTTTGGCTTTTACAGTTCAGGCCAGCACACAGTTCACAACAGCACAGCAAAACACAACAGAACATGACTAATTAATGGCACTGCATTTATCTATTTTGTTGTGAAAAAGCACTCTACTGTTACTGACAGTAAACTATACAGCAGATATGTTATATAAAGGACTCAGAAATCCACACATTACTCATAGCGAAAGGCTGATCTAGAGATTAATTCTTTAGACAGTGTCTACAAAATGTTAAAATAAGCTTTATATCCACAAATTGAAATCATGTGTTTCCTATTTTATGTTGCAAACAGCGTAAAAATATTCGGTACTTTAAAGATTTAACATGTTATTGGAGCTATACCTCTGCCCTTAAAACAGGATTTCTTAAAAGAATGAGTCGGAGAAGCTTTCCAGTTGGTGAAAGTAAAAAAAGCAGTAGCAGAAATTTTCAGATTTTTAAAAATATGCTTTATAAAATATTCTATAAGCCTTGCAATATGTCTTTTTATGTTTGCAAGTTTTGTAGAATAGTATTATTAGATATCATTGAGATAGCTGCAAATGCATTTGTGAATATGCATACCAGCAGACAGATGCATCAAAATGGTGTTATGCATGATATCTCCAACTTGGATCTTCCATCAAGAGGGTATCTCCCAGTGGAATACCAAGAACTCTGAATTTCCCAATTTTGGTTCAATAATCCTATCTGACATCAGGTCAGTTATCTTTATGGGGATAGAGCTGCTAGAGGCCCGGATTTTAGTCTCTCCTGAAAGGCAGATATCGTTTGCATAGGAACTCTCTAATTTCATGTAAGCAAAATTAAAAACACTTCTCTTACAATGGCTTTAAAAACAATCTGTTTAAATCCTGTCCTTATTTGAAATAGTGGAATTCTAAGGGATACTGATCAGCTATTTTTGACCATATGATTTGCCTTATGGTCACAAATTCAAATCAATAGCAATATGGTGGAAATTAATTTATTTTGTAATAGGCCTCTGTCAGCCAGTAAATTAGAAATGTAGTTATAAGATATTTTTTCCAGCATTCATATACGCTTTTCTAAAGCACTAATTAGTTTTTAAACAGCAGCAAAGTGATCAGTGACTAAGAAGAAGCTGCATCCATGTAAGTTTTATTGCCCAGCAGCTCTAGCTTTTAACTTGGGGGTCTTATACTGTATCAAACAAAAGTCCAGAACTAATTAACTGTATCACCTCACTACATCAGCCTACTACTAAGTGTGAAGCCAAGTATTTAACTTGTAAGGTTTTACCTGTATACATTTTTAATATATCACAATATGTATACATACATGTAACTTATCTTCAATGTAAGCTTTGCATTTTAATCGATACAAAATCCATTTTTCTTGCTTCAAAAATGCCATCTAACATCCTCTCAACTGTTAAAAAATTCATGATGCACCATTGAACTCGGGGGACTGGGATTGTTCTGATATGTGGCTTTCTACAGAGACACCTTTGTACGTTTTGCATTCATGGGTGTAATATCCAGCAATTAATCCTAAATTAAACAGAGCTGGGAATCCGAGTTTTCAGTAGGATACTCACAAAATTTCAGAACAACAATTTTACAAGTAAAGGAAAAAATCAGTTGGCATCACAGCAAGGAATAATAGTATATATTAGGAGGGAGTGAGCAATGAAGCTCTATATTATAATCTCATATACTTTGACCACAAGGGACACACTACCAAAGCAAGCGTCAGCCTCCCCAGTGCTTAAGTATACATGAGACTGCATCAATAGCATGTTTTCCTTACAAAAAATGGGAGAGAAACAAATAAAAAGGAATAATCATATGTTAATATGACCAGTAGTTTCAGATTTTATCTGAAACCAGAAATGCTCAGCTCATTTAATTTGCAATAGAATATCCACAAACATTACTTTTCATTATATACATTTAATAATGCCTGGATAAAAGATGCCTACACTACGGTCTTGTGGAAAGCAGTGCCTTCAAGATCATTGTTAATTTTGAAAGATTCACAATGAATTGGATTATTCTGAGTGAAGAGTTCATGGCTGTGGGCAATTGCAACAAACCGCATTCAATTTATCATATATGACATCATTATGTAATATTGCTAATACGATATTATTTATCTTAATAATTATGTATCATATTCTTTAAGAATAAGTGTGTATCTCAGGCTTTTAAAAATGCTATTTACATTTTAGCAAGCCAACTAAGAACCATCAGCTATGGCCACCCCCGGAATGTGTCAGTGAAACAGTGACACAAGGCACACGCACTTCTGTACACAGGGGTGCAAAAGCAGTAATAAAGCAACAGCTGTCAATCTGCTACAGATGCTCCCGAACAAGCTGGGTAGAACAAGTGGTTCCGCTTCACGTCCGAATTCTTTGCAAGGCCCACGGTATCTGAAGACTCACACTACCACCAGTCAGTGCAAGTGAACCCGTCGATCACAAATCAGAATCAAAGCCTTAACATCCCCAAGTAATTCTTGACACCGCGCTGGAGACCAAATTCTGAGACAGCGTAACTTTTGGTGCATTGCGTGCTACTGAAATAAGGCTGGTAGCAAAATTTACAGATGATATAATAACATTTCCTGAGTCTGATGCAAATGTCTGGTTTGTCACTTAAAAAGACTCTAAAACAATCAGATTTATAAAATGAAATTACTGCATATAATGCTTCAGTGCCTAGATTAGCCATGACCTTTCTTCATCTGATGACTTTCTAAACATGATGGACATTGATCTGTGGCTCAAAATTGAAGAGAAGGCATTTAGGATTTGAAAATATAAATTAGGCTAATTCAGCTGTGGTGCTAAAGTAAGGTGTGCAATTTAATTTTGATAATTCTGTCAAAACATTATTCAGTTGTAACTGTACCTTCCTAAATGTGGGATGATAATTTCCTTTACAGGAAATCACTCAGAAAGGTTTCTAAGGAAACCAGGCAAGCACACCAAACTAATATCAGGTTTTATATGACAGTGAATGCCGCACAAGGAGAGTTGGAAGAGAATTTTCAAGGGAAAATGCTGTATACGAGAATAAAGATAAATCTAGGTTTAAACACTGACTCTGTTAGAGAATTCTCTGCTTCTTACTTCAGATATCTCACTAGGTTAAGCAAAAAGAGGTATCCAGCACGTGAACATGAACAGTGGCATGTGGGAAACAACTTATTTGGTGAAATCCAAATGCAATTGAAGGAAGGTGAGAAAAGGAAAGTACAGATTATTTTAGTGGCAAACACTTTTAGAATGGGCAAAGCAAGTGAAATGGGAGGAAATTCAACACTGCAGTAATGACAGATGCTTTTGTGGTTTGACTATGGTCAGCTAAAAACGTAGTCAAAGGAGAAGGAAACTGCAGGTAAGAAACTAGATGGGAATCTTTTTTCACGTATAAAGCATGTCCATTCTGAATGCTACTAAAAATCAGATTCCCAAAAAGACAAAAGGGGAGAAGGTATGTCTGTATTTTTTAATTTTTCTAGCTTCAGGGATACTTGAGTGCTTCTAACACAGCCTTTAATTACATATTCCTCTGTGGAGGCTACTCCTTGCTTGCTTCCCCAGCAGAGCTAAACTGAATGAGCAAACTGCCAGAGACAGGGGACCTCACAAGGACGATGTGTAAGTGGCTGGTGGGGAGGGGTTCAAGCAGCGTGGGACACTGACCAGGATTTAAGGTGTCCTGCTAGTTAGGGTGCAGGTGCAGCATCTTTAAAAAAAAAAAAAAAAACCAAACAAAAAACAAACAAACAAACAAACAAACAAAAAAACCAAACAAAAAAACCTGCAGGCATAAGGGTTTTTCCCCTAGATGAAGGAAGGGAGAACGGGCAAATGCAGTTGTCCTTGCTGGGAACTGGGAGCAAAGCAGGTGACTGTGCAGAGCTCTGCTAAGGCAGGTGCTAACTGTGAATAATAAAGAAGCTCTGTGCTCCAAACTGAGCATCTCTTACGAATGAAAAACAGAACAACTGATGGAAATGTTTGCGATTACATGTGAGGTGAGCTCTCCAGGCAGAATTAATGCCTTCCATTAGATCATCTTATATTGTCAGGAAAAGTCACACTTCTGGGGGATGCAAACATTCCCTCAGACATCTATGGTGACATCCAGATTAGGGGCCAGATGGGAGATCACCTGCGGTGCAAGGCAACTCACTTTCCACCCACCTCCCAGGCTTTCTTCCAGTTGAAACCAAGGTGCAGGAATGGGGAGGACCATGGTGGTGTATACTGTACTTCCAAGTAAAATAACCCTGGGGTATGCCTTACCAGTCCTGATAACTGGGAAGATCTCTCTGGTCCCATAGGTATAACCTAGCTTGTGATTATGTAGGTGTCATAGCATATCATACATATCATAATATATATACTTTCAGATTTACATTTTTCCAAAGATATTTCAGAGTTTAGGCACCTACTGATGGGACCTAGATAACCAAATATCAAGTTTTAAGTTCTCTGTTTATCCAGGATACAGTCTTTGGGTGTCTTTTCAATAGATATTGTTTCATGATTAATAAAAACATATTACTTTTTATATGACTTTGGTCTTTCTTTTGCCAGGATACTAAGCAACCAGTTGCATTTCAAGTTCCAGTCACTGGACTCTTTCTAATTTTTATTTAGTATCTGATTTGCACAGCTGGACAGCTTTCAACTAGTATGATGAATCAAAATCACTCTTAATATCATTATTAATACCTTAAGAGCAAATAAATCTTTTATTTACAATATTAGATAGCTCTTCACTCATGATAAATTATATACATTGTTTTATTTACCACTGCTTGGATATCTTTATCACATTGTAATCCACTGAGATGTAATATGTCATTTGCAGCTTCGGGTACATGCCCTTTGGATTACTCTATTATAAAAAGATAAATACGAAAATATTGAACAAATTATTTCATTTATAAACTATTTTATTACATACTACAAATGCAAATGGAACAAAATAATAGGGTTGCTATATTCACCTCCTGAAAATACTCACTTATTAATCACATAGACAGCTTTTTTTTACCTTCCTTATCCAGTGGCGTGTCTGATTAGTAACCGACTATTTTTGAGATTTTTGTGATCCATGTGGGAACTTATTTGGAAGTAAAATTATTTTACAAACAAAAATATCACGATATGTTTAATTATGCTCAGCAGATCTTTATGCGGGAATTTCTCTAGGCAGGTAGCAAAAACCTAAATGCTTTGGGTGCAACCACCTGCAGGGTCTTAAATATGCCCTTATAAACAGGGAGAGCGTGTACCCTTTACCTGAACTTTGCAGAGAACGAGTCCTTTAACAATCTCTATGCCTTAAAAGCAGGAAAGAGAACATGTTTTGCTGTCACAGATGAAAACTTTTGGAGAGAAGAAAGCTTTTGTATTTTTGCTCCAGAAAACAAAACAAAACAAAACAAAACCCAAGCATTTCCCTCTCTGCACTTACCAAAAGGGAATCCCTGTTTATCAACCCATCTGCAGAAGGATGAGATGTTTATTTGGATCCTGCTGAAGAAGGAGATTGAGTACCTATTTTCTTGTCAACAAACCAAGACTTATGTCTGATCTTAAAGTAAAAGTTACATATTTATTAAAAAAAACATTTTATTATATATTTGTCCTTTTGAAAGTATTTTTTTTTCTCCCTTTTACAAACGTACACACACATGCATACACATTTAATGAATATCTAGGCACTTTGTGATTTAACATCATATGGGCACAGGAGAGGAGAAATTAATGTAAATCATAAACAAAGTACTACACCTCCTCCCTAAAAAAAGCCTTAAGGCAAAAACAATCAACAGTTTAACTAGTAAAGGCAGATGCTAAAGGGTCACCTCTTTTCCATCTTGCTATCATTGCCAGAATAGTTCTGTAGATGTAAGGAGCAAGCCACTGAGCCAGATCCTGCTGTTCAACAAATATGTTTCACAGCCAGGTAATTGCTTTCCTGAGACTGTTCTCCTAAAAGGAGGGGGAAAGACAGACAAAAACCTAACTGTAATGCAATAGACTGCTTCAAGAGGATCCGGTCAGAAAATGTTTTGGGTAGCTTTGTTTTATTGCAACAATCTGTAACTTACATATTATCTGCAACAAATAAACTTTCAATATAAAATTCCAGCACTGTTAGACCATATGCAATACTGTAGATTTTAATGTACTATAAAGATCAATAATGCCACTTGGAAATGAAAGAACGCTATCAAAATATAATCAAATTATTGTATACACACACATTTGCATACTATACAAAGACATAGTTATATAAACTTCAGTCTTAGCTTATTTTTTTTTCTTCTCCTGGTTTTTCATTTGTTTTGAGGTTTTTATGGTTCGTTGGGGTTTTTTTGGTTTGTTTTTTTTTTTTGTTTTGGCTTTGGTTTTTTTTTTTTTTTTTACATTTTACTCTACACCCTTTGACAAAGAAAGAGGATTCCCGTAATATCATTTCACTAGAGGATACTTCTAACCATTTTCATAAGACACTTACAAAACCTAGATGCTGATGTTAAGAAGGAACAGGTAAGCACCCAAAACAAGTTTTACTTCTTTTAAAAGCTTTCATAAAACAGGCTGAACTAACATCTTTACCGCTCAGTAGTGCACCATATCTCAACAGGCTGAGAAGCAGTATCACTTCCAGGAACAAGTTGCAACTGGTCATTGCACTCTGTAAAACCCTATTTATAACAGTGCCACACAGTTAAGAGGTGGACTTTGAAGGAAAACAGATCTCCATCAGACTCCTCCATTAGTAAAGAAACAAATAAGCTACGAATGTCACAGACATATTTTCTCATTGGTGAACAATTTACAAAAACACTACTTTCATCTCTAATACTGAATATGAACATTGAATCTACCTATCCATTTGATATTCCTTAAAAATTATAGGTCAAATCCTGTACATGGTAAAATCAATTATTTAACTTTGCTGAAAAAAAAATTAAATTCTTATTGTTTTGAGGGGTAGAAATTATTTGTATCATCGTATTAATGGCTGTTTTTAAATTATGGATTTTTATGTACAACAATATGTCAAAAGAAGAAGCTCAGGCTTATTGCAGTGTCCTTGTTTGAAAATTTGAGATTGTCTTGCTACATCATGGTCAGATGTTGGCGCTTCTCTGTCCTGAAGAACAGATGAACTTTGGCTTTGTGTAGGTGTCACTTTTTTCACACTTCTGTGTTTTTATTGTTTATGCAAAAAAAAAAAAAAAAAAAGTTATTTTATTACAGGTAGCTTTTTATCAAATTATGTGCTGTAATTTTTCCACAACTCCACTTGCAGCTGTAGTCAAGTAAGTTGGAGCCTGATATTGCAACAGAGTACCCAGGATAGAGCTCTGTGCCTGCTCTGTCTTTAGTGGCACAGGCACAAGGGATTCAGTACAACACCTGGTCTTTTCATTGTATTTTTAATCTGTGCAGGAAGGAAAAGAGCTGATTTCTTGGATGACAGTTTCTTAGATTTGAAAATATAGGAAAGAAGCTTTTGTAGCACTTTGGTGCTGCAGATGGAAATTGAAGAGCAAAGAGTGACACAAACATCACAGTAAGTCAGTCAGGAACCAGTCATGGGCTTTGCCATGTAGAGCATCTATACATCTCCATCACACACTATAAACTTCTTCCACTGTTGGGAATCTGTTTGAAAAATTGAGCAAGCACATATCTGCAGACTCAGATCTGCAGTGCATTGAAAGCAGTAATATAGTTCCTTGTTTGATTATCGAGACAGATATTCTAGACAGAAGCCAAACTTCTGGCTCTTTTTTCCAACTTCAGAGGAACGATGTCAGTTTACAATAGAAAAGAAATTGGCCTATTAAAGAAAAAGATGGATAAAACCTGAAAAAATGAAAAGAAAAAAAATCTCTTTGCCTCTAATTTAGAGATGGCTAAACCAATTTAAACTAAAATTCATTTTCCAGACTCTCACAGGATGAAATCCCTTTCTAACAATTTTGTTGCTACAATAAAGCCTTGAAAAATCAGAACTTAAAATGGAAACTGTGATAGACCATTAACTATAGTGGATGCCGCCATAAAATAGCAGGGAAGCTGTCAGTGGGAATACAACTTTCAAGGGATTTACTTTTGTAGTTATGTAAGAATATTAAATAAAGGCAATATAGCACAGGAAGCCCTATTGCATTAATTTTACTTGACAGGTTTTACTGTACCTGTTTTCCTTCAAAGCCCCTTTTCTCATTTCTTCATCAATATTATTCTCAATAGGTAAAAACTTTTCAAAAAAATGTATCAACCTGGACCATTATACAAAGATGAAGTCAAAGAAGCGTGCTTAAATGTGACAATTCAAAAAGCATTCAGGTCAATCCCATGTGCTTTCAAATGCTAGCACTGCCTTGCTGCTGGGACATACCTGATGGGACATTTCCAACGTTGGTTTTCAACCAATGACTGGTGTTGGGAAGAACGCAACGGGGGGGGGGAAATGGCAGTTGCCTCCAGAACTCCATCAGCTCCTCTGAAGGGGAAAGGTATCTGGCCGTTTGTCACATCAGTAACCATTTGATGTACACTAAATGTTTTGCCCACTATTGCCTTCTTTATGGTATGAACTGTGCTGTTAAGGAGCTGTGGCTTTTCAGTTTTTCTATGGTTCCAAATTAATACACTCTTCGGAGTGACTGGGTTATGTGTTTATTTTGGGTTTTCTCTCATTCTTGTTTGTGCTTCTGTGCAGGAGTAGACCTGAACTAAAATACAAGACAGACATAACCACACACATGGACTGCAGTGAAGCAGATCATCTCTTCCAAATCAAAGCAGAAAGCAAATCATAAAGAAATTAAGTTAAATTAAGGAAATTTATAACTTGGTCTCTTGCTAAATTTTATCCTCTCTGCTCCACATTTTTGCAGCCTGTGGGTGGAAGAAAAAATAGGTAATGGGTTGTCATTAAAAGCATACCTGAGTCATCACAGATCTCCAGAGGAAATGAGTTTACTGGTAACAAAAGCTGTTGGGTCTGTCTGGTTAAGGAGGATATCTGCAGGAGGCTGAACCCAGACACCAGGCGGTGACTGGGGTTCTCATCAAAACAGATGCAAGTCCCAGCGGTGGGGACTGCTCTCAGCTGAGCTCAGCCCACCAAAAGCACGGGTATCACAGCCCTATCCACAGACCTAAACTTGACAGTCAGTTTTTTAGTATAGGACCACTTAACAACTTTGAAACCTAAATGGGCTTTGAGCGAGTTAAGTTGTGCCCTGCTAATTTATACAGTTTTTCCTTTTCTGCATTTAATTCCCTTTATATCCTAATCAATAACCAACTTTCTTCTATATAAAAGGGCTGGGAAAACTGTAGTTCAAAATGTGGTGCCACCAACTTTGAATCACATGTGTGTTATACATTATGCAAATATAATTGATGGAAATCAATTTCTGAAATTCTATTATATTTGTATTGTTCTCTCTCTACTTCTGTTTTAATAGGAAGATCAGCCTCTTCATAGATTTCTAATGAAGCAAATTCAACTGATGCTTTTCATGCTCTGTTGGGAAAAAAAAATTTATTACTAACATAATGAACACTACTTTAGTTAGCAGTTTTTGTGTTGAGTTTCTATAGGTATTAGCTTAAAGTTTAAAAAGTTTAATTTTGTTTAAAATTTCCAGAAAAAAAAACCCAAAAATGCATAGTAGATATGTGATTATTTTATTTTTTTTTAAACAAAATATATGAAGTGTTTCATTTTTGCTTTGTATATTTGTTTTGCCAGCTAAGGGTCTCTTCTTGCCCATACTCCCTTTTTGGCACTCAGTTTTGTGGTGCCATAGTAAAAACTGCTAAATTTGTTTTTTTCACTGGCATATTACCATCACTTCTCTTTGCCTTCACAGGTTATCTGCACTATCTGTACTGTCTGTACTACCAACAAGAAGTGATCTTTGCAGTTTTCTCTAGCATTAAGTAGTGCAGGTCAATATGGATCAATTCATGGATTGAAACATTTGATGTTGATGTTCTGATGCACACTGCATATGTGTTTTGGGGGACAAGGATTTCAGAGTAGGTCTAGTCTGGTTGCACAGACTGAATGCCTATTAGCAGTTGAAGCATATGTTCCAGTTGAATTTCATCCCAAAGAAATCCAGTTCACATGCTCTGAGGCCACTTAGTAGTGTAAAGCAAAGCTCAAACCCAAGGCTGATCAGGAGATTCACTTCAAAAGAGTAATCTGGGCCAGAACTAAAATACTAAAATATTTGTGAAAGCCAAGTCCCATGTCCAGTGAATAAAAAAAAACCCCAAAACCCCCCAAAAAACCCACCGTCAAAAAAACCCCCACTGCAAAACCCAACCCCAAACCAACTTTTCTGAGAACATCCAATTTACCGTAGGATGTCAACAACTGATGTCTTCACTGAAGTCAGACATTTAGAGTATCTTTATAATCAATTTAAGAAATAAAGGCCTACAGAAAGTTCTAACTTAAACATATACCATAGATCAGATAAATCCGACCTTCTGGTTCCTATTTCTCCCCACTGAACTTAAAGTTCAGCTTAAGCATTAACATAAGAGGTGTTTACACTGGCCAGAGGACCTCAATGCATTTTCCCATTATCCATATTAATAATTAAAAAAATATTGGTACTCATGCCAATTTTTGCTCTCCCAATAAAATATGTTTTCTATTTTAAATCATTATTAAGCTTCGAGGGAGCATGTACAGATTTGTTTTCACTTTCACGTTAAGACATGTCCTAAAATCTGATAAGTATGAATGGTAAATTAAGATCGCCTTTGCTCCTAACTTTTCATCCAGTGAAAATACAAATTTGTTTTAGATATCTGACAAGTCGTCTCTCTCTAATCCATGTAATTTACATGAAAACAAAGACTCATAAGAGACATTTGGTCGGGCCTTTAAGTCAGCTAGGGTTTACATCTATAGAAATGCTGAAAGATTCTTTAATGTTGTTAGTTGCTGTTACTTTCCCAAAATGTTAATTTAAATTAAATTCTATAAATATACTACTAAAGTTTTTATTAACAGTAAATTAAAGAAGTATAAAACAATTAGAAATTCAGAATCGAATAAAACAGTTAAATCAGTTTATTAAATTACTGTATGAATGACAAAAATAATCTTTATACAGATGATAAGAAAATGGCTATTTGATTATAAATGTCAACTAAATAACATAGTCAAAATCAATTAGCTCTGACTTTTATAGAATTACATGGTTTAAACTGGATTCAAGTTATTATCTGACAGAACTTTATAGTCATTTATATAACCATTGTCTTTAACCACTCCCAACACACCTCTCAGTGGAAAGGCTAATCCAGGCTACAAGTTTCATGCAACTCAGACGTTTGTGTTCAGAAAACTAGTTCAAGAATGCCTACTTACATTTGCGAGAGATTCAAAACCTGCAGTTTTCTTGAAAACTTCTCCACTTGGCTAAAGTTGTGCTATTATGTAAACTCAGTAAACTTCCCATCTTCCTGGAAGCAGGCATCTACCCAAGTACTCTAAACAATTTGTTTTGCTAGGTTAGCTCATATAAAAATAAAACAGTAAGACTGCACAGAGCTTGGTTGAAAGATACCATGGTCCTACTACCCCTTTATTACAGAATAGCCTTCTGGTGATAGGATTTGCTGAGGAAATGGAGACTGGTGAGTAACCTCATAGAATTTTGAGGAGGTTTAACTTATGACCATTATTTTCCAGGACAGTGCCAAGCAGTATGCTACAGAACACAGTATAGTCAAAAATGGAAACCTCATGAGACCGAAAGGAGATGGCCCAGAAGGAAATCCAAATCAGAACTGAAAAATGCAGACTTCAGGATAAAGCATCTCTTACCTCATTGTCATGTGGGTCCAGGAATTTTGCATTTCTGCTTGCATTGTAGCCTAGACCTAATGGAGGGGCGTAGAAATGGTCATCTATAGAAATACTTACCTTGGTAATTAAGTTGTAGAAGAAGATCACTCAGGGTAAATTAAGCCTAGAACCTCTACTTCCTGAATGAAGAACAGTCTCACTGCTGAAGAAAAGAGGTCATATGATATAAAACTCAGGGGCATGACTTTTGGGTTCAGAAATCCATCTCCACGGACATGGACAGCCCCAACATGCTAAAGAGAAAGAGTTTCAGCCATACCTCAGTCAAACTTTCCTCTTATCTGACTTCCATAACCTGGTTAGCTAATGTTCTACACCAACATGGTTAACTCCATCCTTCGTTTCGGCTGACTGATTTCTACACAGAGTCTTTGTAACTGTTTTCAGGTTTAGGGGAGGAGAGTTGCTAGCGTTGCCTCTGCTTTCTGGGTCTTCACCAAGGAAATCTCTGTCACTATAGGTTGTTATGCAGAATCTTACCCTCAGACATTTTATTTTCTTCCAATATAAAATATGGAACAGGGTTGACAGACACATTCTTCAACTGAATGGTACATGGAGGAGTAAAGCAATTTGTACAGACTCCATAAGTGCAACTGCATCCCATGATGAGGGAAAGCACGTGATGGAGTAGGTGGTACTTGCACAGAGTAGGGGCTTCAGCCTTCTTAAGTACCCTGAATAAAGCCACTCTTGAGCCAAACAGAAAGAAAAATATAGTTACGTTCTGAACACTCCCAATAATAAGTAAAACTCTGGTTTACAAACTAGTGCAGAAATGTAAAAAAACCTGACACTACTCAGGAAGTACAGCTAGGTTTAAAACTAGTTATAAATGTGATATTGCCAATTAATCTTCCTAAACAACATTTCTCCATTTCTTAATTCTCTGTCAAAGTAGTTGTAACATGGACTACCTCTGCAGAAGTAATGCATACTTAATGATACAAGCTCTACTATTCACCGATCTCAGAAATTATAGCTCTTTTTTCTTTCTCTGCTTCATTTCTTTTGTTGGCTTGAGCGGTTTTAAATGTTAAATTACTTTGCCCAGATAACAAGATATATGTAGCAAGTGGATTTTTTTAAAGCCGACAAAACCAAATATTTTACATGTTCCATGAATGAAACTGAAGTGAAATCAATCAACCAAACAAATAAAATCACTGCAAGAATATTCTAATTATCACAATAATTAGAGACTAATAGGTCGAATTTTGAGGTTTTACATCAAATTCTTCCTCTCTATGAGTCTCTGCATCTTGGGTCTTGATGGATTCTGTATTACAGATTATGTTTACAGAAAGTTTCAGTGAAATTGAAAAATTCAGAATGCATAATCTTCCATTCAGACATAATCTTGAGAAAGAATGCCAAACAATGACTGAATTCATTTAAATATTGAATGTAGCAATTCCCTTCAAAATTATTTTTTCATGTTTAGTTTCCCTTTTATTTGTCAGAAGCCTTTAGAAAATGTTGAGCCCTTTAATAAAGACAATCATAATACAATAATTATATGAATCATACTTGGATTTAAAGAAATCTAAAAACTGCTCGTAATTTGGCAGTGGAATGAATATACTTTCAAAGAATACAAGTGGTTTAATAGTTATCTCCACTCTTCATTTACTTCAGTCTAACTTCTGCATACAGATCATTCTCGCTGCCTTGACATTGCTCTCTTCCCCCAGCGCCCCTTGGTGGGAAAGTTCCTTCCCTTTTTTCACACACAATAAGGCTGCTTATGCCTGTAAATATCTCAGACAGGTGTTATTCAGCTGAAAGAGATATCTCCATGGTATTTTTTCTGATGCCACATAGACACTCATCCATGCCTCTTTCATCTGTGACTAACTGCTTGCAACTTCAGCTAGGCACTGGAAGCAGCCTCGCTAGGAACATTTGGTGCCCTGACTCATGGGTGCTGGAATGAGCGAATAGGAAAAAGCTGATACATCCGGAAGAGCCTGAGGCTGAATTCTCAAATTCAATTTCCATTCCTTTGGACTACTAGAGAGATAAATTGAGCCATATAAAATCTCTAAAGACTCAAAAAAGACATCTAGATTATTTTTTTTCCAGAGCAATCTATGTAGTCAAGAGAAACTGTTGGTAAAGATATTCATATAAAAGGACTGATAATTATATTTAGATTATTTTTTTTCCTATACAGAGTATAGAAAAGACTAAGTTCAGCCTATGTTCTGCCTTGGGATCTTTTTGGTCAATCTCTCTGAAAGCAGAAATTTATCCAAGTACCATAAAATTGATGGCTAACTATAGAGTAGCTCCAACGAAGCTAAAGTATTTTTCAACAAAGCATGAAATTTCCTCTATTTGAGCAAAATCCCATGCTTAGAGAGTACTTCATATTGGTTATAGAAAAGGAGCTCAACCTTTAAAAAACAGACTTCCTAAATGTACAATGCGGCGGGGGGCGGGGCGGGGAGGGAACTCACAAAAGTTCCCAAAGCCACACTTACTGCTTTGGAATTGTAGACTTATGCTAGATATTGTAGCAGAGAACCATTTTTGAAGAAAAGATATTGTTAGGATTTTAAAAGATAAATTATTTAGATGTTCATTTTCTGTCACCTCTTTTCTGATTCTTACATGTCCCTGACAAAAACATGGGATGTGATTTTTTTCCTTTTTTACAGCTTCCTCTAAATTTATAGTCAAACTCTTCTTATTTTATTTCTGGCTTTATTCTCAATTTTTCCGCTTTTTCCTTAACTTTTAGCCTGGCATAACAACCATGATTTCAACTGTATTAGACCAGAACTACATGTATGTACAGGACAGAAGAATCCAACACCTTCCAACAGAAGTCACATGAGGTTTCCCACTTTCTTTGGAGTCTCAAGTTATGCTTTTGCCTCATCCAGTACAATTAGCCAAAAATTTCCTAATTCCAGTTTATCCAAATCATCCTTGATCAAAATCAGTGTGGCCACCTCTTCCTGCCCGGGTAAGTATTTGGTAGCAAAGTTTTGGGAAAAAATATTTGTTTGTCTCTGTGAACTATACTGCAAAGACAAAGCTCAAAGTGAAGCCAGAATGACCTCATTTCAAATGGTCTTTCAGGTTTTGTTCACATTTTTCACTAACCTACAAATTGTGTGATTCACACTTTAAGTTTATTCCATCTCCTGATGGAAGGCAAGCAAAAATAAGAGCTTTTGAAGGTTCCACTTGGCCATTTTCCTGGGAAGCAGATTTGTAGCACTAGCTAACCCATTTTTCAACAGCAGGAATTCTCACTGCCCTGATTATTATGTGCTCATTTGCACTAATTCAAAGTCAGTTCACAAAACTAACACAATCTAATTTGGTAACAATATCTATCCACCTATAAACTGAAACAAATTATTAGATGAGGTTCAACTGTGTAGAGAGTCAGATTTGGAAGTCTATTTCTCTTTCTAAAAAAAAAAAAAAAAGGTTTAAGTTATTTTAGAAAAAATCTTTCTAAGATGAATGGCTAGGCTACCGTTGCCAAAAAGTGGTGTCTCACATTTTCTGGGAAAAAAAATGGTCTCTCTGTGGCCCAGTTTTGCTCCTGAAGATATAAAACCTAATATTCCTATTGATTTCAATTGAGAAAAATCCCATTCTAAATTAAGTTCTATCTTTTTAATGCTATTCAAGTTCATCCAATCAAATACAAAAACAATATTCTAGAACAAAGTAAGTAGCTGATAAAAGACATGAACTATTACATTCCCCGAGCTACTTGACACAGGCAGCTTTTTAAACCAAGCGAACTTCAGTATCTCAGCTTCACGCAAGCAACGCAATGCGATTAATCTTCTTAGGACAATGTCCTAAGAAGAACGACAGATTCTTAGAGTCAGCAGTCTGTGTTGTATTACCTCAGCAGTGCCATATACTAAGAAATGTTCCTAGTGATATTCAGCTAGCACAGGGACTTCAGCTAATCTCAGCTGCAATTGTCATATACGGTAAGAAAAGTGATATTCCAATTGATACATGCTTATGCTATGTATAGCTTTCCTTTTTAAAGCCTACTCTCAGCCACAAAAGCTGCTCCCGTGCAATTGCCAGAGGATCAGTGTATTGTGCTTCCTTTAACTAACTCCACCACGCAAGCTGGAAGTTGAATGAGCTGAAGTATTTGAGTGCCAAACTTTCAATTATCGTTATGGCTTTAAAAAAGCCAATGCTATTTTGAGTGCAGTTACAATAGCAGGCCACCTGTGAATAGCTAGTTGGAACGCCACATTGACAAAAGCCTCATTGGCTTACATGAACTAAATTTCCACCCTCTAGCAATAAGCTAAACTACTCAGATATGAAACTCACTTGACCTTCACTGCTCTGTAAAGCTACATCTGTACACCAGCTATTTTTTCAAGCATTTTTTCAAACATTTTCTCAAGAATTTACAATTTTTAAGGAGATGTATGTATGTACAGACAGAAGTTAACTGATAGCACTCTCGGGAGGAAGGGACAATCATGATCTACACTATTTTGATGACCAGATTTAACTGATAAATGGCATTGGGGATCAGAGACTAACGTAATTTCTACTAACAGAGCATCCCATTGCCACCATTAGCCTCTGTCTAAAGCAGTGAACATATTTGAAGCTGTAAATCGAGAAGATGCTGACAGACACAAGTATTTCACTGACGTCTGACGGGCAGAGATACTTTCAAGGTTCTAGCTCAGTGTTACTTTAAATTCAGGTTTCTGTCTCACAAAGACATATGCACTGTCTTGGTTTGTCTTTCCAGGAAGTACTCACTGTGCATAAAATTAAACACATATCACAGCTCTAGTAGATCTCTCCAGCTGCACATTTACCAGGTTGATATATTTTACTCTCGTATAGGTACATCTCTTCTTAAGCTTCCCTTGGTAACATGGTTTCCCTGGAAGATTTCCTGAAAGCAATGAAATCCTTTTCCAGCAATGAGACCATGCAATTTCCCTGACCAGCACCATCCACTGCCACTCCTACGGTAGCTTTAGTTTGTCCTTTCCCAGAGTTCAAACATGTGGGTTTACCATTTCCTTCTTCAAGAACAGGCAATAAAGAAAGCAAAGAGACACAAAGTCACAAGTTGTCCATTTAAACTAATACAGTCTGCACAATTACATAAATCTTAAATCTCTAAACCTCACTGTTTTCCTACTTTAGCTTTACTATAATTCATAGACATCTGAGCAGTTTAGGATGTCCTTCTTTTCCAGATATGGCTTTCCTTCTGAATCGTGGAATCTCTCTCCCTTTCTCCACATCTAGCAAAGTCCTTAATTTAACCTTGTCTCTGCTATACAATCATGACCCTTTCGCATACGCCTTCCTTGCCCTTTTAAAGGGAACTTTGAATTTCTCCTCTCTAAGTTACTCTTCTTCACACTTCTTCTCTCCTATTTTTTAATTGGGGAGTGGAGAGAAGGAGGAGGAAGTTTGTTTTTAAGACTACGCACTACTATCTACCACTGTTTTCCAGACTATATTGCCTATATGGAAAGGGAAAAATTGTTTCACGTAGGATGCTGCCATTCTGGTAGCTTGATATGCTTTTATGTCAATGGGATCAATCCAGGTTTTAAAGACTCTCCAGTGTCCTTCTTCTGAGAGACAAGGTACCATCCCAACAGCAGACAGTGACTCCCACATACATATAATCAGGATACTCAGTGGTTCAGCAGAGTACATTCAGTTCTCCACACACATTTCCTAGACTGTCACAACATGGTTAAGTTTTTTGAAGGTAGTGACTAACTCATAGAAAGGTTCTTTCTATAGATAAGGTGTATCGATATATTCAAGTTTGTTACCATGTAGTACCTCATGGAAAACAGAAGCTAAATTTCTTGACAAATCCCATGGGCTGATGTAGCATTCTTAGGGTGATTCTGTGCCACAACTGCTGTTTCTGCTATACTGCACCAAATGCTTTCTGAAGCAGAGTTTGTTTGCCTGAAATTGAATTATAAAATCTGACATTCCTTTTAGCTTTTTATACTGCAGTTATACATTATCTGGATTTACAGGCAGTCAAAGTAAAGTATAGACTTTCTAGAGTGTATTGATTTTTTTATTGTGACTGATATAGTGGGCTGGCATGTTCTTTTCTAATCTGTCCCATTCACAAAATACATGCATCTTCTGTTCTTGGCACAAGAGAAATCAAAGCTAAAATCAGGAAATAACATCTCAGAAGTACGACTGAAACCTGCAGGCCTTAAAGCTGCCCTATGTCAGTCCACCTGTCTAGTGATGTAGCATTGTTGATAGCAAAGGGACCACAGGAGTTCAAAAATGGAGTAATATCATAGCAATTTCTGCCCTATTTCCCTATCATGTTTAGTGAACAGTAACTGACTGACTGCTTCTGAGAAGACAGCAAACTGGAGATCAGGCAACTCAAGTTCAGGTGCTTGCTTCCATCTGAGAGGTCAGCTTAAGGGGTTTTTAATATTATTTTTGACGAAGATATTAAACTGCTTCTGTTACAAATTAACCTGTTGGAACATGCATTGTTAGACTTCAGAGTTACTGAACAAGAAGCCATAAACGTTCCTGTAGCACAAGCTAATCATTTCATACGCAGTGTTCACAGACTTCAAATAGCAACATTTGTTTATGGCAGGTTCAGATTCAAGCTTATCTTCAAAACCAGACTATAGAGCTCTGTTTATTTATTTAATTCTTACAAAGAAAATTTACTTGGAATATAATATTTCTGAACAGTCTGCATTCTGCAATACATTCCCACAATCAGAAAAAAAAAATCTCATGGCTAACACTCTTTCTCCTCTGAACTCAAGAGCAGAGGTCCTGCTTCTGCTCAGAGCTCAGTGTATAAATAAAAGGAGAACATGAAAACTTTGAGATTTAAGCATTTAACATTTACGTTTTTCTTCAGTTCTGATACCACTTGATTTTTCGATTCAAGATTTACTCCATCTTCTCTTTAAAATGTAAAGTTCATTCTTTGTGCTCTGTACACCTCAATACTCCATGCTGCTGTTACTAGTTATTTCAATTAACTGTACAGTGTTGCTCTGAAAGTTTCATAATGCAATCTACTATTTTTCAGCTACTGTTATATTTATGTTGCTTCTTCCCTTTCTAAAAGTCATGTAACTACAGTATTGTGCTGTTTCAAGTGTTTGATTAGCTCTATGTAGACAGAGGTTCACCTAGTTTATTGTGAAATTTGCTTGATCTGGATAAAATTACTCTAGATATTGTAAGACTCACACCTGACTTTCAAATTGCCTCTGGGAGATGTGAAGGCTGCCTTCAATTTCTTTCAGCTTGACAACAGATAAAGATGTTCTTATATTTCTCCAGATTTCCTTCTTCCTTTTCCTTTCTTTCTATCCTCCTTCTCCATCACACCTGCCCATGACAAAGATGTACCCAGAAGTGCAATACCAAAGCTACTGGAATAAGCGTATACAAATGTGTTAACATGGACATAAACGTCTCCTAGGTTCATTACCTGTTTCCTAAGCACTGCAACACCACCTCTGTAAAACTACACTACATGCTACATCTCGGTATATTATTTTTTTTTAAATCATTACTCCTTTTTTTCCCTCCTCTAGTATGTCAATTCTTTACACTCTTTATTCTTTTTCACCTAGAGTATGTAGCAACAGTGACAGCTTTTCCGGTGGTTTCTACTGCAATTCCCCATTATGCCACAACTATGCCTAATTATGACTTATACTTTCCCCCACCATATGCTGAAGTTTAACATCAGGGATGGGACAGGAGATGATGTAAGTTTCAGTCAGGGACAGACTGTCATTCAGGCAAAAGTCACATAGGCCAAATGGTAGGTCAGAGAGCTGGAGATAGGTAGAATATTGGATCATTAGGAAAAGGATAAAAAATAGACAAATATTGTCAAAGAAACACAGAAACCAACTGGAGAAATCTTATTTATAAATATCTGATCTGTGATGTTTAGAACTTGAAATCTCTCGGCTCTTCAGTATAATAAAGAAGAAATTCTCCTGCCTCTCATAGAGCTGTGCACAGTTCTCAGCCTGATCTCCCTGCTGCCCACATTTGTGGTGCTCCTCAGGCATGTATCTCATGTTTGTCATTCCCTCTCCTCAGCAACCAGAGTGCAAGCAAAGCAAGGAAATCTAATATGCACATGCTTCATTGAAGATTCCCTTGAAAAAAAAGATAATGCTCAGTATTATTAACAATGTTGAATTAAGGCTAATTTCTAACATTGCATTTTTCTTTCTGGAAGTGTCATGTCCTGAAGTTGTATTCTTTAAAGGTAATTTGGAGATAATTTTCACACTAGAAAAAAGAGGCAGGTACTCATCCTTATGCTTTCTGAGGAACACAAAAATATATAAACCTTTCTAAAGCAGAAACAACCAGATAACTAAAAATAATGTAATTTTAGCAAATTTGCACAATCTTTAAATATTTTGACTCACCTTGTGCTTTTGAGAAGCATACTAATATTTAATTCAGAGGGACAGCTAAACTTCTGGTCTCTGTTTCTGCCTTATTTGGGACTTCAACTAGAATAGTCCCAAGAGGGATGATGATACGTTCATGGAAGGAGATGTATGGAGGAAGAAAATAAAAAGATCAAGTCCAAGACTGAATAAAGCTCTAGAATAAAGGTGATAAAATATGCTTTTATGATCACCAGGATTACTTTTAAGGATAACCTACTTATTACAGTTGTCTTGGTGAGAAAGGGTAAGTAGAAGGAACACCTTAAGTTCACCGTTACAGCTCTCCCTTGTATTTGGGGTTCCCCATTCCAGTGTTACTATTCAACTTTTAAACTGCCCCTCTTCTAAGATCAATTGACTGGAGACAATTAGAAAAGTGTTTACTTTGTCTTTTTGTGCCCCACACTTTTCTGTGGGTGACCCTGGACAAAAGGCGGAGAAAGGGGAAAAGAGGGGAAAAAAATCACCTCTCAATATTTCTTCCAGTATCTCCATATGTTTGCTTAACAATACTGACAACGTGGGTAAAAGAAGTAGTGTTGAACTACCCTCAATACTGCTGGAATACAAGCACATGCACACAGACAATTACGATACAGTAGATGACACCCTGCACATCTGCATTCTACTTGAGACTGCAGTAATTTACTCACGAAACCAAAGCCTAGAGAAATAGGTTTGCAGTCAAACTAGGCAGTAATGACTCATTGACAGTAAATAGTTGAGGATTTCCCCCAAAAAAAGTAATACTGAAATCCAGAGTGCTGCTAAAGATAAGCTTGTTTTTAAATGTGGGTTACAAGGCAATCACTGAATGGTAGAGACGTGCAAAGAATATTATGCAGAACAACATCATTTTGCTAATAAGGGGAACCATGTACATCTTGAGTGATCCAGTTCATTAGATCCCCTAATCCTTGCTTTTGCATGGAAAATAATTTGAAGCTACATCCCTTGGCACTTAGGAAATGTAGTATTTTCTTTTATAAAGTCTTGTTGCAAACAACAGCCCCACCTCCTTTAGACATCTAATCCTGCAGAATGTCTGTGGAAAGCCACCAAAGACACACTACTCAAGAGCCTCCACAGTGCAGAAGCCTCTGATGCAGAGACATCCTGCAGAGGCACTTCACTTCTCAAACATATTTTGAAGTACCATTTAGCTTTGCTCATAACACACAAAATCAGAAGAAAAGGCAATGGGAGATCAGCAGCACGTCTATAACATCATGGACTCATAGCCATACATTCCTTGGAGAGCAGAAGCACCTGATCTGCAGTTATTGTAGCTAACTTGCTGTCCAAGTAACCAGAGAGAAATTAATCTCATTTAATTTTAGCTATCTAGTCTAACATGTCATCTTTTTTAGATGTCTGTCACCCTAGGCTCCCTTCATACATTCATTTAGCCCTGTCACAAATGCCTATGTTAGAGGAAGATGGATGACTCTTTGGAAATGCTATTTCCCCCCATTTGATACACTGAGTTTAACTAAGACTTTGAAATCTAACTTTTAGACACAAAAGATAGACCTGATGAATTTCTGTCTAATTAATGGAGACAGTGTAGAAACTCCGGTGGGTAGTTCAAGCCATCTATTTTAAATTTCTATTTAGAGAAGAGAGGAAACCATTTTCTCCCCATTAACTACGTAGGGAGCCAAGTTAACTTGCTTAACTAAAGACTTAGCTTTCAGACAGTAAAAGTTGCTAAGATGAGTTATATCCCAAGCATTCTGCAACCCAAAGGGGATTTTTTTCAATCCCTTCAAATCCTGGAAAAACCCCTCTTAAAGCTTGTTTATTCGGACTTTACACAGAGGTCATGATTTAGCTCTCAGACAATATCATTCAGGCATGCCTGGTGATGCTTTTCTTCCTTTTTTTTTTTTTTTTTTTTTTTTTGAGACAAGGGAAAACATCTCCAAGCAAAGTATCACTTCTAACTTACTAGGTCATCTTCAGCTCCCGGATCAATACATAGCTGGAATACAATTGTGAAGGTCAGCTTGGGAAAATCCTACTTCATAAAAAATTTCAGTATGGAAAAAAAAGGTAACTTAGAAATATCTTATCAAAGGCCAGCACTTCAACTCACTTTCACGTTAGCAAATCTAATTGCTCTATGAGTGATCAGCATCTTTTAGGCTGAAGTGCTAAGTACTGAAGGAACACATTATTTGCTTGTAAATCCCATTCATAAATGGAATTCAAAAGTGATTTAATTGACAACACTTGTGTTATTATGTTTTACAGCACTCAGATCTTTCAAAAGGACAGTGCTCTTTTACACTAAGAAAACACAGGTCGTTTTATGTTTTTATTAACTGAGTAATGGCCAATTACCATCCTCAAGCATATAGTAGCCTTAAATACAAAATAGAGACATAGAACATCATTCATCTCCAGGTAAAACTCCTCACTATAATATAGAAAATCTAATCTTTGAGAAGGTGCTCTTAACTTTTCCTGTCAGCATGCATTTGGTCCCTCAAAAATAAAGCTAATGTTTCTCTGTAAGCAAACTATTTAGCATTCTTGCAGAAAACTGACCCAAGAAATAATTCCCTGAGGGTTAATGGAAACTTACAAAATTCATACACCCTCACTAACCCTTATAAAAGCTGAAATAAACACACTTGATCTGAGAAATTCTGGGAACCTGTATTTGATCCCTGAATTAAAAAGACAGAAGGCAGGCTTCACAAGATACTGGGCATAATATTTTTCATTTAGTGAAGCTATCCAGGTTTTTATTTAAGATTTTCTTGGAAGCTCCATTACAGAAATAGAATATTACAGATATTACAGACAGAAAGCATCAAATTGTAGTTGGCCTAAATTTATGGTAATGACCTGTCAAGTTTTCAGTTTAGAAACATTTGAGAGCTTCATAAAATTGCTATTTTAATGTGTGTTGAATTCTGACTTTTTATGCAGATGCTCAATCCAGATGCAGTTTTAATTTCCTCAAGTGCAGTGCAGTTTATGCATTTTAGAAGTTAAAAGATGCATGAAAACATATCATCTTCCGTTCATAAAAACACCCCCAACAAACCCTGTAGGAAAAACAGGCAGGCATTTTTCCAAAACATTCATTCCCTAGGGAGACCTAACTGATTTCCCTTCTGGACACAGGGAGCTTATCTTATGCTTTTAATGCTAATTGTGTTGATTTAGTGGAAAACAACTTAGACAAGTAAGTTCTATGTACAGAAAGCAGCTATTCTGCTCAAAAAGTGTTAACCCTTTTCTCCAACACTCCTTCAAAATGCTGTCTTTCGGAGCTTGATCTTAGTGCCAGCCCCCTGCAAACCTATGACCTGCTGCTATTTTATTCTTGTTGCCAATGATTTCAAGGAACTGCTTCAACTGCTAGTGACTGCCAGCACACAGGAACACCTTGTACGTGGAAACATCTTACAGCCAGGCTGGACAGAGCAAAATACATCAGTTTTTATGGTGGGAAACCACAAGGAATTATTTTAAGCCATTCGACTGCTTTCCTGAGGAGTGATGCGTGAAATGCTAAATGCCCTGTAGTATGCTCCAGAGGATCTCACCCATAATGCTATGGCCATAGGGTGCCACCTACAAGGAAGCATTAGCGCTGCATCTGTTTCAAAAGCTAGCAGTATGGAAAGTGCCCTCGCTCTCTAGAGATGGTGTGTGTGCTCTCTCAGTCTTGGAACAGTGAGATTCCGCAAAAGGAGAGTCGTCCTGGCAAGCGATCATTCGTCTCATGGTGATGACTATTAGAAGAAGAACACAGTCTTTGTGGGTGCATTATAGAAGGGAGGTTTCTATTCACTAAAATATTACTTCAAAACATTTGGGCTCACCTTGTCTGTGATAGTCTTTTGGAAGAAGTTTGGGTAAGAGAGTTTTCATTAACACAGCATAACTAGGTGGATGGTAAGTGGGTTTTTTTTCCCATTCAGGAAATATAGAACTTGGTTGTAAGAAGGAAAACTGTGTGATAAAGCTTCACTAGGTTTTTGAAAAGTGAGGTGTAAAGTTGCTATTGTCACTATTTTACACAGTGAGTGGAAGCACTTCTTTTAATATGTCGCTGAAAGAAGGCGGCAAATCAAATAAATAAACTTTTTATTATAATACCTCTGCAGCTGCCCATTGGTCGACTTTTGCTAGCTAAACAGAAAGCAGACATACTTTGTCACAAAAGCCCTAGCCCCTGAGTGTACGACTGATCACATCCAAACAGAAGGCAAAACCTGACATAATGTCAACTTGAAGTGAGTTGTTTACAAGCACAAAATTCCTACTACTAAGTCAGCCAAGCAGCTCAGGTCTATGTTAAAGGGACCTGCACACCGTGCTGTGTGGATTTCTCTTCTGTGTAGAGATCTCATCTCCTGACAGTCTATACACAGCATGTTCTTTCTCACGGAAGGAGAGGTAAGCATTGCACCTGGCTGTGAATGTTAAGTTTAGTGTATCAGCAACATCTTGATTGGTCACTTGTAGTAAAGACAATGATTTTTCTGCAGGCTGTCTTCATCATCCCTTTGTGTTGTATGCTAAATCCAAACCCCACAACAAAAAACACCTTAATGCTACTGTAGACTACTTTATTCCTCATTGTGGCAGTAAGAAAATCTTACAGAAGTATCCAGAATTATGAATGACAAACACAAAAAATTCACAACAAATATTTCATATTCTGTTTCATTTTAGCCATTTGTATTCAAAAAGGACTACATTATTTTCTACCAAGTACACTGATCTGTCTTGTATGCATTAAAAAGCACTTCTTCCTGTGTTAATTTTTTTTCACAAGATAGAAATTAGATCCTAATTTGTATCCTAACTGAGGATATGCGTGCTTAGCGCTTCTGAAAGCCAGGTCATTTCTCTTAATTTCCCTTGGACATTATTTCCTTAGAGTATCCTCCTAAATACTTCCTACTTGGATGCTTCCGAGGGTAGAATAAAGAAGGGATACTATTTTCATCGCTGTAAAACATCCCTAGAGGGAAGTGAGATGTACCCTGTACCCACTGAGCATATTTTGATGTTTGCAATAGGCCCTCGTGTATGCTGGAAGACCCAGAAGAAGCTATTACTGAGGCAAAAGTTCCTCTGGGTCTTTTGCTGCATATATATAACTTGGGTAAAGTTTCAAACCTTGTAAGCTTTAATGGTTTCAAACATTCCCTGGAGTGCATATCTTGAGGTAAGTATGCTCAGATGAGAATTACTTCAAACAGGCTAGCTGTTCCACCATTGCTCTGTCCAAAGCCTAAAATCATTAATGGCATAGCTAGGAGAGTTTGAGTAGTTACTTCATGCTTCTTGTAGCATAAGAGCACCTTTCTTTGCTCAGAGGATGAGGGGTCTCGTGCAGCAGCAGCAGAAGAGTTTTGTATGAGGTGAAAGAGCTATCTGAGACATATACGATCAAAAATAATTCAATAGATGGGTTTGGAGATTTTCTATCAAAATACTTTGA
The DNA here is from genome assembly GCF_011004875.1 of Balearica regulorum gibbericeps. Lineage (NCBI taxonomy): Eukaryota > Metazoa > Chordata > Aves > Gruiformes > Gruidae > Balearica > Balearica regulorum. Next base: position 155,229,874 of record NC_046184.1, on the reverse strand, counting down.
GAATTATCACTAGTACTACTTAGAAACAGTATCTCAGTAAAAATTTCCAGAATTGTCTTTCGTCCTGGATTTCTCATCAAAATGTAAGTTTAGCCTGTTATTCCCTTTCAAGCTATGACCCTGTTGCACGACCCAGCATGCATGGCTCCACTTCTGCACCCTTTCTTTGAGAAAAAAATGTTACTCTCCCTTCTAAGTGGAACAGAGTTAAGATAGACAGACAGACAGACAGATAGGTGAATAAATAAATAAATTATGCTTGAACAAGGAATCTCCTGGTTACTGCAACATGTAAGCTATTTGTGGATTTACCAGTGTACCTGGCACAGAACACTTACGGTGTTCAAGATGCTTAAATGAGCAGTGACAAGCACATCTTAATAGGGAAGTGGGATGGATAAATGAGAATATATGGAGTAATTAGGTATAAAAAATATGACTCTTGCAAGAGAGATCATTATTAAACTCCCAAGAAACTAGACAAAATAAGACTATAAAAGAGAAAGCAAATTATTTTTTACATCACTTTTTGCCTCAGAGAGCACAGAGGAGATATCAGCCTTTTCAAGTATAGGTAAAGAGCTTTTGAAGACTCAGCTATCACAAGAGGAATGGCTAGAACAAACCAGTAAATAAAAGATCAATGTATCCCAGGAATGGGACGCTGTTTATTCAAGGGTCCCAAAGCAATTTAAGACTAACCAAAGAAAATCCACAGTTATGTAGTCTCACACTTAAATCAGTTTGCATACTGAACCACGCAAGAGAGCAGTCATCTTCATGTAACAACTGAGAGAAACCAAGGAAGAATTCAAACAGCTCCACACACATATTACTGCAGTAATAAATACACTAGCTGAGGTACCAGTTAAAAATAAAGGTGTTAAATATCTGGATTAAAGCTAGAAGCCTTGATGCCTTGTATGTGTCCTTAACCTATTAGAACTCTTTTGACATGTTAATAAATAGTAGATAAGAGAGAACTGGCTGATACAATTTTTCTGGACTTTCAAAGAGCCTTTGAGAACACCTCCCACAAAAGGCTATTAAAGAAACTAAGTAATCACAGGGTGAGAAGTAAAGCTTTGTCATTTATTAGAAACCAACAACAAGAAGCAGAATACAAAAGCAGAATGCATTTACTAATGGTCACTGCTCCAGGCGGCCAAAGGTTAACAGCAGGGTGCCCCCAGGTTCTTTACTAGGGATGAGAGTGTTTAATCTATTTATTAATCATCTGGAAATGGGACTAACAATAAGATGGAAATGTTTACAAGTGACACAACAAGTCTTCGATTAATCAAGGCCAAAGCAGGCCAAGGAGATTTTGGGTCGCTTAAAAGAGCTGAGTGAAAGGGGAAACAATGGCAGATGGAATCCAGCACTGCAAGCAAAATAGATGCACACTGGAAAGAACAATATTAAATACTTCATCTAGAATTAGAAACTCTGTATGATCACTGAAGGGGACAAAAAACCCTCTTGATATGCATGGATCAGTGAAAACACTCCTCTGGGACCAACCACAATCTAAAATAGAGACATTGTTGAGAGAGATGAAAAGGAAAGAGTACTGATATAGAGATTACGAAGGCTAAAATTTATTTATTTAGGGGAGAAGCCTGACACCTCTAAAGGAAGAGGCTAAAAAGTCATAATGAATAAGTAACAGTAAATCACAAATGAAGTAAATTATACAATTACTTATCTCTCTTCATAAGACAAATGAAGAATTCAACAAAACTGAAAATTATGTATTTAAAACAGACATTTTTTTTTATTTATTTTTCATTCAAACTAAATGGATGGAACTCAATATTTGATGTTACCAAAGCCAAGGGTAACACCATTTTAACGAAGGACTTTTTGATTTTTCTGTGGATTTATACATAAAAGTTCTTCACAGTAAAGTGCTCTGTTCTGTACAGCAAACCAGAATCAAACCAAGACAAACAATAAATGAAAAGTCAAGCAATCTCTGCCGTTGCCCTCTTCTGTTTCATGGCCACACAGCTTATTCTTTTCCCAACTTCTATACACTATAAACTACACTTTTCAGTTGTAGGTCTGCTGGTATGGATACCCATCTTTCATTTCCCCTTTCAGAAAGTCGTCCTTCTTAGTACGGCATATTACTATATCAAAGATCCACAGTCCAACATATCAGCAGAGGTTGGTTTGGTAGAGAGCTTGAGGAGGGGGAAAGAGAACTGGCTAGGTAGTGGTGAACAATAAAGGGAAAAAAATAGCTATATCCTAAAATATATTTTAAATTGTCATCTTTGTCATTGGTGGGCATGAATTTGAAATGTTGTGTTTAGCACAATCCTGTCTGTATCATAGCGTGCTGTGCACTCATGTCCTTTAGAGTGTTAAAGTAGGTAAAGAGTAACATGTGAAACTGTGCCTATAAGAAATTGCTAATAGCGAAAGCTTAATGCAGGAGGACTTGTTGCACAAGTCCTTTTTGACAAGAATGATAGGTAAAAGCCTACACTGTAATGTGTCGCAGCTGCAGAGAAACTCTTCTATTACAGCAAATATACAGACATTCTTCTCATTTGTGTGTGTACAACATACAAACAATCCTTCTCTGTCATGCAAGAAACTGCACTTAAATGCCTTTGTCAGTCAGTAGCCATTAACATGGTCCCAAAACTGTATGTGAAAGGAGTGTATAAGCAGCAAATCCCTCCACTAGTATTTCAGTATATTCAAGATTACATTTTTTTCTGGTTTTGATTACTACTTTGGCTATACCACTTTAATATATAGTTTACATAAATATAATCCTCTCCTACCTTAGTCTCTACTTTCATCTAACAATTTGCCACTAGATACCAGAAAAAAAAAAAAATCCTATAGGAGCTATACAAAAAATTCAGAAAGAACTATAGGAACAGAAATCCAATCTTAATTATTACAAAGAACCAACGGAACTAATGCATGAAACACAGCAAGAACCAAATTTTGATGAAATTTTGGTGGTTTTGCCACTTGTTTAGAGAAAACTGGGATTTTTAATACCATTCTAATTGCCTTTGAAAATGAAATTTATCTCTAACAATAAGATACGCCTTCATGTATGAAACTATACTAATAGAAAAGTATATGGAAAAGTATTTTCTTGAATCATAACCACGATAAATTGACTACTGCCTAATATGAGTTAAGAAGAAACTTTGCAAACTAGCAAACGATTTTCTAACTATCCAGTGTAACATTCACTTTACCTCCCAAGCTTATTCCCAGAGATAGGACATGACACCAAGCAGATTACTGAGCAGCGTAGTACGTCAGTTCCTATATCCTACTTACCAAAAATACACTCTCTTCAGTTTTCTGATTCTTCAGTATCGGCTCCTTCAGGCTTCACGATAAAGCAACGTAAGCGTAATCTGAGATAGATCCAATTGAAGCCTTACACAAATATGTTGTCTCTCTACTCTTATGATGACCTTAGTTAAACTTCTGCAATTTTGGCTGCCTGCCACGCTGACTGCTTTTCCCGCTGGCAGGACAATTCCCTGTCTCTGCTACTTGGTGTCCCTTGCAGTTCCTGGTCAGCTCAGTAGCATCTGGTGGTGAAGTAAGTGCTGATCACCTGCAGGTCTTCCCCCTCATGTTTCAATCAATCAATCAAACACACTGACATTATTTCAGCAAATGATCTTTTTTATCCATTTTTGCTAGGCCAGTGAATCACTTTTCTTGCCTCCTTTTAGCTCCACTTGAGTTGTGAGTTGGAGAAAAGGTAAGAAAGCTTCCTGGTGGTTACCAAAGGCTGAAAACATTAAGCCCCACAGATCTTCAGCAACAGGGTTGATCACGACCTCTAGAAGAACTAATTTTTTTCCCAGAAGTGCAGTAATGTTACTTAAAAACAACACAATGCATGGCATGAATTTTCAGGATTCAAAAGCAATGACCACCCATAATTACTGGGAGTATTGCAATAAAAATGCCTAAATAATAAAAATTAGAAAGGTAATAATTCCCCATACTAACAACAAATACTCTATCAGTAAGGTAATATTCTTCTAGTGCTATATTTTCTAAAGAACTACTCAGTATTTTTTTAATCTTTTAAGGAAAAAAGCTTTACTCTGTGAAAAAGAAATATCAGTCTATACCACAGATATAGTTTTGTCCTCAATGTTGAAAAATACAAATAAAATAAAGTCTTCACAAGTATATAGAAAATGAAATAATTAAAAAAGAAAATCAGCTACTTTGGCTTTCCAGCATATCCGGTTGTCAGTTCAGTGGTTACCTAAATTCCAGGCTGAATACTGCCCCATAATCTTTTTTTTTTCTTCTAGCAGGAAACAAGAAAATAAGTTAGTCAATAGGGAGGGCAGTATTCTATGAAGGAAGGTCAGACTTGTTCCATTCCTACCGATTTCCCTCACTCCCCACATAAATTTTTAATTTTCATGATTGCTTAGGTATTTTTGCACCATTCTGAAACCAAAAACTCAAGAGTTGCCATAAAGAGGCACTGAAAAGTCTGTTTAGCCTTAAGTCCGTGTGCTAGGAAGATGCCGTGAATTCCCCAGCAAGGACAGAGCTAGCCCAGAGAGCACGAAACTCAGCAGAGCTGCAGTGGTTCTGCTGCACAGAGGCTTGGCAGGGAAGGCATAGAGCAAAAATCTGCACCATGCTGTGCTTCACCTCCATAGGCATGCCAGCAGAAGATGGAAGGCAAAAAAAACCTAAACAGAAAGAAGAAAAAAAAAAAGAATAATAGATGCTTACTAGTGCCATGATTATATAGAGCCAGGTGCAGTGAATCATTTTGGAGCTTCGGCTCAGGGTCTTGAGCTGCAGTCCTGAAGAAATTGCTGAGATACTTTGGGAATTATCGCCACGTGAGGACTGAATTTCAGTGTCTTTAACTATGGCTACATGAATATTAACAAGGAGCGTGGCTCTGTAGAAACACTCTGTAGACTGAAACAGTGCTGAAACCCTGGCATCCACATTATATACATTTCATAGGTTTTACTTCGGGCTAACCCTAGTCCTATAGACCGCATGTCCCTTAGTGCCTGCAACTCATTAGATGTGCTTCTGGGGCACTTCTTCACCTTCATTTTCTGCAGAAAGCAATCCAGTTTGTCTGCTCCCAGATCGCTCCGTGACATGAATCAAGATGCAGTAAGTGTGGGAGTGGGAGTGAGTGGGAGATTTGTTTCAACAGCACACCCCTGACCTGAACTAAAATGCTAATGTCGACACAGCCTCAGGGCAGCTGCCTGTACACAGTTCAAGCACTTGAGATTTGTGAGCTGCGTGCCCAAGTGTGTACAGACTCTGTAAGAAATAAGTAGTTGCCTTTTAACTCTATTAAGACACAAAGCGAAGAAAAGAATTTGAAGCAGGACCAGCCCTCTGAGGAATACAATAGCTGCATCTCATCATGCACTGCATGCTACGGGGCCCCTGCGTTGCTGAATTACTGTCATATTTGAGTTCCCCAATAGTACCATTACTTGCAGAAAAAAAAGGCAAAGAGAAAAACCCCAACACTTTCAGATTTTTTGCTTCTCTTTAGAACACATCACCAAATTATTTTTAACATCTCTTTATTCATATATACTTTAAGTTCCATTTTCTATCCTCTACACAGGACCACAAATTTAGAGCAACCCCAAAAAAGCTTGTTGATATTCACAGATCTCTTATTCCTCCCTGTGAGCCTACTGATCTTCCCTGATAGTCATGATTTTGGTAAAATTCTGAGACGTAAATATTTCCTGCAAGCTGCAAAACATAACATCTCCTCCTCTTGCAGATCTAAACAACTATAAAAGGAGAGAAGATCTCTTCCATCCCAAATACCAGTTCTCTTCAAATCAGGCCTGTATTAAAAACTATGACGAAAAAAATCATACTATAAATATTTACATTCATACCAAAATTTAAGGAGGAATGTTTCTCCAGCGATCAAAAAGAAACAGCCACTGGTAGACAGGAAAATAAAAAAAAAAATTAAAAAAAATATATTTGGGAAGTCACAGAAATTCATGCTTATATTGCACAAGCTAACATAATTCTGCCCTTTAAAATATTCCAGAAAAAATATAAAACTCAGATGATACAGCAGTAACAAAAAAACTGATCTCCCAGATAATCACAGCAATCAAAAGAATCTGGTCTTGGAAAAAAAAAACAACATATAAACAAACAACCAACCTTGTTATGTAATGTGCAAATAAAGAAGCAGAATCAAAAATAATCTAAAACATTCTAATGAAGCAAATAGAACATGAAAGGTAACATCTTCCATAAACTATTAATATTAGGTAGCAGGGATGTGTGGAGTTTTAGGTGGTTTTGTTCCGACCAGCGATCCAAATTTCAGTTCGAACACAGAGAGGATCTCTACAAAGGAGTTGTGAGTAACTGTAAAACAGAGTTAGTGTGCATCCTAGCAATTGATGCTTGAGTATTCCACATTTACTGTGGGGCCTTTCTGAAATCTTGATGAAAGAAAGAAAATACCCTAAGTAACTTATGTTTCCAGATCAGTCAGAAAACAAACAAATCAGTGTGTGAAAAATGGAAAAGACCATTCAGAAACAATTGTTACATTTTCTGTACTTCCCAAACTATTTCTAAATTTTAAAGAATCCAGGACATTTCAAAGATTTTCATAGGAATCTACTTCAGGACTGTCCTAGCCTCTCCAAAATGCTTGATCCTACTTCAGTAATTTTCTTGTCGCACCTCCTGTAAGATATATACATATATATATCTCACACATATATACATACATATGTGTGTATAATACCTGTAATTTTTATTTAAGATGAGTCATTGTTAAAATTACTACCTTTTTTATAAGTGTTGAAATGTACCACAGAGCAAAACTTCCGTTATCTGATCAATTTTTCAACTCATGCTTAAATTCTAACTGCATTTATACCAGTGTAAATACCAAGTGTCTTTACAGCAATCAAAGCAGCTTCTCTGGATATAAACTAGCAATACTACTGATCAGCATCTCTGCTTTTAACACTAGTGGATGACCTACACTCTTGCCTGGAAAAGGCAAATTAATTCTGCTTTGTTGTCTTCAAGGTTCCCCCTCCCTCCCCCTGGATAGCTGATCAAGTTAAGCTCATAATATTTTTCTACAGTGTGCCTGAAAAATCAATAGAATAAGAGAATGGGATCAAGACCAAGTACAACAACAAAGAGAAAGGGAAAAAAACCATCAATCTGACAACAATAACAAATTAGTAATGTCAGTCAAAGACAAGGCAATGAGCATTTAAAGCACTGCGCATATTGCTTTTTGTAGCAGGGTTTGTAATAAGTCTGAGTCAAATCTGGCCCTTTGATTTCATATATTTGAGTTTTAAAGTATATCATGTGCCTCCTTCTGCTCTCAAAACAGTATTACATTTAAGTAAAGCATTGATTTCAGTGGAGTGAGTCCTGGTTTATGTCATTGTAGATGCCTGACTAAAGAAAATTGGTCTATATTTACAAATTAAAATAAAACAATATTTTAAATTCACATCTGTCATACAGAGATTGGCTTGCAGTACATTTACTCAAGTCACGTCCCAGGAATCAATCTCAGCTGCTAAATTTTGAAAAGCTGTTGTTGCAGTAATGATATAATTTCATTAATATAGTGAGGTTGCAAAAAAATGTATATTTATAAGATTCAGCTTTAACATTTATAAGATTTAAATAGAGACAAAAGAAACCATAATGCACTTCTAACTGAATTGGGATATAAACCAGCAAGCCTCGTTTCCTGAACTCCAGTGGTACACTATATCTTGTTAGCTAAACTTAGCTTATAATAGGGGTCATTTCCCCAAGGACTGTTATATCAGAAAGCATAGAAGAAAAAAATAAAAATTAAAAAAATTAATTCTGCTTTTAAGATAATTTGGCCAATATTTCAAAAGTACCTTGTTCGGAAACTCTCACTTCTTCACAATACTGGTCCAAGTTCTGGCAGTTTCTGTGTGGAAATATTTACAGGAGGACTTTAACTCCACAGCAGAATGGGACTGGAAATGAACATCTCTCGTCTCTGAATGCACGGAGAATTTTCAAAGCCATCCCATGGGACCTTGGCTATGGTTTTGTTTTGCTTCCTTTTTTTTTTTTAAGTGCAGAACCTCGAGCCAGTGGAACCTAATCCCCACAGATCCTCCGGCCGGGCCCCGCTCAGCTGTGGAGCCAAACAGGCAGAGCCTCCGTGTCCCTGGCAGCACGTGCTGGGGTGTCCCGTACTTGGTCCCTTCCATAAAAACTTTCTTATGATCAAAACTGCCCGGTCTCGCTTTAAAGCACTGTACCACAATATTAACAGCTTGATCATAGTGTGAAAGAAAAAACATGAAAGGATGTTTTTGTACTGATAGGGGTATAAAATTTGCAATATTCCAAAAAGAGATGCATTTGGAATACTTAATAATAAAAAGGTCAATGAATTAGGCTCTGACGACATGGATCTTTCTCCACTGATTACACAATTTGCTTGACTTTAACATGGCTGGATTCAGTGCAGGCACATCCCACTGGAAAACCACCAGAAACTTGCTTAAGGAATTTACTAACGATCAATATTCTAAATAGATATTATGGTAATGCTTCTCTTGAAAACTTCCAGAGGTTTTAGTCTTTACCAAAGCATTGATTTCAGATTATTTTTCAGATTAGCTGTTTTTAATAAAAAATATCATGGCTGATGTACATAATTTTATTTTTATCATTTTGATATTATACACTCAAACTTAAAGATATAGAGTTTGCTCATATTTTAAAAATAATTTACTTTTAAAGTGAGATGTGCTATACCAGATTTCAATATGAAGTGATCTTCTTTTAAAAGTCAGTTCTAAGTCTTTGAATACACAAGCATTTTTACTTGCAACTGTGAATAAGTAAAATGTCCTTATTATCCTAAACCTCTTCTATACAGATACCCAGTTTCAACAAATATCATATGTGAAGGCAATTTTAAGAGCACTCATGGGAAATTTGCATGTACTTTGTAAGTACACTTTTTTAAAATGTATACTTGTATTATTTATTCCACAATTAAAAAAAGAAAAAAATGCTTTTTTTTTTTTTTTTGTCTTTCTACAAGCTGGGCATCTGGTTTTTAATCCAGTGTGCACATACACAAATGCAAAATTTTGTCTCAGCAGAGAGCGCCTTTTAAAACGTAACTTTACCTCTAATGGTAATAAAGATAACCCTTTAAATGACAAAGTTATATTAATTATTTCTTTTTTCTTGAATCATGAGCATAATAAATCAACTATCACTTAATATGGCTTAAGAATACCCTTTCCACACTAGCAAAAGATTTTCTGTCTGGTATACTGTTCCTGATGAATAATATGTATACACAAATAGATTTTTTTATATATATAATCTTATGTTTAGATGTGTATTATCACACACAGAAATCTGCAAGACATGTAATTAACTTTTAATATATACTTTAAAGCATTTAAGGGTTACTCGAATTCTTCCTTAATAGATCTTTAAATCCAAGTATTTATCTAAATGAATAAATCTCATACAAAATTAGTTTTTCTGAGAAGAACCTGTGAGTGTAACCCCTGAAAAACTGAGAGCAAGCTAACCAATGTAGAGCAATGATCAGCAAATCATCAGTCAACAAACTCTGGAAACTCTCTTGTTCTCCTAAAAGAAGGAATAAACCGAGAAAAACTACTTTTCTAAGTATCACAGACAACCCATTTTTTCCCCTTCCCCTTAATAAAGAATGTCTTCTGGATTGCTAATAGCTCAAAAATGTAAGAAAGATACTTCATTATGATGTTTTACAGAGATGAAGTGTGTTGACAGGCCCAAGATACCATTTACATAAGCATTCGGGCAAATTGAAGGCAACATCTAATCTAACATGCAGAGGATCAGCAAGAATTAAACATGCATTTAAAATTCATTCTAGATATCATATTTTCTCCTTGGAAAAATATCTCCTGAAAACTACAATATAGTGCACATTCGAAATTACAAAAGTAATGTAATTCCTTTTTTTCCAAATTTTATAATGGATAGATTTGAAAATATAATGGCTTGACTAAGGAATTTGCCTAAATTGTAACAGTAAAAAAAAAAAAAATCGTAAAAATGCAACTGTCATATCCCATAAGTGAAAATTTGGAGGGTTTTTTCTTCGTAATTTCTCAGGTACAGTTTCCGCCTAATTTCATTGAAATCACTTAAAATATCCACAATGACTTCCAAACTACTGCAGAATTTCTAAAATCCTGGACCTAAACATATTTTTGTTGGTAAGTTCAGTTCAGGTCATCTTTGCTACTGTTTTCAATCAGCAAGTTGTCTTGTCATGATGAAATCTCTGAATAAATTCAACATTAAACTATAGCAAAGGTGAACATTCCTACTGGGATCTCCAGAACTTTTCAAAGAACCAAGATATTCATACAGAGCTGCTGAAGTTTAATGGTTCAACATTTATCATCACCATTCGTCCCAACAGTTTGGTTGCATTCGACTAGTGCTTCAAAGGGTCCTACCAGGTTCTCCCACAAAGGCTTTAGGACAATGTTATTTCAAACACAGCTTTTGAGACATGTCCATCAGTTTGGATGCAAGAGAGAAGATGAAGAGTGGGAGAATATCAAATGGTGATCAACTTCACTTCAAAGCTGCTTACATCATGCCCTGTAGTCTTTGTCATTATGGACTGGGAGCTCATTGGATATAGCTCTTCAATGTGCATGTTCTAAAGGAGCCACCTATGTCTTCCATGTATCTGCCCCATTTGCAAACAAGGTCAGATCAAAAATCCAAAAATAAATCCAGTCTTTTTTTTTTTTTTTTAACATATCTTCAAATTAATAAAATCTCTCTATGAACCACAACATGTCTCTAGTGCCTCAGTAAATTTGTATTCATCTAACTGATTGATGCTGTAAAGTAAACCAAACTATCACACGCTCTCACTTAGCAATGTTTTCTCTACAGTTCTGACAAGAGAAAACTACAGTGAAAAGTACATAGAAAAGTACAGTATGGTTATTTAGTAAAGTGGCATAAACGTCTAAGAATATGTGAGAGAGATTGGGTAGGCTTGGGTGTTCCCTCTGATTTGGTGTAAAGGAAGAAAATGAAACCCAGTATAATGTATAAGAATTCTCACACACATAGACACCCCCACCCAAAAAGAATCACCTTCCTTGTAAAAAGAGAAGGGAGACTAAGAGAAACATTCTGTTGCAGATTTACTTGCAAAAATTGCTATTAAGAAGATGACCTACAATTATTATTGTATGGTTTCTCAGAAATAACAACTGGAAAGGTAATATGTAGAAGCTCTTGGCCTCCCCTCTCTCAAAAAAGTGATACAAATAAAGTTATGTCATACAAGGTCCTTTCCTGTTCTCATCCCTAAGAAGCAGATTGCATAGCTCGCACATTCTTCAGTGACAGAATATAGTTATCAGGGAAGTGAGAGAGGTTTGTGATTTCACTAGGTTGGTGTGGGACAGGACGAGTAGCAGGATTTTACAGACTTTCTCACAGTTAAATTTTGCATAGGAACACAATTTTAGACTTAGTTTTTATACTAAAATCACTTTGTTAGGAGTCATCTAATATGACTTTAGAGGTTTACAGTGGAGGCATTTGTATCTGAGATAAAGATACAGTACATGTTCTTTAGAGACAATGAACAGAAAATAGGTACTTTTAGGGCATAATCCACCTGACTTGTTTTAGATGTCCACTTTATTGTGAACCGACTCAGATTCTACAATAGCCTAGAATCTGTATCTCCATTGACTAGAAAGAGAGTCTGAACTTTTATATTTGATGTGGACATCCATACTGGACATCTACTTTTTTTTTTCCCCCAAGAATTATTTAATTTTTCTATCGTCTTGTGGAGTGTTACAAGTGATACTTATCAAAAAGTAATATTTAAAAATTCAGCTTCTGTTACTTTTTCCGTTTCAGGCAATTCACAGATCTAAATACATTACGGATCTTAATGCAAAACTGAAGTGATAAATTACTAAGTATAGACCAAATGATTTTTAGGCAAGATAAGTGATGGAACTACAATTTGCATTTTGATTACTTTTCCTAGAAGAACATGAAATGAAAGAGCAAGACTGCCACACTCTCTGCAAGGTGCATGTTTAGTGTACTGCTTGATGCACAGAGAACCAGTGAATAAAGTAAAAATGAGGGCAGATCCATGAGGTCCCTAGCCATGTGACGCTAAGACCATGAGGTTTTAAATGGTGGCTGCTGACCTGGGGTGGAATCCACTTCAACTACCCTGTGCTGGTCATCTGCAGTCCTTTTTTTCCTAAATCAGGAATAAAGTACCCATCGGCACTATGAATGACATGAATATCTAGGTGATCAACTAGATGCAAACTTTTAAAAAGTTAGGTGGGGTGAACTCACTTCTGGAAAGAACACCCTGGGAAATCTGCTCTTTTAGGAGAGGAGAGATCTGATCCTGATCCAAGAAAGCATTTAAGCAATTGAATGGCTATAAGCATGTGCAGTCTTCCCTGAGAGCAGCGCCATTCATCTAGCTCAAAGCGGGAGACTGAAGCAGATTGCTGAATCAGGACTTTAGGCCAAAATACAAAGTCCATTAGTACACAGTCAGCGTTGTTCCTTATATTAATACACCAGTGCATTATTACAAGAATAGTTATACTAAATTCATCCACATATTTATCTTAAATTAATTTTGAAAAATAACTCCTATTTTTTTTAAGAAAAAGAACTGAACAAAGAGCATGTGCAAACATCAATTTATACAGTCACATTAGTTCCACAGCATTTTAAACAAAACATTTAAAAATATATACCTTTAAGTGTCATGGCTTTTTTAATACAGCATATTATTCATTTTAAAAAGAACTTTAAAATAAATATTGAAATGTCAACACATTCTGAAAATGCATCAGTTCAGTAATTAATGTTTATTGTTCCCATTTGCATTAGATGCTGACCATCAGTGCAGATTTCTGAAGGTTTCATTTGTAAGAGTTTCTTCTGATTAGCTTAGGTATCACTCTTGCATATAATATAAATATTGTGTGATTAAGATGTGCAATTGAAATGTCTTTCTTTGCAGCAGATGCTGGTCTATGTGACCTTTCTGTAACAGAAGGGTTCTTTTATCACTTGAGCTTTTGGTTTCGTATTTCTCATCTGCTCTCTTCTGCCAGCTTAACCGAGAGTTTATATCAAAACCTAATTAGACTACATATGCTGTTTAGGAAAAAGTTCTTGGAAAAGTCATGATTCATATAAGCTTTGATATTTCCAGAAAAATGAGAACAAATGTGATTTCAATTGTTTTAAATAACTTTCAATCATCCTCTTACTCAAATAAAAGTAGTTGAACATGGGACTTTGACTAAAAAAAAAATAAAAATACCTATTAACAGAAGCACCATCTCTATATTCCTATCAATCAACTATACCATTTATGTTTAATGATGAAACCCTTTATTGATATGTATGTTTTTCAAGTAAGTAGTATTATAACTCAGCTAATTTCTTACATATTTCTGATATCAGTATCATAAACCTCAAATCAGAAGTTATTAAATGATATTTAATTCCTGGGAAAAAAAAGTTTGCGTATACATATTGAGCACATAGGATGTCAGCTAAAGTTTGCTTTTTAGAAATATTGATATAAAAAAAATTTGGTATATTTTAATTTTTTCTTTTGATATTCTAGGAGAAAAACTGAATTATTTTAATGTTGTTTTAATTGTAATGCACTTACCTGAATTACACTTTTCAATATTTTAACTAGCACTAAGAAGGACCACATTTTAAACACTCTCAACTTTCACTGGGTTAAAGAAACCTGTGTCAAAAAATGATAACCGATGTTTTGTTCAAACATTAACAAATGCATCTGATGAGAAAGCCTTGGCCTCTGATACTTTTCACAAAGACAGAAGTTCTATCTTGAAAAAAAAAAAAAAAATTGAAACCTTTACATTTATATGTCCTACTTAGTTATTTGACCCAGTTCTTAATCAGAAGTAGCCAGAATTTTCTTTTATTCCACAGAGTGATTGTCTGCTGTCTTAAGAATAAGAACTTGAGTATTTCCCCTGATAGAAAGCTGACAAGTCATTATGAGGAACTGCGTCTTCCAACGTCAAGCCAATACAGTTCTCTGTTAATTGTTTGAATACAGTCCTGTGTCACACCGCATACAAAAATGATATTCTGGAAACTAAAAAGCTAGAGATATTGCCAAGAACAATCTCTGTAAATATAACCACTACTTTATAATGTGCAAAAGCAAAATTTCACAAATATATAAAAAAAAATCCAAATTAGATTTAAAACAGAAAACCAGAAATGTAGACACAGATTATCAGTTACTCTGTTACTTAGTGATTAAGTAAAGCTACAGCAATTTATTTATGTCACCTTATTGAATATGTAATACATTCAAATATTTGTCTTACTTTTATTTATTGTTTAGCCATTACTGATATGTGACTATCAAGACAAGAAAACAATATATAAAGACATCAGTCTTCGAGGATATTAAAAAAAAAAAAAGTTGAAAATGGATTTATAGTGAGACAGCACTGATATCCAGAACTTCTAAACAACATACAAAGTCTACTGACATCCTAACAATATCAAATACATATGCATGTTCATTGATACTATCAAAAATAAATACTGATTTTCCAAATGTTCTAAAATTCAAAATTCTCAGCATTTTCTAGAAAATTTTCAAAAATCCCAGTGGAACTCAATAAGAAGTTTAACAGTAAGATCTTAATTACAGGATGGCATTCTTTTCAAAAATAATGAGTGAGTATACTTATATATTAAATCGGAAACCAAAACTCACCATGTAGAATAGCTAAAAGTGAACTGATAACCCAGACAACTCCTGACTGCAAACTTCTGCAATACAAAGTAATTTATTTAAAATATTCTTCAAAGATAGGGAGACACGTAGTGGAACACAGAATATTTTGAAAGTAAAGTTCGTTTTCTTTTGGTTTCAGATAAAGGAATGAAAATATAAAGTCTGAGATTTAGACTCATACATCAAAAATATTTTGATATGTACTATTTGTTATAACCAACAGTACTTTCTTGAAAGGCATAACTTGCTGGACTGAGAAACACCCATGATTTTCACTCTTTACTGTAAGAACTGATTGTGTCGAGGGTGAGGGATGGCGGTGGGGAGCGCTGGGGAAGGGGGAAGTAATACCCAATTACAAGTTTTAGGTTGACTGTTATTCAGTGTAAATTTTATTGACTTTGTCATCAGCTATAATTGGTCAATTGGATGAAAAGCTCTCTTTTTCTGTGAATGAAACAGCCCTCCCAGAATACTAAAGATGTCTTAAATAGAAATAGATTAGTTAACAAGCCTTTTGTTGTATCATGCCAGTGCTTACATACATGATTATTGAATAAAGTCAGTATTTTTAGCATTTTGTTTAAAAGAAAAGAAAGAGCAGCTCACCACATAAACCAATCAAATGGTGTGTAACTAAAATGCATAGTTGGATGTCAAGTTTTATTGTCTATTCTGATTCTTAAGCTAAGAATTATCTAGATGCCCAACGCTCAAAAAAATTAATATTTACTTAAAGAAAAAAAAACTATTTCCTGAGTTTTATAAACGAAATATGTATCAAACACCAGAAAGTCCAGCAAAATATTGCAGTAGTCACAAAGTATTCACCACAAGTTTCTAGTTTCACCTGTACACACTCCGCTGTAGACCACGTACAAGCACATCCCTACACACGGCAACCAGACGGCTGGACCTGCTGAACGCTCGGCTCCCTCGGCCACCCGAGGGAATCTCAAGGCTCCGGAGGGACCCCGCGGCACCCAGGCAGGGCGCAGGTGGAAGGGAGACCCCGGCTTCCCCCCCCCGAGCGCGGCCGCGGGCTGCCTGCACTGCCTCTGCAGCACCTTGGACAGCAACCTCCCGCCAGCGGCCGCCGACCTTCCGCCACGTCACGCCCCGCCCGGCTACGTCACGCCCCGCCCGACCCCGCCCCGCCCCGCCCGGCCTTTGCCAGCTTCCCCGGAGAGAGAAAGAGAACGCGAAGTTGCACCCTTGCTTTGGGGGTTGCGGTTTTGTTTGGGGTTTTGTGGGTTTTTTTTCTTTTTCCTGCTGGAATATCCTTCATTTTTAACACAGATTAGTTGGCCAAATTCTCAAAACGTAGAGCAATATCGTCTGGCACCGGAGAACTGCAGGTCATTGGCGCTGCATTTGTCCAGTTCATCTATACGTTTCACGCAATCGTTTTAATGTCAACAGCTTCTCCCCCATCATTAGACAAGTATTTCTCCTTATTCAGTCTCTGAAGGGGAAACCGTTACACATTTGCTACTCTGTTCATTTTCAATGCCTTTTACACCATGATACACTGAAGAGCAACCACACACCTTGTGGTAAAGTTCAGTCAAACTAAACTGTGATTAAAAAAAAAAAAAAATCACTTTAAGCAAGTAGATGTTGATCGTTTGGCAGCACAGAGTAGTAGGTCAATTTCTAGTTAAGGAGTTACTGAAATGGCAAAGACGTCCTTACAGCAGTAGATATCTATTTACCTTTGATACGCTTTTTATTTATCCACTTTATGCTTTTTACTTAGCCAATTCACTCTGGAAATAAACTATATTCACATTATCAGTAACTGAGTATACAACATATATACAATAAGTGTGTACACACACAGTTTATAACCTAGAAATAGTGGAGTCAAAATTACGGAAACTACTTTACTTTTGTCTGGTTTAACAAGAAAAAATAAATATGGTAACTTTCCTACTTTGTCCAGTTTGACAACAGGATATTTCAGCTTCTAGAGGGACTGTGGATTGATTTTTGTGGCAAAGATACGTGCGAATTACACTAACTTATTGGTGACTGGGATTCTTTAGGCACGGATTAGTAACATGAAATGATTTCAGAATGCCCTGCTGAAGTTACAAAGCACGGAGATACTGCTAGGCCTTCTGTTCAGGGCGGTGATTTGTATGCACTGTTGTGTTCCACTGCTAAAGCAGGATTTGGTTCAGACTGGTTAATGTAGTGCTACAGTAGTTGAGATAATCCAGTTCAGGGCAGAAACCATTCACCTGGCCCGGCTCTCAACACATACTCAAACAAACGGGGAAAAAAAAGCATGTAGTTAGTTATTTTAGGCACCAAGGACAACACTTTTTTTTCTGCCTTTTCCTGTCTTGAGAGCTAGGCCAACTAATCTTGTGCAAAAGTAGAGAGAAGACAACAACTACCCAGAGCCGAAGCGGGACCCTGCCTTCTAACAAAGGAAAAGAAAACCCTCTGGATCTCTCCGAGCGGTCACCGCCGGCACCGAAGAAAACCTCCACGGCGGACTGAAATGCTGTCACCATCACTTCCCAACCAAGGGCCACCGCGGTGCCCGCTGACATCCACTCTCGTCCTCCAGCTCTTCCCAGCTCCACAGATTTTGGCAGAGCGCCTGCAGACACCGTCCCGCCTGGAGACACGGAGCCTCCCCGCTCCTCCGCCCCGCGCACCGCCGCCGCCGCCGCTGCCCGCCGCCCCCGGGGCCAAGCGCCCGACGAAACCCACCCGGAGCCTCCGGTGCGCGCCCCCGGCCGCCGCGGGGGGGGGGGCCGAGACGCCCGTTCTCCAGGCACCGGGGACACCCGCCGCCCCGGCCCCGGCGCCGCCGCGTCTCTCGGAGGTTTGGCCGCCGGCCTGCAGGCTCCGGCCACGGCCCGCTCCGGAGGGCCCGCGGGCAGGGCAGCGCCGTCGGGCGGCCCCGGGCCCGGCTGCCGTCCCGGGCCCCGCTCATTGGCATGCAGCCCCTGTCGCTGCCTGCCGCCAAGCCGCATCCCAGCCCGCTGGAAGCCGGCAGCCGAGCCGGAGCCAATCGCATATTCATGAAGAGGGGGAAATCCAGCGCTGCACTCCCAGAGGACCGAGGATCACTTCTTTTTTTTTTTTAAAAAAAAAAAAAAGCCTTCCTTCTCTCTGCCTCCCTTTTAGCAATGCGCTAACGGGGCGTCCCCGACCGTTTCCTCCGCAGCTCCGACTGCACCCTAAAAACCGCGGCCGCCGGCGCCAGGAGCAGAGACCGAAGCAGCCAAAACACGGACCACGGCAGCCACAACAGACGAGGGAGGCACGCCAGCCCGCCAGCCAGGGACAGGAAACACAGCAGGGACTCCTACCTTACAATCCTCAGGACACGATTTCACCGAGTACTCATCCGACTGTAAATATTTCTGGAGCATAACCTCAAACTCTTCGTATTTCTCCTGAGCGTGCTGGTCGTAGCGCTGGTAAGCCTGGACGCACTGGCTGCAGGAGCCTCCCCCCCTCAGCACCACATCCAGACTGCAGTTCAAAGTGTCCGGATTGGACAACCCGGCGAACAACTCCCAAAGTGTGTAGGAATTACAAAAGGAAAGGTAAAAATCCGTCAGGTCCCAGCCGGGCGCTGGGCTCTGCCCCGCGCCCCGCGGCCGCCCCGGCCCCCCCCGCCGCCGGCACACCGCCTCCGCGTCCCCCACGCTGAAGCACTGCCCGGACGAGGAGCTCGGGGGTGGGCACGTCTCCAGGGGCCTGGCGGTGGAGTTCCCCAGGAAAGCAGCCTTGCCGTGCCGGGGCTCGGTGCCGTTGGTGCGGCTGCCGCGGCTGCCGCCGCCGCTGCTGCCGGGGGAGGGCGGGAGGGAGGGCGAGGGGGGGGCGAGGAGCCGGGGCGCGGGGGGCGCCGGCTCCCCCATGCCCGCCAGCAGCTCCGGCTCCGCGGGCTCCGGCTTCTCGGGCGGCGGCTGCTCCTTCTCTCCGGTCCCCGTGAATTTGGCCTCGGCGCAGAACCACAAGTGATCAGAGAGCAGGACTGTGAAAAACAAGAGCGATGCCAGGGACAGTCGCCATTTCTGAGCCCTCTCTGAATCCGTGAAGGGTTTCTCGTTCTCCCGGGGTGCGAACCAGATTTTTAAGCCGTCATCATACTGCCGACTGCACATCCAAGCACCCCTGGTCATATTTTGGGAACGCACAGCCTTGGCCGACTCCACCGTGAGGGCTCCTTTGCCAGTGTCACCACAATATGCATTGACTTAAAAGATTGGGGGGATTTTCTTGCCTGCCTTCCCTTCGCTCGCTCCCTCGCTCGCTCCCTCTTCCACTCACCCCCTCTCTCTCTTTCTCCCTCTTCTTTCTTTCTTCTTTTTCTTCCTCTGAGATATTGTTGGGTTTCGCCGGTGGCTCTGCCTTGGTCTCACCACACGAAGCAGCCCCAGTCCATCCAACGCGGAGTGCCGTGGAGAAGATAAGAGCAATAACGCAGAGAGAGGAGGAGGGAGAGGAGATGGTGGTGGTAGTGGTGATAGTTGGTGGTGGCGGGGCTGCGCGGCTGGTCCTTTCCCCCTCTCACCCAGGCATGGTCAGATCGCAGCTCCCCATCTCCCTCCTGAGAAAAGCCCGCTGCCCCCGGACAGCTGCATGCCGCGTCCCCCGCTGCCGACGGACGGCTCCGGGAGGGCTCCTCGCCTCCTCTTCCTCCCTGCCGCCGCCGCTGCTCCTCTTCCTCAGCCCCGAGCCGCGGCACAGATGCCCGCGCCTCTGTCTCCGTCTCCTCTTTCTCCTCTCCCCCCTCTGCTCTAACTGGAGAGACGCTGCTGCAGGGCTCCCGGAGCGCTGCCGAGGATGCTGAAGAGGAGGAGGAGGAAGAGGAAGAGGAGGAGGAGGCTGCCGGGGCCGCCGCCGCTGCTGGTGACAATGGGCTGCGGCTGCCGCCGCTGCTGCCGCCGGGCGCGGTGTCCCCGGGCGCACGGGGCGGAACTGCCTGGCTGGGGGCCCCCGATGGGCACAGGCATCTTGGGCCCCTGGGCTAAGTTGCCGCCATCTTCGTCCTGGAGAAACACTTTTTTGGGGGGAGCTCTGCCTTTTGCGTCATCTCCTCCCGCGCCGAGATCTCTCTATCCTGGCGCATTGGCAGCAGCATCAACTCTGCCTCCTCCTGCCTGAGGAGGAGGAGGAGGAGGAGGTGGGAGAGGCACTGGGGACCACATGGCCCCTCCAAAGGGCTTCCTCCGTGCAACTCCTTCTACTCGTCTCACCGAAGGGACTGCTCGGTACCACTCTCCAGCCCTCTCTCCTTCAGGGTCTCCTTCCCTTTGTGGCCCTGAAACACCATGTCCACGCAGGATGGTGGCTGGAGAGGTCTGTCGCCATGTCTGTCCTTGTCATAGCAAATCACAAATGGCATATGGGACTCCAGGTGCTGGATCCTGGCTGGTTTTGGCCCCTCAGTAAAACGCCTGAACAGAACTGGCTGTCTTTCAGTCAGCGAGCCGGAAAGCAGAATGCCCATAAACCTCAAACTGTTCCTCTAAGAGAAGTTTTGCAAAACCCTGGTCCAGCACATGAGCTGGGTAAATACTGCCAGTCTTTGTGTTTCACCTTTTAGATGTCACTGCCGGGAGAGAGAGGCAGAGCGAGCGGGCTTAACTGTCCCGCTACGGTGATAAATCACTGATGATCTCCACTCAGACCCACAACAGACATCCCACCACCTTCTGGCCCCAACCAGCAGGGTCTCTTGCTTAAATAACCGTACTATTTGGTCACTCTTAAGTTACCTTCATCTTGCTTGCTGATGCACCTTAATGTAACAACACCAACAGAAAAACTTGGATCTCGCACAAGACAAGAGAACGTGCCAGCTAGAGGTTGAACATTATCAGATGAAGACCTGGAGTTACAAGGTCTTCCTCTCAAGGCATCAGGTATGCCATCTGGCCATAGCATGACCGAGACGTATATTTTAATTTCTCCATGGGACTGGGGGAAGTTTAGAGGCCATACCTTTCCTTGTTACAGAGGCTTTCTCCATCCTGGGGTAAGGGACCATTTAGAACTGCTAATGGCCTTTGAACAAGGTGCACAATGTACCCCAAAAAGGTGGCTTTTCCTCATTGTTCAGTTAAAAAAAGCTTTATTCCTTAACAAACATGGCCGTGGTCTATAAGCTGACACAGATTGCTGACAGCTCTCTAATTCAGCTTCAAAAGGTGTAGTGGGAAGAAATCTGAAACCTCGTCTGTATCAGACAAGGACAAAATTTGTACATTTTCTGACTGCAGCTATCATTAACTGAGGGGTGAGCTTACAAAGGAATGTGCTGGAATTTCCATCACTTTGAGTAATAAATCAAGGCTAGATGTCTTTAAAAAAGAGATGGTATACCTCAAAGAGAAGATGCCGACCAGAAGGAGGAATTGCCGAGTGAGGTTCTATGCCCTGTGTTATGCTGGGGGTCAAAGCGCATTATCATAATGGTCTCATCTGGCCTTAAAAGATCTATGAGTCAAATTCGACACTGAGCAGAAGTTATCTGTGGATTTTATTTTGATAGACTATTTAAAGACACAGAAATAAGTGCTAATGTCATAAGAAAAAGTCTACAGTACTCAAATCAGAATGCATCTTTGCAATTCTCAGTCAATCAGCTCATACCATCTGCTAATGGTACATTATTAATTTTGGTCTTGGAGCTTTGATTGCAATGATTTGACATACTGGGCCCTGTACTGTATCTGCATTTTTGTAATGCTTTCTGTTCTGGGACAAGACCATGACCGAACTTTGAAAAGGGAATCACAGTAACTAACTTCTCTAACATGTAGTGTCATTTGTTTAATTATATTTTGCTTGTTTGATTATGTATTTTGTGATGGACTAGAGGGACGGAAACAGAAATGGGGCGGGGGGGGGGGGGGGAGAAAACAAACCAACAAACAAACCAAAACCAACTGGGATAACCAACAGGTTCCTGACATCAGATCTGAGATTTTCACAATGTGCTCTACTGAGATGTTTGGCATTGCCTGCATAATTATTCTCTATTTGACAGCCAAACTCAGAGTGAAGGAAGTTTTGGAGTCCCCACCTGGCAAACAGGTTTGATTTATTTATTTGTTGGGTTGTTTTTGTTTTTTTTTTTTAATATTGTTTCCCTATTGTCTTGTTGGGAAATGAGAGGGTAATGGGTAATTTTGCAGTCCACAGGGAAATTAGAAATGTTCTTTATCTCCATAGTGGAATTTTAAGAATTGGTAATGAAAAACTGCTGGTACCCAGACCTCATCTGAAACTTAATATAAAAATGAATTCCTAAGTCTGTGCTCCTCTGTTTATACTTGTTGAGGATCAGAGCAAATAAAGTCAATCTGCTAGGATTTTTTAGATATACTTGGCTTCTCCAAAAAAATCCATTTTCACATAATGCAATATTTTCACACATTTCCCAACTTTCGTCTGGAAAAATAGAGTGAGAGTTCTTTTTCAACACCTAGCGATAAACTATAATAAGACATTCGGCATTCCTGAAATGAGTGCGTCCTTGCTTTTCCAGTGACAGTTTTCTGTAACAGAGAAGGTGTCATGCAGAACTGTTGTTTTGTCTGTTACGTTTCCCCCAAAGTCCCATTCCCTCTCCACCTAGCACCGTGAATAACTTACGACGTTAGTTGCAGCAGCTGGTTCCTGATGGATCCGAAGAGATGCAGTTCAGTTCTCTGGTGCCCCTTAGTGTTAGGTCTTGGAGCTCAAGGGAAAAAAATAAGGCTAAAAAATAATATCTGAAAATCAAGAAGCTAATTGCATGTGTTGGGGGAAAGAATATGAAGTATCTACTGTAGCTGCTTTCTCTCAAACCTTCTTCAAAATTTTATTGTCATAAATCCAATCTAAATAACAGAATTATATTTAAACTAGGTTAATAAATTATGTGAATGTGAATAAAAGGGACAAACTTTCCTCAAAAATATCATTACAGAAGTATGTCCTCATATTCATCATTCATCCTAAATAACTCTAGTGGCACAAAATACTGGCTTCACTTTGAAATTACAAGTTTTATTGGGAATATTTA
The DNA here is from genome assembly GCF_011004875.1 of Balearica regulorum gibbericeps. Lineage (NCBI taxonomy): Eukaryota > Metazoa > Chordata > Aves > Gruiformes > Gruidae > Balearica > Balearica regulorum. Next base: position 155,206,913 of record NC_046184.1, on the reverse strand, counting down.
TTACTCGTGTTCCAAAGCTTGGCAAGTGTGAGGAACTAACTCATGGAAGTGTGTCTCCCTAGCTGGTGGAGTCACCAGATGTTTCACAGACAAATCTCCTTAAAGTAATGTAGTTCAGTGTCAGCTCTGCCATACAGAGCTCTGATTAATACAGAGATGATGTGCTTTAATTCTTTGACTCATAATATGTAAGATAGCTAATTTATCGAGCACTGAGGACAAAGTCCAACAGAATGAGCACACCCAACATTCAAGAGACTTGAAGCTATTTCTTAACCTACATACCACATGTTTTCTTTGTGAAAGTACTTTAGCTTACCAAGCAGAAATAATTCTTCACATAACACGTTAATGGTAATAAGCACTTGTCAGAATAGAAGGCTTTACTGTTTCAAAGTAAATGTTCTTAAATTTTTGCCTAATATCATGCATACAGTAATTTTCTGCATTAGTCTCTTGCTTTTCTTTGATTATTTTTTTTTTATACAAAATTGTAAGGTCTGAATAGCTGTGTATAAGTCTTCTAGATAATTTTAACAGGTTTGAGAGCCGTGCCTTGTCTTTGTAATGTATATTCTTTATATAAGAAAAAATTATTTTCTAATTGCTAAGCAGCACTTCTCTTTGTAAAATCTTGCAGCAGGCTATTTTTAAAATAGTAGATTTCATTTTATTTTTGGGTTGACTGGTTCTACTGATAGGAGCAGTTGTTGCAACAATTATTAACAGAAATACTCAGTTAAACCCTTGCATTGAAGTGTCATCCAGCACTTTCAATACCGAGCAAACATTATCAGGCCCTTTACTAGTTCCTTTTATATTAATTAATTTTTACAGGTCAAACAAGTTGTCTTCAATAGGAACAGCTATACATTCTTTGTAGGCAGAATGATGTGTCAAGTAATGTGCTTTAGCATCCTCAGAGTCATACAGGTTTTGTTTGATTTTGACTTCTTACAGCAGATTGTGAGTATTATTTTACCCATTACCTGGGGAGCCAGAGATATAATTATCTGAGTCTATTTGCTTAGAATAACATCCATGATAGTTGTAAGACACAAGCAAGTTAAGAACACTGAAGAATTCATTTTATTTCCCATCACATTCCTAATGTTTTAGTTTTCCATTCAATATTTTTCGAAAAGCTGAATTATTGTGAGAAAGCTTCAGGCATCTGGGTCTGATTGCCCCAAAGCAATGGGAAATTTATGTTAACATTAGCAGGCACAGAAGCTACTAATCGTTGTTCGAACATCTCTAATTCAGATATTAAGATTCTTGCACTCTCATTTGTTCCCACTTTCCAAATTACCCTCAATTTTGTCCCTTTGGCTTGATTTTTTTTTAAGTTTTTCTTACAAAATTAGAGGATTAACTATCACTCAGTAAGTTAAAAAAGTTTGTCAGATTGGATTGTAAAAGGCTGTGCAGTACAATCTTGGAAGATACTAACGCCATTAAGTTGATTGAATTATCTTGCAGATGTTTGCTCTGTATCCTACGAGACTTCTCGTTAGAGAATGAGAACATGTTTTTGTTTGTTGACATTTTCAGCCATGGAACAATGAACGGATAACATGGGATCTGGAAGTCTGATAATTTCTCTCCAAAAATTGTAGGTCATCTTTATCATGACATCTTTATAATGAGACCTCAGTCATAATATTACATCCAGCTGGTATATTTGGGCATGAGCTGAAATGAACTGCGGCTACTCTTCATTAACTGAAGCCATCAAACAAGTGAAATATAACTTTTGCACATGACTGCAGCAGGAAGAAGATAATATAAATGTCTTGTGCAAATTAGCCTATGCCTATTAGAGTAAGGTCTGATCCAAAGCATACTGAGATCAGGGGAAAGATTGCTACGGGTTTTTAAACCAGGCTTGTAGAAAGGAAATAGACAGAAGAATAAAGATTCCTCCCATATGGGGATGGAAGAAAAAGGATTGAAAGAACCACCAAAAGGTAGATTACAGCTTTTAAAATATTTTTTCTTCCTTTCTCTCTCTTACTAATTGCATTCATTTGCTGTCTTCTAATAGATGTTATAGCCTGATTATATTTTTACAGGCATCAAAGACATCTTTTCGTCTTTTCTGCTTGGCTGCCTTACAGATATTCCAGCCCTTTCTCGTGTCAAAATTCACCTCACAGGAAAGATATAATACTTGATTTTTCTCAGAAATACTCTTTTTCTTAAATAAAATTTAAAAAAAAATGTGTGCACTATGTAAAAAGGCTTAAGTTTTGGTTGATCAGTGGAATAGTTTTCATTTGCTCTCTCTCACTCTCACTCAAAGAAAAAAAAATACTTTTAGATATAACCTCACTGTTTAATTCATAGTCTGATTTTCTATTCAAGCATGTTAGTGTAGACTATTTTTTATTAGCTTAAGTGAAATGCCTACAGTAGGAGGGTTTTCTTTGTGATGTACTGATATGATGCTGCTGTTCCAGAATTCAGACTAACTTGTATTTGTAGCCTTGTTTCCACCCGTGTCTGTGGTATGAAGAACGTGGAAAAGCAAAAAAGAATTAATGTTACCAAGTAAAATTCTCCCTGCTTATTACCCCACATTTTATTCCACTTTCCTGGAAAATATGCCATCCTAGAAAACTCTTTTCAGGCTGATCATATGAAAGTTTGATAATATCTTTTTATTTCAAGTACTCATGGACGCAGTGTGACTTTTAAATGCATTCGGGAGTGTGGGCATGCAGGAAAGAGATCTAGCAGATTCTGCACTGAGGCTGCCACATGTGGGGGTTTCTTCTTTTGACCAAAAGAAATGTCTCTACTAATAAAACATATTTATTTATATAGACTTTTGATACAGAGCTTGACAATAGGTTGAGTAATTATTGTTCTAATATATATACATATATATTTCTCTCCTCAAAAATGTAAACAATTTTCTGGAACTTTTCATCTCATTCAGCCTTAGCTATCTAGGCTTAAACACCCAGTCGAACTTATCCTTTCATTGTCTTGCAAATAAAAAGATACAGCCACCTCCAGAGCACAGGTTATTCCATCCTTACATAGGTGTCTAAGACAGGCACTCGTGTATGGCAAGTCATCTTCTGCCATCCCTTTCCACTGATTATGGAAGAAACCCTCCTGATTATATTGTTGCTTCTGGAATCTAGCTTTACTTCTCTAACAGACAGACGACAATTTTAAGTTGGTCACCCAGGTTCCTAGCTCTGTCTTTGTGTCCTACAAAAGATTCTTCCTGAAGAAAAAGCTGTAAACAAGCATGGAAGTACATATTTGAGACTTTTTTCTCTTTCCTTTCATGCCAACTTTATTCCATTGTTTACTAGAAAAGCAGACATGAATGAACCATACATTGACACTCCTTATTTTTTGACCCAGGACGTATCCTTTTCTGTGGAACTGTAATATCCTGCCTTCTGCCAAGTGGCTGCAATGCCATCTGCCAGCGAGGGAGAGGGAGGGTGGGGGGTTTTCTCTCTGCCTCCCCTGCCTTCCAGGGTATTCCCATGAAGAAGGCATGTGACTCAAGTTGTGAGATGACTCAAGCTCTTGTGGTCTTCTTGGAGTTGTCCCACAATCAATTTAATGTGTCTGACCTGAAGGCAAATGTCTCCTTTTGCCTGCAACATCACCAGCAATTCTCTAAACGCTTTGGCTTCGGTTCCATATGCCTTGTGAGAGATTCGGAGAACTGACTGCAAGCTGCAAGTAGAGAGCTCCTGAGATTTTATTCTGTTTCTACTCTTTAGATGGGGCATGGTTCTGGAAAAGCATTCATTCCCTCTCCCTCAGCATCTCTATTTATAAACAGGGTGGGCTGGGAAAATTAGCTAATGCATGCAAAGTGCTGATTTAAATAATAAAAATAATTAATTCACCTCTTGATGGGCTACTATATAGCTAAGCGCATCATGTTATTTCTTATCTCATTTAGCTCCTGAGGACTCAATATTTGTTATTGTTTCAAATCAGGTTGTTCTCCCTTTCTAAATGGCATACATACCTTTGTGAATAAACAAATAAAGATTTTCTACAAAAGGGATCTTGTTCAGATCATTCTCAATCTTAGAGTAAATGAACAGTATTGCTTTTCTAATTTTCCAGTAAAATACATTACTTGATATTTGGTGATATATTATATTTTCATTACATTACACTGCTGGGAAAGCAGAGCTTTATTTTCATTATTTTCATGTGCTTTTTTTTTGGGGGGGGGAGACAGAAAAAGGAAATGTAATTATATAACGTACTTTAGTCTCCTAATTAGTTTCACTGGGTCTTAAATTTAACTCTTACATTCTGCTGAAGTTGATTTTTCTTCTCTTTCCTTTGATCTTGTTCTCTTTTTTTGCTTCTGGAGACAGCTCCTGATGGCCAGCTGCGGCTGTGTAACACTCACTTCCTCCCATAGTACCAAAGCAAATACAGCTTCCAGCCAGTTGCCTAGCATATTCGGAGTCTTGCTAGGGGTAGGCAGACAAGCTCTGCCGCTACGTGCCACCATTATGGCTCTAATTTGCTTGAAGCCACAAGCACAGCTGGCGCAGGGCCTGTGGAAGCGCACCGTGTGTTGCGGAGGTGACGGGGTGCTCTCAGAGTTCACAGACCATCACTTCGTACGGTGTTGGCTGGCTCTGCGGCATAGGGGCTTCGTGAAACACTAAGAGAGAAAACACTTCAGAAGGGAGATGATCTTCAGCTTCTTTCTGGTATTTCTCTAAAAAAAATTAGTGCAGTTTCACTGCGTCATTAATTATTTTTTTTTTTTAACTTTTCTTACAATTACTTAAAGGAGACAACTCCTTGAAAGCCTGAATTACAGATCAGAATCCCTTTTTGCACACAAAGAAAAGTGCAAAACGGAGGGGCAGTCACTGCTGTACTTTAGATACCTAACTTAACACTGACAGGAAGGGAATTCGCTAAAGCAAGCTAGTTAATCTCTCTGAAGTCTTTCCTTAGTCAGTGCAGAGAGATAGGCTCTTTTGTAGGGAACAATTTTAATTAGACTCCTTCTCTGCATCACCCTGCAGAAGAACGTCTTGCTCTCTTCTCTGTCCACAGAGCCTCGGGAGGGAGCTGGTTAAGTTTGGCACCTAAAGCAGGGTTTAAGACTACTCTGCAGAGTCTCTGATGTGCTGGGCACATCAATTAAAATCACAAGAAGATGTAATAGGTTGTTAATGTCATACAGGATCAGGAAGGGTGAGAGTGTTGTGGCAGTAAAGACATAGTTAAGGAGTAACCAGTGGGGAGTCCATAATTCAAACTGTACTGAAACTTGGAGACAACCTTTTGAAATTGAAAACTATTGTTTTTCTTTTTCCCTGGGTTTTTTAATTAAAATAAATGTTTCTGGCTTCCTTATTTATCAACTCCTGCGAAAGCTGCGCTCTTTCTTTTTTTTTTTTTCCCTCAGTCTGAACTTTCTGCAGTGACTATCTTGAATAAACAGGACAGACTCAGGGATCCAAAGCAGTGAAACTTGTGCTGCTCATAATTTTAACAGGTGGCAGGGCAGACTAAATTAAATGATGTTTTGGCCTCCAGGTTTTAAGATTACCAGTAAAGTGAGTATACTTCTATCTTAAGGTATTTTAAAAGCAAACCCAACATAGTTAGGTTAGGAAGTAGTACACAAAGAAAGAATAGCGGAGAACTGATTTTGCTTTATATATACAACGTTATGGAGAACTTAAAGTTCTTGATGGAGAAATTCCATCCAGAAATGTGGAGTTAGGACTTGAAAGTTTTGTAATTTTTGATAGCCTTCTGGCAGAAACTTGGTTTCTTAATTGCAATTTATCTACTTTTGGATGATGAAGCTACACCTGAATAAAGGAGTACTCCAGAAATGATGGCATTTCAAAAAACTTAATCAAATGTTAAAAGTTAATCAGATGTTTAGACAGTATGTAGGTGACTGAAATGTTTATGGTATTCTACTAAGGCACAAAACAATGTACTTTACATAACTTCAGTTTAGAGGCTTTGTCATATTTCCTAGGCAACTTTCTCAGTCTTTAGGTGCTGTAACAGTAGAAACATACACACTGGTGATTCTTGGGGGAAGCAAGAGTTATTTTATAGTAGCTAATTTTAGCCCAGTGAAGACTTTTCTTCTACTTGCCAAGAAGAAAAGGGAAAGGCTCTTTCAGGGTGATTCAGAGCATGTAACTTTAGCTCTCCAGTGCCAAAATAATTTTGGATGTGAAAAATAAAGCTTTTATTTTCAGCATTTGAGAATGCTGCTCCTGGTTTAATGTACAAAATTGTACATGCATAACTTTTTTTCCTGAAGGTCCAATGTGAACAAGAATCTAATGATAAGTTTTTTTTTAGGCATTAAGTGTATCTATTAGTAATTTTACATTATGAAGAATGAAAAATATATGTTCATCATAAGCACATACAGCTGTCTCTTCTTGAGAAGAGATGGGAAAGGTAATCTGCTCTTGACTAGGAGCAAATGTCACTCACCTACCTGTAGTTATTGATACAACGAATCACAAAACTTTTGAGCCATTGAGAAGCAAAAGGCACAGATCTAAGGTGAATTAGTAATTTCTGTTCCTTCCACATGTGTAACCATTCCAGGTTACCTTCACAGTCTACTATGTTTTGCCCATCTAATACTTTGAGGGTTTGATGAAGGAGTTTCGTCTTGTGAAAATATTTCCATAGATGCTACACATGCATTGTCCAAACACGCTTAATTTTAGGCATCAGGAAAACCAAAGGAATGTAAAGGCATCCTAAGGTTCACAATAGATTTTCTCATATGGAGTTAAGCTTCCTCAGTTGTTCCTGAATTAATCAATCACCTACTTCTGAACAGCACAGAGAGGTACCACCAAGGAGGGGCACAGCATTCTGTATGCAGCAAAAGGTGGTTCTATCATTATTCTAATGTTACAACAAGGAAATATACTATACAATTTTAATACATTAAAAAATTAAAGGAGAACTAAGATGTTGTGGATATGAACTTGGATGCTCTATTGCTAGATCGTTTCCCTCAGTGGAGCTGTAGGAATTGCCTAAGTAGTCTCTCTGTTCTCATTCTAAACATGGAAGAGTTATTCAGAGTGGATAACACACAGACAGTTTGGGCCTTATTAATAATGCAAACAATTGTATTTTCAATTACGTTGTTCTTAATTACAAAACAAACTAAACAACATTAATTTGGAAAGGAATGCATAATTCTTGGATGTATTGCTCTAGAGATTTCTTGGAGATACATCTGCCCAGATAAATATTTCTCAAAGCTTTCCCTTAAATCTAAGCTGAGAAGGTGGGCAGAGTATGAGTTTTGATATTAATTAAAACTATATCTGCATTAATTTACAAAAAGCTAATTCCTCTGCCTATATAAAGCCTGAATTTCTTGTTATGTTTTGCATTCCCTTAAATAAGCTAACTGTATTTCTGCTTTTTTTGTTTTAATGTATTGTTCTTCTAGAAAATTTAGAAAGATTAATCAGAAATACAGTGCTGAACTCCTTATCATATTACGAAGACCTACACCTCCGTGCAATCATCGTTGGCACACATCCATCCAGTAATTTTATCTGCAGATTTATATCATATGAGTATCAGACTCAAGGCTTAAACTACTGATGGACATTTTTCAGAAAGCTGCAAAATGCAGCTTAAAAAAGGTATGAAGAACAATCATTCCATAAATAAGTTTGCCATGATGTTTGGGGTTTTTTTCTTTATTAATCCATTTGTCTTTTGCTCTCCAAGTATGGACAGTGTGACTATGAAAGCTGCAAGTTAGACCTGAGGAAATTAATAATGAATATTACTGAAATATATTCAAAAAATAGAGATGGTTCACTGAAATTCCAACACATTTTTATTATTATGTTTTTAGCATGTGATAGTATAAGTGAATGATAAAAGCGATGAGTAAGAAAGGGGACGAAAATAGTGCTTATTGGGACTACAGTTACCATTGGAGTATCTTCATAATTACTATGCTGGACACCACAGTGCACCTTAAAAATAATGACAATAATAATTTAAAAAGTTTCATGCAAGGCTTTCCCTGGTGACAATGGTTGTTTAATATCATCCCACCATTTCTTCCCCAAGGTGCTTTTTCCCGTCCCCTCACTTGGTTCATTACTCTGTCCCTCTGGGCCAATGCAACCACTATTCTGTAAACCAGACTAGTGAAACGATGACAGTGCCCAATTCATTCCAGTAGTGCAGTTTATTGTCTCATTCAACAACCAGTTGGTGCAACTGAGTGCAAGACAAGGCAAACTACAACACAGTGACAGTAACTTATTTAAAGAGATTTGCTGCTGAGGAATTGTATTTTCAAACTTACCGAGAGAGAGAGAGAGTTTCCTTGTGGAAAACAGAAATGTGAGTTCGTTTCAAATATCATTTAACAAATATGCATGAAAGACCCTCAGTTTTCAAACCTAGAAACATGTAATCAAAGGATTATCTTTGTTTTAAATGCAGATCTGAGAATACACAATTAGAACGGAAGAGGTGAAAGGCTACTTCAAATGGGAGAACTCATAAGGAAATAAGTTGGAAAACTTCCTGAAAAAATTTGGAACAAGATTTTTGATTCTTTGGCTTACTTCCAAATAATTGTTTTAAGTAATTTGTTTATTTTATAGAAAATAAACTTTGTAAACTTTGGTTTACAGTTCCAGTAAGTAGCCTGATTAATTCACTGCACTGAATTGAAATGGACTTATTTCCCCTCCTATTATCACCTCATCTTTACTGTTTTTGCCGAGAGTCCGCTATACCTGAGCAAACATATATTGCAAAACAAAGCCAATTATTAATCTGAATTCTTAAATAACTGCTTTCTATGAGTTCATGGACCCTTTATAGAGATTTTTAATTAACTTAGTTTCCAGCACAAACATTCACAGAAAATGAATGATGGAATAGGAAATATAGAGAAGCATTACTTAGAAGGGCTTTCTAACCCAGGAAGAAAAGCCACATCCTGTGTCTTGTCTGAACAAACATGTTTTGACAATACAAAATTTCTGAATATGCTATCAAATGTGGAAAGTAGTTATTAAATAAATATGAACAACAAATATTCTGGGAGCCTGTGATCAGTTAAAAAAAATCTCAGACAAGAAAAACAAATCAAGTAAATAGTGTGTTATTATTCATGCAGACCTAATTATACATTAGCACTTTGTTAGGGATTTTCCAGCTGTCCTGTCTGTTTTCACTACTTCTGTATAAATTCACCTTTTTCCTCCTTGCTGATGCAAATATATGTCTTGCGTCAGGCCCCCCCACCCCTTTTCTCTTTCTAAAGACAGACTATAATTGCATTTCTGCTTGAATAATAGAGCACTTCTTTAATTATCACAGAATCATGGAAGGGCAGGGGTTGGAAGGGACCTCTGGAGATCATCTAGTCCAACCCCCCTGCTAAAGCAGGATCACCCAGAGCAGGTTGCACAGGATCGTGTCCAGGTGGGTTTCGAGTATCTCCAGAGAAGGAGACTCCACAACCTCTCTGGGCAGCCTCTTCCAGGTGACAGTGCTTTGTCACCCTCAAGGTGAAGAAGTTTTTTCTCATGTTCAGATGGAACTTCCTGTGTTCCAGTTTGTGCCTGTTGCCCCTTGTCCTGTCACTGGGCACCACTGAAAGGAGTCTGGCCCCATCCTCTTGACACCCACTCTTTAGATATTTATAAATGTTGATAAGATCCCGTCTGAAGTCTTCTCCAGGCTAAACAGACCCGGCTCTCTCAGCCTTTCCTCATCAGAGAGATGCTCCAGTCCCTTCATCATCTTTGTAGCCCTCCACTGGACTCTCTCCAGTAGTTCCATGTCTCTCTTGAACTGGGGAGCCCAGAACTGGACACAGGACTCCAAGTGTGGCCTCACCAGGGCAGAGGGGGAAGGCGAGGATAACCTCCCTTGACCTGCTGGCCACACTCTTCTGAATGCACCCCAGGATACCATTGGCCTTTGTGGCCACGAGGGCACACTGCTGGCTCATGGAGAGCTTGTTGTCCACCAGGATTCCCAAGTCCTTCTCTGCAGTGCTGCTTCCCAGCAGGTCAACCCCTTACCTGTACTGGTGCTTGGGGTTATTCCTCCCTTGGTGGAAGACCCTACACTTGCCCTTCTTGAATTTCATTTGGTTCCTCTTTGCCCAACTCTCCAGCCTGTCCAGGTCTTCCTGAATGGCAGCACAGCCTTCTGCTGTGTCAGCCACACCTCTCAGTTTTGTACCATCAGTAAACTTGCTGAGGGTACACTCTGTCCCTTCATCCAGGTCATTGATGAATATGTTGAATAAGACTGGACCCAGTACTGACCCCTGGGGCACACCACTACCGATAGGCCTCCAACCAGACTTTGCACCGCTTATCAAAACCTTCTGGGCCCTGCTATTCAGCCAGTTCTCAATCCACCACACTGTCCACTCATCTAACCCACATTTCCTAAGCTTGCCTATGAGGATGTTGTGGGAGACTGTCAAAAGCCTTGCTGAAGTCAAGGTAGACAACATCCACTGTTCTTCTGTCATCCAGCCAGCCAGTCATGCCATCATAGAAGGTTATCAGATTGGTCAAGCATGACCAATGTGCTCATAAAGATGGTTTACCTGACTTTTTATGTGAGCAGAACCATGAAAAAGGTCTGTAAGGATTCAGAGTAGAACACCTTGCAGTACTCAAATTTAAGGAGTATAAATTACCGAGCAAAGCCCATATCAGTCAGGAGTAGTTGTAACTACTGTGTTAACAGCTCCTTTTTTTCACTTTTCTTAACCAAGAACCACTGTAAGAGATTACCTGTTTTGGAAAACATCTTTGAAATGATTCATGCACTCCACTTATTCCTTCCAAGAATTCACCAGCCCTATTAGTATAATTTCTCTGCTTGGGCTATAAGTACTAACTAGACAAGATACATGTTTCACTGCCTAATTCTGTGCTAAGAATATGAAAGCTTATTCTCTATCCATCCAACCCGTTATTACTCAACAGTAATGAAAACATCTCTGTATTATAAACACTGTATTCAGCATAAATCCAAAACACAGCCCCATACTAGCTACTATGAAGAAAATTAACGCTACCCCAGCCAAATCCAGCACATTCTCCACCCCTTATTCCATACCGTTTCCGTCATGCTCAAGCACCACACTATCCAATACAACCTCATTAACCACTTCCCATCCTTTGATATAATACACAGATATAATTTCCTTAGTCTATGGACCTCCTCTGTGAAATGTCTGTAAAATGTCCACAAATGTCCACAAAATGGCCGTTGAATTCATTTAGCCCATAACTTTGGGGTCCATCAGGCCAGGGGTGGGTCACGGCTGCACTTGCACTGCTTCTTCTAAGGCTCATCCTCCACTGGTTCAAGTGGTTCCTGCTGTAGTAATTCCTATAAAATGCAACTCAAATCCCGAGTTACAACAATGTAAAGGTATTTCCATTACAATCTCCACCTCTTGACCCTTTGGATCAGACCATAGAGTGAATGAACTCCTCCCCTGCTCCCCGTTGGAGTTATCTACAGACTGCAGTCCCTTAGGGGTGTACCTGCTCCAAGTGGAGCCTTATCTATGAGACACAGCCTCCTCAGGGGTATACCTGCTGCAGCATAGACATTTCCACAGCCACGGTTGCTTTCAGATGCACCTGTTCCTGTGTGTCCTTCTCCATGGGCCACAATACCTTCAGAGATATACATTCTCCAGCCTGGCCTTACCCACAGCCACAGTACCTTCAAGAGTGACCCTGCTCCAACACGGCCTTACCAGTGGCTGCAGTCCCTCCAGGGGTGTACCTGCTCTGTCATGGGCTTATCCATGGCCACACACGTTGAGATGCTCCAGCATGACCTCAGGCACAGCCACTTCAAGGTGTACCTGCTGCAGCATGGACTTATTCACAGCCACAGATGTTTCGAGTTGTATCTTCTCCAGCGTGGAGTTATCCTTGGGCCACATTCCTTTCAGAGCTATACCTGCTGTGTCACAGACATAACCACAGCCACAGAGCCTTCAGGTTGTCCTGCTCCCACATAGACTTATCCACAGGTCACAGTCCTTTCGACCCAAGTTCACACTGGCATTCCAGACTGTCCCATACAGCAGCACTGAAACACCAGCGATGCCCTGGCCATCTGCCAGCCCAAGCATATTGCCATTGCTGTTATCAAAGTGTTCCCAGGCACAGCACAGTCAGATGATCAGCAGCACAGCAGTACAGCGAGCAGCAGTGGCACAAAAAAAGCCACTAACGAGCACTAGACTCTACTATACAATAAGGCAAGCAAGCCCCATGGCAAGCACAGGAGCCTGACAATTAATAGCTAAACAGCAATAACAGTTATAAATTCAATCATCTAGCACATTCCAATCAAATCTGTCATTATCTCATTATCATTGCTGGGGCAATCCCAAGCACAATACAGGCTGGGTGGAGAACGCATTGACAACAGCCCTGAGGAGAAGGACTTGGGGTTGTTGGTGGTTGAGAAGCTCAACATGAGCCAGCAGTGTGCGCTTGCAGCCCAGAAAGCCAACTGTGTCCTGGGCTGCATCAAGAGAGGCGTGACCAGCAGGTCAAGGGAGGTGATCCTGCCCCTCTACTCCTCTCTTGTGAGACCCCACCTGGAGTACTGCGTCCAGCTCTGGGGTCCCCAGTACAGGAGAGACATGGAGCTGTTGGAGAGAGTCCAGAGGAGGGTTACAAAGATGATCAAAGGGCTGGAGCACCTCTCCTATGAGGACAGGCTGAGAGAGTTGGGATTGTTCAGCCTGAAGAAGGCAAGGCTCTGGGGAGACTTATAGCAGCCTTCTAGTACCTAAAGGTGGCCTACAGGAAAGCTGGAAAGGGACTGTATACAAGGGCATGGAGTGATAGAATGAGGGCTAGTGGTTTTAAGCTGAAGGAGGGTCAATTTAGATTAGATGTTAGAAAGAAATTATTTACTGTGAGGGTGGTGAGACACTGGCACAGGTTGCCCAGAGAAGCTGTGGATGCCCCCTCCCTGGAAGTGTTCAAGGCCAGGCTGGATGGGTCTTTGGGCAACCTGGTCTAGTGGAGGGTGTTCCTGTCCATGGCAGGGGGGTTGGAACTAGATGATCTTTGAGGTCCCTTCCAACCCAAACCATTCTATGATTCTATGAAATGAAATTCTATGAAAATGTGCTGTTGTCTAGCTGTGATGCACAGTACCATTTTTAAAGATGGTGCCGTGTCCTCAACCAGGTGGAGCACTCAGTTGGGGTGTTTGCTGCCATGTTTGGGTGCTGCCAAGGCCAGTCTTATTCAGGAAACATGCAGAGGAAAACAATATTAGCTGTGATCTCAGCACATGTGGGTGGTGATGTGGGGTGTAGCTGCTGAGAAGCAGACTGACTACCTGGCAGCTGCTGTTTTCTTTACTTCAGTTTGGCTGGCAGGTCATCCATTGAGGAGACTCCCTTTCCTCCTTCAGGTACGGTCAGTCATTGTTTTTGCTGCCTGCTGTCAGCAGACATTGTACCAGTCTCCTGAGCAGAACCCAGAACACTGTCCCCTTTCCTCTACTCCTTTCTAACAAGTATAGAAAACAAATGGTCACTCCTCACTGCTTCTCATGGGCTCCTCAGCTTGAGCCCAGGTAGAGGGTAGTTATAGCAGCTATACCAAACTGTGTCAGGTCAGTGGTCATGATTGTGGGTCCTGACATATACAACTTTAACATTTTTTTTCAAACATCTTGCCAATCAAGCCCAATTGGCAAGCAGCTTATAAGGGACAGGGGAGGAGTTCATTGCAAGCAGCAGTCGATGAGAGGTCTTTGCTATTTTTCTCACCTTTCTCAACAGCTTTCTTGCTGCTTTTCCATTGGAACTGATGAGAGTAGTACGAGACAATGTATTCTAGATGAAATTGCAGCACTGACTTCCTTCTGGGAATTATAATATTCTCTGCCTTATTCATTGTTTCATTACTTATGCAACCTGCAATCCTGATTATTTTTTACCATAGATACAAACTGACTTGTCTGCAATGATGATCTGTGATAACAAATTCCTCATTTTGATGCACTTAAGTTTTCAATTCTATGTAGTATTTGAGGATTTTTTTTTTCACATCCAAGGTTCATTATTTTGTATTTGAGTTACATTAAATAGTAATTTAATGTTGCTAATTAAAAAGTGTTCAAGTAGGTAATTTATGTCCTCAGTATTTATTGTGATTTTTTTTGTCCTGACTGTCCTGTACAACTTCACCACTTTTGACAAACATAAGGAAAGCTTGAAGGCCAGCACCAACAATGAAAGAAGATGTGACTCCTATTGTAAAATATGTGTTGGTGAAAATAAAGATAAGAATATTCTAACACTTGCTACAGCTGTGCTTGCACACAAGGAGAATTGATCACCTCATGCAACTTAGAGTAGATGAACAAGTACTTATGGCCACTTGGAACCTATTGAAGACGCAATACCCCTATGGCAGGTATGCTTATTGGCATCTCAGCAGGACAAAGCAGACTGATACTCAATTGTTTTCAACTAGTTTACAGTCTCCTAACCAGACCGGAGATTTTTCTTGTACTCATCACCAGAACCTAGGCATTTTGGGAGGAGAAAATTAGCTAACACTCAGAATGTTAAAAATGTATGTGTGGAGACATAAACCCTGTATTAAATAGCATCCATCTGACTCAGCTGACTTTATTTTACAAGGTCTATTTAATTTCATTCCAGCGACTGTTCACTCAAAACATACAAAAAGACACATTCTTTCTTTATATTTTTCTGAACACTCAGAACAGGTACTTCCTGTATGAACTCTTAGTTCCTGAGCATTGCTGGAAGAGTGAGATGGACACACAATTTACAAACATAGAAGGAAGGAAGAAAGGTCACTTCCATGAAGGGCTTTACCTCTGCACAATCCTGGCAAAGGATAAGTTTCTACCCATCCTATGGAATCAGTCCCCTCCCCTCCCCCCTCCCCTTTTTTTTTTTAAATTTTGTCTGTCTTTGTTATTTAAGCTCTGCAAATATAACCTCCTCAGGATTTATACTGTACCTTTTTTTTAGTTTATTTTTTCCAGTCATGCTCAACTCTATCATGGGAAATACTTTTTTAAAGCAAGCCACTGAAATTCATAACCCTTCCATAACATGATTGCCCCAAACATCCTATAGCTTCCTTACATTTTATCTAACCAGGTCATTAGCCTGATTGATTTATCTCTTTTTCTGCACACCTAATTATTTTGAGAATGTACAGCATCTCTACTTGTCAAGTATGAGCTCTCATTTTGGTTTCATTTAACTTCTGGAACTCCTCTAATAATACCTTCAAATGTGTCTTCAATCATGTTCAAAAACTTTCTATTTTTGCTGGTTCTTTCCCTGAAATTAAAATTTTACATAGGTGAAAAATCTCCTCAGTTTTTACAGATGAATGATTTTTTTAAGGGGAAAAGTAGTAAAGGAAATGAACTGTTCAGAACTATGGCATTTGTGAGACCTAGTTTTCAATCTGACTAAAATCCCAAGAGGAGAATACTGATTTTGTGAAGCAAAAATGAAAATATATTTTGAAAAAGAGAAAACAAAAAAGGAAAGAAACAGACTAAAAAGCTAGCAAAATACTTTTCATAATAAGTTAAGAACTTACAAGTAGTTTAACCTAAAAAAGGGTTCTAGCAATTTATAGTATGATGGGGGAAAACTGAGTTAGAATCAGAATCATATCATGAATGACATGGCTATATTTGTTTTTGTTAGTTAAGCTTAACTGTTTGAGACATCTGCTCATGAATTTGATGGATGATGCACATTTGTTGAAAGGGACTAGATGACTGTCTTTAGTTATTGTTAAGACTCATGTTTGACATAATTTCTATTCAATTTTCTAAGGGTGTTTTAAATTTTTTCGTTGATATTTAACATGCTTAAGTAAACGTATTCTTGTAAAAGTTCATGTTTTGGAGTGGTAATTAAACATAGTAATTATGGATAAAAGTATACCTAAGATCTTCATTCACTCTTATATTCCATAAAAGAAGGAGATATATGCATATTTATCTTTTTTTTTTCCAGTCATATGTATAGAAATCAAAGCAAAAGTAACATCATGAAAACCAAATTATGTCAAATACAAAAGCCAAGCTGATATTTTAACCAGATTAAATCATTAAAAAGTCATTATGATTTCTGATTTTCTGTCAAAACAGACAGGCAACTAGATGGTTTTTGCCTAGACATGTAATACTTAAATTTGATCAGGCTGAATCCTGAGTTATGATTCATCTGAACAAATGCATACAACTACCTTGCACATATTTCTCTCTGAGCTGGTCACCTTTGGGTATCTCCATAGTCACTGTGGAGAAATAGGTACTTTGACAATAAAATTTATCTTTTCCCAAAGTAGGTATCTACATCAACTTGGATGAATTTCACTTTGGCAGTGTTTATTTCTCCCCATTGACTAGAAGTTAGTCTTCAGTGACTTGTATGGATGCACATGTTCTACACTGACACTGAAAAAAAATCAATTTTTTTTTGGTGGGTTCATTTACACCATCAATATAGCCTATTTTAGCCAATATTAGCAATAAAAATAAAGCATACTTACTGAAGGTTTATTTCTGTGGTCTTTAATACAGGAAAAGTTCAGGTAGAGTCCAAACAAATTTTAACTAAGGAATGTGTAACGTCACTCCTTACAATTATTGTATTATGGAAGGAGAGAGGTAAGACTGTAATGGTGTCAGTCACAACGAACCAAGAGGGAAGAATGCCATCTTTACAGAACAAAATGCCAACTGAAAAATATGTGCTCTGTCCACCTTGTGCTATCTGTGGGATTTGGGGATTTTTGTGTGTTTGTTTTGTGCTGTGTGCAATTTTAAAGGAAACTTGTAGCTAAAGATAGTAATAAAGTAATAAGAAAAGCCACTGCACAATATAATACTGGTTTTTAAATTATGTGCATTGCTCTATTAGTGTGTGGGGTTTTTTCTATTAACTATGAAATATTTTCAGATATGAAAATCTATTGAAAATCAATATGGTCAAGATGCAAATCTTAACTAAAAGCTATGAAGGGGAACAGGCTGCAGAATTAAATTTGTGAAATGAAATTAAAGTGAAGTTCTGTGCATTTTCATTTGTTTAAAATGGTCTTTACAAAACACAAATTCTTAATTCCTATAAGTTTATTTTCTCAATATGTAAGATGACTGGCTTGCAGTCATTCTGATTAACTGGACTAGATTTAGCATTCAGGTTTTAATACCTTAAAAATATCAAGATTATAGATGGCCTGACATATTTTTACTCTAATCTTGGGAGGTGATGAAGTAAAGATTTCTGTGAGCAAACTGATTACTCCTTCAGATCCCACATAAGTTGTCATGATGAGTCAGACCAATTATTTTATTTCGAGTAAAATTTCCAGAATGTCTCAGTAAATTATGAGTCCTAGTTTCATTTTCCAATTTAATTTCAGGATTAGTATTCAAATATTTGTGAAACTTTTATGCTATAAACAACAGAAATTATGTCCTTAAGTGATGTGGCACTAACTACAGGTTTTCAGGTCCAAGTTCCTTTTGTTTCTGCAAAGTTACCTGTCTCCAGTAAATTCCAGATGATTTCCTGGTACTGTCTCTTTAGACAGTATACATTTTTATGTTTAGCATATGTAGAAACTAGGCTTGCAAAACAGAGGAAGAATAAGACAGGCTGACAGGATGTGACAGACTTAAAGTAAAATGATAGTTAGTCAAAATATTTCATGGCTTTTTTTTTCTCAAAATTCAGCTGAAAAATTTCAATCTTATTCCTATTCAACCAATGTCAAACAAAATGCCAGCAAAATAATAAATTCCTTTTCTTTTCCCAAAAAATGTAGTGATAATATGCAAGCTTTAAAAGTTCTCGAAAAATCCTCACAATATTTCTCTTTCATATGGTAAAATCCAGTCTGTTTTAAGTGATCTGGTTCTATCAAAAATTGATTTAAATTAAAATCTATTAGAAACATAGGAAGATATGAGAGAGGCAACAGTGCAGCT
This sequence comes from Balearica regulorum gibbericeps, assembly GCF_011004875.1. NCBI lineage: Eukaryota > Metazoa > Chordata > Aves > Gruiformes > Gruidae > Balearica > Balearica regulorum. Next base: position 155,188,835 of record NC_046184.1, on the reverse strand, counting down.
GCCTAACATTGAACTATGTCTCTTGTAACAATCAGTCCTAAGTCTGGGATCTGAGTAATACAGATGGTTGTTTGTTTTTTTCTTCAAGTATTTAACCATTCATAAAAATGAATATGCAAGGAAATTAAAGTTTGGAGATCTGAAAAGACTCAGGCAGATGCTTATCTTGCTGACAGACATTCACTTTTTTTTTTAGTGTATAAATAAGCATGTCCTGAGGTGTCTGGAAGGCTGGAACCCCACTTGTCAACATATGCATCATTCAACCCAGGGGCAGGGAAATAATGACTGCATGCTGAACAGTCATCAGTACCCAGATTTCTGCTGGATGTCAATGTTTCTTTTTATGGGAAAGTACTGAACTTCCTCAGTCCTGGCATCATGTAACTGCTCAGACTCTACTGAAAGCCCATATTCCAGCATGGTTCAAAACATAGATATTACTTTGCCTGTATATCCAGAGTGGCTAAAATGAAGTGGCTATATAAGTGGCTATTTTTGGAAAGTGACCATCCAACTGGAAATCACAGGGGGGGGGAAAAAAAAAAAAAAAAAAAAAAGAAGTAGCTGAGGCAAGAGAAAAAGTTCAATTTCGTATCCCAAATCTTAAAATATTACCCTGGGAAATGAGAATTCAGAAAGTAGTTACCTGCACCAGTATATGTTAGGAGTTTACCTGCTGGGAAGCAGCACTGTGGAGAAGGACTTGGGAATCCTGGTGGACAACAAGCTCTCCATGAGCCAGCAGTGTGCCCTCGTGGCCACAAAGGCCAATGGTATCCTGGGGTGCATTCAGAAGAGTGTGGCCAGCAGGTCAAGGGAGGTTATCCTCGCCTTCCCCCTCTGCCCTGGTGAGGCCACACTTGGAGTCCTGTGTCCAGTTCTGGGCTCCCCAGTTCAAGAGAGACATGGAACTACTGGAGAGAGTCCAGTGGAGGGCTACAAAGATGATGAAGGGACTGGAGCATCTCTCTGATGAGGAAAGGCTGAGAGAGCCGGGTCTGTTTAGCCTGGAGAAGACTTCAGACGGGATCTTATCAACATTTATAAATATCTAAAGAGTGGGTGTCAAGAGGATGGGGCCAGACTCCTTTCAGTGGTGCCCAGTGACAGGACAAGGGGCAACAGGCACAAACTGGAACACAGGAAGTTCCATCTGAACATGAGAAAAAACTTCTTCACCTTGAGGGTGACAAAGCACTGTCACCTGGAAGAGGCTGCCCAGAGAGGTTGTGGAGTCTCCTTCTCTGGAGATACTCGAAACCCACCTGGACACGATCCTGTGCAACCTGCTCTGGGTGATCCTGCTTTAGCAGGGGGGTTGGACTAGATGACCTCCAGAGGTCCCTTCCAACTCCTGCCCTTCTGTGAATCTGTGACTTGCAACACTGACTCTCCAATAAGATAGTCCAGTGCTCATAGAAGAATGCTTTTCAGTATATATTGCTTTTGAAAGGGGCCAGTGGCCTTGTTTCTTGAGGTGATAGGTTGCAGAGAGGATTTTCGAAGCCTTGTAACTGCCATTTGTATGTGCTATCATACCATATGCTGAACTGGTGTTAGTGGTTTTGAAAATCTGACATGTCTTCATTTGCACCTTTTATGGAAAAGGATATTTTAGAAATATGTAATAGAAACACAGTAAAAGAAGAACAATACTAATCAAAACAGTGCAATGAATAATTTCAATAAGAATTATTCTTTCTAATATTACGATTTGTGAAGACGACTTGGTGGGAAGAGTTATTTCCTATCTCTAGTAGGAATCCGAAATGTAGTTTTAAACCCCAGGAGAAATAACTAATTTCATGAATCCAGAAAGTCTCCTAGGCTTGACATTTTCAACAAGACACCTCTTCTCTGCAGGCTTGAGACTTCCATTTTAATCTTCACCTAGAAAATCTCTCTTAATTCAAAAGTGACTAGCTGCTAATCACCAGTTGTGATAAGCTTAAAGCCCCTCAGAGGAAAGCCCATCCCTGATGGACAGACTCTTAGACATTTTAGTCCTGGTTATTATCCAAGCAGCCTTTATGTAATGATCTATAAGTAGCTACTAGACCTTTTTTTTTCTAAATAGCAAGACCTCACACAAACTCTGACGATTTATTTTTCTCTTTGGAGCAGCTTGGCGACATTATTTCTCGAGCTTCAGCACAATGAAAACAACTTACACAAGCTGTCAAGCCTTATCATTCGAGTAACTCCTAAATACTTCACCACAGAAAGTAAAACATGGTGATTAATACTCTAACATCTGTTGCACATTGTCATGTATCCTGCAATTGCCAACCAGCTAAAAGGACAGCACATCTTACAGCCAGATGTGTCCGGCTTTCATCTGCTTCTTCAGTGGAATTCTAGGGAATCTAAGCTCCTTCATCACTGATATTCTAAAAGATGAAGCTAAATCAAAAATCTTCTCTCAAGAGAAGATATGGTGTATGCTTTGTCACGTGTAAAGAGTTGATGTCCTGCTTTAGGCTTCTCTTATCTAATTGAAGATTCAGTTTGAGAAATATTTACTCACAATAAATGGTTGAGGGGATGCCTCAAGACGTTCCTACTTTGATAGATTATAGAGGGAAAAATATCAAAAATCAGCCATCATATTTGTTTGGTCTGATGAAATCAGTTTCTTGGAAGGATTTCTACAGTTAATAAGGTATATGATTTTGAACTCACTACCCCATCCCCTGACTCCAAACATTTCATAAATTAAAATTATTTTTTAAGAATAAGATCAATCACAGCTGGCTTGTCTCAGCCTGATTCTGTATGTTTGAGGTTTACATGTATGACCTCTTGCCAGGGGAGACTTTATATAGTAATTCCAAAATAAACCAGCTAAGTCCTATTGTCTTACATGATATTTAAATAAGAAAATATTCTGTTCTGTTCTGTTCTGTTCTGTTCTATTCTATTCTAAAATAGAGTAGAAGTTTATAACTTTATGAAATTTCTTCGAGCGCTGTTTGCCCTGTCAGAACTTATGAAACAATTTCTGAGAATCAGACTAGCTGCAGTTCAAATAATTTGGTAGACTTAATTATTAAAAATGTTCTATAATACATGTTTGCAACATCAGAGAGTATATGGAAATCTTCAGGTACCTAAGCTTAAGAGGGCTGCTTAGTGGCATTTACAAAATACCTAAATTAATAAGGTACCTAATTCTCCTTGTCTAGCAGTATGTATTAAATGACTTGTTTGCTTACAGCACTTCCATAAATCCTAGGAAGTATAAATCTAAATATTGTAGTTTAAGTTTATTGGCATTTCCTATTACATTAATGTTCCTAATAGAGTTGAATTTTCATACAGGTTCAGAGAAGCCACACAAAAAGTCTCTTCCAGTCATGGGTTATTGTGGACACCATTTTATAAGGAAGCCTTCAGTTTCCTTTTACTATCCCCATCCTTTCTGATGGCCCTCTTTAAAAGTATAGATACTTCACTAAATTTCAGATGACTGTAGAATTCTTATTTTTATTTAAAAAAAAAAATAATAATTTATTTTGATCTTTGGCCATTTGATCTTCACCCATTTGATCTTCATTTTTATTTTATATTTTCTTTAATAATTTTCTTTACATGGCAGAACCATACTGACAATTTTTTTTATTATTATTTAAATATTTTAAAGAAAAACTGCTTTTAGACATACTATCTTATACTAGGATCCCATCAGATCTCATAAGGTAGGTCAGGTCAGGATGGATTAATACTTGGAACAGATACCTCCAAGGAACATCTAGGCCTCTTAGAAATTCTAAATCAATATACAGCACAGTGCTAGAGGGCAATGTACTGCTAAAAGTGTCATCTTTTATATACATTAAAAACTGAAGTCATGACATTTGTAAAATCTTGTGACAGAAATAGTATTGATTTTTCATGCTTCACTTTTGGGTATTACACTTGGAATCTTAACATTTTTGAAAACTGGGCTGCCAAAATACAATATATTTGCAGTTTTGGAAAAGTAGGCCACATTAGTTGTCCCAAACTACGTTTGAAAAAAATGGAGGTTCCCAAGATACCAGTTCTTTCTAAAAGTTTTGGCCACCACCTGCTGAAAACCTCTCTGCCAATGTCAAATAAATAGTAACTGACATTTAAGTACCTCTAGGATTTTCTTTGGTGATAAAATCAAAATTACAGGATCCATCTTAAGCTAGGACAGAAACTAACTCTTCTGTTTTTTACTGATTACTGTTGATCTTGCTTGCAGAGAACATAAACTGATTTGACACATGGATTATCCCTACTTAAGCCGTGAACACAGAGACTGGCCCGAGTTATGACATTTTGGTACCGTTTCAGTGTAAGCTCATCTCTAACAGAGAAGAAATAAAAATGGTTGACCTATTCTAAGATTCTTTGTCATGCAATACTTTTCCTGTCTTAGATGCTTAATGAGGAGGCATGCCAAAAGCCTCTAAAAGCAGATCATTTTTCAGAATACCATTTACACTTCCTGTACACTGCTATGCATGTATTATTTTGTGTTGTTTTTCTGGGTTTTTTTCCTAGCAAAGCAGTGCATACTGTGTGGAAATATGAATTCAATGAGAAAACTAATGCATGTTAAATGGGAATAGGGCATAACAACAACCAACTTTTTCGAACTGAATCCACATGAGATACTTAAGCTCAACACATCTGAATCTGATATAACTCAAAATCCAATTTAGGTAGCTAGCCTCCCCCAGTACACCATAAGAATTAGGTACTGAACTGGGGGATTCAGAGGAGTCAGCTACCAGACCTGTGAGCTGCCTAAGTTTGCTTGTTAGTGGCTCCCTCTCCCTCTAAACTTCCACAGCTTGATCATTCCTGTAGGAAATATATATATTACAATTTACAATTCCTAACCCCATGAATCCTCTCCTAGAGTGAGGTGAACTCACTTCTACACAACACACAGCCAAGAAAAAAGATTTGAACTTTACTGCTTAATATACCAGATTGGTATCTCAGTTACAACAGAATGGTTACTCACTTTTTGTGGATCACTGTATATTTAATTATTTATGTTGGAACAGCTTTAACAAAATAATAATAAATGCCATACTTCAGAATGTTCTGTCTCCCATCATGTAAGGATACTGTCTTGAATGAGCCACTCCATGAGAACAGGCACATAAATTACCTAACTGGAGTCTTTTACAGAGCTACTTTACCTTAGGCAAGGGGAAAACTGGAGAAGAGTATGCCGGAATCTTTCCTCTTGCATTTTACGTGAGGCCTAACCCACAGCCATCTTCTGGCAATGCCAATGGATTCAGTATTTCTAGGTGAGATCAGGTGAATTTCAACAGAGCTTTCAAATAAGATGAGTGTAAAGTAGTTCAGGGCTGCCAAAGGTGCAAACACATGGAAGAAAGCAAGCAAAGATATTCAAGCCGTCTCAGATACCACAAGCAGCATACGCTAGAGAAGTTAATGCTTCACTTGGCTTAATATATATGTGTATATATATAGCTTCTCAGCAGTGGTAACTAGACCATTCAGAGCACGGTGCCAATACAGCTCTAACGCTGCTGGAAATCAAATGAGTACCTGTAGTGCAAATTCGAATATATTGCCATAGCATTCGGTTATGCTCTACTGATATTCATGTCTATGCAGAGACATATATAATCTATGTACTTCTAAAAGGTATATTCAACCTATAGTATGGACTTGGGTTATGAGTACATCACAAGTGATCATCACAAGAGTGCATCTTGGGAAGGGCTATTGCTTTCTCCTGAACTTAGCCAGTAAGATTGAAGCAATAACTAAGTTAAATGACATGGCAGTGTGTTTTGATGAGTAAAAATGGCAATGCTTTCACTCTTAACCTCTTTATTCACTGAACCTCATTTATTCAGAGAATCACAGAGTAAGTTAGATAGGGAGGGAATCACCTGCTCTCAGGGCATTGCTGGGGGCTTTGTTCCTGCACGTTCTGAGTATCTCCAAGGCTGAAGATTCCACAAATTCTTTGAACAACTTAGTGGCGATTTTTTTCTTTGTATTTAAGAAGAATTTATTGTCTTGCAGGTTGTGTCCATTACCTTTCATCCTATCACTGTGCACCTCCAAACGAGTCTGTTTCCGTCTCTCTATATTCTCCAGCTAAGTAGTTGAAGACATTGATATGATCTCACCTTAGCTTCCCTTCTCTAGGCTGAACAAAAGCAGTTCTCTCAGCTTCTCCTCAGACATCAGGTGGTTCAGCCTCCTATTCACCTTAGCAGCCTTTCATTGGACATACTCCCATATGTCACAGATTCACGGTATGGTTGAGGTTGTAAGGTCTACCTTCCCTGCCCTTCTAGGGCCACCTAAAAACAGTTGCCCAGGACCATGTCGAAACAGCTTTTTAGTATCTCCGAGCATGGAGATAGACAAGTCAATGTCTGTCTTGTGCTGAGGAGCCCAAAACAGCATAACAGATGCAGTCTCACCAGTGCCAAAAGAGAAAACAATCACTACCTAATGCCTGCTGACTGTATTCTTGCTAATACAGTTCAGTATGCAGTTAGTTTTCTTTTCTGCAAGAGCACACTGCTGGATCGCCTACTTCTTGTCCACCTGGAAGCTCAGGTCCTTTGCTGCAAAACTGCTTCCTGGCCAATCAGCTGCCAGCCTCTACTTTTGCATGTGGTTATTCAATCCCATAGCCAGGATCTTGCATTTTCTGGACTTCATAAACCCCTTTTCTGTCCCTTTGTATTTCCTGCTAAGGTCTGTCTGAATAGCAGCTCTATTTTCTTGCGTATCAACCATTCCCTCGCAGTTTGGTATCTTCTGCAAACTTGCTGGGAGTACCTTCTACCCCATTGTCCACAACATTAACAGAAACTTTAAACAGTATTGGCCCCTATATTGTCCCTGAGGGACACCACTAGTAATCAGATGCCAGTTGGATTTCATACTCCTGATCACCTCCCTTTGAGCCCAGCTGCCCAGCCAGTTTTTTACTCATTCATTGTCCACTTATCCAGTCCATATTCACTGATTTGCTTACAGGGGATTCTATCAGGAATGATGCTGAAAGTCTTGGTAATGTCAACAATTCACTACTCTCATCCGCTTAGTCAGCTCATCACAGAAAGCTACCAGGTTGGTCAAGCATGATTTGCCCTTTGATTAATTTTTGCTGGTTGTTTCCAATTACCTTCTTGTTCTTCTTTGGCCTGGAAATGGCTTTGTGGAGGATTTACTCCATAACCTGCAACAGAACCGATGGAAGGCTGACTTGCCTGTAATTCTCTGGATCTTCCTTCTTGGAGACGGATGTGATGTTTTTCCTATTCCAGCCATCAAGAAGCTTCCCCAGCTTTCATAAGGTTTCAAAGATGATAGAGAGCTGGCTCTACCAGCACCCTGCCTGGCCCCATGGACTTGGGTATGTTCAAGCAGGTTAAGAGCTCCCTAACTCTACCTTCCTTCAATATGGTAAATCCTTCACTTCTTCTTCCTCTTTACCTAAAATCTGGCTCTCAATCCATAAAGCTTACTTGTCACCAAAGCTTCTTTAAGAATGTTTTCTCGCCTTCAGTTGTGGTTTCTTTTTCGTGACAGAGGGATTTATAGGGGTGCTGGCAGTGCTATCTACCCACATGTTAGCACAGCACAGAATGTCAGGTACTCCGGGACAGAGAGGGAGGCAGACTGCTACAGAGGCTTCATATCCATACCTAAACTGCATCCAGCCCTATTCATAACAATAGGAATATTTGATATATTCATTCCTTACCATATTTTTATTTTACTTTGTAATAGGGACTTGTATACTTATTTTTGCTTTTTTAGGCACCTATAGATCATGCATAGCTGTATAAGTGAAAGGGGGGTCATGAGGATTGTGGCACAGTGAATCACTGTTTATTCTCTCGAAAAGTGCCTGGAGCCACATCATTTGACTTCAACACTTTCTGTGCTCTACAGTGAATATACTGTTATTAGTCATCTTTTCTGCGTAATGCTAGTACCAATTGCTCTGATGAAAAGAATACAAGAGAGTTATCTGAAACACCTGGATTAACTTTAACCTGTTGCTTCCTGAAGAGAACTTGTATGCCTTCTATAGCATCCCAAAGAGTTTCTGTTTCAATGAATAGGGCAAGAAGAATAATTTCTTCAGGCAACACTCTGTGAGCTTTACTGGAGAATTATGATTCCTTAGACTTGTTTTTCAAGCAGAAAAGAGATTAGTACTATCAAGACTGTAATGACAAAGTGCGTATAAAGCAAACCTATTTTGCTTGTGTTGCTTGCTCTTTATTAGTGAAAGAAATCAGAATTTGTTTTTAGATGTAGATATTATTCCAATTAGTCAGAGTTGTTTGGCTTGATTTTTAAAAAGTTTTTATTTTAAAGCCTCCAGGATATAATCATTGTTAACAGATAACTTGGAATATTCTTAGTGTTTAGCAGCTGAATGATTCAGTTTAGCTGTGATAGGATATATCCGTCAAGTGAAATTGTTTCCTATCTCTAAGCATATGAAAGAAACTGCTAGGAAATGTATTTTAAAACTTAGAAAAGAGCAAAATCTTTATTTTCAGACTATTTAGACCTTGCCTAGAGCATTGTTCCTACAATATTTGGTAATAACGAGATTTATAGGGATAAGTGCAGTGAGCGATTGTTATGTCTTGTCCCCAGATTTAAAAAAAGTTTTGCATGCAGAAGGTGCCTTCATGGCCTTCTGTGGCTCATCTCCCTGCCCCTGGCAAGAAGATTTGAAACTTCCCTTGTCTGTTTAAGACTGTGCAAATCCTAGGTTAGATTTGGCTAGGAACTGCTATGCTTTGCAATCCCTTAATCTCACACATAAACACACAAAAAGCAAACTAATTTATTTTATTTCCTTGAAGAATTATCTTCAAACTTTTAGCTTACAAGAAGCTTAAAGCTAAGCAGGTAAAAGCAGTCATTTCTAGCAAACATTTTCCATTTTCAGAAAATGCAAAAGTTAATTACACCAAATTTTACCCTAAATATAAAGCAATTTCCATTGCAAACATAATGCAAATAGCTTTTTTGTCTGTTACAGATCTAAATATTTTCAAAGCCTGTCACCAATGAAAAAATCCTTTCTTACTCATTCATTTATCATCAGGTCTTAAGCGATGACTTGGAGTTTCCAATTGCAAAAAAAAAAAAAAAAAAAAAAGTAAAAGGTATTATTATGGATATTTTTCAGAAGCAAAACTTAAAATTCTCTTTCCACAGGCTTCCATAACAGTAAAATTTCACCCAGCTCTAGAGTAAGAGAGCATATTTCCACTATTAAGCACCTAAGTAATATGTTGGGAGAGAACATGCTGCTGTTTCTCCAATGAGATATTGATTTAATATCAGTAATCTACAGGATCACCATCTCTAAATTAAACCTAAGAGAGTGAATAGTTTCTTACAGCTCTTAAGGGACTCCAAGTCAATAACATTAATGCTTGACATTTGTATAGCACAAGATTTTGAGATACCTTATAGATGTTAATTATATCTCACAATAACCCTTGTAACTAGTAATAAATCACGTACCTCATTCACTATCTTAAAGTCAACATCTACTTTTTTTCTGGTACTCAACATCTCCTAAAATATTTTTGGCCTTCTAGTCACATTGATATGAATATTACATACGGAAGATGAACACAATATAAAGCTACTTGTGCACCTGATAGTAGCTCTGTCTTTGTACTACAAATATAGATGATGTGGCAGGACCAGTTTTGATAACACCTGAGTTAACCTCTAAGGTCCGGCTGGGGCGAGGCGCTTCCCCTGCCCCAGCGGGACCATCTCCATGTGGGCTCCATGCTGCCCAGGGACCACAGCTCAGTGCACCCAGACAGCTCGGAGGTTACTAAATTATCAAAGCTCACAACACAACATCTTAAGAGAAGCAAAAAAAAAAAAAAAAAAAAAAAAGGAGAACAGCTTAACATGCCTGCAAACTGCAAACCGCAGTAATTTAACAAGGAGTCGGTCCTCGCTCCGCTGTCCGAGCAGGAAGGGCACCTGCCAGGAGTCAGCTCATCAGCTGCCCCAGCTCAGCTGCCACCTCTTCCAGTCAGAAACTCAAGCGCTGCAGAGTGTCTCAAAGATGAAAGACAGAGGATGCTAACCATCATAAAATTACAGTAAACATTTCCCAATATTTTTGCTTGTCTATAAAAAGAAATGCTGACCCCTTTCACTGGATAGGTTAATAAAATATTCCTAGAGAAATGAATTCTTGAGGGGAAAAAAAAGAGGTGTTTTGTGGAAAGATTTTAAGCTTCCAAAATCATATTTTCTTCAAAGAAATTAGTATTTTTCTTTAATGTTTTTCTCCTTCCACATCTTTCTTTAAAAAAAAAACCAAAAAAAACAACAAGAGAAGAAAAACAAAATTAAGAAAAGGCAGAGAAAGGAAGAATGGAAAGAAGAGCAAGGAATGCAAAACATTATTTTAAATGTAGATGGAGAATTTCATGTTATTCATGGAAAACTCTCATATTCTGAAGGCTGATTGATAAACAAAAATTCAAAAGTATAATTGCCTGTAAAACTTTGCATTTTTTCCAGTTAGCACTATTTATGAGGCTGTATTACACAGTGATTCATCAAATTCGTGTTACCCTAAGGAAAAGACTGTGGACTGAGCTTCTTAACTTTGTGCAAGCACAAAGGACACTAGGTGTTTGATTGCCAAAGAGCCCACTGCCTCCTAAAGATCATTGCCCCTCATTGCAGTGCCTATCTTTCACCTATCTATCTCATTCAGTAACAACTGGTAGTACTAGAGCCGGAGTAGGATCCAGGACTTTTACTTTCTTAGTGGCTTACTTGAATCACTGGACTATTCTCTTCTGTATGTTCTTTTTTGATTACAAAAAAAAAAAAAAAAAAAAAAAAAGTGAAGAATTTATTTCAAGATGGGCATTTGATCTTATGGCCTTTACCTGTGTTGCCCCATGAAAGTCTGAGGTAGAGACATCTTTATTTATGAACCAAACTGGGTTATAAAACAGAGTATTGCCGGTTTCCCCTCACATTAGCATTCATTTCATGATTTTTATTTTTTTTCCCTGACTGGAAGAACTGTCTACACCCCTGTTCACCATGGCAACTGAAGAATCTAGCAGCAGACTCAGGGTAGCAAAAACATAAGAAAAAAAAAAAGCTCAAAAATATCCCCTGATACTAAAATTGGTTTTGTTTTCACAGCAACACACTATGCAATTGCAAGAGAAAGAGAGCTATCTACCTATATTTCAGTTGGAATCACCCAGCATGGGAGGAGTACAAAAAAGAGTGTGTATGTTTGCATGTTACACTGGAGTATGTTAAGGGTAGGTGGCACTTATTTTCAATGCATATTTTGACTACTGAGGGAGGATGAGATGTTGACAATGATATGTTAGTGGATGTTTCTGTGGAAGAGAAGACATTCACATGTACTGGATGGAAGTCATAGCAATTTTGTTTGAAAAGTTTTCCTTCTGTTCCTGAGTTGGTGCAATAAATATAACTGTTGACAAATATTTATCGGCATGTCTAAACATATGGAAAGAATGAACCAAAGTCTCTCAGCCACTGTCAAAATGAAAACAGGCACTGATGCATTTACTAGCCGCCTAGTTGAACGCTATACAAGGAATATCAGGCTCTTAAGTTACAGTTACTTAGAACAACAAAGAATCTGAGTTTATAGGAATAATTCCACACAGATTGTTAAAAAAGGGCATTTTAAAAATTACATGGACAGAGATTTGAAATGAGTAGTAATTAAAACAATACTAAATTATGTTGTTGCTTTTCTAAGCAGGAAAACACATATATTAGAAATGAGAAAGGAAAAAAACTTACCATACTGACTCACTTTGTTAAAAGAAAGGAGTCAATATTAAAACTAGTGTGTAAAAAAATGTCAACAAAAAGTTTTGCTTCATTTCTGTGGGAAAACCATTTGATTCATGTGAGTAAGGAAAACAGTCTGACATGCATTAATCTAGTCACAGCAGACAAGATTATTGGAAGTTTTCTTTTCTTCCATAAAACCAGTTAAACAGTCTATTGTTCTTAATGAGAGGACAACAAGTAAAATAACTTTCCTTGTTTGCCATCAGTTGCAAATGACTTACAATTGAGAAAAACAAAACAAAACAAAACAAAACAAACCCCAAGGAACAAATTGACCTCCAATATAATTTTCTCATTTTCTTCTGCCACATTTTAAAGGCAAATTATTCCGTATAATAAAAAGAGAGCTGTTAAGATAAACACTGCTATCTGGAGGCCAGAGCTCACAAACTCCTTGTGTGTTCAGCAGACCCACTGGAACACTGTGTGTGTCTCCAAGCACACCCTTCACACACCTCTCATGTGGAAGGAAAGCAGTGGTCACCCAGCTCTAGCCCAACACAGGAGAGTCACAGACAGAGGATGCTGTTGGATTCAGGGGCTGAAATGCGCACCTGAGTCTACAGGGCAGATGAAAGCCATTGTCAAAAACCTGATGGTCATGGTTTTCTTCTGTACGGAAATTGGAATAGGTGGTTATCAGGTTTGACAAAGCTGGATAGTAACGGGCGTGTGTTCAGAAACTACTAGGTGAATTTTTATTTATTTTTGTCAACGTTCAGCTCTCTGTGATATTAATTTCATAAATTAGCTCTCTGTTGCTATTTATTCTCTAATTCTCTGAGTTATTGTCTCTCAGTGAATGTAAGTTGCAAGAAAATGAAGGACAGGATCAACAAAATGCAGAAAGCAGAACTAGTGCTACAAGAAATGAAGCTTAAATGAAGTTGAAGACTAAAATAAAGGAGTGGAAAACTATGCATTGATAAGGAAAGATAATAGCAAAAATGCTGAGGCAGTGTTGTAAAATTAGTGATATGAAATATTGGTTAAAAAAATTACATTATTTTTTAAAAATTGAATATTTAGGTTAAAACCACTTGGGGAATGACTGCAAAAGAATTAATCTTCAGGCAGTTTTAGAACAATGTTCTGTAACTCCATGCAAATTCTGCTGTAGTTAGAAGTCTTGAGGGACAAAGGTACTTGCTAGCGCTCGGATGTAGAACCAGCTTTGAATTCCAAGTTAAAAGCATTAAACTAGCTAGAGTTTGCATTGCAAGCAAAAGGAAAAAAAATGTAGAAATGCTCCAGAGTCAGTGCATGAAAATCACCCAGGGAAAGACATTGTGAGTTAGCCAAGAGATAAGGGAGAACTGGAAAAAGGACTCATCAAGAAAGTGTAAAAGAATGAAGGCAGACATGCCGAAGTTGAACGATAAAAGTTATTTATGCAAATAAAAGGTGAAGAAGGTGTAAGTGGACCCCCCTTTGCGACTATCTTCATCTTCTTGACATTAAAGATAATCAATGTATAGTACCGAAACTAAAGTAATAATTTGCATCTGTGTTCAAGAAATAAAGATGTAGGACTTGGAGGTGAAGGCAGCATTGGTGATACTGACATCTGTGAAATGTTCATGAAACATCCTTGCCTGAAGTAGCAGGGGTTTGAACTGGGTTATTTACTCCTCTGTATGTCTGACCTGTCTTTTCTATTTCCTTCATCTTTTCTTTTTACTTAATATTTTCAGTTTCTTTTAATGATAACTTAGTCATGGGAGGATGACTAATCTGGACGTTTTCTCAAATTAGTTTTGTAAACACTACAGAAGCACTTAAATGGAAGCATTTCTCTACAGTTTCCAAAGGTCTGATAAATAATCAGCTAGTATCAGTAAGATTTTCAACATGTATACTTACCTAGGAAGAGCTGGACTTTTATTTTCTTATTTTCCCTATTAGTTACCAAAGAAATGTATTCCATAATATTCATTTGCACCCTATTTGTACCATGCCAAAAAGAAACAATTCAATTTCTTATTACGAGACCCTTGTCAGCAGTGTAGCAGTAAGTATGTTGGGTAAACTCTCCAGTTTGGCATTCTAGGATGAATAATGAGAAATGCAAAAATTCTATATTCTTTTTTTCCATTCATCTGGAGGTACTTTAAACCACTTCAACTAATTCTTTTAATTAAAATTAAATTCTCTGGTTCAAGAGCTTGAATTTGCCATTGAGAATGAGGAAAAAAAAATCTCCAGAAGTATATAGCAAAACTGCCAAAAGAGTAGAATTTTCTTTGGGAAAATTTTATGAAAATTTGCCTCTAAAAGAAAGAAAAATATTTGCTGGAAATTTGCATTCATGTTAGTCCCCTTTCATTATGCAAAATGACATCTTAAAATGCCTCAGGCAGGCATTTCTAATAGAAACCAAAGGAAGAAAAAGTGATAAAGAAATTAAAATCTAATAAAATTTTATTGAAGAATATTTATAAGTGATCAGCAGTGTATTAAGCTGTAAAGAATACTCATCACAGTCACTCTGGCTGGTTATATTCTCTCCTACAGAACTACCTAACCCAAGGCTAGATTGCTTTGAAATTTGAAAGCAGGTTTCTGAGCATTAGACAGTGCATCTATTATCATAAACAGCTTTAGTATGTGAGTGTGCATATATACTAAATTCAGCAAGGTGCTATCTGCAAGGTTTCTTATTTATAGATACACTTTTCTTCCAGGTTTTGTTTAAATTGTTTTTTAAATGAATGATACTGAGGAAAACAGCTTTAGTACAAATGAACAAAGAGTGCAAGTCAGTCCTTACATGGCAAGAATCAGAGTAACTGCACTGAGTGAGCACCAGCTGAGAATCTACTCAAACACTTCACAATTTTCATTCATAACAAGGTAATACCCCAAAACCTTTATCCCAAACCCAATATCTAAACCCCTGAAATTCAACCCTTTGATAATACTATTCCTTGTGCCACAGTGAAATCACATTTCATTTAGACAGATTATTTCAGCATAGTAGCTTTCTTACAGAAGTAAAGCAGAGCACTAATTCTAGTTTCAAAACCACCAAAACAGCTGATATTTTACTAAACAAAACCTGAGTTTGGTCAAAATCTACACATAGAATTCCCATACTTTAAAAGGAGTGTTCTAAGTGTTTGGAAGGGTGTGTTGGGTTTGCGTGGCAAGGTTTTGGTAGCGGGGGGGCTACAGGGGTGGCTTCTGTGAGAAGCTGCTAGAAGCTTCCCCTGTGTCTGACAGAGCCAATGCCAGCCGGCTCCAAGACGGACCCGCCGCTGGCCAAGGCCAAGCCAATCAGCGCCTCTGTGATAACATATTTAAGAAGGAGAAAAACAGTTAGGGGGAGCTTTTGCAGCCAGAGAGAGGAATGAGAAGATGTGAGAAACTTTGCAGACACCCAGGTCAGTGCAGAAGGAGGGGCAGGAGGTGCTCCAGGCGCCGGAGCAGAGATCCCCCTGCAGCCCGTGGTGAAGACCATGGTGAAGCAGGCTGTCCCCCTGCAGCCCATGGAGGAAGGATGAGGGGGTGTAGAGATTCCACCTGCAGCCCGTGGAGGACCCCACGCTGGAGCAGGTGGAGGCACCTGAAGGAGGCTGTGGCCTGTGGGAAGCCCACGCTGGAGCAAGCTCCTGGCAGGACCTGTAGATCCGTGGAGAGAGGAGCCCACACCAGAGCAGGTTTGCTGGCAGGACTTGTGACCCCGTGGGGGACCCACGCTGGAGCAGTTTGCTCCTGAAGGTCTGCACCCCATGGAAGGGACCCACGCTGGAGAAGTTCATGAAGGACTGTCTCCCGTGAGAGGGACCCCACGCTGGAGCAGGGGAACAATGAGAGGAGTCCTCCCCCTGAGGATGAAGAAGCGGCAGAAACACCGTGTGATGAACTGACCGTAACCCCCACTCCCCGTCCCCCTGTGCCGCTGAGGGGGGAGGAGGTTGAAGCCAGGAGTGAAGTTGAGCCCGGAAAGATGTGAGGGGTGGGGGGAGGTGTTTTAAGATTTGATTTTATTTCTCATTCCTCTACTCTGTTTTGCTTAGTAATAAATTAGATGAATTCCCTCTCTAAGTTCAGTCTGTTTTGCTCGTGATGATAATTAGTGAGTGATCTCTCCCTGTCCTTATCTCGACCCACAAGCTTTTCGTTGTACTTTTTCTCCCCTGTCTGGTGAATGAGGGAGTGATAAAGCGGCTGTGGTGGGCACCTGGCCCCAGCCAGGGTCAACCCACCACAAAGGGGGAAAACAAATTTGCGCTGCTGATTGTTTTAGTTTTCTATTTTGGAGGGTTTGGGGAGGGATTTTTTTGACATACCTTATTCATAGCCACTACTCAAAATTTCTTCTTTTAAAAAGTGCCAACTTTCTTTTGAAGTTTTTTGATTTCTTCTTTTAGTCTGAATTACTTAACATTCAATGGTGGATTTGCAGAAAGTATTTTACTTAGGCACGGAGTTTCTATTGTGAGATATTCAATTTCAATTTTATTGCTACAAATCTGTCCTGTGCTACATGAAGTTACTGTTTGCCAAGAAGCCAAGGGCACAATAAACCTAGTTAAGCTGGAAAAGTCCAACAATAGTACGTAGTAGGTCTCTGACAGTGTACCAGAAATGACAGAAAAGCATACCTTCAGCAATCATCAGCCATTGATGAGAATAGGATTTTGCCTGACCTTTGAAATTGTTCAACAAATTTAGTGAGTATCCTGTAAAAAATTTGGCCTGGACTTCTTCAAGATATTTGAGGTAGTACTGACATATGGGCAGCATCTGATCAGGTAGCTTCCAGAAAATCTGAAGGATATTTTGGATTACTGACTGTTAGAAAATATGTTTGATACCTAAGAGATCTCTCAGAAAAACACAAAAAGATTCAGTAGAAATATAAATTAAACAACCGTTTCTCTATTACCCTCCAAACATGACTAATTTCCAATTTTCTCTTTTCCTTTCACCTAAATTATTTTCTTACAATCTTGAAACTGGCAGTTCTAGCAGGATGACTTGCTTAGTTATCCTCAGTTAATAGGCAAAGAGGAAGCAGAGCTCTGTATTGAGGGGAAAACACTAATGAATGAAATATCTGAGAAGAATTTGGGGGTGGGGGGAGCCCTCCATGACTACTTATGCTGGGTGATTGGAGACAATTAGAATGCTATCTAGTGAAAGAGGAACTCACAAGGTATGGTCACAACTTGCCACGGCCCTGAGAGCGCCAAGGTGCCTACCTGTCCCTGCCCAGCCTCCCCCGGTGCTTCCCTCCACTCTGTCCATGTCCCGAGACCCCATTTCAGCCCATCCCGGGGCCATCAATCGCTGCCCCAGCGATGCTGTAGGAGTGACGGTCTCCAGCTCTGTCCCTGCCGGTCCTGACTTGCTCACTGGATTTCCCAGGCTGACCTTGGACTTCACCTTCTCTGTTCGAGGAACCTCTTATTACCCTGGTCCTGGCCCTGCGCGGGGTAGTGGAGCAAGCCCCGCACTGACTCCTCCCTGGCAGTAACCGGGAAAAATACACGGAGGAACGCCACGAGAGAGTAAGAGACTAGCCATACAGCCAGGGAACTGGGAGCTAGGCAAAAGACAGAAGTGTGGAAGGAGAGAGAGAGAAAGAAAGCAAGGGAGAAAGAAATCAATTTTCATCTTTATTTCCATAGTTTTACTGTACCGTTGCTGATACTGGTTCAAGGTTGAATGGCTTCAGAGGCATTTCATCCACAATGACTTGTCTGTGATTTGTAATTGCTCTTCATAGAGGACAGTTGAATCAAATAACTATTTTGCAATCTAAAATACTCCTTAAGTAAGATCACAGGCATATAAAACAAAGATAGGAACTAAACTAATGGGAAAGGAGTGAAGTCTGAGGAAGCAGACTGAGATTTGGGGTTTCTGGGCTAGTTTTTCTGACCAATAAAGAACCAAAGGAGATTGTGAACAGACGTACTGAACAATATATATACAATATATCTGTTCAGAGCACAGCAAAATCCGAAAAGCCTGATGAGAATGAGACATAACTCTACCTCTGCATATAGCAAAGCTGCATCAATGCAATTTTGTTTAAAATAATCCTTTTTTTTTCCCTAAAACAAAAAAATCTCATTTTCTCCCCAGACAAAGCTCCTTTGTCAGACAGTGTGAACTATGAACATTGCCTGGACCAGGAGCAATTGACTTTCTTCTGTGAGATTGTGGTATCACAGAGCATTCAGCCTAGTCAAGCCCTTCATGTTGTCATCACGCAGCTCATCACCTTCTCCAGCTCTTCTTGAGCTGAAGTCACAGTGATTTCAGTGTGAGTGGAGGCAGCCATATGTTTAGCATCATTTTGGTTGTCTGTGAAACACAAGGATTGCTAATTTGTCCTGCTTGACTAAAGGAGATTTTTTACAAGATTTTCTCATTCTTTGATGGACAGGACTGTATGCAGAGCCAGATCTCCAACAGGAACCAGCATTCAGCTGTTCACCACACAGACACTGTCAGGAGCCAATATCACATTGAAAACAATGCTGTCCCCCACCGGTGCTCGAAGTACTGGGATCCAGGTATTTAGGTATGTCACTCACCATCTCCTGAACTGTCAAGCTAAACTAAACTAAACAAAACTGAACTAAACTAAACTAAACTAATCCACACCTCAATTATTTAATTTCTCAGTTTCTTTTTGAAACTCAAGTTACTTTGAAAGTTTAAGAATTTCTCAACGATGATTAATTTTCCCTCTGAAAAAAAAAAAAGGAAGACATAGTAAGTAAAGAAATGATCCATATAAACTTTTTTTTTTTTTGGTTGAGTTTTATCTCCAACTTCTGACCCAGCTGATGATATCACTGTTTGAAGCTCAAACTTGGCCAGCAATTTTTTCATAATTTTTGCAGAAATGTAGTGAAAGAGACAGTGAATCTTAACACTTAGGCAAAACTTTTAGTCCAATTTAGATCTCTGAATAAAATATTATAGTCTAGGGTTTGTTTGGCATTTTTTAAACTCATCTGCAAATAATTTCAGAAATCCTTTACATTGTGGAAGAAGGAAGTGAAAAATTTGTATACCTAAAATTTAAAAAGAATCCAAACAAATAGAGTTTTTGGTAAAGGTGAGTGTGTTTTTAGACTTCAAAAAGGAGAATCAAAGGGCAAATCTTCCACTCTTATAGACATTTCTGTGATTCACCTTCTATGAAGACAGATGTCTTCAGGGGATAATTAACTAACAAAAAGAAATGTCAGTATATATTGGGTTTTGCAAGGAAAAGTGATTTCTGTTCTGCTGAAAAACAACATGTCCAGACTTAACAGTAGCAGTTCTTTGCCAAGTAGTTGTGGGCTTTAAAATATATTGCCACCCTTTTTTATTTTTCTTTATTTGGGAAAATTATTTCTTACAAATCTACATTTATATTGCCTTACATGCAGTTAGATATTCTCTCTATAAATAGTGGTAGATATTCATAGACATAATAATGATGAATGCACACATACACCCACATAAACTCTCTATCGCTTTTTAAATTTTTTTGTATCTTAACTAATAGAGCAAGTTAAGTACCACCATGAAGTTGCCACACATACAGCACAGCCTGAGATATACCTTTTTTCTTTGGGTTTTGTTCATTGTCTCTATAGACCTTGCATTTTCAGCAAGTGCCATATGGACAAAACAGGTCCTGGTAAAATTTTGGACAACAATTAACATAAGCACAGCAGGAGATCCCAACTGTTGACCCCTAAAAGGTGGTTAATCAACAGCATATGGGTTTATTTATCCCAGCATGCCCTTTTAATTAACAGTTCTGGAAAATGTACTTTTTAATGAACACTTTGTTGTAATATATTGAGAAAATTCTAAATAGTGTAAATGAAACTCCAGCTTGAAACAAAATAACATGGTTTATAAGGAAAAAAAAAATCTGTCAGGAAGTCAACCCATGAGAAACACTAATACTAACCTCAAACAGTGCTAAAGTAATAATGTTTGTGGTTAGAATCAGATCTGAATTTATAAGAAAATCTAAACTGCAGAAAGTTTGGATTTAGTTTTTAAACTCATCTTTAAAAAATAAACATACATTGTAAAGTTTATGTTTAGTGTAACAAATGTCAGTAGGACAGGGAGGAAGGTCTCCAATCCTGTGTTTTCGTTTGAGCCCACCCACTAAACAATACCGTGACGTTTACTTTCTAGCTGACAGTAGAAGATACTTGATAATAGGGTAGGTTGAAAGGAAGAGAGGGTACAAAAATAAACAGTGATTCCAAACTAGAAAAGAGAAGCAAACACAAATGAGTGCATATACAGCACAGGATAAGTAAACACAAGAAAAACAACAAACATTCAAAGTCCTTTTTAATAATATATCTTTATTAATGCAATGCAAATTATTTAAGATAAGCCTTGGGTAAACCAAAGCCTTAAGGTAAACCAAAATATTTAAGGTAAATTATTTAAGGAAAACTGTAAACCAGATTTTCAGTTCATGTAAATCAACGTAACTGCTTACAGAAAACCGATTTACCTGTGTCTTGAAAACATAATCAAGTCCTTCATACCAAAGAAATTCAGACAATAAACCAAATACCCTTTTCTTTATGTTCGATCAACTAAAAAAGAAAAATGCCTTTGATGTATTACATCAGCTTATAAAACCTCCTAGTAAGCTTCCTGCAAATTCTGTCCCAAAGATGAATGCATGGGGAGCTCTTAAGTCATTCAAACACCTCTAATTAAGAAGCCGTGCAAACTGAAATAACTACTGAACACCTTGGAGTATATTCACGCTTCACCTTTCAGCGAAGAATTCTACTCTTGGTTAACAGCAACTGTTACACCAGAAGTACTATTGTATATACTTACTTAGCAGCAGAATCTGGTCTGTCCTAGGAGGCAGAAATGTGAAATTTTACAGCATACTGTGCTAAATGAAAGACATTTTTCCTCTTAGAAAATAATTTTCCCATACCAAGAGTATGGAGTCTCTTTAGCTGAGATCTTTGATTGCCTACAGCAAAATGGAAGATTGCCTTACAGAAGAATGCAGATTTGAATTATAGTGAACATCAGGGCAATTTAAAAACGTAGCTATAGCTACGTATTTCTAAAAAATTTTACCAAAGTGTCTGTTAGTCAGCTGAGATTACACTAAGTGTTACATTTGCCTTGGTTTCTGCTTTATCATTGGCTTACTTTGCCATATTAGAAATAAGAGAAAACAAAATCGATGTTGTCAATCATTGTCTATCCTGTATTATGTACTGATGAAGAATGAGAAAGCAACCACAATATAAGGAGTCCACTAGAAGGAGTAAAGATGACATTCTCAGAAGGAATCTGCGTATAGGACTGTTGTCTCCTTCTGTGTTGAGTGCCATACAAGACCAGCTCAGAGCAACGATTTTTAGACTGATAACCCTTGAAAGTCTGTAAAACTGTTAGGAGAAGTAACCACACATCACAAAGCTTAGGGTAAATATGAAAGACAGGGACAGAAAGATATCCTGATAGACATATATCCATACTATCCTCTATAATACACTTTACTTTTTCATGTATTTCAAATTACTTACACTTACTTTCAGTAAAGACTTTCTACATTAAGAAGGATTTTCAGGATTGGCCACTATTAAATAAAGACTGTAACTTTAATTACAAAACTGTGTTTTCCTAAGATGGATGTGGGACTTCAGGTGTCTGATTGTTCTAATTTATAAAAACGGCCATTGTGGAATGCCCATAAAGGACATGATTAAGCACTGAATATGGTTTACAAATTCTGAGTAAACGTGGATGTCTTCAGCTATGCAGATAGCACAATGAAAGTATTCTTGAGTCTACATGAAGGAGAGAAAGAAAGATGGAAAGAAGGAAGGAAAGAAAGAAGGAAACGAAGGAAACAAAGAAAGAAGGAAAGAAAGAAAGAAGGAAAGAAGGAAAGAAAGAAGGAAGGAAGGAAGGAAGGAAGGAAGGAAGGAAGGAAGGAAGGAAGGAAGGAAGGAAGGAAGGAAGGAAGGAATAATATAAATTACATCAGCTATCAACCTCCTGCACATTGAAGACTAATTCTTGTAAAAAAGACAAAAAAGCCATAGATTAGTCCAGAATGTTACCCTAAGTGAACAACTAATTTCATAAAACTGAAGACACTATCCTGTATAAAAATACAGAAAAAAAAAGAAATCCTTTGTGAAAATTACACTAAGTGATTCATGCAGAGCTGTTGATTTGATTTTCAAAAGAAGATCAATGATTAGGCAAATCTTCTGTCCTTGATTCTCTCTGTCATTGCTAGTGAAACATTTTATTTTGAAAAGATCTTTTATTCCACTAGAAGATATTTCTGATTTTATTTTTTAAAGTACCACTGAGTAATAAAAGCATACTTGTTAAGGTAGAAGTATACTCCGTTAGGTGTATTTTAAAGACATCAGCATTGTTGGTTTTTGGTTTTTGGTTTTTGGTTTTAAATTAACCAATGCATGCTTGAAATTACTTGTAGTTTTTACATAGGGACTGCTCTCTCAATAAAAAAACAACTTGAGTCAGCTTTTCATCAGAATGGACTACCTGTGTGGTACCTGCTTAGTCCTGCTGTGGAACTAGACTACAGTTTAGTTTAGATCCCACATTTTCTTTTTGATCATTTCTAGGAAAAGAAGAAATAGCTAAGAATTATTTTAGGTCTGGGCACTGCTTCTGATTTGTACAAAGTGTTTATTGTTTGTATGTACACCCAGTCAGACACATTAAGCACGGTGATATAAATTATTTAAAAGATTAATTCAGTTTGAGTGCATCAAAAGTAAAAATCAGCTATAAGCTACTTTCATTCCAGTTATCTCAAGAAGGACTTTGCTCCCAAGACTAAAAATGAAGACCTAGGAAACTTATATTAAACATCTCAATCCTGCAAACACAACAGAGCACTAACGGGCTAGATTCAATTTTCGGCACTGTCAAAGGAGCCTTGTTGTCCCTAGTCCTTCCTGAGAATGTGAGGGCCAGAACAGAGGGATTTGCACATTTCTGCTTTAAGAAATGAGTGCCAGTTTAACTGTGTTAGAAATAAAACTCCTGAATCCAATGAGATATAACAACGAATATGACCAAGATATTACCAGTTACCTTTTGTGATGATGTAGAAAGATATACACACTCTGTAGATGCTCTGTAGTAGAATACTATGTATTTTAGAAAGGTAATAATTTGTTACTGATACAGTATTCCTATGGCTCTCTGTTTCTTAAATCTTTGTTGAGAAGGGAGACATAGCATTTCCTTTACAATTACTGAGTTTGGGAGTTAGCCAAGTCAAAATTAGTGAGCTTCCACTGTAACTAACTGAAGTTAGATATTGTTTTCATTAAACTCTCATCAACATCACATTTTGTTTTTTTCAAGTGTAGGCTTCAAGTGTTGCAGATGTGTTGGTTGGGTCTCAGGGAGGGAATATTAACTGTCACACCTGGTTCATTTGCTATGTTATGCCTTTCTGGTACTGAGCTGCAGAACACCCTTTCCTTCTCTAATGCTTGGGAGGGTTTTTTGGGTGCCTTATAACTAATCTCGCCTTCTACTAGTTAAAAATCAATATATGGCTAAGTGCTCACATAAATTGAATCAAAATAGGTAAGTCTGTATGGTTGTTAGTACCTCTTGTTCACAATGAAGTTCTTTGTAGTAATGTAGACTCACACTGTTGATGGTTCGTTTTATCTGATTTTCTACATCGTTATGTTTTCAGAACCTGACCGAACTACGTAATGCTTAGCAATGACCATCCAAATATTTTAAAGGAAGAATTGCAGTATACAAAAAAGAAAGATGGCTTTTGTCTTTCCAAAGATAAAGAGATTTATATTTGAGGAAATATTAAGCTGCCAAGTAAAAAATTCTCTTTTGTTCCAACATAACGATGATGAATTTGTGATGATATAGTGCTAGGAAGATTTGTCTTATTTTCCATGTTTGAACATACATTGTCCTTGTCAGGAAAAATACTTGGGAAGGATTCATTTTAGTGTTACTTACTTTGGGTTATTCATCTTGTTCTAAACAGAAGAATAAGAGAACAATGCTTCAATATGGAATGAACATAGCAGAAGGAAGGTAAAGAGCAGTTCTCTAAGATGTTGTGGACTGAGAAGTGTGGTAAAGGGAGAGGAGATTAAAAAACTCAACTGTCTATGTGAAGGAATCAAAATTTGTACAGAAGAAGGAAGAAACAAGCAGGCACTGATGGCTAATAATCTCTCTCTGATAAAGGCAAATTAATAAGCATCTTTAATAATTTGAATTTTAATAAAATTAATTATACTTAAGTCTGTTCAGTAATGTTCAGGATGAATTTACTTCTGTGTTTAAAATGTGCATAATCAATTTATGTCACTTTAAGGTAATGATTTTTCCATACCTATCTCACATTTTCATATAGAAACCTTGGGAAAGGAAGCAATTCCTGAAAAATAAATATATAAGTACACAGTCTTCAGCTACTGAAAACTGATGTGGGTTCACTGAAATCAGTAGGAAATACTAGTCACAACCTGGTTTGAATGTACAATCATCGTGCTTTAGTCATGTTAAAACACTGTTCTTTCTTGCTATTAACACACACTTATGTGAATGTTAACATGACTTCTACCCAGCTAGAATTCTTCACAACAAAACCAAAAAACTGTTTCACATCTCCGATTTCCTTGGTCAGCCATAAAAATACCACCACACCTCTTGGCGGAACAAGATATGTGATGCATAATCATACGATACATTTCACGAACTAATGGAGGACAATTCAAAATCAAGTTTAATTCTTTGCCTTGCCATTCTTATTGAAAGTTTTGTCCAGAAACTTCTTCCAAACATGGTTTGAAATTTGAAAATTCAAGCATGAGTCTATTCCTTACCAATTCATAGTCACTTTTTCTCTTATCAATGTCATCCTTTAAGGAATGCTTTCCCTTATTGGTGTGTGCTTCTCAGATTTAATCACAGACATTTTCAACCTTTGTTTTGCTTGACCAAAAAAGCAATGTATTTTAGATTCACAGAATATAGGCTCTCCTTTTTCCTGGTCATCTGAATAATATTTTCCAGTTAGAATTTGGTGGGGTTTTTAGAGCTGGGTGATCAGAATTCCTCTGTTTTCACCTGAATATTGCAATGACACTACTCCTTCCTCTTTTTAAAGAAATACTTCAGGTGGTAAATCTTAAAATTGTCTCTGCCGTGCTCATAGCTACATTACGCTGATGCCTGACTGTCCATGGCTCTTTGTTTTTCCTCCCCCTCCATTATTCAGCCCAAATTCCTGTCTTACAACAAAAATTATTAGCATGATCCTTAACTGAATGATCTTGTGCTTGCTAACAAGATAATTTCATTGCATTTTGTCTTTTTAAGACATTTGCATTATTCACACATCGACAATATGTCCTACCTTTTAATGGAAAAAAAAAAACCAAACCCAAACCCCAAAACCAAACCCCAACCAGAACACTGCTAGTCTCTTTGCTGTGGTCAGAAATGAAAATATTAAACAGCATTTAGCTCTGCAACAATTCTTAAGTAGTACCATCATTAAATTCCTTTCAATTCAACATGAATCGTAATCCTTATACTAGCCTTTTATGTAGCCTACATTTCTTAGACTATTCCATTATCTTCTTTAGTTTAACAAGTAATGTTGTATGTCCTTTATCTAGAAAACTACATAACTTATCAAAGAAAATATCAGATGAGTACAGCATGATGGACTTGGTGAATACGTATTATATACTTTTTTCAATTTCCTACTTAATCCCATGGCTCATTACTTTTTCTTTTTCTTTTTCAAGGAAAAACTTTTCTGAAACACTTACATCATTGGAGTAAGACTAATGGTGTTCGTTATGTATGTATGCTATGCCTTCTTAAATATACCTACCACATTTACTACTTTTTGGCTGTATAGTACTATTTAATAAAAAATAAAGTTATTAAAAATCTTTGCCATTGGACCACCTGCTAACAATAGCAATAAAGTGACAGTTTCTCTTGAGAAACACTCACAGCTACCAGGACTCTGAAGCACTGATTCCTTTTTCTACAATGTGTTTTGGAGAAAAAAAAATTGTGTAAAATTGTATTTTCTTATTCAATAAAAAATTAACTCTCTCAAGGGCTTTGACTAATCACTGCAGTTCTCTTCTAACTGCAGAATTTTCACAGAAGCTCCCAGTACCATCAGCATGCAGCAGCAGCATCCTCACCGTGAGTGTCAGGAACGACCTCGTGTTGGTCAAGGTAGAGAATGTAGCTGCAGTCTGGTTGGAGTCTCACGCAGCTGAAGTAGTATGCTTCATTTATATATGTAAACATATTCATACCTTCCCTTCCTTGAAGTGGGGTCCAGCATTTCTTGTGTTGATGAACTGATCTGCTACTGATTTCAGTGGGGATAGGCTCCACCATGTTACCAGCACTTTCAGAGAAGCTTAGGATACAGATGGATTACTTGTCAGAGTTATATGCTCAAACTAGAAGAAATGTTCCACAACAAAACACTGAATCATACAAATCTGCTCTGAATACTACCTGCTATATAATAGCATTTTAAGTTAAACAGTTGTTGAAATTCAGCACATACTTAAGTATTTTGTTGAATTATGGGTATGTTAAGCTCAAACCCAGAACCTTTGTTGAGATGAACAAAATCATCTTTATGGATTTTGACAGTATGATCCAATATTTTACATTTTACATATAAAATCAGATTTAAGGATTACAACATAATTTGCCCAAAACCAATGTACATAATTTTACCTATTTACAGGAAGATCACATAATAAGTGTAACCATCAACATTTGTGCTGGAGCAATATTTTTAATAAGTTAAATCTACATTTTATATTTAGCTTATAGATTTAAATGTATTACTTAGGCTGAAATCTGTCTGGGCTTATTTAAGCATAGTCCAAAGCCCAAAATATAGCTGGGAAGGCAATAAATAAGTTAGCCAACTACAATGTGACCAACACAATAACAATACAGCCAGCTGCAAGCTGAATGTAGTAGAAACTTCTCAGCAATTAAAAATCACTATGCATGCACAGATTCTCATCAACTATTTATAACTGCTTGCTTTATTTATATTAAAGATAGACAAAATGTAACCATGTTTTATAGAACAAGAACTAGTTTAATAGGCAAAATTACAAGAATCTAAGCAAGCAAATACAGATTTTATTTTTTAAACAATATCCCACTTGTAAGAGGAAAGTTGTCAGGGCCTGCTTCGACTAAATAATGATATTATAGGAAAGTAAGTCAGAAAGTATTTTATGACACCCAAGGCAAAGTCAAGCATGCCTAAGGTATCTTTACGGATATCTGGTAAAGAAAACTATGCAGGGGTTTGCTAGCAAGCTAACACAAATAAATCCTAGGAGAAGACTTGACAAGTATGGAGGCTGCAACAAAGATCTGTGGGTCAAATCTAGGTGGGCAGGGAGAAATATGAATCATCCAGCAAGACAAGGATCAGATACATGACTTCTGAGAAAGTGAACAGTATAAAAACAAACAGTTGAGATTTTTATTTAAATAGCTGACTTTTTCAAACAGCTTCAGCACCTCCCTCTCATTAAACAATTTATTCCAAAGTTTCATGCATGTTTAAGCTGGGTAGTAAGAAAAACTTTTTTATTATTGTTATTATAAAGTCCATGCTCTCCTGTACTTTTTTCATTGAACAATCCTTCCTATCGAAGTCCCTTCAAGCAGAAATACTTCATATATCATAATGCTTCTGCCTCCTTCAGGTTTCTTTCTCAAGCTGAATGGAAGGAATTACTTCAACCCTCCCCATCTAACTTTGTAACAAATATATGTTCACAAAACAAAAGCTACCTTTGATGTCAGTAGGCTTTGTTAGAAATGCTTCAGCTAACAATTTTTAGTCATTCTATAGAAATAGCTTGTCCATACTTATAGTTTCAACCAAATTTCATTGAAAATAACCTGAAAAATATCATTGATATTTTTAAACTGTAGAATTTTTTTCTCAAAGCTGCTGTTAATTTTAAAAGTGTTAATTTATATTTAAAAAATGTGAAAGAGTATAAAAAGTTAAAATTAAAAAAAAAGAGATTATATACTCATTCTCTTTTTCATTCTTTGTTAATTCTCAAGCTGATTGAGCTTGGGTACTAAAGAAATTAACTTCAAGTTATATTTTCAATTAAATTCTTAGCGTACAACAGCAGCATTTAAATGTCGGACTTCTGTCTCTAAAACACAAACCTTGAGAGCCTGTTTTTATAGATTGGAGTGGAAGGATTATTACCATGGTCAATCGTTTCACATGGTGATATAACTTCATTCAGCTGTCCTATCTCATCTTGTGGAGTACAGACATACATATGCATGTGTTTATGTGCATATATATATTTCATTTCATTAGAAATTATACAAAACTGAAAATCATTGAAGCATTCTAGAGGTCCATTATATTAACTTGGGGCATATTACAGCATCTTGAAATATCACAGCAGTGACTGTCAGCTAGCCAGACTGCCTAATGTGGAGAATTTCCCTTGTTAGGTATCTTATTAAAGTTCTCAGCAGGGTTTCTGATTCGTCTCATCATCAAATGAATAGCACCAGCCTTTATTCAAGAAAGAGATAACTACAGTCTAACTAGATTATGCCAAATTCCAGAAATGTGCTTTCACAGTTGCCAAAGATTTTTTTCTTTTTCTACTGTGTGTATTTCCAAGGGGCCTATCACTATGGACCGTATTCATAATAAATATTATCCTGGGTTAGCTGCACTACCACACCAATGACACTAGCTTACTTTCACAAGGTGATTTAATCTAAGATAAATTGTTTCTTGGTTTTGGAGTATCCGTGCAATTTTTAGTCATTTGGGAGTAGCTACTACAGCAAGTAAACTGATGAAAGATCATGGCAGCCGCCTCTGTTCCCCTGTTTTTCTGAAGATCCTCTTGAGGGAGTAGAAAATGCTGCTACAATATCAGTATTAATGTAATTCTAGGCATCAGTTACCAACTTTTATTAAAAACTCTCTCAGCAAGAGAGAGTCTTTGCATAGCACAGAATCAGATAATGCACAGACAGGAAATAAATAGCTGATCTCCAAAGTAAATCTGCAAGTACTGTTCCCTATGCCCTACATTCAGCAAGGAAGTCATCTCTTGATAGATACCCTAAATGAAGTAGAGTTCAAGAGCTTCAGTTGTTAGATCAAGCGAAACCTGTATTTAACTCCCTGCGCTGCCAGACTGGGCTGATGAGAGCGCAAGTTACTGAGAATCAGCGCTATTAAAGGACAGAGTTGCTGTGAAAACTGTCTTTCAGGACCCTGTTCTCAAAGCCCAGCGTTAGATACCTGCAATCTCTACGTGATATACAGAGATAGTTAAGTACCTCAGAAAGGCTACTTAAAGTTTTTGCAGGGAGAGTGGACAGGTGCCAATCCAAGAGCAAATGCTACAGACAGCATCTATAATCCCACCCACATTTGAGGTTTGAGCAGGTCATTAAAGGCTGCAAACAGATGCCTCTATGTCTGATCAACATCTGGAGACAGGAATACTGATGGTAGATGACTACAAACTGCTCTTGCTGAGAGCTAAGTAAGGCTTGTTTTCCTTCACTGATGGTGGCTGTTAATTCTTCAGGTAAGACCTTCACGGATAAATTCAGGGACATTTGAGCACCTCTCCCATGTTGATATCTGTTTTCTACCAAACATCTGATTCATACAAAATAACCCTGGGTGCAGACCCTATTTTTTTCTCCTCCTATAAAGTTACAGTTAAGCTACCTTTTGACCTCTCTCTTCCTAGTCCCATAAATCTTGCATTAAGGGATGCACCATGGCCCAGCTTGAGCAATAAAGATGCAGGCTCCCCACCCTTCTGAAGCTACATACCAAATGGCACTTGGCAGATACCTAGAGAGAGACATCAGTTTGATTCTTGCAGAATAAAGATTGAATTCTCTGTTTCTGTAGGCTCTGCAAGTGCCCTAGCTCCCTAGAGCAAAAAAATGAGCACAAGGTTGGTGGAGACACTACAATCTTATTAAAAAGAAAATAATCATGACCACATTTTCTGGGAGGTCCAGTATAGCCTGACTGCATACAGAAATTGCAGTGTTATGAGAAGTAAGATGCCTAGATCCTAATGCAGGAGCTGGTTATCTAGCTGCTCAAGACACACATAAGTAGACTTGGAAACATATCAACATCCTTGTTCAAATGCGACAAGCTCCCAGTACGTCCAAGGAAAGGAGAGCTGGTGAAATCACTACAAAGAGATCTAGTAAACTGCCTCAGAAATGTTTCCCATTTCTTCCTGAAAAACATTACTTTCAGTCCTCACCATCATGTACTTCTCAGGGTTATTTGCCCGTACTTCCCAATGGACTACTAGTCTCTGGAGTTTCTTGAACATCTTTGAAGGTGTCATTTTATGATTTTATGTGTCACCACATGCAAGATTACAGCCAATGCTGATACCTAAACACACACATAAGCATCAAGGGGGATCCGTTCCTCCTTTATAGTTAATGGTTTTCCTGATTAGCTAAAAATAAATCTGATACAGAAACAAAAACTTTAATACAAAAATATGTTGCATGTCTTGCATTCATTTGATATAGTTCAGGGCTGAACAGTGTTTTTCAAGAAGGTTAATTGGGAAATTATGACTCAATTAAATTTTAATATATCACGTTATGATAACAGTGGGGAAATTGTCTCTTCTAAAGGATTTGAAAAGATTACTGAAGTTGGGGTCATGAAGTACTTAAAAAGTGCAGTAGAAAATTCCAGGTTTTCTCCCCCACAGAATGCTTTGCTCATATAAACTCTTGTCATCTTGACACAACCTCACACTCAACTTCAACAATTTTAAATCAGCATATAAATCATAGTATATAGTCACTGAATGTTGATAGTACTGAGTAAAATAAATTAGTTTCTTCAAAGTCAGTTAGAACAGGCTATCCTCTCATCTTTAACACACCTTAAAAGCTTGTGTGGCCTGCAATTTAATTTACTCGCTGTTTTAACAAGGGGCTGTTTCTGCAGGGTAATATTAACATTAGCCAGTGAGGTCATTAGGAGCTTCAGACTCCTCCTGAAGGCTTTACTTGAGAGGTTAGTGGGAGGCAAATTGCTCAGACAATCAATTTCTCTTCTTTTAAATTAAATTTCTTCCATAACAGAACAGTTTAGGTTACAGTAATAGGGAACCAGAGAATGGTTGCAAAGTCTTAGGAAGAACTATTTTTAAAGTAATGGTGGGAACCAGTGTCTGGACTGTAGTGTCCCCACCCCCAAATCATCTGTTGTGTCCTGAACTTCTAATATAACCTACTCGGCGAAGAATTTGCCTGTTAAGATTTAACTTTCGAAAGGACTTTAAAAGTACATGTGATAAATGTTGACATCGTTTTCCATGTTGAGATTGATCTGACATTCAGATCTTGTGAAGAATTTAAGAAATTTGAATTAGGCCATCGCCTATATAAATAAGCACGTCTCCCCTCCTGCCATCCCCAGCCTGGGATGTTGTGTTCAGCAGATGATAGACTGGAAAAAACCAAAGTGGCTGAATGAAGAGATTTGGGGTGTGGGGTGGGGAATACCAGAGTAACATCCCGCAAAATTGTATGGGACACTATAGTGTAGTGGTGGTGCAGGCAGAAGGCTTTTAAGAAGATGGATCACAGTTTCAAAGAAGATGAACATAAGCCATGAGATAAAAACAAAAGCAGTTCAGATAATCAGGCTCTCACTTGACTTAGCATCTTGAGAAAGAAAGGAGGAAACACGCTGAGATTAAAAACAATACGTTTCAGGAGAAAACTCTTTAATTTTAACACAACCAACTGGTGGAACTCACCGCCATTAGTTATTGTTATCCAGTATCTTGGACTCAGTGAATTCACAACAATTTTTAGCAATTATATAGATAAAAAGATAATTTGCAATTAAATATAGATAGATTTTTCAGAATAAATTGACCTCTAGACTTCTGCTGTTTCTATTATTTACTGAAGGCATATTGTACCAGTCACAACAGACAGTGAGAAATCAGACTACTGATCTGATCTTGGAGACAAGTGATGCTTTCAATGATACTGATGTTTGTGCAACTGGTTGTCTCCTGGCTCATTCAAAACCAAATATGAAAGTTATGCAAAGAAGCAACAATTTTCCATTCTTCTTTAAAAAGGGCAATATTGAATAGTCTGAGCACAAAGAACTGTACAGATATAGTCTGTACAACAGAGAAGGCATCCAGCATCTCATCTTCATTGGTTTTTTTCTGCTCAATATTCACTCAGCTGTGGAAGGATGTTTTCAGACATCAAATAGTCAGAAGAAGCACTGCAAAATGAATAACATTGATTCCATTAAAGAGAGCGATAAAACTGTCATTGGAGTTCTGTAGAAGAATTTGGACAATGCAGATGACTTTTGAATATCTGTATATATTCATATTTGTTTCTCCTATTTTGCTACATTCTGAGAACCTAGTTATTGTATTGCTTAAACCAGTTCCTGCAAAAGCAAAACTCCCAGTGCTGCCAGTTTTAAAAATACAAAGAAAAGCTTTTGCATGAAGAGCACACATAGAGTCTTTTTGTAAACCAAAGGTTATACAGCAATATAATACTCAAATAACACAGCAATATAACACAGGAATATAACACTCAAACCCAAAATAAAGGTTACATATTTCTGTCGGGAGGTCTCTGGCATCTTGCTAAGACAAAAGGTGCGGTGCTCATTATCTGTTGCTGGAAGAAGGGTGCTTCTTGTTCAGAACTGGTTACTTATGGCAATTTCAGTTAATAAGAAAAATAAAGTATACATGAGAATGTATGTATACAAGAGAAAGAAAAAAATATTTCCTTTTGGAGGAAAAGGCAGATGCATTCCCTAGTTACACATAGCAATAACTGTTGGAAGGCATGAGGAAAAAATGTATTAATAAATGTAACTTCTCAAAGTGTTATTTTCTGTTGAGAAATTCAGAAAATTTCAAGCTAAGGAAAATAAACACCATTTTTCTGAATCTGCAATTTCTGTCAATGTAGGCAGCATACAAATGAATATTAACCTCTTTGACAGTCTTTAATGTATAACATATGGTTGCTGCTGCTGGGCTTGTTGAAGGAGTTGGGCTGAGGGTATGGGGGAAGGAGGGAAAAAGTAGAGATGAGTGATTCTGGTGAGCATTTGCTGTTTGTACTCTAGCTGCAAAAACTGAACGTGTTTGCAAGAGGGAAGAAAATTCAGCACTGCTGAAAACAAATGACCTCACTTAAAGAAAACTGGAGGTGGTTAGGGAAGGGAATTTCTTTACTGAAACCAAATGTATTCTCACTGTAGGAAAAACAAAAACAAAAACAAAACAAAAAAACCCCCCACAACAACAAACAAACAGAATGAACTCAGTATCTCAAGACTGCTTAATACCTAGCTGGGAATCTGTTTCTCACTGATTGGAAGAGAAAGGGCAGTAGGAGGGGTTGCCTCGAATTTCTCCCAAATGAAGGATTGTGGAGGTGGACTGGAGGGGGCTGAAGACTGTGTAACATCAGGAGACACATTTGTTCAGTCTGCACTGGCATTTCCAAGCTGAAGAATTTGTTTCTGCAAAAAAGGTTAAAAACTGTTCTGTGACTTGGATTAAATTAATTTCTTTGGAATGAAAAGATAGACTTTTACTTCTCTCTGCTTGGTGCCCAAATCAGAGCAATCTTATTTTGTTTCTGTTCACTGTTTTAGTTTGCCAGCATTGTTAGGCTTTCTCTTGCTTGCACAGAAATATTCTGTCATTAAATCTGATTTCTTTCTCTATTACACATTCTAATTCACATCTTTGTCTCCCACTGGTCCTTGTCGTCTTTCCCACTCTAAATGTGGGAAATTAAATTTTGACTAAAACTTGTTCAAATCTTGCTCAGGACTTGTTAAGTTCTCATTTTTGTCTGCTGGAGGAAAAAAAGAAGTGTAAATACAAGAAGATAGAACTTTCCTAAGTTTTAACAGCTGTTGTGGTTTTTTGTTGGTTTTTTTTCTTGTTTTAGGTATTATTTTTAAATGTCCTATTTCAGAAACTATATTCTGTTACCTGAAACATATAATTCGACTAACAATGCATGTTTTAAAATATTTTTCCCACCTGAGATCACAACTAGTTGAAAGTATATACAAAACAAATCTAAGGTCCAAAGAGTCTGCATAATTTTCTATGAATTGCACTTGTGCTACAATGCCTGTATAATGTTTTGATGATGCTTATCTAACCAATTTTAGAAGACCTCCAATGGTGGATACTCTACAGTCTTCCGAAGGACAGCAGTTCAATGTATTTATTGCACAAAATGTCTGGTTCTTTTATTCCTCATCTCCTCCTAATCCGCAACAATTTCTTGCTGCAAATTAGAATCACAGAATCACAGAACGGTTTGGGTTGGAAGGCACCTTAAAGATCATCTAATTCCAACCCCCCTGCCATGGGCAGGGACACCTTTCACGAGGCCAGGTTGCCAGATTTTTCCTTTTATCTAATCTAAATCTACCCTCCTTCAGTTTAATCTCATCATTTCCTGTACTATCTCACACAGATATAAAAATCAGATCATTTCCTTTTTATGTTCCTGAAAGCTGTCCCCTTCCTCTTATAAGCAACCCTAATTCTTATACTGGTGAGACTCATAAGATCTATGGGTTTTCCCCTTTGCAACTTGTGTAATACTGCTGACATATATTCTGCATATCATCATGAACCTAGATCTGTTTATGGAAAACAACCAGATCTTGAAATGCACAATGATAACATAGACTGCATTTTCTAATACTTCGTTTCAGGTGAAAACAAAGCAGTTTTATTTTGTCTGGGTCTCTTTAACATACACTTTTCCAGTGTTTTTGAAATATTCTTGATAAAGCAGCAGTAAAAAAAAAAAAAGTTACTTCATTTTTTGGTAGCCTGGTGTACATACCTTCATTAAATAAAGACCGGAGGAAAAAAAAAAGCAGGTCAAGTGTATGTCCTTTCCAGATATATTTCTTGTTTCATATTTAGCTATATCTTTTCTGCCTCAGGCTTTTTTCTACTTCCTGTGGGTGACACCAGATTTATCATTGTCCCTGTGCCACCTCTGCCTCATGCAGGATAGTAACATGAGAGAGAAACCCAAACTGATTCACGGGGGAGTTCTGTAATGTGGCAACTGCCCTAACTTTCCGTTTAAGTTGACCTAGACTAATTTAATGGTGCATTGTTTAAGGTCTTCCTTCTTGCAGCCTATGTTTATTTCATTAATTTTCATGCAGTTTGTAAGTTCTATTTATTGCTGTCATTTTATTTGTATGGGTCTGTGCAGTCATCATGACAAAGAATTACTCTTGAGAGGTATTCGAAGGCTTTCCAACTTTTCTGAATGTGACAGGATAGGATGCTGGAGACGGTTGAAGTCATGGAATGAAAAACATCATGGGAATATGACTCAGGACTAGTCATCACCACCTGGAAAGTTGTCATTAAAAAAAAATCATGTTAGAATTCAACATACAGTTCTGAGTCTTGCAAAGTTGCTGGAAGGCATGTTAACAAACAAGAATCAGGTTCTGGAGGTTTACATCAGTGGTCTTTCTTCAGGGCAAAAGTTTTGTCTTAAAGAAAGAGACCTTCTGAAGTCAGACTTGACCACTATAACAGATTTTCAGAATGACGTCAAAGTGGACTTCAAACTTCCTCCACACTACCTCTCTTTCCTCTAAGTGGTCCAGGTTATTGCAGGAAGTGAAGCAGCATCTGATATTCCATATTATGCTGGATAACAACATTCCTGGTAATAAAGCAAATATAATTAATCTGAGATCACTCTCAAGTCACTATAAACTTTTCCGCAGTCTTTGCGGCATAAACCAAAAACCACTAGTTGTTCTCCTAAGCTAGTTTCAAGGCTGGACTTTGTGCTGTATTAGTGCCCAAAGGATTTATGAAGATCCAATCTAAAGT
Source organism: Balearica regulorum gibbericeps (assembly GCF_011004875.1). Lineage (NCBI taxonomy): Eukaryota > Metazoa > Chordata > Aves > Gruiformes > Gruidae > Balearica > Balearica regulorum. The sequence goes on along the minus strand of NC_046184.1, from coordinate 155,152,890 downwards.
ATTTAACCATAGACGCTGGCCATACACACATTTTAGAACCATCCGAGTCTTTTCACTTTTGTCTATGTTGAATCATATTTTACTATTTTAATCTGTTTCAGTATTTAATTTTATCTTTCAAGCAAATTTTGAACTCTATTTCACATTATTTTTTTCTGCATCTTACGCTGTTCTGCCTGTTCAACTTTTCAGGATTCTCTTAGTCCTATTATTTTATTTTCCCTGTTAATCATCTAGTGACATCTAGCATGTCAAAGTACTCTGTAGTCCAAAAACAGTCCTGCAGGGAGGTCTTTCAGGATGAGGCCCTACTTAAGGTCAATATTAAAACATAAATGAGAATACTGAATGGCCCCTGAATCTACATGACAAGTACTAAAGCATTTTTTTTTCTTTAATCTACAATATTTACTTTCCTTTCTTCCTAATCCAGTCATAATTCTTTAGAAGAACATAATTAAACTAAAACTAGAAGCATTAAAACTGCTTTGGATTTTAGTTATCGTTTTTCCTTTTATCTCCTTTCATTTCTAGCTGTCTCATTAGCATAATGGCTGTATTGGCAGTCATTACAAGAATGAGATTATATAGTGATGAACGCTTCCATAGTGAAGTATTTAAACTAGGGTGTAAGCTCATTAGGAACTCAATGGCTGTCGTGGGAGTCAAGAATGCTCAGCACCAGCTAAAAAATACACAACTTCTTGTAGAATCTGGACTAGCTGTTTAATTCTCAATTCCATTTCATTTCCAATTGCATTTCCTGTTCTTTATTATTATTTACTTGATTTTTTTTAACTTTTTCCAGAGGACCTTGTAGTTTACAATCTAAATCAGGAAACCTACATGAGTTTGGTAGGAGAAGGTGCTCAGCACATCATGAACTGAAGCAATTGCAGTGTCTCATCTCTATAGTATTAGGGTGCTTCATAGCTTTTAAAATATTTGCTTTCATAGGCTGTGCTCAGCACCTCAATCTTTCTCTGAAGATTCTCAAGTTACATGCATCCTATAACTTCTTGGTTTTACAGTAATTTCTGGTTGAAATCATAAAGTGCACATCAATTATAAAGCATTTAATCTTTTTTTTAATGCAGCTAAAACTAAAAAAAAGCCATTTTTAATCTTTAATCCTCTTTTTGATTTATTAGCCCTGACCATTGATTACCATTTTCTAGTTATGACCTTATTACACATAACTATAATTCTGAGATTTTATTGCATATGTTTGCATTGTTGCATTATACAGTAACCAAGAAAAGAACCATACACCTAATTACATTCAATGCCTAAATGGTATCACACTATGGGAAATATACCACCTCAGTGAATGATCTTCCTATTTTCACAGTATTTCACACTATTGCACTGGCATTTCTAGAGTGGCAGGGAAGATATATATACCATCTAATGCAATTAGGAATAGGTCAGCAGGAATCCCTAAACTGCTGATTGCGAGAAGCCAGTAGGGCATTTCAAGGGAGGATATTTAACAGATTCCTTTTACTCATGCACTTTATTCAAGCATCTGCTACTTGCCACTGTTAGAGCAAGGATATTGGACCAGATGGACCCTTGGGCTGACAAAATTTGGCTGATTCTATGAAAAGAGTCTTTATTTTAGAACCAATAATATTAAAGAAAGAAAGTAGTCAGAGAAAGTCATGAATGCCACAAACATCAAAACCTACTGGAGGTGACAACATCATACTACAGTGAGAGTAAGGATATGCTATTTGACCAAAAGTGTGACAAGAGGATTGAAAATGAACATAAGATTTCTCACAAAAAAAACCCAAAAAACTTTGGAAAGCATTCTTCACAGTGCACTCTCTTCACTCCTGAAGTATTTAGAGCAGCCCTGAGGAGAATGACTTCAGGGTGTTAGTTGATGAGATGCTCAACATGAGCCGGCAGTGTGTGCTTGCAGCCCAGAAAGCCAACCGTGTCCTGGGCTGCATCAAAAGATGCGTGACCAGCAGGTCGAGGGAGGTGATCCTGCCCCTCTACTCCGCTCTTGTGAGACCCCACCTGGAGTACTGCGTCCAGCTCTGGGGGTCCCAGTACAGGAGAGACATGGAGCTGTTGGAGAGAGTCCAGAGGAGGGCCACAAAGCTGATCAGAGGGCTGGAGCACCTCTGCTATGAGGACAGGCTGAGAGAGTTGGGATTGTTCAGCCTGGAGAAAAGGCTGCTTCGGGGAGATCTAATTGCAGCTTACCAGTACCTGAAGGGGCCTACAGGAAAGCTGGTGAGGGACTGTTTATCAGGGAGTGTAGTGACAGAACAAGGGGTAATGGGTTTAAGCTGAAGGAGAATAGATTTATACTAGATAGAAGGAATAATTTTTTTATGATGAGGATGGTAAGACACTGCAACAGGTTGCCCAGAGAGGTTGTGGATGCCCCATCCCTGAAAACATTCAAGGTCAGGTTGGATGGGGCTCTGAGCAACCTGATCTAGTTGAAGATGTCCCTGCTCATTGCAGGGTGGGTTCGACTAAGATGACCTTTCAAGGTCCCTTCAAACCCAAACTATTCTATGATTCTATGATCCTTGGAAGCAATTAAGTGAAAGCAGCATTCCTTGGTGACACAGATCTGGTATTAAATGGAGAATTGCCATCTTAGTAAAAAGTCCACAAAGTAGGTTACCAAATAAAAGAAAGCGATCTTTTTTTATAGAAGTGAAGTAGAATAGCAGGATATTAAAATCGAGTCTTGGGTTAGGTAACATTATGTGTCTGTAATCTGAGTACAGGGATCAAACAGGAAAAATTAATATGCTTATAGAAACCATACCATGGCTTGATCAGAACCAGAGGAAAAGAAATTAAGGGATAAACTGACTGAAATCAGCGTAGAAATAGAGTTTTACTAAAAAAAAAGAAAAAAAAAAAAAAAAAGAAGGCTACACACAAGTGCACTATCTGCTTTTTTTCTTCCCTTTCAGCATTTGTTGAACAACCTCTATCCACTCAGGCTTTTTTGAAGTTTACAAAGAAATGAGAGAAATATCTGTTGAAAGTATTTGGTTGAAAACAAAACAGAATAAAACAGGCTTGATTTAATTGTAGGTATTTAATAAACAATTAAATTAAAAGAAGGTGTGGGCTGAAAAAAATTTCGTGAGTTATCAGGTGAAACAAAACCAGTAATAGAAGTCTTTGCCACTATGCTTTTGGAGGAAAAATATAGCGCTATATGTTTGAAAAAAATAAGTTTGGAGAAGTTGGAAGCAACAATTAAGAGCAGCTCATTTACAGTATGTTTTGAATAAGAAGGCATTAGCTCACAATGTAGAAAAGCACAATGGATAAAACTGATCACAAAGCAATAGAGTTTGTCATTTTAAGGTGAGGAACAAGTCAGAGCAGTGAAACAATAAAAATCTTCAAACAAATGCAAATTTCAGCATAGAGAATTGCTAGAATAGACCCAAGGCAGGGGAAAAAAGGTTCAGAAAAAGCCTTAGTTTTGACAAATGTCACTATTAAGTCAAAAGAACAAACTGTTTCAATACAGAGAAAAGACAGGAAATTGTATGCCATTGCTGCTACAAAATCTTGAAAATAAAAGATTTGTATGCAACCTGTCCCTGTCTCTAAGACCAAATACCACAGAAAATGTGAACCCATATAGAGATATAAAAAAGAAAAACAAAACACTGAAACAAACAACACTTGGTAAGGGACACAATGTTAGGAAAGATTTTATAAACAAGGCAAACAAACAAGGAGAGCAGGGATTCTCTTACTGGGCAGCAAGCAAACCTCAGATGACTCAAAAAAAATTTCAATGCCCACTTTGCTAAGTAAAAAAAGAAAAAAAACCAAAAACCCAGAAGCCATAATTGAGTGTCACTGTTATCTTACAGCAGGCAATTATTTTGCATTGCTCCATGCAAGGTAAGCCTAAGCTGGAACACTCTGTCCAGTTTTAAATACCACACTAAGAAAGATGCCAACAAATTGGAACAAATTGAAAGAACAACAGAAATACAAGGTTTTGAAAACATAAGCCAGAAGGAAAGATTTAAAAGTAAATTGGATTTGCTTAGAGAAGAATGAAAAGGTATGTAATAGGTGTCTCCAGGTACGTATTAAATTATTGTAAAAAGAGATGGATGATTAATATTTCTCAGTTATGTAATCTGCCTAATTTGCAGCAAGGAAGATTTAGTTTAGAAAATTGTACCTAAAATCTATTTATAAGCATAGTAAGCCAGAGTTAGTGCATCTATGAAACCTCATCAATGATCAGGTCTGTTAAAATATGATAGAATATTTAATATCATCATTGTAATAATTTAACCACAATTACATTTAATATTATTTGTATGATTAAAAAAATCAAAGGTTAACTGGTAAATTAAAATAAATTTTGTACAGTAGCAATTGTATGTAAAATCCCCATGACCTTTTAAATTAAACCATTAATTTCACAAAGTAGTTTGTAAAATTAAGACATGTATCTCACAGATCAAATATTTCATTTTCCAGTAGCAAAAAGACATTTTGCATTTAGGGGCATCTTAGCATTTAGGGCAACAAATGAGGTTGTCATTTGCCTTTCTGGCAACAGTAACTGCTTGAAAACTCTCTCCAGACTGCTGCTGAAAACCTTAATCCAGGATCTCTCCTTTCACCTTAGTGGTCCTTGATAAAAAGACCATATACTGTTTGTCAGTCAGCTTTTGTTCTCCTGTGTCCTTCATTCTTCTTTACTGTAACACATTATCTACAGCATTATTGGCAAGTAAACCCTCTTGCTGCTGCTCTGCTCAGCCTATTCTTTTCTACAGGAGCATTTTCCTTTGCTGTTATGTCTGACCATGCTGCTCTGAGTTTTGCCAATCAACTTGTCCCAACTCTCCCTTCTTCAGGCAAGTATGAAAGGCCATCCTTGTACCTTCCAAAGAATGCTTTTATTTGTCCTGACCTTTGAAATTGTCTTTTGGCATGCTTTAATGTAGTGCAATATGGAATAAAAAGAATTTAAGATCCAGAAAGCAAGCTAACAACTACAGTAGTGCAAACCCTTTGGAGGTGAAGCTAAAGGAATTCCGGAGACCAGTGAAACCAGCTTCCATTTCCAAACCATATATAGTCACAAAACCTTCATAAAAAGCATCAACCAAAGTTTTCTTTCTATTGGACCCAAAGAATTTATTGATGAAACAATAGCTCTGGTTATACTGAAAGGAAAATTTGTCAGCCATGCCACAGTGTTTTCACCAGGTCAGTGAATAAACTTGAAAGATGTACTGCTCTCACTGCACTTGAAGATAGGGGAGCATTAGTGAGAACATCGTAGGTGTTAATTTTTTTTTTCCTTAAGCAAACTTAATATGAGGTTCATGCTGGGATCAGAATGACAGTGCTTATAGAAAACGTGCAAAACACAAGGCCTAATCACCTGTAAACCACTTGAATCTTGGAGTCTCCTTAAACACAAGATCTGGTAATCATCAGTAGCAGATTTACAAAGTATTTAAAGAGCTACTACTCTATCCTACAAATTTTACTCTGTTCTGGGTCTACCAGGGACAGCTGTGTAATTTGTATAAATTATAAAACAGCACGGTGCCTCCAGCTCCGCTGGCCAGCTGGGCTCAACATCTCCCACCACAGCAGCCATGGACTGTGGCTACTCCTGAAGTGGCCCAGAACAGAGAAAAGACTGTGATGGCTTTGAGAAACCCGAGAAACATCACAGAAGGATTTCTTAAACTGAATTATATATGTCTATAACATAAAAGTCTGCACCTGACCAATAATTCTGTAAGGAGCTGGGGAGGAAGAAGCCATTTTTTTGTAACAGTTCACCTAATCATTTCATGGTTTTATCTCAGGGTGGGATGAATTGTACTTATCTCTCTGCACTGCTTATAAAGGGAGGTGAGCGTGTCTAATTCAGATGTAGCTATCTATGCTGTAGAAGTTGAACGTAATGCAAGATGAAGCCTACTCGTTTTGAGAAAAAATTGCCAATAGAGTTCGGACTTTAATCCTCCATATTTGAGAAGGCCTGCCATCAACTGTGAACCACTTCCTATTCTTTTTTCAAAGTGAAGTTTAAAGCTATTTACACATTAGCAATGGCAGAGTAATTTGATTTATAATCCAGTCTTTCCCAACAGATGGATTTTTACATTAGCGAGATGATGTGCTACCTCTTAGAAGAACTTCACAAGTATAGGTTAATTTTTAGTGTGACACTTCTGGATGTATTAAAAGATATTTCACTTCCATGATAATTTTAACTTCTCTTTCTCTCTCTCCTAGTTTTCTCCTCAAAAACAAGGAGAGGTAATTTCTGGCTTTAGCCAAAGAAATCACTGTATTTTTTCAGAACAAAAGAAGTTGTTTCAAGATTATTTTCATTTCAAAACTAATCTTAAAAAAATTTAAGAGTATATCACATAATTCCAAAATGAGATCAAACACTTCAGGTTAAATGAAATGCTTGAGGATACTTCTCCCAATTTCCCTCCCCATCATAAAGGATGGAGCTTGTTTTATCAAAGAACTATGAGAGCATTCTTTGGCTAGTTTGCTTTTCCCTAACACAGATCTCCCTTCCTGCTTTCCACCCCTCTATCACACAACCCCCCCTCCCCAATAACAGACCTATTCTCATAGGCAGTCTCCTAAGAGCAAACTGATTCCCCATGGCCACTGTGAAAGCTCTTTGATCTGATTTTGCCTCTTAATTAATTCAGAGTAAGGACTGCCACACCATACACTCCAGTCCAGAGATTTGCTGACAGCTAACCAGAGAGCTGTTTATTACCTGTGCGTGAAAACAAATAAAGCAAATAAATAAGCAGACGAAGGAACAAGCCTGATGATAGTCTGCACCCGCCTAGAAATATCCAACTGTAAACCAAAGAGCAAAACAAAACAAGCTGGCATCTGGCACTTCGGATGTTGCAGAGTTTGCTGCCAGCCACAGGGGCTTCACAAAATCAAACTTTAAAAAAAGAAAAATCTGTGGGTTAGTGTCTGTATTTTGTAATGTTTACAAGCACTTTGTTAATGACACAAGGATGTTGGCAGTATTATGCATATAACATTGGTAATATTATCTACTTCCTATTTTATATTGTTTCCAGTGGAGATGCAGGAATGTATTTGCTCTCATGCTGTTAGGTCAAAATGCCATGCTGTTTTTCACGGTAACTCACTAAAAGCACTACCAGCGTAGAGTGAGTCAAATTTTGCTCAGTGTGTGGCACTGAGTGAAGAATGACTGAAAAGCAAGATGAAGCTGCTAGACTTATGTTTAATGTACTTGGTAGAAAAGCAGTATAAAACTGCTTCCCCCTGCAGGGAAGTATAAAACTACCTCCCCAAAACCCCATCTAATTTCTGATATAGGCAGACTTGCCCTTTCTTAGAGGAACTGGAGAAGTTTCTTTTTTGCGTCCTTGCTCTCTGTTTTCCTACTGGTAAAAAAAATATTATTTAATTATCCAACATGTTACAGTCTCCTTAGAATATCCAGGAAGACACAAAAAACATTATGTATTTTTTTCTTCTAGAAAAGCTTGGCTTGGGGAAAGGAAAACTTGTGTTTAAAGGCTGAAGCAGGAGATGTGTTTGAAAAGTTTCCTGCAGGGAGCATTTAGTATGGAGCACTCATATGGGTGAGGGCATGCTGGTGGTGCCATGCCACAGAGCAAAGCTGGGGGCTAAAATCATCACAGTCGCAAATGTCATCTCAAGTAATTAGTCAGTTACCTGTAAATGTAACTTTTCTGTTACATTTCAATCAGCCTCACAGTATTTCTTTTCGCTTGTGTCACGTGCTTTCTCTAATTTTTATCTTGAAACATCTATTTTTACTTTGACTGATCCTTTTCAATTCCCTCCCTCACTGAGGCTTCATTAGATAGCTTTCAGATTTGGGGCTTTTTTAAAATGGGACAGTTTTTTCCTCTGAGAAAGGAATGAACATCTGTGCATATTTATATCTAGATTTTTTTTTTTTTAAATCAAAATGTATACACAGTATTTGCTGAACTTGAACAAAGGTAGCAGAAGAGGTTGGGGAAAACAAAAGGAAAAAAAAAATCATTACAGTCTTAAGAAAGCCCCAGATATCAGAAAAATAAATGACCCGGTTCCTGAAAAAAAAACCTGTGAAAGCACAAGCAAATGTTTCTCTCTGGTTATCCCTTCAAATACTGTTCCAGCTCTCTGTTTGGTTGTAAAATTTGCCCTCCTTCTATTTTCATGGTTTTTAATTGTCCAGCTTCACCTCAAAAATTTTGATTGGGTCAAAAGCCCAGAGAAAACACTATACCTGCCTTCCAGATTTCTTACAAATACATATTGTAAATCACAATTTCTAATGCTCCTTTTCTGCATTATGTCAAATGCTTGGAATTCCACATTTTCCCTGGGTTTTTAATAAATGGACATGTCACCAGGAATGCACCAGCCTGGTTAAGCAGTTGACTGGTGTCACAAATGTTAGTGCTCCACTCGTTTATTTTCACGACTTCCACATGCTGCACCCTGAGTCCTGCTGCTACCCTATTTAACTTGACATGTTTCTGTTTATGCTAAGCAGGTTGGATCTTATTGCATCCATTTAGGAACAGATGTTACTTAGTATACCCTGCACTCCCCCGTGCCGGCTTTTTTCACAGCTCTCTGAGAACCGACGGCAGGTAGTGCACTCTCACTTCTGTGTCACCCTTCCCGCAACAGCTCCTGGAAAGAGAGAGGAAGAAAGATGAGCTTTTAATGTTGTTATGAAACCATACGCACCCTGCTGCCACCATATCAGAGAGTGTCTTTTCTCCCAGAGTGTTTAATACACCTCTTTTGACACTACAGAAAACGAATTGTGAAGGATACTGCAGTCGGAAAAGTGTTGATTTTTGCCTGGGGAAAAGAAAATCAGAAAAGGTTATAAAATTCACTGTTCAATATTAACTTAAGCACAATATATATTTTAGCAATGTACAGTGTGTTACTTTTAATGCACAGCTACGGTTCTGCGCCTGTCTCTTTCTCTAGCCTAGCCTGCAGCTCTCGGTGGCTGTGAAAGTTAAGATTTATAGCGATAATATTTGCTATCTGACAATGATAACAGCTAACAGCTCTGCGGTGTTTTCCCTATCTTGTTGCATATGTTTTTTCACTTGCAACACCCATTAAAGTTTAATAGAAGAATTGTGCACATCATGAACATGAAAATGAGAATATAATTACCCCTCTGTTTTCAGATCACTAAAATCAATCTTCTTGTTTTGTTACAAAGTCTCAGGCTGACTGTAGTTGAAACTATTTTCACAGAAATCCTCAGAAAACCCAGGAAGTTTAAAGACTACCTGTGCTACAAATCAGAATATTTATTCTTACGTCTGAATTTTGAAAGCCATTTATCCTCTTCTTATAATACATTGTCCAAAACTGAAATACACAAAGTATCTAAATATGATACCATTTGTCTGAAGCGATTTCAAAGGAAATGCAAAAATAGTACCAGGAAAATTGCTAAGCAGCCTTAGACCACCTGCTAGACTGCCACACTTTTTATAAGGGACAAGGGTTTGTGTTTCCTTTAAATAGCTTTTAAATCATGCATATGACTGATATGGAATTCTGTCTTTGGGAAATAACGTGTGCTGGTAACAGACAGATTTGACTTGGAAATATGACTGCATAACCATTCCTACAGTACAACAGCAGCCACCGAAGCTCAGACAACCCCAGAGCAAAGCTGTCAGCTGACAATATGGTCAACAAAGCTTCTTCACCCAAAGCAGCACCTAAAATTGATTTTGTTAATAAGTCTTCTCTCCTTGAGTGGCATTTGTCCCAGGATAAAGCCCACCCGAAAGCATCGCTCAGGTAGGTGGGACCTTGACCACAGCTGCCCAGCCCTAGCTGATTAGATGGCTCTGGTGTGTGCTCAGAGAACAGAGACGCACAGATAAATGTCTTGGGCATGCCCAACTGAGAGCACTGCTAAATGACACATGGGCCAATCTGTCCTGCTTTAGTGGTTTAGGTACAAGCAAGAAAGAAAGAAAGAAAGAAATACAGGTGAGATGTTAGCAGCTTGATATCTCTGTGACTTGTTTGGGGCAGGCGGCTGGAAGGTGATGGTAACACGGGCAATGAATTCTAACTGCCTCTGGGTATGGGGAAAATCACCGAGATCAGCCTGGGGCTAAGTAAGCAGCAATGCCTTTGGCAGCTTATTATGGCAATCTGGTTTTAAACAGCAGTAAAGAGTGAAAACAGCTGCCCCTGAGGGGACACCTGGTACCCGGTCAGGACTGGGTTGGCGTGAGTGTCCGTCCTCTGTCCCCAGGTCTGAGCTGCACCAAGGGCAGGGGGAAATCCCCGGCCCGTGTTGGCGTCGTCAGCGTGTCGTGTGCTTGTCTCGAGGAACTGACATTTACAATTGGGATCTGAGCACAGAAATCATTATCCCATCCTCTTCGTAAATAAATTCTATTTCATGCCCCTGAGTGGTATGGTTCTGTTCTTGTGGTTATGGCACCCTAAACTCCCCTGTGACAAGCACGGCAATAAATATTTAGTTCGTTCACAGGCAGCAGCTGTTTGTCTTGGTTGTTGATTTCAAACTGTCTCACATCAAATTTCCTGAAACTTAGGATTTCTCATGTACCAAGTAATATTTATTTCTGTTGTATTTCAAAACAAAATCCATCATGAAAATCTCACCATTATGGCACAATTTTATTTCTAAATGAGATAAATATCTGATTCCTTCCCTCCCGCCTTCTTCAAAGCCATCTGCAAATTCCTTACTTTTGGCTAGCTGAAAGCATAGAGAAAAGTGCATAAAATGTTTCATTTGTTTCTCCACAAGTGTTCAACTTCAAAGAGAATTCTTAATCACCGTTTGCTCTTCATGCAAAATATGGTTTCAGAGAAAATTTTGAACTTGAAAAAAGCTTTTTAAAGAAGTTGTTAAAAATGTATTTCATAAATAGTAGATGTTCATATGGTCCTTGCAAACACACACATTTTAAAAAAAATTAAAAGTAATCTGTAAAAACATGATTAATCTGAGAATCTTCAGTGCAGATACTCTGCAATGATAAGTTACTAGCTGTAAATAGCAATTATATCTATTGCTATATTGTCTACATATCCTTATCTGGATCAGTCTCCCGGGTATATACAATGGAAAAAAAGACAATGGATCAGGTTTTCATCTGGTTTTTCCAAGCATACCTCTACTGACTTTAAATGACCCTTTTCAAATGAACCAGTGAAAGATCTTGTCTACTAAATGAAGACTTATGATAAAGAGTTTACATTTAACCTGTTGGGAATATCCTATTCAGACTTGTTTGAAACATTCCATTTTGATGATTTTCATTATCAATCTCCTCCTTTTATAGGAAATTACTGTAACTAATTGACATTTACTTTGTCATTGGAGGTATTTATCAACTAGTTTCAAAGATTTAATCCAGCTGGTCCAAATTTTTAATCCAGTTGATCATCTGCTGGTTTTTACTCATGGTGTGCTGGTCTTTAATTAAACCGTTAGGTCTTCTGTTGGATTCTTTAATATAGAAGGATTTTGAAGTCTAGAGGAAGTATGGTTAACTGTTTGTTCCACCACAAGCGTCCCAAAGCTACATGTCACATGTCAGTAACTCTTTGTCAGGGTAAATGCGCTCACACACCCTCAGTTCCACTTTTCCCTTGCTCACAGCCCCCGGAGCACGCTATTTGTTCGATGGATCCTGCACACACCCAGCACTCCAGCAGGATGCTAGTTCCCATTCAGTAGTACCATAGGCACATTAGGGCTACAAAGATCATAGAATCATAGAATCACAGAACGGTTTGGGTTGGAAGGGACCTCAAAGACCATCTAGTTCCAACCCCCCTGCCATGGGCAGGGACACCCTCCACTAGACCATGTTGCCCAAAGCCCTATCCAACCTGGTCTTGAACACTTCCAGGGAGGGGGCATCCACAACCTCTCTGGGCAACCTGTTCCAGTGCCTCACCACACGGTAAATAATTTCTTTCTAACATCTAATATCTAAATCAACCCTACTTCAGCTTAAACCCATTACCCCTTGTCCTGTCACTACACTCCCTGATAAACAGCCCCTCTCCATCTTTCCTGTAGGCCCCTTCAGGTACTGGTAAGCCACAATTAGATAGCCCCGGAAATGAGGGGGACTGGAGCATCTCTGTTATGAGGAAAGGCTGAGAGAGCTGGGTCTGTTTAGCCTGGAGGAGAGAAGACTGAGAGGGGATCTCATCAACACTTATAAATATCTAAAGGGTGGATGTCAAGAGGAAGGGGCCAGACTCTTTTCAGTGGTGCCCAGTGACAGGACAAGGGGCAACGGGCACAAACTGGAACACAGGAAGTTCCATCTGAATATGAGGAAAAACTTCACCTTGAGGGTGACAGAGCACTGGAACAGGCTGCCCAGAGAGGTTGTGGAGTCTCCTTCTCTGGAGACATTCAAAACCCACCTGGATGTGATCCTGTGCAACCTGCTCTGGGTGATCCTGCTGTAGCAGGGGGGTTGGACTAGATGATCTCCAGAGGTCCTTTCCAACTCCTGCCCTTCTGTGAATCTGTGACTCTGTGATTCTGTGCTCTGTGAATTACCTTGAATTCAGCTCCTCACTGAGCTGACTATAATGTGGGTGATGTTGAAACTAAAAATGAGGTAAGCTGTATTATGTAGGTACAACCACTTTCTACATCTCACCTGCCCTCCCTGCCTCCCAACCACTGCCTCCAGCTCCTGACTCCCAGCTCCCCTGCCTGTGCAGGGCAGCACCCTGCCTGCTCCCTGCAGTAACTCTTGGCAGTCGGTATGAAATGGAAATCTGTCAAAGTGTGTACTACCTGTATGACTTAATATTGATTTTACCAGGATGAACACTGACTCAAGGTGCTGTCAAAAAGCAGATTGATGACTGATACCCTTAACTGCTGGAAGATCATTTAAAAAAGCTTTCCAGCAAAGACTGTTTGCAGAACTCACTTTTGGACTCAGGGCTGCAATTATTCTAAGGACCAGCATGCAGAGATGAAAACAATTTGTGGTCTCTGCTGTAATCTTAAAACAGTATACCCATTCTCTGAGAAAACGTACATACTTTTTTTTTCAAAATATTGATTAAAGAAAGGTTGCTTCATTTTGACTAAAATTATGTTTGGCATACTAACTTTTTAAACCAGACAATGTCCTCCAGTATAAACATGAACTTGTAATAGAGAAGTTTGGGAACAGGATATATGGCATTCTCTTTAACCTTCTGTTTAAAATTCAGTCTCTAATTAGAAGAGATTTTTAGTTCATAAACTATTTTGTAAACAATGTTATAGCTATAAAGGATTTATAATACCAAATGAATTAATAATGTGTTTTATTTTTTCAGTATTTTAATAAATTCTATCATAAGTAAAAAATATGAAATATATAGTGGTTTTGTATATTACACGTATTGCCGTAAGCACAAAAAGAGGTCTTTGTTTAGTGGATGGCCACTGTGCATAGTTATTGCATAACTCAAAAGGGTGAATAATGTCAGTTTTATTTCTTGTTTTGTAACTAAAAAGTAGAGTGAAAAGAGAGGCCTGCAAGTAAATCTAGCTAGCTTAAAATTGTAATCACAAGTCTAATAACAACTTGAACTTTTCGGGGTGAGGAATAGGTTTTGGGGTTAGTTTTTTTTGGATGAGGAAAATTTGCCATCATGAAAATGGTGGCAGTACAATCCCACCAGTATTAGTAATGTTAACTTTTTACTTATATTATGAAGCGTGTGGTATTTAACTTGTAAATATTAGTTCAGAAGAAAAAGAGATGCTGAAGTGCTCTGGGCCCTATGCCAGTATTTCCCCCACTGCACGCTGAATCATTCCAGAAAATTACACTATTGTGAAGATAACCTGCAAGCTTGAACATCGCTTTGTATGGAGCACCTGCTGACAGAATTGTGCCCTGAAGGCTGGGGTACCTCATTAGAATCATCACCAGAAATGTACATGTAGGAGTCTTCCTATAAGAGCAAATATTTAAAGACACAAAAGCATACAAAGCCAGTTTGCAGACTGTAGCTGAATAAATATTAGGGAAAGGAAGAAGAAATAATAAAATGTATTACACATACAAAATCTATATTAGAAGAATATTATTAAGGCAAAAAAAGTCAGAAACAAAAAGTTAGAAAATACCAGTATGACTACCACTTGTGCAATGCCAGTAATTCATTCTCTTGCACATATACCCTAGGATTAGAGATGAATGACTTTTTTAATTAATAATTTCTGAAAAAATAATTCTGAGTGACTAAAAATATTCATGCACTGATATCAAGCTTGATGAAGGGTTTTGAAACAAACAACTGGGAAAAATCAGTTATTGAACTGGTTCATTTGGACTTTTCCTAGCTGAAAGGTTTTGGGAACTAAGTTCAAAAGAATCTATTCCCAGAATTGGGGAATAGAGATGATATGCTGCAGCTTTTTATGTCCCCCTTTGTACCTGGTGCTCAAGATATACATTTATAAGACGGGTTAAAAAATTTACATAAGGCAGTGAAAAGAGAGAGTTTCATTCCAAAATTGTTTATTGTAAAAAAAAAAAAAAGATGAAGGCATTAGCTGGTAACTTTAGACGATCTACTATTCTAAAGAGCTAATCTTGCCTAGCCTCCAACAAAAGCAAGATGACAGTATGACATTTATAAAGGGAGAGGTGGCAATGTGGGTGTGATCAGTCACCCTTATCAAAGAGCCAAGCTAAGACAGTACAGGTTACGTTCTTTGCAGAGGTTTACCTGTAGATGCTACCACAAGACACTAGACTAAAAGTCTAAAGAGATGAGGGTTCCCCACTGTGACAGTGTCCTCAGTTTCAAACTTCGATGGCCAGGGCAAAAGGGATCCTGATAACTGCAGTTGCAATAAATGTGAAGTTTCTGTATTTAAATTAACTTGTAGGCACGCTAGTCACCATTCAAGCATACCAAATTGTAGAACAGATTTTGTGCTTACTGTTTTCTAATGGCTGGCTGGAGGGCTTCAGAGGCTGGAGAACCAGTGTGCACAAGGCAGGGCAATTAATGTATGGGGTGAGAAGTAGTATTCTCAGGCAGTCAAACCAGCCGCAATTGTCTCAGAATAGAAAGTATAAACAACTGTGAGAAATTTTCAGGAAATAGTTCATCTGAGGGAATATATATATTAATTTCCCTTATATACATATTTCACATTTATATACATACATATATATATAAATGGCTTGGATTACAAAATTTCAGTATCTAACCACAACCTAAAGTACATTGAAACTTCTAAGAATGGATGACCTACTAAAGTTTCATATTCCGAGTTTAATTTTAGCTAATCATGCAGAAAAATTGTCCAGGCCTCTTTGCTTCCAAAATTGAACTTGTAGATTTGCACGATGCATACTAATCATTACATTACCTTTAACAGAGACACCTCCTGTCATTCATCAATGGCCCACTTGTAATGCAAATTCCTAACTAACAATACCCCAGATTCTTCTGCTAGGTCTATCTGTGACTTATGTGAACCACATGTTCTTTCTAAGAGAAATGCTACAGAACACTAACCTAAATCAGGTAACTAGCCACTTTTTACAGCATGCTAAGATTTTATTTCCAAGTCAACCACAGATTTTTTAAGGGAAAGTCATACAGGAAAAAACCTCCACAGTATGATGACTCTTGAATTCTGAAACCAGGCCAGTATCTTGGAATCTGAGCAGTAGCCTTGCCTCCTGAAAATGTCTTCCTTTACCAATTATGTCCTAGCCTGAGCAGAGATACAAAATATATGAATGTATTTCTTTATAACAGACTTGTGCTGAATGGTATTGTATTACTTTCCCGTGTCCCTTCTTTTCTTATCCTTCCCCACCTTTTGTTTTATCTCTTTGTCGGCTGTGCTTGTACACTTATATTGTAATACCTTCAGAACAGAAGTGGCTTCACTGAATGATAGGTCTCTATCTAACACTGGGAGATGTGGCCTTCAAATGTCACCATGACGCAAAATGTAATTTATTACTAAGGTTGGTAGCAAAAGAAAATTTTTATTGAAAGCATTATGTAAGCTATTCTTCATTAAATGTTTCAGACTTTCTGAAATTAGATCAAATATTTCAAGATGGTTTTAACCAACATAGCTTGTGCTCACTATTCTCCATCTAGGGTTTCTTGACCACACTGCCTCTCTCTCTCAGAGCAAGAAATTTTGTTGTTTTACTGTTGAGCTGCTGTGGCAGAAGGAAAATTTTCCTGTTTATATCAATCTTCTTTAAGCTCATGAAAGATTAGATTGACATTGGGTGATATGATGTATATCTGAATGGCTTAGCATATTATTCTCTGATCCTAAGTATCTGTCACTTCATTTCTGGATGCTGTGTGACTTACTAGCAGCTGTGGTCTGATTTGACCACATGTGAAAAAATTCTAAAATAATATTTAAGTATTCATTGCATTTCCTACTTAGTGACATGGTTAGCTAGTAGCAAGTCCTCTCTTAAGATTTAATTTACATCCCTCAAAGAGCTAAGACTGTATTTGTTGTTCCTTACTAGAAGTAATTTGTCCAGAGTTTGGCAATTTGCACTTTCCAGTAGCTGAATACCAAATGTCAGTGTTGATTACAAGATATCTTACATTTTCTAACTGTGGAAGCCTGCTTGTAAATGTAGATGTGCACGTTTTCATGACAAATTTTAGCTTATGATTCTTCCACAGACATTGTGACTGAAATGCCTCAACCTATGCAAGCATCTTGCAATCTGCTGTACGCAGCATGCTTGGCTCCTCGACGTAGCCAAAAGGAGTGCACGTGCCTTTCTGTGCACACTGCACTAACCTTCAAACCTGTAGCATCGTACTACAGGCAGATTTAATGCTGCCTGAGCAACTGCTCCATTAGCCTCACATAAAAGATGTCAGCCCATTCTACCAGGTGAACATAAAAGGTCAAGGTACATAGATGTTAGAAAATACAATTCTGTGTGCCTTGTGCTTAGGCAGAGATGCCACCCTGCTGCCCTGAGCCAAATGCTTATATTCTGCCCTGTGGCAAAATTTCAGGGTGTTCCCAGCATTTTCTATCAGCCAGGTTTAGGTGGTGCCCTGCTCAGTAGTTGGATTTCTGATCTCCTATTTGAATGTGCTTCCTCCTATGCCTGTAAGTTTAGATTTTGGAAGTCACTGGAGGAGCAAGGCATCTCTGAGTCAAGCACTGCTTTCAAACAGGGAGCTTCAGTTCTCCTTATTGGATTAAACTCCTTGTTTGTGACTGAAAATATTGTAAACCCAAGCCTCTACAAGCCTCTGTCAAGGCTCTAGTTGTCCTGGAAATATTACCACCTTGTACTGCTGAACACCGTCATTTTCCAAAGCCTTTACCAACTAAATGTTTCAACTAGTCTCTGAGACTGTCAGATATTTGAATTGCATGAACGCCAAAAATCCAGATTTCCAAGAAGTTATGAATTTCTAAGCATCAAGTTTCTACTTTATATATTTCTTATCTTATTAAGTGCTGAAACCATGCCAGAAGTAGGAGATAAAACAGATGATGAGAGATGCAATTTTAGATTACATTATCTGATTTAGATTGTTCTAAAATACAGTACAATACTTTTAATGCTGCTGTTTTTATCAACAGGTGGACTTTAATTTTAATGTAACTGAAAAACAGTTCTGTTTAACAATTGATAGGGTTCAGTGCAGGATCTACTCCGATGTGTTATTTTAAATTGCGAGGTATTTTTTTCCTTAAGAGAGTATCTATAAAGGTAAAACAGTAATTGTAAAAATAAAATAGCGATTTTACTGAAATATATCCTATTAAATAATTCATTTGCATTTGAATACAGAACTACATTTAACAGAAACAATTTACAAGTGGCCATTCAGGCATTTTAAAAATGCATTACTGTAGTTTCCCCAAATGACGCGATACATATCAAAAGGAATGATCAGACGGCATTCAGAAATTCTATTAGCAATACTTTCAATAGCTGGAACAAAAGAGCGTACATGTAGTCTATATATCTTCAATGAAAGAGCTATGTGTTATTTTGTATTCAGGGCTGTTAGTTCAATAACCAAGGAAACTAAAGAAAATTACATTAAAATGAGTTAATGATACTTAAAACTTTTCTTGTTTCCCATTGCCTCTCAGTTCAATAACTTCTATCTCAACAAATGTTTTCTGCATATTGCTTTAAAATGAGTCTAATATTAGGGATGTCTAGGCAGCATCCATTTTGCTGGCTGAATTCTTTCTTCCTATCTATTTCAAAAAACTAACTTTTAAATCATGGTCCAATATCATCTGAATTTATTTCTCTACTGATTCAAACTTTAGCACAACAGGAGCAGAAGTAGATCAAAGCAATTGCTGAGAACTCTACATCTATAATAAATGTAATTTGGGGTTTTAATTAAAGCTAGTCAGTTCCCTGGACCTGGCACCCCACCACACGTGATTTGAATCTGCTGGAAGAAGCAGTCTTTGCCTTGGACCATTATTTTCCCATTAGAGGCTAGAGTCCATTTGGTGGGCACCTGAAGCAGGCTTTCTAATGCCATTATCCCTGAAAGGAGTCTCATCTGTGTGTACCACAACCTCTCTGTGAACCAAACCACTGGTAGGGGCAATCGAGGGAATCGTCTCAGTATTGCATTGCTGCCCCAAACCAACATGCTGATGTAGACAGAGCCTTAATGTTCCACTTTTTATTACTTTGATTTGGCAGTTCTGCTGTGCTTACCTCTCCCTGGGTTCACTGGGTACTGCTCTGTGATCCAGGCATTCCTCCTTTATCTGTGTCTCTGAGGCAATGAATCTTTTTCTTTCATTTTTTATTTTTTTTTTTTTCCCAAAATGAAAGAAGTTCAAAAAGAGGTCAACCCAGAAGAGCTGGTGGTAAAAAAACCCCTTCAGTTAAGTGTGAAATACATCTCCTTAAGCTAAAGAAGGCATTGAACCGAGGCCTTCCACCTCCACAAACTGGTAAACTCATCCCACTCAAATATCATTTTCACCGGCAGTTGTTTTGAAACAAAGACATGCCCTAGCCCTTCTTATTTTTCAGATGCGTTCTAGTGACCAGGCTAAGGACCACAAGATGATGTAAATCTCTCCATTCGATCCCAGCTGAGTACTGAAGTCAACAGAGGAGCAAAATGGAAGTTGCCTCTTCCGCAGCCCCCACCAGCCAGCTTGGGCAGCTCCCTGCTCCGGACCAGTGCGTTCCAGTTGGCAGTGCCTGCCTCTCCCCGTACACTGCAGGGTTACCTGCCTCACACATCGCCACGCTATCTTTTGTTAAAGACATGTAAATGTATCCAGGACTTTCTAAATCACAAATCATCACAGTTTATAGCCAGGAAAAAACATATTTCATACCAACAGGAAGCACTTGAAGTCTACAGGAGGTGAAGACTACAAGTTTATTTAATGTTATTGACTTCCTTATTTTCAGGAGTGCAAACAAAGCAAGTAACTAGAGTAAGATAGCATCTCTGCAGGTCACACCAACTGATCAAAAAGACTGAATAAAAGCACAGTAAGGTTGAACCAAGAAATACAATTTCAGACCTCGCAGTCCCTCTAGGAAGTAATACTGGTAAACTAACGTCTGAAGTCCATTCACTTTTTTCTCAGCTAAGAAAACAAAATGGAGGTGAATGGGGTATTTTCTAGAGTTTAAAAAAAAAAAGTAGAAAAAAAAGAATAGCTGAAAAAAAAGAATAGCATGCTTTCGTCCATTTGAATTCACAAAATCTAAGATGCAGTATAAGTCCCAGTACAATAGTCATTTGAGTATACCCTTCACAAATATATTAGAGAGGCAGACAGGGCACTAAAAAGACAGTATATAATCTGTGACAATATACAGAATCCCAATACAGTTAGTGTTGCCATACTTTGGAAGATACAAAGACAAAAGAAAATTTACACATGTATAGAGGCTTACAGAGATATTGGGAGACAGCAGAAAAGACAGTGCTCTTATGTGGTTCTACAAATCTGCAATACTTGTGCTTTAACAATAGTTGTCATAGATTAGCTTTAGTTGTCATCTGCTGCAAAAATCAAAGGAAAACTAGGTCAAGCTGTACTAACAAGCATATAATTGCCATTGTTATGTACAGGATAAACCCACCTCTGTTTGTGACTTAACTTCACAAAAGCTGCCAGGTTGAATCAGAGAGTTAGTCTGTTTTACTCAGTATCCTGTCTTGCTGTGATTGGCATCAGATTATTTAGAAAGGACCAGGAAATTCCAGCGTTAACAAATAGAGAATAAATTATTGATAGGACAGGTATTTCTTCATACCTCCTGTGACTTAATGACTGTTTTCTGCCTCAGAGCATAAGCTTTAAATATCATGTATATTAGGCAGGAGAAAAAAATAATGATTTGTAACTGTGAATTACAATATGAAATTATTTACACAAGGAAACATAAACATCCTGAAATGTGAATTTGATCCAAAACTGAGATAAAACACTGCATACTGTTTCAATTTAGAAACTTTTCATTCTGGGCTATAATTGATGTTAATGCGCGTTTCCTAAATAACTATAACATTTTATGGAACGTCTAGAAAATGATACTTCTTCATCTTGGTTTCTTAGATTCTCAAACTGATTATTGTGGCCTTGAAAGCGTAACTTTTGGGGTATCATGGAGAAATACGTTGGAGGTCCAAGCTGGGTATGAATATTCTAGACCTCCAGCTAAAGGAACTACTGCAAAAATGGGATCAGATTGCCTTCGGTGTTAGAGATGTAACCTTGAGTCACCTCCAGCTTAAGTTAAAGGCAAATAGAAATGGGTTACACATTTAGAAAGGTTTGTAAATATAACAAAAAGAAGAAAGCTACACTTAACCTACTTAGTTATTCATCAGTTTATGTCTTTTCTGCAGGCAATGCCAGCTTAAATACTCACAGTCTGTCTCATTGCATCCTGGCCTGTTTTCCAACACTGCAATTTCTGTCTCCCTCCTCATCCCAGTGTTCCAGCTCATAAATTTGTCCCTACATTAAATTGAACTGGGAAACTGATGTAAACTGAAGGAAAAAATATCTTTTTTTAAAAAAAGCTATCTAGGTTACTATGTTTAGCTGGATCAACTCCATAGCATGAAGTTTTGCTAAACACCGAATACGAGATTTCATAACTCTGCTCAAATTTTCCAGTAGACTTTATTCTGGACATCTACATGCAGTTAATGCTCCTAGTTCACTCCTAACTATGTTTTTATGCCCAATAAAAATAAGAAATAATTTTGCTATGGTTAAATCTGAGAGCAATTTTTTAGGTTTATCAAAATATAAGATCTTAAAGGAGCTATAGTTTAAGTACTTTATCCCTCAATTTTGCTTTATGACCAGACTTTCGGTTTCCAAATTAATTCACTTATGTCAAACCATATCAATCCAGAGTATGCTATGGGTTAAAAAGTGTTTGTAAGACTTCTATTTGTGAGAAAAGTTTAAATTAGAGGCTGCTTCTTGTGACCCTGGCAAGGCACTTTCCTTCCCCAAACCTATTTCCCCCTTGCCTGCAATAAGAGTTGTGATAAATATGGACCTTTACTAACCATTTAAGACTTGCTGCCAGCTCTGAGATCTCAGTATACCCACTATAAGAAAAGGGGCTATGACACAGCCAGAAAACCAGGTGGGTTAAACCAGGCATGAATCAGGCATCAATCAGGCAAGGTAGCATCAACTTTACCTGAAAGAAGTGGAGTTTTTTTGTCTTGTGGCCCCATGGCCTGGCAGGCAGGGATGTGGTTTGCTGCAGACCAGCCCTGCTGCGGTGCTTCTGGGGCAGGAACTGATGGCCCCAGGGGGGCTGACATGGGGTCCTGGGCTATGGGCAGGGTGGGACGAAGCCCCAGGGAAGATGATGGGAAGGGACAGGAAGGTCCTTAGTGCCCTCAAGGCCCTAACAGGACATATCAGAAGTGTGGTTCAGAGCAAGTCCCAACACAGTAAATACTTCACACCCTGTGTCCTGCACAGAGGTTATCTGCCTCCTCCCATAGCAAGAATAGTTAACATTGAACCTGGTCAGAAAATTCAGAGAAAATCTTTTCTTTTTGGAATTTTTTACTTCCTCAGAATGCAAATTTTTCACTAAAATAGTCCAATTGTGATGAAATCCCATTGGAAATCTGCCACCAGACAAGCTTTGAAACTTTTCTTGGTGTCCTGCCAGCTCATCTCCATGGGTCCTCAATAAAGCACCTGCTGGGTACCATGACCACAAGCTCTGGGTCTTCCAGGGGTTGCAGGACAGACAGAGAGGTGGATGTTCCTAGAGCCAAAACTCCATACTATTTCCTAGCAAATGTGAATATTCCTGGATTTTGATCCAAGTCAGAGTGAGAACAGTTTTCTAAACATCAAAATAGGCCACAAAAGAGAATAATCTTTAAAAAAAAAAAAAATAAATTGAAGAATGAAGGATGCTGGCAGAAGAACTTTTTTTTTTTCTCATCAAAGACTTAAAAATAAATGAATAGTTGTGTATTCTGGTTTGGGGGGGTTTGCATTAATATGCAATTCTTTGTTATTTTTCGAACATGTGTTTAAACAAATCTTACTTTTATTTATTATTCACATGAAGAGCTATATAAATCTTCAGACAAAAGAGAAGCAATTGATCTAATCTCTTTGGATTACTATAAATCATCTGATGGGATGTCATGTGAGAAATTTTACTAGTACAGCTGAAGAGGTTAGGGATTAATAAAATCCTGTCAGATGGAGAAGAGATTGACTTAAAGGGGAGACAAAAAAGGGTAGCTTTAAATATACAATCTGAGTCAGCAGAGTTTATCAGGAAGGCTCCTGAGAAGAGCTTGAGGCCACCTACAAATTCCACTGGTTCTGGCACAGGGAGTGGAAGTCTTCTGATGACATCTGGCGATGAGGGAAAGCTGAGTGACAGTCTCCATATTAGAGAAGATCAGAAGATTCAAAATAAGGAAAACACTGTCTGTCTTTGAGGCCTTACATTCTAAACATGCTATTTAAGAGAATAAGATGCAAGGTCATGCACTTAATACTGAGAATTTCTGCTCTGAAATGGAATTTATCAGTTGGAAATGAGAAAAGAGAATTCTGTGGCATTAGGTAATCATGGGATAACTACGATTCAACAGCATAGTGTAATGATAAAACTAAGTCCAATGATAAAAACCAAGTCCAGAATGTATCAGTTGATACGGTCCCATGGAGACAGAGAACCATTAATGTCATCAGACAAAGCTCACATGGAATGGTGGGTACGATCCCTATCACCTGTACTCAGAAAATATGAGATCATACTGGAACAAACACAGAGAAAGCAGAGCAAAGGAATGGAGATACTATCACACAAAGAGCAAATAACAGCTCCTTATCCTAGCCAAAGAAAGTGCAGGACAGTGCTGCTGTCAATGCATACAGCAGGAGGCAATCACTGCAGTGAGAAAAGAACTGTTTAGCTAAGGAAGAATATGAAATAGAAAGTGAAGGAGTATAAGTTGGCCATATACCCAGAGAATATTTAAAACTACTTAAAGAAAAAGTTAGTAAACATCAATGGCAAGCAGAACAGCAAAAGTAGCAGTAGATGGGAGGGGGGCAGTGGGTTGATTTTTTTTCAATTTTTAATCTTTTAATGTCAAGGAGTTTTTTGATAAATTTAGAAAATGTATGGTACTTCACATTTTCCTGCAGTAGGAACTGGACTGGACACCAGAAAGTCACTTCCAGTTAAATTTAGGGTGACATCCTATTATATTTAAAGTCCCAATCTAATCTAATTGATGGCCAAAGCAAAAAGGTAGAATAGGTGGAAATAACCTTTACCAAGAGCAAGAATGACATGGCACTCATAAATAAGCAGCTAGCCTGCACTTAATTTAGATAGAGTTGATCAAACTGCAGCTGCTTTATCTTTTGCATAAGAATGACAAAGGATGAAATACAATTTTGTGGGCACTGATTGCAACAAAACACATCTTTTTTCTTTTTCTTTCTTTTTTTTTTTTTTTATTTTTTATTTTTGAGTTTGAAAGGTTTGACAGTTGGGAGAATGAAGGGAATACATGGATACTTCTGGTCGTGCCCTAAAAGAAAGAGTTGCACTAGTGTAATAAAGAGTGTATTGTATTAGTGTAATAAAGGCTGTGTAAACAGTGCAATAAAGAGTAAGATTGCAGCCAATATTACTGTCAGTCTCATCATTCCAAATCAGCATAACTCTCTAATAACAGAGGTAGAAAGAACTGAAAATAAGGGCCAAATAATTTTAATGATAGCAAAGGCTTTAATCAACAATTTGCTTCATTAAACACAGAATGCATCTCAGCCTGACAGAAATTCAAAGCTGATTAAAAACAGGCCAAGTGGTAATTTAAAAATGCTTATCAAGGAAGAAATCAACTGAAAGTATAATTCTCAATCCTTTTATACGCGTCAGTGGGGTACTAATACATTTGTGCAAAAGCCACTTGACTATGTTCAAGTTAAACGAACTCAAACTGGGCCGAGAGAGATCACTATTAAGTGAATTTTTTAATTATTGGATAAAAGATAGAGCAGCTGAGCCTCCAAGCCTGCCATTCCATGATGATACAATACAGAAAATATGTTGTAACGTAACGTGACAAACTCACCCAGGTCTGCAAACCCTTGGGACAAATGTGGGTTAGAATTTCCTCCAGTCACGTCCTAAAGATCCTCAGAAGTTAAAATTGTTCAGCAGAAAAGACCTTT
This sequence comes from Balearica regulorum gibbericeps, assembly GCF_011004875.1. Classification (NCBI taxonomy): domain Eukaryota; kingdom Metazoa; phylum Chordata; class Aves; order Gruiformes; family Gruidae; genus Balearica; species Balearica regulorum. The sequence continues at coordinate 155,128,061 of NC_046184.1, read as the reverse complement.
CAAATATAAATTTGTTGTCATGGAGGTTGTATAGATATTTTTCTACAGCTCTGTGGCAAATTGCAGAAGTCATAACAGAACAATTAAGCTTCCTGGCTCTATCAGATATGCTAAAATCTGTTTTGAAAAAAAAAAAAAAAAAAAAAAAAAGCATTTAAGTATTTCATGGGAAGCCCTGGAACTATAAATAGGGGTATTTGTTTAATCATGTCACCCATGGAAAGTTTTTTTCAGTCACATAACAAAATAATAGGCCATCTTGCTTTCCATCCATGAAGTCATTCTTCTCCTAATTTCAAGCCCCTCCAAGATATTGCTAGATTTGCTAGGTCTCAATCTTTCTCTTCTAAGTAAATCTTATGCTGAAAGTTTTCTTTGACAGCTGCTTCTGAGGATTCTTTGTAAAGAGCAAAGATCTGGCAGAAACTCCACATTCCAAAGCCAAATTATTTCTTTAATTATGTGGTCAATCCATTGATACTGAGTGCTGTAGTGCTTCTGTAACGCATATTCCTTGTCTCATGTCAGGGCAAGACAAATATAATCTCTTTTGATTAATTAAAAAGAGAGGCAGGTAGAGCTTAACATTAAAATATAGAAAATATTTTAATATTCTCCATATTCTCATATTCTCCACATCTTTTTGATAATGAAAAGGACAAGAAAAAAATTCTTCAGTCAGCCACCTTATTCAGAAGACCGTATACCTTCTGAATAAAAAAATTATCCCTCCTTCTCTTCTGGAAATTTTGACAGTATTTCAACTATGGATGCAGTAGGACAAATAGAAATAAAGGATCATAAGTTAAAAACTTAAGTGTTTTGGAAAAAGTATAGCAAAGGTCCTTTAATGCTTCTCTATTAAGCACCACATGAAGGGTGGTGCTTTCGAGATAGGAGGAGAGAGGACATCATTCACTTTGCCAGAGGAGAGACACCTATTTTGCTATCTTCTCACTTCCTGCTTGGTAAACCTATGTCTGCAGTCCATTTTAAAAATTTGGCCATAAAGACTACAAGTAAAAAAAATAAATGAAAGAGAAGAGATGAAAGGACAGATTTTATTTTTCTGAATGTCTGAGAAAGAAAAGTTCTGAAAAATCAAGCACATATATTTTTTTCTTAGTAGAAATATTTAAAAAACAATGATAAATTATATTATTACTGTCAAAAACACAGCCATATATAAGTTAAATTATTCTTAAGTAATACATAAAGTTCAGAGTAATTACATGGGAGACAAGGCTCTACCTACCAAAAGTCTATATCTATTTCGGTATTTCCATCTGTACAAAAGCTGAACACATTTTTGCCTTCAGACAACGTGGGTGGTAGAAAGAGCTCCACAGGCTTCTCGTGCCATCTTCAGAAGAGTACTGCTTCAATGAGCAGTCCCAGTCCACCACTCAGGAAGGAGTTTACATTAGCAAAGTTACTGGAGCCATTTCTTGAGATGGTGATTATAGTTTTTTAACAGGCTGGAACACATACTATAGGAGGAATTGTAGCCTCAGATATTCTGGGACACAAAGTACGTCTCACGTATCTTCAGCAGTTCTATACCCAAAAAGCTTTAACACAAAGTATGTCAGAGTTCATTTTTTCCACAGAAATCACAAAAAGCCACATTCCCAGTAGAGTTTCCTCTAATCCATTTTCCTACCTAATCACTTCCAGTAGAGGCAAGAAACTACTGTCTTTTCTTTTGTGCTTTCCAGGCAGGTTACCTGAATGACTAATGAGAGCCATTGTGTTGGGCATGCAGGCAGAGATAAGACACAGGGAGCATGACTTAATTAGACCATATTTTTATTAACTTGCTTCATTTGGAAGCTGTCCACTAGTAATTCACGCTGCATTGGTCATCACTCCTTCCTTAATTGCCTGTACATGTTGCTATCATCAGCTTCAGATCCGGTCCCCAGGCTATTCTGGACGCCATTATCAGCCCTTTGCATGAAACCTGAAAAGGCGAATGAACTATTTGCAGTGTAGTCCATACTAGACACTGGCAGCTCCAGTAAGAGTCTTCCTCTTTCTCTTTGATGAACTAAGCCTATAGTAAGGCCCTGTTAAACTGCAGCAGATTGAATCTAGTTCCTGAAGCATGTAAGTAATTCCTGGTGATGATAGAGGGAAGATCTCACACGTAATTCTGCCTTGATCAACCTAGCTGTGAGAGAAAAATTCCCTCCCAATTAAAAAGAAAGACTTTACCATTAAAACTGGCCTTTAGGAATCCTGGGCCTCTGAGACCAGAGGAAAGTTCTGGAACAAGACTCTACCCTTGGTGGAGGAGGACCAGGACAGGAAGTATTTAAACAAACTGGAGAGGCGTGACTTTTCACTCTGGAGAAGAGAAGGCTCAGGAGAGATCTTCTTGAGGTGTGTAAACACATGATGAAGATGAGGGAGCAAGACTCTTCTCAGTGGTGCCCACTAACAGGACAAGAGAAAATGAACACAAGAAATTCCATCTGAACACAAGAAAAATATATTTTTACTGTGAGGATGGTCATACACTGGAATAAGCTGTCCAGCAGGTTGTGGAGTCACCAGCCTTGGAGATATTCAAAACCTATCTGGACAAGCTCCCGGACTGTTGGCTCTATCTGATCCTGCTTGAACAGGAGAGCTGGACTAGATGATCTCAAGAGGTCCCTTACAACCTAAATGTTTCTATAAATATGTGAAATATTTTCTATTTATGTTACAAATTGAACTGAGCAAACACTTGTAATGCACACAAACCATTCAAAGAATTTATACAAGATTTGATCCAGCTATGGTTTCAACTAGACGTGATAAAGTGGTTTTACATAGACACCACCAAGAAGGAGGACAAATTAGCTGGCTTTGTGTTGTCAAAACGACTCCTCTTCTTAAGCTAGCTCATATACAGCCATCTTTCACTATAATCCACAGAGTAGCTATGCCTTTAACTTTTGTGACCATTTTTCTTGTGCTTTAGGACCCCTGCCTATCAATTTTAGCAGAAGTCCCTTTGATGGAAGCAAGGCCAGACTTTGACTTGTGAATCTGATCACAGATGGTAAAAGGGCTGGATCTCCACTTTAAGTAGGCATTTACATCCACACAAAGTGAACATTCACTTGTAAATTACTGACAGCACCGAATGCCACTGCTTCAAGTACCAAGCTAAATTATCCACGCTAGATGTATGGCACATGAAAATCTAGCTTGAGTGTTTGTTTATGGAAAAAAACAGTAGTGATCAATTTGACTTATGATTTCAAACAATTTCACTAAATCAGTGAAGCTTGAAAACTCATCATTTTAAATTGGACTTGTTTTAGTTTAGCTGAAGTTGCCTAGGAATCAAAATTAAACAAGGCAATTCTAAAGAAAAATAAATCCTTCTATACATGGAATCTGTACTATTTTAACTAATACTGTTTTAAATTGGTGTAAACTCCTGTTCTGTACATAAACCAGCAAGCACTGGGAAAGAAAACTAGCAAAGACCATGGATTCTTTTACACATAAAGGAGAAGCAGTGTGGAACATGCTCAGAAGTATTTAGTTGTGCAGTCACTGACATTGCTTAATTAGTTCTTTCATGCAAATAATATTTTGTTAATAGCAAACAATGTGGACAGTTTGTTTCTTGCTGTCACAATGAATCAAAAACTAAACAATATTAGATTGTTTTTTTTTAAAAAAAAATGTCAGTTAAAGATTATTTTACTTAGGTCAATTTTATTTGTGTATTAGGAGCTTTAGATACAAGAACACATATACCTACACCTTCAAAAAGAGAGCAAGGTATGCAAACTAAAAGGGAAGATAGGGCCCGAACCCTGGAGTCCCTTACAATAGAATTATTTGTGCAAACAGACAGAGTTCTTGCACAAACATGACTGTACTTATTGAGACAGTGAACTGATTCCCAAGGTGTAGGTATTTATTAGAACTAGGTAATAAATTGCTGTTGCATTGGAACAGCCATTGTCAGACAAAAAGAATCAGACTCTGCTGTAGGTACCCCAGATGTGATGGACCAGTGGAGCCTTCTTCCATGCCACCTAGGTTAAGCTCTGTCTTTACCTGGGGCCCATTGTTTTGATGCTCCACACAAGACCCTGGCCATCGAACTCAACGAGGCTGAGTCAGAGAAGGGGGGGGAAAAAAAAAAAAAAAAAAGTAGTTTAGGCTCTCCAATCTCAGTAGTTGTGATTCCTCAACAAGAGAATTCCAGTGTACAAAGGCATGAGGCAAATTTAAAAGCAAACAGAAATTTAAAGAAAATATGTTTATATTTATGTGATATTACTCAACAATCCTGCTCCAAAATATAGTCCAAACATAACTTTATCTTTTGCTATGGCTGCACAGCCCTTGACCCCAGAACTGGAAGCTCTGGAGTATATGGTGCAGCAATGTTTAAGTTAGTTCCCCTTTTGGACTCAGAAATCAGGAAAGATGATTTTTATGAGATTGCTTGAGCTTAAAGTCCTATTCTCAACACTCACAACAAGCTTTGGTGTTTCTTAATTTAGTGCAAAATGTCTCTGGACCCCAGCTGGTACATTTGAGCTTACTAGCAGGTTTTATTTAACCCAGAGATCTTTACAAAGTCCTATATGCAATATAGATATGTCTAGGAGTCTCAGGGTGTACATGCATAAAAGAGAAATATAGTGCATTATTTCCACTGAAAACTTTCAGTAGTCAAATCAAATTCTCTCTTGAATGATTCCCTTTGAAATAGCAAAATGTTTTGAAAGCGTTTTCCTTGTTTTCTATATTTCTGTACTTTACACTTTGGTGATGATTCACTTTCTTCAAATAGCTGATAGAATTGCTTGCAAATGAATTCAATTACTTACTATTATTTAATTTAAAGGGGAAAGAACTTACCCTTCTGCTCACAGGTCTTATACTACTAGATATTTAAGATAAGCAATAAACATTCTGATACTCATAATAAAATCTGGAGAAGACTGGCAAACTGGTCTGTTTGGCAAGTAATTTATCAATGCAGGTTTTGCATTTTGAGCAGTCCTCAAGTGCCATTAACATGACAATTAAACACTTATTGATCAATACGCCTACTTACAGTGTTATCTGATGTTATCACAGTTTTAAAAATGTTATGAGAATGCTTACCAAGGGTTGTATGATAATACCACATGCTATGGGCAGCAGTGAGATTATGAAATCATAGAATCATAGAATGGTTTGGGTTGGAAGGGACCTCAAAGATCATCTAATTCCAACCCCCCTGCCATGGACAGGGACACCCTCCACTAGACCACGTTGCCTAAAGCCCCATCCAACCTGGGCTTTAAACTTCCAGGGAGGGCGTCTCCACAGCTTCTCTGGGCAACCTGTTGCAGTGTCTCACCACCCTCACAGTACAGAATTTCTTCCTAACATCTAATCTAAATTGACCCTCCTTCAGCTTAAACCCATTACCCCTTGTCCTGTCACTACACTCCCTGATAAACACTCCCTCATCAGCTTTCCTGTAGGCTCCTTCAGGTACTGGAAGGCTGCTATAAGGTCTCCCCGGAGCCGCCTTTTCTCCAGGCTGAACAACCCCAACTCTCTCAGCCTGTCCTCATAGCAGAGGTGCTCCAGCCCTCTGATCATCTTCATGGCCTTCCTCTGGACTCGCTCCAACAGCTCCATGTCTCTCCTGTACTGGGGCCCCCAGAGCTGGACGCAGTACTCCAGGTGGGGTCTCATGAGAGCGGAGTAGAGGGGCAGGATCACCTCCCTCGACCTGCTGGTCACGCCTCTTTTGATGCAGCCCAGGACACGGTTGGCTTTCTGGGCTGCAAGCGCACACTGCTGGCTCATGTTGAGCTTCTCATCAATCAGTACCCTGAAGTCATTCTCCTCAGGGCTGCTCTCAATAATCCATTCTCTGCCCAGCCTGTAGTTGTGCTTGGGATTGCACCAACCCACGTGCAGGACCTTGCATTTGACCTTGTTGAACTTCATGTGGTTTGCACGGGCCCACCTCTCAAGCCTGTCAAGGTCCCTTTAGTGAAAGGGAAAGCTTCAGTGTTGCCATTTCTTGACTTCTCTAAAGTAAGAATATGTAGGTGAAGAGCATACTTCCATGTCTGTAGGAAGCAGGTCCTTTTCTTCTGAGCCAAGTCCCAGCCTTTCAAACAGTAGCAATAGGCATCTGACTGTGACTCCTTGTCCACTCTCAGAAACTTTCATAATCAGAGGGGACTTTAGGTTTCCAGACAGGATTTGCTGCCTGATAGAAATCCAGCTAAGTCACTCCTGGAAAAGATTTTTGGCTGAGAACTGTAGTGAAATGGCCCTCTCCTCTGGAAGAATTAGAAGTAAAATGGAATGAATCATATTTTTCTCTATAAAAGTGATGTATGCAAAAAAGGATGTGTTTTCAAATCTTACAGCCAAACTTTGTATTTGCCATAGCTGTGAGTTTACTGAAGTAATTTAGAAATCAAGCACAAATAACAGCTATATTACTAGGGGAGTTCTGTAACACGGTGATCAGGTTTAAACAGCATCTTCAAGGGTGAGTCAGACTAGAGAGCCAAAACTGATAGCTTTTTAATTATTCTGCTGTTACTATGCTAGCATCACGTTCTTGATGTTATTACTGAACAAACTTGCTTTGTAGTTTCTGTGTGGGTTACTGCTAAGGGCCAGTGATGATCCAGCTTCTTCTTGCTACTAAAGAAATTGCCATGAAATTTCTTCCTGATGCCAAACACAAGCAGAAGTTTACACACTGATTTAAACTGATAAGAGACCTGAGCCGCCAAGCATTGAGTCAGTCATCTGACTGTATTGCCTCCTTCCTTTCCAGTGTGCTGTCACATTAATCTGCCAGTTTTCTGTTGCTTCTCATTATTGCTCATCTCCAGTGATGATGTGATATAACCCTACTGAAAGGGGTTTCAACTGTCTTTACTCTTTTTGTTTGTTTGTTTTTAATTTAATGAGACTTATCGAATGGCTTTTCTTGCTTCTTTGGGTACACGTACCTGTGAGTGAAGACCTTAAATGTGACAAGATGGTGCCTAAAACCACTATTTCAAATGTCACTGAAATTTTGGTAATCACATTGTACCAGTGGCTGCATTGTGCTCACTCCTTCTGCTCACCCTGTCTCTTGCATGATACGTCTCTGCCCTCTAAGTCTTAAATTACAAGCCAATTTCCAAGCGACAGACCTGCTCCAGCTACGTAAAGACTCAGTGCACGGTGCAATCAGCTGAAATTCAGACACACAAGATGCAGCAGAGAACTGTTAGGCTTTTGACAGATCAAAATGGTTTCAAGCCTTAGCAGGACACTAAACTGCCTTTCTCTGTTCGTTGTCTGCACAGGAGGCCATCACAACGTGTTGGGAGTAGGTGCAAGACCACTGTGTCCTCTCCCCTTCCAGGTGGACCCCCAAAGCAGATGGCCTTTCACTCTATGCACTGTGGGCTTCTGCCTCTGTAGCTCAGAGGGGACATAAGTCACTGTTAGGTTCGATGTAATAGTGAAACACCCTCAGATATGTGTGTGGATCTAAAGGCAGCTTTTTTGAAGCTGGAAATTCCAGCAGGCTTCATGTCCCTGATTTTCTTCCAAATCTTTGTCCTCTTAGTCCTGCGGGCTCCCAGCCTCCACCTGCTATCACCCAATGTAGGCGTTTCAAAAATGCAGTGTTGAAAACTGTGCAATGCACTAATAAATTTGGCCATATTTAACTGTGAACTTACCTCTTTTGACAACATGTTGCAACTAGCTTTACGGTGTAACTTGGCTGCAGAAACACAGAGCCACAGAGCTTAGAACAGGTTTATCCTCCCAGTTACTCACCACGTTCTGGATTTACAGAGAAAGCCTGTCATTGGTGACGTTTTAGCTAACCAGCTCGCAGCAGAAAGGGGTTTGTGCACAATGCTTGTTAGTCCCAGCACTGAGCCGAGCATAACACCTGGACTCAGAGGATCCCTGTTGACTTGATGGAATGACTAAGTTTATTAACCATTCTGAAAGGCAGAATTAGATTTTCTTTCCATTCATATTCTGGAAAATTGTGGTATTACTAAGAAAGATAAAATATTGGTTTGGAGCACTAAAACTGTTTTCTTTCTGGACAGAAAAAAAAAAAATTCTTTTATTAAATTGATAGGATATACATCGTAAAGTTGCAGTCTTCCAGCAGGGGACAAAAGCATCTTGTATAATGCCACCTGCACTGTTCTTTTGCCCTGCTGGTTGCTCTTAATAGGACTAAGGCAGAATAGCATAAAGTGCATTTGATTTCTGCATTTGTCTGCATCCTGCAATCTGCTGCTGTTCTGCAGGGTTCACTGCAGGAGACTGACAAAGCGAAGACCCTATGTTTAAGATAATTTCCCAAGTAAGCACTGTACTTTCTCAACTTTTATTTACAAACTAAACAAGGCATAACTGCAGCCAACAGGTCTGCACTCTGCAAACATTCTGTATTTATAGAGCCTCCCATTATCTTACCAAATAATGCAATTTTTCATCCTAAAAAGCAATTTCCAGGAAGCAGCATTAGAAAACAGTAACGAAAATAAGCCAAACAAACAAACAAATAAAAAAACAACCAAAACCAAACAAACCCACCCCCCCTCCAATTCTTGCCCTGGTTATCTTTGTGCTTGAGTTTCTGTACGGAAGCTGTAACTGATGATTGTAAATGTAAAAGTTCATCATAAAGTCTTTCCAAAGAAAAACCTGTTTAGCTACCTGTTATCTCACTAGTACAGAAAAGATATTATTTGGAACTTAGGTTCCCAGGTTCCTTACTGATCTGAACTGCCTGTTCTGGAAACACCTTCTCCAAAAGCAAGAATTTTGAAAATGAGTAATTCAGTGCTGAGTAGGACTCAGTAGTACCCTATTGCAGGTGCCATATCTGGAAAGGAAATGTGGCAAGAGTAATTCATATTGTTGGGTACAATTTATATGTGTGTGTGTATATATATATACACACATATATATTGGTTTCATTCAAAGTTGGCTTGAGTCAGATAAACAGAATGAAATGATAAAATGTGGGGGGAAATTTATTTTTTCTTTTTTTTTTTACTACACTTCTAGATGTATTGCACAGTCACTATACAATATTTCTGGCTTTCATATTTTACAAACTTGCGTTCAAAAGAGGCCTAAAAGTAGACAGGTAGCAGTTTTGCCAGGTCTAACAGGCAAAGGAACAGGTGAATACTCAAATCTATTCAACAACTGCAGTTCTCAGAAACAAAAGTATACAGCCCAGAATTATGTAATATCAGGCACAGGAAAAAAAAAAAAGTCTCTAATGTCATCTGAAAAAAAGTTTTGTCTAGATTTTTTCCATGAAGAAGAACTTGTCTTCCCATAGAAGTGGTGGGAAAGCCTGACTGTAACCTTGATGTTAAGTGACAGATGAGAGTCACTAAGAATGGCACTGCTACTAAAGTGGAAATGAAAATACTTTTTGGTGCACTTTAGCTATTAACACTAAGAAGAAACCTTGATTTCCAAATGATGGCTGCAGGTTACTTAGACTGAGAAAGTAACAGAACAAGTCTGTACTGGATTCCGTGTCCTATAGCAAGGTGTCATAAAAAAAGGGAGTTATCAGACCCTTTTGTGAATGGGCATGTGCTGGTAGAATCAGCTCTGAATGTCACCTACACTGTTCGGCAATCAATGCTCATGAATCAGAAACACTTACTGCAATGGCAAGTACCTCAGCAGACCTGTCTGGAAGTAACAGCATATGCAGCAAGACAAAATAATGTGCAAATAACATCTACTGTATTTTGTTTTCACTTCTTCAAGACTGTATTTTTTTTTTCATTTAAGTTTTTAGAAACAGTGCTTGTTTGTCACCTGAGAAGAAGCCCTCTAATTTACAGTACAGGTTTCTGCTGTCAAGATGAAGGCAGCTGTAGTGATTTGTCCCTTCAGCAAACTTTTTGGATTTAAGTGTTGCCCTGATAAATGTTCGTTGAAGGGGAAAAGTAAGTTGTAAAGGAAGATGTGCAGAGCTGTGAGGATGGGAGAGGAGAGCTGTATGTGCCAAATAAATAGGAAAAACAGGCAAAAAAGCAATTCCTCCATGTGAAAAAAAAACCCAAACAAAAAACCAAAAAAACCCTCAAAAAAAACAACAAACCCTTGAAATGCTACTATTAAGCTTCTTATTGAGATGGTTGTACTGCTGACTGCCTTTTCTGTGATGTCCCTAAATGTTGTATGTTTACCTGAAATCTCTACTGATCTTTTCTTTTAACAGAATTGGAAATGATAGGCTTGATGTTTAGTTACCAGGTGACATTTCTATTGCCTCTGTGTCTGACAGCTATGAACGTGCTGGACTTCTGCAGAGTAATGCCGTGCAAACATCCAGCCCTCCTGATGAGGAAGGAAAATCAGGCAGAACAGCTCACATTGTGGCTTTTTAATGCAGAAGGTTATTGGGTTATATGCATTCATAGGCTTGCCAAGTATGGCCCTGCTGATATTCTTACACCCCTCCCAGAAATCAGAGCACTACAAAGTACAGACATCCTAAAGCACAGTAAAGAGAGAAAATCCTGCAACATATATTTTTAGTAGCCTTAAATCTTCTTCACCAAAGCAAATTAAAGCAGTTAGTTAGATAGTCTTGTTACTGTTTCAATGATAAATGGTAAAATATAAAGCTGTCCTCTAGAGAATGTCAGGACACAGGAATGTTGTGCCCTGGGATTGTTTTCATGCAGCAGAAGAATCCTTGTTTGCCTAAGAGAAAAACAACTTATACCACCACAATTCATAATGAAGCTACCACAGTTTATAAAGAAGATTTTTCATCTGGTCTACAATCAGGAGTAAATTTTAAACATATTTTGCCTCATTTGAAATTATTTGAAATGTTTTACCTTGATTTCCTGTTCATCACTTTTTTTTTTTCCTCCTAATTTCTATCCTATTTCAAAAACATAGTACTAAATTGTTCTGAGATCAAAGCTCCTAAATTTTACACAGAGGTTAATGGCAGTACCATACTTTTCTTGATTTCAGCCAAGGTTTTATAGTATATGCAGATGCTTTCTTCTTGCAATCCAAGAGTACTGCTAAACTGCTAATGCAACTAATTCAAAATTTGGAAATATCAGAGTTATGTTTTCCTGTACATTATTAATATATTCTCTTTTTTCTCCTGTTTCTCATTTAAACACAGTTCCAGCTGGTGCCCGAAGTAGGCCTGCAGCTCTAAGCTTTCCATGGATAGGAACCGGCTAATCTAATCTCAATGAGAACCTGCTTGTTATGTCTCTCAATCTTCACGGCAAAATACATGGTCTTACATTTTATATATTAAACACTGAACTCAATATAGAATTATTACCTGACATCCCACATTTTCTTAAGTTGTTCAACACTGAAGTAGCTCAGCATTTCACCAAGATGCATTTTTTCACAGCTTCCACAGGAGGCAAGGAGTACAGGTACAGGGTGAAGCGTTGCAGTGTATTAGTTGTGAGTAGGGCAGGGAATATCAGGGAAAATAGAATAATTATCACATTCATTTCTGTAGGTGGAAAAAAAGTGAGTAGAAATAACTAGAAATAACTACAGTATTTTTCCAAATATCCTTTTTATGCCATAAGTTAGGGGTTATGATATATATTAATAATATTTAAAGCAATTGGCTGAAATGGGGTTTTTTTGAAAGATTGGTGTTTGATCTTTCTGTAAGTTTTGTATATCTTCCCATGCCATATCTCCAAGGCTTTTCCAAAACTCTTAGTATTCAATACATTCATTTATTATTTCCTACACATATACCATATACTATTTACTATACACTAGAATGAGAATTCTCCAGATATACTTGTCTATATGCAGTTAGACTTCCCAAGTATCCCATTACTTCTTTAATTTCAATAGATTTTCCCACATTTTCTTTTCATCTTAAGCAACACTTCCTTTTTAGCTTTTTGGAAAAGACTCGGGTTACAAAGAATAACAAAGATGTAAAAGAAGTCACCAAAAATACATTTATTCTTGAAATTTGGAAAATATCCGTATCTTTTTGCATGAAGAATGAGTGGTATAATGTTCCTTGAACTCTGATATCCCGTGAAATGAAGGGCTAGCATAAGCCAGGCTGGGAGGGTTGCTAGTAGTTGGTATCACCTTCCCATGCTTTCTTCTGCAGTGGGATAACTGCTGAGGCAACCCCTGTACTAAGTATGTTAATTTCAGCTTTGTGCAATCACTTTGACCTGCAGGAGGTGAATCATTCAGGCATTTATCTGCTAATCAATTCTGACATCTTCCAAGAACAGGCATAATTAATCACACCTCCCTTGGTTTTGTGTTTTCATAAACAACATTGTTCTGCTGTCAAGATCTCTTGGTTCGATATAGTTGGGAGCATGCCACCTGTGATTCAAGACTGCTTTCTTTCATGACAAAACATCATGTTGATAAAATAACCCTTTTATTCTAATTTAATTATACTATAGCTTTGTTTAAGATGATACCTATTTTGGCTTCCATTGAAGAGAAATAAAATATACTAATTCTGTGGAAAGAAAAAGCATCACAAATGCTGACTCATTCAGCTCTATGACCTGTCACTGGACACAGGAATAGGTTTTACCACACTGCTTAATCTTGCATTCATGCTTAAAATTCTGTGGTTAGTTTGGATAATGGAGTGTACTAACTGTTCCTGTGCTTCAATGTTATACATCATTGCTCTGGGAATGTTGATCTTTTTTATTCTAACTTCTGGTTCCAGAAAGCATTACCTGAGATCTTCCGTGTATTTCCAGAGGGAGATATATTTCAGGTGGTTTTGGTGTTTTTCCCAGCACTTTTTCTCCATATTTCCTGTCATATCACATTAGATATATCCAGCCGCACTTTCAGAACATCACATATTGTTTGATGCTGCATGAGGTATACAGATTTCATCATTTCCTCTCAGCATGTTACATTTCAATACCCCAGGTCTGTCTGATCTCAAAAGACTTATATAAGTCCTCTCTCACAATGCACTACATGGTAGCAAATCCTGAACAGAAGTGAGGATAGGGGGAGACGATCAAACTGGCTCTCTCATATGTCACTAATGGACTGTTTCAACTATCGAGTTGAATAGGTCTCGGACCTCTTAGCAACCAGTTTCCTGTATTCCACTGAAACAGAGCACTTATGCAATCTCTGGGGTTGCAAAATCCGCCATCAAAACTAATCCGGGTTAAAGATTTCCTTACAACCTGCAGCAAAAAAGGTCCTAAGGCACTTCACATGTCACAGGGTAAAAGTACACACATGCAGATAGGACCTGTGCAACTAATGATGCTACCCATACCCAGACTTACCTCACAGTAACGTCTTCACATGTCCATATAATGGGAAAAGCTGCAGGCTCCCTATGCACCTGTGAATAAAAACAACTATACAATAATCATTGAACCACCTTAACTGTCTAAGTCACATTGAGATATTAGGTGCCAATATGGTGCCCCTCTACATCTCTTGATACCAAAGTAAATTTGAAAATAAAGTCTTATAATTTTCTAATTCTTCCTGCTCTAATTAACGAGTCCAAGCTATTTCAGGATTTCCCCCTGCTTTTCAAAAGAGAGCATGCAGACTCATTTAAGTTGTTCACTTACCAAATCATCCCTGAAAACATGAACAGTTAAGAAACTACAAATTCCCCAAATCCATATATAAATTTACTGAATAGGTACTGAAAATAATGGAGATAAAGAGACAAATCGAACAGAGCAATTGTCAAACTAATTGGAGGGCTTCAATGTGGTGTTTAGTTATTCTATGCTGAAGGACAAAAAAAAAAAAAAAAAAGCAACTTCAGAATACCAAAAAGAATGTTATAAACATCAACTGAAAAGTTAAGCTATCTCCTAGCACCATGGAGCAATTGTAGTAAAATCATACAATCGTCAAATTGTAGAGCATCTTAGTTCATACGTGAAAACTCCTACATGTAGATATGGCTAAGAAAAAGGATATGAAATACAGAGCAGAAATCAATCACATCTGTTTTGACATTTCCGCTGAGGGATCCAACAATTTTAGACAATATTCGTTTTCAATGTTGAAAATGAGAACAAATAGCAGGATCCCAAAATTAGATTATATTTTGACCCTACTTTAAAATACCTGATAACCAGATACTTGAACAGAATGAAGGCCAGATACAAAAAAGCACCAAGACAACCAGAAGAGAACAAGCACAGAAGTCTAACATTCAAAAGCTATCTACATCAATAGGTATCACCTACGATTTTCTTAAAGCATCTGCCTCTCTATATGGCTAGATTTGCCACAATATTCTCTTTGAATTAGGCATTCAAATCAAAAATTCTACTCACGAGAGAGTTCCTCAGTTGTTGAGCTAAGTGGAATGGCACTTTCCACCCTGTCCAGTGAAGCTGATGCCCTTATAATCCTGAGCTGGATCTGAGGAATCCTGGGCTCTGATCCCCAAGACTCCCTATTCCTCTGGCACATAGACAAGATCACTTGTTACAGAGCTTGATATTCAGGTTTCCTTCACTTCTCCTCTTCTAGTCTTCTTTCTTAGCCTACTAAACTTCTTATTCTGTACTGCCTGGTTAAAATACTTTGTTAGGAACACTGGCAACAGCCCAAGCCTTGCAGAGCATTTAGTGCCGGAAGATACAACTTGGAATACTTATAAGGCTGAGGATATATTAAATCTAGGTCTGGGGATATATTAAATCTAGGTCCGGCGATATATTAAATCTAGGTCTCCCATTTGCTGTTCAAAAGCTATAAACATCAATAACTGCATTTTAAAAGAAAGAAGCAACTCCAGTTCGTTCTCTAAATGAATAGTTCTAGCCATGTACCTTCAGGTTTCAAGCCCCAGGGAAGAGAGAAATCTATCTGCAGCCTTCTCTCCATTATCTCATTTCCAGAGAAGATGGAATTTCAGAAATACCCCAGGCTTAACATTTCCCCTTTGCCTTGTTTCTAGGAGTGTCCTCACTCAGCAGCTCATAAATACCTTCTCAGGCATGCAACTCTTCAGGCATTGTATAAGGAGCTTAGGCACTCAATCCTAGGTTTTGGATTCCTTTGTGATAATCAAAGGTGTCTGATTTAGAGGCTCCTTTCACTTTATCACATACTGTACATCTGATAGGTATATGCACCTAAAGACAGGCAACATTGCCAGATATAATATAGACCCAAGTAAATTCTGTTCTGAGTAAATAGCAATAGTGTATTGACTATGTCCACAAAAAAGTGTAGTTTGGCAATTTAAATATCGAGCAATTTATTTACCAATGTAACATGAAGAGATCAGCTGCAGAAATAGATTGTTCCTGCGCCCTTAGGCTGTAAACAAGCTTAAAATAAAAATCAACTGTTTCAGGATGTGTGATACAGCGGAGACATAAATCCTGCAGAAATGCTTGAGAAAGCTATTCTTTTTTATTACATTCAGCCCATGAGTTGCCAGGTAATGGAGACAGACCAGCTGCATCCATCACTTTGTAGTAGAGGTCTGAATGATGGTGACTCATGAGATTTGACAAAAGGTCATTACAAAAGAAAGCATTGATTGTAACTTTAGGGAAAAAAAAGAAAAAAAAACCAAACAGACAAACAACAACAAAAAACAACCCTGAGAATAAGATCTATGTATGCAAAGACTCAAATGTGTGGTTATTGCTGGTAAACTGTCCTGAATTTAGCATAGTGAATGTATGACTGGATAGATGTATAAATGGGAAGAAAAACACAGGGATTCAGGTCCTAATTCAAGTGGTATGTACAATCTTCCAAAATTCCCATCAGTTTCATAGGGATTTAAAACCCTATGTAATTTTGAAGATCTATGTTGCAGCAAACACCTGTTTCTAACTTCTGCATTGTTCCATCCAATATTGATTTAACATCTAATTCAGCATATCCTTAGATCTGCTTCTACATTGCTGTCAATAGTAGTTATGTCCTGGCAGGAGTGTGTAGTAAAGAAAAAAAAAATCAACATTTATCCCAAATACATGTCTCTACAACAAATATGAGGAGGCTAATTCTGGTTTGTCTTTGAAATTTAAGCAACTTTCAGACCAGCCAGCTAGGGAAATAACATACTTGTGGTCATTCTGCTTGCAGGCATATCCATCTGCAAACCCTCCCTTCTCCCCAGTAACTTTTGAGTCTATTGATTGGTTTCCATGCTAGATACAAAAATAACAATCTCAAAGTAGGATGTTATGTGTTTCAGGAAACAGGGAAGAAGGTAAAAGAGTTTATTAATGATTTTCCTAAAAGAAAGGCTTAATCATGACCTTTCAAACATGACTACATACCCAGCATCAATATGTGATTTATAAATCATGAAAGGAGCATGACATGATATGAAGTCACAAACCATGATGCAGAAATTTATGGAAGATCCACCAATGTCAGGGTTTTCTTATTGAAAATTAAAGATCTATTCCAATGCAAACTTTGTATCTGAATTTAAGTGTGTGTGTTGGGTTTGCATGGCAAGGTTTTGGTAGCGGGGGGGGGCTACAGGGGTGGCTTCTGTGAGAAGCTGCTAGAAGCTTCCCCTGTGTCTGACAGAGCCAATGCCAGCCGGCTCCAAGACGGACCCGCCGCTGGCCAAGGCCAAGCCAATCAGCGCCTCTGTGATAACATATTTAAGAAAGAGAAAAAAACAGTTAGGGAGAGCTTTTGCAGCCAGAGAGAGGAGTGAGAAGATGTAAGAAACTCTGCAGACACCCAGGTCAGTGCAGAAGGAGGGGCAGGAGGTGCTCCAGGCGCCGGAGCAGAGATCCCCTGCAGCCCCTGGAGAAGACCATGGGGAAGCAGGCTGTCCCCCTGCAGCCCATGGAGGAAGGATGAGGGGGTGTAGCGATTCCACCTGCAGCCCATGGAGGACCCCACGCTGGAGCAGGTGGAGGCACCTGAAGGAGGCTGTGACCCCATGGGAAGCCCGCGCTGGAGCAAGCTCCTGGCAGCACCTGTGGACCCATGGAGAGGGGAGCCCACACCAGAGCAGGTTTGCTGAGAGGACTTGTGACCCTGTGGGGGACCCACGCTGGAGCAGTTTGTTCCTGAAGGTCTGCACCCCATGGAAGGGACCCACGCTGGAGAAGTTCGTGAAGGACTGTCTCCCGTGAGAGGGACTCCATGTTGGAGCAGGGGAACGAAGAGAGGAGTCCTCCCCCTGAGGATGAAGAAGCGGCAAAAATAACGTGTGACGAACTGACTGTAACCCCCATTCCCCGTCCCCCTGTGCTGCTGAGGGGGGAGGAGGTTGAAGCCAGGAGTGAAGTTGAGCCCAGGAAGATGGGAGGGGTGGGGGGAGGTGTTTTAAGATTTGATTTTATTTCTCATTCCTCTACTCTGTTTTGCATAGTAATAAATTAGATGAATTCCCTCTCTAAGTTCGGTCTGTTTTGCTTGTGACGATAATTAGTGAGTGATCTCTCCCTGTCCTTATCTTGACCCACAAGCTTTTTGTTGTACTTTTTCTCCCCTGTCTAATGAAAGAGGGGAGTGATAGAGCGGCTCTGGTGGGCACCTGGCCCCCAGCCAGGATCAACCCACCACATTGTGAAAGTAAAAATGTAATTGAGCATAGTGGTTCTATTTCAAAAATAGGTCTCCTATCAAGCGGGTTCTATGTTACTCCTCTGAAAAATCAAATTGGTGTTTGCTTTCTATCTATTCTGATAGTGGAGTAGGAACTCTACTATGTCTCCTGTGCAGCTAATGTTAAAATAGTGCCATACACATACTGCAAATGCAGGCTTCAGACATATCTGGCAGTGTATGTACTACATCTTACTTGCTGTCTTTTAACATTTATGTGGAATGAGCACACTGACAATTTTGGGGCCAAGCTTTCATAAAGACTGCACTCAAGTAAACAAAGGTGGCTGCATGAGCAATAGTTTTTCAGCCAGAATATTTTGTTTCTCTTGCCATGCTTGCTGTTTATTGGCATGCTAGAAGTCAAATATCCACTTAAGTTATTATTCACAGTAATACCAAAATAACTAGTACAAAAGCTAATGCCTTAATACAAACAGTAAATAGGAGTGAAAATGAGTACATTGATAACTACAGACAGCTTTGCCTGTAGGATCGAGCTTTCTACAGTAAAGAAATGGACAACCCACCTGCCATGCACACACAGAATCATCCTATCAGCTCAGTTTGCCCCCAGCTTCTGGACAGACACTTTGAAAAGTTGCAATGTTACAGCATGATGACAGAAGCAATGAAATCTCCATTAAAACTCATGGAGTTTGCTTGTGTAAAGCAGAAGGCCCATTAACAGATGAAGCTTTTAATTTTCTGGAGAGGAACATCCAGAAGCAGTAAGCTCTCCATGCCTGGAAATGTTGAGTAAAAATTCTACCTTGGGATTTCTCCATTTATGAATATTGGCATCCAAGATTATGTCTCCAATAAACAGCATTTCCTCTGCGTGTGATTTACTCAAGCTGGGAAGACTTTTTTATTAGGTTGCATTTTAATTTTTTATTCCTCAGGATAAATATCTGTCAGAGCACAGCAACACAGAAAATAAGAGTTTTCATCACATAAATTCACCTTTTTACTCTGTCTATTTGAATCGGTTCTTTAGGACTAGTAACACATTTGAGAAGAAATGATGGGGTAAGGCTAAGAACTCAAGAAGGGTGAGGCTGTAACTGTGTAAAGCTGTGCATCTACTGCAATTATTTACCCCTATGTGATAGTGACATAAGCAATCTGTTCCTTGGAAATTGCTATCCATTCATATGATGACAACATTTTTCACTCAGTATGGCAAAACTTTTACCAGAATATATTGTGCAAGGCTAAAGATTGAAAAAAAATCAGATTCCCTTTGCAATTCTGCCACAAATTGCATGGATAATCCTAAGAAGCAGTTTAATTTTTCCCACTTACCCATCTGTGAAATATGAATACAATTGTTTTCATAAATGCTAGCATGGCTGAAGATTTGTTTGCTCATATATGGGCAGTGCTTGTAATCTTTGGATAGAAAGAACAGAGTAAAAGTTATAATATCATTACTGCATAATAGCAGGAAAATTTCTAACTCGTGTAAAACCTGATACTTCAGGTACAACTGAACTACCTACAACTAGGTAGAAAATTCATGCCTGAATTGCCACCTCCAAGTCAGGAATCTCATTTACTATATTGTCTCCTTTTCCAATCTCTTAGATTTCTGACTCGTTTTATTTTTAGTACAGCATTATTTTATTATTATTATTATTATTATTATTATTATTATTAAGAGGCCTAACTTATGACCCCAGAACTCAGGCCAGGTGGCTCCCTGATATGCAAAGGTACAGCTGGAAGGGACACTCAGGCATCCAAGTGCACTGAGGTTCAGATTCACAGATTCACAGAATCACATATTGATAGGCGTTGGAAAGGACCTCTGGAGATCATCTAGTCCAACCCCCCTGCTAGAGCAGGATCACCCAGAGCAGGTTGCACAGGATCGCGTCCAGGTGGGTTTTGAATATCTCCAGAGAAGGAGACTCCACAGCCTCTCTGGGCAGCCTGTTCCAGTGCTCTGTCACCCTCAAGGTGAAGAAGTTTTTCCTCATGTTCAGATGGAACTTCCTGTGTTCTCGTGTGTGCCCATTGCCCCTTGTCCTGTCACTGGGCACCACTGAAAAGAGTCCGGCCCCTTCCTCTTGACACCCACCCTTTAGATATTTATAAGTGTTGATGAGATCCCCTCTCAGTCTTCTGCAGACTAAACAGACCCAGCTCTCTCAGCCTTTCTTCATACGAGAGATGCTCCAGTCCCCTAGGTCATTACCTACATCCTGAGAGAGGGAGAGTGCCTGCTCACATTAAGTGGACAGGAGAAACTGGCTGATGGCAAATCTTTTAATGACAGCCGTCTGCTGACCTCCTTCTGAGCATTTGTTTAGTCAGAACTGTTCTCTGTCAGAGAGACAGAGACAGCATCCAGGTCTCTGTCACTTTTAGTTAAACACAAACATGGATTTTCTGCGTTTAAAATTTAGGTAGAGTATTTACAGAAGCAGATGTGCAATTTATGCATAGGTACCTCAAATTTACATCTGAAGTACATGGACTGTGCATGCCTAATGATCTGCAATAATAATGTTATATCTGACCATACAGTTGATTCGTGTGAGTAATTCTGGTGGCTGTGCTTTTGAACTAAGCATGTTAATGAAAGGATGGGCTACAAAATCACATGCAAACAATATTTTACAATTTGACTCAAAAGGTAAGCATACATGTAAGTACACTATTTAAAAAAGTGTTATTAAAACATATGGGTGATAGTTCTTGTGTAAGCATACATATATAAATACCCTGGTTTAAAGTGTGTAGGATGAGTAATCAGACAGTTTTTTTCTGGATGATTGTTGCATTATGGATTGATATTACATCATCACTGCTCCCTCTCGATTACAAGAGTTGATGTTTACCACTGGAATGAATAATGAACTTTTTTTTGTTTTTAATGCTTACCATAGATGGTTTACTACACATGGCACTACCTATCCCAATTTAAAAATTTAAACACCATGAAAGTAATCAAAACACAAAATGTATGTCTAAGTAGTTCATGAAAAGTTTGTTATTTCTTGAACACACAATGATAGGTTTAATGAAGTACACTTTGAAAGAATGGTGGATCAGTTCTCCCCACTTACCTTGTAGCGATGGAATGATTCCCAGGGTATATACAATAGAATACCTATGCTAATCAAAATAAGCCATTAAATCTCTCTGTCCCAAAGCAACATCAGTTAATAATTCTACATTACTCAAAACAGTGTTTTCTCTGAACTATTCTTTTTTTAACATATGTTATTGGAAGGAAATTCCATGATCCCTACTATGCAGTACATTCTATTGCTTAGAAAATATTTGTTACTGTCTAGCTGGACATCTGCAAATGGAAATGCCAAGCTATAGACAGAACTTTCAGAATTCTTAATTACGCTGAAGGCAACTGCAAGGTTCACTATTTCTGAAGGTATCTAAATAGGATCAAGAAAAATAACAAAAAAATATTACACCATGTTGATCAACCTGCATCTGCTTTTTTAAAAAATGTTTTTATAATGTAAAATAAAGTTTAGAAAGATTGGGGTTTTAGGATACTTTAGCTTTTGTCAGTTCTATCAGTAATATATTTCAGTTTCTGTGTTATTATAGCAGGTTTTCAATAATCCTGTACAATAGACAACAGAAAAGTTCAGAAGACACAAACCCCAAGAGTTAGTTCACAGTGAAGAAAAAATTTACCTAGAAGTCAAATGAAATACTTCTGAGATCTAACAGGCAACCTAGTTAGTATAGCAAATAATGGTGACATAATAAATAAATAAGAAAAGGAAGGATAGCTGATAGAAGTGAGGTCAGAACTGAACAGAAAAAGGGAAAAGAAATGCGTACATATCCACTGAAAACATAAGTATGCCAATAGCTTTGAAATAGTTGCATAACTTATGTATCCTCCATTCTTTTCAGTAGAGTTAATTTTTATTATTTATTTAAAATTAAATTCCTAGTGTTAACTTGTATAATAATTTATAGCTTTTGAGTTTAAAGATTGTCGTGGTTTAACCTGGCTGACAGCTAAAACAACCGCCCAGCCTTTCGCTCACTTCCTGCTCCCCACCATGGGAAAGGGGAAAGAATCGAAAAGAAAAAGGTAAAACTTGTGGGTTGAGATAAAGACAGTTTAATAGGACAGAAAAGGTAGATGATGATGATGATGATGATGATGATGATGATGATGATGATGATAATATACAAAATGAATTATGCACAGCACAATTGGTCACCGCTCAGAACCCATACTCAGCTAGTTCCTGAGCTACCCCGCCTCCTGGCCAACCACCCCAGTTATATACAGACCATCACATCATATGGTATGGAATATCCCTGTGGCCAGTTTGGGTCAGCTGTCGCAGCTGTGTCCCCTTCCAGGTTCTTGGGTGTCCCTCGTCTTCTCGTTGGCAGGGCACCATGAGAAGCTGAAAAGTCCTTGACTGCTTGGTAACAACTAAAAACATCAATGTGTTATCAACTTTATTCGCATCCTAAATCCAAAACACAGCACTATACCTGCTGCTAGGAAGCAAATTAACTATCCCTGCTAAAACCAGGACAAAGAATTAGTTGACTTAACATAATCATTAAACTAAAAGAAAAAATGAAATAAATATTTTTAAAAATCCAAATTATATAATCTACTGATTCTGATCACTATTTTCTATTTTATTTTGTTTTTAATTTAGCTTAAATATTATAGTATAAGTTCCCTTATTAAAAACACAGGGGAAAAAATGTGATCTCATATTTACTAGAAAAAATTGCGAGTGATTTCTTGTCATACTGAATGCACTGTATATAAAATAATCTGCTTTCTGTCGATTTTTGGTTTTGAAATAGGCCTATCATGCTTATTTATATCAGAATGTTGAGATTCTGCTCAGAGTTTTTATTGATCTGGTAATGAATTTGCCTGATGTTATAAACCATTAGTTTATCATCTTTTTTGACAGTAGAGTACAATATGCCCAGGAATCCTTAGTGAGAAAGAGATATCATTTAATGCAATTATATCACACCCATTTCAGCGGCATTTCTATGGCCTGAGCAAGGTTGCCATAAGAGTTTTGCAAATATTCAAAATTCTGATCTTTTCCTGATACTAGAAGAAACAAAAAAAATGTAGACATTTTCTTTACATCTTGCTAATTTGAAATCCATCACAAACAACTCCTTACATGTGTATTGGAATATATGTGATATCATCACTGTTGGCTTCAGGGGTTATTCTTCAATCTTCCCTCTAAATAACAGCATAGACCTCATCTAGTCTGTAATCTTTGCCAGTTTGTAACATTTTTTCTGTGTGGCATCTTTCTTCAGTGTCTTTTAATGTGGTCTGCCAAACTTATTGAAAGCAGTCCATGGCTACTGTCAAGAAGAGGTTGTAATTTGTGGAAGTAGACACTATTCTGCACTACAGGAGTAAGATGCAGGTAGATGGGGAAAGCAACTGCAGCTACAAATTAAAGGGATTTCAGCCTCTGTGGCAAATTCTTGGTGTGCGCTAGAGCTGACTTGTGCCAACAGAGAGATAAGAGAAACATTGGGAGAGTCGATCGCATGGCCGGAGATACAAAGAAGACCCTTACACAAATGCTGGAGAGATAGTGGCCAAGGAGGTGGCAGCTGTAATTTGTTGACCTGTCCTGAAGGGATCCTGATTTCTGTCCGCATTGCTTCTTTCCCAGCAGGAGACAGGTGGAAGCACGTCTATTATCTCTGCCAGCTTCTGCTCCCTGGCCTTCTCAGTGAACACTGCAATGAGGATTCATCTGTTTCTTCCCAGCATTGTCCACCCTTATGTCAATAAATTATCCTTATCTGTTAGAGTTCCTGTCGTCTCCTTTGCTGACCTTTTGTTCTCTATTTACTTGAAACATTTCTTATCATTTATCTTAACCTCTGGTGCAATCTTCCTGTCATTCTCTGCCTTTGCTTCCCTCTCCTTTATTTCACAGTGGCTTAACTTCATTTTGTAATATTTCCAGTCCTTTGTAGTTTTTGGTTTAGATCTTTTGAATGACCCTCTTGTATTGAGAACTTATTGTAGCTCTTTCTACATTGACCTTTCTGGCCTTTTCATTTTCTTCTTTTTTAAAGGCAGGAGAGGAAAAAAAAAAGAATTTATTACTACACAGCTAACATTCTATTTACAGGTAGTAGTCAATTTACGAAAGCATAACCGTTGTGTGAACCACCTTTTTTTTTTTTTTTTCTTACAGCTTTTCTTCATTCCAGAACTCAGGGAAAGCTGATAGTTGTTACATCTGGATTATTTTTATGATCATATAGAAATAAATATATGATCCTTCACCTTGAACCAGGATGCAGTCTTGAACAATGGGAAATAAATCTATTTATTTATTTATTTATTTGATCTGGGGTTTGAAGAAGGACGTTTTCCCCCTCTTTTCCACTTTGCTGTTGGAAACAAGATTTCCCAGATATAGGTGATTCTCACTAGTATAAGTCTGCAAACATTTTCACTCAGTTCACTCTACATGAAGTTCAAACTTTGAGCTATCACAGCACTGGCTTTCTTCAGCTGATACAGGAGCATAACAAAAGTGTATACTCAGTATTCACAGGACTCATTAAATAACATGTCACCTTAATATATTTAAATTCCTATGCCCACTGTCTTTAAAAATGTGTATGAATACATATAATTAGTGTAACTAGTTAGACTTAGACCTTCAGGTCTTTGACAGTCCCTTGTTAATTTCACCTTAGTGTGTCTAAACAGTGACAACAGGTATTTCTTTCTTGAGACGTAGATGTCAGCAAAAATGTCAAAGTGATATATTCAGACATTTATCTGTAATGCCTTGCAGTAGTTAGTCTTGGGAGCCTTATTTTCTTGGTTTCTTCTTTTTCCTAATCCTCTTGTATATCTGTGTTTGCTTCTTTTTACTTAAATTGTATAATCATTTTCAGTCGCAAATAGGCAAATCAGTTTCTTCAAAAAAAGTTTTTCTTTTCAGAAACCATTTCAGTGGGGGGGGTTTTGCTCCAAAACAGGTACATAAACATGTGGTATATAGACATGAATATGACATTAATGAAAACACTACCACACAGCCAGAAACTCTTTAAATGCCTGTCATTGCTCATTATGTAGGGCTAGCGCCTCATCACTGGTAATAGGCCATGATAATTCAGAGAAGCATGTAAACACTGCAGACGACACAAACCAAGCTGGTATTTTACGTTTGCTATAACACAATCTGAAGCACCCTTTTTCATGTTTCCCCACAATGCCTATAGACACTATTATGAAATATCTAAAACAGAAGAAAAGCTACCCCCTCAAAATCTGCATTAGTATTTCTGCTCTTCAGAACAAAACTTCCCTCTTCTTATTTTTTTTCCTCAGGATTCTGTTGAAAGCTTTAAAGCTATCCTGCCATTGTAACACTGTTCTTTACTCATGCTGTTTCAGAAGACTGCATACACATCTAAGGTCTGTAATTGCCCTAATTTGATGCTCTATACTGTTTCAAACTCTTTGTGCATTTACATTGTACATTACATTTACAATGCACCTCTGCATTGTTTTGTGTTGCAAATTGCAAATTTTCTGGATTTCATAATACATGCATCTTGCTTTTACTATATTCTCAATGCATACACTTAACATTTTGACTTTTTGTCAGGCTTTTTCCCCATGCGACAGTTTTTGTTCTTTGCTCCTTCATGGCCGTTGCACAGATTGCTATAAGGAACTGCACCTGCTGAATTCCCAAAACATTTTGAGCTTTTGTTCACTGACCAGATCCATATTCTGACTTTGCTTTGGAGTATGCAAATGTATCTGAAATGTGAAACCTCTCCTTCATATGCCCTGTCTTAAAAGCTGGAGTCATTATTTCAGCTCTCAGTCCTCAGTCCGACCTCCTCAGTTTCTACCTCTTTGCCTGAATACCATGCCCCCCAACCACACCCCCAAAACCCGCCAAGTTTTTACTTCACTAAGTCTTGCCAAAGGCACCTAGCACCAGAGGCTAGGTGCTTCACAGCAATTCTAAGCATACTGAGATAAAGAGGCTCTACACAGAGCATTAAAGTTAATTCCTAAGAAAGAAAAAGAATTTAAAATAAACTTTATAATGAGATTTCCTTTCCTTTCCAGTGATTTCTTCTGTCTTTTCATTGGGCTTCAAGGTACATCTCTAATCTTAATTGTTTAAAAAAACCCCTACCTTTTCCTCTCATGTTAAAACATCTTACTTTTTTAGTTCTTTCCTTGTTCTTCATTTATCACATACCTTTTTGTCTCATTGCTAATAAGTGTCCACTCTTTTCATTTCTTCCTGCTAACTTGAAATAAGAAGTTTTTACGTTTGTTCTGTCATTTTAATCCATAATTCTACCTTATGAATAGGCAGTCAGTAGAATCTATTTAATTATTGACTCTAGACTGATACATACTTGATTCAGTCCTACTCAGCCACCACAAATCTCTAAACAGAAATTCTGTAATCTGAAAATTTTCATTAGTACAGCTTTATAATTGTGACCAGAAGCTGAGCAGAGAGATTTCCCAGGTAGTAACAAAAAACTGGGGAGAGTTCAAAACTAATGGCTGTACACGAACTGATTTCCTTTCCAAACTAATGCATACAGAAACACTAATAGAAGGAAAGTCCTTCATATCCTGCAGCATGTGTTAATATTTTGAAACAAGAGAAGCAGCAGCATCTAATTACACTGTGTTTCAGGGATCACTTGTCCTGTGCTCTGAAACCTGCAGCTTAGTTATACCAAAGGATGGCATTTCATTTCCTTGATATCAGAGTGTTAGATATTGGTTCTCTAATTAAACAATTCCCTTTCTAATAAAAAAAAAAAATAGTAAGTGTGAATTGTTAAAGGTAGCTGTACGAATTGTCTCTGCAAAATCATAGAGAAATTAACAATTGCATAACACACACTTTGCCTCATGCCTGTAGCTTACAGAAAAGTATCTGAAAATGTAATTTATCACAGTAAATGAACGTATTTTGAGAGGGTCAGCTGAATATTAATGAGAAAGTTGCCTTCACAGCACAGTACTTATTTTTACTAATGCCTTCCTTAAGACTTACTTTTGTAAGGTATTTTTTAAAATCCATTTTCATTAAAGTTCTAATTCTTTATACTCAGTTTTATGATATGCATATATTTTAAACTATCCTTAAGTCCAATGTTCCATTACATTCAATGCCAGTTTTGTCTTTTGGATTTTAATAAATTAATGATACCAATTTTGTTGCAAGGAAAAATGAAAGAAAGGGATGGAATAAAGAAATAACATTCAATTGCTTTGTTTAGAGGAATCACTAAATTGTCATTTTAGGCATACACTACTTTGTGAGACATAAATAAAAGCACTGATTCTAGGAACTTACATACAAATTCTGAGCATCTCTTTTTAGGAGAGTACACTAGAAAGTTCAAGGTAGCTGGCAAGGCAAGAGGCAATATCGTAAGAAACTAGAAAGAAATAGACCTTTCTGTACATTTCCCAAGTGTTTTCTTTTAGTTCAAACACAGTGTTGCAAAACACTAATGACAATTGCAATTAATGTTGCACAATTTGAGTTTATTTGCCCCAACCTTTCATTGAGCTGGGACATCCTCCTAAATCCATCGTGCCATATGGCCAGGCGAATGACTGGATCGTTTACGTGTTTGCCAAGCTGTCACAAACCTCTGTTTGTGAGGTATAAAGTAAAAACTGAAAAAGACTGAGAACTCATTACTTTTTACAAGGCACCTGACACAAATGCTGACATGTCCATCATGCTACAGCATGACAGAGTTGTATACATTAGTGGAAGCCAATCTAGTAAGAACCAACAAAGACATTTTTTCTCACTGGAGTTCCTCACTGGTCTACTTTTATTTAGTTTGAAACTCAGCTGTCCTCCCAGCTCCCTGATTCCAGTTTCCTTTTAAGTCCCCTTAATTAACACCAGGAATTAAGACTTGGCATTTATTTACTCTGAAACCCTATTGAACAGTGATAAACTACATCAGATTGAAAAGAGACAACTATTCATTGTCTTGAATAGTGACTATTGAATATTTGATGTCTTGAATAAATTCTTTGAATAGGGAATAAAGCAGTAAACTGCACCAGTCTGTTGTTTTGTCAGGGAGGAACCTAATATAAGTCAAGCAAGCTGAAACATTTTAATCTCCAAATTTACATCTAAGATGTCTTTCAGAATTCCATCAAAACATGCATTAAGGTTTGCCACTGGTAGATGTACTCAGTTTTAAGAAGAAATCTTTTATTGGCTACTTATCTTACCTTGCTATGTTTCCAAATAAGCATGTGTTTTATGCATTCTAACTTTAATCAGGATTTTTCCTTAAAGGAAAATCACTATGATCTTTGAAAAAAATTTTCTAGTGTTCTTCAGGTATTTGATTTTAAAAGTAGTAAGCCAGGAGAGGGAAATAGCTGCTATGCTCTTACCCAGAAATTATACTGAAGGGTTACAGAAACTAGACATCTTCTTTTGCACCAATTACTGTGTTAAAAAAAAATTGTTGCTTCACACAGCCTAGTGGATAGAAGGGCATCAAAGAGAGGATAAGCTCTGCAGACTGGAACCACTGACCCTATCTGGAATGACATTCAGAACTGAACTTTGGGACAAAAGACAGTGAATAGAACTATTGGGATAAATATCACATAATCATAGAATCATAGACTCATAAAATCATAGAATGGCCTCGGTTGGAAGAGACCATAAAGATCCTCTAGTTCCAACCCCCCTGCCTGGGCAGGGACACCCTCCACTAGACCAGCCTGGCCTTGAACACTTCCAGGGATGGGGCATCCACAGCTTCTCTGGGAAACCTGTGCCAGTGTCTCACCACCCTCACAGTACAGAATTTCTTTCTAACATCTAATCTAAATTGACCCTCCTTCAGCTTAAACCCATTACCCCTTGTCCTGTCACTACACTCCCTGATAAACAGTCCCTCTCCAGCTTTCCTGTAGGCCCCTTCAGGTACTGGAAGGCTGTTTTAAGGTCTCCCCGGAGCCTTCTCTTCTCCAGGCTGAACAACCCCAACTCTCTCAGCCTGTCCTCATAGGAGAG
Source organism: Balearica regulorum gibbericeps (assembly GCF_011004875.1). Classification (NCBI taxonomy): domain Eukaryota; kingdom Metazoa; phylum Chordata; class Aves; order Gruiformes; family Gruidae; genus Balearica; species Balearica regulorum. The sequence goes on along the minus strand of NC_046184.1, from coordinate 155,099,337 downwards.
GTGCTCCAGCCCTCTGATCAGCTTTGTGGCCCTCCTCTGGACTCACTCCAACAACTCCATGTCTCTCCTGTACTGGGGCCCCCAGAGCTGGACGCAGTACTCCAGGTGGGGTCTCACAAGAGCGGAGTAGAGGGGCAGGATCACCTCCCTCGACCTGCTGGTCACACCTCTTTTGATGCAGCCCAGGATATGGTTGGCTTTCTGGGCTGCAAGCGCATATTGCTGGGTCATATATATATATATATAAAATACAAAGTTGTTGCATTTTTGCATCTGAGAAAAGCAAATGTGTACTGTATCATGTGTGCTGTAGTCTGAAGATCAGGAAAATGGAGGCTTCACAGTAGGTAGAAGCAACAGTAAAAATGGGAGCCATTAACAGGATGGTTGATGGTGAAGAAAGGCAATGGAGAGCGGTGTCAGTAAAAGGAGGATGCTGAGCAAAAGCAGCTTCAACAAACTGAGGTGAAAATTTAAATTCTTTGAAGGACAAAGTGGCTTTTTAAAACAGGTAATTTACAACCAACTAGCATTCTCTTTATGAGGAATTCTGAAATTGTTCATAGATTCCCAGAAAAATCTGTTTGTTCCTCATATCTGTGAGAGGGATAATTTCTTGACCTAGTGTCAGCAAAAGCAGCAGAAAGGGATTCTTTTGTGCCCTATAAAACATACTAGTGATAAGGGGGGAAAAAAAAAGATATCTAGCTCAGCAATACCCTCTGCTTTCTAAGCATGAAATAAATCTTTATGAAATCATATAAGGAGGGAAAACTTTTGTTATTAAAAATATTTATTATTCTTTATCCAAAAAAGGCTTCACTGCACAAGTTTAGGGACACTAAGTTCTAATGAGCTTCCAGATAGACCCCTATCTTTCTGTGAAAGAGCTTTGAAGAGCTTTCGAGCTGAAAGTTCATTCTGGCTGTTACCATGCAAACAAACACACCACATCTTGTGAGTCATCCGACAGAAACAAAACTTTGATTGTAATGTAAACAAATTTCTACATCTGTTTATTTAGCCCAAATGGCTTTATTGCTGCACCCAGAATACTGAAAATCCTTTTTGCGATCAGTGACCTTTGCTCATAGCACATGGGATCAAAGGTATCTTCTGCACAGTTCTCTTCAGAGTTAAAAGAGATCTCACATCAGGATTTCTTGGATGACTACGTTGCACATGGAGTGAACTAAAAGACAGCAAAGCTAAAACTGTTTTCTGCTAATTTTCATTCTATCAACATAAAGGAAAGAGTAGGTGTTTTGAGAATGGAAAAGAAACTAGGTAAACTGAATGTTTTCTTATTCTCAAGAAATGGCAAGAAAGGGCCCCAAAACTAGGAAATGAAAAGAAATATATTCTAACAAGCTTTTTTAAAAACACCAGAAACACAGAAGTTAATGCCATATTGACAAGCATGGACTATTTTTAAACAATTTTCATGGCTGCTGCTGTGTTACTTCTTGTATGTTCTTAAGTGTAGGTCTAAGAATTTTTGTGAGATTAAAAATTAAACTAACTCATTATGATGTTAAATTTTAATAATAAAGTTCATCCTCCAGTCTAAGCAATTCTATCACATATTAACTTAATTGCTATAACTGCTTAATATTACCATGCATCATTTTGATTTTGTAGCCATGGAATAATTAGAAATACTGATGCTATGAAACCAAATTGTGATGAAACACTTTTTATAGGATTTGTCTGCATGCTTTTTAAGTATAGTATAAATCATAGCTGTAAACCCCTATCTTGGATGTATGGAATGTCACAGAATGTTCCTTATTAATACAGAGCTGCTTCTCAAGCAGTTATGCACTTACAAATCAGGCTAAGGCAAGAACTTTTGCAAAGAACTCAGTAAACAGTGTATTTGTCTAATAATCTCCAATAATACTATGCTTGTGGGCAGGATTACAAATTGTGAGGAAAAAAAACACAACAAAAAACAGATGAAGGGTTGGAAAAGAAGATAAAACATGACAACAATGGCACTGGTCCTTTCAATTTATTTCACTGAGATTTCTGCACTTTCACAAAGTTCTTTCCCTTAATGTATTCTTCTATACATATGTATATGTAATTTCATTATGTTTCTCTTGACTATGAGGCATAAGAAAACCTTTCAGAAAAAGGAGGTCTACTTTCTCTGTATAGAGTATTGTCATTTAGGCAATATTTTGTCCATGTTTTTGCTTACATTTTGTTTACTCTCCCTCAACAGCTGAATCGTTGCTTTCAGTACGAATTGTTAAATGACAGTACATAAACTATGAAACAATTACATTGTATGCATTAATATATTGTTGATGATGATTATAAAGTTTTTATGATGATTATAAAATATAGTGCAGTACTAAGAGATAATTATTACAGAATGAGGCAACATCAGGGATCAGAATTTGGTTTTCAATATAAACATCTGCACTCTAAAGCAAAAATGACAGTCCTTACAATATTTCATTGTAGTCATAGAGAAATAGCAGTTTTTCTTTGGTCAGATTCTTTGGTAACACAGAAGTCAGACCGTTCATCAGCTCATGTAATTCACTACTGTGTCTCAGTGTAATATGACTACTTAAACCCAAATTAAACCCCAAACTCAAACAAGGAAATCAAAAAGATATTACATCTGGTCTGCCTCCAATTGAAGATTTTCAAAAGCAGAACAATATTGCAGGAAATATTACTCCAAATATTTTTGTCTTAAAATACATTGTGTGAATTGATGTTTTGAATACCATTTGCAATCATTTAAGATACCTCCTTTTTATAAGAAGTGTCTCTTATTCCATATGTTTTGGTTCAGTCCATACCCGTTCCATTGAATTAAAAAAAGCCTTTGGGTAAGTCAGCTGCATATGGCTGTCAAGATTTTGTTAAGCATGTTAGAAACAATATATATGCAGAATCGTGCAGACTACAAGAGGATGTTTCATCCAGCAATGTCCATTCTTACTGTTATTATTTATCATTGATGAACAGCTGCATGAGAAGCTTTTGGTTTGGGGGGAAGTTTGGAAAATGTCTGTTAGTTGACAATTAGACATGGCCAGTCACTTCATTAAAACAAGGTCCAGCGAGGCTGGTAGAGGCTGGACTTGAATTTGTAGAAGAGGTAATGGGAGCTTTATTTCCTCTCTTTAAAGGTAATGCTATATTTTATATGTATGTTTTAGATGTGGCTACACAAGCTCGTATTTTAATGGAACAGAGACACGGCAAGAGGCAGGCTAGCGACCTTACTTCTAATGGCTCCATCAAGTGGCCCACTTGCTCTACTACAGCCAGCCAAGTGTGTGTGCCTTTGAACTAGTACCTAGCTTCTGTTCTAGCCAAGTAAATTAAATATCAATAAAGCTGAACAGAAATATATCGCTCCGTGGCACCAGCTGGATGTATTCGGGTCAGATCAGACTGACTTGGCAAAAAAACATTTTGTCTTTTTCTGTGTTCTAAAGTAAGCATCTTTTGCAGAGCAAAGTAGTTGTCATGAAAACCTTTTTATTCCCATTAATATATTCTGAGTACAAAATATACTCCTGGGTAGTCCTTACATTTCTTTACTCATGAGTAGCTTTGAGGAGATGTGACTAAACAAGATTTTTAAAAATGAGAGTTGTCATCTTCAGCATTATTTGTGTCTCCTAGCTTTTGATGGTAAACAACACAGACATCTCTCCCATTTTAAATGTTGGCTCTAAGATATGATGAATAGTGACCTAAAAGTGCCTGTTTCTCTGCACTGATTGTAAAGAGGACTTAAGGGTGACTAGCTAACATATACATACCTATACTGTATACGGTCACAGTGAGTTAGACAAATTGCACGTCTTTTCTCTATCAAGGGGCTTGGAAATATTCCAGGGACATGACAATAATTGCATATTCATAGCCTTTAGTTTCAGAGATCTATCTCTTTGAAACATCCCCAGACTGAGATTTTGTTGAGGTATCAGATTCTTATCTTCTAGGTCTCCTGCACTACAATTAAGGAAAGCAAGTAAATTTATTTCTGAAAGAGGGATCATTTTTAAACTCTCTGAACCCTTCTTTAAAACACTTTCTATAGAGCTTAATTTAATTTAACAAACAGGTTTTATGAGGAGTGACTTGTGAGGAAATGCCATCAAAATTAAAACTGTACTTTGGCAACTTAATCTCTGTATCACAATCAGGATTCTCCATATGCTGGAACAGCAAACAAGTGTGCTGGTCTAGGAATTGTGATCTAAACCCTCTTGAGAGAAACAGATTTTTAATTTTTAGATATCCTATACTTTCTTAACCTTCTCAGTAACTCTATTAGAGGTCAAATAAAATTGATGATGTCCAGAAATATTAAAAAAAAAAAAAATTGTTAACACCAGCAACAGGGACTGACATTAAGAATATCTTTTTTCTTTTTTCTTTTTTTTTTTTTTAATTTATTACAATTCTGACCATTAATCTGGCATATATTTAAGGCAATACAGGGACTGAGACTGGAGGTTCTTTACTGTAGTATACAAAGCAGCATCACTCACTTCTTCATTTATTTTTCTTTACCTATGTGTGAACACAACAGCATCAGCCAAGTATTTGTTCATTATCCATTCTCTTTTTCCAGATCACATGTAACACTGAATCCTGCCTAGTCAAATCAGAAATATTAGGTTTTCTGTGTATAAGGATTTAACACATTCTTTGAAGATGAATATCTAAAAATATCCAGATATGAATTTCCAGTTTTTATCTGGATATTTGTAAAAACAAAAAAAAAAAAAAAGAAAAAGAAAATAAAAAGAACAAAAAAGGGAGGAAAAAAAGAAAAAAAAAAAAACCCACTACTACAAACCCAAAACCAAAAACCAATGGTTTGTTCCCTGTAACACTCACAGTAAGGACCTCCTCATCTTTTGTTACTCTGTATTTACACAGAGAATATTAGGATTCCTACTGGAAGCTGTTGCAAGAAAGGAAGGATAACAGCCATATGACACATTAGCTTGACAGGAAAAAGGGTTGGAAATATGCCTTAAAGCTACTTAGAAGCCTAAACATGCAAATAGTCACAGGAATTTTTTAAAAAAGAGCCAAGCCATCTAACTTCTTAAGACATGAGTCATATAAATGAGGCATATTTTAGCATGCGAACTGTTCAGACCTAAATCTACAAATTAGAGAGATTACAGAGTCATAGAGACATGGAGTAATTCAGGTTGGACACGACATCTGAAGATCATCTGTTTGGTCCAACCCACTGTTCAGTTTAGGTCAGGTTGCTCAGGGCCTTCTCAAGTTTTTAATATCCCCAAGCATGAAGAGTCCACAGCCTCTTGGCAACCTCTTTCAGTGTTTCAATACCCTATTATGAACTATTTTTCCCCTAATATCTGTTGAAAATTTTCCATGTTGCAACTTCTGTCCTTGAGCAAATTTAAGAAGAGTCTGGCTCTGTCTTCTCTGTTCCCTCCAGTTAAGTACCTGAAGGCAGCAACATCTCCCCTTTGCCTTCTCTTCCTAAGACTGAATAAATCCATCTCTCTCAGCCCCTCCTGGTACGTCACAGACTTTGAAATATCCTAATCATCTCAGTGGTCCTCCACTGGGGAACCCAAAACTGGACACAGCACTCCAGATGCAGCTGACAAGCGCTGAATAGAGGGGGAATAATCACTTCCACCAAGCTACTACCTACACTCCTGTTCACACAGCACAGTATGCGCTTGGTTTTCTTTGGTGCAAGGGCACACTGTCTACGTAAGTACAACTTGGTTTCCACCAGCACCCCCAAGGCCTTTTCTGCTAAACTGCTTTCCAGCCCATCAGTCCCCAGCCTGTACTGGTGTATGGGCTTATTCCTCCCCAGGTGCAGGACTTTGCTTTTTCTGAACCTCATGAGTCCCGTCAGCCCATTTTTCCAGCCTGTTGAAACCTCTCTGAATAGCAATACTGCACTGCAGTATATTGACCACTTTCTTACCTACATGTCCCCAAGTTTGGGGAATGAACACTTAAAATGCATGTATCTGACTCCATCATGATGACTTCAAGCACCAGAGCTAGACATTTCTACTGCCAAAAGAGAGTATAAAGCACCTTTGACAACGAGCTAAAATTTAGAGTAAGGACACAATAGGAAACACCAAAATAAATATATTTCACTTCAATCTCTTCCTTCCAGAGTTTAGGTTCAAGCTGCATTATGATCTAGGATAAGGGGGTCTGTTAAGGACAGTTCCAATAGAGCAGTAGTAATATTAAAAAAAAACCAAACCACAGACGGTTTGTCTTTTGCCTAGCAGCCTAACACTTACAGTACTTGGGCAAGAAAAAAATGGGAAACACAACTTCAAAACTCTTCCTTCACCTGAGGAGGGTCCAGTCTCACATGTCTAAACTTCCAGGAGAGTGTCACAATCCTCAGGCTTAAATCTAGAATGGGGAGAAAATATTCCCAACTTCCAGTAAAAGATCTACTAGATAGCTACGAATGAAAGTATTTTGTACGACAGAAAAAAAGTAATGCAGGTACAAGAAGGAGCTCGATAAAGCAGTTAGGTACTCACCCCAGTTTGTGGTTTTACTCAGTGCTCTCTGGACAAAGAGTGAATATATATTCTACAGTAAACAGTCACTGGATAAAGGCATGAGAACTTAATTTCAAAAGGAAATGGTAATTATGTTGACATTCAATGCAACTGCTCATTAATAAGTTACAACATTTGTGCTGATTCATGCTGATTATCAGGCATATATCAATCTATTTAAATTTGTGATCAGTACATAGTATTGATAATTAATTCTAAATGTTACTTTAGTATTCACCCCAAAGCTTGTTTAATCATTTAGATTTGGCATATTTCACCTTTCAGAATAATTGCTTGAAATCCTGGGCTGCTGTGAAACATGAATGAAGTTCTACTGAATAACAGTATCAGAGTCTTATCTCCATATATTTAAAAGATCATGTATATTTCTAAATACTTCTAATTTCTGTTGAGTGTGCTGTATTGGGTTTTGGTATATTTAAAAAATTAGTAAATACTACTGTAAGGATGTCAAAAATTACGTGGTGTGGATTTTTTGTCTTCTTTTAGTAGCATGACTTACATCACTTGTAGAAAGTGATTGTTACCAAACCTATTAATTGCTACAGGGCTACCATAAGCTAAACAATTCTTCACTTCTAAAGCCAGTCTGTTTAGGATAATATTAAGATTAATGAAATTTAGTGCTAATTTATTTTTATTTAATTTGAAAATTAAATAATAGAAGCCAACTTGATTCCTAATGTAAATTAGTTACAGAAGACATGAGTCTGTTTCATGTTTGTATCAAAGTTAACTAAAAAAAATGATTGCTAAAATATAATCAGTCCTAGTCAAATGCTTTTTAATGATTAGCAGTGGCTTCTGCTACTTAGTACAACCCTGCTATCCATTCTAATCTGAATTTGATAATCCATCAAAAAGAAAAAAAAGAACAAGATTATAAAATCAAGTTACAATATCTGATCTCACATCAAACTGTAGAGATGAATTTGTGTGACTGTTTGTGATACTTCTTATGATAAAGCTGTAGACCTTTTGCATTATCATTCTTACTAGCTTTTTCATCTCTTGAAAGGTAAGTTCCCCAGTCAATTTTCTCCTCAGCAAACAGAAATATCCTCTTTTAGGCTTTGTATACTTATTTCCGTAGAATCTGGAAAAAAAAAGAAAAAAAAAAGTGGTTAAAATTAAAAGGCTAGATTCCCCGAAATAGTTTAGTTTCTTCAGAAGCTCATGCTCCCACTTGTTTGTTCTCCCTGGTTTCAAGTATCTGTTGGCAAAGATTTGGCAGGCAGGGTTTAAACCGTACAAAATCTACCTTGAATTTTTTGCAATTTTGTGTAAGAAAAACATGAGCTATATGGGTAATGTGAAATTCATTGATAGCAAATGCCAGCTGACTTAATGGGACAGAAGTTCTGCCACAGCGTCCATTTATTGCAAGCCAAAAACTTTCCAGAACTTCGTTACAGCAAACTAGAACAACTACGAGGAACACAGTTTGTAGTATTTATATGATAGTTCTTTGTTTCTGAATATATTGTCCAATGCTAATAAAGACAAATTGTTACAGACACTAATGACAATTTCCTACTGATTTATGACTTTCATCCTGCTGCCTTTCTTGCCACAATAAGCACAGCTCCCTAACACCCGCAGAGCAAGAGAGAGCACTGAATGCAGCAGTTTGAATCTAAATGCGTGTTGACTGCCTCACCAACACATGTGTTTTGACTAGCTAAACACTGTATATTCCACTAAACAGAATATAGAAAAGATATATTAGGAAATTACCCTGAGACTCATGGTATTATAATATGTATTATACTACATGCAAGTATTTAGAGATTAAAATCTCCCAGGGCTAGAATGAATCTTTCAGTAACATTCATGCATTATTTCAACACAGGAATTTCTTAATCCTTCATTAGAAATTAAATACATCCTTGTAACACAAATATTTTACAACATTAAATTTGGTGGATGTGTCTACTTTACATGTGAAGTACAAATCAAGTCACAGAAGTGTCAAAGGCTTGGATAATTTTCCTTTCGGCTTACATGTATAATTATAGCCGAGTAACTTGGTAATTAACTATTATACCTGCAAACATTGAACTGCCTGAAACTTAAGTTTTTCATATTTTTATACAGGTATATAAAATCAAGCATTTCATTATATACCTGTGATTGAACAAAAATAATCTTTCCCTATCAAATGACTATGCATACTTTTTACAATTGTATAAAAATCCATACACTTCAAGGTAAGTACTTCTGCAGCAAGTTAACTAATGAGGAGGAAAACTCTCATGTGCAGTAGCACTCTCCTGGGCAGTGGCTCCCTGTAGCTTATGGATCACATACAGAAGAAAGGCTTTTGACTGTTCTGTTGAAGTATGAGGACCTTCAGTGAGAGACAGGCCACATTCCTAGCGCACTGTGGTGGGAACTAGCCAGCAATTCCTTAGAATCCAGTAAAGTCGCAGGATCTAGCTTTACATAGCTTGCTCACAACTCATACCTTCCCCATGCTCTGCAGCATATGACAGCAAAATTTCCATTTCTCTTTGTCTGAACAGCCATGTGGCACTTTTTTTTTTTTTTTTTTTTTTCTCCTGTAGTTGCTACCAGTGAGACTGCCAACACCTGAACCATAGAGAGTAGACTATCCTTTGACTTCTTGGACTAAGACACCAGGAAGATGATCCCAAACTCAGAGAGGCTGAGCTTGGGATTTCAGCTCTCTAGATTTTGAAGTCAAAGAGGGGCTGTTCTTTTGTTTCCATTAACCTCTGCCCAGGTAACGGTCTAGTATGGCCAACCTGCTGGCAAAGGGATAGATTTTTAAAAAAATCATCAGCACAGTACATAGGGCTGTATTGTCAGCTCCACCTTGGACAGTCAGTAGTAAGTTCCAATATGCTCTGTGAGTTTGCCAACATCATGTACCCGGAGTGGATCCATACCTGCCGGACGGACAACTGAGTGGTCCTTTAAAGAGGCTGATCAAAGAGATCACTTTCTCTTTCAAACCCTGGATCAGAGGAGCAGAGCTTCTTCTGTGCAAAAACCAAGCATGTTCCAAAGTGTGTCTTTTCTTTTTCTGAAGGTAGGACCAGCTGCTGGTCACAGGGTGCACGGGCAGCCCCTGACATGGCAAGCAACGAACCAGGTCCAGGGTCCATCCAGGCAGTCCCATCAGGAGAAAAAGGAGACTGGGCCAGAAACAGGACTGAAGAGAAAGCAGCAATGTGAGTCCAAAATCCATCAGGGAAACAGAGCCATATGAACCAAGGGGCCCATCCCATCCAGGAGGCAGGCTATCTACAGGGTAGCTCTGAGGTCCATCTGGGAGGTAGGACCAGAGACAGGAACACCTACAACACAGCTCAGGAAGGGAATTAAGTCTGAGCTGAAATATGGCTCCAGGACCCATGGGCAGGAGGAGAGGGGAGGCCCCAAGGAAGTCTGGGTAGGGACTGAAATGCCCGTTAATGGCCTCACGGCCCTGACAGCCTGCTACACAAAAGCCTTGTGCAACTCTGCAAAAGCAAAGTCAACTACACAGAGCCACGCTCAGAAGCTCAGCTTATTTGAATGCATGCTGGTTTAAGTGCTGTTTGCTGGTTTAACTGACTGAGCCAGCATCAGTCTTTTTCATCATGCTGCTGCTGGGCAATTCTCCAGCTGCAAAGCTCTCTGAAAGAATGGTCCCGGCACGTATTGACAAGGGTCCCATTCTCTTCCCAACAAACAAGTTGCTCCCTTCTGCAAATGTGTCATTCTGTACAGTTATGCACAAAAATGAGACAGCTGCTTTGGAGCTCAGCAGAGGCGTTTGTTCATAGTGCTCACCGGCGAGGCAAGCAGGTATTGTGGATATCCCTGAAAGATGAGAGCTAGAGAGCTAGGTGGTTTGCTGCTATCCTGTAGCTGCAATCAGGAGACGCTGTATCTAGGAGCAAGAGTTTGCTCTACCTCATATCTGCTCTTAAGCTGGCCTTCTTCACAATAGAGCTAAAGTGAGAATGAGCATGTATGCAGTGTGGACAGAAGACAAGGTCAAAACCAGGGTGTCCCAGTGTGACAGAAGGGGGCACCCACTGATAACAGATGCTAACTGGTGCAGCTCTGGTAACTCTGAAGAGCTATACTGCTTCATCTCTCCTGTTTTTCATCAGTCAGCTTGTCATCAGCCAAATTACAAACTGAGAAACCACTTATTCTCAAAACTTGATGATCTTCTCATATTATGGATCATTGATTCACTTTTCTACTTTTTGAAAGTGTTGTTCTGTGTCTATTTTGAGAAAAAACTTAAGAAACAGCCTGCAATTGTTTTCATATACTGTATATTACCTAAGACAAGTAAGACCCATATGTATAGTTAGCTAAAACACTTCACTGAATGGTAGGAGAAGACCAAAATTCTTGACCTTAGCTACCAGGTCATCAAATCTCCGGGGCATGCACTCTAAATATTGGCAATACATCCAGCTTTCCTCTTTCTGCCAGCAGTCCTTTGCCCAAGTAGGGGGTACCCATGAAAGAAGTGACCACAGACAAATGCAAGTGACTCCTCTTTGCTCTCCTTCCTGGATGCTCCTGTTATATCAACCCTGGGCTAGTTTAGAGAATTTCGCTTAAATGCTCATCAAACACAATGAGAAGGTTTTACTTTTCCAAGTGCCAGAAAGAAGGGATAGTTTGAAAAGTAAAATGACTTTTGAGGAAGAAAGCTGAAATAGAGTCATTTGTTCCCTGAGTCATAAAATAGTAATATGCTTCCTGGCTCCTAGACACAAGCAAGAAAATACAGCGGAAGTAAAGCTCTGCAAAGAGTAGAAATGCGTTGATTTTGGAGTAAAACCCAACTGAGAAAATAGGCATGCCAGGAAAATAGTCGCTGCCAGCTGTCCAGGAAATGACAACAGCATGAAAAAGCTTAATATAGGTAGAGATGAATAGGTGACAAAATGAGAACAGGAAAGAGATGCTGTCCTCATGAGGAGTTAAGTGGACTAATTGTTGCATTCTTTACTGTCTTTCCTTGGTCTTTTAAAGATTGTCACAGCAATACTACTCTCAGCTTTGTGTGTACGCATGTATTATTCTCTACAGTTAGATTTAGGCACTAAAGAAAGATGGCGAATGTAAAAGAGAAGAGAAAAAGAACCGATGAAGTACAAAGGTAAAGATGGAATGAAAACAAGACAGACAAAAGTTATCAACTTCATAATCAAACTAATTTCCACAATCTGAATCACTAGCTTGTTGACATTTCTGAATGTATTTATGCAGTTATCTAATAAAGCTAATTTCATATGAACAGGGACATAATATAACAGTTAAGAAGTAATCACCAACTTCATTTGATTATTACTGCTCATGCTTTAGAAAGTCTTTGTAGTTTCAGAATATAATTGACAAAACCTTACATTATTATATATTCAAAATTGAAAGCAATCCTCCTCATGCTTTTATATTAAACATATAATTAATTATTCAGGCACTCCTATGTTCTTTCACATACCCTGCAGTCCTCTAGGGAAACATTTCTAGAAAAAGCCAATAGGCCAAGGAAAATGTTATTATGGTATTTACATAAGTATCAGAGAGAATATCCTTTTTTGTTACTCTGGAAAATTTGACATCATTTTTTATCAAGTTCCATGAAAAACATACAACAAGTAAGCTGAGATCATCTGCTTAACCCAGGCTTGGGTCTGAAGGAAGCAAATATTAACAAATGCAGCAAATGAAACCTCATTGTCCCAAATCTAATTATGTAGTCACCTAATTAACATTACTTGGCTAATTAATTAATATTAGTATATACTCATTTTCCCTCTCTTCTTTCATCCTGTAGAAGCTAGTATATGCATTTGAATATGCTGTTAATTACCTGAATCCTTTATTCAAGTCTTTAATGGAAATACTTAACTTACCAGCATTACTAACTAACCTAAAACCAGTTTTTAAAAAGATCTCTGAATTTCATTTTGTATATTTTTTCAGATGTGATCTGCATAATGGATTAATTCAAGTAACGGTCAGGGGGTCAGAATTAATTTGAACCAGATCTTTGTCATAAACTGAGGCTCCAAATTAAATTTACAGAATACAATTTGGCATGACCCGGCCTGATGCGGCAGCTGTTGGTAGTGGCTCCCCACCCTAACTGCCCTTAAGGATGGGCAGAACTGTTTTCACCACAGCTAATAAAATGTAGGATTAAAGCTAGCAACTCTAGATTTAATACATTTCAACCTAGCTTTCTAGGTGTAATAGGAAGAGCTTCCTATGCTTATATTATGGATCGACGTCTGAGGCTGTAATGGATGGCGTTTGTTTTCTTTCGGTAAGGTTTGCAGCCAGTTCGGGTGCTTTCTTACAAAAGCAGCGTGCAGATCTCCATCTCACTCAGGTTTTGGGGACTTCATATGCTCTAGCATATTATATGCATGCATTTTTTTCTTTGCTGTCACATTTATAGTATAATATTTAATCTTAATGTTCCAGTTGGGAAGGAGCTGAATGAACAGACAGTTGTTAAGGAAATTGTAAGAACTAATTTCACTGAGAGTCAAACCTGATTAATTTGAGCCTTTCTACTTATGTCCTACCCATCTACTTTTATTCTTAGCTAAACAGGTTTGCTTTGTGAGGGCCATGTCATTTGTAGTGCTGGGTGATAATGAACTTTCTCTCCTGCCATCTCATTCAGAGCTTTTCTGCTCATCATCTCCTTTTCAAAACAACTCCTTCAGGTCAGCACATATGAGTGGTGGAACTGCTAGCACACAACTACCAGAGCCATCCTCATACTGGAAGATAATTCTCAGTTAAACTCTAGCTCTGATGCTCTGCTCCACACCTTGCTAACCTGGATGATATATGCAATAATGGATTTTCCTTGCATCTACCAACTGAATGTCTATCCCATTTGGGTTTTTTTGGTTGGTTGGTTGGTTTGGGGTTTTTTTCAGCCAGAACATGCAATTGATTCAATAACCAAAACCACTTCCTGACATCACCTACATAAGAAAGGAGCTGGACAGAGGATTTAGGAACACACTAGTTTTCTTCTCCATCCTCCACAATGCAATGCATAGCGTGGACACTACATGCAATAACTGAAGCAGTTTAGAAAGGATCAGGCATTGTCACTAAAAGATCAGCTTGATATTTTTTATTATTTAGTGAGTTTTACTGCTGTTCAGATGTTGCAGTGTACACTATACCCACACCTGCCTCATTCTGTTAGATTTCAGCTTTTCTGCCTTTTAATATGAAAAATCAGACAGGAAATATTGCTGGTTGTCAACTTTTTGCTGGTAAGCTCCTCTTTAACATCCTACAGTAGGCTTTACTTCACCTCATTTTACAGCATGAGTCTAAGAGACAAGTTATCAGTTTTTCCAAGCAATACAGCTCCCTTAATGTGTTTGCCCAGCCACTCCCAGAAGTAGGATCAGTATCTCTATTTTGAAAAGAATGGTTGTGGTGCTCATGTAAGAAAAAAGTAACGGCGGTGGCTTTTGTGCACAGCAGAAGCAGATATACTGCAGGGAGGCATTATGCTCTCTTCCCTTGACAGCTTTGCCAATAGCTTTCAAATCATGTAACAAGCCCTATTCTGGCCCCAGCATCTTCAGCATGAGCGAAGAACTATTTATGCATTGTATTTAATATGTGTTTCAATGTAAAATACAGTAGAAGTCTTGACGACAAGAGCTTCCACAGCTTCTCTCCTCTCCCTCCAGGCGGGAGGTGGCTGCATTGGCTGTTAGTCCAAAGGCTCATACTGTCTGCTTTTCTGTGGCCCAGTGTTACCATCGAGTGGAATAACTTCAGCCAAATGTGTAGAAAGTACCCCCCCCCATCTCTTCCCTTCTAGCCTGGGAGTGTGGTAAAGCCATAGGAAAAGAGAATTTCGAAGATAACAAATGAGCAGCCCATTGGATGAGTGATTTACCTGTTAGGTCACTATAAAAAAGTGGCAACCATAGGCTTTCCAGCACTAATGCCTTAAAAAGCAAGAGGCGATTTCTGCTCTGTTATCAGAGTATGATTTAAAGGCTGGAGCCAAGAGAAAAGAGCCATCTCCCTGCAACCTTGAGTAGGCATCAAAGCTCTGGATGGCATCAAGAAGTGAGCATTTCCCAGTGCCAAACTCTCAATTCTCTGCTGGTGCCTTGCATGGGACTCTGGATCGCCCTCCAGGAGCTGAGCTTCTGTGGGTGTAAGTCACAGCGTAGCAGCATCTAATAGTCTCTTTGGGCACGGCTTTATAAGTTGTATTCTCTACTGTCTCAACACCCTCTCCAGCACAGTTGTGGCCCATATAGCCCCTCCCTAATTTGCTTGTGTTTATATTTTTTTTCCTCTATTAGAGTAGCAGTTGCTGGGACTGATAAAGATAACAATTGCTTCCAGTTCTAATCTTACCTAACTCAATATAAAGGGGATGTTTTCACCTCTAATTTAGACACAGAAACTTCCATTAACACAATACAAGCATATTTCTGAAAGACTTACAGACTTACAATGAATATATATTAGAGATATTATGGCCTGCACACAATGCACTCTCTTTCTCTTAGATAGTAATAGCAGCACTAAGTACCTTTAATTCCTTTGGCTTCAAAATCTAGAGACACTAAAGGGTCAAAGAAAGATAACTGAAGAATAAGCAAGTGATTGTCAGAAGGCGTCTGTTTTCTTTAATGAAGTTCATGTCTCTCTAGGAAAGTGTTTGAGAGCTCAAAAAAAAAGAAAAAATATATATAAAAGCCAAATAATCCACAAAAAGATACATATACACTTTTGCCATGAGGTAGAGAACAAATCTAGCACTATCTTTGAGGACATTAATGCATTGCTACTCTTACCAAGATCGGTAGATAAAAAACCTTATCTGTAGCACTAAGGAGTATTCTTAGACTATATCTGTGAGATGCCTTGCATGATATCTGGCATAGATTTTTATTTATTTGTGATTTTAAGTCAAAGACTGAGTATTTTAAAATCATAAAAATGTTGTCTGGAAGTCCTGTGGTTTTGTCTCCTGTTTGAAGCAGAATTATCATAAGCACTACACCAGGTCAGCTCTGAGGACTAAGAATTTCAATTATAAATACCAGAAAAGAAGCTTTATGAATCAATCAGTTTCACATCAGTAAAATACATTTGCTTTTATAAAAGGGAAATGTATTGCATAAAATTAATGCTTAATTCATTTATGCAAGTATGTTTTGAAAATTTTTAATAAGATATTTTCCAGATTTTTAACCAGCTTATTGTGTTGTCAAACTTCTTGAACAATGAAAATTCAACCAAAAATGCAAACATTTGTCACATTAAAAAAAAAATTATTTTTGTTCTTAAGATTCTCCAGTTGTCTGTAATGGCACATTCACTGTTTTATTCCAAGCATCATTTAGTCCCCAAATACGTACTTCTCTAAACTGGCTAATTAAAAAAGCTACAGAAATCAGTGTTATAACTGAGATAATAATCACCCCAAAGCCTAGCTGACTTTTTCATAATGTCACATCATTGTGCCAAAGTTCCCATAGTGAAACATGCGTTACAAAAGAGAGAGCAGGAGAAGTTGTTTTTCTTTTGATAGGATGGAGTAGAAATGAGGCAATCTGAAAAAAAGAAAAAAAAAAAAGAAAAAGAAAAAAAGCTGATGCTTTGGTTTTCAGTCCAAGGTAACAACAGTAAAATTAGAAGATTCCCACCTGAAAGGCAATAGAGGATTCTCCACAGATGAAAGAATACATAGAATTTCATGGCACATGAAGCCACTGTATCATTACATAAAAATATTTCTTTCTCCATTGCTCAGCCTGTGTTCCTTACCTTGATTTGAGTTCCCATAATTTAAGTAGCATTTCATATCTTCAAAGCACTGTACATACATTAATTTCACTTACTAAAATTTGACACTGCTGTCTAATGATAACTTCCCAAATGTAGTAGATTTGAAAATTTCCTACTCAGTATGTCTTGATAAGCCTTGTCAAGTGTATAGTTGTAAACTGTCTTTTGAAGTCATTAGCTCTGTAACCCTTCCCCGGTTATATGCTGTCAGGTAATAAGGAGTTACAATGATTACTGAACTTCTAGACCAGGAAGGGAGGAAGGATTTCCCTTTTCTTGGTGTTTTGCTACCCTGAGCAGGCATTGCTTCATATCAATGATGTCACAAAGTCTCCACAATAACTTGGCCACCAAAATGTACACACTGCCTGATAGACCGCTTTGGTATTCTATTTCAAGTGTTGCATGATAAGCTTATTCTTCTAACCTGAATGCACAAATGAAGGAGATACCCGGCATATATTTACTCATTAGGTCAAGATATTAATGACCTTAGCAGCAGCAACTGGCAATGCTCTACATCGAGTGCAGATGTCCTCTCAGGTTGGCTCTACATGACCTTTTACATTTATATCACGGCTGGGGCCACTCCTACTTTTCAGAGTCAGATCTGAATGCTGTCAGCCCGTGAGCGAAAAAATCCTGGTGAGTGACTGCAAGGAGGGGGTATCAGGCCCCTGTGTCCTGAGTGCGACAAGGCCGTGAGTCAGGCTGTGTGCAGTTTAAATTAATCTTGGAACACAAGGTAGCATCCAAATATTGCAAAAGACAGAGATGATAACCTGTTTGCCAAAGGTGGTTGATGGAGAGAGCAGGCCACAGGTCTTAATTCTTTTGATCTTCCCCAGTTTTAAGAAGACTACTTAGATAAAGCATCTGTTGAAGAGCTCAATGGGCTGAAGAGGGGTGTGTAGGAATGACTGCAGAGAAAGACTTCAAGGGTTTGGACAGAAAGATTCAAATCTTGAAATTTCCTGTTCCAAAGTGCATTAGGTAGCTCATTAGATGTACAGGTCTCTTCAGCAACATCGAGTCAGCTTCACCTTGCTTTCTAACATACCAGGCTGCAAATATTTAACGGGTGAATCCCCCTTCTGAGCAGTAGCGCCCAGTAAGCATTGATAATGTGACTTGCGCAGTTGAGACCTGACAAGAGCGATAGGCTAAGGAATCATTAGCAATAAACAATAATGTACACAATAAGAGTGAATCATCAGAAAGAATAGAGAGCCCTATTTAGTTCTAGAGATAAATTAGGACAATTTACTTTTTGTGCATTAAACAAATTTCCCTGCAGTACTTGACACTGCCTGGTTTTCATACCTTCAGACGCATCTGCTCCTCCCGAGGGTTGCTGTAGTCACTCTGCTGAGCTCCTGTTATGTAAACAGAGAAGTCATCTCTCTTACCCTGCCCTTCCCAGCTTGTCTCAGCATATGCTGCTAGCTTTCACAGTTGACAGACACTCTGACAACTGGCAGTCTGTCTGTCAAGAAGATCCTAAAAGATGAAAGTGTTGAGTAGAAAGTTCAGTTCAGTATCATCTCTGTGGCTTTAGTAATATGTTTGCAACATAGATATTGTAGCAGAGTACTGATAAAATCATACACTTTGTTTTCCTGTGAATGCGGAATCTACTTTAAAGTGGTAATATTTACTTTATGCAATGTTTAATCACCAGAAAATTACATATTTGAAAACCCAACCTCTCTCTTCCTTTCTCTGGGCCAAGTACAGCCCTCACAAAAGACAAATAACCATCTCTCACTGAGCTGTGAGAAGTGGGTGCTTTGCCTCAAGGTGACTCTCCTAGATTTACCTCTCTCTCTCTCTGTCCCTTCCTGGAAACTTTGCCAGGCTGCTGTCACCTTCTTCTTGCTTCTTCTCACCTTTCAGAACATTGTCTACTTTCCTTCTGCCTGGCTTATGTCAGGTGAGGAGCTGATCCAACGCCGTCACACCAGGCGACTGGCTCCGGGCCGAGCAATATTGTCCCTTTGCTGCTGGCAGCCGAGAGCAGGAGGCGAGGAGGCGGTGACCTGCCTTGCAGCACTGACAGCAGGGGAGGGATGCCAGCGGCAGGGCTGGGATGGTGCCAGGAGCCTTGCTGGGACGGCTCTGGCTCTGCATTGCGAGACCTCTGCAGGAACGGGGCAACTGCACTGATAGCCCTGACAAGCACTTGCATTTTATTCTCTCAAGTGTAGTCCTTGACGGAGTTTAGGAGCCGACAGAGTAAAGCAGCTTTGTGCTGCTGTCACCGCTTCTAATTACCAGCTCTAATAAGGCTTCATCCTGATTCCTTCTCCCTGACTTTTAAAATGGTGTTATGGCCTCCTGGGTGAGTGGGCTATTCTTTCCGATAAACCAGCAGCAAGAGCAAATCTACGGCGCCTGTTTGAACATGAACCGAACTGATTTAGAGTAAAATAGAAATGCAGAATGTTATGCAAAATATTCATCACAGAAAAATTAAGACTTAATAAAAATAGATGATGGGAATACTACCCAACCATCTCCCTCATAAGTGGTTCATTTAAGCCAATTTATTTCAGGTATACAACAAATTCTGATCACGAAAAAACAGTTTTGTATACTGTATACTACCCTTTTCTTTCTGAATAAGAAATAGCTCTGCTTAAGGAGACCATTTGTCTTTGATAGCAATCTGAAGGATTTTTGAGGCAGTCACCTTGTAAGGCTCCAAACCGACAATGCTACACAAGCTGTAGTGCACTTGTCTTCGGATGAGTCTCTTCCCCCCGCCCTCGTTTAGACTTTGTGCTGTCAGGTTTAGGAATTTTTTCAAAGTGTTTTTTCTTCTTCTGAGTTCACCTCAGTGTTTTATACGATAAATCTGAAAAATAATTTAAATTGGCACAGACCCTATAAGATACGCCAATCAATTCTAAATGCCATCTGTCACAGTACTCTCAAAGCGGAGGAGCGAAGAAAGCACCCACTAGTTCAGTTCCCCCGCGCTACCCGGCAGGTGCCTGACTGCCCGTCAGCAACCAGACGTCTTCCTGCTTTCTGAAGCTTAACAGGACAACGAGTCATCCTGTTTAATCCTGGGGTTTACACCAGACTTTGTAAAAATTACACCCAAAGCTAAGGTTATACCGTCTCTTCTCAAAGGAGGAGTCAGAGCAGTTTTCCTCACCAAATTTAGAGGGTAATTCTTCCCTTATGCCTCCTTACTATACAATTGAGCACAGACACGTATCTGCCTTACAGTTTGTACATACACATCTCCTTTTCAACCCAGGAGTGTATAAACTTCCCACTTCCCTGCAAGAGTGATGTCTGCTGCCCCAGAGCATCATTTACCTCTCTGCTTCTACGTTTCCAACCCACAAGCACTCAAAAAAAGTGGCTTGTGGTTTTCTCTCTATGTTTATTTTGGGTTTGCTGGGGCAGGTAAGAAGGATGTCTTTTTTTTTTTTATTTTAGGGGGAAGTGGTGCATATATGTAACTATAATGGGCTAAATACTGATGTGCTTTGCTTTACCTCCATTCCCTCATCTGTACAAGCGTTAGCTGTAACGTGGACACTTGTGCCATCAGCAGGATCAAACACACCAAGAGCAAACTGGCTGGCAGAGATTGGCCATGTCACACCCCGTCTCTCCCTGTCTGTAAACCAAACTGCATTTAATGGGCGATCCCACAAAAGCTTTTTTTCTTGTTTTTCCCCATCTGCTGTTATCCCCAGCCACAGAAACACAAATGCTGCAGCCAGAGTTCTTCAGGCAAGAGGGGCTTTTCTTAGATTTTCCAAATCCTTCCCCCAGGTGCCTCTGGTCTCTAAGTGGACCTGACCCGCAAGGCTTTTTTTCCTGTTATTTCCTGACTGTTATTAAAGGACAAACACTACATGAAACTCTTCACATTTTTATCCCCAACTTTCCTCAGCCAGCTGTCTTTATTCAGTCTTTTCCAATGATCTATAAGTTTATCCCCTTCATTCCCTCATGAAATTAGCAACCTCAAAATCCTTTCCATCTTCTCCGAAGCTTCGATGAGTGCTAACGATAAAAGCAGCAGCCAGGTTGCTGGGATTTTGGCAATGGCTGAGAGCTCCAAAATGGCCTTTCTCTGCCTGAGAGGATTGCTCAGAGTGGGTGAATTGCTCAATATCTGTTTCCTTGCAGGACCTTTAATCTATGTGCTGGGAGATTATATTTCCTCTGCCTCTGCAAGCAGTTATAGTGAATAGAAACTATCTTCTTTCAAAAGCATTATTTATTTGGTAGAAACAACAAAATTATCACCACAGTGTCTTCAGCTAAAGTCAAAGCTTCACTGTGCAAGGGAAGAGGAAGAGCTAGTTCTTCTCCTAAGTAATTACACAAACAAACAAGACAGAGGATTGGTTGAGGAAAGGGTTATTAAATCTGTGAGAGTGTGACCATCCCTTCTTTTGTGATTTTATGGATATTTTGTGCTTGTTCTCAACTAGACACTGGTTTCAAATATAAATATAAAAGACGGTTACGCTGGAAATCGGGACAGTTACAGGTCATTAAACAACATATGTTGAGATTCACTCATGCCATGAAGCACTCACTTAGTGGATGATGTACAAGATACAACCTAATTTTATACTTGCTAAGCAGAATGTATGCTAAGAGTGGGAAGGTGGACAACACCCTATTTTTGAATAATAGTTGGTTTTCCCCAATCGAATAATATCTGCCTTCACTAGAGAAGGAAAATACACAAACTTTTAAAAAATATTTGTAGAATTTAATTAGAAAATCATAAAATATCTTATTTTAACTATATTAAATCAGATGGGTAAGCTTTTCTGCCTTGTAAACCTGCAGCTTCATTTAAAATCTTACAGGAATTATCCCACTTTTTATTACATTTGGTAGATTTCAGAAAAATTTCTACAGAACTTACACAGACCCTTATTGCTATCATCTTTTCTGAAGGACTGTTTAAGAAAAACGTCTCGTGACTATACAAATAGTCAGGAGTACAGTTTGCAATTCTGCATGGAGACAAGTTTCATTATGGTTTGTCCTCACTCCATATGCTACATAAATTAACCTCAATTTCTTTTCTTCTCAGGATGAATCTCAGATGAAAAGACGGAATCCAAGTTGCTCATTTGTACCCTTTTGATTTCATTTTTCTTACACAATCACTAAATTACTGCACATTTCCTCTTGTGGAGTGTTCATACATTTGGATATTATTTTTTTTTTAACAGGCACTTTCCCATTTCCATTGATAAGGTGTCCACCTACACCCTCCCCATCCCCATTTGAACCAGTCACCACATTCCTCAGCAAAGTGCTTCCTCAGGGCAGGATCGCCTATAAATGCTCCAGCGATTCCCCTTCCCCTGAGTCAGCAAGTTCCTGCACTGTTTACACAGTGCTCATTTTTAACAAGGAAAGTGCTAAAACAACCAGATATAAACATTTGACAAAAGGATTATGATCTTTTTTTCATATAGCCTTTCTTACAGATACACTATCTTTTCTTCAATTAATTATTTAAAATTAATTTTCTTCATGCTCTTTTATTACACCATGACATCCCCCGACTTCTTCTGCAGAGTTCCTTTGTAATGTCTGAGAGGTCTAAAAAGGCTAACATCTATCAGCCATGCATCAGGTTGACTGATGCCTTCCATGGTATGCTATGAACAGCCTGATTCCCTGCTCCGGGGCTGCACAGCAAGCTTCTCAACTCCAATCAACTCCAAAAGCTGCCTGAGCTCTACCGGTGCTCAGAAACTCCGCAAGCATGATGTAAAATATATTATCTGTAATCATGTAAATTTGTACAGTCAGAGAGTCGATTTTTATTTGCTTGGCAGGAGAATCCACAGGCTCGCAACACTCCAAAGCTTTTAAATTGCTAGGTACAACTGCTGTGACATTTCAATTCAGCTGTGTTCATCCCAAATGATAGAACGACCATCTCTGACCTTTCACATGCACGTATATGCATAAAGCTCCACAGTAAGTAAATGTTTGAAATCTCTCTCGGAGTAGCAAAAGCAGCTGCTGCCTTGCATATGTATGTGCAAAGACTTAGAAAATTTTCATTAATATTCTGCTAAAGTAAGCCTGTGAAATTTTATTGTTAGCAGTAGCACTCGGCCTCAGAGAAATAATACGTGAAAGACAGTATGTGGCATGCATTCACATCAAACCTCGACAATAAAGCAAAGCAGTATCTATGGCTATGCTCCTCACCAAGGCTCACCTCCCTTACTCCCGAGTAGAGCTGCCAGGCTGGTGTGGAGCTGTGTCACCTGTGGCCCACTCCTCAGCTGTATCATGCCAGCAAATGTCAGGCAGAGACCTGCGTCCACACTGTGCCGCTCCATTATTGCTTTCTTCACTCGGCCCAAAGTACATTCCCCAGAAGAGGAAAGTGCTAGTTGTCAGAAAAATTTATGAAAGCATATGAGCATATGGCATACGGGAAATGAACTGATTTAGTGTGGTTCCCAAGTAATATCTTGCAAACACAGATCCTCAGAGGTTCTGCCTGTTGATCAAAGCTTGTTCCTCTACTAAACAGTGGCATGTAAATAACTACTCATTTCCTCTTTCTGGCAGAAGGTTGAAGGGCACCTTCGAGAGCTGTATCTACCAATGTACATAAATTTTCTGCATATAACCCCTCACAGGATTTCGTATAGCAAAAAGTGACCAAAAAGGCTGCCTTTCATGCTGCCCTCTATAACAAGAACATATTTTTTTCAAATGTGAGGAACTGACTTCCTACAAGAACAAAATAAATGACTTTATAACCCTTCTACAAGAAGTGTCTGGTCCAAATCTCTTGGCGATATGTCACACCGCTAAGCTTAGTAACAGATCTGCAGCCTCCTCTGTGTCTGTGAATGGAGACATGATCTTTGGATCATGAAGAAAAGGACCAACACAGACCCTGTTGCACCTCTTTAAAAGCCAATGAATTTCAATAAAGACTTTGTCAGCAAGTACATTTTTTATTTATACCAGCGTTACTTGTCCTAGAACCCAGGCTTACCCATGAAGTGCCATGTATGCCAAGGGGAATCCAATTACTTGCTGTTTGAATCATCACAGAAAATAATAAAGCAGAAAATGGCTTTCCCAGCCTGTGATATATTTTGACACATCTTTCAAATAATCTTTCCCACTCTACAATTACAAAAATCCTAAATTTCAAGATGTTCCTATGGTATAAAGGAGACAAGAAGAAAAGTGACTCTGACCTCAAAACAGCCATTCGCCCAATAATTTGGAAAAAAACCAGAGACTTGGGACTGTTTATCCAATACCCTAGAGGTATTCCATGACCATGAAATCCTTAACTTCCTGGTTAGTAACTGCATTTCTGCCTCTGAATTTGATTTTTTCTTATGGAAAATAAAACATTCCAGCAAAATATGTTTTGTTTTTGAGGAATATTCATTTTCTGACATAACAAACCTTTTGAAACAAAACTGACAAGATCCACCTGAACAGATCTCTTCAGACCAAAATTAATATAGAAAGTGAATTAGAGTTCACCAGAACTTTCAGCCACAATAAACTCTGTGCACTGTCATGACAGTTTGGAAAACTCAGAATGTAACCATCCAGGCAAATGTTCTTTGTCATCTGCATTTCCTGTTCAACATGTGAAAAACATGCATTTTCCTCTAACTACCATTTAGAATTTAGGATTATTATCTTGATCTTAGCTGTTGTACTGAAAAATTACTTAGCGTTCAGCTGTTTGGCTGCCACAGGGAGGTACAAAAGGAACTCAAAAATCTCACTTTAAAATGTGGAGGGTCTCGAGGTCGACACTTCAGAAGTTATTGCTGAGGTGTGGTCTCTCCCCTTCCACCCCTCCTTGACAAGGTTTTTGTTTGTGGTAGCAGGCTCCTAATGAAGGAAGAATCTCTTCAATTATAAGATTTCTGAACAACTCCAAGGAACTGTAAAAGCTCTAGACAGCATCACAAATGTTGAATTGGTAAATCAGTGGGAATAAGCAGCAGGATTTCAAATGTTTCCTGAAGAACTCTAAACCCAGAGAGGAGAGTCCACCTTCTGCCATCGTTTGTACTAACAAACTAAAAAGCTGAAGGGAAAAAGGTGCCTGGCTACCCTCCTGCAGCAGTAAAACTCAGCAACTGCAGGCAAGTACGAGAGAAAAAATATTGTGAGGACATTAAGGCCATTTTGGAACCCAAAAGAAAGAGGAAAGTGAATCCACCTTCTCAAATCTTAGAAACAATGTGGTTCAGCATAAACTTAGCCTTTTTGTTTCAACTCATGCACGTACAGTTAGTAAACTAATTAAGCCATCTAAAAATGAACATATAAGAAAATAATTAAATGTAGCATGTTTCAGACATTCATCTTTCTTTTTGGTAGAATAACCCAAGGCAGATGAAGGTGAGTTCAAATCAATTCCATTGAATTAATGGAATAAACAAAAATGTGCTAGTGTCCTTCTGAAATATCATCTTCTACAGAACTAAAGAGACAGCAACCAAAAAAAAACAAAACCCACAAAGCAAAACTAGACCCTCTCAAGATAGATAGAAATTAAAAAATAATTGAAAGAAATTAGCTTTAAAGGTGCATTGAAAGGGAAAAGAGAAAGTAACAAGTGAATCACTGCAACTGTGTTTGAGAGACAAATAAAATAATTATTTATTTTTATTGTTGCAGGGACTTTGTTTGAAAAGTGTCTTTCAGTTAATAATTTTTGAAAAGGTGCATGCTTTTCATATTTGTTAGGCAATTTTTGTCAACATACGTTTTTTTGTGAACTCTTCCTAGCTGCTGTGAGATTACTACGGCCAGGTTTGGCCACTGTAGACCAAACTCTTTTTCTACCTGCACATGAGAGCACAAAGTCTGTTTACTTGACGTTTCATGAAAGACCAGCATTGTGTTCCACCCATTTGTTCCCACATTGGATACTCAAACCTTTATAAATGTAACCAAGTGGCTAAAGAGGTTACTGAGACAGCAAGTCTCTCAGGAAAATTTGCGGGCACTTGAAGGACGAAAGCACTAGCGACTAGCACAGAGGTCAGCAGCTTGCCGTGTGCTGTGCAAAAACCTGGATTTCCTTCTTCAAACTAGAGCCTACACAGGCTCAGAGGCATCAGACACTTGCTACCCGTCATCTTATTGGCACGGTCTTTCCCCCTCTGGAAAAGAAGCTTTCTGCTGGACTGAGAATATGTGAGACCTTGGAATCAAGGGCTACTGAATTTCTTAAGTGCCAGAACTTCAGTTGCCAGACTCCAGCTGTTATAGTTTGTCCACTTCGCACTGTGAGCACCAGGGCTGTAAATTACTGAATCTGAATTAGCACTTCTAGAATATTTAAAATTCTCTCTTGTTACCTTTGTCCTGGAAAAGTTGTTTAATTATATCTACGAAACCCACTTTAAAACATGCCCTGAACATGCTATGCTATAAAGAATACAGGAACATAAACATTCCTATAAGGAAAACATAGGTATAAGCCATATTTATTCCTCTGTAGCAGATTTCACACCTTTAAGCATTTCTCCATGCGACTGTTTAAAAATTGCCAGTATAAGGGAATAAAGGGCTAGAAAAGAATTTTACAGGGCTGAACCTATGTGGTAAAACTGTATCATTATTTTAAAAGTTATAATATTACAAAATTCAGAATCTGTCTACTTTTAAATATAATTTCTAATTTAGTATTTTTAAATAATACATTTATTTGCTTTAATACAGCTTATTCATTTTTCACACTATTAGGGCAAGTTCTAATGATGATTAATATTCACATAATACTAACCTAGGCTAAAGGTGGATTTGATTTAATAATAAGTGCTCTTATTATTTTTACTTATATTTACATAGACACAGATATTACTACTACTAAACCATTCTCTATTGTAATAGCTGGCTGTGTAAGCAATTGTGCCATATATATCATGTCTAGTTTTCAGCTGAAAGAGACATTTCTTTTATCTTCAGTGTTCACCTGAAGGGCACGTTAATCTTGAAAGCAGTTTACTATATTAAGCTGACAAACAACTTTTGCTTTAAATGAAAGGAAACGAGGTCAGAAACTTGTAAAAAATGTGTGTTCTTGGTTCCTATTCTTCAAGATTTTTGGAACATTATTAACTATTACTCTTGCAAATCAGATCCCCACTAAGATAAGGTAGTCCGTTAAATGATGGTAAACCAATATGCTTGGTTAGGTACCTCTGAAACTAAGCTAGTAAAACATCTGTACAAGTTAAAGTAAGTTTGACATCTTTACTTCCCTTGAATACTACTGACTAATCATACATAAATATTAAGACATAGTACAAGGACAACAGCTCAGCCTCCTTCACTGTCATACAGCCTTAGAACCTGATCAGTCTTTCAAGCATCCTTGATAACCTATAAACAATTCTTCTTCACAATTGTCATTGTACCCAAAGGTGAAAGATGAATTATTATTTCTGCCAGGGCAGGAATGGTAGCAAGATTTTTGAAATGATGTTATGAACATTCTCCACTTGATTGGAAATGATTGAAAGATTGGCTGATTCAAACCGACTTCTTGTGTTGAATTTTATGTGATGGATAGTTCTGTGACTGCAGTAGTACAATGCTGACAGCATAATAACTGCAGACATTTCAATATATGTATAACTATGCACAGTTAAATTGTGATCAATGTATCTTGTTTATTTCTTGGCAAGAACACAGTCTTACTAGATATGATTAGTGTCTAATCTACCTCCCACACTATAGTATATGTACGAGAGACTTTGGTAGCAAGCTTGGGAGAAGGAAAAAAAATTAGACTTACAGCTGAACAACAAATGAAAACTTTTGAGAATTGCAATATGAACCTGCAAGAAAAGTATTAAATGTAAGCATGAATGAAATACCCTTGTGAAAATTATGTTTCTTTACGCTATTTCCTTATGCATTTGAATCAAACTGCAGGCACTGCTGGTCTGGCTGGCTCAGGAAGGCATTCACACCTTTTGATTAACCTAGGGAAGGTGATTTATACAACCAGTTGATCCACTCAATTGGCACAGATGTTTATCCAAAACAGAGGCGACTCTCCATCCCCTTTGTGTTAAGTTCAATTTTCTTTACAATAGCTGTGGTCGCTCCCTATATTATTCTTTCCTGTTCCATCTCTTGCCTTTTGACTTTTGTAAACTGCCCACAACCTTTCAAAGGCAGGTAAACAACATCACTGCTCGTTTCTGATTGTGAATTGCATGAATGGACAGCATTGTTCCAGTACTGAATCTTAAGGGGTTTGGAGGCAAGCATGCACAAACACCATTTCCTCAGGGATCAGATACGTATGCCACTCTGGTACAGCAGAGAAGCCTGCAAGACACCTGTGTCATCACCATTACCATCACTCAAGTTTTCCCTCATTCTCCATCAACTTCTGACTCTGAAAGGCTCCTCAGTTCAAGTCCATAGCTAAAATTCCACCCTAAATTGTGGTATTTCTGTTGCTCATTGTCTGTAAAGCTACTTGCTACAGTTCAAGTGTGTTCTGTGCTCTGTGCCAGGTTGCACCCAGCCACAGTTCATCAGTCACCTTGTCCTAATTAAATTAATATGCTTCAAATAGTGCTGACCTCAACATGTCTGAAATCAACAGTGGTGGTAGTGGTTTGGGTTTAGTTTGGTTGGTTTTTTTTTTCTTTTTACAAGACAGGTCTTAACATGGAAAACAAACATTTTATCAGGAAATCCAAATGTGTGGATGTGGTCTAGAAATCCCAGATATGTCCACTTGATCCTTACCAGTTGTATGGGTTTAAATCCTTACCAGCAAAGGAAGCCTTCTTAATATGCCAAACAGGTTCAATCAAGATGGAAAGCTGGCTTCTTAAATCAACACTGTTAATGCTGATGCAGAATATTGAGGACCGAATCCCATGGGAGCAACTGAAACCAATTTCACAAGATTTGTTTCTTATCACTTCCCAAATCGAGTTTAAGATTTAAGTTTGATTTAGTAAGACACAACTGCTTTGGGAGTACCTGTCCCAAGGTACAGCTTTTCTATGTACCTTATTGCTGCGGCTGTGGTCAGCAAAGACTTGTAAGTTACAGCCCTCTGTTTAAAAAATAAAATATTCATACTTCAGCAAGTTATTTTCCATCAGTTTTAGAACTTTCCAAGATATTTCTATTTAGAAACATGTTTAAATCAGCAGCCTCTAGGACAGGCTGCACTTTGCACTTATTAACTGTATCTTTTGGGGTAGAAAGGCATTTGGGAGTTTGGTGGGGAATTTGGTGCATCCTTCCATCATTATTAATTTTTTTTTCAAGATGAGGAGAAGCTGCTATTGCATTTCTTACAAGATGCATTTGTTATTCATGGTTAGAGGACTAAAGATCAAAAAAATGTGCTAAAACTTTTGGAGATCAGTCCCACCCCCAGCATGTTTTTCTTGGGATACAGTGCTATATCTTCACCCACTTGATATCTACTGGGGAAAATGCCCTTTTGAAAGTGGGTATCTATTTTGAGAGAATAGCCATGGTTACAAAAGCAGGCCCTAAAATTTGCATTCAGCACTGCAAAATGGTCCTCCTTCAAAAGGAGAGACGTGCAGTGACCCTGCTCCTGGAATAACCACATAGTCTTGGTTTAAACGCTTTAACCAAATGACAGTAGGTACTTCAAAAGGTGTCAAGCTATGGAGAGCCCGTATCTCAACTTACTTGCATATTCACATGCTGCACCTGCACCAGTTGTGCCAAAAAGGAGATTTCCTCTCCTTTTTGTCTACATTTAGACAAAGGCGCAGCTTTATGAAATGGGGAAACTTACTGCAAAGCTCTGAATCAGAGACGTAGGTTTTCGTATAAGAAGTAGCGCTGAACCTTTTTACAGAAACCCTTGGCTCTTTACACAGTGAAGAACAAGTGCCTTGCTCAGACATCTGAAAGCACTTCTCTCTCTCCACCTGCTTTGAAAGCCTAGGCACCTCACCTTGATTTACCTTGTTATGGCAAAGAGCCTTACCTTCAGTACATTGCCACACCTGTTTTAAGGGCCCAGAATAGGTACACAGATTCTGGTCTTGGACATTTTCCGTCACACAGCTTCCACACTGATGTTTCTGTTTATTGTCAGTGTTATGATCTTCTTTACCCATCCAAACTCTTATAGTTTCTTTGACTGTCTACAGGCTATTTTTCCCCCTTCTGCTTAATTCAATATCTCTAGCATTTGTCTTATACTCCCTGCTTTTAATTTTGAGGCAGTTGGTGCTAAGAGATAAGCCTGTGGCAGATGTAATTATCCACCAGGATATTAGTCACTTGTTACTGCCACCTACCTGCCTTTGTCATACCAGAGTGTTTTGGCTGGGAAGCGAGAGCTTGGAAAGCCTTTCACCTTCCTTACAATTATTTCTTCATAATAAATAGCTGTGTGGAAGGTAGACACAAAAAATCAGAAGTTTAAACCTTAAACCTGAGATTCATCAGTCCTGTAAATCAATAGATCTAACTCGCAGAACCTACCCCATGCTTTATCTCTATTGCTGGCATCACCATGTTGACGTTTTAAACTGAAAAGAACAAATATAATCATCTAGTTTGTCCTTAGGCTTCCACTGTTTCCTTCAGGCCTGTACCTTCAGCTGGAGCTGGACACATCTTTCAGAAAGCCATCCATCTTGATGTTAAATCTTCCAAAACTGCAGTATAACTGAAATATAAGCTTTACTGTTTACTTTTTGTAATGTTTTTCAACAGTTTTCCTAGTTTCAGTTTGCAGTCTTCGCAGCTCTTTAGAAGACTTGTTATCATACTGCTGTAGGTGAAGCTCACATTGCATTTGGACAAGTAGATGATGCATCCGAGAACCACTAGCTCTCTTCCATCCCGGGTAATGGAGTGGATTGGGACAGAGGGGTAAGCAAGCAGGTGAACCACCCTAGATCATAAGGATGCTAGGCAACACTGTGCAGAGGCCTCCAAATAACTCCGTGTAGACGCAGTTCACAGTAGTCACTGAATCACTGGCTGGACCTGAAATTACTCTCACAGTGGCTTCCTTGCATCAGGCTTCTGGTTTCACACAGGGTTACTAGTTCAGATACAGCTCTTCATCTGTGTTGGCTTCATCCGTTTTCCTCATTCTACACCAGAAACGGAAAATCCTTTTACTAAGATTGCCGGAAAGTGTTTCTGCAGAATTTCCCTCAGATACCTGTGACCTTATTCACCCTCCCCCTGCCCTGACCACACTGGATCTGCGCTGGCTTTATGCAGCATCACTCTGTGTCACTCTTCCCAGAGCTGCCAGTAATGGGAACGAGTGTGGGGAGGGCTGGGCTGGGTTTGCACGCAGAAGTTCAGGAGCTCCTGAACGGCACATTTACTGACTCAAGATCCAAACTGTGTAAAAGTGACTACTTCTAGACACATATAGCCAGATTCATATGGCACTGCACTTGAGCTTAGAAGCCCAGCTCACAGAAATTGGCTGTGCACTGAGTTAGCTCGCTGTCTTTGCAACGATTAATGGGGTGATTAATCAGCAACCGGATAAACCTCCCACAGATAATTCGCAGTTGATTATAGTTTCTTTTATCTGACTGTGCTCCAGGATTGAAATTTTATGTAATGCACAAGCCAAGAGTGTTTCAGCTAAATTCCTAGTGGGTATTTGCAATCAAGATACCACAACACGGCTGGATACAAATGTTAACTTTTGCTCAAGGGAGTTTGGGAATGAAGGGGTTATTGTAGGTCAGCATAAAATGAAAGGATGTCAGAGTAACAGCCCAGCTGCAGCCAAAGCTGACACTGAAATTCTTAAGATGTTGTTCAGTGAAGGAAAATCTGGCTCTTTTGGGGACTGCAATTTGCAGAGGTTTGGTTTAGATTCATTTGGTTTTGAAAATGAGCCTCCAAGGTGGAAGAAGACAAAAATGCTTCTCCGCTTTGCAATGGAAGCATATTGTCTAAGGAAAAAAGTTTGAATGGCACATCAGGATGCAGATGGCTTATAAAGAACCTTTGCTCTCACGTGCCCCTGCAGCTCTTATTATTTGGTACCCTGACAATAACTCAACCAAAGTTCCTATAGGTCCTATCTTTTCCATGTTTGAGCGGAAATGGTAGCCAAAAAATTATTTTGAGAATTATCAAAATCTTAATTAGATGTTTCTGTGAGAAAAAAAATTACTTTCTTAAATTAACTGCTGGTTTTGTGTATTTGCAAATGACTATATGGACTCTGAAAGATGGCTCAGTTAAAGACCATGCTGTGCTAAATGACTGTCACAGGGAACGACCTTTAGACATATCATATTAATGTAGCAAATGAGGGCAAAAGGCCTTCAGAGACTGAAAACTGACCTACAAAAACTCACAAAAGAGCTGTGTCTTTGAGCTGCTCAACAGCTACCTTTACTGCTTTATGAGTCTTGTAGGCATCTGAAATGTCATGGTAACTATCATTTTATGGATAAACTTACCCTAAATATCTGCTGCTAGCTTCACCTTGAATCAACCGCAACCTGGAAGCTGGTAGACATATCGCTGATTCTCATTAAACATACTGCACCTCAGCTTACCTTTATAATCCAGTCTGGAAGGTGCTGTCAGAATTCTCCTACCCAATGGAAAATATACAGTAGCTGCGCAGGGGATGCTGCTGCTGGTCACAGCATCTCATACCACATGTGGGAAACCCACGTTCATACCCACACAAAATTAGGTCCGACAATGGAAAGTGGGTGTCTCAGTCCCTGTTTTTCACATGTGGTTCCCCATGACAGGAATTCATGATCCTGTGCAGGTTCCCTCCCAAGGGCATAGGGAGAGAAAGATCTGAATCTGTCTGAAATTGGTATATTCTGGATGCAGAATACGGCTGAAGTGAAAATGGAGACATGCAATGAGTCCATCCCCACATGCCACAAGAAGTTATCTTTTCTACTCAGGATCCATGCAGTGTCCTTTGTAAGCAGCCTCATCTCGTTGGCTGTATGTATCATGTGTACACACATATTGGTTCAGGGATATTGCTGTAGGAACATCTAATCTGTAGGCCCAGTAATTTTTGGATTAGACCCAATGGAGCTTTGGGCAAGGTTGAGGCACAGTTCCACATGTGCAGAAACAGCACTCCCAGGCCTCTAGTGGACTCTGCAGCAGAGGCTCTGGAGATTCAGTTCACCTCAGTCTCAGGCAGCAAATGAAGGAGGATTATCAGAGTTACCAGTTTGCTTTTACCTACCTAAATTCCATTCACATCTTGTTCTAAAGTGCTTCATGTCTGTCTTTTATAAAAGGCTGTGGGATTAAAAGACTGTGGGATTTATGGATGGAAACCACTCTGTAAGAGTTAGGCTATTCGAGTTATTTTTGGTAACATGTCCGTGGCTTGTCCATAACTGTCCCCCAAGATGTTAGTGCTGTAGTCATATGGCAGAGAAACAGGAAGCTTTAAAAATAAAGCAGTAATAAATACTCAATTTTCTAATCTACAAGCTTTCAACACATTTATAGCAGTCATTTTCTTGCCCATTCTACTCATGTTCTTATTAACTAAGCAGCAGGTCTTTCTTGGAAGTAAATATTTTATTTTAATAGCACATACTACCACCTGCTGTAAGCAACTGAAATTGCCTTTGCAATTTTAGAGCTTTTAAAGCTGCATAAGGCAGCCAGCCTTAGATTTAAAATACAGCTAGACCGTTGACATCTCTCCCTGATGTTAATTTAATTATCTATTCATCCAAGTATTTTCTGACCGTAGAATTTTCTTAATTATATATGATTTGTAATACCTGGAGCTTGACTGCCTCTAAGATGCATGGAAATTCAGGAAACAGTTCTGTAGATATGAAATTGATAGTACATTATTTTAATAATAATTATGAAGATCAACTATTTCCAAATACAGAAAATTCAGTTAAGAAATTAACAATTGCTCCAAGGTGAGCAGAAGTATTTTTAATAAATCAAGCCATGAGGGATCAAAAATTCAGAATATAAAATATTAAAGTATTTATTATTTTACCTGTTTGCCCATTTCACTCAAAGGAAAGCTAAGAAATGTTCAGGAAATCAAGACATCTCCTCATGACTTGTTAGAGTGAGAATACTGTAGGGGCAAGGGAGACATGCTATACGGCTATTTTAAGGTATGCCTCTCTCTTTTCTTACTGGTATGTTTGTCTGCCTCCAATTAAGAAGCTGAATTAGGTGTAAACAACACTTTTGGCAAATCCTCAGCAGGCATAAATCCATGTAAAGTGCTATCAAATCAGTGGCTTAGCCTGTTTTGTCACAACCTGGAAAAGGGTTTCAAGATTTTAGAAGGGGAAAAAAAAGGCATTAAGTCCAGAGGGGAAGAGAAAGAAGGCAGAAAGAGGTTTATGTTGTATCAGTCAGTATGCATGTGTATATGTAGTACTTACCACTACCTTAGAAAGTACAAGTACAAAAGAAGCTGATATGAAAAGCCAAGCCCATTGTCCTGCAGCAAATCCAGTTTATGTTCCAGCTTCTACAGGTTGCTTTTCATCAAGAAACAACCTCAGTCATCTTGTCCCTGCTGGCAATCTTTCCAGCACATGGCTGTCTTGTAGCATGTAAATTTTCTCTTTTCTCGGTCCATGCAGGGAGCTGAACTCGGCACCAGCCATGGGCTGCCAGGCAGTGATACAGAGCAGAGTCATCCCCTTGCTGAGCTGTACCTGGCTGTAGGCTTTTTCTACTCTGCTGTCTGCAGCTAAGGAAATGCCTTTCTGGTGTTTCCACAGTGTAGGACAGTGTAGCCCATGGAGCAGCAGGAGCTACCAGAGCCACAAGGACAGCAGGAGGCAATGGCAGCTCTCTACAGATTCCCTTCTCCTCCCACCCATGGCAGCAGCAGCTCTCAAAGAATGAAGCCCAGCAAGAAAAACTCTTTCCTAAGAGCTGATATGTGTGGTGACATAACGGTCACCTAGTTGTGACCCATGGCGGGGGCAGGGGGGGGAAATCTAGATGATCATTAAGGTCCCTTCCAACCCAAACCATTCTATGATTCTATGATAACTGCATCTGAAGACTGGTGGGAACAGAGGAGTCTGTGCAATGTTGACCCAGCTACTTTCTCCCATGCTGCTGGCCTTGCAGCACATGTTTGACCGAGGTTGATGTGGGCCAGGCAGCGGGGAAATGATTCTTCAGCTCCAAGGTTCGTGTGAATGCACCCTCAAGGGAAATATGGTTTTAACAGTAGTGCTAGAGCTGCATACTTTCCTGCTTCCTCATCTCATCACCTAGGCAGCCTCACACTGCAGGACTAGGATACCAGTGCCCTCATGAGCCCATGCAGGTATCCTGTTAGGGTGTTACACCTGTTCGAGTGTAACAAAGGAACAACTAGCATTTGGCCAAAAACATGCAAAGGCTTTCCCACCCTAGTACAACCCACCACTCAGGCCATCGTGTGCTTTCTCACTACCTACTCATGCTAACAACAGGAACAATTTCTTTAGTTCTAAGTGCTATTATTAATAGCAACAACAATAAAAGTAAAAAAAAAAAAATCATTCCTTTTCCTTGTTATTTATTTAGTTTTTATGATCACTGGTCTTGTCACTTTACCTTTTCCTTACCAACTCCATTTGCTCCCACTGTCTTACCCACTGACCCCACCAAAATGACTCCTTTCACTCTTTTCTCCCTTTGTCCAGGTCGACATTTAAGGCAGCCTCTGGACATGTTTTTCTCAGCAATTTCAGGTGTCATTTCAGGCATAGCCTAACCAAAACTGAATGCCTTCTCTTTTTTTCCCTAATATCTCTCTTCTGGTTTTCCCTCCCCCCCCCCCCCCCCCCCCATATTTATAGACTTCAAATCTTTCATTCATAACCATTATCTTACTAGACTTGATTGATTTCCTCATGCTTTAGTAATTCTCAAAGCTCCCCTCTTCTACCTGTTACAATGTCAAAACATTTTGCCATGTGTTCGTGCATTACTTTCAAAAGCCCCATTGCCATCCTCTTTCGAGCAGAGCTTCCCGAGCCTTTCTCTCTGAGCACCAACACCAGCAGCAGTACTGTCAGCAGGTTGTCATCCCTGAAAAGACGTTGGAGCACACCTCACTTGGGACTTGTCTATCCTGAACATCGCAGAAAACCCTACGTGCCGCCTGGGATCCACTGCACCAGGAAACCCGGAGCTCTCTCCTTCCGTCTATTGGTGAATGGGGAAGGGAAAGGCTGTCTCGGTTGGCTTTACCTGCATATCCCCATTAGTCAGGATTCCTTCAGCGTCACACCGTGAGTCACCCTTGAGTCAGAATTAGCTTAATAAACTGAACTAAGGAAAGATTCAAGAAAGACCACGAGCAAAGAGGCTGCTGGGGGACTCCAGGTGATTTGTGCTCCTTGACACCCTCTGAGATACTTCTGTCAGTAAAACTTTTCCATGAGAGAAGAAATTATGGCTGAAAACTTCAGGCCACCAAACTGAGCTAAGGAAACTTCTTTGTAGGGTAAGATGTAATGGAGCTGCTGGCCATGCCTCCCTTCCCTAGCCATTAATGACAATAATTCTTACATCAGCTTTATAATCTCCTTTTTGTGCAGTCTTTTCCCATTTCATTATTGATCTGTCTCTTCCCAATCTGTTGGTAATACTGGTTTTGTCCCTAAATTAATTTCCTTCCTTTTGTCCACTCTGTCCTTCATATCCATCTCTAAAACACACGTTTTCCAATGATTCTTCTTATTTTAAACATGAATCCTAATACCATCTGTTCCCTTAACACTTGTCCATATTTTGACTACCTTGAACTGGGAATAGACCACTTATTGTTCCAGGATGCACAATGCTAGAAACTGCACTGCACTAGGAACAAATATGATAATTAATTATTCACATTTTTGAGCATGAAATAGAAAGATCCACCTATTTTGGTGTAAGATCATTCCTTTTCAGTTTAAAAAAAAAAAAAAAAAAAAAGGGAAAAAAAAAGACTCTAAAGCAATGGCCCAGAAATCCCAACACATTCTTTGGGTGATGGAAGTTAAGCAATCCTCACTTCTGCTTTAGTGATCACCTGTGTCTTACTCTAAAAAATCCCTGCCTCTCTAGAGAAATGCCATACCTCTTCAAATATCTAGGCCATTTCCTGTCATCTTGTTGTCACTTAACAGCTATAATATTTGTTGAGACATGTCTCATCTTGAAGCATTTTCCTTCCCTTTCTACTCTTTTTATAGTTGTCATATAATTTATGATGCACGTTTATGTAGGTGCCTCATAAATTAAGTATTTGAATATTTATGGGTACATGTGTTTAATAACACCTTAGTGGCAGTACTTCTTTTAAAGCAAGTACTTTTTCTTTCATTGTCAGACAAATACAGATGCAAGATTAGTCAAGAGAATCTTTCTTAGTAACATTCTTTCTGTCCAAATCGTTTTATTTTTCCTTTTATTTTGCTTTGGCTTAGTCAAAACAGAGTGGAGAATAGATTACCTGCATTCCAGTATTATTGCTGCTGTTTCTGTTCTGCTGAACTCTGCAGGTTGTCTCCAAAAATACTGTCTGACAAGGAAATTGTTTCCACACTGTTTTGTGCTTTCACCCACAAGAATCTGTCAACCAAATCCACGAAAAATTGACTGTGCTCTAAATGAAACAAAATAGTTTGATCACAGCTAGCGTAAAACAGTACCATTCAATCAAAGTCAATGGCTGGACCAGGTTGACTTTTGTAAATTAAAGGCTTGGCTCAAAATGTCGCTTCTGTGTAAAGGTGCCCAGAATAATCTGTGCGTATCAGATGTGAAAAGTAA
The DNA here is from genome assembly GCF_011004875.1 of Balearica regulorum gibbericeps. Classification (NCBI taxonomy): domain Eukaryota; kingdom Metazoa; phylum Chordata; class Aves; order Gruiformes; family Gruidae; genus Balearica; species Balearica regulorum. The sequence continues at coordinate 155,062,084 of NC_046184.1, read as the reverse complement.
ATTTAAAATTTTAATCCAATCCTACACACACTTAAATACATGCCTTTTAAAAATGAATTTTAAAATGTATGAATCAGTGGAACCACTTCCACACACTTAAAATTAATGACACACTTAAGCAATTAGCAGGATGAGAGTGACAAAAATGTTACAAGCCAAAGCACTGAATTCCTTTGCCTTTTTTGATAGCCTCTGATCTTTCATCTACTACAAGGATGACACAAGAATGAAATTGTTTGCTCTCGATGCACTAACGGACGTGGGGGTTTTTGCTGGTGTTGATTTGACTTAACATAAAAGGCAAATGCGTTTTCAGCAATGAAGGAGCAATATATCTTCAGGCGCTTTGAAATGCGGAAAACAGAAAAGGTCAATTATTACTGCTTCTTCACTGATGATACCATCAGAATAAAAGTGATGCTCTGCTCAAAAGTCAGCATTTTGATAAAAATCAACATCCTTCTAATTTAAAAGAAATACTTATACAGATGTACAAAACCATAAAGATGAGTATCTAGATATGTTTCTTACTTTTTTTGATTTTTCCTTTTATTAAAATGTCATTTCTGTAAACACAAGCATTTGCTTTTCTGTATGACAGTAAGGTCAATTTAAATTTTAACTCTTGATTTATATCACAAATATTCTGCAATTCTTGCTACACATGAGTAATAGTTAGATGTGGCTTGTCTCTGAATATCTCTTGGAAGTTCTGAGTATCTCTAATCCTTCTCTTATTATTTGTACAGGCATAAGGAAACAAAATTATACATAGGTGCATATAAGAAAAGGACTGGGTTTTTTTCTGTTTTGACTACTAAAGAGGCATGACCCAGTAAGCAAGGATGCAGGTGTGCCTGAGAGATCACCTACCACCAGGGCGTAGACACAGGACTCCAGGCTATCCAGAGGCACTGCCATCTAGCTAAAATTTACAGCTGGGACCTCTTCTGTAGGAGGACACGTGTTTTATATATGTGTGTGTATAGACATATACACAAAGCTAACATTGTATATACAAAGATATCTATATATGTGTGTACAGTGACAGCTTTGTGATGGTTTAGGATGCAGAAGCTCTAAACTCGAATCCATTTGTGAAGGATTATTTATGCATTCTGCGTTAAGCTGTTACTGGATAAAATGTATAAACAGCTCTTGAAGCAGAGATGGCAACACAGTGCTCCTGCACAGCTTCCCCGGGCAGGGTGAGGAGTGCTCACAGTAGCCCGTGGCCTCCGGCCTGCTCTCCTGGGTTTCCTCTGGAGAGCCGGCACAAGTGAGCCTGTAGCCTCACAGCCACAGGATATTCAAAGCAGGTCACCCACATCCTGCATAATAACATTTGTTATAACAACGACTAGCGTCACTTTAAAGAAACAGTGAATTTCATTGCGTGCCGGGCTGGAGCCACACCAGTAGGCTTGCTGTGAAGTGCTAACTGGGTTGAGTCCTTGCGGAGAGATGGAAGGATGGATCAGTAGCTGTGGATTATTGTTATCAGCCTTCATCACCATCAATGCTCAGTGCTGTGAAAACTGAGGTGCTGCTCTCCATATTCAGTAGCAGGAGACAAAATGCTTTTTACGATAAGGTACCAAGGAACTTACAAAGCTTTAGTAGCTTTTGGTAGCAATTAGACAAGTCTTCCAGGATTGAGCTGCTAATTAGAAGTCCCTAAATTCTCAGCGTAAGGTGAGCTTATAATAGCTAAACCCCGTTTGGCAATTTTAACAAAATGAGGATAACAATACACTAATATGTCAAAGGACTTCGAAAACATGAATGATACAAGGTGCAAATTCCCACACCATTAGAACTGCTAGAAATCAGGAGTTAAAGGCCAGCCCGCACAAGCTGATGGGCGTCTTTCAAACATGGATTTTCTGATTAAATGGTTCACTCCTGTAGTGCTGAGTTCATACCCTGGCTTTGTTCACTGCTGCACTTGGGAATGCTGACTGATGGCTCAAGAACTGTGGATTCAATACTTCATTCATTTAATCTTTTCAGATCCTAAGTAATCATTAGAATTTCAAAAACATAAAGAGTAGTAGCTTTGCTTTAATTTTGTGCTCAGGATGTTAAAGTTATGTTGCTCCAGTGGATTTTGTGCAGTTATATGTCAGCTAAATTTTCACATACAAATGTATTCCCTAAGTTGATTTATCAGAAGACTTTAAATGTCAACTCAGTATTCATAAGGAATCTTTTGTCTGCATTAAGAACCGGCTACTGTCAGTGATATTGGGTTACAGAGCACAAGAACAGCCAGCCAAAAAAAAAAACCCCAAAGTCATTGCTTGATTTGATTGTTATTCATTTTTAAGTACTTTCATTCAACTCTGATTGCGGTAGAATTTGTCTGCTTTATGAGTGTCTTTAAAAGGAGACATTGATGTTTTATGCTGTCTTAAGTGCTAACAATCATCACTGTTAATGAACATGGACTCATTAATGTCTAAATCATTCATAGCACAAGGGTGTTTCTTTCCCTCTTGAGCTTGCTTTTCCTGGGACAATTAATTTTTATATTAGCTACTACATCTGTTTCCAATACCATCCATGAATTTTAGTTTATCATTTGGACCACAACACTAAGTTTTGCACAGTAAAGGTGGCATTTTTTAATCAGGAGAAGAATTTTTAGAACTCCCCTCTACCCATAGAAATACACATTTTTCTTTTTTACTTTTTTAATTCTTAGATCTATGACCTGTAACACTTTTAACTATTCCTTAAATTCAAGCTGCCATTATTAGTGTAAATAACATTACACTGTGAACTACGGAGAAAACAGATATACTTCTTCAGCACAGGACTATTAAAATGGACAGTATGACACTGTGACATTATCAAATCATGTAGGAACAAGGTAAAGAAGGAATGATATCATCCTACATGCTATTATCTTAATTTTGGATCCTGAAGAACAATGTGGTTTTTTAAAAAAAGCTTTTTGGTGACATATTATTGTGACCATTTCAAGAAAAGCACAGCAATGCCAAAGACTTGGGCTGAACCCAAGTCCTAAAATTTCTAAGGAAGAAACTGCATTGTCCTAAGAAAAAGGAATACTCTGAAACTGCATCACCAACAAAAATATAAAATTAATAGTTCTCCTACAGGGTTAGACAGTGCAGCATCTCTTCATCTTGTGCAATACCCAGTAACTCCTGTGAAGCACTGGAATACCATCTAAACCAAACCATAATTGAATTATATGATTTTGATGGGGATGTCTGTTGGTGATCAAATGACCCTTCCTGTGCTGTGGGCTTGGCAATTACTTGGTTTATGGAACTAAAAGGAACAATCTGTGGAACAGTTTTTGGTCTATCAGTCTGTTTTCCTCATCTATGGCTCTTTCTGTCCAGGTAGAAATCGCTTTCTGATATGAGTACTCTCCTTTTATATCCACAGGATTTGGATTCACTGAATATTCATAAAAAGGATGTGATAGCATTGCATTTTTAGTACCTTTCTTACTAAATAAAAATGACAAACAGCACCAGGTTACAGCAGACTGTAACATAGCGGGAGTCTGCTAGGTTCGGAGAGTCCACATTAAAAAGCAAATAAAAATTACAGGATTTGCAAGAGTGGTGCACATCAGGATACATCAAACACTGCAGCAATGCTGAACACACGTAGTTCTCTAAGCAACAGAACCAGATGAGAGTGGTTTCAAAGAGTTTTATGGATTACTGATTAGATACTTTGATGCCTAATGAAAGATGAGATTTTAGTGCGGCTGGGCATTCATAGTTCCCTCTTCACATGAGCACTAGACAGCAGACTGGAGCAGAGGAGGCAGTGTCACAACCAAAGAAACTTGTTTACATATTGCTGAGCCTTGGGTGGACTGACTTGATGAGAAGATGGGAAAACCGGGGGGAGCTCTTTCAGCATCTGAAATATTTTTATTACTTCTTTCCAGGATGGGTTAACAGACCCTTTCTCTCATAGATGCCATTGATGCCTTCTCTGGACCTTGGGCAGAGGAGTGGGCAGAGGGAGGGATATCACTATTCCTTTGTGCAGTTTGGTTAGAACTGGCTGGTTGGTTCAGAAGTTATTAGATATGAATAGACACAGACACAGGTATTCACACTTTGATTGCTCAATACTCATTCTTTTCAGGCAACTTGGTTAAAAATGTGAAGGGAGGCAGAGGGAACAAGTAAATCATCTGCTTTCTGTATGAAGAGGTCTGACTCTTAACAAGTTGCAGCTCCCTTCAATTTGCCTCTGATTTCTCACTTTATGGTTAACATAAAATTATCCTAGTGAGAGAAGAAAAGAAAGAAAGAAGTCCTCGGAAAGCTGATTTTACTACACGCAGCACTTAATGCATGTAGCTTTTCTCTGAATTTATTAAAAAAAAATGGTTGCCTTTTCAGTTCCATTAAATATATAGAATAATAGAATGGCCTCAGTTGGAAGGGACCCTAAAGATCGTCTAGTTCCAACCCCTCTACCATGGGCAGGGACACCCTCCACTAGACCACGTTGCCCAAAGCCTCATCCAACCTGGTCTTAAACACTTCCATGGATGGGACATCCACAACCTCTCTGGACAACCTGTTCCAGTACCTCACCACTCTAGCAGTAAAGATTTTCTTTCTAATATCTAATCTAAATCGACCTTCCTTCAGCTTGAACCCATTACCCCTCGTCCTGTCACTACACTCCCTGATAAACAGTCCCTCTCCAGCTTTCCTGTAGGCCCCTTCAGGTACTGGAAGGCCACAATTAGATCTCCCCAGAGCCTTCTCTTCTGCAGGCTGAACAACCCCAACTCTCTCAGCCTGTCCTCATAGCAGAGGTGCTATAAGCTGATCATCTTTGTGGCCCTCCTCTGGACTCTCTCCAACAGCTCCATGTCTCTCCTGTACTGGGGCCCCCAGAGCTGGACGCAGTACTCCAGGTGGGGTGTCATGAGAGCAGAGTAGAGGGGCAGGATCACCTCCCTCGACCTGCTGGCCACAATTCTGATATATATGATTTTTATATATATATATGTTTTATGAATGTAGCCCCTTTTTATCTCCTTCTTACAACTTTTTCTCTCTTCTTGTAGATTTCTGCTACCCATGTTTCAAGAATCCAAGGCTTAGCTCTGGTAGGGAAACCTGGCTTGGACTTCTGAGGAAATTGCTCAGTTGTCAGAAAGAGCTGTGACATCTGTAGTGTTGAGCTGTGTGAGATAAGAACGGTAAAATTGCTGGTAGGATTATTGAAACTGGGACTGTTAGAAGCTCAAGGATTCAGGAGGAAAAAACACCGGTATGGAAAAATAAAAACACTAAAGAAAGAAGAGGGAGGTGAAAGTGAACAACTCATGAGGAACTTTTGTGACTTTACTTGACTCAGGATCCTCCTGACCCGACCTGACTCCTGCCTGGCTAGCAAGGAGCCTCTCTCCAAGTGTCTAACGGGAAGGAGTAAAGATCGAGCACACTAATGTTTAGCCTAGTTCATTATTAGGTAGCTATCTTCTGCATGTGCCAAGCAATGAATTGCTACGTACTTTAAAGCTGTATATATTACACTGTCATAGTCTCTTTGCAAATAGCTAAAGGTGTCCAAAGTGATCCAAACAGTTACATCAAACGGGTGATGACTTAGCCATGCTGAGTTTCTGTGGATGCCACCAAAACCAAAACAGGCCAAAAGCAATTGGTTGCAGTGCTTGAATGGGGAGAGACTTTTGAGGTATAGTTTCTAAGAGGAAACGTGTTAAAGGATCTGTACTATCCATTGCATGGTCCAACCTTTGAAATCTGGCTGTTGAAGGGGAAATTCTAATTGTAACTGCTCAAAAGTGATAATTCAGGACTGAGGAATGATCTGGAACGGAGGGCAAGAAGGTCCAACTGCAAGAAGGGGTTAAACTGGCTGGAAGCAGGAATGCCAGAGACAGAACACAGGGGAGTGAAGTTTCCTTGGGTGATAAGAAACAGCCTCAGCATTGCCTTGTAGACCACCCTGGGATGGGAGCGCTCACAGGCCCAAGCTCAGGGGTCACCTTTGGGCAGCAAAGCTGGGCTGGGCGATGGACACACGGCTGGGCTGAGATGCCGCATGCAACTGCTCTCGGGACTGGTGCTGATGCAAGAGTATATAAGGAATCTGCTTGTGACACATCTTTGCAGACTCCATGTAGAACTGCGTATTGCAGTAGGACTTTGGCCAATGCATTGTTCGTTAATTTTTTCTTTTATATTAAGAAGATGTGTGTTTAATTCGCCTCAAGGGGTACCATAAAAATTCCCCAGTGCTGTATAGATCCCGTTTTCAGCCTGGACCACTGTACCTTTTAACATTTCCTGATCCGTCAGAAGCAATATGGTAGCTGACAAGTAAGCTGTTGTCCCAAACTGAAACTCTGAGCTGACAGCTGGGAAACTTATATGTCTTCAGCAAGCAGAAGAGCTGTGATGTGTGAAGTCTCTCTCCTCTACCTGAGAACTTTGCTGGAAATAGTCTTCCTTGCGTCAGCCCCAGATCTTTCACTAGATCCTGTGGGCCAGTGGCTAGGGCATTTATCTGGATTATTGTCTCAGTTCCCATCATGATTTCTCCTTTTATCTAAAGACTCTATGATGCAAAACAAATAAACAGCTTTGAGAGCAGGGTCTGAAACTTCCCATGGCAAGTACTTCTCCAGAGGCTGCTTAGCAGAATTGCTTAAGTTCACTAAGCAGCCTGATCACCATTTGAAGCTAGATACAAATAATGTTGACGGGTCAACATTGAAGTTAGAAGGATATGCAGAAATTATTTCTTCCTTGAGATGGCCTTGAAACTGCTCACAGTACATTCATGGAGGTAACACAGACAATCTAGCCTGTTATCCTTCTACACAGAAACTATTTCACACCATTTTCAGCACATACTGCTTAATGCCAGTGAGTGAACTCCTTTTTTGCATTTAACTAACTTCCAAGTCATCCTACTAAATATGTTAATTGAAACAACCTGTCTCCCTCTTTCAACAGCATTTAAAGCCAGACCTAGCACAGGATTCTGCAGGGTGCAACTCTGCCTAAAAGGAGTATGTAGAGGATAAAGGGGAGAGAGATGGGAGGAAAGAAAAAAAAAAAAAAAAAAAAAAAGGTTAGGCTAACTAACAATGCAAAGACCATTTCTGCTTGAATACTGATGAGGCAAGTTATCTATGCTGGCCACCTGCCTAACTACTTGATTCCTGCCAGTGTTTCATTGCTTATGCTGATCTTTGGAGAACTGTTATTGTATGAATGCTGCTAAATGATTTTAATCTTTATTTAATGCTTGTTAGCTTTTAATATAATTGCAAAAGATAATTTGTGATTTGTGCATTGTCTCATTGCTAAAACCTTTGTGAAATAATAAATGAATATTAAAATTCCTTATGGGAATTCTGGAATTTAGTCAAAGGACAGACAACTGTGGGTGAAGGCTTATTGAACAGCAGCAAAGTCCTGCCACTGCCCTTGCTGGACGTTCACACCGATCACTTTGGTTGCATCAACATAGTGTTCATCTCTCCTCAGCCTGCGTAAGAGGCAGCTATGATTTTTTTTTTCTGGGTCTTTGGGCACTCATTCTGTTTTGACATTACCTATAATTGCAAGGCCAACAGTGAACACTTACAAGCTTTCCCAGGAGTTCACATTCACACAGGAGAGCTCTGCCCTTGCTCAGGGACCACAAAACCCAGCCACCTCTCCTGTTTCCTCTCTGTTCCTGAACATAACTCAGGGATTTGCATGGATTTTCCATGGTCCCAAGGCTCCTCTCCACATCAGGCACTCCGCCCGGGCTCAATTCTTCATCGTGGCTAGACAGATCCCTGGCACAGGCATGCCACTACCATGCCATTGTCCATAATGCTGTTTGGCCTGGACCGAATAGAAATGTGTGAATGAGAAAGAGCTGGTGGCTGATGTTACAGATTAAAGAGCCGTAACTGGGAACCACTCCTGTTTAGTGTAGGCAGCAGGACACACTGGTCATCCAGTCTGCACCTAGTCGTGGGAACTTTTTATTTCTGCCAACCAAGTAAAACTTCCATGGTCCTTTCTCTGGCCGGGGGGAAGAGGTATGTGTGTAAGGCACACCCACACTGCAGCGGCAAGTTTGGTCAGCCTGGGGCAGTTTGTAGGTACCAATCCTATGACACCATCACGGATTCTTGTCATCTTGCCTTCCCATCCACTTCTGGGATATCTAAAAATGTTCCTCAGCATGGGTAAAGGTGAAGGAAGAAAAAGAGGTGAGGGCAGAGAAAGCCATCATAAGCACCACATAAATATATCTATCTCTCTTTCTGTACATACACACATACACATACATATACAGACACTATGTAAGTGTGTGCACATTTACACGTACTCTAGCAGGTTTTGGATACTCTGATTTAGAAATCCCCCTCCCCTCCATGTGCAATCTTCACGTGCCAGACAGACAAGCATGCGGCAGCAGAAATCCAGAGCAGGGCCATGACTGAGCCACAGTCCATCCCTGGGCAGCAGCCAAGACCTGGGTCTCAAGGGTTCAGCAGCCCGACATAACCACAGAATTGTGTAAGTAAGTAAGTCAGACCAGAATTCATAAACAAAGACGACCCACCACAAAGCATGTGCATTCATGCATGTAGAGTCAAATACCATGTAAGTCTAAGTGCATTTTACACTAAAAGATAATGCACTATGAGAGAAAATGCAAGCATGATTTTGGAAGGGTTGAATTGGCCATGTCTGCCAAAAATACAGGCAAGGAAGGCAAGTTATTTAAAACAGGTATAGCACAGTATTTTTCCTGTTGCATTATTTATTAAGACCCAGGTCTCTTCCTAGTGGTAAGATGTCCCTTTATAACCTCCAGTCACTAAAAAAAAAAGTTAAATATTTCAGTCTTAAATTTCTTAAATATTACCCGTACTGCACCTCAGATGCAATTTACTGAGTGTCTGCCAGGAATCTGTATGAGATCGGTATACAGCAGTCGGTGTGCTCTCCATCAAGCATAAGAATTTAGATACATAAATATAGAAAAAAATTGCTTCTAGAATTACCACATAAGCCAGAGGAAAAAGAAAAAAAAAGAAAAGAACAAAAAAGAGTAGCATTGTGTTATTCTTTCTCTTAACTGTCTTTTCTTTATTAACTTTGTAATGCCATTAATACATGTGCTCCCGCTGCTCTGCCCTGGTTGCTGTTACAGCGACATGTCAGGCAGTCTGCTCGCAGCACCTGCTGCGTTGCAGTTACAGCTAGATGGAATCGACAACACTGGCTACCCTGTTTATTTCAATTTTGTTCACACAACCGTGTTCAGAGACCTGAACAATTTGACACCTGTCATCTTCATATTTATTTTGGCCTTGAATAATCTTTAATTTCTTATTATTGCAATAGCACTCAGAGATTATAATTAAAATAAAAAAATAATCCAAGGCATATTTAACTATGTCTGGTATAATCATACATGAGCATGTTTATAGGATAGACTGAAGCACAACACAGAGGTATGCAAACTAGCTTTAAACTAGATGAATAAAATTGTTCTGCTTTGGCAGCACACAGATCTGGTAGTTAAAAGCTACAGTAGACCAGTCAAGAGAGGCTGAGGCTGGGGTGAAGCTGTGGGAGAACAAGGAGGAAAAAAGCAACCACAAAACCTAAAGTGATCCTAGCTATGTTACACATCTATTGCTGTCTTTTACTTGAATATATGTATCTACGCGCAGACACACACACACAGACACAGACACACGACCCATTTATCCACCTGCCTTTGACCCAACCGTTAGTTCATTAACTGCAGGTGTAAGATGCAGAGGCTGAGAACGTGGATTTGAAAGAACACGTTGCCTCTGGTTGCTGCTGCAGCAAAGCCTGCTGCGGAGAGGCAGGCTGTGGTATATCGGCTGCTGCGTGTGCAAGAACGCAGAGAAATCCTACCTTTTCCTTTGATCCCTGCTGCCCTGCAGGGACTTGGACTGTGGTTTGGAGGAGTATTTATGTTTGTAAAGTCTACCATCGCAAGAAAGAAGCTGTTATTCCAGCACCCCTGGATCAAGGCTGGGCAATCAGATGAAAGCGGTTAAGTTACTGGAACCTGTTTTCACTTTCAAAACTGATACAGCTATATATCACCTCAGTTGAAAGCAGGCTCTTCTGTTCTCTCAGATACGGCTATTTAAACATTTATACGCTGTGCTCGGAGAGTTCTTTCCACTAATCATGAGATTTTGAACAATCTTGGTGTTCATGTACAGTATAATTCAATTACTGGTATTCAGAAATAAAATTTTATGCTTTGGGTTTTGGTGGGTTTTTTTGGGGAGGTGTGGTTTTTTTGGCTGTAGACTCATTAGTTTATTATCAGTTTTACAGTACAGGATTACATAAATTATATAGTTTTCCTCCAGCTTAACATGTAGCTGTCAAAATCACACTGATAAGAGTGTTAGCTATACTAATACCTGTTGTACTGCAAATGAAAAAAAAAAATTATTAAGTTTGCAATGTATAATACGTCACCATTTGACAGCTTGCCCATTCACAAGACACCAGAAATCAGACTGGGAACTTCAGTTCAGACCTAATTCACAGAATCACAGCATAATCAAGGCTGGATGACACCTCTGGAGATCATCTAGTGTAATACCTCTGCTCTTGAAGGGCCAGATAGAGCAGGTTGTTCAGGACTGTATCCAGTTAGGCTTTGAATGTCTGCAAGGATGGAGACTCCACAACCTCTCTGGGCAACCTGTTCCTGTGTTTGACCACCCTCACAGTTTAAGGAATTGTTTTCATAGTTTTAAACAAAATTTGCCCTATTTCATTTTGTGCCCATTGCCTCTTATCCTATACCCGGGCCGCTAATGACAACTCTCCGAGTCTGGCAGTTAAACCAGTTTGCAGTCCACCTCCCTGTCCACTTATCTAGCCCATACTTCATTAGCTGTCTATGAGAATATTACAGAAGACAGTGTCAAAAGCCTTCCTAAAGTTGAGAAAAACAACATCTAGTGCTCTCCCCTTGTCCACCAAACTAGTCTTACACTACAACAAACCACATAACACTACACAAATTTAAAAAAATTAAATCAGAACCACAAGTGCTTCTATCAAAAAAACCCCTTTGTATCTAAATGTATCCCAAAAGTTTAATTTTACGACAAGTGATAGTAATATCATAGTTAACCTTTTCTGACTAGTATGACTCCACATAGAACCGGACAATGTAAATTGGTTTTATTCTGAGAAGGATTGAGGACAAGAGTGTGGAATACACAATCCCTCACACCATATGCAATCATTTTGTGTGTAACAACCCTTCTTCTTTCCCTGGTATCTTATTTCTGGTCACTTCCTCTTGAGATTTGAAAGTCCTGAAAACTGTATTTTACTTTGTGTATGATGCACGACACAGCAGAAAACTGAACTCTGTTTTCATAGTTTTTTATAGTTCCTCTATCTGCAGCATTAACAGAATGAATTGAAATGTATTTTGCAACTAACATGGTGACAAATACGCATGTTGAAATATTCTTCTTATGTCAGTTTTCAAATACATGCTTAGGCATTCTACTCTTTCTACGTTTCTTTGTAAGAAAAAATGAAGAACTTTAATGCTTGCAGTTTGAATTTGAAATTGTCTCTTATATGTCCTTTCAAAATAATCTTCCCCAAAATTACAAAGAAAGGAAAAGCTACAGCTGTTGAAAACATCCCAATAAAATGCTAAATATATTTTATCTAAAAGAAACTAGTTTCAAGACAGATGCCTTTCAATTACCTTACTTCTAGAAAATAACATGGAGAAACATTTTAATTATACATACAAGCTCCACCTTCACTGTTAGGTTTGTATAATAATTCAAACTTATAGACTGTTCCCTCATTCCTATTCACTCATAGCAAAAAGTAGTACAGTAAAATTTTATAGGCCCATCTACTGTTTTGTGGTACAACAGCTGTTACCAGCTGGAGATGCTTCATGCTTGGTTGAAGTGACTATGTTAAAAGGCATTTCCCTAGTCACCTTCAAACAAACATTTTTATAACTTAAGACCTTCTTTTGAAGGAATTCAGACAAAATTTTGTATGGATTGCAAAGATTGAGAGACTTGTTTGGTTGTTTTTTTTTTTTAACGGAAAGACTGAAACTGAATATTATAGAAAATACTGTGTCAACTTCACTAGCAAACTAAAAAGCCTTTTAAAATCTGTGAACAAATCATTAAATCAGGACACCATAAAGAGAATAATGCACCTTACCTGTCATTTACCATAGCTGACAGAGATTTGGACTGATTTCTTTTCATCTGAATAAGTAGACCTTCTGCTTTTCAGATATCCACACAGACTCTTTCAAAACATACAGATGTACTATTTCAGGGAAAGAGTAACTGGAAATTGAGCAACAGAGTACACATAGTTTTTAAGTGTTTCACAAACAGACGTACTATGGTAAAAATTTATAAGATTTCCACAATTTTTTAATTCAGTCCTGGAAAGAAGTTCACATCCCAACTAAATATCAGATGAATATCAGAGGGGACAAGGAAAGGGGCTTCTGTGAGGGGTGAGGATTTCCCTAAAGAAGAAAGGCAGGGATTCTGGGTTTCTTTCGTTCAACTCCCTGTAGTATCAAAAGATGGAAGTGGGCTGCTCCACACGGGGAAGCATGCTGGGAGGCAAGAGGACAGCAAGGTGAGCACGAGACAGTGTCTTCACCAACTAACAGCACAGTCCCACCATACAAGTCCAGCCCCAGAAGATGAGCAAAGCAGGCCCTGTGATGGTAAACTTGGTCAGCTAGGTAAGCCCATAGTGATGAAGTAGGTCCAACGTCAAGCCAAGAAGTCAAGTCCAAGGTGAGGAGTGGGATCAGCTAGGTACATGGCCAAGCACAGCTGCAAGATAGCTATGGTGAGGACTAAGACCAGGGGCCTGAACTTAAACACAACTTCCAAGCTGATGGAAGGAGGTCCTTAGCAAGGGTTGTCACAACTCTTTTTGCACACAGCAATTTTCACAACTGTCCGAGCAAGGTAACACAGCTACACCACCGAAGAGCTGGCCTTGAGCACAGGCAGTCATACCCCAGGAGGAGGTGGGTGCACTGAGGGCTCTGACAGCTCCTTCCCATCTCTGAATTTCTCATACACTAGATATCCTACTCATGTGTGTGGTTGAAATAGTTTTCCTTGGAAGTTATAATTGTTGGTGTATGCCAACTATCAAAATAAATTGATGATATAATTTAGCTAGACAGGTTAAATATCCTGTTCTTCAAAAACAAAGAAAATCTAAATTAACTAAAAGGGGATGGTTTTCATTAACTGTTTAAATAATAACGATTTTTCATTATATTTTATGCAAAACACTATTTATAGTCTCCTTCCTAATTAAAGGATTCATTTAACTAGTTACTGATCATTTCATGCAGTATGTATAAAGACCACTGCATGTGAAAATAGATAGTGTCTCCTGTCAACTCATTGCAGCTTCCTGCCTATTCTTTCCTCAGCAATTTATCTTTCTAAAAGCAGGAGGGAAATGGAATTTGGTTCTGATACTCACTGCACTAACAATAAATTAGAGTCACATAAAGAGACTCAGAGCTACCATAATACTACAGCTAAGTTGTAGCAAAAAGAGAGGGAAGCAGCTTTTTTTTTGTCCATGCAATTGAGCTTCCCCAGTATTACTACTTACAGTATTTTAAATGTGAAAATGCTAGGATAATACATCTTCAACACACAGTCAGCAGGCTGCACTCTATTGTATGTGCACAGTTACCTTCAGTATTATTAGCTTTCAGGACTTCAAAGGATAATTAAACAGTTAATAGGATGCTATTTTGCAAGACTCTCTATTTTAAATCCTATCTTGCAGATGCAAGAAAAAGATCTTTTTAAGCCCTTAAAATAGCAAGAATGTCAATTGGTTATTTTCAGTGTACAGGCACAAACAGAGGAAATGTGAAATAAAGGAAGAGGGCTGATTAAAGTTGTGCTGATGTGCAAACACCTAACAACTAGCCAAGGCTCTCTTGCTCTCCCATGAGTGCACAAACTACTCACTTTCTAGAAAGCAACCCTACTTCTCTCCACCCCAGTGAATAATTTTTCTTCATATGTTCAGGTTTCAGCTTATCATATACTAGTCTTTTGCTTAACAAGGCAGGCACATTGCGAGTGGAATTAAAAAATTCAGTAAGTTATCCTAGGAATAAATAGCCCTTGCCAATACTGTATTCCAATGCCTTTTGAATGCCAACTACCTATGATTTTGGCTTCTTACATTTTCATATAATGACAGCAGAGGCAACACGTGTGAGGTGGGAGCATCCTCTAGTGCCTTGCAACAGCCATATTTTCATTCATTGTCATATAAAAAGGGTATAAAAGAGCAATAACAGCACTTGGCACTTGCTTTATACCCAGCATAAATGCCTACAACATTAGAAAGTCATAGTCTTTCATTTTACATCATTAGATGTGAAACTTAGGAGTATATTCTAATGTATGAAAACATCTGAGACTTCACTAGCTCTGTATGGTCAATACATGCTGTTTCCACTGACAAATCAGAGAAATCATATGAAGAAATAAAAAAAATACTGCTCCCTGGCAAGATTTGTCATACTTTGTGCAAGCTGCCCACAGGCTTGTTCCAAAATGGCACTACATCGGTTTGAGTACATGCCTTTCAGAGTAGAAAGCAGTTAAATGTTAACCTATTTTATTAAATTGTTTAATAAACAAAGTGAAGGGGAACCTTCTCCCAGGGACTGTTTATTGGCTGTGCAGAACTGCCTTTGTAACTAGCCAAGAAATCAGATCATGATTCACCAACGTACGGTTGCAGACAGGATGGGTACCTACCAGATGTTCTGCTTACAGCAGGTCCTGAAAATTGCACTCTTCTTTCTCCATCACCGGCAGCATTTTTGAAAAGTGCCAGTTAAAAGCCAGTGAATAGGAACAATATCAAACTTTTCTCTATTTCCCCCAAACCTCAAGGTCTACAGTCCCTTTTTCTCTTCTTTCTTTCTCCACTTCTTCAGGAATATCATCTTAAAATAAACTTAAAACTTTAAATTACAATGCAAATTGGAATGCTTGCTCTCAAGCCCAATGACTATTTAAAAAATAAATAAATAAAAATGAGCTTTACACAAAATGTAAATAAGCTAATAAATCTTCACCTACAAACCCCCTATTTTCAAAGACCTAAATGTAATTAAGAAAATGGGAGTATTTATTGCAGTAAAAAAATACAATAGGCTGATGTTTTGTAATCAGAAGAGCTCCTCCAGAAATTCAAACAGCAGGCTAATGTTCCAGCATTTTGACTCCAGTCTTTCCTCTTTATTGAACACTATTTTTAAGGATTATGATTACCTAATAATAAAAGCTAGTTTTATATGTCAAAACTTTTTAAATTATTATTAGACCAAACAAAATAGATAAAAGGCATTTTTTTTGTACACAGACACTCTGTTGATCCACGTCAGCTCTTACTGCTACCTACAATCTTGTCTTATACTCATCCTTAGATGCTTGAAGTTCTCTGCATACTCCTTAATTAATTTGACTTTTTAAGAAAATCTTTTGTGTCTGGACAACATATTCTTACTTTTTGAATCATTTCCAGCTTTCATTTGTCCCTTCAGTACAAATCAGAATTTCCTAAGCATAGTCACAAACTTCTTCCCTACCTTTCGGATTTTCCTGTCACTAAAGTTCTTCCACAAGAATGCCTTTGCTTAGAGGATCCATGGATTCTCCTCATCCCTGGCTTATATTCTAGATACACACTTTAAGGGTCCAGTTTCATCCACAGATCCATGCAGTCCATCCACCTAAGTCACTATGTAAAAGAAATATCTCAAAAGAAAACCTGACCTGCAATGCCTGTATTTTTGCAGTATAGTAGCAAGATTCCCCTTTTACACTGATATACAAAGTACAGCATTTCTTATTCAACGCTTTAAAGTAAATGTAAACTTGCAAAACAGTACCCAAAAGGACAAATACACGCCATCTGCGTTGCTTGACAATACCCAGTATGCTAATTACCATGCCTGTATTGGGTTTGTGTGGCAAGGTTTTGGTAGCAGGAGGGCTAACAGGGGTGGCTTCTGTGAGAAGCTGCTAGAAGCTTCCCCCATGTCTGACAGAGGCAATGCCAGCTGGCTCCAAGATGGACCCACTGCTGGCCAAGGCCGAGCCCATCAGTGATGGTGGTAGCACCTCTGGGGTAATGTATTTAAGAAGGAAAAAAACAACCTAGGGAGAGCTTTTGCAGCCAGAGAGAGGAGCGAGATGTGAGAAACTTTGCAGACACCAAGGTTGGGGTAGAAGGAGGGGCAGGAGGTGCTCCAGGCACTGGAGCAGAGATCCCCCTGCAGCCTGTGGTGAAGACCATGGTGAAGCAGGCTGTCCCCCTGCAGCCCATGGAGGAAGGATGAGGGGGTGTAGAGATTCCACCTGCAGCCCATGGAGGACCCCACGCCGGAGCAGGTGGAGACACCTGAAGGAGGCTGTGACCCCATGGGAAGCCCACACTGGAGCAAGCTCCTGGCAGGACCTGTGGATCCGTGGAGAGAGGAGCCCACACCAGAGCAGGTTTGCTGGCAGGACTTGTGACCCCATGGGGGACCCACGCTGGAGCAGTCTGCTCCTGAAGGTCTGCACCCCATGGAAGGGACACACGCTGGAGCAGTTGGTGAAGAACTACAGCCCATGGGAAGGACTCATGTTGGAGAATTTCGTGAAGGACTGTCTCCCATGAGAGACACCTCACTGGAGCAGGGGCAGAGTGTGAGGAGTCCTCCCCCTGAGGAGGAAGGAGCAGCAGAGACAACTTGTGATGAACTGACCACAACCCCCATTCCCCGTCCCCCTGTGCTGCTGGGGGGAGGAAGTAGAAATCAGGAGTGAAGTTGAGCCCGGGAAGATGGGAAGGGATGGAGGGGAGGTGCTTTTGGATTTGGTTTTATTTCTTATTGCTCTACTCTGTTTTTCTTGGTAATAAATTAGATGAATTTTTCTCTGAGTTCAGTCTCTTTTGCCCTTGACAATAATTGGTGAGTGATCTCTCCCGGTCCTTATCTCGACCCACAAGCCTCTCATTATACGTTCTCTCCCCTGTCTAGTTAAGGAGGAGAGCAACAAAGCAGCTCTGGTGGGCACCTGGCCTCCAGCCAGGGTCAACCCACCACACATACCACATACAAATATGCATGGTTAACAATTAATTTCTGGAACTGAGGCAAAATACAAACTAAAACAAGCTAAACATGCATACTGCATCTGCAAGGTGAGGGTTTATTTGTGAAAAAGTAAACCTTCAATTTAAATACATATAAAAATAAATCTTCAGTATACTGTGTACTGAGGAGTCAGTAAAAAGAACAATTTTGCTGGTAAGTTACTAGTTCTTGATTCCCCAGCCTTGCATAGCTTTGAGAGAACAAAAAGACAACCTGGAATTAATACTTTTTAACTGTATCTCTGCAAATAACATTTAGATCTCAAAGCGAGATATCTGACGTCTCAACAGTCAGCTGTAATTCATATTTGCCTTTTTTTCCTCTCTTAACTTTCCTAAACAGGATCTCCTAAAATATGTATTTTCCTAAAACCCATTTAATAGAAATCTGTGTGGATATGAAGACAAACAGTCTTTTAATTTTTCCTTTTATAAATCAGAATATACAACCATTACATAGAAGGCGGCAAATAAGTTAAACCTGAAGTATTACATTTCACATATACCAATTTTCTACTTGAATTACTAGAGGAAAAATAACACCCTGCCTTTCAGTATATACTATTTCATGTATACAAAAAATATCCTGCTTTTTACCAATTTATACGGTGGCTTAAGTGGTTATTACATTTTTATGTATCTAGCATATTTTGAATTAGGAAGCTCCCAATGCTTACGCTAACTGTAAGAGATAAAAATAAACTTACTTCCCTTTAGCCTTTCCTATAACATTCCCCAATTCTTTTTACAGTAAATCTTTATATGAACACGACTAGAAAAAGTACAGAAGAAACAGGTCAGCCAAAAACTGGTTCTGTACAATCAGCCCAACAGCAGTTCTGTTTGATACCAGTATCGACAAAACAAGGCCTGAACCTTTCTCCCATCAGAGTTAACGCATAAATTATCTAATAGAGTAGAATCAGAAACTGTTTCATGTTTTTCCAAGAGTTATCTCTCTCTTTAAAAACAAAAAAAAACCAAAAAAAACCAACCACAAACATACCAGGCAGACTTTAAAAGTATATTTTATTTAGTAATTAAAAAAAAAAAAAGTTGAACTGGATGTTTGGAAATTAATCTTACATTACTGAAATAGCTTATGAAACATTTTTTGAAAGGTAAAACTGATGGTGAAGTGTAAATCTTAGCTCTATTGCACTTCACGGTTTAACTGTAATGAGCACAGGAGGTCATTACAGTTTTTAAGTAATTGAATTTCACAAATATATTGGTCATTATTAATTTATTAGCACCTCAAGAAGTTTAGGTTCTATTTTTACAATGGTTATTTGTACAAATAATGCAATATGCTAAAATCAAAGTGCTACTGAGGTTGTGTGGGCTCTGCTAAAACCAATGTAAATAAATTAAAATAGTTCAGACAAGGCTTATAAATTACTGAACTCTGTAGCATAAGGAATATACACAAAACAATTCTACAAAAACATGAATATGATTGTACCTTGATAAATAAACAATATGTTAAAGAGCAGAATCTCCATAAAATAGTAAATTATTGTCTCCATTTTGAACAATGGAGGCAAGCACTGTTAACAGCTAGAAATCCCTTATGTAAAATATTAGATCTCTCCTGAGACCTGTTTGTGAAGTAAAAGACATACATTATTTATTTGGTGGTGGTTTTTTTCTCCTCCAACATCGCTGAGCATCCTCTTGCTTCCACAACAGTATAATTAAAAGCCTTCCTCTAATTTCAAGAATACAGTGTTATTCTTTAGCCTGAGACAGCTTTAAACAAACACGAAAACACACAAAAAAATTAAGGCAACCTCATAATATCAATCATGCCAACAATAATGCTTTTGCTCCAAGCTTAAAAACTACTTTAAATTAAGTACTGATTTTCATTCTTTAGGACTCCTTCCTCCACTGACTCCGTTACCCACAGCTCAGATACAATTTTAAATTTTTTCCCAAATGTTCTCCTGAGGGTTTTCATCTCTTTTACTCGGGAATGATCTTCTCCTATAACAACATGGGAGATGCCCTCTTCAAGATGAGAGACTACTTTTGCACCATAAAAACGGAGCTCCAAAGCTCTAATGGATAGTGTTCCATGGATTTTGGTTCTGGGCTCATTAACAGCAGCATAACAGTCTACATAAATAGTGTTTCCTCTGAAAATACTGAACTGACAACTGTTCCATGAGTAACGATCTTCTAACTCTGCAATCATGTCCAAGGGCATCGCCTTATTGTCTTTCATTCTTGAGAACACTTCCTTGAGTTGTGCAACATCCGTGTCTACTGTGTAGCTGTCTCCATAACAATCATACTCACGAGCAAAATGTTCCCTTGTGTCAGGGGACATGTGAATCATAAAGGCTGGCTGCCAAGGCACCAGCATTTTGGTTTGAAAACACTGAAGGAGCCACTCTGCCCTCACCACATCATATTTGTTGGAAGCAATGATGTTTTTTACTCTGACGTTCTCAGCTCCTACAATGACACAGTAAGTCTCAGGCCCTGGGTTCTGTACCACGCTGCCACCACATTCGGCTATTCTGCTTTCCAGTTCTGACTTTGAGTATTTGCTGGTTCCTGTCATAACACAAAACTCAACATCTTCAAATACATTTGAAACCTTGTTTACATTAGAAAGATCAGGAGCTTTAAATTGCTCAGCTATTCCAATTATCTTCTTCACCTTTGGTACAGTTTTCCTTTTTTTCTCTTGTGGCTCATCATACTCATCTATATGAAGGTGCTTAGATGCCAGCTTCCCTTCTGCTTTGCTTCTGAGATCTTCTAACATGTCCAAAGTCATGCACTCGTACCATTCTTTGTCCTCTCTTATCTTCTCAATTCGGGGGAATCTCAAAGTACAGTCAGTTTTGTACATGTCACTGTCAACAATCTCGGCTGCCTTGATCTGAACGATGACAGAGTTGCAAGGTTCAATGTACATTTCAGGTTTCTCAGTTCCACACAAAATGTTACAGGGAGGCTCCTTCCTATGGTAGGGCTTCCAGTGTTTAGCCAGTTTCAAACCTAAATCGTACAGTTCCTTCATAGTATAGCCAGAGCCAACACGACAAATGGAGTGAAAAACGGTAGGTTTTTCATTTGGAGGGGGCGTCTCCGCAATAGCGCACAGAAAATGAGACATCATTCCACCACGTGAGCCCTTTCCCCAGTAACCACCAACAATTAAAAGGTCCAGTTCATCCATCAGCCCACTGACGTATTCTGGCTTGATTTTTAACCAGCCTTCCCCACGTTTGTCAGGCTTATAGGTGGACATGGGATCTTTCACCATAATCCCTTCTTCTCTGTTATCTATTGCTTCATTTAAAGCATCAATTACTTCTTTTCTCGTTCTAGCATTTTTTTTATGTACAACATGTATCCTGCCCGTTATCGGGGTAAATACGCTACTTAAGATTTCGTATCTTTTGCTTAGCACCTCGTGACCCAGCTTCCGATCGTTAACCATCAATACATCAAACACACAGAAGCAGGTCTGCAGATCAGAGTCCTCCACCATTCTTTTTATGTCAAACTTGTTTCCTTTTTGCATAAAGGTTTGTGTCTCAGGATTGTAAGCCATCATTTCACCATCAAGAATGCAATTTTGTATATTGCTCTTAAATACATTATGAATAAATGGCGTTAAGGAACCATCAAGGGGGGAAGCACCAAACTGCTGAGTATAGTCAAACCCATTTCGGGAAAAATATTTATATACATCTCCATCTTTGTGCATCTGCATGCGTTCACCATCCAGCTTAGTTTCTATGTAGAATATCTGGTTATTCATTTGTTTCTCAATTTGCTGGATATCAGCGATAGCAGCAAGCATTGGTTTAAAGGCAGAAAACAACATAATAGAAACATCACTAAGTGAGATAGAGGGATCATGCAGTTGCCTGCAAACTTTTTCCAAATCAGTTGTGACATTGTGTAATTCAGCAGCATCAGGATGAAAAATGGAAAATATAGTTTGTTGACTAACACCAAGCTTTAGATCCTTTATAATCATCCGGATGAGCCATTTTTGTTCCAGTGCTGTGCTCTGGGTAATTAACTGAAGAAGACTTTTCTTTAACAGACCCTTGTTTTTAGCAGCATTATTATTAGCTATTGCATCTAAGTGTTCATTGACTTGTTCTATTGTCAGTCTGCCTTGTTTTGGGCTCCTAGGTTTTAACACAAAGTACGCAATCATTGCAAAATCTCCAGCATCTCCACGTGAGCCAGCAGGTGTTCTGTAATTTAAAAGCTTTGCAGCATCTTTTCCATCTTTTGGTAAATTAAGCAGTTCAATATACAGCTTTGCAAGCATAGTTTCTTTAATTCCATATGCCATCCTTTCTCTTTCCAACTGTGGAAGAATAAGTCGCATAGCTGGATAAAAAGAATCTGTGACGTTGTTCTCTTTTTGATGAAGAGCATCATGGAATTTTCTCCAGGAATCCAGAAAATCCTTGAAATACTTGGTTTTCTCTGGACGAGATTTACACGTCTGTATTCGCTCCAGAGTAGAACACAGATCTGCAAAAGGCACGTGAGAGGCCACCGTTTTTTTAGGAGAAGGCTGCAAAACAGGTGCGGAAGCCATCAGAGTCCGTTTTTCACTAAGAACAAAAAAAAGTATATATTTGTAGAGAAAGAAAATGCCACCAGGCTATTCTGTCTCAAAAAAAAAAAAAAAAAAAAAAGTAGGATTTACTGATTTTCTCATTTTTCTAATTTGGATGTAACCATTATCTTTACTTAAGGGTGACCAGCTGGTACCACCGTCCTTAGTTGTGGGTGAAACTCGGGACCCAGGCTGTGACGGTCTAACAGAGGTCTCACCCAGGCGAGAGGACCAGAAGGCCGGAGAAGGCACCGCGCCCCCCTCCCGCTGCTGCGCAGGCGGGAGCTTTCACTGCTCGGAGCGCCATTTCCCCCGCCACCCGCCCCCGGAGCACAGCCCGTCCCCGACGCCAGCCCACCCTCGGCCCGCTCCTCCCGCCTGAGCGGACCCGCCGGGCCCCTCCACGGGCAGCGCCGCGGGAGCGGGGTCCTGCGAGGGCGGGGGCGGCTCTCGGTGGGGTCCCGGTGCCCCTCCCGCGGGCAAGCTCCACACACACACCCCCGCCCCGCACCACACCGCTACGGCGTTGCCATAGACACGGGGCGGGGGGAACGGACACCGCCCAGGGGCCACCTTCCGCACCGGCCGCCCCCTCGCCAGAGCGGACCAGCGGGAAGATGGGGGGGGGAGCGGACGGGACGGTGGAGCATCGACCAGCCCCAGAGGAGACTTACGCGGAGCCGGGGGTACCCGCGGAGACCGGGTCACACCGACCGCCCTCCGACCCGGAAGGAGAGGAGCGCCCCGTTGACGCCGCGGCCCGTGCTCCTCCCCCGGGCGCGGTAGTTACGGCCGCGCGAGGAGGCCCCGGCTGCCACGGCGGCACTTGCGCAGCTACCGGCGCGGCGAGGAAGCGTTGGCGGAGCCTAAAGCGGGGGAGGCGGGGAGAAAAAGGAGAGCGGACGGGCACTGACTCGGAAGCGGAAGCAGCGGCTGGAGTGATTTCCTGTCGGAAGGAGCGGTTGTTGAAGTTGCGCGCTGGGGTCTGCGCTGGCCTGAGGCACCGCCGGCGGCAGCTGCCGCGGCCGGGCGGGAGGATGCGGCGGGTGGGTCTCGCCTCGCCTCGGGCCGGCCCCGCCCTGCGGGGAGGGAGCTGGGGTGGGGGTAGGTGGCGGGCCCGTCCCATCCTGTTCCTGCAAGGCCGCGACGGGGCGGGTGGGTGCTGGGGCGCGTCTGCGGGGGCGAAAGCGGCGTGTGGGAGCGGAGCGGAGCGGGCCGGGGGGGCGGCCGGCAGATTTGGTTTTGGTGCGCTGTTTGGGGTCTCGCCGTGACTAAATGCGGTTCTTTCCTGGGCGGCAGTGGCTGGCAGGCGGGGTGCTGCTCCCTGGCTGTGCGTGGCTCCTGTGCCTGGCTCTCGGGACGTCTCTCCCGAGGGACTGCCGCGTTGGCAGCGGCGTTAAAAATTCCTTCGGGTGCTTTTCTGGGAAGCCCTGGGAGAGCTTTTGCTTCTTCGCAACAAGATCATGCTCTGGTGTTTCATTTGTCTCTGCTGCCATATGGAATGAGGATACTTGTAGATGATGGGGCAGATGATGATAACTTTAATATTGCTTAATGTGCTAAGTGAATGTATTGAAAAGGCTGAGCAGGATGGGTTTTTTTAGGTAAGAATGAAAATAATTTAACGTGCTTGAAAACTAATATATTTTAGGAGCCCACGCTCATTAGAAAGCTAAGGCTCTAATGTGATAACCATCCGTGGTTTGTTGTTGTTTTGGGTTTTTTTACATAGTACAGTCATAGTTCAAGACATGCTTGTGAGGTTCATTAAGATTTGACGGTTGGAGGGGGAAGTATAATGAGAGTTAAGGGGAAAACCCTTCCAATTATGATTATGTACCACTTGATGCAGAGTTGTTTGAAATAAATAGAAGTGGCTCACTGATTTTAAAAGCCAGAGCCCTTAAGCGTTGATGACAGTTGTTCTTACTCTGCTTTTTTCTTGTTTAGCAGTAGCTACTTTGCTGGTTTAACTGGTTTTTGGTTGATTTTTTTAATGAGAGTCTCTGTAAGATTTCAGTATGAAGTGTGTTTTTCCTGTCCTTACTAAACTTGTAAGTTTTCTTCCAGACTAGTTCCCACTCTGAAGCTAAATTTTTACAGTTGAGGACTTAATATTTCTACTTACAGAAGTCATCTGAATAAATCTGAGTAAATGTAAAGCTTGTGTATATCTTTTCTGTATCTGGAGGAGGTGGAGTGTAGGGGAAGAAAGTGCAGTAGAAAGAAACAGATTTCTTCAGATACTCCTTGGTGCTAAGAAATACCTGTTTGTTTTGAAACTGTGAAATCTGAAGGATTGCAGTGAGTGTCAAAACTAACTTTTTTTAAAAAAATTCTTTAATGAGGAAGCAGCCATTAAATGCCTTAATGCTCTTCTCAGTACTAACTTTAAAGCTGCTCATACACCAGAAGTTAGCTTTAAGGAGGCAATGTAAATCTCTCATAACTTTGTTGTTATGCATTATGTATGTTTTATACTGTGTGTTGTATGTATAGTCCAGAACATTTCAACATGATTTGTGGACTTCATTATAACATGTTGGTTTTGAAGTTTATCAGATGTTTCAAACGAGCTGAGCTTGATAGGAGGAGCATGAACATGATATGCACAGTTTCATCAGTAAAGCAGATGTAACTTCTAGGGGTATTGGCTGTTAGTACTTAATTTTCTTTCAAGTAGTTGAAGACAAACAGTAATTATGTGTGTAACTCAAAAGCAACTTTACTCAAAGTTCATAAATGGAATTGTCTTTCAGGCAGAGATGAAGCCTGGGAAATCATCACATCCAAAGGTAAATGTTTTATAATGTGATTAGTGTATGAAAATAGCACTTTCTAATACTAAAAATGTAGACAAAGGCAAAAAGTACAACAGAATTTGTGGCACATACAAGAGTAATTTAAATTTTCGTTCAAAATTGGTGAAAAATTGTTCCTAAGTACTTTAAGTATGCACTTGAGTTTTTATGATCTTCAGTTGATAATGACATTAACCCTTTAAGAATAGCATTAGAGTATGGCAGAATATTATTAAAATATCTTGGTCATAAAAATTCTGAGGAAAAGATAATAAAGTCTTTATTGTTATGAGTGATTTATATTTTCAGTAGTTACTTAATTATGGGACTTGTAACTCATCTGATAGAACTTAGAGGTCTGCAATAATTCCTGGACTGTGGATTCAGCAGTGGAGATGTATAGATACAGATGTGTGTGTGCGTATCTACATCTGTGTATATCCCTGTCACATAACATTGAAACTCATCGCTCCCAAATTTCATTTTGGTTTTGAGAGGTTATACAGTTCTGTGGCTGTGTAAACTGAATCGGTCTTTGATGGCCTTTGAGCTAGAGGCTCAGCAGCAGTCTGGCTAAGTCTTACTTTCATTAGGTCTGAACACTGAATCGGGCCGCATTGCTGTTTTCCTGTGTTACTGGTTTCCACGATGGAACTTGGTATTTCGATATTGTCTTCTACTTCTCGCTTAAGTTTGCAAGCATCATCAAAAAAAGCATTTGTAGGAACCACCAGCATTCACAAAGGGTAACCTTTCTAATGCAGCATTATTAGAGGGACAGCAGGAAATGTGAAGCAGATAGATGCTAGAGGAAAGGCCTCTGATCATATTTGTGACTAAGAAAACATCATTGAGGAGAATGCAGAGGGACTGAGTTTATATAGTCTAATAAATGCTAAGAAACATTGAACTAGAAGTAAAGAATTTAAGTTACACAATTCTTAACAGGAAGGGAGATTAGGAAATATTTTCTAGTAGTAAGAGTACCTAAGAACAAGGGCAGCTTATATAGAAGTTTCCATTAATATAAGAGTTACCTAGGAAAACAGCTACCAGATGAAAAACTGTATGAATCTACTCTAGATGATTGTATACTTGTCACAACCATTGACTTTCATGACAACTTTAAAGAACAAAAAATCTCCCTTATGCTTGTTTTTATAGCCTCTAACTTAGTTTAAATAATCAGCGCTTATAAAATACTGTTACTGTGTATGCTGTGAAATGGGATGTGACTTCTTGTTATAGGAAAACCTTGTCATTGGTGAAGTTACAACAATTACTTGAAAAATACTGCTGCAATATGATGTTCCTACAAAAAAAGTGTAGAGTATTTTTTAGTGAAGCAAGAATGATTTCCAAGGGGTTAATATTTTATCTAGGAGATTTGAAAAGGAAACCTGTAGAGAAACCCTGTTTCCCTGGCTGAAACAGAACTTCAGCTAACCTGCCACTGGCCAACTTGCTGACTTCCCTTGGTGCCAGTGTCTCCATCTGTAATACATGGATGATGTTTCATGCCATCTCTCTGTAGAGCTTGATACTTCTAACAGTAGAAGGCAACGTAAATAAGATAATCCTGTTAAATAGCCATTTAAAAAAAAAAAAAATAACTAGTTATACTTGCAGATGACAGAAATTGATTAAAAAGTTCTCTTTTAGAAGACATAGAGGTATATGCTTCTTGCCCTAACTGGGACATCAGGCAGTTATGGAGCAATTCCATTAGTGGTTCTAACAGTCTAGGAACAGAAGTAGTCTTGTCTAGAAAAAGAAGCAGGCTTGTTCAGATGGTGGGTCCACTCAGTTTCTCAGGTTGACCATCACAGACATCCAAGTCTAAATATATTGTCCCTTTCCTTCCCTATCCCCCTGTCCCTTTCCCTGATTATTGTGGCATCCTATTAGTCACAAAAATTAGAGATACAGGAGAATCACACACTCTTCATAATTCAGCATAGAGTTTTTGCATCGTAAATTGCTGTATTGTAAACTGTTTGAAAGGTTTATAACTTCCCATCCAGCACAACAATAATGGAAAATAAAGACCAAGAAGAGATTTTTTTTTTTTTTTGGTGCAGTCTTGCAGTATGCTAAGCAGTCTCAAATCTCATACACTCAGAAAGTGTTGAGGAACACCTTACCACTCACTGAAAAAATCACTATATTATCTTACTCTTTTTGATAAGTCCTTTAAGTGGGAATTTGGTTCTGCTTGTATCATCTTCTGCTGTTTAGGTCAAACAAGATAACATTTGGAAGGCTTGCTGCATTGGGCTCCATAGAAAGCATGGTTTGTAGCTTTATTGAGAATGAGCTTGTATTGACTTGGTTTAGAGTCTCTTTAGGCCTGTGTGCTTGTTTGAGAAACCATCATTTTCCTTTTTAGTGGTCTCTCAGTTGATATTGGAAGGAGGTAGGCAGGAACCTAGGAGAAACTTGTATCAGTTCTTTAGCTAACAAATCTTGCAGTAAGATGTGAAGTAAGAGATATGGTCTGATTTGAGCGTGGAAATAGATGGAACTAGAAGTTCATATAGTGGGAAAGAAAACTTATAAAGTCCTGCAGTTGTTCATTAGTGCAGAGTAGTCAGCTTTACTTAAATATGTAGATGAGTATGAAACGTTTGTGGCTGTGTAGTTTACCTTTCCTGCTAACTGCCGTATGTTGAGTTCTAGTTGTAGGATGCATTGGTTTTGCAACTGCAGTAGCAAAGGTTTTGTATATACCTCTCTCTATATATATATCTCAGAAGTAATCACATAGCAGCAGTATCTCCATAGTATAGCATTTTGATATTATCCTATTGAAATTAAAATAGAAGCACTGCACAAATGAAACTAACATGGCTTATAAAATCAGTTGTGAGTATCAGTCTTCAAATAGTAATCCTTAGTGTATATGGGATAGTCATCTGCAAAACTGAATCACCTTAAGTAAGGTTCTTATGACTTTGGTTTTTAGTAGTTTTTAATGATGGGTCTCTTACTCTTCTGTGAATGTCTTGTTGAGAAAGCATATTGGAGTCTCTTTCATTGTGTGAGAAAGTCAGCAAAATTTTAAATCGCATAGGTAAGGAGAGTGGTTTTAGTGTGTCATTATCAATGTTCTTATGGTCTTGAAATGTAACACAGCAAATGTTTGTCAACTTCTTCATGAAATTCTTATATAAAGTACCTACTTTGTGTCTTCTAATTCCTGTTAGTAATTCTTTACTAGAGAAATGGATCATGAGAATTAAATTTTCATATAGACAATATTTGTGCGTTCTTGGATGTGGATATTGAACATGAGCTCATAAATAATAACGAGTCAAAGTTGGGATAACTGCTGTCTAGACTACTTTGTATTTCACCAGTTTTACATATTTGGAGGAGATACAGTATATAAAAGCTTAATTTCACGTTGCCTTTGGTTAATATGTGAATCTTAAGATGTAACAGATTTTCTGATCTATATGTAATTCTCACATAAAATAATTAGAGATGGCAGGTTTTCGTGGTCATATTGGGTTATCATGTTTGTGGAGTGCAAAGGCGGTGACTGCAGAGGTCACCTTTTTATCCCTTGATCCTACCAAGACAGCCAGTGCAGTTGCAGCCCGCTCCAGTAGTATTAGGCCATACAGCTTGTTCTGGTGTGGGTCCTGTTACTTAATTGAATGCTTAGACGCGTCTCAGCTTTTCAGACTCCTTTGGAGTTAGTTCAGCTTCTTACAACCTCCTAAAATGATGTAGTGCAGTAACTTTGAGTGGGGCTAAACTATGTTTATTATCTCCTATATAACTTAGAGTATTCTTAAACAAGTGAGCTTGTGTTATCTCTTCCAGGCAGTATGGTTATTCAACTCAGTGGCAACTGAACGGTTACTCTAGTTCTCACATAGATTTGGCAGGTTTTGTTATTTCCATATTACACTTGAACCCAGCAGTGAATAATGTGAGAGATTCTGTGCATGCTGTGAGACATAGCTATCTCTTATGCTTGGAAAGAAGATTTAATCCATTGTCGTGAACATGACTCTCCTTCATTTTATGCTGTGTGTATGTCTTTGTCATGA
Organism: Balearica regulorum gibbericeps; assembly: GCF_011004875.1. NCBI lineage: Eukaryota > Metazoa > Chordata > Aves > Gruiformes > Gruidae > Balearica > Balearica regulorum. Next base: position 155,033,331 of record NC_046184.1, on the reverse strand, counting down.
GTCTGTTTTCATGTTTGGACTTTTCAGTAGTTGTGCTTTTCATTGATCAGAGAGTAATTTAGTTAGCTGACTGTTTTCAGTGGTCTTGTATGATGATACAGTCTTTCATTCAGCTGAAGATTTAATACGGATTACTGTCCTAATAGTGGAAAATGATCATTATAAATCAGAACCAATCCAAATATAGCAAAACAGCTGTCATAAATGTAACTACAATGCAGTATCTTACTATAGAGGAGTCTCTTCTGACTGGTTTACATGTTGCTCAGTGATCACAGTTGGTCAAGATTCTGAAAAACTGCTACTAAACTATGGCAGACCCTGTGTGCATTGTGAGCCTCCACTGGTTGCAGTGAAGTGCGTAGGCTTGTGGAATGCCTCTCTTGGCCTTAATCAGTAGCAGCTTAGAAATAAGGGCTATTTTTTTGTTTGTGTTCTCTGGATTCTAGAATTACTTACATGAGAAGCTTTGACAAACTGGTGATACAGTCTGTGTGGTTGTTCTGTTGGTCCGTAGGAAAGACTGAGGGAAAGCGTAAGTAAGTTGTTATGGTCCCAGTCAACCAATTTTTGAGTGCTACTGATGGACCTTGCCTGCTGAAATAATGTAAATGGGATTTTGAAGAGTTCTAAAGCCTTTTCCTTCTCTGTTTTACAGAGTTGAATGGTTTCCAACAAATCAAAGGGACTTTGCCACCAAGTTTGATGTTTATGCTTGAATGTATTGACTTGCCATTAATCTTCTGCAAGTATGTATGTTTGAATCGCTTCCTTTTTCTTTCCCCTATATTTATACGCATATGTTTGGGTTTTTTACAGGATTTACTTGGAGTAAAAGATCACTGACTTCTACAATGGAAAAGTCATGGATGCTTTGGACCTTTGTTAAAAGATGGCTACTAGCTTTGGCTTCCTGGTCTTGGAGTCTCTGCCGTATTTGTCTTTTACCCTTGATAGTAACTTTTCACTTGTACGGAGGCATTATACTACTTATATTAATATTTGTTTCAATAGCGGGTATATTATATAAATTCCAGGATGTGCTGCTTTACTTTCCTGAACAGCCCTCTTCATCACGCCTTTATGTTCCTATGCCTACTGGTATACCACATGAAAATATCTTCATCAAAACCAAAGATGGAGTTGTTCTCAATCTTATTCTGCTGAGATACACAGGGGACAATGCAGCGTATTCTCCAACCATCATTTACTTTCATGGGAATGCAGGCAACATTGGCCACAGGTTGCCAAATGCTTTGTTAATGCTGGTAAACCTGAAAGTAAACTTAATTCTCGTTGATTATAGAGGGTATGGTAAAAGTGAAGGAGAAGCAAGTGAAGAAGGTTTGTACTTAGATTCTGAGGCTGTGTTAGACTATGTGATGAGTCGGTCTGATCTTGATAAAACAAAAATTTTTCTTTTTGGCCGTTCCTTGGGGGGAGCAGTAGCTATTCACTTAGCTTCTGAAAATTCCCATAGGATTTCTGCCATCGTGGTGGAGAACACCTTTCTTAGCATCCCGTACATGGCCAGCACTTTGTTTTCTTTCTTTCCAATGAGATATCTTCCTTTATGGTGCTACAAAAATAAATTTCTGTCCTACAGAAAAATTGCTCAGTGCAGAATGCCTTCTCTCTTCATCTCTGGGTTGTCTGACCAGTTAATTCCACCAGTTATGATGAAGCAACTGTATGAATTATCCCCAGCTCGGACTAAGAGATTGGCGATCTTTCCTGATGGAACTCACAATGACACTTGGCAGTGCCAGGGTTATTTCACTGCACTTGAACAGTTCATCAAAGAAGTAATAAAGAGTCACTCCCCTGAAGAAATGGCGAAAACATCATCTAACATAACAATAATATAATTGATATTCTTCTTTGGGGTGGGGGGAGTACCTGCACTGTATCTTGATTTGTGAAAAGTGGTAAAAGAATGTCCATTTTTAAATGTATGTCATGTCTGTACTTGCCTAAAGAGTGAAATTAAACTTGGAAAGGTCTGATGCTTTATTAAGATATTCCAGATAACTTTTACATTTGCAGCATTGTAAATGAACCATTTTATGTCTTTCTCATACTTTTTTGGTATCTGTCCATATATTCCATTTGATATGTGCAATGGATGCTATTAAAAGAACTTGCTACAAAAGTAGTACAGAATGTGTTAGTTTAGAACAACGGGAAGCTCTTCAGTACTCACTGCTGAACGAGTGAGCTTTTTGGACAGTCATGGTTAGCACAATGATTTGTTGCTTTTCTCAGAGTTTTTTTAAAGTGTGCCATGCATGAGATTAGTGTTTTATTCCTTGAAATTTTATATTATGCAAGGTGGGAAGTCTTTAATGTGCTAAATAATATAAAATAACATTAATGGTAGAGTATACTTGCAGGTATACTATCCTGGGTTATTACTGTTTTTTATGGTTATGCATATGTATCTATTTCAAACTGCACCTGAAGAGGAAGAGACCCTTTCCCTGTTTTCATTTTACTATTTGTATTATAATAGTGCCCAGAAAGTTGTATGTGCCTAAACATAATGACTTCAGGATTTTGCCCAGGCAATTTCTTCATAGAAAATAGAAGTAACCTTCAAAAAGAGCAGCGTGATCTAAGCTCCTCACAGCCCAAGCTCTCCTCAGTGACATACAGGCAAACTATTTGTTGGTATTAGTCTGCTTGTGCATTTGAGGTGGGATTTCCCAAGGCAGAGTGGGTGGTGTGACAGGAGTGTCATACGAGGTAAAAGTATGTATTTGTGTTTGATTTGTGATTTTTTTGTTTCTTTTTAGGCTCTAATCACACAATTAGAGATTAATGTATACAGTTGGTACAGTAAGGATAACAAAAATGAGCAGTGCATTTAAATTTAGTAGACCTAAGCTTAGTTGGTCTGAAAGAGACAACATTTATTTTAACACTTTTACCCATTTGCTAGCAAGAAGTCTTTTATGGTTCTGTTGTACCATGTGGAAGTCACCTAGGCACCAGCAGAAGTGACTTTTCTTTAGCTCTGCTGGGATTTTTGAAGCTAGTTTCACCATTTCAGAGCCAGCAGTACTTAAACTGAGAGAGTTTCATTCTAACTGAATGCTGGGGTTCTTGTTTGTTTATAGGAGTCTTTATCCTAGGTAGTAATATCAAAGTTTTATGCTGTTAGCTCAGTCCATGTTGGAGTGTGGGGCTGTTTAAATCTCTTCAGCAGGTTTAATTTCTCATTTCTGCAGCTGACAGTTTGCCTCTTCAAAATATTTTTCATGGGAAGAACAAACTGGAAAATTTTCCACACAATCTGTACAATTGCCCTTCGGATTGAAATTTTTAAATAAACTTTTCTGCCATATTGTCCTGATTCAGAAAAGCATCTCAGCACACACTTAAAATCTGTTTCCTGATGGACAGTGGTATTTTAAGCCTGTGCTTAAGTTCACTGCTTGAATAAAACTGCTTTCCTGAACTGATGCCTTAATGGTTATGCCTCCTAAAATTTACTACGTGGAATTACAGGTCTTGTGTACACGTGGGTAATAGTTGTCAGCAGTTTATCATAGGGTGACATCTTTACTTAAATGTGATTTTTTTTTTTTTTTTTTAAACAAACACATACATACCAGAAGTTGCCACCTTCTCTGGTAAGTGTCTTTTGTCATACTATTATTAAGGTTTTCTTAGAGTTGATTGAAAAAGCTGTAGACCTTTTGGGATATATGCAGTTTTAAATCTGAGTGAACTCCAAACTTCTCCTCAGCTTCCCAGTGCTGGTATTTTTTGAGGGGCAGGCAGCTGGGGAAGGTATATTGGTGAAGGCTGGGGAGTGGGGGTAGGGGGTGTGTTTTTGTAGCAGAAAGGAATTAATAGCATTCCCTTTCCCTGATGTATTGAAAAATGGCAATGTCAGCTGATTGCATATATTGTTTCAGCTCCTTCACATCGCTTTAGAACTAATGTGGAGGGAGAGAAGGAAAATAAGTGGGCAAATACTGCTTTTTCTAAAAAAGTTGATAAGCCAAAAGAATAGATTACTTGGAGAGAGAATGAAGAGAAAGTAAATAATTATTTCAGACGTTGTCATAACTTGCCATTAATACCATTGGGTTTTTTCATAAAATGTTGATTTCTAAAGTAATGCGTCGTCTTCATCCACTCCCTGCTAAAAAACTCAAAATATCCTCAGTATGATGTGGCACTGAGATACAAAGGAAGTATTCTTATTTGGGCACACAGTTGCTAAGTGGAAGTCAAATGCGTGATATCGGATGATGGCAATCTGGAGCTCTTCAGAACGGACTGTATCTGTACATAACCTTAGATTATCAAGCCATATATTTTCACTATATTGTCTGCAGGACATAAAGATGAAACATTGCATGGTTTTGCAAGTATTGCATATGAGGAGATAGAATTGTCACGTGCGGATCCTTTACGCTCCATGTGATTTCTTCCACCTTTCACATATGCACATCTTCTCCGTTAATGGGTTGGGCGTGTACAATTGTGAATGAATGTCTGTTACCATTCTGTTCTTCACTGCATTGGCTATGAAATCCACTGAAAGAAAATGGGAAGGAAATGATTTTTTTTTAATGCAAATATTCCACTGCTGTACGTATGATCTCTTAGGGGAGGGAGAAGGGGGAAGAAACTTGTTTTGACAAGTCAAGGCTTGTTTTTATTTTTATGGTCTGTGTGGTGGAAACCCACAGTTATCTGCTGCTAAAAGCCATTTTCAGACAGTGAACTGCAAGCAACATAGTACTACTAACTTTAAATTGCCAAAAGGTGTATTATGCTACTGTTTAATTTACTCCATTTAACACTATAATGTTTTCCCTTAACAATTATTCATTTGTATATAGATGTTTCCCAAGTATTTGTCCTGTATATATAAATTTGTATTTTGAGGAGAGGAAGTTGTTATTTTCACGGGTTTGTAAGAAAACCTCTTGGTTTAAATATGCTCATTAAAGGAATTGTCTCTTTTATAAGAGGAACTTTAAGTTGGTTTTTTTTAAAAAAAAATAAAAAATTAAAAAAATGAGGGAGTCAGGAGTTGAGCTGGAACAGCTGTAGCAGTAGAGTCCTTGTAAGGAAGCATCCAGTATAAGACCTCATGTGTGCACATGTGTCAGTGGTTTTAATTAGTGGAAATACTTGAGGCTTCCTGCTAATCCAAGTTTACATTCCCAGCTTTTGTTTTCTGAAGTGTAAAATGCAAAGAGATAAGCTGTGCTTTCATCTGAAGAAATGTTAACTGGTGTAGCTGCCCTCATGTCCATTTCTCAGGTAAAATTAGAAACAGAGCACAAATAAAATTGGTAAGCTACGGACAATCTCTCAGTTGAAGGGCAGATGGATTAACTATTCATACAAAATATGCGTATCAGCATCTCTAAGCTAATCATTTGCGTCACGTTGGGTGTTCACAGTGAAGAATGCAAGGCTGAATTGAGAGTCCAAGGTATGGTCTCTTCTATTAGCAAAAAGAGTCAGACATACCTCCATTTGTATTTCATAATTCAATTCTTGAGGAGTACATTTTTATTTTTGTTAATGACAGGTGATTTTGCTAGGGGCACTTCTGCCAAATATAAAATCAGTGCCTCTTGCATGCAGTGGGATCAGCCTGGTGTATCCCATTAAGCCTAATTTACAATGCCCTCTTGCTTGTATAATTTAGAGTAGAACCCTCCAGAAGTGTAAGTAGAGATAGCATTGTGGTTTTAATTCAGAAAGTCATTGAATATATGATGCAAGCTTTTTGTTTGATTTTTCTTTAATATATAGTTAAAGCAAAAATGTCTTATGAAGTATTCCTAAGTTTTGTAGACAAAGCATAAATGTTACTGTGTATGTGCTAATCGTGGCAAAGTTTTACATTTTCATTCTAGTCTGGTTTTTACAATACAATTAATTTTACAAAAAACACTTTTCTATTTTTATGTACTGACATATGCAATAAATTGATACATTAAAAGTGCTGTCATGTCTTGTTCTAGTTTGTGGCCTGTCTTCGGTATGTGTACAAGGGTATTTTTGTACGTGTGGTAACTGATCAACCTCAAGGTATCATTTTCAGCTAAAACCAGAGCACATGGAATAGACATCTGCATTGTTAGATGTGATGTTTGTGGAAAGCTATTGTAGCAGGGAAAAACTGTATTACAAATATCTTTTCCCAAGCTTTGTCACGTATCCTCGCTTTCAGGACGTGTTAATAAGTAAAACTGATAGGTGGTAGCTCTCCGTCACTTCCCAACACATTCTGTCTTTCAAAACTTCTCTGTTGTCTGGAGAATGGTCTAAATATGATGTCACAGGGGGAATATTTTTAAGTGTTTCTGACTAGTTTTACCACCTGTTGCTGGTAATATTGTAAATGTCAATTTTAAATGCTCTGATGCCACTCTAGCAGGTCTGTAGTTAATTCACGTAGCTGCAGTGGGATACTCGGGCTGAAGCAATTTCTACTTTCTTACAGAGAAATGCATAACAGCCTATGTCACCTCTGCTCCCATTCTGCATAGTTAATGTGAAATACCCAGAAAATAAGGATTGACTGCTGTCTTTTCTAAAGCTGCAAAATGTGTGTCTTCTCCTGGTTTACTGCAAGGTTTATAGTTGAATTTCAACCCAATACCTAGGAAATTAGTAGGGAGGTGCAGGTACATTTTGACACTTTATTCCAGATACCTATTAATTTTGAATGAAAAAAAAAAAGGTATTTCTAATTTTTTAAAAAGAAGGAACAAAAGTAAAGGAGCAACTCAAATTTGGGTACTTCATGTTGAATACTGCCCTTCTTGAATGAAACACAGTTTGCTGTCTTACGAACTATGTCCCTAAACCTTACTTGCGCAGTGCTTCTCTGAAGAATATGAGTCTTGCATTTGCTTTTTCTTATTTGAAAGCTGATAAGCAACTGGGCTACAAAGTGCAACAGAAACCATGCCCTGGCATGTTTCATGATGTTACATTCATTTGCTTAGTAGATAAGTATAGGCCTTCATATCAGATGATAGATAAAGGTAAAATACAGTATTTTAATTTCTCTCAGAATGTGCAAGTACTGCTTAAATCATGGTAAACATTCATAAGGGCATATGACTAACCTAAAATGCTAGAAATGAAACCCAAGCCAAAGGCAGAGGACTTGCTCGCTGTTAAAAAGATAGTATGGGTACGTAAGGTTTTGAGAAAACACTGAACCGTCAGCTAAACAAAGATTATTTGCTCCAAAGATATTGAACATGCCTGAGCTTCAAACGCTTTGTTGGACCCTATTCAGGGTCTTCATTTTAGACTTTTTACAGAGTTCTGTCTCTGTAAGTAGATAAGGAAAATACAACGAATATTTACTGGAAATGTTTTGAAAACCTTGCCGTGATTAATTTGTTATGCTTCAGCTTGGGTGGGGACAGAATAACTCTCCTAGATCTTGAAAAAACAGGAATTTTTTCTTTCTCTGAAAGGCAATACAACTTAAAAGTAGACCTGGTTTTAATGTATTACAGAACATGTTTTCAATCATAATTGGAGATACATCTTTAATAATCTTTAGCAATGAGCTGCATAATGCAAAACTGCAAGGTTGCTGACAAAACGGATGTTCATGTACCAAGGCAGATGTTGCCCCTAGTTTTGATGAGCAACTAAGGAACAGCTTTTGCTGCTTGAAGAGAGAAAGAAAGGAAGTTCTACAGCTGTTTTGCGTTATGCTTACGTCTGGTGTGGGCTAAGTATTTACAAAAATTCAAAGGGAAAGGTCAGGCAGAGAACCCTTTCTTTTCTGTCCTTGAGGACTCAGGGACAGTGTAGCAACTGGATGCGGCTATGAAGAAATAATGCTGTGATTTGAAAAGATTTGGATCCCTGTCCTGTGCCCTCTATGAAAGGTCCACAGACTGTAGCTGCAAGCAGAGCGGCCACTCCCCCACGAAGGGCCATGGCTCCTTGTTTATTTTGCTGCCATACAAATGCATTTTTGAGCCCATCTGTACAAAATCTGTCAAGTTGCATAGTGTCGAAGAGGTGGAGAAATGCAATAATCCGTGTTGCTGGATAGCCAAGCCAGTGAGACTATAAAAGAAGTGAGCTACAGCTGTATGACAGAGCTCCTTTTTCCCTGTGCAGTAAGAAGGAATTGCTATAACATCATGGGGCTGGGGGGGAAGGGGAGGAGGCTGGCATTAAGCTGCTGTAGTATATAAATTTTGTGCTTTCTTCTTATGTTTTATATATTTTTAAAATTATTTTATATTTATTGTTGGTGCTGCTGCATACTTTGAGAGACACTTAAAATAATTGCTTTTCCTTCCTGTGCCATTTCCTATTCTCTTTGAAAGCAACTGTAATAACTACGTAAAAAATAATGATGGCTGCAAGTCAGCTCTGTGTTTCCTTTGTATAGTATGCATGCCAGATTTGGACCCAAATTGTCTAGATGTCTAGAGAAATAAAGTCTTGTGCAAGGAATAAATCAAGCATGGCATATCTAAAATGTGCAGAGACATTTGTGTTATCCTGGGCAATTTTGAAATGAGAAGGCAAAGAGAAAAGAATATCTCTTTTGCTTCAGAAAAATCTTGTAGAATTTTTTTTTCTTTTTAACAAGGTAATGTATCAAATAAGGCTTTAACAGTTTGTATAACACATCCTTTACTTGCAAGGTATTTGACAGCTTCCTAAAATTTAAGGTAATATGATATAAGATACAGAGCCACAGGAGCAGAGTATCCAAAATAGAGTGATTTTTGGATCCATCTATGAGGCAGGAACTTACCTGGTTTTGCTACTGTGTAAATTGCAGTTAATGGCTGAAAGAATTAGTTAAGTGTCCTTGGAGGGAATGTGTACTGTCTATGAATATTCTTAATGCAGATATCTGTAATATCAAAAAACTCTCATACAGGATTTATTCTGATCTCCTCCAGCATAGTCCATCCATTTTGTCCATCTTCAGAAAGGACTTGAAATGAAATGTGCTTAAAAGGGAACCTTTGCTTATTGTTTGCTCCTCTGTCTGTTTCGCACTGTCTTGTGTAGTAAGGCAGGCTATCGTGGCCTTTTTCTTTTCGTAATAACCGCAGGGACCAGTTCCATTTTGTGGCTACTTCAGAAGTATGTGAAGTTGGACCTTTGCCACTGGAGGCATACTTTTAGTATGGCCGTCGACATTTGCCTGGATCTCTGGGTTGCAGCATCTGCGCAACCTCCCTTTTAAAAACAGAACATTTATTTTTAAGTAAACTTTTACATTTCTTCAGTAAATTGCGTTTTTATCCAAGTCTTCCGATTCGAATCATCTTCTTCTCTTTTGTATGTTAAACTTTATTATGGGATTTTCCTCCCCCTCAAAGAAGATGCTTTTGTGGTTAAAGTACAGTACTGGATTTCAGGAAATCAAGAGTTCAGTTTCTAGTTCAACCACAAATTTCCTGTGTGATTGCTTACTATCTCTGCCTTGGTTCCCCGCAGATGTAGTGATGATGTTTTATAAATTTTCAGGTTAGCAGGGCCCATCCTGATCATTTAATCTGACACTTTGCATAACAGAAATGAAAAAAATTAATTGCTTGCAGAAATTACAGGGTTTGTTTCTGCTGTAACATCTTGGAAGGTTTAACCAGCCTTGATTTTGTTCAAGAATCCATTTCCCCTAGTGAAACATTCTCACCATCAAGAGTCTTCAGTGGTAGTGGGCTTTTTTTCTTCTTAGTTTGAGTATTACCTAAAAGATTGCTCTTTTTCTCAAAAGTAAAAGACTTAATAGAATCATAGAATCACAGAATGGTTTGGGTTGGAAGGGACCTTAAAGATCATCTAGTTCCAAGCCCCTTGCCATGGGCAGGGACACCCTCCACTAGACCACGTTGCCCAAAGCCCCATCCAACCTGGCTTTGAACGCTTCCAGGGATGGGGCATCCACAGCTTCTCTGGGCAACCTGTGCCAGTGCCTCACCACCCTCACAGTGAAGAATTTATTTCTAACATCTAATCTAAATTGACCCTCCTTCAGAGTTGGCTAAGTAAAATTCTTAGAATAGCCAAGGCATTTCTTAATAGTCTTCCTTGGGTAAATTAAAGAGGTCCCTTAGTCAGTCAACCTGAACGTTCAATGTAGCTCATTCTTTGGGTTAAGGAGGCACTAAATGGTTCGATTCAGTGTATGGGCGTGGATCAGCTGTACTGTCTGTGCAAAATAGGACCATATTTTCAGAAAGGGTTTATTCCTATTTGCTTCCAGAGTTAGATGATCAGGACTGGGTTTCTGCAGTTCAGTGCAGTGGCATTTTCTTTCCTAGAAATAGTTTGGAAAACGCTGCTTTGAACTGGTCTTGAGGTGGTCACTTGTTGCCCTGAGGTTTTACTGCATGCATGAGTAGCAAAGCATGTGTGTCTTGAGCCAAAACCAGTTATTATGGCTCAAACTTTTGCCAAAGGGTTTTCAGAGAAGCTGGCCAGTAGAAGCAGGCTGCTAACCACAAACTGGATACAGTGTCTGTGATGAATTCTTGAGGCCTCATATTCATTTTGGATTTTTGTTCTGAACTCTTTTCACTGTTTGGTTTTGGTGGTCATAACTATATGCAAACAGTTTTGTCGATATAAAAGCACGGTTACTGTTTCCTCTTATTTTTGGTTAATATTTTGCTCCAGTATGTATTTCCAATTACACTTCTGTATCAACACGAAAGTTCCACAGAGAGCTCATGCTCAGCTGGAGTCAACACCCTCCCATGTCCGCTAATGGCAGGCTAATCTGAGCACTCCTTAGTCCTCTTTGGTCATACCTGAGTTTAAAACGCAGAAGAAACTGCACGTGTGATAATCTTACTGACTTTACATTAAGCAGGTTAAGGACTACTTTGCAGCTCTGCCAATAAGAGGAATCGTAAGGACAGTATGTTATGACAAGACATGGTGGCAAGCATCGAGGCACCGACTCCAGGCTCTAGGTTCTGCAACTAGCATGGTTGGGTTTTTTTCATTTGGGTTTTGGGTTTTTTCAAATCATTTTTCTGAGTTTCTACTTTAATGCAATTAGTAGTCTGCAATTTACTGAAGCGTCATTTGATTGTGTTAAAATGGAGGTTGTTCAACTTAGTATATTTCTAGGCAATTGTTGTTTTTCATGACTGATCTCTCACTGTCATCATTGACTGTTCCACTATGCTTTTGTCATCACAAGAGTTGTCTAAAATTGTATTTTCTTTCAAATCACTTAACTGCTTATGAAGCAAACGGTGGTCCCTTTGATACACAACTAGAAATATCTGTTGAATTTAACAATTTGCCGTGTGTGCGCTGTGCTGATTTTCCTCATCTCCCCTTTGAAATTCTCATTTATCCTAATGATAAGGAAGACAAAGCCAGATGTCTTACAGAAGTCCTCTGTGTCATCACAATTATTTTGTCAGCCCAAATAATGACCCCATTTAAAGAAGGTATGGAGGCTGGGAACAGCCTATTTTCTCTAGAAGCGACTAGAGTGATGCTAATTATATACCTGTCTGTTATTTTCTTATGTGTTAATGACCTCAGAGACCTCACCAGCCAATTCTTTCTCAGTATTCCTGGATAGCTAGTTATAACTTTCATTCTCATACTGGGTTTAATTTTCTTAAATAGCATTTTTTTTTCCAACTGTCATTTTATTTTTGGAACACAGTCAGTACTTGGCTGGTAATGTTCTGATGTCTAGTGATACTTCAAGGCATGTCTGCTTGGTTCTAATAATTGCTTATTCTGTTCCAAAAAAACCTACCTTGGTTCATCTTAAATTTCCTTCAAAATTCCTTCTATTTACACCTTAACTTAGCCTTGCAAATAGATATAGAAACTGTATGGTATTCTGCTCTTATTCTGCCCTGCACTGATTTCTGTATCATTTCTCACAGTATGTACATGCCTTCTAGGGGCATGTTAAGATATGTGGAATAATTTTTTTCTTCTGGATTTAGGAAGAATTACTTGTCTGTGCAGGATATTGGGTGGTTGCTAGAGGAGGCAAAGTAAGGAAAAGAGTGCCTTGCATCACAACGGAAGATGATAAAACTTATAATAACCCTCAATTTCTCATAGTCTTAAGAAATAGAAGTGGGAGAGGCTACGGAAGTTGCTAGTCTATTACTGCTCCTTCTTCTTTCTCCTTCCCAACAGAATCGACTTGATCTGAACTACTCTGACAAGCGTTGCCATCACGATTCATTACACAGCATTCAGAGCAGTAAAAGTTCTCTCTCTTGCAAAGATAAAATCTGTTTACAGGGTAAAAAAAAAATTTAGATTCCAGTGGCAGGGTTGACCTGTTGATATTAGACCTAATTGTGATGCTTTTTCATATTTATTTTTTTTTTCTGTCCCAGACGACTGAAACTTTTAACAGAAGAGTATAACTTTAATTCTGTGGGAGAAGACAACACAAAAAGTATATGGACATGTTTAGGATATTTAGGTACCCTTGCTGCTGCAGAGAAGAATTCCTGATGCAGGGTTTTAAGATGAAAGGACTGGTAAAATCTTAAAAAGATGAGCTTAAGCCAGACACTCAGAACTCACCTGAGAAACTTAAGTATGCATGTTTAAAGTTTTGTTTTGTTTTGTTTTAATTTTAATAACATTTCTAAATGTTATTTTCCTTCTATACCCGTCTGCCCTTTCCCTGCCTCATTCTTATTTTCCCCTCCCTTATTCTTTCCCATCTTCTAGTTCTCACCTCTTCTAGTTGCCTCCCACCCCACACCAAGTTTCCTCTCCCCACTTCCCTGTGTCCCCTTTTGCATTAATTCAGGTCCTTGAACTCTGTGGAGAAACTATATTTATTAGATAAGTTTAATAAAAAGTCATCCCTTTTTAAGTATGATGTACTTAACTTGCAGAATCTTCAGCTTCATACAGTTGAGAGACCAGTAATTTATTACTCATACCTGGGAATATTTTTCACTATAGTGTTCAGGAAACCACAAAAATTTTTGTTTGAATAGGTTGTCCCCTCCGTAGGCATATAGGCACTTTAGATATGAATATCTCTATATTCATATATATGAAATGATGTATATACACAGTACATCTATATACCTACACACACAGAGAGGCACACATATTGTCATATGTGTATGCCTTTTAAGTAGCACTGGATGATATGCTGCCAGGAAATTTTACATTGTTTCTGCACTTCTAGATAAGGCTCTAAATTACCAGTGGTACGGGGTGTGCCTAAATTTAAAGATCATGGCAAGCTGCCACATAAATAAATAGTTGAAAGTGAAAGGAGGAAGGTAGATTGAGCAAGCAGCTCATGAGAAAGTATTCATTTCCAAAATGCTGCACAGAAAGAAGAAAACTAAATGGAGACTGAATCTTAGACGTTCACTCTGTACATTAAGTTTAATGGTTCTATCAACAGCTTCATATGACAGGAAATGATCTGGGCGTTTTGTTCACTTATTCTGGATGCCCTTAGTTTCAGAGAGCAACTGGTAACATGGATTGCACCTCGGAAGGGGACAGCTGAACTCTCCCTCTGGCTTTAGTGAGGAAAGAGCAGCGATGAAATCCGTGGACTGTGTGCACGTCATCCAACAGAAGGATACCGCCTCCTCTCCCTCTGCCCCCCCTGGTGCTGCTTCAGGCACCACGGGACTTTTTTCTGTCACATTCCTGTGGCTTGCAATGCTCCTGTCCTCTTGTCTTGCAGCAGTGTCTTTTTACCATGTTATCACCCTGAAAACAGAACTAGAAGCTCTGCGCAGCGAGCTGATCTACAGGGTCCGGGCAAGGTCTCTGCTAGACCGGCCACCCGTGTCCCCTGATGAAAATAAAGCGGGTACCCCTGTTTCTTCCTTCCTGCAAGTGTCTGCAGCTGGCGCCAGGCAGGTAAGCTGGAGGGGTGGCTGTCGGCTTGCAGGGGATGAGCAAACGTGAGGTTGCTTTCACTGACTGTCACTTATCCCGGTTAGGAGAACAGGCTTCCTGGTCCTGACCCAGCTGAAAGCTTCCAAAAGGAAATCTGGAACGGGAGCAGAAACAGGGGGAGAAGGTCTGTCATCCACACAGAAGAAACAGGTAAGTAGCAGCCAGTGGAGTGGGTTGGGATGGTGCAGTTGGATACTCTCTTGAGAAAGGCAGCAGCGCTTGACTCGTGTCTTCTCCTGTCAGCCGATCCCTGTTCCCAGAGCCCACTAAGGTTTTTAGAATTATTGCTGAATGGATGGTGTTAACTGTAGGTATATTCTCCTAATGGTTGCCATACTGTCTAAGGTGCTAGATATTCATGCTATCTGCAGGTTGAACTTTGAACATTAGATCCCAAATCTGTTTCTTGTAACGGAGGTATTTCTGGATGATGTGGTAGAGTTGAGTAAGGCAACTTTAAATCCTTCAGACAGTAGATTGCTCAGCTTTAGGTCCATCAGTCTCAACTCAAGCTAATGCCTAGCTTGTTTCTCTCTGATCAATAGTAGGGAAGGAAAGCTATTATTAAAAATGCCAAGTCATTTTTCTGGGAAAACATGCTCATCCTAAAAGAGGGAAGTAACAAGAAAGCTCCTTAACTTTAGGGAAGTAGGAGTTTTCAAAGAAAAGCTGGCTTGTACCTGTCAAAAGAGGCAGCTTACAAGGAATTCAGAAGTTCAGCATCATTTCTACATTAAGACAATCTATTAATATAATTAGCAAAATTAATAGGGACATGTATCCAGTAAGATTTTTTTCTGTCATGGCCTTCAGAACACTGAAGACTGTGCTCCATAAAAGAGACCTCTGATGTGTATTATAATGCTGGAATATTAATAGGATATATTTGTTTCCTTTGGGGGATAAAATGCCTACACTTTTTTTGTTTTTCTCTTTCCAAACTCAATGATGCCTGATAGGATGAAATACGGAATTTTGTAATAACAATTTTCATACATACTCTAATTGCACCAAGTAACTAAAAATGTTCCTGAGTTGCTAAATCAGTTCAATCCTCTTATGGATACTTTTAGATTGTTTTAACTGATGAAAGCTGATATTTTAAATTATTAATAGATGAAGTTGAAATGGAGTAATTTGTACCTAAAGACTAAGTCAAACTTTGCTTAAACTGTGCTTTTGAGTGACTAATTAATGTGAAATGTATTTCACTTAAGCTTCAGCAAGCTAAATGAAATTTAAGTTCTAGAGTATAATCAATCTACTTATCTTCAATATTCTCAAAAGAGAATATTCATTTAGGACATCACCCAAAATCCTTAAGTTTAAATGAGATTTATTATATTTCATTAGTTATCTTTGGTTCAGGGTCTTAGCTAAGAGTGATTTCACAAACAGGACTGAGGACAAGATTGCTTAAATTGTATTTCTTGTAGCCTGTTTCCTATCACAGGAACCACAGAGCTTCCTTGCTCTCCCCACCCTAGCATCTCCCAAATAAAAGTAGTGATCCAAAGCACAAGTGTCATTGAAAATAAGGAGGCATGTCCTTTCTTAAATGAGTGTTATAGCATCAGTACTCTGCAAGTTATCCAGTTCCCTTCCCAGTAGCTTCCACCTTTATTCTTATTGCTGTTGAGGGTGTGTGGGGGACAAGAGGGCTTTGGGCAGCTCAGCTGTGCTTCTGGCAAAATTAAGATTCTTCTCATCAGGTAGCACATAACCTCTGATTATACCTATTTACCTTTATTCACATAAAATTCTCATTAAGCTACTTATTTCTGTAAGCTTTTTTTTTTAAAGAAAAAGAAAAAGATATAGCTGGCTTTAAAATTGTTTAGGATGGATGACAGCACAGAATATGAACATTCATATAGAAGGGAAAAGCTACATAGGTTGACCTACTGCAAAACTGTTTTCTAACATGACCATCATATTTTTTTATATGAAAAAGAAAAAAAGTAAATTACAAATCTTTACATTTATATAAAAGGTCATCTGTTAGACAGGGTTACCTTTTTGCCTGCTCTAATTACAGCAAATTAACTTGTCAGAGTTCAGTAAGATGTTACTTTTTCTCAGATCAGATTTCACTGATGACCATGAACCTACTAGTCAATGTTAAATTTTGTTTTAGGTGAGTGAGTGAGTAAAATAAAAGAATATGGTGTTGTTCATGGTGCTGAATCCTGTCTGTTAGTTGATCACGTACCCAGAATTACTAGCCCTGTACTTTGATCTTCTTGCGTCCATTTCTGGCTACCGGAATCCTGGCAGCCTCCAAACTGACCTGCAGATGTGCTGCACTCATTCTGCTACAGTGGCAGATAAATTAGGGTGTTGAGTGAGGTGCCTTGTTCTTGTCTTATTTCTGTTTGCTTCAACAAGGTCTCAAAGTAGAGTATGGTCTCATAATTAATTGTTGACCCATAATTTCATTTCAACACAGACCAATTCCTTAGAAAGTGAACACTTAAAAATGTCACTGATACACAATTGCTTCTCTTGTGCTTCATCAGAGAGCAGAAGTAAATATTTAAACTATTTAAACTATTTAATTTATAAATAAAGTTGTGGTTCAATTCTGTTTTCTTTTTAAACTTTAATTATTAAATTCCAGAAATCGATGCCCCATGATTATTTTTAGACCCAGCACAGCCCATCTTGAACATATGGAATTTCCATTATTTTTTTTTTTCTATTTGCTTGATGTTGTGTGCATGAAAGTGGCCACAAATTAGAATTTTAAATAAATGACAATTGAATGAGAACAAATCTAACACAATGTTGTTCTTTCACATTTTGGGGGGTATCTATTTATCTGTGTTCATGCATAAAACTGTTAGTCATCAGTAGTTGTAAATTGTGTGTCTTGAGAAAATTTCCAGCTGAAGTAGATTGAAGAGATGAATTTCAAGCATCAATTTCAAATAAATCTGTACAGTTAGCAGTCAGAACCAGAGCTCTTGATACAATGAGTAGGAGTTAATGGGTGGTTTTGAAAGGCACATATTATTAATATGCAGGCAGGTAGATCATCTAACCACTTCTGGCAAACGCCATATCAGAACACAGAAGAACAGATATAATTTTTCTTATTTGTCTTTCTTTTTATGAATTTTGCATGTAGAGGAAAATCACTACACAACAAAAACCTCTCCTGAATTTTATACCGTATTCACAATTATTGCTTGCCTTGTCTGCATGTTTCTCTCTAAGCTGTATGTGCTTGGGTCCAGAAACAAGCTATATGTTCCATTACCTAAGCCAGTTCGATATGCAAATGTCAGGTTTCATTTACATGCTCTCTTTGTGCCTTGTTCCGATCATTATTGTGGGATTCTGATTCCCGTGGTCAGCTAGGGAGGTGAGCATCAGGTCTTCTGGAAACTCAAATTCAGGCAATGTTAGGCAGATTGGAGCACCCAGGGACTATATTTACTCTGGTATATTGAGGTTATCCATCTCAACCAGTCTGATTGTGTGTGTTGAAGGAACTGAGGAGAAATTCTAAGTGATTCCACAAAGCGGTGAGGCAGGCTAACCTGGCATGTGACTTGGCAATTTTTTTTTTTACTAGCAGTTCCTGGGTTCTACCCCAATATCAGTTGCGTCCACGGGAAATAACTATTGACGTGCAAGCGTAGCAAATAAGTTGTGAGAATTTTGCCATTGTTCTTGGTATAATTGCCTTACTGCCAAATTGGTACCTTTGTTGCTTAGAAGTGTTTTGACTCCGTATGTTGTTGGTTTAGATCTCTGTGACAGAGGGATGGCAAGAACTTTTATAAGGGGAACTTGACTTTAGTGATTTTTGAATCAAGAAACCTAACCTTTTGTTACTAGTCTAACCAACTGCCACATATAAAATTCCCTCACCAATTATTCAAAATACTTCTTATTTTATTGTTTGAAGAGGGGAAATACAAGAGTTCTCTTAAAAAAAAAAAAAAAAAAAAAAAAAGAGAAAGGTCTACTTCTTGAAAAGATAGTAGTATTCATTTTGTTTCTGCTGACAACACTCTAACTCAAAAGGAAGTCGGCCCTTCTATGTGAAAGGATAGAAAATTACTTGATACAATGCCTGCAATTTTACATGAAGGATGCCACTTACCGAATAAATAAATCAGTGTTGTGTATTATTGCAGAACATTGTGCAATCAAATGTTCTGTAATGTTAAAAACAATATTCTGCTTTATACTGTATAATAGAAGTCAACATAAAGTATTCTTAATTCTTCGTGAATGAGTTCCTTGTTATTCTGATTGTAACATGTTACTGGTAATTCTGTTAAGGTCAAAATAATGCTACCAATACTTCAAAGATATTTGTAAGATATGATTCATATCTGTAACTAATGACCAAGCTATTTCAATGCAGGGTCTGATTTAATCCATGACTAATGCCATATAAAGACCTCTTAATTAAAAAGCACCACATTACCCAGTATATAAAAATGCACAAGCAAAAAGTAAAAGAAGATCTCTTGTGATAAGGAATAAAGAAGTTAAGGGAAGAAGAACTGCAAATTTTTCAAGAACATGCATATTATTTATAAATTGAATTATCTAGTGTTGAAGTATGTTTCGGGAAGTCTACAGAGAACAGACCTAGACCAAAGAAGGAACCTAAACAAGGTTTAGGTCTGTTTTTTAAAGTTCATTTTTGTTGTTGTTTTTATTTCAGCAAAATTTGTGATAGTCGTCTCAAGCCTCAGATATTGAAACTTCAAAATTTATGCATGAGTTTACAGATAATAAACTTGAAATTTTGTTTGGATGGATTATGAAGTTAGAATGCAGAATATTAAAATGATTATGCAAGTTAAATAATACAAAAACTTGCATGGGAGGCCAAATTTGATTTTACCAATATCAGGTCTTAAATCATGCAGATATGCAGAAGGCTGTGTTTCTATCCTGCTGCAAAAGCTTTTTTTTTTTTTAAATTGTGGTTACATTGCTCAACCGGTGGAGAACACATCCCTTCATGTGCTGGCTGTGGTTTCTAAAGGCATCTGGAGTCTCTGACTTCTTCAGAATTGGCTGTTCTGTTCATGGAAGAAGACCGACTCTGAAATGTTCTTCTCCCCACCCACACCCTGCAAAGCGATTAAAATCAGAGGAAAAAAAAAAAGCAAAAAAAAAGCTCATCAGAGCAAACCTATTATATGAACTCACAAGAGGATGGGGTACGCTTTATTGTTCTAGATACACTCTGTTTTATATAGCTAGACCTCATGGTGACACTCAGTCTAGATATTTTTACACATTTTTAAGACGTATTTTATGAATCCTGTATTCTGCTTGCGTTATTAATTACTCGAAAATCCTTTAGACTACAAAGCTGATACTCAGGTTTGATTTACACTAGCCTGAAGGGCATTCGGGTAGAGCTTTTGATTTATTCTGCTCAGTACTGATAGTAACTATTCAACCCATATTTTGTTATGCATATATTCTTGATATTGTATTTCAGGAAAGATTTGGATTCTTCTTGGAATAGAATTGCTAACATTTCTTAACAATGTTAACTTTTTACTGCAAATCCCTTAATTTACCCAGAAAATATACTCTATATACCCATATCTCCTCCTTAATAGCAGTGTTGTTTACTCTGAATTTGTTTGAATGAATTACTTAATTTTAAGAATGTATGTAGTTCCACTGAGGTCAAAGTGAAGTGCTTGTATATACTGGAAATAGTTATGTGTCAGTCTTGGCTTCTGAACATTTTTTGAAGCATGTTGTTGTTCAATCACTCAAACACTTTTTTTTATTTTATTCGTCCTTTCTGGCTTTAGGTAAAGCAGCCGCTGTGCTAATTTCTATTCTCTTTATTGTCATGAATGACACTGCTTTTCTCCGTGGAGAAAATATTCTGCAGAGCCCTATTTCTATCTGCATACACCAAAAAAAGAGACAGATTTTTCTAGAGCATATATGAATATTTGATATCCGTAGAATAAAGGACTGTTGGTTTGTGTTTTAAAAAGACCTCAGACTGTATTGAACTTGCTGATTTTATTAACTGTGTAGCAGTTCTCAGCAATGATGACCAGTATTTCAGTGCTGCAAACAACTGAAACATAAATCCAGACTTGCAAACTGTGAAGCAGGATAGTTTCAAGAATATCAATCAAGTTTACAGAGCAGGTTTGACAAGAGTTGCTAAAGTAGCCATAACTTTCACTGCTTGTGGACACTACTCGTTGGTACCCAGCTGGACCCAGCCTCTGGTCAGTGTGAATCATAATAAATCTTCTCTTGTTTGCTTAGTGAAAAATCCAGTGGCCACACTAGTGAGTTCTTTTAAAAGCAAGAAAGAACATTTTTTAGTTTACTGAAATACTAGGGAATCAGCAAATTCCATTCACTAGGAAGGCACTTTGCTCCTAAGGAGGGTGAATGAATACCTTGTGAAATAAAATGCCTGATGTGCTTTGTTGTGCAACTCCAGAAAATTGCATTTTGATTTTATTTGGAAGCTTCTTTTTCAGAAAATTCTGTCACTCACAATTGTGATAAAAAAAATGACCTGAATATAATACCTTTTTCAATTTTGTGTTGGCCTGGTTTTTCTATTCCTTATCAGAAGGCAGGGAATTCAGATGCCTTTACATTTTTGGTTTGAAAATCTATAGATTTTGGCACATTATTGATGAGTATTAGTGGAACTCAAGGACACGTTCCAGTGTAGGCGACGGGAGCTGGCAGGATAGCGTTTCCCATTAACGTAAGTAGGGCTCACAGGTTGTGTGATCATTGTGGCATTGGAGCGTTCCCAGAGTTGCGCTTGAATCTTTGTCGGCTGCCAGTTGGCACCGCTGGGTGCTGGTGAGCATCCAGCCCTCTTCTGGGGTACTCAGGCAGGGCCACTGGAAAGGAGACCTAGATACAGGGAGAGGGTGCTTTCTACTCAAATCCTCTCACTCCCTGCTGCGCAGCAAGAGGTTTGTGCTGCTGGGCACTTGGTTGCACATGTGGGTACCACTGGCAGATGTAGAAACAGGAGGGTAAATTTAGATTGGATGTTAGGAAAATTCTTCACTGTGAGGGTGGTGAGGCACTGGCACAGGTTGCCCAGAGAAGCTGTGGATGCCCCATCCCTGGCAGTGTTCAAGGCCAGGTTGGATGAGGCTTTGGGCAACCTGGTCTAGTGGAGGGTGTGCCTGCTCATGGCAGGGGGGTTGGAACTAGATGATCTTTGAGGTCCCTTCCAACCCAAACCCTTCTATGATTCTACGATTCTATGATTCCATGGAGTAGGGCACTGCCTATTATAGCAAGAGTGGCCAAATCTCATGCACAGCCTTCTTACCTGAAAAGAGGTAAACAAAAATGGAGATTCAGCAATCTATGGCAGAATATCCTTCTCTTGACTCTTAGTAAATTCATTTGGTGTCTGCCAAGTACAGTAAATGTTACTACTCTCTTTTCCAACCTTCAAAGTAGCACTAGAATAAGACATTTACATTAAAGTCTGCTCTAAGCAAATGCAACTATCCTTTTTTCCTTTTACCCTGTTCCTTGACATTTATGTTTAGCAGATTTTTTAAAACGATCTTTGTTTCACTTGCAAGCCTATATTTTATCATACTGCAATATTTTTCACTGATCGAATTCCTAGTTTCATTAGTGTCGCCAGTCTGTACATTTCTGAGTAACGCATTGGTTTTGACAGATACTAAACTATTTGTTATATGCGCATTAATTTACAGTCATTTCTCTATCTTCCCTTAGTTTCAGTATAGGTTGATTGAATGTGGGTATCTGTAAACATATTGAAAGTACCTATATATGGATTTTGAGAATTTTTTTGAAAGTACCATGTAACCAGTATATATGACTAATATTTTACAGCAACTATGACTGGAAATTAACTTCTTTAAATAATATAGTAAACATCAATCGAAAATCTGATATCTGTCATAGCTGGCAGAGTCAGGGGATTTTTTTGAGCTTTTGCGTAGAAAATTAACGAGGTTAATTGATCTGATGATTCCTAGCTCACTGCTACATTTTTCAGTTGTATTAGGACCAGAGATTAAAACAAGTGAGTATTACTTGTGCTGCTATCTGAGGCCTCCTGCTTAGCCGCATGATCTCTGAAAGTTATCTAGTGCATGTTGTGGTATGAATTTTGTTTTGGCACATCTGAGTAAGATCTGCGTTAAAATTAATAGATTATGTTTTCAAATAAGTGGTGAGACCGAGAGAAGATTTTTTTTTCATGTCCTTTATTCTTCTTTTTTTTTTAAGTAGTTTCAAAAGCTTACTCTATTCTAGTACTGATTTATATTTCTTTGATTTCAAAATGCTTTCATTTTGCAGTGCTGCAGGCCTGCTTGCAATTGATCGCCGACAGCAAAAGTGATATCCAACAGAAAGGTAAGAGTATGTTCCATGATTTCTAGCTAACTATTCCGTGTATTAACTCTTCCATCCAATTTTATCTAACTTCAAAGCAGCAACTGAGTTATGTCGCTGAATTGAAAAAAACAAGAGGTCTCTGCATCTGGACAACCCTTGCAAATATCCTCTTTTCAGTGGGGAAATCCATCTAGTGAGACTAGAAGTCTTGACTAGAAGTCGGCTTTTTTAATTGTTGGCAGATGAAAATGAAGAAAGTAACTTTTCTTTCTGATTACTCAAAAATTATTGTTTCTTTTAGATGATTCAAGCATTGTCCCTTGGCTGCTGAGCTTTAAACGTGGAACAGCTCTGGAAGAACAAGGAAATAAAATAGTGATCAAAGAAACAGGATATTTTTTCATCTATGGCCAGGTGAGAAAGCTCAATTCGCTTCAGCACTGGCTTTTAAAAGGATTTTTAATGTCTCCATACCATATGTTTGAAGTCTGCACCCCTTCATTCTGTAGGTTTTATATACGGATACAACATTTGCTATGGGACACCTAATACAGAGGAAGAAGGCCCACGTGTTTGGTGATGATCTCAGCTTGGTGACATTGTTTCGTTGCATCCAAAATATGCCACAGTCTTATCCGAATAATTCTTGCTATACTGCTGGTAAACATCTACGTTTTCCTTTTCTTTGTTTGTAAATAAACTGTATCAAATAGAATCAGTATTGTTGGGTGACTAAGTATTGTGTCAGTTGTAAAGAAAATGGACTGCATTCATGGATCTGGTTAATTGCAAAATTACAAAATACTTACCAAAAATATGGTTTTATATAAAGTATCAGCAGTTGGAGGGTATGCATCTAACTGAGGTGAAAAGAACAATTCCCCTCTCTCCATTGGCTGTATCATGTGGTTAGATATTTTGGTGCTTTCAGTTAGATGCCCGAAGCAGACAAAAGGAGTACATACTGTCCTTATTGAAGAACTCAGTTTAACTTAGGGGTTGAATTCCACATTTCATTATCCCAATAAAATATTTAGGAGCTATCTTCTTACGTGATAGTTTGGACCAACAGCAAAGCAATGCTTTTTTATGGGTTTGATTTGTTTACTGTTTCGTTACTAAGCGGTTGCTAGGTAGTCATCTTCTTATACAATATCACATCCTCCCAGGTCGGTTTTGGCCCATTCTGTAGTGAGCTGTTCAGCATGGTGTGATACGGTCCTTACAGTTCATATGCCACGATCTATAGGCTTTGTCTGCTCTACCTATTAATGTTTAAGCTACTAGCTTTGTCTACTCTAACTAGTATTAATGTTTAAGCTGCTAGCTCCAAGTGTCAACTAACTTTTTCTGCAACACTACTGAGGCTGTCCAAACATTTTCTTTAACTTTCTGCCCCTCCACCCGCACGTTCTGGTATCATAACCACCTTCAATCTCACCTATCCTCTTATTTCACCCTTGTATTACTCCCCACCCTTTCTTAACTAGGATCCCTACTCCATCCCGGCACTTCACAGTTCCTGCTTCCCAAATTCCCACCCTTCTGCTTTCACCTGGAAAACCAAATCTCACTGCAATGTCTCATGCTGTTGAGCATGTGTCGCAGCAGATGTTAGATGTGCTCTCAGCTCAGTGACTGCAACTTGAAGGCGAGGTGCTTTTGGTTATCACATCAGCTGATGTGCGGCTGGCAGGAAGCAGACTTCTGTGCTCTGCAGTTGCAGTGGATCAGCTGATGTCTGGAAACTTCATTTGGTTGGTAAAGCTCATGAGACCTCCTCCAGAAGCGTGGGAACAGAGTGGTCTAGGACTAGCAATACCCAATGCTGACCTTGACTGTCACATCACCATAACATGAGGAATCTGGGTATGCCACTGTTATGAATTTTTGCAGCGTTTACTTAAGTGAACTGTGATGTGCTGAGTACAGAGTGGAAAGTAGGTCCAGCTCCACTGAGGGCTTTAAGTATCAGCTCTGGGTAGGCTGAAATTTGTAAAATTGTGCCTAAATATAAAAAAGCACTTGTCACCAGTAACAAGCCATGCTTATATTTGTAAGATGATGTGTAATGACTTTTTAAATACCGTTTATGAAAATAATGTATTTGAAATATTAACTTTAAAATATTCCAAATCTTTTGCCAGGCATTGCAAAATTAGAAGAAGGGGATGAACTTCAACTTACAATACCACGGAGAAGGGCCAAAATATCCTTGGATGGAGATGGTACTTTTTTTGGTGCAGTTAGACTCCTCTGAAGCCCTTCATTTGTGTTATTATGCTTAATGTGGTTTTCTTCTTTTCCTATGCCTTTGTCAGAAAAAAATATTGAATTGTAATAAAGCTGCCAATTCTGTCTCTCTCCATCCACCACCAGCTTCTGAGAACTTTTCTTCGGTTTGATAAGCGAACCCAAAACAGGAAACACACCAGACATACTTGTAAGATATAACCATCATGTGATTACCAGAAAGTCAATTTATTTTAGACAATAGGAGACTCTAAATAGCATACCATAAAACTATAAAACAATGGTTTTTTGCCTTTGAAATAATTCCTTGCCCGTAAGGCAAATCAAAGAATGAGTTAACCATAAAGTATAGCATAAACAGGACCATTAACTATGAAATTATTATCCATAATTGAAAAGGAAAACTAAGACACAAGTACATCTTACATTTACTTTGTTTCGTCAATAAAAAAATTTGAAGTATAAAGTATCGAAAGAATCATCACACAGTAGATTCCTCATCACCAAATGGAGGTGTCAGGTGGGTTGTAGTTTTTTGTTTTGCTTTGTTTTCTCTTTGACACCAAGATTTTGGGGACAGAAAAACTATAATGTGTGGGATAATGAAAAGCCTAAATGTATCGGATAATGAAAACAAACTCCTCAGAAATATATAGAATAGTAGCTATTGGCTTGCTTCTCCTCTGTGAATAGCTGGAAAAAGGACATGTAAGATGCTTCAACAGCTCAATTTCCCAAGCATTGCTACTCATCGAGGGATATATGTATACTTCTATGTAAGCAAAGCAGATATAGAAAGAAACACGGTGAGATTAGACACAATATAGCAGGTGGAATTGGATTTCTGGCTTCATAATTTCTGCAGTCATATATAGATGTGTATATATATACAGTACATATATGTATATGTATATATATGAAATCATGTACACACACATATATAAGCCTTTGACATTTGGGCATAGAATTTTATCTTCTTTTGAATAGGTTACCCAATGGAAATATTACTGCATACATACTTTTTGTATTTCTCTTGCTTTTTGCTATGATCCATTCTATGCAATATAATAAAAAGAAAAATCCAGTAAACCTGGAACTAGCCATACAACTAAGAAAATACATCTGTCTCCCAGAAATCTGGGCTCAACCCCTGGGTTAACTATAGGCTTTTTCTGCAGTTTTGAATATCTTGCTCAACTCTTTTACAAAACAATCAGACCGTAGAAAGACTAAACAGATGTCTTTATTTCTTTTCTTTTATCTGTCTGCTGTGTTCAGTAGATGAGATTTATGTCTTTTTTAACCCAAGAATCCATGTGTATTGCGTGGTCAAGGTAATAACATGGTAATAATGTGGTCAAGACTTCTAGGAGCTATTGTAATACAAACATTGAATACTTATACTACTGTTCTTCAAAAAAGTATTGAAGTGCTACTGGAATAGATAAAATAATAAAACCCACAGTAATGAACTATACTTCATTTGGAAATATTTTTAGGGGTTGAGAAGTGTGTCATATAAGCTCATTTAGTAAAGAAAAGACGCTTTGTATATTGCAGTCTCCTCGTCTGTTTTTCATAAATCATGCTGATTTGATTGAGGTCTCATGGTGATAGACAATGAATAGAAGAGATTTGGAGCTAGGAATTACAGACTACAGTAAACTAATGAAACAATTAATTCAGCTTCTCTGGGCTTCAAGAAGATATCTCAGCAATGAGCATTTGTGTATTGAATTACCACACCGTGATTTTTACGAGATTTAACTATAGTTTCAAAATGTCTGGAAGTCCTCCTTATACAGATTTATTTATTTATGTGTCCTGGACTCAAAGTAGCTGCTGCTGCTGCTGCTGCTTATTATTATTATTATTATTATTATTTGACTTTGATGTGCGAAGTTGCCAAAAAGGCATTTATAATCCTTTACAGGAACCCTCAGTTTAGCCAAAGGCTTTGTGAAGCTGGATGGAGATAAAACAATTATTAGCACGCAGTGAGTTGTCTGTTATTACTGGCATACATTAAAGAGATGCTCAGAATCTCTAATTAGAAGCTTGTTGATTTTAGCGTTGTCTGATTCTAGAAAAAAATGTTGTTACTCTTGCTTTCCCAGAAACTTGATGGCTAAACTTGCAAATTTAGCTTTTGCTATGTAAGTTTCCCCAGTGGTTTCAATGGGCTTGTGTGTGCTTAAGCCAATTCTGAAGGTGCTTGGCACCTTAGAAGGTGTAGCTTTGACATAAACAGACACAGTGTAATATTTTAAACATACAGCGCCTAGCAAAAATTCTGCAAAGCTAAATCAATTGTCATCACTGCCCCTTTTTCTTGCCGTATTTCTTCCTTCTGATGCTGGTGAACGTGGACAGTGCAGAACTTTGGAAAGTGGGGTACGGTGTGGCTTGGAGGAAAACTTTTCTCTTCTGAGCGAAAAGATTTCAAAAGTGTTCCCTTCCTTTAGTAGGATGAAATTGAACCTCAAGTTTATTCACAGAAAATGTGAACAGTGAGATCTCCCAGCTGTGTAGAAAGCGCAAGTCCACAGACTGTCCAGATATTTCTACTGACAAAGCTGGCAATTTTGTTGTTGTTAGGTTAGTTTTCTGCTGGCTTCATAAGAAAACTTGTCTTCTCAAAATTAATCTGCTTATTCACAAAGTTGAGTTTTAAAAGGTCAGCATTTTCTGACCAAAGCAGGAACAAAAAGGAGAATACCTCATTCCTGATGGTTCTGCTAACAAACTGGTGACACATGAGGTAGCAAAGTGCATCCAGACCACAATCATGCTTATCCCTCAGTCAGTGGGAGTTACTGAAACTTCCTGTGTTTGATAGATGTTATTTGTATACGTATGCTAGGTAATAAGTAGTATCTAGTTGGTTCATTCCATATTTTATGTTCTTATCAAGGGCATCTAGCATTTAAGATAGCTTCCTACAAATCATAGGATCATAGGATATCCTGAGTTGGAAGGGACCCATAAGGATCATGGAGTCCAACTCCTGGCTCCACACAGGACCAGCCGAATCAGAGCATATGACTGAGAGCGTTATCTAGACGCTTCTTGAATTCAGTCAAGCTCGGTGCTGTGACCACTTCCCTGGGGAGCCTGTTCCAGTGCCCAACCACCCTCTCAGTGAAGAACCTTTTCCTAATATCCAACCTCAACCTCTCCTGTCGCAGCTTCAGGCCATTCCCTCGGGTTCTATCACTGGTCACCAGAGGGAGGAGATCAACGCCTGCCCCTTCGCTCCCCTTCGTGAGGAAGCTGTAGGCCGCGATGAGGTCTCCCCTCAGTCTCCTCTTCTCTAGGCAGAACAAACCAAGGGACTTCAGCCTCTCCGCATATGTCTTCCCCTCTAGACCCTTTACCATCTTTGTTGCCCTCCTTTGGACACTCTCCAATAGTTTTATGTCCTTCTTGAACTGTGGCGCCCAAAACTGCACACAGTTCTCGAGGCCGCACCAGCGCAGTGTAGAGTGGGACAATCACCTCCCTAGACTGGCTAGTAATGCCATGCTTGATGCACCCCAGGATACGGTTGGCCTTCCTGGAAGCCTGGGCACACTGTTGACTCATGTTCAACTTGCTGTTGACCAAGACCCCCAAGTCCCTTTCAGCATGGCTGGTCTCCAGCGTCTCATCACCCAGTCTGTGCATATAGCCAGGGTTGTCCCTTCCCAGGTGCAGAATCCGGCACTTGCCCCTGTTAAACCTCATGCGGCTGGTGAATGCCCAGTTCTCCAATCTGTCCAGATCTCTCTGCAAGGCCTCTCCACCCTCGACGGAATCAATAGCTCCTCCCAGTTTGGTGTCATCCGCAAATTTGCTCACAACACCTTCTAGTCCTACATCCAAGTCGTTTATGAAAACATTAAAAAGAACTGGCCCTAAAATGGAGCCCTGGGGAACCCCACTAGTGACTGGCCGCCAGCCTGATGTAACCCCGTTTACCATAACTCTTTGGGCCTGACCCATCAGCCAGTTGCTCACCCATCGCACTATGTTTTTGTCAAGCTGTATGCTGGACATTTTGTCCAGAAGGATACTGTAAGAGACAGTATCAAAAGCTTTACTGAAATCTAAAAAAATATCAACTGGCTTCCACTGGTCAACTAGATAGGTGACCTTGTCGTAAAAGGAAACTAAGTTTGTTAAACAGGCCTTTCCTCTCACTAACCCGTGTTGGCTGTGACCAATGACTGCATTGTCCTTCAGGTGTTTTTTGATAACTCCCAGCATAATTTTCTCCATAATTTTGCAGGTACTGAAGTGAGACTATAATTACCAGGGTCTTCTTTCTTGCCATTCTTGAAAATCGGAACAATGTTTGACAGTTTCCCGTCAACTGGGACCTCTCCAGATTCCCAAGACCATTGAAAAATAATTAAGAGAGGTCTCACAATGACATCAGCCAGATCTCTGAGCACCCTAGGATGAATCCCATTGGGCCCCATGGACTTGTATGCATCCAGGTGGAGCAGCAAGTCCTGCATAGTTTCAGGGTCAGCTGGGGGTTTATTGTTACCACAGTCACGGTCCTCCAACTCGGGGCAGCTGGGGTCCCAGAGCCCATTATCAATGTTGAAGACAGAGGCAAAGAAGGCATTAAACGTCTCTGCTTTATCCATGTCCCTGTTTGTAAGTTGACCATTCTTGTCGAGTAATGAGCCAATATTGTCTCTGGTCCTCCTTTTGCTATTAACGTACTTAAAAAAAAGCCTTTTTTATTGTCCCCCACAGTACTGGCCAGCTTCAACTCTAACTGAGCTTTGGCCACATGAATTTTCTCCCTACAAAAGCAAGCAGCACCCCTGTAGTCCTCCCTCATTGCCTGACCCTGCTTCCAGCGGTCATACACCTTCTTTTTCTTCGTAAGCTCTAGAAGAAGATCCCTGTTCAGGCAAGCCGGCCTTCTGCCCCACCTGCCTGCCTTGCGGCATTTTGGAATCGCCTGTTCCTGAGCTCTTAGGAGGTGGCCCTTAAAAAGCAGCCAGCACTGATGGACCCCAATGCCTTCAAGAGCAGTTTCCCAGGGGACCTGACTGACTAGTTCCCTGAGCAGCCTGAAGTCTGCTCTCATATCCAGGGTTGAAGATTTGGTGGCAGTTTTCCTCCTATTGCCAAAGATTTTAAATTCTACCACTTCATGGTCACTATGGCCAAGATGGCCACCAATTGCCACTTCCCCCATGACACCTTCTCTGTTCACGAGTAACAGATCTAGAAGGGCACCTTTCCTTGTCGGCTCCTTTAATAGCTGTACCAGGAAGTTGTCATCAAGGTGTTTCAGGAAACTCCTCGACCTGCTGGTATCAGCTGTGTGGTGTTCCCAGTTGACGTCTGGCAAGTTGAAGTCCCCCATAAGGACAAGGGCAGTTGATTTAGAAGCCTCTCTTAGTTTCTTAAAGAATAATTCATAATTCAACAAACTGCAGATACTCTGGTTCTTTTTCAGGTGGTGTTAAGCAGCATTGTGGCAAACATAAGGGACTTGAACATGTTCTTTTCTGCATATTTTTCACAGAAAGTGTGAACTTGTACTATTCTTTCCTTTTTAATAATGTGCAGTTGGCAGATATATAGCTGCTTTGAAACATGCAATTTGTACCTTAAAAATGAAAATATGTTTGTTATATAATGTGTAGTCATGGACCCTACAGATATACAGAGTATATTCATTACATGGCTCTCCTGCCTCTGACTGTTTCTCAAATTGCTCAGCATTTGCCATTGTTAATATACTTTCAGTTGTCCCATAGTTTTGCCAAGCTTACGCTGCTGGAGTTGAGATTTTCTGTATCTCTGGTTTATGTCTTAGGTTGAATTATCTTGGATAACTTCAGCCCCAAAGTTCTATTCTTCTAAAGATGAAGGAAAAATGCATTGTTTGGATTTTATTTTAATGATTTGGCTACTTTTTCTTTGGAAAGGTCTAGAGACTCTATGCTTTGAAAGAAGAAATTAGTGTAATGTGGGTTTTGCTTTGTTTTAATCAGGGTTTAGGAGGTTGTCAAAAAAACAGAATCCTACCCTTTGAGAGGTCCACAGTGGTGTGAGACAAGATAACGGGCAAAAATTAGTAAGTTTGTACTTGACATAATGAAAAAAATTACCACCATAGTGTCACAGTCCATTTGGATCTCTCAAATTTACAGGTCAATGTACTCTGTAAATTAAACTTCATTTTATGAGCTCATTAAGAGAGAAATCAAACATGACAAAAAAGGGTTTAATCCCCTTTGTACAGATTAGTCTAACATGTGAATTCACTAATTTATCACTGAAGTCATGGGGTTTCTAACTCACAAGCTCTCTAATTCATAACATGCAACTCATAACTTGTAATTAATTCTTGCACCTACGGGCAAAAGAGTAATCTAGCCGATGGGGAGAGCATTCATCCTTCCTCCTCCATCACGGTGCAGGTGTCCCCTGTATCACACTGGGAAGCATGAAAGCCTCAGCAGTTCAGCTGTTGGATCTGCTTCAAAAACTTTTTGGGTAAGTGGACAAATTTATACGCTCCAGCTTGGGAGTTTGGTCTACACCATTTCCATGAGTTAGCAGATCACAAAGAAACTGCCAGACAACCAATACGCAAGGATGATGGCTGCAGGACACAGCAAGTTGCAGGTGATAATGGCTGCGTAACAACCTTTGGTCCTTTCTGGGCACCATGTCCTGCCTACATGTTGCCTTCACTTTGACCTAATGGCACTGATCCCATCATGCATCAGGCTTTAGCATGAGCTGTGCGTTAGCCAAAATCTGAGCAGGAATTGAGTGAAGAGTCACACCATGGGGACAGTCAATCACTGAAGCAGGTTGCCCAGAGGGGCAGTGAAAAATCTGTCCCTACAGATGTCCAACAAACACCCTAATGGATAAAGCCCTGAGCAACATGGTCTGAATTCAGTTTTGATCCTGCTTTGAGCAGCCTGGAGTACAGACCTCCCAAATGATCCCTTTCCCCTGGCAGATTCTATGGTAAGAAACCAGGAGATGTGGTGGGGAGACAAAGGACTGAGACTGGTGGGAACAGGTCAGAAAACATCCTGCTGGGGAAGGAAGGGTGTTCATTTCCTGAGTGCAAATGAAACATGGGTTCCTCAGTGTGTGCTTCATCAGTATCAGCAAACATTTATGTAACGCACCGGGCAGGTTCCAGTTAAGCACGGCAAGCTACTAGCAGTTATCTGGTACTGCATGACCTGAATCTCAAGAGTGTAAATTGAATCAAACCATGTAATAATTTCCATTCACTCACTTGCAAGTTTCCTCTGGCTTTTTTTTTTCCTGCCCCCTCCCAGGCTTCACTGAATGGATAGGAGACACTTCATCCTGTGGAAAATGGGATATCGATGGAAAATGTTTTAAGTTGGGGCCCAGAATAATTTTCAGAAATATTGGAAGTAAGTAGAAAATGAGGCAGAACGTGCAAGAAGAGAAATTATGATGTCCTATTTAAATCAGTGTCATATTCTCCTTCTGTCTGTGAGAGCTGGCCGAGAAGCCCTGTTTACTTTCCGCAGATTTTGATTTAATTTTTTTTTTTCTTTCTTTAAATCTGGGGTTGTTTCAATTTTGACTTAAAACCATTTCTCCCAAAGCTTTTTCGGCAAACTTAAGTTCTTCAGATCCAACCTCTAATCCTGGTGAATGTTCGTTATTCCGATGGCTGCAGGAAATTCTGTATTTCAACGTGCAGGTGAGTCCCTCTTCCAGACTGAGCTCAGGGGACTTGCCTTCCAGAGCTTCTTGGCCTAGGGAAGAGTCTTGATGAGCTACTTTGAATCTGGAGTCTGCCACTTTCAGTTTCCCTGGCTTAGTACCCAACAGCCCTTTCGGAAATCTAAGCTGAACTCCCTTCAGACATAATTTTCAATTTGGTAACAGTTCCTTCAGTCTTAAATATTTTAAATAGAACATGCTCAGCTCCACAAAACGGTGGGTTTGGCGAAGGTCTATTTTGTCTGAAAATTTCCAAGCTGCCCTAGTCTTTACCGCAGAGTTCCTTAAACCAGATTTTTCGCAGGTGGTCACTAACTGAATGTTCCTCATTTTCTGGCTGGCTGACTGATGCCCTTGTGGTCTCATTTGCAGAAGTGTTGAAAGTCACAGCTGAAACTGAAATTAGCAGGAGCTGTGCTTTGAATATATGGAGGGCTGTATAATTCTGCTTAGAAATACTACAGCAACAAATATTCTGGAAACACCCTGGGGGAAATAAATTCTCATCTGGAGGCAAACTTCATTAGGAGTGTGCAGTCAGCCAAGAGCTATGCTTTTGAAAAAGCTGGAGGAAAAGTTCTTAAATCATTGCTTGGATGCTGGACATTGTGTACATTCAGAGTGATAGGGATCTTAATGGGAAAGGCGATGTGAAGTTCTATAAAATAACTTCTGTTACAGGTGCAAGGAAGTAGAACTGTGATTACGAAGATAATTTTGGCCCATCTTCACTGTGAGCATTTAAATTTGCGTTGGAAGATTTGGTAGGGGTTGGAGACAGAGGACCTCCAGGGGCCTGTTCCTATTTCCTGTGCTAAAAGAGAAGTTCCAGTCCCTACAAACCTCACAGAAACTACTACATGTAGCTGTGGAAGGGGTGGTGACAGTTCTACCTGTGCTTAGACAGCGTTTGCCTCCCCACTAAGGGAACAAGAAAGCAGCCACTTCATAGTTCGACACCACTGGAGAGCAAACCTAGCACTTAAAGCAGGAAGAGTAAAGGGAAGGTTTTGCCAGTGGACAGCAGATAGATAAGCAGTGTCTGGTGGCACACTGCTGGCTCAGGGTTTCTTACCTAGTTTCATTTGTCCTCTGAATTAGAAGGTCACAAGGATGACAGAGGTTTGGAAAGCTATACAACTCTGTTTCACAATAAACACTTTATTGATTTTTTTTTTTTTTTTTTTCTTCTCAAAGAGGAGGTTTTCCACCTCCTCCCACCCCAAGAAGGGGACAGTAAGCGCAAAGTGAGTGGATGGGGTGAAGTGGCATGTCTGATGCTGTGGCAGGCAGGAGAGGGAGGTGAGAAGTAGCTGTGTGGGAGGGGGGCATAAAGCTGAGGCACCAGCAAGAAGACTGCCATGCTGCCGCTGCCTGTCTTCCCCTGCTGCCTCAGTTGCTCGATGCAACCTGTGCTCCATGGTCCTGTGCTACTCTGGTATTTAATCACAGCTGCCAATTTTTTTGAGAGCGAGTTCATGATGGGTCATATTTATGTCTCTATTCAATTATCAGTTGCAATTACCAGCCGAAATTACCAGTCCTGGCACTGAACCTGTAGAAGAATACTGATGATGCTCTATTGAGATGCTACACTGGAAGTGTGAGTCAGGGCTGATGCAAACAAGCTGAGCAGGCTGATGAGAAATGAGGTTGAGATGAGTATTCTTCATCTGTAAAACAATGATGGTATACTTTCCTACCTGTTAGGTTGCCAGAAACATATCTTTCACCATCAGTGGAAGCAGTGAGCAGTGAGCAGCTGCTTTCCATCACTTATTTCCTTTCTTTCTATACTCGTTCTATCCAGAATCCCTTTTTCCAGATTTCTTTGGCCTTTTTTTCTCTTGCATTCTCTCTTGCATCACCACTACACGCAGAGCATTAAAAAAAAAAAAAAAATAGGTAGAACAACTGACAGTTTTTAAAGCAGAAAAGCAGCTAATTTGGATTGCCTCCCTCGTTAATTTTTGGCGGATAACTTCACATCGTCATCACCATCATCATCACTGTTAGGGAGCTGGAGTCTGATGCAGCCTGATGGTACAGCCGCCCTTTACCCGCCGGAGGGCAGCAGTGCGCACACCAAGCCGCAGGTCTTGTACGTCCTCATCTCGGCACCAACAAGCTGGTAGTAAAAAATCCTCCCCCCTTTACACCGAGTGTATCACTTCTGACACCTGCAAGTGGAAAAAAAGAAAAGAAAAAGAAAAAGAAAAAGAAAAAGAAAAAGAAAAAGAAAAAGAAAAAGAAAAGAAAAGAAAAGAAAAGAAAAGAAAAGAAAAGAAAAGAAAAGAAAAGAAAAGAAAAGAAAAGAAAAGAAAAGAAAAGAAAAGAAAAGAAAAGAAAAGAAAAGAAAAGAAAAGAAAGCTTCTTAAGCTCTGATACCAATCTTTTGTGCCTGTGAATTAACAGTGAGCCTAAGCTCTCTCTTATGTATTGCATTTGGTTTTTAGAAACAAACAAAAAAAAGAAGTAACCCCCCCACACAAAAAAGCACAACAAATTTGCTTCCTCGAGCTTCCTTTGGTTTATCTAAGGGAAGAAAAAAATTCTGGTTTATTTCTCAACATGCAATATTTAGTTGTGAGCAAGAGTTTGAAAGTGATGACATACAAAGCCCGGACAAAACTAGTAATCTTCAACAGCACAGAACTGGGTTTTTCATCCTAGGCCCAACGTCAGAAAAACTGTAGGTTTTAACTTTTCAAGAATTTTGGTCACTATTCTAGTATGGATCAGGCCCACCTTATCATTGACTCTCACTTCCCTCTGTTTGCATACCTGAGTCTACACACTCTCAATGTGAGAATAAGCTCCCCCAGTATGAGAAATTCTGATTTATACATTGATTTATCCATAAATTCCTAGCATGAATGGATCTTTCTGCACACTCTGAGCAGTAATCTGAGCAGATGAATGCTTTGCTTTGTTTGGTTTTGTTTCTTAACCCTGTTGAAAAACTGGGTGGAAAGAAGAATACTTGTTTCTGTCATTTAGAAGCCAATGCTTTGAGGTGTTTTCAATAAATCTATTTTCTTCACCTTGGTTTAATAGCATAGTGGTGAGAAGAAAAATCAGTACTTGTTTTGCCATAAGTGTCTTACCTTTTTGAAGGCATTACTTGTATTCCTGTAACCATCATCACATTTTCAGTGGTTTCTAATACACATTTCATTAGCTGCAAACCTCTTTTCTGATACGACAGGAACAATGCAAATCCTGCCCCTTCAATACTGCTCTCAAATTCACAGGTTCTAGAGCTGATGTGTTGTAGTCTCTTCAAATATTTGCTTATTTGGAGCTGGTGATTGCTTATACATGTTCATTTGTTCTCTCCATAAAGGAATTGTACTAAACCTGATCCCTTGGGAAGCACAAGCTGCTGGTCCATGAAGAAGAGCCAAGCACAAGGGCAACGTTACGCACCATTGTGGTGAGCCGCTGCCTTATTGCTCCATTTTCTTACCCTGTTGGTTGTGAATGCAGCAGATCACAATGGCTTTCTTTAGGCACCTAGAATGAGGTTCTTCTAACTTAATGAAGACATCTGCAATGAGAATGCCTCCACGTTTTGAGGCAACCATCTGGAACCCCACTGTAGTCTATGGGGAGAAACAGACACTTCCGTGTCAGTTTGTCTCCTCCTAAAGCAAATGATTCGTGGGTTGAGTGAATCATACTGCAAATTACCTTTTTTTTTTCCTTTGAGATGTGTGGTGGGTTGATGCCAGCTGGAGGCCAGGTGCCCACCAAAGCCACTCTATCACTCCCCTCAGCTGGACAGGGGAGAGAAAACATAACGAAAGGCTTGTGGATGGAGATGAGGACAGGGAGAGATCACTCATCAATTACTGTAATAGGCAAAACAGACTCAGCTCAGGAAAATTAATTTATTATCAATCCCTCACCCCTCCCTTCTTCCCAGGCTGAACTTCACTGCCGATTTCTCTCCCTCCTCTCCCCCAGCAGCACAGGGGGACGGGGAATGGGGGTTGGAGTCAGTTCTTCACATGTTGTCTCTGCCGCTCCTTCATCCTCAGGGGGAGGACTCCTCACACTCTGCCCCTGCTCCAGCATAGGGTCCTTCCCATGGGAGACAGCCCTCCACCAACTTCTCCAATGTGAGTCCTTCCCACGGGGTGCAGTTCTTCACCAACTGCTCCAGCGTGGGTCCCTTCCATGGAGTGCAGACCTTCTGGAGCAGACTGCTCCAGCGTGGGTCCCCCACGGGGTCACAAGTCCTGCCAGCAAACCTGCTCCGGCGTGGGCTCCTCTCTCCATGGGTCCACAGCCTCCTTCAGGTGCCTCCACCTGCTCCAGTGTGGGGTCCTCCATGGGTTGCAGGTGGATGTCTGCTCCACCATCATCCTCCACGGGCTGCTGGGGGACAGCCTGCCTCACCATGGTCTTCTCCAGGGGCTGCAGGGGAATCTCTGCTCTGGTGCCTGGAGCACCTCCTGCCCCTCCTTCTGCACTGACCTTGGTGTCTGCAGAATTGTTCCTGTCATATGTTCTGACTCCTCACTCTGCTTGCAATTGCTCCTAGTGTTGTTTGTTTGGGGTT
Source organism: Balearica regulorum gibbericeps (assembly GCF_011004875.1). Lineage (NCBI taxonomy): Eukaryota > Metazoa > Chordata > Aves > Gruiformes > Gruidae > Balearica > Balearica regulorum. Next base: position 154,996,481 of record NC_046184.1, on the reverse strand, counting down.
TTTTTTCCTTCTTAAACACATTATCCCAGAGGTGCTACTACCGTCACTGATGGGCTCAGCCTTGGCCAGCGGCGGGTCCATCTTGGAGCCAGCTGGCATTGGCTCTGTCAGACACAGGGGAAGCTTCTAGCAGCTTCTCACAGAAGCCACCCCTGTAGCCCTCCCCTCCCATACCACCAAAACCTTGCCATGCAAATCCAATACGTGTGACTACTAGACCCTCAAGTTACCACCTGACACAATGTAGCTATCGAAATTTAGTTCCTAATCTCACTCTTGATTACTGCAGCAGCTGGGGATCACAAAAGGGAGCATGCCATGTCATTACACAGCTTCCCATACAGGAAGGCAACAGGACTTGTTGCAGCAAGAAAGGTAAAGGCTAAGAAAGGAAAAAGAAAGACTATTGTGTTATACACCAATGATGTTAGACTTGTGTATAGTAAAATTTTTGTATTGTGCTCAAGTGTGGAGGGAGAAGTGTGATTTAATTGGAATTAATGGCTTAAATCAGACTACTGATTTGGAGATTAAATGGTTTGAGACAAGCTTTGCAGGAAGGAAAAGCAACAATACTCTGCAAAATGAGCAACAATAGCATATAAGAACTAACAAAAGATAATAGTCTTTATGGCATCATTTGTAAATTGGCATTAAGTTATTAAGTTATTTAAAGGTGATCTCTCTTTCCCCATTATGTAAGAATACTTCAGAAGAGGTTTATTGGGCAATATTTGCTAATAAACTGGGTAAGCAAAGTAGCCAAAGAAATTCTGAGTGGCAGTGGAATATATTGGATTGGAATATATCAATAGTTCTGTTAAGAATGGAAGTGTATTTATAGATTGTTTCTAATCCAGCATGTTGTTAGTGAACCGAAAGCTGAAGAAAAGTTTCAAATGTGTGTATTTTGTATATGCACACACATACATATGTATATACACACATACACTGACATTTAAAGTATGAAGTGGGAAAACATGTAGATTCTTTTCTTAAAATGATCAAAGACCTTACATGTATTTCTTAAGAAGGCGGCGAGGCTTGTGAAAACTTACAGGCTATACAGGGAAAGCAGTACAGTTTTACAGAGTGCCTCCTGTCTTCCAGCATTTCCTTGTCTTACCTCTGGTCTCAGAACCCAATTCAAACCACCAGCTTGTGAAATCCTTCCTCCTGAGGGCCTCTGGGTGTAGCTTTCTCCATGTGCCTTCACCTACAGGGACACCTGCTCTGATGTGTCCTATTCTGCTTCTGCCCAAGGAAAAGATGACGGTCTTTATGATATCACATAATTTATGCTGTTTGTATGCTATCATATGAAACAAACTATGTTAGTTCAAGATCATACTCCATGCTTTGGGCAAATTATTTAAAGTCCTGTCAGTTTTCCCATTTTCCCCTTTTTGCAATATCTTATCAATTGAAAAATACCTCTGAAGATGTGTACTGTCATTTTTGTATCTTATTTCCAAAAATGTACACCTGTTGCCCAAGTCACCTACCTTGTCTTTTACGCTAATAGCAGTGCTCTGTCACAATCCTTTGTGTGACTGCAGCTCTCAGAACAGGGCACCCTGTTATCACCTTACCCATTATAAAGTTCATGTTAATTAGGAGGCCTCACTACCACCCAGGGTTTCTGCTTCATTGTATATATGCTTGAAGAGAAACCTTTTGCCTCTCACAGCTTTACAGTCTAAGAAACACAGAGAATAGGTGGATGAAAGGAGGCAGTGTCATTCTCATATTGTACTGAGTGAAATAATACATCACAAAAATAAGTGCACAGCTTGTCTAGGACAGCCTGTGGCAGAGCCTTAAACTTGTAGCCTCAGTGAAGAATACTTCTCTCGCTATCTGCCTTGTGTAATGAGACCAATATCATAATGAATTAAATATGATTTTTATATAAAATCTGAAGTACTGACACATTAACATCATTTTCCACAGCCTTTCAAGAGGCTTTATGAAATACTGTTACACTTGTGCCAGATAAATTAACGAAGAACGGCTGAAATCAGGCGCAGGTACACATAATACAAAGAGCCGAAAGATCTGTTTAAGGGGAAGGTGAACAAAACTACACAAGATTAACTCAAGTAAGATTTTTATTTCAATAGCTGGTTTAGCTTGTTTAAAGTTAGATAATTCTTTTCAGGTCTGACTCTTAAAATTCACATCTAAATGCACACACCAAACAACAACTGCTGAAGCACCATTATTTGGATGCTTATTTGGATGGAGAAAAACTATACGTGCGTTGGCTTTGAAATGGACTAAATGCAGTTATTCTGCTCAGGAGTCTTTTGCAGGTTGTTTGTACCTTCTGTACTGGGCTATTTTAAGTGGCTACAGAACTGCAGGTCAGGAAACCGAAGATGCTAAGGTTGGATCTGGCAGCCTGGAAGAACATTGCAGCTAGCTGCCCATCCTCCTCTTGTCTGTGGCTGGTGCTGCTGAGACCATCTGTCATCACTAACACAAAATAACACCATTACTGCACTCTCTTTTTTGTTGTTGTTTTATTTTCTTTGTTTTCTTTTCTTTTGTTGTTGAGGTAGTCTTCTGTCAGCTAGGTGAGCAGAGGTGACTTGGCTTGTAAAATTGGTAGGGAGAGGGAGATTCCTCTAGTGGTTGATGCAATTGCCTAAGCTTGATAATATGAATGGTGTGCCTTCGTGTCTGTATTTTGCGCCCAGCAATATTTAAAAATTAGATATCGTCTACTGCACCTTGCTAAACATAATTGTATTTTCTATTCTAGATCATGCCATATATGACAAGAGGCTAAGAGCCTCCCTCCATCTCCATGTCTTTGTTTCAGGTTGCAGGAACGTAACTGATTAATAAAATTCTTTATATGTTTTTGACCCAAGCACAGTTCTAGAAGGCTAGTGATTTATTAAAGCCGGACACTGAGTCCTTCCATTGTATCTCACTGTGATTTCTACAATTTATTCATCTGAAGTTACTTCAGAATATTTGCTGTCTTTGATTATGTTGTAACAGACCAACCTAGGGGGAACAAATTGCATGAGACACTATAATGTTCAGTTCTACAGACAGTTCCTGAATTTAAAGTGTATACATCAATTACACTGAAAGTAGAATACTTCTTCTCTAAAGCAGGTTTCCAAAACCACCACAGCTCTAGAGGTTGTTTTCCCAGCAAAAAAATACTCAGATATCACAAGGAAAAAAACCTGATCAATTCAGGTACTTTAACTAAAGTCAAGATCAAACCAATTTACTATTGTATTAAAACCCTATAATTAACTAGCCTTTTTTTTTTTTTTTTTCCTCTTTCTGGATCAGCATCAACAATACAGCAGACAACTCACAGTAGGGGACACTTAAGAAATGTTAATTCATGCCTTCAAATTTCTAAATATCATTTATAACCCACCCCAAGAAGTCCTAAACCCCCTCTCAGTGACAGTCCCCACCACACATGGGGGCACAAGCTCACAGCACCTCGGTGGGGTAGGTGGGTGCCTTGGTGTTGTGTCATTCCCCGTGCTCCACCCTGCACCCACTGACCCATGCACCGGTGAGAAAGCTCCTGTGAGGCCCCCCACACCCCAATGGGGCAGCTGACCTGTTACCCCACTCTGTCTCTCACCCCATTTCCCAGTCCACATAAAAATTTTTATATTTCTTGTATACTGCTTTGCAAACTAGCTGCTGCTGCGTCAAAAACCTCTTTGGAAGTTGCTGGTTGCTTTTTGATTTAGCTGATGATTGTTTTCCTCGTTAGCACAATTGGATAGATTTGGGTGCTGTTCTCGTTCCTCCCCCTGCCTCCCAGCTGACATCCACTCTCCTATTCTATCGGCTGTTGTTATCCAGGCTGATTTGTAAAGAGAGGAAGCATGCAAGCACTCTCAGCTACTTGTACAGTAGTTTACATATGAAAATTAGTTTATTTGAATCTCTCCATTCCTTTTAAATACTGGACCAGCTCTACAGGTGCAAAAGCTTTTCTCTCTTTCTTTCCTCATTTTTGTTTTTATTTCTCTTTTCTTTTTTTTCTCTTTCTGGACACAATCATAAATCCCAGACATGCATGAATAGTTACAGTATTGCTTTACTTTGACTTTGCAGACAAACAGGGACTTTTCTTCTACCTAGAAGGAAAAGTACAGGTCCCAAGTACACCTTGGGGGTATCCCTAGCAGTGGTAGTGGTGAGTTCTGTCTCTGTGCCCATTTCACCTGCCATAGAAGGTAGCACCCTCTCCCTCAATCCTGTTACAAAATCCTTTCACCTGCAACATTAAGACTCCAGCTGCATCCCACTTAGTTGAGCTGTCATGCATTTATTCAACCCACAGACTCAGACCTAACTTCAACTCTTCACTCCCCAGTTGCAAAAAAAACCTTCCCTGGGAGCAGGGTCAGATCAGTGCCTCCATGCAGACAGTTAGGAACTGCATCTGCATGCTCTCTTACTGGCTGTGTTACCCCAAAAACCACTTTTTGTGAACTCCTGGGTAGAGAGGTCCACATGTGTCGTGAAAACTGAACATGAGGCCAAGGTACAGAAAGCCACCAAAAGCATGATTCAGATGAAACACAAGTAATTTCAGTCCCAGTATATGATTCATCTTAACTCCACGTAACTATTTCAGCAGCCTGAACAGTAGCAGAGTCTGTGGGCTTTCACATCTCCATGGGTAAAGCTCCTTCATATCAAATGTTCTGCCAATGCACATACCCCAAGGCAGCTAAATAGCATGACTCAGTACTTATCTCAAGCTGAAATCTGTTTGACATTCATAAATTAGTCAACCTTATTGATGAAAGCCCAGAGCATGACACAGTTTCATTCCAAAACCTGGCCACAAGAGGAGGAAGTGGTGGCCTGACTTTATTATATCTGATTGCTTCGTGGTTGGTGCACTTGCTGAAGAAATAGGGCACATGGAGTTCAGTGCTCTGATGAGCCTGGGAGGGGAATCAGACATGTACCTCAGGTTTCCTCGCTAATCACGCCTGCTCTGCAGGGAAAGAGCAAGACAGTCCCTCACAGCTGAAGGAAGGATATAGCTGTGGATTTGAGGACAGAGGTGGGGATACTGAAACTCACTCTTACTTGAATAGCTAAGTCAATGATTTAGAAAAGTGCCAAAGTCCTGTTTGATAGTTCCCAGTTTTATGTTAATACCTGTGAGCAAGCTTAATGTTTATTGCCAACTGCTGTAGACCCCACTGTGCTGGGTCTGTTGCTTTGTTGTGGTGATGCTGAGCTTCTCTCAGGTGCGGGTGGTGAGGTGGTGAGATAATTTCAGTATGATTTTCTTTATCTTTAAACATTAGAATGAAAACATTTCCTATAATTTATTCATTCAACCAAAGTAAAATTCATGGAGATGTTTATTTCAAGGAAATTCACAGACCTCTCAATCTCCAAATGCTTGAACTCGTACAGCTGCTACTGGATAACAGCTAAACTAAAGAGAAGAAATGAAGGGAGCAAGTTTACATTCTTGTGCTGGTTTTGGCTGGGGTAGAGTTAGTTTTCTTCACAGTAGCTACTATGGGGCTACGGTTTGGATTTGTGCTGAAAACAGTGTTGATAACACAGGGATGTTTTCGTTACTGCTGAGCAGTGCTTACACAGAGCCAAGGCCTTTTCTGCTCCTCACACCACCCCACCAGCAAGGAGGCTGGGGGGTGCACAAGAAGCTGGGAGGGGACACAGCCAGGACAGCTAACCCCAAATGACCAAAGGAATATTCCATACCATATGATGTCATGCTTAACATGTAAAAATGAAGGGAAGAAGGAGGAAGAGGGGAACCTTCGGAGTGATGGCATCTTCCCAAGTAACAGTTACGTGTGATGGAGCCCTACTTTCCTGGAGATGGCTGAACCCCTGCCTGCCCATGGGAAGTGGGGAATGAATTCCTTGTCTTGCTTTGCTTGCGTGTGCGGCTTTTGCTTTACCTATTAAACTGTCTTTATCTCAACTCATGAGTTTTCTCACTTTTACTCTTCCAATTCTCTCTCCCATCCTGACGGGAGGGAGAGACCGAGTGGCTGCGTGGGGCTTAGTTGCAACTTCTTAACTAAGTTGCACTTGTGACGGGCCTTGTTTCTTTCAAAAACTCATTTCCTTGTCTTCGGATAGTAAAACATCAGAGGAAGAATATTTCCCAGCAAAATTTGTTTCATGTAGATTCCAGAAATCATTTTCACTGTAAATGTATTTTCATTGTTCTGTTTAGCATAGGTACCCACACATTCACACCCAGATACAGAATTATAGAGTTGTTTAGGTTGGAAAAGACCCTTAAGATCACCAAGTTCAACCATTAACCTAACACTGCCAAGCCCACCACTAAACCATGTCCCTAAGCACCACATCGACACGTCTTTTAAATCCTTCCAGGGATGGTGACTCAACCACTTCCCTGGGCAGCCTGTTCCCATAATTGACAACTCTTTGGTGAAGACATTGTTCTGAATATCCAATCTAAACATCCCCTGGCACAGCTTGAGGCCATTGTCCTATTGCTCGTTAGAGACTGACAAAGAGACTGACACCCACCTGGCTACAACCTCCTCTCAGGTACCTGTAGAGAGCAATAAGGTCTCCCCTCAGCCTCCTCTTCTCCAGGCTAAACAACCCCAGTTGCCTCAGCCGCTCCTCACAAGACTTGTGCTCCAGACCCTTCCCCAGCTTTGTTGCCCTTCTCTGGTGTGGTGGGTTGACCCTGGCTGGGGGTCAGGTGCCCACCAGAGCCACTCTATCACTCCCCTCTTCAGTAAGGCAGGGAGGGGAGAAAGGAAGATGGAAAAATAACCCCAAACTCGTGGGTCGAGATAAAGGCAGTTTAATGTAGCTAAAGCAAAAAGCCACGGATGGAAGCAAAGCAAAAAGCAAAGATTATTCTCTACTTCCCATCAGCAGGCGATGTCCGGCCACTTCCTGGGAAGCAGGGCTTCAGTATCTGTGCCCCTTACTCCAGAAGACAAACATTGTGAAAAAAAACCAACGAATGCCCCCTCCCTGTTCCTCCCCCTATTCTCAATTTCTTATTGCTGAGCAGACGTCGTATGGTATGGAATATCCCTTTGGTCAGTTTGGGTCAGCTGTCCTAGCTGTGTCCCCTCCCAAGATCTTGCCCACCCCCAGCCTGCTGCTGGGGAAAAAGAAATGCTGGAAAGACAGCCTTGATGTGTGCTGGCACTGCTCAGTAGTAGTCAAAATACTGGTGTGTTATCAACAGTTTGCTAGCTACCACTACACAGCACACCACCATGAGGGCTGCTGTGGGGAGAATTAACTCCTTCTCAGCCAGACCCAATACATCTGGACACGCTCCAGCACCTCAGTGTCCTTCTTGTAGTGAGGGGCCCAAAATTGAACACAGTATTTGAGGTGCGGCCTCATGTACATGGGAATGACCGTTTCCATAGTCCTGCTGGTCACACTATTCCTGACACAAGCCAGGATGCTGTTGGTCTTCTTGGCCACCTGGGCACACTGCTGGGCACACATATTCAGCCGGTTGTCAACCAGCACCCCCAGATCCTTTTCCTCCAGGCAGCTTTCCAGCCACTCTTCTCCAAGCCTGTAGCGTTGCCTGGGGTTGTTGTGACCCAAATGCAGGACCCAGCACTGAGCCTTACACACACTCACACACTCCCGTGTAACAACTCTCCAGCAATCATCACATGCATAAACACTCTTGCTCATGCACACTGATACACACACCACAGATATACCCAAACATTGCTGACACATTCACTCAGAAAAACACACAAGAACACACTGTCACACGCACAAAACCTCTCACTCGGCAATACTGGAGCTGCTGCATCAGGGCTGAGCTTCTGGAGCCACCCATGGCTGGGCTCGGACCTTGGCAGCAGTCCTCCTAACACCAAGGCCAGCTGCACACGCAGTGTTAACTGCTGGGCTTGTGTGTGGGAAGCCCATATTACAAGCCACAGATCTGCAAGGAAAATTGAAAAGGAGGGTTTGGGCCATGTGGTACCCATAAAAATGAATGCAAAATGTTTCAGAAGTATATGAAATCTGCAGATAGTTTTACGTTTCAGAAGTGTTGAATATTAAAAAAACCCTCAACAAAAGTTTAAATAAACACAGGCAAAAGTTAGTCAGCAAGAAGATATAAAATCATCAGGAGAGGCTGAGTTTGTTTTAATAATGGGATTACTAGGAGTGCATAGTAACAATTTGTAGCCCATATGTTTTGAAATATCATAACTGGTGTCAATAAACACATTAAAATTCAACTTCAAAGAGCTTTGTAGATGTTTGGAGTGTCATGAAGACATTGCAAAATGGAAATTTTAGATGGAAACAAGTATGGGAGCAATCAAACAGAGGTCCTATGTGAAGAAAGGGATCTCATCAAGTTGTTAGAGCTAAGCATCTGTGATGGCGATTATTGCTTCTTACTGGCTAAGAACTGTTCTCAGCTCCTGATTTCTTTCACACTGTCTCCCTTGCCTTCTGCCCTGACCTGCTTGTTTGTCTCACCTACCTGTTACGTCTCAGATTGAATTCTTTTGAGCAGGGTCTGCCCTTTGCTGTTTGTTTCTACAGTCCCCAGGAAAGCCTGATTGATTTCCAGGCACTATAAATAATAAATCCAGTTTGTACCTGTGCCAGAATGACTTGTGGCACAGAGTAGGTGTTGCCCTCGTGTGGTGACAGGCTGACTCGGTAAAGGTGTTTGTCATCGCCACAGCATTTGATGAGCTTGATTCTTCCCTGCACTGTGAACCACCACTCCAGGTTTTTAAGGCATGGAGAAGGGTGAGCAGCCTCCATTCTGTCTTCCCCACAGACAGTTTCAATGGTAGTATCCTGAACAGAAGATTTTTGTTCCTCCTCATTCAAACTTCCACTGGGTTGAAATACCTTCATTTCCTCACTTTTTCTCTTGTAATATTTATTTTTGATGCATTTGGATTCATTCCATAAATGCCCTTCTGTTTGTTACACAAATCATATGCGTGCTGCAGGGAGATGGTTTTGTAACTGTGATCTTTCAGCTGTTAAAGTACAGACTTCAAATACTTAAGCTTTAGCACTTTAATAAGTCCTCTAGTTTGTTTCTGGGACATCCCAGAAAGTGTTAAATTACTACTGTACATAAAAAGGTGGTAGTATACTTCTGTTTGCATAACTATCTGCCTTGACACTTATGTCCACCACGTGCCAGCCTCTTATTTTTTCTTATTTTCACCTTATTTAATGCATGGCTTCACAGCAATCAAAAGTTCCAGCTAAAATCTACTTGGAAAGCTGCATTGGTCATCCTGTTGACAGAGCCACTGTCGCAAAATTCTTAGCCAACAGCCCAACATCTGTCCTCCCCATCCAAAGGCTGCAATGAGGAAACTGTAAGCCAAGAAGATAATCAGCATTTTAAGGGCGAATGTAAACAAAGATGGAGGAGAGATGTCCCCCAATACAGTGGCAGATATATCTTGACTAAGAAAGCTAAATTATTTTATGGAGAAATTACTGCTAATTCATCAAGTCCCTGTCAAGTTTATGAAGGATAAGGCAGGTCTTCCTTATCCTGAGATAAGGAATACGTCTGAGATTTCCTAATAATTGTGTTAGCTGGCAAAATCAGTTGCCTGTAGGAAACTGAGAAAGACTCAGAGTGGAATGAGTTTGGGGAATGAACAAATTCATTGCAATTTCTGTGAAACAGAAAAGATCATGATTGCATGGACTTCATTAAGAGATTCTCTGATGAGGCACGATTATTTCTGGGGTTTCACCTGTATTTGGTGTATGATAATCAGATCGCCTCACCTGCCGCTCCGTACTGTGCCTGCTTGGAATGAGGTTACGTCCAGAAAACAGTCAGCTGAGGATGACAAGATTCACATAAATGCAAAGGAAGAACAGAAAAGATATCAAAATAATCTGGTGTAGAAAGGCATGGAGAGAAACATCTATCCCTCGGTCTCTGATCCTACTTGTCTCTCTTTTTGGTAACACTTTCTAGATAGGAAAGACAGTTATCTCTACTGCATTAGTCAGGACCTTGGGGTTTACGTAGGCAAACAGACTAAGAGTTAGCTGATCCTTTTCCCTCTGGTTTTAACCCAGGTAAATTCAGACCTTCCAAAGCTCATCAGTGCTTCCCAGTCCGGCCTGATTCACTCAGAATCTGCCCTGAGTTACATGTTTGTCTCCAAAAGTATTTGGACAGAGGACGGCTATGGAGAAAGGACAAGCCCTGGCTTGCCCAGGGGGATCAATTCTGTGCAGGCAACATGGTCAGTAAAGCAAAAAGACATGTGTAAGCTGGTAAGTGAAAATGTGTGCTCAGCACTGACATATAAAGCAAGTAAGACTGGCCTATAAACAACATGTTTAACTATCTACGAATTTTTACAATCCAATGTCTGTGGGATACAGTTCATTTATGTTTGGTATGTTGTGGGAATTACACTACCACTGTATTTCCAATGTGCCTCTCGGCTTCGAGTTCATATTCCATCCCATTAAGAGGCGACAAACTGTCGATACCATCTAGTCAAGACATTAGCAGCTCATGTGGAATGGATTTGCTCATCTCAGTCCGGTTCCTCATGTGTCTCACCACAGCTGGCAGCCTCTGGCAAATGTCAAAGGCCAAAGACAGACTGGGTCTCAGAAAATGAGCTACCTTTCCATTCCTGATTGAGATCTTGTCATATCAGTGTAAGCTATAGTGCCAGGTGAGTACAAGAAATTTTGGATGTCTTATGTTGTCTCTTATATGAGTTCAATTTACAATACTTCAGTTAAACACAAACAGTAATTTCACTTATTACAAACCCTATAGTAACAAAGTTAATTCACACATGCCCTTTTTAAGGTGATTTATGACAGGGGATTATGACACTATGAGGGAACAGATGAGGATTCCTGCGTCTATATTCAATTGCCTTCTAATAATCACAGTCAATATTCCCTTGTTTTAATATTCGACATCATGTTCAAAACAGAATGCTTTGCTGTAAGCTGCGTGCAGACCATGCAGGGTTAAATGGGGCTTATAGTGTAGTGCATATAACAACCTCTTAAACGATTAGGACACCTGTTGACATTAATATAGAGGCGCGCATGAAAACAAGCGTGCCACACACTGAAATATATGTACACAAATATTAAGAGGATTAGAGAAATTGCTAAAATGGATAGAGTGGCATTTAACACAAACACATATGGAATCTAAGCAGAATGGTAATAGCCTCTAATTCATAACCACCTTCATGTAGTAGCTAGCACCTTTGCTGTGCAAGCTGCAGGAAAAAGTAATTAAATTTAATAAAATCCACCCTTGCTTTGAAGTTGCCGTGGATTTAGAGCTGCAATGAGAAGCAATTAAAGTCTGTCAGCCAAGGATTCAAACTGAAGTTACACAGTGATTTTTTTATTTTTATTTTTTTAAAACAAAATTCTCTATGTAAACAGGTTTGGATTGTTGATCTAATTGGAGTCAAAACTATAGAAATTACCTTCTTTGGGAAATCTTCTCGAAGTAAAATTAAAAAAAAAAAAAAGCCACAAATGGGGTTCCCCCTGAAATAGGGATCAGTTATGAAGATCTAGGATATTTCTAATCCTTCTGAACAAACTTCCAAGAGAGTTTGTTCTTCTCAGCAAAGTACTGAACGGAAAAAGGAAGCATGGAAGAAAGACATCTGCATGTCTGTTTATTTGCAGGCAGGTCAACTTGTCAGCAGCCTAGGATATAGATTCATTAGGGGAAGGAATTTCTTTACACTAAAAGGTATTATAAGCATTATTTAAAGCTGTCAGGGTTTTTTAAACCAGCAAGATGCAGAAATTATTATTTCACTTTTGTGATTTTACAAAAAAAAAAAGCCTTTAAGTAACAAGGAAAGGAAGAAAATACTTCAGAATACCATCATCAGTGCCAAACATAGTTCTACCTATTTAAAAATATTTTTAGGAGTTTCTTATAAAGGATCAGAAAGGATTCAGGTGAAAAAGGTCTGCTTCCAATGCAGATGTTAATCAGAAAGGCAAACTGGTAATTCAGTTAATACTTCAGGGAGGCAAAATTGTCCTAATTTTCACAAACTCTTGGAAATATTTCTAGAGTCTTAGCTAAGCCAGAAGCACATGTGAAAAATTTAATTATTGTCATCCATGTGTTTTGCAATACATGCTTTTCTATTCTGAGGACAAACATGCTCTTAGGCTCGTTACAGGAATACATTCATGGTCCATGACCTGTGGATCAGACTCAGTGAATTGATAGTCATCAATGATGAAAGTCATCATGACTCCTGGCTGGAGTCACAGAGAAGCTACACTGGCCATACCCAGGGAAGTGCCTCGGATCAGGTAACTTGCTGGGAAAATGCATTATTGTATCACTGGCCATTGTGAGGTAGCTGGGGGCAGACATGTTGTAAACAGCAAGCTATACATCCCTGAGAAGACTTCCCTAGAAATGGTGACCAGCCTGTAAAAGGGGAACGGGAAACAGTGCTGGGGAGACATCAACTCTGTGAAGAATGTTTAACCCCAATGTTTTGGATGTCCCAGCTGTAATCTTTGACAATGGGTTTGGATTATTCAAAGCAGGTATCACAGGTGACAGCAGCCCAAGGTCTGTTTTCACAGCAATCGTTGGTCGCTCAAAAGTCAAAGCTAGAATGCTGGGAGCTGGACAGAAAGAATGTTACATTGGAGAGGAAGCTCAGTCCAAAAGAGGGATTCTGTCTTTGAATTATCCAGTTGACCATGGCATAGTTACATGCTGGGATGATATGGAAAGGATCTGGACACATGTCTATGAGTATGAGCTGAGAATCAAAGCCAGTGAAAGGCCAGTGCTGCTGACTGAAGCCCCCCTCAATCCTCTGCAGAACCAGGAAAAAATGACAGAGATCATGTTTGAAGGTTTCATGGTGCCAGCTATGTATATTGCAGTCCAGGCAACTCTGGCACTCTATGCATCGGCCCGTATTACTGGAATAGTCATGAACAGCGGGGATGGTGTTACCCACACTGTCCCCATATATGAAGGATACAGTTTACCTCATGCTGTCTCCAGGCTGGATATTGCTGGCCAGGATATCGCTGAATATTTTATGAAGCTTCTGTTGGAAACTGGACACACTTTTGTCAGCACAGCTGAAAGAGAAATTCTGATAGATATCAAAGAGAAGTCGTGCTATGTAGCTTTAGACCCTGTCCAAGAAATGAAAGCAAAGCCAGAAGAAATCATGAAAGAATACAAATTGCCTGATGACAATATCATCCAGCTAGGCAACCAGCTCTTTCATGCACCAGAGACCCTTTTTATGCCTGCAAACATTGGAGTTGAAGCTCCTGGTGTGCACAAAATGATCTTCAACAGCATCATGAAGTGTGACATTGATGTGCGCAGGAATCTTTATGGCAACATCCTGCTCTCAGGTGGGTCCACGCTCTTCCCTGGCCTGGAGGATCGGATCCTGAGGGAGATGAAGCTGCAAGTGCCTGCTGGCATGTGTGTGAGGATCATTGTACCCCCTGAGAGAAAATACTGTGTGTGGATTGGGGCCTCCATCCTCACCGCCCTAACATCTTTCAAACAAATGTGGGTCACTGTGAGCGATTACAAGGATTTGGGGGCAGCTGTTATTCACCGGAAATGCTTTTAAGGAGCACGTCAGACCAAGTGAATGGCTTGATACAACAATGCATGAGCAAGAAACCCTGCTGAGAGCTGACTGACCTTAAAGGTGTTACAGCTGTTTGTGCATTTATTGGCTGACAACTTGTATGAAAATAAAACATTAAAAACATTGCTAATGAGGGCCATTAGTCATCTTATTATCATCTCTAAGGGGAGCACTGCATGTTCTGACTTCCCTTGTTTCACAACTTGGAGCCTTATCTGCATGTTCTCTTTCAACCCTCTACCTCATGGCTGGGGAGCTTGAGCTGTAATAAGACAGAATTGCTGCTTAGGGGAGCAAGCTGGTCACCACACAGCAGGGAGGGTGACCTAAGCTATTTATGTGAGACCCTTCCCCTCTGCAGAATTTACAGGTGTGCACAAATCACAGGGATGGAGTAACACCTTAACTGACTCACAGCCTGCCTTGGAGTCATACGGGGAGTAGCATACCTCCTCTGCTGGGACATTCTTCTCTAAGGTCTTTGAGATATCTGGGTTTCGTATTTTAAAACTAGCTCTCGGATTGTCCTGGTTTTGGCTGGGATAGAGTTAATTTTCTTCCTAACAGCAGGTATAGTGCTGTGTTTTGGATTTAGGATGAGCATAATGTTGATAACACTCTAATATTTTAGTTGTTGCCAAGCAGTCAAGGACTTTTCAGCTTCTCATACAAGAAGATGAGGGTGGAGGACAAGAAGCTGGCAGGGGACACAGCCAGGACAGGTGACCCATATTGGCCAAGGGGATATTCAATACCATATGACATCATGCTCAGTATATAAGTGGGAAGTTGGCCAGGAGATGGTGCAGCTTAGGAACTAGCTGAGCATCAGCTTGTGAGAAATTTTGCTGTGCATCTCTTGTTTTGTATATTCTTTTATCATTATTGTTATTATCTTCATTTTCTGTCCTATTAAACTGTATTTATCTCAACCCATAACTTTTACCTTTTTTCTTTCTGATTCTCTCCCCTATCCCACTGTGGGGGAGGGCAGCGAGCAAATGGCTGTGTGGTTGTTTTAGCTGCCTGCCAGGTTGAACCATCGCATGTTATTTTTGACCTCATTATAAATGTTTCCTTTAGAAACCCAGCAAAACCCAAACAGAATCCAAATATAAATCAATGCAAATGCAATTACTGTAACTGATGCTCTTCTGTGCCTGAAGGTCTCAAAAGAATCCATTGATTCTCTGCTGTAATTTATCTGGGAAGTAAGAATACCCAGTTTCACTTCCAAGTACTAGGCCGGAATCAAAGGGCCCCACACTGCTGGCTCCCTGGAGGAACCAAGATGATGCCACTATGCATCGCCAGGAAGTGTTTCCAAGATGCTCAGGAGCAGAGGAGGCTGGCAGGCGTTGGGGAGTCGTTACATGTTTGAACTGCATTTCACTGCCAGAGCTCTATGGAAATATGTAATGGGAGTTCTCTGTTGTCACTTCCACTGAGTCTTCTTCCACTGTGAGGGTTTCTTGGTCAGTCCCATTCCACCCCTTAGCTCAACATTTAACCATTACTGGTGTGGCACAGAGAGCTTAATGCATTCATTGCTTGAATGACCAGCCCTGTTGTCTGGGCACAGGGAGATTCTGAATGTGGCATGGCTAAAATCTCAGGTGTGTGAAGTGTTTGCTGCTAATGACATGTGCAATTAGTTTGGGAGGCGGTATATCACAACATGTATGGAAACCTTCCTCACTTCTGTTTGGCCACTGGCACCGTCTGCAAGACGAAGGTTATCCAGCTTCTCAGCTGGATCACATTCTTGAGCAATCGGGCAGATCTCATTTTTTTGTTTACTTGAAAGAACAAGCATCTATTTTTTTTTGGTGTTTTCTTTCTTCCTCTGTTGCTGTCACAATTGTGGGGCTGGTTTAGAAAAGTGCTTTCCCCCAGATTTTGGAGCAACCAAACCAATTTGGTTCTCCTCAGGATGGAGGTTGATGTGTGTCATGTAGAGCTGTGAGGATGCCCATGGTTGGGATGAAGGCAGCCTGCTGTGCTGCCTCCTCTCCCTTCTCAGAGGAACAGCTCTGCCTCTCCTGGGCATGGAAGGGCATCATATCGAACGGATTTTCCCTGCTGCCATTTAGAGTGCCTTTGTTGATTTAATCTCTCAGCTGGAGCAGATTGCATGTGCTAAATGCAGCTGAATGCAGCTGGGTTTAGCTCAGCTTTAGCCTTCTGTACTAAATATTGGGAGAGGTGTTCTCATGCAAATGAGAAGGAAATGATTGGAGCCTGAAGTTATTTTGTGCTATGATTTCAAAATGTTTCTCTCGGTCTCGCTGTCAGTAACTCCAGCAGTGGTCATGATTCTTGCCTAGATGCAGAGGAAGGAAAGCCAATTTGGAGAAAGAGAGAAGAAAATAAGGGGGTTGGTTTGTTTCTTTCTTTTCTAAAATGAGCCTCTTAATTTTTTTCAGTGAAGATTCTTTTCTGAGATCCATTCTCACTGTTGCAGAGAATCAATACTGGGTAATACACAGTCTTGAAAAGAGAAGTCCAGCTAAAGATGAAGGCAGGGCAATAATAGTAAAAGCGAGAAAGACAGATGAAATTGTGCAAGAGACTGAAGCTCTTACCAATAACTCCCATGCTGCCAGTGAATTTTACAGCAGAGCTGGCCCCATTATTTGAAGGGGGGGCAACGGAACTATGGAAGCTGGTGAGAGAAAGTGCAGGGGAAGGGAACGGGGTAAGAATGAAAAGGGGAATAGATAAGGGCTAAAAAATATTTTATGAATCATAAAATATAACATGTTTCTTATTAAATCCTTTCTTAACTAACCAGCCAAAGATGAGGAAGGGGGCATGGCTATCTTTACTTATGTTTTATGGGGGTTCTATAAGCAGGTGCAGTTGAAGGCAGCACCTTGTTTCTGGCAGTCTGTGTAGCCAGCCCTGTCAGTGTTGTCTGTGTGTGTGCCTGTGGGATACATCCTCAGCTTCGCTTCTGGTTGAACTGCAAAGGGGAAAGCAGCATTCACTAAAGTTAAAAGGTCAGCACCTGGGTGGGGGGAACTGCAAAGCAGGCAAGAGAGTGCTTGGTGTCTAGGCGTGTTTGCAGAGGCAGGAACCTGCCCAGCAGGGACATGGCAGGTGGCACAAGACACCGACCCCACTAAGCACTCCCGGCTTTCCTCTTGTTATATCTGGCCAGATCCAAGAACATGAGACAGTCAAGGCTGCTGCTGCTTCATGTCCCCAAGACTAACTGGCAGTGAAATGGAAGTTGTGCCACCTGTGGGCATACATTTCCACTACATATATATCAATATATATATATCCTGCCACACAGATCATGGACACTGAGTGCTCCAACAAACATAAGCAGACCTAGCACCCTCACCCTGCTCCCCTCTCTGGATGAGCAGTATGGAGGTCCACAGATGAGAATACACATGTACATACATTCTTGGGCTTCTGAAGGAATCTGCTTTTGAAGGTATTGGGGTCCAGGAATGCTGGTCACTTTTTAAGAGCCATTTCTTAAGAGTGCAGGAGCAAGCAATTCTAGAGTGTCAGAAGTTAAGTAAGAAGGTCAGCTTGGCTGAGTGGGGATCTTCCTCTAGAACTTAGGTCCAAAAGGAAAGTGCATGGATATTGGAAGCAAGGACAAGTGACACAGGAGGACTATAGGGATGCTGTTCACCACTGTGGGGAGAAAAATCGTGTGGCCAAATTCGATTAAAGTTCAAGCTGGCCAGCACTGTGAAGGGCAATAAAAAGGGCTTTTTTTAAATATGTCAACAGCAAAAGGAGGATCAGAGATAACACCAGGCCATTACTTGACGAGGTTGGTCACCTCACAAATAGGGATGCAGACAAAGCAGAGACATTTAATGCCTTCTTCACCTTTGCCTTTACCACTGATGATGGGCCCTCGGACCCTTGGAGCCCTGTGTTGATAGACCATGACTGGGGGAATGATAAACTCCCAGCCGACCCTGAGCTCGTTCAAGACTTGCTGCTCCAGCTGGATGCCCATAAGTCTACGGGGCCTGATGGGATTCATCCCAGGGTACTGAAAGAGCTGGCTGATGTTATCTCTCTGGTGTTTTTCAATGGTCTTGGGAGTCTGCAGAGGTCCCAGTCAACAGGAAGCTGGTAAATGTTGTCTGAGTTTTTAAGGAGGATAAGAAGGGAGACCTTGGTAATTACAGCCCTGTCAGTCTCACTTCAGTGCCTGGTAAAATTATGGAGAAAGTAATTCTGGAAGTTATTGAACAACACTTGAGAGACAATGCAGTGACTGGTCATAGCCAGCATGGGTTCATGAGGGGAAAATCCTGCTTAAAAGTAACTTAATTTCGTTTTAAGACAAGGTCACCCATCTAGTAGACCAAGGGAAGCCAGTAGATGTGGGGTTTTTTTTGGATTTTAGCAAAGCTTTTGATACTCTTACAGTATCCTCCTGGACAAAATGTCCAGCACTCAGCTAGACAAGTCCATAATACATTGGGTGAGTAATTGGCTGATGGGTCAGACTCAAAGAGTTATAGTAAATGGGGTTACATCAGCCTAGTGGCCAGTTACTAATGGGGTTCCCCAAGGCTCAGTTTTAGGGCCAGTGCTCTTTAATGTTTTTATAAATTATCTGGATGCAGGAATCAAACATATATTAAGTAAGTCTGACAATGATACTAAACTAGGAGGAGCTGTGGACTCCCTCAAGGGTAGAGAGGCCTTACAAGGAGATCTGGATAGACTAGAGAGCTGGACAATCGCCAACCATATGACATTTAACAAGAGCAAGTGCTGGATTCTGTAGCTAGGACAAGGTAATCCTGGTTATATGTACAAATTGGGGGATGAGAGGCTGGAGAGCAGCCTCATGGAAAGAGAGATGGGGCTTTGGGTTGATGGCAAGTTGAATATGAATCAACAGTGTGCTCTGGCAGCAAAAAGGGCCAACCATGTCCTGGGGTGCACAGCATAGCTGGCCAGTCGAGGGAGCTGATTGTCCCACTGTACACTGCACTGGTGAGGCCCCATCTCGAGTACTGTGTGCAGTTTTGGGTGCCTCAATGTAAGAAGAACATCAAACTGTGAACGTCCAGAGGAGGGCGATCAAGATGGTGAAAGGCCTCGAGGGCAAGACTTCCAAGGAGCACTTGAGGTGACTTGGTTAGTTCAGCGTGGAGAAGGCTGAGGGGTGACCTCAGGAAGTCTGCAACTTCCTCAAGGGGGGCAGCAGAGAAGTAGATGCTGATGTCTCTCTGGTGACTAGCAACAGCACACAAGGAAATGGAATGAAGCTGCATCAGGGGAAGTTCAGATTGAACATCAGGAAAAGGTTCTTCACTGAGAGGAGCAGCCTCCCCAGGGCAAGTGGTCACGCCACCAAGCCTGTCAGAGTTCGAGTAGTATCTAGACGACGTTCTTAGTCATATGGTTTAGTTTTAGGTAGTCCTGCAAGGAGCAGGGGGTTGTACTCGATGATCCTTATGAGTCCCTTCCAACTTGAGATATTCTATGGTTCTACGACACATACAAGGGGTATCCCTCCAGCAGTTGGGCTCACTCAGTCTGCCTTCAGCTTAGCTGGCCCCTAGATCCCAGTTTCCACAGTTTTTTGCACCCAGACATACAAGCACCCTGGGATGCCAAGCTGCTGGTACACAGCATTACCCACGTACAGCTGGCCAGGATTCCCTTGGCCCCACAGCCAAACCACCTGCGCTCCTGGCCTTAGAGACACACAGACACTCTCACATTGAGAGCTGGTGCTTGGAGACCCACTCACCCCCTTGCTTCCAGGCCATTTCACCTACTCACTGGCTAGTCCAGCTTGATCTTTGCTAGCTATCACACGCTTGCTTGCACATCCACATTCACTCCAGGCACTGGTACCATCAGCACATGGGCCCTCCTACCTGTGGTCTGCCCCCGTGCTGCAGTCAGACTCCCAAATGCATACATACACAGAACAGAGAGCCCTCACCCAGGAAAGAGTTAGGAAGGAATTTAATAGAAGATAGGACGCACTGTGCTGATCAGGCCAAGCGCACAGCCAGACAAGCACACCCACCAGCACACTACATACATGCAACTGGCCCATTATATTCCCTTACTCTTCTATTTCCCCACTTTTGTTCATCCCCAAATTACCTAAACCCCTCCCTTGCCGTGCCTTGGGTTTCTCCCCTAACCATCCCATAATAAGTGCTGTGCAATCCTCAACTGCTCTTCCCCTGCATCCCATGAGGTGTCCCAACCCTAGGCAGCAAACCTCCTTCATCATCAGAAGGTGATGTGGAGAGCTGCTCAGCATGGTTCATTCTGGGACACTGGGGCTGATGGCTCTGCTGGGACAGCCCCGGGAGGGGTCCAGACAGGGTGTTTGCTCCTGGGGAGTTCTTGGTTGGGGACCTACCTGCCTTTGTGTGCCTCTATGCTCCTCTAGGCTTCTACAGACGAGCCTTTGATGAGCTGATGGCTGCTGCGTAATGAGCCTGGGTGTAGCCAGTCAAAGTATTATTTGGACTTGCCCTCTTGCCATCATCTCTGTGAGCTCCTTTGTAGGCGTGCATGAGTGTGAGGAGGAAGGAGCAGTACAAACAAAGCGTTAGGAACTGACTGCAAACGCCCTTCACCATTGCCCTGTGCCGCTCATTGGGAGGAGGTAAAGGAGTTGGGAGAGTTGACTGCAGGATGAACTCCACCAGCTTGTTGGACCAAGGAAGCCTGCAGGCAACGCCTGCTCGGTACCAGTGATCACACCACCTGCCTGGCCTTGCCTTTGTCTAAAAAGGCAATGGCAAGAAGTTTCTTGTAAGAAGTGATTTCTTGTAAGAAAATCCAGTAAGTGTCAAATGACCAACATGGGGTAACCTGTTCTATGGATGGTGTCTGCATGGCACGCTGCATGCTGGTAAAGTGCCCGCTCAATGCTCCATGACTCAGGGTTCCCAGCATCTGAAGGACTGTGAGACTATCTATACCACCCTCTCTTGCTTCAGAGCCTTAGCTGGAACAAGGAGCATTGAAAATGATGCTGTACAGAGTGGGAGTGCCTTTCTTACTAGGTTCATAACAGACCAGCAACCTCCTGGTGCAAAAGTGGGACCTTCCTCTTTTCCCTCATTTTGAAGCCGACAACAGGAGACAAAATGGTTTCACAGTCTGCAACTATATTATTAAGTTCCTCTGACTGGTGAGACCTCCTATTTCCATGGCAATTTCAGTGAGTTTTCTTGCTATTTCTAATTTTGCTTTGGCTTCACTTGTAGCTGTGTCTGATGCGAAGTTGACAATAAGAAGTAGTGGTTCACTGCAACACAAATAACGGGTTTTGGAAAAGAACCCACATTAATATGAATTAAGAGGCTGGTGGTAAAAAATTCTCACAACAGAAACAACAATCCCAACAGCTGGGGTTGTTCAGCCTGGAGAAGAGAAGGCTCTGGGGACACCTTATTGCAGCCTTTTAATATATAAAGGGGGCTTATAAGCAAGACGGAGAGATACTTTTTACTAAAGCCTGTAGTGAAAGGACAAGGGGCAGTGGTTTTAAACTGAAAGCAGGTAGATTTAGATTGGACAGAAGGAGGACATTTGTTACAACGAGGGTGGTGAGACACTGGAACAGGTTGCCCAGAGAAGCTGTGAACATCCCATCCCTGGAAGTGTTCAAGGTCAGGTTGGATGGGGCTTTGAGAACCTTTCCCAGTGAAAGATGTCCCTGGCCATGGCAGGGGTGTTGCTCTGGATGATCTTTAAAGGTCCAACCCAAACCATTCCACAGTTGCATGATTCTATGATTCTATAAAATGCTAACAGAGTCCTGCTGTCCTGAACAAACTGCAATCCAGGATGCTGCCACTGGAAATGCTTCGCAGTGCAGAGCAGCCATCCAACCAAGAATGCTGGGAAAACCAACTCACCGTTTCCTGTTCTTCAGCAGCAATTTAACTGGGTGACCCAAAGCTGCCAGAAGGAATATGGGCACCAGGATGGCCAGTGCCACAGCTGCACAGAACATTACAGGCCATTTGCAATCTGCAGCCTATGGAGTTTTCTCACTACCACCACCAGCACCTGTAGGATGAGACAGTCCTGCATATTTGTGTGTTCTGCACTGCTGACAGTCACACGGTGTGAGAGGCTGAACGATTGCTACGTCCAGCTGTGCCGCTGGGCTTCAGGTAAGGAGTGCTTGTTGGGGACCCTGGATTCCTCAGGAGTGCAATACAGTATTATAAAGTCATAAAAAATATAAAAGACAACTGAAGCTGAATGCCTTAGCCCTGTGTTTCCCCCAAGGCCCTAGAATGGCATCCAGCTCACAAGCTGAAGACACATGGCCTACAGCCACAGCTGTAATCACATCCAGAGCAATAATGTTCCCCTGCTGTGTTGTGATCTACTTCATAAGTGAATGGTAGTGTATGGAAGATGAGCAGGGGTACACAGCTGTAAGTCAAGACGCCCGAAGCTGCAAAGGCACTTGGGTGACCTTCTGGGTGGAAAGTTTTCATGCAAAGAATGCATTACATTCACTGTGCAATAGCAGTCATTGTTAAACGTTGGTCTGCAGACCAACAGCTGCAGAGGGGCTAGAGTGAGTTTTTGCCCATGACCTGGCTGCTCTCAAAGCAAAAGAATGGATGAGACTTACGAGTATCACCTACCAGCAGACCACCATCTCCTTGAAGACCTTTAGAGAGAGTATTCTGTAAACTTGCACATAAGTTAAATATTAAAAAGTATGTTTATTCCTTCTATTAAACAGACATTGCCAACATAAGCTTGGGATACTCCTGAGAATCAAATCTCAGATCCAGCCCAGCAGCTGGAACAGCACTCTTCAGGGGAACAGCTATAATCAAACAGAGAGGAAAAAAATGTTCATGACGTTGTGAGACACTTCTTCATAAGCAGCAGCTGGAGAAGGGCCAGGGTGACTTTTTGAGTAGGACGTGGCAGATCACAAAAGAAGTGACAATGGTCCCAACAAGCCACTGCCTTTGCAGCCCATACTGGAAGCAGCACAAGGGTGGAGCTACCAGCAAACACAGCTCTGCAAGGCAAAGCCCCCATGGCACATCCCGAGCTCTCCCAATTTCACTACTTAGAATTAGAATTAGATGGGATATTAAGAAAAATTTCTTCACTGAAAGGGTTGTCAAGCACTGGAAGAGGCTGCCCAGGGACATGGTTGAGTCACCATCCCTGGAGGGATTTAAAAGATGCGTAGATGCTTAGGGACATGGTTTAGTGGTGGACTTGGCAGTGCTAGGTTAATGGTTGGACTTGGATGATCTTAAAGGTCTTTTCCAACCTAAACAATTCTATGATTCTACTCTGCTCTTTTGCACCTCTGAGCCTTGGCCAAGAACATAAGGCAGCACATTCCACCTGAAGACAAGACAGATAGAAGTGCTCGCTCTACAAAGTGAATAAAGGCTGAGTATTGACCCCCAGGATAGACTTGAGGCTCAAGAAAATGGTGTGGCCGAGAAGCATGGCCTTCATGCACAGCTGTAAGCAAATACAGATGAGATGCTTCTCCATAAAGGAATTGCAGAGACTGGAAGGGGATTGTGGACTTATGTGGCTCATAGGGGAGGTCCAATGGGGACTCAGCCCGGGGTTTCTCTGCCTTGCCATGCTGCTCCTGGCCCCACCACTTGCCCACCGAATGCCCCCACAGAGGCTGTGGCCCTTCCGTGCCTCCCCACGGGACTTCTGCATCTCACATCTCTCACATGCCCCAGAGCCAGTGCCTCCATTGCTGCCCACCCTACCTAGACGTAGTGCTCCCAATGGAGCAGCCCAGCTGTCCCTGACATGCAGGGCTGACAGGAGGAAGAGGAAGAAGAGGAAGTGACTGGGGGAGGTGTCTCCCCACACACACTTGCCCCATGCTGCCCATAAGCAGAAGCTGCCACCCACTACAGCCTTCAAGGTCACGAGCACGGAGTGATATCTCCTGACCCTGGCACGGCATAGGACAGGCAGCCTGTGTGACCTCACAGGATTCCTGCATGACAGAACCTGACCTGCGTGACAGGTGCTGACCTTCCAATCCGGGGCCTAGCACAGTTTCCTACCGCATCCTGTTTCTCATGCCAAGCACTAAGGCCCTTCTGTCCAGCTCCAGGCCACATTTCCTGACCTACCCCTTCATTAGCTGTTGGCAGCATGGGAGGAATACTGTCCAAATATGTAGGCATAGGCATGAGGTTAGGAAAGTCAAAGCCTGCCCAGAGTTGTATCTGGTGAGGTATGTCAAAGAAAGTAGGAAGGGCTTGTTTAAGTACGTCGGTTACTAAAGGAAAGCTGGGGAAAATATGGCCCTCCAACAGAATGGAGCCGGGGCACAATATCTCCTGCTGGTCGTAGTTCCAACTTGGGGGGTTAACGGGGTCACCCAGAGCCTTGCACTGATGCTGTTGGAGAAAGTGGAAAGTGGCAGGGTTAGGCTCTAATGAGCTAAGAGAAATGAGCTGCGTTTGTCAGCGACCTCTCCTGGCTGACTTCAGTGGGGGCTACCTGCGGTGCATTAAAATGCTCTGCAAAGGCCATCAGTTTACCACGGTTTAATTATAGTTTGGCAATCCTCTAAATATAATGTTTAACTCTAAGTGGTGGAATAACTTCTCTTTCAGGGTGAATGAAGTCAATAATCGTTTTGCAAAATGGTTTGCAAACGATTATGCTCAGTGTTACTCTTCATAATGTGATTGAAAAAACACCCAAGAACAAATTAAACATGCTAGCTTCCTACTAGAAGTTTCAGTGCAGAACTACCACCCGCCTACTCTGATTTCCAGTTATTTGAACAATGCAAGGTTCAATCATTTTAAGCCTGTCAGCTGAATATGTACTGCTAATTGGCAATATGTGTTTTGTTAGAAAGCCTCAGATTATTTTCTTCATATATAATTTTCTATGGAAATACTTTTTCTATGGAAATTTTCCAAAGCTATACTTTGAACATTTTCATGAAAAAAAATAATATAACTTTCCTGATCTGAAGGGTGTTCCTGATTTTTTTTGAGAGACAGTTTCTTTCACATGCTTTTAAAAAGTGATCTTTTACTGCCAGAAGATGGTGCGCTTCCACTGCATCATGCCGCAGTCAGCATGAGGAAGGGATTGTGCTTGCTGTGTAAAATCATCTCTCCTTGTAACATAAGCAATAGTTATGATGAAATCAAAAGGAGTTTGTGGCAAAAAAATATGGTTCATACTTAGTGAATGCACGCATTACTGTATTTTCAGGCATATTCTGCTTCTACTTTCAATGAATTTGTATACATAGTCATCTTACCAAAAGAAGCTTATAAAATAATATTAAATTATTAAATTATTACTAGGAGAAGAGAATGCCTTTAACTGAAAAAAAAAATCAAGTTTTAAAATACTTGGATGTCTTCTTTTAATATCTGAAATATCATTCAAGTGTTTTAAATGTTTGCACATAAATATCTTTTACTTGATTTCCTATTCCTTTATGTAGATCTTGCTGAAAATTTCATATTAAAGCTGTCTTTGGTATTAAACAATTTGTTATATAAAATGTGCAAATATTTGATTTCTGTGTAAAACAGTAAAATGAAACTGAAAAGTTTTGATCCAAAATGTTCTGGATATTAGTAAAATGCCATAGTCTTCAAAAAGAAAAGAGTTTCAAACCTAGTAGAACTACACCATCACAGTACATTCACCTGCATGGTATGTAGGGGTCTTAAACTGAATTTTCCTCATTTTTCTTTCCTATATATGTCTCTATCTATCTATCTCTCTATCTATCTATCTATCTATGGGGGGGGGGTGTTCATAGATTGACAAAGAATAAGAAAATAAACTTGTCTTTTTAGGCCTTTCTAATTACTTTCTTAAAGTTTGTAAGGCATGCTGGTTTTATAACTTGCCTAAATTATAATAATTTATATTTATTTATCTTATTCTTAGGCCCTTGAATTGAGAAGTGAAGTGTAGGAGGCAGCATTATGAGGACTATTACTTCTGGGTGTGAGTGGCTGATGGGTTGTAGTAGACCTTATGGCTTTAAAGATTCTATAACATTCAACTCATGTTTATGCCTTTAGAATAAGAAAACAGCAGAATGAGTATTACCATTTCACGGCTTTTACTCATTGGATACTCCACACAGAAATAGCACATGGATGATGTGGCAGCAGCAACAAAGAGAAAGCTTTGTTGGCAATGTGTGGTTTGTCCTCTGTAGAAATTTTGACTTGGTTGGCTAGCGTGATTGTTTCTCACTTAGTTTTTCTTGGAGGTATTGCTGGGGTTGCTGGGGCATGTATGCTGAGCAGGGAAGCACAGGACACTGACCGATGTACTATGAAGAATGACATAGCTATCTAGCTGAATCAGCTGTAAAGAAAGGGGGTTGGGGGGAGGGTTTGCTCAGACTTACGTTAATGCCACCCCTCCCACACAGGCCCTCTGTCCCTGCAGCAGCTACCAACAAGGCTCAGCCATTCTTACTACTCACTGTCACCTTCTTTTCTCCCTTCCATCCCC
Organism: Balearica regulorum gibbericeps; assembly: GCF_011004875.1. NCBI lineage: Eukaryota > Metazoa > Chordata > Aves > Gruiformes > Gruidae > Balearica > Balearica regulorum. Next base: position 154,970,286 of record NC_046184.1, on the reverse strand, counting down.
CTCTCCCTGCCCCTTGCTGACCTGGTATGAATATGTTGCTTTTATCCTGACTAATAAGTTCCACTCTGAGCATTGCAACCTGTCTTGTAAGGAACAGGACGCATCTTTTAGTGAGTGGGTTGTAGAAGCCAAGAGGACAAAAATAATGCTGACCAAGATGTAATTGCACAGGGCAGAAGAACATGTGCAGAAGATTAGTACAGTATGGCACAAAGACAGTTTGCATCGAGGACACTGAGAATACTCTTAATGAAAAAGAGAAAAAAGACAACCTACAAAATTTTAAAAGGTTAGTGCCTTAATGACACTCAGAAATATGAAGCAGCAGATCAAATCGCACTATCGTAACACCATTCAGCCTGTGTGAGAAACCGTGGCTTTGAAATCTATCCAAGATTTATCTGGAGTTGTGAGCAGTCAGATACTCTCTGGAATCCACAATGTCATCTTGCTCTTACTAAAAATACTGGGAATTTAGCTTTCCATGAAAAGGGAATTGGTTCCTCCTCTCTTTTTGTAAAGCACTATTGGTTGCAATTGCATATAATTATTGCACTAAACCAACCTTGTCACATATACAATTAAAGCAGAAATAGCGCTTGTGTCATGACTAGGCTGGAGATGAGAGACTTCTGGTGGCAGCTTTTTGGCTAGCACATTCCATCCCTATATCGTGGAAAGTTTTCAGATCCTCCTCTAACCAGTGTTCATCTGTAAACACTGCCTTAGACTGGATTCAGCTCAAAACCTAAACTGTCTGGATTCAACTGCTTTCCCTACATCTCAAGGAAACTTTTTCTGGTTTCTCACTTGGGACATAATGGATAATTACAGGTGGGACTCTAGTGTGGCCTATTATTAAGTCCCTGTTCTGAGTTGTTTATCATGTTGCCAAATCTTAACCATTTTGGCTAAAATTTTCCATAGTGACTGTCTGCTCCAGACTGAGTTTTATTTCCAAGAGGGAGAGAAGAGGAAAATAAGTTGTTTTGTCCAAGTTAAATACATTGCTCTGTGAGCGGTAACATCACTGAAATTGCGTGTGGCAGATTTGTACCTCAGATGGGTTCTCTGACCTCTCGTGAACATTGAATAAACGTTGAGCCTTTTTCTCCTATCTGCATTAAGAAGGTCTGTCTCCTGTACTGGTGTTTTTATGAAACGTGTAGAATCTTTATACGCTTGGGGATTCTACCCCTTTTTGGAATTTGGTTGAAACAAATAAAGACATACAGAAGCTATATGAGGACTGCCTGATATGCACGTAAGTCCACGTGTTCTTTTCTTTTTGAATGAAAGTTAAAAATCTCGGTGAAAAGCATTTTTGAAATCTCCCACCACCCATACCCACCCCAAGCAAAGTGGGAGGGATGCTTTGCTTCCCAGTCATGCAGATAATAGGAGCCTGAAACTGGATAAGCAACCACGGGAAGACTGTGCTTGGGGAAGAGTACCTTCACTGAAAGCGGAGCGGGGCCTTTTTGGATAGAGAGTGAAGTCAAAGAATCAGTAGAGGAAGTCCTAAGGGAGCTGAAGAAAATAGTCAAAGAATAGGGATGGAGACAGTTGGGACAGATGCAATTAAGGACAGCATCCTAAAGTGCACTCACGAAAAGACTGATTAAGATTACATAACCTTCATGTCATTTTCTTAAGTCCTTGACTTTGTAACTTTAAAGTTCTCTTAATGTAGTATTTTTGAGATATGTTTTAATTTACACACCTGAAAATAGGCCATCTTAGTCTCTTAGGCCTTGTAATAATTAGCTGACCCCAAAAGCTTTAAAATTCAGGGTGCAAAATCCAGGCTTTGTGATGGACATGGTGAACATGTGTCACAGTTTTGCCTCAGCCAGCAGCTAAGCACCACACAGCTGCTCTCTCACTCCTCCCCCTTCCAAGGGGATGGGGAGGAGAATGGAAAAAACAAACTCATGGGTTGAGATAAAGACAGTTTAATAGAATAACAAAGGAAGAGAACAACTACAACATTAACAATAATAACAGTAATACAAGTGATGCGCAAATTCAATTGCTCACCACGTGCAAAAGTAAAATATAATAATCCAACACTCAGTCTGTTTCTGAGCAGTGATTCCACCTCCTGGCTAGCCTCCCCAGTTATATCTGGAGAGTGACATTACATAGTAGGCAATGTCCCTTTGGCCAGCCTGGGTCAGCTGTCCTGGCTGTGCTCTCCCAGCTTCTTGTGCACCTGGCAGGGTGTGAGAAGCTGAAAAGTTCTTGACTTAATGTAGACACTACAACTGCCTAGCAACAACTAAAAACATCGGTGTGTTATCAACATTATTCTCATACTAAATCCAAGACACAGCACTATGGCAGCTACTAGAAAGAAAATTAACTCTATCCCAGCTGAAACCAGGACAACATGGCACAACATCAAACCTGGCAAGCTCTAGCTTTGAGGTGGAAACCAAATTCAAAGTCTGGGCAATTCCCAGTAACACCTGGATGTTGAGCTGAAGGTGGCTTATATTTACCAGTTTCTACACAAAAAGGGCTGTTTATTCACCTTACGTTTACCAATTGTTACCAAAAAGCCTTAGAAGTAATCACAAGAGGTGCGAGAATAATAATTCCACTTTCCTGTACCGTCAGTGAATGCTTTAATCACTGGTTTACATGATTCTCCTCTTTTTTAGTATCTCCAGCCTAATAACTTTTGAATTCTTAATTTTACATTGAAGACTCTTAGCCCTCTCGACTTTTCTTTTCCTCCCTTTCTTCCTTTACCCCCAGAAAAGTCTAGTCTAGCATGTAACCTTATTTCATACTTAAGGCAAATTTCTAAGAAATGTTTATCAGAGTCATTCAAGTGTTACCATATTATGTGGGAAAAGGTGGATTGCTGATTTTATAGGAAAATAGCCACAACCTACGTGTATTGTGAATGGCCTGATCTTGTTAGTGTGTTTTAAATGGCCCCGTTAGGAAATGTTTGAATAACTGATAGCTGAGTGCTGATTCTTCCTAGTCTAGGATCTAATGGCACTTGTGTGGGACTGAGGTATTGTTCTGCCCAGAGAGCTGTTGTGCCAGGCATGTTCACACACAAAGAACTTCAAAATCAAAACCCAAGTTTAAAGCAGTTTCAGTGTTAAGTGGCTGCTGAGCAAGAGATTTTGGGGTTCTACCACTGTATTTAAATGTAAACAAATTATTTTTTGGATCTGGCCTCAACTAGCATAAATCAAGATTGTCCAGTCATCTTCTGTTAGTGTGGTGAACATGATGCATCTCTATTTTTCTTAAAGCTGAATCCCGTATGATTGTTTTACAATTAATGGTTACCCTAATTTCAGAAAGTCCTGAGACCCCCCTGTGGAGGTCCTTATGGCTTTCTCTTGTCACTTCAGGGCCAGCTGTGAGATCAGACCAGGTTGCTCAGGGCTTTACCCAGTCACGTGTTGCAAAACTTTTGAAGACAGAGACTGCACAACTTCCCTGGCAGCCTGTCCACTGCCTGCCTGTTGTACTGGTGAAAAAATTCTCATTATATCTAGCAAGAACCTCACTTATTTCAGCTTATTCCCGTCATCTGTTATCTGTCATCCCCTTGCCATGCATAGCTGTGAAAGGCCCGACTACATCCTCTTAGTCCCCTTCCCGTAGCCACCTGAGTGGCTTTGTGGTGCCTCCAAAACTGCCTCTGTACCAGGATGGACAAGTACCACTGCCCCAGTCTCTGCTCATGGGGCAAGGCTCCAGCCCTCATCATCCTGATGGCCTCTGCTGAACTTGCTCCAGTTTGCTGATGCCCTTGCTGAACTGGGCCACAAAAATGTATGCAGTGTTCTAGATGGTCTGTCAAGTGCCAGGTAGGGGTTCCACCATTTCCCTTCAGATAGGTTACTTGCCAAGCTGAAATCCTATAAAGACCCAAGAAAAAGGTTTCGGTTACTAAAAGAGAGGAAGAATTTACATATTCTGTTTCTTTCCTTCCTTTGCTTTTTTCTTAACTGTTTCCATCCCCTACTCAACCCTTCGTTTCTGTGAGTGTCCCATTATCATTGCCCATAACAATGTGATCTTTACTAACAGTAAACTAAAATAACGTGAGCAACAAGGACAACATAGTAGAGATTCTGTGGAGCTGTATTTGGGTACTAATGAGTGGGTGAAGTGATATTTAATACTTGTTAGATTGGTGTAAACTTTCAGCCTTTCATAATCTTTACATTAAAATTACCACAAAAAGATCGATGAAAAGTAGTGGATAATACTGAATTATATATGTATGCTCTTTGAAATGATCTTAATCAGAGCAAACACTTAAATAGATGACTGTGTACCCACAAGGGTCTTCCAATTAAAAGTTTTGATTATAACAGGAAATAATAACTAGTGGGATAAAAATACACCAAATCATTATGAATGCCAACTTATGATTATCCTATTGCATTCTATTAGATATTACCCACTATGAAACTGAAATAGTCCTTTCAATATAAAAATTTGACTGCTGTATCTAATTTTGGAATGGTTCCATGCACCTCTTTTCCAAAATACTCAGACAGAGCTATAGCTAGCCCAACAGAATATATTTTGAAATAGCAAATGAATGCTGCAACTTAGAAAAAAGTACTTTCTAACATAGAAAATCCTTCTGTCTTGAAAATATATCCCGAGGTGATGTGTAGAATGTTTCCATCTGTGGTATTTAACCAGTTTGTCACCCATTAGCTGGTGTATCCCAAAGTGTTTTTGATTAATAGCAGATAAGTGTTCCCCTTTATTCCCAGAGCATTTACTGTAGAGGGTATATGTTTCTCTGATATGATTAAAAACTCCACTGACTTCATAACGAGGATATATACAAAAGACAGCTTCTGTATGCTGAAGATTGCCTGTTTCACTGTGGTATAACTCCTGTACACGATCAATGTAGTTGTCTTGCCATGTCAATGTTATTGACATTCTGCTAAATAGTATTCTCATCCTGCAATTTTCCTTTGAGAAGTCAAATCTTCCATATCATCTTTTCTCTGTTAATGGTACCGTTTCTATAAAGAAACCATAGGATAATAAGCTGCCTAGTGTAATTCTGGTTATGTTATAGTGGTGAGCCTTACAAAGAAAGATTTGATTGCAGTTATTGGCATATTCATTTTTAAACTTAAAAAGCTATTCAGTGTACATAAATAATATGAGCATGTGGTAATGCTTACCTCTTGCTATTCTGAATTTAAAAATAAAGCAAACTAGGTTTTGTACCACTGTCACACTATTAGTGTTGCGCTATTACTTATGTATATTCCTTACCTACTTTTAAATGCACTGATAAAAGCATAGTGCACAACTGCATTATTTCCACGCAGTATATTTTTGCAAGCTATACTAGGGAACAGCAGATGACCTTGAATGTAGCAAAAGGATATCATTTGTTGACTTACAGGTCAAAATAAAGCTTGTTGTCACAGTGAAATCAAAATTATAACCAGTGTTTAATCTTCCTGCTGGGTTTTAATTCCTTGCAGTTTTGTAGCTTTCGGTGGAAATAAACATGTTTGCCAAGTTAAAGTGCATGCAGATTCATGTGTTTTGCAGATATGAATCTGCATTCAGAAATAGCCACAGCACAGCTGTATAAAGTAACAAACACAGATGGAACAATGAGCAGCAAGCATCATTTCACACAACACATCTTGATGATGAAGCATAAACTCTTAAAGTCTCCAGATCTACTTGCTCATGCATGCACTTCCTGCAGATGCAAGCATTCATGTGCATATTAAGAAACCTCTCAGGTACTTGCAGAGCCTATCAGAACAAATCCAGTTGTTAGTTTTGATTACTTACCCATCAGGTACTGAAAATTCCAAAGTGAGTTCAGATCTCTGTAAGCAGAAATTGCACATGTGTATTTGTTAGCAATATCTCATTAATTTTAGTGATTCCACAGCTGAAAATTGATGTGCAAAGCAAGGGCTTCTTGGCTGAACTCTAAATGAATACATCATATGTTTGGTCCTTACAGGGATTCATATACTTCTCTTTTAATTGACTAGTACTGCTAACAGGAAAGAAGAAAAATAACGTATTCATAGTAAATATTAGGCAAATTGGAAATTCAGACCTTGATGAACTTTTAGCTGAAATTTAGAAAGTTTGTAAACAACACAGAAATAAAACTCTGGAATCTCTTTCAATAAGGAGCTGAGAAGAGATCCAGTGAAAAATTCTGGCTAGCATTTGCCTGGAAGAGATAATCTGAGATGACTTTAGGTAAGTTTACAAAAAATATTTCATGATACCATCTTCAGTTACAATAAATCAGGATTCACTGACCCCAAATGTTACTTATTGTCATGTAAGTGTATGTGTGTATATATATATGTAAAAATGTAAAAAATTGCACATATGTAGACATGTAAAAATATGTATAAAGGTACATATTGCAAGAGTCCAACAGTGACTGGTTGCTCCCTTTGAAAGGAAACATGCCAACTATCTGATTGGCAAAAAAAAGAAAAAAAAAAAAAAAGAAAAAGGAAAAAAAAGGAGAGCAATCTAACATTAAATCACAAAGCCTCTGCCTACTTCATTGCATCCCAGGGTTATACAGGGTAAACCTGTGTATCCTCCTCATGAACTCAGGAGCAGCCATTCTGTAGAGGCAGAAGGGAAGTTTTGCTAGAGAAATAGCTTTTCCTTCCTGATGACAATGCTCCTATTGTAGCTGTTCAAAGTGCATTCCTGCTGTCTTCTGAAACAAATCTTTCCTAGGTCTTGGAGATAAAAATTACTTTCCCTTCCATTGTTCATATTTAGCCACCCTTCCCAGAAAAACGATGTAGCCTTTTTTAATGTTTCTTTTTAGGATATGCACAATCTCTGCCCTTCTTGCCTACCATTCACTTATTTCCTTGTTGGTTATTTTTGCCTGAATTAATGTTATGAACTGTCTGTTGAGTTTGGAATACATCACCGATTCACCTCTTCTGATACCATATTTTGTATTTATTTCTAATCTAAACACATGTTCATATTTTATTGTAATTGTATTTGAGGTGGGCTTTTTCATCTTTCCACAGAAGATACCAAATTTAACTCTTTCCGCGACATGTTACAACTCACCAGGTCTTCTTTCTGAGATGTATTATTCTGTTCTTGTTTATAATGCATTTTGCTTGCAGTCATGTTACCTCATTACCTTATTTTGCTGGCATTCCCCACATAGTTTCTAGGATTGAATAGAGGTAGAATAGACAACATATTTTCCCAAACGCATTTACTTTCATCATAAAATATATTGAAGACAATCAGATGGAATACTGATTCAGAGTTAACATATTGACATTTTTCTATAGAAACTGGTGTTTCATCTTATTCATTCCTTTTTGTCTTTTAAGTAGCTTTTAATTTCTGAGGGGTCATCATCTCATTCTACAGTTGCTTTGAATCAATGCAAAGGAGTTTCAGAAAAAATATCTGCGAAAACTCTTCAGTCATAGCAAATAGATGACTATTTTGTTAATTCCTCCCTTCAAGTGAAAAGTTAATCACAGTGAACTTTCAAGCTGTGATCTTCTTTTGCTCTGATATAATTCAAAATGAGAAATATTTAAATACATGCACTCTGGCTACTCTCAGCCCATTCGGTCAGATTTAAGATTTCATGCAAAGCCATGTTTGAACACATGCATTCCTTCACCTTGAGTGACCTCAAAACTGTTTATGAACTCGTATTAGGAAAACCTGTGAATGAATTAGCCTCATATTATTCAAAGCTTGGGAGTATAGGATATTATACTTCTGTCCCCACCTTGCACCTGCATCTCTGAAACCATTCTTGTCCGTGCCCGAGGATTGTTTGATTTTGTTTATCATTTTTTCACTTATCCTTTCCAGTGAGGCTTCTGGTTGCTTTTCTGTCTCCCCAGTTGCAATGCCATTCCTAAATAGATCTGCTTAGAAGTTATTTCTACATTATCAATTTTAGAATAAAGAAACAGCATTAATTAAGAAACTAGTGAAATGCTGACTCTTTCTCAGATTACGCACTTTTGAGAAGAGCATTTGGCATAAAATCTTACTTCCGAAATTGTAGAATAGTCTATAATATTGAATGTAGGGAAAATCACAGTGGATTGCTTAGTAGAAAGGAAGTCTGAAGTGATGGTAGTTCATATTCATAAGAAATTAAAGGAGAAAATCATAATGTACATAATGGTGAACTAGATGTTAAGGCTTCCGAGTGAGATTAACAATCTAGAACACTGAAATTAGAAGCAATGGCATGGTGCAATGGAAGCTTTATACTGTGGGAAGATGTTTTAGTCTTTAAAATATTCTTGCCTAAAGGCTGAGAGGTGAAAAACACAAATAGTTTTATAAAAGCAATCTTTATGTGCCAGTAGGTGGAAGTAGATATTTAGCAAGCCTTTTCTCCCCTGCAATGCAGCTGGCAATGTCAAAGGAGTAACAATGAGGAAGTTTAAGTAGACCTCCTCCAAAGTCTTCCAGAATCTGAGGTGTTTTGCCATGAATTTTGGATGTGGTGTTTGTGTACATAAATTAAAGGCTTTCAAACCAGAAATCAGAATAAAGAAAACTCATCTCCTCATAGGCTAAAGATTCACATTTTGTTTTATCCAGTGAGTTTTGAGTCCTATTTCACAAAATGGAATATTTCTAAAAGAAAGGGGTATCATATTTATGTCCAGCTGACAGTACTATTCTGAGAGGTAGAAAATGTGAGTTTAACTCTCCTTTGGGAAAGAGAGTAGATTTATGTTTGCAGCTAACTGGATAAACACTCTAACTGTCTGACTACGGGAACAGGCTTCCTAGAGGAGTGGTTGATGCTCCATGCCTGTCAGTGTTTAAGAGGCATTCAGACATTGCCCCTAATAATATGCTTTAAGTTTTGGTCAGGCAGTTGGACTAGATGATCATTGTAGGTCCCTTCCAACTGGAACTATTCTGTTCTGTTCTGTTCTGTTCTGTTCTATTCTATTCTATTCTATGCTATTCTATTCTGATAGTAGATATTTCCAAAGCATCCTGCCATATTTAATCTCTCATTCTTGAAAGTGAAAAGGCATTTGGCACAGAATTAATTTCATCATTGAATTTATATGTAATTGCACACATCAGAGCTGGCCACCTGAGGCTCCTTTAGGAATCAGTAGAAAAAGATGAATCTCATGAAGTAAACAAATATCTTGAAGTAGACATACAGACTATGATGTCAGATGAAATATTCCCTGTAAATATCTATTAACTGTGGAAAGAATTCCAAATTTCTAGGTTAGATGTAGAGATTTACCTTGTGGACATTTATAGTTAGGAAAGATAAACCCCATGCCTAGTTCTGGTGTTCTACAGAAATTTAAGCCTGATGTAGTCACTCAATTTCTTGACTCTTCCAAGGTTGCCAGAAGCAGAATTTCAGGCAATGTGGTCTGGCTTGAAATCTAAAAGATTAGTTTAGATTAGGTTGGATTAATTTGATTACTTTCCTGGAGCATAAATTTTCAATGAAGTAACAGAGCAGCTTTTCACATCTGGTAGGAAATATTTCAGCAGATGCTACTATTCAGATATCACCTCATTTGGACTTTTTATGTGCAGCGAAGCAAGTATGGAGAGAGGAAAGTAAGGTGTCAATTAGAAAAGGTGAAAATGTACTAGTAAGAGGAATAAACTAAGAACCTTGACCCAAAATGCACTGAAACCCATTAAAGTCCTCCTGCTTGACCTTATTTAGTTCTGGGACTGTTCCCAGATGAGCTGACAGTTTCACTTCTCTTTCTATGTTTGCTGATTTGCAGGTATTGTATTTAGTAGTTTTTCTTCTAATATTAATTCAGGCAGAAAAGCAGCTCTTTTAGATGCATTTTCTTTTCCTCTTTTTTGGTAGAATAGTGTTTGATGTAAATTGAATATTCTATTTGATGTATACAACAAAAAAATCTGTGACCTTATAATTAAAGAAGTTCAGCATAAATAAGGCATTATACAAGTCTTCCTAGAGTGTGAACAGGAAATGTGTGTGTGTGGGGGGGTTCTATTAGACCAGCCTTTAATAGGTTTTGTTCTGCAGAATCTCAGGAGCTTGTGAGAAAATAAGTAACTTAATCCTTGAGGCTTTTAAAAATATTTAAATTGGCCCACTTATTTTTTCAGCATCAGCAAAAGATTGCTGCTTTTTTGCCTGTACAATTAAAACTTACCAGTCAAACTGTGTGTCAGTCTAGTTCCAATATAATTTCATAGTAAATCAAAGTCATCAAGGAAAGCAATTCCAACTCTGACTGCTCTCACTGCCATGCTTCATTAGTTACAGTACCAATATTTGCAGAAAATGTGTATGCAGCACAGATAATGGGAGGAATGGAACTTAGATTTAGGTTGCAGAGCTCAGAATCACTTGAAACTTCACATTTAGAACAATTAATTTCAGAAATGGGGCAAGCCACAACCTTGCAAGTTGTCATAGCTCAGCAGTTCACTCTCAGTCATAGCCTGTAGTATGAGGAGTTGGCTCCATCCATTTTGGCATTACATATTTCAAATCATTGGTAAGGGAAAGAAGATCAAAGTATATAAACATTTCATTGAAGATATGAAAAATTCCTAATACGACCTTGCAGTAACTTATTACATCTTGGTAAATTTCCCATTGTCACTACTTTACATTTCCTAAAACTCTGTAGCTCCTTTTCTGGTGTAGTCCAAACAGTAAATAACTGAAGTCTCTGATAATTCAGAGTACTTTGTGTAGTAATTATATTTATTTATTTATTTTTATCCTGCCTTTGCCATTTCAGGAACGTATTTCATTTTGGTGTTTTACGTCCTCACAAAACTTTTGTGCTTTTATGTTCATCTCCATTCTTCAGAAGCCTAAATCAGAATCCAAAAGCTTTCAGTGTTGCTCATCCAAGATATATACACACCAGCATAGCAACAAAGGTCCTCACATTGCATTGGCAAAAGCAGGTAAGGTAGTCTCTCACTTGTGGACCTCAATAGGCATTTCTGTCAATTTTATTTATGAGTAAATTAATTCTACAAAAGCTCATTGCATTTATTGGAAAAGGCTGACTATGGAAAGGTTTTATTGAAAAATGCCAGACTAGCTCAAACTTTAGTTTTCTTTGAAGTTTGTAGTCTTGAATACTATTTGAGTCTAGTAAATCTTTCATATTTCTTGTGGTATCCTGGCTCAGTTTGTGTTGCATGTGCAGGGTTACACACATTCATACAGAATATTCTTTATGACACTTTCAGGAGACACAGTGAGTTATTACCATTAACCTCAGCTAAATGCTAGAAATTTTAAAAACTATTGTGCTCCTTGTCCTAGGTTCAGGCAGCTTCTGGAAGATCTTTCCCCACATATCTCAGCCATTGACGTTTAATTCTGATTTGATAGGTAAAGCTAGAAAAATAGACTGCAGGGGTTAAAGAAGCTTTCATCTCATCTCCTGTTCCCCTTTGAGGTGCCAGAGATTCATCTGCTACTGAAAAAACCCTGAGCTTTCTTTTCCCTGGTGCTACATACCCAATGCAGGGTGCTGGAGAGCTGCTACAGTGCAGGGCAGCCAGGAGTATGAGCTACACCCCATGGAATCACAGAATCATAGAATCACAGAATGGTTTGGGTTGGAAGGGACCCATCATCTAGTTCCAACCCCCCTGCCATGGGCAGGGACCCCGCTGCTAACTCCTATGCTCCAGACATGTTGGATAAATTATTTTCCTTTTCCTGGTCAGATGCATTAACAATCTGTAGAAGAGCTGTTGAAAAGCTCTAACTCACTTTAATCTTTCCATTTCTTGTAGGGGAATCCTATCACAGAAATAAATTGTACCATTTGCATTAAAAGTATGGAAACATTTTAGTAATTCTTTCCTGACAGGAGACTCACAAGTGTTTGCCAGTCTTGTTCATAAAAAGGAACAAAGAGAAAGTATGTACTATTCTGTATATTTTTAAGTAAAACAAATACTATTATTCTTAGAAACACACACTGTAGAAAGAGTTGAATGTTTTGTATTTGATACCAGAGGTTCCCATATATACTTCAATCTTACAGAAAACACTCTCTGCATTTAGAAAAACAACAGTGTGGACAATTTCTTAACTCTTTAAGAAAAGTTAAGATAAAGAAAAAAACTCAAATGACTGATTTTATTTTCCAGCTTTCCTTCAACAATCCTTCCCCAAAGGGTTCATCAATAAAGCTAGAAACAGCCTTACTCTGCTATTAGAAAAACACCATAAAATATGTAAGATTTTTGCAAAACCAGTGCTAAGCGGTGGCAGGGAAACAGGCACTTTGCCACCAGCCCCACCTCTGTAGATCAACCATTAAAAGAAATTATCTTCCTTTCCAAGAAAAAGAGAAGGCTCTCCCCAGGTACCCTGAGCTATGTATTTTACCCATTCTCAAGATGAGGATAATTTAGCAATGGAAAAATACAGACAAGATTTTTCTCAGTCCACTTAAAGTATTTTCAAAACAAAGTTTCAATCACCATTTCTATGTACCATTTCTATGTTACCAAATCTCTGGCCAGAAGAATAGTACCATGGCCACACCACTGATTATGTTGAACTCCAGAGCAGAGAGCATGAGAAATATGAATAAAAGGAGGAAGAAGAAAGGTGTGAGATGGGCATACTAAGACGGTAAAGCTACATTTGTATTTTGAAGCCTTAACAACAGACACTTTTCTAATTCTATACCATTTGTTTGTAAAGGAAAGGAAACTTTATGTTAACCAATGCTAAACAGCTCCTAAATGCACACATGATCAGTCTGAGAACAGACCAGGATTGGTGATGTCTTGCATTTCTCAGTGCTGTTGTGTGTTATTTGCTAACATATATCTCATGTATTTATGGTTTGTCAGTTCTTTGAAAAGCTCTGGATAATCTAGGACGTAGAATATTCTTGAGGTCAATTTGAAAACCTTTTTCCCCCATCACCTTTTTTCAGAGGTATGACAACAGCAAATAAATGGGAGGCACAAGAGCATCCACAAAGAAACATTGAGATGGGAATTCCATGTGGTGAAATTCCCTTTTGAAGGAATTTCCACTAAACTGAAAATTTGTCTCCACATAAATTAAACTAGCCTAGCTGTCTATTTCTTAACACACTATAGAGTATGAGTCATTGGCAGTTTCAATTCACTTAGATGAATAAAGATAAATTCAAATTGACTGAAATAGACCAAAATTCCTTGAACAAATAAATATGGATTGTATGTTGCATCTGCTAGAATAAATAAAATCTTGTGTCTAATTTCAGTGGGCATATATGAAAAGAGTTCTAATCAAGGAATTCCTGTCTCCAGTATGTGTTACAAAGCAAAATTAGCTACTTTAAATTTTATTAGTTGTTTACTAGAAAATAGTTTGAAGTATTTAATTTGCAGTGGGAGTCTGATGCAAACATCTGGCTGGTCCATGGACCAGGAAATATTAATGTAGGTGTGACATTCTTAACTTCTGAAACCTTTGGGGACTTTTAGAATGGGTATACAAAGCTTCTATTTTTAAGCAAAATAATACAGAACTTGTTTTGAATGCAGGATTGTAATGGAGACCAGTATAATATGACCACTGTGGCATTCTCATGAATTGCAAAGAATAAGTATGACTTCCTAAATCCAACACAATTCTAGCGGATGTCCATATTTTTATCCCAATGGGACAAATCAGTAAAGAATTCAAAAAAAAAAAAAAACAAACAACTTTAGACTCATGTCAAAAATGTTATTAAAGCATGCCAATGCATCATGAAAAATATACACTTTTCAGGGTGTAAAAAGTGAATTATCACAGCATATATATTAGAGTGCACTCAACTCAAACATGAATCTTAATACTGATAGTATAAATGTCAAACTGTCAAATAGAGAAGCTAATAGCTGGAGGCAAGTTGGGGTATTATAGCTAAGTATAATTCTGAATCACAAGATATGTTAACGTAAGTAGAATAAAATTATTTTAAATATTTCTTGTTTAAAAGAATAATCTTTAATCTTCTGTCACAGAAAGGGTGGAGCTCTGTGGAAAAGTGACCACTGATACATGCAAGTTTTCACTGATACATTTCATTTTCAGAACATCATGACAGTATCTGAGGCAGTTTTTACTTCAAGATAATAGACTATAAGATGATAAAATGATGGTTGCTAATCTAACAGTGTCTCATCTACAAAAGAGTCTTCATTTATTTCTCCAAAGATCAGCATTTAAAAGTGTATTCAAGTTTGAGCATTATTTTTTTATTATGGCTAATGCTGGCATTTCTTTGTCATTTGAGTTTTTGATAACTCTTCAAGGTTATATATCTATACAGCACATTGGAAGTTCTGTCTTAGTATAGAAAACATAGATTTAGTTAAGCACTAGGCTTCTTTTTGGTAGAAGTTAATTTTATTAAGTGAATGCTTGAGAAAAAGCATAGCATCTAGAAATGTTTTGAAAGATTGACATTTAAAAAAAATAAAGAAAGATTTTCCCTGAGAAGACTTGGAATGTTTGGCAATGGCTTGCCTGTCAGAAGCATTGGACACAAAATCAGGTTCTGGATATGGTGAAGAAGCAAACAGCAAACAGGTTTTAAAACCTCTGTGATTCTTAAAATCAACAAGTATCCAGTGAAGAAAGGATCTAATAAAGGCATGAAAAGAAAAAAAGGATTACAGGGGAACCTTGAAATATATGAAAGAGGACATCTAATTTCCTTCCTCACACTGAATTTAGATACTGCTTCTGCATAACAGATATGACTTCAAATTTAGCTTTAAACAACATATGGAAATTTAGAAGATTCTGAGAAAAAGTGTGCTGAGTACGACTGCTAGGAAATTGGTAAAAATCCATTTGAATCATGCCTCAAAGTTCAAGAAATCTACACCAGTTTTTACAGTGATGTACCTCATAAAACACTATTTTGTGGCTTACTTTTGCATGTCATACAATGCATGTTTCAGACTTTTTCATGTTGATATATAGAAGTTTGTTTTGCAAAATAATTTCAGGCTAATGGTAATTAAACACAGAACTTTTACAAAGAAAATATCATGAGTAAATCTTTAATAGAAATGTTTGTGAAAGAGATACGCAGCTTCTACCACATCTCTGTCAAGCTGGATTGTGAAAGGCAACACAAGGAGGTATGTTATCACAGAGCTATCAGTGAAGCGAAGCTAAATAGTTTTGTGCAGATCAAAGCACACTGATAAACCAACATTAACGACTTGTTGCTGAATTACAGGAAAAAAGCCTATATACAGATGCAAAGTATTTATCATCATAGCTTTCAATGACTTTAACTGTCAATATATGAGATAAGCTTTATTAAATTATTAGCACAAATATAATAGAACAACTTTATCTAAATCTCACATTAACTAAGATAAACACAGACATTGTGATTTATGTCTAAGATCAGATTCCTCCAGCTGCTGATATAAATCCTTACATGCACCCTAAAGGCAAGCTACTAGATAAGGTAACACAGCAGAAGCAAATTCCTGTATTTACTGTGATTTAGGCAGTGCTTTAAAGCAATCTGATGTAGCACTGCAACTCAAGGAAGAATACAGTTTATCAACATTTTCTTCTTGAATGACTACAAAGTAATTACTGTTGCATTTGTGGTTATTTTGCTCCACCTGTTTTGTTCTTGCACCTTCCAGATCTTTCAGGTTAAGAAGTTTGGGAGGCCTTACCTACTAGGGAATTATAAAAAAAAATGCATGTATATCCTTTTTCATGGTTTAGGAATCTAGAAAAGTATGTAGTGATTATTATTATTGAAAGAGGAGACATGAAGATGCACCAAGAGGCAATGTCTGCAATTCTTCTGTCAAATTGCCATAAATTTGAGGCAGCTAATCCTTTTTCACCAGATGAGGTCCTGGTGAGATTATGGGACTAAACATTGGTGAGAAGCAAATGGTATGCCAGCTCAGGTGTCAGTCATTGTTTCAGGGGCCTCCCAAGCTCCCTGGGTGACTTGCACACACAGGAGAAAGCTTTTACTTCGGACTCTAGGTTGTTGGTACCTGGAAGCTACCACACCTGGCTGTCACTACAAAATGATTCCAAGCTCTGCAATGCTTTTTGAAGCTCTGAGGAGACTTGGCCTTCTTCCCCCTCCCACATATTTCTCCTCTTATTCTTCAAGTTTTGATTTATGCAGCAGTCCTCATTTTTGCTATTGAGAAAAATTTTTCACTTATATTTACCTGAAACACTAATGGATGGAAAAATAAAGTCAGTGACCAGTATTAGGCTAAGTCAACGTTAAGAAGTCATGTGGCACAGTAGGAGCAAACATGTAAAATGAAGCAATGAAGAAGGCCATATTCCAACATGTACTTCAGACTAGCACTAGTCCATCTTGGGGACTAAGTGCTCACTATAGTTTGGCGCATGTTAAGAGTACATCTTTTGATTTAATTTCAAGAAATCAATTTCCAAAAGGGATCCAGTTTGTGTGCTGTGTCTCAGAGCTCTGTGGTGTGAATCCAACCACAGCAAGTGGGGCTAACTGGGAGATTTGCTTCGAAAGCACTTCTTATCTGAACTAAGACATCAATACAGATGCATTCTTAGATTTCCTATTCTGGGTCGAAAAGTCAGACAGAAGGGTTTGAACTTGTCAAACTGGAATTTCAGGCTTGTAGAAACTATTTGGCTTTTCATCCAGATTTGGAACTCAAGATTTTGAAATCTGAAACTTTTAATTGAAGAAAAACCTGTTTTCTAGCTAGCTCTGTCCTGGTCTGCCAGCTATGTGGAATGGGACAATTCATGTGAGAATACAACCCAGCTACAGCAAGTTGTACTCAAAGCATTTCACATGCCTTTTTTTTTTTTTTTTTTTTTTTTTTTGAGGTTGTCTCATCTGCTCTGCTCTGAAGTCTTTCATCTTTGTCCAGAATGAAAACCTCCATGGGCATTTAAAATCTTTGGAGAGAGGATGAACAGTAAAGCATTAATTTACACTGTTAACTGATGTATAAATTAAACCATGTTGTCTTGAGAGTAGTTGCTTCCCAAGTCAGATTTCCATGAGGAAAGTTATACTGGCAGTTGTGCAGCAATATGCCTTTTCCTGCAATGTAAGTTTCTGTACCAAAAATGAAGCAAAATTAGTTAACAACATGAGATTCAGACAGGAGAAGAGGGGTAGCAGAAGACAGGGATTTAGACAGGGATTACAGTTTATTACAAGTAACTTAGTTTCTTATAAAAAATTTTACTATGTCACAGAAACAGCAAGTCTGCATCAGAAAGTATCTTTCTTGATGAGTTAACTATTTGGCAGAGTTGCCTAATTTCATAGAGGGAGGCTCTACCCTCATCTACTCCAGTGCTTGCCCCTTGGTCCTGATAGCATGGCTTTCTGTGCCAGTGCTAGCAGACACTGCAATAAAATTGTTCTTGCCTCATCTTCCTCTTCCTCTAGTACTGCAGGGTGGGATTGTTTATCATCACTGCGTGCTTTTTCTAAATAGGCATTTAGGAAATGTTCTGAAAAAACATATGAGAAATCTTATTGCTACCTCCCACAGATTTTTTCTGGGCTACTCTACAGTACTGGTGACCCAAAATCCCCTTTGTTTTTCCTCATTGCATTTCCCCAGAACAAACTGAGAGGGGTATTTCGTCATGGTTCTTTCCATAGCACTTGAAGGCTACAAAGCACAAAGATGATCACCCCGAACTCATGATTTTCCCTCAGCTCTACCCTAGTGCCTTCTTGCCATAATGGGGAAGCAGCTGGAGCAGCTCAAGTTCCCCTATCAATGACCATGATCCTCTCTACGGATCTGCCTATCTGTGGAATCAACCTGCTCCTTTAAAGGCAGCATCAGTCTGCCAGTAGCTAATTAACACAATGCTGACTCAAACTGGTCAGAGGTCTGATTAGGACACTTCTCCCCATGGAAAATACCAACTCATAGGAAGTGGATCACCCTGTGTAATTAAGCTCCTTTTGACAAAGTGTTGGAAAGAACACAAATAAGTTTTCACTGAAGTCAACCCAATCTTCTGGCCAGCCAATCAAGGGCTAGGGGAGGTTTTGACAAGCAGATTGTTTGAAGGGCTCATAATTCAGCACCTTTTTCATTTTTTCATTCTTAATTTACTTCCTGGAGTTTCATGTAGATGCAAATACTTTTCAAACTTGAAATCTTAAGCAAAGCAGAGTTGCATCTCACAGCCCAGTTCTAACCAGTTGCTGTTTTGAGCTGGATATGTAGTAAGCAGAGGCTAATATCTAGTCATAATTGGTTTGTACCCCTGAGCATAGGTCTTTTCCTTTTCTGAACTGCTTGACCAAAAAAAAATATTCTCTAGAAGCAGTCTAATGCTGGAGTTGCCTGACTCCACAGAAATGGTGGACTTATGCTGTGACCCTAAACATTTGTACAGGAAAGTGCACCAGAACTCATACATAATTTGTAGGGGAATCGTTTCTAAAATGCAGCACTATTAGTCAGACTGCTCAGGGGTTAGTAAGACTTTATCTGCCTGTGGATGATCGCTGTTGAGAACCTTGCTACATTCATCAAAGATGGACTACAAAGCATTTCCAAACGTGTAGGTTTTTTACAGCTAGGAATAGGAATGGAGCTATGGTAGCTTATATTTCTCATAGTTATTGTTTAGCCAAAGTTTGTTGTCAGCTGTTAGCATCTTTCTGGGGGGCTGAGAACCTTAGGCCTTTTTCAGACCATCTGTAGCATATCTGAATAACCTGATCAAGGTCAATTTTTTTCCTGGAATGGCAAAGTACTCAGCGATAGGTAATCCCACCTAGGTAGCACAAGGGTTCCCATTCAATAAGTAATAGAAATCCAGTCTACGATCTTCTTCCTAGGAGAGATGGGAGATGGCTTTGTGGATGGTCTTTGCTGAACCATGCAGAGCTGTAGGGTTCTGAATAGCCCCACCAGGAATTACAGCCACAGCCAATTCCATAGGTGAGAAGATGATACAGATTTTGTCCTGTGCTGGCATATGGCTTAATACAAAACCAAGAACAGCTGCTGCTCTCAGTACCTTGGTATAATTCAATAATCTTTGTACTGAAATTCTAGAAGGTGTAGTTTAGGAAGAGAACATGGCAGTAAATGATATAGTTTATTCTGTGCATAAGCTAAGTGTGGTATTTAACTTCCCAACCAAATATCTACATTTACACGTCTACTGTGCAGGTCTCTACGTATGAGTTAGTTGTATAGGTGTTCATTATTGTCATTTAAGTCTAGTGAGCTTTTTGAAACCCTAAGTTCATGTGGTCATCTGAATAACTCACTCAACTTGCTCAGGTTTACTGACTAGATAAACGTTGACACAACGCACTTGAATGAAGTTACCTGCAAGTGTAGCATCTTGAATTTAGGTTTTAAATCTAACACTGAATTCCACAAAAAATATCATCCCAAAATTCAAACACTGGCATTTTTTATCTCTTTGAAACACAGATGCACTTTATGATTACAGTTTACCCAACTCACGTTGCTAAACAATGAATACAATGATAGATTTTGTAATAGCATGCAAAAATGTCCCAAATTCTACTGCACATAAACTAAGTCTGTGTCTATTATTTGTTCTCTTTTTGAAGATGAACAAGAAAAAACAAAATCAAGATCAGACAAAGGCTTTGGTCTCAGTCTCATAGATGACCATGGAAACTAAAAGATAAAGGTTCAATGAATTCGTGTTAAGACCAGTTTCCAGAGCCTCATCATCTTCTGCACAACCTGTGTAAGACTTTCACATTGAGATGTACCCACAAGACGTAAAGTAGCTAGTTCACATTGGTACAAACTTTGCAGAAATATTGAGAAAAATGTAGCCTGAGACTAAATTCACAGCTAACTTCAGTACTGCAACCCTCAATGTTCCTGAGGCCTGATTTTCAGTATGATCTGTGATGCCAGATTATACAGGAAGGCTTTCTGTATGAGATCTAGGAAAAAAGTAGCTCCTAAAATGAACACTTATGGCAACGTGCTGTGAAGGAAGTTAAGTAGCAATTACATATCTTTAAAATTTCCATTCAAGTAAGGCTACATAAAGCACCTGCCTTCGCTTGCCATCTAACAGTGACTTGCATTTCCATCAAGTACATGTTTCTCCAAATATGTGGTTTCAACAAGTAGACAGTGCAGATGTAAATAGTATTTGATGACACATGGTTCCTTTTCGTCTGTGTTGTCCTTCCCCAGTCTTATTCTGGGATCTTGTCATGTACTTCTTCTATACCATATAGTACAAGAAGACCATATGGCACTTGATCAACATGGACAAAATCCAGCACAATGATGGATTTTGACCAGCAAAATAATCAGTCACTTTTTTTCTGAGGCATGGTAATAAAATGTATGCAAGGCTGTGGTTTTTTGGCTATACAGGAAGCATTAAGGTTATAAGTCAAGCTCCCAACCATTTGCTCCTTGACACCTCCCAAGAGCATCAAACTAGGTTCTAACACTAATATGACAGGAACAAACAAGCTTAACAAATTAGCTTGTTGGCCTCCCACAAAGAAGACTTTGTTTAAGTTGTAAGAATTATGATTTTTTTTATGGTAAATTCTTGCCTAGATACTTCCTCCACCTTTTTAAATATGTGCGTGAAGGGAGACTGGGACAAATGCTGCTGGATGATTCCAAGGGATACGATTTGTTTTGATACACGTGAAGTGAGCTCCACATAGGAAACAAAAGCAACATTTAGATTTTGAATTGGGACAGATCATCATGTTAATTTCTACACTTGTGTTCCTCTGCATGAAGTCGGTAAGAACTTAGCAAGTCTGCCAGGAAAAATGAGCCCCAGATATTTTCTATTCAGTGCACAATCTTTCTGAAGTACTGTATCACACATAATATTGGATTTGCAATGCTGAACATAATTTGCTACAAATTGCATAGTTCCTACATTAGTTTGTAATAGTGCCATTTTATCCACAATGATCCACTTTCCTGGATTGATTTGATGTGTGCATTTATGGAAGACCAAAACTTCAGGTATTTGTTTTGCCTGAAGGGGGAATCATCTGTTTGTTTGTATTGAGCTACTGTGTCAGTGTGCATTTATATGATTTTCCTTTTAAATCACAGTGTATGTAGTGTGAAAATCTCATGTATGTCTGAGAGAAAAACTAAAAACTTATCTCTACATCTAAGATTTAATCATAATTGGAAATCAAGAACAAATGCAAAATCTCCTCCTGCTAAAGGAGCATGTCAAGTGCATTCTTTAAAGGCCGTGAGATTTATATCACTGTGCTCTTTGACCTTGTGTATTTTGAACCTGCTGGCCGACTTCAAACAGATCTGACAAAAAGTACAGAGATATCAAGCACATTCAGCACTTTAAAATTTACTGAAAATGGGTAGCAGGCTTCTGGGTTATTACTAGCCACACGGAGTGAAAGGCTCGTAATCTTATCCTTTGTTAGAAGCTAAAGACTCTGTGTGCAGGAGATATGTGGGAAATCAAATCTGACTAGTTTGGCTGCTGACAGAAGGGGTTTTTTACTTTTGAAGTAAACTTTCCAGTTGCCCATTTTTTATTATTTTATTATTATTGGTACTAAAGACTTATAGTTGAGGATCATAAAGAGAAAGCGATTTTTTTCAGGCGGAATTATGAAAGGAGGAAGTAAAAGACAGTGTCTTGAGCACTAAAATTCAGAAGTTAGTGAAAATGAAAAAGAAAATAGTGGGAGTATGTGTCAGAGAAGGAAACAAAAAATATTATATGGTCAGCTAGTCAAAGACTGAAGTTTAAGTAGTTTGTAGACAACTGACAAGTAAAACTGTGGCATGTTAAGTTCTAATTTTTCTGTCATTCTTACAAGTATTCAAAGGCACATGTTTTCTCCTGTAAGTCAACTCTCGCAATGAGTTTCATTCAGATGAACAACAGTGCTCATGAAGACTCCCACTGAGGTGGTGTCCTACTTTTTCATCTGATTCTTCAAAGGTGTCTACTCAAAGTTACTACATCTAATTCCAGTGTCTCCATTTATTTGTGTGCAGGTACGCTGTAAACCAGCACATGGCCAGCCTTACTGTGTATTCAACGTGCAAGTTCACACTTGTGGGACTAAAAGAGTTTCTTAAGATGTAAGATCGTGTAAATTCACACCCTCACTTACTAAATGGGAAAGTTCCAAAATAGACAAGCCCTCACAGGCTGTGTAACAACCAACAGATATGGATAAAGGTGGTCTTTTTTCTGTGCAATGGGGGGGGGGGGAGTGTTTGGGTGTTTTTTTTTTTTATTTTTTTGTTTTTTTCTCCTCAAACTGTCACTAGAACTTGCTATCTGAATTGACACCTGGGCAAATATTACTCATGCTTTTATTTAACTTAGGTCTGTCATTCTTCCCAAGGTTTGTATATTTTGGTGAGGAACTGAACTAGTTGCACATTCTACATGAGTATTCTGTCCAGTAATTGATTGCTGTCATGATTTGACCCAATAGTCCTGTGTATATTGCCATAGCTCATTTCTGTAAAATTCTGAATATGTCAGAAATATTTACCCTATTCATGCTACTCACATAATTCGATGACAAATGGGGCAGTGACCCTTGGGGACTAAGTTAAATACTTAAAATTAAAAGTTGTTGCCACTTATGGAGGTTCTTTTCTGTTAATTTAACTTTTATCCAAGACCAAATGCAGTTACTGCTATGGTTATCAAGATTATAATTATTTATTTACCAAGTATTAATAAAAATGGTATTTCATCTTACAGAGTTGAATTGTTTTGATGTAAAATAAACATTATATAATTTCAGAATTTTTCAAATAAAAATTCAGCCATAATCACTTCAGTAATGAAATATGAGCCAATCTTCATTTTCCACTAAGTTTAAACTTTAGCAAAAAATGTAGGAGCAGAAGTGTATTGTATTGAAACAAAGGCATATTATCTTTGTCTACTGCCTGAGGTCATCAATATGTAGTGTGTGAATTGTGTGAATGCCATGGGTGGAAAAATCTCTATGTGTCAAAACACATATAAAGTGAATCTAAATATACATGTAAATTAATTATAGCAAATGCTTTAATTGTACTTTGTAATGTAACTTTCATGCATTTATACTTAAATGAATATTTGTTTCTAAAATATTTAACTTTCATTGAGCTTTTCATATTAAACTTTTCATTTACAGATCTGAAATTGCATTGCAAAAGCAGGCAAGTATCATTATTCTTCTTTCATTGAAAATTAAAACTCAGCAGGAAGGACTCATTTCATCTAGTATGGCTAGATAAGACATCTTTAGAGATTTTAGATAACTAGATAATGATTGAAGGTTGGGAAACAAGAAATGCTCTTTCACAGAAATATCTTTTGTCAAATTATTTTGAACAAATGAAGAAATGGGCACAGAATAAAAACGATTTAATCACAGTCTCATGGGAGATTAATGGTAGAGCTTTCGAGAGAGACCAGATCAACATTCTGGCCCCACTGTAGTTAAAATGAATGTTGTCATTTTCTTTTGTGGGTAGAGCATCATGCCAGGTCTCCTGATGCCTGCTTCCCAGGACTTCTCACACTGCCTCTCAGAGTGTATCTGTGTGTGTCACTATCAAAGGGCAATTTCACTGCACTGTGGATTGCAAATCCCCTTCCAAGGATTTCCCTTTTTTCCTTTTCCTTTTCCTTTCCCTTTCCCTTTCCCCTTTTTCCTTTTCCTTTTCCTTTTCCTTTTCCTTTTCCTTTTCCTTTTCCTTTTCCTTTTCCTTTTCCTTTTCCTTTTCCTTTTCCTTTTCCTTTTCCTTTTCCTTTTCCTTTTCCTTTTCCTTTTCCTTTTCCTTTTCCTTTTCCTTTTCTTTCTCCTTCTCCTTCTCCTTCTCCTTCTCCTTCTCCTTCTCCTTCTCCTTCTCCTTCTCCTTTTTTATTTTTCTTTTCTTCTCTTTTCTTGTCAGATGCATATATTTGTGCTTGGTCAAGAGGTGCAAAAGGACTTCCATACAAAATGAATCAATAGTACCTCAAAGCTCATGTCATTTGTTTATCTGAAACCTATAGGAAAAAATAATAGCTTTCACTAAATACAGAAAAAATATCTTGCTGGTTAATACACTTCTAAATGAATTGTGGTCCCGAGCAACACTATCATCCTTCACATTTTGCTATTTATATGTATGTATCTGTCTGCCTGCTGCAGGCATGTGGGAGGGTGACAAATCTACAGGAAAGCCTTTCATTTACGATTGCCTTATTTAGACTGGGTGGATTAATTTTCTCTACTGCTGAGAAGCAGGTTAATAGGTCCTCCTACTTAAATCCAAGAACAAAGTGAGTATTGCAGGCAAATACATTGCAAAGATTAGCTCATTTACTTCATGAGGAACCTTTACATAATTTTTTTTAATTTTCACTGATGGCCAGCTATGTTCAGCTACATACTTTCAGTAAAAACCACACAGCTGAGCTATACTAGCAATCTGAAGGCTTTATCTAGAATCTTGTATTACCATGTAAGCACTCTTTCTCCTAGATTGAGCACCACTGGATGATTTTTTTTTCTATTTGAAAATATCAGCCATGGCAAAAATACTTTAGTATTACTTCTATATCTTTATTTTTTTAATGTAGTTTGAGTGAATGGCTGTTGTATGAAAAACAATCAGTTATGACAAAACTACAAAAACCCCATGGCTACAGCTCAGGAAGAATTTCTTCACTGCAAGAAACTAAGGTGGTGTAATCATTGAAGAAATCCCAGTGAGACCATTTAGGTGACATGTAGGGCTAAGTGTTATGATGAATTAGTTGGTGACTTTACCAAAGGAAGTCCCCGATTCTTTTTTGAACTGACAGACATTGAAGAAAATGCTGGCATTTGAGAAAGTAGGAAGTTTTAATATATTTTGTAAGTGCTTTTGTAAGCTGAAAGAACGTCCTAGGTCCATGGTTGTGTATCACCCTTCCTCTCACACTTAGTAACAAGGAAATCATATTTCACTGAATTCCAGCACCAACCACTCTCTGTTAGACTGAATCGTACCAAACAGAAGTGAAACAATATTTACAATAACTGTTTCCCCCTAGTGTTGTTACAGGTATTTAATTAAATATATCATTAATATAGATCATTTGTGTGCTGTTTTCTTAAATGAACAGATGACTTTCTAATGGAGAAATTAGGCACTCCACAGGAGATAAAAAAACTAAAGGTTGAGAGAGGATGAAATGCCAGAAATTCTGCACTGAATGAGATTTGATTCTCATTGTATTTGTGACATTCCTCCATTGCAGAATTGGGACTTTTGCATCATCACAAATTGGCTCTCTTCCATGAGACCAGCTAACTCCCCCAGACCAGAACTTGGTGCTGCAGTTTACTCTTTCCTGCTGGTGATTATGAAACATTACACAATACAAATTATTTCAGGGAAATTTAATTATTTCATGGAAAAAATACCTACTTTGTTAAATTCATAATTGATTTCCATATAATACTGTGATTGCGTGTGTGTAAAATATGTTTCAGTGATAGCTTTTTTACTGCTGATCTTTCTTTCCTTTTTGAAATGTCAAGTTCAGTGCATGTAACTGACAGATAAATTTTTAATTAAATCAAGTGGTTCACAATATTTTTTGTTTGACACCAGTCCCACTTTAGTGATTTTAATGGCTTCTACCCAGCGTGAGACACTGGCCAAGGGTAACGGTGAACCAGGCCCAAAACTGTTGTGGGCTTGGTGACAGCTACCTGGCCTGTTCCTGAGCACCAGTGATGCTACATGTCCACAAAAAGTAGGGGTTTACAACACAAGTAAAACCAGGGTGAGGATGACAGGCTCCTTAAGTCACCCATTAACAGTGTCTCCTATTACAATGACAGACTTCCCAGCGTGACTTCAGACCTGTGTGTCACTGTGAACTTGCCTGGGGCTGGGACTGCCCCGGCTGCTCCCCGTCCTGCCCTGCTCCCTAGCTGAGGCAGTAGGACTGGGCCCTGCCTGCCCAACCCTGCCCGGATGGATCCCATGGTGACCCCTGCTGCTCCAGGCCCCTAGAGAGCCCCCAGCCCCAATAGCGACCTGATGTCTTCCTTCGTAAAAAAGCCTGCTGCATCCACCCATTGGAGCACTGTTGTTGTGTGAGCTGTCCCACCACACCTACACCACCCCATGACATCATAGCCCTGACATATTTCCAGGGAGGCAAGGGAAGGCTGGAAATCAGTAGCAGCAACACTATGTGGGATGTGAATCAAGTCACTACACAATCTTGTTTTCTATGCAGTCTATCAATATTTTTACTCTGCTCGTGAGTGTTTGAGCAAATGAACCCAAGCTCTCAGTTTTCATTGCCAGAAAACTTCACGGGGTGTGATCCTTTCCTGTAATGGCTCTGGGGAGGGATAGTGCAATGGAAGTAACAGCATGTTAAGGGACATGTTGGAGCACTCACTGGATAAGGAATTGGCTGGATGGTCACACTCAAAGAGTTGTGGTCAACAGAGTGATGTCCAGGTGGAGACCAGTGATGAGTGGTGTTCCTCAGGGGTTTGTACTGGGACTGGCACTGTTTAACATCTTTGTCAGTGACATAGACAGTGGGATCGAGTGGACCCTCAGCAAGTTTGCCAAGAACACCAAGCTGTGTGGTGTGGTCAACACGCTGGAGGGAAGGGATGCCATACAGAGAGACCTTGACAGGCTGGAGAGGTGGGCCCGTGCGAACCGCATGAAGTTCAACAAGGCCAAGTACAAGGTCCTGCATATGGGTGGGGGCAATCCCAAGCACGACTATAGGCTGGGTGGAGAATGGATTGAGGGCAGCTCTGAGGAGAAGGACTTGGGGGTATCTGTGGATGAGAAGCTCGACATGAGCCAGCAATGTGTGCTAGCAGCCCAGAAAGCTGTGTCCTGGGCTGCATCATTGGTTGGAAAAGGAAAAGGAAAAGGAAAAGGAAAAAAGGAAAAAAAAAAGAAAAGAGCAGAAACCAAAGGAAAGTAATTCAGGGTATTGCAGAAATGCTTAGAGCATGCTATCAAAAGTTTGATGTGATAAAATCTTCTATCATGACCCGCATGCCACTTCAGTTGTTCTGACTTGTGCTATGAATAATACAATAAGTATCTATTTGTATGAATTGCCTGTTTATATATTAATTGTCTAAAATCAAAGTTAAGGAAATTTAAAAGCTTCTTAATCTCCTTGCTCCCCATACACAGTCACCCAGGAAGAATGTTAGGAACCAGAAAACTAGTTCTTTGAAGTAAATTGAAATATCTTTTCTTTAAAAGACACATTTTAATGAGTTCAATCTGTTGGAAATGTGACTTCTTCTTGCAAAGAAGACACATAACAGTTTTTGAAATTGATTTCCAAATTAGATGTGGTAGCTGCTATGACTTTCACCAGCCAGAAAACAGCAGCAAGATGAGAAGTGCTTACGGGCACGAAGCTGACACACTTATTTTGTGCTGCACAGATTGATTCAAAGGTTAAGGAGGAAGACGAGACATTTGTCTTCCTGATGGCAGAACATAACCTTTCATATTCCTGTGGTGATGCCTTAATGAAAGTTATCAAAAGGGCTTTTCTCAGACCTAAAAGCTGCCAAGAACACAAACAGATGAGTAACAAAATCCAGTGGCCCAAACAAAGAAATGAATGCTTTAGTGTGCTAGTGTGTTACTGCTTTGCCTTTGTTATGCCAATTACCTTCTTCCACTCCTTCCATGCCATTGCCAAACGCCCCTTTCCTCCTCCTTGCCCTGAGATTTTCTTACTGGGCACAACGTCACATCGTATGGAATATCCCTTTGGTCAATTTGGATCTGCCATCCCACCAGTGTCCCCTGCCAGCCTCTTGTCACACCCAGCCTATTTGTTTTTGGGGCAGAGAGAAGAGAAAAAACTTTGACCCCCGAAGGGGGGGAGTAAAACCTACTGTGAGATTCCTGAACATGCAAGTAATCTCATTGAATTGGTGCCTGATTTCACAGAAGGGTGCCTTGCATACCCCAGTGAGATCCAGCAGCTCCAAGCACTGTTTTGGAGCTTGGCCTCTGCCTATTGAGCACCATCATGGGAGCAAGGGAAGAAGGGCCTCTACATCTGAGAAAACCATGGCTGAGGCAGGGGACCCAGCCCAAGCTGATCTTGGTATCCAACAATCCAACACGCAGCTCCTCCTCTCCTGAGTGACCTTCTTTACAGACAGAGCCCAAGCCATCGACTCTTGTTATGGATGTTGGCGAGGGGCATGGAATGAGGGAGTGACATCATGGCATGGGATGAGGAATAGTATATGTCAAGGTACAGGAGACAGTGGTTAACAAGGATGTGTAAACCTGACTATTGGATGTAAAGACAGTTTAAGTACGTAGTACAAGCTGTAAGCATTGGTAAGAGGGGATTTCAAGAATGAGAAACAGAATGGAAAGGAAGAAGAAAGGTATGGTTTAGAAGTATCAAATATTGTAATGCAGTCTGGGTTAGTTAAGGGAGTGGAAAAGTTTGAGAAGAGTACAGAAATTAAACAATATAAGAATGGGGTGGTGAGAGATTACTTAGATGTATCAGATAATGTCGGACCTGAGCATGATGTGAATGATATGGAATAACGAATGGGTCTGGAATAATTTCACTGGGTCTGGCTGGGATGGAGTTAACTTTTTTCATAGCAGCCCCTATGCTCCTGTGCATTGACTATTGCTGAACAGTGCTTGCCCAGCATCCAGCTTTCCTCTCCACCCAACTGCCCAAAGGCCCACAGGGAGTGGCAAGAGGCTGGCAGGGGACCTCACCTGGATGGCAGACCCAAACTGACCAAAGAGATTCTCCATACCACATGACATCGTGGTCTAGCAAGAATGGCTCAGGGCAATGAGGAGGAAGGAGAGACATTTGTGGTGATGATGTTTGTCTTCGCAAGCAAGCATTACACATGCTGAGGCCCTGTTTGCCAGAAAGTGGCTGGACATCTACCTGATGATGGGAAGTAGAGAATGAATTCCTTATTTTGCTTGGCTTAAGCATGCAGCTATTGCTTTCCCTATTAAACTGTCACTAACATGATCCACAAGTCTTCTTTCCTTTCTTCTATTTTCTCCCAACCCTGTGGGAGAGAGGAGGAGCAGGAGGCTGGGTGAGTGTTGGCAAGGGTGAACCCACCACAGATATAGATGACATTTCTTCCCTGGTACACAATATTTATATGGTTTACTGTACTTTGAAGACATACAAAACTATGATAAAAACAATGCTTTCATTTATTTAGTCATTTACCCATTTTCGACCAGAGCTTAAAACCATATTGACAGATTTTTGGCATTAGATCATGTAATTAGTGGTTCTTCACCGGGCCTGTCCCTCTCACAGACACTTTACACAGCTTTCAAGATGACGTACTGCACCGTTGGGGAAAGAAAAATGTGCCTAGAGAGGTAGCACGGGCAGCGCTTGAGAGTGCGGGAGCTGAACGCCTGACGCTGACGCCTGCTGAGGGCAGTTTGCAAAGGCTTAGTGTGAAAACATGGTCACACTCACCGAAGATGTGAAATTTGTTGTTGCACTTGAAAGAAAAATCTCACTGAAAATGAGATTCCTTCAGCGAATGTATTTACGAGAATGGAATTTGTACTCCTTTTCTGATTAAGAAGCTGGAGTACAGAGGAAGTGATATTAACAGTTATCTGACTAGCCACTGGTAGAACTCTCAAGAGTAAAATTGCGGTGAAAATCTTTCCTCCTGAAGTTATTGGTAGCTCTATCACTCTTTTTATTAATGGTAGGTCTTAATCTAGAGCTCCATTGTCCTGATTGTCACTACATGCCACTTCCTAATATACACAGTTTTAAAGAGAAAAATACACAAATTCATGTTACCAAAACATGTTGCCTCTCTGACTTCCTGAAAATGCCTGGCTGTTAGTCCTCCCTTCCTTAGTATCTATCTCATTCTTTTCTACAGGGCAAAAGTGTTGAACAATTTTTTAAAACATTTATTTTTCCCTCTGTTTGCCTGTATTCTGTATTTTCTGAGTTTGGCAGAAAAAATGTGAAAGGCAAGAATGAGTTTCTTCAGTGTCCTAGTTGACAATGTTCAAATTTATTTAATTTCTTTTAAAAAATACAAAGAGCAGGGGGTGGAAGCAATTTTACCTGATTAATAATGTATAATCTAAAATGAAAGATAGAAGCGGGCAGGGAAGGGAGAGAGGGAGGGAAGAAGGAAGCTGCTGCCCTGAGCAATAATTTGGCTTTATAAGTTGTAAAACAGTAAATGTGTTATGTGACATCTGCAGGATTTGAATAGCACCTTATCTTTATCCATTTTTAATACTTGAAAGATGTGTTGCAGATCGGGAGACATGCGTTCTGTTTGCAAGCTGACAAAGTCTGTTCTACAGTCTGCTCCCAGCTACGTGATCAGGTAACTTAAGAGTATTCTGAGGCACTTGGCAGCTGTACCAT
Organism: Balearica regulorum gibbericeps; assembly: GCF_011004875.1. Classification (NCBI taxonomy): domain Eukaryota; kingdom Metazoa; phylum Chordata; class Aves; order Gruiformes; family Gruidae; genus Balearica; species Balearica regulorum. Next base: position 154,939,796 of record NC_046184.1, on the reverse strand, counting down.
GTTTACAAATAAGGGCCTTGGTGGAGCTTATCTGCTTTACGCAGGATCTTTTTCTTTGACAGCCAAAGGTTTGATGCTAGCGAGATTGTTTGAACAGTATAAATGCTCTTAATGTAGAATCTAATATGCCAAAATGCATATTAATACAGCTTCTGGTGAGTTTTTCTATAAAGACAGTTTCTGCCTTGTGTTTGAACTCTTGTAGGGATTTCAATTTAAGATTAAAGAGGTATAAATAGTGCACTTACTCGCTGGAAAGACATGAATTTGCATTTTTCTCTGCTATGCAAAAAAATAAACGTATTCAGATGATCTTAGCTGTTCTGGTAGCTCTGGGTAGCTTGCTGTCAGGATGAGCAGATTAGTGTGTAGAATACAGGAAGCAAGGACAGACTTTACAACAAAATAAATTAATGTTCGGTACATGACCTAGCCTTAAGCTTTTAATAGGAAAGTGATACCTCTAAATTTTATTTTTAGGTCCTTTATTTTTCTCTAGGCTTTATTAACTAAAAATCTTTCAGAGTGATTCTAGGACTCCATTTTTAAAAGATAACAGGCTGAAATGCAGATTCTAGCATAACTGTACTATAACTATTCTTAGGAAAGCATCATTTAGAAAAGCCCTGAAAGATATCCTGGAGATATCCCTAAGATAAAATAAAATGTGCATCTTGTTCAGTTTAGATAGGCCTTATTTTATCCTCTGTTGGAGTTTTTTTTCAGATGACAGTCTATATGCTAATCAAAACAAAATACTGAGATCAGTCCTAGTCCACATATCTAGAAAGAGAACAATAGCTTTAAAAAAAAAATGCTTGCAATTTATATTTTTTCTGTGCTTAATCAGCTTATTATTCACAAAATAAAATATATGTTACTGACTAGCAGACTGTTTCTAGTTTTCTGAAAATGATCTTCAAGCACATGGGAACTGTGGGTCTTTATTCGGGTTTGGTCTAGTTTTTTAATAAATGTAGAGAAATCTTATTCTTTGCCTTAGGTAGCATGTTGCTTGCACATTCAGAGTTAATTCAATTCCATTGTAAATAAAGTTTCTTGCCCCAGGGGGTCCAAGTTTGTTAGTAGGTGTCAATATGGTCTGAACATCTGCTCTACTGAAACAATATTTTACAATATTTATCCAGCTCCTTATTGAGACATGACAATGTGTGCTCTGCCTCCTTAGAAATACAGGGGATGTATTTGTTCCCATAGACAGGACTTGGCTTAGCAAACTGTTTGTGCTTGTGTTTGTGCTTGATGAATGACAAGGACGTTAATGAACGTTAGTTGTTCCAGGAAACCGCTGTTGTTCTATAATGGCAGGACAAGAAGAAAGTCATCATATTAGCATGAAGGCAATCATAGAATCATAGAATCGTTCAGGATGGAAAAGACCTTTAAGATCATCGAGTCCAACCATTAACCCAACACTGCCAAGTCCACCACTAAACCATGTCCCTAAGCACCACATCTACATGTCCTTTAAACACCTCCAGGGATGGTGACTCAACCACTTCCCAGGCAGTCTGTTCCAGTGCTTGACAGCCCTTTCGGTGAAAACATTTTTCCTAACATCCAATCTAAACCTCCCCTGGCGCAACTTGAGGCCATTTCCTCTTGTCCTCTCTTTTATGATAGTACTCAGCCCAAATGGTAAGCCCTGGGCTTACCAAAGGCTGTACTGAGAAACATGGCTGATTGAAGACTGAATCCAAACATAAATTTCAAGGGAAAAAAAAATAAATTGTTGAATGACTTCTGAACTAAATTCTATTGCTAACAACTATTCACTGCCTTAAACCTTGCCTTGAAGGAACTGATTTTTTTTTATATAATACAGCACACCTAAAACACAAGCAAAGTAAGTAATTGCATAAAATGTTACAATGGTGTCAGCAAACTGAAAATGACTATGTCACTTTGTGCAATGTCAAGGGAGTGCTACCATGCATCATGTGCAGCATTTAATTACAAAATCATCAATCATTATAATATCTTCAAAAAATATTAAACTATATGTCAAGTGTCTTCCTTCTTTTAAAGGATCACAGTGCCTTTTTCCTGGATTGTCCTCTGGGTTTTACTTCCCTTCCCATTTGGCTGTTCAGGCGTATGTTGCCCTGTGACCAATGCCATGACACCAGAATGCTGTTTGTCATGGCCACTGTGAGAGAGGGATAATACCTTCATTTTCTAGACAGCCATAGGTGTAGCAGGACTAAGGCAAATAGCCTCTGGCTATGCAGGGACTTTCACACAGGAAATCTAAAGCACCATGCCTGGAAGATGTTCATCAGGAGATTGATACAAGATATGTAAATCCCCTGTTCCTCTTCAGGATGCGTAGCTGAGTAAGAAGTTGCTGTTCCCCTGCAGTGGGAAAGTCATACTGGGGGGGATGTCATAATGTCATACTGTAATTCTGCTGGACAGATACCTATTACCATTCACCACTGATTCTCCTTCGTTAAGTCTGTTCTCATCACCTCTCAGCTCCACTTGTTCTCCTCCCTGCCCCTTGTACCTCCTTGGTTGCTATGAAAACGCCTTTCTGCTCTTTTACTGCTGTTGAATCTCATTGCAGCCAAAGGTGACCATCAGCCATTCTAATAAACATGATTTTCTCAGCGTTGCCCAATGACAGGATTCTGCTCTTGCCCCCCTTCGCTGTTGCTTGGGAAAATTATAAACAGCAGCAGAATAAGATGACCTGACTGTTTTCTGTTCCACTACTGTCCATCTTCACTGTATCTTTTGGGTACCGTTGCTTTGTCAGCCCAGTTGGGACAGGAGCAGGTTGATTTTCCAAGTAAAAGCAGGTTTAGAAAGATTCCTCAGAACCTCGTGGTATTTTCCTCAGGAACATTTTACCTGCTATGGGAGAGTGGGTGATTTCGTTTCTTCAAGGTCATTACTGTCCCAGGTAGTTAAGGTTTTCAAAGTGATTACAAAATGTAGTTTTCTTTGAGAGAGTAAAATGGTGAAAATAGATTGATTTAAATAGAGGTGATAATGAAGTCTTCTTTTCCGCATAACTTTCTTCAGCTGGAAGTCATAACTCACCAATGCATTGCTATTATTAATAAGTCTCTTCAATTCTAAACTGTGTGAGATCCTTAATTTGTGAACATAGCATTTTACACCATTTTAAAGTGCAAAATACTTTCTTCCTTGGTTAATTAACACTAGCTAGATACCCACAAGAGCATAACCCTGTAATGCGTCCAAATAACAAGATTTAATTGATTCTTCTATGGCCTATTAAAAATGCATTGAGAGCCTAAAAGATTTAAACGGGAAAAATAGAAAAACTCCCAGACTGGCTTCCATATGACACTGAGATCACATCTGAAAATTCTAATAAATGGAAAATTACTCTATATGCAATTTTCAAACCAATATCTAACTGCACAGAAGTAATGACATGGAAGTTAAAACAAGAAATTGTTACTTAATTCTAAATGTAGCCCTTTATTTTGTGGGGGTTTTAGACTGAATGCAAGATGAGGTGAATAAGTTGAATTCAGCCTCATACATTATTCACAGGGACTGAGCTAACATGATCATTCTTTTTCGTTAAAGCCACTGCAAATAGCACAGCTATTCATTTTAGCACTGTTAATACAATGAAGACATGTTAATATGGAACGTCAGTGTCTTAAATCTCTGCAACTATTCTATCAAATCTATGTATGTTTAAATGTTTTTTTCTATATAGCCTTACCTTTTCTAAATCTGATACTTTCCACTTAATTTTTAATGATTCAAAATACATGCAAATACAGGGCAAGCTGAAATAGTTTATCTGCATTTATGCAATAAACTCATTAAACCTTGTTAGCTGCTCTTTATTTCTCCCATCAGTCTTGTATTGAGAGGAAATAATTAATGGTGAAATCCTTGTTAATGGGTGGCCTGCTGACAGGTCTCCTGAGTTCATGTTGACCTCTGCCTGTTTGCAGGCCAAAAACCTCCCATTTTTAATGTCTGTAGCCTTCCTGACCAATTTGAATACTATGGATCTTATTAATTGTTTGGAATGCAGTAGCCCCAGAGGATTTGATCAGACACTAATGTTCTGGTAGGACAAACATACCCCTTTTTATGTGCACATAATAGTCGCTATATACATAGCAGCGGTGCTCAACTGTTATAAAAAAATAAGTTCAGCAATGAATATTCCATTTTCTAACTTTTACTCTTCTCATGGAAACATGAGGCAGAGTGGCAAAATGACTTGATCTCACAAAACCTGTAGCAGAACTTGAAATGTAAACCAAACTTTGAGATTTAGTCTACTGCCCTGCTTGCAAAGCCAGACAATCCAAGCATGCAATGTTCTTTCCTAGCTTTGTTGGATTTTTTGACTACTTTGTACAACTACATGCAGTAGTGAGCAGTGTTTCATAACATCCTTAACAACATAGTCAAGTTGTTAGTTTTTCACGTGTAGACCTTCACGAAGTAATTGTAATCCTTGTCACCTTCCTATGTGAATGCATATGCCTCGGAAAGTATGTGGAACTTACTTATGCAGAGTATACGTTAATGTTGGGTTTTTATAGCTAGACATGGATACCTGTCTGTATACCTTTGTGTAGGTCTAGAGTTCAGAATGACCCTGTGACAAATCTAAGAAATAAATCATCAGAATAAAAATGTTCCACTACAATTTTAAGGTTCTTGCAAGCAGTTCACCAGGCTACTCTGAAAGTAGAACCAGCTGCTAAAAATCACCCTCAACAAATGTTTTGTCCTGGTCACTTTTAGCCCCTCTTTGGGTTCAGTTTGGCTTCTTCCTTTCCTTCCCTTCAATGGTGGTGTTTGGCAGACTCTCCCTATAACCCCTAAGAAATGCTTAATACTGTTTTTTGTTTGTTTGATGGTTTGGGGGTTTGTTTGTTTGTTTGTTTAATTCACCCTTGATTTTAGCCCAGTATTATTGCTGAGGTTCATCTGAATTAGGTATAAATTCGTAAGAAACTATTCCAGGTGGGAACACGCAGACACTCTCTTGACACAAATGTATGCAATCCTAACTGGGATGGACTTGGCAGCAGTTAGCTATGTGGTTGATTAACTTCTGGGATTAGATCGTGTGATCTTGTGAGCCATGCTGTCAAGCTCAATCATCTCATGAAAGGGAAGGCCACAATAACACTTCCATTTCTAACAGGAACCGCCATTCCTGAGGCAATATTCAGTAGTGGACGTGGTCAACAAAACAAGGGGATTTTGCGAGTCTGATGCACCAACCACTCTGAGAAAGAAGAAGGAAGTGCAGTTTCAACCTAGAAAGAACGCAAATGAATCTTATGGCTTGGATCCTCAATCCTGCAAATCCTTGGATTTGCAAATACAAATTCAAATTCCCTCAGACAAAGGAAGTATTGAAGCTGGGTCTCCCAGAACCTGGACAAGGCCTTAAACTACAGAATTATTGCTTTCATTTGAATGGGAGAATTCACAGAAAATTAAATTGAAACATCTCTTTATGAGTAGAAAAACAAGGAGGGAGAAAAGGTCATGTCAGAATTGAGTTTTTCTCACATATTTTGCTTTATCTACTAAACTGAAACACCAGTTTTACAAAAAGTTCCCACCTAGGATGTCAGGCTAGCTAACTGGAGGGATTTATCTGGAGATCCAAGCGAGCAGGGACATACTCAGAATTATGTCTCTTCTGGACATTTTTGTCCATTCTCCTTCTCTCTCTCTCTTATTCCTGGAGGGAAGGAATCATAGACGAGGATTTTCTGTTATTGCTTGAGGTTAAATCCCAAACACTAAAGCATGAGAATGCTTTCTTACTTGTTTCGTTATAACCAGGAGGTTGGCAGATAATTCTTGTTTGAAACTCAAACGAGGGCAAAGATGCAGTACGGTGTGGCAGCAAGCTCTTTGCCAGAGTTTCAAAGTCTGGCACTCAGTCAGCCATGTGCAACTGAACCTGCTTTTTATTCCTGACTGAATAATCTGCCATTTTGCTACAGCCGTAGTAAAAGTCATGCCTTAAAAACTTCAGCACCATGCTCCTTCCGTTTTGTAGGTGCTCTTTGGCAGCCCAAGGCAACTGTACAAATAAAAGAGAAAGCTGATCAAGAATATATCAAAATTAAGGTAGAGTGGAAAAAGACAAACAAGCTACAGCTGTCCCAAAAATTTTGGCTTGGAATGGCGACCTCCAACGGGGCATCCCGAAATGGCATATGGATAATAACTTTAAAACTAATAAGTCAGACTAAAAGTCACGATAGAAAGACGAGGATTTGCCTCCTGATTGTTCCCGTGAAGAGCAGATCCCCTTCTCCTTCCCAGCCATCTTTCCTCTCCAGCTCTTGTCTCCCCACCAGTTCTGCACCTCTCATGTCTCTTTTTTCCTCTTTTGCCTGCCTTTTGCTTTTTCTTTAAACTCTGCTCTGCTGAACGCCTGAGTGCCAACCTTTCAGGATTAAGCCCTTCCCCCACTGGAGTCCATTCAAAACGCTGCTCTCTGCCTAGCAGTTGCAGAGCGTATCTGTCTAGCCTGCTGTGCATTACTTATAAGATAAGCACTGGTCTCAAGACACATTCAGAAACTGATTCCCACATTCATCTTTGCTTTCCTCTCTGATGCTCTAATACACAATGATTTGTCTTCTGCTGGAGGCACAAACTCTGTATGAAATACTGTGAGATTTCACAGCCAGTGCCTGAAGTTGTCTCACTTTCTCCCCAGCTATTCACTTACCTGACATCTTGTTCATCTAATGTCAAGTCATCTCATCTGTGAAGTGCTTCAAGTCGAAAAGTGGATTCAGAATCCACTGTATGCAGTTTGTGTGGATGGCTCACATGTGCAGTTGCATTTCTTGGGTTAGGATGGAAACAGAGCAGAAGGAGTGAGATACAGAGATAATTTAACAGGTGTGAGTGAAATAGTTTGTTAATGTGTTGTGATTGTGAGGTCTTTAATGCAATGGTAAGGTCATAAGCATCTGAACAGCAGGTCTAAATCAGATGATTGCAGCTGAAGGATCATGGCTAGAGCAGGGTAAGAGAAGTGAAAGATGACTCAAAATCGTCTCTGGAATTCCAGGCCTAGGATAATCACTTCTCTAGTTAGCTTAGAGCAGTGTCCAAGCAATGCAACTTCAAATTCTGTAGTCATCAAAGCACTGTTTTGGTAGGTGTGAGAGAGAACTGAGGGATGAGAAAATTGTGGTGGCCTCAACTGGCTGAATTCAAAACTGCCCCAGGATTCCCAGCACCTAAAAAATCTATTAAGCCACCTTTTCAGATGTCTTATGCTGTGGAAATGAAGCAGGAGCAGTCTCAGGAATGTGGGTTCATAACTGGAAGTAGTAGAAAAATAACTGAGGGCAACAAGAGATTATTGTCATTATCACTGTTGCATTTTGTCACCTGTGCATAGTTGTGAATGAGACTGATTCTACTTGCTCAGCCAACATAAATAATTCATGTTGGCAAAGCTGATGAGAGAACAAGAAAAATGGTATGGTATTTGTTACTATTACTTCCTCTGCGCATTTATATGACTTCTGTTAGAGTAGAGGTGGAGTCATGCTGTTTTGAACTTATCTTGTTAAATGCTATAGAATGTTATGGTAGCTCTTGGTAGTACAATTACAACTGTCTATACGTCAGTGTTTCAATATTATTTTTTTTTAAAACAGCTGTCTTTATAACATTTAAAAAAAAAAAAAAAGTGTAACAGTTCTAAGCAATGGGATGTGGAAAATCTGAAAAACCTTCATTTTTGCAGTAAACCCAACTTAGATAGGTCTGAAAAAAAAAAATGAGGTCTGACTTTGATTTTAAATAAAGTAGGAAAAGTTGCATTTTAAGCTTTAAGACAGAAAACCAGCTATTGCAAACAGTGCCAACGATAAATAACCAGCACAGCAGGGAAGAATGATGGAGTGTGAGGAATTCTTCTTTGTATTCTTCATTGGAACGCTCCTTAAGCTTGAGTTATTATTTTAGTCAGTTTTGTTGCTTTCTGTATAAATAGAACAAATAAATCAAATTGCTGCCAAGCGAAACTAAAATTATAGTCAACATTCTTTGAAGAACAGGAAAATGACAACATATCTTTCATAATACTGTGTGGCAACTGTGGGTGAATAACTATTTTCAGTGCCAGGTACTCTATTCATCATTATCCAAATCTTTGTACTTAACCTCCTGAAACTTGTGAAGCAGAGCATAAAATTTTGTGTCTTGATTCTGTCATGTCTATAAAATGCAGCTTGCAGCTCAACAGAGATCCCACTGAAACTGAAATCTGTGTGAAGAATTTGTAGATCCAAGGCTGTGGTCAGTTCATCTGCTCCAGCTTCCTTACATCACAACAGCACGTACAACACAGAAGGAGTGCTCGATGCCTGCTCCCCAGGGCTGTCAGGTCCCGCTTCCCTGGACATCCAAGGGAAGGAAATACCCTCAATGATTTATGTAGGTGGTGAGCAGTTTGAAAGGGGTATAAGTCTTCCTAGTTAGTTAGATGCCTGTGGGCCAGCAGCTCAATATCAGTACTAAGGCCAGTGTACACTTAAAAGAAGATGGATATCTAACCACCTTGAAGACTCCAGACCTAACAAGCTCCATTTCGTAAAAGGGCAGATCAGGTCCTCTCAGGAATATTATCTGGTGGCAGTACTTTAAAGAACACTGTTTGTTTTCGTCTTTTTTTTTTTTTTCTTCAATGAAAGCTACTGCTGCTTTTGAGATGGTGTTAGCACAGGGGCATTAAACAACTTGCTACAAAGTAGAAACCTGGTTTTACTCCTGCATGAGACACAAAAGGTCTGACAAAAAAAGATTTGTCAAAATACAGGGAATTTGCATGAGCTGTATGGAAAAGTACTTCCCAAATGATCATCCGTGATTTTTATTGCAGTGCCTAAACATACCCAGCCCTAGCCCACATGCGTGCTACCAGCGTAACAGAGATCACTTCTGCTTGGAAAACGGGCTGTGTTCTCCCACTAGCGTTGTGCTAGCCCACTGAGACCAGCCAGGCTGCAGATCATTGTAACAGATGAGACAATAGAGGAGAAATTAAATTGTGAAAATAGTATCAAAAAAATTGTCTCAAAATTTGTAGTTCAGATATCCAGTATAGAATGTGTGTTAGAAAATTCTGTAGCAGAAAATACAGAGCTGACAGGATTTAAATTTTAGAATAAGAAATATTCTTCTGATTCTGACATTAGGAAGACATTAATTTATACAAAAAATCATCAGATCAATGGTGGTTTAGATTTAAAATCCATTTTAAAATCTTACTTGAAAGGTTGATGGGAAATGCAGATGTGGAAATGGAACCATCTTTCATGCTTACAAAAACAATGGCAGGCTGAATGATGGGATGATCATACACAGAAAAATTTGGGAAGTGAAGTTTAATTTTGGCAGCATTTTAAATATATCTATTTGGGAGCATCTACAGCCAAAATATACTACATAGGTGGCAGAATACAGAATCCAAGAACAGTTACTTCTTTTTTCTGGAATGCAGAAACATTATTGCATGAATTGCACTCCAAATATATTCCTTTGCGTTTTATTCATTCCTTCATCCTTGGCAAGGGAAATGCAATGAAGAAGCATAGAAGAAGGGCTGTGAAGAAGGTCTCTTCAGTTTTTACTCAAGTCCTTTTGCACATGGTTTACAATAATCTACAACAGCAGCAAACCCCAATGTTATCTGCCAGTAGACTCTTAGAGTCACTGGTCTGTAACTGATCTCAGATTTCCTCTTTCCCCCATCTCTCAGTATCCCCTGCAACAAAGAAAGGAGAGTTGATAGGACCACATCCAAAATAAGAAGTCATGTTTTTTCTTTTGAGAAGTGGAAGGAGCAAGGAAATAATATCTTGCCTCTGTTTTGAATAACTTCTTTTTTTTTTTTTTTTAATTGTCACAAGAGGATATTGATGTGGTTTAGTTTGGTGCTGGCTTTGATTCAGTACATAAATAAATAAATGAATGAATGCACTGGTATAATTTAAAGTTTTCAAGATTTTCTGACTTTTGCATTGTAGTAAATATGCTGCATTGTTTTGTGGATTGAACTCTTATGGAAAAGGTGGTGAGCAAATAAAAAAGAAAGCGTCACCTAACAAAGAAGCCATCTGTTCTCCCGTCACAAATCAAAAAAAAAAAAAAAAGTCTATTTTGAGTCACATGCATGGCTTGGACATCCTGCCTTCTCAGTGTGCATATACAGTACATTTAAGCTCACATCAGAGACCTTCCTGGTTGGCACTGGCTAAACACTCTGTGAATATGCTGAAGATATAGGTTCCAAGAGAAAGAAAAAAAAAAAAAAAAAAGCTGCTGAAAACAAAATGTTAACACTTTTGTAAATCTGCCAAGTTTTTCAGTATAACTGCCAACAGTTTGATGTTCAGAGGAACTCAGCAGAATTGCTAACATGCATGCTGCATAAACGACAATTCATTAGAAAGATGCTGTAGTTTGTATGTGACTGCTTTCTTTGGCTGGCTAATATATCAAGTATGGTACTTGTTTTGTACTGTGAAAAACTTTCTCCATTACCATAGTAACCTCTTGCATGTTGGCGGAAGCTGATGTCATTCATGGTATTATTCATTCTTAGTGAATTGGTCCTCAAAGTGCTAACAAGTTCCAGGGAGATAAAGAACACTAAGTATACATTCTGGTTAAACATGATTTAACCCTTTCACCTCACCAGGTCTCTGGAGACAGATAGGTGCATACATATGATAGATACACATACAGGTATTTAGTTTCTTTAGTATTACTGAAGGAAAGGTTAGAATGTCACATTTGCCTAGCATAATTCTGGAATAAAGAGTAAAGGCATTAGTCCTCTGTTATTCACTTTTTTTTTCTCTGATATCTCAGCATTACAGGTAAACTTATTTAAGGAAAAATTTAAGGAAAATAGTCATTTCTTCTGTTTATCTGTTCACCTGAAGTTACTTCATGCTTTATCTTTAGTATTGGAAAATATAAACTGTTAATTCTCTAGATATCTTTACAGCTGCTATTGCATAAATCTAAAGTTTGAATAGGATTTGCATTGTACATATTCTACAGATATTCTGTTATTTAAGTGGTAGCACAAAACTGGGCATTTGTTTTTGATTGAGGTGGGAACAGGATAAAACTGTAGAAGGCAAATCTTACCTGGAGTTACACATAACCTAGAAACCTTGATACCATCTATAATTCCTTTGTCTATGAACTTACGTCTCATGTACAGTAGTGGGAGGCATGTCTGTGGTGAGAAGAAAAAGCAAGCATCCCTTGCCACACTGAGTGCAGCTCTGTGGCTACAAGAAGAGGAGACAAGGGTGGTATGGAAATGAACTGGGGAGACAAGGGCGGCATGGAAATGAACCTGCTGGAGATTGGTTCCACTGGATTTGTTGAAATCCCTTCCAGCATAGCCGTACTGGAAGATGTATAAATTTTGCCGTACTTTTCTCTTTAGGTCTGTATAACAAATGCTGGTTCTTCACCCTTATGACTAAATTTGCTGGTATTAACCCTTAGTCAGACTTACTTAAAAGAAGCAGATATTTTAGTCTATACTCTAACTTATCCAGATAATGTAATATGATGTCAATAATGGATATAGTCTATAAACCAGGATGTCCTAATTAGGCCTTTGTATAAACGTAGAGCTAGACCGCTTACTCCTCTTGAAAGCCAAGAGTCTTGCTTCCTCTTGGTGCTTGAGGTTACATCTAAACTGGGGGATTGTGATAGTCCACAACTTGCTCCAATAGATCGCAATGATAAAGGGATTAAGGCTGTGGACCTTATTCCAAGACATACTTCTCCCATACTTTTGACAGAGCCTTTTAAAATTCCTGCCTAAACATACAGACTTATTTTCTAGTTTATTTATGGACAGAGGTGACCTGAACTTGTCATTTTCCACACATTTTTTACCCAGCTAATGTCTTTCTATTTTATCATAACTAGTTTCAATCCTATTGCCATTTGTGCAAGATGGCATTAAAAAGAATAGAGTGTTATACTGAGTGCAAAGAGTAATGCAGACTACTTGTGACTCGTTTTTTTCAAAGTAGCTAAGTAACTTCTATATTCTATGATGTCCCTTGTTTCACAGTCTAATCTTGTCAGCCCCGGAACACCGGCCATCAGGTCTAACAAGTTTTCATGATCAAAGAAAGTCTTCCTGAAAGACATGTGGGAATTCTGGAAGGTATAGTTTGCCATTTAAAATATTCATTTCTCACCTATTGGCACATTACTCTCTCACCTGTTCTGTTCTCTGATTTTATTCCATATACTTCTGCTCTGAGATTCCATCCAACATCTGAAGCGGAGAACTCACCAGCTCAGATTTTTAAGCTAGGGTCAAGGATGCCAAAAATCTCTGGCTGTAGAATTTAAAAAGCCATACTGAAGTTATTTCAAAAGAAAATCCTCAAGAGCATGTTAACGCATGAAGTTTTGTTCAGAAGCTAACTTGGAAGGAGGTAGCATTCTCCAAGCTACACACACGAATTATATTCTGCATATAATAAACCCTCCTTTTAGGGGACAGTGAAGACATTCAATATGTCACCGTACTGTTTGGGCTAACTTCTAACTCACAGAGTTTGAACATAACTTCTGTGCTACCTACAGTCACTTTCATCTCCGATGAGACTCACATGCTTCACTGGTTGCTTAATGATCAGTTCTTCTTAGGTAGGGAAAGACTTATCTGGTCTTCCCTAGGCAAAACTCATCAACAACTAGAGCAAAACACCACAACAAGTTGCATAACTGTCTGTAACCAAATTAATGTCTCAGTAGTTTTTCATTGAAGTTAGAATGATGGCATCATGTATTTGAAATAGCATCTCACTGAAATGAATGCAGAGGTTCATTAGTATTACTGTGTGCGTGCTGTGTAACTTCAGATGGACACCCTCTACTTTGCTGGTGCAAGGGGAAGTGCAATAGATCTCTGCTCCTGGGTGATTTTGTCAACGCTATCGTAATAAGCAGAGGATTGAAAACACAGTGCCAAAAGCTTCTACCTTTTATTTAAAGGAAATTGAGATAATGGTGCACAAGACAAGCTGGCTCAGTCTAAACCCTGTATTTGTTGCCTGCTAGTAAAGAGGTCTTTAGTTGAAGGGATCATGAATACCTGTGATGTTGGAATCTGCAATTAATATTACTGCTAAAATCAATGTTTGTTTGGTCCCTGTATATAGTGAAGGCAGTCATTAATCTATTGAGCTAAAACAACAATGAGTCTTCATATTTTTTCATTAATGTTTTCTTTGCTGATTCCAATAATTCCTTCTAAATTTGTAAATGAAGGTCATTTAATTTGAATCATACAATTCAAGTGAATATTGATTTGCTAATTTAAACTTCAACACTGCCACACTGAAGTATAGTATCTATCTTTATCTGTATTGCTTTAAAAACAAGTACCGAATTTTGTACATGTATAAAAGTATAACTAAATCAATATCTGAACTTCCCAGCCTTGCCACTTCTGTTTCAGTTCCACTACTAAGACATTTGAACAGGGATTATTTTGCTGCCTGCAAAGTCAGAGATCCAGTAAAACTAATGGAAAGGTCATGTTTCATCATGCCTAACTGGTTGGTTAAATCATCTGAGGAATTTGTCAGCTCCCTGTGTTTAAACTTTTCTGTACTGAAATGTTAATTCAAAAAAGAATATGTTCTGTTTGTATTTTTAATGTAAAAATTGAAGTAAAAAGCATTCCCTTGTCCAAGATGACAGGTAAAGTACCAGTTTTGTCTGCCAGAAAAATGTGCAGTTCACCCTTGTTTCATTTTTTCCTAATGAATGTAAAAGTGGTTAACAAACCATTTATTTTTGCAAGAAGCTTTCCATTAATATTAAAACCAGTATTTATTAGAAATTAAGATAAATTTATCGTGCATATTTGGACACAAATCAGGCTATCTATTGAGAAAAAAAAATAGTTTTCTTTTCCTAAACAAAACGGACACTTCAGGTGAGATTCATTTGATTAAATGATTACTGGCACTACTGAGAATCACTCACTCTATTCAGGCTAGACGTACCTAAATACTTTCCTAATGCTATGGCACGGGTAGATTAGTCTAAGAAGTTTCTACAAGAAATATCTCTATTCCCAGTACTTTAGCCTAATCCAGAGGACACTGGATCCAGAAGATCAATTATTTTTTTCTGTATGTAGTAATTCCATCCATTTCATTCCAGTAGCTCCATGAAACTCTTGCAAAGCCAGTTTCAGCTTACTACTAAGCTGTGAATACCCAGCAGATATTGAGCTATTGCTTAAACTATTGGCAAAGTTTAGGCAGTCTCCTTAATGGGTACTGATCAATAACTAGTGGAGGCAGCCAGGCTGATCTCCCTGTGGGGCAGAGGAATAGTCACTGATGACTGAAGGCACTGTGCTCAGGTGTGACTCTGTAGGACGTGGGTTGTTCGTGGAAGAAGCAGGATTTGGCAGGGTTGATGCTGCGGCCCTGAATAATGAGGTCCTTCTCTGTTCATCCAAGATGATGAGGGTAGGCCTAAGGTTACATAGAGATATAGGACTGTTAATCAGCATCACCTTCGCTGGAGATGTCTTCAGAGATAAAACTCTTTTTGTGCTCCACCCCCTCCCTTTCTTCCTCCTGCTCCTCTCTCTTCTCCTCCACCTTCACTTGTGATCATGCACAAGGCGACAAGCTCCTCTGAAATACCTCACAGCTACACCTCATACATCTCTTGCTGAGACTACCATGATTTTTTTCCCTGTTTTCCCCTTTTGTCTCCAACTGGTCCACTCAGCTGTCTCTACCTCAGAACAGTCATTGAAAATATCTTTGGGGAGTCTGTGCCATAGTACTTGGGGCACAGTAGTGATATGGTTCGTCTGGACTATGCAAGAGCACTGTAAGGGTTATATATTTTTGGCATTTGCCCCATGTTTTTCCAAGAGCATGGCCCAGAAAAAGCCTCAAACTAAACATTTCAGGAATGTGACCTGCAGAGTGCTGCCACATGCCATATAGCAGGAGACCATAGATACTGCCAATGATTTCAGATAGATGCCTCTTTTGCCGAGTTAGCTGCTTGATTAGAGCTTATGTTTGTAACACAGTATGATATTTTCATTACAAAATAATATACTTATTAGTAATAAAATGGAAATTTCTGTGGCAAGTGAGATCAGAGTTAAATTTCTATAAATTAGGATCATGACTTTTTTTGCCTAAAAGCATTTATAACCTGTATTAAACTGATGAAAGAATGTAAGAAAAGGAATACCATGAACCAATTTTTAAAGAGTCAGCATTTCTGAGAGGCCCAGGAAATCAAAATTCCATCCTACAGACTTCTTGAGACACTAGAAACACTCCCTTTTCTCACCAGGATGTAAATAAAACCTTTGGAAAGAGTGGGAGTGGTGAAGTAAAAGATTAGCTGGCTGGCCCATGGAGAACAAGAAGAATATGGGACGTTTGCTTGGTATGTCAGAAACACATGTTCAGTTTGTGAGTCTGCCTTATTCAAGCTAGGGGTTAATCTTCAGTGGAGTAGTGAGGAAGAGATCCTCTCTTTTTAACCAGCTACACTGTCTGTTTAGCAGCTCTAGTAGGATAAGGACATGCACATTATTATTTACCACAGTTCACTGATTGCATTGATGTATGTCCTTCTCTTGAGAAAGCCTTTCCTGACAAAAAGCGATTTTGAACTGGCAGTATGAAGGAACTAGTTTGGATTCCAATGAATAAAAAGTTCATCTCAAAATACTAGTTTCTAAAAAAATTCACTAAGAATTTAAAACAAATGGAGCCATACTGTAACTGAACTAAAGCTAAATGGAGATATCCTCTGCCTTGCTTTGTTGCAAGTCATGAAGCTAATGCTTTTCAACCTCAAAAAAAAAAATACTGTGCACCTCACTCCAGTATGTAAATCACTCATATAGTGATGAAAATAGTAAGAATCTATGGAACAGTTGCCTGAAATAAGTATTTTGGGCACAAGTCTACACTACACAATGCCTAAATGTAAGTTTTCTGAATGCTTACTCCTGCCAGTGTAACATATTTATCTCTGTAGAAGCCAATGGCATCTAATTCAATATTCAAAATGCAGCTGTAACCAAGCAGCTGAAGCTCATGGTAACCCAATCCTGAATTAACACATCAACAATTAGTAGTTTTATTGTTGTGATAGGCCCTTTTGGAGTCATAAATTCAGACCAGCAGTGGTACTATTCAGAGGTTAGTAGCTGCTCCAGTATTTCCAATCTTGTACTTCCCCAAACTAATTGTCAGGAAGATATGTGGCATATTAAAATACTATGGACCTTGATTAATGCAAGCCTATGAATAGAAATCAATGGCTTTGTCAATTTGCCCAAGCTTAGCATCTGATCCACTCTGCAGAGTGGATCTAGATACACAGAAAATCCATAGTACAAAAGTACTATGTGGTTTTGCGCTGTGCTTTGTACTATGGATTCAAAGTAAACCTTTGAATATGGCACACAAGTTAAATTTTGACACTCTTTTCAATTTGCCTTGCTTATGCCAGTATTAAAATGACTTACCCCATACTGTAATTAGTTCACTGGCAGAATAGAAAATGCTATATGAGTCTCTAGGTTAGGATATAGAAATTCTAACAGGAAAAAAAGTTCTTATTGATGAATTTAGCTAACAGAGCTGGAGAAAGAAAGCAATCTGATCAGCCATTGTCTTATCTGAAAAACAAATAAATGTTGATGTGTATAATTTGAAGTGACAGACACAAAACCACTGTGAAATTCATACACACTTGAATGGATACAAAATTTTTCTCCTTGACTAACTTTCATAATATTTCATTAACCTTGGTGGAAAACTTCAGCAAAGACATTTATTCACTAGAAGCAAGTCAGGCTGTTGTGTATTGGTTATGTGTAAAGATGTTTTCCATTCTGAAAGGACAATTCCTTTGCCTTTCCCTTTCTGTGTTCCCTTTTCTCTTTTTCTGATGTTTCTGTGATACTGCATGATCTCTCCTTTAAAAATAATGGTCTTTAATGTGGGTATTCTACAGCAAGCAATAGAGGGCAATCCTTTGATGTGTATATTCTAGGTCACTATCTTCTCTTCACTTACTTCACATTTTTGCATCATCTACCATGTCCGTAGCTGTAGTAAATTATTTACTTACCTGTCAGTTTATTTTCTTTGACATAACCTGTCCTTTTGTTTCTATGCAGCAAAACTGGAATGACTTCAAAGTTAGAACTTGAGGTATGTTTGGCACGATGAAAAATATGCTCTTTCCCTTTCCTTGACTCCAATCTTCTCTTACCCAGCTTCCTCACTTTTCCTTTCTGAGATCACTACAGTTCTGGCTGTCTAGAAACCTTTTACTGTCCTGACTTTACCCTACGCAATTCACATGAACAAAGTGTCTCCCAGCTTTCAGGCACTGATTCACACCTCCTACCTCAGCTTTTAGCTGTCAAACTACAGAAGTTTTTCTTCCACAAATGACTACACCGTTAAAAAGCAGCCAACATATCTATGTAGCATGGGACATAGCAGCATGGGACAAGAAGAGACAATGTCATGCCCCTATTTCTCCAAGGTACATAGCTGAAATTATGTTCCTGAAGAAAAACATCCAGTCAGAAAGAAAAACACAAGCTGAATGTAGCCTGAGGAAAGTGTGGGTTAGCACGATCTTTAGGTTGAACTGATCTGAAGAAAATATTACTCAATTTAAAAAAAAAAAAAAAGTGGAAAAGTCAATTCACTTGAACATAGGAGGGCAGCCTCAAAACAACCACAGAGGTTCAGTTCCTTTTCTCATCACAGAAACTTCTGACATGCAAGGAGAAATGCTGTTCATAGTCATCTTGTTCCAATGGCATGCTTGGCATTTTGGTAAAGCTCATGCCATGGGAATTTCCATGTCTTCTTATGGCTGCTCTCCACCCTTTTGCTTGTAAAAATACTTGGTGGACCCGCACCAGAATTTCCTGCCAACAGTAGGTTACAGAAAGGAGCTGATTGACAACAACTCCACATTATTTCAAATTCCTTTTTATTCAGAATTTTATCCCCTGAACTGATATATAATGACATGCTCTGGAAGAGAAGTGAGGAGAAATCATTTGTTTGCAGGTTAGTGTCAAATATCCTAGCAATTTAGATTCATAGCTATCAATAAAGAAATGAATGAATGAGTTGCAATAGCATTCTTGGTAGACTGCACACAGATTGGAAATGATACTTAAGTCACATTCTGCTCATGTTGCAGTTTGAATAAATGCAGTTAACACCAATGGGTGATCTTTGCTCACCGTTACAAAAGTTTTACCCAAAATTAATATTTTTTTGTTCCAAAGTAATACCAAATTATTTCTATAGTGAACATTACTACCTTTGGATATCTATGGCCAAGAATTTTTTTGTTGCCTTCTATTTTGTGGCTTTGCAAAGGTTGAGTTGTATATGTTTTTATGTCTTCTAATAGAAGAAGAATCAGCTTTAGAACCAGAAGCCATGTTGCTATTTCAATGAAATATTGCCAGTTTAGTGGAATAACTCAATATTTCATTAACTGTTAGAATGACATTTTAATATGGACTGCCTGCTAGAAGATGGTATGCCTACGTAGCACAGTGCCATGTCCTGCAAAACACCAGGCCTAGCTTGTGTACAGGAACCAGCACAGACCCAGCCCTCCTAACGGGGCTGCACTGTACGGCAGAGATGATACACTGCACGTGCTATCAGTGCTAACGTGTTGAGAGCTAGGTATGTATTTCTTCCCGGCCCTGAAGTATGGGCTAGAGAATCAGGTGCAGGAGGAATGACTGGGGACATTGGGGAAACAGGGAGACCTTGGTTTAATGCCTTGCTCCAGCAGCCGGTATCAATTCTTCAAGCAAACACTGGAAGCGAGGTCTTCCCTCTGCCTGAGGGTGGGTCCTAACCACGAAGTAATAGAATCTTCTTTTCTCTTTCTCTAACAGTTCATTTATGCCGTGCAAAGTGGAATAGGAAGAGCAGATTTAAGGTCCACTCTCTGCTAAGCTCTTCCTATGAAGGTGAATTTCACAAGACGGTTAAGTCAAATCCGTGGCTGCCTGCTGCAGTCCTGGGGCAGTCCCCATCTCCTCTCACTGGCACTACAGATGATCTCTGTTTCTTTCTCATCTACCCAGCACTGACTCTGAGAGATCTTGTTCAAGCAACTAAACTAGCTATGAAAAAATGTTTAGTTTTCTTTAAATTTTGCTCCAACAGCGGAAGCATTAGGAGCAGGACTGCCACCTTTAGGACAACAGATAGCTCCAAAACCGGCTTAGTTGCATTGTAAAAGTACACCCTCAGGGAAAGCAGCAACCCAATTTACTGCTGGAGTCTCCTTCTGTGGCATCTAAACCTTACTGTGCTTTGTTTAAGTGACCTAGGCACCAGGAAGCATAAAGATACAGGGGCTTTTTTCATACCAGTGCTCCCATTTCTCTTCTTCCAAGATCAAAAAATGAATTGATTGTTCAATTCAAAATATGTCGTTCTGATTCTCTTGTAACTTTTTTCAGCTTTCTCACTTTTGAGAAAGTCTTTCAGCCTGCAGCGATTTTCCTCTATGTTTTGTCTCAATGACTTGCAACACAATTAGCTTTGGAAATAAACTTTTGGATGCCAGTGTTTGCAAGTATGGGGCTTACCTCAGTACTACTGGCAACAATTTCTCTTTAACTTAAAATGGTTGCTTTTAAGTAGTAGTCTAATGTGTCAGATGATAGGATACTATTAACATACTTCATGGTTCTGAAAAACAAATTGGACTGTAAAGAGATGTGGATCTGATGTCCCTTAACTGAGGTACTTTGCACGGCTGTGGTTTCATTTCCATTTTGGATGCCTTGCCCCTCGTCCCTTAAACAGGGCAGATGACTTTAGAGTAAACGTCTACGTTATGTCAGAAAGAAGTCAAAGGAAAGAAATAGGCACCACAAAAGGCTTCTAGGAGATCCTTTCCACCTGAGACATCAGTCTTTCTGGATTGAGTGGAAATCAATAGGAAATGATAGATCTTATGCTTGAAAGTTGCTTACAGAGCACAAGGAGAAAGTTACCTGCCTTTTGCATAACCACCAATTATTTAGAATGCTTGGCCAACAAGCAAAGAGCCATTATAGGCCTTGCTCAGTCCCAGAGAATTTCAATTCACTTTCAAAGAAAGTGCTTTAGTGAGGCAGTAA
This sequence comes from Balearica regulorum gibbericeps, assembly GCF_011004875.1. Taxonomy (NCBI): domain Eukaryota; kingdom Metazoa; phylum Chordata; class Aves; order Gruiformes; family Gruidae; genus Balearica; species Balearica regulorum. Next base: position 154,919,524 of record NC_046184.1, on the reverse strand, counting down.
GGCACGCTAAGGCTTGGGGAAAAAGGAAACGGGATGCTCCATCGCTGTTAGGCCAGAGAGCAGCCAGAATTTAAAGTCAAGGAATCATAAGACATCATCCAAGCATTCAACCTGCAGAAGACTGAACGAGGGTGTAAAGTCTGCTCCCTATAGTGCGCGTCACCAGGATAAAAACTAACCTGGAAGCACATTTCCTAACTGAGCACCTCAATCACAAAACTAGAGACGAAGTTCTCCTTTCCTGTAGTCCTCACAGGTCCTTCACTCCTGCTGGATACTGATTCAGCTTCCAGGCACAGGGACAAGTGTGCTCTGCTCCTACACACACCTCCTCCTGGTATTTAATCTGGCTACTGGGACACTAGATGTTCAGGCATTTGGTACTGGGCCCCTAAAACTTCATGTGAAGCTAGCTGTGATCAGATCCATGACTGGCAGCTTGGGCTTCTCTGGAAAGGTTGAGTGAATTTCAAAAGCCAGCTGCTTACATGCGGATCACAGTTGAGGTTTAAATGAGGGACAGCTGCTTATGTCCCTCAGAACCATCCCTGTGTCAGTGCAGGTGCCATCAGCAGGTGAGCAGGGACCATTCAAGACCAAGTGAGAGGTAATCTAATATGTAGGTGTTTATACTGGTTAGTTAATCCCAGAAAATAGATGGATATGCACTTCAGCTAAAAGTTAAGCAGGGTTCTCACCTGTGAACAAAATATCTTAACAGCCAGTCTCACCACTCAATAAGGTGGCAAAAGACTTCTCTGTCACCAGGACTTGTGGCTTTGCTGCCTTTATGGTTTTTTTGTGAGATTTCTGCCTACAGCGCCAGCAAACACAGCACTAAAGCAGCAGGGCGTGAGCAAGCTGCTTACAGTATTGGGACAGAAATAGATGCATCCAAGCTGCCATTTATTTTGTAACTATGAACCTCGTAAGAAGTGTTGGTTTTGCCTCCATCTCACAGGGTGATAATTATGACATTCCCAGCGTTTCCCTTTTGTTGGGCATTATGTGCCAGCAGGGAATCAAGTGGGTCTTTGTTGTGCTGTACTACATCTAGACTACTCCAATCTACACAGCCTCCCCGGCCCCTTCCTTCGGGCAGTTTACCGAAGGAGAGGGACGGACAATGAAGTTCGAAAAACAAATGGAAAAAAGCAGCAGCCCTTTGCGGCGTGCCCCGCGGGGTCGGGTGAACCCCAAGCACGGCGGGTGCGTGCTGGAGAGGGGGGCAGAGGAATACGAGAGGGGCTCGGCGCTGTGCCCGGGGGGGAGGCTGGGGGCAAGGGGCCGAGGTGCCTCCCCTGGACGGCCTCGCCGCCCTCGGGGCGCCCCGGCAGGTACCGGGGCGGGGCGGTGCAGGGGGAGCCGCCCCCCGGCCGCTCCGGCGTGGCCGGCAGCTGGGCATCGCATCGCGGGGAGGCGTCTGCGAGAGGCAGGCAGGGAGGAGTGCTGGGGGAGGCAGGCAGAGGCGGCACGGCTCGGCTCGGCACGGCTCGGCTCGGCACGGCTCGGCGGGGCTGGGCGCACCGTGCCGCAAAGACAGACCCCCCCGAGAGAAAGTGGAAGTGTGCCGCGGCTCCGAGCCACGCCGCCGCCTCGCCCCGCCGTGCGGCCGGCTGCCCGGCACCGGCGGAGAGGCGGCTCCCCCCGCCGCAGGCTGCTGCCGAGGCCGCGTCCCCCTCGAGGTGAGTGCCGCCCTCGGGGAGGGGTGCGGCGGGGTGCCCGGCAGGCGCGAACCGGAGGGGCTGCCCCGCGGGTCTCCCGGCGTGGAGAGAGGAGGAGGCACGTTCTGCCGGTTTGGTGGTCTCTGCCCGCGTGTGAGGGGTGTGTGTGTCTTTTTTTTTATTATTTTATTTTATTTTTTTTTTTTTCCCTCCTCCCTCTCCTTGCCTGTGTTTTTGTCTGTGTGTCCGTGTCCTGCCCGCAGCCTGGCGCCGGCCCTGGTGAGGGCTGCCCTGGGGGAGGCAGGAGCTGCCCGTGCTGCGGGTGGGGAGCGAAGGAGGGAGGGAGAACCAGCGGGTCACTGAGGTGCTCGGTTCGGTCCGCTCTTATTGTGTGCAGCGGTGAGAAAACTAACCTAGGCTCTAACAGATTTGTGCTTTTCCTTCAATTAGCCCCTTTATGAGAATGCTCTTGCGCTTCCTGAGCCCCCCGTTTGGGCGGAGAGGCTGATGCAAGGCTGCCATCCCACCGGTGTAAATCAGTGCTGACAGGCAACTGGATGGGAATGTTCTGATAAACATTTTCTTTTATTGGTAGTGTCAGTTGGTTAAATCCCAATGTTTTGTAGAAGCGTGCCTACCAAGCGGATGAAAGAAGGGTTTCTGAGCAATGCTGTGTGCCAGGCTCGTTTCCACCAGCCCGCCTCAGGTGGCTTCTGAGCCCATGTCCCCTGTTGCCGGGCTGGAGGGCTCCCTGGGCCCGGGTTTTGCCATGGACACTTGGGAGCGTGTGGGTATGTGCGAGGCTGGATACCAAAAATCCTGGCTTGCAAGGGCAAGGACTGCTGGTCTTGGGAACGTGCTGGCCCCAGAGGCTTGCTCTGGAGAAAAAAGATTTTTACTTCCTCTGGGAAGATACTGAGTCAGAATCATCCCGTTTGTTTGAGGAAGAGGAGGGCGATGTAATTTAGGTGTTTGCACAGCGAGCTTATGAACTTTCTGTGGGAAACTTTTAAACTTGACATTGTTGTTCCAACTGGAAAAGTGAGAATGTCAGCCCTGCAAAACAGAGGTGTCAGCCCTGGAGCAGCTCAGGGGTCTGAGTGTGATGGCAGACCGGGGGCTCCTGCCGTGGGTTGTTTCTGGGCAGAATCTCAGGCAGATCATGGTTTCTTGTCTCCTGGTCCCACATCTTTATAAGAGAGTATTCTCCTGTTGAGCACTGTATTCTCCATGTACTCTGCTGCGTGGTTAGACTTGCTATTAGCAGTAGTCTACGGGGAGTGCTGAAGTAGTAGCTTTTTCGGTGGTGTTTTACTTTGGGAAAGATTTTGCAGGTGTAGAACCATTCCCTTTTGCTGGACAGAACAAGTTTAGACTTTATTGCCAGTGCCTGAGATGTGACCTTAGGGTTAAAAAAAAAACCAAACCAAACGAGAAAAAGCATGTTATGAATGTATATGTGTGTGTGTACAGTAGGTTCAGAGTGATGGGACAAGTTCTCTTGCCTGGACTATTGCATGGAGCAGCAGGGATGCCATTAAAAGTACCAGTAAAGACTGGGATTAGGGTGATTGGTAGAGCAGAGCTCTGAACCGTTGCAGTGATTTTGTGTTGTAGTAGCGTTCAGAAATCCCAGCTGTAAATCACATTATACAAAGAGAAAGCCAGTCCTTGGCCTCAAGGGATGACACAGGTACAGCAAGCAATTTGTAAGAGGAAGGAACAGAGGAGAAGCCATTTGTCTAAAATTACATAGGTTAGGCCAGAACTGAAAGTTTCCAGACTGAAGCTGGCTTTATACATTCTGTCTCTGTTATAATACTTTTTCATTGTGAACTGAATCTTTCCTGATTATAGAATAACTTTGCAAGTACTAGCGATAAAGTTTGACATATGGTATGCAGAACATGTATTTAATGTGGAAAGTGGATAAATGTTGAAAATCTTCGAACTGGAAGATCAAAATACTTCCAACTGCAAGTGTACAAAATTATTTGAATAAAACTGCCTAGAGTATAGTATATTCTTTAATCATACAGTAGGAATTAAATGGAGCTTGAGTTGCTTGGAATTTGTAGTACTGGTTAAGGCAACTGACCATCATGAAACAGTGTTTTATTACGCTGCTTTGAAATAGCTCATGTTTTATACTAGCATGGTGTTACTTTAAGCAGTATTATTTCAAACCAGCATAATGAGATGAAAAGCATTTGGCATGCACTCTTGTAAAACAACATTTTAGTGCTAAATTCAGATCCTTGCTTGAAGGTATCTATAAAATACCATGCTTATGTAGGGTGTCATACAAAGAAAAATAAACATTTAGGTTAAAACTATCTTAAAATATTTTTGTCATAAAATGACAGAACGGCAGTTTCAACCACATTTTTCCTCTTTTGGAGAGGAATGGTTTCTTAGCTTAGACATGGAAACTCTGACAAAGTGATGATGAGGTAAGTGGCCATAATAAATGGGACACTTTCATGAGATGAATTACAGGTTTGAACATGAGCCTCTTCTGTCTTACCTGATTGTCCTAACCGCAAAGTTATTTCGGAGTGATTTCTGTGTGTTTGTTTCACAGAAAAAGGTGCTTAAATATGCAGTTTGTATATAGGTGTACACAGATGCACACAGTGGTTTTTTGTTCAGTTGTGAGATACAACAGAAAATATTCTCCCAATCTGAATAATGCTTTTATCCAGATTTCCATGAGCATGATTTTTTTTTTATTATTGGTCCAGTTCTATAAAAAGTGGCAAACTAGAAAATTTTTCATTTGCCTTAACAAAACACAACAAAACAAAACAAAAAACCCAAACAGTGAGTATGGTGCAAAGCCCCTTTGTACAGTCAGTACTATCTCAAGCTGAGCCTGCATGTTGGCTTGTTACTGTCTTTCTGTTTGTAGCCTAGCAAACCTCACTTGCACATTCTCTGTGGTTTTTCCACTTCATCTTTCTGCTTTTAACTGTTGTTAAGATAATTGTAGCTAATGAACATAGGAAAATGTTAAAATCCTGCACAGAATTAGCAATAATTGGGGATGCAGTTGATGATGTCTGGGAATATCATGTTGTCGCACGTTGTCAACAACAACAGCTGCTGGAGATACTTGCCATTTTGTGGGCCAGACCTGCTGGTTTAAGACTCTGCCAAGCTCATGTGAAATACAGTTTGTTGCACCTTTCTGAAAAAAAGATGACAAATATTATTTTGGCTCGATAAGATGAAAGAACCTTCCTGGCAAGCAGCTAACTCTAACCTTTGCACTTAGATTTGTTAATTTTCCCTAAGGTGTGTGTTTCATGTGATGCCAAGCCTAGCTGTTAATTCATTTAACTTCTGAGACATGTCACTGCAGTCAAATAAACATCAGTGTGTGTGTGTGTGTGTATATGTGTGTGTGTGTGTATATATATGTATGACTATTCACACAGCCTTTTTGTGGAGTAATTGTTAATACACCATGTTCTGATTCGTGCCTGTAAGTGTGTATATTCCTGGCCTGTCTTATTACGCATGCAGAAGAGGAGGGTTGGATTATGGATTTTGGGTTTTGTTCCTTCTTTCTAAATGTTTCACTTTAAAATACTACTCTCCCTACTTCCTGGAACCATTAATGCAAACATTACACCTGTTTTGTCAGGGAAAGATTTTTCTCTTCCCTAAAATATTTGGGATCATGAAAGTAAGCTGTGGAACCTGAAGCATAGGACCACGCTTTAAATCTTGATTGTGGTGATGCTAGATCTCGGTTACTGGGTAATGTAGCTGACATTTGTGGTCATCATGGTTTTCCCGAAAAGTACATCCTGGATTTGCAATACCATTCAGAGAAAGGCTTTTGTTTCAGCAAAACTTGCTCTTTCTGACAAAGCACCCAACGTGTTTTTAGTCAGACCACCTCTGGCTATCTCCAGTATGAAAGAATATTTGAATACAGAGGATTGGGTGTATCCACGAGAAAAGACCTGAGATTATTGTAAGTTGCAGTAGGAGAAAAATAATATTAAAAAACAGTTTGCTATGTTGTGCTGTAGGAAGAGTATGACTGAGGGTTTTTTTTTTCTAATAGATGTAGCAAATATCTATATTTTTGCTGGGCTAATTGCTGTGGTATTAAACAAAAAGGGACATTAAAAGGTAGACTAAAAGTAGATTAAACAATCCCAACAACGGGGCCTCTCAGGAAAATGGCTTCAGGGTGGTTGAAATAACTGATTTTTGGATCATACATAGAGAAGTAGCTGGTTATTTCCAGATGTGCTAAAAATGGCTTGTTCCTCTCTGGAATGAATGTGTGTCTAGGGTAGGGTATCAAATCATAACTTCAGTGGCCTCAAAAAGATGGAAGAGCACATGTATCCCCAGCAGTGCGAGAGGCTGACGCCTGTGTTGTCTCAGAGATATGGGCAATGTCGTAACCAAGCTAATTTTTCTGGTGCCTTTAGGCATCAGCCACTCTTATCTGAGCTGGTGGGAGAAAGAGTAAGTTCTGGAGAGAAAATACAAATTCTTCCAAAATACAACGTTCCTTTTAGCAGCTGAAAGGTATTTGAAGTTACTGTGCAAATCACTTAAAGCTTTCCCCCCCCCCCCCCCCCCCCCCCCCCAGGGAAAATGGCTAAGATGGCACAGCTGGGTTTGTCACGTGAATATGTCTGGCAACGAGGGGCTGCTGTTCAAAGTTTTGTCTAAAGGTAACTGGGCAATGTGATTTCAGTTCATAGTGAGATACTGAAAGCTAGCTCTGTCCCAGAGGCGTGCGTGCTAGGATTTCTTGTAGGCGTCTGAGGTATGTTGCAGCTGTGGCACGAGCATATACCCACCTCATCCGATAGTAAAATCCAGGTGTCTGAGAGATACTGCTTGTGGTTCAGAAGACATAATTAGTTTTTATGATGGTCGATGTCAAAGTGGAAGCAAAGTGTTCCATACAAATAGAAATTCTTTGGTCACATGAAGCAATATTCAGCGGACTTGAAATAAACTGGTGAAAAGCTTTTTTTCAAACAAGTTTTTTCCTTTTGATGCGCAAAGATTTGTGCATCTGCTTTTCTGAGATCACGGATGGTTTTGTTTTGAGATTAGAATAAGAGACAAAATGTTTGGAAAGAGTGTCTGCAGGATTCATGGAATGTCGATATAGTTGTGTGTTGGTTGTTGGGTTTTCTTGAAGCAGTTAAGTGTGCCTCAGATAAGTGGGCTATAAAGGAATTGTAACTGTTGCTGTTTGTATTGCAGTAGGTTACTGTGGATCAATTCTCAATTGAGATGCCTTTGTGTCAGGTGCTGTTTTATTAGGTGTAATAAAACAAAAGCATCTGTCCACCTGCATTTATCTTACAGTCTGAGAAATACCATGTAGGAGGAGGAAGGACCAGACAGTGCTGATAGTTTTGTATTTTTATGGTATCAGCACCTAAATCCCATCACGGAAGCTGAATCTGAGCAAGTGCCCAGGCTCCCTGCGTAATCGAAAGAGAGAGAGATGAATGACTGTCTGGTGGTAGGTATCTGAACGTATGGCCATACGTGCTACTACACCTGTCTGCTTTGGGGTCCAAGTGGATGGGTATAGGAGTCCTTGCCTGCACCTGTGCAAGTCAAACGCGGGCTCCTTCCTGAAGAGAGTACTGCGGGTGCTTAATATTTCCCTGGCAGTGTCCCAGTTGTCAGCTAGAAAGGGAAAGTTTGGGCAGTTTGTCAGATCTAGCTTGTAGATAAATGTGCAATGTGTCCTAATTAGGAGTTTTATTTAAGGAACATTAGTGATTTAACACCCCGATCTAATTACTTGTAAGCTTCTTGCTAATTTTGTAATTAGCGCTGGAGCAAGACTTTTTATGGAAAATGCACTCGTAAGGAAATCAGAACCACTAATTCCAGTGCTTATAGAGAGCTTTATTTCTGTGGCAATGTTCTGTAGGAAATGTCTATAAGGAAATATTACTATTTGTTCTATTTTTACATGATGGCAAAGATAGGTATGTGCCAAGTGTTTACAAACCCCTATTATAGTCAGTTATCACAACCCAAATGGCTCTGGCTTTAGAACATGCACATGTGGGATGAGATTCCACTCAGATATTACCTAGCGGAGAAGGCATGCTTGAATCACTTTATACCACAGTTATCTTTGGCCTTCAGAGGGTGAGGAGGAGAACTTGGGTGTAGACAGGGTGTACTGGCTGTGTGCCTTGGCAGTTTATAGCAGCCAAGGCAGCTTTGCATAAGCATAAATGGTAAGGTGCAACTTGGAGCAGCCCTAAGCCTGCTCTGAAATGTGGCGTGGCCTTGCCAGGATAAAGCTGTTCCTGTAGCTTGCTTCCAGGTAATCTGTGTAGTATGTTTCAATGGGACAGAGGACCAGGTAGAGAATATCCTGGCCCATCAAGCACGTGGTCACAGAAGTTTTATTCTCAGAGAACGTCTCTCAAGTGTTCTCTTAATTTTGATAAGCAGGCTTGCTCTTTCCAGAGATTGATAAATTTGACTAACCCTGAGTTCTGGAAGAGAGTTCATGCTTTGCAGAATTAAAAATTAATAACTTGCTCTCTTTAAACAGTAAGTTTTTAATGTTTTTGAAGACTGGGAGCTTTGTAGCCAGTTCGGAATAATAGAATATGAATAAGGTCTGTAGAGAGAGACCTGTTTATTATTTTAATAGATGTAGCTGGAAAAGAAACAAGCAAGCTCTCAGCTCAGAATACTTTATTCCCTTATTGGACTGATGAAGCAATTAAGCCTAAAAGCTTGTCTCTTGTTTTTATTGCACAACAGTTGTAGTAGGCTTTTAAGCTAATCTTTTGCTTGTTTGTCTTTGTAAAAGAAAATGGTTCACTTTTAGGCAGAGCCACTGTAGGCTTGGGGTGCGCTGGGCGCGGATATGTGTGTTTAGTGCAAAAACAGTCGGAGTCGCTTCAGCATGCGAGATCCTGGCCTGGGCTCACAATTCCTCAGTCCTGTCACATCTCTTCCTTTCCCAGCAGGACATGCTCGTCTACATCCCAGTGTGCCAACACGACTGTATAAAGGAAAGGATACAAAAACACTGCAAGCTACTCTGCTCTGCTTCCACTTCCTACCGCAGATACTGTTTTTGGTGTCAAGTGGCCCAGTACTTCCTTGACCCCTTTCACTGTTTCTCACTGAATGTGTTTTAGCGTCAAACCGTTTGGCTCTCGCTTTAGTCCCAGGTTCAAGTCTCCTGATTGTTCACACTGCATATATGCTAATTAATTCAGTATCCCTACCAGAGATAGAGAAGTAGTTCCTTCTGAAGAGGGGCGGCGGGGGGAAAAAGGGCATTGTTGGCTGGCTAATTTGCTTCAAGGTCTGCTCTGGACAAACAGTGTGGGTACGGACCCTGCCAAGTTTGGCTTCCTCTGCCTGGGACATTTCTCTAGCGTTCTCCCAGGAGGTCTTCTGCCCTTAATTGCCCCTTCATGCCTGTGGCAGAAAAAGCTTGGAAGCACTCCTGAGCCTCAGGTCTAGCTGGGTTTTAATGCGAGTACTGCCAGTGGAGAGACCCTAGCCCTGATGGTGGCTGTAGCTTACTACGCAGAGGGGTAAGTGGATGGTGACAGGATCAGTAGTTTTACTCCAGTTCTGTATCAAGTGAGATTTTGGTATTTAATCATCTCTTCTATGTCTACAGACATTTTTTTTCCTCCTCCTGTGAAAGAAAACGTGGGCACAAACAGCACACAGGAGCTGCAGGGTACTCTAATAGACACCCAGTGTCTTGAGACCAAAACTGTTCATCGGGGTGGGGCGTCCTATCCCAGTGAGTAAAGACTGAGGAAACCAAGCTGGTTCATGGTAACTTGCACTCTCAGAGGCTTTGTAGCTTCACAGTCTGAGCAGTTTTTATTTGTATATTTGGCTATTGGTGTAAATACTATCCAGGCTTTCCGAATTTATGCTTATGTTAATACTTCTTTATTGCATCTATTTCCTTCCAGAATGCTGAGGGACTTTTTTGTTTCCTCCAGAAAAGTGAAATTTTATTCCTTGGTACGGGACTGGTAGGATTTGCATTGGTGGTTGTTTTCCCCCTCCCTCCCCTCCCTGTCATATTCCCTCAACTTTTAGTTGAACAGAGGATGTTTGAGGATGATGTTACATTTCTCTTACAAAGCTTTAATAAAAGGTGCTGGATTGGGGTAGCTGTGCAGTTGTTGCAGAAAGAGGAATCCTGGGCACGCAGAGGGAGAGCCCACAGCAACTGCGCAGCGTCGCGCTGGCTGTGGCAGCTGCTGCTGAGGCAGTCCGTGGGCTGCGGTCACGCCTGCGTTTCTCTGCCCGATGGAAGTCATCGTGTTCCAGTAGACCTGAATACCTGGTCAATAATGAATCTAGTCATCAACAGTGCAAAAAGACAGAGTGAGGTGGTTTTACTATGTTCTTTATATAGTTTTTCCAAGAATGGAGAATACCACTTTCAAGCTTTCTCCTCATTATTAGTTTTAAATATAGCTACTGTAAGTTGTGTCTGCTAGAAAGAGCAGTCAAATGTCCTTGTTGTTTGATGAGGACGTTGAAATGCGGTACCATTTCCAAGCCTTCGGGCTTTGGTGGCCTAGGTCCCGTGCAGACATGCAATAAATGACAGTCTCTGGTCCCACAAAACTTTCTGCCTATCAGATGAGAGAAAAACAAGGGGAAATTAGGTAGTGTCCACAGGGAAAAATGAGATAGCAAATATAGTTTAAGTCAGAGGAGTTTCATTAGCCAAGAACACATTCCATTTCTGGTTTCCTGCTGTATATAGTAAGCCATCATTAGACTAGCTAGATCTTAATATTTTAAAGACGATAATTTAAATAAAATACATAGGATTTTTAAACAGTTCAGTGCCAGTGCATAAGATGGAATTTCTCAGCCATCCAAGAGCAAGGGCCACAGAACATACTGTGCCCTGGGAGCAGAGGAGGGAAGGGTAATGTTGGCCTACTTTTAAGGGACAAAGCCAATTATTCTGTTCAGGTTGTCTGCAGATCTGTCAAGTCATGCAACTGAGCACGGGCATGGCCGTACCTTTTCATGAAATATAGTGACCCGTGTGGCAGGTAAATTTTGTCTCCTTGATTTGTAATGCATGATGAAGGTGATGGGCTGCAGCGGCATGCTGTAGCTGTTTGCACCAGTTTGTCTGGTCTAGAAATCAAAGAAACATGCACACAGGTGAAGACAAGCACCATGGGCCCTTATGTCACCTACCCTTGGCTCTTGATTCAATGCAGCATCCTCTTCTGCACTGAGGATGAGGATATTTGAGAGGCCAGTGTGAGATGGCGAGGCTCTGCGGCCTTGGTAGGCTGCCTGTGCGCATTCCAAAAGGGTTATTTGTGCTGATAAACAGGCTGGCATTTTGGAATGGCCAAGGGTGGGCACGAGTGTCTTCCTATATCCATGCTTAAATGTTAGCTGATCTCCTCATGAAGGAAGGACAGCAATGTTGTGGCTGCTGTTGCAGCATATTTTCTGAACTCACAGTTACGGAGTTAGGGAGGATGACATCTCCTTTTTTTTTTTTTTTTTTTTTTTTTTTTGGTCCTGCTCATGGGCTGGGTGCGTATACGTGAATTCCTTCTCAGTTCAAACACAGGTGGTTCTCATACAGAGCCCACTGCTTGGGAGAGGCAAGTCTAGTTGTCTAGTTCACAAAAGGTGCGGTTTTAGATATAAAACATGAGGTTGGAGCCAAAGGTCCATGTTGATGGGGATAGAAAATATTCGTGTAGTTGTGTTGCTTTCTACATCTTCCTTGTATTGTTTCAACATTTTCAGCTTTGGTCATTGTTTTACCAATGTAGGACATTGACAATTCATGCAAACCACTTGTTAGAGTAAGTAAATGATGACTCTTATTTGGTCTTATTTTATCTGATGTCTACTTTCACAAAAACAACCAGAGAGAAAAGAGCTCAGGGAATTTTAACAGGGAGAGGATCAAGCGTGGTACAGAATGCCCTTTTGCTTGGGTGTTTAAGCACTGGACGTGGGTGGGAGCCCTGCTAACCCAGGACCCAGGGAGACTGCACAACTTGCAATACTTTATGTATAAGTACAGTAATTTAATAGACTTCAAGTTGCTCTCAGAGCCCTTCATTTATTCTTGCTGGTTTAAAAAAAGCTATGGATTTGCCGATCATTTCGTATTGGCACTTGTTAAATTTCAGCCAAGGTCTGACAGCTGAAAACTACAAGTGCCATTTCAAACTCCCAGTTGGTGCTGCCACTGGCTACTGATGACCTTTCCTCCTCTCTTCCACAGACATAATGGTTCAGGAATGAAATAATAAGATACGTTAAAGGAAAACAGAAAGAAAACCAATCCCAGCCTGCACCACCCATCCTTCATTTTGCGACTCCACTGACTGTGTGAAAATGCAGGCAGTGACTGATTGTGGTTCTCCTGTTTCAAACCACATTTAAATTTCTTTTCAAGATGGCTCTTTCAAAGTACTATCATGACTACTGAAAACAAAGACATGAATGAAGATTATCAATACCTCAAAAATATATAATTGTTACTGAGATAAATGGTTAAACTTACTCCATGTGAAAAGTTCTTTCTAGAATAATTTTTACTGTTATCCCAGTAATTAGACTGGGATGAAAGATTTCCTTAGATGAGTATGTTGTGACTTGTCTTTCTCCTCCCCTCGCAGCCCCTTAAACGGTGTGGTTTTTTCCTGCAGGGACTTGGTGACAAATCATCTAAAGTCAATTTGTTGCAGTGTCCTAAACAGTGCTGAGCAGAGTATAGCTGTTCTCATTAGCTGTCTTATTGCCTAAGTGTCAGCACAAAACTCTTGAGAACCTATTTGTAACATGAGTATGTCTTGATTTGTTTAATACACATTTTTATCCAATCGTGGAGATGGCATTTAACCGTGCTCTAGCTTTCGAATCCTTTGTGAATTAGTCTTAAGTGACCAAAATCAATTCAAAATGTCTAAAGACTTAGTGTGATTGATGGACATGGTTCTGTTTACAGAATGGCTAGATTTTAAAAGAGTTCAAGGTTTGCTTAAACAGCAGGCTACAGGGTTATTTACATTTAAGGAAAGAATTTCTGGTAGCTGTTCTGTATCAGCACATGCCTTCTTGTAAAGTGTACCTCTTCTTTTTTTTTTTTTTTTTTTCCATTTATGGAGTTAATACTACTGTCGTAGCGGTGCAGAGCGGCTTACATGATGTAAAATTAATACTGTAGCATTCGCTGATGCTGCTTTGGTAGCTGATTTCTTCTGTATTTTATTTCAAAAGGGTTCTCATGCTGACAACTGATACTTAGATCTTACCTGTTTGGACTGGTCATGTTGGAGGATGCTGGAAACAGCTTTGATTTTATTTTTTATTTCTTGGGGTGTAAACATGGGTGCCAAAATTTGCCAGACATTTCTCATGATTCTTTAAGAATCAGGAATGCAGCACATTAATTTCCTAGGTATTCTTGGGCAAAAAGGAATGTAATCCAAGGAATGAGAATTCCTTAAAGGACTGACAGTCTTTGTTTGAAATACTGCTTTTTTTTGTCTGTTTATTGTTCCTACAAAGGGGGATTAGATTCTGTTGCTGTTAGTTTTAAGGAGTTAACAAAATCAATTTAAGGTGTGAAAAATTGGATTAATATCCCAAGGTTATCTAAGGAATTGTTTGAGCATGTAATAGTCAAAGATTGTTTTAAATATTTTATCAAGGTAGCACTGGTGGTTTTGCTGTGAATTGTGTATGTCCTGGGAAGGTGAGAGGACTGTGTATCGATACTTGCACTGAGCCACACCTCATTAGTGCACCGATGCGGCATCAGAGTAAAAGATGTGTTCAGGCTATGTTCTACTTTAAAATAAAGGTATTTATAATATCAATATGACTAATGTACTCTGGGATGCAGTTTGCCATCTTTTCTCAATTATACATTATGGCGTGGGAAGAGAGCAGGTGAAGAATATGTGTATGTAGCTTGCTTGTTTGTTTGTTTGTTTTGTTTAAATCACAAGTAAAGCAACAGCACTTTGAGCCTTTGTACTCCAGAAAATGAGAGCATAAGCAGTCTATACCTGCGACATGACAAATGGGGCCACCGTTTCAATCTTCCATAGCATGCTAATAACAGCTCAGTCAATGCTGGAGCACTCGTACACCATCACAAAAGTTCAAGTATTTATTGGTGCTGGATATGGCTTCCCCCATCGCAGCCTCTTCCTAATTTCTAACTGTGACAATATGAGTATGTGTTTATCATCCTTAATTTTAAAGGGGCAGGTGGTTCTTAAGCCTCAGCAGCAGTACCTTCCGCAGTTGAACCTTGTGGTCTGTGCTTTTCTGGCAAATTCAAAACCTGTAGGAAGAGGTACTTGTTAATGCAGTTTAGAAAGCAAAGTGACCACCTTCCATAAATGTTATCAGTTTGTATCCAGAGCTGCAGCATTCAGTTAGACATGCTACTTTTTTTTTTTTTTTTAAAAAAAGAAAAATCCTGTACATGCACTTTAGCAATTTGTCGTCGCTTTTCAAGCTTATTAACTCATTAAGTAGCATTTAATGAGGATAACCACAAAGTAATTAATTTATACAGTATGTTTATTGCTTCCCTAATGAATTTATGTATTACATTTAGAGTTCCTCAATGAACATGTTAATCTATTTTTATACTTTGTATACATTTTGTTCTCTAAATAAATGAAAATATTTCTTCAAGTTCTTTATTCCAGTATACGGATTGTAAGAATACCACCTGTTTTAAGCATGGCGTAGAGTTAAGTATTCTTGGGGTGGAGCCTACCAACATCAAAGCTTGTGAAGCTCTTTGTCCTTTTTGAAGTGTTTGGGCGTGCGTTGCACCAGGGGAAAGCTGTCCACAGGTCCACTGGGAATTTAGTTTGTTGTTTTCCCTATTAAATGGTAGCTGTTTGGAACTAAGTTCTTGCTTTGGGAGATTGAGGAATGGAGTATTCCAATATGGTATATGGAAAAACTCTGTCTGTAAGTAAATAGTTGTATTGGGTGTGGGTATCTAGGTGTTAGTAGTGGTGGCTTTAAGAAAGACCAATACACCACACAGCAGAGTGAGGAAAAAAGGGTGAGAAACAACTCAGCAAACACTCAGGTCAGAGAAGAAGGAAGGGGAGGAGGTGAGCAGCACCAGAGCAGAGATTTCCCTGCAGCCTGTGGGAGAGACGATGGTGGAGAAGGTATTTCCCTGCGGCCTGTGGAGAACCATGCTAGAGGAGATACCCACACTGCAGCCGTGGAGGACCCCACGTTGGAAAAGGGGGATACAGCCTGAAGGACCTGCAGCCAGTGGAGGGGCCATGCAGGAGCAGGTTTTTCCTGAAGGACTTCAACCTGTGAGAAGGACCCATACTGGAGCAGGAGAAGACCATGAGGAGGAAGGAGCAACACAGAGGAGCTGCTCTGGACTGACCACAACCCCTCGTTCCCCATCTCCCTGCAGGGCTGGGGGAAGGAGGCAGAAGAGTTGTATAAAGGAGGAGTGAAATTGAGCCTGGGAAGAGGAGGGAGGGGGAAGGTGGTTTAGTTTTGTCTTTGTTTCTCACCATTCTACTCTAATTGACAAAGAATTAAATTAATTCTCCCTAAATCAAGCCTGTTTTGCCCATGTTGGTATTTGGTAAGTGATCTCCCTGTCCTTATTGGGATCGACGACCTTTTCCATCTTCTATTTCTCCACCTGCCCTGTTGAGGACAGAGAGTGAGAGAGCAGCTGGCTGTATTGTATTCAGCAGTAATCTATGCAATAATTTGCATATGGACTACCACATCATAAATACGAAATCCTGTAATCTAGACTGAACTGTCAGATTAGGAATCTGTATTAAATTTTATGGTTCATGATCTACAATATTTGAGAAAATACCCAACTGAAGTGAATACAGGTTTTCCTTTTTTCACATTTTCAACAGACTTAATGTTAAAAGCACTGAACCCATGCATGTATGCAAACATTCAACTCTTGGACTTACCTTCTAAAGTATTAATTGTGCTAATTTGTGATTATAAGTGACATGCTTAATTCAAAAAGGAATAAAATTATTTTAAGAATATGGGATACAGTAAAACTGAATTCATTGGGTATATAAATATGTGACAAAAATAACTATTTTAGTGCTGAAGAAGAAAAATATATCAATTGGCAACATAAACTGATTAATGGCTGTATTTGCAATTGAGGTAATCCCGAATCTTCCCTCCAAATTGCAGGCTCTGTAGGCAACGTAGTAGCTGTAGTCTGGCACCAAAGATAGTACAACTGAAATACTCTTGCATCTCCATGGGCATATGTGTTTAATGCATCTTTTTCCCTTGAAAGAATGCATTACTACATATACAAATTGCGTGGGAAATTGATGTGCAGCATTAAAACATTGTTTTGTAAAAAGGATACATTTTGCGTGATGTAGTCTGAGTTTTGAGGCGTTATCTGTAATGGTTTCAGAATAAATGGGAACCTCAGCTATGTGGTCAGAGAGAAATTTTCAGCAACACTGTACATATTGCAGCTAAAACTTAATTATTCATCCTTTGAGGGAAATCATACTGATCTTGATTTACTCTATTAAGTTGACTGTGAATATCTGATATTAATTGAGTCCATCTAAAAAGCACATTAACTAGTATAATTTATTCAATATCTCCTTAACAAAGAAAATTGTATTTATTTAATTCAAAAGAAGCAAGGACTTTTCCTTCATTAAATAAGATATCTGCAATATCTTGGTTCTTCTCTGGGCACACAGAAGACTGTAGTTTATCATTTAATACCTTATTTTGTAGCAGTGTGAAAATACTGCCTTTTTAATTGCAACCAGTGTAACACAATAAATGTTGTTAATTTTTGCAAAAGGACTGCATGAATTGTTTCATGACCTACTTTATGATAGAAAGTAGCAAGCAAAATCTATTAAAAATAGGATGAACTGCAGAATAAAATTCTGTGGCAAAACCTCTTCATTTGAGGGGGAAAGTCTATCCCTTTTCATACAGGTATTAATATTCTAGAATGCAGATGTTAACGTTTTAATCACCAAATCGCCCCCTCTTCCTGTCTTTCCTCCACGCAAAACATTCCCCTGTACTGTGTCATGTCTACTAACACTAGCAGAGTTGACAAAAATTGATGTGAACAGTTGCTAACACCACAGACACAACCAACTTTCACAGTGTTACGGCTTTGGTTCCTAATGACAGCTCTCTCTCCATTTTGCCCAGATTTTGTGGCCAATACAGTAAGCTGTACAGGTTTACTTTCATGATTTTCTTTTCATGCCAGTGATGGGATTAAGCCATTCATTCTCAGTTTGGATGCAAGGTAAATAGTGTTAGTATCAGCTCTGCAAATCTGGAGTGAACTACACTGTTCCTGGTGTAATTCGGTTTAGCTCCAGTGTAAATGAATGCTGTTGTACCAATTTATAGAAGCAAAGGCATGATCTCAAAAGTGCATTTACTGTAATACTATATATGTAATAAATAGTAATATTTATTAGTAATAAATATAGATATAATAATACTCTACAATCTGAAATCTTGTTAGGAGTACACTGAATTTGAGCAAATATTTTCTTGCTATAGACTTTCAAACCTTGTATTTGGTTTAAAAGTATAAAGATCCATTTATAAGCACAGAAAGCTGTGTCTTATGTGTGCAGAATTAAGATGGGTTCCTTCTTTCTGCCTCCCAAGTAGCTCACCATATTTTTGTATAATTCACATTTAGAGCATTAAGACCTGTCTTTTTTTGTGTGTGTGATGTATTTTGGGGGGTAAAAGAGAATAGACACCTTAACTTATTAAGATAGATTTGGGGGAGTGGTGGCAAAATACTCTTAGTACTGCAGCAGGAATTGGATTCATAGATAAGATATCTAGTCAGAACCAAAGCTGTCATAACCAGAAGTCCTCAAAGACAGAATTTCAGTCATACTCTTTTTGTGGGTGAGAAATTTTGTCCTCAGAAACTGAGGCAAAGTAAATCCCTTAAAATACCAAGGGTTTGCTGTAAAATATTTGTCTTGTTTATGGGAGAAACATGTGTCAGAAAAACTCCACTGGAAGTGGATCAATTGCACCTCCTTAAAACCAGAAGAACAACCATGTCTATTCTTCATTTGGGCTCTGCTTCATTTCATAAGTCGCCATTTCCCAAAATTTCCATTTGTGTACACTTAAAATAGAAAATAGTGAAGTGCTCATTAAGGATTTGTGAGAATAAATAAATACGCTTTGTAGAAGTGTATGAGAGATTTCCTGTGTCTGGAACAGACCTCTTAACAACCATTCATTGGTCTTCTATATGCATGTATGCTGCAGTCTTTGAATTAATTTATTATTCACAGTTATTAGCAATACACACTTGAAGCCTGATTAAGTACTAGCCAAAAAGACAATCTTACACTTCTGCAGTGATAACTTTATCTGCCTAATGAAGACAAGGTTGAATCTCAGCATGTATTTTAACGGTATTGCTACCTCAGCATTTCAAAGTGTTAGTCATTTAATCATCATATGTTCATTCTTGCCATCCCTAAATTAATATTTTTAAATTTTGAAGGATGCTTCTGTGTGTGTGTGTATATATATATATAAAAATATGTATATGGAACATATGAATGTTAATCGATTTGATTGCATGATTCACCAAAACTTTAAAAAAATAATCCCTTTTTAGCTAGCCATTTTCTGAGGACTTCTTGAGTATTTTTCCCAGGGGCACTTGCTGTCTGTCTTTTGAAAGAAGTGTTGACCTTGGATACCATACTTGAGGGAAGATAGAGCTAAATTGTGTCAAAGTTACTGATGCATCACATGGTAAATCAAAAAGTAAGACACCCACAGCTGTTGCACTGTGTTGTACATGCTCATGTTCATATTGTAATATGCAATATAAAAGGATTAAAGACAGAGCTGTACTGAACTTGTTTGGATTCCTTGTGGAACATTTGTAGAAAAGTATTTTTTCCGTTTTGCATACGCTGCACGAGACTGGAAAAAATGGAAAACGGGAAGAAGAGAATTCTTCAGCTAAATGGTTGTTTTGCGTGGTGCCAAACAATAAATTAGAAACCCTATTGCAATTCTCTTGTTCGGGGGTTTGTTTTTTGTTCTCACTGGTTTATGAAAATGTTGATGTGAGATTCAAAGGAGATGTTGTGTCTGTGGGGCTTCTACATGGAAGCAGAGATAGCATTTGCAAGCTGATGAAATATATTCCCGTGGACAGCCTAAGTGATGCGACCTGTCAAGGTAATGAATGAAGTATTGTACTTAGGCAGGAATATTACAGTGGCTACTGTATGCAGAGATGATGTTTCCTAAATTGAAAAACAGGTTTATTAATGGTGTTCTTATAAAGACAGGACTAATCTAGGATTCTGCTACAGTATTTAATTAACAAGTCAACCATTAATGATCCATGCAGTTCAGCTTGCAAAGTGAATGATGATCAATTTTTTTGCTGTGCTACGTTCACAGCTATGAAAAGGTGGTTGCAAACCTCAGAAAGCTAATTCAGAAACACAGATCAATATTTCATTCTGGTTTTTGCCAATGTTAATTTAGTAGAAAGAAGTGTTCACGTATTCTTAACTTTGTTTATGATTTAAGCTTCCTGCTTATTTATTTCTTCAAAAATATTATTCAATGCCAGAAAGACAGTTTCATCTGATAATCTTGTATCAAGGGGAATTTCTTGGGAGTAAACAGGCCATTCAAAATACGACGTGCTGCCTCTCAAGTCTTGAAATCTGCTATTCATAAGTTACACAGTATGAAGCAGAGGATGGGTCGCTGGTTTTCCTGAGGAGAAGGCCACGTGTAGCGCTGGAAGCTCAGCTGTGTGCTCCCAGTTTGGGTGACTGGAAGCTGTCCCCGCAGACAGACACATGAAGGCAGACAGCAGAAGTACCGGACTGTGACAATCGCAACAGCAGACACGAGTGGTTGGAGCCTGGTGCGTGACCCGTGCGATATTGTCTTGAAACATATGTAGTACCGCGGCAGCCAGCACAGATGGCAGGAGCGCGGAAGGGAAACCCGATGGGAAGTTTGACTGATTTATCCGCAATCTCCTCCTCTCCTTTTGTTGTGTCGTTAGTGGTATACTGAGGAAACGGAACAATAAAGACGTGCTTTGGGAGGATATAACGGTTCAACAGTGAAAAATGTTAATGACGTGTTGAAAAAAAGCTTTTGGGAGTGGAGTGTTCGCATATCAATATATTGCCTTTTTAATGGGGAAGGTTCCCTAATGTTAATGGGCCTGGTCATGATTTAACACGAAAGGTGGTGTCTTTCAGCTCTAAACAGGCAAGAGAGTGGGAAGGGAAATAAGAAAAAAAATGTGCAGTTCTTCTTTATTTAAAGTAAACATTAGTAGGCTTTATGAGCTGTGAGCGTAATGGACAAAAGAAGGATGTATGAAGTGATATAAAATAGATCCCGAGAGATCAATTTAATGCTTAAAGCCTAGGCAAAAAACCCCCACACCCTTTAAACTTGCTTAGATGGCAAAATTTCCAGTCAAGTGACACAAAGAAAAAATATGGAGAAATGTTTGGAGGACTGCGTGAAGCCCTGTTTGTGCTGGAGCTGTTGTACAAGGCTGGTGCCTGGCCAGCTTGAGTCAAAGCAGACTAAAAGCTCTGACATTTGGCCAGAGTTCGTTGTTGGATGTAGCTGAGATTATCCGAAATACTTTATCACTAGGTAGCTGATCCAATGAGCTGCTTTAGAATCCTAAATATTGTAGTAGCCTCTGAAAGATCGTCCTTTCCACTGGACTGGTTACCCATAGTAGTAGCTTCATATGGTAGACACAGTTTCTTCCACAAGGAAGGTAAGAGAGACTTTAAACAGATTTTGGTTAGCTGACACTTTCTTCTTTTCTCCTGCATCTCAGTCTGCACTCTCTTTCCCTGCGAAGCTAACCTTATGTACAAATATGTACGTGTATATGTACCATATGAATGTTAATCAATTTAACTGCGTGATTCGCAGAGACTATCAAAAAAGAATCCCTTTTTAGCTACCAATTTTCTGAGCTTCTCAAGTATTTTTCCTACTTTGTTGGATGCAAGAACAAACGTGTGATGGTGCAGCAGAGGTGAGTTATTGCGTGTCCTGAAGTTACACATCTTTCTTCAGTCTCCTTGTTAATTTGTGATGGCATATGAGTACCAATTATTTAAGGAGATTTTCCATAATAGTGGCTACTTCACTTCAGTACACATTAAATTATTCTGGAGATCAGACACTGTTCTTACTTGGTTCTCTCGTATATTAGTAGGAATTTTCTTTTTTATTTTAAGTGCCGCATCATCATGTGGTTATGCCCGTAGCTAAGAGGAAAACTATACAGTTAGCTTGGGGAAAGGATCTGTAGCTGCCTTGCTTCTTTTTCTTTTCCATTATTATGCCATATTAAAGAATTCGCACCCTTCAGGCTCTCTTCCCTTGGTGCACAGGGAAATGTGTATGCAAATATCTGTGAATGGAGATTAGACTGTACCCTGGAGTAGATGTTTGAGCCACGTACATCCTTGTGCTGCACAGAGGTGTCTAACGCTGCGGAACTCAGCTGATGGAGCAAGCAGGCTGTGTGTTGTTTATTTTAGGAGGTAATGGGCTATAGCAGCTAAAGGGGAAAATACTTGCTACATGGTGCATTCAAATGTAATCTTCTCTTTATTGTCGTTCTGAGCATTGAATAGTTCAGCTAAGCATATGGAATTTGCAATGAAATGCCACCCAAAATAAGTCTATAAATATTTTATGGTGCCTAGGCTGGTAAGGGGTAAAAAATCTTTAAAGCAGAACATGCTGCCTTGTCTGTGCCTCCTGGCCAACTGTCAGACAAATCGCAATGGGTGCAGCTGCAGCAGCGTCTATTCTTATGGCTGTGAAGTGCTCAGGTGCAGATTTAATCCAAAATAAAGTTGTCCCAGAGCAAGGTGTCACATACTGTAACACAACTCATGTGTGTTACTTGTTTCAGTCAAAGTATAGCAGCTCTTCGTGCTGGAAAATGATTTGACTAATAGTTTTAAAAGTCGCTTTGTACAAGTTAAATATGTACTAACTGACCATCACTGACCCCAGCTCTAAATATCAATCTATTTCTCAGGTTAGACCAACCTTGTGAAAGGTGATGTTTTGTTGGCTGACTGGTTGCCCTTCCTGGACTATTATCAGTGAGTGGGGAGAAGTGCAAGGACACTGAGTCCTAATTTTCCTTTCCTGGTCTCTCATATATGCAGTAATAGAGAAATAGGGCTTGAAAATCCACAGAGCTTCTTTAGTCTATCTCCCTGCTCCAAGGAAAAAAATCATCTCTTCCTATCTTTTCTCAGCCAATATTTGTCTAATTGTGCAGAGGCTGTGAATCTCAAAAGCAGGACTTTGGTTCACTGAACCAAACTGCAAATGTGGATGGATGTAACTGCATGTGGTGTTTTGGAAAAATGGGCCAAGGGAAACCAACGGGGCCACTAAGAGACCCCTGAGGGGAGCTCAGGGACTGAACTTTGGTCCTTGCCTTGCTCCCTGTCAGCGTGGTTAGGGCTACCTGAGATGTAGATCCAGATGAAAGGATTTGTGTTGGGTGAAGGTTTAACCAGACATTGATGTGTTATTGAAGTCTTCCTATGAGGAAAGCTTCACCTACTTACGCTAATGATCTTCCGATGGCTAACCTGAACCTTTTTGCTTGTAACTTAAGAGAGAAAAAAACAAACAAACAACTAGACTTTGTCTTGTTGGATAATAGATACCCCAGCAAGCTGGTGTGAAAAGGCTACAAAGGATGTAGATCTGAAGCTGTTAGCTTCTTGTTAGCACTTGTTAACAGCAGCAAGAAGGATGTAAGGTTAGCAGCAGGGCTAGTGCAGAAATGTGGTAGATAATGCTGGATTAGTTTTGAAACTGACGCTCTGACTCAGTGTTAGCATTTGTTGTGTAGGAGGTTCCTGTGTCAAGTTGTTCAGGTGGGCTTAGAGCTAGCAACCACAGCAGTTGCCATCAGCTGGGTGTCAGACTACGTGGGCATCTGTGACTGTCTCCATCCCTAGGTAAAACTCTCCCATAGGATAAGCGGTGTCTTGCCTCTTACTCTTACCCCCAGCCTCCCTTACGTAGGGAAGCTGAGCCCAGCTGCCTTGCCTTGCCTGTGACCCCATGCCAGCAGTGTGAGTTCTGCTTGGTTGCATTCATGCACCAGGTTCTGCGTAAGAATCTGAACCTACGAGTTTTGGGCATCTCCTGCAAAATCGGCACATCAGCTCATCAGCAGCAGTTCTGGAGAGGAGTCTCTTCTGCTGCTTAGTTAAGCATCTCTACATATTCAGAGAAAAGGGTTACTGCAGGTGCATGCTCTTTTTTGAGTAAACTCATTTCCTACCTGTTCTGTGAATGCTACATCTTAGAATATGAAGAACTATATTAATTTGGGAATTTTCTTTGCTTTTCCAGTCTCTTATGGTAGACAGTATTTGGACTGCTATGCCATTTGCATTTTTTAATTTGTGCTCTTTTGGATTATCAAGAATTTTCTTAGTTATTGTTTGAATATCTAATCTTTGTTGTTGTTTCCAGAATATGTTCACATAATTGAACTTGCACATATTAGTACTAAAGCAGATGCCACTAATATTATGGTTACATTTGTCTTCTTGTTTTCCATTCCAAGATACTTGTTTTTAACACTCAAAAATTTGCCTCCTGGACTTTTAATGTACTGTTACCTTACAGTCTTGGGATGAGGAGGAAAAGTGGGGAAATGAGTTTCAAGTAGGTCTTCCATAAAGAAATTTTGAAAAACAGAAGGTTGAAAGGAACTCTTGCATATTTTTTGGTCACTCCAGTAGTGCACAAAGGTGTACAAAGCCAGAAATGGGAGCAGGAGTAGGCAGGACAAATCCTCAGAAGAACTGTAATATTTAGTCCTGTTTCAATAAAGGAGCGTATTATAAAGTTTTGTCTCACAGGGCTCTAAATCCTATGGGGTGATGAACTGCCCTTAGTGCTAGGTAAGCTTTGTAGGAAATGATGATGATGATGTTCAGCAGCTTTCAGCATTGTTCCTCACAACACCTTTTACATAGTCTAGAGATAGCAAGGTAGGACACCTCATATTTCCTGATGTAATGCTTCTCTAATTTACCTACTACCATATTTACCATACGAGAAACCCTTCCCCTGCCCCCAACTCACCTGTTCTTTGCTTAATGACTGCTCTAGGTTTACACTTGAGCTCTGTTTTTAAGTATCTGACTGATCTCTTGCAGAATCTTGATCTGATTTCATTCTGTTATTTTAGAATAATAACTCTTTCTTCCATCATCCTCAGATCTCGAAACACCATGCTGGCCAGCTGTGGGCCAACTTCCTTTCTTAATGCATTATAATGTTACTTCTGTTGTCAGAAACAGAGCAGCATTGCATTCTCATCTAACTGTATTAAAAACATCTTTCAGTGAAGGTGTTACTGTGCTTTCAGAGTTATGTAGAGCCTCATGCAGGTGTAAGTTCATATGCTCTTAACCTGAGGAAATCCTATAAAGTCAATGTTAAGCCTCCTACTGATTTCAGCACTACCAGGATAAACTGATGTGCTGAAGAGTAATAAATGAAAATGCACAAACATATCCACAGTGTTTCTGTTTCTAATAACCTACTAATGAATGGTTTGCAGGCGTGTCTTATTCCAAAAGGTCATACAACGTAGTTAATTTACGCTCAGGGGGATAAATGATTATCAAAAAACTCACCGTTGTCTGTTTTTCTCAAAAGCAGTTTTGTTCCACTCTTGCAAGTATTTTCAATTAAATAAGTCTGCCTTCATGCAGATTAAAAATTGTGATAATGCTAGATGAACCTGGAATTGGCCTTTTCTCCAAGTACTATGCACCATTTACAGTAATGTCATACTGGTGTGAGTTCTACAATAGCTTCTTGACAAATACATTTGTCTTTTTCATGCCAAATCTATTAACAATACTTGTCCGTGCTATTTTTTTTATAACCAAGAATAATGTGTTTACACATAATCAAAGCTTTTCTCTATGTTAGCATCCTTTGTTCAAGACACCCTTGTTATCAAAGAGCCTTGAACTTGGTTCATGCATCCAGAAAGGACAGGTGAATGGAGATTAGGAAGACTTACAGAGCAAGTATCCTACCTGGGCTGGTAGTCACTTGTTTCCTAGCTCGATTCTCAAGCTTTTCACTTGGCACCTGCGAAACAGAAAGATGTACAAGAATAACAGTTCTTCCTCTCTTGAGGACACTGTTCCCTTTGGTAGTCTGGGTTTCTTTTGCACATTTTCTTTCTTCTTCAAAGGAAGCACAGTCCCTGCTATTGAGGGGTGTGTGTGCAGCTTTTCCACTGCCTTTACCTTCAAGTCAAGAACCTAGCGGGGCACTTTGCTTATCCTTCTTCCAGTAAGCGGGTCCCTCATATTGTTCTTTCTCTTTTCAGCCTTTTAAGTAATCTTGAATGGCTGCTTCAGGCCCCTTAGTATGAAGCATCAACACGTGGCTGCAGCACTACAGCATTGTAAGCATTGCTAACAGCAGTTTGCTGTGTGGTGCCTGCCTGTAGGGTCTCTGCCCGAATCTTGTGCTATAGTATGTAGGGCCAGACTGAGCAAACTTCAGAGGTTTTTGTGTGGCCTGAGGATTTCCAGGCTCTTGCCTGGTCAGGCTGTCTTTCCAGGTACTTTGGCAAGAGAAAGGTTCAGCTGTATACTGCTTAAAGGAAAGGTGCAAACACTGGGATCAAAGCGTCCGCTTTGGGAAGTTAATGAAAACCAGGAAGCATGACCAGAGAAGATAAGGACTACTGACAATGTATGAAGGAACAGGCAGAGAAGCTTGGGAGCCAGCAGTAGAAGGCTCAATAAGAGTCTAATGTGGACAAGTCTCTCTTGAGTTAGCATGAACTTATATGCTGTGTAACTAAACCAAATTTGATCTGTCAGGATAAGGTTATTGCAGCTTTGTCATTTGTGCTACATGGTCATTGTGCTGTTGATCTAGCGTTTGGACTCTAAAACCAGGAGTTCCTTTGCTGTAGTCTTCAGAGATCTGAGTTCAGCTTTGACTGCATCCCAGGGCATCTCTTGACACTCTGCAAGCTCTTGATTTTTCCCTTTTTTGAATCAGTGTCTCAAGGAAGGTAGGACCTGGGTAACAGAAACCCGTATATAGGTGAAATGGAGGCAAGGGAAAACCAGAAGACATTTATGGAGCTGTTTCTTCAGTTAGTTCTACCCGTGATAGAAACATACACTTGGGCTACCCTGATCTTTAACAACTTGAAGGTGATTCTTCAGCATACCTTGTTACAAGATTCTTTGAAAGAATAGGTTAGTTTATTCATCCAAAACCAAATTTTTAATAATGAGATCTAGATAATGATGAGCTGCATGAGTTGCCTTGGTAACCTGCTGCCTCAAAAGTCTTATGCATAGCTTTAAGACTTACGGTGGGGGGGAGTAGAAAAATAATCAGTATGCAGAGAAATGTCCATATTTGTCAAAGGGATAGAACTTGCAGAGAACTTTTTGTCTCATCATATTCCAGGAGAATTTTCTTTTTTTTTTCACCAAAGTGGACAATAAAAACTATGGTGATGCTGATCCAGCTCATGTGAAATAATGTGCTTTTTTTTTTCTTTCAGACAAACCCAAAATCTATCCCTAATTAGAGCAAACAATACAGCAAATGTGATCTCTTTTGGTTACCATATAAAGGCCAGATCAAGAATCAAGATCTAATATTTCTTTTCTGTAGATGAGGTACAGAAGGGAGTATCACTAGCTCTTCTGTATTTCCTCTCTCCTGTGAGGACCCCTGTGTGTTTAAAGCACAAGAATTGGTGGTTTACCAATGGCAAAAAATGCTATTTTTTGTAGAACATTACATCACTTAGTTTGTGATGACCAGCTGTGTGCTCTGATTTAGCAGCATTTCAGGGGCACTTTCCTTGGGAGACCTTGTATGCATGGTTTCCCAAAAAGCTTTTCTTTTATTGGTGATGAGTTATTAGGAAGATGGATAGAAACACAAGGGTTTTGTGGAGCTTTCTCTGTCTTCTAGAGAAGCCTAGCAATTCAAAAGGTTAGGAGGCTGACTTCAAAACAGGTATTTCTCCACTCTCTTTTCTGTAAATAATTATGTATTAAGGATCTGCTTTTGTGTTAGGTTGTGGAGTGTAGCCTTAAAAACTTTTTTAAAAGCTTTATTCCTCTCATAAGGTTGGCATATAAAGCATTGGCTGGAGCTAACAGCAGGCTAGAGTTTCTGAATAAATGAAACTATACACAAGAATGAAGGAATTTAATTAAGTCCAAGTTTCTGCTTTAAACTGGAGCTGTGCTTTAAATTAGAGTTGTGCAATTGCAGGAGTGTAAGTCTTGTTTCTTTTCTCAGCATTGCTTTCTCAGTGTTAGAAAATAAGGAAACAATGGAAAAAATTAAACTCTTCACTTAAATGAAAAATAGAGATAAGACAATAGGGGAAAATGTCTTTCTTAAATAATGCCGCGGAAATGAAATAAGATACGCCAGCTGACAACCACATTTCAGTGACTACACAAGTTGCGACCAATTCACTGTGGTGTGAATTTGCTATACTGTTTAATGTTTCTATGCAGCACCTGACTTTTCAGTAAAAATAGTCTGATTCTTTTGCTGCTCTTCAGGAAGAACTTGAATCAATCTACCTACTCAATTTTAAGTATTTATAAGTATCAGTTAAGGAAGGCTGGTATCG
Source organism: Balearica regulorum gibbericeps (assembly GCF_011004875.1). Classification (NCBI taxonomy): domain Eukaryota; kingdom Metazoa; phylum Chordata; class Aves; order Gruiformes; family Gruidae; genus Balearica; species Balearica regulorum. Next base: position 154,892,050 of record NC_046184.1, on the reverse strand, counting down.
GTAAGATGCTAAGATCTGTGTGAGTGCAAGGAATCAGGCCTGATAAGTCTTCCTGATTCTAGTGTTGGGGCCTTTCTGCTGTGTATAAAACAAACAACCCCCCCCCCCCCCCAAACACCCTGCATAGGATATAAGTTGCTCATGTGTGTTGCAATGCAGTCACAAAATACTGCTGGGTCCTGGTGTCAAAAAAACCCATTGTATAAATCAAACTGTAATGAAAACACATACACAAAAGTGTCCTATTGCTTTTGTTCTTTTTTTCTCTGTTAGAAGAGAAAGATACTGTACAATAGTAGAAGCCAATTATAAAGATCTCTTATTTATTGACATCTTGCTCAAACAGCAGCAAAAGAGAATTGGTATAACTGCTCATATGTTACAATACCTCTCGTTTTATTAACGGATCTGTAGCTTCACTTCTGCAGAGAGGATAACAACTTTTGCGTCAGGAATTACTCATGTAATTTGATTGCTTGAGAGTCTTACCAGTCCCTCCAATTGCTCAGCTGTTATTCCATATTTAGCAATTACTTCCTAGCCCATGCCTGTTATTCTGCTCGTGGTTTTTCCGCCTGGCTTTTGTTGCCCTAGCTTTCAGCTGTCTGCCACTACAAGAGCTAAATAGAGTCACAGAATGGTTTGGGTTGGAAGGCACCTCAAAGATCATCTAGTTCCAACCCCCCTGCCATGGGCAGGGACACCCTCCACTAGACCAGGTTGCCCAAAGCCCCATCCAACCTGGCCTTGAACACTTCCAGGGAGGGGGCATCCACAGCTTCTCTGGGCAACCTGTGCCAGTGCCTCACCACCCTCACAGGGCTTCTGAACATGTGGCTGCTCCTGTCTGTCTATAGAGACCCTCACCCACTCAGTCTTCCTGGTCTGGTGGCCTGTAGCAGACCCCTGCTATAGTGTCCCCTGTCCCTGCCCTCCCTTTAATCCTGACCAATAAATAGGTCTATTATGCAACTGCAAAGAATATCTGTTTTCAGTGCTGGTTTAGCTATTTCCAAACAAGGAGTATGTACTAGTAGAATCTTCTTTATGAGCTAAATTTGTTTGTGGAGTAAAGTTGAATTCTACTCTTGCCTACGTTGGGTAGATACTTCACAAGTAAACTCCTTATTTTTATAGTAGTCCTCAGAGCAGATTTTTCATATCAATGTATTGGAATCAAGGTAACTACTTTGCTACATCGCTACATCAAAGCACAAATAAAAATATATAATTGATAAATGACACTACTAAATAGAACCATTGACAGAAACACAAGGAATAAAACTGTAGGGAAAACCAGTAACAATACAAACCAGAGATCCTGTTATGTTATCTGTTTCATTATCTTGTTGAATGCCATGTATTAAGATTCCTGAAGAAAACTAGGCTTGGTTGTGATGGCTCTTGGTTTTCATAGGCGTTTTCATAATTGTAACAGCAGCTAATAACTCTTCTGTGTTTAGTCGGTGCTAGATGCAAATGTACTTGTCTAATGATTCCTGTCAAGTTCAGCTATATGAGGAGATATATTTTCTCAAACTGATTTTACATTAATTTGGCATCTAAAAAATTTTTACTGTTTTAATTTATTTTACAAAAAAGTACTCTTTCATTTTAAAGGCCCATTTAATGTTGCAAATTGTCAGACGTAAATGTGAAACAGTACTCACTTTTCTTCAGGTGTTTTGTTAATTCTACTGCCAGCATGCACAGGTAAGGAAATAAAGACATGAAAACAAATTTTTTGAAGAACCTGATCTGACAAGGAAGGATGAGCATGACTGTACATAGTAATTTCTAAAACTAATATGATTTTAATTTGAAATATGAAAGTTAGCGCTGTGCACTTAAATTCAAATTTGTTAACCAGCTCATACGAATGAAGTTATATAGATACATAACTATATTGACTATGTCCTACACAAGCTGGTCTTTAATATTATTAATATTATTAATTATTATTCTGTAACTGGCTAAATGTGTCTACTGTAGTCATTAAAACTAACCATGCGATGGGTGTAGAACCTTCCTAATCTGAAGAAGCTAAAGGTGCTAAAACCCTTGTAAGATTTGTTAGCATTTTGCTGAATTGAACCTTTGTAAAAGTTCTCATGAGAAGCCAGTATAAGGCTTTACCTAGTCCTTGTGACGCAACAGAAATCAGAATGCATCTTCTGTAATGATGTCTCTCTGATTTAAGTTTGCCCTAACAGACTGTATTTAACAAAAAAACCCCCATGTTATTAGGTGTTAAAAAAGACAGCATTATGCGGTGATAGTAATCTTCAACGCTGTCATAAATACGTGTTTGCCATTAAAGACAGTCCCTTGTATATCTGTCTTGATTCATCTTGATGAAGAGAGGAGGGTGCAATCAATCAAAAAAAATACCATGTCATAGCAAGATATGTCAGGCCTAAAATAGCATCTCTGATAAAGATCTGCAAATACAAATAAAGATATCACCAATTGTTTTACTGGGCACGGACCGACTTGCAGTCCCTTCATTTTCTGCTTGCACAGCTTGCCTGATGTGACCTGATGATTGCTTATATTGGCATCAATTTATTTGCTGACAACCCATTTTGTCTGTTTGAATCACCCATTTTATCAAGCTAATTTTCTGTTGTTGCAATACTGTCTGCTGGTTTATTTATTTTTTTTTTTAAAAAAGGCTGCTCAAATTATTGATGCTTTTCATCCAGGATGTTTTGCAAGTCTCAAGGTATATTTGCTTTTTTTTTTACAGACTAAACTCGTGAGAGACTCAGCAAGTCAAAATTCCATTTGTCCAGAGCTGCACCTCTGCTGGGAGAATATAAAGGTACCCATGGGTGCATTTTAAATGAATTATATCTAGGGATTGGAATCTTTATATAAAATCAAAGCTGTCATTCCTCTCATTTGGTCTAAATTAACGAATAACTGAAATTGAAGCCAAAGTCATGTTGTATGACCTTTTGTTTTCATTCAGAGCAGTCTGATTGACAGCCCATGTGGCAGATGTGGCTGGATATAAAACGCTTTTTGAGATGTGGTCTTGCTCGGAAGGTAGAGATAAAGAAAAATGATTCCTTGCACTGCACGAAGCCCAAAGCTGTCAAACCGTCCTCGTGTGACTGTGTAGGTCTTGGCACTAAGGTCTGTGAAGTGCCTCCCGTGTCTGTGGGTCTCTGGCCCTGGGAAATGCCGGGTCTGGAGAGGAGGAGCCCATGAGCGTTCCCCAAAGGTGACATCTGACCCTTAGTTTTTGCAATTTAGTTGCTCTGTGGGTTGGCTCTGTGACTTGAAAGAAGTGTTGCAGTCTAATAGGTAACTAAAATGTGGCTTTTATTCTAGCAGTCTTACACTTTTTTTAGGACTTGCATAAGGAATCCGGGTGGTAGCAGAGAAGGAGTGAGAAGTAAGCGTTCACAAAAGATAATATGAAGGCCGCAAATCTAAGGATGAAAGAGCTAGAGAGAGCGTCAAAGCTAGTGCGACTATGCAAACTGAAGTTGGACCTTAGTTCATGTGATAGCAACTTTAATGTTTACCAAGAACTTTTTGCACCGATTTCCATACTGCCGAAATGGGGGACTGCTTTGGACCTGTAAGGAAATTACTGTACAATGTTCAGTTGCATTTTCCTTGTTTAGCTTTCATAATAATACTTAGGAGTGAAGTAATTCTTATCTTTGATTTGCTCAGGAATTCAATTTGTGCAATTGCTGAGACCAGGGGAGCAAAAGGGAAGCGAGGGTGGTATTTCAGTGTCCTTTCTGAACTTTCATGTAGGTATAGGTTAGGCTGCTAGTGATGCTTATATTTGGTTATTGTTGAGGTGGATTTTATTTTGTTTGCAGATTCATAGTTTTGGGATTATTTAAAGGTTAAGTATTCATATGGAAACTGTATTACTACTGTGCTATTCCTTGTTTTCCAAAGTGTGTCCATGGGACACATGCCCATGGGGATGATGCTGAGTATCTTCACATATTCATGCCCCATTTTTGGCCATGAGTTCACGGACTGCGTATGCACAGATAGCTCCCATCTGGTCCCTACTTGAAGTCATTTAGATGTAAACAGATAACTGCATTGGGGTCTCAAGATTCAAATTCTTTACTAAGAGGATGAAGGGGATGACAGATATTAGACCAGTTGTTAATGTTTAATTTTGCTTAGATGCCTTTGCAGTGTACTAATGGTAAGAGTTCCAGCAAAGGTCACTATAAATTGAGTGTGTGCTCGGACGAAATAAGCTCTCACATTAGGCAGAATGTAATTGTTGTTTTAACTCCCCTTTTAGAGCTCCTTATTTGACAAAGAGAAAACTAAATATATTAAGAGAATTAATATTGCAAATTGCCTAGAAGCATAGAACCATCACAAATTTTGCTAGAAGAGCAATCACCTAGCTATTTGTACTACTGTAAGAGTTGTCCATAAGCAAAAAAGACATGATTTCCTAGTAGTGTGTGCAGATGATATGAGTTCATTGTTTTCTTCTTTAGTACCCCCCATCTGCCCTGTCTCCCCTATGCCTTCCCCCCTCCCCCCCCCCCAAAGATGGCCTCTCAGTGGAAACAACTATTGTAGGATCATTACTGAGTGTAGAGTACTTGTATCTCCTGGGATTTGGGATAACTTCTTTTAGTTGAGAACAAATCAAAGCTAAGTTATGGGAAATGGTAACAGAAACCCCTTTGCCTGTTCTGCACAATTAGTGCTGCTGTCGCTGCGCTGGAGCACAATGGAATTCACCTTATAGCACTTTCATAGCTCGTGTGCTCTTGTTGGAGAGCGTAGTCAGGAACTGAAACAACATTTAATTGAAAATACTTTTCTCCATCTCCCCTCTGCTCCACATCTCCTTGATATAATCCAAAGAAATCCTAGACAAAAATGCTGGTTTCAGCTCTACTGAGGAAAGAAATTGACGCCCTTGGTTGCTAGTCCATGCAGAGATGTTTTTGTGATACATCTCCGATCACAAACCTTAGTGTATTACAGCAATGTGGCAGTAACTTGAAGCTCCTACTGTCTCACAGATGTGTTTTACGCTTAGCCTAAGGCAAACAACAGCATTTAACCTTTGAGCCTAAGCGCAGTGTGGTCTGAAACGGTGGTGATGTTATTAGGTAGGTAGAAGGAGGTGTCCTGCTACGTTACAACATTCAGAGGTGTGTTCAGTCCTAAGGTATCACTGGTCTCCATTCTCCTTTTCTGGGTTTCGTGTGGTCAGATCCTCTGTGTTTTATGGGACTTGTCCAAGAGTGCCTGAGAGAAAATCAACTGCTTTTCTTAAAACCCATTTAGGTCAAGCCCTGGTGCAACCTAGTTCAAAGATAAGGATGTTTCCACTGTGAGTAAGCACAGTTGTGAAACAGTTGCCAACTTGTGAAGATAAAGACTCAGTCGATGAGGCAGTTTCAACTCCCACTCATACTATTGCCCTGGATGATTGCCTAGTCTCCTTGCTATGATCCAAATCTGTGTTTGGGGATGCCCTGATTTGCATAGTATTGATGTGCTAGACTTTGTAGCTTTAAAGCCTCTATTGCTTGCTGCAGCAGAGACCCTGCTTTTGTTCTGACGTATTATTTTGTTTTGGGTTTAGTTTTATACTAATGGAGGAGACATACTATCTCCAGTTAGTAATTAAGAGTGCGCTGCGAGCCCCCGTTGTTGGTGGGGAGGTTGTGGAAGCAGAAGCTGCCGGAGCATCCCTCCCTGTCATCCGATGGGCTCAGCCATCGCTGCATCCTTTCCGGGGACAAGGCACCATCCCTGTCCATTACCGGCCACCAGCCAGTTTGCTGGCAGGTTCCTGGGGAGGCATGGTGGCGGGGGAGAGGGTCTCCACTCCCTCCAGGCCACGTGCTCCGGTGGGAAAGCTTCTTAAATTGAGCATGTGTGTGCTCCCGTGCTAGTCACAGTCTGATCTTTGATTTGCATATGTGTGTTTGCATGGGGCAAAAATGCGAGAACGCTGGAGAAGTCCTGAATTTTTGGGGTGGGAGTAGTGCTGTTTATTTTTCTGGTTCTTCAAAAATGTTCAAATGCATTAGTTGGAATTTATAGACAAAATATCTCCTGGTTTTAAATCCAGGTAGTAGCTAATTTCTATAATTAAGCTGAGACCACTACAAATTAAATACTGTGAAGGTCCCGGTGAAAGATTGTAAATACAGAGTTAAAAATGATGATGTTAAACCAGTAGCTTAACAGTAGGAAGCAGAAATCAATATACATTAAAATATTATGCTATATGTACCAGGCAGCTATTCACCATATACTGGGAGGTGAGCAGCATTGCTTGGCTAACATGTTACCATGTTGCAGAGTTGCTATGGCAATATCAAACCAATGAATAAACCACATCACAGAGACAGGGAGGTGAGTAAGTGTGAAATTGATTCAGTGGAACACAGGAATATGGGGGAGCCGAATTGGTCAAGATAAAATTTCTGGTAGGAAACTATTTCTTTTCACACTTCCAATATTTTATTATAATGATTTTTTAAAAAATTGAAATCTTATAGGTATTTTTATCCATCATAAACTCTTATGTATTTTTCATCTGATGCTACATGTGTGTTTCAACATGCATAAGGCATTTAAGACATGTATCCATCCGTAATGAATATAGCGAAATATAAAAAAGTACATAATGTTTTTTAAAGAAATAAAAATAATTGGTGGTCATGTAAAATCCAGGTAAGGTAAATTAACTTGAGTATGAGTTCTTTTATCAGCTGGAAGCTAATATTGTAGAAGTTGTATTTGAAAGCATGTTTTCAAATACATCAGGTTTAAACTTGTTCTTTATTTCTAAATGTGCAGTATACAGATATAATTTTGGATAGCACATTGATATAACAAAAGACAGATATCTGTGCTTATAAATGGATTGTACAAATATCGATCATGCTTCATTGCCCTATTTTGTGATTTATGCGACCAGCAGTATTTGGAATGTCTTAGGGAGAAAAGCTTCTTTCCTTCTTTCTTTCCAATAATTTTAAAACATTCTGTGAAAAGAACAATTATACTAAAATGTGCTATCATCAGTATATTTCTGTTACCTAGGGAAAATAAAATACCTATCAGACATGTTTTTAATTAGGATTTCTCTTTTACTAATTCATCTCAGTTCAGTTGGATGATCAAATAGTGATAAAGGTTGTAGTTCTGGGAAAGGTTCTGTTCCAGAGGACTAAAAGGTTAGTTTCTTACATGTGAGTTATAAATGCTACAAATTTATATTTGTTTGTGTAAGACATAAAGAAATCTATTTTTAGAACATTTTTTTTAGGCTGTCTGCTAGTTTTGGGCAGGAAGCATGCTTCTCTGAGGTTCAGTGCTTGTAGTTTGTATGCTATTAATTTGATCTAAATTTGCTGTTTATTTACAGCTTAAAAAAATAAAAATCTGATGTTTTACTGTTCTGTTTCATCTCTCTCTCCCCCGTGAGTGTATTTGTATGTCCAAGCCCTTTTTATTTTATTTGTTCATGAAGAAAAATATTTATGATAACAATGCTAAATTAAACAGCATTAAGTTAAATTTTATTTTATTTTCTAAGATGCCAGAGTGGTCTTATCAAGTACGGGCAATAAAATGAAGAATGTAGTTTGTCTGAAGTACTAGTGTGTCACATAAAAGCCACTGTGCTACTGCTTTGGTTTCTTTAGTTCAAAGCAGAACTGAATAGCTCTATTTATTTACAGGACAGAAACCAATATTTGTTTGCATTTACTCTTTGGCTTAGATTTTAGAGAACAACGTTTGCCAAATTATTGCCAAAGAAGTTGCTGACCGATGCTTTTTATGTTGGGATGGAACAATAAGGTGGACAAACACAGAGCGAGTGTTGGTTGAACACTGAACCTTTTGTGATTTGGAGTTTTAAAGATAGGGAGAAAGCTCTTCTGTGACACAATAACATCTTGAAGTCCTTCAGTTACACTTGTTTCCTACATTTCCCTGCAAGTCTTAAACTCTGACTAAATAATGTTCCTAAACTCGGTTCACATGATGGCGAGCAGCTGCGTCTCAAGAGACGGTTCATTTGTGTTGTTTTCAGATGTGAACAGAATCCCTAAATTAGCTGAGCAAACCTAGATAGATCAAGGTTAAACAGATGCAAAAAGAAATAATCTAAGCCAGGAGCTAGTTTGCGTTGTACGCCATATCTGCACGAAGTGTCTTTCTTCGTTTGTCACTGACCATTTTAGCCATACACAGCGTACGGGACCGGCCCCGCGCCGATACCCAGCAGGGACTTTGCAACGTTGTCACCCGCAAAGCTTCTGCCCCCTGCGTGGTCCAGCCCACCGGTGCGCTCTCCCCCAGCGGCACGGATCGCGAGGCTGGCCTGGATGAGATCAGGCATGCAAGCGAAACAGCGGAAATGTTATCTCTGAGGGAAGGCGGTTTCAGAAGAGGCTCAGCTTTCCACCTCCTGCTTTGGGTTTCTCACTGGTGGTGTACGTGGTGCCGAAGGTGCAGAAAATTTGCTGCTGGTTCGAAAGCAAAGGGACCTCTGTTCCAAGGGGTGTTGGTTTGAAAGCCTGCCTCCCAGGGCCTATCAGCAGAGCTTGGTAAGTGTCCCGCTCTGTGCAAAACTGCACAACCTCTGTGCCGCTGCAGACAGTGGTTCGCTTCCAAAATCTTCAAAAGCAGTTTTTAAAGCCCAAATTCTTAGCGAGACAGGCATGACTAAGAAACAAGCTTGGGGCAGGGAAGGAAGAAGTATCTCTTCAGGAGGCCAGAAGCATGCCCCGGATCAGTGGATTTCTTTTCTCAGCAATGTGTATTACTTCACCTTTAGCTTTTTTATTTCAGCTTTTATTTCCTGTAAAATAAAATTACTTAGGTTAGCTGCCCTGAGTGGGCAAGCCAAGATGGCTTTCTATCCCCATTCACGAGTGGGAAAAACTACGTCAAACTAGCGGTACCTCCTCTTCCTGCCCTCTGAAGCAGCTGGTGACAAGGGTCCATTTTGGCAGAAGTCTGTATTCAGTCTTGTATCATCGTAAGTGCTGTCTAAAGCGACAAGTGCCGTATGCTTCGTCAGCAGCATTAGCGTCGCCTTGCTGGCAGCTCTCAGCGTCGGAGCGGTGCTCAGAGGTGTACCTGTAACAGCACACGCACCGACAGAAGGAGCAGGTTAGGAGAAATGCCTGCAGGCATCCACTCTAGGTAGGCAGTGGGCATAGCCAAATGACACTGGGAATTTTCTCTCTGGACCGCTTCGGGGTGTGTGATGCCCCTGAGTAACTTATCTTCATGCCTGTCCTTCTGATAAAACTCCTGGGGACGGGACTAATGACTGCATGGAAACGAGTGCTGTCTTTACCCCAGCAGCCAACTGCATACACAGTCCAGAAAATCCTGACCCAGCCGAAACCAGGACAAGACTTTGCAAGATTTAACGGGATGGAAGTGGCATTTGAAGTAAATGTCTATTTGCTTTCTTTCATACAGAACTTGGCACTGATGTTGTCTCATCCCGGTCTCTTTTCTTACCCACTCTGCATTTGAGGATGGTCTCGCTCCACATGGGCTGTGTGCCAGCGAGGAGGCACTGGGAGCAGCAGGGAGAGCCCAGCCCCCTCCGCAGCACCCACGGCTTACCTCAGCCCAGGGATGATACGGGGTGGGAGCATGTTCAGTGCGAGTGGAGCCTTATCAAGCACTAATTCCTCTGAATAATACAGCTGTATAAGCCAAAATATTTTCAAAGGGTTGTAACTTCTCTGCATATGTAGTCCTGTGTAATAACAAAACCACATTGTTCTGTGTCATAAGGCGACATCACATTTGCTAAAAGTCCTTACTTATGTACAAGTCATTGTTTCTTATACATTCAGACTGTGTCTTTTCAGTGGGTTTTATTTTTTGGAGGACAGAGAAAGGACGCAAAGATACAGTCTGACCATGAGATATTTTTCATAGAAAGAATACCATCTCTGCCTTTGATTTCAGCCCGTTGACTTCTAGAATTATAACAGTGTGCTGTCACTTTTTAATTACTCTTAGTTATCATCTTCTACCTTCATGTGGCTTTTTATTTTCATGTTTCTTCTTCAGTTTTGGGTCAGGGTTCTCTTACTAAATTCTCAGTCTTTTGTTTCTCTCCCATTTTTGTCGTCTTTTTTTTTTTTTTTTTGTCTTTTTTTTTCCAATCTGGTAGTGTGCTTCTGTGCACATGATATGTGGTCTCCTATAATAACTGCCAGTGCTCACATGTGCCGGTATCCTGTGGCTTAGTTTCCACTGAGACACTGACTTGCTGCTTCTTAAGTTTCTGAGGTAAATTATCCTTGTTCTTTGGTTCCACTTCTTCCTTTCTTAGATACGTGAATTCATCTCTTTAAGAATATTTTAATACAAATTATCTTATTTGAGCATCTCAGCTAAGTTTTTGGTGCTGAGAAGCTTTTTTTGGCTTTACCCAGGTAATGAGTTTTCTGGTATCCACTGAGCAATTCTGGGAGAGTCTTTAGTCACCAATGTCCTTTGTATCTTCTTTGGGGTTGGTGACAGTCTCATCTCAGCCCTTTTGGGACATCTGGCTCCTTCTGGAGCATAAAAGTTGCCTTGGCAGCTTCTCTGTAGGTTTCGGGAACATGTAGCCATTCATTTTGTAAATCACTTATTGCAGCCCTAGGTGCCAGCCACTCTTTCCTGCATAATTGCCAGTGGTTTCTATGGTCTAGCCCCAGTGCACTTTGAGACATCTGGTTTCCTCCATCATTCTTCCATGCATCTGTTTGGTTGAGGTTTTACTTTCAGAAACTTTTCAGACGAACTGCGTTGCCTGCAGTAAATGTCTGTTTCTTGAAGGATCATACTAGCAGTTGATTTAATTAATTGATACAACTGTATTCTGAAAGCTCTTGTACCAATATCTGCCACTTAAATCTATTATTTGGATGTTCCTGCTAAATTGTTATCTTTTTGTACTGCACTTCTGTAAAAAGAATAAAGCAGAAGAGCAGCTCATATGATAGGTTAGGTGGTGGAAAAGAGAGCACAGATATAGCAACAAGTTTGCCTGCTCCCTGGCAGTTTAAAGAGAATCAAAGCAGAGAATCACTGATCTTGTGACTGAATCACAGTTGTGACACTACTTGGTGGTTCTTCTACAGTCCATGATACTCCATGATGCATCCTGCAGACCAGGTTCCCTATCTGTTGAGACCTGAGGATCCACAGGAGTTTTTCGCTCCTAATTTCTGGCCTTGTCTTTTAAGAATCAGTGACCTGAAGACTGTCAGCTCATCTGCTGATAGTTTATGCATTGAGCCGCATTAGTAATGTCTTGAGGGCACTGATTTTCTGACGTTTCAGTACCAGTATTTGTGGCATTTACTGATTCGTTTTAAAAGCATCTTATTTATTTATTTATTTGTTCCTGTGATAGGGAACTTCATGTATTGCAAACAGGAAAGGGGATGGACTCCAGTGGATCAAAAAGCAGAAGATAAATAAATTGATCCCCATGTTCGGTGTTACAATAACCTTGCTTGTTTCATTTAAAAAAACCCAAAAACACTAAAACAAATTTTGCGTCCTTCAGGGGTATCTTGTTATGCATTTGCAATGCCTGTAGTTAGCAGTGAAGCTGAGGTTTTAACTGTCTTCCACTTCTACGTAAATGTTTAGTGTCTGGTTATCTGTGGGAAAGTCATGGTTTCCTTTCAAGGCTGGTGAGAATAGATGCTACAATACCTTCTCCAAGTGTGCACCAACATCTAGGTGGAAAGGTCCCAGAGAGTGCTTCAGCAGGGCGGAAGCTAGTGTTTGACCTGGTTTTCCAGCCTTCCTGACTCTTCACTGAACTGAGCGTTAGGGGATTCTGTGCTCTGGCTGAATGGTGCGGAGGGTGTGACCTGGATTACTTGGCATTAGAAAAATTGCAGGACGTGCTTTTGCCAGATCAGAACTCTTGACTCTAATCCTGTATAAACTTCAACTGCTTTAATTACATGCTGATTACATCGTCCCTTTATCATTTCTATTAACTATAGCAGACTTCACATTTTTAAAGTGCTATGAGGTATTGCCCTTGATCTTAAAACCCTGCCATGTTCCACATAATTGCTTGGCTGAATCTCTCTAGTAAAAATCGTATAGGACTTGAAGACTTCCCTGCAAATTAAGTGTTTGTAGGTGAACATAGTTTTTCCTAGGAGATTCGGGATGTCATATATAGGCCTTAATATTTACAAATATTAAAACTACAGGCTGTGAACATAGCTTTGTCAGCTGAAATGTTTTCTGTGCAATAGATTGGTGAGAAGTTGTCACCACAGAATATGTATATACTTCTTAGACGCATGTACTGATGAGTAAGTTGGTAGTTCTTTTTAATTAGATTCAATATTTTTCTTTGTGGTACTGAGGAGGATTGCTAGGGTTACTTCCCTCTAGCAGAGGAACTTCTGGCTGCTTTCAGTCTGTATAATAATAAGTTATAATAATAATAACCTTAGGTTAATGGAAATGTCCATAGATGTTCATTGACATACGCACTTGACTGCTGGGACAGAAAGTTATGGCTACTTTGAGCATTTAAAATCATTCTGAGCATGTTGTAATTCTTTCAGATGCAGCTGGGCAATATAGTCCATTCCCTGTGCTCCTAAATAGGATTTGGAAACCCACAATCATTTCATAGAAGAGTATTTATGGGAATTATTGATGCTGTTGTTTTTAAAACTGCACAAACTTTTCCAAATCGTATGCATTCTTTCTACCACTTTGGACGTGATCCAGCAATGTGTGCTCACAGCCCAAATCCAACCATCTCCTGGGCTGCATCAACAGAAGGGTGGCCAGCAGGTCGAGGGAGGTGATCCTGCCCCTCTTCTCCGCTCTTGTGAGACCCCACCTGGAGTACTGCGTCCAGCTCTGGGGGCCCCAGCATAAGGAGGATTTAGATTGGACAGGAGGAGGACATTTTGTTCTGATGAGGGTGATGAGACACTGGCACAGGTTGCCCAGAGAAGCTGTGGATGCCCCCTCCCTGGAAGTGTTCAAGGCCAGGCTGGATGGGGCTTTGGGCAACCTGGTCTAGTGGAGGGTGTCCCTGCCCATGGCAGTGGGGTTGGAACTAGATGGTCTTTGAGGTCCCTTCCAAACCAAACCGTTCCACGATTCTATGAGCCCGAGTCCTGACTGTTTTAGCTATGAATACAGCAAAAGAGTTACTTCTAACTATTGTGAAAAATATTTAGAATGTAGTTCAGAAATTGGGACAGCTGAATCAGGTACTATGTAAGTTGATCAGTGCATCTGGGGGGACATGCCTCTCCGAGAAAGTGACAATACAACAGCAGGGCAGCTGCAGAGATCAAGTACCCACTGAGTTTATTCATCAGCACTTTATGTTGATCTGGAGGTATGAGAGGTATAAAGTTACTTTGTAAGATACTTTTTTGTTGTTGTTGATGGTGAAGAATAATATTGTTTTATTCTGTAAAGCATTCTTTATTTATGTGCATTTTTTTAATTCTCACTTGTCCTTTGTTTGATATGTAGGACATTAAGTTCATTTTCTTCTGCACAAACTAGCTGTAGATACAGTGAAAAATCAAAGGATAGGTATTTATAGATAAAGAAGGTGGGAAATCTAGTACTGAAGCTGAAATAATGGGGTAGAACACAATAATTTTATTTTTTTTCCCAAATAGACAAATTGAAAACAATGCCAGTTTTTCTCTCTGAAGACTGAATGGCAAAACACTCAGACTTCTTCCCCCATCTCCCTCTCCCCCCACTAAAAAAAGTTCCCTGTGACACCCCATCCTCCCCAGATCTTATACCCTGGTTTAAATAGGAATTTTGATCAGAACTGAATAAAATATAAGATCCTAATCATATTTACCTACAGCCTTTCCTTTAACCCAGAGGACAGTAAGACTGTGCCTTCTTAAAACGAGAGAATTAATGCTCCTTTTTCACAGAGATGCTGTCAGGAGAAATCTGTTGTGACTTAGAAGTATAGGCTGGCAGCCTGCCCTCTGAGCTCAAGAAGGCATGGCACCATGCCCAGACTCTTTTTCTCAGGGCTTCAACTTTCTTTCACATGGCTGTGCAAAACCAGTCAATACTTTCTCCTAACCTTGGTTCTCCTGCTGAAGACCCATCTGTACTACCTAGAGGGTTCTGTTCTGTTCTTTTCGATTTAGAATTCACTCCTGTTCCTCATTGTCAGCTTTCTTCCTGTAGCCAAAGCATCTTAGCATCTTAACCTTCTTACACAGCCCAACTTTCTTAATTCAGCTCAGCTGTTAGATGGCTTTTCCAACCTCGTAGTACTTTTTGATGAGCCTCAGGTAGGGGGTGGCTAATCCTCTGGTAATTGCTGGAACTGTGGTCTGATTCGCTTTCTTATAAGTTCAGCCATTCTGGAAAAAGTTAAATTATTGGATGCTTTGGTAATGCATGCTATATAAATACCCTGAATCAGATTTTTTTAGATGGGTTCAGTTTGCTATTAAGTGATTGGATTGTCAAAGATTTTCATCATGCTATAAACAGCGACCTTTCAAAAACATGATTATTTTTCTCACTCTAGTAAAAGGAATTAAGCTTTCTTGGGATTCTGTTCCTAATGAAGAAAAAGGATTAGCAGCAAGCAAGGAGGTGACACTAAATAGTTTGCGAGGAAGGGAGAATACTATACTATTGGCATTTTAGAATGATCCAAAGTGAATACTCAGCCTCACAATCAGAAGACAGAGCTTTTAAACGTAACTACTTTAGTTGTATAATGAATATTTTCAAAATAAAACACTGAAAAGACTTTCCAATATTGAAATTTGAAACAGTATTATATCCTTAATCTCTACAGATGGTAACTTTAAAATGAATAAAATATATACTATGTGATATATTAATATGAGCTGTGCTCAGTAATTTAAAGAGGAAAACGTGCAGAAAGCTGATGCCACTTAACGAAAGGTCCAGCGTAGATTCTTAAGCCTGCATCATCAAGACCTGCCTGACAGACACTGCCAGTCCTCAAGTACTTTGTTTTATGTTTTTGCAATATTTGTATGGTGAATCTTGCTATTTCTAGGCAGGACACAAAGGCAGGTGGTACTGCAGCTACCTTCCTTGACAACATTAATGCATCAGGTATCACCTTTTCATTTGAATTTGTTCATCTGGCAAGGGAAATCAAAGAGAATACAGATTGCAGTTCCACTTACAGACTACTACAAACAAGAACTATCTCATGCATGTCACCCTGGGAGAGTTCAACATGAATTTTGACAGGGTTGCGCTAGTAAAGGTCTTGGAGTCATCATCAACAATTCCCTGATATCATCAGCTTACTGTGTAGCGGCACCAGCCAAAAAAGCTGTTAAAATGTTGTGCATCATCAGGAACAGTATTGAGAACAAGACAGAGAATATCTGCTCTATATTTTGCTGTGATGTACAACTTTCGTGTGCCCAAATCTCGACAGTGTGTGCAGGTCAGGTTTCCACATCCCAGG
Organism: Balearica regulorum gibbericeps; assembly: GCF_011004875.1. Taxonomy (NCBI): domain Eukaryota; kingdom Metazoa; phylum Chordata; class Aves; order Gruiformes; family Gruidae; genus Balearica; species Balearica regulorum. The sequence goes on along the minus strand of NC_046184.1, from coordinate 154,876,548 downwards.
AAGGGTAGTAGAGGAACAGAGAGAGGCCACTAAATTGATGAAGTCCTTGAGGACTAGCATTACAGGGATTACTCATTTGGAGTAGAAGACTAGCGGAAAAGATGAGTGAAGTTTTAAAATCGTAGGGGCAGATTATCATTCACCAAATCCTGTAGTTTTGGAACTGTATGACATTTGAAGTTAGGAAGAGATTGGCTTTAAACATGAAAATACTTTCTAACAGAGTTACAAATTTGGATTTTTTTGCCATAGGAACTTGTGAATGCAGATATTATAAATTTTAAATTTTTTTTTAAAAAAGACAAATTCATGGGCAGTAGGTCCATAGACAGATATTAAAGGGAATAGACAAAAGTACACTCTAGCATCCCTAGTTCTGTGATAGTCAATGCAAGAGATTATTTAAGGAATAACCTGAAGTGAGTAGGAGAAGGGAAGGTGGGAAGCCTTGGCTCATGCTCTCTCCCTAAGTGACTACTCCAATTGTCAGCGGCAGAGACAAAATCTTGTGCTAGGTGTTTTAGTGGTCTGAATGGGGGTTTTGGGGTTTTTTTTTTGGTCCTTGCTCACGGTGATCACAAGGGTTTTCTGATAGACTTTGTTTGGATGAAAAGAAAAGGCTTGAAACCAAAATGCTGCTGAGAGAATATGATAAGACAAAGTGATCTTCCTTTTGGCTGCCTAGGAAGAATCCAAGCCCAATTCTAGATGCTTCCTATGGTGCTAACCTGCTTCGGTGGTTGATAAGAGAAGCTTGGTAAATTCAGAACTTCCCAATTGCTGCAGAGGGCTGACATTCGTTACAGGCATTTGGGAAGCGTTCACAGGCCACATGAGCGTTTGATGTTCTGGATATCCTAAAACTTTTCAATTTAACTCATACCTTTATTGATTCACAAAACCAAATCATGAACAACCGATACCACTATTGGCCAAAATAGCCATTGCCTTTTGTAGTGAAACATTGCCCTTTCACTTAGAAACTTACTGTATTCCAGACACTGAAGAAACTCACCTTAGATTCACAGGTTGTAGCCTGTATAATGTCCTCATAATATCAAACCTTCCATTCCTGAGCAAGTTCACAGGGAGCAAGTTAGACAAAGAAAAATGTATTTATCTCCTAGAAGTTAAGGGGGCATGTCGTCTGAAGTGATTGAATTGCTGTAGTATAAAAAGACACCATCAGCCAAAAGAACTGTATGTGTTTGGAGGCTTTGTAAATGCAAAGTAAAATGCAATGGAAGCCAGCGTGAAGGGCTGAAACCTTGCACATACAGGTGACAGGCATCAGGTTATAGTACTTTATTTAATAATTTTGATCATGTGTTCATGCCAGAATATGCTAGATTTCCACCACACTAAAACTGCTTGTAAGATAAATTTATTGGTTTTGGGGTCTTTGATGTTTTTTCGTTTGTTTGTTAGGGGTGTGGGGTTTTGGTTTGGTTTGGTTTTCTAAGTACTAAAGGCAGCTACCTCTTTCTTATAGTGAATCGTGGTATGGCAATTCACACAATTGACCATGAGATGTCTATTTTTCACCTGCGTCTATGAGAGTATGAGGACCTAAACAAATTCCTAGTTAATGGTCAACATAGAATCATAGAATGGTTTGGGTTGGAAGGGACCTTTAAGATCATCTCGTTCCAACCCCCCTGCTGTGGGCAGGGACACCCTCCACTAGACCAGATTGCCCAAAGCCCCATCAAACCTGGTCTTAAACACTTCCAGGGATGGGGCCTCCACAACCTCTCTGGGCAACCTGTTCCAGTACCTCACCGCTCTAACAGTAAAGAATTTCTTTCTAACGTCTAATCTAAATCGACCCTCCTTCAGCTTGAACCCATTACCCCTTGTCCTGTCACTACACTCCCTGATAAACAGTCCCTCACCAGCTTTCCTGTAGGCCCCTTCAGGTACTGGAAGGCCACAATTAGATCTCCCCAGAGCCTTCTTTTCTCCAGGCTGAACAACCCCAACTCTCTCAGCCTGTCCTCATAGGAGAGGTGCTCCAGCCCTTTGATCAGCTTCATGGCCCTCCTCTGGACTCGCTCCAACAGCTCCATGTCTCTCCTGTATGGGGCCCCCAGAGCTGGATGCAGTACTCCAGGTAGGGTCTCACAACAGTGGAGTAGAGGGGCAGGATCACCTCCCTTGACCTGCTGGTCACGCCTCTTTTGATGCAGCCTAGGATATGGTTGGCTTTCTGGGCTGCAAGCGCACACTGCTGGCTCATGTTGAGCTTCTCATCAATCAATACCCCCAAGCCCTTCTCCTTGGGGCTGCTTTCAATCCATTCCTCGCCCAGCCTATAGTTGTGCTTGGGATTGCACCGACCCACATGCAGGACCTTTTACTTGGCCTTGTTGAACTTCATGCAGTTTGCACAGGCCCACCTCTCCAGCCTGTCAAGGTCCCTCTGGATGGCATCCCTTCCCTCCAGCGTGTCGACCACACCACACAGCTAGGTGTCATCGGCAAAGTGGCTGAGGGTGCACTCGATCCCACTGTCCATGTCGCTGACAAAGATGTTGAACAGTGCTGGTTCCAGTACCGACCCCTGAGGAACGCCACTTGTCACAGTTCTCCACTTGGACATTGAGCCTTTGACCACAACTCTTTGAGTGTGGCCATCCAGCCAATTCCTTATCCACCAAATGGTCCATCCATCGAATCCCTGTCTCTCCAATTTAGAGACAAGGATGTCATGCGGGACAGTGTCAAATGCCTTGCACAAGTCCAGGCAGATGATGTCAGTTGCCTTTCCCTTATCCACCAACGCTGTAACCCCATCATAGAAGGCCACCAAGTTTGTCAGGCACGATTTGCCCCTAGTGAAGCCGTGTTGGCTGCCACCAGTCCACCCCTTGTTTTCCATGTGCCTGAGCATAGTCTCCAGGAGGATCTGCTCCATAATCTTGCCAGGCACGGAGGTGAGACTGACCGGTCTGTAGTTCCCTGGGTCTTCCTTTTTTCCCTTCTTAAAAATGGGGGTTATGTTCCCCCTTTTCCAGTCAGCGGGAACTTTGCCAGACTGCCAGGACTTTTCAAATATGATGGAGAGTGGCCTGGTCACTACATCCTCCAGTTCCCTCAGGACCCGTGGATGCATCTCATCAGGTCCCATGAACTTGTGCACCTTCAGGTTCCTTAGATATTCTCGAACCTGATCTTCTCCTACAGTGGGCGGTTCTGCATTCTCCCAGTCCCTGCCTTCTGCGACCTGGGCAGTGTGGCTCAAGGATTTGCCAGTGAAGACTGAGGCAAAGAAGTCATCGAGTACCTCAGCATTCTCCATATCCTGGGTCACCAGGTCACCTGTTTCATTCTGGAGGGAATCCACGTTTTCCCTTGTCCTCCTTTGCTCACTAACATACCTGTAGAAGCTTTTCTTGTTGTCCTTGACATCCCTGGCCAGACTAATTTCTATCAGGGCTTTGACTTTCCTAACCTGATCCCTGGCTGCTCAGAGAGTTTCTCTGTATTCTTCCCAGGCTACCTGCCCTTGCTTCCACCCTCTGTAGACTTCCTTTTTTTGTCTGACTTTGCCCAGGAGCTCCTTGTTCATCCACGGGGGCCTCTTGGTGTTTTTGCCTGACTTCCTCTTTGTTGGGATGCATCGCTCCTGAGCTTGGAGGAGGTGACCCTTGACTATTAGCCAGCTGTCTTGGGCCCCTCCTCCATCCTTCCCTGGAAGGGAACATAGAATGAGCAGCTGCAAAGTCCTGCAGCTGTGGAGCTACTTAGGAAACGTTTGTCCCATAGATGCTTTTTAGTGGTTATCTGACAGCACGGACTTCAGCAACACGAAACTAAACAAGGGTTCTTTGCCCTACGTGATATGACACTCATTTGCTTGGTTGAATTATTGATAAAAATCATTTCATAAATGGAGGACAATTGTTTGAAACTAAATACACATGGGTAGGAGGAAAAAAAGGGATTTTGCAGCATTTTCATTCATGTCGTATTCCTTCATGTGGAAGACATATCTCCAGAAATGTGACAGTATGGATGGCTGAAGTATATACCTTCATTAAAATAAGCTGTTACAAATGTCTCAGACCAGCACCTACCCTCTCTGGTTCACAGAGATTTCTGCAACCGTCTTAGGATATTCATACTAAGGTTCCTTCCTGGTTTGGATTCAGGCCATCCAAGAGACTATTTAAGCCTTTAAGATGAAGATGATAACTGTGTGTTTCTGCTATGTAACATAACTTTGTTCAATACATTTGAAATCTGGTGTCAACAAAGCTTGTCTTCATGGGAGACAGAGCTTGTGGGGTGATGTGAAGTACCCAGGGATGTGAAAGCCTTCACAAACTAGCAATCATCTTTATTAATTCATGTTTGTGAGTTCCTGTACAGCATAAAATGCTGAGTATACTCAAGAACCAGCCATGCCTCCTCTTCACTCACTTGAAAAGAAGCAGATTGTTGAGATTGCTGTTGTTTTCTTTGTATCACTAAGGCAATTTCCTTATTACTGCCTTCTTTCTATATTCTTCTTGCACACAGTTCCGTTATGACATAGTTGTATCCAATATCTGCATATTTTCCCAATGTGATCATTTGAGTCTATTGAGATCTGTTTTTTACTTCCGAGTTTTTATGAAAGACAATAAATATATTTTAAAAAACCTAAATAAATACCGATTTTACTTGTGGGACATAGAACTGTAATTTTATCCCTCACAATTTCATTTTGCTTGCTCTTTTGGGACCTGTTTCAAGATATTAACCATCCACTTGGGTTGCATGCATAGTAAAAGAATAAGATCTCTATTATCCACTGAACAGTGAGATTACAACTTTATCTATCTACCTGCTTTAAACCATGTGCAGAGCTAATTTTGATGCTGACACTATTCACTTACAGCATTGCTATCTCATTACGGAAAGACTAATGGGATGTAAAGAACTCTTTGCTTGTTTTGTTGGAGTTTTGTATAACGTGATCGTTTTCTAACTTTCCTGTGTCTTTTATTCACCAATAAATTATTACTTTGTTGCTGTAGAGAAACAGAATCCTCATTCCTGAGTTGAAAAGGACGGTTTAAAACTGTGCTTCATTCTGTATTTGTGTTGTTTTTTGTTTAACTTGTTTAAAATAAAAGAAAGTATGAGAGGAAAGGCATGAACAAAACTGACAGCACACCATGCTCATGTGAAGAAAGAGCTGAGAATGAAACCGAATTGTCACTTAAGAAAAGGCTACTTTTGAACACCAAAGTTGCCGTGCCAAACAACAGGGTGGTGTTAGTGCAACGCAGTGGGCCATGGCTGCGGTTCTCGTAGGAAAGTGGGAGAAGGAGAGATGTGTAAATCTAGTAAGCTGCTGTGTTCAGTGAGGACTAAATCAATGTAACTGAGGGAAAAATAAGGCTCATTTCAGGATTGGCATGAGTAGTTTTCACCACAGTCTGCTTCGAGTTATATTCAGATCTCATCGCTATGCGTGTATCTCAGTGGGGAGAAGGAGGAGATCCTGCAGTGCCTTGTGTGGAAGCTTGAAAGGGAAAGATGAATATTTACGAGATTGTAGGGAAAAGGAGTTGACTGAGACTGACTTATGGCTGCGTTTTCTCCTGACTTTACCCCTTTGTGCTAAGCGAACTTTACCACAGGTTTTCCAAGATTGGGGTCAAGCTGGTGGCCAAAGGAAGCACTGGAAGCTTGGCAGCCCCTGGCTCCAGGCCTTGGTCTCCCCTGCCCTGGTGTGCACAGGCTGCGCACAGCCGGCGGCGTCCCCTGCATATGTGCTCCCACCAGTGAAACCAGATGGCAATGGGCAACTGTTCCTGCTCCCAGCCTGACATACCTGCTGTCAGTGCATTTCACCGAAGTTCGGTGCCATCATTCCTCTTTTTGCCTTTCACCTGCGTAAAATCTGTTTGCTCCTGCGTCCTGGAAGTGGATTTTATCCTGCAAAACAGGAAAATGACTGCATGTGCTCCTGCAGTTCTTACAGTTTAGGATTGCTTTCCCAGTGCTCACTGCCAAAATGCCAACCGAAAGGCACGTAGCCAGTTGTTCACTGAAGTCTGTCAAGATGGTCTAGACCGGTTTTGTGACTTTTTTGCAAAATCTTTATAAAACAGCCCCACTTCAACAGCAACCCCTGCAGTTATGTTGGCAGAGGGTATAAGGATGAAGATCTGGGAAAGCAGCGGTGGAAGCTGGGGGAGGATGCCCGCACAGTCCAGTAAAGGTACCAGCAGAACAAATCCCAGATTTTCCGTGCACAGATTGTCATAACGCATATAGTGTCCATACTGTTTTCCAACCACCTATTAATTTGTTATCTTTACTTTGTGCTGACACTTTAAAGGTAATAAAGAATGGCTGCCTCCTTTTAGACAGCTGTGTACATATCTGGTGCTAGGCAAGTAATGGAAATCATAACCACCTGGCCCTAGGGCCATTAGCTGAGCTGTGCAGTTTCATATAAAGTTTGGGAAAATACTTGGTGTGTGTTAAAAGTAGATTTTAAATCTTTATCATCTGTTTTCTGCAAAACATAAAATCTTAGAAGCAGCCAATACTATCTTTCCTTTATCTAGCCTCTATCTGTCTGAAGGAAGAGCTGTAAGCATATTTAGTGTAAATGATGTAGGCTCAAAAGAAAAGGAATTCTTTTTCAAAATCTGTGTGTTTATTGTTCTTCATCTCTTATCAATTTAGTGATTATAAATTAGAAACATTGTGCAACTGCAGCACTGTTACTAGAGGAGGGACAGTGAAGGATTTGTGATTTTTTGTTGGTTGGTTTGAGGCCTCTTCCTGCACTTCCAGAAGTTGATATGAAATCATAGGTTTCAGTGCTTACAAGGTGGCCAAATCCTTGCTCTGTAATTTAGCATGGTGTATTCCTAGTCTTAAACAGATGAATCTAATTTCTTCATCAAGCGGGAGCCTTAAATTAATAGAATTCCAGTATAAAATTCAGCGTAGGTCAAGTGCTCCGACTTGCCTGTTATTCTTTCTGTTTTAAACCTCTGAACTCCTTACCTCAGTTACAACAATATGGCAATTTCTTAAATGAGATTTCTGTCACTTTTTTTATGTTGTTCATCTGAATTTCTAGTTTCTGTCTTGTAGAAATAACTGATATTTGGAGACAAACATGGTTAAAAGTGACATAGATTTACTTCAGAAAATTATCATCATGACTCAAAGGACCCAGAGTACTTCACTCTAGAAAAATCTTTCCATTCTGAAAAATGTGATATACATATGTTTTTTAAGTAGGCACTCAGCATGGCACTTAAATTGCAAATCATATATTTCTTGAGTTTGTCATCTTTATTATAACTTCATTGAGATGAGAATTTCTGTTGGTAACAGCTCCAAAAAATCATTAAATCTTTTTGATACAAATGTTATTGTATTGAGTTATTTTGGAATTGAAAAGGTTATTAGATTAAATTGAATAGCTGGATAGGTTCATATTGTTCAATTTTTCAGGTGCACTGTACATTTCCTAGCTTGTTGGCCTGTGCTTACTGATCTATTTTACACAGCCATGTAAGAAAAGAAAGCATCAATTTTGAAAATACTTTAATTTTTATCAGGACATTTAAATATAGACATCCAACAGAGTTTGTGTATGTGTCCACATGTGTGGAAGAACTGCTGTGTGGAATACAGCCTGAGACCTGCTAGGTGCTGCTCCTCTCTCCAGCAATGCTATGAAGCTGATACTTAAGAAGGAAATATAAAAACAGGGCATGTGTAAAGTGATTATTTTTCTTTTCTAGGGCTCCATCCAGGTCATAGTACCAGGATACCTAAAAGCTATTGATAGACATATTTCTTTAATTCCTCATAGGCATATTTCGTTAATCCCATTTATTTTTAGCATGCACAAAATCCTATGTGCAAAAGTTCCAAAATTTAATGATGTACTATGAAAAAAAAAAAACAGTTTTATTGTAAACTTCCTGTCTGATACTTCAGGGCACTGCTTTTATTTTTTTATATATATATAATGATAAACAGTACAAATATTGTCCTATTTACTGGTATTTCCATATTCATGGCGTCTGTCTCAAAATAAGCATCTCACCCTATTTTATTCTATCTCAGTATTGAAGTTGCCTTGTGGTTGGACTATATGTACTTTTTCTTTACTTTCTGTAGTTATGCTATGTTTGTGTGGTTGGAGTGATCTAAGCTACATAGAGTATACAAGATGTGAACATATTCCGGATTTATGGAGTGTGTACTAATAAAAACCACAATAATAAAGTGCCTTAAATGTAGTACAGAATATTAAGTTGAAATATTAGCATAAAATAAAGACTTAGGTACAAGAGCCTAAACAGGGATGAGTAAAGCTCCAGTCCTGTGATTATGCCCACACAGTCTCCCCAACAAGGCCTTTGAAGTTCTTAGTCAATGGATGGCAGAACCTGGACCCAATTACTCTAGAGACCAAAGTGAGTTATGGCTTTTGAGTCTGTTGTATATCTGAGTCTGGCCAGATCTAAGACTAGACTTATGGAAACATTTAGTAGTCTCGGATTTGATATTGTCATGTGAGTCTATTTCAAAATGAATGAGAGTATTGCATTAGGTGTATAATTCATGTTAGGTTTGTCATGCTTTAGATTTTTTTAAATGTATGTGTTACAAACTGGGTTTCCCAAGCAGCTGTGGCCACCTTGTGGATCCTGCAAAAGAAAACTATATTTTTTATTATAAGTGAGTAACTAGGACAGTTTTGATAGCTAAAAACCTATTCTTACTGTGTTACTGGTCCTGATTAATAACTTTCAGTCAACACTTCTTTTTTCTTAAAAATGCGTTATTGTTAGTAGATGTAGTAGCAGTACTAGTGCTACTACTTCTGCCACTAAAACCGTGAAATATCTACTTTCCATTATAAAGTTACCTTTTTCTTTTCTTTTTTTTTTTTTTTTTCATAAAAAGATTCTTGAAATTGGTAAAGTTTTGCTGGGAAGGGGGAGAAAAAAAGAATTTCAGTCATGCTGTAGGTCTTTCTTGGAACTGTGGTTCTTTAATAGCTCTTTCACTTCTTAAAAAATATATTTCTGGGAAAGAACACAGTGAAGGTGTGGTGAGTTGACCTTGTCTGGTTGCCAGATGCCCACCTAGCCACTCTCTCACTTGCCTTCTTCAACAAAACGGGGAGAAAATAGGACTAAAAGGCTTGTGAGTCCAGATAAGGACAGGGGAGATCAGAGGAAATCACTTACCAGTTACCATCATGGGCAAAACAGACCATGATACTACCCCATCAGACCCCTGCACTGCCAGCACCTTGCTGTGTAAATCTAACACAGAAGGAGGAAGAGGTCTAAAATAAAACATAGAGCTGACATGATGTATTGGTTTTGCATGGCAAGGTTTTGGTAGGGAGGGGCTACAGGGGTGGCTTCTGTGAGAAGCTGCTAGAAGCTTCCCCTGTGTCTGACAGAGCCAATGCCAGCCGGCTCCAAGACGGACCCGCCGCTGGCCAAGGCCGAGCCCATCAGCGATGGTGGTAGCACCTCTGGGGTAAGAGAGTTAAGAAGGGGGGGGAAGAATCCCTGCTACACAACAGCAGTAACCAGGAGAGAGGAGTGAGAATATGTGAGAGGAACACATCAAAGTCAGTGAAGAATGAGGGGAGGAGGTGCTCCACGCATCAGAGCAGAGATTCCCATGGAGCCCCTGGAGAAGAGCATGGTGAGGCAGTCTGTCCCCCTGCAGCCCATGGAGGTCTGCGGTGGAACAGATATCCACCTGCAGCCTGTGGAGGACCCTATGCTGGAGCAGGTGGATGCAACCAAAGGAGGCTGTGACCCCATAGGAAGCCCATGCTGGAGCAGGTTTGCTGGCAGGACTTGTGACCCCGTGGGGGACCCACGCTGGAGCAGTCTGCTCCAGAAGGTCTGCACCCTGTGGAAGGGACCCACGCTGGAGCAGTTGGTGAAGAACTGCATCCTGTGGGAAGGACTCACATTGGAGAAGTTGGTGGAGGGCTGTCTCCTGTGGGAGGGACCCCACGCTGGAGCAGGGGCAGAGTGTGAGGCATCCTCTCCCTGAGGAGGAAGGAGCAACAGAGACAATGTGTGATGAACTGACCCCAACCCCTATTCCCCTGTCTCCCTGTGCTGCTGGGGGAGAGGAGGGAGAGAAATCGGCAGTGAAGTTCAGCCTGGGAAGAAGGGAGGGGTGGGAGGAAGGTGTTTTTAAGATTTGGGTTTATTTCTCATTACTCGACTCTGATGTGATTGGTAATAAATTAAATTAATTTTCCTGAGTTGAATCTGTTTTGCCCATGACAGTAATTGGTGAGTGGTCTCTCCCTGTCCTCATCTCGACCCACGAGCTTTTCATTATGTTTTCTTTCCCCCGTCCAGCTAAGGAGGGCAGCGATAGAGTGGCTTTGGTGGGCACCTGGCCTCCAGCCAGGGTCAACCCACCACACATGAAAACAAATAGTTACCCATTAGCATATAAAGGCTTGAAATTAAAAGATTTCCAAATTCAGTTGGTTGAAAGCTGGTATTGCTAGTCAGTGAAAAAACTCTGATTGTATTCTAGAGAGTCCATGCATAAGAAATATACTTTTTTGTCACCCTAGATCAAATTTGGAAATGCTGATGTGCAAAAGTTTGGTTTACTTTGAAAGCACATACCCTACGGAGATTCCACGTGGTTACAATCTTTTTCCCAGAGCCAGGATAAGAGCATCCCTGGAGAGGGTCTGCTCTGTGCCCCACTTCTGAGCCAAGGAGCCTGGGGGGGTCCTGAGCAGAGACTCTCCACTCAGAAATCTGAATGTGTATCAGAAAGTATATAGGTCCTTAAGGAGAACAGTTCTGTGGGAAAATGAAACACAAATGGTAGCTTTTAACAACTAATTAAAAAAACTGAAACAAAGGAACTTGTGCCATAGAAGTAGGGAGAAGAAAGTCCTTCAGAAGACAAGGACACAGCGGATCCTGTAGTGAAGGCTGTTCCTCTGAATAGGAGGAAGAGGACTCCTGCCTGTGAAGGAGGACAGAGGTCTTCTGTTGTTGCTGACTGGTTTCCCTGTTTGGTCTTGACTTGACATCTGCTTGACTGGGTGTAGCAGGTTGCTTACTGAGTCAGTTCAACTCAGCGAATGAGTGGTTAGCGAACTGGTCCTAGCCCCCACCCTCAAGGCAAAAAACACAAGTTTTCTACGGTATAGGTTTAATGTGTTGAATCGCTTCAGTGAGAGATCAGCAAGCACCTGAGCTGGTCCAAGAGAGGAGGTGATGTTATGTTGCTGGGATAGGGAACAGGGAGTGTGAAAAGTGGGGGCAAATGAGGCAAAGCAGGATATTCCAGTTCCAGCGTTAGCCTCCTTGGCATGTCCGCTCTGTTGCAGCATTTAACTTTACCCTGTGAACGGCACCAGCACGCGTGAAACTCGTTGGCCTGGTTAATGGAGCCTCAAGTGGCTCAGGCTTTGCAGCCAGAACAGGTTCCTCATGGTGTGCAGGGCTCCTGGAGCTGTCAGACCTCTGAACACCCACAGTCAAGGTAATGAAAAGCTTCAGGATCTCTGGCACTGGTGCAGGTTACATAGCAGGGATGTCCAAAGTCCCTGCTCATGGCTAGCTACCCAAACTTCGGGGATGTTGGTTCTCCAGGCTTCCAGCCCCCTGCTGGGAACTCAGGCAAGATTTCACTTCAGTTTTTTGAAAGCTAATTCCAAGCTGATTTATTAAATCAGATTAGATCCAGCCTATGGCTATTTTCAGTGTGACTCTTGTTTTGCTAGAGAATTTCTGAGTGACTCTGATTCTAACCATAAACGTGAATATTCATAAAGTCATTCTGAAGTGGCTGCTAGACTGGAATAGTGGGGTGAAAAAGAGTTTCAGGATGTAATTTGAAATGATTATAAAGCCTGTTATCTAAAAGAAATTGGACAAGGTGACACAGGTATCATATATCTTAATTTCCTGTGTGATGTACTTCTCTCAAGGTTGCACTGCAGCGATGCGCTGTTATCGTATCACACTGTAGTAATGGAGAGCTGTGCCTTGGTAAGGCCAGACAGATATAAAACAACTCATCAGCAAGGCAAATAGGATGCTACATTAGGGATATACCAGGAGAAACATTCAGGGTTTGGGTTTTGTTTTTTATTAAACTTGTGGTGTACTTGAAAATAAAATCCAGCCCCAACCATTTTTTGTTCATTTCTTCTTTTTTTCATTATCTGCAATCTTATGTTATAAATCCTGTATATTTTTGCTGTTTCTTCATTTAATTTCTCTATGTCCTGCTCTTGTTAATTTAGATGATTACTAATTTCAAATGCACTTGTGGTCTAGAGGCTTTTCTATCTGTAACTGCAAAGCTGCTTTTTTTTTTTTAATCAAAAGAACCTTTTTTCACTGCATTTCACTCATGAGTTCATCAGCCATAACTGCTTCACATTGTATTACAACTCTCCTAGAAGATGGTTTTACTGATTTTCAGATCTCTGAGATTCTTCTCCTTAGCCAACATGTTAAAAAGTTCTTAATTGGGCAGCTTTAATAGGTTATTTTATTATGCATTATTATACTTCATAAACCTTTTTTTCTCTTCCTAGGTTTTGCTTCTGAATTCTATTTGACTGAATAAAATGGCTTTTTTTCCCCTTATATTTCCATTAAATTACTTCATTCATGAAATATAAATCAGGCTTACATATTTTTCTTGAGTCTCAATTCCAGGGAAGAGCTCAAGATGCAATATGATGGCTCAGAAAGCATATTTGTAAGTTGGTGTCACACTAGAAAGAGAGCCCATGTATCGAACTGACAATATATAAAAGGCACTATTCCATGCAAATGCCTTTCTCAAAACTTCTTGAATTTCAGTAAGAACTTTAATTAAAAAAAAAAAACCAAAACAAAGCTTGATGATTTTTGATAAATGTGCACTATCCTAAAGATTTTTTAAAAAGGTTGAAAAGTTAACCATACAAACACACCTAGATCCAGTTCTGCTGAATCCAGCAGACATCATTTGTGTTAGGTTAATTGAATTTAAATATGTATCATAAAAGCAGCATTATCAGTAGAAACTCATGTGGTGAATTCCTTCTGATGGGTACCTACCTTCTGGTGGATGAGACGCTTATGTGAAGCATTTAAGATGTGCACAAACCTCCATTAATACTGAGAGAGTTTTCTGGTACAATTTGACCTTTAAGAAAGTTTGTTATAAATGCAGTGGCAAGCAGCTAACAGTGTTAGGAAGAACATTTAAAGAATGGTGTGAGATAGTATTCATAAATAATATTGCAATCTGCTTCACGAACAATCTATCATTTGTGTGTTTTTGTTCCCAGTGTTTAACATTGTGGGCGTTTTCTGCCGCTTGCTCATTGTACTTTAATATTATGCCAAGTTTCTTTCTTAGTAGTAGTGGTGTGTTTCAAACAACTTCCCACAGTTTTTACTATGGCGTTACTGTCTTTTATTCAGGAGGTTTTGGGGGTTGGGACCCAGCAGTGGGTACTTGTGGCTTTATTTTTATCTCTAGAGCACTAACTATGAGCAGGAGCATAAAAAAGTTGGCAATTAAGTGGAAGAGCTCAAAACAGTCTGCTGAGGCAGGATATATGCTAGCACAATGCATTTGGAATCACTTTTTTTGGCAGGTAGGAAGTGAGTGGAGTGTATTCTTTCTGTCTTTGCATTGCATGAGTTCAAAGGGAGTTGCTCTGAAGAGGAACCCTTTAGGTGCTACTCAGTAGAGTAAGGCTCAGGAAATGCTGTGAAAATAGCTGGAGATGAGGTGAGTAACAGGGGTAGAGTGAATGCTTGTGCTGCTTTTATTTTTCTTAGACTGATGGCCCCAGCTGGAGCTAAATAGGGGACTAAATAGCTTAGTGCAGTGACAGTGACATACCTGTGTGTCCCCAGAAGAAGCAAGGACAATTATGAGAGGGTAGGGGATAATGATTCTTCTCATTCCTTAGGGCACACTTTGTCTTGCGTGGGTTGTTCAAAATGCAAATTTTTGATGAAAATTATCCACCGAAGTTGTTCTTCAATAGAACTTTCTCAGAAACATTATTAAAATCATCTCTGCAACCCTGTCTACCTCCGAGCACTTCACTCTGAGCTTCCCCTGAAGGTATAACTCCTACCTAAAAGGCTTGTGTAATTATTTCAATTTTGTGCAAGATGACTGAGGTACAGTGAAATGACTTGTCTGAAGCCATGCAGGCAGTTTGTAGCAGAGTGAAGGAATTAGGGAATTTAAGGAGTATATAAACTAGTTGGAACTCACTCTAGGTTATGCATATGCTTATGCCGCACATTGCTGGTAGTCTGTAATTCAGATGCTGGCTAAAGCAGGCTTCTGGAAACAAATCCTGATGCATAAAGCAAAGATGCCAAATTTAGTTTTGGCCAAAACAGGAATTGCAATTAATAGTTAGACCTTTAGATGACGTTTCCTGAAAAAGCAAGCAGTGTGGAAAATAAACTCCCGATACTGATTTTGGTTTAAAAGGGAGCTCTCAAACAAATAGGACGTCGTTTAAAAGCATCAAGATGGCAATTCCTAAGAATGACTGTTTTAAAGGATGCATTCAAATGTAGAGGAGTGCAAAAATGTCCAATTTTTTTCTTTCTATGCTAGCCTTGAGAGAACTCTTTTGCTGAAAGATTTTAAGTCCTTCCTCCAAAAATGCACGCTTTGTTGGGTGTGAGACGAATATCAGCCTGGAAGCAAAGCAGTTTTCTATAAAATTGTCAGTGGAGAGGGAAAAAAATGTAAAATTTTATACATAAACTGCTTAAATTCCTGCCCAGTGAAATGTGGCTCAAGATGAGGCATGAAGCAGTTTGGAAGCTGAGGTGTACTCATGTCATTTCGAGTTCCTTTTCTTTGCAGTAGAATTGTTTGGTGGAAAACAGCATGACAATAATAAGGGTCTCAGACTGTGGAGTCAAATGTTTATCCCTATTTATCACTGTAAAATAACAGAATGGAAGCAGTGAAGCACAATTTCTCAGCTGATTACATCTTTTTTGACAGCTGAAGAGAAAGACGCCTGTGCCATTAGACATTGATGCTGCAGTCTCTAGAAACATGAAGTTTTTTGTGAAAAGCAGAGAAGGGAAAAATAAAAGCTAACTGTGGCTTGGAATCCCAGAAGTTGGCAGATAATCAAAATGATGTTACGCATAATTACAAAACTGGGACTGAAACAACAGCGAGATGCCATTAAGTCATCTTTTTGTCTCAGTGCCCTCTACCTTTGTCTCACCTGGGTACCTTTGCATGTAGCTATCTGCACAAATACTTTAGCAGTGAGGAAAACTGGGGTGGAAGGGAACAAAGGTTGAATGAGGCATGGCTTGTCAAGCTGTTGACATTATGCTTGACCGTACATTCCCACAGTCCTGCTTTCTTAATTGTTTAGGTTAGCGACCTGACCTGGCCAGAATACACTGTCATTCCTTTGTAGGCAGTGTACTTGAGTTTATTCCTCAGGGGAAGGGTTATTGCACACTCAGGTTTTATCCCATTGCATAGTAAGGATGTAGCAGAGGTGCTTACGCAGACCCAAGTGCTGGGACATGCTCCTATATTCTGCAGTTCTGACATAGTCTCTCTGTTTTCCTTGGCAATTTAATCATTCCTTAACATATGGATCTTGTCTGTTGCCTGTGAGTAAGAAAGGAACAGGCAATGGTAACTGTGGAAAAGAGGCACAGACACTAAGACACTTGTTCCTCCTTTGGGTTCTTTCTCTGGAGCAGTAGTGAGAAAGTTTTTCTTGGGAGTTTTGGATGATTGCACAATAGAAACTAACGGGGGGGGCAAGGGGTGAGTTCCACTGTGCACTGTTAAATCAAAGTGGAAGCTCTCAGGAAGAGGGATTTTTAAGTTACTCCCTCCAACTTTCTTTTTAGCTACCCTGTCAAAGTGCTAGGCTGTTTCCTTGCTAATCAGGCTGGGTTATATCCCAGGTCATCAAGTTTACTTGAGCTTTTTTTTGTCAGCAACATTCATGTGCCCCACGTTCTTCTGGCTAGCTAAACTATGCTTCGTCAGTTTAATGATGCCTTGGTTTCGCTATTGCTATTTTGCACTTGTTTTATCAAAATGTCCAGGACTAAGTAAATTTGAGACCCAGACCACGTGTCACCTCCAACAAGCAGTCAATCTTTGTAGCCCATTTTCCAATTATGCAAGGTCAATCTCTATTTTCCCAGTTAAGACAACGCTGTTTTATACTATTTGGATAGCAGGTAAAAAATTTTCTTGTAATTAATTTGTTTCAAGTGGTCATATTCTCTTCTGTTTGCCCAGAGGTCAAACGAGGGCTATGAAGAGCTGTGCCTTTAAAGAGGCTTTTATTACAACTAATTAGGATATGTTATTGTATTGTACAGAGGCTTTTGAGTGCAGGTCAAGTGTAATCGAGGCACTGCATGAAGTTAGGTTCTGTCGGGCTTGCCGTCTCAGAGTAACTATTGGCACAGAAAAAATGATAGTAAATACTCTTTCCTGTCACATGTAGTTTTCTTTTAAGCACCTACAGTAGATATTATAAAATGCAGGTTAAAGCTGTCCATGGGTATTTTCCCGCCATTTGATTATTTCTTTTTAGCTGAGCAGTGCCTTACTTTTTCATTTCATTTTCCCTTTGTATATGACAAATGAATATCACATTCATGAATTTTTCTCAAAGATACCCCAGGATTCTTTCAGTCTTTGTCTGGAGCCAACAGGGAGTGTTTCACTCCTAAGTGTAGCGCTTGGGCTCATACTTTAGAAAGAGGAAAAACAGATTTAAAGATGCTTCCCGTAAGCTTGCCTGATGCCATTTTCCATGGCAATTCATTAGCTGCTAGGAAAATGTAAATGGGCCCTTTGGAGCTATTATTTTGACAGCCTTATGCTGGAATTTGGTCTTAAAAGTGCTACACAATGCAAAGTTATCTTACATGGATGCAGTTTGGCATATTTTAAAGTTTTGTATTTGCTTTTTATGTCAATAATACTTCTAGAAAACTAGCAAAGAAAACAGCCATTGTCATATCTTCCCTCCTTTTTCTTTGTTTTAGATAGCAAACTAAAAAGCTTGGCTTGTTAGTTTGGCTTAAGATGTTCACTCCGTCATTGTTATCTAATAAAGTTGCATCTAGGTGATTATTTTTGTATGTAAGCAGATTTTTAAGCTCATAAAAGAGTATTCTTGCTATTTGTAAAACTGTGAACCAGTGATACAGTACATGTGATTTTTTTTACGGCTATATAATCAGAACAACTTTGGAGTAAGACTGTTTCTGCAAAAGTATTTTTGATGAGGGATTTTTTTTTTTTTCCCTAAATCAAAACTCTCATACCTGTTCTATGGTTTTATCTTTCTGTGATGGCATTTCTCAAAGAAAATGTGACTTTGTATATATTTCAGTTACCTTAAAGAGTCAGTTCATCTCCTGGTTCGATGTGATTTTGATTTTTTTTAAATAGACTTCTAATACAGGTATAATTACGTTAGCAGTGCTCTTTGTGCTACAGCTCAGTTTAGAACTCACAGCAGTGTTTTCAAAGCCCAGAAAGCTTTCTTTTCTTTTGGCACGATTGTACAGAAAATAGTATCTTTTCGTTAATGAAAAGTGTTAGAAATGTGCCACAGTGTGACTGTAGAACGCTGTGGAACTGTCACTGGGGCAGTCCGTGGGTCATGCTGGGTTTCTTTGTTTTATTTTATTTTGAATTCTCTTTTCTTTTGAGTACTCTCTGACTTTGATCCATTGTATTTTTTTTAAACAAGATCCAGGCCCTAGACTCTTTCAAGCCAAGCCAGGAAAGTGGTTCCCAACGGGAATATTTGTGTTCTGTTTAAACCTACTCACCCAGAACACAGTGAGCAGGTCACTTCTAGTCCAATGTTTCTTTCAGAGTGCTGAGAAGTTCATAGTAGGCTCATATCAGTGCTTCAACATTGTCTTAAAAAAACCCAACAAACCCAAAATAAAAAACCCCTGCAAACCCATAATGTATTTTTAAATGCATGAGCATTTGTTAGAGAAGGAAGAACTATTGAAGCTTGCCATTCTCAAACAGCTCCATTCTGATTAGAGTCGTACTTTGCTGCTAAAATTGTATTTAAGAAGAAATTGCTCAGCTTGGTTGCCTAGCGTATGTGTTTCTTTCCTGCCAAGGACTTCTGCCACACATGACTTATAAGCTGTTAATGTCATATTTGATCTTGTCAGGAGACAATTTTGCTAATTTAGGGAGTTTTCCACAGTGAGGAAAAAAGCAAAGCACTGATTTTTGCTCACCTTTTCTACTCACTGTCCCTTCAACGTTACTGTTTGCTGTCCATGATGTAAAAAAACTTAGTAGGTTTAAAAGATATTCCTGGAAGTCCTGAAGCACTGTGTGGTTATTTTCTACTTCATTTCCAGAATAACCATTCAGACCCTTAGGAGTGGCAATCAGCCCCCGAGGTCTGCTTTCCCTGTGCAGGAGATGGTGCAGAGCTGGGTGAGGGACGGAGCCGAGCCAGGGGTGCCAGGCTGCTCAGCGGAGAGCAACGGGGTGCTGGGCACCGGCTTTTGGAGCGGGGGCTGGAAGCGAGTGAATTGTGTGAGGTTAGCTTCTGGGGAGCGGTGGGCTGCGGTGATGCCAGTGCAGGTGCCAAGGCAGCTGATGATGTTGTGGGGACCTAAAGCCCCCTTAGCAATCTTCTTGCATCCGTACGTAGTCAGGCAGAAAGCATTTGGATGAGTCTCATGAAAAAGACGAGCGCTGAGAGGCCTGAAGTCACTTTTACACGCATTTGGGTATTTGTGCCATCGAATTCAGAATCAGTTAGTGTGGTGGGTTGACCCTGGCTGGGGGCCAGGTGCCCACCAGAGCCGCTCTATCACTCCCCTCCTTCACCAGACAGGGGAGAAAAAGTACAATGAAAAAGCTTGTGGGTCGAGATAAGGACAGGGAGAGATCATTCACTAATTATCGTCACGAGCAAAACAGACTGAACTTAGAGAGGGAATTCATCTAATTTATTACTATGCAAAACAGAGTAGAGGAATGAGAAATAAAACCAAATCTTAAAACACCTCCCCCCACCCCTCCCATGTTCCCGGGCTCAACTTCACTCCCGGCTTCAACCTCCTTCCCCTGTCAGCGGCACAGGGGGATGGGGAGTGGGGGTTACGGTCAGTTCATCACACGGTGTTTCTGCCGCTTCTTCATCCTCAGGGGGAGGACTCCTCTCATCGTTCCCCTGGTCCAACATGGAGTCTCTCCCACGGGCTACAGTCCTTCACAAACTGCTCCAGCGTGGGTCTCTCCCACAGGGTGCAGACCTTCAGGAGCAAACTGCTCCAGCGTGGGTCCCCCATGGGGTCACAAGTCCTGCCAGCAAACCTGCTCTGGCGTGGGCTCCTCTCTCCACGGGTCCACAAGTGCTGCCAGGAGCTTGCTGCAGCGTTGGCTTCCCACGGGGCCACAGCCTCCTTCAGGTGCCTCCACCTGCTCCGGCGTGGGGTCCTCCACGGGCTGCAGGTGGAATCTCTACACCCCCTCATCCTTCCTCCATGGGCTGCAGGGGGACAGCCTGCCTCACCATGGTCTTCACCACGGGCTGCAGGGGGATCTCTGCTCCGGCGCCTGGAGCACCTCCTGCCCCTCCTTCTGCACTGACCTGGGTGTCTGCAGAGTTTCTCACATCTTCTCACTCCTCTCTCTGGCTGCAAAAGCTCTCCCTAGGTTGTTTTTTTTCTTCTTAAATATGTTATCACAGAGGCGCTGATTGGCTTGGCCTTGGCCAGCGGCAGGTCCATCTTGGAGCTGGCTGGCATTGGCTCTGTCAGACACAGGGGAAGCTTCTAGCAGCTTCTCACAGAAGCCGCCCCTGTAGCCACCCCCCCCCCCCCCCCGCTACCAAAACCTTGCCACGCAAACCCAACACAGGTATTGGTACGAACCCAATTCTTCCCTCCATTGACTTGTACCGCTATGATGTTTTCTGCTTGGTCCACCTGTCAAGTCTTGGCATTTACACTGTTAAGGAATAAAAACAGTGGAGCAAATTCACCCTACCTTTTTATTTGTACAAATCTGAAGTTAGTGAAGTTGGAAGTATATAGTGACATGAACTGAAGCCTACAGTTACATTATACTGTGGTCCCCTTATGGTTGAGATAATTGGAGGACTTTTCCCCAAGAACTGAGGATTTCAGTGTTTATTTCTGTGCTGCTATAAAGTGTTCTCCAGGTGCCCTTGAGGGTAGTCACCTGTATATGTAACCTGCTTCCTAGCAATTGGGCTTAAGGATATTATTTAGCATGTCTCAGGGAAAATTTTCAGTGCACTTCTAGTTTACAGCACCTTGCAGAGGACACTTGGCAGAAGAATGAACAGAGTTGGTGTTTCCCGCAGCATCCAGTTATCCAGTGTGTCAGGATAGGGATGATGGTGATGACAGCAAAAAGAAACAGCTTGCAGTCTTTTTTTTTTTTGGGGGGGGGGGTGTTGTAACTGTACAGGCTATAATGTCTTTTGCACCAGGGAATTTGGGATTTGTAAGAGTGGCACAGTAAGAGAGGTATGATCACTGGGTACTAAATGATCATATTATTTCTGGGCGCTGCTGTGAAATACGGAGCAGTCTCAAGAGCACTCTAGAAGTAAATATGAAGCAGGTCATAGTAGAAATATTTTCATAAGGTAATCCCATTGGGTTTTCTCCTGCTGGTGATATTTTGGAGAGGGGGACCAAAGGAGACTGTTTCTCTGCATCCTAGATGTGTTGAACAGAACTTACCTGCTGTGAAGCCAAATATTCAATATATGCCATAATGATCCTTTAATTTCAGTGTAATGACTGTGTAATACTGATGGCAGCTTAAGTAGGTAACCCAAAGGAACCTCTGTAAAGATTTCCTCATGATTAACTCATTTGTCATTAACTGTGGTATAGAATTAATGTGGATTGAGAATTGCATCGCAATTTACCAGAATACAAGATGGAAAATAGCTAGTGAGCCATCTGACAAGGAAGATCTATCACTGCATGAGAATTAAAATCAGCAAAACAAATGACATTACTTGATATAGCTGCTGACCTAATGTTCCTTCAAGCATCTGAGAAGCATGATAATTCCAGTGCAAACACAAGTGTGTGTGTGTGTGTGTGTCTACATTACGCATAGTTTTAAATCACCCCTCCCACATTTTAAAAATACTTGACTAGTTAACTCGCTGGCGGCAGAGTTTCGAACACTGTTTGCCGTGACAGCTGTTTGGAAACCGGCTCTGTGGCAGGGATGAAACAGCCGGCTTCTGGCAGGTTGGCAGCAGGTCCTGGCAACAAAAAAGAGCTAACAAAGGGGAATGACCACGTCAGCTCAGAGGATCCCACGCGCTAACCCCTCATGGCTGTGCGGTAGTTAACGCTTGGTGCTGCATTGTCTGCTAGCTGAAGAACGTGGGAAATGCAGGTTAAGGTTTAGAGAGGGGCAGAGGCCCAAAGTTGATTGGGTTTGGACACGCAGCAGTTGTAAGCAGCTGGTCTGCTGTGGTTTAAGCTTATTATGTTCAGTTTAGTTTCACTGATTTTGTCCTTTCTTTTTTGACTTCATTATGTTATCTAGCCCACTGTCTGTCTTTGGGCACTTAGACTCACAGCATCTCGGGGCAAAGACTGCTCTCTCCTCCGTGCTTACAGTCCTGATAGATGGAGGCTTCCATCACCTCTTGAGGCCCCATTTAAAACTGATATAATTAATGATGTTTAATAATAACCAGCTTCTGTAGTGCTGAAGTGTATTTTTCTCATTTTTGTGCCACTTTGTGTATATCCTTTATGAATGTTCTTTCACTGAAAGCGATAGGATATTTTTATAACCTTGAACATACTTTTGGAGGCTCAAGGCTGTGGGGAAACCATGACTAGGCAAAAATAAAACTTTCACGGATGTGCAAACAGACTGTAAACGTAAGCACCTGATGGGATACAGTGGGGAAAAAAAGGCTCAGGCAGCTTGCAAAATGGACGTGTGCACACTCCCAAGTTTCAGTTAAGCCCTATCTCCAATTTTGCAGTGATTTCCATTTGAATGTGTGATTTCACATGAGTCTGAAGAAAGTGATATAAATCAGAAAATAAGTATGTCATCTTCCAGTTTGAACAGACTTCTATATTGTGCAAGAGAATGCCGTAGGCTTTCACACCCCAATAATCCTGTTCAGGAACTGAGGAAGAGTAGGACAAATCAGCAGGCTGGAGAGCATTTATAAAAGTACAAAGTGACTACTGCAGCTTTTAATTTCCTTAATAAACATAAAAGCTAAAGAGCTGGGCTTGGGATGCTTTTGGAAAAGCAATGACTTGATTTTAAAAAAAAGAGAAACCCAAGCCACGCTAATGTCGAAACCTGTCCGTTCTGCAGCCGTCCTGCAGACGCTACTCCCAGGAAAAGCGCCTTTGACTAATGTTTGTACCCTGAATGGGAAGAAGGGTGGTAACAGCAGGCTGTAGTCAACTGTAGTGAAAGATAAACTCTTGATTGGCAAACAGTTTTCTAAATTGTATTTGTATGTTGGTCTGGGCATAATTTTCTATTGTTACATTGCATGAGGAGCAGCGATATTATTCATGCAAATGAAATTTCCTTGTCTGTCTGTCATGATCCCCAGTCTTTTTCACAATGATACTGGAAGGGATACAATACAGATGCCTAATGTAATATTTAGCTTGTCTTCGATTTAATTAGAAGAATCCATTGGAATTTCTGTTTTGCAGGAAATAATACTTCTAAAAATCCTACAAGCCCTCCACAGAAGGGATAAAATTATTTAGGAATAAGATCATTTGTTCAATTTCTATAGGAAGCTGCAAACCCAAGACTAAAGTTCTTGGGCTCAGCCATTGTCTCCTGATTCTCCCAGGTCACTTGCTCACTGTCACCTCTAGCAGGAGTCAAGCAGTCTTGGGAGCCAGGACCTCCAGCACAGGGAACTTCTTGAGACAGTGACCTGCAAGACGCCTCTGTGGCAGGGCTTTCCTGGAACTGCAGTCCCTACAGACCTCAGGATTCATGATGTGGAGGCAGTCCAGATGGCAGGACTGCCTGGAGACACTGCAAGCTTTGTTCCCTTTCAGGTCAGCAGCCAAGCTGGCAGGAAACCTGGCAGGCTTTGGTAGGACCTGCTCCTCTTGCAGCCAAGTCATATATTGATCACTGCACTCTTGTCTGTTCTGGTGTTGTGTTGTATTTTGACCAGAAATTCTATTCTGGGACCTGAAAACCTTTCCAAAAAGAGGTTAGCTTAAATATGAAAGTTTCCACAAAAATTTCTGGTTTCTATGAATCAGCATTGTGCCCAAATCCCTACCCAACTCCTTTTTATCCTATTCCTAGCATGGGCTGCTGCATGACCGTCAGCTACAGTTCTCCATAGGGAGATGCTAGTTCCAAAATATCCCTTTTGATCTATTTGGAAATTAAGCAGAAGAAAAAAGCTGGGTCTTATACTCTCTGTACAGACTTACATCTGTCTGACATCAAATACTGGCCCTTCAAGGTAAGCCTGAAGTATGGCTTCTTTCTTACTCTGCCTTAAGATTTGGTACAAAAGCTAACCCTTAGTTTTTCTCATTTAACTTTCATATCTATTTTTTCCCTCTTCTCTGTATTTATGATGTTACACCACCCCCCTCTTTTTTCTTTTTAAGACATGAAACTACTTCCACTTGACGTTAGAAGTCAGATCCTTATAAACAAGGATCCAAGACATGGATTTCAGGAAAGTCATAGATTTGTTTGTTTATTTGTTTATTTTCATGAATGCTAATGAAATTTTAAAGGTGGCATAGTAGTCTAGCAATTTTTGGGTTTTCCTTTTGTTAAATTGAGGTGGCTTCTAGCCCAAAAGCAAACCATTTATGATGCTTAGTGGTGCTGGGATGGTTTGCCAGAATGGGTGTTGGAAATGGATTTTGTTGGTTGACGAGGAGGGGGGGGAAATACCCAACTAACATTTGACTAAAACTTTTGCTGTGAAAAAAGGTGATTGGCAACATGTTTTAAACAAACTTCAGAAAGATGACATCAGTGATGAATATTTGACAAAGAAAATGATTGTTTCAGTGAGCAAGTATGTGATTCTTTAGTCTTTGCTATGCTAAAGAGATTAACATTAAGACATTATAATTATAATTATAATTTGTTGTGGCAGCTATATTTAAAATCCATTCTTACTTGCTTCTTAATCTTTACCTTATGTATACTTCGTAACGAGGCATCAGGATTCTGGGTACTTTTTTTTTTGTTACTGTATTTAGAGAATATGGGATGATATACCAAGGATATAAACACGGGTCTTGTTTCTGTCTTGACTTTTATATTCCCTTGAAATCATTGCTTGCTATCCTTCAAACCACATCACAAATCTTGCCAGGATCAAAATTTACTTTCTTGCCAACATGGCCAGCAAAAATTTGACTGTGCAGTTTCATAAACTAGTTTTTACACTGTTTTGAAATTGGGCAGATGAACCTTATTGTTCTACCCTTATACATATATATATATATATAAAAAATCTTTTTTTCAGTGGTTTGTTTGGGTGTGCTCTGAAATCTCTGCACTTCTTCTTTAACTGTAACTGAACAAGTTCCTCTTGGATTTTTTTTTTTTTAATTGTACATTTTCTGAGCAGCGCAGTTAAATAAAAAAGCTTGTGCTGCAGCTTCTCCTGTCAGACTTAAAGAAACACATCTGACATGCTCCTTGGAAAAATGACCAAATGCTGTTCAGTTCCCTCTGACACAGTTTTTATTCACATCGTTAGTGGCCTTGGACTCAAGAGAACATCCCTGTATGAGCCCACCTGCCAGCAGCTTCAGTCTGCTACGACAATCTTGGGCTGCCTCAGGAATGCTGAAATAACCTTCAGAGCACCCTGCAATGTGCCCAGAAATATTTAAGCCTAGCACAGCAGCTTTTTACTGATTTGGCAAGTCTCCTGCTTTGAAGAGAAGACTCACACTTCTAGTCCCTGCCCCATCTTCATTCCTGTGCCCTCTATATTTCAGATTTTAGCAGCATCATAGCCTCGCTCCTGTCCTAGGAATGGATTTCCCCTACCAGACTTCGCTGGTGCTGTTCAATTTACCAGATTAGCCTGGTGCGTGGGATCCCAGAGTTGAGGAGAGGCTATGATTTAGGGCAGGTGCCACAAGTTAAAACACATTGCTGGTCTCCATGGGGTCCCAGGGCACACATCTTCTTTTACTTGGAAAGATGAAGAGTTTGGTCTTCTGTCACAGGTCACACCACCTTTAACAACACATTTTCTGTCATTTAACATGACCATTTCTCTCTTACTCACTGAGCCAATGTTACTGGTCAAGATAGGTGATGGTAAAGGACTTGGGGAAAAAAGTACTAAATGCTACCAGAAGGCAAGATAACATCCAGAATATAACCAAGAGCACAAGGTAACATCCAGAATATAACCAAGCCAGCTCATCATCTTCCGTCTCACAATGCTGGATGTGAAACACATTTTAAGTGTCATTTGCAGAAACTCGCATGGTCTGGAAAGGTGATTTCAGAATGTACTCTAGGTGGTACCAAGCATGCCAAGTGAAGACTGTGACTGCTATGGGTACACACAGTCTATGCCATGAAGTGTCAACATTGTGCCCTGTATAGATCTGGAGGCTAAGGTGGTCCTCTGACCAAAAAGATTTCCATATTATCAGACCAAGGTTAGTAGGTTCTCCATTGCAGAAACCTTTTATCTGTCTACTTTGATCCCAGTTTCTCAATTCAAGGGATGTTTTTCCCCATAACATCAAATCCTCTGTATTGGGTCTGGCTGGGATGGAGTTAATTTTCCCCACAGCAGCCCTCATAGTGCTGTGCTGTGAATTGGT
Source organism: Balearica regulorum gibbericeps (assembly GCF_011004875.1). Classification (NCBI taxonomy): domain Eukaryota; kingdom Metazoa; phylum Chordata; class Aves; order Gruiformes; family Gruidae; genus Balearica; species Balearica regulorum. The sequence continues at coordinate 154,850,635 of NC_046184.1, read as the reverse complement.
AGCCAGCAAGGTGTTTGTAACACACCAGGGTTTTGGCTGCTGCTGAGCAGTGCTGGCACAGCATCGAGGCTGTCTCTCCAACTTTCCCCCCTCATCAGATCATTAATTTAAAAAAAAAAAAAAATTGAATGTCTATTTGGAAATGCAAAAAGCCATAAGATTATATTGTAGGAGTTGCTGTTTGTTTTACTAAAAAGTTACATAACTTTTTCACTTTAAGACCAAATATTTAATATAATTTGTACAGATCACAACTGGTGTCCTGGTGATATCTCTGCCCTTTTGATTACACAGCCTGACTTTGCTGTCCTCATGCACCCAGATTTCGCATTATATCAGTGGGAATTTCACACAAGAGACCTCATAAAATAAGAGCATTCTTGAATATACATTCCACTGTAATACTTTGGTTATAAAAAGGCTTTGATTTAAAAACCAGCCAAATAAATAAAAATCTGATTTTGTAAGAGCAAACACTGAGGATTAATTTCATCTGTAAAGAAACTGCACAAGATCTTATATGTAATGCAAGCTCTACCTAATCCCCTCTGCAGTACATGTTAGCATTCCTGCCTTATGTTTGCTGCTATTACTTATTCGATTTAGTATTATCCTAACTCCAGCTTACTGCACATAATACTTCCAGGCATGGTTTCCAAGATAATGTACTCTAATTAAATAATTGCCCGTGTATTTTCAGTATATGATATTTTCCTTTCTTTAAAATGATTGTTGTTGCTATTACATGATCTAATAACAAGATTGTCTTACACAGAATAACCTAAAAATAACTTACTTGATTTTACAAAATGACATCCTAAAAAAATCTGAGTTTAATGATCTGAAGGTGCAAAATCTTTTCCCAGCACTCGTACCCACTGTAGACAGGATTACTCAAAAGCCTTTTCTAATCTGAAGGTCTCCTCCTTTGCAGCCACATCTCTTTAATGATCTGATGCAGCATGTTGAAGACTAGTTCTTGCTCATATGCTTTTTTTTTTCCTTTACTCTCAGATTTTTCCATGTCTGTCTTTCGTTCTTAGATCTCTCCTAATGTTATCTGGGCATCATTCATGATTCTTATCAAAAGCTGTTAATGATTTTCTAGTCAGGCAAAAAATGCTTTCTCTGACATCTTTGCCCTGTGCCTTAGGTTATGAAACTTTCCTATGTTCATGTGGTAGTGACTTCTATCCCATCAGGTAAAACATTCTTCCTTACCACTGTAAACAACAATAATTCATGAAATCCAATGAAATTATGCAGGTTTAAAGATATCAGCAGTGTCAGCCACGAGGTGAAGAGAAATGTAATGCAAATTGTATTGGTTTATATAGTGTTTTGTACTTTTCTCTCAGTCTTTGTGCATTGAAGGGAGCTAAGCATGTCAGAAAGTAGCAGAGGGTGCTGTATGAAGGAGCAAAGTTTCTTGAAATAGGTGGCTTCAACTCTTAGGATTAAGATCATATAAAGCAGGCTGAGGACACTTGAGGACAGCTGAAAGTGTCAAATAAACTCAAAGCAAAGTTACTTCTGCTGTCAACAGGAGTCACACCTGGTGCTTCCTCTGTAAAACAGAAACTGCCAAATAATCTCTATTCTGTGTTTAAAAATGGTTTAATTTTTCCAGTAACAGAGAAAACATAGCTAGTATTTTGGATGGGTAGCAAATAAGCAACTGTAGTAATCTACTGTCAGAGCTGTTCATATATTTCGTAGGAACAGAACATATGTTGGACTCATAAAATGACTTTGGAAACAGGTAATGATTTTTTCTTCATTTGAACAAAGCAGAAAAAATAAAGCCAGAAACTCAAGTTACACATTTTACAGGTGTTTTCTTTCATTTTACACATAAGAGTTTTCACTTGAGAACACTTGGATGTTTAAACAGCCTGTATGTTTTCCGGAAATGAAAGCTTCTCCAAACTGTTCAAGTTGTTCAGAGATTCAAAGATAGTATTGAAGCTGATTGGCACCCCATTTTCTGCAAATGTACAGGTCATGTCCTTGTGCTTATGATTTTCATAAAGGTTACTGTGGAATGGGAGAGGTATATTCCCACTGATGACACTTCCCATTTTATAGTAAGTGTTCGTTTCTGCAATAGGTAAAGTTATACCCAGTTCACAGCAGTTTTCTCTATGCAGAAACTTCTGAAAAATGACTTTTTTTTAGGTCTGTACCCTTCCTTCATGGTCAAAGACATGAAAGGCCTGGAAGATGCATGCATCTGGTGCCTCGTACTCATGCATAGTGGTATGTATGTCTCGGGTAACTTTACACAGGGCCTTTTCCAGCCTGAAACATGAGGGGCAAGATGGGCTGGTCAGTGAGACGGCAGTTCTGATGACTGATTGCAGCTGTAGCACCTACGTGAAGAATCAAAGGAGAGGTTGAGGTGCTGTATTTTAGGGCAGAGATGTACTATTTGACGGGGCTCTGAATTCAGTGGGCTCTTGGGGCACCAAGGTGGGACAGGTTGTAGCAGTAAGTTATGCTTTAAAAACCAGCAGCTTGAGAGCTCTGCTAAAGCTCTGGCAGCATAACAGCATGACTCGTTCTTCCTCACCCTTTGGAGGCTGAAGGTACTTGACTGCACACATAACAACAGTATTGGTGAGAGGGCAAGGCAGAAGGACTGTGGTGGGACAGTACCCACTACAGTTCCCACAGATGCTCAGTAAAATTCCCCTAGCCATTTGCATTGTGTTCCTTAAGGGAAGAAAGGATAGAAAACCACAAATATGATCATAAATTTCATGGAAGATGTGCACCCACGTAGAGAGGTATGCTTCAGAGCAGGGGCTAGAAAGATGGTACTACCAAGTGTTTCAAGCCCAGTATGCTTTTCCTGTGGACCAGATCATATCCGTGAAATGGAAAATACCCATCACGGTCAAGGAGGCAAATAGCAATTTACAATTCCACTTCAGTTCTGAATAAATTAATAAATAATTCCCCCCCCCAGTCATGTGGCTTGTTCAGGAGAGAAGTTTTCAGTAAATTAGCAGCATCACAATCTTTGTACACTTTTCCATAGATTATGATTTATATATTATTTTCTGTGATTATGTATACTATGTCTGCTACAAGTAGCTCCCTATTCATTTTTTGCTTCCAGCTTCTTGAAAATAATGTCTTTTTGATAATATATGATCTCTGTATAATGTGATGTTAGTTCTTCAGCACTCTTCTTGACATCTCCACATGAACATACAGCTTCATACTACTTTCATGTGAAACTTTGGTGTCAGTTATTTGTCTAGCTTACTTCCAACCCTTGACATCTAAATCTTATCTGTGAAACATCTGTCCTTCATCTCTCAGCTGCTGTTAAATAACATGAATCATCTGAAATAACTAAGCTTTCCTTCCCTAGTTTATCAACAAAGAGCTGCAATGCTGTAGAAAGTTAGACAGTCTTCGTGCTGCCTTTCAAAACTTCAGTATTAACATAGTTAAATTGTCTTCCTTGATGGTTATTATTCCTTTCAGATGTAGATCTGAACAGAAACTGGAAGGAATATAGTCTAGCTCTCACACTGATTTTCTTCTGAATACTTCATACTCTATAAATACGAACACTGATGTTCTTTGTGGTGTTCCTACAAGGGGATAAGTACAATTGGGTCATCCAAGAGCAGTAGATGGACCATGACATTACCTATTCAAACAGTAGCCTGTGTGTGTTTGCCAGCAAATCTCTCTGTGCACAACAAACCTACTGTTTTAGCCAGTTATACAAGAGATTTTGTCCTCAGATTTTGTTTAAAAGTTTCCTTGAGAAGATTAATTTATTTGTATGAATATTTATTAAAAGGACCAATGAGATACAGGAAATCGACTGTAGAGATGCTCATTGTTAGAAGAAGAGTGTGTTATTAACTCAACATACTAATCAGCAGGAATATTCCACAAGTGCCCTTCTTGGTACACAACCAGACAGTGAGTGGCCGAAACAGCTAAGTGGAAGGGCTATGTTCCTTGCCAGGGAGGAGCTGCCTCCTTCTTTTGGCTAAAAGGTATAGTAGGATGAGAAGAAAAATACAACTTAAAGGCACAAAACCAGTAAAAGATTACAGTGGGGCCTTCATGGTCAAGGATTCTGGAAGATTTTTGAGAGATATTTTAGAAAATGAAGCTTGGGCAAGAAAGAGACTGTTACTGTATGTAAGGGAGTATCATGCAAACAGTCAAAATGGAGATGTAGTCTTAGGCTAATGCATGTCAAAGCACCTCGCTGCTATCAAACCTCTGGTCTCCTCTCCCGCAAATTTTCACTGGAGAGAAAAAAAAGTTTTTCAACCAGGATAGACACGTTGCTGCAGTTCCCCAGCTGTAGCACTCCTGTCCTATCCATCTCTGCCTCATTTCAGTCAGCTACAGCTCTGCCCCTCCTGACCCACCAAGGCTTTTCACCATCACTCAGTTTTGCCTTCTCCTATGTTCCAGCCCATCATTGCCCTAGGAGGTATCTGATAATGAGGAGGAGGATTGCTTCTATGTCTTACAGCAAGATTCTCATCAAATGTCATCATCAGTGACTGATAAGCTATCTCCTGCCTGCAATACACAGAGCAGGACTGTGGTGAGCCAAGGGCCTGCAGATTTCTGCTTTACCTCCCTACTTGCCCTGGCTGCGCTGCTGCTGTGTTGGGAGACATGGTGGGTGGGCTGAGCCAACACCTGAGGGCTCCTGTCCCCAGCTCTGCTCTCCATGGGGCAGCTGCCCCAGCCTGTGAGTCTAAGGGAGGTGGCCACCTGGAGCTGGACTGATGGATGTGCTTGGGAGAGCCCTACAGCTGTCAGCCAGCCCGCCACCCTTCTCTGTGGTTTCTCTGTCCTTCATGTGTTTGGAGCAGCTGGTGGGGGTGCAGAGCGAACAGCTGCAGATTTGGCTTTCTCTTCCATCATGACCAACGCGGGGTGTATTCACCAGAGCAGGACTAGAAGGACTACACCCTACCTTTCTCTTGCCTTCACTTCTCTGATACTGTCATCCTGACCACTGGCAGTGTTTTCCAGCACCACTTTTTAACATTCTGCTGATAAAATAGGGAAAAAACTAATGTCAAGTCTCTAGGATGTGATCTTATGAAGAAGAGCCAGAAGAGTACAATACAAACTGCCTCAAATTGGAAAGTAAATAAAACCCCCAACATTTGTTGTTTAAAACCTGGACTGTTTCCCATTTTTGGGAAGGAAAACATTTCTTTGTGCGCTGTGTACCTCTGTGAGTATGGGGAAGAATCAAGGGAAAGAAAAAGGTCTGCAAAAAAGGTGGTAGCTTCCAACCATTTATCTCTGGCAGTGGGCCATGGATTATTTGTTGCAGAAGAGTAGCTAGTAACTCTGCTTTTAACAGCTAAGATACTCTGAGTGCACTTTGCTCCCTTCATGTATCTGTTTCAAGGAGAGCATTTTTGAACTATTCAGTCTGTTTTCCACTCATTGTCATTTTTTGCGACAACTCGGAGAGCATCTTGGTGAGCTGCAGGGCTCTCAGTCTACAGGTGGAGGATCGCCAGGAAGCCAAGGGCTGCCAGCTCATCTGAGAAATAGCATGAGGTAGCTAACAGGCAGCTACGACTGGTAGCAGTGTGTTTGCTTATGCTGGTAACCTAGATGCTCACTAAAAGTCCTTTTACCTCCCGTATTAAGATCATCATCGTTTTTACTAATGTAAAGTACTTTGATGTTGGCTAACTACCTTGAAATCACTTGCAGTTTAAGATAATTGTAAATAAAAATATTTATTTACACTATACAAAATAGATTATAATTTCAAATATTTATACAAAAGAAGGAAACAATAAGAAAAATAACAGCAAAAGCAAAAATAACTATTAATCTGTTGCTAAAAAGGTGAAATCTGAAAAACCTCCTTCCTTTTGTCCATCTGACTTGCTGCAGAAGATTTCCTGAGCTGTGTAGTCAAAGGCACTGCTTTTTTGCCTTATGTCTCAGATTGCATTCATCAGATTGCACCCTTCCTGGTGAGGAGTACCACCTTTTAGTGCCCGTCTCTTCTTTTTTCCTTTTTTTTTTTTTTTTTTTTTGAGTTCTGCAGGGATCCCAGTCACATTTATGCCTCTTCGGCGTAAATTAATATGTCACTTACCCAGGACGTAGGTCCTGAACCCTCCTGAGATACAGTGTCCATTTGGCACATCTTTACTCCATAGGTCTATTATCAGCAGCTTAACTCAGTGGGGAAAATCTTCCTGCCAGCCTTGTCACCCCTCATCTCACTGTGAAATGTCTGCATCTACTAAGTCATATTTTTCTATCACCTTTTAAACTGATTAACATATTTCATGCCAACATGTAAGTGGGACTTTTGCGCACAGCTCATTACCAGGTGCTGACTGAGACCAGGTACAAAGATGTTTAACCACTCTGAGATGAGAATACCTATAGGTTAACTGATCTCCTAAGTTAGTCTTGGAAGGAGTCTGTTTAATCACTCTTTAACCTGTGCCAACTTTGAGGAATTCTAACTGTGGTTATGCATTTTAGACTGAACCACAGAAAACCAGTTATAACTTGTCTTCTGTATTATGTATGGTATCCTAATCAAAAGGAGAAAAAAGCCAGAGGCACGCACAAAAAAAGAAAATTCATAATATCACAAAGCTTTGGACCTTTCTGTATTATTATTATGTCTATGTGCTGAGCCTTTATAGCTTTTTTCATGTTTAAAGTCCATTTTTGAAATTTGCTTCTGATGATTAAATGCATCCTAATATGAAAGTGTCTTTAGCAAACACTGTAAATATGTGTTGGTTTCAGACGCTATAATTAGGTTCAGCAAATGCCAACATTTTTTAGCAGATGTGATCAGTTTTCTCCTTAAAACATATGGAACTGAATTCAGTAAACCTATGTTAATGCAACATTTGATTTATGTACATGGAAGACCCAAAAATCCAGAAGGACTGTCAGTAAAAGGTGCTGAGCCATCCACTCTTGAGTTCAGCCAAGGCCCTAAGATCAGATCTAGAGCTGGTGAGAAAAATCCCACTAATTTCTCTGGTCAAATTAGCATTACCTACTGCTATGTTGTCCTTGAATTTGACAAAAATATGTTGGTAATGATAAGGAAAAGTGGTTTTGAAATGACAAAGATATTGAGAAATGGATAAATGCATAGTCTCCAGTTAGCACCAAGTTCAACGGGAGCATTGGAAAGATGTTAAGCAAATTAGTCTTGGTGTGCTATGCATAATTGCTAATTCTTTTTTCCAACATAGCTAATTTATGTCATTTTCCAATAATCTTAGGTCATTCACTTTAAAGGGTTTAGCTTTTCTCCCTTTGAAGGCAATGACAGAACCCCTACTGATTTTGAGGTTAAAATCTGAGAATTCTGAAAGAATGGTTTATAGTCAGTGCCAACTTGTGTGGCTTTCTCTTCTTCTAAGAATTTACAGCGTTGAGCGACGATTCTTGGAGATTTCAACATAATGTATTTTGGCTAAAGAGTGAAGGAAATAACTTCTCATGCAGTTTGCCCTCTGCCAGGATGGCAAGGTGCTGAATACTTCTTTTCTTTCTCAGGGAAAACTCTGCTATAAATGAAAGCAAAAATACCACCTTATAAATTGTTTGGAATGATGTGATTTACCCCGCTGGATAATTCTTCATTATAGACATGCTTTACCCTATTATGTTTGTGCATTTCTTTTTTGTTACTTTCTGAAGTGTCCCTTGCTATTTGAAATAAAGGGTAATTACCATTGTATTTCCAAGAAAAGAATATTAGAATAGTAACTACTTTTCTAATTCAGTGTTTGATTGAAAGAAGTAAGTGTTCATTTGAGAGCAAAGAAATGAATCTTCTGTTTGTTATGAACAGCCAGCCATTCCAGTAAGAAAAGAAATGCATTATTCTGTAAGAATAGGTTCCACAGATTTTCAAATCATTGGGAAATGAAATATAACATGAAGTACATTATTATAAAATAGAAAAACTGGGTTCCAGCTATCTGAATTTTCATTAAATTTAGATAGTGTACTGACATTTATTGCTGCTCTAGTGGTACGTGCAGTAACTGTACAAAGATACCTTACTCTTTGCTTGTTCATGTGTAAATCAGGTGCTCACTGAATTGAGGAATTTTGTCTTTATTTTTCATGTTTGCACAAAACACAGAAATCTGACCTGAATATTTCATTTATTTCTGTTTGGAGGAACTGATTATCAAGGCATCTTGTATTTATTGATTAATCCTCAGCACTTTCTGCGCCATTCTCAGTCTGTGTTTGGGGAATCCTTCCTTCTTCTCTTTTTACTCACTGGCGTCTCAGCTGTGACCTGTCCACTGCCCACATGGGAGAAGTTCTTTTCCACCATCTTTCTGACTGCCTTCGTTTATAGCCTCACTGACTGACCTTAATTTGACCTCAGATAATTTTATTAAAGTTATATTGGTTTACTGCTTTCTTAGTGTTGTTTGGACATCCCTATAATAGTCATCTTACCATTCCTCTGTTTCCTAGCTTCTTTATATACCTCTCTCATTCCCCCTCTCCTTCCCCTAACAGCTGCCTAATTCTTGTCAGCTCCTTATTTATTCTCTGCTAATTTGAGAATGAGATGTAATTCTATTATGTTCATGCTGAGTGCAGTAAATTCTGCATCTCTCTCTCTTGTTCACTGAGTTTATCTACTTGTCCATGTCATCTTCAAGCTGTATCATGGTATCTTACATCATGTCAAAAGTTCTTATCATCATACCCTTTGATTTGATTATCGTTCTCATCAATTCAGACTCTCACCTGGTCTCTGTAGTCAGAATGATGGATTCCTTAAGCACTGATGCAGACAAATTAACAAGAGGAAATAAATAAATAAATAAATACAGCCATCAGAGACTGGAGAAGGTGCAGAATCAGAGTGACCGTCCCAGCTGTGTGTTGCTACACTGTGCACATCTGGCAGCATTGTCAATTTATTAAAAGTGACATATATTTTTTCCACACCTTGCACTCCTTCCCTCCCTAAACCCCATTTCTGCTCTGTGCTTCATTCATAAGGAAAAATTGGGAGCCAAGTATGCATTAGCAAGTTGTGCCGAGTTACGTGAAGAATGGAGTGCAGAAAGGCTCTGAAAAAGAAGCGATGTTGTATTTAGCATGAGATAAAAAGGACAGTAGAAAGATCAGACAATAAAATAGGTCTTGCATAGATCTTTTTGTCTAATTTTAGTCTTTGCTTTTCAGATTGTCTTTTATATAATTTAATAATATCCTATTTTGATTACAGTATTTATATTGAAACAATTATGTACATCATCATTGTCAGTACAATAAAAGCTGCCCAATATTCATGTTGTATTGACAGAACTCCCCTCAGTAGCTTGTAATTTCAGTTAAGATTTAGATCTAAGATTTATTCTGTTCTATGTCTATAGCACTTGCATATGCTGCATTGGTTGTTATTTTGGATGTCATGACTGGCTAATTTAAAATACTGCCACTTTGCCATCCCTTACAAATCTTCAACATCGATTCTTTTTTTTCTTTTTTCTTTTTTTTTCTGTTTTTTTTCCTCCTCCCCCCCCCCCGCCTTTGGAACATCTAGTATTATGTTTATCTCTGAAATCACCAATTGCCACAACATCCTCTGTGCTGTCCTGCAGTCTGATTCCGTCACTTCTTCAGCTTTTTCAACTGTCCAAGTTGGGTTTTTTTCCTAAATTAGGAACGCTTTCTATCTTAACTTCTTCTGCAGTCATTCCAAGTTTCCTTTACTTATACTTCAAGATTTACGTTGTTGCAGTAGCATTTGCCCTGATAAAGGATATACACAAATTCCTCTGTTCTATTCTTGGCTTTTTATCCATCCTCTAGTGTGGTCATTATTTGTCTCCTGGTTTTAAAATTATCTAACCCATTAGAAAAGGGAAAAAAAAAAAAAAAAAAAAAAGGAATACAATGCAGTGAGTCATGTAATTTGCTAATTATGAGGAGAATAACAATATACTTTTCATGTTGAACTGAATTCTTATCTTTGTCTATCTCTTTCCTGAATATTATAACTTTAAAAACAAACAAAAAAGCGCTATCTGATCATATAACAACTCCTTATATGGAAATTCATGAGGGTTTTTTTCCATTTTTTCTTGTGCTGGTGGTTGTGATGACTGCCGTGTTTTTCTGCTTACAATTTTAACATGTCTTGATAGTTTCTTTTCAGTCTCATAAGGGGCTTTTCATATAAAAAGTCTGCAGCTCTTCTCTGTAACATCCTTACATCAAATCTAGTAAGAAATCTAATTTTAAAAACCATGTACACAGATTGTAATGAAGAATTCATTATCAAGTCACTACCAGTGCCAAAGATAGGATCAACCATATATGAGACTATTGGGATTTCTTTCTTGTATTTGGCCTTGTTATTACTCTGTTCTGGGCTCTCCCACCACAAGTGGTAGCTTCTTCATCTCATCCAGTTAAGGAACTGCTGAAGAGGTCTACACACAGCCTAAAAATGGTCATTTTCGGTGTGGGAGGAAGCAAGTAGTTGTCTTAAAAGGCACATAACTTCTATTGGTAATTTTGCAAACTTCATCAAATACTTAGTAATAATGTCCTGTGATTTTAATCTACTGTTTCCAATCCATTAAAAAATAATTATGGATTAATTCACCCAAATACATTCAGTTACAACAGTAAATGGAGAAGAAGAAAAAGAATTTTTTCACTTTTCTTTGTCTGTAAGGGTTTGATCCAGTTGTAGAAGAATGGGAGGAAGGTTGCCTACTTCTTGAAAAGTCAGAGCATTTCCAGTAAAACTGGAAAGGAGGAAATTGTGCAAAGGTTGGAGGAAGAGAAGAGGAAAAGTTGTCTGGTTCTCTAGAGGTCAACCACACTCTGAGTGATCGATTGAGTGATTAGATTTGATCTGTTGCTGCTATCTATGGAGCAAACTTCACATCCATCTTACAGACCAGTTCATCTGAAAATTTATTCGGATAAACTGCTGTGTTTTGTTCTGCTGTGACACACATAGAGAAAATTAGTATGGAGTCTTTCTTGCTAAGTATCTACATCTGCTATGGCTCATCCCTGGCTTCCTGATGAGCATACAACTACCAGATGTTATCTGAAGAGTGGCTTGTTGGCAGCTGGATAGCATGGCCAAGGATTGATTGCTAAGCAGTATCACTTGTCAAAATATATAAGCAATGTTAACGTTACTCAGCATTCTGTTTTTTTTTTTGTCTGCAGTCTTAAACCCATAAATAATGCAATGAAATTGTAACATCTGAAGGAATATAGCAAGCTTTGTTGCACTGAATGAAAATGGCATAAATGGGGAGCATCTGTCATATTTTTAAAACCAGTAGTTATGGTGTTTTTCTTGTCATTCAAATTGCTTTCATATAGTTCTGCATTTCTCCATCAAATCTCACAGTTATATGTGAATTATAACATATTAAGATGATGAAAATATTAGATGTTGAGTTGTTTGCAGCACTGGAAGACAAAACAAAATATTTACATGACATGAATACAATACAGCACATCAGTTCTTGGCAGCAAGACATTATTTTAAGCAGTGTTTTTGTTTGCTAGGTTATTGTAGGAAACATTTCATAGGTGCTTTTTCTTAGACAAGCTTTGAGCCTTGAAAATTAGGATGTAGAAGCAGTGTCTACTCTGAGAGGACGATCCGTAAATGTGTGTTTATCTTAAGACAAATCACTGTCCTACTGATGGCTGACCAGTTCCAAGATTCTACTTTAAAAATGTCTAATTTCATTGAATGCTGGATTTGTACATAACATGAAAGCAGCTCTTTTCTTTCTATAGGGAGAGGCAGCGAGGAATTTTTCCAGAAGGGCTAAATGTATGTTGTTTTCTGACCTTGATTCTGTTTTCTCTCTATTTTTGGTAAGCTGGACAAAACCAAATACATTAATATTGCTTTATCACCAGGTCTAATACCAGCTCAGTCTTTGTCCCTCAGTCTAAGTACACTTGTGCTTCTTTGTAGACTTAAAGACTGGCATAGTCTTCTTGAAAGCTGTGGGGCTGTGAGTGAAAACGTGCCTATGTTCCCTAATGTTCAGAGAAAGCAGTTTTACAGTGCCCTTCGAGCTTGTCCAGATATACTTCTGTAGTTTATATGGTTGGATTTTAAGTGTCATTAATATCTTTTGGTTTTTTCTTCAGAATTCCTTTTTCATTGCTGGAGTTCAGTCAGGAGAAAATATCTAACAGGACTAACATCGCTCTTCTTGTGAATAAGCAAATTGTGCAATTTGCTTTGTAAAATCACTGACCATGAAATATTCCCTCCTTTGGACTCATCTCAGAATCCTAAATCTTTCTTTTTGTTCTCACACCTGAAATCTTTGCTTATGACATGGGCATCCACCACCATGAATGCTGCAATTTCTTCTCTGTCTGTTCTTTCCTTACTTTCCAGCCTAGCAAAAGGTTGCAGTGGAAATCATGTGTCTTCCCTACAGGTGGACCAGATTTCTTCCTCTTCAGTATTCCTGTTCTGGCTTCCTTTTACCTTAAGTTTAGCTGCCACTTCTCCTCAAGGTCCATCCCGTGTCTCCACTAGCATTTATCCCTTCTTCTCATTTCTCTTCATTTTCCTTTTCACTCCCTTTACCCTGCCTAACATTTTCATTTTAACATTCCTCTGTGCTGCTTTAATGCTGCCCTTCAACATGAGTCAGAACTTCCTGCTAACAGCAATACACAATGCAGTTTTATTTCCATTTAAACTATCACTTCTATTGCAAAGCCCACTAATGATAATTACCCATGTAATAAAACTAAATATTTTGCATTTAAAAAAAAAAATAAAAACACATGTGGTATTCTAAAATTAAAGGCCTCTTGAGGTAGCCATCTGCGGGGCATCACCTCTTGAAAATCTGGTGCCTTTCTTTCATTCACCTGCAGGCTGTCATTCATACTTGAGCAGATAACCACACATTTGTGGCACGCGGACTCCCGGAGAAGGGGAGATGCCCCAGTGCCCTGCCACAGGTGGGTACATGCCTCCCCATGGATGTGCCTGGTCCAGAGCTCCAGCTGAAAGGCGTGATCCCCAGCCACAGCGTAGCCTTACCGACCCTCCCTTGTCAAACAGCCCCACGTGCTTCCCTGCGTACACGGACTAGTGCATGTTAGCAGAGAAGAAACTGGAGACGTGTTGGCCATATAGATAGCAGGACTCTGTTCTCAGTTAGTCTGATGTGAATATGTGTTCACGAGTTTATTCTGTACCTTGATACTCTCTGTAAGGGACTATGCTTCTCTCCCATTCCTTGCAGGGTGGAGTATGCAGTCCAACCTGTCACATAAATGCCGCTAAGTTCCACCATCCTAAGTTTTCACTATGGCAGTTCAACAGATAAACACATATATTACAATCTGAAATGAGATAGATCCAAATACTTTTTCTGCCATATTTTTTTTTCAAGCCAAAATCAGAAATGTTCTTTCTTTTATCTCTGTCTTCAGAAATGCATCTTTTGTCCGTTGCTCCCACTCACCAGCGTTTAGCGAGAGCCATCCTGGTTTTAGCCAGCGCGGGTTGGAGGAAGCGTGATGTTATTAGACACAGCAGTCTGTCCGCCTGACAGTACCACCAGAGAGGAACCTGTCAGGAATGTCTCCGCCAAAAAGTATTGCTCAAAGGGCTCTTTGTCAGGTTGCTTGACACTTGCTCATGGACTATGACTAACATTGCCTCTTAAAACACTCTGTATGTTTATTTTATAAGCCATATGGCCCAAACTGGCCTAGTGTTATATAGGTGTGAAAGAAAGTCTGGATAAATTTAATTACTTTGGACTTCTGAGCTTTACAGTAAAAAGTTTCCATGGTAATGTAATTACCATTATGTTTTATATAATTTATCCCTATTTCCCCTGGTTATTTCTAGATTTTTTTCCCCTCTTTTTTAAAAAAATGATGTTTTCAGGATAAAAGCCACCTAAATAATTAGTCCTGCAAAACTGTTGTTGTGCGTATTATACCTGAAACCAGATTTGAAATACGTGGCTGTTAGGAGCTGAGAGATTTCACCTAAGGGTTTTGCTAATGGATCACTGGAAGCCTGTGAATATATATCTTTCTGCTCATGTGGGAACTTTGCAGAATAGTTAATAGAATCTGAATTAGTAATCCTCACTGATGAGTTAGACTCTTTTCCTTTTGTAGTCCCTTTAACGCTTTGTACCTGTTTAAAATGGTATGTATACAAAATAGTAGGTAAGAACCTTTGAGATGAAAAAAAAAAGATTTAAATATGGCTGGGCTATCAGTTTCCCTTTACAAGAGCTTTCACTCAGTGAAGTGCTGACTGTGGTAAGCATGCCACACGGTAAGCAAACATAAATCTTCTCTGAGCATAGTTTTCTTAAATTATTATTATTTGATTTTATAGAAATATTTTCCTGTAGTTCTGCTGTAGGTTTCTCGAAGAAGTGGTAACCAAATTCCTAGGTGACTGTTCCTGGAAAAGTAATGCAGGGGTTGTGCTCAGAGGATGATGCAGCCTGGGTGTTTAAAATACAATGCAGGTCTGCCTTTTGTGTGCCCTTAATCTGAAACCGGGTAATGCGTCAGTATACATTGACTTGTTATTTCATAGGCTGATAAATAATTGTATGGACTTGTTCTTAGGGATGCACTTTCTTAGGCATTTTGTCTTACAATCAGTGATTCAAATGTCATCAGATAACATGCACATGATCATGATATAAACCATGCAAAGCTTGCAGTTTCTTTTCTCTGACATAAATATTTCATCTGTGCCAAAGATGCAACGTAATACAAAGAAATGACAAAACAAGAACATATCAAGGAATGTACACACAAGCATGTTTCTTAGCTCAATTTAAATGAACCCATGCATAAACCAGGAACATCTGAAAATGGCTGTGAGCTCTATCCTGATTTTTACCTTACAACATACTGAAAAATGATCTGTGATGCAAAAAGGTGGTTATTTTTGGCAACCTATATCAATTTCCTATTCACACAGCAACTGGTGGCAACTAAAAATAATCCTGTTTTAGTACCAGCTAAGAATCTGGTCACATTTGGCACACGAACAACATGCACAAATAAAATTTAAGAAAGATCCCTTGTTCTGTTATTTCATTCCAGCTCGCTCATCAAGCTTAGTTTGCTGCCATTTGAAAGCTATTGAAAAGCCATTAACTGGCAGGACTGTGAGAGCCGCAGTGCAGCAGCACACCTCAGTGCTGGGAGAATGTGGCTGCAAGTGCACACCAATTAAATCTTTCTATTCCTGGGGATGTGGGATTAGGAGCGGTGTCAATCAATTGTGCTACAATAGCACGTGCAGTAGTCATGGTTCAAGACGCACAGAGGTTTATCATAACTCCAGCAGTCGGGTGAGGATGACTTGGAAGCCTCTGCAAGATCCTGGAACTGAAACTACGTTAAATAATGTATTCTGAGGTATACTGGATACCTGAGGAAGGGCTCTAAATAATGCATTTTCTGGGCATGACAGTTGTAACAGAAGAGAATGCTGAAACCTGTAGCAAGACTACAGCCTGAGATGAAAGAATGTCTCATTACCATTTTATCAAATGCTGTAAGTAACAAAACGACTATTTTGATTTTAAAACTGTCTTTTTATTTTCTGAGGTGTGCCTTTTCAATGCATATGCAAAAAAGTCGAAGGCAGATGCTGCATAATGTCAACGTGGTAGAGGGGAAGGGGAGTTGTTACTTTGCATGTGAATATGCAGGCAGAACACAGTGTTTCTTTTTCTCCTCTGTTCAGAGGCAACTTCATTGTGTGTGTGATAACGCTCTCATTTTGAAGTTCACAGTGATCAGGTTTTAAAACTTTTGTTTAAATTAATCACCGAAGAAAATAATATCCAAAAAGAAGATACATGTCATTCTTAGCATTAGGTTAAAGATGCCTATAAGGACAACCTCGGACATGGCTCTCACACTTTACAAG
This sequence comes from Balearica regulorum gibbericeps, assembly GCF_011004875.1. NCBI lineage: Eukaryota > Metazoa > Chordata > Aves > Gruiformes > Gruidae > Balearica > Balearica regulorum. The sequence continues at coordinate 154,834,650 of NC_046184.1, read as the reverse complement.
GGTAATACAAACGAGAATACCTTCATAAATTTGAGCACATATCGTCATCTATTGTAGATCTAATACTTCTATCCCCTCCTTATCAGGATATTTAGCTATTTGGTGTGACAGACTTAAAAAAAAAAAAAGAACTTTTAACCTTGAATCATGCAAGCTGCCTCCTTAAAAATTGAAATTAGGATCTATGCTGAATGTATTGATTCAATGCAGAGCAAATTCCTAGCAGCATTTTTCTTTTTTTTTTTTTTTTTTTGGTCTATCAAGGCTGCTTGTCTTCCTAGCTGCACATTTTGTGAGCTTTTTGGGTTTACCTTTTAAAGCATCCAGTCTGAGTGGAACTTGCTGGTTTTATATCAGATAAATGAATTATTGTTTAGATACTTGTTTTGGACAGTCAGTAGTAGTTGTTAGCCATGGGTATTTTTTACTGCAGGACTTGGAAAACTTTTGACTCCTAGTGATTATGTCACTGGTTTTACATGACAAATAGCAGATTGCTGTAAAAGGTTTTCTCTCTGGACTGTGGTCTTTGATGACTTAAGTGTACCAGGGACATTTCTGAAACTGTTTTTAAAATACTGTGTTACAGTTAAGAAATGAGTAATGTGGTTCTTTGACGTTTTAATATGAAATTAAGGTGCCCTGGAATTATTTTAGTAATTGAAGGATAAATGATTTATGAGGGTTTCCTCTTGTCTGGATTCAATGGGACTTGTGTATGGAACCGCTTTTAATACTGGTGGGAGTTACAAGCCTAAATTCCCTGTTTCATGCAGAGAAGCACAGATTAGGTTTACTGCATAGTTTTAAAGGTGCATTCTAAGAATAAGTCTTTGAGCACATCATGAGATTTGATAAATGCAAATGAGGAATTTGCGGCATAATAACTCTCTTGAAGATGTCAGAAAAGTATTGTTCAGTCTTTATTCACGTTGGAATTACTTTCTTAAAGTGAAACTGCAGCGAATGTATACATGCGTGCGTGTGTGTGTGTTCAGTAGCATATTAAATATGTAACTCTACAATGAAACTATAGGTTCCTTAATTGGAAAGAGATGATGATGATCGTGAGGTTCTCTCATTAAAAGCAAGAGAATGACGACTACTTGGGATGTTCATTGCATTGGTTAGAGGGCAGGGATGAAGGACTAAAACACAGCAGAGGGGAAAGGTGAATGTACAGCATTAGTTTTGGCAGTATTATTTGTTTCCTCTTTTCCAAATTTGGAATTTTGTAATTAATGATTTCTCACTAAATCAGGTTATTTTACCACATAGCACTTTTCCTTCCAAATAGTGTGCTTTGGAAGCCAATGGGTGCTGGCTGGATCCTGCCAGAAGGGCTGCTTACTGCCTGTGCTTCTCCGTACGGAATTAGCAAAAGTGCTTCCATCTCCACCTGTAATTAGTGATGGGGAAACCCTTCCTCCGTCATCCTCCCCTGAGCCTTACCATTTGTCTTAACGTGCCAATACTGGTGCTGGTGTTTGCGTTTGGCAGACAACTGAGATCAACTATGGGCCGTGGCTGCATGCAGGGTGGCGGCACCAGCGACGTTCTGAGATCTGCTGAGAGCAGCTGAACCTCACAGCGGTTGAGATGGGACCCTTCACACCCCGCTTTGTTTTTAATCCATTTCACCAATGATTTCTGTATCGGAAGGAAAAGAGATTGAACCAGAGGAAGGGTGTTTGCAGAGCACTGGCTCTTGGTCTGCTTTGGGGAGTGGGGAAGTGTCTAAAAGACATAAATTCATGGCACTTTAAAGCTAGTATTTTATGAACTGTAGCTCTATGTGCCTGGCTTTTGCATATGTTTGCACTTTGTTTTTTCAGTCTCTGCAGAGATTAAGTGTGGAGATCTGAGCTGAAAAGGGCTATAGCTGTTCTCCTATGGCGTTAGTACATTTTTACTAATATTCTTGCTTTTTTTCAGTGCACCGCTCCCACTAGGAGGCTGTGAAAACGAGCCATAGTGTCACCGTCTTGTCATAGCATCTTTCAAGGTCCAACCTTGGGAGGTCTCTAGTCCGCCCTCCTGCTGTAAGCAAGGGCAGCTGTGTGGTCAGACGAGATTGTCTGGGGCCATGCCCAGTGAGGTCTTTCATCCCAGTAATACTCTGGAACAAGGCCTGCTGCAGCCGTCATGTCTTCAGCTGGCACCTGCAGCATTTAAAACACAGGCCGTACGCCCGTCTGCCTGTTTGAGCAGCTCATGTTGTCACTGCTAGTGCCCATCTCCTTTTTGCAGCCAAGTACCATTGCTGCCGAGAGTTGGCCCTGTCTGTGCTTCTCCTTGGCAATCAGCTAGCATAAGCTATTTAGAACAGAGAACAGTGGTACGTAGGAGAGTACCACATGTTATCTGCCAGCTGCTGGGTACCATTTTATCTCGATGATTTGTGTGACAGACTGTACAAATGAACGTAATTTTGCAAATTAGGCAGCACCTTGCTGCTATCTTCTCTCCTTTGTATATCCAGTTACGACATAAACATCATCATTTACATGTTATGGCTGTGGTTTTCCACCTGTGCTCTGGACTTCCTCTGAGGGATCTGCAAAGGAAACTGAGAAAAGCAGTCAGGAGGCTTAAATTCATTACTCGAGAGTCTGATTTCCACTGCAAATGTTGTAGAGGTGCACAAATGCAAACCAAATTAAAACCTCGCTAAGGAGTTATAGTCATGCCAGCTCAAAATCTGAGCCAAGTGAATTTATCCAAATATTAGGATCATTGAATCTGAACATCAGAGTCTACTTCCATTCCTTCTGGATTATCTCTGTTTCTAATTCCTTTATCTCTTTTGTATGAATTATGAAACACTGAATTGTGCTGTGTTACAGACCAATACTTAGAGAGATCTGGGGTGAAAATACTAATTAGATGTTTATTGGTGAATTAATTCAGGCTTTGAAACAAGATACAAAAGAAATATAATAATTCTTTCCAACATCTAGCCCTTATTACCTTCAGGATCTGAATAAACAGCAAGGATTGTCCATGAAGAAAATTAATGAGAGTAGAAGATGCATTGAAAGATTTGGCCTTTAAATTTTGTTATATCATCTTCAGATATCTTGTAGTCTGTACTGATTTATTCTTTCTTTTCTCTGCCTCCTAATCATAGTATTTAAGAAATCCATATACTACAGGGGTATTTTCCTTGCATTAAAAAAAAAAAAATTGGTCTTGACTTTAGTCTGCAATGCCAGAGACCTTAATCACATACCTTGTCTTGAAAGGCTGAATGTAACGTACTTACAGATGTCATCTTGAGCATTTTTCACATTAATTCACAGGGTATTTGGTAACAAAATTACCATCAAATATGAATGAAAGAAGAGTAAATTCTGTAGATTATTGTTATGATTTCCATTTTATTTAATTTCACCCCACTTTTCCATAGCTTTCAATGCATTTCAATGCATTTTCTGTTTCAATAAAAGTATTAACCGCTAGAACTCTCAACTTAGTAGGACGAGCGTTACACCTATGGTGGTGCCTGTCCCTTTTCACCGGAGTTTAGGGACAGACTGCATTAGCACCTTCCAGGATACTTCAGGGGAAAGAGGCATATCATCCCAAACTCTCGTTTAGCACTTTAAATTCAATCTGAGTGCTTTTGCCAAGGGATTCAGCCGTTCTCATGTCACCCAGACTCTTCTGAGGCTCCAGCCATGTGCCACAGCGATAGCTCTACTTGAACCTTATGCAGCTTGGAAAGAGGTGGGAGAAGATGTGATGTGATGTGATGTGATACATTAGTTTTAGTTTACAGAGGATGGGGACTTGAGCTTGATTCTGCCGTGGATGAAGAGGCAATACTGCAGGTGATACACGTGATACCTTCGTGTCAGCTTTCTTACTGCCAGACAGCCTGCGAAATTTTCATCTGTGTTTCAATAGAGTGAGTTGTGGTAGCTTAGACTGAATAAGAGGAGGAGCCTGAAAAGAAAAATTGGAGACCTCTAGTTGGTCTGCGATACAGAAACCCTTTGCCTCTCTGATGGCATGTGTGCAGGATGTGTAAAGTAAAGATGACACATAGGTGTTCTGTCACACTGGACAGTTAGTGAGGTGAGAGAGCTAGCAGAGTCTTCAAAGTGTTTTCTCCTTCCCATGAACAGGATTTCTTCTATTCCAGGTTGCACAGGAGGTGGTATTCATTTATTTAGTCCATTTTATGCTGTCCCAGAGAATTCTCATGTCCTCTTGGACGTCCTCTGCCACTGATGAGGAGCTCAAGTAAAAAATATGCAGATGGTAGGAAGGAGAGCAGTAAATACAAGCAGAATGTCCATACCAGTCCCTATTTATCAGCCATTCCTTTAGTTTAGGTTGATATTTCATGATGGTGTCAGCTACCTCTCGTGTCACAGTTTATTTCTGCAATAAGACAGCTAAGTACAACACAGCTGCAGGGAAAACTTCCTTTTCCTTGTACATACTTATGGCATTCTGACCTATGGCATAAGGTTAAGATTATTACTGAAATGAGATGCCTAGCATGACGGAGAGACCCTGCCTGCTGAAAATGAAGCTGGGAGGAAGAGGCAGGAGTCATCTTCCCCGGGAGTCCAGAAAGAGCAAGAGGAGCAGCTGTGTGCGTTGAGCCACTGCTTGGGAGTTTTTAGATGGCGTGAAGATGCATAAAGTGATTCTGGGTGAATAAAGAGATTTTAGTGGTGGACTTGGCAGTGCTAGGTTAACGGTTGGACTTGGTTATCTTAAAGGTCTTTTCCAACCAAAATGATTCTACAATTCTATGATGAAAGGTATTTGAGAAGCTTATACTGTAAAATACAGAAAAGGAAAGCTAATACAATACACAGTGTTTCTTATTCCATTGTGACATTGGGAATCTGAGTCTGTATCAGTGATATATGATGCAGATTTTTGTTTAAAAAATTTAGTCCGTATGATAATTCAGATGTCATGAAGCTGATCAGAGGGCTGGAGCACCTCTCCTATGAGGACAGGCTGAGAGAGTTGGGGTTGTTCAGCCTGGAGAAGAGAAGGCTCTGGGGAGATCTAACTGCGGCTTACCAGTACCTGAAGGGGCCTACAGGAAAGCTGGAGAGGGACTGTTTATCAGGGAGTGTAGTGACAGGACAAGGGGTAATGGGTTCAAGCTGAAGGAGGGTCGATTTAGATTAGATATTAGAAAGAAAATCTTTACTGCTAGAGTGGTGAGGTACTGGAACAGGTTGTCCAGAGAGGTTGTGGATGTCCCATCCCTGGAAGTGTTCAAGGCCAGGCTGGATGGGGCTTTGGGCAACCTGGTCTAGTGGAGGGTGTCCCTGCCCATGGCAGGGGGGTTGCAACTGGATGATCTTTGAGGTCCCTTCCAACCCAAACCATTCTATGATTCTGTATCTGAAAAATTAGGTAAAACTGCTTTTGAATTCTGCAGTCAACAACAAATGGTTTTTAACTTACAAACCTTGATAGAAATAGAGACACAGCTAGAACAATTTTACTTCTGTTAGAGTCTTTGTGTCTCTGTTTCTCTCACTGTAATCACAGGATAGGTGCCAGGCAACAGGAAAAAAAGGAAATTATTTACAACTTATGAAGGCTAGTACTTCTGTACCAGCTTATGATACTAGATTTATTTATTTATTTTTATTCTCCAGTTCCTGGGTTCATGTGACAATGCCAGTTATTCTTTTAATTTGAACTAATTTTCTACTTTGCCTAATTATCAAAGATCAGAAATCATGACACTTGATGCCAGGAAAGAGGTAAAAAGAACCTTTAGTTTAATATCTGTATTTAGACATAGGAAGTGATATTTAGAAAAATATGTTTTGGGCTAGCAGTGGCGCAATTATCTTTGCACTTTTGTAATACTGGTCATCTAATAATTTGTCAAGTGTACTCCAAGAAAACAAAACTTTCCTGATGGTAACAACTGACAACTTTCCAAACAATAACAAGTGCTTGGAATAGCATTTGGAAATTATATTAAGATGAAGACTTATATTAAATTGGTATTTGGAAAAATACATTTTGAAATAACAGCAAAAGGAGCAATATTAACTTGGACAATCGAGGGCTACAAGATTTCCAACTTAGTATTCAACTAAAAGTAGGTTCTATTTATAATATTTTTGATGGAAATTACAGTCATCCCAAAGATAATTTTTATGTCATCATTTTGTTTCCCACTGTAAAAAATCTGTCATGACAGAGAAGCATCAGCATTTTCAGTGGAAAACTTTACTATGAACTGGTAAGGAAATTGTAAAGAAATCTCTTGTATTTTTGGTATTTGGAGTGCTTTTTTTCTTTTAATATAGTGACTCTGCCAACAGCAAAGCAATCTAGTCACCCTGAAAATAAGGTGAAAGAAAATTGTAAAGATCAAAGTATTGTATTTTCTTACCATATTGGCACAGCATGCATGAAGCTTCAGAATTCTGATACTATACTTTTGAGAAGATTGCTGCAAGACCAGAGAACAACTAAAAAACTCTAAACCTCTCTATTTCCACATGTGAAATTGTAGCAATATAGCCACTTTTTCTCACAAAGTTTGTGAAAGTTTTGAGGCTAAGGAACATATTTTCACTCCTGAAGTAACTTCTTGCTCCAAATAATCACAATTCCTTTTCTTTCTCATTTCAGACAAATTAATTTACTGCATCATGGTAAATTTTGCACATTTGCCAAGTTGTAAAACCAAAGAGAAAATATTTTTAGATAATGCAATTAACAGCTGGATCAAAACTGCCACAGGATAAACATGGTTATTTTAAAGCAAGTAAAATTTTAAGTTGAAGTAATCCTAATTTGTTCTTAAACAAATGGAAATCAATTAAGTCAATGGAAGTTTAGTTTGGGAGCAAATAAAGAGTTGTCCTAATGAAATTTTTTAATAAATCATAGAGGAGCACCACCAATTTAAAAAAAAATAATGTTTGATTGTTTTTTAAAAGATGTATTTTCCATTTTTTTTGCTTTCAAGCAAGCACCTTCAGTTGCAAAAAAATGTCAAAATAAGACCTGCTAAAAGAAATCTTCAAGTTCTAGTATTTTGACTGCTGGACATACCTTCAGGTAACAGGTGACATGGGTCAATCTGTTGTAACCTGCAGAAACACAAATGCAAGTAGTATCGCTAAAGCTGTTTTCCTTGCCAGTGCCATTCTTGTACACTGAAAGACAACTGTCCTGGACAAGTTCCCCCCATCTCTAACGTGATTCAGAGAGCTGAGATGTAGTCAGTTTCAATCTCTTTTTGGCCAGTAAGAATGAGAACTGACAAGGAGCATGGACAGGAGGGCACAGTGCAGAAGTAGAAGAGCATTTGGTTGTTTATTACTAGGTTTTTACCCAGCTAGAATACAGACGTTCCTGGAGGGTTTCCACTTGGAAGTGTGCTTTATTCTCTTTTACTTCATAGTTGATTTTAAAACAGAAAATGTTATTTTTGGGAAGAAGAAAAATGTGGAGTCTGATATCTTTGGCCGTAAATCCTATTACGAATGTCACTCTATGCAGTATGACTTTTCAGAAGAGATCGAAGTGATATTCAGAGCATGTAGACAGGCAATAGATCTGGGCCATACCACCTCAGGCTGGTGGAGTCCTGCTGTGGTCTCATTCAGTGCAAATCCTGTTATGAAGAATGACATATAAAATATATATGGGACCTTGTAAAGTCATCCACAGAAAATGGAGCGATTTATTAAGGTCGTACTTGGAAAGCTAACCAATGGCTTTCAAACGTGATCCTTTGACTATGTACAGAATCAAAGCTTTCTCCTGTAAAAGTTTTGTAAATGTGGACATCTAAGATGAGGAGAAGGAAGGGGGGAAAATTTCCCCTTTTTTTCAGTCTTTGTAGAAAGAGTAGTATTGTTGTCTTTAGTTAGCTTATTGCAGGAGGCTTTAAGAAAATATGTGAAAACAATGTATCCCTTACTCAGCACTCAGTTTATGTGAAACAGGATAAATTTTATATTCAGATTGCAGATGAAATAAATACTTAGCTTTTCAGGTGCTTTGCTTTGGACGCAATTATTTGATTATTTGATTTGAAAGCTGGAGAGGGACTTTTTACAATGGCATATAGTGATAGTATGAGAGATAATGGTTTTAAACTGAAGGAGGGTAGATTTAGATGAGATATAAGGAAAAAATTCTTCACGGTGAGAGTGGTGAGGCACTGGCACAGGTTGCCCAGAGAAGCTGTGGAGGCCCCCTCCCTGGAAGTGTTCAAGGCCAGGTTGGATGGGGCTTTGGGCAACCTGGTCTAGTGGAGGGTGTCCCTGCCCATGGCAGGGGGCTTGGAACTAGATGATTTTTGAGGTCCCTTCCAACCCAAACCATTCTGTGATTCTAAGATTCTATGATTTTTTTAGCTGCAGTACTAGTAATATTAGCTACAGAAGTAGTATGTGTAAATCGTGTAGACAGTTGTGAAAAGTAAAGCTCTTAAGGCAATCTAAACGACATACTTAATTCCTCCTAATCACCTATGAATATATAGGTTTATTGTGTCTTCGAGAGACACTTTTTGTGTCTTGTGAGCAAGACTCTAACTTCTGTTGGAGTTGTGATAATAATTTCTATTTGATTTCTACTTCAGTTTCTTCAATAGCTTTGAAGCATTTTTTATGTTTGTCTAGTTATTTCCACAGTGAAGGAATTTGAAGTTTTATGTAGACTAGGAGTCCATCCATTGACACTATGCTTTTTTACAGTTTGTCAGATGAGATGAAGCTGTTCAGTTACTTCTTCATCTTTTTGTTTTTCTTCCTCTTCTTCAGACAAATGATCAACCGAATTTCCCCATTTTAACTTAACATAGAAGTGCTATTGCTATGCATGTTTACAAGCAAGTGTGACAGTGGTTCTCTGCACTTCTTTTTCTTATATGTGCCCATACAACCGTGCTATAGTATTAGTTGACCATGAGTATAATGCTAGATGGTAGATGTGGAAGGTGACCTTAACAGATTACTGTAAACTCTGTTGTCAGGACAGCTGCTCAGCCTGCTTTCATTTTCACTTGTCCATCAAGATCCAGCTCAGACTAGCAACCATCCTTGGTATTCTGACCATAGCCCAGGCTTACCTAGGACATACCCGATAACTGTCCCACCAAGCGCAAGGGAGAGAAGTCTCTCAGATGCCAGTGGCGTAGCTCTACATACCAGAAATTCTTCTGGGTTGCTTCTCCACTTTACTGGAGGGTTGTCTTTACAGAACTTTGCGGGGCCATCTGGAGGTGCTGGAGCCGAGTGGGCGAGCTGCCCCGGTACCAGAAACATTGGACTGCTGGGCTCACATTGGTCCTTTTGTGTGACTACCCACCCAGTATACCAAACAAAGAATCTTGAGGTCTTAGCTGTTAATCTCATCCATGTGTGTTATTTTTATTTTGGTACTCTGCCTAAATTTACACTACATTAAATTCATTTTATTGTTCCAAATTCCCTTCCTTTTTATGCTATATAACCTTTCTTTTTCCCTTTCACCCTTCAAATTTCTGTTAACTTGTCTCTCCTCAGTCACTGCTTAGCTAAGCTATGCATATTTAATTCTTTTCATCTTTCCTCATAAATCAGTCCCTCAGGCCCCAGAACCATTTGTGGTAGTTTCTTTTGAACTGCTCCGATTTGACTGTCTAGAATTGAATGCAATATTCCAGATAAGTTGTCTTTCCGCAGAAAGGAGGAGGGCCTGTTTCCAATCCTTTTGCTATTTGAAAACTGAGATGGCAGTCCCTTGATGTACACTGAACAGTGACCAAAGGCCTACATATTAGCTCTGCTGCAGAATTTTTGTTAGCTCCACTGTACTCTAAACTAGATTTCCATCTGCTTTTACTTTACAGTAATCTCTGTAAATGATTAGATTGCGTGTAGAACCACAGTCCACTTGGCAGAGGATTTCCTTTCCTGTGTGCTTGCCAGCCCGTATGGTTAGGTCTATGAAGCACTGTTTCCCTTTTGGCTTTTGACTCTCTCTGATGTATGATACTGAGTATCCTCTTTGTCTTGATCCACATATACCTTTTCTCTTTTTTCTCTTTTCTTTTCTTTTCTTTTCTTTTCTTTTCTTTTCTTTTCTTTTCTTTTCTTTTCTTTTCTTTTCTTTTCTTTTCTTTTCTTTTCTTTTCTTTTCTTTTCTTTTCTTTTCTTTTCTTTTCTTTTCTTTTCTTTTCTTTCTTTTCTTTTTTCTTTTCTTTTCTTTTCTTTTCTTTTCTTTTCTTTTCTTTTCTTTTCTTTTCTTTTCTTTTCTTTTCTTTTCTTTTCTTTTCTTTTCTTTTCTTTTCTTTTCTTTTCTTTTCTTTTCTTTTCTTTTCTTTTCTTTTCTTTTCTTTTCTTTTCTTTTCTTCTGAATTTACTGCATGCAGGCTTTTGCAAATATTGATTTATATGTTTCTCTCCTGTGTTTTCTGTAATCCTCATATGCTGTATGCCTCTTGATCCCTGGCATATTTGCAGCCAAAATGGTGATATCTGAGAGTGTCTGTGATGAAACAATTGCCCCAGGCTTTGAAACAATCTGATTTTTTGTTTCTTTGTTCAGACATTAATTTACAGTAAAACAGTTGTTTCTGCTGCTATTCAACTTTCTCAGTACCTTTGAGGCATAGCGACTGTAATTTTTGTCGTCTTCTCACTGTTCACCTATGTGTTAATTCACCCTTGAAAGTTGCAGATTTACAAGTATCAGCAACAGTCTTAGTGTTTTTCGTTGCTTATTGTGGTCGGAGTGTCCTTGGTCTGCATAACAAGCCCTTGATATTATATTGTGATGGCAGGAAGAATTTTCCAGTGCATCTGTTCCCAGATGCACATCCTCCCCTCCTCTCTGTCATATATCTGTAAGTGCGGACTAGAGATTAATGTTTTATTACATCTCCATTTACTGCACAGTAAGGAAATAACTCGTATCTTCACAGCTTATTTGCAACTTTGTAAGTTTGGCATTGCAGTCAAATAAAGACAGCCAGGTCTGTGCAAGGACTAAAAGGAGATTTTTTTTTTTTTTTTCTAGAGGACTTCTCATCTCTTCCTTCTTATTTTTATTGTCATTTGGCAAGCCCAGATCTTCTTTGCTCTTGTGCCTTCTAATTTGGAGTTTCTTGAGTTTTACTTGCTGTCGGTGTGATTTATAGCAATTTAGATTATTAAAATATGACCAAATATGCTGATGTTATTTTCTCAAAGGCTTTGTGAGTGACAAGCCTTATTAAATGCTTTATAGTAATCTAACAAATATATGTTGCTTACTTCTGGAAATCCCAAATAATGAGTGACATAATTTCATAGACCCAAAGGCAAACAAAAGATTATAAGGGTTAGCTCAAACAGCCAGTTCAGTTTTTCTTCTAACTTATCCATATATACATATATCTTAAAAAATGTGTTAGTGCAGTCAGTTTGAATCAGATTACTTTTGCTTTCTAATTACTTTAAACTCTCTCTTCAGATTCTGAAATGGGTATTTACAATATTTCTTTAAAAAATTTAAATTACCTACTTTAGGAATAATATTGTTAATCTTTGGGAAACATATAAGCATATTTTGCTTTGATTTTCCTAAGGAAACAAAGTCTGTGATTATGTACTTGTGTGTGTGCATCTTTTAGTTTTTCTTCCCATCATAATTTCCAAACCTGTTACCCAGTTTCAAGAAAATGTTTCAAAAACAGGTTAATCATGACACAATTTATTCAAACAAGTGAGCGGTGTTCGGTACTGCATTGCCTAGGAATGTTGTACAACTATTTCATTCTGGTTAGGAATAATAATGTTGTTTTTCTACTGCATGGCTATCAGGGTTAGCTTAATAACCATTGAGTCTCTTATCACAGAAGATACTGAGTAGTCTTAAGTATGTTGTGAGGAAATTTAATCCTATTGTAAGTAAATTCCTTCATCCTTGGGTGAAGTGCATTGCCATGCAGAACTGCCCTTTGCATCACTTACCTTGCTGCAAGCAGAAAGATAAATTGGCTAGACAGCACTCGTAGTAAAAGTTTTGTAAAACAGAGTGAAAGGCATTGGACCTCCGATGGTCTACAGGATTGTCATTTAGCTCGCTGGCTCAGTTTTGAACAGTTCCAGCTAACCCTCTCTATGGCAAAGGCTACAACAGAATCTAGAGACCTCTCCCAATAGACAGGATGGACGAAACTGCCACAGATTCTGTGCTCTGTGCCCTTTCCAATCTTCCATCTATTTCAAAAGGCTTTGTAGCCTCAAATATTGTTCCCTGCTTACACATACTCTCCTACTACTTACTAGAACATATACAAACAACTTTGGTTTTATGTTGTAAAATTCCTTTCTGCTATGTTGCAGTGCAGTCTCCACTTTAGACACTGTGAAATTTAGAAGCCACAAAAAAAGATAATTACATCTTACAGCACAACAGCACAGCATGATAATCACAGGAGAATCAGGACCATGTGCTATGCAGTCTAGATATGTTTCATTTGTTCTGCATGAACCTTGACCATGTGAACATGAGCCAGTATATAACACTTAACTTGTAAGCCAGAGATTGCTTCCTCCCCTTCTTTTATGTACTAGAATAGAGGTATCCAAAATAAACTTTTTTTTTTTTTCCTTTTTGGTAAAGGGATATTGGATCCCAAGCTTCATGGACTGATTGCTCAAAAGCCTTCCTTAAAGTCCAGAAGAGCAATAGGTAGTGTTTCAGCCTGTTGTCTGGACAGTCATTATTTGGAGATGCTACAATAAAGCTCTGAATCTAGCTTGAGGACAGACTTTCATCTCCTAAAAGCTCAATTATCTGGAATATTGTATGGGAAGACATTAATGGGTTCATGTGTTTTACTCATCTCTGAGAGTATGCAGTCTTTTCAGTTGGAAATTCCAGTGCTCCAGAGCAGACAATTGTGGTTTGGTTTGTTTTACAAAAGGTTCTGATGTCTACAGGGGAATGTACTTGACACATGCTGTGGTTTGTGGGAATCCGTACTGCACCTTTGTCTCATCCTCTAAGGGAGTATGGAAGGATGACAGCAGTTGAGAGGATATGGAGACAGCAACTTTACCAAAAGAAACAGTATGAGCTCCAGCAGATCGCATCTGTTCATTTTGCTTGCATTCAGGTATTTTCTGGATGTGATCCACAGATGAGGACTACTGCTCTGGGATATACACAGTTCCTCTCAGACCACTCAGACCTGTGAGTTCCCTGTGCTTCAAGACAGGCAAAAGAAAACAATAATGATATTTTTTTTCTAAAAAATGGGAAGAACCTCTTATGTATGTATTTGAAACCTGTATTTTATTACACTGAAGGCCAATGCATGGGCAGGGAGTTGGCTGTGTTTATTGAATAGGCTGACATGCAGTTAATTACTTTTACCTAGAACATAAAATATCCATATGTTACAGATTGCTACATGACATAAATCACAAATGACAATGCAGAGCCCTCTGTTATATTTGATTTGTTATTATTCAGGTTCGCTTCACAAAGACAAGATCCCAAACTGGTTGATTCTTTGTTTTAAATATAACAAATTTTTAGAGAATGCCGCTGTAACTTCACTGATCATAGATAGATAGATAATAGAGTCTATTAGAAAGCCTGTAGAGTTGATTAATAGTGTCTGATAAGTAACTTTTCCTTGGTATCAAGCTGGAAATTGATTGCAGTTCCTGCTTACCAGTCTAGTCACATCAAAAGGCTCTTGAAGAGCAGCATACAGGAGTAGGGTTTTATAAGAGGATGGTGGCTCGAATGTACTTAGGATTGCTCTTCAGCAAAGACAGAGTTGGGTGCTAAGCAGAAAACGAGGACGCTTTGTATATCGTGTCATTTAAGAGCTCTAACTTTGTAATTACACCCTAAAGAAGCTCTGTGGAGCCAACAACAGAAGCACATCAGCTCCTTTACTGCAATGTAATTTATTCTCAGAAGACTTGGCATTAATTGAATTCTTTACAGTCTTTACAAGGTAAATAGTTTACATTTATACTGCTCCCTCATGATTATCTGCTTGTGGGTTGGAGAGGGGAACCAAGAAAAAAGAAAATGAATAAGCCCATCACTACAGTGAGCAGAGCACTGCTGACCTGATGAAAACACTTTAGCCGTTAAAATCAGGCTGAGTGGTTATGAGCACCGCGCTTCAGTTACAGCTTAATAAATGTAATGGAGAGGCTGTTCAGATGGTAAGTAATTTTCTCTGCGCTGAACAAAGGATTTTCAAATCCAAGTATTTTGATACTGACCTTAACATTACAATTTGAGGTGGATTTAAATTAATGTAGCCCCTTCTGTGGGTAAGAAGTATTTCTTTTTGAAACTGGAAGATCAGTAGATGATAGATAATAAATTTTGATTACTGAAGAGGGCACCTCTAAAAAATGCATTGATCTGTGGTCCAGAAACCATAACTTCAGTTAGGCTATTGTATTTGTATCACTGATTTCATATGGAATTCAGATCAGCTGCATAAATACTAATAAATTATTATTGCTAATGTAATATAATAAATTTAAATAATACGCATTGTTGGTAGCAGATAATCATCATGTATTGTAAAGTCATTATATATAACTGCAAAGTGCGTTACTGAAAGGGTCAATGCTCTAGTTTCTGATCTGATTTCTGTTATCAAACATGGGGCGTAAATTAATGCAGCTTTTTGAACTGGATGAAGCTGCACTGATTTACACCATCCATGTCTCTAGGTCCGTAAGTGCCAAAGCACTTGCTGCTTACTGCATGCTTTTCCCACATATCTTTGTTAGTACTGTGAACATATTTAGCTAGCCAGCTTTCAAAGTGTCATGTTATAGCATAGTATTTACAAAAACTTGCGGGTTTTTTTGTTATTTACTGAATTTTAATCTATTTCACAGTTCACTGAAGTTGTTGAAATTTTCAAATATTTTATCTTTCTGAAATTCAGGACAATTTCAGGTATCTAAATTAGAATGTAGGTGTTTAATTGTAGTTATGAAGAGGGGCTGATATAATATCTTTAGCAAGAACAGACCAAGATTGGACCTGAAGTGTCAGAGGACCCAAGTTAAATTCAGTGTGTGTTTCTGAGGGCTTTTTTACCCTTTTTCCTTGAATGAGATCAAGATGCTTAAAGAATATTGTTTAGGTAGCTGTCTCAAGTAGATACATTCTCAGAATCTCAGATTGCCATTTTCCAGGTAATTTAAGCCTTCTACATTTTATTTCTGTGCTGTAAAGACCATAGTCCTTCAAACACCCAGAAGCTTAATTATTCATTGTTTAAAATACAATCAAAATCAACATGAATGTTTACGTAAATAAAGGTAAGCATGTGTCTTAATATTTGCAAATTCATAGTTAGTTTTCAGCATTATGCACCATAATTCTGTGTCACCTTATTTGAGATGCTTGCCGCATTAAGCAACATCAGCAATTTAGTTGTGGGTGTGCCTTTAATGAAGAGATAAGGTTTTTAACTTGCCATACTTTGCAAAACACACTACAGGATCCAGGAGTATCTTACTTCTCTGAATCACAACAGCAAATGTTTATATCACATGAAAAGTCAAAATACAATACATATGATCACTGTGGCAAACTTTTTTGTAGTGCCTGTGTGAACATGTATATAGGCATTCAGCTTCACATTCTGGAAATGCCTCCTGACATGTGATCCAGATTAGATAGGAACATAATCGTTCTATGATTCTATTGACAGGACAAGGGGTAATGGGTTTAAGCTGAAGGAGGGTTGATTTGGATTAGATGTTAGAAAGAAATTCTTTACTGTTAGAGTGGTGAGGCACTGGCACAGGTTGCCCAGAGAAGCTGTGGATGCCCCCTCCCTGGAAGTGTTCAAGGCCAGGTTGGATGGGGCTTTGGGCAACCTGGTCTAGTGGAGGGTGTCCCTGCCCATGGCAGGGGGGTTGGAACTAGATGATCTTTGAGGTCCCTTCCAACCCAAACCATTCTATGATTCTGTGATAATCACCCCCAGGCAATGTGACTTACAATCTGAAGTGCATTTTTTTAGGATGACTAGACTCCCGATTTAAATGTCAGAGCAAGTCACTAAAGTTAAGTGACATAAAGCCCAAAGAAACAGAAATATAAAGGAAAGGTATAGAGGTATGGCACCTGCAGGAGCTGGAAGAAAATACCTGTAATAATCACATTCTACCCCTCTGTTTATGTCCCATCACCCTTGCCAAGCTCTTCATGTTGTTCAGGAGCTGATGCTTGTAGTGCCACATAATATTCCATCTCTCACCTTCACAGTGAGAACCACTGACAATTCAAAGTAAGCAGTTCCTCTTTACTCAGGAATCTCTTGTTGGTACAGGCAGGATCAAGCTCATAATTTGTGTTGTAATGCAACTGGCAGTCTGTCCAGTCCTGAGTAAATTGCTACAATTTTATGAACAGGTTGTTTTGTAGCAATGATTCTTTTCTTTCTAGTGCTTCAGGGTGGACCCAATCAGTGAAGCAGCTCTACACTAGCAAGTGTCCTTGAAACATTTTTTGTTTCCTGTTAGTTACAGTGGTTCCTTTGTCCTGTGCTAGTTAATAACCAACGTGATATACTAAAAGGCTCTCTGGTTTTGATATTTCAGTGTTTCATAAAGGTTTTTATATTGTGTGCTTATACAGAAGATACAGACCTTAAAACCAGATATGTACCAACAATCATGTTTATTCTAGTCGTTTCGGTCCAGGGCATCTCATTAAATAAATAATACCTTGGTAAGCTTTTTCAGTGTTTTGATGGAGACACTGCTAATGAGTTATCCAGTGCAATATACCATGACAGTCAGAGTGACCTTATCGAATCACCATACATAACTGTAATTTGTCATACACTAAGGCAAGAAACACATGAAATAATCTTCAAATACGATATCTTATGTAATGAGATATAAACTCTTATGCAAATTGATTCAGAAGGAAAGCTTTCTCCCTGCCCATGAACCTTTCCTCATGTTACCACACTGCCTCCTGGCTAGCATACTCAAATCAGCTCTGATTGAGATAATGTTTTCCATGTATCTTCTGCTATTTGAGTGGGTCCCGTACAAGGTTCTTGTACAAGTTCAGTGTGATGGTTTGTGCGATTTTTCTCATATATGAAAGAGAAAGGATGTACAGACCTGCTGCATGTGTTACCCTTTAAGAGTAGCTTCTCTTTGAAGCCTGGCTGTAGCTGAGTTGTCAGCCTCTAAACAGTAGCAGTTTACATCCACCTAATAAAGTTCTGGATTTTAGCAGCTATTTTTTCCTGGAGGTTTTCTTTACAACTGAAGCTGTTGCTGCTGTTGGCAATGCTAAATTAGGACAGAGTGGTTGGCATGCTTTAAATGGTAGAGCTTAATCCTGATGATTGGGTCAACAGAAACTTTGGGCAGTTCAACAAGGGAAGTGCATATTTTCATGCCTCACCTATGCATTGGTACAGGCTGAGAACTGACTGACTTGAGCTGCAGCCCTGCTGAGGAGGATGCAGGGGTTACAGCGGATACAAAGTTGAATGGGAGCCAGCCCTGCCAGCTGGTTGTAAATAAGGTAAACCACATAGTGGGCTATATTAGGAGGAGCATGGCCAGCAGACTGAGGGAAGTCATTGTCTGCTTCTACTTGGGGCTAGTGAAGCTGCACCTGCAAGTATGTGTGCAGTAGTCTTGGTCCTCTCAGTGTAAGATGAACATTGAGGAAGTGGAGTGAGGGCAGCAGAAGGCTACCAGGATAATTACAGAAATGACAAAGCTGAACTCTTGTCAGTAGTGACAGTAGTAACAACAGGTAATGGCGACCAAAAAAAAACCCAAGGCATTTTTGATAGAAGACAGTGCAGCACTGGAACAGGTCACTCAGAGAACTTGGAGAATGTGTTGATGGAGGTTTTCAAGACTCTGCTAGACAAGACACGATCACCTGATCTGGTGCTCAAAGTGGCACTAAGCCATCCTCAGAATTTCGTCCAGAAGCATGTCTATAACCCTCCTGGGTTTGAGTCCAGCTCTCTTGAGGTGATGGTCAGGAAGATCTGCCTCTTGTGCTATCAACAGTTCCCTGTGCTCGCTAGGCCTCCACAGTCAGAGCAGAGATCTGTCTTGTTCTAAAACTGGGACTGAATGTTATATGCCTTAAGGATGAGCATCTGAAAGATTAGAGAGTTTGCCTTGTCTGCATCTATACTATGTTGTTTAATCCAGGCTTAACCTAACAAGGCTGCTGACCTGCAGCTATTATATCCACAGTCAGATACTAATCTCATATGAAATGTATCAAGCTCCACATGTGCTGAAAGAAAAAAATTCCATCTGCAACTCATTACTTCCCAGCTGAGACCAGTGCCCAAATGGATTGAGTTCTCTTCTCAATCTGCCTGAATTGTTTGACTCTGGCCACACACTGGAAACCACTGTGTGGGGCCAGTTCTGGCAGTCAAGCACTGTTCCACTTCATGGAACAAATAGACGGGCACTCATGCCAGCTGAAAGTCATCCCAGTGGAGAGGCAGAGGACACTAAGAAGACAGCCACATCCTTCCTGAAACTGGAATTTGGCTGTATGAGCTCATCTTTGCTGTGATCTATTTGACCAAGCTAATTTGATATTAAGCTAATTTGTTTGATTTCTCACCCTGGAGGAGCAGAACACTCTGACAACAAAGGTGTCCTACAGCTTGCACCAGTCTCAGTTGTCATGTGGCAGCAAACACTACCAGTTCCTAAGAGCAGAGGCTGCACAGCACCTAAGCTGAGGAAAAGCAAAGATACAGTTGAAGTCTGTTGTCAGCAAAGAACACTGATTTACAGCTAAGACTAGAACAACAGCAACAATTCTCACCCTCAGCTGAGTTTTCCAGACATAGACAGCAACTTCAGCCGTAGCCCGTCAGAGCCCAAGTGCGTGGCTGCTCCTTCTTCTCTTCATAAAAGAGAAGGAACAGAGCAGAGGTAAAACTCTTGTACAGCTGGACTCTTAGCTGCGTTGTCAAACAAGGTTTAACACAGCAAGCTGGTTTTGCCTCTGAGGCTGTGAGCTTGGCTGGCAAGCACTATACCCAGCTTTAGAAGTGTTAGGGAATAAGTCTAGGGTCTTACAAGCCAAAAATACTGTGTAGGCTTAGCGCATGGGCACTGAAATATTTTATACAAAGCCAAACAATTCTAAGAGGGAAGATTTGAAGTTTGCTCGTTCCCCAGTCCTATCATGACATAAAGGAGATGCAGTCGCAAACTGCCTTGGGGTGAGGATGGTCTGAGTGCAGATCTCCTATTGAATTGAGTGCTCTGAACACTGGGACTGAAGTGAGGAATAAAGTTACACCTTCTGCAGCTGTACAGAGCTACCCTTTCATTTCCTTGTCTGTTCCGACATGTGCTCAGAAATGAAACATATCATTTAAAGTCAAATGGAAAATTTTGTTTTACATAGACATGCAAAAAGAAAGGGTTTGTGTTTTGGCTTAATGCAAGCCAACACTTGTTTCCAATTTTTTAGTTTGACAACTCATTTTCTTTTAACTAGAAGAGCATGCTAAGAAAGGAACAGAAATTATAGAGAGGGAAAGGGCAGACTATGTTAAAATAAGTTGATTGAACTCAACCTGTAGAATTGTATTCTGTGTCTGCTTGTGTCATGGAGTTTCTCAACCAGACACTCTGGGCACATTTTGCATAAATGTATGTTTCTCAATTTTGGGAAGTCTGGTTTAAGACTTTCAGTTCTAATTCATAGGGAGTACATAGAATATATAATAGAATACAATATATAAAATAATATAACAAATAAATATATAAAGTAATACAGTTTATAGAGTGTTTGACATGCAGACCTAGGACTATCATTTTGTCATGGTTTTACCCCAGCCAGCAGCTGAGCCCCACGCAGCCGCTTGCTTAGTCCCCCCTGTCGGGATGGGGGAGAGAATTGGAAGAGTGAAAGTGAGAAAACCGATGAGTTGAGATAAAGACAGCTTAATAGGTAAAGCAAAAGCCGCACGCACAAGCAGAGCAAGACAAGGAATTCATTCCCCACTTCCCGTGGGCAGGCAGGGGTTCAGCCATCTCCAGGAAAGCGGGGCTCCATCACACGTAACTGTTACTTGGGAAGACAAACGCCATCACTCCGAATGCTGCCGCACCCACTCCGTCCTCTTCCCCAAGCCCCTTATATGCTGAGCATGACGTCATATAGTATGGAATATCCCTGTGGTCAGCTGGGGTCAGCTGTCCCAGCTGTGTCCCCTCCCAACTCCTTGTGCACCCCCAGCCTCCTCACTGGTGGGGTGGTGTGAGGAGCAGAAAAGGCCTTGGCTCTGTGTAAGCACTGCTCAGCAGGAATGAAAACAGCCCTGTATAACAAAAGCATCTCTATATTATCATCAACACTGTTTTCAGCACAAATCCACAATGTAGCTCTGTACTAGCTACTGTGAAAAAAACTAACCCTATCTCAGCTGAAACCAGGACACACTTTGATAGTTTTTTGTTTTGTTTTTTATGATACATAATACTTTATAGAATACTATGCCTTTAAAGCAAAACAAAAAACTTCAAGAAAAGAATATAAAATTCTTGGATTAGACACCCAAAATTAGTGACTTAAAAAGAAATCATTGTCTTTCAGTTCTTCAGTAGAGAACGTAGATAAGAATGCCCCTTTATCCCTCTTTTTAAATGAAAATAAATAAATATTTGGGAAGCATTTATGCGCTATGATGATGTGAGCTTTATAAAAGCCTGCCAGGAAATTATTACTTATGCCTTCAGAGTGAGGTTTGAATGGTATTCAGTAGATTAGACATATGTCAAGCAACAAGGAGGAAAGAAAGCGGTCATTTAGTCAGCTCTACTCAGCTAGTGCCCTCAATGAGTTAGGAGTCTTTTGATACAAAATGGGTAGGTAGACAAAGCAGGCCTAATTAGAGTTGCACAATAATGCTTAATTTTGGTATTAACTGCCCAAGGTGACTTGAGTCTACATCCCCTTTAAGAGCTCTTCTGTCAAGCTATAGAGAGAAAACCTCTGTCATCTGAGCTGCTGATAGTCCTTAGAAATTAAAAATTTGGGCATCTAACTTCCATATGAAGAAAATTTAATTATGTACATAAAGTAGAATCGGAAGTGATTGGGTGGTCTCCAGCCACCACATCAAATGGTGTTAGAGTAGGTTAGTGGGTACATCATTGATTTGGAAGGTGTGGATTCACATCCAAGGACTCCAGCAATAAAATTATCTGACAATCCACTAGTCTTTTAGAACTGTTCCCTGAAAAGTGACTAGCAGCAAGTGGTCTCTTATGGTCTTCACTTTCAGTGGAAAAGAGAACATACTGGAAAAGAACATCACTGTTATTGCAATGTCAGTAAAAATACCAGATTTAATGGTATCAGCAAAAGAGGAATCTGACTTGAAGGTAATGCTATGAATGTTGGGATTAACTGAATCAAAACCACATTTGTGATCAGTTTCCACATGAAGATTTAAGTATCAGACACTTTCATTAGAAGATCCCATTTGGATGGCTCTACACAATGCGGGGTGGGGGGTGAAGTCATACACATAGTTAGGAATCTGAAATGACTTTGATGTTTTTAATAGATAGTTGCCTGAGTACCTACTGCATGCTAATGAACTCATTATAATTATGATATGATGATTTTTCTTCTCACTGAATAACAGGAATTGCTAACTTAAAGCAAGATAAAAATGAATCAAAAGGAAGCACGGGCCTCAGACTGGCATTTCTCTGCATAATAGTCTCTTGTTTGTAAGCAAATGAGAGCCACTTGAATTATATTGTATTATTTAGATATGTTGCCCATCTCGCATTTGAACTTTTAGACCTCTTTCTATTCACATTTGTTTACATGATCTGAGTTAGCTTTAAAAAAAATGCATCAGCAGTTTAATGGAATTAGTTATGTGTTGTTTCCCAAAAGTAAATGATGATGATATATACTCTCTATAGGCAGAATTGGATGAGTAGGAGGAGCTCACGATAGACTTACACACGGTTAGAAAGGACAACAAGAAAATTGGTGGAGGTTTCATGGCACATTTGAAAACATCCTATTGCATGATCTAAATGTGTTTGTCTTTACTTTCTTACAGGCTGTTTCCAGCTATGTAATGTTTTTCGGTCCCATGAGATGGAAATTGAGCAGTGCTTGCTGGAGTCCCTCCCTCTCGGCCAGCGGCAGCGGCTGGTGAAACGGATGCGCTGTGACCAAATAAAGGCATATTATGAACGAGAAAAAGCTTTCCAGAAACGGGAGGGCTACGTGAAAAAGCTGAAACATGGAAAGAATCATCGAGTTCGTTTTAATCTTGCTGATATGATACAGGATGCAATCATACGTCATGATGATAAAGAAGGTACTTAGTAATTTTGAACTACTTTTTTCTTTTTGTATAGCTAAAAGTTTCTGAGGAAAAGCTTCCCTGTTCTGCTTACCTATCTTTAGGAAAAATACAATTTTACATGACAGTAATCATAAAGTGACTGTCATAATTGAATATACAGGCATGTATTGCATACAATATATTATAGCTTGTTACTGAAATGAATAAGGCATAGCGAATAAACCTTCAGAAACCTAATAAATTTAGACTGAGGTTAATATGTATATAAAGTGATATATTTCAAAATCAGTAACGACTATGATCATCATTATGTCTGGCCACTTACCTACATGAACCATAGAATTTAACACAAGTTCCTTTGAAAATTAGGGGGTTTTAATTTTAGCCAAAATCTAGAGCAATGAATCCTGCTGTTAGTGACACTGGCCTGGCTAGAGCAATGAGATGGTGTTGACACATAGTCACACCAGATAGTGGGTCATCTTTCTGGTTTTGAAATGATGTTGCTGTCCTTTTGAAATATATAACCACATATTAGAGGTTCTGTTTTTAGTTTCCTGGCATTGTTTGAATCCCTGGTGCAGCCGATAGTAATCTGAGGAATTTAGTAATTTACTCCTCAAAAGGGAACCAAACCTTGCAGTAAGGATCTCTCCAGTTTTAGAAGTCCCCAGGAATCCCCATACTGTTGTGGGGGAGGGATATAAGAAAAGAACTGATGCAATGCTTGCAGCAACCCCTTGGCAAACAGATTTTTATGGCAGCTCTTTGTAATCACATTAGCACAAAACTACCTGAATAAGGGAGGCTCTGAAATAGAGTCACATCACACAAATGAACTGGCAAGTTTCTCCTAATTTTTATCAGTTTGATTAAATGTAGGGTTTTTACTCACTCCTGAATCTTCATTCTAGTGAGCATTTGGTCTATCATTACTTATCACTGAGGTACAGTCCTACATACTTAGCCCTATACAGGATATGAATCAAAGAGCTCATCTCTTCAAGTGAGTACCCAGGGCAACATTTATAACTAAGTTACAAATAAAATTCACAACCTTTCATTCCACTCTCCTAGTGTGTAAAAGTACAGGGAATATAAGTGAAGATCTTTCTTCGTGTTCCCATAGCTCCCAACTTTCTCCAAAACCCAAGCAGGATACTAGATATGACTTTTAGCATTCTGTAAAAGTCAGATACTTGAGGCTATTTTTGACATTTATGCTGAAGAAATGCAGCTTGCTCGCTGGAGGGGTGACGGGGCATCCACAGTCTTTTGTGTTGCAGAAAGTTCAGCAGACTGAATAGCATGAGCCTAAAGGGAAGATACAAGATATGTCAGTCAGGCAAAGGGAGGTAAGGTGGGGGAAAACCAGGGATAGTGTCTTGCGCTTGAAACAGATAAAACAGGTCCCCAGAAGCAAGGAGTTCAAATAGCTCGCAGATAACCCCAGTAGGACTAACAACACTATCCTGAATTTGCGGCCAGTGGTCCTTTCATAGGACCATGAAAAAGTGTGATTGTTGTCTTTAAGCAGCTTGGGGACCTGCAAGTGCCTGTCTGTTGTGTTTGTAACCAAATGTTCCCACTCCCTGTTCACTTTGAGCTGAATAATGCTATACTAAGAACTGTTATCATGTGAGCTGATAAAAACAAAAAGTAAAAAAAAAAAAAGAATTGAAACTCATAGACAGAGACTGCTCTCCTACTATTGTTGCTGAGTGGAACCGTGACTCTCTAATGAATATATCTACATTAGGATTTCAGTTCAAATTAGACATATGCCTTTGTAGTAAATACCATATCCATTTACTGTGTTTGGTCTTGTTTTATGGAGCATGCAAACTAGATTCCTTTCAGACAAAACTGAACTGGAAGATGTGGTCTGGATGTGGACACCTAGTGCCTCCAAACAGTAATAGGTTTTCAATGCCATTTAAAGGCCAGGCTAGACGTAGGCTGAAGTAATGCCACTGAAACAGGTATAGCTGGGGAAGTTGGGCTTTTGGCACCACCTGTTTCTCTGGTCTATTTATTCATATTTCAGTCATCCATTCAACATTCATCATTCATATTACACATCACTATTTACTGATGGGTATGTATAGCCAGTATGTTAATTGTGATGAATCCTGATAATTGCACGGAGTATCTTCCACCTCACTACAGTTTCATGTCAACTTTATCTGTACAGCTGGAGTAAAGACAGCTCTAGTGTGAAAAAGATGATCTGAACCCTCCCCTTCACTGGGTCCTAAGGCAGAATTGACTGCAATATAAGGCTACAGATGGGAGTGAGCACTCATTTCCTGGTTGTTCAAATGTCACATCATCTCTTCAGCTCCCTGCTTTTGGTAAAATGGCCTGGGGAATGGAGAAAGAGGTTGTAATAATGGGTTAAGCAAACAAAGGTGGGAGCCAGGTTTTATCAGCTTGTCAGCCTTCCTTTCTTTCCATAAATCCATGTCTGGTCTCCAGAATCTGGCTTCTACTGCACACTGTGCTCAGTAATCAACAGCATTCCCAAATACGCTCAATTTGAATAGAGGGACCCAAATTCAGTAATAAGTATTTAAAAAGTCCTTGTCTTTGGAAGAGCTTGGCATTGAACAAGCATTTTGTTTTAAAAGTAGCTCATGCAAGTAAGTAGTGGAGAACTACCTTAACATGAATTAGTAATCATAATGTAATGACTTAGAATAAAACCCCTTCTGCTATATGAAGATAAGTTGTTATACTAACAAAAAAAAAAAAAAAAAAAAAAAAAAAAAAAAAAAAAAAGGTACTCAGACTGATCTGAATATTGTATATTTTGAAATAAATGCTGGAAGTAATCAAGATGACAACTAAGCAATTCTTCAAAAATTGTTGTGTTTACTAAACATTAATAATCAGCAGCAGGGTATTTTAATGCAATTTGAATGTCTTTACTTTTTCAGAGATAATTTAATTTTCAAACTAGACATTTTGTTTATAATGTGATATTTAATAACAAGTGTAAAGCTGTATTACAACATATTCAGTACTCAAATAGCTTTAGTCGATTAAATTCTATCAGGCGACACCTTTTCTTGTGGGTAATTAATTTTGTGAGCTTGAAGTGCAATGGCTTTGAAGAGATGAATTCCACTCAAGGTATAATAGAACTCATTTGGCTGTGAATAAGCCTGATCCTGCCATTCAGGATGCATGGGCAGACTGTGGCATCCAAGAAGAGGGCTGTGCAAGCTGGCTACTTTAAATTAAGTAGCTGGATACACATAGACTGAGTCGATTTTGTGATGAGAAT
The DNA here is from genome assembly GCF_011004875.1 of Balearica regulorum gibbericeps. Lineage (NCBI taxonomy): Eukaryota > Metazoa > Chordata > Aves > Gruiformes > Gruidae > Balearica > Balearica regulorum. The sequence goes on along the minus strand of NC_046184.1, from coordinate 154,809,013 downwards.
ATGCATGGTTTTGTACTGTTTTTGTGATCCTTGGGTTCAAAGTGTTTATAAGTTCTCAAGCTTCACATCTTTAAGGGTGTGGGGTTTTTGTAAAATGAAACTGAAAATCTCAAGGCTAAAATTCTGGGATTCATACAGTTTTCTTCCAGTTTTACCATTGGAAGAGGGTATACAATACCAAAGTTCTAAAAGAGCAGACTCATCTGCAGAGAATTGAAGCTCGGACTGTTTTCTTCAATTTTTAAATGTATTTAGGAATTGTTTGCAAATCTTGGGCTCTTAATGCTTTATCCACAACTATGTGCTTCCTCCATTCTTTAAATGGAAGCACTTCCAAAGTCTCTGTGACTGTCTTCTGCTCCTCTGAGATCGGTAAGCAGAATCCTGTTTGCTGAAGAATCCTGGAGTAGTTTTACTTGGTCTGATTATAAAAAAATTATGTCAGTTACACATAGTAATTAAGTAGAAAATACATTGCATGGAGCTCATGGAAGAACAACAAAACCAGGATGAATTATAGAGAGTGATTAAAAAGGAGGTGGTGAAGACCTATGAGAGTGATAAAGCAATGCTCATATCTGAACAAGTTTGAACGCAGCTGGTAATAATTCAGCAAGAAGGAACACCTATTCTATAGGTAGAAAAGACAGCTAGAGAGGGATGTTTTACAGTTCTATGAAGGGAATACAAAAAGTGTGGTATAAAAAGTGGAAAGAGAACACAACAGTAGAATAGGGTAGAAGTATCTTCCCAAGTAAAGTCCAGGGGCTCATTTCTTATGGAATATCATAAACTATATAAAGTGGACAGCACATTTGGAAATGGTGAGAAGTAGTCTGGTTGGGTAGGTGAGATAAATTGGATAACATGAATATAAATAAAGATGAATTTATAATGTGGCTAGTGCAGAGATATTTCACACCTGAGTCTGATTGGAATTTCACTCTTTAGAATTCATTGTCTTTGTTATTCATGAGAAAGGTGACATATCTTCTCCAAAGTTACTATAGCAGCTGCTATGGGCACAAAATGCGTCTCTGATACTGCATGCTAATAGGTGTGATCATTAGTTGACATTTTTACCAGTGGCCTGCTTTGTCTCAAGTTTAGAAATGGAATATATGCTCATTATATTTCTCACAAAGTTAAAACCTAGCAAAATGTTGTATCTTTGTTCGGTTTGGAGGCTTTTTTTTTTTTTTTTTTTTTTCCCTCCTGTTGTTCCTAACTGAAATTTGGTCTTTTATCTGACCCAGGGAAACTGAAGGGAAATCCTCCTTCTGTTTCTCCCTGCAGTTTCCTGCAATTTCTCTTTTTTAAAGTGATATGCTTTTTAGTGCTGTTGGTGGGCTACATTCACCCACACTACTAACAGTGAGCATTTTGAGAGATTTTGCAACTATCATTCTCAGTGATGACATGTATAGAAGCAGAAGCTGGTGAGTAAGTGTTTTCTGACACCAGTTTTGTACATCTCTACTGCTGGCAAGGGAATACCTGTAGCCTTTAAAAATCCTGGATAGCTTTGTTCTATGAGATGTTAAATCCCTATTAATAATGGACAGCAGGATATTTGTCCTGCTGACATCAATCATATAATTTTACTGCAAATTGAGAGATGTAGCCAAGCAGGCTTCTGCATCCCATTCTTTCCTGCTGTGAAATAGATGTGCTTGCACCTACGCTTAGCATTAGCGTGGACTCAGATTTTCTTCTCTGATATGCATAGTCCAGTATTTGCTGAGCCTGCACATCAGCATAGACTCATGTACAAGCAATTAGGAAATGAACTGAGCAATCAGGAAATAAACTGAATGAATCTGAGCCCGAGTTTCTGCTTCAAATACAAGGTAGTCATGCCAAACGGATCTTGGTATTTTGGCCTCTTGAGAATAAGGGATATACATCCTTCCTGAAGTGATGGTGCATCCTTCCTGAAGCAATGGTGGAGTTATTGCCACTGACAACAATGGGAAATAGTGGCTGCTTTGAAAGAGGTGATTTTTTTGAGTGCGAACCGATAGATAAACTTGCCATAATGTAAACAGTAGCTAAAAGTGAATGTGATGGTCCTGGACCCGAAATCTAACAAGAGAGGAGAAACTAAAGCACTGGATTTAAATTCAGTTCATCTTTTAGTATATTATGTAAGCCAGCCTTTCAGACGTCCTGCAATATTACCCAAATCATAGGACTGTCAGAAATTCTGTATCTGTAATATCTTTTGTTATGAAAACTCAGTTGTAATGTAGTCATGATGTATACCATAAGGTCTACCATGCTGTCAGGGCATGGAAGGTCAGGGTAGGAAGTTGAGAGAGCCATCGACTCAGTCTTGAGACAAAAGAGATACTCCTGTCAAAATCAGCATTTCAAAAGGGAAATGCAGATTCCCTAAACCTAATTAAAGTCCGTTTCATCCTTTTGATGGGCAATGTCCTGATTCTGTGGCAGCATTCTGATTCTAAATAGCCTCAGTACCAAAGTGAGTGAGTGTTAGCACTAATGCTGTGTCTGAAGCTGCCTGGGCTTCTTCCTAACCCTTCTCCCTTCTCTCACCAGGGGATGCCCGGAAAAGATGGTTTAAAAAGCAGAAGATACCAATAGCCTACTTTTGCTGTAGTGGCCATTGCTGAAGGAGGCCTCCCAGGACCAGCAGATTGGCTGCAGAGTAGTTGCTCAGTGCAGGGAAGAATCCAGGGATCCCACCTGGCTTCCCCCCACCCATGATGCCAGTATCTCTAGCCCCTTGAAAGATTTAATGCTGTTGTGAGATTTGGTCATAGAGTGATATTTGAGAGGATTGGAGTAATCAATACCATGGAAGACTTTAGTATTATTAGTTATTTTTTGTGAGCACTGTATAATGTACAATATTATGATAAATTTCAGTTACCTTAATTAAAAGGGTGTGTAAGGAAGCATAAAGGGGGTACAGGTGGGGCTGGTGCTGCAGTGTAATTTGCATCCTAACAACTTGGGGTTATAAAAAGGGCCCAGGGGAAGGGAAAGCAAAATCTGTTGAAAAGAAGAATGTGTCTTTAATCTGAGGTGGCAGGTGAGGTGACCATTAGCTTTTAATAGTTAGGAGAATATGTCAAAGATGTTACAGTGACCATTCCTATTCAGAGAAAAAATATAAAAATAAACGGAAACAGAAAACTGAGGCTGAAACTGAGCTGAAGTAAACAACATTTTGTATTATTTCCTTGTATTGCTTCCAAATCTACTAAATGACTTACAAATTTTGCATCTTATTACAATAGACTTGCTTATGCTTTACTGTTGTATCTTTTTCTGGTACAAACAGCTCGGTTGGTTACAGACAAGTTGTTCTGGAAAACAGTGGGTTGCACTGCCTGTGTCTGCCAAACATACTGGGACAAACTTGCTGATACTCAGAGATCAGGTTGAAGGGTGCCAGCATATTTTTTTAAAAGCTGGAAGAGCCAGGACGTGGGCAGTAGTGACAAGGTTGTGAGTGTGAGGCTTCATCAGGTGAAGCCTGTTGCAAGGTAGCAGGAAACTGGAGAAAGAGGCTGAGGAATGAAGAGCACTGAGAGTGTGTAACGTAGACTATTAATCACAAACATTTATATAATTCAGAAGAGTGGGAATATATTCATTTAACCTGCCTGCCCTTGGGATTCTGACTTTCAGCCTTCCTTTTTAGATGTTCGATGATACATCTTTTTCTCCAGCTGATTGCAGGCAGCTTTTCTGATTTTGCCTGTTGCATGGGCTGGGATGAGTGGTTAGAAAGCGAGGCTCTGAGCATGGCAATGCCTTGCTTTTAAATTCACCGAAGCCTTGGATGAGGATTGCTTTTTTTTGTGTCAGTTGTTCAGAGGCATCTTTGCTACTAGACAACACTGAAAGATAGAAGAATATGTTTACTAAAGACAGAGAATTGCAGTAATAGAACAGATTTGCAGAAAGACAAAATAATAAACCACATTATTAAGCTTAATATTTAGGAAAGAGGTGAACAATAGGTGTAGCATTAAATCTGCCAATTTGGGTCTTTATCATTAAGCCAGAGGTTCCTTAAATTAGCAAAAAAACCCCATCTTGACTTAAAAAAAAAAAAGGTGATTCTTGAAAAGAGAAGGACCTCTCTGTGAAAGCTCAGATCAGTCTTCTATGCCATCCCAAACTAAAATAACCCACTCTTGTTTACTTCCACCTTTAAAAATCTTCCTGCCTTGTTTCTTATGATTAATATTTAATATCAGCATCTTTCATTCCTTCCTCCTCCCAAAGGTACTTTAATTAGCATTTGTTTTGTATACCGTTTGTCACAGCTACAGCCTTCTGAAGAGGCAGGGGTAAAATTTTATAAGTGATATAATGAGAAATATTAAATGCATGGGGTATTTTACTATATATATATAACCTTGTTATATATGTGTTACACCAAGAGCATAAAGGTCAGAAATATAAACATGGTTGGTGAATCAGGATTAGGTTGTGTAAACTGAGTAGCTTTTCCCAGTTTTCTGTGCAGTCTTGAGTTTCTACTCTCTTTTGGGAAGCCTTCTCACTTTCACCAGTCATTCCAACCCTGAGCAGGATAAAATGGCAAACAATTGTAGTGTGTTTAGTATGCACATGTGAACCTTCATGACAAAAGAAAGCCCCCAAAAGAAAAAAAAAAAAATATCGTGGGTCAAAACCTATATTAATAAGAAATGAGACAAATTACACAAATTAGTAATTTGCTGCATAGTGATATCATAAAGAGGGATAAAATAAATATTAACTTAACCTGATCTCAGTTTGAGGAATTTAAAACATACCATAGTCAAGAACATTCGAAACAGAACTACAGGGCAGCTACAATGTATTTGAGGGATTACATACTCTGTATTTCCTTTACCTTAGCATGCTCAGTCCTTTTTAAAATTTAAAACACAAATGTCCTAAGTTTTATAGTGCTTTTTTTCAGGATTGTGCTAGTATTACTTAATATATTTTAATTTTAGATTACTAATTAGTCTCACTTTAATCTTCATCTAAACTTTTTTTTTTTTTTTCCTACTGGGAAAGCATATGAAATCCACTATATAGGTAATAACAGGGAGGTTACCTGTATAGAGCTATTTTGGATTTTATAGTTAGTTTCCTTTGAATCAGAGGAGAAATCTGTGCATTAGATAATAATCTAAAAGTGAGTATTGACAAATGTTAATTCACTAGGAATTATTGTAGAAGAAATCACAATAGTTACGTATGGTAATTTATACAATTTAATATTTATTGTCCAATCCTTAAGAGACATGAACACTAGACACTAAATAGTGAAGTCGAGACTATTCAGAGCATATGAAATTAATGAAGTGCACAAAATTTTGCCCAATTGGGGCTTTTTGGAAAGAAAGAAAAATGTATACTGTAAATTAATACATCCACAAGAGAGTCAAATCCATACATTATGTGTTGGGAGCTCATATGTCTGTAACTTTGGAAGACACTAAGAGCTGACTGTCAGACATGCTGCTAGTGATTTAATCAGCGCTGTATATAGAAAAATGAAGCATCAATCAACCATCTCAATCCACCCATTAATGAAGAAGCTGTTTCAAAGGCCTGAAAGGTAGAGGCACATTTCAAACCAGAGCAAGCATTCAATCCTATAGGTTCAGGATGGTTGTTAACCTTGTTTAGCTCCATGTGTGCTGAATTCAGCAACACAAGGCATCTTCTTGTTATGACGCAGGGAAACATAATGCCTTTAGTTATTGGGTAACAGATGTTAAGTAATTAAAGCAGCCCATTTCAAAAGCAATCATAAAATCACAGGGAGATGAAATTTGAATACATTTTAATTCCTACAGGAATTCCATATGTGCTTTTTTTTTTTTTTTTGTCCATGTGTTTACATTTTTAGTAATTTGGTAAAGCTGAGATGAGCACTGAATGTTAAACTATTTTTTGTTGATAAAAATGTGTATGATTCCTAATATACAACACTTATTTAATTGGAAAAAGTAAAACTCACAGAAAATGGTATGACATATCAAAAAAGTGAAGGATAGGCTTGATGGGGTAGATTTTTATCTAGCCCTTTTGTTCTTCCTGTGGATTGCCTAACCACAGGAGTGCCTCTCCTCCCTGGCTACTTTTTCTTAGCCCTGAAATCTCCCTGAGTTGTTTCAGCTGCAGTTTTTGTTTCTGCACATGCCCAGAACTACCTTGATTTGAACAGCTGTCCTCTGCCTGTGCCAAGTAGGGAACCAAAGACAACATATCCCTCCATTTTGGGTCTCCCCCGCAGCAGGGGGATTCACACCAAATGTAATTCATCCGTTTTACCATCAAATGGAGTTAAAGCTTGTTCCTTTTCTCCACGAAACTGAGGTTGAAGCTGTCACCCCTCTATTTTTTGCTAGCCTACAGGTTGGTTACTTAGAGAGTATTTAGGGTCTGTGCATTTCTCTCTCCCACTGCCTCGTCTCTCCTCTGTTCTCACTGGCCCCACAACTCAAGTCTCGAGCAGTGTCCAGCCTGGCATGGCTTTCTCCTGGGGAAGGGGCCTGACAGGCAAATTGAATCTAAGTGGTCTTGCTTATAATGTAATAAACTGTAGAAAGTTGACTGCATAGTAAGCTCTTGTGCAAAAACCTTTATGTTGTCATCATCTCTGCTACTAACTGTGTATTGAAAAGAGGAGTATATACTAGACTATTTGCAGGCTCCTTTCATGTGTTTAAGCTCTGAATAGATCAGGATTGAGATATGTGTTTGAATTTAGCAATTCCCATTTGATGTTTTTGGGTGTCTCTGTGTTCACCCTGAAGGATTTGTTGATCACTTGTCTGAAAAGTATGCCTTTTTCTTGCTAATATACAGAGTTCCAAGAAACTTTGCTTTCGGATTTTTCTTTGAATGACACGTTTCTACAATGTGGGCATTGAATTGCTTACTTTGTAGGTAGATAAGTCTACTCTTGAATATTAATCCTATAAATCCAAACAGGAACACATTTGGTTAACTGGAAATCATAGTTTTAGATGTTGCCTCAATTACAAGTGTAAAACATAATATTTGAGGAAACCTTTGTAAAAATGCACCAATTTTCTGAAGAATTGCATTTATTTACTTTTGAACACATTTTCAAAATTCTCAACTATTTCTTTTGGTGGACTATGATATAAAGCTTTTCTTCAGTGGGACAAATCAGTATGTAAAGTGTTCATGACTTTGCATGATCAGAGTCGAATTCAAAAGTCTTTCACAAACTAAAATGTCAAGAAAATATATTCAGAAGACCATTACCCCTACACAAGAATCCAGCTTTTTAAGAGTATAATCTGGGCTGAACAGATAACCTTTATAGAATATATCTGTCCTTTTTCCATTTTAAGCCTATCAAGCTCATTTATACTTCCATGTTGGTGTTTTTCTCCATAAGACCTTTCTTTCCAGTTAATCATAAAAAGTTTTCCACTTTAGCATGCTCTGGCATTCAAAACCGGCAAGAAACACAAAGGCCAATCACTCACAAATTCACAGTCACACCAATAAATGATCGTTAAGCCATTAACAACCACCAAATTGGCACCTGGCATTCTTCCTGTTCGTTTCAAAGGGGATCTACAGCTCATTTTCCAGCATCATGCAGCGGGATGCAAGGCTATAAATCGGCAGCATTCAGAAGCTCATTCTCTCAATGAAGGATGGCATCCACTGAGTGGCAGGTACTGCTGGCATTCCCTGGATGTTGTTATAAGTCACAATGATTAAAAAGAAAGATTGCTGTGATCGCAGGACACCCTAGTCTATACTTGAGAAATAAAAAGATAGCAAGAATAGATTTTCCATGCAATTTGTAGTTGATTTCTTCTTCAATGTATTTATTGTGCTTCAGATTGATTTCCAATAATATATCAGTACAAAGGGGAAACTTTTCTGTATTCATCTTTCAATATACCTTAAGTGTTTTCGTTTCAATCACAGATTGCTCTATCACAGAAATTTGGCTGGAAAGCTACAGAAATCAATAGACAATAACATTTTCTATTTCCTTTTTTTAAAAAAGAACAAACATTTTAAACAATAATACAGTTCTTTATGAAAAATCAACTGCACTTTTAATAATTCCTTAAAAATGTTTTCAATTTTTCAATTCAGTTTTAGAAGGCTTTTTCTAGCAGGGTATACACTTACATTGTTACACCGGAGGAATGTTGATAAAATGACATACTTAAGAATAAGACTGGGAAAAGACCTTATTTTGGGATCCTGCAACATATTGACTTTAGTTTATCACTGTCATATTAATTATCAGATTGAGAGGAACATTTGTTCAGAGCTTTTTGAAAGTGGACTTTGGAGGTTTTGAGAAGTGGAATAACCAAGTGGAGTAACTTTGTCTAGAAGCTCTGAAGGTAGAACTAAATGAATATAGTCAGAGCCACCAAATCAACAAATTATTTTTTGAAATTGCCGAGTCCTTTCTCTTTAGGCTTTTTCTGTTACTCTGCTCTTTCCTTCTGCCTGAATTGCAGTACGTTTCCCAGTAAAAACACAATTATATCAGAGGCAGAGGCAGGTTTATTTGTATAGCGCCTAGTGGTTTTTCTTCCTCAATGAAAATTGTAAACACAAAGTATATATACCGCTTATTATTTCAGTCATCTTTCTATTCTCTGACACACGAATCAGAAGATTCTTTTTTCTCAGTACACTGAGGTATTATCTTAACTTGGTCTGCAAGGCTTTTTAGCTATTAAAACCTTTGGCACTTCAAGTTGACAGTGAACAAGCTCTATAGCTATGAGAGAGAAACAAGTAAAAAGGTTATATGATATAATGAACAGACAACTGATTTTTTTTGATTATTATTATTTGCAACCATCGTAGTAACAGGTTATTACAGTGGAGGAACTGAAGCTTGTAAGAATACAATCAATGAATCTAAAGGAATGGATTACTTAGCTTTTGTTTCTGGGCGAATTGCATCCAAGAATGGAGGTTGGAAGGTGAGTAGTTAAGGTGAAATTGGCAATATTTCTAAATGCCCAGCTTTAAACAAGGATTTTAAGCATATGTAAAAGGTTCAAGGTAGCATTCAGACAGTGAGCCTGGGGCTTCATACTGCTTTCTTACCATGTTTCTTTCTGATGACTCTCTATCACAGTGTAGTGTATATGTGACCTTGAAGCAGTACACGCTGTCATTTTACAGGGCAAACGACGAGATGCTTGCAGGAGATAATTTCTCACACCGTGCACTGTTTAGGGTTTTGATTACATTCAGACTCAAAAGGCAAACATGACAGCTGCAGCACTAAATCATTGAGCTAGGGTCTGTGCTCCAGGTTTTAGCAATCACAACTATTGTTGGCATATAGTGATATTTTTTCCTAGACTTCCACATTTACCCATTGGTACAGTACAGAAAATATGACTTGAAGTGTTCTTTAAGCTGGAAGCATCTGTGTGAAATTTGAACTGCTCTTTGTTTCTTAGTTTACTAAGGGGGCATCCTATAAGAGCACCAGCTATCAAACCTTTTAATCATCACCATCTGAACTTCACTGGCTTCACTCAGTTCCTATATGGTATGAACGTTGGACTTTTGCTTTTAAACTTCTCCCTAAAAAACCTATGGCACAAATATTTAGAATGCTACAAGTTGGACATAAAAGGACAGATGAAAAGTCCAAGTATATATAGTTCTACTGATGCTTACATGGGCATTAGTTTATTATCCCACTCTTTCTCTGAATATGTGGTTTTGATTACATGCATGCAGGTTCTTCTGGATTAGTCCTTATCTCTCTATTGGTAACTTAGGTAACTTGCTCTATTAGAAACTTAGGCACTTCTAGAGCAGGGTTCTCCCTGGCTTCTCCCTGACTTATTAGTTTTATGTGCCAGATACACGTCACATGCATAGACTGAGTGAATGAGAATGTGTGGCATTGCGTATCGCTTGGGAAGATTGAGCCTCTGTAGTTGTAGTTCGTCACTGCAGCCCAAACCTACCATGTGGCTCCATGTGGACATGGACTCAGTGGTATGACTCGGAACTGAGAGGCAGTCTTCTGTCAGGTCATGTGATGTTGGTTGCTCCTTCTTCTTGTTCGCATCAAGATTGCTGAATTCCCAGAGTTGTAAAATCGGTCAGGCTAGAAATGACCTCTGTAGTCCAACGTCATGCTGACGTTTGGAGAGGACTGAGCTAACTAGCGTGTTGAACTAAGGCAGCTCTTCTTATTGTTCTGCAAGACCAGACTAAGCAAAGTAGAGAGATTCCTATGGGGAACAATCCATACCTGCAAAAACTTAAGTAAAGCATAAGTAAAGCAAAATTTGCTTTGTAGTTTGCCAGTTGCCCCAGCTTTGGCATGATAGTTTGGCCCTTCTAGCTTCTTACTGGTGCCAAAGAAGAAGCATTAGGTATTAAATATGAGGCAGAGGGTCTGTTTCTCTTACATCTCATCCTAGGTTCCCCAGATCCTCAAATGCTTCACTGGTAACCCAGTGCAGGTTCATCCTACGTAAGACTGGTGTACGGGCTTAGCCATCTGTGAGCTTGGCAATATTGAATGCAGAACTGTTTGTGCTTCAAGTCTGTGTCTCTGATTGTAAACTGCATTTAGATGAACTGTAATAAATCTGTCATTCCAGTCCCCTGTGTCCCTGTATGATTTTTTTGTATTTTGAATACTGAATGTTGAAATCAGGTGAAGTCTACATTGCTGCAATCTTTAGCTGCCCAAATGTGATAGCCTTACCTCAAAGCAGATATATAAAGATGTTTTCTTTTGCCGATGTGGTTTAAGAAAGCGGTAGTTACAAGCTTCAAGTTTATGATAGCTCTTTCCTTCTGTGCTGGCTTTATACACATGATCTGTTGTTCTTGCGGTGATTATTTGGTCATTCCTGATTCTTCAGGTGTCTTTTGTTGTTGGCATATTGATTGCTGTCAACGATGTGGGGAAATTAAGGTGTTAGCCAGAATGCACTGCACTTGCAAGCACCCAGAAACAGCTGTAGGATAAGAGTGAGGGGAAACAGGATGATTTCGAGGAGGTTGAGCTTGCGCAGTCAGAGCAGCACTGACTGGAGGGGATTACGCTGTGAGCAATTTACTCTCCTTGCTGGATGTCCGGGTCATCCATCAGCTATCAGGGGAGTATTAAAACAAATTTAGTTGAGACAAGACCCTTATCATTAGGACACTTAACAGTTGCCTTACTGTTTAATAGAAGACACTGCATCTGTGCTAAGAATACACAACAGGCAAGTGTGAAAGGTAATATTTGGGCCACACTGTCAGAAATGAACAAAGGTTACCAAAATTGTCGGGTTACATTGTGAAACATGACAAGCCTGCCCTTTGCCAAGTGTGAAAGAATTCTTTGAAGGTTGGGAGTTTGCGAGCCGAGATGTGAGAGAAGCTCTAGCTGTAACTGTCAGATCCTTCATGTCCCTGTCCTTTGGATGGAAAGAGCTGACTTAAAATTAGAAAAGAATAAAGAAGATTTGGAAACTAGTGGATATAAGCTACTTGGATTACCACTAGGAAAAGTGTAATGCATTTCAAGAATGCAGCAATTCAGCCAAATCCAATTTTTGGAAAATGAGTAATGAGGAATGAAAATTTCTTTGAGCTAGATGCACAGGCAGGAAATAGAACTATATAGAAAATAGATTGAGTTATTTTCTATAAAGGTGTGTGATAACTAACCAAGTTCTGAAAGTGTTCATATTTGTTGTTTGTAGTACACAGGCAGAAGGACTTCACAACCAGCATGTTGCACTCAATGCAATAACTGCTGAATAGGGGTATAAGGAAATACTGGGAGGAGGTTACCCAAACTAAATCACAGAATCACAGAATGGCAGGCACTGGAAGGGACCTCTGGAGATTATCTAGTCCAACCCCCTGCTAAAGCAGGATCACCTAGAGCAGGTTGCACAGGATCACATCCGGGTGGGTTTTGAATATATCCAGAGAAGGAGACTCCACAACCTCTCTGGGCAGCCTGTTCCAGTGCTCTGTCACCCTCACAGTGACAAAGTTTTTCCTCATGTTCAGATGGAACTTCCTGTGTTCCAGTTTGTGCCCATTGCCCCTTGTCCTGTCACTGGGCACCACTGAAAAGAGTCTGGCCCCTTCCTCTAGATGTCCACCCTTTAGATATTTATAAGCGTTGATGAGATCCCCTCTCAGTCTTCTGTCCTCCAGGCTAAACAGACCCAGCTCTCTCAGCCTTTCTTCACACGAGAGATGCTCCAGTCCCCTCATCATCTTTGTAGCCCTCCACCGGACTCTCCCCAGTAATTCCCTGTCTTTCTTGAACTGAGGAGCCCAGAACTGGACACAGGACTCCAGATGTGGCCTCACCAGGGTAGGGTAGAGGGGGAGGATAACCTCCCTTGACCTGCTGGCCACACCCTTCTGAATGCACCCCAGGATACCATTGGCCTTTGTGGCCATAAGGGCGTACTGCTGGCTCATGCTTAACTTAAAGTATTTATGCAGCATGTGTGCTTTTTGTCTTCATGTTTATATGGGAGACTCATGTGACAGTATCCCACATCCTGCTTTCCCGCAGTGGTCCTGGCTGTTTGCACAGCACCAGGTAATCTCTCCAGACCTCACTCATCAGTCTCTCAGTCAGCTATGCTAGCAGATAAGTGAGTAGTAGGAGCTCCACACTGTCTTTCCAAAAGCCCAGTTTTCAGGATGTGTCTCTGTGTGGTGATCCCATCCTTGAGCTGACAAGAAAAGCAGATTCTGTTCCATCATCTCTAATAGCAGGATGTGTCTCATGCTGTCCATATGTGCAAGGAGACCTTAGGCTTTGCAAACTTCATGAATTACATTAGGAAAAAAAAACAAAATTGAGAGGTGTGGGTGTGTATTGCGAAGCAGAAAAGAACCACTAAAAAGTTTAATGTTATTCTCGGTTTTGGCAATTCGTAAAGGACTGTGACTGAAGGCTCATATTGTTGAAAAATAAAAATTGTGACACGTATACACCAAAATCCTGCTTCTCTTCATTTTAAAACTCTGTAAATACAAAAAGGGGAATGACTACACGTGTGCACAGTGCTCTCCACGGCTCTTCACCTCTCTTGACCATCTCTGAAATATCTGGAAAAGGGTACTGATATCAATAGACTGAAGTGTGTTCATAAATTGAAATTTTCCATACAGCAGAATGTACCTCAATCAGAAAGTGTTTTGTGTTTCACAGCACACAAATTTTAATGTGCTAAAAATGATGTATATAAATAAAAAGGATGTTGGTCAGAAAAACTTGATTATGTGAACTTAAAAAGTGCCAAGATGGGACAGCAGAGATGTGATTTTGCTCCCATGAAATCTACGGAAGTGTGGGTGGGACTGGAAATCCTTCTGGAGGTGATAGTTTGAATTTAATTAAATACAGGTAAGTGTTTTAAGCGCACCATGAGGCCCAGCTACTCCCTGCGGTAAAGGCCACTGGGATCGTGGGGGCTCTAGGCAGGGCCTGGCAGCCAGCGCCTGTCCCACCACCCCAGCCATGATCCAGGCAGCCGGGGGGCACTGGGACAGCCCCAGTCCTGGGCATCAAGACATCTCCCTAGGGACGGGCCAAGGTTGGGACAGAACAACAACCTGTGGGTAGGGTCAGGATCAGACCTGGTGAGAGAACCAAGGCCAGACACAGCCCTGGGATGTGGGGATGGGGACAGGCTGAGGCCAGGCCAGGCCAGGCCATGTGTCCAGATTGAGGGCCCAGCTCGGTGGGGCTTGGGGCCTGTAGCTGGGCAGGGCTATGGGCAGCTGGGCTGCGGTATCCCTACGGCAGGGGCTGATGGCCCCAGGGGGCTGACATGGGGTCCTGGGCTGTAGGCAAGTGGGAGAGACCCTGGGGGTGGGCAGGGCAGGGAGGTCCTCAGTGCTCTCAGGGCCCTGAAAACTGCACGGCATCCAACATCCAATGGTGTTACCCAAGCTGGATATAAGTAAAGTGAAATGTAGTGGTAAAGAGTATGGTAATGGTTTTGGGGTGCAGGAATTGACTTCAGGCTTGCTCTCCTAGAACATCTTAATGAACTGGTGTGTGCTATTGCTGAATCATCTGAAAGAGAGTGTGAAATCTGGAGAGGGAAAAACCCAAGGAAAACTAGCAGGCTGATTGATGTGATTTGTGAGTAGAACTTTGAGAGCTACCCCATATAACAAGGGCAAGCATTATTAATTAATGACAGTATATTGTGACCTGGTAGGCTTTTTCCAGCACCTACTTAGTGATCAAATTAGAACACAGATTATTTTAAGGGGAATTAGATTGTAGCCATATTAATCTACAAAGTACCTGCAACACATAAATACCAAATTTGGGAAGGAAAGGACTTTGATTATGCAGATACAGCAAGGCAGGTGTAAATAAAATCAATAGTAGATAAGATAGGTATAAATAAAGAAATATGTAGGTTGTATTTAGATGATGAAAAAACCCTCTTTTGGATAGTGATATCTGCTGGATGAAGCATGCAATATTTCTTATTTGGAACACCTAAAATTATGGGAGTTTAAAATTTATCAGTGCTGTATTGTTTGTTTATGTATAGTTATTTGTATATTAAAAGTTTGGGGATATTATATTGATTATACCCTGTAGTGACCCTATATATGTAATGATTTGCCTGAAAAAAGAATTGTCACACTGTTTTAAGTAAAATTGTTCTGCTCACTCTCACAGGGATGTATTTACACTAGTAGAGAGTTACTTCTGTGAATTCAGTGCAGTTCTCACTAAAGAATCAAGTTATATCAATAAAATGTTTGCTTACACTGGTACACCTCTATGCTCATTGGATGTTATGCCAATGCTATATTTTCTAATGCAGAAATTTTCATTCATATTTTTATGATCCTGTTCCTACCACTGTTCTCTCTGCATGCTCTATGTATTAAATTTAGCAATTGTGTGGCTGTAGAGGAAGTTCAGCAAAGTGATCAAAGAGAATGACTCACCCCCCAAAAATCAACAGTTAAATTCTGTGTCAGCTGTCTGAACAGAATCATCTACCTGTTGCACAGCTGATGGGGCTGATGCAAAGAAAGGAAAGGGAATACACAGGCATCTTGGAGTCACTGACATAATTTTGACAGTAGGCTAAGGGTACATACAACGACACTTGCAAAACTAAAATTGAGGTTGTCATTGGTTTTTCTCCTTTCTGTCCTGCTCTTCTTCTGTCCTATCCTTTTGTTCCCCTATCTTTATGCTCATCTTGAAGTGAGCCGGGGAGCTAAACCCGCTGGAAATTGCCTTTCATAAGGTTCTCCTTCAGCTGGTTTAGCTCCCCATAGCAGCTCATGGCAGAGTGACACATGGCACTGCTATGCAGGGTTGAGGGCAGGAGTGAGTGAATGGAAGCACGAACAAGAGGGAAGCAGCTCCGATTTTGACAGTGTGTACTGTCACATATTACACCCTGTGAAAGGTGGTGCCTGACCCACATGTGTCAAGTGATGAAATATTCCTGGAACCAGACGTTTCCTTCATAGCTCTGGTCACTCATATGCCACATGCACGACTATTTGGGTTTATTGCATGGATAGCTAATGTCCTTAGTTTGTTCTATAGTGCCTGGTTTAACTTTGCTTCCTTGTGCGCGCCCTGGGAATCCCACTATACACACAGAATCTAACAGCTAGTGGTCTACAGCTGGTAATTAGTACCATTTAGCAGCTGCTAAGCAGGATAATAGCCCGTTATCCTTGAAGATCTCTAATACAAATCGTAATGACTTGCTTACAAGGCTTCTAAACCAGCTGACATAAACTTACTCTGCATGGTGTGAGAGTTAAAAGAGGGACTGAGTCTTGCTTTGTATGGAATATAAGCCAGCAGTAATTTGATTGATGACAATTAAGTAACGTTGGCATAGGATCAACATAAATGATGGGTGAAACAGAGGGGGTGTACAGTCTACTCAGCAGAAAATTTGTGTTGTATGCAAATTCTTTAACTTTTACTGCTGCACTAGGGAAAAGCATGGGATGGCAATGGTTTTCAAGTTAAGCTACTGACCACAGAACGAGTTATTTTGCTGATGTGTGTTTTAGTATTTATCACTTAATGACAATAGGATTTGAAAGTTGCAAAGTCCAAAAGAAACTTAACACATTTAGTAAAATATTGTGAAGATCTGAAACTTACATTCTACAAACATCTATATGTACAATTGGGTGTGTCTGTAGCAGAAAAGTTAGTCTAAAAATTACACCCGTAGTTTCAAATTGGCACATATTGGCACATATTTCTAAGGTGAACCCAGTGGGGTGTTAGCTTTTGTAATAACTGACTGTAGGTTGTTGATGATGTTTTTGCTATTTTATTCACCTTTGTCAGGACCTCCAGAAGAACCTACACATGGGAGACAGATAAAATATGTATACAGGATGCAATAGGTGACCTAAATGCTAAGATGTTAGGTTCCTTTTTTTTTTTTTTTTGGCCTTTTTAACCTTGAAATAAACTCACATAAGCTAGTTGGAAGTGAAAGCTTTGAGAAAAAAAAAAAAAACACATTTAAGCTTACTGTATGATCAACTACTTTCCCCTAAGGTTAATTTTAGAGTGTTCATCATATGGTAAATTCTAGAAAGCTTTGGTTTTATTGCAATTTTATCTTATTAACAGAAATTCAGATTTCAGTCAGGTTTGTGCTACCAGTTTTTGATGACACAGCTATTTTGGCCTGGAAAGTATATATGCTGGCAAAACCCCTGCTGTGCTACCAGCTATGATGATAGAAGCAATATTTTTAGCTAAGCATGTGTTAATTTGTGAAGTGGTGTTGAACCATTTTAGCAACAGCTCTGTAATATATACAGGTCTTAGTCACAGTGAGGTAAAATCACAGCTTTATAAACAAGTAGGACCTTACCAGAGCAGTTTTCTCCCTGTGACCTGGCCAAAGCTCTGGCTCTGGAAGAGTTAATTCAAAACGGAGGCAAAACAAGGGATCACCACCATTGCCTAGTGACGCTGAGCGTGCCCCTCGCAGCAATATCTTTGGGCCATAGAACTAAACGGCTACTTCCAATCTTCTCTAAATTACTGTGATTTACACCACATTTTTTCCACTTCACCCTAGATATTGTCAATGCATGTATTTGCACGTAAATGATGTAAATTAGGGTCCTTCTATTTGAAAGAGTAACTATAAAGCAGGAAGGAGTTGGATACTGTGAACTGAAAAAAACAAAGAAAAGATGACTTCAGGAATAAATATCCTACCAAAAAAAAAAAAGGAAAAGAGAGAGATCGGATGTAGCTGTTAGGTAATGTGGCCCACTTGTTTTTAAATCCTGTTCCTTGGAAATGATTTCAGAGTCTACACTGCTTTTCCATGTGAATATCTGTCTTTTCAGAGTCTTAAAACCAGAGATGCTTTGCTTGCCATATCACAACTCAGGCATGTGATGTTTGACTGCTGCCCATTGTCATTTTGTGTAAGGATTTAAGTTAATTTGTGGCACTGTGCTTGGGCACTGTAAGAAGCACAGACTAGCATTTTTGTAGGTCATTAGATTTGTGGACTTAATATTTTCCAGGGGAGGCACAGACTGCATTAAATTACATGTATATAAAAATGAAATAAAAGAGGGTGAATTCTCCTGAAGAAGAAGTTTTAAATTTAGCAGTTATTAAATAATCATAGTCCCTAAACTCATAAATTATTCTGGCTATGTCTACAGTGATGGAAATATCTGCCCCACTGAGGGAACTGTGACACTCCTCAGGGATCTCAATGGAGTTTGACTTAGTGTCTGTGTGGCCCAGAGACATAACCATTATTTTTATGTGGTTTTCCAATTCAAGGTACCTCAGATAACAGGAGGGCTGTGCCCTCGACATCCAGAGCAACAGTGCGTTGGCAGGAAGCTGTCAGGGTTGCTGAACGCTTAGGCATGCACAAATATAGTTGAGGGTGGCCTGGTGGGCAAGTAGCAGAGGACTAGGTGGAAAGGAAGGTTTCCTATCTTGTCATGTGCCAACCTGTGCTGCTTGAAGTTTGCTCCCACAGTGGAATGATCGAGCCTCTCGACTGCTTCCAAGCCTGGAGTCTGACTAATTTCTCCAAAAAGAGAGCATGGGATAGAACTAACACGTATTTTGATCTGGTCCTATCATTAAAGCTGGGAGAGATGTCGTCTGGGGCTGTAGGACTCCATCTGTCGGTCTGTTTCATTGGTAGCTTGGTTTGTTTCTTGTATAGGTAATGCTGTGTTGAATGGAGCTCAGGAATCAGCCTGATAATGCACATCACTCTTTAAAATGCAGCAGAGAATCAATGGTCCAGCTGCTCCGAGGTTACCGTAATCTGATTCCTGTCTGCCTAAAAAAGTTATAAACTGCGGGAGCTCTGCCAGAGAGGATGGAAGCATCAGCCCTGTCCTCATCAGGGCTCTGTTCAAACAGTGGACATTATAGCTTGGATATGCAAGGTTAACAGTCTTAAATTCAGCCACTATGGAAAAAGTCTTTCTCCTCTCTTCATTTCTGCATTCTGTAAATGGCATAACACTTAGCTGTCCAAATGGTGTACATGTTTTCTTTATGGTTTGTTGTCTTTAATCTTTATGCAGCAAAGGTGGGAATTTATTTCCAAGAGTTCTTCAGAAAATGAGAAGCAAGATGAGGTTTGAACAAGTTTGACAGATGTTGCCAGTGATCGCTGGAAATATTTCAAGGATGGAAAAAGCAGTAGGATTACAAATCAGTTGTTTGAAAAGCCTATTAAGGGCATGATTGCTCTGAATAAGCCCTGTCAACCGATTGGTAGGGCTTGCTTGGAAAGAAAACATCAGCTATTGCACTAGTAATGATGTGGTAACAGTATTGCTGCTGTAAATGTGTTTGTTAGGTAAACAAGACAACTTAAAAGAATGATTAAATTACCAATAGTGGTATTTAGATTTTAAAATTTAATTTTAAACTAATCATAACAAAAGTGTGAGGTAAATATTTTTCAAAGACCGCATTCTCCAAAAATTTATGACATCTTGCTTGATATCATTTGCAGTTCTGATTAGGAATAATTTACCAGAGATTGGCATTCATCTGTTCTCACATGCAGCTGAGTTGTATAGCAGGTTCCTCATTAGTACCTTTGGTACAAGCTGAAAGTACAGAGTGACTACTGAGGAATAAGAAAAGGGTACTGAAGAGGCATGAAGGTGGCAAAGAATTCTAAGTGGCACAGCTATACAGAGTTTAAGATGCCAGCGTTGGACCAAAAGTCTGACTATAGAGGCAGTAAAGGGCAGTCCCTTAACTGATGGAAGTGGAAGAGGTGGAATTATGCATTTTCTCTTCCTTCAGGATCACTTCTGCTGTCCAGTGGTTCAATTTCATGGTCAGTTTATGCCCAAACTGCTTTCAGCTGTTGCTGAAAGTGGTGGCTACCTCATTCTCCCTATTCATACCCATTACCCAGTGCCACATTCCCAGATTGTTAATCTAGCTGAAAACTAATCTTTGCCTCGTGCTGGAAGAAACACGCAGCCTGAGGCAGGAGGAGAATGGGATAATCCATTCCAACAACAGCATGGTCTTAGCTAGGCTTCTGCAGCAAGTTGTGTTTCTGCACATAATGAACAAGTAAAACCTTCCAGCTAGAGTTATTTCTGCTAAACTAAAGAGAACAAAAATAAATGTTAACAGGAACAAAGTTTACACTAGCTAGCTGCTACTCCCCAGAGGAATGATTAATAGAAACATATACTGGTACTGTATATCCAGCACAGCAGATGGCCAATGGTTAAGTTTTACATATGTTATACACCTTTTTTTTTTTTTTTTTCTTTTCTGTTACTACTAAAACTCGGTTTGCTGTGAATGCAACATTGCCCAGCTCCTAAGTTTACATTACCATCAGTAGCTGATCACTGGTGAGTTATTGATAGCCCTGGGCCCTTTGAATTCATCTTCCAGGCTCTGCTGTCACTTCAAATCTGTACTCCTTTTGTCTGCAACATATAAGGTCAGATGGTTTTACGTGCCAGAGTAGCTAGATGCTATTCAACACAGCAGAGCGTAAGTACTAGTTATTGCCATATATATCAAAATTCTTAACACATTACATAGCACAGTTATACAAAACTAAACAAAACTAAAACGTCTAAGGTAATTGTCACCTTGTCATTAGCCAGTTGCTGTAACAGCTAAAAAAGTTAAAGCTCCAAGCAAGCCAAGACAAGCCCTGATAAAATAAGCCTTACAGCCCTAGTCCCACAGGTGAAAGTAGTGCAAGACCTGTGGCTGGTAATAGGCCTGGCAATACTGTCTTCCCTGGATTACAAGGCTGCATAATAAATAGTAATCCAGGCAATGCAACCAATGGAGCGTGGAAAGCTATTCAGCTCACCAGAATAATTTAGTTAAAATTGTAACAGCAGACATATGTAAAAAGCTACCTTGAGTATTATCTTTCTTTACTGCTGAGACTTTATAACTTGAATGCTTTCTAAACCACCTTTATTAGATATGAAATTAGGTGTGAAATTCTACTCTAAGTACTTGATACTTTTGCGTGTCAAATCTAAAAGACATCAGAGACTGGATGGACCTGTTTATACACACAAAGGAAAGGCTTGAGATTGTACTGAAAATTTTACTCTTGATTTTTTTTTTCGAGTAAACGTCAGCTTCCTGCCTTAAAGCCTGTTTCCAGTCTCCTTTTCTGGAGACTTCTCTTCCATGAAAGGTTCCAAATAAAACAAGTTTTAAAAGAAAGTATTGTGAAAACTTCCTTAAAAATTGCATTAATTAAAACATATATAGCATTTCTGGAATATAGTTTTTTATGACGTTCTGTCCTCATTAGGACAAATAATCCCAAATTACTAGCAATAAATAAAATAGTTCTATCAAAAGCAAAAAATGAACATAAGGTGAAGATTTTCTTTCTGGTGAGTAAAGTCTTAAGTGAATGACCTAAGTGAGTTGCATGGTAGGGAGAAGGATTTTGCTTCTGTGATCTTCTTTTCTTTATTTTCTTTTTTATTGTGTTTTGCAGGAGCGATGAATTCAAGGAAAGAGAAATGTTTTGTACATGTCTTTATATGCAGACGAATGTAGCACATAAATCTGATTCAGAACAAAGACTCTTGCCCAGTTGAAAGGAGAGTTTGCATATCTTGCCATGGTAGTCTTTGTGACATCAATTTCCTGAAGCACTGATTAAGCTACATGCAATAATGAGGATAAATAAACCAGATAAAGAAAAGAATAACTGAGCTTACCCTAATTTTTTGTATATGTGGCTTGATCATTTGTTTATGGTCACAGTTATTTAATATTCTACTTTGAGATCAGAGTTTATGTATTAATTCTTTATGCTGTAATCTTGGTATGCATATCTGCTGGGGGGGGGAACAGAAAGGCAAAAACATTTATTCTTATGAATTTCAATCTCAGATCTATAAATGGTCTGTCATTTTTTGGCTTCAACAGCAAAGTGTTGCTAAATCGATCTGGAAAGGCATTTCTTAATTTTGCAAATCTTCTCCAAGAGCCCAGTCTTTGGGGGTTTGATAGAAGGAAGAGACTCAATAAATTGTCCATATTTTCTATACCCAAGTAGCCACAGGCTCTTTCTGTCATTTGGTTACTATTTTATGCTCTGAATGAAATTCTTGTGGAATGTTTTTAGAAATGCAGTTTCCTAGCCCTCTGACCTTCCCATGTGTCCTGTTACTGCCAAATGAGAGAGGTCTTCATCCTCTGTCTTTGCTTAGAAGGACCTACCCAAAAGCCAGTTTTGGGATCCCAAGACTCTTAATGATTGAGTTCATATCAATGACCCATAAAGAAGCTGCATTTTATTTTTGCTGGCATTATTTTGTGCCATTAGAGTCAGTTTCCAGATGCAGAAGTAGCCAGATGTGTAAGTCCTTTTGCAAATGGGAGAACAGAGCCTTTTCGTTGACTCCTTAATTGGCTTATCCCATCTTGTAGAAAGACAGACTAAGGATGTTATTTCATTATCAGCCTTAGTCAATGTAAGACTTCTGCCACCAAAATGCAGTGTGCTTTCTTTGCCTCCACATGATGTGTGCATTTGCATCCTCTGTGCTGGTGCTTATGGACCTGTGCAGTCAGCCACACTGATGGGGTCAAAACCAAACCCTACTAGGAGAGAGAGAAGAAAAAAGAGACTTACTGGACTTACTGGTCCAGTTAAATGTGCAGCTGCTTAGGTGAGGGGAGCTGGCACAAAGGAAGAGTGGGCCGTGCGGTGGATAACATGCCTTCCCCCTTTTAACAGCAGTGCAGTCTGTGAGAATACACCATAAAGATGGCATTTTCAAAGAATCATATACTCTTATTAATCTCATCAGTTAAAGCCTCCTTGAGAACAGAATTATGGCAGTTTAAAAATTCCTGCAAATCACACTTTTAAGGGCTATCTGCCTTAATTCCCATATTTGCAAATGAGACTGTCATTGCTGGTGGAACCAAACCATAGTTCACATTTTTAACCTGCACACAGAGTCCATAAGAAAGAATGCCACATAAAACCACTGCATTAAGTGTCTAGGAGACTTAAATGGGTGGAATTTACTTTTTTCCCCTGAAAAGCAGGAATGGAGGAAGGGGAACATCTTGAAGTGTTAATTAGTTTCCGTGAAATCCTGATGGGATTGGCAGAATGAAATTACTTTCAGAGCCTTAAGAAATATTCAGTGAGATGGAATTTGTATTTTCTGGCCTGCTAAAGAAATGGCATAACATAGGAACATTGAAAATATTAACTCTTAAGGAGGATGTAGTTGCATACTTATTTAAGGAGAGAGGATTTACAGTAAAGTCTTTACTCAATAAAACTTGAGGTAGCAGAAGCACCTCCATATGTGGTCAGTAATTTAGGTATTAAAAGAAGGAAGGAACTTAGTTCTGAACCATTATTTTTAATAGTATCTGTCTGGATGAGGACAGTTGTGTACTTTAGTATTGGATTTGTAGATCTGAGAGCAGAAAGAAATACTTTGCTTTTTGTCGTTCAGCCATTTTTCCCAAGGTTGTAAAAAATTGTAAAAATTTCTCCACCCTCCTGCTCTGCTTGGCATCTTGCTTGGCAGTTGTTGTACAGTTCATTTATTCCACGTGACTTAATATTCCACTTCCATTTTTGGTGGACACGCAGGGGACAATAGTGACTTCTAATAGTAGTTAGCTTTCAAAGTGGCATTTACCAGAACATAAAAGTCTTTTACAGTTATGCAAATTAAGTGAAGCAAAACCTTTGGTGAGGAGAAATAGGTACCATGGAAATATTTGTAAAGTATGAATTTATACAATGGTTTGGAATGATGTTTGATTTTCAAAGTTTAAAAAAGAGCAAAAGATTAAATGGATTTGTATAACTATTAAAAATATTTGTCCAATATACCAGCGTGTTTACTATGTGTGAAATATTTAGTAATGATGGTGCCAAGTCTTTCCTAGACTTTCACATTAATTTTACAAGCTTGCCATCATTTAGCCAAATTTTCTTTCTTAGGCTGAATTTTTCCAGGGCACCTGGTCAAAAATCATTCAACATATTCAGAAAACATTGCTTGTGTAAATTGACACTATCTGAAAAGAAGACTGACCCCTTTCAAATAGGTTGACTGAATGTTTGAATGCTGTAAGAAGTTTAAAGGTATAGTGAAAATGTAGTTACAAGATATTCTAGAAAGAAAACACATACAAAAATGTGTGGATCAGGAGGAGATGGTGTATAGGAGTCTCTTGACAGATTCAGAGAAATTAGAAAAGCCTTGAGACAAATTTACATCCCTCCTGTAGGACAGACACTGCAGTGGAACAGATTTCTGGTTTGTGGTTTTGCTTGTGTTTATAAGTCTGTTTTCATTTTAAAGGGTTTTGATCATAGAATCATGGAATTGCAGAACAGAATCATAGAATGGTTTGGGTTGGAAGGGACCTTAGAGATCATCTAGTTCCAACCCCCCTGCCATGGGCAGGGACACCCTCCACTAGACCACGTTGCCCAAAGCCCCATCCAACCTGGCCTTGAACACTTCCAGGGAGGGGGCATCCACAGCTTCTCTGGGCAACCTGTTCCAGTGCCTCACCACCCTCACAGTAAAAAATTTCTTCCTTATATCCACTCTAATTCTACCCTCTTTCAGTTTAAAACTACTACCCCCTGTCCTGTCACTCCATGCCCTTGTAACCAGTCCCTCTCCAGCTTTCCTGTAGGCCCCTTCAGGTACTGGAAGGCCGCAATTAGATCTCCCTGGAGCCTTCTCTTCTCCAGGCTGAACAATCCCAACTGTCTCAGCCTGTCCTCATAGGAGAGGTGCTCCAGCCCTCTGATCAGCTTCATGGGCCTCCTCTGGACTCGCTCTATGTTTTTTTTATGTTGGGGACCCCAGAGCTGGACACAGTACTTGATACATGTAACTGGGAGTGGAGTTTGACTCCAAATATCGTTTTAAGAGTTATGCCACGTCAGTGATCTGACAATGCACTGGAAAGGTTAAATTGAGTGCAGATCATTTAGCTTTGGTAGGATGATTAATTTCAAGTGATATAAGTTATGAACACTAGTTTCAATTATTTACAGAAAAAGCCAACAAATCTCATGGGAAGACTTCAAAGTAAAATAAAACCAGTTGTCTGTGATTTTTCTCTGAAACGAACTAATCAGGTGACTGTTGACCTTGAGACAGGGTCTCTCCTCCAGCTCTCCCCTCCCCCCTCCTATGTACAGAACTGACATGCTCATCTGTCCGCTTGAGAAGTCCTTGATACTGTTCATATTTAACATCATTATCAAAGGTCCTTTGCTTCCAGGCTCAGCCATTAAAATAGATGAGATGGGAAATGCTGACATGATAGTTTTGCAAATGTTATCTGAGAGGTTTGCATATATTATTAAATCTCTTAATGAAGATGATGAAGAATCAGCCTATTAACAGCTCAGAATTAGGTATATTGCTGCATTAATTCCTGTTCCTCTTTTCTTTGGTATTTCAGTGTTACGGCTATTGAAGGATGGTGCTGACCCTCATACGCTTGTTTCCTCAGGAGGCTCCTTGCTCCATCTGGTAAGAGTGATTGAAGATTAGTGTTAGTGACTTTGGATAAAGATGGTGGGATACTGAGTAGCAGATTGGGCATATTAACAAAAAGAAAGACTTAGCAATAATTTTTTATCTACACTGCCCTCCGTGGTGATTATGATTGCATCCAGCTATGCATGTGAAATAAATGGTCTTTTTCAAATTGCTTACGAAAGGATGGATCATGTCACAGGAATGGTAACTAGCAAAGAGGAATGAAATGTTTTATTTGTAAATTATCTGTGCAGTAAGAAAGAACAAAGGAAATACTGCTTGATTCTGAAGATTGAATTATATAGTTCAGAGATTCACAGATCCTATATGAAAAACACTATGATGTAACATTTTTCCTTTTTTTTTTTTTTTGCATATTTTCTTGCACCAATTTCCTATATGTTGATATATAACACATTATGTGCATTTAGTTTATCATTATTTGCATAGCAATTTAGATTAAGTAGCTGGAATATAAAAGGAAAACTGTGTACAATGACCAAAAGAGAAGCAAGATGTAAGGGCATGTGGAGGAACGGCTGACAAGCAGACAGAAAGGAAATACTGCAGAGGTAAAATTTTGGCTTTGCTGAAGCCAATGGCAAAACTCATCATAAATTCCTGTCTTATGACCCTTTACTTTGGTCTGTGATGTTTCAGTTGCAGACACGATTTCTGTTCATGAAACTATTTTAAGATACTTGCATCCAACTTCCTTGCACAATGCTGCTGAAATAAATGGGACTTCATAAATAGAAAGACGTAACAGACATAATGAAAAGTCAGCTGGAAGAGTATTTCATTTTAGAACAGTTGGATTAAGTTTCTCATAGTATGTACACAAAATAGAGTGATTTCTTGATTAAAAAAAAAAATAATCCTGTAATATTATTGGATTCCAGCACACTTGAGACCGTGCCTTTGCAAGATGTAATGTTTCTCTTGTGCAATTAATCTGTGTTTTCCATCTTCCATGGCCATGCTACTTACCAAGAGCTTTGGGAAATAGAGGCCTAGGTAAGGGGAAGGTGTGGTAATGAGTTGAAACAGAGACGTTTAAGTTCTCTTTTTCTCTCCTTCAACTATTTGTCTGCTGCAAAGGTGCTCAATCACTAAAAATGCAGCCCATATGAGATGTTATCTTTGGGATTCCCAAAACTGAGGCATCCCAAATCTTACCCTGTGTTGAAAGCCCTAGGAGACAATCAATGTGGCTGATGTGACCTGTCTCACTGGCATTTTAAAATAGAAGAAAGAAAGTTCCATCTTTAGGGATTTTAGGTTGCTTTGTCTAGTTCACCTGATGCACAGTTTTTAACTGCAGATAAAATCTGCAGTTGAACTGTCTCTTTTTACAGTTCTTGATCTTCTGCATTATGCCCTAATTCACTGTCACATTCAGTACCTCTCCACTGGTGCCTGCTGCTTCACAGGCACACGTATGCTTCAAAAGGAGCAAAAGCTTCCTGCAGTAAGAAATTTGCAATAGAGAACTGTGTGTAACCTACTGCCTCAGTTTAGTCAGAGTTACTTGTAAGTACTCATAATTCATCTACAGGAAAATGCCAGTCCTATTGGAGATGATAGGGTAAAACCTGATTTCAGTGAAACTTGGATTTGACTCTGATTTGGGAGCAGTACAGATAGGAAAGGAGAGTCATAGTACAGGGAAACAGTTAAGCCAAGTTTATTTCCCTGCAAGAACTCAAAATAATAATTTAGCATACATCTTTTTTGTATTGTTAAAGCCTGCTCAGATCCCTTCTAACTACTCGTTTTACTACTATAATTCTATGTAAGCTGCTTTCTCCAAAGGGGAGCCTGATCAGTGTTTATTCTTTCCAGTTGTAGGGTAAATGTTTTATTCCAGAATGAATGGAAAATATATTTATCTTCACATTTTACATAAAATCTGGTTCATTATATACTTCCTTTTTCTTTTTCCATTTCTGTTAATTTCAAAAATGTGATCTATTTCTAAAAACAATCAAATGTGACACTTTATAAAGATTCTGTTGCTATCTGTAGATAGTATCCCAATATGCTTGTATCTCAGGGAAGACATGGGTGCTTCAAAAGGGTTCATTGAACTCTCATTAAACCCCATGAGAGAAGTACCAAAAAAGAGAGTACTTGCCTGAGTTGCCCATTCAGTGGGAAGCACATAGTGTCATATCAATTCACACATGCAATCACCCAACACAACCTAGTAACAAAGTATATGAATGCCAATTTTCTCCTGGAACTTTGAGATTGCCCAATTGCTTCACAAAATCCATTAAACAAGAATCAAGGAACAGCAGCAATTAAATTGCTGCTACAAATCTAGGCTGTTTTCAAACTGGTAACTAATCACAAAAGGCTCTGTATCTATTATTGATACACAAAATGGCTCAGTGACATTTGTCATTTGTTTTATATAAAAGCCTTCTAGATTTTTTTTTTTTACTTAACAATGCCTTGAAAATGTGATTGGTATGAGATTATGTTGATCTGTAGTATAAAATGTCTTATCTCTTATTTGTTAAAATTTGAACACTGAACAGCTCAATTATACAAAGTTGTACTACTGATACAATGAATAATACTGATGTAACAAAACAAAACTATCTGTTTCTAGAGCTGTCAGAAAAGTTGCAAGCTAAAGGAAATACATCAGAACTTAATTTCTGTTCTATAATTTAATGGTCAGTATGTTTGGAAATCATTTAAAGCAGGACTACTTTTTAGCCTCATAGAGTTTATTTTTCATCTTCTGAGTTACCTATATTCACAGTCGCAGTAGTACATGCAGCTCCTAAATTCAGTTGAATGTCTCAGCTCTGTCTTGACTTTAGAGTGGAATCCAGTTAAGCATTTTTCCTTCTTTCCCTTTCCTCCAGTGTCCTGGCTTCCATGCCAGATTAATACAGATCAGCAAATTGGATGCCATGGTGTGGTTCCACATGTGATACAGACATAACAACATCATTATTTAATCCTCACTTGCAAATTATCTGCAGATTTCACTGTATTTGTACTCTCAGTATATAGGTGTGCTTTTTGGGAAAGGGAAATATTCCACAGCTTTAAATACTGGAAGAGGCATAGATATTAAGGATTATATTCAAAGCATCTAAGTATCTAATCAGAGAATTTGTCTCGCTGTAGTCTCTCTCCAGTGGGGAAGGAAAGAGGATCCTTCTTTAAAGAGTTACTGAGATTGTATGTTAGGCCAGAGTTAGGATCTTAATTTAGATGCTGTGATTGTCTTTTAAAGTATATAAGCACATCCATAAAAAGTCACAGATGTGAGAGAGGAGTAAGCTCAAAACAATGGCCAAGCCAGTTTCTTCTTCTCTGCAAAATTAGTGATCTCTATTATCAAAACAAAACAAAGTACAGAAACATACATGTGTGCAAACTTCCTCACACCCTTAGTGTGCAGAGTATTTATCTGTCAGAGAGACTTGAGTAGGAATCAGTATAGGTAGTGGATTGGAAATAGGGGTGAGTATGGAGAGGTGTGTATTATTGCTATGAACTGCATAAAAGGCAGAAGTTCATGTACATGTGGACATATGTATGTGTGGGTGTACATATACTTAGATGTCACTATTCATGATGTGATCATCATGCACTGATGCCTGTGCACTGATTTGGAATGACAATATTGAACTGTAAGAAAGCCCCATCTTTACTGTAGGTTTCAGCAGATTTCACATAGTGCTTTTTCACAGGCAATAAGGGATTCTGTGAATCATGCACATGGAATTTGTAGTCTCCACAAAACTATTTCCATAGGTTCATCAGCTGTTGTCCTCTACAAACACAGCAGTTTAACTACAGTGCATCATCTGCTCAATTTAAATGTTAAATGGAGCAAAATTTGTATGTAATAAATTCAGTTGTACACTGAGTAAAATACCATCCCTAATCTGCTTTTCTTTCTTCTAGTGTGCTCGCTACGATAATGCATTTGCTGCAGAAATTCTAATTGACAGAGGAGTAAATGTAAATCATCAAGATGAGGATTTTTGGACATCAATGCATGTAGCCTGTGCATGTGATAATCCTGATATTGTCCTGCTACTGCTACTAGTAAGTAAAACAATCCAATGCATTGTGTGCTTGAAGAGTAAACAGAATGTAACACCACAAAGTCTGAAACTGCTGTATGAATGCAATATATTGCTACTAATCAGATCAGTGAAAGCATATATTGTGTCTGTTTGTTTCTTGGCATTGTTTTGGTGCTCAGGATTTGTAGAAGGCATATAGTGAAGCATTTTTTAGGTCTTCAATGAGAATACAGTATAAACATCAATGTCAAGTCTCTCTTATCTCTTCTGTGTGGTCAGGAGCTTATACCTCTGATAAACACTCAGTCCCAAATGGGATATTTGGATAATTTCTTTTCTCTTCTCCTTGTCTCTTTCTGTTAAGGGTTGAGTTCACAGACAATCTTATCAAAGATTCCTTCTTAAAAGTAAATATTCACTCAATTACACTCAGTATTCATGAAGAAATGTTTGTGGACATGGGCAAAATGAGGCCAATTTATTATTTATATAAACAACTTTGACTTTTTGAAGCAGAGTTTACTCAATATAGTAATAGATATGGCACTCAGCCTTTGTAGAGAACAGCTTTGTTCATGTTGTGCTTCCATTCCTAGGATCACAGCCTCTAGTTTTATACCAGGATATTAATGAAGATCTTTCTCCCAGTTCATTTTATATTGCTCTTTAATAAAAACAGTAGCACAGAAACAGTTCAGTCTGACTTTTTAAAAATCTATTTGTATAATTTTAAAATTTGTATGTTTTTAATAGGTCATTGCAAGTAGATCAGCATTTTTTAGCATACTTACAATGGTATTTCAATGTTAGAGATAAAATGAAGGAATAAATGTTTTTAAAGACTGTATACTTGATAATAGCTTTCATGAAATCACTTTGGGAGATTGTCTAGTCCAATCCCCCTGCTCAGAGCAGAGCCTGCTACAGCAGCTTGCCCAGGAGCGTATCTCCAAGGACGGAAAGTTCACAAACTTGCTGGGCAACCTGCGTAGAAAAAAAAGGGGTTTATTAGGTTTAAATAGAATTTCCTGTGTTTCAGTTTGTGCCTATTGTGTTTTGTCCTTTCACTGAGCACCACTGCAAAGAGTCTGGCTCCATCTTCTTTACTCCTCTCATTAGGTATTTACACACATTGGTAAGACCCACCTGAGCCTTCTCTTCTCAAGGCTGTAAAGTCCCAGCTGCCTCAACCTTTCCTTGGATGACAGATGCTCCAGTCCCTTCATCATCTTTGTAGCCCCTTTGCAGGACTCACTTCAGTATGTCCATGTCTTTCTTTTACTGAGGAGTCTGCAACTGATGCCTCACCAGTGATGGGTTGTCACCAATGCATAGGCCTGCTGGCAATGCAGTCCACAAACTCTATGGCCCTCTTTGCTGCAAGGGCACGTTGTTGGCTCATGCTTAACTTGTGTCCTCCAAGTCCTAGTCTCAGATGTATTTTGTGTGGGAAGCTGTCCAGCTAGACAGTAGGAAATACTAAAGAAAAAGAGTATAGCCTATAGACTAACTGTAACGTAATGCCATGTCTCTGAAAGAAATACTGTCTGACTTTCTGTAAATGGCATGGGCTTCTCCAAAACCTTTGTTTGGAACCTGGAGCTGCTTTTACTCTGTCCTGTGGTTGCTTCTTCCAATGTGTAACTTTGATTTTAACACTGATCTGTACCAGATCTTCTTTGGTAATCTTTTAGGATTCTGTTGGCCTCTGAGGCTACACTTGCTCTAGAAAACCAGAAAGAGTCTTCCTGGGTGCTGGACTGCAATCAAATGTACTAGCAAACTGTTAGAGTGTCCTCTGGCATGCCTGTGGCATGTGCCATCTAAATTCCTTTCAGACAATTCCCCAGCATGGTTTTTGAAGCTGAGAAGTCCCAGGGACTCGTTTGTATCCAGCTGTCACATTGTATACGCTAAGAGCCTTTACTGGGCTAAACAAGGTCTCTTCCATGCCAGCTGGTTTCAATGCTTAGAGTTTTTCCAGGTCCATTTGGTTCAATAGTAGAGACACATACAGCCTTTGTCATGCTTAGAATGTCTGTTTTCTCAGCTTTTCTATTACAAGTATAATTACGTCCAGTAAATGTACAATGCTGCATGTATAAATCTGGTTTTCCATTCTGAGTGCTTAAAATAGTATTGCTTACCTAACCACAGTCATCAGATATGTTTGGTAAGAGTATCCCATTCCAAGCATTGTCACTACTATTGGCAAATAAAGGGTAACATTTCCAGAAGGTGATAATTTATCTCTTTTATTGCCTTGGTCTCTTCAATGTATATACTTTTGAAGCCTATGTATCCTTTGGATTCTGTGTGTATTCTTAAACTGATAAACAAATTGGAACAGAGAAGTTAATCTATAAAAACTCTTGTATTGTGGAAAGCTCTTGTAATCTAGGGAGTTTTCAGAAATGCTGTGCTGTTGTTGACATTAATAGGAACCGTTGGGGATATACAAGACATGTCTAAAAAATTCCCTGCCTGTTTTTGCAACAAGCCCAATCTAATAAAAACTCCTTAAGTATTTTTACCCAGGTTATATCCAAAACTATTTTTCAGTCCCCCCATCACTTGAATGTTGTTTGATTTAGTTCCTGTTGGGTTTTTTTCATTTGTTTGGTTGGTTTTCTTACAAGCTGTCTTCTTCTGAAAGTTCTAAGTATCTTCTGAAAACTTGGGATAAATAGGTCATCTGATATATTAAAGTTTCAGCAGACAGGGGTACATCCATATGGATTTTTGCAGGTAGTGTTTGAATTGTCTATATTATTTGCAACAACTCCTGATAAATTTGCCCACATTTTAGGCAGTTAGCACTTTTTAAGGCAGAATTTCCTTGACTACATAAATAATTTTATGCTCTCCCTTCTGGAGTAGGAATAATAAATAGCCTATTGTGGCAGAGAAAGGGAAATATTCTTAGGTAAGCAATAGGTTTTGAACCATGACATTAATGCTATCTTTAATAACATTTGACAAAGTGAAGATGGAAATTGAGGTTGAAGGGAAGTCTTTTTCACAACTCTGAACTGTCTTTGTGTGAGCATTTGATATTAGGAATTACTTTGCCTTGAGGTTAGAGTGTTTCATGGGCCATGTCTAATGTGTAGCATGAGCCTGGATAATGCTAATATGAGCTACAGGCAGCTTCTATTATGCCACAGCTTTTAGTCAGAAGAGAATATAACACTTCATGTACCCTCATGTATTACTTTTAAATAAATATTTCTTCTGGATTGACTTTTCAACATAGACAATACCATATTATCTGTTGTAAAGATGTGAGCTAAAAGGTAACCGCGTGGTCCTTCAATTGAGACCTGTGCAGATTCTGATTCTTGGAAAACTGTCATAGAGGCCAGTGGAGATTTCCTCAGTGAGGACTTTGAAATGTTTCTTGAAGGGAAAATAGAAAAAAAAGGAATATAGGGTATATGTAGATCCCAGAAGGCTATTAATGAAGACTTAATTAGGCATACCCAGTTTCTGATTTTATCCCACTTTTGGTGGTCTTCATGTTTCTCTGGCTGAGACAAGATAGTGACTTATCATTCATCAGCTTAGCTGTGGTAACTCACTATTTCTGTCCTCTGGTAGATAGCAAAGACAAAGGTAAAGCTTGTTAGCTGAAATGTCTTTCACTGAGAGCTGGGAGAGGCTGTAGCTGTTTGTAATGTGATACTCTGCTATCGTGTCCTGTTGGAAGACTATTGGAATTGTAGGAATGTTTTTGGAGTAAATGCAGAATCAAATGCTTGAAGCTATTTCTTTCCACCCCAACATTTTAGGTGGTATAGCTTTCCAGGGACATATTTATGTCTTCTCCATTTTGTAGCTGTCAGCAGGGGAGGAGAGGGAGGCATTGGACGGTACAGTCAGGAAATATATCCCATGTCTGCTAAATAGTCAGCCAATGAAGAACTTGCCCCCGAGGCAGCTGCTAGCGCATGAGGAAATGTAGAGATCAAAGGTAATCCATAGATGTCTGGTTGCCATACATGCAAATGAGGTGGTAAAAGTCAGATTCATCAATCCTGGCCTGATCACATCAGTGTTGGGCGTTTTCCCCTTGGGATAGGGGACATTGTTGTGGATGTTGCATGAAGG
Organism: Balearica regulorum gibbericeps; assembly: GCF_011004875.1. Classification (NCBI taxonomy): domain Eukaryota; kingdom Metazoa; phylum Chordata; class Aves; order Gruiformes; family Gruidae; genus Balearica; species Balearica regulorum. The sequence continues at coordinate 154,775,744 of NC_046184.1, read as the reverse complement.
CGGCTCCTGTAGCAGGTTGAGGAGAGTTCTGAAGCGTCTTTCATTTCAGAACAAAGATGCATAGACTTGTATACATTTGTGCCCACATGAAATCTCCAAGAGAGTATGAAAAGCAACCAGATTTATGAAAAGTATCTGCTCTGTCTTGCCTCCCTGCCTTTTGAAGGCTCAGGACTGAACGCACTGACAGCAACTTAGTCAGGTAGGGGTTCCTTGTGTTCCTTTTCCGTCATCACTGGACACATTGCAACCTTGTATTTTGCATTACTTTCCTGTAGTTGTTTTTATATTGAATTGAAACACTAGCTAACATTTGTAACCTAATATACAAAGTGCTTTGTCCTATTGAAAATGCTACAGAAGTAGCATTTGTCCTATTGAAAATGAGTTACAGAATGTCCAAGCACCCATACTTGGATACTGCTCATGCTTCATTAGCTGGAGGGAAGTGTTTAGTCCACTGTGTATCACTTTAAATGGCTCTAGCTTTAAACTGGTACCCATGGCTTGCAGTCTAGTTGTTTGTCCACAACATACATTTTCTTGCTTCAAATACTTCTAATTGACACATGAGTGGTTAACCTTCACTTTTCTTGTGTACTATTCAAACTACCATCTGATATAGTAACATTAATACTGTTGCAGTTTAGTAAATTCACCTTAGCTACACAGGCAGTAGGGTATACGGTTAAAAATACCACTTTGTAGAACCTTGCTTTTTCTTTTTCTTGTCATTTTTCTTCAGTCTGACAGTATTATTTATTATCATGAATTCTCTGCTCTAAGAATCAGCACTGGATCATTAAGAAGGTAAAGGAGGTCAAGCTGTTCAGCTGCCCCACCTCTTCCCCTCTCCATGTGGTGGCAGAAAATACCTGGATTTTTATTCTGGGAAACATTTGGGGTTGGGGGGAGACTTAAGACATACACTAGTGCTAATAACCAGCAGATCTGTGTAATTTGGAGTCCTTAGCATCAGAGCATTTCCAGAAAATAAAAATTCCTGGAGATAAAAGAGAGTTAGACCCATTGGAAAAAATAATGCCCCCAGTTTCAGCTGGAGCAGGTCAGGGCAAGTATGCCAAGAGGTGGACTACATGCACAAAGATGGGGAAATCTGGATCAGCTTCACTGTAATTCTCTTGATCCCCAGAGAAAGAGGATGAAGGAATGACAAGATAATGAAAATCAACATCTGGCTTTTGATCTTCAGTAAACATATTTCTGTGCTATGAAGAAGATGTTCTGGGGATGTTACACCATGGGGGGATATTTATAGAAGGTGAGGTTCATTCTTTATGCCAGGTGGCCTCTGCTTGAATCAGTAACACAATTGCCCTGGGAATCGCTCTTATGGAGTAGCTGGGGAATATGAGGAAAACCGTTAGTTAAATCAGAGAAGTGAAAAGCTGCCTGGTAGTCAAGAACTTGGTAACAACAAGACAACAGATGAGCTATTAAGAGAGAAACTATGGGCCTGGGAGTTACTGAGGTTTCTTTAGGATTGGTCCTACAATGCTGTTTCATTTAGAGTTTTCAGTGATAACCTTGGGAGGAAAAATAGGCATATGATAATGAAATATGCTGATGACAAAGGTGCGATGCTTTATCAATTTGGGTGAGGATTAGAATGTAGTGCAGAAAGAATAGGGTATCTTTGAAGAATTCGGTAGTAAAAATGGGTTGAAATTTAAGTGTACAAAGTACAAGGTCATGTTCTGAGTTGAGTAACAGGCATTTCTGTGACACGCTTGGGAATCATCAGTTGGAAATAAGGAAAATGACCTCGGAGCTTTAGTCAGTTGTAAGATGATTATATGCTACAAACATGTGGCTGCCAGTAGGGAAAAGAGATTCTTGGATTTGTCAGAATGAAGATGTTTCCAGTAGAAAGGGAAAAGTGGTCTTGCCACTGTACAAGGAATGACAGCCTGCAGTTAACTATATACAGACGTGTTTGAGAATAGTAAATTGTAGCAAGGAAAACCGCAAAGATAAACAGGGGAACAGAAAGCCTATCTTATGAGAAGGGGCTGTAAACAATATGTTTAACTTAAAAAGAACCAAAAGATCAAAACAGAGAGGTAGTAAAAAGTTCTGTAAATATATCAGGATAGAGGAGAACTTAAAAAGAGCTGTTAAAGCCTGAAGTTACTACTGGCATGAAAACAAATTATTGTTATAAAATATCCAGGAATAAACTTAAAACAGAAATTAAACTGACTTTTCTCAATGTTAGGAGACATAGGTTGGAAAACAACATTCCATGCAGGAGTAATAGGGGACAAACTGCCTCCCTTTCCCCCCCCCACCCTCCCCCAATTGGCTTAAAAATTGATCTTAAAGTTATGAATGAGATTATATGTTATGTGTTTACCTGCATTATCGAAGTAGTGCCTCAGGAGATCCATTCTAGTACTGCATTCCCACATAACATCTGTTCACAGGGCTGTGTAGATATAATTATCCTGGTTGTGTCCTTAAAATAATAAAGTAACATACGGACCATATTAAAAACTATACTTTTGTGAACAACAGCAAATAAAGTTATGCGATGGATATTTGATGCCTGTCAGATTATGGCTAAATTTCTCTGGCCTGAAAACAGGCAGAAGAAAAGTTCACTTAAGAAAATAATTCAGAAGGAAAAGTTAGACATATTAACTACCAGGAAGACATTAGCATTTTTCAAGTATTAGGAAAAAAAAAATATATACTGTTATATTTAATATACTGTTTTCAGATATTTGAAAATAAAATGCATAACAGGCAAGTAGTATGAAATCAAGGGAAAAAATAATAAAGGGCTTTTTTCTCAAGAAAAGAAACCCCAAGGCCACAAAAGATCACATGTATAGTCACTGGTAGTAAGTTGAGAATGATATTTAGATCTGTAATTAATTGTGTGCCTCAGCAGTATTTGTAAGAGAAACTGCAGACTGGCTCATAAACCTGAATATTATCTTAATAAGGGGTATGAAAAGGCTGACATGTGAGAAATATACCAGTGAAGGAGTTTGATTAATCAGGGAACTAATTAAAAGCATTACAAAAAGAAGATAAAGATACTATAAGACAATCTTTTGGTGACATTTGCTTGAAATTCAACAGTTGCTTGAAACTGAACAGTTCCTCATTCTTACTGGCTTCCAGGTTTTGCCAAGAGCTATATAAATATAAGAAATATTTGGAAATGAGAAAATTTGAATTTATGAGGTCTAGTGCCGTGGTCTTCAAAGTGGATGCACACCCCAGGAGGTGTGCAAGATGATTCCTTGGGGGTGTTAGAACTTCTATTTTTATTTATTTTCATCTAAAAAATAAGAAAGAAGTTAAGCTTTAGTAACAGTTAATATACATATTGACACTGGCACTGTCACTCCATCCGTAGGTCAGAGGGTCCCATGTTATGAACAGTAGCTGAGGTGCCCTGGGGGAAGAGTGGGTGCTCCACAATGCAGAGGTGGTGGCAGGGCTGCTCTCAGTCACTCATCTGCCTGCAGTGTATTGCGATGTGTTGCAGTTTGTGTAGGCCTGGTTACGTGGATTTACGGGGTATATTACTTAGTTTTAACTAAACTAACTCTCACAAAATGGACAAGTGGCTTAAAAAGATTCCTGAAAAGAAACCGCAGATTGAAGGTAATAAGGCTAATAATGACAGCAGAAATGAACAGGAAAATGGCGGAGCAAGCATTTTTCTTAGTCCTAGTGTGAGTTCTTCATTACGAGGTAAAAACACTGCCCATCTAATTAGATCTAATCAGCGATGTTTCAAGCCATGCAATACTTCATACAGTATATTACAAAATTTCACTAAACTTAATGATAAATCTTCAGAAGCCTCTTTTGAGGCTTCTTAATAGCAAAAGACAAAAAGCCACATACCATTGGGTACACGCTTGTTCTTCCCACCTCAGTAAAAGCGAATGAAATAATACATGGAAAACAATATGGTGACACACTCCTTTGTCAGCAAATACAGTTGGAAGATGTGTAGAAAACATCACTGAAGATTTGAAGAAGCAAGTACTAGAACAAAATACACAGTGTGGGAGGTTTGCTATGCAGTTGGCTGAAAGTACAGGTGTTTCTAACATGTCCATTTCTGAGCTGATGGTATTTGCTAGATTCTGTTGCAGTAATGAAATACATGAAGAAATACTTTCTTGTGAGCCACTAAAACAAAGACGTGCCAAAGGAGATATAATGACTTTAATAAAAAAAAGTTATATGGAAAAACTGTGCTAGTGTAACCATTGATGGAGCAGCTGCTCTGACTGGAGTAAGAAAGGATTCTGGGGTGCGATTACAGAGCTGGCACCACACCTGAAATTCTCTCACTGCATCATTCATAGGCAAGCTATTGCAGCCAGGAAGTTGGACCTAGAAGTGCACAAGGTGCTACGGGACATCATCAATTTGCTTACATCAATTTTATAACAACAAGACCTTTAAATAGTAGAATCTTGACAATACTTTGTGACGAGTGACTGTGAAGTTCTTTCATTCTGCACAAAGGTTCACTGGTTATCTCGTGGCAAAGCACTTGAAAGAGTTGTTGAGCTCATCTCTGAGTTCTGCATTTTTATTTTACAGAAAGACAAATATTCCAAATTTGCTGACCTTTTCTGTGGTGAAAAGTCACTGTCAATAGTATGCTACCTAACAGATTTTTTTTTTTTTAAATAAGCACACTTAATCTCTCCTTTTAAAGTAAAGGTGATGGTTTCACAGTGAGTAGAAAAGTAACTGCTTTTCAAAAGAAGCTCATGCTACGGGGAGAATATTTTGAAGAGAGATGTTTGGAAATGTTTCCATTGTGATATGATTTTTTTTGCCAAAAATGATACAATTATAAAAATTCTCGTATCCGTACACTGAAAAAACTCAGAAATAGAATTTCCTAACCTGTTTAAAAATGTTCCAAAGAGTTTCAGTGGGTTTTGAACCCATTTGTTAATAATAAAAATGCAGCACCTTCTGATTAGTTTGCAAGAGCACGTGATTGACATCAGGGAAGATGGAAATTTCCTAGCCAAATTTAAATTAAAAACACTTGTTTAATTGGTAGATGGGGTTGAAAAACTAGTATCATGATTTAGTAAGCACCACCAACAATGCACATCTTCCATTTGGATCTGTATATCATAGAATCATAGGATGGTTTGCATTGGAAGGGACTTTTAAGATCATCTAGTTCCAACCCCCTGCTGTGGGCAGGGACACCCTCCACTAGACCAGGTTGCCCAAAGCCTCATCCAACCTGGCCTTGAACACTTCCAGGGATGGGGGCTCCACAACCTCTCTGGGCAACCTGTTCCAGTACCTCACCACTCTAGCAGTAAAGAATTTCTTTCTAACATCTAATCTAAATCGACCCTCCTTCAGCTTAAACCCATTACCCCTTGTCCTGTCACTACACTCCCTGATAAACAGTCCCTCTCCAGCTTTCCTGTAGGCCCCTTCAGGTACTGGAAGGCCACAATTAGATCTCCCCGGAGCCTTCTTTTCTCCAGGCTGAACAACCCCAACTGTGTCAGCCTCATAGGAGAGGTACTCCAGCCCTCTGATCAGCTTTGTGGCCCTTCTCTGGACTCGCTCCAACAGCTCCATGTCTCTCCTGTACTGGGGCCCCCAGAGCTGGATGCAGTACTCCAGGTGGGGTCTCACAAGAGCGGAGTAGAGGGGCAGGATCACCTCCCTTGACCTGCTGGTCACGCCTCTTTTGATGCAGCCCAGGACATGGTTGGCTTTCTGGGCTGCAAGCGCACACTGCTGGCTCATGTTGAGCTTCTCATCAATCAATACCCCCAAGTCCTTCTCCTTGGGGCTGCTTTCAATCCATTCTCCACCCAGCCTGTAGTTGTGCTTGGGATTGCCCTGACCCAGGTGCAGGACCTTGCACTTGGGAACTTCATGCAGTTTGCACGGGCCCACCTCTCCAGCCTGTCAAGGTCCCTCTGGATGGCATCCCTTCCCTCCAGCATGTCGACCACACCACGCAGCTTGGTGTCATCGGCAAACTTGCTGAGGGTGCACTCGATCCCACTGTCCATGTTGCCGACAAAGATGTTGAACAGTGCCGGTCCCAGTACCGACTCCTGAGGAACGCCACTTGTCACTGTTCTCCACTTGGACTTTGAGCCATTGACCACAATTCTTTGAGTGCAACCATCCAGCCAATTCCTTATCCACCAAATGGTCCATCCGTTGAATCCATGTCTCTCCAATTTAGAGGCAAGGATGTCGTACAGGACAGTGTCAAATGCCTTGCACAAGTCCAGGTAGATGATGTCAGTTGCCCTTCCCTTATCCACCAACACTGTAACCCCATCATAGAAGGCCACCAAATTTATCAGGCATGATTTGCCCCTAGTGAAGCCATGTTGGCTGTCACCAGTCACCTCCTTATTATCCATGTGCCTGAGCATAGTCTCCAGGAGGATCTGCTCCATGATCTTGCTGGGCAGAGAGGTGAGACTGACCTGCCTGTAGTTCCCTGGGTCTTCCTTTTTCCCTTCTTAAAAATGGGGGTTATGTTCCCCCTTTTCCAGTCAGCAGGAACTTCCCCAGACTGCCAGGACTTCTCAAATATGATGGAGAGAGTGGCCTGGTCACTACATCCTCCAGTTCCCTCAGGACCCGTGGATGCATCTCATCAGGTCCCATGAACTTGTGCACCTTCAGGTTCCTTAGATATTCTCGAACCTGATCTTCTCCTACAGTGGGCGGTTCTGCATTCTCCCAGTCCCTGCCTTCTGTGACCTGGGCAGTGTGGCTCAAGCATTTGCCAGTGAAGACTGAGGCAAAGAAGTCATTGAGTACCTCAGCCTGCTCCATATCCTGGGTCACCTGGTCACCTGTTTCATTCTGGAGGGGACCCACCTTTTCCCTTGTCCTCCTTTTCTCACTAACATACCCATAGAAGCTTTTCTTGTTGTCCTTGACATCCCTGGCCAGACTAATTTCTATCAGGGCTTTGGCTTTCCTAACCTGATCCCTGGCTGCTCGGACAGTTTCTCTGTATTCTTCCCAGGCTACCTGCCCTTGCTTCCACCCTCTGTAGGCTTCCTTTTTTTGTCTGACTTTGCCCAGGAGCTCCTTGTTCATCCACGGGGGCCTCTTGGTGTTTTTGCCTGACTTCCTCTTTGTTGGGATGCATCGCTCCTGAGCTTGGAGGAGGTGACCCTTGACTATTAGCCAGCTGTCTTGGGCCCTTCTTCCATCCAGGGCTTTGTCCCATGGTATTCTACCAAGCAGATCCCTGAAGAGGCCAAGGTCTGCTCTGCTGAAGTCCAGGGTAGTGAGCTTGCTGCATGCCCTCCTCGCTGCCCTGAGGATCTTGAATTCCAGAATTTCGTGGTCACTGCAGCCAAGGCTGCCCTTGAGCTTTACATCCTCTACCAGGCCCTCGTTATTGGTGAGAATAAGGTCCAGCCTGGCACCTCTCCTCATGGGCTCCTCTATCACTTGGAGGAGAAAGTTGTCATCGACACATTCCAGGAACTTCCTGAATTGCTTGCGCTCTGCTGTGTTGTCCCTCCAACAGATGTCAGGGTGGTTGATAGCTCTTCGTGAGCTATCTTTTCCAGCTATGATAGACATTAAAACCAAATGTTGAAGTAAACTGAACTTTGAAACAGACCTTTGAATTACCATAGCATAAAGTGTTAAAGCAAAAATTTTAAAAATAATGAATCATATTCAATCACATTGTTCTTATTGAAAATATTAATTTTATTAATAATAGACCAAACTGGGGTTTGTACCATTAGTACATAAAAATGATTTTAAAAATTCTTTGTTTCTTATTTATCTCTCCTTTTTTAATTTCTATTTTTGTGTATGTTTTATAAGTACATCATATATTAGTGCGGTGGTACATGTATGTAATTTATAAACAAATATAAATATATCAGGGGTGCATGCTCACAAATTTTTTACTGATGGGATGCACAGTAAGAATAGTTTGGAGGTCACCGATCTAGTGATTAGAACAGCAGCCTGGGATGTGAAAGACCTAGATTAGTATTGTGTAAAGTATGTCTGTACTAACTGAGGCATTACTGTCAACCTAATATGAAGGTCAGTCAGCTGCATATCTGCTAGAATATGTTTCTTTCTGTCTGTCTTGAAGTCTAGGAAGGGAAAGTCTACAAGGAAAGAGACGGTTTTGGCAGCTTAGTGGGTTGAACAGCTTGTTTGCAACAATTTTTAGTGTGCCATTGGTGTTAGATCTAATGGAGCAGGACATATGTATGTACTGCATTTCCTGTTATGAGGACATTTACCTACCTAGATCTATGATGTCCCACACACACACACATCCCCCCAGTAGTAAGGAAAGGTTACATTTGCCTTTTTATTTAGGCACTCCTGAAAACTATGAAATGTTCAACAGAGATGAGACTCATTCAGTTCCTTCTTTCTCCTGCCTTCTTTCTGTAATTTATCATGTTATTCACCACAACCATAATAAGCCAGAAACATAGATCTTGTCTTCTGAGATCTCTTGTCATCACTCTTTTCTTGAGGCTAAGAAAAAAGAGTGTCTCTCACAAAAGGACTGAACCTTGCAGCATCTCCAAATTTCTGGTAAAACAGAACTATGACAAGGATGGTAGATGTGATTCCCAGACTTTAAAGGAGTCTTGTCAGCTGCTGTCTTCTGAAAAATAGGAGAGAGGGATATTCTTTCAGGGAAGTTGATACTATGTTATTTATTTGGATAGAGCTGTCCTGCAATGCTAAAAAAACCCCAAACCAATACCCTCCCCCTTCAATCTTATATGGCTTTTTGTGTGTTTTCATTTGGGAAACATTGGAGTGAAATATCACTATGGCATAGTTTGTAATGCATAATTTAGAAGGGCTTGGGAGCATGAACCTATGAAAAAAGAACCATCAAATGAATCTTCATGAATTCTTGAATTTCTGACTGAGCTAGTAGGGGAAAATGCAGCACCGATACCATTTATCAAAAATTCAAGGGCAACTTGTCTTGATATGCCACTATAAAGATTGATGTGTAAAGTCATTGAAAAGAAAACTGCTGCAGGAAAAACTGGCTTACATATTGAAAACAGATGGTTTAGGTAAATTATACCAGTGCAGGGTTCATAGAGGTAATAAATGAGGGGACATGAGGGTCAGGAAAAGGCTCGTGTTTGCACATGTTTTTGAAGAATTTTCAATTAGAATAGGAAAGGTAGAGAAAAACATTGCTTCCCAAATCTGGAATAATTGGTGTAGACTATATGTGAAAAAGTAGGTAATTCAGTTCAGTGCAGAACAACGTAAGATAATGAGACTGGGATGCATAATGAAGTGTAGGAGTTAAAGACATTAACTGAAAAATAGTGGAAAGTTGGCTGTAGTTTTTGTTTTGTTTTTGGTAGTGAGCTTAAGCAAGATGTGGTTGCTGTTTGCAAGGATGAAAGGCTAAAAGGGTGTTAGAAAAAGTGTATAAAAGGTTGAATATGAAAGAAGGGGAAAAGGTGGCTTTTTATATGATTTCTGAATAACAGCTACATCTTCAGCTATGTAAAAAAGTTTATCAAATCAGACTTGCCTTCAATTCAAATGACTCTCATTAGAAACTATGCTATATTGCAAACTTTTAAACCACAGGAAATAATATTTTTCCAAAATGTTAAGAGATGGGAATTATTTGTTGAATTAAAATAAGTACTGCAAGGTTACTGATACTGCATTTCTTGGGAAGAAGGATGTTCCTTAAAATTATCAGAGTATTGGAAGTTGGGAAAATGTATGTTTTGGGATGAAGACCAGGGAATGATAAGGGAATCATTATGGACAAATCTTGCTGGGCAGGGTGACAGGAAGATGATAGTTGCCTATCACCTCATCATTTACTGCTAAGATTACACTACATGAACACCAGTTAAAAAAAAAAAAAAAAAAAAAAAACAACCCACAAAACAACTGTCTAATAAAACACATAGATATATCTTCGTTTTCTTTCAATTTTGTGTATAGTTCTGACACTTTCCCAATATGTGCATTAATTCATTGATAGTGTTTTATGCAAATAAACCTGGAATCTTATGTTTAATTAATATATAAATTTTGGCTGTGTGTTATGCTTGTAATGGTAGGAGTTATAAGTGTATGTTTTCCTTTTCACATAATTGATGAGAAAATTTGGCATGGGGCGTGTATTTCCCTCACTGTTATTTTAGGATACTGCAGTCCCACACAGCAAATTACTACATTTTATGGCTGGAAGTTTTTGATATCTGTTGCACTTCATCCATTACCCAAGCACAGGAAAATAACAGGATAATCAGCTTGTCTGGCAAGTTCTCTAATTACACGCTGGTGTTCTGAGAAGCCAGTTCTTCTGTATTAAGATGACTGGCATACTAAACTTCCTAAATAGATTTGGTATTTCACACAATGACTCATTTGTAGAGTGTATAGATTTAATTACTAACCAGCAGGACAGTGTCACCCTGAGCGCAGATTAAGCTGCTACACAGTCCTTTCCCTGTACACTGGAAATATGTTGATGCTATCTATCAAAACAATGAATCTGTCTCATAACAAAAATGCAAATTAACTCGAGTTAAATTAGTGGTTTTGTACTCTTAGTTCCTTGTGTGAAATGAATTCATTTATCTTTGCAGAAACTATGCACTGTACACAGCTATCATTTATTATGTACTGTTTAATCTCTTGCTTTTTATACCAGAGACGTGTCGTATAGAGTTTTCTTTATTTTTACTGTACATGTATATACATTAACGTAGACTTTGACTTTTTCTCTGCATTAGTAAAATGGTAATCTCTAATGTCATGCCTGAAGTAGCACTATTTATTTCCATGTGCCATTTGAAGCATATTTAATTTATATATATTTGTGTGTGTGTGTGTGTGTGTGTGTAATCTCAAGATGGACTGGAGAACAAAAACCAGAACATTCAGCGTCTGTATTTTCCAAGTTGCATAAATACAGTCATGGATATGACAGTGTGCATAGATGGGAAAAAAAGACTAGCTCCCCACACAGGGTCTTCCGTTTTGCCCCAGTTAGATTTCCCACCTTTTCTGTTCTTTAAATTGAACCTGGAAGCTATCAGCTCCTCAAAATCAGCTTTCAGTCTTTACTGGGACATCAAAATCAGCTTCCTTTCTTTACTGCTCCATGTGGTTGTTTTGTTTGTTCTGCGTTCGAACAGTGGTGGGTCAGGGTCAGAAACCCTTTGAGTGAAACTACTAGGCAGAACTTTCCCCAGCTGTTTTGTTTGGAGTATGTGTGTATGTGTATATATATATATGTATGTATGTATGAAAACTTCCCCATATAGATGCATGTGCATATATATATACACACACATGCATACACACATAACTTACTAGCAAACATATTAGTAAAAGGTAATACTTGCTGTCCTATTTTCCTATTTGTGCCTTGTACTTAGCAGTACTATAGTTGATAGTCAGACAATGCTTCCCATCCCCATTTTGCCTACAGTAAAATTGTGCCTTACTAACTGTCCAATGTTAAACACAAATGACAGTTCTTACTAACCCCAGGGAGTCATCTTTTTATTTCCTAAAATAGGAGATTTGGGTGACCTTATGTAATTACAAGCTTTATTAATGTTTATGAAGTAACTTTTAGCTCTAACTGTAGTGTTGGATTTAAAGACGTTTAGACAGGGAATTCCAAAGGCTCGCTCCTTGCTGTGTGAAGGAGAATTTTCTTCTATATTTGTTCTAAAAATAAAAGGCAATAATTTCATTGAAGTGACCTTTTGTTGCAGTATTATGAGACAGGGACTCATCATTTTTCTGTGTGCCTCTCATAATTTTTACTGATTGCAATTAAAATAAAAATGAAAAGAAAGTGTGTTCCTATACTGTTATCAGAGGCATTCAGTGCTTGAATAATTTCATTTTTTTCCATAAGCTTTGCTACTAATGGGCAGTGTGCAAGTCCCATGTGCACAAGCAGATGGGGAAATTTTAGTCTTTAGTCATCAATGCTCTTTGAAGGTTCCCTTCTAATTCCCTTTTCTTGCCAAATAATTTGAGAGCTGGCAATATCAAGTCAAATACCCATCCTTCTGTACTTCAACCACCCTTTTTGTTGACCTCATTCTGATCTTTCACATTTTTGCTGCAGTGTCTTAAAAATAGAACTAAATGCTGTTCTCAGCAAAGAGGACTTTTCTTTGTGATATAATATCACACAAACAGATTTTGCTATAATTTTTTTATTGTCACTTCTGTAGTCTACCTCAACTTCCAGCATAAATACTAAATTACAGTGGGAAAATATATTCTGAGATTTATTCTCAATTTTTTCTTACTTTCAAAGAAAATGGTTTCATTAAAAGAGTTAATGTATGTCTTATTTTGTGACATGCAAACTGGTCCATCCAATTCATATAATTATCCCAATTCAACTTTTTTTTGCATACTAAGCAAAAAGAAGGAGCTTCTTCATGCTTTTACAACCCTCCTGATGCCCTAGTGCCTCATCTTTTTGCCTCTTTTCTGAAAAACCCTCATTAAAACTGTGGAACAGGTATTTCGACCCAAGAGGTATCTCCATAAACAAACAAACACACACACACACACACACAGACGTATTGTTTTCTTTTTGTCATGCTTGGCTTTGGAGATGAGGATCATAGACGTATAATTTTTCACTAGCTACTCTTTAATGTACTTTTTTTAAAAGCAAGGCAATTTTTTGGCAGGTAGAATATTGAAATACTGATTTACATTAGGACGAGTGTATATCTTGAGAGCAAGATTGATTCCTGTAATTTCTATATGAATAAAGCTTATGTGCAGAGATTGGAGAATTGGATATTTAAACTCATGGCTATATGGGATCCCTGGTACTGAACTTGAACACATTCTGTCCATGGTCCAAGCTTATTGATGGAAATCAGTGTCACACCAAAAGCACTGTAGCTTCATTTGCTGTACGCCATGTCTAAACTAAGCTGTCCCACCTCTGACCTCACATCTAGCCAGCAAGAGCAAGAGAAAAAAAAAAATATTATGGCCTCCTTCCTCATAGATTTAAAACCAGCAGTGATTACATATGAAGAAGACATACCAAAACTGATACAATTAGTGTTCAAATTGTATGGCAAAATCTGGTCATGCATTCAAGCTACAGATTTTGATTATGTTAAGAATGATTAGTTGAAGTCATTGGGAAAATACAGAATGAAGTATGGAAGTAAAGAAACAGAAATGGTTATAACAAAAAATAGTTCTGTCCAAATTTCTCAGCAAACTAACTTGATGATTCTGCATGTTTTCAGATATTTAGGTGGGAGAAGACAGAAAATAAAAATAATTCCTTGAGGTAAAGCTAAGTCAAGGAAACCAGAGTTTGTTTAGCTTAGAAATTAAGACCTTACATTTCAAGAAACCTTGGCGATGTATGCTAGGAGTCAGAATATGAAGAACAGCCATGAAAGCTGACTTGCCAACTAATTAAGATCCAAGTAAATATCTGTATGCATTTAGAATTAATAGAATGTTCCCAAATCCTCATGAATGTTGTTGTGCTAGGGCACAGAAATAGTGGTAACTTGAGAAATGTACATTAATTTTTGTTTGATGGCTTCTGGGTTAGTAGATTTTAACTTTTCATCTCCTAACTGTATGCTTAGTTGTATTTTACTTTGAAAGATGTTATTGAAAACATACTATACTTCTGCAGTGTTATCAGAAGTGTTCAGTACTGGAACTGAGTGGGATTTTATTTGCCTTTTACATGCCTTCCAGCTGATGGGCGGAATGCAAGTCCCCATGGTGCACAAACAGATGGGAAAATGTTGGTCTTTAGTTTTCAGTCATCAGTGCTAATTCTTTTATCTTCTGAATGCATTAGTCGAACAGACTATGCCTGTCAAGCAATCTGTAATATGTGCTGTGACAGTCTTTTTTTCTCTTTCTTAACTCCGCTGAAAATAATTTCTGTGAACTGACATTGCCTACATTCGATTAGTTTAAGGAAAAAAATGCCTTATTCATTAATTAAATGGTTATCAAAATGGTTGTGGAACTTTGATGATGTTAAAATAATATTTTCATTACTTGTGTGAAGTAACTCAAGAAGTATGTTTTCAAATACAATTGGGTATTTCTGTAGGCATTGGTGATCTTACATATGTACATCTACATGATGCTTTTTATACACAGCCACTGTATTGGCACATTTGTTTATCCTTTCTTAACCAATGTGTCACAGAAGTTAAGATGTCTGGGATTTTTGAAACACTGTAATATTCTTTAATGCACATTGGCATGCATCCGTAAATCCTAATTTCTAGATTATAACAAAAAAGTCTGTTTTGACCAAGAGTTAAGTTGCACATTCGGATTTTGATGCCCATTTTTGCAACGTGGAACCCAGAAGTGCCTTGAATTAAAGAACTTGTATCCACACAGCAGCTGAAATACTTTACTTACGCAAAGATGAGTGAATTTCCAACTTCTCTGACTCGTCTAGCATGTAGCTATGAGGGAAAAAAATAAGTAGTAATGGCATAGCATAAATTTATATTAATACAAATGCATATGTTTTAGCAATTATGTAAGTCTATTGGCATAAAATTTTTGGCACTGAGTTATCTCCTGATTTCCTTTAAAGTGTCTTTTTGGCATTATACAATCTCTCCTCTTTAGTTTATTTTATGTGCCCGGAGGGCACTGACAAGGCTCTGAATTCAGCTTTGGTTCTGTAGGCTGCGCTGTCACAGACATAAGGGATTGAGCTTTGTATTTGTGGTTTTGTGATGTGGGATCAGGCATGTTGAAAATGAATTCAAACCTTTACTTATATCACAAGTTAAGCTCATCCAGATGGCAGACAGTTCCTGCTTCTCGTGAAAGAATAATTTTGGTAATGTGACAGGCACGAGTTTATAGACAGTAGCAACTTTTACCAAGTTTAAAGCCCTGAAATAGAACAAAGATTGCAGACAGCTGATCAACAGTATCTTTCCTCTGTGAGAGGTGGGAACTCCTGCTTCAAATGAGCTGCAGGTAACCACTGACTCAAGGTTATGGAAGACTCCTGCAGCTGGTGCACTGGGCCACCCCATTTACAAAGCTGTGCTCTCTGCAAGTCCATTTAAAAGGAAGTGAGAGGTTTTTCCCTTTGTATTAAGGGAGAATTTGTTTTCTTGAAAATGCCTTTACATGATGCCCTACTATGAAGGAAATCAGCTGAGCAGGAGGATTTGTTCCCGTAATGTTCTCTGTAGCTACACAAGCCCATGTAAGGCATGCACAGAACATTTGTTAGTGTATCAGATTGCAAGCATGATGGATGCAGTTAGATCTTTTCAGTTCTTATTTTGATTTGTGATCCACAGATTTTACTTCTGAATTGCTGTATGGAGTTTGAGTTCTTGTTCGGATTATTTTGCTAAGAGACACTCTGGAAAGAAAGGAAGAAAATATTTTCAGTTTGGAAATTCTTACACAATGAGACTGCTGTTTGCATTTCTTCAATACTTTTAAAAGTTCAGGTTTCAATAAATAGGTTTTCCTCAGTAAATTCTTATTATTTTGGAAAAGTTATGCCTAGGTCTGGTATCCATTACCATTAGGGGTGGTGGTGTTTGGATGTGGAATTTAACTACCTGCAAATAACTTAACTGCCTGAGAAAAGTTATAGATTATTATTTATAAAACACAGTACTTTGAACCTCAAGTCATCAGGCTTGACTTACTGAAATTCCCATTTAATCAAAGACCCGGTGTGTCCCCTCAGGCTGCAGTGATGGAAACTGCCCTAAAAAGGATGAAGAACAGGCCTGTGAAATGTTGCTTTTCAGCAGCTGAAATTTTAAATTATTTGTTTTCCTTTGAAGTATATAAAAGACAAGAGGCTGCTATGCTTAGCTGTATAGCAGATATCCCTACTTGGGGAATGGTTTTCTATCAGTCTCACTCCTGTCTTCGGTAAAGGGAGTATGTTGTCTTTTTTTTTTCTTTTCTTTCGGCAGGCTACATTAAGGGTCATTAAAGCCAAAACAGAAGCTAGAGCAGCTTGGAGGTGATTGTATGGTGTGCCATAGACTATAATGGAACTTACGTATCTTTATAGATGGTTTATAAACATTTGTGATCCCTCTTCTGTTCTCTGTCAAGCCCAGGGGGAGGAGGAATAAAAGTAAAAATTTAGAAATAGATAAGCTGCGTGGTAGGCTTCTAGTCCTGAAGATGCTCAAGGGATACCTGGCTTTTTCATGAGCTTCTTTTGACCTTTCGTTCTGGAACAGGAATCCTTGCTTTGCTCTGGAGTTGATAGAAACCAATTAACTATATCCCAAATATCTTAAGAATCTACAGCGTCATGGGGAAGGGGCATCCTTAAAGAATTCTGTTGAAAAAGTTAAAATGAAAGTATTAAGACTGCAATCAGTATTCTGAGAGACAATATCTAGATTTAGTAAAATAGTTTCTAGATTGTTGCATACCCAAAAAGAGAAAACAAAATTAGTAACTCAGCTTGTGTGTGTCCATTTTCTTAGTAAGCAGGTAAACCTGGATTATGATAGGAACAGCTAAGGAAACTGTCAGTGGAGGATCTATAATCGTAATCACTGAAAACCTCATTTGTTTTTTTTCCCCAGCTCTTCTAGTAACTAAATTGTTATTTCTGTGAAATAATTTTCTGCCTTCAGAAAATCTGTTGTTGAAATGAGTTGGAAGGAAAACATGCTTTTGAACTGAGAGCAGCTGCTCAATCTCATTTAATCTTTTATTTTGTTGTCTGTGGTTTGCTAATGTGCAGAAGTCTGACTTTTTTTAAGCCCTGCCTTGAGAACGGTTCCTGTTCTGCTTAGCTCCAATAATTTGTGAAAAGTGAGATCGAGTGTTAATGACTTAAAACATGGTACTCTGTAGGGCAACTTTTTCCCTTTCGCTTTGTTAATGAATGAGAGTCAAACAAGCTCAATAGGAGTCACAAAAAGAGGAGCCAGCTATATTTCTGGGATTTGGTATTTTGAATGGAAATTTATGCAAACCTTTGAGGTCAGAGAGCAAGATCACATAGCATCATGGGGCCCATGAGCATGTGTGATTTCCTGTGTGTTTCCTTGCTCGAAAGCAAATAGAGCATTATATCCTGATTACTGTTGCTTTGTTTTTAACTGATCGTATACTAAAGGCTTTCGGAAGGATGTACCATTTGCGCAGTAACCACAGTATACATGAGAGCACGCATGTGTCTGTGTGTGTAAACCTTGGCCATCCTTCCATGAGCAAAACCTTTTAACGGAATTAATGTGAAGTAGGTCAATAAATGGGGAAAAACTTAACTGCTCATGTAACAAAAAGTGAAACGCCACAAATGTTTTGTGAAGAACTACATTTAGCCTTGGTCTACTTACATGGTTAACGTCATGTTATAAAAAGGAACAGTTTGTAAATCATGTGGTTATATTTAAAAAAAAGAAGAAGAAGTGAATTGTCCAAGCTGTTACTGAAAAAATGCTAGCCTTTCCATTTTGGAAATAGTGGTTCACAAAGAGGAAAGAAATACTATGTAAATTTTGGTACATTTGAAGTTAGGCTGCTGATACACAAAAGATTGTGGAATTCAGAGAGACGAAGGAAAGAAATAGTTTTAAATCTGTAAAGAAGGACACATTCCTCAGAATGGAAATTCCTGGGTCCTTGTTCTTTCTCAAGTAATGGTAGGTAGAGATATTTCTCATTTGGGAATCATGAGATAAAATGTGTAAGAAACACTGGGAATAAGAAAGAGTAGCAAGGATTATTATCCAGCGAGTAAATAGCACTGATAAACCTTTATCTGTTGTGCACTTTTTAAAAAATCAAGTATTTAAAGGTTTGCCCCTGTGCATGATAGATTTTTAGATTTCAATTAATTCTTAAAAAAAAGGACAGATTGATGGAGAAAATGAAAAAAAAAATTGTTTGCTTGTGAGTTCACAGTATCACTAATTAGGCTTCCCAAACGTAGAACATGGACTAAACTCAGCTCTTATTTTACTAGGGCGAGTTTGGACATTGATTTACTGGGATATAGCTACAGCAACATAGTACGATGAGTTTGTGACTGCATTTATTCTTTTGCGTTTGGGTCAAGTGGCAAGGAGCAGCTTGTGTAGGGACAGAGCCCTGTAGAGTACTCTGGCTATGCTCACAGTTCGTTCACATGAGATTATGTGATGAAGTTATTATTTTTTGTAAGTTCTTGCAAATCAAAACTTCCAATAGTGCTTGGACTTCAGAAGCTATTTGGCTCTTTCTCCAGCTTCTGGAATATTATTTGGGAAGGAAGAGTTCAATTCCTACTATGTCCTGGTGTGCAAAGTGTTGCTCTTCCCTGTACTATCCTAAATTAGCTGGAAGTTTAGCTATACAAAGATGTGCTCATGGGATAAGTTATAGTGGGAATGTACGTTGTATCATGTACTCTACAGTGAGTTTGAAGTTGTTAATCTCTCTTCCACTGAATGGGAAGTAATCTCAAACTACTTCATGTTGGCAACAAAAATGGGGTGTGCACATGGATTGCTAATGTGAAACTGTTCACAGCCAACCTACCTCATGCCATATTGCTCCTGAGCTCAGTACCTAATCTTTAGGGTCACCAATTTTGCATGTATGTGGATTTAAGCTATTCTACTCAGTTTGTCTTAAATGAAAACGTGTTAGAGATTCTTCAAATAAGTAAATAGGCAGAAATTAAAACAGGATTAGAAAATGCATAATAAAGTGATCCTAAGATAAAGTGAAGTCTTCTCAATCATCATTTCTGGAACCAGAAGGGAAATCTTATCTTCTTTCACTAGCCAAAGGTATTTTCTCTTTGGCAGCAGGCTCTGATATCTGGTCATACAGGGATAGTGTGCAAATCTGGCACTGTCTACTCAGTTATTGATCACCAGAGTTCACTCTCATATGCTCTCTATGGATCTTGTTCTACATAGCAGAGCATGCACTTCAGTTGCATTTTGCATTCTGTGTATTGAACTAGGTGTCTTTGGGAACATTTTTCAATAATATATTTAAAGATATTTCTTCTGCAGCCTTTCTAAACCAGAAGCAATTTATCATTGCAGACAAATATTTTTCTTAAAAATAGTTTTGTATTTATGGTATATATTTAATAAAATTTTGCAATACATGTGTCTTTTTATTGAGAAATGACTTGAGAACGAGGATTTGTTGAGAATGGGTAAACCAGTAACTTTTCATGTATGCTGAGCACTGCATGCAGAATTCAAGTGGGTGGATAAAATATTTGAACTGAAATGGAGTAAATACAGAATTGCATTTTGAATATAAACAAGGTATGCATATAAATTTGGAAACTCTAATATCAGCAGCCTTGGGACAGTTGTCCTCATATATTCTTCAAGAGCTATGAACAGAAACCTAAGAACAAAGTAGGACTGTATTCAGATAATCTGAATTCCATCTGCAGCTCTAATTCTAAAAATTTAGCACAATTTTGGCTGTCTCAATTTGAACTAAAGGTACAGTTTTTGTGACATTTGCTACCTGCAAAATATTCCACATCTTTGTTGTGCTCTGTCTGTACTTTTACTTGAGCCTGCTGCTTTTCTGCTTCCTAGTTTGCTTCGCTCTTTCATTTATTCTGCTCTGACTCCTGCCAGTTACCTGTGTGAGCTTCTGCCGTGTCTTCTGCCACCTGTGGGACTGCCATCTTGTCTTTACTTACTCAAGTAGCTAAATGGAAAGATTGCATTATAATTAGAAAATAAGATTTCAAATTAGCTTTCAGGACTGGCAATAACTAACTGAGAGGTGCCTGGGAATAAAAGAAATCCTGAGCAACTGAAAAGTCTGTGTCACATTTAGCAGCGAGTAATTTCCAATGTATTGTGAGCAAATGTGTAGTCAGAATGAACAGGAAGAAATGTCCATACTAGGAGCACTTCAAAATATTGGTGTGTACAGTTCACGTCATACTGACAACCTGTCAGGCATCTTTTTGGCAGGATATCGTGCAGTACATTAAGGAAGGGAAATACAGTAGAAATTCCCACCTTTCTATACCTAGAATGCCTTTCTTTCTAAAGTACACTGGAGTTTGGTACTGGGCAAAACCCACATGATGCTGGCAGCAGGGGGCTGCAAGCAGGGCTGGAGTGAAAGAACTGCCCAAAGTGAGGACTGAGCAGAGGACTTGGGGGGAGTTATGTCTCTGGCAGGACTGTGGCCGGTGAAGGAGTCCATGCCAGAGCAGTGGAGGAAGAAACAAGGAGCCTTCAAAGAAGAGGAACCACAATGTGCTGACTCCAATCTACTGCACAGCCCTCTGCAGGCGTAGTGTGCTGGCAGCAAGGGGATTGGAAATGGGAAGGGGAGGAATGGTGTCTGGCGAGGAGTCCAAGTGTAGTTCTCTAAGTGTTTGTTTGCCTATTGCTATTTTTTGGTAGCAGAATCAGTAATTAAAAGTTTGTTAGTTAGCCAATAAATTAAGTAAAATTCCCCAACGTGAAACTTTTTATAGCCAGCGACAGACTTTATAAATCACAGTGTTAGTGGTTATTCTCAAAACATTTGGTACAGTTCTTAAAATTAGATATGCTGAAGTCAGATGAATCAAACAGTCTTCAATGTGGTGGCTATCTTGGGTGAGGAGTGCGTAGTGGATGTCATTTACCTCTGTTTTAGTAAGACTTTTGATACTGTGTCCCATGGCACCCTCACAGACAAAGTGTGGGTTAGGTAAGTAGGCAGTGAGGTGGATTGAAAACTGGCTAAGTGGCTGGGCCCGGAGTGTTGTGATCAGCAGCACAAAGTCCAGCTGGAGGCTGTTCACTAGTGATGTAGCCCATGGGTTAATAGTGGGTCCAGCGCTGTTCAAGGTCTTCATTAATAACCTGGACAGTGAGACAGAGCACATCCTCAGTAAGTTCGCAGATGATACAAATCTGGGAGGCAGGGATGATACACCATATTAAAAATACTTATTATTAAAACCCACAAAATATTTCTTTTTGAAGCAAGATACTACTTTTAAATGTGCACCATTTTCCAGAATTGCTTCTTTACCTGAATTCTGAGATCTTGTCCTACCTCTGCTGCCACAGCTTTCACCAAAGTTGACCTTCTGTTTGGGAGCATTGCGAACATTCCTT
The DNA here is from genome assembly GCF_011004875.1 of Balearica regulorum gibbericeps. Classification (NCBI taxonomy): domain Eukaryota; kingdom Metazoa; phylum Chordata; class Aves; order Gruiformes; family Gruidae; genus Balearica; species Balearica regulorum. The sequence continues at coordinate 154,754,589 of NC_046184.1, read as the reverse complement.
AAGAAATGAATTATATAGAACTACCCAATAAAAATTACTTGGAGCTCAGTAATTCCATGTTATATCTTTCTTTCAATGACATTACATCTTAGAGACGAATGAAAAGTCTGCTGCTGGCCAAGGTAATTACCCTACTTTTCCTGAATTTAATATGTCAATGGTCTTTTGATTTCTTAACAAGGAAGAAAATGCATGTAGGTTTGTTTTATTATTGTGCTCCTGACCTTCTTCTGACATTGCCTGGAGATTATTTACATGCGGGGCAGGATAGGTACCTTCAAGACTTTGCTTTTTTATCCTATGCAAGTCAACTAGATAGGAAAATGTGTTACTTCCTTGACTCTACCATCACCAGCAAACTCTCATGGCTGTGAGTAGAAAGCAAAGCAAACAAAAAACCATGATTCCTAGTAGTGGAACAAGTGCAATAAATAGTTGTTAAACCATCCTGCAAGGATATTATGATCTTCAAATCCATCCTTTGTTTGATTTTTGATCATCATTTTAATTTTGTCTGGCAGGACAGGCAAGCAGAAATTTATTTTCATAGCACTATAATGAATATAAGATTTTATACCTTTTAAATCTCTTTCATTATAAGCTTTCTTCCATTCCTTTTCACTAGGCATGATAATCAACTTCTCTCATCTAATCTTGTTTAGCAATATAAAAGATATGCATCTAATCTAAATTTGCTGTCTAGATTCCCCTTACAGTCAGTGCAGCAAGACAGGCACTAAAAGAAAGTAGCATACTTTTTAGCAGGATAGATTATTTTATTGTGTAGGACATGGTCTAGCAGGATATCTGAGGTGTTGGAGATAGCTGAGGTGAGTCATTCTTTGATGCCTGTCTGTCCCCTCATCACTACAATGGGAACCCAGGAGATCATCTCCAACTGGCAGTCCAGCTTCAACACCTTAAGTCTGATGACATGAAACCCACACGAATATGCTTGGTTTTCATGTCATAGTTCACTCTGAGCCAGAATCTGAGCCCATTACGAGTTTTACTTTGATACAGTACTTACAGAGTAAGCTCCTGAAAGAAGCAGTCATACCTTCTATTAGTAATTCCTTATTACAGTTGACCTCTGCCACTGTGGTTTTAAGAAAGGCTGTCGTTGGTACCCCTCATTTTTATTAGTCAAACTTTTTATCATAGAAGCTGGTAAGAAAAGTAATTAAATTTACCAGAGGTCACTCTTATTTCATAATTCTTTGCAGTTAAAAGCCATAGAGAGAACACTTGAAATGAATTAAAGTTATGGCCTCTTAAAGAAGATACATGACATTTCACTGTAATGTAAACTTTTATGTCCTCTAGACATTTATAATTTTTCAAGGATGAGAGCTTTCCTATTAAAAAAAAAAAAAAATTGCCCTTCATAGTGCACATTCTTACATTAACAATATTTAGTATAGAAAATACAAGTTTTCTTATTGTGCTGGTGGTTTCTTTTCAAGCTTCTTATTAATCTATACCCATCCCCCTCCTCCCCTTCATAATGGCTCCTTTAAGTTATCTGTCCTTTATTTTGAATTTTGAATGAAACTCATAGAAATGTTAGGTTGGCTCTTTTAGGGACTACAGTTGAAATCATCAAGCTCACTTTCATTGTCTCCAGTTGGTGACAAATGGCAATTTTATTTAGCAAGGGATGGTTCTCTTCGAGGTTGGATTGATGGATGAGGCCATAAGAGGTTGGGCTAGCTGACAAGGTTACCCGTACCAGCTGTCTACCCATCCTTACTGCATGGGTGTCTGTGCTGCTTGTCAGTCAGCTTTTGAACCGCTGCTGTTTACTGTGTAGTGTTTTAAGGCAGACCGAAATTGGTGACAGCTTACTTTACTTTAAAATGCTGTGCTGCAAATAGTGGTGGTTCCAAAATTCACTGGTGAGCAGTTCAGACATCTGTGCAGTAAAGGCAGGCTGGACAGCTAGGGTGGCAGCAGTGTCAGCTGTTCCAAACAAAGCCAGCCCTTTTTGACATTCAAGAGTCCTTTATTTTGTATTTGCTTTTTTTGGTGTGTTTTGTTTTGTTTCAGGTTATAATCAGCCTGCTGCCTAAGAATTCCAGCTTTGTTTCTGAATGGGAATGTATAAGAACTCCAGTAGTGTTTTGAGATTTCACTATAAAATCCTAAAATGTTTTTAATTCTTGTCTGTAGGCTGGAGCAAACGTGCTGCTGCAAGATGTTAATGGCAACATTGCACTTGATTATGCCATAGAAGGGACTGAATCTAGCAGCATCCTTCTCATGTACTTGGAAGAAAATGGTAAGTCAGCTCTTCAGCTTCTGGAATGTTTTTATTGACCATGACACAAAACCAAAAAGGATGGATATTGATTTGATGTAAGTCAGCAATGAAGCCAGTGGAACTGTATTAGTTTGGAGATGAAGGGGCAGAAGATTTGGAGTCATAAAAATTTTCAGTGCATTTTGACTGGAACAACTAACAAAGCTTAGTGGCAGTGGTCATCATCAGATCTGGTTTTGCCCATTCAAATGGAGCTGCAAGAATGTGAATTCCAAGCACAAAAAATTGCAGTAATGCAGAAGCTTTTAAAATAACTAATTTAACAGTGTGAGGACTAGGTTTCACATTTTGTTTCATTTCACATGTGAGTTATGTAGAGCCTCAGAGTATTTTTTTTCCAGTGACAGACTATTAAATAAATAAATGTCTGCAACTCATCTGAATGAAACTTTATCACTTATTCAAAAATATTAGTATTGGTTTTGGTTTGTATTGAGAAAATACTGTAGCTAGATTTCTATTATGAAGTATGCTTAATATGTTATACATGACAGGACCTGTATTGAAAAAAAGGTTTGTTATTCACCAGTTCCAAACTTAGATAAGGGTTCTGAAGTGAGATTTCTAACATTGCTTTTGACTACAATAGCTTACCTTAACATTGTATGTGGCTCATCATAAGACTGAAGAAAATGTACTATGCAGAAATAATGAGCAGTAATGTAAAAACGTGTAATTTCAACATTGCCTCCACAGAAGAAAACTGTTTTAAAAGTTAACTAAGTTAACTATATAACTAAGTTAAGTTATATCCTGTTAGTGAACACTTAAAAGAGAAGTTAAACTGGCAAGGAAACTACACTCAATGTCAGGTCCTATACTGTTAGGCCATAACACATCCACTGTATTACAGGTATATTTTATAATTTTGCTTCCTTGGTGCCTGGCAAAGTCTTTACAGCTCATGAACTCTGGTTTTGGATTTTTCTAACAGCAAGAGAGGTTTAGCTTCTGAAAACTGGATTGCCTTGCAAAATGCAGATATTTTGAATCTAAATGCTCCAAATACTTTGGCTGATGTGGTATTTAACATGTAGCCTACAACAAGACGTAGTCTGCTTACTTGCAATTATTAATGCAGATCTATCAGAAAATGCTTCCTCTTTCCTTAGTTTGTCTCTCTTTTTGTTTGGTTCCAAAATAAAATAGATTGGGGGGGGGGGGGGGGGGGGGGGAAGAAAAGAAAAAGATTTGATAGTTTCTTGGCAAAGTGTCTACATTGAAGGACCTTTTATGAAACAGTGGATTTTTATGACTCTAATGTTATCAGTGTTACCTCTTTTCCAGTAGACAGGAGAGGCACTGTTCCTCATTAAACAATGATTCTGTGAATCTGGGCAGTATCCAAAGAAAAAAACCCTAAGCATTATGAAGGTGAGATCTACCTCTACTAACTTTAGACAGCTAAGCCTGAGCTAATCATCCAGACCTTTTCTTTTGGTCAATAGAGAGAAATAGGAAATGCTTGTATCGTTTCAACTCTTCAACCACCTGGCTAGGTGAGGAGAACTGATTTCCAGAACTGTTTCTTTCCACTGACTAATAAGAATTTAAGTTGACAAGCAGTAGTTTATCAGTCTTAGTTTTAGACTGTTAGGGTAGATCAATCCTACTCCTTAATTGCAATACTGCGTGAAATCATGGCACTGTGTGATCAATGACAAAATGCCCATCAACTTTGCTTGGTCTGTTACTACTCTTGTAACAACTGACAGCTCAAAGTACCCTTATTTTGCACTTACTTTTTAAAATTTAATTAGTATCTTCTGAAATATTTGTATAGCCTCCCATGGTTAATAGTAATTGAGGAGGGAATCCTTGAAGGAAATAAAGCTGTCTGGATAAGTATGAATTATTTTGAATTGCCTAGACTACATGTTTCTCTGTGGACTGTTTTTGTGAAGCCTTCATCATTGCAGTCATCCCCATGCACACCTGCATATGCATACCCCAACACAGAGCCATGTCATGGCCCAAAAATCTTGCTGTACAGGAGCACTAGCTGATCCTATAGTAAATACCATCTTCAGCCTGTAGTGTTGTGAAACACCCGCCCATAGTCTCACCCTTTAAATACAATGTATAAGGCACATTTCCCCTTCTCCGTTCTTCCCTGATTCCTAAAACATTTCCTTAATATTCTCCACTCAGTTCTGCAGCCTGGTTTACAACATGAAGAAGAGATTGCTGTGTAAAATAGACTGTAGTCTAAGTGTTGCCTCTAATTGCAGAGTTCTCAGAGAAAAATAAAATCAAGTGCCTTATGGCTCAGCTAACTAGAAAACAAGAAGCTATCAGTTTACTTTGATGAAACAAAGTAAGACTGGAACAAGTAGCTTTGACGCTACAGAAAACTTTGCTAATTGGGGACATTAAAGTTCTTAGAAGTCTTGTGTGTTTATAATTTCTTACGGATTTCATCACTGTGGTAGTTCACTGTATCTGTTTAACTGCACTACAGATCTTAGTGAGTGAACTCCCTCTTCATTGTTGAAGAGGACCTAATTTACTCTGTGGAAGGCCTGGAGCCATAGTTGATAACAGCCTTAGATGCCTTTAGTGATTTACACATTTTAAAATATTTTTATTTAATTACCTAAGTTAGCTCTTTGAGTTCTGTTTGTAAATGATCTATTAGGGCACAGGAGTATCAAAATTGCAAAGTAAAGTTAATCCTCTAGCAACTGCCTGAAAGTTTTTTTATATACTTTATTGTTATGGAATATAGCTCATTATTATATGGAGATTATATTACTGAAGTCTACATGAAATTCTTTGTATTGCTTTAAAATATTCTCTTTTTCTGTACATAAATCAGCTTTCTCTGATGTTATGTTATGTCATGTAACTGATGTTACATTGTATACTGAAACTAATTATTGACTGAAGAAAGCAATAAGCAGACTTGACTTACCTAAGAGAAAACAAGTTGAGGTACATATCCTCTGTACATTCAGAACACCATTTGTGTTGGGTAATAATTCTAGTATACTTGAAGCTTCATTTAAGATGTCTCCAATCAAGGATGGAAAGGAAAATACAGCATCAAATTTCATATTTAGGAAAGTGGTGGAAATAGCTTAACTGTATAATATTTGATCATGTCCTAGGAACACTCAGAAGCCTGGTGTGCTCCTGAGCTCCAGGACTTTATTGGGGTCGATTTATCTAAATCAAGTGTCTGGTAGTCATTCCAGAGCAAACCCTCCTGAGAGCAAAAGAGGCGCTTCAAAGATAGGAATCTGTAATGGGCCGTCTGAATTACTATCAATCAGAACTGCGTGCTGCTTTCCAAGTGCTATGAAGGGAGTCCAGAATGACTAGCTGAGACCTAGAAGTCTGCTGCATAGCATGGGGTTCAGTTTAAGGTTATGATATTTAAATTTACAGGTCTATATGTAGGTGCCTATACACTAGCTTTGGTGTCTAAATTTCTGTTACCATTAGTGGAGTTCTAGGAAAAACTGTCACTAAAGAGCAGAAGGGCTATTCATTTGACCAGCCACTAAGAAAACACTGGTAAACCCTGGTAAATTTGTTCTGCACCAAGATATCATTGGCTTTGCATGTTGCTGATTTTCTTGTTTTGCTATGAAAAGAAAGTCATGACATTTGAGGACTTTGAAAAATAAGATGGGGAGACTGTCTGCTGCAATGTCCTGCCACGGCAAGGCCAACTGAGAGTAGCCCAGGCTACCCAGGGCCATGTTGGGTTGGAGATTCTATGATCTCTCTGGGCTCCTGTTCCAGTGCTCAGCCATCTTCATGTTATTTTTGTCTTAATATTTTCAGTTGAAATTTTCTTTGTTGCAACTTACACCCGTAGCCTCTTGTCTTTTCATTGTTTACCTCCAGGAAGTAAGTGTCTTCCTCCAGAGGTGAAATGAAAATATTAGGAAGTGTAAAAAGGGTGGTTTGTTTGTTTGTTTGGTCCGCTCCCCCCCCCCCCCCACACACACACTATTTGTCCTGTTTTATTCTGAACCTGGCTGATTATTGGAATCATCAAGAAAGTCCACCTGGCACCTTCCATAACCTTTATTTAGATTAATATCAGCTTTGTGTTTTAAGGCAAAGCTTTTGTTGTATTAATGCTATTTTTAAAATGCCAATCTGTAAATGAGTGCTAATGTGTTCTCTTTGTTTTTAGAGGCAGAATATTCTACTGTAGAAGTGTGTCAGTGAAATTCTGATTATGGCATATGATCCTTATGTTTCCTCCTTTTCCTTTAGGCTGTTTTAAATATTTAATGCTTTGAAGAATGCAACATTTTTGTTTACTTCCTTTCGTGGTATTTAGTTGTGTGGTGGATTAGATGACTCAGATATAAACTACAAATGAGTGACAGATATTTCTTGGTTCTGTATTTGACAAGTGACAGGAGGTGACACATTCACTGTGTAATTTGCTTCCAAAAAAAAAAAGGTGTTCCCTTTTGTCCTCCAAGATCTCAGGCTTCAGCTTTCAGTAGGATAACTGTGCATTCCAAGAATATCAGCCTTGTTATTTAATCTGAGAAAACAGTATCTGGATATTTACTTCCCTTTTTTTTCAAGAGCTAAGTACCTACGTATCTGAAAGCAAAATAATATCTTTCTTGGCTAATGTATAGTGAGAGTTTATGCACTAGCAGATTATTACAAAACCAAAAGAAAACCATCTGTTGTGATTTTTTTTTCCTAAGAATTATTATGTTATGTAATTATTATATAGGTTTAAATAACATATCTACCTGAAGGCATAGATGGCTTTTCTTTTTCTACTATGACACACGTAGAGAGGAAAAAAAAAAAAAAGTTATTGCCTTTCTACAAAGCATTTTGTTTTGTTTTTAACAATTTCTTTTTGTTTTTAACAATTCACTTTCACAATGAATTTAAAATAGCTGGTTAAAGGTTATTGACCTTTGATGGTAATAGAGATTTCATGTACTTAATCGAAATCTTTTATATTATTCCAAGCTGGGTGAATAATGGATCTGTTTTGTTCTCTGAATATTAAGGGGATCGTATTCAGGAGTCTCAGAAAACTGTATATAGAACCAAAATCATGTGCAAATTCTATCCATTTAGGTAGCTTTTTATGGTTTAAATTAGTTAAAATATTTGCAGATTTCACAAAAATAGACATAGTTTATTAAATTCTTACTAGCAAATGGATTAAGCCTTACTTTTCAGCTGCAAAGTAGAAGGAATAAATTTCTTTTTCTGCCTTGCAGCAGTAGGTAGAATCAAAAAAATAGAAGAAAAGGGTTAGTACAGAATCCTATACTGAAAACAATGTTTAATGTTAGCCAGAAACTCATAAATTACTACAATAAGGAGAATTTCCCTGAAAGCAACAGTTAACAACATAAGGGAAATAACATGTGCAGGAAAAGCTGATTCAGAAAAGTAGTGGGCAAAGGATTAAAAAAAAAAATTACTGTAAGACTGACACTCTACATTATCTAGAATGTGATAGGAAGGTACATCAAGAAATTATTTTGGCTTAAAATTTAAAGTAATTTGAAATTATTTATAAAATCTGGTGTGGTTGGGCTTAAAGCCAAACTCTCACCCAGCTGCTCACTCATTCCTCCTCCTGAGCAGGACAGAGGAAGAAAATAGGATGAGAAAGCTCGTGGGTCAAGATAAAGACAGGGTGATTGCTCAACAGTTACTGTCACAGGCAAAACAGGTTCAACTTGGGGAAAATTGCCAATTTGCATAGATTCACGTAGTGAGAAACAGAAAGACAAACATTAAAACACCCTTCCTCCCCCTTTCCCAGGCTTCCCTTCCTTCACTCCAGACTCCTCTACCCCCGCAAGTGGCCCAAGGAGGTGGGGGAGCTACAGTCAGTACACAGCAGTTTCTCTCTGCCACTTCTTCCTCTTCACACTTCTCCTCTGCTCCAGTGTAGGTTTTTCACAGGAATGCAGCTCCTTCAGGAATGTCCATCTGCTTTACTGTGGGTCCTCCATGGGCTGCAGGGAATATCTGCTCTGACACCTGGAGCACCTCCTCTCCCTCCTTCTCTGACCTTGGTGTTCCCTCAGCTGTTTCTCCCTCTTTTTGCTCCCTTTTTGTCTCTCTGTCCACTGTTTTCTGCCCGCCCTTAAATACATTTTCACAGAAGTGCCACACTTGGCTGACAGGCTCAGCTGTGTCCTGTGGTGAGTGTGCAGGAGCTGACTAGAACCACCTATGGTCCACACCCGACAGCCCCTGGCCTGTTCCCACAGAAGCCACCCCAGCAGCCCTACAACTGCCAACACCTAGACAATACATCTGGTCATGTGTTTCTCTGGCACTTTTTGTGAGAATAAGATCAAAATGAAAATCCCAGTTATGTGTATTTTTCATCAGTTTTGATTGTTATTAATTAAAAAAAATATGTTCAGTGTATGTACACCAAAATATTCTAAAATTGAGATCATGCTACAGAAACCCTTAAACAGATCTAGTAATCCAACAAGGAAAAAAAAAAATCATATACTGTTTCTTCAGTGCACTCAGGAAAAGCAATTGATATAGATCAATATAATTTCAGAAAAGTAGCGCTCTAGACTTTCATATTTAAAACTATGAAAGGCTTTCATAGATATTAAGGAATTATTGCTAACATACTACAATAAGAACTGACTAAACTGTCAACACATACAGATTATTAGCATAAAGATCAATGAACTTAAGCTAAGACTAAATCCCCTGATATTTTTTTCTATTTTAGAACCATATGCAATGTGATCTTGATTTCTGATTACGAATTTTTTTATTAATAACATTGATGCAGTAGGTTGACAGAAAAACAGGCAACCAAAACCAAACAGCCTCAGGGTGGTTCAAAGATTTTTCCCTCTGATTTGTTCTGATTCAGAATGACCTACCTATAAGATTATCACACAAAAAAAAATTTGTCTATTTTCTGTGGAGAACTTGATTAATTGATGATAGGAGTTAGGTGATGATGTTGCCAGTAAGAGCAGGGGACCAAATGATATGTTTCGGTAGGTTCCTTCAAGTCCTCAAAACGAAGCACACAGAAAATGTGACACATTGAAAATGCCATAGTTAAGAATGCTCATCTGTCTTCCTTTGGCCTTTGTGTTTTCTAATATGAGCTTGAATAAGCTATTTTAACTTTTATGTCTTCTAACTCTTGGGGAACTGACTTTGAAGTCTTAGACTTCTCTTAATATCTGTGTGTTTCCAGCATGCAACTATATGGGTGTTTAAAAATGAAAAAAGTCCATCATACGGAAACATTTTGTTACCCATATGTTTCTATCAAAGGGAAAACCTTTGAACTCACTGTGCAGACTTTTGGCACTTGAACTAACATTTTAAGTTATAGCCAGTAGTTTATGATCTACTTTGTAACTGAAGCTAGAAGGAAAAGAGAAATGTCCTTGACTAACAGGCTTTGCAAAGATTTGAAAAAAGATTGTGGAGAATATCAGAAACTAGGCATGCCCTTTTAGTATCCTTTCAAACAATTTATCGATGAATAATCTAATCTTTTTACTATCAGAAATAAATCAGCTTTTTTTACAGAGTTCCTAAAACTATAACCTTTAGCAACTTAGAAAAAATACAGTCAGTGCCCGGAGTGCACCCGCAGGCCCTGCCACCTGTCCCCCCACTCCCCGGGGCTTGGCTGCCTGTGCTCAAAGCCAGCTCTGGTGTGGTACAGCCGCCTGACCTGGGAGCGGTTGGTTGAGAAAAGAGCTAGGTTGTGAGGCAGAGCTGGGAGAAGCCTTGTCATGATCTTCCACTCATCCTTTGGCTTGGGAGCCACATTTAGGCTCAGGTCCTTGCCCTTGGTTCTTGGTCCTTGCTTGAGGTATGCCCATGCCCAGTCATGAACCTTGCTGATCCCAGCCTCTGACTTGACTTCCTGGCTTCACCTGATTTGTCTGGATTTGTTGCTCCAGGGTTCTGGCAATCACAGGATTGTTGGTTGGCCCTGACTCCCATCACTAGACCTGCTCAATCTTCTTGTTTGGGTACTGTGGGGCTGTGCCCTGGTCAGCAAGGAGACTGACCTGCCTGCCCTGTGTTCACCTGGGGAGCTCCTGGCTCCCTGGCACGTGTTGAGTAGCTGCTTTTACTGCTCTCTCACAAAAACATCCAACCATAACATAGGAAGAACTTGCAGAGAAATCCTGAGTGTAGAAATATGTATGTGATGAGCTCATTTCAGATATGATACTTATCACAAGTAACCAGAGGCAATGATACACTTGTTTTGCTTCTGCGTTCTAATAGTAATATTACAAACAAAATAAGAAACATGCAAGACATATCCACAGATGAATGCTCTGGTATTAAGCCTTGAGATTGTGCCAGTCTGATAAAATAAATTACAAGAATTATTTTTGTTTTCATACAAGTTAAGAAGAGACAGAGTTCATTTAACTAGTTTTAGCTGGAAGGATCATCAACATCTTTATTATAGAAGAGAGAGGGAAAAAACGCATGTTTCACTAGAGTGGGAGAACTGTCACTCCGGTAGCTACACAAGGAGGAGATGGGAATTTAATTTCTGATAGCGTTTTTCAGACTAGAAGGAAGTAAACTAAACATCCTTCACTAAGCATATGTGATGATATCTTTGAAGGCAAAGAGATAAAACCCATCAACAACAATCAGTTGTACTTCTGCAGTGAATTAGAGCTATAGGTGTCAGTAGTTTTGCAACTATACATTCTTCTGCAGATATTGAAAATATTGGCTTCTCTTCTCACATAACAAATGTTGCTGAAATATATCTGTTCATATGCTGACCTCTGAAAATCAGATGCAAATAATGCCAAGCGATATGCACAAGAGCTACTGAACAACGTAATTTAACAAAAATAATGCTCTTTACAAAGCTATCTAGTAAGCAGCCAGAAAAGTCCTTCTAAAACTTGAAGCAAATGAAGCTGGATAAAGTAACAGCTACCACCTGAATATTTTCATGAAATGACTATTTCAGGAGTGGTACCATGACTTTTTTTGTTCTCATTGACTGTTTGTGAATATGTCTATCCTATACTACACTGCACAAGAGAAACATAGAAATTCTAAACTGTAGTGTCCCCAGAATTACACAAGAGTACAGCGAGGCTCATCATACTTGGGGTGAACAGAGCCTTGCTGTGTCTACTGCTCTACACAGAAAAGGCAGATATCGACAGAGAGAAGACTTGAGAGGAGAGGTTGCCTTCTCAAAGCTGTTGCAAGTTTTTAATGTACATTTGTGTTTGCAAGACAAGATGATACTGACCTCTTCTAAAGACTGTTGAGCCCATTGCAGAATGAGAGGTGCAAGTTACAGAAAGAGTGGCTGCTGGGTGTGTGCAGCGGGTGTTTCCCAAAGAGTGCTTGAGTGTTTTGCTTTGTGCTGGTCACAGGTACGGGTGTTCCCCTCGCAGATGTAGAGACTTATTGGTACTGGGCATTTCTGAGGAAAATATTTTTTATACCAATTCTCAGTTGTGTTTGCCATGTATTTCTTTACCACTGAAACTTTTTGAAAGTTACTTTCCTCCTTTTTATCTGAGGTTTTTACATTCCTTTGTGTTGTCAGTTCTATAATCATATGCCAGAGAGGGTGAGAGAGCCAAAGCACGTGAAATGACCTTGTCAGGTGTTTTTCTTAAAGACTGAGCACTAATACGTTTTGTAGCTTTTACATCATGCTCCTGTCTGTCATCAGCACTCATACTCATCACCAAATGCTGTGCCCTGCAGGGTCACTACTGTTTTATCTATTCCTTCTCCATCTCATCTGCCACATAATTTGTGAGCATGTAGTTCTTGTTCTGATTTTACAGGCTATTTGGAGTATATTTTCCATCCTATGCCTTTCTTTTTGACTTTCCATTTTTTAAAATGTGAATCCGTTCCCATAGTACGTGCCAATTTGGTTTTCTTCCTCTGTTTACTCATGCTGGCTGTCATCCCATTTCAGCTGAATACCTAAACCACATCTTCCCTTTGAAAAGCGACATGAAGGTCATTCTTTGATTCAGGCAGCAAGAGTCACTTACTGTATGGGTAATATTTTGTTGTTTCATCTGAACTCATGAAAAGTATCACTCCCTGGGGAGGGAGACCAGACTCTCCAAAATTACAAACTTGATTAAAGGAAGGCTGTTACTGACCAGGTCTCCTTGTCTGAGCCTCAGAGAGTGATTGATACATGCGCACGCTTGGTAAAGCTGCTTCACAGCTACCCACCGGCAAAACCTTCACTCCGAAGCTTAACAGTTCCTGAGTTCTTGGAACTCAAAACTCTGCAATTCTAAGATTGCAATTTAGATTATTTTTTTCATGTTTTCATTCTATTTTCTATGAAGGCAGAAGAGGGGAATCTCTGTTGTTTCTGTAGCATTTTCAAAACTCCTTTGGACTTTTGAAAACTGAAACCTGTGGAACGCCTCACTGTGGTAGCTCACTTGCCCTGCAGGCTGTTTATTGCTATTAGTTTAACCAAACGTGTATCATTCCTTTATACAACTATTGGTTGAAACCAGTAAAGTCATCTTGAGATTCACGTAGACTGTGCCATTTGTTGCTATGTAGCATTGTTTATGCATTTTCTCTGAGCTGATGAGTGTAATTATATTTGTGATAGAACATATATAGCAATCGGTGCAGCTGCACACTGTTCTTGATTCCTCCTTCAGCATGAGCAAAGTTAATCTTTCAACAGCCAGGTTTTTTGGGACCCCATACAGGACACACTGAGGTTCTATAAAATGCATTTTGCAAGGTGTAAGGATCAATATTTCACTGTTAGTATAAGAATATACTCATAAGTTAATTCTCTGACCATGCTGAGCATAAGTCAGTAGTAAATTGCTAGAAAAGACTGAGTGGATTCAGCGGTCCTCTGCCCTCAACCTGTAGCTATTACTGTCATTTACATAAAATGTGATGAACCAAACAACATGATAATAACTGTGTTTCACTCTCAGTCTCTTTTTTGTTTTATTTTTTTCTTCCTTGGGAAAGTCAGAAACTGGTATTTCTAAATTGTGGATTGTGAACTTAGTTTTCATTTTTGACGGTTTGGGGTAGTATTCACACACAAAAGAGGCAGTACATTATTTTCCACCTGTTGCTTCTCTCCTTGAAAAACAAAATTTATTCTAATTGTTTACTGGAGACATGAAGAGGAAGGAAAAAATCAACATAAATTCTGTCAGTAGTACTTTAAAATGGCCTTCTTCATCAGGTATAAAATGATCAACATATTTTTCAATTTTAATCTTCCTTATCTGACAACGTTAGAAAGAGCCTTATCATGACCAGTCAGGTTCCGTTTCAGCTGCTCAGTCTATGTAATGTGTTTAAAAAGTGAAATCTTTTAAATGTCTGCTGCAAATGATAACTAATTTTGAGGGTAAGTAGCCCTTCACATCACATAGTGTTTTGGAAATTTAAACTTACACATTTGAGAGAGTTCTGTTACTGGCACACGAATATTAAAGTATCTGTTTATTGTTGCAAAAAGTGGGAAATAGGCAGAAACAGAAAGAAAAAAAGAGATTTAATTGATACCATTTGGCATCAGTAATCTGTAAATGTCATCAGGCAGTTTTAAGTCATTACTGTGAAATGTGATGCAGGCATAAAAACTTCAGTTCTGACAAAATGAAGACATTGATTGTTAGGAGATACTCAGAACATCCTATGAAATCTGCATTGTGTTCCAATCCAGTAACTGTCAGGCAATAGGATGTTAATACATTCTGCTTTTGGATAGGTATCTAATTTAAGCTATCATCATATATATATGTTTGTCTGAATTGTATTTATGTGAAAGATCACGTAAATCTAGACACAAAAAATCTCATTTTTGCCAGCTTAAATTTATATTTTCATTTTACATTTGGTGTCATTTAGTGTCATTTAAGTGACAGGTGTGAAAATATAATAATAAGTAAAGATATCCAGCAAGACAGTGTTCACACCCTGAACATTCTACCTCAGAGCTGAAACTCTTAGCAGTGGTGCAGACAAATAAAATTCAGAACATAAAGCAATGTCTAGAGCAACATGTTACAGAAAGAAAATGAATTGAATTCTTTGCTGAACTACATATGATACACCCATTTATACAAGTTCAAGGTTAGATTGAAACTAAGAGACTTAAAATTGGTTTTACTCTGAAAAATGCTTAAATTGTTTTAGTAATGTAAAAACCGGCAAGAATTGTTGAAGATAAAATATAAAATTAATTGTTCAAGCAAAAATATGTAAGTTAAATACATATTAATTAAATTAATTTATTATTTGTCACTTTTCAGCTGACTGACAAATGTGGAAGAGAACCAAGAAATTATTTACTCATATATTTTTATTATGTCATGGCCAGGCCAGAGCGGAAAGATTTTTATACTCAGATTACATTTGCTATATACAGATGTAAGTGACCATGTGAAGCTAGAAGCGGAAGAATCAAGCCCTGAATTTTGGTTAGATTTTCTAGTCAAGCCACAGCCAGTTGCTAATTTAACCACTTAGCAATTTTGCTGTACCCTCTGTTTCTAATTTTAAATCTCTTCAGAGTGGAGGCCATGCTTTCTTCTGGTTAGAGCCTGCCTGGCTTATCTTCCTTTTAAAGCTGTACTTTGGCAACTGTTCCTTTCAGTAGCAATGCTGACACAAGCAATCCTGCGCCCTTCATTCCTTTCATCCCTTCCCATTTGTTCCTGCCTCCATACCACATTTTCTCTTGGTTTATGGGGCCTTGCAATGGTCTAGGCTCAGCTGAAGAACTAATCTTGGTTAAAAATAACCCAGGAGGATAAAAAAGTGTTGAGTCCTAATGTCATTTGCTTCACTTCACAATCTCACAAGTGGTTGAGCTGACAGATTTGATGGACTGGTCTGGGCACTGTGATGTATACACAAGGATGAAAGAATGCAGCCAAAAATAATTTTAATTAAATAAAATCCAAAGACGTGAGTGTCTTCCTTAGAGTGTTTAATTCTTTTCCCATTTACAGCTATTTTCACAATCCCAGTGGATTTAATGATATTACAACTGCTCTACCTACAACTGCTCCTGCCAGACAGTAGGCAATCAGACACATTTATTTGATATTGCTGACTGACGTGAAATCATCTGTGTAGTGGCTGATAAATAAAGATATGAGTAATCTTGGTAAATATAAGGAAGTAAACATGGTCTATAAATATACACTGAAGTCTAATTAAATGTCTGTTAAGCTTTTACAAACCCAGAGCACAAAATCATATATCTCTTCTTAATTGATGAATGAAATAGCAGAAAGTTTTAGCCTTTTCTTTTTTCCAGGTGTAGAGCTGAATTCATTGCGCCAAATGAAGATACAGAGACCTGTAACAATGCTTACAGATGTCCGACAGCTCATAGCAAGTGGAGGAAGCGTGAATCAAAAGAATGATGAAGGAGTTACCCTGGTGAGTGGGAATATGTAATCATGACCCTGTGAATGTGCATGTACTGCAACTGTTTGCTGGTGAGCACATTTGCAAGGCAATTCTCTAAGAAGCAAAATGCAGCAACACAAGGTTTTGGTTCTCATCTGGCCTTTTGAAAATAGATATATGTCAATGCCATGCATATTACAGATTTTAAAATAAGCTGGTGCAACATCTATGCCTTAATGACAGTTTTCTTACTTTTAGCCACTGAATATGCAACACAAAAATTTATAGCAAAAAAAGAAAAATATTGCCACTGTAGTTTAGAACTGCAGCAGATTCTTGTGGTCTCTGACATTCTGTGTAAGAGAGGGCCTGAAACTTCACTCAGTGATTCCTGTTTTAGGCTCATATCTTCTGGCTGAGCCAGGTGAAACCATTGTTTTATGAAGCTATCCCATCTTGATTCAGTGTAATGAAGCATCCACCATATCAGTGGATAAGTTTTCCTTCTTCCAAATTTGCATGTTCTTTGTAGTCACTGGGTGCCATTATACTTTTTTCTGCTAATAGATCTTCTATCCCTTTGTTTTTTTCAGGATCGCTACTCCTTCAGCAGTCAAATAATTTTAAAATTGATGTAATAAAATAATTTAAAACTTAATGTATTTTTCCCTAGATAGCATGTCTGTGGAATGTTCTCTTTGCGTATACAATTTTCAACATCGTTATCAATCAGTAAATGGTCATCATCAGCATTAAGATATTGAATAACATTTTTAAATTATTTTGGTTTTTTTGCAAATACTGTATTAAAATAATTAGAAAGGCACATATCACTGAACATTATTATTATTGTTGTTATTATTACTATTATTATTTCAGCATTTAAGCTGAATTACATTGCATGATATTGAATTAATATGCTGAATCATTAGTATTTAATTCTGTATTTTAATACCTGTGAAGTGTTTAAACTGTACCTGAAAAAGGGAGCAGCCTTATATCTGGGGATGTTGAATCCGGCCACTGGTTCTGTCTACACAGAAGGCCACCCCAAGGCAGTTAACTGTAGTTAAAAACAGGAGGGAAGCAGGGGAGGGGTGGGAAGAAATGACACAACCTTTAGTTTAATTCATAAAAGCTTTTTTTTTTTGATACATTTAAGCTAAGCTGCTAAATCACAGTAAAATGCAAAGTTGTTTCTATTGTACTTTACTCTTCTTGCTACTTTAGTCTGAATTGGCTTAGTTAAACAGAGTTATGAACTTATCTAACTATCATTGTATAGTTAAACAGAGTTATGAACTTATCTAACTATCATTGTATAAATCCTTTTCTGTGTTAGCTGGAACAGTTGAAATGCATATCTGAAACGTGTTTAACAGTACTGCAAATACGAGGAGAAAAACATTGTGGATAGTTTGGGTTTTTGTTATTTGCTTGGTGGGATGTTGACAAAGGGGACATTTTTTTGCATGAACAGTTTTTATGTTGAACTTTGATTTTTTGAACTTCTTTCACAGTCTTGCAACAAATAGCTACAGAGTGGATCATTTTGCTTTTGTCTGAGATTTCTATTATGTGAAACTTTGGTCTGGCAAACTGGTGGGAAATCCAGAATTTGTTAAACTGCTCTGTCTCTATTCATGGTTGTGGAGTCAGCCAGTCTGTGATAGCTGTGTGTGTATCAAAGAGTTCTGGGAAGGGGTTTTCTGTTGCTCTGCATCTATCTGTACAGAGTAAACAACAAATATCTCAGTTGTAAGTAGCAAGTGAGATTTATTTTCTCTTGATAGAATATACCTAAGTCCATGTGTATGTTAAGATGAATCAGGCAAAAAATTGATGCCATAGATATATGGCACACATTCTCCTAGATTCATGGCATGTACATATGTGCATATGCAATACAGACACAGAATGATATATGCCAAAATTAATTTTTTCTGCTAAATTCTCCTGTAATAGTTGTTTCTTTGAAAGATTTCAGTCATAGTTTCTTTGTCCTGTGAGCTTTTAAACTACTTTAAAATAGCACTTGTCAAACTGATGTGTGAAGAGAAAATGTAATTTCTCCTGTTAAAACAGAAGAAAAGCTGAAGCTATGTGAAATTTTGGGAAATGTTGAAAGTTTTGTACATTTGAAATTAGAACATTTATAGCATACAGAATTGGTGTCCTGCCCCCAGGGCAGGGGTATTCTGGCCCCTTTCAAGGGGGAGATTTTTGATGAGCTGTAATGTGTTTCATCCCTCTGTATCCAGCATGTTATAGAGAAAACTATGCACTCTGCAGGTGCAGCGGAACCAGAAATAGCAAATAAGGCAAATAATATCCTGGACTCTGGTTTTGATGCCTCCTATGCTTACAGTGACTTTGGAACTACACAGTTGTAGTAACAGGTTTATTGCAAGACCTTTTCCTTGCCATTAGCCATCCATTTCAATCCTCAGAAAAATAGTTTCTTCAGCTAAAAAAACCCATGTAGTTGGGCTACATGGTTTAGAGACCCAGACTACCACCGATAATCTCAGTTCTCCATTTCTGCAATCTTCCTGAGGTCTGTTCTTACTGACCGTCACGAGAATTGACTCCTTCTGACCAGGGATGAGCAATTATATTGTGCCAATTTCCAAATGCAATTTTTTCCCCTTTTCTCCCAGAAGTGGAGGACATGTTTGAAATCATAGCAGAGAACCATGAGAATATAAACACCACTAAACTGTAACCTGGATCAATCTGGTCATGTGAAGTATGTGCCTCAACAGAATTATTCACCAGACTTACGAAACCATTTCCACCAAAACTCATATATGACATTTTTTCCCTGATGTAGGACTCTTTATTACATTTTCCTCTTTCACTTGATTATTACCAGAGTAAATAATTTGTTTTCATAGAATCATAGAATCACAGAATGGTTTGGGTTGGAAGGGACCTCAAAGATCATCTAGTTCCAACCCCCCTGCCATGGGCAGGGACACCCTCCACTAGACCACGTTGCCCAAAGCCCCATCCAACCTGGTCTTAAACACTTCCAGGGAGGGGGCCTCCACAACCTCTCTGGGCAACCTGTGCCAGTACCTCACCACTCTAGCAGTAAAGAATTTCTTTCTAACATCTAATCTAAATCGACCCTCCTTCAGCTTGAACCCATTACCCCTTGTCCTGTCACTACACTCCCTGATAAACAGTCCCTCTCCAGCTTTCCTGTAGGCCCCTTCAGGTACCGGAAGGCCACAATTACATTTCCCTGGAGCCTTCTTTTCTCCAGGCTGAACAACCCCAACTCTCTCAGCCTGTCCTCATAGGAGAGGTGCTCCAGCCCTTTGATCAGCTTCATGGCCCTCCTCTGGACTCGCTCCAACAGCTCCATGTCTCTCCTGTACTGGGGCCCCCAGAGCTGGATACAGTACTCCAGGTGGGGTCTCACAAGAGCGGAGTAGAGGGGCAGGATCACCTCCCTCGACCTGCTGGTCACACCTCTTTTGATGCAGCCCAGGACACGGTTGGCTTTCTGGGCTGCAAGCACACATTGCTGGCTCATGTTGAGCTTCTCATCATTCAATGCCCCCAAGTCCTTCTCCTCAGGGCTGCTTTCAATCCATTCCTCGCCCAGCCTATAGTTGTGCTTGGGATTGCCCCGACCCACATGCAGGACCTTGCACTTGGCCTTGTTGAACTTCATGCAGTTTGCACGGGCCCACCTCTCCAGCCTGTCAAGGTCCCTCTGGATGGCATCCCTTCCCTCCAGCATGTCGACCACACCAGACAGCTTGGTGTCATCGGCAAACTTGCTGAGGTTGCACTACGATGTCTTTCTTTGTGATCACTTTGTCTCTTTCTCGCTTGACAAGTCCTGTTTGGTATTATATTTGGTTTATATTGCTTTTATATTTACTTGCTATTTATATTAGTTAAATAAAAATTAATATATATATTTTTCAATCTCATGCTATAAATACCATTTATGGTGGAATTAATTGCTGATATAAATGCTGAACACATATAGAGTCTTAAATACTGCAGAAGTTAATGTCCAGTTTTTCAAATCAGCCATTAACAAAGATATTTTTGAGTTTCCTCATTCCCCTTCTTGATGCTACAGTTTTCGGTACCTTATCACTTATCCTGTATTTGCTACTCAGGATGAGAAGCTCCAAGCAAACACAGCGACCTTGGAAGTTGTCCCTGCTTTTGCAGGAAGTTGCACTGTGTGACCCCCCCGAGGGTCCTGCTGACCTGAGTTTCTGTCGTGCCATTACTGCATTTTCCCCCCCACCTCTGTTCCACTTTGACTCTGAAACTAAGTTTACTGATACAGACTATCAACTACAATTATTAAAACAAATATCACTCAGAATAATTAAGTATCTAGGGAAGCAATGCAAGTGAAAGAAATAAAATCTCTGTGGTTCAAAATTGAAAAAGTATTTTTTGTGACTGATTTGGTGCTGCAAACTCAATGTACTTGATTTGATTATGTGTTAATGAATTCATTTGGGGGTAAGGTAGTGTCGGCTTACATCTGGGATATTTGAACTGCCACAAAAGAAAGTTAGGTGTAGGCCATGCTCTGCTGAAACATGTGAATCTACCTGGGCTCATGAAGTTTGTGAACGTGTTTGAAAGGATATTTGCTTGAAATTGTATGAAAAGGATCTAATGATACTAGGTTGTTTAAATAGATGTCAATAAGTTGACATTCTTTTTTTTTTTTTTTTTTGACAGGTTTTGTTTATAAATGCTAAAAAAGTTTCTGCAGTGGTTTTCTAATCTGTTGTTATCACATGTATATTTTATATTTGTCGTTATCATGATTTAGCCAGTTAGGTCTCTGGGCCAGCCAAGATATGTCGTAGCGCATCACAGTTTTTTCCGAGTTCTTTAAACTATTAAGATACTCTTATATTGCAGCTGCATGTGGCCTGTGCTAATGGATACAAGAATGTTGCATCTCTTATACTGGATCATGGGGCTGATCTCAATGCAGTGGATAATCAGTACTGGACACCCTTACATTTAGCTGCAAAGTATGGACAGGTAAAGCATAATTTTTTTTCACCTGCTTCTCTTTTCTTTGTGGTAGTCTTCTGTAGCAATAGCAAATACTTTCAATTCAGGGACACTATTCTGGTTTTAATTGGAAAAGATTACACATTTCTGCACTATAGGTGGCATCTCAAATGACAGAGGTCATTTGAGAATAAACATTGTAAAGCTATCAACCCAATACAGCTCATTAAAATCAATCTACTATCAACAGCAGTTTATCTCCAGCAAAAAGTGAATTTGCACTGAAATTTGAAAGGCAGCCAAAATAAGCACTTTTGGCTGTTATTTTCTTATATTATGATGTCAAACTCTTATTTTTAGCTAACTTTTTTGCTGCGTTTATCTCTGTGAATGAACATCCAGGATCCACTTAACATAGTAGTCACATTCAAAGTTTTCCAGTTGCTGAGTTGTGAAAAAGTGCCCTGGGTTTGGGATTTGGAGGCCATACCTAAACATGACTTGTGCCTCTTAACATCCTACCTTTTCACTTTTCCTTCATCCTCACTCTCCCAGGACATGCTCACTGAGGCTTTGCTATAGTCTGACCACTTCAGGAGAGATCCCTGGAGCTCCCACTGACCCACCTCATGGCTCACAAATCACTACTTACCCACAGCTACCTTCCAAAAACCTCCCTGATGCATCCTAGCTCAGCGTCCCACATTCCTGCCCCTTCCCCTGTCAGATCTCTGCTGCAGCTCCTGGAAAACTTGTCTCTTCCCATCTTTGTCCAGGGGCTGGACTTCCTCTGCCATGGACACAAGACTCAGTTGCCTGGTGTTGCTCTGAATACAAATTGCTTTCTTCTGTTCAGATTCCAGCTGATGGCAGGGATATCCTGCCTGCACTGTGGATGCAGGTGTACTGAGTTAGTCAGGAAACGCTATGGATTGTACCTGTCAAGCCATTCCCCCATTTCTTCGGTACTTTACCATCTTGTAATGCCTATTTCTGTCACCATCAGCCACGCTTTTAAACAGAACTCAGAATGGCAAAAAGTTGTTAATCCTAAACAGGAGTCTGTTTGGTTTTCTTTTCTTATTTTCTAATAAATATAAATAAAAGTCCTCATGGACTTCTGCTGGAACATGAACTCTGTAGTTAGATAATCTTAATTCTATTTCTGATCTCAGTGGAGACAATCTCATTAATTTACCTGAATCTCTAGCCAAGGACTGAGGAGAACTAGGATTTTTTATTCACATGTGTTTCTAGTGTCTCACTTGGGTTTTGATACTCATGTGAATAGACCTGTGACTTACAAGATGAAGGTGCTGAGATACAGGGGTGGGAGCAGCTGATTTTGTGATTTTACAATACCCTCATTGATCTGAATATGAAGTTAAGGTTGCTTTTTTTGGTGGGGTTTTCTTTTTTTCTTTTTTCTTTCTTTTTTTTTTTTGAGTCTTTCACTACAGGTGATCTGCGTGTTAAGATTTAAGGAGTAGATTCTAAGCATGCCAAAATGTCTAAAGAAAAGCTAAAAAAGACACGTATATAGGTAGGCAGATGTAATTCAAGTACTTATGCATATATATTATAATTCAGCTGTCAGACTGTCTTCTAGTGTCAAGCCTAAGCACTGGTTTTATTGAAAAGAATTGGCTTGAAAGGACTGGGGAAGAACTCTTCTTTAGTTAAGTTTGTAATTGAAAGTGACTAATGGAAAAAATGTCTTTCCTTTTGAAGTGTTCTAAGAGCTCAGATTGCCATTTTGTGAGAAGATCCTTTTTGCTGGCTCTTCTGTTGAACTGTGTCTCCCTTTATGTCCCAGATGATGATGGCAGTGATTCTCACTATTCCAGGAGGTTTCGATGAGAAGCCAGGGACGAGTTGTGCTAGTCACTGTACAAGGGCTATGGGTACACGAGGAGGAAGACAAATTTAGTAACATTGCATTCTTCCTCACTAAAATTTAGGAAGAAATTCTTCACTGTGAGGGTGGTGAGGTGCTGGCACAGGTTGCCCAGAGAAGCTGTGGATGCCCCCTCCCTGGAAGTGTTCAAGGCCAGGTTGGATGGGGCTTTGGGCAACCTGGTCTAGTGGAGGGTGTCCCTGCCCATGGCAGGGGGGTTGGAACTAGATGGTCTTTGAGGTCCCTTCCAACCCAAACCATTCTATGATTCTATGAAAATTAACAAAATACAGAGCAAATATCTTCCCTTTGTAATGTTAATGAATAATAAAATTTGGAGACACCTTATTATCATTACAGATAATTTGCTATCCTTATTTAGGAGATAAATATGGCTTTCATAAGGATTCTGTTTGTAAGAAACAAGTAAATAATTTAAATACCTTTGTAAGGGGGATTTATTAGATAACAGGAAAAATATTTGATCCAGTAGCTAAGTCATCAGGGTGTTTTTAAAATTTCCTTTCTTATGATGATAATATCTTTTAGCCTTAGCATGAATTCTTGTGCATATCATATTTACAATTCCATTTTGAGTGATTAATTATAGACAAATATGAGCATTGTTACTATTTTGGGAAAAATATAGTATGGCAGAATGGGAATAAACTTAAGTCAAGACATGATTTGAATAGTCTATTTTAAATTAAAATATATTTATGAGGAAATAGTTATTTTTTAGCCAAAAATATTAATCTTTCCTGAGAAAGTCATTAATATTCATTCTGGACTCCATCCCTTACAGTTTCACCCTCTTGCAACACATATTTGTGGCAGGTTTTTCTTTAAAGTCTCACTTGAAAAACTTGCTACAGTGATAAATCTGTATGTTTTAGTAGAAGACTCTAAAAAAAATCAATTTGGTTTTAGTTTTATGTTCTTTTCAATTCTTGAGAGGTTTTCTTTCCTTCCAGGAATGTATCTGAACAGAAAAATGGCCTTTTCTTGTCTTGTAGCTTGTCTAATAAGCAATGATCCTTTAATGACTGGTCATGGAAGTTTCAAAACTGTTCTAAGCTATTGATGTTTTGTAGTTCATTAGCACTGCTGCTGCAAGACCCACAGCCAAACCCCATCCGATATATAATTAATATTTTATTCCATGAGTCTTAAGGACTGATAGTATTTTCTGTTTATAAAATATCTATAAAATTCTTAATAATTCAGAAATATTTTTCATCTGGAGAAGCTGTTTACCTTAATAAAATGTAATTGGATTAGTTATACACATTTAGGTTTTGAACTATTTTATGTTATAGACCTTACATACATACAATTTGCATATTACCTTATGAAAACATTTGACTAGAAATTGTTAGATTGTTTTAGAGTGATATCCAGACTCAGTTGAAGGACCTGAGCTCTATACATACACAGTTTTATGTTTGCAAATACACAAAATATAAAAAATTAAAAACAATTTAAAATATATAATTAAAAAAACCTCCATACTTGGCTATTTGTAGGACCATAACAATAATAGAAATGGTGCTAATTTACTCTCCATGGGAAAAAAAAAAAACAGAATCTAGTGAAGTTTAAAATTTATAGTGAGAAAATTTAATTTGCATTTGTATAGGAGGACACTTGCAAAGAATGATGCCACAAGCTTCTTGTTATAAATATCAAGTTGTAAAGTAATACACAGTGTAAGTGGATTACAAAAAGCTTATTGCTCCAACTTTCACAGTAAATTATATGAGAAATTATTGGAGCAAAGATACATTATCCTGACTGAGCTGATGAAAGGCATCACACTCACACCTTATAATCAAAACCTGGCTTGTAGAAACACCTTGACAATGGCAAAATCTGTTTTGCCAAAGGATGTGTCGGCTGCCCGATCAATGTGCTGGGTCTCCCCAGTCATCATGAAGGGGGGCATGGAGGTGATGCCTTACTTATTCTTAGACAGCATAAAGCTGCACAGAGTGAATCCTACAGAGGGAGTAGAGTTAAATAGTAACAACAATACCTATCTTATCAAAACCAAAACATAGTCGTAGGTTGTTGTTGCATTGTTTCCATACAGGGAATAACTAAGAGTTTTAAATGCCAGTATGAATAGAATCACAGTTTGGGTTGGAAGGGACCTCAAAGACCATCTAGTTCCAACCCCCCCTGCCATGGGCAGGGACACCCTCCACTAGACCAGGTTGCCCAAAGCCCCATCCAACCTGGCCTTGAACACTTCCAGGGATGGGGCATCCACAGCTTCTCTGGGCAACCTGTGCCAGTGCCTCACCACCCTCACAGTGAAGAATTTCTTCCTAACATCTAATTTCAATCTACCCTCCTTCAGCTTAAACCCATTACCCCTTGTCCTGTCACTACACTCCCTGATAAACAGTCCCTCTTCATCTTTCCTGTATGTATTTTCTGATGTTTAAAAAAAATAATCTGTGCCTGTCTTTACATATATTTGTAAAGAAAAGCAGTCTCACGTATAAATTTACCATCTAAAATTTGCTAAAATGGTATTAGTCCAAATATTGAAAAAGAGCATGGTTAAATGACAAATGAACTGTCCTGTTAGTGCCAGTGTGTGTAGATCCAGAGTAGAAGATCTTTCTTGCATAGGAGTACAGGATATTACTAGTGAATTTGAGGGTTATGTACAGGATATGGCTACTGAGTACAGAAAAAGGCAACTGAGGCTACTGCCTGTAGGTCAGTCTCTCTGTAAGATGAGGCTCTGCTTTGCAGGAACAGATTAGGTTACCAATGAGAGCAACAGATTATTAACTGAAATACTACGAGCTGCAAACATTAAAAAAATAATGGTAATAGCATTAAAAAATATGCATATTTTTAAGTAAGGTTATTCTGAGTTTATAAGACTGCTGTCATTTTCACCCCTGTAACTAAAAGAGCTAAAAGCAAATCTTTATTTTTAATGCACATTGAGATTCTAACATTATACCAAAAACGGATGTTATTGAGGTATTAAGGTGAGAGTTGCTTACCTTAATAATTTTACCTTAATAAAATGATGGAATATAACCACCTCTTCAACATACATGCATATCTGCATCAGTGACACACAAAAAATTCTTCAAAATAAGATTATGAGGGCAGCAAAACAAGCCTCAAGATATTAGATTATGCCAGGGTTGCCTGTGTAAATTTATCAGGGCCTTTAGGACATACACTCTTAATACTCTTATTGATGGCAGTTTGAGCTCCCTTGTCTCATTCACATGCAGCATGAGGAGTGCTGGTATATCTGTGTCTGCTGCCTGTGCGCCCCGGAGTGGGGCACACATCCTCACTTGGGTACCACACTGCCCGTGCTGGCACTGATACCAATTGCGGAAGGGCCACTTATATTTCTCAGTCTGGCCCCCTAATTTGAATTTAGCACAGCAATCACTTTGTGAACAGCTAATAATCTGGGATTGGTAGTGCTGTCCCTGCTGGACATCTTCCAGGCTGCTGTGATCAGGAGAGCACACACTCGCCCTCCCCGTGGTGGGAATAAGCTGCAGCTCTGACGTTTGCCTTGGGTACTTTGGCACAATTCCTAGGCACAAGCTGGGGGTTTTTTGCTGTTTATCACAGAAATGTCACCTTTCAAACCAGCTATCAGAGGCATGCAGGTCAGAGCTGGCTCCCCAGTAGCTTAAACACTACCTCTCCCAAAATTTCATCCTTGGGGGATGCTGCTTATTTCTAAACTGTTAAATTGCTAAATAAAAGAAGGCTAGGGATTAAGCCAGGCAACAGTCTGGCTCACATTCATATTGTTTAGAGCTAGTTTCCTCCACAGGAGATTAGTGTTGTTTGTAGAGAGCTGGCTGGAGTGGTCCAAAGCAGAGTCAGGGACAGAGCTAACAGTTAAGCAGTGTGGATTATAAGGGATACTTAAGCTTGCTCCACTGCACTCTCTTACTTAGTGAGGCAGATTTAGCCTCAGGCTTTGAGGTTTAACAGTTTCATGATGTCAGAAAAAAGGATAAGAGAATCATTGAACTACTGCCTGTACCTCTCCAAGAGTAACTCTTGCACTAGCAAGGATTTCTTCCCATCAATACATTGGAAATATCCCAAATAAATAAATATTGTTTAGAGAGCTCAGATGCCTACATCTTGTTTCTTAGCATGCTATATACATCCGGTATAATTTTCAAAATTTATGTGTTAAATTGCTGTTCTGGAAGTATATTCTCCCTTGACACACATTTAGTTGGCTTGTTTGCTTAGACTGAACCATACCCCTCTGTGTGGTTAGTTGACCCAGACACAGCATTTCTTTCATATCATAGGAGGGACTCTGTGCTTCTTGCTGAAGTCTGAGAGAACATACCTTCTTACTATACAATCTAATTTGCTCATCGTTACCAGAACACGTTAGTCATTTGACTCAACTCTGAACTGTAGTTTCATTTTCTTTTGTTTAAGTGCATGTTGACCTCGAAATAATAATAATAATAATAATAAAATAATCCACATCTATGGTTAGAATATGCTTCAATGTAGGTGGGATATCTGAACTCATTGTAGGAAATGATATTTAATCTCATTCAAGTTTGGTCGTTGCCATAGCATTTCCTTTGAATGCAGTTTCTGGACTTCTGCAAACACATTCCACAAATGTTTTCAATGAGAAGAGCCTAAAGAAGGGGGTGCTTGTTCAGTATTTCAAAAAGAATAGAGTATAATCACTCAGGGAATACATATTTTCCCTGTCAAGCAGTTGGAATCTTTCATTTATGGTCAGAAAATCCTCTAGAGAATGTTTTATCCAGACATATCTCACTCTCTTTTCTTTAGTCTTTTTGTTCATCTTTGGCAAGCGTGATAGTACTCAGGTAGAAGAGCAGCATTTCCCTTCAGATCATATTACATTCATTTTCCTCAAACAGAGAGACCACTTTGGGATTTCTGCCTGTGATATCTTTCTTTCACTCTCAATATATTCAGAAGGTTTCTATAAATTATTCAAATGCTAATTGTGGGTACAGAACAGTAAGCCAAGAAAAGCTAGATTCCACCATATCAAATGATAAGAAAATAGATTTACAAGTTTGAGCTTCATATACAGGCTAGGGACATCCTCAATTTGCAAAATTACTATAGCATTCTCGGTGTTTACATGTATGTTTTTAAAGCTGAGATATGCGCAGACTGCACTATCTACTTATTTGGTTATTGCAGGATCTCAGTGTTCAATATAAATTTCATTTTCCTTGAAATACCAGCTATAGTAACTGTCTTTCATATATGAGAGGCATATATGAAAGAGAAGTCCAGTAAGAATGTTCAGGCACAGACATTGAGAAGTGCCAGATTTATGATCCTCTCTGTAGTATTAATATACTTGTAGGAATGTAGCTTACAAGCATCTTTATCCACAAGATCACATAATATTTTTCCCCATTTTATTTTGTTTTTTTCTCTAATTTCATGGTGGATTGAAAAATAGAAATGTACGTTATCGGTCTTGAAGTCTTGACTGCTGAAGACTTTACTTCAGCTAGAAAAACTTTTAAGAAACCTTTGTCACTTGCTTAGATAGCTGAAAATGGTATTAGGTTGTCCTTCTTTACTTGAACTATTCCAGAGGTTTAAAAGGCATATGCTTAGGCTGTATAGGTTAAAGAAACTGACTGCAGAAAGGTAGTGGTGACACTGGGGAACCTGGGTTCCATTCCAAGCTCTGTGTATGAACAGACACAGTCTTTATGGTTCATTCCTCCCACACGTAACCTTATTTGTCCCATTGCCTCCAGTCCGTTCCCTTCTTGTCTTTATTCTATTGCCTTATTGTCCCATTCATTTGCCTGGCTTCATGTCCTTTCCGTACGTGTGTTATCCCAGTCCTAATTCCCTTGCACAGCCAGCTTCTGCCCCTCCTCCTCTCCCTGGTTCTCGTCCAAGCTTTCTCTTTTTTCTGCCTTGGCTGCCTGCCAACCTTCCTGCCCTTCTGTTACACTTCTCCCTTTTTCCCACTTGCTCGCGGTCCCAATCTCCCTTGTTCAATCTCAATGTTTTTCCCTCACCATGTCACTTTCTTCTTTCATTTTCTGCTTAGTCTGTCTCTACCTACATCCTGGCTCCTTGCCACATCTCTCTTCTTCCCTTTCACTTCATTTATTTCATGCTGTTAGTTCCAAAGTCCAGCATTTTATCCGTGCTCTGTTCTATATTTTGCCCTCCACTCTTTCTACCCTGCTGCTAGTCTCATTCCCGCAACCTACTTTTTCTAATCTGTTCCACTTTGCTGACCACAGGTGGTTATGGTCCCCTTTTTTCTGCACTCAAATAGAAAAAAAAATATCTTCCTCATCCATATTGTATTAAGAAGGGGGATCTGTAATGAGTTTCAGACATCATTTCCTGTGTCCAGAGCAGTACTATGCATCAGATTTGGAATCACAGAGAAAATGCTATTTTGCTTCTGAATGATACCGCTCTTATTTAGAGGTTTACATATGAAACTTTGGCTTTAAGGGAGACTCAGTCTTCTAAAGCACACTATTATGTAATGGAGAACAAGCATACGATCTTCAAAACTCAGTTCACAGTAATTCTAATAGTTTAACAATATACCTTACTCTCAAATATTGGGAGTCTCTGTCTGGGGATTTGCTTTTGTTTGTTTCACTCCTCAGTAGCTTAAATGAATACAGGTCCCTAACCTGCACTTTGCTTCTTCATGTCCTTGGTACTTACTGAAGTGCTGATTGTCGCCCCGTTCCATTAGTTAATTGTATGTCTCCAGTGTTATTCTAAGCAGTTTTTTGCTGATCTTATTTATTCCATCTGCTGAATATATGGTTAGCATGAAGTTACAGCACTTCTATCACAGAAGCTTAGTGATGTTAATCATAGTAATACTAAAATTGAAACTACTTCCCTGATTTATATTTTCTTATTGCAAATCTTTTAAACATGCAAGTGGATGTTTAAACAGAGCCACTGATACTGGTTAGAGTAACATTTAGGCCTACAGTGGACCATACTAGCAAAGGTGGGCTCTTTGGTATCCATTATAATCTAAAAACTGTTCTGTAAGCATGTGGTGGCTATGATTTTTTCAGAGCTTTGAAACTTGGCTAAGTTTTGAACAATTTTCCAAACAGACAACAATAGGAATATTCTCAGCCCACGGAATTCATCTTCTACCTAATACAAAGTCTTCAAATCACAGAAACATTGGAGTTCACAAGGGTCAAGCAATATATTTCTCACACCCTGCTCCCAGAAGTACTTAATTTATGGTTGATTTATTTTTCTGCCTAATTTAAAAAAAAATATGTAAAAAAATCATAAGCACTCACAGGCAGCAATCCTAGAAAAATCACCCAGTGAGGTAAACATGAACTTTTCCAACCCAGTGAAGTAAAGTTTAGCCTTATGAGCAATTGAAAACTGGTTCTTATGAGTGCAGATGTAGGCTGTCTTACTCAGTGGTGAAAACTGCTGATAATAATGCTGTAACCAGTGGTATTTCATGTGTTCTGCCTAGGGTTTTGTTGTGTTTAGTGAATAAACACCTTAGATATTAAAATAATACTTGGGGATTTCACTGCATTTCACACAATAGTGTGAGATTGATGGTCCAATATAATACTGATTTTGATCTAATGTTGTTGATCCACTAGTTTTCTATTATACAGCTTTGTCTCACTGTAGATGAGAAGGTGCTGGGGACCATATCCAGGGAAAATGGAGTGGGAACCTGAGAAGTGACAGCAGGTGGAAGGAAATTGCAGGAAGAGAGTGGGGAGGCCTTAGTCAAAGAGAACTGAGGAATGGATCTCAAGAAGGAAAAGAAAAATAGGATTCTCCGAAAAAGGCATAAGAGCACCAATAAAAGTTGGGGAGATACATGTAAGGAGCTGGAAGTCTCAGATACAGGAAACAAAGCAAAAAAGGCCTGAGGAATAAGAAATGCTAGGGATGTGTGAACAAAAGATAGATGGTGAACCAGGCCACTAAGGGTGATAGGAAGTGTGCAACTTTGAAACAGAAAGAGAGGAGTGGAGAGAAATGTTGGTTTTGACAGGGAAGAAAAGTGAAGAACCAAAGTAATCTACTGTTGGGGGTGCATGCAAGTTGGATGATGCATATTCATTCCTGTGCAAAGTAGTACATCAGGACATTTGCATAAAAGCCTCCAGCCTTCTGAATTTACAACTTAAGCAGCTATCTCTCCAATGGTAAAGAAAAGGGAATAAATGATCTGAGGTAGTGGCACTGGGACTTGGATAATAACTCAAGAGTTCAAAGCTCAGCCAGAGCCAGCAGCTTATCCCGTGCAGTTGCTGGCACAGATCTAGCGTTCTGTGCATTGCTTCAGAGAAAAATCTCTGACCATACAGGACAGGAGGATGCTTTTCAGAACCACTGATTCTGCTCCACAGCTAATTCACTAGCAGTAAAACTAACATGGCTTGAAGCAGTTTGAAGCTGCCTTTGCAGCCTCAAGTGAGTAGGGAAGATTCATGAGGAATCTCTATCGCTCCTTCGTGTCCCGTATTTCCTACCCTGTCACTGCAGTCACTTCTCTGTGGCAAGAGGCCTTACAGTCTGCCAGCTGGCCAGCACTGCTGCTTTTAAGCCTGTGGTTTATGAAACTGAGCGTTGGGCTTTCTTAGGTAACATTTAATGTGTGGTAAAACTTGGACCTTTTTTTGGTAGGGCAAAATTGTATTTGAAGGCTTTATAACATGCATATTGCAGGAAATTTATTTATGTTGTCTTTTCTTCCTTTATAGCTCTTTATTTTCAGCATTGCACTCCATGTTTCATTAGATTTAAAGAACAGTTCAACTCCAATGCTCCCATGTCCAGTCAGTATTTTCTCTGTTCATCTGTGCATGTTTTCCTAGCTCCTTAGATCATGAATGTTGCTCCCATTAATGTGAATTGCACTTCATTTCTTTGTAATATTTCCTCTGAGGACTAATGCTCAGGTTAACTGTAGACAGGCTGGTTTGTTTTGGTTTTTCTTCCCACTTGCTATTTTGGAGGAAAAGCCATAGCTCTTTTGGTGTAACCTTGGTGGTCTGCCTGCGCATCTGATCATGCATTCTGTCTTGCTTATCAAGCTCAGAGTTTTTACATACACAAAAAACCTTTTTATTTAACCTTGCCCATGTGAAGCTGTCATTAATATAATCTTTCTGTATATATTTTCATTAAGAATTTCCCCTGACCATACATATTTAAACTGTTAAAAGTTTGCTAGCAAATTGATTCCGATGGAGAAAAAAATGGCCTTTTTTGGAAAAGCCACAGGCAACCTTTTCCACATTACACAGAATCACAGAATGTTTGAGGTTGGAAAGGACCTCTGGAGGTTATCTAGTCCAGCTCCCCTGGTCAAGCAGAGCCGCCTTTGAATGTCTTCAAGGATGGAGACTCCAAAACCTCACTGGGCAACCTGTGCAGTGGTCAGTCACCCTCGCAGTATAAAAATGTCTCCTGATGTTCAGACAGAACACCCTGTGTTTCAGTTTGTGCCCATTGCCTCTGGTCCTGTCATTGGGCACCACTGAAAAGAGCCTGGCTCCTTCCTCTTTGCACCCTCTCTTCAGGTATTTACAGACATGGATGAGATCCCCCTGAGCCTTCTCTTCTCTAGGCTGAATAGTCTCAGCTCTCTCAGCCTTTCCTCATATGTGAGGTGCTCCAGTCTCTTAATCATCTTAGTGACCTCTTGCTGGAATCTCTCCAGTGTATTCACGTCTCTTTTGTATCGAGGAGCCCAGAACTGGGCACGGTACACCAGGTATGGCCTCACCAGGGCTTGGAGGGGAAGGATCACCTCTCTCCACCTGCTGGCAACACTCTTCCTGATGCATCTCAGAATACCATTAACCTTCTTTGTGGCCAAAGCGCATTGCTGGCTCATGTTGGTGTTTGCCAAAACTCCCAGGTCCTTTTCTGCAAAGCTCCTTTCCAGCCGGGTGGTCCCCAGCATGTACTGGTGCCTAGAGTTGTTCACCCCCAGGTGCAGAACTTTGTACTTCTCCGTGTTGAACTTCAGGTTCCTGTCAGCCCATTTCTCCAGCCTGTCAAGGTCCCACCCAGGTCCGTGGGTGGCAGCACAGCCCTCTGGTGTATCAGCTACTCTTCCCAGTTTGGTGTCATCTGCAAACTTGCTGAGGTTATGTTGCCCTGTCATCCAGGTCATTAATGAAGATGTTGAACAGGACTGGACCCAATACTGATCCCTGGGGTACACTGCTAGTTACGGGCCTCCACCAAGACTTCTTGCCACTGATCACTGTCCTCTGGGCCTGGCCATTGAGCCATTTTTCAATACACCTGAACGATGGGATGGCAGCACCTTACCTGTTTTTTTGTTTGGCAAGCATCACATCAGAATAGGCTGTGAATGGAGGTTTACAATGCAGTTTTGCAGATATTTTGAAGACTTCCTTACTAGTATAAGCTGCAGCCTAGAAAAAGCACAGAAAAAGGTATTTGAAAATGTATCACAGACTGATGTGAGGTGGGAACTTGAATCTGAATGATGAATGAGTGGGAATAGGTAAAGCATGAAGGGTCTATGAAAGCCTTTGAAAATGAGGGTAAGCAGCTTCTGGCGTGGTGAAAAGCTTCTAGCTTTTTCATTTGTACGAATTGGCAAAGACAAGGCTAGAAAATAAGAATCTAAATATACGTTGCCATTTTATTCTTAGGGTCTACGATATTTCATTAGATATTGCATTTTTTCTTAACATAGTCGTATCTACTTTATTTGTAACTTTGTAATTGAAATACTTTTGGATAGTGGTAATTTGCTGTAATTATTCTACAGATATTTGTACTGTTAGGCACAGTTCTGATGATCTGGCAACTGGATTTTAAAATACTCCTTCTAAAACATAAAGTAATGAAGTTAAAACTAACACAGACAGTTTTGTGTATCCAAAAGCAGGTAACTGAAATTAGCAGTGACATGTATCCCTTAGTCTTGGATATGTGCATCAAGGATTTCCAGCAGGAGTTATTTGGCAGCAGGAAGCCTTGACATTGCAGCATGGAAGGGACTTCTTGTAGCATAAATCCAGAAGTTTGGTAACCCAAAAAGCTGTGGGTTTTTACTAAACTGAAAGGGCATTTTAAACCCCCCTCCTTTGATACAACCACTACCATTTTTCAGAATGGCTGTTAACGAGATTATGCAACTGCTGCTGATTTAGTCAGCTCAATGACTAAGCATGCTCCATATTTTCCTAATGAAAAAACACAGAGATATATGTGTTGAGGGTTCTCAGTTGAAAGCAGGGCTAATTGGATTTGGAAATAAAGCTGTTATGGCTTCCTCCCTGCTTCCACATTTTTCTGAATTTTTTGCTGTTACTGCCAGAATGCAAAGCCAGTAAGAGAAAGCTGAGGAGGGCAAGATCTTTTTGTTTTTATAGAAATCTGCAACAATATTTTCCTGGTTTTCTGTGATTAGAAGTTTGGGGGGTTTTTGCGTTTAAGTGATTCCTCCTTGTCATGGTATTTTGTAGTAAGTTGTCTCGTATGTACTGAATCCACACTGAATTTTATTTTTTTGTGTGTGTGATGCTTTCCTTCCTGTTTAGCTTTTATTTATCTATCTATCTATCTATCTATCTATTGCTTGTTTTTATGCCAAATTACTATTTTTTCCCTTACCTGCCTTCCAATTCAGGTCTTATTTTTCTGTAGCCCTCTTCTTCTGCTCTGAAGAATCCTTTCTTTTCTGCACAGCTTATTTTCCCCTGTGCTCATCCTGGCCTACCCTGTTGGATAAATTTACATTATAAATTCTATTTGGTTTAGCATATATCCAAAAGTGCAAACAGTTCTCTCATTTAGTTGAGCTCTATATTCACATTCTAAATGTATTTTTTGCTCCTTGCGCAGTTTCTTACTTCTTTCTGACCAACCAATTTATCAGGGTAGACATCACTACAGCCTTTGATGAAGAACTCTCTCCAGAGACTTCGGTGCAGTCATAGAAGAGCTCACTAAAAAGAGTTGCTTGCAGCATTCTTGCAGGAATTGAAAAATATGTTTTAGACTTTTTCATTATAGATACTCTACCCTATTCTACTGTACTATAATTGCTACCGTTACTAACACATTAAATGGATTTGGTAAATATAAGATGAATGTGCCAATTTCTACTACTGACATAGAACAGATTTACTTCCATGATGGCTGTGAGTCAAATCCCTTTGGCAGTGATGGTACACAGTTGTTGAATTAGTTAGGCATAAAGAAATATTTGTGATCTAAGTCATGACAGGTGGTGATGGAGGGTTAGGTTTTTTCCTTATTAATATGGATTTGTTTACATGTGTAGGGATGGAGCGAGACTTCGAGGGTGGAGTTATGCTGAGGGTACACGGAAGTCGTACAAGAACTGTATTTTATTTTGCCTTTTGGAATTTATACCGCTGTGTGTAGTAGCTGCAGAAGGTAGTATTTTGGAGGTGTTGCCTATGGTTTATCATATGATGTTAGCTAGTGCAGGAAGGAATGAATAAACTGAATGACAAGTATACTGCTCCTGTCCTACTTCTGCCATTTCAAACACCTCTGGTTTTGCCCATTTTAGACCAACCTTGTGAAGCTGCTTCTGATACACTGGGCAAATCCCAATCTTCTTAACTGCAATAATGAAAAGCCTTCAGGTAGGTGAAAATCCATGTATATTATGTATGTACTGGTTACTGTGACACTGTTTTCTTTCCTTCTTGCTTTCTTAGTTATACACACACAGGCACACATATATATACGTGTCTACATATAATTTATATAGTGTTTAGAGTTATATACACATATGCATGTGTATATATTTTTTTTCATATACCACTGAGAACTGCTAGTCATGATCATGCAGGGTGTCATATCAAATGATAGCAATTTTTTCCACTTGTTGCATTCTCTGTTTATTTTTAGTTCTGTTTCTTCCTTGTAAGTTCTTCAGTGCCTTGGTGGTAGCTGCATTTACACTTCTTTGGTGACTTCTTACTGAGTTCCTTTCTCTGTGTTTACTGAACTGGAATCTCTATAGCTGTTGACTGAAAACAAATTCACCATCCAATTTTCACATGTAACGCCTGTTGTTTCCCACAGAAAAAGGCACCTTCTGAGACCAGATGGCAACAGGGAGCTGAAGCACTAGCTCTAAAGATAACAGAATTCTAGAATATATTAGGTTAGAATGGACTTTAGATCAACTAGTCTAATCCAGTGATCAAAGCAGGTCTAATGCAGTAATGCTAGATAGCAGTGTTGGAGAGAAGAAACATATGTTTGTTCAATCTTCTATGCCTAGGATAAAATGGAAAAGGAACTCAGTAATGTAGAAAATAGAATCTTTCTGTCAGATTATGAGGAGAAACTTCCTTTGCATAATAAACTGAGATATGTTATGCTTCAAATAGTGTGCCACCTACAAATACACTCACAGGGAACTTCAAGACAGTTAACCTCAGGAAAGTTGTTTGTGGTTAGTTACATGCCAGTTTGTATTTGTATAAAAGGCTATAGACCAAACAGAGATCATCTAACAATACAGGTAGCTAACCACATTTACTATGAATTTAACACAGTTGAGCTAACTCTATTTCTGGTCGGCAAACACAACTGATTTCAGCACTTCTGTATGTGGAAGACAAATAAATCTAGTTTGTAGAATTGTAAAAGCTTTTAAAAGGATTTCAGTACAAGTTTTCATTGAAATACGGAGTTGAAAACAGGTGTGTTGATTTTCCTGAAGTCCTATGAATTATTGAATGATACTTCAGCTCACCACACAGTGAGAATGGTTTTGAGGTTTTGCAAATGACAAACTTAATTCCATACTGAATTTACTTTGCCTTTATTTGCTCAGTAATTTCAAGTATTATTTTATGATCAATATCTGAGCAATTATTTTCATTTTATCTAGGCAGATGCTTAATCTTAATCTGCTCTAGAGATTTTAACTAGGAGCTTTTCTGCACTGTTTTCTTTGTCTGATATCTGGGTGTTTCAATGTCTTAGATGTTGCAGCTTCTGAGTTTATTGAGGAAATGCTTCTGAAGGCTGAAGTTGTTTGGGAGGAAAAAATGAAAGACCCTGTAGCTGTTTCTACTTTATCTCAAGAAGAGCCATATGAAGAGATCATCCATGATCTGCCCACAATTTCCAATAAACTGTAAGTGCTTCTGTTGTTAAAAGTGATGCACTGAGGTCAGATTATCATTTGAACTGTATTTGTCAATCTATGAATCCTGTCTGTGTGTCCATGGAGATATTCAAAACCCATCTGAGCATGGTCCTGGGCAACTGGCTGTATGTGTCCCTGCTTGAGCAGGGGGGTTGGACAAGATGCCCTTTAGAAGTCCCTTTCAACCTCAACCATTCTGTGATTCTGTGCAATTTGATGGGTCAAGTAACTTGTTCATTTTGGAAATCTACGGAATCATCTTTTGTATTTGTACCTCTCATCTTCTTTGGTCAGCCTTAATTCTATAAATATAGACTATGAGAAATAAAACACATTGTTATAATTGCCAGTAAAATTATCTAGGGCTGCCTTAACAGAATTATTAGAGGTTAATACATCCTTTTATTAAAGTAGATGGGAATAGTGTAGTAAAATTACCACTGCTTATGAGAGAAGCAGAGACAAGTCCTGAAAGTAAAAATAATATGTACAATCACAGATAAAATGATACAGCAGTTACAAATTTGGAGCTAGATTTATACTGCTTAAAAAGGAAAGCAAAAAAATAAGCAAAGATTTATACACTTAGGGAAAACACCTTTCCTCCCCTTTTCAGAAGCTCAACTTCACTCCAAGCACCTCTTCTTTTCCCTCCTTGTTATCGCTGCAAGGTACACTTAATCCCTTCAGTGAGGGATTCAGGGTTCAACAGGGCAGGGTTGCAGTTATTTCTCTCTGCCACTCCTTTCTTGCTCTTTTCCTGTGCTTCGGCATGGGTCTTCAACAAGCTGCAGTATCTTCAGGGGAGTACTTGCTCCAGTGTAGCTCCTCCAAGGCCACAGTGCCTTCAGGGAAATATCTGCTCTGGTGTGGACCTATCCACAGGCTCCAGTCCTTCCAGGGGTGTACCTGCACCAGCATGGCTCCTCCATGTGCCACACAGGAAAAGAGCAAGAAGGAAGCAGCTGCAGAGAGAAATAACTGATGTCCCTTCAGGAGGTGGTGGTGCCTGCTCTGCTGTGGAGCACCTCCTACTCCTCTGACCTTGGTGGTCTCTTTTTTGTTTCTCGGTCTTTTTTTCCCCCTTTCTCTCTCCCTGTGGCATTTTCTGTCCTTTCTCAAATATGTTCTCACAGAGGTGCCACCAGTTTGGCCAATGGGCTCAACTGTGTCTTGTAGTGGGTCCATTGCGGAGCTGGCTGAAACTGGCTGTATCCAGCATGGGGTAGCATGTGCAGCTCCTTGCAGCTCCTTGCAGCTCCTTGCAGCTCCTCTGCTACCAAAACCTCGCAGCTTACGCCCAGGAAATGCACTTTGCTCATTGCATTATATACATTATAACAACATCTCATTGTAAGGATTTACAAATGTGCTTGTGATGTACCATTAATTAATGCATAACCACCTTATGTGAGTGTTTCTTACTGGTTTGATAAAGTATTACTATTTGGGGATAAAATGGTGGAGCATGGCCCATGAAAATAAGTGGCAGTAGAGGCCAATGAGTAGGGAGCTGGTTTCATATTGGAGACCACATTGTCATATAATCAACATTTGTCTTTCCATTCTATTATCAGTGTGAGTTTCTCTGAAGTTTGATCAAGTAAATTAACTAAAGGAAAGAATTTTACTAACGTCATGAGGTTTTTTGGAGGTTGATCAATGCAGAAAACCTAAGGTCTGTGCTGAAAATTTTTGCCAGTTTTAATTCTAATGGTAAAATCAGAAGAAATTCTGTTACTCCACTGGCAAAAGTACCTGCACCAGAATACACTAACTGACATAGCTTACAGTTCAGGAAGTTAAATTGGCTATATCTGCTTAAAGGTGACTTTAGGCTTGTGTTATGGCTGCAATGATCACCACTGCAGTTCTATTTTAGTACATGTACTTGTAAAAATTTTCTTGGTGAAATACTCCCTAAACACACAGATAGTGCAGTCATCTAGGTAGTAATAAATACCAAAAAATTAGGAACTTATTCTCAAAGTAATGCTAATTTAATCACATTATATATTTTCTGATACATATTTAAGTAAATATTAATTATGGTAATGGCTGTGTTTCAAAATCAGCAGAAGAATGTGAAAAAATATAGATGAATGTGTTCCAGACAACAAAGCAGAAAAGCGATTACATTTTTCTTCTTACAGAGCATTTCCATTTTATCATTTATGTAGTAACTTGCATTTCAATTATCCTAGGGGTTTCAAACACTCTTCTGGTGTTTAATCCATTCTGAAGTTTCTGTTACGTAACTTTAAAAAGCTTTTCAGACTGAAATTTCAGAGATTATGTGGTTTACAGATGTTAACGGGCTTAGAAATTGTTTGGAGGATTGCAGAATTGCCTATGGAAGGATTACAGTAACAGAAGTTCTCTCCAACAAAAGCTATAAGCTCAAAGAACCCATGAAAATGTCATTGCAGAATCTGCCTTAATATAATGCCTTGTATAAAATCTTTCTACCAAGTTATAAGCTACCATAGTGATTCAAATATTGATGATAAAGCTGTCAATTGTTTGATTGTCAGCTCCCATTTTTTGGTATGATTTTTTTTTTTTTTTTTTTTTGTGAAAACAAGGACATGCTGGAGGATGGCAACTTACAGAAAACCATCTCAGTTTATCTAAAAAAAAAAAACCCAAACCTACAAAAAACCTCAAATTAATTCCATATATGATGGCTTGTACACCTAAAACTTAAAATGACTATTCCTCCATATAACATGCAGGATATTTTCCTGGTTAGGTATGCCAGTGGCAACAGTCCTACCTTGTTCAAATAAGATTACCCTAGATAACTCTCCTTCCTGTCTATTATGCAACATTATTTTGGCTTAAGTCTCCCTTTGTGGTTAATTATCTATTAATTATCCATTAATTTTCATAAAAGAAGACAGTTCATGCTAATCCACTTGCCTACATTAACATAAAATCTTCTCTTGCACTGTCTTATAGTTCAATTTTCAATGGTATTGCTTGTCTTCATCTTGTGAGTAATAGAAATACATATGAATGTTAATAGAAATATTTTTCTAAAAGGCACTGTTTTCTGGAAACATTTTATTTCAGTTTAATTTTCAGAGTGTCTTCTTGAACCTGAGTCATAATGAATTGTCAGAGTAATTTTAATAGTTTTTCCTTTCTTGTAATCATTCACATTTTTGTTATAATATGAATTACATGTCAGCTTTTCTATTAATATCTCACAAATGTACATAATTTATAGGCTATTCTCCTGTACTTCAATATACGGAACACGCCTGTTAAGTCATGTTATTATTGTCCTCTTAAGTGCAAAATACATCTGTGGAAAAAGTAGGCACCTTTTTGCCTCACACTTTGCTGTGATTTACAACCTACTTCTCTTTTGTAACAACTGAAAAGTTTATTTGATTGCAAGGAGTTTACAGCTGAATTTTAAGAAGTGTTTCTAACGTGTATTTTGTAGTTAACACAAAAGTGGTAATACTAATTGGGTAAGGTTCAACTTCACAGCAAAAAAATCTTAGCTCTTCACAATTTAAAAGAAACATCACATGAATAATTAAAAATTATGACAGAATCATAAAATGGTTTGGGTTGGAAGGGACCTCAAAGATCATCTAGTTCCAACCCCCCTGCCATGGGCAGGGACACCCTCCACTAGACCAGGTTGCCCAAAGCCCCATCCAACCTGGCCTTGAACACTTCCAGGGAGGGGGCATCCACAGCTTCTCTGGGCAACCTGTGCCAGTGCCTCACCACCCACACAGTAAAAAATTTCTTCCTTATATCTCATCTAAATCTACCCTCCTTCAGCTTAAGGCCATTACCCCTTGCCCTATCACTCCATGCCCTTGTAACCAGTCCCTCTCCAGCTTTCCTGTAGGCCCCTTCAGGTACGGGGAGGCTGCTATAAGGTCTCACAAGAGCAGAGGAGAGGGGGAGAATCACCTCCCTCGACCTGCTGGTCACACCTCTTTTGATGCAGCCGAGGACACGGTTGGCTTTCTGGGCTGCAAGCTCACATTGCCACCTCACATTGAGCTTTTCATCAATCAACACCCTCAAGTCCTTCTCCTTAGGGCTGCACTCCACCCATTTTCTGCCCAGCCTGTAGTTGTGCTTGGGATTGCCCTGACCCAGGTGCAGGACCTTGCACTTGGCCTTGTTGAACTTCATGCGGTTCGCATGGGCCCACCTCTCTAGCCTGTCAAGGTCCCTCTGGATGGCATCCCTTCCCTCCAGCGTGTCGACCACACCACACAGCTTGGTGTCATCGGCAAACTTGCTGAGGGTCCGCTCGATCCCACTGTCCATGTCACCAACAAAGATGTTAAACAGAAAGTTATAGGTGGCAGTGCTTTGGTTTTTAATATTTTAATTCATTTGGCTTATGTTTTCTTTGCATCTTCCCTTTTTCTGTGATTAAATCTTAAAAATAATTCAGACTGAAGGAATTTGAGCAGTTTTGAACAATAGCAAAAGACTACTAGCAGATAAAACTTTATATTTAATTATGTTTTGTTCCATTCTGAGTCTAGGTAAAATGTGCATTACTATTAATCATTTCTGTTTGTGGGTGTCACAGCTATTTCATTTCTTCCACCATCTAATCACTGATACCTTTTATTGTATGACATCTAATTGCCAAGTTCATGAAAAAAGTTGGCTAATGGCTTTCCTGTTTTGCAATCCAAATCAAGAAAAAAAGACAAAAACAGTTGCGTCTTGGATCTTTTGTCCATATGACGTTTGGCAAACGAATTTATGACAAATTTATCTTCGGTAAAGCAAAGCAGTAAATAGAAATTTTTATTTTCACTAGTGTTCCTCTAGACATTTTACATTAAAATGTCTGAATCAAAACATCATTAGACAGGAAATTGTGTCTATTTCATTAAAAAATGTTGAAACTAATTCAATGTTTGCAGACTGAGGGTTTCATCAAAAGAAAGGCTTTGTTCATTTATCTTTTTTCAGTGGTAAACTATGACTTGTTTTCAAAAAAATTCTGCTTAGAAAGTGCTTTGCCTCTGCTTAGGACTGTACCTTTCTAAAACTATATCTCTGTTTCAGTTCTGTTTCCAACAGCTCTTCTTATCCTGAAGTGAAACCAATGTTAGCTATGTATGGGTCCTCCTTCATTTCATTTGAATAAACTGCATGTATAATCCTGGCTTTATTATAATCAGTGATCAAACTCAAGTAACTTAGAGTAAAAATGAGATTTTTTTTTAAACTAAGTTTGACATCTGGGCTTTATCCCATGGTGGAATGCGCTATTCCCACATTCCCACATTGAGCCCACATTTCCTTTCAAAGAAATTCTGCACACATTTTGGCAAGGAGCTGCTGTACGCTCCATGAGATTGTCTCATTTGCACTGTCAGAGCCCAGACCATTGTTTTTTAAGATGTTTCTGTTCTCTGCTCCTTGGGCTGATTCCTCGCTGATTCCTCTGGATGTATAACACTGCCAAAATCATCCAAGATTTTGGCATTATTGTTTTTCAGAAGTGTGATATGATTTGAAGTGTCAGTAGGGAAAACATCTCCATGTGTGTAAGGATAGGTTTAACTTATATGTGAATGAGGAGTTTTGTATATTGTTGCAGTAATTTCAGAGTCTGCTGTTGGCTTGTGCGGTGTTTTTTTTTAGCATATCACGAATTCAAAGCAGCTTTTGGTCATAAAATATATCTTGGATATTATCTGATTAGAAGTAAGCTAAAAAGTAGTGGAATTTAATTTTAACTGCAATGGCAATATCTGTATTGAATTATTTTAAAATATATTATTTTTCAAAACAGTATTGCATAGGATAATTTTGTATTTTAAATTCAGTTTCCAAATTGGCTATTGATTTGCCAGCCTAGTGCTGTCAGAAGCAGACTCATGCATATTCTCTTTGGCTTGCTCAGTTCAGAAAATATATGCATAAAGGTGAATTTTAAATCACAGTGTTTTGCTCTGTGTCTTTTGGAACAGACCAACCTATGTGAACAGTTTATTTCTCACCCATTTCCTTTTTGTACTTGATCCAGGAACTCATGTCTCAGCCCTGAATTGTATCTTAGTTCTGTGTTTGTGCCACCCACATTTGGCAATCTTTTGTTTGTCTGACATCTTCAGGAGGAGTCTAATTGCTTTATTGATTCTCTTTGTAGCAATCCCCTGGCTTTACCGATTGCCAAGCAAGACAGTTTGCTGGAGAAAGACACCATGTTTAAAGATGCAGCTAAAGGTTTATGTAAGCAACAGTCTCAAGACAGTGCATCTGAAAATGTCACGGTGAACACTTCAACCAAACTTGAACAGGTAACGGCATGCAGTTTCTTGAAATGTTTGTTAGTGCTTAGGTCTGGAAATTGTTATCTTAATGAAGCCGAAGACCATAGTAATTTTTTTCCCTTCACCACACAGCAGTATCATTTGCACTGTGGAGCCTTGTCTCCTTCCTCGCTCCCTGCAATCAGTCTGGCCCTGCAAAGAGTTCCCTCGCTGCAAATTGAACAGCTGCTTCCTACCAGCTTCTGGTGGTGGGTCAGGGGCTGTGGCAGTCGGAGGGCTCGGTGCTCCTCCGACTCTATTCATGGTTCACAACAGGGGAGGGACAACTGTTAGCACTGCCCAAAGCGTGCTCTTGTCTCTAACTTCGGTTTACAAAGGAAAGAAACGCAACCTGGGAGACCGCAAAAACAAAAAGAATGTCTAAGGAATATTAAGTTGCAAAATAAGTGACTGTAATTTAAAGATCGGATTTGCCAGATTTACAGCTGCAGTGTTAACTCCCTTTCTTGTGCTAATGCATTAGGAGACAGGCAGTGATTATTTGGATATCCTTTACAGTCTTCTCCACAGGATCACAATCTCATTCAGTGTACAGGGTGAATGCAAAAGGAGGCAATTATCTGTTGCATGTAAATCTAGCATGTCCTGACTTTGAATCTTTAGGACTTAAATGTTGTTGGGTTTGAGGTTAAGTTTTTT
The DNA here is from genome assembly GCF_011004875.1 of Balearica regulorum gibbericeps. Lineage (NCBI taxonomy): Eukaryota > Metazoa > Chordata > Aves > Gruiformes > Gruidae > Balearica > Balearica regulorum. Next base: position 154,710,775 of record NC_046184.1, on the reverse strand, counting down.
GGGGTTTTTTGGTACAAGGGATTTTATTTTTTTGTTACATGTATTTGGGAAACACATATTCCAGAAGTATATAGCCATTTAAGAAAAAAAACTACTTTAGATTCAGAGATGGAGGGGAGAATTTCCATTTAAAATAATTTACTCTGAAGAATAACAAAAGAGCAAGATACTGATTTCATCTGCATTTAAACACTGCCTAACTGCTTTGGCAGAATCATGCACACTCCACTGCTTTTTTTTTTTTTTTTTTTAATGCATTTCAGAGGAATGTATTAATCAAAAGAGATCAATCAGTGAGTTCCTGTGTCAATCATACATATCCATCTCTAAAAATGCTCAGCTTTGGAATCCCATAGAGCACTCATTTCTCTGTTCAGTCAGAAGGTACCACAAGATGTTTTGCACTTGGCTTACATCTTGTTTTCATGTCTCAGAATTTCTGTCCTTGTTGACTGTGCAGTGATGTGATGAAAACACAGTCAATCCAAAAGAGAAGCACTGCTGGTCAGAAAAGTAAATGCTTTCCACCCTATTAGGAGGAACCCTCCTGTAATTGTAGGAAATTTAGCTTAGGATCTTGCTGAGATTATCACTTGCTTCTAAATGTTCAACAGAAGTGTGAGCAAGAACATATATACTTCCTTCTGCTTGATTCTGTTTTGGTGCAGACCTAAGTAAAATTATTCAAGTTTTCATATCTCTAGGCTACGCTTTTGCTCTGTAGTTTGTGCAGTAAAGCATATGCGGAAACTGATTGGAAGAAGAGCATCTAATCTCCTAGGTGACAAAGAGCAACCAGAAGTTTTCATGTTGATATTTTTCTCCTCCACTATGATCTACAGTCACTTCAGAGTCCCAGGGCAGATGTCCAAAACTTTACTCTTTCTACTGTTTCACCATACTTCAGTGCAACTTTCCACAGCAGTTACAATTCAAAGACAAGACAGCATAACTAAAGGTGAATCCCTTTGAGCTCCATTAGCTGAGAAACTTCTGCAGAAAACTCTCCGTGAAATTCTACATGATCTAGAAGGAATATGTATCTTGTAGTCTTTTAGAAGCAGTAGAAACTACAAACCTTGCCCAATATCTGCAGTTGTTGAATAAGGAGTGATGCTCCTTTGGAAATGAGTAAGTAGTAACAGTCCTATCTGGGAAGTCAGCACTAACGTGGGATAGGTTAGAAACTGTGCTATTTCAGCAGTTGGGTTTTTAAATGACTGGTTGCATTAAAAAAAATAAAAATCATAGATTAACAGAACTTTTCAGTTCGTAAGGGCTTAATAAGTTTTGGCTCTTATTGACAAAAGAGTGTTCAGGAAATAGTTTAATTTTAGTAAACTAAAGAATTCCCATGTTTTATCAAATGAAAATATGAGTTCTTTTCTCTTTTGAAGTGACATAGTTGTGATCCTGGAAACTGGCCTTTCCGTCATAGATATTTATTGTTTCAGCACATTCTTGCTGATGTTTTTTGGCAGTCTCAGATTTTTACAGAACAGTGAGCTGCAGTAACTTAAACATATTGCTTACTATGAGCAGTGCTTTGTTTCTTCTGTTCTCTTCTCTTGTGGAATAAGGAACTACCTATCACAAGCTGGCCTCTGGCCCCAGGAATCAAGAGGCAGCAAAAACTGCCATAGTTGAAGAAAAGCAATCAAGACCAAAATTTCATTGTACTTTGAATATTCTTGTTAATGTAGTTTTTGTTATCCTGTGAAGACAGGGATTGTATTCTATGCTACTTGTCATGCATTATGAACTGTAGGTATATGTATATCACATCCATATTTGTATATATAATATGTAGATCTTAGGTTTCAGAGATGATATTTCCAAGTAACACATCATCATCATTATCATTATTATTATTACTATTATTATTATTATTATTGCACAATTTGGGAAGTAAAATTTTTAAATTTTTATTTAGTGCTGATACCAAAGGAAAGCTTTGAAGAACCCCTTCCCCCTATCTCTGCCTCTTGGGTATACTTATTCTAATGAGTTTCACTGTCTTTTATTCTTACTAGTTGCGTTCCAAAATCCATTCAACATAATCATGTACTGTTTAATTTTTCAATAGGATATGTGGAGTCATTACTTATATGTTCATATATTATTGAAATAGATCAGCATGATATTTCCCATGCTTTGTGTCAGAAATTTCATACATTCTAAGGCAATATGGCATAGATAATAGGGCTTTATTAGGGGATCAGAGAGAAAAATTTCATCTTATTACATCTAAAACATGCATTTTTAATAGAGAAAGCTCGTAACTTTTTTTGATTTTGAGAAAACTAACAGCTAACAGCTCAAATTTATATGTAGCCTTAGGTTTTTTTAATTGCAAAAATAATGAAAAAGAGCCTTAACAAAACAATATTTCTCATGAAGTAAGATTTTTATTACATGAAGCATGGGAGATGGGGATGAAATTGCTACACTGATAAAGCATTTTTGGTCTTTCTTGGCTTGTGTTAGCTTTTGCTTTTTCTCCAGATAAAACATGTTCTTTGATCATCTGTAATGTCAAGGTCTGTGCTGCCAAACAAAGAAAGCAGTATGAATAATTTCCAGAATTTTATCATAGCTGGCAATTTCTCTTTCTCTCAGCTGGGAAGGATAATTTTCTGATAGCAGATTGAAATTACTGGCCTGGAACTGAATTATGTGCTTCATGCTACAAATAAATATAGATTAAATCTTTTCTTTTTCTTAATTGGGTCTTTTTTAAAAAAATATTTTGACTTTGGCTTGTAATTCTTGTTTACATATTGTTGGCCATATGAACTGTGTGATAGAGTATCCCCTGATGCCCCTTTGATTCTTCATTTACCACAAGGGACAGCTATGTATATCGTAATATTACACATAAGAGTTAGAATGCATACTTATTTCAGTGATATAAGTATTTAAAAAAATAAAAATCATTAGAGATTATTATCTGAGCAGATTGTGAATGCTGTTAATTACATGTAATTTAAATGAGTAAATAGGAATCTTCATTGTTAGCATTACAAAAATCTTAAAAACTAATAACTTCCAGAGGCATAGTTATACTGGAACTTATGCTGTATTTATGGCTATTTTTCTTTTATGTCTCGTAAAATATGCATCATGCAATCAGTAGGATAGCCAGATGCATGCATCGAGGTGAAAAAATAGAGAAAACCCATCTGTATGCTCAGAAAAGTAGTTAAGAAAAGAATTGAAAGGACCCCACAAATAAGTTATTAATAATGTAAATACTGTTTACTACCAGGTCAAATCAGTTGTGACTTTAATGCATTTAGGATTTCTAATTTCTGTGTGATTTATTTGCTCACGGAGCTGTGAATTTTGATGCAAAGAGTGTTAGAAAATGCTGAATCACCAAATCCTAAACTTCATAGAAAAAAAAAGTTGATGGAAAAAAATTTCAATACTCGTACTTGGAGTTTAAGTGAGCACTTCATGTTTCTAACCATCTATCTATAGAGTCAGCATCATTAGCTATACCTAGATTATGAAATAAACCAAGCCAGGGCCTGTTCCCTGGCCTAAGGATATGTGGGATGGGTCAGTGCACATCCATAAGACAAAACTCTTTTCTCCTTCAAAAGACGGGGCCATGCCCAAACTGCCCATGGGAAATGACCATTGACATGTGACCTGAATGATACCCAGGTATTATCTGCACAAGTCCTTGCTGGCATGTGCCAAGAACATGCAAGGAAATGTGCTAACGCTTCCGAAAATATGGAGAACCACAGGGCAGTGCTTGACTGCAAACTCTCCGGCCTAGCGTAGGTTTAATCTTTATGGAGATAGATTAAGAGAAGCTCATTCTCTGGCACAGGTGTTCTGAGTGTAGATAGGACACAAGGGAGTATAGTGAAGACCTCTGCTTGCTTCGTTCCTGCAAGCCAGGTGAGCACACTAATAAGGGAAAGAGGCCACAGGCTTCTGTCTTTCATCTGCTTTCCCTCTACAAGAAACTTATTAAGTTCTTGGAATTCTTTTGTTCATTTTGTTCTATTGCAATGTGCATCATCAAAAACAAATGTCAAAAAGTAATTTACTTTTTTCTTGCCAAATGGAATTCTTGTGTTCTAGCCAGCCTTACATGCAATGGCCATGATTAAAAAACAAAAAGAGCAAGAAATGCCATCTTCTGTGTGACAGAAAAATCTGCGTTCACTTTAATGGGGTGAGGAATAAACGTCTAGAGTAGACAGGCAGCAAGACACAGACAGATATAGCAGACAATCTGTGTATGTTTGTCATGTTAGAAACTCACATTCTGCTTTTTGAGCCTGAAAATAGAAATATTTTAGGAAGAAAGTGTTTTAAATAGACAGGAAAAAGGAGAATGGTCACAGTAATGTTTTGATAGACTCCACCATTTTAGAGTGGAAAATGTTTTCTCCTGAACACAATGAATTGGTGAGATGAGGACTGTGGGAAGGTACATCGTGACATGCACATGTAAGAAACAATCATTACATTGGCTAAATCTAGTAAATAATCTCTTTGAGATACATAGTCTTTTGCATTTGTACATTTATGGGGTTTTGGGTTTAAGGGAATGAGAGGTGTTTTTTCATAGTTTTTATGGGGAAAGAAGGAAACAGCATCATTACAGTGTGATTGCGCACTACTGCCTTCTTGTCCTTGTACACCTATGCAGCTAGTACATCAAGAGCTACTGTTGTAAGGTACGTTTTCCTTTTTTTTATGGGTTGCTACTTTATCTGTCTAGTTCAACATCTGTTGCAGATGGAATGCAGTTTAGATGGCTGTCTTTCCTGTTTTAGTGGGTGAGTGGAAAAACATAGAAAAATCTCTTGCTAATATTCATGCTTTTACATGCATGTGAGGTTTACATGTTCTCTTTTAGTTGTCACCGTTTATTGCCTGTTGGTAGAGCTGATAAAAAAAGGAGACAGCTCTCTGTGATGAGTTTGCCTGTTTCCCTTAAGCTTTATTTTCTACTGAACGTCTTTATCTTTAGAGGAATGGTAAGGAAATTATTAAAGACTAAAGAAGAGGTCCCCAAATTTTTCCACTGTGTCAGTCCCAAAATGGAAGTTTTTTGAAGTCCCCAATATTATTGTGAAAATATTGTGAAATTATTGTGAGCTATTACAAGAAGCAAAAACCGCAGTAACAGCTAGAGTGCTTGAAGTAGAGAAAAGAGTAGAAGTGTGCCCTCCATAGATAAAGTGTACTGCGGGGCTCTGGGACTCAACAGAAGCTGGGACCTTGCAAGCCCTGCTTACATATACCCTTCATCTATGAGGACCTATGGCTTCATACATGCTATGTAATACTTAGAACAATTTTGCTCTGTTTTGCAGCTTCTGTAGTGATTAAGCTTGTGACAAAAGTAGGTTGAGCTGGGCAAGTGACTGAAAACCAAGTATAGTACTTGACAGTTTGGACTGTAAGCAGCTGTGTAATATTAGGATAACTAAGGACATAACAAAGCTTGGAAGCTAAGAAAAACTGTTCATAGTGGCATGGTGTGAGTTACACATGTAATAAGTACAGATAAAAAGAGGTGTCTCGGGGTTTTTCGTGCTGATGTGAGAGCAGGTTTTTTTTTGACAAACAACTTGAACCCATGAGAATATTTAGTGTAAAATGAAATGTGAAGTTTTTATTCTACAATTTGTATTTGTATTTCTCTATCTATACACTAGAGAAGGTTTCAAGTTTTTTTAACTTCATTTGTACCATACCAGCATATTAGTATGAGTAAAGCTGGTGAAACTTAAACAGAAAAAAACAACAAGATTTTGTTTTATGTCATAAGGGCTAGTGGTTCTGTGGTTGTGATGTTTGGTGCGCATCGTTTGTTTATTCTTGGACTATAGGAGAATAAGCAATATCATCTGTTTTTATGACTGTTCATTGAATATTTTGATACTGGTATTCAATACTCCTATTTTTAGAAGAAAAATATTGATAGGGCCAAAGACCTATGATTTAGAGAAGATGTGAAACATCTAATTCACCCTGCTTGATTGCAAGTACAAACTTCCCAGTTTTTGCTCATGATCACCTGCAAAATTGCATGTGAATGAGTGTTTGTATGTATGAGATGAAGAGACATTGTTATTCTTACTTCGTTAAGATGAACGTTGTCATCAATTTCACACAGTGCAGCTCTGACAAGTGTAGGAAGAGAGCCCAGAGCGTTGCGATTTCTGAGCTAGACCTTGAACCTACAGAAACAACGGACGTTCAGTAGTTTGGGATCAGAACACCAGTATCCATAGTCTTTGGGGTCTTCTCCTTGCCAGAAGCACACTCCGTGTTCCCTCGGAATTCCCCCAGTCTGCTTGCTGCTTCTGTCACTGACTTTCTGCCACGTGCCACTGCCAGAGGGTGAGGGTGCTGAGCTGGTCCCCAAGACAGGCCAGCGTCTGCTTTTTGCCTGAGCCTTCATCTTAAGCAGAACAATAGAACGAAGAAGTTTCTTCATTGTCCATCCTCAAAACAGACACCAAGAGAGTATTTTACTAAATTCTGATCAAACAATTCAAATAATTCTACCATCTTTCACATGAGAATTTTCTGTTTCTAGGCGTTCTGCTGAGATGCAAAGATGTTTTTCTTTGAGCTGACATAAAAAGGGAATCAACCTACATTTTAATTGTAGATCATACTTTATAAGCACACTACTTAGCGTATCAATGTTTATTTTGTCTTTAATAAAATTTCTCTTATCAGTGACTCTTTTTTCTTCTCCTATTCTGTCTCCTATTCTGTCTTTTGGATTTTGTTTTATTTTCCTTACCAAACTTTACCTTACAGAGCTTATATTATCCCTCCTAGTTCTCAAAATTGTTAAGCCCATTTCATTCACCAGTTTTGGCTGCTTCTGAATTTCTGGTCTCCTTGACAACGTGATTTTCACTTTGTATTATCTTCCTTGTATTCTGCAGGAAAAATTCTAATAGAATTTTAAATCCTGTATGATGAAGAGTAGTATGAGAGCTTTGTTAAATACTGTGCAATAAATAGTTTACAAGTGCTCTAACTTTCATAGTCTTAATTTCGTCTGCCATAAACATCTAATGAAGAGAGCAGGAGAATTGCATTTCAGCTGGGAATTTTTATGGGTTCAGGGGTAACAAATGGCATTCCAGCAGGGGTCTGAGTTCTTAAGAGCCCATCAGACTCATGCAGTTATACACCTTAACATTGATAATGTTTTTGTTGTTCTTTTCTCACTTAAGATTAATGATGTGTAATTATTTGGAAGGAGTGGCAACTTTCTAGTTTCCTAATACTTCTTTTCCCATAAATGCTACTGATTTAGATTTATACTTCAGCTTAGAGCATTACGATACAGAATGATTGGTTGTGAAGTTACTTGATTTCTCTAATTTGTGTTTTCTAGATCAAGCTAATGCCTCCAGCTCCAAATGACGACCTGGCTTCTCTGAGTGAGCTCACAGACAGCAGCCTGCTTTATGAGATTCAGAAGCGTTTCAATAATAATCAGATATATGTGAGTTGCTCTTCACCTATCAACAGTAAGCTTTTGAAAAAGAGCAAATGAGAGAATAGGAAAAATAGGATTACTACCATAAGCACTGGACAGTAACCTGCCCCAGACTCATGACTAATATTTAAATGGATCAGGACATATGTGTGTGTAAGCCCTGCAATTTCTCAAGTTTATATATGAAAAGCAGAAATAAAAAATGGAATACCACTTCAGATAGTTTTGGATAAAATTTATGTGTGTTTATTTCACAGAGCAAGTAAAATTGGTAAAAATTGATGGGTGCATGTAATCTTCCCTCTCAAACAACCAAAAGATCCTTCCATCTTTAACATTATGTTAACTTAATTTTTATAGACCACCTTATTACTGGACATTTAAAAGAAATTTAGATTTAAAAAGCTTCGAATTCAGCATGGGCTATTTAATTACTCATTATCTTTTCCTATATTACAGAAATCATGATATTATAATGTTAATCATCTAGATACAAAATGAAATAATTATAGCAAGGTTTTTGTAAAGCAAGTTTTCCTGGTTTTGCCATATTAAACTCAGGAGGCATCCAGTTAGGCGTAGATTACTTCTGGAGAAATAACATCACTTGAAAATTTTGGTAGTTTTCAGACTTAGAAGGAAAAGTCCTTGGACTCCAATTCCAAACCAAATCCTCCTTAGCACTGAACACTTCTGTTTCATATTTCATGAAGCTTAATAAAGTTCCATTATTGCAGGGAAACCCAACAGTGTAGTCAGGGTGGGCAACAGAGAGGAAATGAATTACTGCATTTCAGGAGAAAAATAGTACATTCAGTATGAAAGGCAATATTTTCTGCCTCCTCAAATCAAAATACTTCATTTTGAAAAAAGGCAGCATGACTGGGACTGTTCACATGATGGTTCGTTGTCTGACCTCTTCAGAGACAGAGGTCTGGCATTTTCGCATTCCAAGAGTGTAATACAGCAGCAGCTACTTATATGGAGTGAGAAGTATAGCAGCAAGGGTGACCTACAATCTTACACTCAAATATATCTTTCACATATGAGTATTTAAATATAAATTAATAAAATCTTGACACCTTTGCAGTCAGCGGATGGTTTGCTATTTTAAATATAGCCAGGATTTTTTTCGATATGCATGTACATATGTTCATATACACATACACATGCATAAAAACATATATGTATCAGTTGCTCTGTCTTATCCCACAAGAAACATATTTTAATGTATCAATATAGCATTTCTAAATTATGTCATCTATCCCATAAAAAATTGCTTGAGGAACTTGTTTATATGATAGGCATGTCACATTTTTGTAGTTTAACAAATGGTAAATTGCAAATTAACTTGCAAATAATCTACCAATAATATATGCAGTACAAGTCTTCTCTGCATAATTTTCCATTATGAAGAACTCATTTTTGTTACAAAAAGAATAATTAGTACTGTCTGAATTGTAAATTTAGATCTCACTTTAAAGTTATGAAGTTAAAAGCTCTGAATTCATGTATTATGTTTAATATGTTGATAGCTAGATTTAAGAGGCTTTGCCAAAAGTCCTTTCTGGAAGAAAAACATTAGCCTCCTTAAAGATTTAATTTATTACTTAATAAAGAAATTATATCTTCTTTTTTCAGACCTACATTGGTGATATACTCTTGCTTGTTAACCCATTTAAAGAACTTCCTATTTATTCTACCATGGTAAGCATTCTCTCTTTAAAATGTTACAGTGTGGATCTTTTTCAGTGGATTCATACAGTTCATTTGGCAGGCCAAACCCCTAAAATTAATTAACATCTATGGCCTTTTTTATGTTGGGAGCATCTTAGTTTTAATATTTTAGCAATTTTTTTTTAATTTCTTCCAAGATACCACTATTTTTGCTGTGTCTTATTTGTAAAACAGTCATCTTGCTAACGTTTTGTATGAACAGTAGCACTTGAGATTGTTGAAAAATAGTTCCTGATGACCATGACCTTGGTGGTTTCTGCCACTGCCAAACTTGCAAAAATAAATGCATACTTCATGCAGTGGTTGGTTGAGTTCACACGTCCATTGCCCAAAACACAATTATGGAGATAACAACCTTGAATTGTGCGGAAAGGCTCAAACCTGGTGCTCCACACCGGGCCACTCAGTCCAGACATGGTCCATACAAGCAATGAGTGCGACGTGCTCAGCATGAGCTTAGCGCTACGCTGGGGCAGTCGTACGGAGGTGGCTTGTGTTGGGCACAGGCAGCACGTGGGCAAAGGGAACTTGGGTCCTTGTGTGCGGTGTCAAACGCACAAGGCCACTTAGGAAGTGCTTCAGATGTTTCTCTCTTGAATAGCAGTACCCTTATCTTTCTAATCTTTCACTATTTATTTGCAAGGAGCTTATCATTTCAGTACCTAGACATTAATAGTAACTTCAGGGGACTTGGTAGATCAGTGAGAGTAACATAAATTCAAATGATTTAATCTCTGCTTAATCCTCACTCAGCCATTTTAGAGACAGTATAACTGTTGATTTCTTCCCCCTCTCCGTTATTTTCTTGTCATTGCACTGAGATCACGTTACTGCTCCAAGATCAGGCTCCTGTTGTGTTAGGGAGTGTTCAAATATGTTTATTTAGCCTATAAGAATTATAAAGGGTTCAAAATTTGGTAAGCAAACTCGTCTGTGGCTGTTTGCTATTGCTATGTCTTGTGGCTTTGTGTGTATCAATAGTAAATTTGAGAGAAAGAAATGCTGTGACATTCAATGGCAGCAGATTCCAAGTTGGGATTCTAAATTTAGTTTCTAGAAATGGAAATCATCCATCATCCCCAAGGTTTTAGATGATGATATTTTTTTCTGTCACTGTGTATTTTACATTAGATACATGATTTTGTGCACCAAGAGAGAACTGTAAAGAAAAAGAATTTAGATGGTAGGCTTACATATTAAAATGTTTCCTGAACATTTGCTGCATCTTCTCTTGACCTCTCTGTGATAGATGTATTTCAGCAAGTTTAGCATGAGAGACTTTTTGTCCTGTAATTGTTTGGGTCACCTTGGATGATCATTGCTTTTACTCAATCATTGTTACATACATGGTATTGTGCATTAGGCAGGTATTTCCCAGATGATCAAAAAAAACATGGTTGTAAAATAGCTTTGTTTTCTCTGGTTTTGAAATGCTCGAATATACTGCAGCAGCTTAGCTGGTATTATAATGAAGTCTGTAAGTGTTAGGTGGTCTGTATATTAGTGTAATAAAAATTGATGATGTCAGTTCCTCAGCAGATGCTGACATGCTATATGGTGTGGCTCATTAATGTTAGCATTTTTGTTTCAGGTATGCAGTTTGTTAGCTGTCAAAAAAAGAACACAAAGATATATAGGGCATGATACTATTTTTAAATCCAGGATGAAGCAATGAAAAGATAATCATGTACGTTTTTCAAGAAGAGCAACACTTTAGGCTTTCTTCTTTCTTTTAATCACTTTTCATAACTTCTTAGTAATCTTTATTTTGTTATCCTACACTGACCTCCCACATTTAGTTCCAATAGAATTCTACTAAAATAAATCCTTTTATAAGTAATTATTCACTCTGAAATGACATAAAGAATCATACCTTGATGAACATCAATATGCATTACTTCATATGCACTTCAATGCAACTGCTATTAATGCATTTTCACATGGAAATACACTGTACTACTACACTATACACTATAGTAGCACTATACTACTAGGAACATGCAGATGCTGCTTTGGAGATATGGTAGTAAATGTGGAAGCAGTTTGTCTGACCGTCATCCTGCTTTGTTATATTTGTGCAGAATTTATTTGTGTCGGATTAGGGCAAATATAGATATTCTTGAAGTCCATGTGTTAGAAAAGTAAACTTGCAAAGCACTTGCAACTTTATGCAACAAGAGTAAATGTGTGAAGGTTTTTCATTCTGCTTTGTGACATGCTGAAATGAATTCTTGAGAATCCGTGTGGATTTAATCTTGTTTAGTCTGGTAGCTTGAATGGCCTGAATGAGAATAGGGACATTTTGTGAGGATTCATTCAGCTACAGTGTAGTAGATGCTTCAAGATTCAATAGTTTAATATCTAAGTAAGAAAGGAAGGGGTGATAAGCACCTGATTACTTTGGAGAGAGGCACAAATACAAAATGGCAGTGTGGTGGAAAGTCTGTTAGAGAGAATAGTTGGAGAAAACAGGACATGATGGAAAGGAAGGGATTTGGTTGTTTAAGTGATAGAATCCAGTATCATTCTAGATGCTTCATAGTGTTCCAGTTGTTCCCCAGCTGCCATTGGTTTCTGTAGAGCCTGTGTTAATTTTCTAAACCCAGGAGAAAGTCTGAGAAAAACTATATAAAAAGGTAGGTAAAATTATTTATTTAAGGATATTTGCGAAATGGTATGGTGTTTCTGTTCACAATCTTATCTAAATCACATTCTGTATTTTCTTTATTATATTGATTTATTCTGAAACAACAGAATTGTAGATGTTAGCAGACTATCTAATTTTTTCTGAAATCTGCTTGATAATAGCTGAAAGAACATCAAGATATCCTCAGGGGGGAAAAAAAAAAAAAGAAAAAGAAAAAGAAAGAGGTTTCAGTAGCAGATAATTGGTTCTACTCATACTTTAAGGATAGTGCATGTTGCCAGCTATGTATATCACAGAATTTATTCTGTATTACAGAGAGATATTTTGTGGGAGACTACTCCGTCATGCAATAAATGAATTAGCTTACAACTTCAGGTCCTTGATTTCAATTTTAAGTTTTTATAGGGATATATATTTCATTTTGTAAAATTTTTAAGTCAAGACACTGAAGAACTATGCAGTTGAGGTATAAAAAAGTAACTTACTAGGTTTTGTCTTATTTAATGCACAAACCAGTATTGTTGAATCCTCTATTTATGTTGAATTTTGTATCTTAATTAGATCTTCTATGCTTACAGCTCTGTTTTCTTTAGTTACACTCTTCATAGATACTGTAATAGTACCACATATATACATACAGGGGCTCCATTCATAATGCTTAGAGAGCTTTACTAAAGACCCAGAATTAAGGGGGGGGGGGGGGGGGGGGGGATGAAACATAAGTCGTTTGAAATGTATTGATCATGTTAATTTTCTACAATTTTTCAGGTGACCCAGCTTTATTTAAGTAACTCTGGAAAATTGTGTTCCTCACTTCCCCCACATATATTTTCCTGTGCTGAAAGAGCTTACCACATGCTATTCCAGGAGCAGCGTCCCCAGTGCTTTATCCTCAGGTGAAAATTTATCTTCCTATTAACTAATTTGTAACTCCTGCCTTTCAGCTGTTTCCCCCAGGACTCAGCAGTTGAGATTTCCATTTTATTTTTTCCTCCAACTGATTTCTTTCTATGTACTGATCTCTGTATCATACGTTAGAGCAAAGTAGAACTGAAAAAGGTTTAATTACATCTCAAGTTCATAAATTCTCTTGGGGAATTGCCACTCCATCTAGCTGCATCTAATTAGGAACAGAGAGCTAATGGTAAAGAATTCAAAACTGCTGTGTGTGTTTGCTAATATTACATGGATCAGATTAGAAATAGAATCTAATGACAATAAAATGGGAAAGCTTTGACTAAATTATAAATCTGTGAGTAGGGGCACCTGTATTGGGGCTTCCACTCTGCCGCACATGTTTGTGTGGCCGTGAGCTCGTTATTTAGCTCTACAACTTCAAAACGGATTTAACCAGTTCCTTTATTCACAGTGTTGTTGGACTAATAAATACATTCAAGATTGTGAATAAATGTATTAGAAATCTCCTGTGAAACAGTATTTCATCCAAATATGCTGTTTTTATAATGGTGAAACTTTGAATTCACTTGGAACTCTTCATCCCCAAATCTGTTAATACCTTTTCTTCCTTCACCCTAGCTGAAAGCAATGAGCAATGTAACCCTTTTATAACCAAATCAGAATGGAATAGTTACTTATCCAGTGAGCAGTGACATTTAAGCAGAGGTACAAGCAATATTAGGAAATCATTACTATATGTTCATATTATCTTCTCATAAATATTAACTCTTGATTAGGTATAATAATTTTGATCAAAATAAGAAATATCCTGAGGCACTGTCTTCAGCATTTCCTTCAGAGTAGGAACTTGGGAAACTGCTAATTGATTAGTATCTTTGTGAAGTTGCCTATAGGTGTAGACAGAGAAGAAGCAGAAAATAATATTTATTCACACTTCAAGAAAACTGCTAACTGCCAAGTTAAGTATTGTGTAGTAGTACACAAAGAATATAATACTTAATAATAAATGGCTTTGATATCAGGGAATAGTTGCTACTGATCATTTTACATCAGGATATCAAGGCATGTGTTAAGCCCCACTGTCTCGATCCCTGCCCAGCCCACTGTAGCTTATCATAAATCAGTGGTCTGACAGAGAATGTGACAAGATGACGCTCTATTGAAGGCATCAGCACTCGGCAAGACATTTGCATATCACATCAAGGCAACCCATAGATATGCTATCCTAAAGTATCCTTTATGTGGATAATTAATTAGATCTAAAGGTCACTTGTGAAAATGGAAGCTGGAGGGAAAACATCTGGTAATTTGGAAGAGGAGATAAGTATAGCTGCAACTTAATAGAAACAGCTAGAAACAGTTCTTTGTAAATACCTTTCTTCTGCTAGCACCACATGAGAAAACAGAAGGGAATTGAGACCTTTTAGAAGTTCATAAAGAAGTGTTAAAAATGGGATATTCTTGTTATTTTAATCCATTGGTAGAATCTAAATAATTGATGTCTGTTAAGTAAAGGTGATCTAGGAAATTTCCATTGGTTTTCTGACAATAATAATAGTGTGAAAAATATCCTTGATGTAACTCAAGTTATTTGTCTACCCCCTTGCTGTCACCTGATCATGTGTGTGTGCATGAACTTGTGTGTGTGGTCAAAATGGATTTCCACTTTCTTGCTATTTCAGCTGTAAAATACATCAGCTATCAGCAAGAGACAGTTCTTCCACCACTGTGATGGATGATTCATTGCTTGCATCTATGCTAATAAACAGCATGGAGGAGGGCTTACTTTCTGGCATGTATTATAGCATCCAGTCAGTTTTTCTTTGATTTTTCACTTGAATAGGGGTTTGTAGAGAAGTTTTCAAGATCTCAGTTTCATTTCCTGTCAGAACCAAATAACTGTAATTCTGCAATTCTGAAATACTCCAAGCTTTTGTGTTTTACTTTGTTTTCTCCAACCTCTCTTATCAAGCATACTCTTCATTCCTGAGTAAGAAATTCTGTACGTTTGGTCTATGGTCTGTAATTTTAAAATACCTCCAGTTAGCACTGAGTTGCAAATACAATTTCGTGCATGCACGTATAGTGCGATGAGTGCGTCTCGTAACTAATTTTAATATTAAAAGAGTACACTTCCCTCTAATGTTGAACCACAGGCTGAATGAAGATGGGGGAGCTCAGAGAAGCTCTCTGTAGCTAGAAAGGCCATTTCATGTAAGCGCTCAGCAGGAAGGAGACAGAGGATGATCAAGTGAAAAGGACTCATAGATCCATGAGAACGTTACACTGGAATAAGCTGGCTAGGAGTGCTGCTGCCCTTCTACCTTTGGCTGCTTGTTTCCTCATTTCCACACCATCCTTTGCGTCAACACAAACACGCAGGTAGTGCCATGGGGAGCTGGGCTGGAGAAATACTCTCAGGTCAAAATTACACCTGGGAGGGTGGTGGTAATGTTGAGGAACCTGAATCTGTTCCAAAGCCAAATTCCCCTAGAAGTGGCATGGATTGAGAGAGCAGGACTGGAAGGGCCCACTGGTTTTGGTAGTGGTTTTGGACTGAATGGTTCCTAGACTCCTTGTACCATGTTTGCTGCTGTCGTAATACTGGAATGGTTGCCCTGAGATGCTGTCCAAGTGAGAGCTCTTACTATGAGGAGTATTGATATGCCACATAGGAAAATAACCAAATCAGAGAAGTGCTAGTTTAGTTTGGTTTTGTTAGTAGTATGCACTAACCTAAAGATGAAATTCCCTTGATATCTGCAAGATACGCCATTTTGGCATGTGAGCACTCTTGGAATTGCACACAGAGTACGCTTTTGCCTTCTAGTTGTTGTCATTAGCAAGTGAAATATGATGCAATTATAGAATAAAACTCTTAAATCTATATTTATTTTTAGGTCTACTTTACTTTTACTTACAGCAATACTTTATAGTATAAATAATTTGTTAGCGTAATTTATAAACATAATTATGCTTTAGTTTTATTGTAAAGATTTTACCATGAGAAGAGGCTACTGTTTTGATGAGAATGTTGTGACAAGATGTGGAGCAGTGAGATTTGGTACCGTGCCAGTATTTTATTTTTCATGTGCAATTCTCAAAATATATCTACTTAGCTATTAACTGTCAGAGAAGAAAAAAGTGATGGCAGTATGTATAACTCTCATCTGAATTTTTCCTGAAAAAAATGAGTTTGTTATTTTAAAACACAGTAATTTCTTTATAGAATTCTTTTGTTTTCAGTACTTCAAGATACTCACAATCTTTCCAAAATGACTGGGAAGAGCATCAGGAAATGTGCCCTTATTCATGTTAATCCTATCATCTTCATCAAGCTTTGTAGCTTGTTTATTTTGTGGAGATAAAGTTTATTTTCTATTAGCAATGTTTTTTCAGTTCATTTTTTTTCTGCCAAAGAGTAATTACAAAAAGATACTTCCCATGAGTTTAGTGGCCATTACTAATGATTCATGAATTACTCTTTTATTGGACACATACTGTTACTAATGAATTCTGCATGCAGCGTAACCCTTAATGATACTGTTTTTCTTAGTCTAGTAATTTTTGCTTCCCACATTTTCCCAAGAGATGATAATGAAAAGACTTGAAGGCACCTGAAGTTGTCTGAGTTGGAACTTGGCTGCCAAAGTCCAAAGCTACGGTCTTGAAACCCTTGCTAAACTACCAGACCCTCCTTTCTGACCTTGAAGTGCTACTTCAATTTTCAGCCCATTTGTGTGTTCAGGAGAGGTTCATAGTTTCTGGCAGGACAGTCTTACAGCACTATTTATTTCATGCTTAAAGCTGACTGGGATCCAGGAATTTTACATTTCTGTACCAAAGTCCTTTACAACCAGCTTTCTCAAAGCATAGCTAATTCATATCACTGAGATCAGAATCTTTATAAATTAGACATTTATCCATGAGCAGTTGTTCTTATTGTACATGACGTTGCTCACAGTTATTGTCCTGTTCTCTCTCTCTCATATAACTTCCATCTGAGTTTTGTTTATTTGTTTTTACTGGTTTTCCTTCTTTAGCTGCTTGTCTCTGGTGATATATTTAGAATAGAAGCCCTTCAGGGCCGGGCCACTGCAATATTGTATCCTTAGCCAGATGTGGTTGGAGTCTCCTGACTCCACGCAAATGATTGTGATAATGTTAGCAATTAAGTATATGGAAGCAGAGACTCCACCCTTTTCTCTAGGAATAAACAACAGAGATTTGGCAGTGAGTGCTTCTGTGATCACAGGAAAAGGGTTTGTAGCTGCAGATCTACTGTGGCTTCCCCCTGAGCACACAGATCAAGCTAATAAAAAGTCAGCACTTCTGTCGTAAGTATGGCTGATCTCAGAGAGCTAAACTACCTACTGTTTGCAGAAACAGCAGGTGTCAGTTGAGGAAAAACTCTCCCTTCTAGTATCATCACCTAATATCTACCTTTTCTGGTTTTTGTGCCTAAAGACACCGTAGGTATGGAAGTTTTCCCATCTTTCTGTAGCATACAGAACTTGATGTGTATCAGATCATCTTAAGACTGCTTAGTAGAAGGCAAGCTTTAAGACCCAAGAGCAAGTCAAAGAAAAGTTTCCAACAAGTGGTTAAAATATAAGAAAAAAAGTCAAAATGAAAATCAACAAAATGATCTCTCCAATGTGAAATGTTCTTCCCCAGCAAGATTCTGTTGTAAGGTGGTGTTCACACGGGAAACAGATTTAGCAAATCTTGACTTTTCTTGTGGGGGCTGTTTTGGAGAGTTGCCAAAAAAACTAAAGACACCAATTCACAAACAGCAAATATCCATCTCCAAGGTATTTCCTTACAGATCTGGAAGAATACTTCTGTCCCAGTATATATCCTGAATTTAACTTGGGACCAGACCAGTCCTTTGCAGAGAAAATGAAGTGTTAAAAGTATCTTTTTCAAGTTTATTCTTTAGTCTAAGTAAATCCATTGTTTTGCAACTTAAATTAGAAGGTATAGAGTGTTAAGGAATTTACTGCTCAGTTTAGTGGTAGAATTCCTCTGTCTCCTGTTACGTGATTCAGTGAAAATGGGAATCTAGCATTGCCAAAATTACTTCGCAGAACATGAGTGTGATTTTCTGTCTCTTGTTGGTTGGACCCCTCTGACACATCAGCTCTCTGCTTTGGCTGCTGCCTTTGCTTCATGCAGGTTGACTGGCTCCCCTAAGCAGCAAAGCAGGCAATGTAAAAAAAATAATCCTTTTTAGTCTTGTAAAATGAGTTACCCATTACATAAAATATTATAGATAAATATCAATGGCAAAATACTCCAATAACTGTACAACTGCAAGTAGATCATTCCCTTTGGAGAGGGTGTGTAAGCTGTATCATTGTACAGAGATAGAACAGGCAGTGGAACACTGAAGTATCTTCTGCAATGACAAAGGAGCAGACAGTGCCCAGTAATGTGTTAGGTTAACTGCTCAAAAAGCTCCACTTACACTTCTGTCAGTGCTACTTTCTTTATGAATTGCATGTAATTAGGAATATTTCTTGTAAAAATATGTATTAACCCCTAATTTATAAATTAAGCAAGTTTACCATTTTCTGGTTTGACTCCAGCATTACGTTAAAAACTTTACACTTACAGAACGCAGATTTAACACAGATTTGAGATAGAGTTCTTAGTATAACATTATTACATACTGCTACTAGAAGGGACCCCTCTGCAAACCCAGTGGCAGCCCTTCTGTGCCAAAACTTTGTGTTTCCATGGGGAAAACACATACATCATCACATCTTAAAGAAGTTATAGAGTTGCAATTTAGACTCTTACTATTCCAGCAATGTTAAAGCACTTTATTTTGCAGAACATTCGTAATGTCTCATTTAAATTGTGTGAAGCTCTATTTTCATCTTCAAATTTAATAAAAAAAACTTGCTGCTATTTCACTTTGTGACTTTTTCTGCTGCTATCTATTCCCCTAAACATCATATTAAGTCTTTGCTAGTGAATTGGTTAAAAAAAGGTAAAAAAAAAAAAAAAAAAATCTGTTTAAAGCTCTCAGGATGATCCAGATCAATCTTTCCACTCTCTCTGTTTTTTCACACTTTACTTACACTGAGGTGACAATGTTACAAGAATTATTTTTCTTTTTCAGTCTCTTCACATCTGATCAAGTGTTCACTCCCTGAAAGTGAGCGTTTAACAACAGGAAAGCATTTGGACAAATTATTGAAGAACTTACTACCAGTTATTCACAATTATGTTTAGTTTATAGCAAGCCATCATCACTCATGTATGCTTAACACCAAGAGCTGACTTTGCATAAAATTTATGTGAAAGTTACAGAATAAAATAACATTATGTTATGCTCTTAAATGGCCAGTAGGTAGACTTTTCATAATTAACTTCCTTCTGACTGCATTTTGCTCCTGCTGTTCAGGATATGAAAATGCATTGTGCACTGACGAGATAAGTAAGGAGCTGTCTAGGAAACCTAAGTATAGTTTATAGGCTTGTTAAAAGCTGAGGATCCTTAGTCAATCAAGACAATGGTTTATGAGATCCTGATGGCTAATTTGGTGAGTCAAAAAAACAGAATGAATACATCAAATGAAATGTTATAATTTTGTATATGTTAGCAGCCAGGAATGTCTATATCCAATGCTTTTGTTGTGATATAAATCACATTTTTCAGCCAAATAATCTGGAACGAAGAGAAATCCTTGTCTTTTAAAGTGGAATGCCTTGAAAGCTTTTGATTTCCTCAGTTTAGCACCTCCACAGGCATTCTGTTCAAGTTCATAATCTTTATTTTTTACATTATAATTCAATGTATTATAAGTGTGATGGGCTACTGCAGTACAGTTATAGATTTGGACATCCTATTTATAATAAAAGATTGTTTAGAAATACACTTTCCAGTTTAGTTTACTTTCAAAATATAATTTTCAACTGGCATGCAGGGTTGTTCAGTTACAGATATCACTACTGATGATACAAAACACATTATTTTCTGTTTGGCAGTCATGCTTCAACATATCTATTTCAAATCTAGAAACCTCAGTCTTGGAGCAAGACCCAGTGTCTCACTTATGTACTCTGTAAACTGAGAAGAAAGAAATTATTCTGGTCCCCCAAAAGTTTGCAAGCTTACTGTCTCTTCCCTGGCTATATCTTACTATCAGAGTGGGAATTGGGAGTAGTAATACAGTTTAGGATGCTACAATAAGAGATTGGTTTCAGAAGTTCATAGAAAAAAGCATGCATATCTATGCTGATCTAAATCTTCCTTTAAAACTGGTGGAAATCTTATATGAACAAATTCTTTCAGAAGTTTTCTAGCATTTCTGATTACAATTCAAGTACTGCAGGAGCAGGGGGTTTTGTTTGTTTTGTTAGGTATTGCTGCACTTCTGAATGTGGTACCTTTGGTCTGAATTGAAAATGAAACACAGACAATAAAATCCTGTCACTTACATGATCTGAAATGGCAAGTACATGCCTCTTTACATGTTTTATATTTTTTCATATTTTTCCCCAAACAGATGATTTATAGGATTTATTTACACTGGAATTGACACTTGCCAAACAATAATGATCCAGTTATCTGAATTCATAAAGATATAGACAAACCTGGCTAATATGCAGAAATTGAGGGTAAGCAAGATGTACTTCTCAGTACTTGCAGGAACTGATTCTTTAAATTTTACCTGAGGTTTGCTGTTTTCTGACTATTTTAGCTGGACTTCCTTGGTTAACTATTTCTACATGATGATTCTGTCTGTCCACCTCTAAGTCCCCTTCCACCCAACAACTTTTGAACCTGTTGGCCACCAACAGCCATGGACGTCTCAGAGCCAGGCTGTTCACACAGGCTTTGTGGGTTTTCGGGGTCGTTACGAAGGTGGCTGTAACTCCAACCACTGCTCTTCAGAACGGGAACAGTCAGGCAGTTCGTGTGGACTGTCGGCAAGCACATGCTTAGCCCTGAGCTCGCCGGTGGGAGCGGTGCCAGTGGCGCAGCTAGATTGGCACTAGCAGAAGAGCTGGATCGTAATCCAAGTGCAGTGAATTTGCAAGGTATAGCTTCTTTAGCTCCCCTGTTTGTAGCACATCTTGTGTTCTCTGCTTCATATGTCTTTGTATTTTCACGCTTTGAATTGGACTTTTTCCTAACAATTTTAGTTTTGAATGTTTTATTTCAGAACAGTTTATTTTTTCATACTATTCATATTATTTTAAGATACGGAGACTAGAGTTGTAACTAAGGTTGTATTAACAAAATATTAATAAAGAAATAGTAGGAACCAGGCCCTCCAGGGGCTCCCCTCCAGGGGCCTGGTAGGTATATAGGAAAGCTAGAAAGCCAAAGGAGCAATAAAATAAGAAACCTTAGTGGAACTTGCCTAAAGCCCATGGTGAGCATAGGATTTCAAACTGTCCATTTTCCTTTCTCTTGGAGTACACTGTCTCTACTGATTTCCTAATTTAACCTTCTTTATCTGTAAAATAAACCATCTTCTCTTTGCCTGCTTCATAATGCCTTCTAAGGAAGTTTTACTTAGTTCTAAATTATCTGCAGTTCTAAATTATCCTCCACCTTGATAAGGAAATCCAAAAGTTACAAGAAACCAACATTCATATTGTAAATTACATTTTGAAAAACATAATAATGAAACAATTATTTAAAACAGAGAAGAGGAATTGTTCTGTCAACAGAATTAAACTGTTAAAGATATTGTGGACAATGGGGACGTTACAAAAAATTTTACTCCACCTCAAAGGAAATGGAATAAACAAGATCTGGTTCAAGGTGCCAAATTGCTTTTCCATTGTCAAAATATTTTTTGCCCCAAATCTTCTGAACAATGATATCAACAATTAAAACTTTACCGAGCATGGCGTTTCTTTCTCAGTGCTTCAATCTACATTTCACTAGGAATATACACCTAACCCTTTGAAATGCACAGAACAACTAAGCGACATTGTGCCTCTCTTTTGGCAACCAAGTTCTCGTGAATTCTGACCCCTGAACAGTACTCTAGCAACCGCTTTAACCAGCAAGCTCCTGTGACACTGCTGGACAAAATGTCAGTCACTGTAAAATTAACAGTTGAGCTGAGAGTGTCAAATCTTTGTAACTGCGTTGCTGCAATGTTTAGGAAACAACAGTCTTGGGAAGAAGGGACAGAAACTGTCAACTTTTCCCCTTGCATGCTCTTATGTTATCTGGGCCACAGTCAACTTGCAGTGAAAAACAAAGCATAGCTTTATTTTAAAAGTGAAACAAATTAATTGTTAAGTGGGGAAACTCGTGGTAAACACTCCAGTTCTTTTGTTTAAGAAGGCATTTTTCCATTTTTAATTATAATTTGCATGCCTGCTTGGTAATATTCAATCAAAAGCACATGAAATGTTACTTTAGCATTCCTTCTTCCCTCCCCTCCCCCCCCCAATTTCTCCAGTTATGAGAAAGATCTTTTGAAAAATAACTGTACCCTGCTAATCCTGGAAAAGCCTTCTGTTAAAGAAACTATTTTTGGTAGATGAAGTTGGGTCTAAACAGGCAAAATAATAAAATACTACAACAATTTGTTAAATATAAAGTCTTGTTCAGCTCTCAGAATGATACAAATATTTACCTGCTGGATATAAAAGGCAGTACACATTGGACAAGTTGTGAGTTGTTACAAACTATGAATTGTTTCAGATCTGGTCTTCAGACATATATGAACACGTCTGCTCAGTGGCATCATCTGTAACTTTGGCTGTACTAAACTTCAGAGATGTTTTAACTTCAAAGAAGTTCCTTAACAGCTGAAATAACTGAAAAGCCACTGTTGCTAAGCTTGACGGTAACCTGTGCTATAGTGATAGCAGGTTGCAGCTGTGATTTTGGATTAAGTATGTTGTGGAGGGACAAAATTATTTCATCATCATGACACACAGGTGCCAGTGGACTGGCCAATGTGAGTGTACAGTAAGAGGGGTGGTGCAAGACAGATTTATATCTGTCTGTAAGCTCACTGACTTTCTGGATAATACAGGCATGAGATCGGTAATTTGCAAGAGTATGAAATGTCTCTAGGGGAGTATCGCAGGACTAATGCCTATTTTGCTTTTTCTGTTCCTGTTAGTGATAACAGACAAAGGAACATGGAATTCAGACACTACCGTTATAAAGACAGAAGGCTAATGCTACTTAAGAACAGAGGCAGCATGGTACAATTAGCATTTGGAGAGTCATCATTAAGAGGGCAGAGACAAGTGCAGATTTTAGAGGGTGACATCAAGTATCATCTGACTTTTGAAACTCTTTCAGAAAGTCAGAAGCTGAAGATCTGAGCAAGGGATAGTGCACTTACAGAGCACCTTGCCAAGTCTGTAGAGACACTAGTTTCATATTAGCTTTGACAGTGACCTTCTTGACTTCACATGATTTCTTTCGTTCTAAGACCTGGTTTCCATATGGCTTTGTGACCTATTATTTGATGGCTTTGCATAACATGTATCCAGGTTGCAAACCTTTGCAGTCTTGGACCACAAACCTCCTACTGATGCCAGTAGGAGTTTGAAGTCCAGGGTCAGACTCCAGATCATTATAGAAACATGGACGACATAGATAAAAGCAGTTTGACACATCACACATGGAACATCTGTTTTGTCACCTAAGACTACAGTTTACCAGGCAAACAAACAAGATATTCACCAGAGCTGCGTGTATGTCCTGTAAGAGTCGAATGAGATTAAATGGTGCAAAGATCCAATCCCTGTCTGAGTATGAAGACCCTTTTGTCCTTTCCTCTTTTGTTTCTTCCTTTATTTAATTGATTTCTCCTTTGAAGTGAGATTTGAATAGATAAAACAATAGCCAGACAGAGACTATATTTTTGTGCCCTCTCATTTTCAGAAACTAAACTGTAGAGATATCAGACTGACCAGCCAGCATTGCCATTGTACTTGTGAAAAATGTAACTGGCTGTTGTAGAAACAGCCTTTTAAACTTGATCAAGCAGATAAATGAAGGAGGAGCATCAAATGACATTTTGTTTGGTTCAGCTGTCTATAAAGAAAACAACTTCTTACAATTCAAGTGAGAAATTCTTACATCAATTTCTTAATCAGTCTTCACTAACTTTATCCTTTCCATCTCTTCTGTTTCTTTTCCTTCCTTCTCCATGCTTAAAGTGCACCATTGAGTTTGTTTCCCTTCTCTTTTCTGTTTCTTGCTACCTTCGCTGTTCATGTTGCTTTTTACCTTGTTTTCTTTGCTCATTTTCCCCCTCAGAGATTCTCATTCTTTGGAATATTTATTCCACATCATGAACAAGAAATTAAGTTAAACAGGATCACTGAAGTCAGAGTGTATTGCACTGCAGAAACTGGGCAGGTTGTAAAATCACTTGTCTTTCTTTTCCTTCCTGTTCCTTTCCTATTTCCTTTCCCATCTTCCTATTGTATTCTATACTTTCCTTTCCTTCTGGCTCCCATCATTACCACAGTAGTATTTCCCCATCTGCAAAGAGAACGAGGCAGCATAAGCAGGCTCCTTTGCTGGACAGAAGATAAAGGAGGAGATAAAATCTTTACTATAAATACCTTCAAAATGGCTCGAAAGCTTTAGGTTTGATTGGCTTGGTTTGTGGGACAAGGCAATATAGCTTGACAGCTCTCACTGCCCTCGTGAACGTAGACAGCCAGTCTATCATCTCCTACGTTCTGTTCTTTATTATTTGCCATCCATAAACCTTCTGTTATTTGAAATGAAAGTTTGACTGAGATGTGTTAAATCCATTCAAACAAAGCTAGCAGAGAATATAAATAACATATCAAATGTGAAAATAACAATGATTCCCCCCTCTCTCTCTTGCCTGTCATCTTGCAGTGGGGAAAGTGGTTCTGGGAAGACTGAAGCCTGCAAACAGATAGTGAAGCACCTCACTTGCAGAGCCAGTTCCAGCAGAAATACCTTTGATACAAAGATAAAACATGTAAGTAAGCATTCTGATCACTGAGTAGAGCAAAGCAAAACTCTGGCCTCTTGGATAGGCAAAGACATTTGAACTGTAAGGAAAAAGGCATCTTTTCTTGTATGCAGAAGTTCTTAAAGGGTTTCTTTTTCACCATTGAAGTCAAAGGAGGCTTCTTTCCCTCAATTGGCCTGAACGGGAACAGGATTAAGCTCACATTGATGTGATGAGAGGAAACCGAAAAGTGGAGGCCAGTTTTGTTTTGGTGACTTTGGAAAGCATTGTTTCAGTGAACAGGAAACATTTGTGTGATGAGGTACTGTCTCCTAAATGTGTACTAATTGCCTTCAGTAAGTAAATAAATTTATATTTATGGTTGTGGTGATGCTTCTCTGGACAGTATAAGAAGTGCTGAGGCATCTGAAGTAATAGTATGTAAGACAGAAACCGGAAAGTTGCAGGAAAACTGCAAGGACTGAACAAAGTTACGTGGCCCAGTATTTGTCTACCAAATTTATTTATGAAATAGGCAAGAGTTCTGAATATTTAATTCCCACAGCAGAACCACAATCTGCCTAGTGTGTAACATGAACTCATGAGAACGTGCTTCACGTAGCAAATGAATTTGTGTCCTTGCTAGTTCATTGTAAGTGTAAAGTTTTGGTTTGACTGAACATTGCACTCGTGTTTCATTGTTACAGCTGTAACAGTACTATAAAAGTTCATACTGACATCTTAAATTATGCTGAACCCTAGATTGCCAATTCAAATTTTTTTAATAGGATCACATGCATCATTCAAAACATGCTGCTTTCTTCTTGAATTAAGCATGATTCTGTCCAGAAAGATGATAAAATAGTGTCAGAAGTACAGCTGATACTAACAGACAACCTACAAATCAGGATTTTTGGGATGTGGGAAAGGCTGCAGATACACTGGGTCATGCTTTGTACATTCCAGCTGATAAGGTGATAAAAGTTCTATGGATTTTGGGTGGATTTTAGAAAACAATGTTGCATTTGTGTTTTTTGAAGACGTTAAAAAAGCCCCATGACACTGAAAACGCTACAGCTGAATAAGCTGTAGCTTCGCGTAGTCATATAATTGCTGTGTTAAAGTCTTTTCACAGTGTTATCTGAGTCATTGATGATGTTCCTAAACTGATACATTTAATTTAGGTTTCACATGACAATGTTAAGAATACCTTTTTTTTTCCTCACTTTTTAAATTTAAATTTTAAAGTCTAGTGTTGCCATAATACCATTATACAGGGACAGTACATTTTTACTTTATTTTAAACCCAGGAGCCAGATCTACAAGTGATAGCTATTTCCACTGTGTATTTTTTTATTTACTACCTATGCAGGTTTACTTAGAGTTTTGAATTCATCAGACCATAGATGTTATTTGCAAAATTCAGGTCAGATCTTCCATGTCCTTTTCTTTCTTGAAGTTCAGATCGAGTAATGAATAGAAGAACTAAGTAAATACGTAACTTTGTGAATAGGCAGCTGAAAACTGTGTGTTTTGGATGCAAATGTGGCAGCAGTGGGAATCAGGAAGTGTGGGAAGTCGTCTTGTTTCTGCTGCAACTTGTTTCCTGGCCACAGGAAAATTCCTAGGGACAACCATCATGATCCAGTGCAAAGGAAATAAGATCTTGTCCTCAGTTAAGAAGAGGAATTGGTGTGGGACGGGGCTGACCAGGCCTAATTTTGTCCATCTATAAATTAGTTAACTTTCTAGACTACTTTAACGTACTCTGCATCTATGTAGTAACCTGAACAACAATCGCTAACATGCAGTTGTCACCCTGCTCCCTGACACAGTTTAAATCCCCAACAAGTCCTCTGGGCACAGTTCAGAGGACAGTGTGTGCCAGGGACCATTCACAACAGTACATCCACCCTATTCTGCAAAAGAAGAGGCAGATGTCTTAAGTGAACCTCACCATGCCACTTACACAGAGGACAGAGAGTCCTGCTCCTGGTCCTCTTTAGTTTCATAGTATCGATGTAGCCATATGTGTCAGAGTCTGAGTCAATGCGGGCAGAAGAGAATCATCACCTATTAAGAAAAAATGAGTTGAGGTTTGGTTATAGGAAGATTCTTTATAACTAGCTTGGATGGGACACCTGACTTCAGCCAGTGAAAGTAGATGTAGCAGATCCCATCCGTGGGGAATCAAGTAGAGACTCTGGTTTAGTTGCCTTTTAAGGTGCTTTAGTGAACACAACAGCCTGAATTCATTCCTGCTGCAGATATCATAGCACCGTTAAAGTTAATAAAGCTGCACGGGTTAAACGAAGTGCTGAATTAGCCTAATGAGCAAATACATTCTAAGCTGTTACTGGAGTGGAACCAAAACTAGGCTGACTAGTTTTCTGCTGCCACCTACTGCTAGGTAGTAGCTAGTTTAATTAATAATTCTGAGGGGTCTGATTTTTAGAGCTTCTGTCTTTGTGATTGGAGCCACATGTTACCTGTGCCACACCACAGCCCTCTTCCCTCCTACCTCTCCCCATCTAGGACATCCAGCTTCAGCAAACCACTGTAATATCAGAACAATAACGTATTGAGGCCACATTGCAAACAATTTCTTAGGATGCAAAAAAGGAAATACACAAAACACATATACACATATACACAAAAAAGGTAAATGCAGAGAAAACATGGAATAAAGATGGCATATTTAATACTTTTTATTATTTTAAAAATTTTTAATCTTTTAAAAATAATTGCTGTGACCAAGATGATGTGACATGGAAATGCATTAGTGAGAGATGCCATAAAAAAGTTAGAATCTATTTTTTACCCCTCACTTTTTCACTAGTACAATGCTGAAATAATTCTATTTGAAATCAATAATTTATGCCATTTCTGGCATCATACAAAGGTTGTAAATTCCTTTGGTTGGTTATTAGTATTGACTGACTGTAACTTTACAAGCATAGCTGCCTTCAGAGATTCTGATCTTTTTGCTAAGCATGCTGGCTCTGGGCATACGACTCCAGTCGCTTTATCCAGACTACTGTCTTTCCTCTTCCATTTACAATTTCCACTATTCTGACAGCACTTTTTTTTTTTCTTTTGAGCTACCTTTAATTTCTATTTAGAAAAAAAACTTTCAAGGAATTTGTTAAATTCCAAGCTGAAGAATGGTCTTTCCCACACACACACCCCGCCGCCCCCACTTACTGATCACAGAGCAACTTCGCTGATGTTTATTGAAATATCTTCCTTTTTATTTGCTCTCTTGTTACTTCTTTACCTTTGTCTTGCAGGTAAACTGTATCTTGGAGGCCTTTGGACATGCTAAGACACCCTTGAATGATTTTTCCAGCTGTTTTATAAAATATTTTGAGCTACAGTTTTGTGAGAAGAAAAAAGCATTAATTGCAGGTAAGTATCATTTAATCTGTTTATTTTGATATCACCCACAAACCAGTAGATCGGGGATCCCGGTGTGCCGTACACAGAGTTAGGCATCAATGGCCTTCAGGTATGTGCAAGAGGCAAGGGCGTTTTACGGAGTGTCAGAGGAATATGTTTAATAGCATGTGTATTCATAGCTTGTCCAGAGCTGTGTCTGGTATCAAGAGGGAGAGCCCTGTTCTTACAACCACCAGGTGGCAGAGACAGACAAGAAACACAATTAACACCACTGATTCCTCTTGCATTTCCCAGGAAATTGCATTTCCCTTTACACCTGAGAACAACAAACTGTGACAGCCGTGTATCACTTTACTGTGAAATAAAAGTAACAAAAAGAGATTAAATTTTGCATTTGTATCTGATATTGTATTGGGTGTTTTAAATATCCCTTAAATTAGTGATAAACTCATCTGTTTAGGGCAAACAAAATACAAGCATACATTGTAATACCAAAATTAGAAGTATTTTATTACAGCTTTGAGCTTCTTCTGAAGGAACTAGGAATCATACTGATGTTTATTCTCATTAGAGGTAAGGTAGTGTGGAATTTATGCCTGCTTTCAGAGTAAGTGGGAGTCTGCTAGTCCCCAGAAAGTGTTCATTAGTGAAAAAAAATATATATTGGGGAAAACTTCAGTTTGATTAAGAAATTTCAGGTCTTCGGAGGCAGTCAGGGAGAAGTTTCACATCTGGTCTGTATAGATCATTGTAAATTTACTCTGTGCAAGAGAGGTGTGTGCAGAAATAACTGTACACAGACACTTTCCTCCCTGCATTGATCTTCCTGAATAGAAAAGCTGTGTGGTGAGACACATAATTGATCCAAGTAAATAAGATTCCATTGGATAAGCATTTCCAAAACTACTCATTTTTTATAATTTAAAATATTTGTATGCTTTCATAAGAGTTTCCTAAAAATATTATTTGGAAATATTTTATAATGGGAATTACAATTCATTTTCTTGAGATAGTTCACTATACTCTAGCAAGTAAGTTTCTTCAGTGAAAATGTCACTGCGTGGGAAATTACTGTCACTTTTTTTCTGGGTTGTTTTACAAATATAGGATATTCGTAAAGAAAATGTAGAACTAAAAAGTGTGATTTTTTTTTTTTCTGTTTATGAGCTGTTGTGGGAGGAATATAAAGAAAGTGATGTAAACATTAGAATGGGCTAAGTAGCATCTGAATTGAGCTTGTAAAAATAAAGTTCAATCCCTAAAACTAACATTTTATGAATCCTTTATATTGTATATATTTAATTTGGGTATATTTAGTTATCACAATTACATTGAATGCACACTTTTTGTTACACACATAAAGCACAAATGCAAACAGATGAAAATTATGCTAATTTTGAAAAGACAAGCGTATGAACATTAGGAAATGCCAGAATTGAAGTTGTCTGAGATAATCTTGGGTTGCCTTGTGCGTACAAATCTAATGCCATTGTGTTTCCACCCCATCCCAGCTTCATTCAGTGCACAGAATGAACTGTATTTCTTCAGTGATCTGCTACTGAATAGTTTGTTTTCCCTTCATTGATCAATGTGTGGCTTGTGCCATTTTATTCTGTTCTAAAAACAGAATGCTAGTGTTTCTGTGGATTTTCAATGTTGCTCACCAGCATTTTTCACTGTATAAGCATTTCAGAAACAAAGAATCATAGAATCATAGAATGGTTTGGGTTGGAAGGGACCTCAAAGACCATCTAGTTCCAACCCCCCTGCCATGGGCAGGGACACCCTCCACTAGACCAGGTTGCCCAAAGCCCCATCCAACCTGGCCTGGAACACTTCCAGGGAGGGGGCATCCACAACCTCTCTGAAATGGCTTCGTAAATGGCTTCATTTTCACAGTACTTCTCACCTAAGGTTGTGCCATTCAGTTCCTCAGATGAGGAACGGAAGCCTCAAGGCCTCAAGGCCATGTGTCCCCACAATTTCTGGGCGCCTTGCTTGAGATTGCAGGGACTTGCATTTTCAAGCAGCTTTAGCCAGACTTGCCAGTTTAATTAGCAATCCTTTTCTGTTCATGCTATAAATGTGGAATGAGTTAACCAGGCTCTCGTGTCAGTTTTCTGGTACGCTAATGCTGTGCTTTTATCACTTTCAAACCATAGGCATCAAATGAGAAGATCTAGGGGTAGTCAAGTCTATTAACAAATATAAACAAATTACTTATCTGCCCTACTATTCCCCAAATATTTAGGAATTGAATCAATTACTCTTACCGAATCTAAGGTAGTCAAAGGTTCTGTAATTTACAGTCAAGAGTGAGAAGCCCCAGTACAGCAGTAAAAGTGTTGGTTTTATTTTTGTAAGTTGCAGTTGTTTGTGCTGTTTGATTTGAATTGTAGATGTTGCCTTTTCTAGACCACTGCTAAGCATCGCTTCTAAGTGAAATTGTCCCAGATTTACACCACCATAAATGAGAAGAGAATCAGCCGTGTTGTCTTTGGCTGGTTTAAATCCCACCCAGTGATTCTCTGTATCGATTTGCAAGATGATTTGCAGCAGTATTTACTGTCTCGCGCTGTTTAAACATGAGTGAAAAATGTAAATATGCAGAGCACCTGATTCTGCTGAGACATGACTTTATAACTCATTGAGGCAAACTGGGGTAAATATGTCTGGTTTGTAAACAAAAATCCAAGCGATGCTAGACTGCCTCCGTCAAAGGGTTGAGGTTGTTTAAACTCCTTAACAGACAGATCTAAAGGGTGGAGATCCAGAGCAATTTACTAAGAAGGGGCATGCAAAGTCCCTGTGTTCATTTTTATGATAGAGAGCAAGCTCAGAGTAGCGTTCCTTGCATTTTGAGTGGACATCAATGAAGTTTGTGACAGCTTTTTGTTCATTTTATGAAGTTCTTTTATAGCTAGAACCTAGAAATGCTCCGACTTTTGTCACATGAGGTTTATTCTTATAGCAGAAAGTCCAATATAACAGAGACGTTGGCCATAATTTTCATCTACAGGCTTGATTTGGTCTTTCTCATAAACTGGATCTTTGCCACAAAGTTTTGAAAACAAGGATGGAGCCTTTGAGTGTGGTTCTACTCGAAGCCAGTACAGATATCTGTAGAGGTTTTCTGTGTCTTCCCTGACTCTTGTCACTCTCTGAAGAGGTGTGCAGCGATGTTGGGTTCAAATAGGAGTTTTTCTATGACAACTGGCTTTGTGGTCAGGCACCTTTCGTTGCTTTAGTCCAGTCAAACAAGTGGAGAAGGTATAACCCAGATTAAGTCATAGTTCTTTGTGACTGGATAAGATAAGGCAGTGGGAACTAGTAAAAAGTCTTACATCAGAACAAATACAGAATAAACTACAGTCCAGTGATTTCATTAAGTTCCTAAAATAAATTAATACCTAACAGAACTCAAAGACTGATCTTCTGCCAAAAAATCATAATCATTTACACCCACTGCATAGTAGTAAAAGACTTATTATTTATTTATTTATTTCCAGAAGAAAAATTACTGCATTTTATTTTTATTTGGCAAGGGAGAGACTAAATGGTCTTTCTGGTAAGTTGACATTATTCTTAAGATGAAAGGTAAGGCTTCTGTCAAGTTTCCTGAAAGTACTAAAAAAGAATGGTAGAAAGAGAAAATCAAGGCTGGCAAACTTATTCTACAGATTTTCCTGCCTTGCTTTTCAGGCCTCGCTGTTCTCAGTCTTCATTTTTTGAAACCCAAGACATGATGATGATGATGATGATGATGATGATGATGATGATGATGATTATTTTAAGTTGCACTGAAATGGAAGGATCTAACTTGATTTTAAAAAGAAGCAGAATGCATATTCACCTGTGTGTGTTACAAACATTTTTTAGCAATTAAAAAGATTCAGACATGAATTTTGGTTTTTGGTATAAGACAGACTGCAGCCAGCTAAGCTCTCTGGTGTGTTTTTGTGCTGTGTTCCAGCTCTGGACTTTCAAATGTTATTTTGTCTTTAGTAATAGCTGTGATTAGGACGGCATGGTTTTTGAGAAAGAGCAATGTAGTTTCAAAGAATGCATAGCTGGAAGAAAGGTTTCACTGGGCATATTTTCAATACAGAGCCCGCTTGCTGATTTTCTAGCTGCTCAGTAGATCAAGTGATCTGTTAAAGGATGCACAAATTTCCTTGTGCTTGTAAGCACAGTTAACACTGCACAAAAATGGCAGGTTTTGCTCTGGAACTCTATTATTTTTGCCTTTTATTTCACACATAGATTAACGAATATATCATTTCACTTTGTAGAAAAGCATATTAGTGTGGTAGTTTTCTTTATGAGTTACTTTAGCTCAATTAAGGTGGTGCTGTGTTTGATTCTTGCTGATCAGAAGCTCGACTTTTCTTAACAGCTCTTCCCATTGCTGGAGATGCTAACTAGATGAACTGCATTTAGCCTTATTAAAGTGGGTGACTGGAAGTACCTGAAAAGGGCTGAATTAATTTGTGTCATCTAAATAAATGGTGTTGCCCATCATTAAAATTAAATTTATTAATTAATCAGATAGATGACCTTCAGTAACATTTTTCTCACTTTTATTGATCAATGAATGTTAAAAACACCTGAGTGATAGTTATGAAAACCTTAGTGAAGATCATTGGACACTAAAAAGTGATTCAAGATTAGTAATGGCCTCTTCTCAAATTAATTGATGGTAGGGTTAGTTTTACTGAGAAATAAGTTACAAGCACAATAAAAGATGGAAATCATCCTTCAGGTTCATCTATCCTGTTTTACCCTGTAGGAATGGCAGCCAGGTAATGATTGATTCTGATGAAAGTGTGTGTCTGGGCCAGTCCTGCCATGATAGGTTAAGATTGCATTGCTTCAATTTGTAGTGTGCTGTGAAGTTACTGGAGCCAGAAACATA
The DNA here is from genome assembly GCF_011004875.1 of Balearica regulorum gibbericeps. Taxonomy (NCBI): domain Eukaryota; kingdom Metazoa; phylum Chordata; class Aves; order Gruiformes; family Gruidae; genus Balearica; species Balearica regulorum. Next base: position 154,677,719 of record NC_046184.1, on the reverse strand, counting down.
CCCTGCTACCAGCTTAATGATTTCCCAAGTGTGCACTTCTACTTCCAGCACAGTTCTTGTTTCCGTAATGTAGCAACAGAGGACTAGATGGCTGATACACAATTTCTGATAATATAGGTTCCATAATAGCAGGAGTTCACTTCTACTTTTTGTAGGATGATTAAATGGGCCAGATCATGTCTCCTTAGTTCAGCAAGTCAGACGTGCAACTCTTCTCTGTCAGTCCTACTGTCTCCTCTAGAGAGCTAGAATCCCAGGCGCGGTTTTAGTTGCCAGCACATGTGTCAGGCCATGCCTGTGCTGTTAAATAAAAGAAAGGGTGGAAGATGCCCCTGTATAGTGTACCACTGACTTTCCGTACTGCTTAACTGGTACGTGTCTGGGATAGTTTGGCCTGCGCAGAGTAGCACTTTGTGAGACCGTGCATAGTTATACTTAGTTCAGGGACAGCACTTAAACTGCTGAGGCCTTTCTGAAAACATGTGTTCAAGATTCACCAATTTTGTTTCCCTCCACCTACACTGTCTTTCAACAATATTCTCACAGGCTGCATTGCCTCATACACACAACTTCAAGTAACTTCAAGTTTGCTGTGTTTAACAGTATAGACAGAATCTTAGAGCTTTCCAAAAGATAAGAAGATACTTAGGGGAAATTTAAAAAATAATTAGCAGACAAATACAGATGGTATAGCAATAACCAAGCTAGCTCTGAATGAGCTACTGTGGGTGTTAGCAGCGGTACAGTGGTAGGAGCATGACATTCTGGCTCCTGTCCTAGCCATTGGGCTAACGTAACTGCCGTGCTTCTGATACACGCTCTCTCACACTGAGATCTAACCTGCATAACTTTGCCCGGCATTGCATTCGGCAATACTTCTGAGTCCAAAACTGATTCTGAAAATACTGTTTCAACTATCTCCATCTTTAGTAGTCTTTAAACTCCCACTCTGCCTTCAAACTTCAGGTGTCTCAGGCGTCTGAAGTTGTGCTTCTGCATGTGCCTAGAAATGCAGTAGTTCTGACTGCACTGAATAACTGAGTGCTATTTTATGCTTAAACCCAGTTTGCTTTAAAAAAGTAAAAAAAAAAAAAAATCTAAAAAACAATGAGCATCTCAAAAATAAATACTTACTGTGCTACAGGATGCATGTACCAGTATTTTCTATCACTGAATGTTCAAGAACTACTTCCAGCTCATAAAGGAAGGAGTCTTAGATGAGTTGGTAGTCATCCGGACTATGGGAATCTATGGTTTAATATCCTCCTCTGCTCACAGCGTTTCAAAAATATAGGTCCTCTATTTCTGAGAAGTGCACCTTGTCCTCTAAATTCAACAGTCTTTGCCAGGGTAAAGATGCTTGCTAAGACCGTGTGAAAGCTGTGCCATATTGCAGAGACTGAGAAGCGTAAAGCTGCATCCTGGCAGTGGGGATGCTCAGCTGTGTGTGAAGGGACATGCTTCTGGTCTGCGCACCACAGCTAGCATTCTGCATTAAACAATGATGAGAAAAGTGTACAAACAGTGGGGTAAGTGGGAACTGGAACCAGGTCCCCAGTCACAGGGAGGACCCTGACCTCTAGCTACGGTTAGGCGTTTCCATGTTCTCTTCAGCCTGCTGCGTCTGGAACTGCATGGTGGTGGCGGTGTACACTCAGTGGAGGGCTGGAGTACTCTGCCCAAAACAGCGACTCTCCCTCTGTCTCTTCACATGTACCTACTGGTGAAGCAGGTGAATGAATCTGAGGGTCCAATATTTCATAGAATCATGAAATGCCAGGTTGGAAGGGACCTCAAGGATTATTTCCTCTGCTTCTGCACTTTACGTCTCTCAGAATCTTAATGGGCCTAAGGTTTTGTATGATCCTGTAATCAGCATTTCTGTAGGCAAATCGCAGTCAGGTTCATCCTCCTTCACCTTCTTCCCAGATGTGCTGATTCAGATGGCTTCTCGTTTGGCCAGCTCATCATAGCCCTTCTGAGATGCCCATGTTTTCCCAGGCACACGTTACTGAGTATATTGATGACCAGTTCTGCAGAGGATTTGTCTCTTTGTAGCCACCTAGAAGTAGGCGTCTGAAAGTTAGGTGATTAATCTAAACTATTAATCTGAGTGTTCTTGATTACCAACAGAGACAGAGGAAATGGTTCCAAGTCTAGTTTTTCCAAGATATCTTGGTCTTTTTTGTATCTTTCTCTCTCCATTAAGAAGGAGCTTAGAATAGATGGTGATGCTCAAATGGCTATACTTTGGTGAGATGGCTAATAGCTTGTCTCTTAGAAAGTCTTTCTAAATATCACAACTGGTTCCTCAAATAAGTAAAACAGTATCAGTCAACATCATTATCTTTAAAATTAAGTAAGTAATTTTACAGATAATATAGGACAGTAAGTAAGCAGGGTAAGACATTTATTCCACTAACTTTAATGGAATTAGGGGTTTATATGTGATTTATATAGAAAACCATGGTGGAATTAATGATATTAATTTTTATATGCTTACCTCAGACTGTTTTATAAGAAACATTATTTATTCTTCACTGTTGCAATGGTGAATGGTTTATAATATATAAATTCAGAGCAATTAGTATAATGATTAATTTATGTGTTTGTTTCTCAATCAGCTAGGATTTATACATACATGTTGGAGAAATCTCGTGTCATTATGCAGCCTCTCAACCAGAGTAATTTTCATGTTTTTTACTTGATGATGGACGGGCTGTCTGCTGAAGAAAAATACACCCTGTACCTCAGTAATTTGTCTACACACAGGTAGGAAAACAACTTTATATTTAGTATTCATATTTTTCTTATTTTAGTGCCTCTTTGCTGTTGAGGTCCTTCCTCCAACAGTTAACATTTGTGTCATAACTTTTCAATGAGCTCTGAAATTATTTATTATTCAGTACGTGCTCATGAGGATTTAATTCTGGAGTACCCGTACACCCTCTTAACAAGATCGGAGTATTATATCCATTAGGATTACTGCTTGAAAGGAAAAAAAGGAAGGAAACTTCTTAGTTATTTTTACATTTTCTCTGGACTAGAGTAGGTCTGTTTTGGTTTGGGTTTGGGGGCCTTTTGTGGTTTGGTTTTTTTTGGGTTGGGTTTTTGCTGATGAAACGTTTTGTCTTCAGGAAAAAAAGTTTTATTAAAAGTAGACTTTTCTTATGGAATACATTGATTTTGTTGAAATGTCACTGTATGTAACTGATATTTCCATCTTCATTTTGATATTTACTTTACTTCATATTATTAAGAAAAACAGAAACAAAGTTTTGACTGCTTTGAAACAAAGGATAAGATTCAACACCCAACAGCTAAAATTAGGTCTTTGTGTGTGTGTCTCCACATGAGCTGGTTATCTTGGCTCCCATTTGCAATCAAAGGAGATTAAGTCCCTACTCAGCTCTGTGTAGAGTTACACGTAGATATGTGCTTCGGGGTGAACTGAACCACATTTCTGGCTTCATAGACTGTACTGACTACATCCCCTTTAATAGTTAGACCTTAATATAAAAAGCTGTATATAAACACCTAAATGTAGTGTATCTAAGGCTGAACACATTCCAGATGTTTAATGTAAGTGGAAGCTTCTGTTTTTTTCAGGAAATTTTGGGAGTATCTCAAAATTTATTAATTCAAATTCTTTTCATTTTCCTGATGGAGATAATTTGCCTGCCTTTCTTCAGTCTTTCCTAAGAAGTATCACCGAAATAAGAGAAGTCTATTTGACATTAATGATCTTCTCTTAAATTGGCTAAGTTTATAATGAGTACAGTGAGTAACTGTAAAAGACCAATAATAACTAAAATGATGTAAAATGAGTGTTTCGAATTTTTCATATCTAAGCCTTTTCTGCATGGATTTTTCTCTCAACTTTTGTATCTTTCACTCTGGCTAGCACTTGAATAAAACAGTATTACTAGATTTGGGGTTTGTAAATAGAAAGATACTACATCAATTTTTGCAGAAAAAAATGTACTTAATTCTGATTTTTTTCTTAAATATAAGTCTTTGGGCTACTGTTGTTTGGTAGTGGTTTAAGCTGTTAACACTTCTGGTATTATACCGAATAGTGTAATACACTAGCTCTGAAGAAACCTGAAGCTAAGTTGCTTTACAAAAAATGACCCACTTCAAAAGCTTCCTCCCTCCACTCCCCCCTGCCCCAGCTTTTGAAGGGGAAGAGTTAAATTCAATGTTTTAAATCCTTTGAAGACCAAAAGGATTCCTAGCTCCTGATCAGTAATTTATTCCTCTTCTAGCAAAAGTTGCTTGGAATCACTCAGTTTATTCAGAAAAAGAAACAGTTTGAAGTCACTTTGCAAGAAGCTCCAACAGGAAAGAACTTAGCAAAAACCTGAATAATTAGATTCACATGAACAAAGCTTTATCTGATAAGATATCTGATAAGCATCCAAAAAGAACAAATAGTATTTTTAAATAGATGTCTGAACATTGCAGTGCCAACTCTTTAGAAGTAATTTATAGCTGAACATTTGAATAAAGCTGCTTTTATCAATAAAGCTTTGCTTTGGCTACATAAGGTAGATTATATCTCGCATTATTGAGAGAGAGTTTGAGCCTAATATTTCTTGCCTTAAACTCCTGAGTGTAGTAGTTCAGTGGGCCAGATCTTTCTTGGTTGATAGAGTTAGACTAGGGGTAACTTTCTACTGCATCAAACTCATACAAGAATCAGGAAGGCAGGATTTGGCCTCTGTTACAAATTCATTATTTCTGGCTGAGTCAAATTTTGATGAGATCATATCATTCTGGTAACATTAATAAGTGAATTTGTCATGTTTTCTTTAAGCAAGTGTAATCTTGACTCTAATAGTAAATTTAATTAGATAACAGCCCTTTTGAAACTATAGGTGGTTCATGCCCAACTTTTTTTTTTTTATCATTTTTCTGTTCCTCTTTGCACTGTTTAATATTGCTCCTTTATGTAGAAGATTGAACAATCTTAATAAATAATGGCTGTTAAGATCACAAGATACCCCTATTTTTTCATTGTTTGCTTAAGCCATTGCAATATGAGAAATGAGAAATAGCATTGTCTTTATTCTCATTTTAAATAAAAGTACCTTAAAGAGTCAAAGTAGTATTATCAATAGTGGTTATGTTAGACTTGATGCTGTAAAAGGTGAGAGGGAGTTCATGTATTAAGCAGTATATAATCCTGGATGAAGAGTTAATGTAAATAATTAAAAGGGGAAATCCCTCCCCTTTGGAGTCACTGAGAGTTTCAGTAAGGCTGGGGTTTCACCCCAATGTGTAGGGGGAGTTGTTAGGTTGTAATCCTGTGGTGTTTGATGCCATCCTGAGAGGGAGCTTGAGCTCAGAAATGTAAATGTATGTTCTTGCAAGCATTATGACTGCTAGGGCAGCACTTTCTACTGAACCTGTATACAACTAGGATCTTAAAGTAGCAAGCCATCTAAATCTATGTAGGGAGGGATCTGAATGAATGTATCTCCCACCGTATCTTCATGTGGGTCATGATGGATAAAGACAGAAGCAAATCCTGAAAGGTAAGATCATTTTTTCAAGGTTTAGCAGGGGGAGCACGTCAGAAATGAAGAGACAGTCTCGAAAGGGCAAGTCAAGGCTTTTTGATTGACAACAACTACTCCCATGTGTTCATTTAATTCAGAAGCTGATTTTTATCAGCAGATCCTTGATTGAAATTTCCAACATTTCTATTAACTCGGTGTGTTTCAAAAGAACTGCAAAACTTTGTTTATCTTGATGATGACATGTAATACAGAGAGATTAGAGATTTGAAGTTATATTCTCAACTTGCTCTTGATTTGCTCTTGATTATTTTTTTTTTTCCTGGGTGTAGATACAGCCCATTACTGTAAGCATTGCTTTTCTGGCATGTGAATTTAGCTTCATAATAAGAATATGTGCTAGCTTTTCTAGCACATTAAGTTTAGTCTCAAAGTTACAGTAGGTACTACCTTAGTGATGGATGAATCTTGCAACCAAAGTGAAACAGAGCAAAGAAGAGAGGTACCAATGGTGATAGATCAGCTTATAAATGGTCGTCAACTCCAGTGAAGAAAGGGTACTAAAAGGAGAGACCAGAAAGTCAGGAAAGAAAAAATATGGGAAAAATCTGACAGAAAAAAAGTGGAAAGGCATGCTTTTATTATTATGGGCCAATTGCTTCTTATTAGCATTGATATTCCAAAGCTGTAGTATATATAACAATGTAAGAATGTCTTTGTGTAATAGGTATATGTAAGAAACATAGTCATTAAAAATCATGTCATTACATTTGTATATGTATATTAGAAACATAGCTCAAGGCTACTTAACTATAGAAAATGGTTTCAGAAACGATGGTGGGTTTGGCAACTGTTCAACTTGATGTCACCATTTTCAGTTTAAACAAGGTTGCTAGTTCTCCTAATTGATTGTACTCTTATGGCTTTTGGTAGTGTAGGCAAACTGATACAATGCTCTCAGTATTGCAGGGTAATTCTGACAGACGTTTTTTAGTCCTTCCTTGTAAGGTCAGATCTTTGTCACCCAACATTTATAGGGTGAAATATACTGCTTGTAAATAAGCTGTATGTGTGAAATTAAACAACTTCAAGCTGAGGAAAATGTTAATATACACGTTCATGCAGAAGCTGGACTATGGTCAGGGAGCGCATTTTGTGTTTGTAATTTCAAACTGCTGTTCCCAGATGTGCCAAACTTTCCTTTCTCCCACAGAACAATGACGTGCACTGCCGTGTGTGTTTCTCTCTGCCTGTGCTATTTCTCTCACCCCTTAAAAAGCTGTGAAACTCTTCTGCAACAATAGCTGTAGATCAGTTCACAGAACCGGTGTATCTTCTTTTACAGTTTTTCAGTGCAGATGCCCTCTTCACTGTCTATAAGAAAACTTTCTGTTAATCTGATTACAATGAGGGAAAGTGGATAGTAGAGAAAAGATCCCAGTAGGCATTTTTCAGAGGCATTAAGTGCAAAACCTTATGTCTGATTTTTTGTGTGTTTCCAGTCATCATCTCTTCTAACAAGCACTAATACAATGTGTGCAAAATTGTGATTATTCTAGCATTGTCTACATTGATCCCCACTCTTCCTTTCCCTCACACACAAGAGCTCAGGATGAGAATTTTCAAGACTGTGAGTGGCCACTTACTCCAACTTTCCCCAATTCAGCATACTTAGAAGGCATCCCCTTTGTCTTCTAACTGCTATGGATATAAAGCCAGGAATACATTGTAAGTTTCTATGCCTTCTCTCTTTCTTTTCATTCCTTTTATCTTTGAATGCCATTTTTCTTTCCAATCATTTGATTATTTTCTCATTTAAAATGCAACAGAAATAAATATCAGTCTTGAAAATAATATTTTTCCATGTCTGTGCCATTTGCCTAAAAATGTGACTGTGGCAGTCTAATGATACAAGGTAAATTCATAAAGAAAAGTTGTTTTTTTAATTAGTCCCACATAATTGGAAAAATAGACATTTTAGGGATGTTCCAATCCTCTGATGTTCCATACTCTTTTCTTGTATTCAAGCATGACAGATCACTTTTTTCCTCATAGATATTCACTTTGATTTAACGATTCAGTACCTCATAAAACCCAGCCGTGTCCGTAAAAATTCACAAAGGCAGTTACACAATACCATTTTGATCCCTTTGCTTCACAAATTACCTGTTGCTGATATCTGTGTCTGATGACTAGAGGAAAATCTGAACAAGTGTTAGATCTGTCTTACAAAATTAGTTGGATCTAAATATTGTAAATGCAATAACTAGATCTGGAAGGGTTACATCAGATTTTTCCCATGGGTGGTACTCCTGCTGGAATAATAATTTCTATATGAAGTGCCAAGTTACACCACTTTACCAGACCACCATTAGACTTTGTGTGCTGAAACACAGCATAAGTTAGTTGTACCAAAATTCTTGGTCTCACCCCAATAAAGTCTAGTGTGTAGGCTCTATGAACTTCACTGTTGAGGATCAACTTTGTTTTAAAATCCTGCTGACAGAATAAAGCTTCAGGCAATGAGGAAAGTGGCATTCATTGTATTTACATTTAGGAGGAAGGTAAAGATCAGGCTCAGAGGTACCTCAGCTTTTCCATTGTGGGAGGTATGGGCACAGGAGGGGAGAAAAGCTGTGACAGGACATCTTAGGCTTACCATCCCCACAGCTGAATTGCCATGTCTTTCAGTTGTCAAGTCCTTCTAGTTCTACTTGGCCAAAACTCCTTCCTAATAATTCTGTGCGAATAGCAGCAGCCTATCGTTTCTACTTTTCTTTAAACATTATCTCTTCTCAGACACATCCAGGGAAATCATACTGGGTGAGACTTTCGAACCTTAAAACCATTCTCAAATGCTAGCAACACTTTTGCTAGGCCTGCTTTGAGGTATGAGTTTCCAGTGGGGCAGGGCCCTCACCCTCCTGGCATGTCCCTATGCCACACATCAGGGCCAGGGATGATCTGTGGGGTCAGACACTACCCAGAGACATGGGGACAGGATAAAACCAGGCCAGGACATGAGCCCGGTGGTGGGGGCCAGGGGGTCTGTGCCTGGGCACAGGCATGGCTGACCCCAGATCAGGCCAGCACCAAGGCCCAACACCTGACTCAAAAGCCGCTTCTGAGCTAAGGTGGTCCCAAAAAGGCTTCTTGCACAGCCCAGGCAGCTAAACCCTTCAGGGGGCAGAGGGCATTCAAGACGCCTGCAGAATCGTTAAAGATCCTTCATCAATTTTTAATGAGAGTTAATGAACATATATTTTCTTCCCACATTATCAAAAAACAGCTAAATCTTCTCTATTAATTGCTCTCCTTTGCATATGTATATTTTCTTCAATATGTGTATTTTCTTTAGCGTATTGCCAGTAAACTTGTACATAATTAACACTTTCAATACATGGCAGCTCTTGCGGCAACTATTAAGCTAATGACTCGTAGTTTGTCTGTTACTCCTAAGATTTTTTTTGCCACAAATCTTTTGGCATTTAAGCTCTTCGAAAATATGTGAGTGAAGAGGAAAGACTTGAATCAGTCTTCCACCTGCCTTTTCTTTTCCATCCTATTTTTTATCTTGCATTAAATCATACAGATAACTTGTCACTCATTTCTACTTCCTTTATGTTCATTTTTCTGTACTTAGCAGTGACCACTCTACTAACACATGAACCAAGACCTTCAAAAATTAGAATTGCACTTGTTATTTCACAGAGGATAAGGAATTTTAAAGATTGGATGACTATGTATAGGTGATTCTCAAAGACAGTGTCTGAAATTTATCATCTTGCTGTTATCCTGCTCCAATATACTTCTTTTGTAATAAATGCTGAGTAAGAAATTAATTTTCAAATTATTATACTGCAATTACTCTAGAAGAAGTTTTACCTTGCCAAAAGTAAATCTGGAGCACTCTGAGAAAAAGTTATCTGTCTTTAGGTATCCAAGCTAAATTCAATTTTGTATCTAATACAATTGAATTCTTTATTTATGGGTTTTTTTCTGCTTATAAATATTTTGCATAACAGCTGAGGTGTTTAGAGGTGAAGGTTAGATTATTGTGAAATAAGATTTTATGAGACATTTTTATGGAGTCATTAGAATTTCTAAAAATATTTCTTAGAGATTCAAAGGCAACGTGTATTTTCTTTCTGTTGTTACATCTCAGGTGTCTCAAATATACCTTCGATTTATGTGTGCATGCACATATATAGAAATACTGAATGTATTTATACTCAACTTTTTTTTTCATTTCTCTGCTTCTTCCATGTTCTCTCTTCTCTTCCAAAGGTCTTTTAAATTGGAAACAAACATTCAAATTTTGGTTGAACAAATAAATCTGTAATTTTTTGGTACTGTGCAAGTTTTCCTGTCCTAACTTGATTACATGCAGAACATTGCTTTTCTCCAAAAAGCTTGCATTTTAAATACATTAACATTTATAAGACAATGCAGTCATACACATAGTGCAACCTATCATACCTAGACAACAAAGGACCATTGGGGTATACTTTTCAAACATGCTTGACAAACGTTCTAAATAATGGGGTAATGTGAAGATGCATTTTCAAAAATTTAGAGAGTTAACACTCAGTTAATTTTGCTGGAATTTGTTTCACTACAATAAGTGAATATGGATAGGTGAAGCCCTAAGTAAAACGAAAAATGTTTAGTTTTGGTCTGTTTTTTTAAAATCACATGATAGCAAATAACATAAAAATTATACGTTTCAGTTTACATCTTCCTGATATGAGTTACTTACATTTCAGCTGTCTAGTGAAAAGCTTTAACTGTGAACATTTGTTTCTTAGCTATCTTCATTCAATACTACTGTAAAAATCTGATTCGCAACCAGTAGTACTATTTTAAGGACACGATCTGTAGATTCCGAATGAAATGAGGCAATTCCATTTACTTAGATTCCAGTGAGGTCTGACAGCTAAACTATACCAGCTAGTTATTAGGAAGATAATGGAGAGAGGAGAATCAGATATATTTGTCTGAGATTCTGAAGCAGGTTTAAATTTGCTTCAGTTAGTTTTATATCTACATAACCTGGAATAATTTCAACATCAAAAGAATTGTCTAAATTTTCTCTCTTGTCTTTTTCTTTTTGTTTTGCTTTGTTTACTTTTGCTGCATACCATTTATTCTTTTCCTGTTTACCTTGTATTTACTGATGTCTCAATTTTTTCCACTGCTTTTTTTTTTTTTTTTTGAGGTTGAACCTTCTTTACTGCATGTATGTCATGGGCTTTCACGTCATTCTCTTTAACGTGTTTTCCCTGCCCTCTTACAACTTCAGCCTCCACTTCCCTTTTATTTCAGCTGGTAATGGTCTTTACCCTAGTATTCTTACCTTCTTAAATTTTCCCTTGTCTTCCTCATTCATGCAGTTTTTTTGAGTAAATAAGGTTCATGAGATTATTCAACTTGTTTTACTCTTTTTCCTCCCCAGAAATGAACAGGAATTGAACCAAAAGGAATTTTTTTTTTTTTTTTACCTTAGCTCTCTTTTTTCTTGTCCTATTATTTCTTTGAAATTCAGGTTCCATTAATCTCTTGGAGCATGATCTTCAAGCATCAGTGTTGTTCTTTGCACTTCAAAGAAGGAAGAGTTGAGAGGCAATGCCAGTAAATGGCTGATGTGTGTGATTTGTTATGCTGGATAGTAATAATCATGACTAACTCAATTTTGTTGAGGATGGACAACAGAAAATATATTATATGTTGTATTAAGATACATCTTCATGTTTTAAAGTAATATTGATTACCTAGAACTAATTTGATCTAATTCTAATGTAACATTTTACACTACATGTTTTCAGATATATCTGAGATTGAAAAATACAACAAAGTATAACTAAGTTTGGGGTTTTTTTGCATCCAATATTGATTTTTAAAGTGGTTTAATTCATCTCATTTCTCTTATTCCTGTTCTTCACTTCCATTCAGCTAAGCCTTTAGGCTTAGTCTCTTATATTTTAGGCTTAGTCTTCCATATTTTTGGCTTAGACTGTCATATTTTAATGAAAATTATATGGAACCCTAAGCAGCCTATTAGTGTACAGAAGCTAAGAAATTTTTCATTTTTTTTAACAGGGCAGGTATGATAGCTGGACCATGTATACTAAAACTTCCCTCCTAAGATCATCACTGTGCGCCTTAATATTCAGGAATAGTGTCAGTGTTAAAGTTATTATTATACAGTATCTTTCTGAGAATTGACTACATTTCCTCTGTCTTAAACCCCTTCTTTCTGTGAGATATTTGTGGATAGTTGTGTCCTACAAGATATGTTACTAGGAGGTTAGCATTGCAATTACAGAAGATACAATCAAGATCACAGCTTAGGTTTTCAAAACAAAACTGAAATATTAATTTGTGTCATCTGCTTTATTTTGCAAATTAAGTGGTTATTTTTTTATCTGCAGATACCTACACTTCATGCATATAAATATCTATGTTATTAACTTTATTTCACAATATTTGTTTTGAATATCTGTCTGTGCAGTTGTTTTGAGTGGTTCATCCTGAATTTAGGGTTAGTTACATACACACCTGCACACTTGCATTCTAATTGCATGTCAAGATATCCAAAACAGTATTTTTCTACTTGAAAGCAGAGGTACCTTAGCTTTGGATTTTGATGTTTAATTTATTTATTCCAGTTTCAAAATTAGCTGCTTTTGACATTACTGCTTTATTCCCAAAGGATCCTTTAAGAAAATACAGCTCCTATGATGTTTAATAGTCATTAATTTACGTGAAATCCAAGCATAATTTTTATTTATAATGTAAAGGTAGTAAAATGCGTCTGAGACGTGGCTCAGTGTCTTTGTCTTAGGTCCCAAGTGGACTTGTTATTTGTCTGGCTTTCAGAATAAATGCTACAGAAATTCTGCTTTGTTCAAGAGTATAGATCTGAGACTCATATTCCTCTGGGTATTTTCTTTCATTTGATGTTAACAATCCCCTCTTCATTGTATTATTCTTCATACATATTGATTGAATAGTAGCAGAGGATGTACAGCACTCCATTGGCAGACTCTCAGAGGTAAAGAAATCATTTGTTATGATTACGTCTCTTTTCAACAACTGTTTTTCTCTCCATCATAGTTCTAACTAGCCAAAAGTGTAGACCTAACTATGTGTAAATGAACATACGAGATTTTTTTTTCAGGAATAAATTGTATGTTTAGAGTGGTACGGTAGAGCCAAGGCACTTCTCCTTGTATTTCTGTATTGTCCTAAAGGAACTCCGATACCTAGTAACCTTTGGTATTTTACACTCTCTCAGTGCTGGTGAGCAGTTCAGAACAGAAAAAATAACATCAGACGGTATAAAACTTCTTTTACTTTTGCCTTTTTATAGCTCTAGTCAGTTTACTTCTGCACATTTACTTTTAATCCACAAACTTGCATTTACTTCATTTGTCTTGGCATGATACCATTTGCTATTTCTTTGATTGAGAGTGGCTTTGTCTTTTTTGTCTCCTTTGGGGTAAGCATGATATGGAAACACATCCAGAAAATAAGAGGAGAATAATCTGTCTGTGGCATGAAAGATGAAGAGTAGGAGGCAGGAAAAAATAAAATCTTTTTAATCCAAGAGAAAGAAACAAACTTGGTAATTAAGAGCACCAGGATCTGTAGCGTCTACTGAAGACAGAACATACATCTGTCTTAGTTTTAACAGAAAACTAAAGGTACAGTAAAACATTGTTTGGAATAAATTGCTTGAACTGGAGAAAGAAAATGCAAAAATAAATATAACATGAAACAGATGACTTTCCAATTTGTTGTGAATTCTGTTGATGAGTATTTTACACCTTAAAGTCTCTGGGCTAAGTTAAATTTTTTGTTAGAAAAAAGAAATCTCCAGAAGTCTGTGGAAGTTACATATATATATATATATAATGTGTATATATATATATATTAAAAAAAAGGTTAAATTTGGTCCTCTATTGAAGAAATGAAGTGCTGACTGTTTAGGCAGCCCACCAGTATTTCACGTCAGAATGAAAATGGATGTAGCTCCAAGGGACGAAATTGCTGTAGAAACCCTAGCTTAAAAGTAGATGTGATTACTCACTTATAAAAATGGTAAAGGAGCTCATTTGGCTTTTAGTTTAAGTACAAAATATGTCTCTGCACTTTACTAGAATGCTAATCGTCTCATATGTGGGGGGGGAGATTCAGTAAATTCAGCTCCTGAAACCACTTAGCTATTACATTGCATAAATCTAGAGCAATAATATAGTTCTGCAATTTATATTTCAAAAGTCAGTCTTAAAATCATCCTGATACAATTACTGTAGATGAATTTCCAGTCAGGAATGGGTCATTTAAGAAATTGTTATTGGCATATGGAAGCCCCAGTCATTGAACCCAGCTCATCTCAACTTAATGTTAGATCTGAGAGACGATACCTCTCGCTGTCATTTGAACTTACTGTCTTCACTGAGAGAGCTTGAATTTTTCACTGCACTGAGGTAACTTTGCAGTTGCTCTAGCCAACTCTCTCTGGGAAAGTCAGGCAAGGTCAACCCAAAGTGTAGCATGGTTTTCTTCCTGTAGTTCTTTCATTAATCAAGCCTCAAAATAACCTCTACACTGAGATTAAATCTGATTGTATTGTATTAGTGCCATTCACAGTTTCCTTTGATTCCTGCTGGATTAGCACACAGATTTTTTGTAGTGAAAATATAACTACTCAAACTGAGTTTTGTTTAAAGTCTACAAGTAACCAGATAAAGTCTTCTGAATATGTTAATTCAGTGCTAATGGCCAAGATGTTAGGAGCTTAGTTTTATACAGCTACTAAAAATGGCAGCTCCATCAGTCTGCCTTCTAAAATTATTTTATGCAATATAATGCTGAACAGAAGGGTGCAGGTATATCTTGTGCTGAATCACCCATCACCCAGATGATCTTTGGAACTTCTTTATCCTGCATATAGGTCTTGTCTATCTCCAGTTAGTTTATGACACATCTCTTGGAATCATGGCACAAAGTGTTATCGCTGCAGCTTAGTACGGTACAACATAAATCATATGAAACGATGGACTCGGTTGATATCAAAAGTAAAGAAAAATAGTTGCACGTATAGGGAGCTGAATGGATGTAGTTCAGAGTGTTTCAGGGAGGAAACATGTATGAGGTTCTGTGTGTTCTAACACACCATTTTGGCCCGTGACCTGTCTCTGCTATTAAGGCCTCTGCTTATCTGATTTCTTGAATAGTAGTAATTTGGGTGAGAAAAATTGTTAGAACTACTCCAGTTTGCAGAAGTGAGTATGCAAATCAAGAAAGTCCTGTGAAATAAAAAACTTAGTAGAAATTTTCTGCTGACTACAATGATAGAAAAGGGCACTGAAACAATGTGGAAATACCATTTAGACAAACAAACTGCATTTGTAACCGTAATTACAGAGAAGTGTAATTTATGGCTTATGACAAAAGCTGGCACCTTCTAATTTCTGCTTTAACCTTTATGAAATTTTAACATAACCAAACCATTAATGGGTAGAAATCAGTTTACCAAGCTAGTGTTGCAGCTTAGTATTAAACAGTAATTGCAGTGTTTATTTTGACACTGGTACACTGACGCCAGTTTTATGATCTGCTTTGTTCACCCAAGATGAAGATTACAAAGACTAAGAACAGTGCTAATCACTTGTAAAAAAAAAAATAAAATCTGTGGCCTTTCGCAGCAAAAATGAGTGGTGAAAATCATACCATTAAACAGGAATATAATTTATTTAGTGGAATAATTTGTTGGAAAACAATTGGAGACTGTCCTATGTCATTACAATTTTCCAGTAATGAATAAAACACAGAGAAAGCCTATATGATGCCTCTTTGATATGTTTTTCTATTGAAATCATTGTTCGCTTGGGCTTTATTTTCTATCACTTTCCTATCCCAAATACAGATGAGTTAAAACTGCTTCTGCTAGAGACTGTACATTTTTATCCATTAGGATTTCTGAGGATTTCTTTGTGTTTGCTTCTGTACAACTTGTCTTTGGTTTCAGGTGCAACTAGAGAAATCAGATTCACTATTAGAGACACACCTGTACTTTCTTGTACCTGCAGTCCTTCCCCCATTTCCATCATGCTCACAGTAATTGCTTTCCCACCATATTTTCATCTCCATTATGTATATTTGCCATATTTCCAGACCTAATTCCCTGTTTAAACAGGACTCCTCAGTCAGGTAGCAATTAAGAGGAATGGAGCAGCATCTAATAAAATATGTACTAGGATGAACTTAACTTCAATGAATATGTTATGGAGTTAAGTTAGTCCTTAAGTCAAAACTGGAACAAATGGGAACATCTTATCAAATTCTATGGTTCTGTAGTTTATTCTGGAGACTATTTTTTAAACATGCAATTATAATCCTCTCCAATCTGTTCCCTTTCCAGCTTTTCATATATCTTAGGGGAAAAAAAAATATAAAAAAAAATTTAAAAAGGGCTACTCTAAGGCATAATTTATTCCGCTATTATCTTTTTTCTGTGTTTATTTTATTCTATTTTATTTTTTCTTTTTTTCTTTTTTTTTTTTCATTTTTTCACTTTATTTTTTCATTTTATTTAAAAAGCAATGTCTTTGGATACAAGCCTAGCTTGTTTACAGGACTAAATTGCATGAACTGAAAATCACTATGTGTAAATGCAGTGTGGATTTTGGCAAGAAGAGTCAACAGGGAGTTTCTTTGTCCTATTTGGATGCACAAACCATGAAAGTAGTGAAGTAAATCCACAAATTCTTTTGATTTGGGATGGGCAGTTCCTTTTATACAGAGTAAAGTCAGTGTGACTTCTGCACATGAGTAACCTGCTTAGATGCAGCCCTTCAATCAAGTTCTGTATGTGCAACCTGTAAAGTTTGCCTCAGGTTTGCTGAGCATACAGCTTATGGGACTTTGGGAGATTTAATGTCAGAAGCACTTCATCTGTGAACTTTCATCAGGCATGATTTTTACTGGGAGGGCTGAGAAGGTGTGAGAGAAACACACGTACACATGGGTATCCATCCTGTGCCCATTTTTGGGTCCCGGGGCAGGGGGAGACAAGGCAGGTCTTGTGAGCACGGGAGAGCCATCGTGAATTCTCCGTGACTGAACTCAGTGTTCAGCATCATGTAACTTGCTGGCTGGGCGAAAAGCAGGATCCTTTGCTTACCTTAAGGGGATGGCCACAAATGATTGTGGCTGGTTGATTGTTAAATAGATAACATACATAAATATGTATTTACTCTATTTGAAATAAAAAGAAGAATATTCCTGCTTTGTAGAACAAGTGGGTAAAGTTAGATACCACACCAACTCATATTCATGTATTGTGTGAGATTTTCTTAGCCAATGATGGGTAAATAAATGTTCTTTATTAATTAATTATATCAATCTTTCTTAAAAAAAAAATACTCATTCTTATGTAAATAAGGTATATTTCTCAGTATTTCAAAAGTCCCTAGAGTGACTAGTGACTTGGGGGGCCTTAACTTTTTTTTGGCCAAGTTAAAGGGCTTTAAAGGGAACTTACTGTTCAGAATTACTTGTTTAGTATACCTACCTGAATGCACATGGCCATACCTGCATATATGGGAAGAAGAGGGCTTCTTGTAAATCAGCCGATGTGAAACTGATCCATATAACTACAGTTATATGAAATCATTTGGAAGTAAATTGTCAACATTTTAACTGGATACTGGTGAAAGTTATAAGGAGGTACTGAAAGCACCTTTTAAATTTTAGATCTCATACTACGGCTCTTAACCCAGTAAGCTTTATTTAATGAATCAGCATTTAAAAAGTAACAAATGCTGGTGGAGAAATGCCTTGGGGCTCATAAACTTAATGACATCTACTGGCAACTAGTGCCAAAGTAAATCTGAACACAGGAATACAAAATTACTCTTAGTTGTAGGAGCAAAGTTCAAACACAATTTCTGAAGCATTTCAGGACATGGATTGGACCAGTTTGCACTTGCACGCAGACTATTTTCTTTACATGTTCAGCAATGCTCAATAGTTGCTACTTTTTTATCATCATCATCATCATCATGCTCTTTATTTAATGTATATTCTACTTCAAAATTAATCTTGTAAAGCAATAGTTCTCAGAATTATGATCTTCTGAGTGATTCTGTCCTATAAAATACTGGACAATATAAGTCAGAGAAACAGCACTACAAGGTATACTGCCTTTATTGTTTCTTTTAATGTCACCAGAGGTGTGAAAAATTCTATTTTGAGTCACTCCTGTTGTGCATTCAATTTTTTCTTTAATGGAATTATCCTAGATTTACATTTTAAAGTAATTTTAGGAACAGAAGGCTTAAGTCTCTGATTTAAACCTATTCCACAGGAATATCAATATAATTTAAAAAAATAAATAAATGTACCTGAGTTTAGCCTAAAGGCATTTGGCATTTTGAGAATAAAGACCAAACTGTAATTCTTCACTTTCCATTTGAGTATATCCACTGCATTTAAAAACTTATGTACTTCATTGTACAGGTACACTTACAGAATAATTTGAAATTTTGTCTTATGAAACTGACAATGCAAAACTGAACAACACACAGGCTAATACAAGCTTTCTGTGCTGAAAGCAGTTTGCAAAAGACCTATTTTAACACGTGATTTTCTTAGTTTGGAAAAATAAAAATAAGACCTGTGTTCTGGCTATCACCAAAGCTGTCTGCAGTGTTTAATTTATTGGTATTGGGCTCATACTTTGGGTCTTGACATTGTCAAAGTTATTCCTATTTTTTAAATGCCAGTTTTAGTGCTTAATTGCACTACTCATGAGCAGAAATCTGTGCACGTAAATGGTTAGCAGTAATTCCAGCTCAGTGCTACTGTGTAACATGGTTCCAAGGATGTAAAATTTATTCAGATTGGAAAAGGTTTAAAAGCTGGAGACAAAGGAAAAAAGACAGTAAAATATGCCCCTTTCCCTTGGAGAAAAAAGCCAGAAGCTGTTCATTATCGTGTTCCGTAAATGTCGTTTACTTCATTGATGTCAACTGTTTTGCTTTGTCTTTATCTCATTGCTGTTTACACATCAAACAGTGCTAAGTGCAAGGTAGCTTTTCCTCACTAAGCAGAATACATTGTCCTCTCATATTCACATGACAGATCTAAAGAAATAAAAATGTTTGGTTTAATTTCTTATTCAGTGACTTTACAAATATAGTACAGATTGGTGGAATTTGTTTTTGAAAGGTAATGTCTTGGTTTTATACACTTAATACCCTTCATCCCAGCAGTTTAGAAAGCATTTTTAAAAACATAGGTAAACCTATGAAGTCATTCATTCTCAGTCTGGCAAAACAGTCTTTAATGTCAATGTTTAGTTATACCTAAATTAAGTAAGTCTTGGGATTTAGCAAGTAGTCACAGGAATAACTAACCTTTTAGAAAAAAATACTTCACAAATATTTAATGTGAGGACAGTGAACTGACCTAGTTGTAAGAAAACTAGTTTATAAATGGTTATATTTTGTCTGGAACTAACACGTATCTGAGATACTATAATTTCCACCTTAGTAAAAATTAACTGATTTGGTAATGTTGAATTTTCAGTGATGACCATTGTGCTTAATCAGGGTTACTATCCTGAGCTGGATGGGAAGGAGGGACAGGGACTGCAAAGGCAAAAGCCACATGCTTTTCACATGATTGTGCAGGTACATGGTTCATTGGGCAGCACTAATAAGTGGAAGGAAGGGATTTAGCTTGTTAATCCATGCTTCTTAATGCAACGTCACATTAAATGACACCCACAACATGCATATTGATTGTGTTAGAGCTGCAACCCGATTATGAAATACTGCTTCATCCACCTGTGACGCTGGCTCTCTTGAGAATTTTCTAGCAACAAAGCATCAATTAATAAAGATTTTATAATAAGAAAAGTCCAATTAAAATTGGTTTTGTTTTAGACTTTATATGAAGACAGGCAGAGACAAAAGATAAGTCTGTGTGGCTCATTGTGGAGTGTAGCAGAAACACCTCGGATGGTGCTGTGCAAAAAGTACCATAGCTATGTTGGGGCAATGGTCCATTTGAGGTAATTAGCCTCACTTATTATGCCTTCTGTACGACACCTAGGCCATATAGGTGTAGTTTAGGAGTCTTTGTTTAACACTGCATTGCCCTGTGTAGAAGTAAATATAATGATAAGGAGATATGCTTAGAAATTATGTAGGCGATGCTTAGGGCAGCTTGAAGTCTAGGTGTCCAATACTACTTGTCTCCTGCTGTCTCACTTAAACACCTCATCTGCCTTTCTTTCTTCCTTGGTGAATCAAAGGTCAACATTGGGTTTCAACCTATAACTTCCAGTTGTGCTTCTTATTAACATTTATTACAACACAAAGATTCAACTGAAATCAGTGGGGTGACACACAGGTTTGAAGTTAGTTATGTCTTGCTGAATTGGGACAAGATACAATGGTGGAATAAATCATTAGTCTACTTCACAGTACATGTAAACCTGGCAAGAAGAAAAATACCTTTACTTCTTTCTTCTTGTTCCAGTGGCCTGAAATCACTAAATACAATGTCGTGACGTATGTGGCCTGTGTTTGGTTTTGAAACAATTGATGCAACATTTTACAGAAGCTAGCACTGAGAGGATACTTCTATACATTTTTTAATTACACATTTTAGTTATGGTCAAGCCTTTACAACACCAGAAGTGTATGAATGCTTCCGACAGGCATATCTGAATCCATTCAGTGTAAGTGATGTGCTCTCCTTTAGGATATAAACACGGTATTTCCTACCAGTTGCTATAAAGGTAACTCATCACCCAGCTCATGCAAAGCAAGTGACACCTCAGTTCTATTTCCTGCCTGTCACCATAAGTATCAAGAATTTGGATACCTCTGTGTGAGGGGAGAGATATGCAGAAAATCGTATCTAGGATGACGTTTAATAGCTATTTTGAATTAGTGAACAAACATTAAGAGTTTTATTTGTACGACATTTTTATAAAAGAAATAAACCATTTATAGACAAAATCCAGAATTTCTGAGTCATAACATGATCTGCAGTGACTTGTATTGTATAATTAAGTATTGATACATAGTCCTGTATTTAGTTAATTGTTTGTTTATGTTAAATATTTATTCTTCACTGCTTCCATGTGACTTACTAATCTTGAACTCCTTTTAGCAAAATAAGTGTACTAGGTAGTGTGGTCAATTGTGCTAGAATAGGAGTTGATACCATTCTGTATTTCTCTAGGAGTTAGCTAAGAGAAATCCTACTAGTAGCAGCAAAATGACACGTGGGCAATTGGTCAGAAGAAAGCACACCATAAAAGTTGGAATTCTTCACAGGAACCAGTTATTCTGGTATCTCAGAAAAGAACAGATTATGACATTCAGCTTTTCTCATGGCGGGGGGGAGGGTGTTCAGTTTTGGTTTGTTGGTTTTTGTTTTTTTTCTTTCGCCAACTAAAGGAATATAAACAGACAAAAATAATGTTTTCCTTTGCCCTGGGTTTGAAAGGGGCCTCCAGAGATCTGGTCCAACTCTTTGTATCAAGACAGGATCTGCTGTGCAAACAGACAGGTTCTTTGAAAATCTATTGCAACAGCTACACAAAAGAAAGAGAAAACGTAACTGATTTGTAAGCTAATGCCAGGACTGTTTCAGCTGTGTTCGCATTCATGTTCCCAGTTCTTACCAGGAAGATGATTTTATCATTCCTGAATCTTGAAACTTGAGGTTTTCTGCCTCAGGATGATAGCTGGAATAAGCAAAGTTTCTGTAGTGACTGTTTCAGCCTCATCTTTTCTCCACTTCATTCAACATAACAACTAAGATTAAATAAAGTAAGATCAAACTCATTTTAGTGTACGCCTGTACCTGGAAGCCCAGTAGAATAAAAATCTTATCCTCGCTCAGTGTTTTTGTGCAAGAAAGATTTATTTTTCAGTCATCCTGCTAGACTTACGAATGAATAATTTCATGTGGAAGGTACAAACCATTTATTGTCTAAATACAAAATCAAGCTAAGTTGAATTAGCTTGGAGATGGTGGTGGTGGTCACAGCACATGTCCTGACAATTATTTTGATACGACTTGCCCGGAATATCTTCCTAAATTTCAGGAGTTTGGCTCTGTGCCCCAGCTCTTTCTAAAAGAACTGATGGAAATCTTCTGACATACCAAGAATACTATTTCTCTATATATTTTGAAGATATAAAAAAAATCCTAAAAGATGGGGGTTTTTGTTTCTAGTCCATGGTGTCTTGAAAATTCCAGTTTTCAAATTGTTCATATCAGTTCATATCAGTTTTTCTTAAAATTTAAAGTTGATTTCTTTAAAATTTAAGTTTTCTAAACGTCTGAAAAAGAAAGACTATTTAGAAGATGGTGTACAAATATTTATTTTCAAGGTAAGAAGACATTTTCCTTTTCATAAAATAATAATGCTGTGCTATTTAACTACTAGATGAACTAGTGAAAAGGGTTGCTGACCTAAGCAGAGGAATTGCAGTGCACAAATATTCCCTTCCTATTTTGAGCTGTCCTTTGGTAGGGCTCTGGTGTTTAAGATTGTTCTGATTTTAAAACACTGTCATCCCTTCAGATTCTAGTCAACATAAATTTCTAAATAAAATTTATTTCTTCTCAGATATCTTACAACTGTAACAGCTGTGTCCAATCTTCGTGTTTTAGAGACTGTTCAAAGGTCAAGGTAATGTCCCTAACAACTTGAGTCCTACCTTTGCTTGGTCTCCCACTGTTCTGGGGCCAAAATTACTGTTTTTATATATGGTTCAAAAAAACCCCAACATATCTGAGAAATAAGTTTAATGTGTTTCATAGGATAATTCATTTTGGTAGGGACTTCAGGAGGTCCGTAGTGCACCACCTGCTCCAAGCAGGGCCAGCTGTGAGACCAGACCAGGTTGTTCAGAGCTTTGTCCAGTCAAGTCTTGAAAACCTCCAAGGATGTTTGTGTCTCTGGAGCCTTCCCTTCCGTGGGCTGAACAAGCCTTGCTCACTCACCCTCTCCTCCCACGTCATGTCTCCAGCCCCGACCGCTGAGGTGACTCTCCACTGATCTCACTCCACTTTAGCAATGTCTTTTGTGTAGCGTGTGTGTGCATGTGTGCACAAAGCTGGCTACAATGTGTAGATGTGGACTAACAGTGAGTGCTGGGCGGAGGGAAACAACCCCCGGTCTCCTGGCAGTGCTCCTGGCAATGAAGCCGTGGATGCTGCTGCCCATCTCTGCTGCCTGGGCTCATTGCCGGCTCTTGCCCCAGCTCACTGCCTGGGGTCCCCAGGGCCTTTTCCCCAGAGCTGCTCCCCAGCTTATCAGCCTGTATCACTGCAAGGGTTTATTCCTTCCCAAGTGCAGGACTTTGCACTTCTCTTTTTGCTGTATTTAATGAAATTTCTGTTGGCCCATTCCTTCAGCGTGGAAAGGGCAGCCCTACCCTCCAGCGTATTAGCTGGTCCCTCCAATTTGATATCCTCTGCAAACTTGATAGGAATGCAGTATCAAAATCCAGAAGTGCGTTGAAAATTATTTTCATATCTTAGTTCTAGTACGGAACTTTCACATTTTACATCTCCTTGAAATTGACTCATTTCTCTAAGATCTGTTCCATGCCGTACCACGCTGTTTGTCTGTGTCCCTCAGGTCAGCTGTGTAAAATAGTGGCATTTCCAGGTCTATGGTTTTGGGCCCAAAGGACTGTAGGACTTTTCCTCTTTGCAATATCTTTCTCAGTCTTCTGTAGGCTACGCATAATGAACTCTTTTGCTCTAAGTCATTTTTCTGATACATTTTTCTATTGCTTTCCTCTGGATTTTCTCTAACTGATCCTTGTTTCCCTGAAGTAGGATGCCCAAAATCACACAGAATACTTCAGCTGAAGCTTTACCATGCCAGGTATTTCATGCCTCTTATGTTGGCATATGTAAATAAAGGTGTTACATATAGTGATTTTTTTTTTGCAATATCAAGGCATACTTGACTGTCATTTAGTTTATGATAAATGCTTTTCTGATGATCCACTGCCTAATCAGCTTTATCTACCTTGAATCTGTGCATTTAGTTATCCCTTTCTCTTATTTTATAATTGTTCTTAGTCGAATTATATCTTTATAGTACTCATTCATATTTGGCTTAATTCCTTGACGAAATGTGCTTTCATCTGGTCTCCGACACTTTCTCTGACCAACAAACTAGTGTAAATAACCTTATTCAGCCCTTTGGTTCTGTGTTTTTCTTTTTGTATTAAAGGTATATTTTTAGTCTGAGAACAGCCCAGAAGCTTTAGAATACTATAAGACCTCAAATGGGTAAATTGTTCTGAGTATAAGCAATTAGAAAATTGATCTTTTTGTCTATAACCAGAGCTTTTTTTACTGAAAAGGTTAACTGTGATCAGTGAAATCCTTATTGCCACAAGCAACATTTATTGCACTGAGTTATCAGCTACAATAAAGTTTCACAACCAAAAACTAATCTTTGTATTATGTTTCCCTTACATCAAGCTTGTTATAGCCCAGAAAGCTTTACAACAAAATGCAGATGTGTTAGCACTCATCCTCTGTCAGGAAAGGAGTCAAGTAGCAAGCAGCTAGATGCTAACTTAAAAAAAAAATATTTTTTTTTTTCATCATAGAGCTTTATCCTAAATTTTCATAGTGACTTAGAAGCATTTAATGATATAATGCCACCAAGAATTCTCTTAATTATTCATGACAGAATGTATTTACTTCAGGAAAGACCTCTGAAAAGAAGTATCTTTCTGGCAAAACCATGCTTCCTCTTCTGTAATTGGAATGCAACTTTAACTGTCCTGACAAAAGGGAATTTCTGATGAACTGGACCGGAAGCAACCTACTAATCTCTTTCAGACAGCTTCACTGTCAGATATGAGCTGAGCCACTGTAACAAACCAGATATTTCTGTATGACAAACAGCAATAATGTATATAGATGTGTGGCATAAAGTAGTTGTTCTTATAGAATACTCAAACATTTCAAGTGTCAGATTTTACAAATGTGAAGTGGTTAGGCGTTGGCATAGCGTTTTGTTAATGCCTTATCTACTCTGTTAGTGAAATATCAAAGTTTGTAACAATCCTTAGGAAGGCTTGCTACTACAGGGTCCCTGTGACAAGCCTCGAGATCTCTGTGGTCAGTGTTGTGTACCAAGGTCGTCTTCTCTCACTTAACAACTATAAACAATACAGCTTGAAGTATTTTATGATTGTAGCTCCCTAAAGGCTTGGCTAGTGCAAAATATCATTTATTTGTCAACCTTTATTGGCTAGAGATCAGAAAAGTTCCCTATGTGACATACATCAAAAGTTCAGCTCTCCCTTGAAACTCTGATAACCAGTCTGTAGACTTTAATGACTATAGGCGGGAAGTTTACAGATACAGTGAATTCAGATCAAAGTGTGAGCCAGATATCAAGATTGGGGAGTCAATGCAGGGCCAAAAGGTGATTGTTTTCTGCCTTTCCTTTGACTATGCTTCAAACTATCAAGAGAAACTTACTTTTGAAAGCCTGTGGTGTTCTTGAGCTTCCCGCCGAAAGAAGGTGAAACTTCCTGAGTGGACTGTGGTAGGCTTGGCTTTTCTGCCCCAGCATGAGCTAACTAGGAAGTCGCAACACTTGCCTAGGACATGAAACATGAAGGTTCAATATCCTCTCATGCTCTGGATGCTTTGAACTCACTTTGAAATGGACTGCCTGACGCACTGAATGGGGAAATCCAGATCTTTTCTGTGTGTCATATTGCCTTTGAGGCAGTAACCAGAAAAGGGGTACCCTCTTCCCAAATAAATCCCCTAATTTTAAAATTTAAACTTTTAAAATTTTATCTGTTCCCAAATTTTGTAAAAATGTAACAGTTCTAATAGGAAAGACAGAATAAAAAGACTCTTTCACCTTCTGTAATAATTTTGTGAGTCTTACTTTTTATTTCCTTTGTTTTTCTTCTAAGGAAATGAAATTACATGTTTTGTTTATGTTGAATAAGGCAGATATTACTTCATTTGATACTAAATGTTATTGGATTGCAGTTCAAAAAGAAAGTAAATGAACTTAAATTCAATCCAAATCAAATATTGTTTGCCTGAGTTTTTGGCAGAGCAGCAAGCTGGTAGTCAAAACTTTTCTTTTTAGTCTCAACTCCTTGTTATTTGCTCAATCATCTAAGTAGACAATATTAATTTAAAGAAAGTTTTTAACCAGTAGGGTTATGTAAGAAATTTAAAAATATGCTTATGTCAAGAAAACTCAGTATTGGTAAGCTGACATTTGTTCCTATGTATTTCTTCTTCATATTTGAGATGTATGTACGAAATTATGAACTTTACTGCAGATATAAGTTGAATAATACAAATTATGATGATATGTAACAATTATAATCCGAATGTAAGGTAAACAGGTAAGGTAATTGTTCACTTATATGGGCAGTTAATGCATAAAGAATTTAATGCCATAGTAAGTATTTTTTAATATTCTTGGGCACACCAGTCACAACCCTACCTGAAAATTTAATCTATTATATCATTCAAATGATGGTTGAAAAAATGTATAATATGCGAAGCAATACACTGAAAAAATACCCCCATTGAATTTTCTTCAAAATAGTCTTTTTTTTCTTCTTTGAGAGACTAGAATAGATGAGAATGCTACAATGCTACAAATTAGAACTTGTAGAAGAAAAAGTAGAAAGAAAAAACTATGTAGATAGTATCTTTTACTTTTCTCAAGAAATTGTCTGTCTAGTAACACATTGTGTTTTACTCAAAGTGACTATACTCTACTACAATTATTGATTAGTTTATCTTCTTAAAAGAATCCCATTTTGTGGATGAGTAAATTTCTTCTTTTTTGAAATAAACAGTCGCTGATCACATGTCCTTAAAACTTTTTTGAATGCTGATAAACTGTCGAGAGTACTAGTCCGATACAAATGTCAACATGGTAGTATTTAAACAAGTGGTTAGACAGTCAGTAGAAAGGAGTTAATTATTAGAACTGCATACACTGTTTGATTCGTCAGTTTTAACGGAGATACAAATATCATTTGTCTGAGCAGCTACCTTCAAGTAAAAGGCTCGACTTCAGCCAAAATCTGAGAATCTTTTTCTAAAGCTACAGTAAGCTAATGTGAATGTGCATTTGCAGAATGAATTTGCATGTAGAGATATGCAAGTAAGGCTAATAAAACCATGATAAGTAAGTCCACAGTTGGTGCACAGCCTGCAAGCATCGGATACCATGGAACATCTCCTCTGGCTTGTATAGCAGTAGTACCACTTTTACTAAAATTTTCAGCAACAAAGAATTCAAGAGTCACCAGGTCTGGTTTGCATTTGAACACAGACTACTGCGTTGGAAACTTACTTATAGGAATATTACACACACTCTAGTAACAGCATAGGTTTTCATAAATATGATGACTATAACACTGTAGTTTGCAATAACAAAAATGTAAGCAAAAATGATGACTAAAAGTTCCAAGATAGGTTCACAATGGAAATTTTAAGCAGTTTGATCCCTCTTCATCATTAGCAATGCATTTCTATCCAGGCCACTTGAATGTCAAAAGATAAAAATGCACTGTAAATATGAGGAAAGCTATACGTATTGAAAAAAGTTTGCATTTTATGGAATAATGATGTATCTGTAATGAAAGAATGTTTCATTATTATTAGGACTTTTGAGCTGTGACACATGTCTTTCCCCTTTCCTTATTTTTGTAGGAGAGGTGACAATTTAAAATTGGTTCTGGACTGGTTCTTAAGCATAAATAGGTGATAGTAATAATATTAATACAAAGGGTGTCTCAAGCCCTTTTCATTCTCAGGGCCTTTAGCCTGTAAAGAAGGACATGCCAGGGAACTTTTTTACAAGCAAAAAAATCCTTTATATTTCTATCTAAGTGTCACTATATTTCTGAGGTAGAACGAAGTTACTGATAATTAGAAAAATGTGATTCCTTGTACAGCTAGTATATATTATAACCTCACTCTGCTAAACTGTCTATTTTCTGCATTTTGGGGGAATCGTATAATATCCGTCAACAGTTCCAAGTAGTCTATACAATTAATCCATCCTTAGTATGCATATACTTTATATTATAAACATATAACAGTTGAATGAGCATATCTTCAAAGCAATTTTCATATTTCATTAGTCCTTAAATAGTTTGGAAAAGGAGTGGGCCTCATGACATGTTATAAAAGAATTTAATTGCTTTTAGACTGAGGAAACTGATTCTAAATTGAAGTGCACCTTCGCAAAACGTCCAACTGCAGCCCTTTCCAAGGGCACCAGCACATCTGCTGATTAAATCTTCAGGAGATTTATACTGGGAAAGTCAGATTCTTTTCCAGCAGGCATGTCCCGGCAGATGCTGCAGTTTACGGATGGGTTGTTGGAGCCACAGGCATCTGGTTTGGCGGGTACCCAGTTTGCCCCCTGCTGTATCAGCAAGAAGCGCTTGCGCTGAAGGCAAGAACTGCCGCGTGTTGGTTCATATCACG
This sequence comes from Balearica regulorum gibbericeps, assembly GCF_011004875.1. Classification (NCBI taxonomy): domain Eukaryota; kingdom Metazoa; phylum Chordata; class Aves; order Gruiformes; family Gruidae; genus Balearica; species Balearica regulorum. The sequence goes on along the minus strand of NC_046184.1, from coordinate 154,649,637 downwards.
GCTCAGCTCTTTCCTCCCGGGGACCGAGCGGCCTGGGTCACTTTGCTACGCCCCTACCTGTCTTGGTAGTGTTCACGCACCCTTGTGCTGTGACGATACCCACTAGCACTTGAACTATGCTAAAAAGAGCTAATTAAATGGGGTTGCTAAATAAGAGAAGTTTACAATATTCTCTTGACAGTACAGGAAAGAGTACTCCCTGCTCAGTACACAGAGAGAGAGAGACAAAGAGCTGTTTAGGGAGAACACCCAGTGAGAAAGCTTTTTTTGCAGAAATGCCCATCAGCTCCCAACTCCTCCAGCCATTCAACAACAGCATATTTTGACAGCAGAGTAGATGCCGCTGTAAATCTCCTAATTATGGATCAAAAATGCCACCGACACATGATGCACAACACTGAACTGGTATAAGCTCACGCAGCAGTTCGGAACAGTGCAAAATTTTCTGCTGGATTAACCTTTATACCAATAGGTTCTATGCCAGATTCAGTACCAGATGTATTCAAGCCTCCCTTTGAAACATGCAGGCAATATAAAAAAAACAACAACAACAAAAAAACAGCAACCAGAAAAAACCCCCCATAAATCTGGCATGTACTTTGTATCATCTGCTCTAACTAATTTGACAGCTGTGCTGTCATTTGTATCTACCTGATTTGGACAAAATTAATGTTTTTAGGAACCTCAGGGAAACAGTGCAGAGCTCTGGTAGTGATGCTCGCAGACCCACGTTCTCAAAGGCTGTGTTAATTCACTGGCTTTAGCCACTGTGATTTGAGGCTTGTTTGTACTTGAGATATCTGCTGACTGAGTTCTCCCGTGGGTGCAAAAAGTGCTTATGCACCCAGGCACGCGGTTTTTTCCCCATCTTTCTTGCTCTGCCTTCCTGCTGGGGTAACTTACGCCACTATCATCACTCCAAGGGAAATTCACTCTGGTAAATCTGGTATCAATCCACTAAAAATGCGCTCTGCATTTCGTCGCGTATACCTCATAAACCTCGTTATCAGTTAGAAACCTCCAAATGCTGAATCATTTTTCCACGTTTCTAAAAGCTACACACATTCACATAAAACGTCTCCTTTACAAGAGCTACCACCCTTACTAGAGTGTTGTCAGACTTTCTGAGGTAATAGGAGTTTTATTTTGAAACCGTGTCTCCTCTATAGTGCAATTAGCATAGGATTATGAACAAGAATTGTCAGAAATTAAACCAGTATTGTTTCTCATCTTTATGTGACAGATCATGGACTGAAGATTATTAGAGAGCAGAATAATTGTGGGGAATTTTTGGGGTAGTAATTGCATTGAAGGCAAGAGAGGTGGAGTGTGTATAAATTGTCCACCTTTGTTGGTGTTCTGTGATGTTATTTTAATTTAGGTGTGGGGAATTCTTTTGCTGATGTAAGTGACGTTTGTGAAGATTTTAAATTGTGTGGTGAATGTGTATTTTAATAATCTGATAATTTAATGATACTGATAAAAGAAAACATGTTTTTACATTGTTGGCATGATCTAATTAAGAATCCGATAAGATTCCATAAGATATTCAGACACCTCATTCTTAGTGATTTCAGCTGTATGAAGATACATGAATACTTTTAAAAATCTGGCCATAGACATATATCAAGAGTGTCAAAATACATTGTTGTAAAGGTTAGATTGCTGTTATTTTCAATAGTCTGTTGTATTCTAGTTTCTGATTATTCTGTTTTGTGTTACTACTCTTTATCTTGGTTCTGTTTTTTCCTTTCCTGAGTTAGCAGCTGCACTAGGTGTCTCTCTTCTAATCATTATTTTTGGGAAGGTTTGTAAAATTTCTTTTTGTTTCACAGTGTGCAAAGCAGTACAGCTTAAGGGTACACTTACTACTCTATGCACTTAGTTACTACTTTGTTCTAAGAGATGGTGAGTAAACCTGTCACCCTTTCAGCTGGTAAGGGAGCGAATGGTCATCATGGGATCAGGCAGACAAAAGCTGATCTATTCTCTAGCCAGTAGGAGGGGAATTTAAAGCAGTCAGAGTTATCAGAGGATCTCCTCAAATCTTCTTTCTGAAGGGGAATCTCTGGGAGCGCAAGAACGGCAAAACTCTCAGTGGTACAAATTAAATCTGAAGTTTTAGCTTACATGTAGGACTAAAGCTGGCAGGGGGAAACCTTAAGCAAAAGCTTAAGGAAAGAAATACGGAGAATTCTGTCATTGGTACTGTTCTCTCCAAAGGCGGAGAAAAATCTGTAGTAAACTTCTGGTTAGAAGGGCAAAGGTGGTTTTTAACCTCAAAAGTTTGATTGTGCACCAGCCTTGTAAATACAACATATGCTGGTTTTCCTCTGTGCAGGTATCTAAGCCAGACTGTACTGGAAGAGACGATGTTAACTGCCAACCCTCAAAACAGGGAGAAATTAGCTGTACTAAAACAAGCTCTAGGTGCTGTGGGATTCAATAGCCTGGTAAGTTAAACAAATCTGTGTTATTTGTGGTTAAAATCATCATATTACTTAGTTAAAAGCAGGCCATAAGGAACTCACACCAATAACCTTTTTTTAGGGAAAAGAAGTGCCTTTCTGTCTGTCTTTTTTTCCGTTGCTTAAGACCTTGAAACAATATACAGTACTAGTTCACTCCAGGGAAATTACTGTAATCACTTTTAATTAGACACAGCACCAACAATGTAAATCTTTTCCATTCTTAAAGATTCACAAAACAGCTTCAAGGTATAATACTCTGAACAATTAAATTACACAGATAAAAAGAAACAATCAAATCCCATATGACAGAAACCTCATAAAACCCACAGGAATTTTTTCCTCATCCTGATTATCTCCCTGTCCCTTTTAATTTTGTGAAACACACGTTCCAAATGCCTTTGCTAGCAGCACCTGAAAAAAAGTAAATGCATATTTAGTCCAAAAAAATTAGAACTGAGTAACTTGAAAGAGCCCCCAAAAAGCAACAAGAAGACAAGTCTGGGGTTTGTCTTTAATCCTATAAAGCTAACAAAGAAGATAGTTTGGCAAATTAATCAGGAAGAGGTTCTGGAGGACAGAGGTTTAAGGGGAATCAAGGGAAATGGAGGGCTGAGTAGAACAACTCATGTAAGCTGTGTAATTCCCTTCAGGATACTAGAATATTTAACAAACTCCATATTTCTTACATGTCTATATACTTCCAAGCACACTGTAGCTGGGACACTTCTGCAAAACAAATGCATAAGCAACAGTAGTTCTAGAAGGAGGTAAAAACTTCTTTACCCCTACATGATATTTAGCTTCATAAGAAAAAAGCAGAAGAAAAGTTAATGTGACAGTATGCTGGATTGTCATAAAAGATGACAGATGGGCAACAGTTGTAATAAAAAGGGATCAAGGGATATCAGCAAAAAAAAAGTCAGTCTGCTGAAGCTCTTACTTAGGTATGAGGCAGACTTCTATAGTGATGGTACCTCATGTAGTTGTTTGGCATTCCCTAGTTAAGGTAGTAATAAATGTTCTTTGATAACCTATGCCATCTTTTAATATAGAAAGTGGGTTTTTTTTTCACAAATATTCACGTGGCCACGTACAAATCTGAACACATATGTCTGTATTTGACAGAATTATTCCTTACTCTTAACGGCTCAAGCTCTGCATCTGTAGTCTGCAGTAGCAAAAGTTCTGCATTTAGCCCAGGGTTCACAGATGGGTGGATCTTTCTACTCTATTACCCCTTTTGTTCTGTTGAGAATGGGGTTTAGCCCATAAATAAATAATTGAATGTATAATGAATCATGTTTTAGAAGTCTGCAGAAACTGTCTGAGAACACTGTACATGGAAAAATACAGTATTCTTTTGGACCCAGCACTTCAACTTCACTTTGCTCAGCGTTCTTGAAAGGAAGTAAGTTGTCTCTCAGAAAAGCCTAAACCATCTTAAAGGATCCTCTATATCCAGGCAGCATTAGAATAATCATTTAGGAGGCTAGAAATGTGTGAAGCTCTAGAGTACTGCAGGCTGATCTCCTGTGCTGGAGGTTAGAGTACGGTATGTAGATAAAACACATCTCCTGAAATTTCTATCCTTTACTTCTGAGGTACATGGAAAGGTCTGTATGTATTATTCCTTGACCATCTAGACACATTTAATGAGAGTAGGTTATCTTTTTGAAGAACTACATAAAAATTCCTTAGAAGTCTTTCATGATATCTTGCAAAATATGTTAATGTTTACTAAAAAATTGTTTTAAAGTTGAGGGAACATGCGTCTTAGAGCACAACAAGGAAGTGTTTGAGAAACTGGAACATGAACTAAACCCGAGGCCTTATCAAAATTGCTGGAATAAACAGCTATCCCAGCCTTCTGCATTTCAGTGCCGTAGAGTCATCCCCAAACCCGTTCTGAACAAGTGAACAAACCAGCAAGAAGCATGCTGTGCTACTGTGCCACTCCATCTTGCCTACAAGGCCTTCCCAAGACGCAGGGTGTAGCACCCTAGTTTGAATGCCATATTAGCATGACAGTTATTCTATTATAACAGATCTCTTATTCAGACTTCGCCTGTATATATTGCTTTTTTAAATCTTCAGCTTTGGTGTTATGTAATAGAAAAATATACTGTTGCCCTATTTACATATCTCATACAGTAAGAGGTTGAAGTTCTTGTCTTAAAATGTAGTTTAGAGAATCAAACATGCTTAAACAACATTGGAAGTGCTGTAGTCTGTATCCCAGAAAGAATGTAAGGGGTTCTTTTTAATGTCCTCTGATGATGAGTATATATATTAGAGAAAGGAACAGGAAGAAGAAGAAAAGTTGTTGCGTGGTTTTTTTTTTACCTGTTGCTTTTGAAAACTGATGAAAAGTCATCTAAGCTTGGTTTCAGTGTGTTCTGAATTCTTTGTGGTCACCTGAAAATAAAGGGGATGTATTAGCCAAGTATTTAATTTGTAGTGTATTTTTTAATCTTATTCTGCAAATTCCAGTAAGTGAGACTTCTCACTGTCACTTCTACTGTTTCAGTAGAATCAGGTTCCAAATGTTATTTTTAAAAAATATTTCAAGAATTAGCTATTAACTTTGCTGTGCATAATGCCATGTAATGCTATAGTGGGTATCAGATTTCCTGTTTTATAATTTTAAAGGAGCACCATTGTTACATAACTGCCCTGAAAAAAACTTCCAAAAACACACATTGTTTTCCATGTCTTAGCATTTCTGGTTCATATTTCATAGATCTTTTTTTTTGCTTGAATTTAAAAACATTTTAAAACAAAACAAAACAAACAAACAAAAAAACCCCAAGAAAATTAGTTCTTTGTCTGCTCTGGTAAAAATGAGGCCAGGAAAAATCTAGCCCTAAAATAACTGCTTCACAGCCTTACAGGCTTCAGAATACCATGGGGGGAAGCATGCAATCGTGGGGGCAAAGTGTGTGGGTAAGGGCAGTCACTTTTGTTTCTCTTAGATGTTAACTACAGCTTTTACTACCAGGAACCTGTTATAATTTAGAGCTAGACACTTTGTTTGTGAATGCAATTGGCTGAGGAAAAATCAAACCTTGCTATTCCCAGATACAGAAATTGTCTTGATGGAAATTCTCTCTGGAGAAGATATGTTTATTTCTTGCAGAAATAATGCATCCATTAAAGATATTTCAGTGGGTTTTATCACATTCTGAAAAACTTCCTTAACTCAGTAGTTAATGTGATTTACATTAAAGCAAAAGAAAAAAAGGAAATCTTGTTGGTTTATGTCCTAGATAGATTCCAGTTTGATTTCTAAATCTGAATTTCCTGTTAATAATTCACACATGAATACTTTTTAACTTAGCAAATGCCAATGATGACAACTAATAGAATTTGTATTTTTATAAAGCATTGCCTTTTACTGATGTGCCTAACAGATCTCTTCTTTATCTTTAATTATGCATAAAATGTGTTCAGGAGGTGGAGAACCTGTTCGTAATTCTCTCAGCAATTCTGCATCTTGGAGACATTCGCTTTACGACTCTGACAGACGCTGAGACAGCATTGGTTTCAGACCTGCAGCTACTGGAACAAGGTCAGTAGGACGTGCGTCACCTTGGAGTGTCACCTGCGTGGTCCCACAGCAGGGCAGTTGCGCTGATCCGCCAACAGATGGAAACATAGTTCCAGGGACACCAAAAAAAAATGACTTCTGAAAATTCATAAATTACTGCAGGAAGACAGTATCCAATTGACTTGGATGTTTTATAAACGACAGATTTTTATGGGATGAAATAAAATACTAGTATTGCAAATTATCTAATTCAATGTCATATTTAATGCTACCATTTGCCAAAAGAAATTGTACAGTGCACTTTGTACAGTCTTCTTTTAAAATGCCTTTGTGCTGCTTGTCAACAGCTGAACCAATTTGCATTGAATTGAATTCCTTACATTCAAAACCTATGTCTTAAAAGGGTGTCTTGTTTTCATGCTTTGAAGTTTGCCCTCTTGGTCACTAACAAATCTCCTCAAAGTGGCTTATGGATACAGAATGTCAATAAGTAACATACCTCAACTCTAATACCAGAGAAAGTCTGCCAAGCCCCGGGGAAAGTCCTGAGTAATCTTTAAAGAGGAAAAAAGCTGTAATGTAATATATAGATACGCTCAAACTTCACAAAGTGCTGATTATAGTAATCCGATTTTGTGTGTTGATTAATTTTGATTACTCCTGTAACAGCACTCTTTAATGTGTGGGTTCTTTCACTATTAAAAAATAGCATCTACATGAGAAAATCTGTTATAAAAAATAAAATATGCAGTAGAGCACAAGTCAGACTTTCTTTAAATTCTCTTTTCATTTCAGTGGCAGGGATGCTGCAGGTTTCACCAGATGAGCTTGCTTCAGCCTTAACAACTGATGTTCAGTATTTTAAAGGTAATCGTTTCCAAGCTTACATTCTCATAGATCAGACCTGGTGGCATTTTGATCCTTCTGATTTGAGAATTTTAAAGGCAGATGATTTTTGTTTCTTATTTCTTGTATAGTCTTGGAAATTTTCTCTCAGAGGAGTATGTAGGATTATCTGCCATGCAATAAGTCAGTCTGGGCCACTGAATTAGAAATGTCTTTGTAATATGGAGCTAAGCACTTTCGCAGTCTGATGCTGACGGACTCCTAACTTCATTAATCTTACAAAAGTGTGTCAAGCTAACAGATTAGATATTAATACTAAGAACTATAGTCAACAGAATTGTACTGAAAATAAAAAAGAAAAAAAGTTTTGGAAAAGTTCATTTCAGTAGTTCACACTAGTTCTGTGTGGTACACATACTCTTTTCTATTGAAAGAAGGACAAAGGTACGGGTTTCTAAACTTGCAAGTGTTGAGTCTTCTCGTCTTTCACTGAAGGCTTCAGAAAAAAACCTAACACCACGTATATGTTTGGCAAAGGAGAAGTAAAAAGGGTGGAAGAACTGACTGTAACTAAAATGACTTAAGGCGAGCTTGACAGCATGCTTTCATCTCCATTTTCTGCTTTCTCTCTTAGGAGACATGATTGTACGGAGGCACACTATAGACATTGCAGAATTTTACCGGGATCTCTTGGCAAAATCTCTATATGGTCGTTTATTTAGCTTTTTAGTGAACACAATCAACTGCTACCTTCAAAATCAAGATGAGACTGGAAGGTAGGAGTGCCATTACAAACTATTAGGTGGGCCATTATCTGTTCAAATCCAGATCCATAAAAGAAACATAATTCCATCATTTAAAGCATTTTATGATAGCATGACAGTGATGCTTGGGTTTTTAAATCACTGGCCATTCCTTCAAATAATTTCTTTGGTAACATATTTGTTGATTTATTCACTTGTGTAGAGGGACATGGTACTTTATGCGGAAATCTAGATTGGTGGTTAGAATTAGCAGCCTTTTAAGAGCTGACAATACAGAATGAGCTAAGTCTTTCAACAAGGAAAAAGCTGTTTGGTGGTTTTTTAGTCAGAATATTCTTGTTCTTTCTCCCCAAAACTATGACAGGGAATTAAAAAAAAATATTTTTATTCAAAGGCCTTCAAATGAAGGTTTAAACGTCACTGAATTACATGTTCAAATAATTTTCTGGATGTCTCTAGGTTATCATCTGCTAAATTCAATGCTGTTTCTATCCAGTGTGGCTTCTGAGAAAAAATGAATGCTAATTAATGTGTCAGTGGAGCAGTCAAGAAACAAAACAAACACAAAAAAAGAAAACAAAAGAAAAAAAGTGAGGTCTCAGTAGAATCAAAGTAGCAAACTAAGACAATAGACCTAATTAGATGATTGTATGCATGTGGCGTAACCAAGGTTCAACTTCTCACATGCTCAGATGAGCTTTCTCACGAACAGTAAGTACAAGATGTCTTGGCATTATTGGTAAATAGAAATACACAAAAGACAGATGTGGAAATTTGAAAAAAGAATAAGTACTCTTTCCTTGATGTCATATCAGCATTGGCTTCATAGGACAAATATACATCAAGTGCCCTCTTTCAGACTTGTTAAGAGTTTGAAGACTTCACAATTGTTTTTTTTTAATTCCTATCCTATTTGTAGACCAATTAGTAATAAATCACATCACTCTTCTATAGGGTTAGCTAACAGAAAGAGTTACTATGCCTGAGTAACTCAGGGCTTTCTGCACATAAAAGCTTTCCATCATTATATATACCACCAGAGCGCCTAGCTTCCTGCTGGAGGCAAAAGGAAAGTTTGTCAGTAACACAGAATGGTTTTAGTTTGTTTCTGATTGTACAGCCCCTTACAATTGCAGGCACCTGGACAATCAAGCTAGAGCAACTTTCCAATCCATGTCCTAATGTGGAATATTGTGTTTATAACAAGGAAGGACAGTGGCATGTGGTCACTTTCATTCTTCCCCATTCATTCCTGGGACGTATGGAACATGGGCTTAGCTCAGTGCGTGTTTGTGACAAACAATCCAGCTCGGGTATTCCTAATTACAGTGAGCTCATTTGTAGTGGTTATTGAGGAAGAAATGTAGAATCAGTGTATTAAAAAATCTATTAAAATTATTTGAAATAATTTTTCAATGTGTAATTTTGCAATTTTGAAATAAGTTATCTCACAATCTTTCAGTATAGGGTGTTGTATATCTCTGTTGTTCAGTAGTGTAAACCTATAACTTCTAGGTATCATAGGATCTTCAAATAATGAAAGACAAAGCTGTTTGTATATTGTTTACCTTATAGTGTCCTTTCAGTGCAATCATATGTGCCTGAGGTGACTTCTACCTTGTAGAAATACTTCTCAGTGAAACTATTTCTACCTTGTGTGGTAACTTGCAGACTCTGTGATGTTGTAAGTCCTAGCTAAAATAGGACAGCTGTTTGATATTGTCAGGAATGAGGAATTCGCAATAGTTTTATAGTATACCTATGCTTGAAAAAGGGGAGTTCTTCATTTAGGCTGGCTAAAGGAGGCTAACCAGCTCAGAATATATTGGCAGTGCTGAAAAGACATATTAAATTTTAGCAGGCCAAATTCAGCCTCAGGTCCCTTTCCAAACTTGAAGATAAATAGATTATCTTCAGTGAAAATGAAGTTGACCATCCTTCGTTGATACTTCAACCTCACTTGAGTTAGCCAGCTTAAGATAAGAAAATACCTCTCCCATGCCCAGCTTCTTTTTTGGTGCAGCCTAATCATATTGTATAACCTGTAGTAATAAATCAAGGCATAGCACAGTTTAAGATGCAAGTGGGATTAATGCAAGTCATTGCATGAATCTGTAATTTGTGGTTCAGATTTACTTCATATACATCTAAGCAATTCTATCAATTAGCAGCATTTTCCCTCCAGTTTGGTGCAGTTTTAATAAATGCCTGCTTAAAGATCCACCAAAGACATTAACTAATGTGGCTAAATAAGGCTGATACGTTTCAGGCCACACTTCATTCCCCGGTGGGAAACTTACACCGTTACTAGTTATCAGATGGGATGAAGCCTTCATCAGAAACTTGGAATAAGGTTTCTAACTGAGTTCTCTTGTTTTGTTGTGAGGTGGCTTAACTGTACTTCCATCCCACTTCAGTGAGAATTTATGAAGCAATAAAATTAGATTTATTGGCTTAGTAACTCTAAGAGAAACATTTGATCTTGGCATTTTTGAGAAAACTAGTTACCTGGGTTTAACTTCTATGGTGAAGCTACTTGATTTTGGTCATTAATATTGATTTATATTTACCATGAAATAGCTTGTCGCTGGTTTCAGGCAAAGTAAAAGTGATGATTGCCATTAAATCTAAGGGAAGGGGAGGCGATTCTATGAAAAGCTGCAAAGACCAAGCTCTAGAGGTATTAAAGTGCAGAGGATACAAGTGTTGCCAGAATCCAGCAAATTAATTACTTTATAATACTATCTAATAAATATAAAGCAAAAGTTTTAATAACAGTGTTAAGTAAGATAATACACCTTCAGAAACGTTGTTCTCCTTCATAAAAGGTTACTTATGGTTTTGCCTCGTTAGAACCAAATTATAACCACGGATGCCAGTTTGGACTGGTTGCAAGGTACCTTTAAGGTTTATTACTTTATTCGTCTTGATATTGTTTCAAAGAAATTCACTGGGGAGAAACTGTTTTTCTGTAATTGGCCTCGAGAATGGAATTAAAGCAAAGCCATTAAAATTTCTCACAGGTGCTTATAATTATTTTTTAAATGATTAATATTTATATTCACTCATTTATATAATGATTTCCTATTTTGCTGATTTTATTATTGTAAAAATTATCTAGGTGAACTTTTTCCCAAGACTCTTAACTCTTCAAAGTTTACTGCTGTTTTACTTCCATTCAAATCAGCATGCTGAGTTTCAGCTTTGTAGATAAAAGAGACTAGAGCATTCATGGTTGCCGAAATGTGGCATTTCAAGATACTTGATTGCACATTGGCAAAGTTGAATCTAGTGAGCCAAATGTTAGTAATAAAATGGTTTAAGATGATGTTTTAAGAACTCCTGACTCATTCTGCAACAGGACCTTATATTTATGGGGATGTAAGAGTGTCTGTGAACTCTTGTGAAACATTGTTTTTCTTTTCTGATGAAACACAAGCTAATTAGATATATACGCTTGAGAAAATCTTGATCTTGTCTTCCCTGCCTGCTAGTAAGTAGAAGGCATGATGTTTTATTAGCTAGTTACCAAAGAGTTTCTCTTTCATGTGGCCTGAAGATGGGGCTAATGCCAATATGCCTGCTGTATTCCAGACAAGCAAAGCTAGTATTCAATTATAAGCTCTCTCTGTATCACCAGGTCAGCCATAGGAGACTTCTGTTTCAAATAGAGCATACAGAATATTTCTAAATAGGTATTTTCTGAAAGCTTGTGTATTCTGACTGTGTAATCTTATTCTCAGCGAAATTCAAATATTGCCAGAGAGTAGCAGTGGCAACACTTATTTGGGCAAAGTAAAGATCTCAGGAGTTTCATTTACAAACTTCTTAATGCATATTACCTGATTTATAGAATGGGATATTCTGAAATAAAAATCTTCCCGGCTTAAGAAAAAAATCAGAACAGAAATTAAAATGTTTATTTATCTATTATTGAACCCAAAAGAAGGGTGCTGGGAATGCAGGAAGGACAGAGAGTTCTTGTTCAGAACATGAACCCGCAGCATAATGAGAATTGTCTCTATATGTAGAGGTAGGGAAATCTTTAAAACAGACAAACAATACAAAGCTTCTAATACAATATGGTGCACAATATTGTATTTTGAGATCTGCTTCAGTCTGGATCATTTCCAGTGTTTCATTAAACAAGACAACACAATTTTTTAAACCATAGGATAAATTTTGCTTTAAAGACCTGGAGAAGAGTACGTGCTACAGATGAGAGGGCTATGGATCTTGAGTCTATTAGCAAAAATATTTCTCCCTTCCTGCCATACCTGTCAAGTCACTCAAAGAAATGTTTGTCAGATATGGAGAGAGTGTTTCTTTCCGCTGTGTCCAACCACAGCGGAACTCTATCTGTACTATTCACACCTGGGTAAGGTACAATTAAAAGAAAAATTACAATTGTTGAGCAAGATGACTGAGACATGTGACAATGACACCAAGTCTCAGCAAAAACCTCAGAATCTTAAAAAAATCTCTGAAAAATCTCTCTCAGAAATCTCAGAAACTAGTTTGTTTTTGTGATTGTTTGAGATGAAGAACATATCCAACTGCGAGTATTCAGCCTGTTCCCTTCAAGAACCATATTTATGACGACGAGTGTAATCTGTCCCCCTGGAAGAACTGAGGGAGTCTTACACAGGATTCTGAGGGTCCTCATTTGAAGGCTTGGTTGTATACTTCATCTAATCCTAGAAATATTTCCTCATTAATCAGAAGTATTTCTATTCTATCCAGATCAGACATAAGCCAGCTGGCTTCCTTCCTGGTTACTGGCAGAAGTTGGAGGAAGAGCAAGAAATGTTATATCTGGGGCAGATGAAAAGGCATGTTAGATCATCCTGCCTCAACAGATTCACCTCACTGCTTTATGTAGGCAGATTTCAAAAAATGACAATGGGAATGAACCCTATGGATATCAGAGCTGAAAACCATCTGGGTTGAAAACACAGTGATCAAGTAACATCCTGTAGGTTTGTCGGAAGCGTTGGGTCAGAAGTATTGTAAAGGGAATTCTGTTCACCTGGCCAGGAATGGCAAACGGGTCAATAGCATCTCTTGATGAATGGCAAGATGTCTGCCAAGACAGTAGATCATCAGGCAGGATGTCTGGTCTATGTGTATTGTTTTTAGGAGTTGCCAAGAATTTTTATGTAGTTTCCTGATAACGTACAAGATCAAGAGGTATTTCTCATCTATAAAGACATCTTTACAGAGATTTCATTCTGAGGAAAAAGGCAGAACTGGAGACATTGTAAAATATTGTCAGTCAAAATGCTGTTTTGTAAATCACAAAAATCAAATGAGCAAACGGTTAACATCCATGCCTGTTTTCAGCTATTCAGAGCTACATACTAGTCTAAGATATAAAACCATTCTTCGAATATTGACAAATTGCTGGTTTTCTAATTTCTTTACTAGAAAATATTGTCAAACTTGAAATCAAAGTCTCAGTCCTCACTAAAACCATAGCTGTTTTATTTATACATAGTAAATATTGAATATCTGAAACATAATGAGGAAAAGTGTCAGTGATGTTTAGCAACCATAAAAGAATAAAGTAAAATAAGGGGATTTTTCAGAACAAAAAGTGCTCTTTTCTAATATTTGTTCTTTCAGACACTGGTGACATGCCCTTTCATTTGTAAACATAGGATCATTCATGCTTTATTTTGCCTAGGGAATCTCTGTTATGATTAATTTAAGGAAAGTAATTTTGCTGGAATTAATATGATTGACAGCTAGCCAAGAAAAACATATATGGACCCTCCCTCTGAGAATAAAAGTGGTATAAAAAAGAGGAAAACAAGAAGAAAGAAAAAAAAGCATAGCAATTTGTAGCCACATATAAAACAACACTTTTAATTTTGATGTTGTGCTGCCTGTTGTTATTTAATTTTCAAAGTCTGGGCAATAATTTAATACAGAAAATTACTATCACAGTTGGTGAGATTTTGCAAATAAATGCCACAATGTAGTAATAAAATATCGCTATTGTAGAGGATATAGAGCCCTGTTCTGTTATACTTGCCCTGCAGGCAAGATATTAATTATGTAAAACCTCCAGCTCTTTTCATGTACTGTCTGCATCTTCTAATAATACAAGTCCAAGATTATCAGGTGGAGTTCATGAAAAAAAATTGAGATGACATGTTTTCCTGTCAACAAATGTTCTCCAGCAAATCAAGATTTTTTTTGAAATATCACAGTTTTGATAATAGAATCATAAAATCATAGAATCATTTAGGTTGGAAAAGACTTTTAAGATCATCGAGTCCAACTGTTAACCCAACACTGCCAAGTCCACCACTAAACCATGTCCCTAAGCACCACATCTACACGTCTTTTAAATACCTCCAGGGATGGTGACTCAACCACTTCCCTGGGCAGCCTGTTCCCATGATTGACAACTCTTTTGGTGAAGACATTCTTCCGAATATCCAATCTAAACCTCCCCTCGCCCAACTTGAGGCTCCTTGTGCTATCGCTTGTTACTTAGGAGGAAACACCAACCCCCACCTGGCTACAACCTCCTTTCAGGCAGTTGTAGAGAGCAATAAAGTCTCCCCTCAGCCTCCTTTTCTCCAGACTAAACAACCCCAGTTCCCTCAGCCACTCCTCACAAGACTTGTGCTCCAGACCCTTCCCCAGCTTCATTGCCCTTCTCTGGACATGGTCCAGCACCTCAGTGTCTTTTGTGTAGCGAGGGGCCCAAAACTGAACACAGTCCTCGAGGTGCGGCCTCACCAGTGCCAAGTACAGGGGGACAATCACCTCCCTACTCCTGCTGGCCACACTATTCCTGATACAAGCCAGGATGCGGTTGGCCTTCTTGGCCACACTGCTGGCTCATATTCAGCCGGTTGTCAACCAGCACCCCCAGGTCCTTTTCCTCCAGGCAGCTTTCCAGCCACTCTTCCCCAAGCCTGTAGCGATGCATGGGGTGACCCAAGTACAGGACCCAGCACGGAGCCTTATTGAACCTCATATAGTTGGCCTCAGCCCATTGATCCAGCCTGTCCAGATCCCTCTGTAGATCCTTCCTGTCTTCAAGCAAATCAACACTTCCGCCCAACTTGGTGTCATCTGCAAACTTACTGGGGGTGCACTCGATCCCCTTATCCAGATCATTGATAAAGATACTAAAGAGAACTGGCCCCAGTACTGAGCCCTGGGGGACACCATTTGTGACCAGCTGCCAACTGAATTTAACTCCATTCACCACAACTCTTTGGGCCCAGCCATCCAGCCAGTTTTTTACCGAGCAAAGTGTACACCCATCCAAGCCATGAGCAGCCAGCATCTCCAGGAGAATGCTGTGGGAAGTTGTATCAAAGGCTTTACTAAAGTCTAGGTAGACAACATGACAGCCTTTCCCTCATCCACTAAGTGGAGCATGTTGTCATAGAAGGAGATCAGGTTAGTCAAGCAGGACTTACCTTTTATAAACCCATGCTGACTGGTCCTGATCACCTGGTTGTTCTCCCTGTTCCACGTGATGGCACTCAAGATAACTTTCCCCAGCACTGAGGTCAGACTGACAGGCCTGTAGTTCCCCGGATCCTTCTTCTGGCCTTTCTTGTAGATGGGCATCACATTTGCTAACCTCCAGTCAAATGGGACCTCCCTGGTTAGCCAGGACTGCTGATAAATGATGGAATGTTATTTGAGGTAGGCTATAGGTTGTCTGCTAAGGCTTTTACCTGGAGTTTTAGAAACTAGGGCCAGTTTCCTGTCTTCCCTGATTTGTAATAATTCATTAAGTCAGTTTGTTTAGGTCTTTTCCTTATGCAAATGTTTATATATTCCTTGAGAAAAAATAGGAGACACTAATTTGGCAAAATAACAGTCATGGCACTCAACTGGGATATAAGCAATCCAGCCTCAAATCTATTCATTGAATCAGACAGAGAAGGGGTAAGCTGTTCCACTCGTGTTAAGTAGGTCTTAATATTTGTGAAATATAATGCAATATTTCAGCTGTTGTGCAATATTCCATAGCAGCTCATGTTTTGCCTTCCTATAAGGGAGGCTATAGAAAAATGGCAAAATAATAAAATCAGAAGGAAAACTTATTAAGTATTCTGAAATTCCAAACTACTCTTTTTCCAAAACTTATTCAAATAACATAATAATTCTGGCATTTCAATATTAGTCTGAGGTAGTCTATTTTCAAAATGTCTAACTCTTCTTTATAGAAGTGGGCTGGTTTTGTTGAAAACACATTGTGACAAAGAATGTACACCCATTGCTAATCAGGAACACTTATGAGGCTTACACAGTTTAAATTGCACTCACTGCAAGTTTAAACACAGTTTAAATTGCACTCACTGGTAGAGATGGAGGTGTTGATATATCTTTATGCTTCTTGTTGTAGAAATTCCCTTGGAGGCTAATCGACCTCACGATAACCTCGCCTGCCCAACAAAGTCATTCTAGACTAGATTTATTATGCAACTCTTTATGTCTGACATTTACGCAGATAGCCAGTCTTGTGACGATCAGTAGTGCATTGAACAGTATGCCTTAGAAACGAAGGCACACTTCTTGGGTATGATTTCTGAAGAAGGCTCTGCTTTTCCCTGAGGATTGTTCTTCCTAGCTTGTTTTGTATTACTGAAATCTTTTATGATTTTCCTTCTTTTGGTTTTTTTTGATGGGAACTTATTTTCAGGGCTGGATCCTCACCTTATTAAATGGTAGTGCATACAATGACTGTAATAGAACTATACTAAAGTACTTCAACAGTGGATCACCTTTTTCTCCTGTACGTCTATATCCTGATATACACATAGATTTAGACATAGAGGAAACATGACACATGGAGGAAAAATTGGAATGAAAAGTAGATTTCAGAAACAGCAGGCTGCAATATTATTTGAATACATATAACCCCATACATGTACAAATTATGTTGGCAAAGAGAAAGGAAAACTCATCTGCTTTAGAAAGTGTCCATCTCTTTTCTCAGGAAGCTCAATGATTTTTCCTTTGCTGATTTTCCTGTTCCAGAGAGCCACTGGCTATAGTGCAAAGTCTTTCATCCTGCTGACAGATTATTTCACTCTGGAGGAAGTCCCACTGCATTCACATAGGCAAACTGCAACAATTTTTTTACTGTAACCCTCTTTTTATGTTCTCTGTCTAATGATACAGTGAAGAAAGTAAAGAAAAAGCCCAGCCTCAATGGGCCCAGTCCTTTCATATAGGGTTCTCAAATCCTTCCAAAGCAGGCAACAGGATATCCCAAAACATTAATTTTGCTCCCTGTAGTGAACTTGGTTTCTTCTCCAGATCAGGTTTGCAATTACTTAGTCCCAAGTAAGTACAGAATAATAACACTTCTGTCCCTTTCCCATTTCTCCTGTCCAAATCCTAAGTGACTGCCCTGCTCAGCCCCCACTGGGCCAAAATAAAAGCCCTTCCCTGAATGCAAGCAGTGACACATGACAAATTTGATGCACTGCCAACAAGTATTCTTTCATATATGCAGAGAAGAAACATCTGTGTTCTTCCCGCCCAAATCCTGACTGTTCGTTCCCCTGAGAGACGTAACTTCTCGTGCAGCCTCAGCTCGCAGCCTCTACTTGACGCTGACACAGAGAGGACTTTGGCTTAACAGGTTTCCCTTGAAGTACCTTTACTAGGAGCAGTTCTGGCTGTCAAAGAAATATAAACTGGAAGGGATAACTGAGTGCAACCAAGCAATTTTGAAACTTCACTTAAATGGCTATCCCTCATCTGAGCACATAGATTCCTATACCTTTAGAACCTGGACTTTGAAGAAGCTAAGATTTTTTTTCCTTCTCTTACAAGTTTAGTTTTTAAACTGGCTACTGAAACATTCTTGAATGTTGCTTTTTTATGTTGGAAATACTAGGTCGGTGGGTAGAATTTTGATTCTGTTTTATACATGGTCTGCTTGTGAATTTGAATTTGAATTTGTGTTTTTGAATTATAGCCTGCTTTCATTCTAGAGCAGAAATACTTTTGTCAGAAACAACAGATATATTATTCACTTGTTTGAATTCTTATTATCTGTAATATCTTTTTTCCCCAGTGACCAGGTATTTGAAATTGGAGTACTGGATATTTTTGGATTTGAGGAATTTCAAAAGAATACTTTTGAGCAGGTAAGTGGCTATGTTTTGCTGAATTTACTGTAACTGATAATGTTAATTCTTCTATCTAAGGTTTTGGGTTTAGGCAAAACAAGTGGTTTGATCAGAAAATAAAAATACATGGAGACAAAAATTTGCTCTAAAAATACTTTCTTCCCATTCTGCCTATATGGGTGTGAATTAAAACACAGGTTTATACAGGTATTCATAACTTCAAAAGAATCGAGTAAACATCTACCATAATGATTTGAAAGAGGGGTAGTGTCAGCACTGAAAGACCATCTGAGGAAAATACTTAGTCTTGTCTGTTTTCATGCTTGTGGAAGTGATACTTCAACTAGGTCAGTGGGTACGAGGACAATATACACTGGATTGGAAGAAAGATCAAAAGGTCTTCAGATGCCTTGGAGAAAAAATAGCATGAAAATGCTACATTATGCTAAGTGCCATTACTGGCAGATTCACCTCTGTGTGACTTTACAACGTGACTTTTTAAAAAATTGAATTACATCTATGAAAAATAAATTAAACTTTAGCTCACTGAATGCTTAAAAATCCATTTAAATATCAAACTTTTTTTTTAAATTATGGAACTGTTTGCCTACCTTCAACATTTGTCTCTGCATACCAAAGCTCTTGTGAATTACGTATTTCAGAAAGCACTAGCAACTCTACACAACACACTGAAAGAGATGTCTAAGTTTTTGTTCAGTTGTTCATTCATTCTGTAATGCAGCAGAAGAAAATCAAAGAGTAGAATAGAAAATCAAAGCACAGAAAAGAATAGAGATGGCATCAGCAACAACAAAGGACCTGTTATTGTTTAAAATCAGTTTGCCCCTTCATCTCAGTCCATCCATTGTTTTATGGCTTAACTTTCTCTTTTCAGTGAAATAGAAGTCATAGAGCCACAATAGTTCCGTTTGTGTAGCATGTTTACATCGCTACCCAATTTCTACATGATTGAAAGCACAAACAGGGTGAGCTCACCTCTACCTTCAAAAGAGCATGGAAGAATTCAAGAAAACATATTCCAGTCCTCCTCTCACAAAACTCTTTTTGCTGTTACAGTTCTACCTTGCTTGAAAGTTCACTGGATTAAGGACAATTGATGTGTGCCAATATTCACAGTCATTTACTCAGTGTGAATGCCTACTTTGGGAGAAAATATCAAGTGAAAAATAAAAAACCACATTTAAATAGACTGAATATATGCAAAAGAAATTCCATATAACCTTCTGATTAATAAGGATAAAGTATTCTATGCATTTTAAATACATCTCGAAAGAGAGGGGTGCACTTGGGACTTGCTGGTTGTTTTCCTTTGACTCTGTTCTGCGTTGGTTTTCATCATGAAAGTTGTATAAGTTCTGCAACTAACATCATGAAATACCATGAATTCCAATTTCTGGAGTAAGTCATTTTCTGCTTAGTGGCTGTGGAGATTGCTTGAAGAGAAAATATGAGACTTAAAGAAAAATGAGTAAAAAGTAATTTGTTTTATGATTTCTGCACAGCAAACATGATAATTTCACAGTCAACTTTGCATTTTTATTTTATTTTTTCTAAATAAATATATTTCAAGAGACACTTACTGTCCTTCCACCTGGACTGAATGCATTTTGTTGAGTAATATTGAGTAATACTCTGAGTCATTACCTCAGAAACTACTGAACTGCATTCCTGAAAAGATAGAATAGAGGTGAGGGAATTACAGAGCTCATTTTTATATGAACTCTATAATGTGATTAACACATCTGATTCCTGAAGTGATAGGTTGCAGTATCAATGAAGAGAAGCAGTTTGTATCTCCACATGGCACAACGTAATCATGCAGACATACCCAAACCAGCCTGCGCTCCAAAGCTGGAGCTGTCTAGCAGTCTAGCCTGCTTCAGTATTCTGCCTGGGCTCATTAACCCTGATGATAAGCAGACTTGTTAGCCCAGATAGGGTCCTCATGCAAAACATTGCATCATGTCTGCAAACATGCCCAGTGTCAAGGCCTGTGATTGCAGAACGTTAACATTAAATATTACAGCCAAACAGTGGAGGAGCCATAAAAATTACTTTTTCATCACACTTAGATTAAAATATTTTAAAATTACATTACAAAAGTACTTTGGGGAAAATTAACCTTTTGTTTCAAATTAGTGTAAGACAAGATATTCTTTGTGATATCCATTTGCCTGGTTTCTTGAAAAAAAAAAAAAAAAAAATTACAACTGTTTTCAAGAAAGATTATAACCTCCTGATTGCCCAAATCTGGGGGCATTCCAAGCAGCTGTGTGAATCCTTCTGGTTCTTCAAATCAGGTCAGTTGATAGACAGTTTAATATCATAATTAAGAGAGCAATATGATACTAAATCACATGTCAATTTAAGCAATTCATTTTAATAGACTGTGATTGAAGATGGTTCAGGAAGAGAGAGCTGGATAAACCAGGTAGAATAACTTGTTCACTCCAGTGAGTGTGTTGGAATGACAAGGCATTAGAGTGTTGAAATGTCAAAGGCAAATGAAGAATTGGTCTAGAAACGGTTCATGAACAATGCATAGGACAATAGAAGTCAAAGAACTAGAAAAGTAAGGTTAATTATGTCTACACCAAACATCTGGTAACTTCTGCAGGTGAAATGATGTGACTGACAGCTTGTAAGGAGAAAAGTTTTATAGACGACTGCAAAGAAGGCGGCATTAGAAGTTAAAACCAGTTTAAGTGTTCAGTTTTCCTTGTACTTGCTGAACATTGATAAGCCTTGATTTTATAGAACATATGTGTGATATATTATATTTATAATAGCAAAAATAGGACATGTAATTCTAAAATAATGGTAAATAAGTGTATGGAGTAAGAGATAGTGAGTGGAGTTGTGATTTTTGGTATGAAATTTAAAAGCAGAAAGACAGAGGACAGCGTTTTTAGAAGCCATAGTCTGAGGGAGTCACTGCTCAATAAAGACTGAAAGCTTCTGAATTACCAGGACTCAGTGAGTTACTGCTCATCAGCTGAGCTATGGTAAATGACTACAGTACACTTTTAGCTCACCCCAATTACAATTTACAATCACTTCCTAGCAGTGATCATTAGCTTGGGAACAGCACTTTCCTAGAGCAGCTGCATACCTGCTGTGCCAGAACAGCTTTGTATACAGCCACACTGGAACACGGTCAGAAGTGAGCATAGATTTGTCTGTCTTATTCTGTACAGAAATGGCCTTCATTTTGTGATCATTTTGGGAAATATGAGTGCTCTACCAAAAATAGCAATGGCAGTTTTCAATGCTAGTTTTCAGTGTTTTCTTAGGTTTCCTTGTTTGAGAAGGGCTATATTTGTTTACAGTTTTATCTGCACTCCTTTAAAAGCAGAAAATATCTGCTTCTCTTCTGGTAGAGGTTAAAACTAAGTTAGATCTTATTCATGGTTCCTTCATGGCATAGTTCCAAAGAGTGCAGTCATGGAATACTGCTGTCTTTATTATACCTTTATGCAAGTATATTCTTTGACTACAAGAGCATGCAACATGAACGGAAAGAACTCATGGCCAATGAACACAGCAAGCGATAAGCAGGAGGGAAGGTTGATAAAAGTTGCCTGTACCATTTTCCCCTAATTGTTTCTTATAGCAGAAGAACCAGACCTTCGAGTAGCAAGAGTGGCTTTTCTTCCCCCTGCAGAAGGTCAGGTCTTTCTACAGAAATGGAGGTCTGTAGTTGTGGAAGCATCATAAAGAGCAATAATGCAGTTAAATGGACGCTAGTAGTCTTTTCTGTCTGATGTCTAATTCAGAGTGGTAAACTGAAAAAATATTTAGCCCTTGCTAAATAACGTGTTTAGCTCTTGCATGGTATTTTGCTTCTGTAGACCTTGTAAATTACAGAAGTATATATATACACATCCCTTTTTATAGGAAATATAAGTGCTTTATCTGAATTAGGACCACAGGTCACTGGAACAGTCAAGTGTTTCTTGACTGCCACTCAACCCTATACCCATTACAGTACGTGCGCATTATCTGTGTGATGCAGTAGAGTGCTGGGACAGGCATGGCTCCTGTGGCAGCTCCCGTGACGGCTCCGTGCAGGACATCTCTCGTGATGGAGCATTGCCTGGCCTGCTCAGAGTCACTGTGGTGAAGCAGAAGAGCTCGTACAACCCAGCTGTGTTCACAGGAATTTTCACCTCTGTTTGTTATTAGGCGTGGTAGGTTTTAACTTCTCAGCATGTTATTTCTTTAGTTAATGCTGCTGAGACTTCATTTAATTTTGTCATGTGACCTTTCCTAGCCAAAACAGCCATATTAAATTGCATTGCCTCAGCCATTAGACCGCTTCTAGCTATGCAGATGTAAGCTCGTGTTGCCTGTTTTGTAGGTGGATGGATTTGAACATACAAAAGTTACACAACTTTTCTACAGTCATTGCAGTCTCAGTGTTAGCAGACAGGAGGGCACGCACACAAGTGTCTGCATTCAGACAGTCTGAAGGAGCGTTCCAGTATTTTAGTTTATGCAGAAGAAATCAGCCGCCTTTGGTTTTGCCTGTCCAGAGCACAGATGGATGGTCCTGCTTGCCTCTGGACTAGCCTGTGCAATAGGCGGCTGCTGGTGCACACCAAGCTCTGAGACTACGTAGGTCCTGCCGGGAGCAGCTGGAGATGGGGCTGGACACTGGGACTGCCGTGGTGTCAGCTGGGACTGGGTCATGGGCAAGGTGTGGGTGGGGGGCCCAGAGAAAGCTGAGCCAGGCTGTAAAAGCCCATTCCTGCCCTTAGCGGCCAGGCAATCCTGTGTTTTAATTTGTTCCTTGACCCAGTTCCTCTGTATGGCTCTTGTCATAGCATACCCCTGTTCCCTCTCAGTCTCTTTGGTCTTTTTTTCCAGTCTGCACGCACTTTTTTCCGTATTGTGTCTTCAGTGTTCCAGCCAGCCACTGGAAAAACAGTGTTACTCAGTTTTAAAGTTGGCTTATCATATACCTGACATTAAAATGTTTGGTTTTTTCTTTATTCTTTTACGATAGACACTTCGTGGCCAAAAATAAAATCATTCATCTAAAATTGAGTTTCCCAGCGAGATTCAGTTTGTGATTGATTGGTGAAATGCTGCACAAGGACATTTATTAACTCTTCTCTTACTTTTCCACAGCAGCACCCTTTTTTATCCTACAGTACTTAGTTGCTGGCCAACTATGAGCAAAAAAAATAATTTGGAACTATTTCAGCATCTTTAATTCCAAATTCTTTCAAGGAAAAGCTGTTGTTACCATGTTTGCTTGCTTGCTTGCTTGTTTAATGCTTTTATATGTACCAAATCAAATGAGATTTCTACACTACTTTGTGTAGAAATTGTGTCCCTTTTGGAGGGGCTTTTCAGATCCTCCTTTGTGGAAAGCTTTTCAGGCAACACCTACCCATAATAAAATTTTAATCTAGCACTGAGTTCTGCTTTACTTTATTTGAGAAACACGGATCAGCTAATGACAACTAAACCCAGAGATGACATGAATTCCCAGTGAAATAAAGTTCTATAAAGGACTAATAAAAAGTTCTATAAAGGATTATGTTTGAATTTGTGTTGTTGCTGCATGGAAAACAAGAAATCTGTATTAGATCTTGTTACCCCTAAAAGGCAAGGGAAGAAATGTAATAGCTTCTGGTTTTGTTATACATTCATTAAAAATATTCTGATTGCTACTTTACATCATTAAAAAAAAAGGGGATGTAGAAGTGTTTGAGTAGCAGATACAAGGGGAACAGTGATCAAGATACTTCTGAGAAATAAGTGATTATCAACCTTAGGTTTAAAAATGTTTTCTGAGTCCATGCTCAGTAAATAGAAGATGATTCGGCCTTCCACTATCTCAGAATTACATTTCTGAGAAATGCTAGCGCACATCCTTGCAAATTAAACTTGTCATTGTAGCTTCATCATCTTGGCCCGTAACACACGACTTGATAGATGTGTTGATATGACAGCTGTAAGCTTTACTCCATGCTCTGAATACACATCCCTTGAGAGAGCTAATCCTTCTGCATCACCAAAGGATGTAAATGAGCTTTCCAAAGGGTGTTTACATCCATCTTTCCCTCAGTGATTGACAGTCACCAAGTTTTCTTTTCACAAATTCCCTCTTTTTTTGGCTATGCCTTTTCAAACAGTTATTTATATAAAGTGAAGAGCAGGAAAATTTCATTAGTCATAGGTGCTTTTCTGTCTTCAGAGTACAGTACCATTTTGGTCTTCTACCTAAATTTGAATTTGGAGTATACTTAATAATACTAACTGGTCAAATGTAGTAAAAGAAGAGAGATCAAGCTAATGCTGTCTAATGTGATGAGTACTTACTGCTTTGACCAAATGCCACTATTTTATTTTCCAAATTCTACAATTTGGATGATACTGCAGATTGTTAGTTTAAATACGTGAAAAAGAATTTATTTTTTTCTTCTAATAATATTCTAGTTGTACTTTTTGATGAAGACTTGGACAAATACATGGTGGATTTTTTTTTCACTGAGACATAATAATGATTTAGGTTTAGAAAGTAGGATTTTTTACAGGAAACATAAAATGGAGCTAATAAGAGGCATGCAAAGAACAGTTTATCAATGCTTAATGACAAAAAGTACCACAGGTAATGAGTAATGCTGCAAGGTAAAGCATTAAGCATTTAAGCATGCTTAAAGGTATTCCCACATTTGTTTTAGGTAAAAAATTCATTGTGTTTTCTTTTATTACTACTATATTTCCATCTAATTTTCATGGGTGCAATTAAGTACATGTTTAAAAAATGTAGTTTTCTGAACTTCTCATATCTTTGGTCAGAAAATATGTCATTGTTTTATATAATACTTCATATGACATCGAGTAAATGATGTTGGGTTAGCAAAGCTAGTTTAGTTCATTTTCATCTAATTTCTACGTTTCAGCTGTTTTAATTATTATGTCAACCTGTGTCAAGGCTTTTAATTCGAACCATTCATTTTATTACCTTTTCCCAGCAGGTTGTACAAAACGTTGAAATGGAGAAAGATATGATCAGAATGTCTTGCTTTTCAGCAGCCCCTGGCTGGTCTCCTGGTTCTCGTTCTGCGGAGCCATTACTCACAATCACTGCTAGAGAGAGCAGCTTAGGAGCAGCTTGCAGTTTGCATAAGCGCTTGAGCTTGCTTTCTGGTCTGGTTGGCAGAACCTTACTGTCATTATGGCAAATCTGCCAATCTGAGCGACGGTATTGTATTACTGAAAAGCACACCAGTGTATGCCATAATATACTGATCAGTAGAATTTATCAATGTGTTTTTTTCTTTACCAGCCCAACGTATTATTTATGAATATTTTAACAAAATACTATGCCTTTTACTTTTGGCAGTTAAGCCCAATGCTATTTATCAGATCTTTTTTAAGATATGACTAAGAGTCTTTCCCTTCGGCTTGAATTGTGTAGTTTAATAATTTTGCTGCACAGTCAGGTCCTCAAGTACATTTATTGTTTTTATGCATTTTAGGAGATTGGCACATGATAAAAAGTAAGCTTAAGATTATAGTGATTTTGTCAACTTTTCTTAAAGTAAAATATACCTGTGTAAAGTTAAATGACATGGTTCTCTAAATAAATCATTTGCAAATAAAGATATACGCAGCCTGCATCATTTTAAGGCTTTACACATCCTGTGAAGTATAAGCTTGTAATGTTAGGTTTGCCTTCTAAAATCATGTTATGAAGTTTCTGAAAAGATTTTGTAATTAGAATTCAGAAAGTGATTAGTAAAGCGTATTTTGCCTGCCACAAAGTTAAAAAAGTTGTCTTTTTCCATAAAATAAGTAGATAGTGTAAGTCAATTGTATACTTTCATCATTAATAAAGTGAGATAACAATCTGAATCTTTAGAAATCCCATTTTTTAAAAATAATGGTTTTATTTGAGGCTGCCTTTTGTCTGCACTATCATGCATTTGTAAAGACAGTTAATAACAGACATTTGGTTATAAAATGGGGTTTTATTTTATTTCTTCTTACTGTTATTCACACTAGACTATTTCATTGTATAGCAAGTGCAAGTTGACTATACTAGCATGAGGTGTTAATGGAAAATTCAGGCAACTGTTACACATTATTGGGTTTTTTTCCCTCATCTGGATGTTAAGCCATATAGTTTTAGGATTGATCTAAATATTTCATATTTTTTAATATGACTTGCTGGTGGAATTGCTTTTACATACTTTATTCATGGAAGATATAGTTTATGGCCAAAACAAATATATGACAAGTTTAGCCTGAAAAGCGACTCCATGAGAGCATTCCATGCATCGTGCCTCATATAAAGGGTTCTTCCACCCTTACAGGAGTTTCTGTTTTCTTAATTTCTTAGTGATAGGTAGTATAGCATTGGAGGAGATTTTAGAATTTTCCACTAAAATTTCCACTTTAATATAAATAAAACAGTGAAAACCTTTATTCCACAAAGTTATTAAATATTTACTTTTTTTTTCAGATTGTGAGCTTTGACTAAAATACGAAAAGTCCCAAAATAAGCTGATAAAACTCCCACTTGTTTTTAATTGAAAATCAGATTCCTTTTAAACTATTTTGCAAAAGTAGCACTGCACCTCTTTCACGGCAATCAAAGAAAATATTTGAGAGGCTTTTATATTATTTATCTCTCCAAACTTTGAACTTTTCTATTGAACACTGTTTTCTTGCCAACGTTCCCATAGAATACCAATAAAATGGAGAGAAGCATCTAGTAAAATGTCCCTAGGTGTTTTATAACATATATTTGGGCAAAAGACAATGAGTTCTTCAGAGACTGCTTTAGACCTCAACGACGTTACATATGGACGCAGAGTTTGAGTCTTTTCGTTAATGTTGAAATAACTACAGAGTCAGGATCCTAACCACATGTGTAGTTATTTTTTCTAAAAGCACATTGCATCTGTATAGTCTTCTTGAATATAACCTGCAGAAAAATATTAACTGTACCGATTTAAGCATAGAGTTACCACACTTCAATCTGTGGAATTAGTGTAATTTTGCACTATATTTGACAATGCTGGTATTTGATGATTCTTATGTGGAATTCGCAATGAACTGTTCAGGCAGAAAAATGTTTATTCCCAATTTAATACTAATACCTGTTAAAATGTAAATTTCCTGAGGGTCTTGCTAATCTATGGTCTTCTGGGAGATAACATGTTGTGGATTGACATTTCATCAAATTCAATATTAAATGTGCAGTAAAACCTATGCCGATGAATTATCCAGTAAAGTTCTAATACTCATTTTTTCTTCGTTTTACAATAGCTGTGTGTCAACATGACCAATGAGAAGATACACCAGTACATCAATGAAGTGCTTTTCCTACAAGAGCAAGCAGAATGTGTACAAGAGGGAGTTGCCATGGAAACGGTGTATTCTCCTGGTAACCATACTGCAGCCTTGGATTTTTTCTTTCAGGTAGTTTTCAGATGCATTTTATAACATGTATATTTATACACAGCCTCTGCATGTTAGACTAATGCAAACTTCTGCATGCATTTTCTGATTTATGAATCTGTAAAGAAGGTTATGAGTCCAAAGAGACCATAGAGAGAGCTGTCATAACTACCCTCATAGCTCAGGGGCTAACAGAGATTTGTAACAGTCCAGGGTTGAAGAAGATGTTACAGAAACTCCTTGCCCATACTGATTCATGTGTAACATCTGTTTATCATGCCATGTCCTTAATGCAGCTGTAGGACTGACAAGTCTCTGTTGTAAGCCTGACTCTTTCTTTTGTACCTGGAGCTAGTTTCTGGAGTAGAATCATAGAATCACAGAATGGTTTGGGTTGGAGGGGACCTCAAAGATCATCTAGTTCCAACCCCCCTGCCATGGGCAGGGACACCCTCCACTAGACCAGGTTGCCCAAAGCCCCATCCAACCTGGCCTCGAACATTTCCAGGGAGGGGGCATCCACAGCTTCTCTGGGCAACCTGTGCCAGTGTCCCACCATCCTCACAGTAAAGAATTACTTCCTAATATCTAATCTAAATCTATCTTCCTTCAGCTTAAATCCATTACCCCTTGTCCTGTCACTACACTCCCTGATAAACAGTCCCTCACCATCTTTCCTGTAGGCCCCTTCAGGTACTGGAAGGCCACAATTACATTTCCCTGGAGCCTTGTCTCCTCCAGGCTGAGCAACCCCAACTCTCTCAGCCTGTCCTCATATGGGAGGTGCTCCAGCCCTCTCATCAGCTTCGTGGCCCTCCTCTGGACTCGCTCCAACAACTCCATGTCTCTCCTGTACTGGGGCCCCCAGAGCTGGATGCAGTACTCCAGGTGGGGTCTCACAAGAGTGGAGTAGAGGGGCAGGATCACCTCCCTTGACCTGCTGGTCACGCTTCTTTTGATGCAGCCCAGGATACAGTTGGCTTTCTGGGCTGCAAGTGCACATTGCTGACTCGTGTTGAGCTTCTCATCCACCAACACCCCCAAGTCCTTCTCCTCAGGGCTGCTTTCAATCCATTCTCCACCCAGCCTGTAGTTGTGCTTGGGAGTGCCCCAACCCATGTGCAGGACCTTGCACTTGGCCTTGTTGAACTTCATGCGGTTCACATGGACCCACCTCTCCAGCCTGTCAAGGTCCCTCTGGATGGCATCCCTTCCCTCCAGCATGTTGACCGCACCACACAGCTTGTTGTCAGCAAACTTGCGGAGGGTGCACTTGATCCCACTGTCCATGTCACTGACGAAGATGTTGAACAGTGCCAGCCCCAATACTGACCCCTGAGAAGCACCACTGGTCGCTGGTCTGCACTTGGGCATCGAGCCATTGACCACAACTCTTTGAGTGCGACCATCCAGCCAATTCCTTATCCACCAAGTGGTCCATCCATTGAATCCATGTCTCTCCAATTTAAGCAGTGTCAAATGCCTTGCACAAGTCCAGATAGATGACATCAGTTGCTCTTCCCTTATCCACCAACACTGTTACTTCATCATAGAAGGCCACCAAATTTGTTGGGCACAATTTGCCCTTAGTGAAGCCATGTTGGCTGTCACCATTCACCTCCTTATTTTCTACGTGCCTGAGCATAGTCTCCAGGAGGATCTGCTCCATGATCTTGCCAGGCATGGAGGTGAGACTGACCGGCCTGTAGTTCCCCAGGTCTTATTTTTTTTCCCTTTTTAAAAATGGGGATAATGTTTACCCTTTCCCAGTCAGCAGGAATTTGACCGGACTGACACGACTTCTCAAATATGATGCAGAGTTGCTTAGCAACTTCATCCACCAGTTCCCTCAGGATCCATGGATGCATCTCATCAGGTCCCATGGACTTGTGCACCTTCAGGTTCCTTAGATATTCTTGAACCTGATCTTCTCCTACAGTGGTTAGTTCTTCATTCTCCCAGTCCCTGCCTTTGCCTTCTGTGACCTGGGCAGTGTGGCTCAAGCACTTGCCAGTGATGACTGAGGCAAAGAAGTCATCAGCCTTCTCCATATCCTGGGTCACCAAGTCTCCCATTTCCTTCCAGAGAGGGCCCACTTTTTCCCTAGTCTTCCTTTTATCACTAACATACCTATAGAAAATTTTCTTATTGCCCTTAACGTATAACTTCTAAGAAGGAAGTAGCTTAAACGGTTTCCTAAAAGATCATCAATAATTACTAGTTTTGGCAACTGAAATATTATTCCCTACATTTCTTGTAGAATTATCTGAGGTGCATAGCCTTGGAGACTTACCAGAATATTTTAAACATTTTTTCCTTTTCTTTGAAGTGATATATGTTTCTGCTTACTAAATTACAAGCTGTGTTACTCTACAAGGAACAACTGAAATTCTACTGCTTCTGTATAAACCCAGAAAAATCTATTTTTCATTTCAGAAACCATCAGGCTTTTTGTCAATGCTGGATGAAGAAAGCCAATCTATTTGGTCAGTGGAACAGAGTCTTTCTAAACGCATTCAGTCTTACCTGGATACATCAGACACAAATACAGTATATTCCTCCACAAAAGATGGAAATGGTAACCTTGCCCCAAAGGATCAGGGCTCCACCTTCAGTGTTATGCATTATGCTGGGAGGGTAAGTTGTTTGAATGATTCGTTACACACAATTAATGAAAAAGAGTGAACAAAACAAAATTCTGCATGGATTCTCTAACTCCTGGCTATAACAAACTATTTACTTTCTAGTGATGAATTTTCGGAGGACAGCTTAGAATCCAATGCAATATCTAGTGTATAAAATCTGTAGTTTGTATCACATTGCACAGATTTTGGCTATCTAATTCTAGCTCCTAAATTATATCTTCATTGTAAGCACTTTATGAAAAAGGGGGTGATTCAGATACCTCAGCACAAATGTTTAATGCCATTTTAGTTGGCTGTCACTTTGCTTTCAGATGTTCCAGAACATAATAGGTTCCCTGTAGATCCTGTGCCATATATGTAGATACCTTGGATACCAGCATGCATCTGGTAAAAAAACCACTACAGTTTTTTGTTAGTTGACACAATCAAAATATATTTTTTTCCATTTTTCTTCAAAATCCAAGAACTTACTAAGTGTCTCTGAATATGGCTATAAAACAGGATGAATGTTTTGCATTTTTCCTCCTGCAGTGTTCACCGGAAAAGCATAATGAATTCTGTTAAATAGATCTCCTACCCTTTTCTTTCCAATACTCTCTCATTTTCACATTGTCTCCACAACCACCCGCAGCCCAAAGCAAGCAAAATAGGTATGTGTTTAAAGCGATAATAATTTTTTTAGATAATCTGACAGATTGGCCTCTCTGTGATTAATCTGACATGCTGCCACTTCTCTCTGTTCAAAGCATGGTATTTGAAATGAGCTAATGAATATAGATTGTATGGGTACAATACAATGGGGGCTCTTAGTTATCGCTTTTCCAAAATTTCCACTGAAATCAGGTGAGAACATAGGCAGAAGGCTGCAGGAACCAGTCCTTACATCTGAACAAATTGTTCTGCGTCCTTTCGCACTTTCTAAGTCTTATGCAGATGATCCCATGAGCTATCCGTCCACTGATGAAGTCTCACAAAAGCTTTGTGCATAGCACATTTAGAAACTGTTTAGCTGCTGTGCCTGGGAACCACTGCATCGTGATCATATGCACTGCATTGTTTATAAATATAACTGTAAGTGCTATTAGTTGATGACTTAGCTAGTAGGTCACTTTAAACCTGAGATCTCGGTAAAGCCTGCTGTCAGGCAGAACCTGGCTTTTTCAGCATTTACTGGCAGCGCCTGATACGTACCTAATCACCTCAGAATCCTCTGTGGAAGGGCATGTGGAAACTGCAGGTGCTTCAGTATAACCAGACAACTGACACCTGGACGCTCCTCTCCTTACCTAAGCAACAGACAGAAGAGATGAGTTCAATGAGCAAGAAATTGGGCAGCTATGATAAAGTCTTTTGATTAGAATGCCTATTGCAATTCTAAACCAAATGTAATAGCTTTGCTGCTGCTTAGTGAGAGAGGTAATTAGAGCAACCTTCCCTCACATGATTTTCTGAGTAGCAAATGCAGGGGGGTTATCTGCTCTGCTGCTAAAAAACCACTTTAGATTCAGAAAGGAGTTCTACGTACTTGCTAGGGTAAGAACACTGGAAAAATAACTCTAATCCATGCTGTTAAAGGTTCTGGATGACACACTTTCTGAGATGGTGAATATTTTCAGTGCAGCAGATTTATGCTGTGGAACACCCACTCAGTCAACTATTGGTAGTGGGCACTCTTATGAGGCATGTTCAAGGCTTGTCTCCAAGTCACCAAAAAAAGACTTGCTGGCTCTGTCATATCTCGAGGTAACATTATATCCCCTGAGCTGTCCAGAGCAGATGAGAGGTTGGAATGTGCACGCTTAGGCTTCTTTAACCAGATTAGGGTCCTTTGCTGCAATATAAATGGGGAAAGGTCTGTTTTGTGGCTCCTCATTTGGAAATGAAGGCGATGGAAGTGTTGAGTAGTGTTCTGACGCAGGCAAATTTGTTCCTGCCCAATGATAGAAATGTGGTCATTATGGAAAGGATTAAGACTATTTGGGCAGTGCTTAAATTCCTAACCTAAATACTCTGAATAACTCCCTGGAGGCTCTTCTTTCATCCTAAGACCTTCTACTTAGACTCAAATTATTTGCCAAAGTTAAGTGGTTTGAATACCTTCACTATTGGGACTTTTCAGTAGGAATGCGAGCATGCAGTGGTTAGATATCAGCACAACGAAGATTTTGTGGAACTTATTAGCACTTAAAGTGATAGAGTTAAGAGCTTACCGTAGACTGCAGATGTCTAAATCGGTTTATAAATCTGTTCTGTACTTGTTACGTAAATATTTTTTTTATGGAGTTCTGTTGTGATTATACAAATTTATGACAATAGCTCCAAAAGGTTCCACACAACAAAAAAATGACATGGAAGAAGCAGCAAGGCAGCTGCATTAAAATCACAACCAGGATAATAAGCACATTTCTTCAAAATGAAAAATATGTTTTTCTTATTCTCTGAAGAAGCACTCAGTAGGAAAATTTGTTAAGATAAAAGTTTCAGGTGCCCAGTTCTTAAAGTTAAACTGTGAGTGGTAAGGAGTACACTTTTCATTAACGTGTGTTTTAGCCTTGCATGGTTGTTTAGATTTTTTTGTTTTATAACATAGACACTTGGTTTGACCTTTTCCTAATAATAGTAATGACATTTAATCTAAAAGTATTAACAAATAGACAGTTCTCCAAGTAATGTAAATTCACACATTCTTTTGAAGTCAATGGAGATCCTTTGATTTACATTGGCCAAGGAACTATTCCAGACAGTCAGGTTGTTCTTTGCATCCTTACGACAGTAAAATGCTCGGCCCTGCCAAAACAGAAAAGTTCCCGTGCAAGTGCTTAACTCTCTTTAATTTAATAGTGATTCAGCAAAACCCTTAAAGGCACTTGCATTTTTGATATCTCATGGAACTGTTATCTAGCTATCATAGATTGAAATTTGCAGTGATTTATGATACATAT
This sequence comes from Balearica regulorum gibbericeps, assembly GCF_011004875.1. NCBI lineage: Eukaryota > Metazoa > Chordata > Aves > Gruiformes > Gruidae > Balearica > Balearica regulorum. The sequence continues at coordinate 154,616,857 of NC_046184.1, read as the reverse complement.
TTACATAAAATCTGATGATAGCATTACTATACTAAATAATGACACAAACTGAGTTTATTCTGAGACTAGTATGTCTTCATAAGCTGATAAATTGAATATGAAAAATTAGGATTTCAAAACTGCTGATGCTGTTCTTTAGATTGTGCTATTAATACATTTAGTAGCTTTTTACAGAAGTCATTTGTGGTTTATGCTTTATGAAAATTGTTAAAGGATCAAGCTTTTAAATATATCAAGTTTTATTGGCACTCAAAAATAAGAATTTCATATATAAAGTAACAGTATAGTTCGGCAGGTTTTGAGAGCAACTTTTATAGTCTGATATCAATTAAATGAGTCTAAAGTAAGTGAAGTATGAAGCAATCTTTCTCTGCATCATTACCTTCAGAGATCCCCAAAATTAAAACAAGGGGGCTTGATTTTATTCTCACTTACCACAATTTTTCACTGATTGTGACTCCTGTAGCTTGGTAAAGCTTCTCATTATTTACATTATTATAACTGAAAGATGAATCAGACCCAGAGGGTAGAAAAAGAATTACCAGTAAAATGTGACAGGTAATTGAACATGAAATTTTTCACTTCTAGTCTTAATCATTTATATTCGGGTGATGTGTCTAGGCTGGTGTTCGTGGAGGAAGTCACACTGAATGCAGGCTCTGTGTTAAACAGAAGGCAGACACCCTGATTTCTCTAGGTAACAAAAGTTGTAACTGCAATTTAGTTCACAGCCAATGTGAAACAGCTGCTACTCTGAGTCATCTAGAGCAAAAATAAAGCAAAACAATATTCTATGTTGGACCTGGTGTGAATCTCGTATGGACCCTTGTAACTTGGGCTCCTTTCATCAGTAGTTTATGTATGTAGCTCAAAGTCCAGAAAGAATTGGGTTCACATCTTTATTCAGATATTTACAGTAGCTATTGTAGCAACTCAAAATGCAGTTATACTGGAAAATGCAGCTATTAAAAATACTACCTTAACCAAGAGACCTCTTCTATGTATTTAATTGAGACTGACAGGCAGCCTTTTGTGAACAAAACTGATTTCTCTAGCTTTATGTTATGAGAGAATTACAGGTGATACAGATGTGTCCATGCAGTTTTAAAGACCTCTAACTTGTTCATATCTTAAATATTTGTGTCAGCATAGTCACAGAAAAATTATCATTTCTTCCAGTATCAAGTAATTTTGATTGATAGTAGTCATGCATTGTCAGGTATTGTCCGCTCCCTTATGTTTTATGCTCAGTAGCTTTTCCTAGGACTACACATACCTTATTGTTGTTCCAATCCTAATTAGCCTTAGACCATTCCAGAAAAGGCAGCACTGAGAGAAAGAAGAGATAAGGGGTCAAAAGTGAAAAAAGAAAGCATGAGGTCAAAGTGAGCCTAAGAAGGCATATGGGAGAAGAGAGTCAGAGTAATGTGTAAGGGAGAAAATCCTGAAGAACTTGGAATCTATACTTGAATTTCTGAAATGAAAACATTGCTTTAAGAAAATCTATATGTATGATATAATTCTGAGAGACCTTTGATTTTGTCTTACTTTCTTTACTGTTTTGGAACGAAGAAAGTGGAATAAAAAAAGGAAAGCAATATGCACAAGTAAGCGTCTGCACATAGAAGAAATCAACGCAGGAGTGACATATTTTTGGTGGAAGTTGAGAGAGAACACTGTATTACATAAATGTGACAGAATGATCCTGTGGAAGAAAAAACCCAACCTTTTCTTCATTTCTCTTGAATTTTACTATTATACCTGCACAACACTAAATCTGTCTTTTTCTGCATGAGCAATATGGTACAGTTAAACTATATGAACACATGCTTAGCAAAAGCCGCTGTGAGCATTAGTACTTGATCGTATCAAGTATTTTACTTTATCTCCCAGTTTTAATTTTGCAGCAGAACAGAATCCTACGATGCCTTGACACATTATGAGTCTCTTCTAAGAGCTATTTAATGTCTTGGTATCAGTGCTATAAGACAAAAAGCTTATCTGTTCTGTTCAGGCAGAAGGTAGAAAAGAATGATTTAGGTTTTGTATGACTAAAAAAAAAAAAAATCCTAGTGGAAGGCTTTATCTGAAGGTTGTTTAACACAATTCCCTGAACACTGGCAGTCTGATCTCTTCTGGAAAAATTCTGCTCATCTGGGGCATTGCTTTGTTTCTGATGGGTAACATGAACGCGGGTATTCTCAGCAGCTTCGCATGGAGACTGTCTGCCTGGCAGCACTGTTCTACGCTGCAAGCTTGCCTTGAGGAAGCAAAGCGTTTTATGGGTGCAGTCGATCAATGCATCTGACCATCATCTGAAACTGTACTAAGAAAGTGTAATACTGGATTTCTAGGTACTTTTATTGATAACATTAATATTTACATTGTGGGCTTCCATGTAACGAAGGGCTTCACATGAATTAAATCTCTGAACTGTCAGCCTTCCTGACAGTCATGATTTTTGAAGAATAACATTCCATCACCAAACTTTCTTGAGGATTCAAAGTTTGGGGGTTTTTTGTTTGCTTGTTTGGGGTTTTTTTTTAATTTTATGGAATAATTAACGTATCAATAAGTACATCAGAAATATATTGTCTTAGCACAATGCCAAGAGACACAGCTTTACCTAGTAGTGGTGTTGAACATGCCGGTGTTCAAGGTAACAAGCTACTTGCCCATTGTTCGTGTAATCTGAATAATATGTCATCATAATTTAAGCTTTGTGCAGTTTGAATTCATACCTGAATTTACAAATGTGATAAGCCCCCTGATAAGGCTGCTGTTTGCCTTGCCGCTGTTTTGATGTACAGTACTGTGATAAACCGATCAGACCAAAAGACTAACTTCTTTGCTCTATAAACCAGTGCACATAATGTCCTTTAAGTGCAGATCAATGTCTGTTCCATTTCTCAGCTATGGGCATTTCAAAATACCTCTCAGCTGTCAGCTCACCTTCACCAAGGTAGTCTTTTCTGAAATGCCTTATATATCCCGAGCAGAGTCTGAAACTGAACCTCTAAATCAAAAGACAAAAGGAGAAGGATTAATCAATAAGGATGCTTTCATTTTCTCTATTTTTCCCCAGGCTGAATCCCCAGACATAACAATCAAATCAGTCTAGTCTAAGCTATACCAAAGCCTATAAAGGCTACTTGACAAAGATTCTCTTTTTCACACAGACAAGATAGTTGTGCTTTTTCTCTCTTTCTCTCTCTCTTTCTTTCTTTAAGTAGACTTGATTTTGGACATTCACTTACAGGAGAAAATAATAGGAGACTTCTCCCCACCCTCCCATTTTGTTTCTAAACATCTGCTGGTTTCAATATGGTACTATTTCTGTTACAGTGTTAGAATAAGACTTTATAGACTGTAAAAAATTATTTACTTCACTCATTGCTTAACAAGACTTGTTTTTGGAGGGTGAGAAGCCCAGTGATCCTAAAAAAAAAAAAAAATTGGCACATTCAAGTTTTTAAATGATAACACTCACATTTAAGTACTGGCAGAAAATTAACAATGACAAGTGACACTCTGTGCATTGAAATTGTCCTTGGAAGTGTTCTCAAAAAATTCTCTTTTAACTAAATGAACTGTTTCCTTATTGATTAAATTTAACAACACATGCAAAACTGTTTACATTTTGTTATTAAAATAGTAAAATTTTCCCTTTTAACTGTGAATGGAGCCAAATCAACCTTAACATTCCAGGTAGCATTTTCCTAGCTTGTTTTAGAGTTCCTACTGGATCATCCATTAACCATGAGTGGTTTTGGCCTGTCACAAGATATGAAAACTATTTACAAAATAGAGTATTTGAAGGAATTGGTGAAAATTACTTGTAAATGTGGCCCTGTTGATAAAGTATATTGGGAAATCAAATAAAATTAGATAAAGTCCCTTACCAATTCAGAATAGAAATTTCTGAGAGAAGATGTACAATGGAGTGGCAAAAGGATGATTAATGAATCAAAGAGGCAAGGGTATGTAAGAAGATAAGAGGAACATGCAGTTCCCAAAGTCAGCTCTGTCCACATTTTGTGTTTGAGCCTCCCATTTTCTGGGTGTTGTTTGTATCTGCTAGTTCTCATGATATTAAAAGCAGCTATGTCAACTTAAATGACCAGAGAAAAGGTTCAAAACAAATAAAATTAAGTGTTTTTTTGCATTGCTAGTAACAAGTGAAACTCCATGCCACAGAGTTAATGAGTTCTGGAAACAGAGACTCGAGGAGGAAACATCAGTCAAGAGATATTAAACACGAAGATGAGATACAGGCTGCAGGTCAGGAGCTCTCTAATGGGCAGAGCCCTTGAAGCTGAGAGGGGAGCTGGTGGGAGACAGAGTGGAAGTATTCCTCAATATTTTTCCCTAAATATCAGGACTAAATGAACATTTGGCCTGCCCCACTACCACTGTGCTTAGGTTAAGCTCTCTTCCTTTCTGAGCTTAAATCAAGATGGAAAGCAAATCAAATCACTTTCTTATTTTAATCTGGTTTAATGAAATAAAATGCAGTGTGGAACTGCACGTTATTTCCTTTTTTAATAAAGATAGTTCAACTAGTTCAGACCGTATCTAAATATCTTGTTTCCTTTGGGTAACACAGATATGTAGGTTTACATACTGTCTGCCCCAAAGAGTTCATTATGTAAAGCAAGATAGAGCAAACAGCTGCAATACATAGAAGTGAGAATAAGGAGTATGTTTTATAATACCAGAACCATGATCTAAGCAAATGCTTGTTTCCTGTCTGAATCATACAACATTTGTTTAGTTTTTGTCTCCTCAGAATAATCATCCACTGTGCTTGAGTGCCAGTCAGTGCAGAGTTTTGGGCAGGTTTAGTTTGGAAACCCGATGGAAGAAAACTGGAGGAAAGATATGTGCTTTAGGCAAAGTGCTATGCAAGTTGGCATCTCTGATGAGGGCAGGATTAAATTAACAAAATTGGCAGCTTGAAGAGGATTTCTTTCTTTTTCTCTTTTATGGCACTGACAATGAATATGGAACCCTAGAGTGCCATTTCATTGAGTCAGTTTTCATGTCTTTAGGCACTGAATTAACTTACCAAGTCTGTGGGAAAACTGTTAGAGAGTTAGCAATTTCTTCGTAAAAGGGAATCCTACTAACTTTTGTGTATTTTATGTGATATGAGAGGTGTCTTATGAATATAGTTCTAGAAGTTGGTGATGTATTATACCAGCACCAGTACTGAAACTTCTCCCTGTTTCAATCGGGCACTTAGTTGTAATATAGTATCTCTGACTGCTACACTTACCTACTCTTCCCACCAACTCTCTTCTAATTTAGTTAAAGCCTAAGACACTCAATTAGGACCTGGCATTACGGATTTGTTGGATAAGTTCTGCTAATTATCTTTTATGGACCAGTATGGTAGAACATTTACTTTAAGTACACTAAAAGCATTTAATAGTATACTTAAATTAATCTAATAGTTTGCTAACTATGTTGTATGTTCTTAGGATATGCAATTAGAAAATTATATAACATTGCATCTCTCATGGAAAAGAACGTAATTCTATTGTTATACCTTTTCTATGTCAGATGCCATACTAATTACATCATTTGACAATTACTAACTATAACAGATTATACACATCCAAGTCATATAATCTCTTTCATGAGTAAAATAGCATTACATAATTGTCAAACGACCCAATGGAAAACAAAATTAATGCACTGATTAGTATTACTAATCTTAATTATATATTTACAGCTTTATTAAATATACAAGGATAAAATTTCCCCAACTACCTAAGGGATTTAGTATATAGATCCAATAAAAAAACTTAAAAAAGACTTTAGATAGAAACATGGTCCCAAGGTAAATACAAAGAAACCGTATTCTAAGAAGTTCTCATTAGGTGTCTACATAATCCTAGAGGTACTACAATCTATAATTTTCTTCCTTTTTAACTTAAAAATTCCCTTTGGGTTCTGCTGCCATGCAAGCCAGAGCTGTTTATATCTAAAGCCTGTAAAAATTAACTAGTTCTTTGTCCTCCATCCCCATAAAAAGTGAAAGATGCCAAACACCCATTCATTTTGTGGAAATGAGCTTTCTGCAAAATTCCCCTTTCATTCAGAGAGCTGGGAAGTAGTACTTACCCTCTATGTAGTCATCTAGAGGTGACAGCTTTCATCTTAGAAATAGGAAGCAGTGGTATAACTACTACTTTAACCTGAGGGGATGTAAATATGGAAACCTTGCTTGGTGTGGGAGTGACCAAGCTCCAGGATGGGGATAACGTTAGAGTTTGGAGCAGGAACGGGAAAAGCACTTCCTTCTTTAAAGCTAAATGTGCATGCAGCATAGAAGTCTAGATTAACAGAATATCCAGAAAAATCTTAGGGATTAAGTTATTGTTATGCCATACCTCAACATGAAGGGAGAAACAGTTTTTTTCAACCCTGAGCAGTCTGTCCTCTCAAGCTAACAAAACTGCCTTGAGAGGTAAGAAATGTAAATTCACACCTCAGAGGAGAGAAGTGCAGAGGAGAAAGAGGGAAATTCCCCAGGTAGGCTGGCTAAGTGTGCACAAATGTCTCACTTGGACTAATCTTTCTCCTCAGTCAGGTAATTAGCTTTGAAGAAGCACTAAATTTGTGTGGCTAGATTGCCTTGAAACTCTCATCTAACTTGGATGTTTCTGCCCTGTTTTTGGCAGAGTTCTATACTATTAGTAAACACACTTGCTATTGTCAGCCACATTAAAAAAAAAAAAAAAAAAAACAGAGTAAAAAATGGCAGGAAGTTCAGTTATTTGAAAGAGTAGTTCTAAGAAAGCGTTCTAGGCTGTGGTTCTGGGTGAAAGTAGGTATCTTTCTACAATGCCAAGTTAGGTGACTAAAATTCCATTATAAATTATATATATATTTCCTGTTCACGAGTTCTAGGGCATTTCCCAATCAAGAAACTATTTGAATTCAGTCCCATGCTGAGTCACATAACCCTCTCTTGATGCTGGCCTCAAAGTCTAGCCAGTCCAATCCTTCCTTCCATTCCATGGGCCAGTCACATAAGGATTGGGCATCATCGTGGTTTCTTGGCGGAGTTCAGATCCATTAAGGGACTGTAGCCTTTAGAGTCTCTGCGACAGCTTAGTCCTCTGCTGCAACTGGAGATGTGTATATCAGGGCTAACTGTCTGTACTACCCTCATGCGTAGTGAATGGAACAAGCACTTGCTAGGATGGGGTTCATCCCGTTGAAAAATAGGGCAAGTGAATCATGGTGTAGAATACCTTTTTCCTCCATATAAATAGAAGTCATTTTTGACTGCCTGTAGTGCAGGTACCCATTCCTACATAAAGTGAGATAAATCCCATCAGTTGTATGTAGACCAGTTTTCAAACCAGGACTTAAATAGCACAGTTCATATTGAAAGTTGTGCCCTAGGTCCGTCTTTAATATAGATTGACATGCTAACCAAGATGCAAAAAATATTCACAATTTATTGATATGTAAATTCTTTTTCACTGTTTTATTTTAATCATTGTATGCTGTGAAATATTGATATTCTAAGAAAAATAAACTTCAGTTGGGAAATGCAAAAAGAGAGCAATGTGATAATGGTGATGGAAATGTTTTAACTCTGGCATTTTGGGCTCAGTGACTGCTTTTTGGTCTTAGTGCTGGTTTTCTGTATGGTGGCTCCTGGGATGGGCTCAATGTTAAAACAGCCACTTGGGCATACTTCTTCATTTTGGATGTACCTTCAGGAGCTCTGGCTAGAGCCTTGTGTTTTGCTCACTTCTCAGAGTGCCCACCACATGTGTAGGAGTTTATCTACAGTTAGATAACTGTCTGTTCTTGAAATTATGGCATCAGGCAACTAAGATGATCCAAAATCCTCATGTGCATAGTTATTGGAAGGGTAAATGGGATTGGTACATAACCTATAGACTGAACTTGCCTCCAGTGGAAATATAAATGGCTGGAACTTGTCTTGAGTGTGAGCTGGGACTCAGATTGCTCCATGGTCAGTGTGGAGAGTTTCCCATTGACAAGGAGGTCTCCCTCTCATCCTACAGGGAAAGTGATGTTTACGTCAGTGTCTTCTGCTCTACACTACACTTCTGATTCAAAGTCTTCCATTGTGTAAGTGTTTTAGAATCAGTCTGATGAAATTTTTGTATACTTGCAGAGACACAGAATGTTTCACAACCAGTTCTTCTGGTTAGTATAGTTGGGGCTAAGAAAGTAACAAAAGACGCTACATGGTGCCAGCCTTTAACTGTTGAGTGGAAAAAAACATAGCTTCATTTCTACTGCTGAAAGATTTTTGAAAGATGCATTGGTCATTACTAATGATGTCACACTATTTTATTTTAGGTTACTTACGAAATTGCTGGTGCAATAGAAAAAAATAAAGATTCCCTTTCACAAAATCTCATATTTGTAATGAAAAGTAAGTAAATGGTTTTGTGGTTGCTGTTGTTAGAAATCAAGACATTATGACTTGATTTAATTTTCATTTTAGTTTTAAGAGAAATTTTTATATATATGCTTTCCAGTAAAAAAAATAATTCACCCTCATCTTTTTGAAGTATGTACACATTGTTTGAAATTTGCTCTAATTTAGAAAGCTTTTAGAATTCATGAAGTGTCTTCGTCATGTGATGTGATGTAAAGAACAAGGTATAGTGTGATAAATGTGTATGACAAAGTAATTGAGTATTAATCAAAACAAAAACAAAAACAAAAAAACAAACCAGAAAATAGGAAAAGGAAATAAAGCTCCCAAAATGATAAAGACTGCAGTGGAATGCAATTCACTGCTTGAGTACCTTTCTAAAAGCAGGAACTTGTGGGCGTTCTTATGTTTTTCAGTGAATAGATACAAATGTCCATTGACATACAAAATTAAATACATTTCCATGTGTATATTATATAATTATGCCTAATAATAATGAATCCCATTTTATTAATTAATGATTCATAATTAGATTATTAAAAACCTCCATCATTTACCCTTTCTATGAAGAAAAACAAAGCCAGTTCTTCAGGGAAATGTCAGGGTATCCTGAGATGTTATTTGTCTTTTCTCCAACCACTGTAGAGTCTTTCACTTAATATATTATATACTTATATTTCTTTCCATAGAAATAGAGGTCTTTTGGACATCACATTTGTCTTCCAAATCAGCCCCACTGTTGCAGTGTGTTGTTTTTTAGCAACTTTACTGTGAAATTACCTAAACTCCCTAGTAAAATGATTGATGTATTTTAAAGGCAAACAGTGTACATTAAGGATGAAGAAAAAAAATTGAATAATTGATCTTGAATATAATCTTATTGATTATAGTTGTAGAGACATTCTAGTTCTCACTACTTGGAATTTGCATGATAATCTGCTAGAGAGTATAAGAAGGTATGGCAACTTCCAGTACGTTCTACAAGAGAGAGCATTCTTCCATTCTCTTACATAGACTCCTTTTGCACTTTCATTGCTGCTTTGTGTAATCAGCTATGCGACTGTTAAAAGATAAGAGTGGAGGATTGAGTATAAAATATTTGATATGCCGAGAGTGAGTGTATATATAATTAAGAAGTCATAATGATAACAATTATAATTAATGTAAAAATTCTGAAGGCAGAATATTTACAATCATGCAAGTCATTTAAGGGCTATATGTTCCTTCTTTTTTTAGGTGACTTTGGCTTAAAACCTATTGATTGTCAGTGATATATTTCTTTCAGGATCAGTTTCATAAGTTATGTAGACATATACCTTAAGTTCATGTTTCCTTTAATTTTCCTTGATTTTAGTTTCCTTAATCAAAGCTTTAAAATGCTAACAGCATTAAAGTATTTGTCATATGTGTGTAAGAATGTGGAACATACCTATTTGACAAATAAATCAGGAGAGAACATTGACATAGGTTTTATCTGTTTTAATTTGAAAGACATAATTTTAATGTCTTTCCGAATGCTACTTATTACATTTATCCATATTTTTAAAATATGGAGGTTTACTATGTCTGCTGATTGTGCTGAACTTGTTTCAAGTATTTGCTTTACTATCTTCCTCATAATTTTATTATACCTGTTAAGTAAGGAATAGTAATCTCCACAGAAAAAGGGAAACACATCTCTTACACTTAAGCATCTAGCAAATACATCTTTAGACAGCTAATAAAAAGCAAACTGAGGATTTCTACCTGCTATGCTAATCTTGATGACTTTATTTATGATGCTTATCATGGGTTTTTGTTTGTTTTATTCACATGATGCATGTGATCATAATATGTTTGTTAGTTCTCAAAAAAAAAAGGTAATTAAAATTAAAGATGATTAAGGGTGTATCACATAACAGGTTTTTAACACTTATTGGTGCTGTGGCAGTACAAACAGCATGTAATTACCATGTTCATCTCAAAAAGCCCGTGACCATAATCTCATAAAGCATAACTTGCATGAAATTAGTATGAAGTATCTGTCTTAAAATTCAGATTTTTGTTTTAAAAAACACCTCTTGGAAGAGTATTTGTTTTGTACTAATTATCACCACCCCATCAAGCATATATGGGATTGTCTTTTTTCTGTAAATATTTGTAAGTGTGGTCTTGATGTAGAGAAATGTGAACCCAGCTTGCTACAGTTCTGTCCCTCACCTTGCCTTTTTTTTTTTTCATCCCTTCCCCTATTATATTTTACATAATTCTTTTTCCTTGCTGCAGTCAGTGTCTATAATTTATTTCTGCCAAGTGCCTTGATCATTTCTAAATACTACATGTTAGGTAAATGTGCAGAATGCATCTCTTATATTGCTTTAATAGATGTAAAATTGGAAATCTGTAATGAAACAAAATTCAGAGGTGATTATCACATAAGTAATTAAATTTAGACAGATCACAGTCTGAAAGGTTTTCTTTCCTGCCCCATTTTGTTCAGCACAGGACATGAATATGTTTCAAAATAGTGTTACTGATGGCTGACATCCTTAGATATTGAATACTCTTTGATGACTAACATGATATAATAGTTTATTGTTTTGTTCACTTGTTTTAAGATTATTTATTTAATTCTATCCCCTACTGCATGTCTTTTTACTTCCAAATAGAACATATATAATTTTCTAAACTGTATTTTATCTTCATGCATTAATTTCTTCTTTTTTTCCCCAGCCAGTGAAAATGTCGTCATCAATCAATTGTTCCAGTCCAAGCTGACACAAACTGGATCACTTGTTCCTCCATATCATTCCCTTAAAATCAAAGGGTGTAAAGCAGCTTTGCTGAGTAAAAAACCATCAGCAGCCTGTGCAAGTGGAGAAGCAAAGAAATATATGGAGCTCAGCAAGGTAAGAATTTAGGACTCCTTGAAGATTTTTCTGAGTTACTTTGTCATTTCTGAAAGCTCCCTGTTCTCTTCTTCATTCTCTGTAGTCATTAAACTATTAAAATAATCTAGTACTTAATATCAATACTAAAGCAAGAGTAAGAACTAACAGATTATAATTTGCTAACACTAATAATGCTGGTTCAAGAACCTCTTTCTTGGAGTTTCTCAGCAGAAGTTTGGGTGAGATGATGAAGTCCCTTCAAGCCTGAATCATTTTACGATTTTGTGGTTCCAGGGCTTAGCAGTGCATGCAGTATTACTGATTTTTGGCTGTGTAGGAACACTTCTTTATTTTGTGTCCTTGGCTGACTTTACAATGAATAGTTAAGTAAATGAAGACATAGGAAGCGCAAAAATAAAACATTAATGTCTTTATTATGTTAACCAGAGAAGATTTCTGGTTTGCAAAAGATAGTTTGTGTGGGTTTGTGCGAATATCAACCCTGCACATTTTGGAGATTGTTATTTTAAATGGTCACTTGCATGTAAATTTTCCCAGTTGATTTTAAGTCATTCAATCAATCAAACTCTCCCCATTTCTGAACTTGTCTCTTTTTCTGCTAGCTAAGTCAGCCAAAAAAGTTTAAAAAAAAAAAGGGAGAGGGGGTTGGGAACTTGGGAGACTATCAGAAAATTAATTGTTCATGTCACATGGAACATCTTTCTTTTGAGGAGAAATCACATGACTTGCTGAGTCCATTCTTGACAGAGCTTTGGAATTCCTCTTTCTAGAAAAGCGAGCAGTTCTCACAATACATCAGCTGCCTCTCCAGGCTTCCTGAATCTTATACTCTATTTTTGGCTTACAGCTGCATAAAATTGATTCTGTCATGGGATTAAGGAGCCTGCTCTCATGTGTCATTGTGGAAGGCTTTATGCAAGTACATCCATAGAATAGCTATGGGAGTTTCCCTATAGCCCCCCTGCTGATAGTAGCATAATTCCTGTCTACTGTTCTTGTCAGTAATCTCAGTGGAAAAACTTAAGTTGAAGTGAATGGTGTTGGTTTAAGACTATATTTAGCAAACAGCTGAGACATCACAAGGTGCCTTTAGGTGCCTTTCCACTATAGTAACAGCTTCCTAGAGGAAGCTTCCTAAGGCTGTGAAAAAGATCCTAGTCCCATACATGGAAGGAAATATGAAAAGCACGTCTATGTTAGAAGCCTAATCAAGCCAGGGGGCAAACACCACGCAGCTGGCATCTCTGAAACTATGAGGTTTTTGACGAGTCCAGAATAGCTTTTAACTTGGAGTTACTCTCTTGAGAGATAGAAGACATACTCACATTCCTTTGGGAAGCATGATAAATTAAGTCAGATATTCCAGATTCAGTGAGAATGCTCTAAACTTTTAGGTATTAGATGGAAGGTGGGAAGAACTTCATCCTTCTGCCCACAGAGACAAGGATGGCTTTGAGAAGAGCTGTGCAGGTGAGACAGACCACTTAGTTTGTAGATACTAAGTTGGCCTAATTTAAGCAAGGTACTGCGCTGCCCTGCAGGATGGAAGCAGAACTTTAGATATCTAAGCTGTTCCAGTGGCAAAAAAAGAGACCTTTGTTCTTTTGCAATAGGCGCCTCATGCAGGAGTTGGAAGTAGGTAAGTGCTTAAATTCTTTTGTGGATCAAGCCCACATCTATAACTGCTGTCCCACATCATAATTTCTTCCCTTTTCCTGTAGAGCCTTGAAAATCCACTGTGATGGGCTGGGATAATGTTGGTTTTCTTGTTGTTGCTATTGTAATTGGAAATGCAACATAGGGGACATTTTCTTATCAGCTTAGAATTAAAATGACTCTATGTTGGAAAATCATAACCACTACACTTTTATTGGAATTCATCCTGAGAGTAAAGGCAATGAAAAAAAAAAAAAAGGAAAGACACGAGGAGCGGAAACAAAAGAGCATTAAGCCAAGAATTATCCAAGAACCAGAGACTGGACTTCCTTTTCTATCTGAAATTTGAGGCTGAACTGTAACACACATCGTACTGCATGCAGTGAGAAACGCAAAATGGAAGGTATTCATGTCATTGATATCCATACATGTATGGGTAGTCATCTAGATCCACCATACCCAGGGAAAAGAGGTAGACATTTTCAGAGGTCAGACAGGAGTTTGTTGTGATTGCCTTCTCCTTTCAGCTTGGTGTCTGCAGTCCTAGCTATTTGCTAGGCTATATAATTAGATGTGACTGAATACGGCCATGTATCTACCTATTTTCAGATCTTTGTGTAAATGACTCTTTCATTGATTTGGAGCCTATTGCCACAGATAAGGATGTGTTACCTCTCTGAACACACCACTCTACTCGTTGTAGGGTGCAAGAGAATGAGGCATCCACCATAAGATCCTTTTGGCTTCTTAACAGAGATTACAGTATTACATATATGTAATTTTTTCTGTAGATTAGATGTACAAGATTGTCCAACATAAAACTGTATATTAGAGGGTAACAGAGAATTATAGTTTTGGTTATATAGTCTTGTTCCTCAGCCCATAGCTGAAGATGTCCAAGTTTGGAAGGTTTGAATTAAATTCATTTTTCGTCTTTGCCTTGTTTCATTTCTTTTCTCGCCCTTATTCTGAACCAAACACTTCTTTCCCATGGGAAGAAGTATGCAACACAGGACAGCAGGAAGGAACTTTAGCATCCAAAGCATTGTTCCTGGCTCTTTCACTAACTCAGGAAACAGTCTTGAGCTAGTGACTCAATCTGTTGGGAGGAAGGCATGAGTGCATTATGTGTCAAGTGGAGAAAACTGTATTTTAGTTATATTCCTCAAGCATGCTAGTGGTTCTTTTTATGAGAAGACCTGGAGCAAACAGATCTCTTTTACTTTTCTATTTTGAAGTTGAAGATGAATTTGCCTTTAAAATCTTATTGCATCCTAGTAAGTGAGACTTGAAATAAAAAAGAGCTCCAAAGTTTAGCATAGTGAGTAGAGAATTGCTTGCACTGCAATATTTTTAATGGAGTTTGGCTTGAGTGGGCCAAGCTGAGAAAATGTACACTTTTTTGATGCAACTGGAAAAAGACAGGAGTAGGCCAGAACATGCTGACTTGATAGAACAGAAATTTTATTGGGTAAGTGTATTGGAGAAAGGCAATGAAAAAAAGTCAGAGGTGAAACGGCTGTCATTGATACAGAGGTTTGAATCTAAGAGCTTGGCCAAATCCTAGAATGCAATAATTTTGCCAGCCTTCCTGTAGAAAGTTTAACAAAAAATGCCTAGTTTCTGGGAATGCTTTTAGGATTATTATTGCCATTTTAGTCGCAAACAGAGGAAGTAGAACAATAAAAAATAAATTTATTCCCCACTCCCAACTCTGACGTATAGGATAACATTGGTTCTAATGAGATATGAAGTTATTGATAATTTATGACTATAATGGGTGAAAATGGGTTAAAAAAGAAAAGAAAAAAAGGTTAACTGCATTCATTTGTGCAGGAAGAAAAGAGAAGGTGGTTTTTTAATATTAATATTATTGGTTCACCTTAAAAAATTTTTTTAATGATCTATGCTTACATTTACTCACTGAAGCACCTGCCAAAGACATAAGGAACCTTTTCAGAGAGTTACAGAAGTATGCTACTTATAGGCAGACTGTATGGGATACCAAATGCACAAGTGCTGCTTCTGCTTCCAGATCATAGTGCTCTGCCCAGTTATTTGGAAAAGGTATTTTATCTTCCCAATGGTATACGGCTGCTTTTGAAATCAAAACTTTCTTGCCAGTCATGACTCTACAGATACTTGAGGGTATTTATCCACTTTCCCAATTCTTTCCAAAACTCAAATCATTGTCTATGACATACTATTTGTATAAATGCTTGCCTTTGTTAGTAAAATGTGTAACAATGAAAATGAAGGTTTACTACCCATCTTGAAGTAAAGGTGTTGTGTGTGTGCTTTTCTCCCCCACAGCTGTTGAAAAAGAAAGGAACATCTTCATTTCTCCAGAGACTGGAACGAGGGGGCCCAACCACTGTGGCAATACAGCTCAGGGTTAGTGAACATCTTCTGGACAGAAATTTACAATAAAAGAAATAAAAGTTTTCTGCTTAAGAAAGCCACTTGCATGACCAGATCAAGCCTTTTGAGAAAATGATGTTAAAAAGTTAGGAAGAGTGTACGTGTTGAGCCATTGCCTTTGCTACACAATAATGATTGATAACTGATTTTTTTTCCCCACAGAAATCACTCACAGATATTATTGGGAAGCTGCAGAACTGCACGACACATTCTGTTCATTGTATAAAGCCTAATAACTCCAAGTTGCCAGATACTTTTGACAATTTTTATGTGTCTGCTCAACTGCAGTATATTGGTGTCCTAGACATGGTCAAAATCATACGACATGGATATCCAGTACGTCTCTCTTTCACAGACTTCTTGTCAAGGTAAATTCTTTTAAGTTTCATAAAAACTTTTTCTTACCTACAGTACAAAGTCTTCT
This sequence comes from Balearica regulorum gibbericeps, assembly GCF_011004875.1. Classification (NCBI taxonomy): domain Eukaryota; kingdom Metazoa; phylum Chordata; class Aves; order Gruiformes; family Gruidae; genus Balearica; species Balearica regulorum. The sequence continues at coordinate 154,601,028 of NC_046184.1, read as the reverse complement.
GTCATATTCTGGTAGTGCTTGCAGTGTTGTTTTGCTGATGAGCCTTTCAGACTTCAGAGAAAAATCATGTCTGCCAGCGAGGGGTGTAGGCTTGTTATTTTTTAATTGGAGGAATCATGAACTTTGTGGAAATACATTTATAAATATCATCAGCAAAATGTACTCAATTTAAAAATATAACTTCATAAGATAGTTAATTTTTATAATTTATGCTATTTGAATAATTTATAAAATACATGTTGTGTCCAGGTAATTAAAAAGCAGAAGGAGAAATAGTCTTATTTTTTCAAGTTTATTAGTGTAGGTGTCTTGGGTTCAGTATTTGTATTCCATATGCTAGGATTTGTTTCTGTGGGGTGATTTATTAATGTTCATACCACAACTCCATTTTTATTATTGTCATTAGAAATGAGTGAAATTTTGAAGTAACGTGAAAAGACAAAAAGAAATACATCACTGCTTCTAGGTGAAGGCAAACTCTTTTCCCCCATCCCAAATTCAGTTTTGGGGGCTTTGGCTCACTTACTTACTTACATTCTCAAATGCTTCAGCAAAGAAAGAGCACCATCTTATCCAGCTAGCAGCCTCATGCACTCAGCAGATGTTCCTCCTCTCTGCACGCTCTACTCCTTGACTGATATGTCGAGCAGTCATGATCTGGCCTATATATTATTTTACATCTGAAAAACAGCATGGGAATATCAGCTGCTTACAGACATCTAAACTTTCAGTTGTCTTCCTGCAAAAAATTGTGGTTGTTAAATTACTTCTTGGACAGGATCATATTCTCTCTGGCAATTCTGTAAATATTCAACAAGTGAAGAAGTATAGGAGTTTATAATCCTACATGTTTCAAAAGTAAGCCATCTCTATCCTACCACAATATTCATCCTGCAGATGAATCCAGAAGTGCAGGCTGGGTGAAGAGAAGATGCTGATAATGGGAGATTTGGACAAGCAGGCTGCTTTCGTATGCAGAAGTGGAGGAGCAATCTAATCTCTATATAGCCATTTCGATATTACTGAATTGAACAGTAATATAGTCAAAGGACTATTACATGAGCACAAAGCCACAATCCTTTCTACTGTTGAATCCTTACAATGGTTCCTGGCAGGGATTTGGTCCCTGCCACCTAGCTTTTCTCCCTGCAATTCCCAGATATAAGTTGGGGGTTAGCACAGGCCTGGGACCATTCTTGGTGGGCAGTGTGGAGGTAGCTGCTTTCTTTTGGAAGGAAAAAGAGAGTAACCATATGTACAAAGGTCATTTTATTCAGCTGGGTTCAGTGCCAGAGAATGGTCCTATGTGTGTTCACTCTAACAGTACTAGGCATGAGTCTGGCACATTGTCTTTTTTGGAGAAATTTTATTTAAAAATATTACTAAAAGAATGTTTGAAGATTCAAATATAATTTCAAACCTTTTCCTCCACTCCTTCAAGTACGTCCCAAAGACAAATTATTACTTAAAGTCTAGAGGACATCTGGTGTCTCACAATAAATATTTATTTGCAGTAATGATAATAAAACAAGAATAGCAACAAAACCCAAGAATATGATGCCAGCAACACTTATGCTATTAAAGTGTTCTAGTTTTCTCACTTATGCTATTAAAGTGTTCTAGTTTTCTTACTGTCCATCTTTCTCCCTTTTTCTCCACAATAAATTGTCTTTATAGGTTGTGAGTCCCTGTCTTTTTACCTATTTTCACCAAGTCCTAATAATTGTATTATTATACATAAAATAAACTAAACAGTGGTGGGGCTAGCATAGCATTACTGAAAATGAAGTCCACTTCATAATATTCCCCATGAATATATGTTGAACCTACTCAGAAGTTAGCAATAATCACTCTGCATACATCTCTTGACACTACTGATTTTTAGATTTATGTACAAATAGGAACACAGAGCTCCTGTCCCAGCAATACTGCAAGAAACCATCAGCATTGCATGGCTTTTTACAGGAGCCATTCCTGTCACACAGGCCAAAGCTTATCTTACTTTGAACAGCAGAATATGTGAATTCTTCACTTTACTCACCATGACCTTCATGTTCACATTCAGTGTATTTGGGTAATTCTTTTCATTTCAAATAGTGCAAGCATGTGGCTATTTATTTGTTCTGTTATTGGCTGAACAGTATGAAATTTTTCAGCAGAAATGATAGTATTAGATTGCAGTTCAAAAGTACCGTCAATTCTAGATACTCTATTTTTTTTAGCCAATAGACTATGGGTAAGAAAGAGTAAAGAATTACTGAATTCAGCGATTATGAGCAACCTTTTTCAGAAAGTCTTACAAAAAACTATCACTTGCACTACATCTCTATATTGTGTCAGTGACCGGACAGATGGTTTTGGAAACAGGATAATTAGTTCTGGCCATGTTCTTGTAAAGTAGATTTGCTTTGTTGGCTCTTCAGCCTAACTCTGGTCTTGTCCAGCTATTCATTGATTGGAATGAGAAATGATTTTGTCATATTTCCATACACGCTTACAGACCTGAAGTTGGTAGACTTTCTCACCTTTCATTTTTTATTTCCTTTGGTGTCAAACTGGTTTTTCTTGTGTTCTCATACTTGGGAAACTGGTATCTGTTCTATTTCTGTGATTATTTTTCCTTCATTGTGGCTCTTCTACTTCCGTTATGTGGTTCAGGATGCCCTGTGATTTCCAGCTCCTAGGTGGGCAGCAATGGTTGCACTGGTATGCATTTGGGAAGACTTTGAGCACAGGCACAGAGCGACTGAGTGTGATGGCTTTCCAAGAGCTGCCTCTTGTAGAACAGTCAGGATGCTGCACAAGAGTCTGAACCTCTCTCTAAGGTTTTGGTTATTATTCTTCAAGTTGCAAGAAAGAGAAAGAATGACATCATTTATTTTTTACTTAGGGTCCCTCAATCCCAAGCCAGTACAAATACCATACAAGCAGGTAAAATATAAAATGTCAATTATTACAAGTAGTGATCACAACAGGCCACAATGATACTGGGGTGTGTGTGAACAGACTCCATTCGGAGCTACCCTGGCACCAAGAAAAAAAAAAACCCACAGAAAATCTATTGCTCTAGATAAAGAGATGAATAGTTAGATGCTTAATTAAAACCTCACAGTTAAGGAAGGATTATGAGCAGGAATAGGAACTGAAAGATAATGAAGGCTTGCTGATTGCCTCAGGGTACAAAACATATACCAGCAGATAGGGCCTCCACTTTCCGTGATACTTTCATGTCCAGAAGGAGCCATCATACTCAGAAGTCCAGGGATAAAAAAACCCAAACTTATATCACAATGAATGAGGTTGATGGTCTTTTTTTTTTTCTCTTTTTAAATAAGAGTATAAGTGCATTTGTTTAATATTATACTGCTTATATGGAGGTGGGGGGCAGAAAAATCAGGAAACAAAACACAGAAAAAGATGAAGGAATTGTTCTTTATTCACTGTAGGAAGTTGTAAACAAATGAATGCTCTTACCAAGTGTTCTTACTTGGCTGAAAAAAGTTTAGCCTCCCCCTGGCTTGCCCCAAGGGGCAAAGGACATACTCTCCATTGCTGTGGGGAGAAAGACCTTGACAGCTGACAACAGGAAAATACAGAGGGAGAAAGAAAAAATAGTTTACCTCTCTTAACTCAATGATGGATGCACCTGAGAATAATGAAATTTGCCTGCACCTTAATTTTTTCTTGTATGTTTTGTAAGAAATGGAAATATAAATCATTTTTGCTTTATTATGTCACCTCTGTTATGCCCTTGTTTGTAAATACTAAATACTAGTAAGGAGTCTTGATTTTCACACATATTCTCTTTTTAAGGGGAGGGTTGCCTTCCCAATTGAGTCATGATAACTAGCAATATGACTGTGTGGCCCCAAAGGCGGAAAAATAGACCTACAGATATAAAACACAAGATATCCTGCTACCCTAATATAGTTGATAAGTGTGACCCTATGAACTATCAATCCAAGAATGACAAGACTTAGAGGTAGCAAAATGTATCCCCGGATGGATGCCTGTGAGAGGTTTACCCTCTGTACGATTTTCACCTTCAGTTTATGTCTTGGGGTCCTTCCAATGGGCTGTTTCAGTTAATGCAGCTATGTGGTTCACAGCTTGGCATAGCTCAGCTGCAAAGTGTTTTATAGTAGTGATGCAAGGAAATCTCATTTTTCTAGAGCTGAATGTACTATCCAGTTCTCCCGGGCTTACCTAGCTTGAGAAGTAAAAGATATTAATGGTAGGTCTGAAAGTGCTGTGCAAAATCAAAGACAATTTGTGACCCAGATCCCAACTTGAATTGCCAAAAGGTAGTGAATTGCTACCCTCGTCCACCCTCCCTGCAGTTTCTGTGCATTTACTTTTAGGGTCTTCCTTATCATATGGGTAATGTGGTCAGAGAAAAAAAAAAAAAAAAAAAAAAAGAAAGAAAGAAAGAAAAAATTAAAAACCTTTCTTTTTTGCTGGCTAATAAAAAGACAGAATGTTGGAATTAGGGGCCTTTGTGCTGAAGGGATAGAATATCAGAAAACCTGGATATTCTGTCAGTAACACAGACAGTACCATTGTTTTCTTAATTGGATGAATTTGAATACATTTCTATTAATATCTAATTAGGGATTAATATGACTGGTCTGTAGCATGTATTTATGAGTCACATTTGAACTCTTACGATGGCTAAAGAAAGACAGTAGCTAAGGAAAGGTCATATTTTGCAAGAGCACTTCTTCCTGGGCTACAGAGCTTAATCATTATTTCTATTGCTGTCCTTTATGGATTTACTGGTTCTGCTTCTGTATTATTAAAGTAAAAGTTGACAGCTGCTAGGTGAACCCCTCAATCACCAAAGTTCGTTGATCAGAAGAGAAATCTTGTGGAAATTCTGGTTCTTAAGTGGAAGCTGTGACAGTTACTGTCAATGAATATATAATAAAAATGGGAATTAATAAGGTCAGATGCTATTAAATGCTGTAAAAACAGGCAGCACCAATATAATTATGAAATGATATATGTGATTTCAGCTGATTTGCCAACTCCAGCTGCAGTGTTTCTGCTGAATTTGTCTGCAGTGTTGGCTCAATTTCTAAAGCTCTTTGAGTAGAGAGACAGAAATCAGTTTTTACCTTATCTTTAAAATAGAAAGCTTTCAGTAACATGCATTTTAGACTCCTGGAAAAGTTTACCTATATATTTTGCATTAATATCTTCAGAATCATTCTCACTGGGCTAGATTTTGAAATTCTAGCTTTACTTTTAAGTCAAGGCAGTGGCACAAACAATGTTGTGAAGAGTTCAAAATTGCCAATTTGCAGCTCAAATTGTACGCACAGTACAAAGTATCATCAAATATCCTTTTCCTGGAAGAAAGAAAACAGTAAAATAAGCATGGAAGTAGGAACTGTCTGCAGGTGGCTGTTTCTTCTCAGCATTTAGCATTTTAATATCTTATTTAAAATAAAGATAATTCCACCCAAGATATACAAAAAGCACTTTAGTAGTGCTAAATTTGTTATGTTTTTGGTATGTGGTGCAATGGCAAAAAAGTATCTATGTGTACTCTATTACCAGTGTACAACAACAGGGCTCAGAAACTCTTTGGGGCACAGACAGACCCTGGTCGTACAAGCTTAATATCTAAACCTAATCTCTTTGCATCAATTAATAAAATAGATCCCAGCTGAACTTCATGTCATTCACCTCACTTGGTGTTCAAGGAAGACACGTAAAAACCATTTGGAATATAAATTTTTAAAAATAATGATAGTGATCAAGGACCCATCTGGAGTAATGAGGTGGGCTTATATTTCTTACTCAGTGAAGTACAAGACTACAGGTCTTCAGGCATGTTCAGGAAAAAATGAAGCAGTAAGGTGCTCTGTTTCACTCATTCTGAACAATCTCATTTTGGTAGCACCCTCCTCTACAAACACTCCTCTACCGTTAGTGTTGTGTAAATTGGATTAGAAATTAAAATTAATTTTTCTTCTCTCTTTCTTCTTTAATGTGGTTCACCAAATTGCTGAACCGTTCCCAGTGCTTTGCTCTGCCTGCATTTTAGTTTCCTTGGACAAGGAAGAATTTATGAACTACTGCCTTAGAGATTGAGGTTCACACATCGCATGTATTTCTTGTGTCGGGGACACTGCTTAGCAATGGAGACTGCAAGGTCCAGTTGCACAGGTCCTGAAATAAGACATCTGTGTTAGCCTTCCCTGCCATTTGCAGCAAACCTTCAGGGCTGCTGGACCTCAGGATAACCTCTGTGGATTACGTGAACTGATAAGCTAATTTCACTTAGCTGATGAGAATTGCAGGATTTCTTTGAGGAAAAAAAACATGTTTAGAAAGCCCAAATAATTGTCTCCTAGTGTACTACTCCTTGACTTTGTTTCTGCACCTCTTGAGTGTGTCTTGGAATTTCATTACTGTCTCTCAGGTTTCCAGCCTGTCTTTTCTGTGTTTAACTCTTTCAACTCAGCCTTGTGTTTTCCATCATGGAGCTCCCATCCTGCCTTCTGTTGCTGCTCAAGGAACAGCAGAGAAAATTTCATACTGTGAAAGAGAACATTAAGGGTGTATGTAGAGACATCTCTTACAGTGTTGTTGTGAGAAGAGCTAAGTCACTCGAATGTTATGATTTACAATTTCCAATTCTCTTTAAAAATGGCTTAAAGTGTGTCAATGTAGTCTTTAGTTTTACCTATTTATATGCAGACATGCAGCTTAGATTCTTAGTAGTTATGCTAACTAGTGAGACAGTGTCATGTAGAGGTTTGGAGGTACAGTATTAGAACACCTTCTTTTTCTTCTTCCTCTTCCTCTTTCCCTTCTACACCTCTTCTCCCTCTTCTCCCTCCTTCTTCTTTTCAGTGGCTAATTTTATTCTCCTCTATGGACTGAATATGTTAAAATATCTAAATTACAACATGTAAGCTGTATAGAGTCAATTAAAAATAAAGAATCTCTAAGATTTTAATGTTTTGGAAATAGAATGTTAAAAAGGGTTAACATTCTGATGACTTTTTTTTGTTTTAAAGTAACTTAAAAAGATGGCAAAACATGCATTTTAATAGGAAATATTAGGAAGGAAGATATGGAACACAATGATAATGGATTCTTATGATAATCATAGCAACGAGGGTGAAAAAATTATGTTCAAAGCCTATTTTAATTACAGGTTTTCCTCTGATTTCAGTATGAAGTTCCTCTTAGATGAAATTCCTCTTAGAAGTTACACTTAACTGCAGATCCCAAAATCTGCAGTTCTACTCAGGCCACTGTTCATTGATACTGAAATGCTCTAATTGTGGATCTTAGGTCAAAAATGGCTTCAGAGCACTTAATTGTTACCAACTCATCCAGACAATTGACTTTGCTTGGAGGTCATCCTGAAGAGATACCTTTTTTCTCAGGCAGGAAAGTTTATGTTCATGCTGATTTCATTGCTTTGTCAAATAATGTCTGTCCTTCTATAACTGGCATAAAGCCATTACTAATAACTACGGTAAGTTTTTGATCAAATATGTGCTATTAGCTGATGCTGTATAGCACAGATGTGTTGTTTATGTTTGTGGATCTTGTGTCGGACTCATCATTGCATATCTCAACTTCCTTTATCCAGAAGCTTTTTGGTGGTGGGTTGTTTGGGGTTTTTTTTCTCTTTCTTCTCTCTTTTTTACGTTTGAAAGCAGGGCAGTTATAATATTTAATACATATCATTTGTGAATTAAAAAAGTGCAGCAAAACATTTCAGAGTCTCATGAACAAGTTAGGCAGGGCATTAGCTAGAATGACATACTGAGTAGATTGTAAAGTGATAGGTCATCACACTGGTCCTTTTAGCTTTATTGTCTGCTATACAATAATATAATCAGTCTTCTTGTAGAGCAGTGCATTGATATGTGCCATGATACCTTAAATCTTTGCAAGGAGAGCAAAACGCAATCTGACTGGTGTTAAAAAGCAATATTCCGTTAAAGTAGATGTAATGACACCAATTTATATCAAATGGCAATCTATCTCACAGAATCACGCAGAATCGCAGAATCACAGAATCACAGAAGGGCAGGGGTTGGAAGGGACCTCTGGAAATCATCTAGTCCAACCCCTCTGCTAGAGCAGGATCACCCAGAGCAGGTTGCACAGGATGGCGTCCAGGCGGGTTTTGAATATCTCCAGAGAAGGAGACTCCACAACCTCTCTGGGCAGCCTGTTCCAGTGCTCTGTCACCCTCAAGGTGAAGAAGTTTTTTCTCATGTTCAGATGGAACTTCCTGTGTTCTCGTGTGTGCCCATTGCCCCTTGTCCTGTCACTGGGCACCACTGAAAAGAGTCTGGCCCCTTCCTCTAGACATCCACCCTTTAGGTATTTATAAGTGTTGATGAGATCCCCTCTCAGTCTTCTCTTCTCTAGACTAAACAGACCCAGCTCTCTCAGCCTTTCCTCATCAGAGAGATGCTCCAGTCCCCTCATCATCTTTGTAGCCCTACACTGGACTCTCTCCAGTAATTCCCTGTCTCTCTTGAACTGGGGAGCCCAGAACTGGACACTGGACTCCAGGTGTGGCCTCACCAGGTGTTTCCTTGTAGCTGTTTGGCCTATTTTCTCTATTTTTCCCCTTAGGTCCTCTGTAATACTCAAAAGACAAGAAATATACTAGATAACTTTAGATACCTATGATGGCTCAACTCATTAGCTTGGACTTAATTTATAGTGCATGGAGAAAAATGGTAATTTTTAGGATATGATTCATCTGACTTATTTTACATTTATCCATTTTTCGCAGGTATTTCACAGTCTCAGTCTAACTCCCATCTATGGCAAGGAATAGAATTAATGGTTTGTAACAGGCTCCAACAAAAACCAGAGAACAACATTTTGAAGTTGAAACAGAAGCAGCTTTTGAAGTTATACCATGGTATCATTAGTTCTCTAGCCCATGGAATAAGTAGAATTGTGCATTCAAAATATCAGTCCTTATGTTACATGTCACAGAGTTGGACTGTGAGAATGGTAAAGCTGCGGTGTTTCTGGGCCTTACCAACAGTGCACAAATGAGTATGAGAGAAAATAAAGTTTCTTTTTTGACTGGAGTTTTCAGTGGTTGATCAGCCATCTAGATCTATTCTATATTTAGAAGGCAAAAATAAATATCAGCATTGTTTGCTGGGCATCTTCTGAGTTTTATAATGCAACTCTCATTTGCTACAGCGATTATAAATGGGTATAAACTCTTGTGTCATCCCACTGAAGTCAGATGAATTATTCATGTCTGTTGTGTACTTAGAGTTCTGCAGGATCGACATGAAAAGGGGTCCCTTGAGTGGGGGGATGTAATTAAGTAATAAAATAGACAGATACAAGGAAATAAAGGTGGTGGCATGGTCAGTTTTAAGTCTGGCAGTTCCTAACTTCCAAATGTTTGGTGTGGAATCTGGGTAATCTTCCAGCATTATTTATATTACATTTAGTATAGAATGTGTAAAACTTAGTTAGTGGAGCTTCTTATAGTTTATTGTTTTGTGCAATAGAAAATGTCCTGGCTTTTAAGCTGTTTCAAAGAGAATCTCAAGGTATTGTTCTCTCTCAACTACTATGGGTATGCGAGGTATTTTTCTGCCCTTTTTTCTTCCCTAGCTAGGTTCATATGTTAGGCAATGATAAATCTATTGGGCATACACAAACATAATTCTGGCTAAACTGTTTTAGCAGTTCCAGTGGTTTTCTTTATTTTAACTTAAGGAAGGATCTGTGAAGTTTTAAAATGTTTATTTCATTTCCAGAGTTAAATGCCATCCTTGGTACCTCTGGACTGACATTCAGTTTCCACTAGCATTTGATATTTCTCATCCCTCAGGGTTAACTAAGCATTTATTAAATCACTAAATAACCCTGTTACTCTATTATACCCTTATAATATCTATTCATATTTTACATCTGTGAATTTAAAAGCTTATGCTCTTTCTAAACATGGCGAAATGTTCCCACACAGTACTAAAATACCAACCACAGTACTGGAGTCCATCTAAAAGCCTGGATTATAAGAATAGATAAAATTATATTTGTGTACAAATAAGAATATTGGAAGTTCTTGACCCACATCTCACAAGCAGACTGAGTTCTGTGTGCCTATAACAAGCAGCTAATAACATTAAATGATTTCTGAACCTTGATGTTTCAATGAAAATAATTATTGAGTACTTCATAATTTGCTGACATCACATAATGACAAAGATAATGGACATAGATTTATATACAGTAGTAAGAAGTTCAGTTAAATGCCTGCCATAGAAATAAACCTCTTAAAAGAAAATATTATCAGCCACTCATATCTTCGCTAATCCTTATACATTGAAACCCTTTTAAGGAAATGCCTGTTAAAATAATTGACCTCTTAAATTAATACAAACAGCCTGTCTTTAAAATAAACATTTTAAAGAAGTAAGCATGCAACACATTAGTTTATGCTAATGGTACTATGCAAGAACTTTGAATTATCTAATTAAGGTGCAAATTGTCACATGGATAGATTAGTTTTACTGTATAGTTTAAAAATAATTCCTTTGTATTCATTGATTAATTAAATATAACTGTGTGCTTTCAGTGCCTCGAAAAAATATAATTAGTTGCTCGACTGCTTTTTTTCCTGCTCATAGGAGTTGTATAAATGCAGTCCAGCTGCCCCACACTCAAAAGCGACTGTGACCCTCCTGCTGGTTTTTCTTTCTGTGGTTCTGCAGCTGTTAAATTCTTTCCACTCAACTCAGACATTCACGGCACCCTGTTTCTCCTTAGCCACATCTTGATATTCTTTACAACCATTTAATCTTCAGCAGAAGAACCTGGAATGAGACTTCCTAAAGCTAGATTTCCTAGTCAGACTATATAATAGTAGGCAGTTAATACTGGTGACATCTGAGAGCAAACAGAAAATCCTATACAAGCATGCATGTAAAATCCTTTTATGTATCTTAATCACTGGATCTTTGCTTTTTTTCTTAGACCAATGTGCCATTAATTTAACACCATCAGTTTTAGCAGAATGGCTTCTGCTGTACTCCACAGTAAATGAGAGCAGAATCTGGTTGAGTATTGATACAGTATGCCTTAGTCTATTTTGAAAAATGTTGCTTGTGTACAGTTTGTCTAACCATTGTACATTTCAGAGCTGGGAGAATCCCTGTTACCCAGACTGATACTGCTCACAGGGTTCAGAGGACACAAGAGAAGCTCCCACAGAAGAGCGTAGAGAGAGAGAGATGATCTTCCAGGGAAGCTATTTTGCCTGTGTGGTTTAAGTAGGTCCTAAAAACCTGCCCCATAATCCCTGTCTGAGCTACTAGTGAGCATTGTGGGAAGGATTTTATGTATTTCTGTTCCTCTTTGGCTGAGTCAATGTTGCACAGAAGAGGAAAAAAAAACAAAAGAAAGGAAGAAATAAAGCATCATCTAGGTGGAACATCAAATTCAATCCTATTTCCCTTTAATATCAAATTTTCTATTTCACTCTGGTTTTGCTTTTTGCTTCTGCAATACATGTCTCTCACTGTATTTCCAAATGAGCTGGGAAGTGCTTTCTTGGCAAACAATGAGCCAATGAAGTAGCAATTCCTCCAGGAGGCCGAGTGGGAAAGTGTGTAAGCCCACTGTGGTGTTTCAACTCTATCACATCACGTTTCTGAAAAGGCCATGTGTATTTTTCAGAAGAAGTCATAATTCACTTTGCTTTACACAACCCGTTTGCAGTTATTTCGGGCATCTGATTCCAGGCCTCGAAACACTGAGACTGGAGCCGGACCTAAGCATGTCCTTCTCTCACTACCATTTCATTTCACCCCCTCGTAATATTATGCCCACCACTGTGCCCGCAGATCTGTAGACCAGCATCATGACCTTGTCCTGTGCCCCTTGAAGGATGACTTTCTGTCTTGACCTACTCAATGTTGGCCTGCTGGTGAGGCCCAGCAACAAGTTTCCTGGAGGCCAAGTGCACAATACTATAATAATCACCAAAATTCTTGCCTTGTAGTGTGATTTTAAAGAAAGAGATGTATAAGACACCTTCTAATTCCTTATAGCCTGAGTAGTGAGCTGTGACTTAGACTCACCAGGTGCGGTTTTTCTCTATGGTAGGAAAGGGCAACAATTTACCCATCTGTTCAGTCACCTTTTGACTCCTGCTCCCAGGCATTCCTTTATCCTGGTCTCTGTTTAAGGAAAAAAAAAAAAAAAAAAAAAAAAGGCTACCTTTTGATTTTCTGTAATTTCAGACCTTTTCGTTTTTCAGGAGGACTTTTAATTTTGACACCCTATCTTCACATGGCTACCTCTGTGGAGAAGGGAAACTAACTTCATTGCACACCAGTACTATAACACCTCTGTGTTGGTACACAGAATCAAATTAGCAGATTGATAAAGAAAGTGAAATTAGTTCTGCAGCCCATATATTCTGCATACAGTGAAGCATTTTACTGCTCCGTGCGCCCGTTTGTGGAGAGCAAACATGAAGAGCAAGCATGAAGAGTAAGTTAGCTATGGAGAAGGCCTGTCTATCTAGAGGTAGATGTAAACATTTACAGAGTTAGAGGCAACTGTTCATGTAATAAGGCTGCTGGTGTGTTTGATGCTAGCATCTTTCTGAGTTAATGTGTCAATTTTGCCAATTTCTTAAATAAATATATTTTTACATTGCTTTTTCAAGATCGAATGGGAATGTCAGCTTTAAGTAAGATGATGCAAAAGTATTGTAATGCAAATCTTTAGCAGATGTTGTGAATTCATTTTTTATTTGCATAGCTGAATCCACTAATCCCAAGAGCTGAACTATAATTTATATTCTATTTATTATTCTGCTGCCACATTGTCTGAGATGAGGAAGCCCCTGCTTAATTATATGAATAAATATTTTAGGATTAAAACACACATATGTTTGTTATTTCTTCTCTCCAGAAATTGAAATTCAGATGTCTAGAAAAGAATAAGGGTGGCAAAACCTAATGTAAAAATGTAAAATTTAGGAAAGGAAAAAAAAACCACCCTTCTAATTCATTTGTCTATCACCCATCACAAAGTAGTATCTTTATCTGAGAAATTTATTTTAGTTTTTATTCAGTCTAAATTAAAATATCCCAAATGGCCACTTCTTATGCAAAGGTATTCTGATCCAGTGGATTTCATAGCCCTGATCCTCACTCGGAAGTCTGTACTGAGTTCCACATGGGGCCAGTGGCTGACCCACATGCAGGTCACTGTAAAATTTTGTTCTGGGGATTTTCTGAGTCTTTTCCACTTTTATTTCTTAGTCCTTAATTTTGCTCTTTTATCTCAGTTACATACCAGTTTTATGTGACTCAAAGTATATTCTCCTTTTCCTATAGACATGTTAAAGCATGCTATGTATGCCTCTCAACTTCTTTATATAGGAAGTGAATTTTTAATTGTTGAAGTAGAAAATCAGAGTGTCTCATCAGTTGAAAAGTTTCTGGCTTCCAGAGGCATATAAAAAACATTGTGGTATGATACCATGATACCTGGTCAGTTTGCTGTAACATCACTTAGAGCGTTATTGCTTTCCAGGTTTCTTTCTGTCAGCAAATGTCAGATGTCTGACTTTCTGTCAGATTAACCCAGAGAGAATAAAACTGCTTGCAGTTTTTCCAAAATTACTCTAATTTTATTTTCTCCCTTAATGGTTACTGCTCTGCAGATCTAGCCATTTAATCCTGTGTTGCTTGATATCAATATTGATATCGATATTTAAAAACCTAACACTAGTACAGTAGGCGAGTACTCTAAATTTTGCTTCATTCATATATACTTATTCATTGTTTCAAATCTATCAGGCAAATTGGATGTCATGCTCACCTCTACACCAATGAGAATTATTTCTGTAAGTCTGTATGAAGCAGCCTCAATGTAAAATGTATTTCATATAAAGGTGAACCTTATAGTCCTCTTATACTGTATTTTTGTACTCCTATAAAAGAAGCCCAAAATGCAGTCGGTTTGTCTGCTGTAATCTGGTAATTATAAAGGCATCTTTTTCTTCTCCACATCCAAAGATTTATTCTCTCCAAAATTTTAAATACCTGCTTTAGTTGTTAATATTTATGCTGTATAATGAGATATCTATGTCATATATGTTGTACAGAGATGGGCAGAATCACTTTTCTTCTCTTAGAAACTATAATAATCTATTTCCCCTTTTCTAATTATCTGGAATTTCCCATGTTCCTCATATTTCAAAAATAATTAGGTTAGAAAAAAAGAATGTAACACAGGGAAGTGGAATGACTATTTATCTTTTATATACACATAACATTAAGCAAAATTCCATCCTATTCTTTCCTGCTGACTGCTTTTATAAGGTTCCTATTGCTTGAAAAATTTCCAGATATCCTTTTTTTTTTCCTTAAAAAAATATGTTTCTTCACTAGGTTGGTCCTCTAGATATTTCAGCTCTCACTTGATAGATTTCTCAAATACAAACCATGCCTAACCCACTCTCCCTATCTTCCCCAAATCCAAACAAACAAAACTAAAAATTCTGAGTTATGAGCACATAGTGACAAGTTTTGCAAACAAAGTCCATCTCTTTCACATATTTCACAGACATAATAACACATCAATCTGTTACTGGCAGTCAAAGGAAGAAAAGAGGAAGTTTAAAAAGGAAAAAAAGAGAATTTAGCAAGACAGCACAACCTGGTTTTACTCCTTTGTGATGACAATTTTTACATTTCTTCTAGCAAAAATACAGGATACAAGTTAATTTTGATTGTCTTTTTTATTCACTCCTTTTGAATAGATTTTACTAAATCATGCCATTTTACCTTGGCAAACAGAATACATCGTAGTAAACAAAAGAAAGAGAAAATTAAACTGCCACATAATGAATTACACTGGCAGGACTGATTGTTTTTCCTTGCATGAGTTGTGTTTGGATATTTAAAACTTAAAACTGCATTATTTAGCACTCCTATAAAGCAATTACATGCCAGCCATACATGATCTTTACTTTGTAAATAACAAGACAAAGACATGGAGAGAAGGAGTTGCTTTCAGGAAAAATTTGAGTTCTGGTGTTAGAAGCTGGACTTTTACTGAAGAGGTTGGATTGCAGTCAGTAGCTACCTCTGTCATTTTTGGTCTTTCTTTCTTAGCTAGGCAAGAGAGAGACCTGAGAAAAAGAAAAGCAACAAAAAAACCCCAACTAAACCAAAACAAAAAAAATAGTTCTGAGGCTTCAGTTCAAAGACACCTATGTGGATGGTGTAAGCTGTTGATATGGAGCTGCTTGGTTTTGTGCCCTCTGTACTTGCCCTGTTCTTTCCATTAGTATCTTCTGTCATGTTGATGTGCTGTTGAAATTGAGTGCAGGGTGTTTATTCCAATGCTTAAAGATTTGCTCTGCATACAGAACTGAGAGCACAGCCCTACAGCCTATCTGTGCACACTCCATGTAAATCAAATAGTATGCCGAGCCTGAGAATATTACTGTGGGTTACTGTGCCATAACCTGAACTGGAGAATACTCTGTCTCAGGAAAAAAAAACAGCCTGCTGGATGTTGTCAGCTGTGCACTTAGGGAAGTGAGGGAGAAAATGATCAGATAACATCCTTATCTGTGAAGACCAAGGGAACTGACTTTTCCATATTCACAAGCTACCTGAAGGTATTGGCAGCAGTATCTAGTCCAAACAAACATAAAATCTCCCTGATAAAGGGCATCATTCAGAAGCAAAGGAAGAGAGGTCAGAGCACAGCTTCTGCAACACCAGAGGATCCTGGCCAGTCCGTACATGCACACACTGCTAGCATATCGAGCCAAAAGCTCTTTCTTCTGTTTAGGTGTGTAAAAATGACAAGTTAGGACAAGGAGGGTGCTAAGGACAAAGCTGGGGAAAACAGAGCTTCTCTCACACTGATTTCCTGTGGAGGGGAGTTGGGGAGAGCCCCCCCGATGGTTGTGTTCCCTGTCTCAACTTGTAACTGGAAGAAGTCTTGCATTTATTTCCTAATCCTAGTCTTGATATGGCGGTGGAGGGATGTTGATTCAATTTAATCCTTTAAATCTCCCTGGTTTGTATTTTGTTTTGGATGCTTTAGTGAATGAGTTGCTTTGGCTAAGCCATGAAATATTGTTTTTTATCAGCTTCTTGACTTGGCTAGTAGAGAGATTCACTTTGTCTAATATTAGATGTCTATGCTGGAGTCAAGAGCATAGACTATCTTTATACTCAATGGAAAGAAATGGGGGTCTTACAGCGCACAATTCATCTGACCGATTTTAAGCATCAATATTACAGTAGGATATATGACACCTGATTAGTGGCTTCTACTGACTTGTAAGAAAGTCTAGCCAACTAACTCATCAATCCCAGTTTAGCTGAAGTATATTTCACCTGATTAAAGACTTTTTTTAGCAAGGTAGCACTGAGTATGCTCACTGGATTCCTCAAGATCCACTAAAGCCTTACAAATACACTCTGCATTATTGACCTGGGGCAAAATGTATGACCTGTCAGTGCCTGGTATTTAATTGAGTTTGTTCATTCACTTCAGGGTGAACTAAGACTGCAGTGGTGGGGGAAGAATTCTCTGGTAAGGGAAAGTTTCAGAGACTTTCCAGATTACATTTTCCCAGAGGCAAGCCCGGTTGTTTGCAAGTAACTCAAGTTTATCTATACAAGCTTGCACCATAAATTTGGGCTGCCACCAACAGATGCGGCCTGCTCATTCCCACTTACACTTTCCCTTTACTTCCCTGGTGTTAATACTGATATTTGCACAACTGGGCTGTGAATCAAATCAGGGAAACATTCTGGCTGAAAAATAGCTACAAATTTTATGTTGTTTTTGTTTAAGCAGCCTTATACAAGATAAAAATGATTGGTCTGAGATAGCAGATGATGACACCAGTTCTGAAAGTGCTTTTTCATCCTAGGTGCTTAGATAGCCAGTGTATTTGAACAAGATAGACAGAAGAAATAAGGAAGTTCTATTAGTACCTCTGTTAGTTACTCTGCAGATGAGTCAGTCAGACAAGTAGACTTAAGCGTGAGATTCCTCTCAGCCACCCAGAATGAAAACACCCAGCCTGGACTTCTGAGTCCATCTATGGTCAGTAGAGAAAGGCACCTCCAGAGGGCAACCTCTTCTCATTTTAACAAAAATATCTAGGGTGACTAGAACAAGTCACCCTATGGAAATACCCGTCTTCACAGACTTGTCTTGAGAACAAGATGACTAACTGAGGCAAGGAGTATAGCTTTTCAATGTCTAATATAGGGAAAGGTAGATCATCTTCCAAATGATGTGCTGTGTTCACAGAGGGAGTTTGTAGCCGAATTAAAATTCCCTAGCTAGCTCTTTCTCTGCTACCACAACCATTATCCCGTTCTCTTTTTCTCTAAGATAGAGCTTGGTTTAACGGACAAAAGGGAATTGTGAACTCTGATTAGACTTGCAGCATAATGTGGTGGAATTTTTAAATCTGGGGGAAAGCAATGGATCATTTTTGTCTGGCCTCATGTATAATACAGATTGTAAACAATGTTTGGTTATCCTTATTTTGTGTCCTGTGATTTGCATGGATCTAAAGTAAATCTGATCCAAACTTCAAATTTCAACCTTTTAAATTTTAATTTGGCTCTGTTTCAGGAATGAAATATATTTTCTTGGGTTTCTGTTGTGAGTGAATTTCAGGCTGACCACTTTCACAGTTACTTCTTCATGCATTGTGAGTCAATGCTGAATCATCTTTGTTTCAGTCGGCAGTTGCTAAGCTTTCCAGCAGTTGTCTCTCTAACACCTCTGATTCTCCATGATTTCTAAGAAAATCCAGTTGATACAAGTATGGAAATTATGTGGCCCCAGCCTTAATAGCAGTCTATAAAACAAAAGTCTTTGTGACCATACAGCTAGTTGAGCTATTGGGATAGTAGGATCCACAGTTTTATACTGCTAATCTAGAGTGTTAGACTAACTAAAAGGATCCCTGGTGAAGTTTTGGCCCCTTCCAATCAGCATTTCTCCAAACAATTCCTGGGCACCATTTGGGAATTAAGACAGGCTAGTGACCAGTCCCAGAAGGCAGCTTAGATGTGGCTACATTCTGTTGGATGGTGACAGAGTTTAATAGAACGTAGCAGAATACTTAATAAATATACAAGCTGTTTTTTTTTCCAGATGGTTTCTATGCCAAAGAAATAGTCCCTCTCACATTTCATTTACTAGCATATAGACTCAGCCATGGAGTCCTCAGCAGGACTCCTACCAGACCACAGCATTTCCGGATTTCAGCAGCTGAGATACCCAAGGGTCTGTGTAGCTCCAGGAAACTAGACGTCTAAGTGAAATTTGGCCTTAGAACAGTTTGTCTGCAGATGTTGCTCCAGAGTTCCTACAGCTCCTGGGACCATTGGTGTCCCTGGAGTCATTCCAGCCCTGCAGCTTTGCCTGCCATGGTCTGTGTGAGTGATCCCTGGACAGCACAGTTTTGGGTTGCACCGGAGCTGTAGGTGAATTCAGCTGTTAAGAAGCCAAATAAATAAAATGTCTGCAAATGTAGTTAGCATGCAAACTTCAAAACTTACTTCTGTTTCCTAAGGAATTTTATCAAAAGTGACACATTTGCAAAATCTTTCCTTTGCAAAAACTGGCTTTTTATGATGAAAAAGCATTCCAGCTCATTACATCCCGTCAGATCTAGACTGAGGAATACCTTCAAGAAAGTATAGTAATAATATGAAGCATCAAGATGTATAAAGGCCATCAGTTTCTTTAGTAATATGTTGTAACTAGCCCACAGTTAAAATTTGAATTTTATACTTTATTTGACTTTGTATGACTTAAGCTTCTTACATTAGTTCTTTTATCTGGTACATCAAAGAGCCCTTTAATATCTAGCATTTTCTGTCTTTGAAGGTATTCAATGCTGTAATCAAGTCTCCTCTTGATCTTCTTTCCAATAGTGTAAACCGATCAAGTTCCTTAAGGTCTCTTTGCCATAAGACGTTTTGTTCAAAATGAAGAAAAAATTATTTCAAACTGATGGAAAACATTTTTATCAGTGTCAGTTTCTTATTAATTATTCCTTAATAGGCATATGTCAT
Organism: Balearica regulorum gibbericeps; assembly: GCF_011004875.1. Taxonomy (NCBI): domain Eukaryota; kingdom Metazoa; phylum Chordata; class Aves; order Gruiformes; family Gruidae; genus Balearica; species Balearica regulorum. Next base: position 154,581,919 of record NC_046184.1, on the reverse strand, counting down.
ATGACAAATGCTGAAAAAATGTTTTCCTCCTTTTAGTGACCCAATTCAGTACCAATGAAATCAGTTGGTGAGGCTTTGCATTCCTTCTGCATTGATTTTCAGTGAGGCATCCAAAGAACTGACAGGACGCAAATCTGGGTTTTAGGCATCACTTGTCCCACACTGTTATTAACCAAGGTCATGTCTAATAATATAAAAATATAAAAGTGATTGACTTTCTTGTTTTCTTCACCCTTAGCAGAATCCTGAGCTTCTGGTTCGGATATCAAAGATTCGAGAGTCAAAGGAAAACTAACAATGTCTGCAAAGATGTCAACCAGGCCAACATTAGAGTAACTCTACTTCTGCTGATTTTTCTAGGTATAAAGATTTGGCTGACACAGCAGCAGGAGAGAAGAAGAAATTGTCTGCCAAGGAGAGATGTCGTCTTGTTCTTCAGCAGTGTAAATTACAAGGCTGGCAGGTTTGTGATCTACAAAGCAATTAAAATATCATTCTTTAAACAAGCTAGCTGAGTCATTTCCATTGTGGCAAGCCACCAGATCCTTTGCAGTAGTATATTCTTTTGACATTTAATATATGCTTTGGGATAGAATCAAACTGATTTTCTGAGTTTTCTAGCATATGAGTAGCTGTGATCATTGTGTCAAAAAGCAGTGTATTCTTGTGGGAAGGAAAAAATTTCAATTAAGCATGTACACTGTGTAAATGTGGATCCAGGTTTTTAAAGGTATCTGGTGTACACTTTTTAGTGGTTGAATGGTTTCTGAATTACAAAAAAAACCCTGCACATTTTCTTTATGTAAAATCCTATACTAAATGCTATACTGTCATAGTAGGGGAAATCCAGAACCACTACTTAGGACTTCTCATATAGTCAATGCCTTTGTACGTGCCAGCGTGCTGATTCAGAGATAGACCAAAGTACCCAGGTTGCTATACATCAAGTTAAGTTTAAAAAAAAAAAAAAAAGCCAAACACTGAACAGGAAGCTCTCAACTTCTTATCCCATCTCCTTATCTTATTTACACCCTAGCTGATCCTCACCAGTGTGAGGATTGCAAGGTGGATGTCTCCATTTGTCCAGAGTACTCAGTCATCTCCTTTGGGTAGCTTTGTAATTGACCAGAACTGACTTCTTTGACACATGCAATTTTTAAAGAAAATTGTGTTTACTTGCACACTATATAAGCTATTGTACAGAAAGGAAGCTTTCTGTGACTTAATGTGTAGAGCATTCTCCCAGGTGGTGTGAACTTCAGATTCAGGTCTTTTCCCAGCCTGGGAGGACTGAAATCTATTTCACAAGGGAGCATCCAGACCAGTTTCAGGGACAGGTATGAATTTTAGGGACTCAACAGTGGTTAAGGCACTCCAATAGGCTTTGGGAATATTAGTTTAAAGGAAGGGGTTTACATAGATCTTCTAATTCATGCATGATCTCTAAGCATTAAGATGCCCGGAAAGAGTTTCTGCCACTATTTATGAAGGACAAGGACTATGTTGGACTTCGTGCTATGGGTGTTTCTCAGTGGTGCAGATTCCTTAGTTGTAACAGGAAAAAGGTAGGCCTCCCACCAGGCTGGGAGCATACGTGCATGATCACCTGTACTTGGACACATAAGAAGATTTTTCTTTGGTCAAAATAATGTTTAAGTCCCCTTTTAGTCACTAAAGTAAGTAGTAGGCACATGTAGCCCTACTCCCTCAACATCAAAGAGCAAAAGGATGGACCCTGAAAAAGATAACAATATTAAAATAGACGTGCTTTCCCTACTCAGATTTCTTAAGTCAGCTTAACATATCAGGTATATTCTGCATCCTTGCCACAGGGTTCCCTATAAAAAACAGTCATTAAAATCTACAAGCTGTACCTTCATTTACAAGTACCTGGAGCTGAGAGTACTACTAACCTTCAGAACTTGTGTGGGGCTACAGACTTGACATCAGGCAAAAGCTGTGTAACAGTAATTGCACATTGTGCTCCAGTCACAAAACACAGAGCGGGATGCCCATGGAGTTTATTTCCCCAGGAGCTAGTAACAGCATTACAGTCTCAAAAAAAGCAATTGGCTGTCCGTGAAAGCCTACAGCTCAAGACTAGTGATTCTGTAGTGATTGGCATTTGAAAACAAGCCTGAAATGTTGAAAGACCAGAATGTAAAAAGGAAACTGTGGCACAGAATCCCTCCATCTTGCAGGGGACTGAAGCTTGTGATCTCAAATAGATTTTAGAGGTTCTGACTCCAGAACCTCATTAACACCAGGAGAAGTCAGGTGTGCAAAACTGCAGCAGCACATAATGCATTGTCCTTCAAACCAGAAGGAGCAAAACTCTTAAGAGACACTGATCAGTTAAATGGAACAGGAGGGTTTGGGGGTGAGAGTTACACCATTGTCACTCAGTGACTAAGAAGCACATGGTAACAGACTTAGCTGAAAGGAACGAGGTCTGCAAAAATGAGTGACCTTCTCCTTACACCTTTTTCAAGCCCCAGAGAGCTATGACAAACAGATGGAAAGATGATAATCATGGAAGAGAATTCTAGGAGAAAATTCACTCTAAATCCAGGCAATTTCTTACAGGTAAATGCCCAGTGAATACAAGCCTGACACCAACACATTTTGTATAGGTGATACAAAACCATACACCCAACTATCAGCAGTAGTGACTAATGTCTGTGTCACATAATCTCTCTCTCTCAATTATCTTTTTGATTCATTTGACTAATCATGAAAGTTGAACTTTAAATAACAATCTAAATGAGGAAGCTTATACAATCTGCAGTTGTCATGGGTGCCCTCCTCTATACTTTTACAGCAGAGGACTCTGGAAAAAAAAAAAAAAAGAAAAAAAGAAAAAAAAAAGAAACCTATTTAAAAGGGAGAAGGAGGGGGAAGTAAAGGGAAGGAAAAGAGGAATTAGGAACCCAGGATGATGTCAGCTAGCAAAGCCAGAGGAAAGGAGTCATCTGTAGTACATGACTAAAAATCATCCAAGAAGTAGGGGGTTACACATATAACCAGTTTATTCAGCCATTGTTGCCAGCAGTAACTGCTTCAAATGAGTCACTGCTGGAACTGAAAATCTATTTGATGCAGGGGTTCATGAATAAGTCAAAAAATGTCCTCCCCAAGACTGTTACCTGCACTTCCCTGAAGAGTTGTTGCAGATTCAGGTAGATAAATTGACCAAAAAAAGAGATAGCTAAAATCAAAGGTGAAAGCAACACACATGTGAAATCAACCTCCTGCTTTGTGTCATCATCAGAGGATGAGGTCGCCTATAAACTCCCCAGCAGAGGGGGAAAAACAAAGATCTGGACTTTATAGCTGAGTGAATCTGGATGATACTTTATTTGACTTCCTTCTGATACTGTACCTCCCCATCCCATTTTGTGAAAGGTGATATTAACTTGGGGGAGGGGAAAGTAAATCTGTGTTCTGATGTGAGAGCCCAAAAATGAGTAAAGAAAATGGTTTCTTTGTATTTATTTCCTCCTTGACAATTTATCTCTTCTTTCTCATGTAAGTTGTGTTTGAAGAGTGTTTAATTAACCAACGAAACAAGAAAACCCAGAGCCTACTCACAGAACAACTTCTTTCTCCTCTTGTAAATACAGCAGTCTGTTTAAAAATGGAGGACAAGTGAAGAAGATCCAATACCAGAATCCAATTTTGGTTTATTTTCTACTGTTTAGTAGAGCATAAGAGCAAACACTATCAGCTAGCCAACGTCTGGTGCTTGATTCAGCAGCTTCTGTGTTAGAAGAAAGTATTTATTAGGGAAGTGTTGATAGGTTTATGAAATGTTGCTGTTACTTGAGTAAGCTGAGCTGGAGATAACTAAACTAGGACAATAAAATAGCTGTTTCATTGAAGCTGGCATACCATGCAGCTTCAGTCATGCACTTAGCTTAACCACTGAGATTCTAAAAGTGCAGAGCTACTAATGAAAGGCAGGTTTTGCATCCCGACTCTCTGCGCAGCCTAGATAAGGTGTTCTTTCAGCTTAAATATATACTTGATCATGACAAGCTTAGCTACTTGCTGTGACTTTTAAGCACACTTGGTGTAAGAGAAAATCAGATTTCTAAATCAAAACAAACCATTCCTACTCCAGACAGAGTGAAAGTAATAGACTTGTTTAACCCCTGGAGAAGTCAGTGAGAGTTTTGCTATTAATGTCAGGAGGAGAAAGATGATATGTAGTAACTTTAGAATCAAATCGAGTGAAAGTACTGGCCGCTCCATGTAAACAGAAGAATCTCCCGCCCTTCAGAACATCTGAAGGCCTTTACATTATGAAACCCACATTTTCAGTGCTATGTTCATTTATTGTCATGCAATGATGTATTAGCTAAGCAAAGCCTACGATCCCAATAGCACGACTAGCTTGCAAACATTATGCTTTGGGAGAAGTATGGGGCACAAACAGTCCTTGGCTTTTTTTACTAACATAAGGAAACTTTCATTTGTTTGGATTATCATTCGTCACACTGTTAAGCTTGCAAATATAAATTCAATACAGCAGAGTTAGCTCATAGCTTACTGAGCTTTTTCATCAAAACTTGGAGCTTTATATTTTGTTTAGCTAAGGTCAGTGGTCTGCAATTATCCCTTCTCAATTACTTCAGATGAGGTTTGCCGAAATGCAAACAACTTGTGTTATACCAGAAGTAAAACAAAACATCAGTTTAATTTGCTCTTGCTATATGGTGCAGCTGTTAAATACAAGTGTTGCAAAGGCCAGACTGCACTGATAGTGAATCTTTCAGCACTTGACTGCTAGAAATGCTTGTCTGGCTAAAAGATAGGAATCCATAAAAATGTCTAAGAAAAGCTTTGTCTTAGTTTATCTTTCCAGCTTTTAACCTGCTGCTTCTAAGCCGCAATGATTCCTTCTTTTCAGTAGCCTTGAATTCTGAACACGAAAGATCACTCATTTTGGAAAGAGTAAGATAAGTCTTAACTTTGAATGGGATGATCCAAAGATTCATCAGGTATGAAATAAGCGGTACAGGAAAGTCAGTCAGAATGTTTTTATGAAACTCCAAATCAGCACCAAGTAGTTGCATGAGACAGATACTGTGTTAGTGCCAGTTCACATTTTTGCAGCTACAGACACTGCTCGAGTTGTTTCAGGAACCTGCACTGTTTCTGGAGAAATCATCCTTGCCAGTGTGGAGCTGTATTATTCAATTTCTTCCACTCAGAAAGAATGTTAAAACAGAGAATAAACTCTCAATAAGGGGAAATACCAAAAGCAGAAGTCCACCCAGAGATTTTAAATTCTCTATCACTTCTAGAACTGCAGAAGGAAAATTAAGTCAGATCCGCAGTTCTAACCAGTCATAGAGATAACCATATTTCATTACTGACCTACAGCTGTTTCATTTATTGGATTTGATACAGCTGTCTTTAAGGGTTTTTTTTATTTCAATATATTAATATACAGTATTAGCATACCATCGTCCTTTTTGGGACAAGTATATTTATGATTAAATAGAAGAGTATAGAACATAAGTGGCATATTATTAAATCAGAGAAATGAGCAGAAGTATATGAAATTATACATATGTAAATTGTATGCTTAGTTCAGAGAGACTTTTAAGTTAGTTTTTAAACAGAACTGTTTATTTTGGCTTAAAATGAGAATGGTTATGCTATATTGAAATGCAAATTGCTTTGTACATGATATAATAAAGTACTAGAGTACTTTGCAAGGAATGCAATATATAAGGGATTCTTAACTCTTTTTTTCCCTCGAGTAGGAAAACTGAGTACTCACAAATCATATGCCAGTTTATTAATTTGTCATTTACTAATTGTAACTAGATGGAAGTCAATGTTCCTTTTTGGTTTGAATATCTTATTTTAAAAGCCAATTTTCTTTTAGGCAATTTTAAAATTAAGTAAATTATGAAGATCATATTTAAAAAAAAATCCCAGGAGGAGTTTCCAGACTAACGGTAAATGATTAAAATATTTCCCTCATACTTTGAATTATGTCAGCAAAATTACATTGTCCCATTATATCTTTGTCCCATTATATCATCCCATTATATTCTTGGAAATAATTTGCTAGTAGCAGAAATCACCACAAAGGGAGTTTGGACCTCACCAGTACTACCAAAAGGCTGGCCTGGGCCAGCCACCACCCACAAGCTTTCTCAGCAGCTATTTCGTACCACACACTACAAGTCCATCCCATCTCCTTGGCCAGAGAATAGGATGGATGGTCCCACTTTGACCTCAGAATGCTCACAAGCTGTCAGTCTTTCAACAGAAAGCTCTTTTTTTGGTTTCTATTTCTATCTTTTTTTTGCTCTAGAATATATTTCTCCCTCTGTCAGTCCACCTTTCAAGGTTTGCTTATGATTACTAGTCTTGCAAAGTTTATTTTCTTTCGTATCTGGAGTCCAAGTCACCCACTCTCTCTCTCTAATTCAGTGCTGACTTTCTCCATTTGCATCTCTCTTGACACTTTTCTCTTGTTTTCTTCTCTTTTTTTCTTTTCTAGGTACTTCACTTCATATTTGGTCCCCACATTCATCTCTCAATAGTCTGGGTTTAGTTTTCCAGTCTCCTACCTCAGGGTTTACTTTCTCTGCCATTGTCGTCCCTGTTGACTGTTGCCTATATTTCTCAGTTCACGCGGAAAGATACTTTTGTATTGTTTCTTTGGGTGCTATGTTTATTTCTAAATTTTGAAAGACTAGAATGATAGGTCCAGTAAGTACAGAGATCTCATGAGATAAAACTGGGGTAGGGTTTCCTCCACTGAGTATTTCTTAGCATGTGTCTTGTACTTCCTGATCACTTCCTTTCCTGCAGGGCAGTCCTTTTTGTGGCCTCACAAGTGTAAAGAGCTGTGAGGTTTGTACAGTTTTTGGAAAAGAAATGACCTTTTTCCCAGAGAGCTGAATGACAGTTTTTCTCCCTAAAGTCCAACTCCTGGCAAGCACTTACATAAATGCTTACTGTCACTTGCATGAATACTGAACTGCTCGCATACTTTACGTTAAGGCCATACATAAAGTATGCTAACCTGTGGGCTTATTCAGTATGTACCACGGTGCAAGGTCACTAGTTTGCCAGAGACAAAGGAGGGCTCCTAAATTGTGTGAAGAAAAGCTAACAAATAAAGCAGAGCGAGTAAGCTTTTAAAAATAACATTTCAGTCCTTGTAAAAGATCAGTACCCTGTAAATGTGTTTGTTGTTATAATATTTTTGCAGACATGTACACTGCAAAAAGACACATTTTACAATAGTTTTAAGGCTTTTTTCTACATTTCATTAATGCACTGTGAAAATGTGTGTCATTGTGTAAAATATCATTAGATTATAGTTCTCTGTCTTTTGTAGGTAGCTATTTTGAAAGTACTGCCAGAAACACACAGCACTCCCACAAATTGCCTTTTTTAAACTAAAGAACAGCTTTACAGATTCCCTTGACACCTATTAAGTATGAGCTAATACTGCCTCCATGCCACCTACACACCATCTCAGCATCCATTCCATAGTTTTGAATGTCTGTACTTCTACATCCTACACCTTTTCTGTTAAAAAAAAAAAAAAAAAAAAAAAAGAAAGAAAGAAAGAAAGAAAAAAAAAAAAGGAATAAAGAGAGAAAGAACAGCTCCCTCCCATCCTTTGTCCCAGGAAAAGAAAAGAAAAGAAAAAAAAAAAAAAAAGGAGGCCTGTAGCAGTAATTGAAGCTTTGGTAGTCATCAATGACAATTTTACTTAATCTTTTAAAAATGTGTCATTTTGAAAAATAACATTTAAAACCCTAATGCTTTTCTAATTAAAATAACTGTGACTGTAATTCACAGATGGTTTACTTTTACAGGAGTCTGAATGACATTAAAATTTCAGACTCAGATGAGAGCACTTTGTAGTCCAGAAAGTATTGAAAAGTGAGTGTTTTAGTGGAAGAACGTTTTAACCTTTTTTTTCCCTAGGCAAGCAGGAAATGTTTTGTGATTAGAGAAAAAACCAGAGTGAAGACAGGTGGCTGCCTCTAAAACTATTTTGATATCTGGCATATGAAATTCCATCATTTTTCAGTATTATTGGTTTCACTGAACACCAGAACTGTACAGAAGGCAGTGAGACTAGCTTGTTCTCAGTCAGCTTTCAAGGGTATCAGATTTAGTTCAAAGACTGAGCAACACAGATTTCCAGCCATATTAACGCAATCAAATGTTATAGCAGTTTCTTCCATACATGCTTCTGTCTAGACCTCTGCTCTCAACACACCTAGCATATGATGTGAAATCTATAAATAGCTTTTATCCGAATATAAAAATGAATTTGTATTGGCATTTTGTATTTCTTCATTCACTTAAAAATTGTAGCAGGCTTCTACTAATGAACTTCTTAGCATAAGCGATGCCACAATAACTCACTTTATATTGTTCCTAGGGTGTAGGATGGGGGAAAAGAGCGTAATGCTTTGCATGTACCTTAGCTGGCTTTGTGACTCTACAAAGCCAGACACTTGCAGCTAAACTGACCGTAAGTTTAAACAGTTGTCTTGACTGTGATTTTGTGACCGTACACTGCAAAATAAATTGTAACTCAATGTTTAGTTAAGTAAGTTCCACAGTTGAAATATAGCCTAGATGTTAATTATGAGACTAATTAAGAATGGGGTTGTTAATTTTGCCAGAGGAAATCGGGGCTTTTTTAAGGTTTCAAAATGTAACTTTTCATCCTCTTTTCTACTGTCAGAATACCATAATATTGCCCTAGTAGAAAGGAATGTTTTAGAGACTTCCAGTGACAAAACAAGGGGAGAAGCAAGCATTTTGAGGCATGGAAGGAAAGAGGTAGAAATGAGGAAGAAGTGGATGATTCAGCACAGGCCTGAGACAGAGGGGGAAAAAAAGGCTCCAATGTGATGTAGAAGGTTTGTGGAAGGAAGTGGAGTATAAAGAAAAAAGGTAATCAGAGTAGAATAATATGATTTTATTAAGTGTTGGTATCCAGGCTTTGGTTGTCCGAGAGCTACTCAGATACAAACAGTAATTATAATAACTACACGATAATTTAATTACAGTTAACCATATGAATAATAATTCAATTATTCTTACAGAGGAATTCTGGATTTAAAGTAATGTGAGCAAGAAGATGGAGAGTCTAGTAGCCGAAACTAGTATTAATGAAAGTTCAGTGTGTGTTTTGACAAGATGGATGGAAAAAATAGTTGTTTCATGAGTAACTGTTACAGAATTCACAGGGTTTAGTGACAGAGTAGATGGGTGGAAGGAGTCAAGGTGGAGTTCTGGTATCCTGGAAGAAAGCTGAACAAAACTTGATGGGGAAGAGAGGAGAAAATTGATGTGGTTTGCTGGGAAAACACGAAAAGTTTGCTTGTTCATGATATAGGATTAGATGTCTAAAAGAGCAGCAAATTTAAAATGAAGAAGAAAGAAGTTGACCTATTTTCCTCACAACTTTTTGGTGAAATAAGGAGGAAAAGAAGTGGGGAAAAAAGGAAAGGTTCAGAAATTTAGCAAGCCCTGCGAAAGAAACAGATTCCAGAACAGATGATGGATGTAGAAGGATGCCAGAGTGCTAAGACAACCAGGCAAAGAGAGAATTTTGAAAGCACAGGAAGACAAGTGAAATTTTTTCTTGGAAGTCACTGGTCAAGAAAATGAATCATAGAATCATAGAATCTTTAAGGTTGGAAAAGACCTTTAAGATCATCAAGTCCAACTGTCAACCCAACACCACCATGTCTACTAAACCATGTCCCGAAGTGCCACATCTACATGTTTTTTGAACATCTCCAGGGATGGTGACTCCAGCACCTCTCTGGGCAGCCTGTTCCAATGCCTGACCACTCTTTCAGTGAAGAAATTTTTCCTAATATCTAATCTAAACCTTCCCTGATGCAATGTGAGGCCATTTCCTCTTGTCCTTTCGCTAGTTAGTTGGGAGAAGAGACCAACACCCACCTCGCTACAACCTCCTTTCAGGTAGCTGTAGAGAGCAAGAAGGTCTCCCCTCAGCCTTCTTTTCTCCAGGCTAAACAACCCCAGTTCCCTCAGCTGCTCCTCATAAGACGTGTGCTCTAGACCCTTCAACACCTTCATTGCCCTTCTCTGGACACACTCCAGCACCTCAGTGTCCTTCTTGTAGCGAGGGGCCCAAAAGTGAACACAGTACTGGAGGTGCGGCCTCACCACTGCGAAGTAAAGGGGGACGATCACATCCCTACTCCTGCTGGCCACACTATTCCTGACACAAGCCAGGATGCTGTTGGCCTTCTTGGCCACCTGGGCACACTGCTGGCTCATATTCAGCCGGTTGTCAACCTAGCACCCCCAGGTCCTTTTCCTCCAGGCAGCTTTCCAGCCACTCTTCCCCAAGCCTGTAGCGTTGCCTGGGGTTGTTGTGACCCAAGTGCAGGACCTGGCACTTGGCCTTGTTAAACCTCATACAGTTGGCCTTGGCCCATAAAGATGAGAGTATGTCCTCAAGAGCAGAGTATAAAAGCACGATGAGATCTCAGTGAAATTGCCTCATACGAATATGAAGTTAAAAATTGGAAGGCATCACTCGTGATAATATATTAAGTAAATATAAAGACATAATTTATCAGGGTAGCTACCATTGTAGAAACGGGATTTTGAAAAGGTAATATTGTTCCAAAATAATAACTCTAATTTGAAAGCAGAAGGATTATTCCAGAATAGATGGTTTGAAAAGAAGTGCTACTCTGGAATAGCTAAGTTATACTAGTATTTCTCTAGCTGCACAGTTTTCTAAAATAGCTGTTCCAGGCATTTTCACCATGCAAAGAAAGCATATTCCCTATTTATGAGTTCCTACAATGGCAAGACAAGTAAAATGTGGATTTTTTTCACCTTGCCTTCACACACTTTGCAATAACACAAAAGGCCAATTTTATTGGGAAAAGAGATACTAACAGAAAAAAAAAATTAGAAAGCATTCTAATTTTGACATTGGAATGCATGTGATTTTAACTAAAAGACTAACAGTTGCACCATCGTTTTCTGTCAGCTCAAACTTCAGAATTAGAGACTTTTTAAAACTTTTGATTCAAAACAGTTTCTCTCTAGAGTAGAGCAAAGGGAAGCCAAGGGACAAAAATGTGCCCCAGCCATTTCTGAATTTTGTTAAGGGAGTTTAGACATGGTATATATGTCCCGGCTTTCTGTGGTTCATCACTACCAGTAATGTACACCTGACAATAGTGTTTGGATTAAAAACAATTACTTGAAAAGGTGTGACAATCTCCCTGCTGATACCTGTCTCCCAGATCTGTACTAAAAAAACAACAGTGGAGCAGGATGGTGCAATGAGAAGAGAATGAGTTTGTGAGCTGCAGACAAACAGGACTTGGAATAAATTTCTGCAACTTCAGTCAGATTTGTAGTAATTAATCAGTATGCCTATTAGCCATATGAAATTAATAGCTAGACAGAAGGTATAATCTTTACAGGATAGCACAATTCTCTGGTACTGGTCCTTTTATTTCTAAGGACTTAAGGAAAGTTTCTTCTACAGAATTCCTGAGAAGAAAATGGTATAAGAAATCCCATCATTTATCCGATTTTTTTAGTTAGTTAGTGTTTGCAGAGTAGTTTGCTTATATGTGGCGGGTTTTTTTAAAGGCTATTAGAAAGGAATGCTTTTGAAGATTATACAGAAAAGAATTTTTAAGGATTGTTTCAGCATGTTCAGAAGGTATCAAAAGGAAGGTGTTTTCTTTTGGTCTAACTAGATATTTTTTTCTGTAAAGGAAGAAGAGCATCTAATGATTGTTATTAAGACCCTCAAGAACTAGATGGGTTAAAGCAAGCAACTAGTCAGCACCAGAATAAGCTCTTATATTCAATCAATACTCAGGAGATTATTTTTCGTAAATGAGTCCCTCTGACTTCTTAGGCATGCTTCTAAAAGAAGACCTGCAGAACAGCTTCAGCAGGCAAGCCTGGGAACTAGGATTCATAATTTTGCTGGACATTAGGAATCATTCTCACTAATAGCAGTGAGTTGCTCCCATCCTCCAACTTGGGCTAAATTATTCTTGTTCCACAAATGGCAGCTATCTGTTACCATTTTCTGCTCCACGTGGGTTTATGGCTTGTCACCTTTCTCCTTGTCCACATCCCGTTTTAAAAAATCTAAACCGTATTTTCTATTATGTTTTCTAACACATTAGCATAATTAAAACCAGAATGCATTATTTTCCAACCTGTAGTTAACTTGAAGATTGTAGTATTCTTTCGGGATGTTTTTGGAACTGAAGGAAGACTGTGTGTCTGACAGCTTGCTTGTCCTTTCCAAAAACATCTTTTATTCAACCAAGTGATACTACCTACAGGTATTGACATTGTACTGTTCTTAAATTGCAGATCTCATCTCAACCCTTATCTGGATTGTATATGTACTACCGTTATTTACTTGTCATCATTTTGGCCTTTTTTGTTGATAGTGAAGGTTTTCCTGCTGTTTGTATTCTAGATGGGAGTCCGAAAAGTGTTTCTTAAGTACTGGCAAGCTGACCATCTCAATGATTTGTGCCTTCAGCTTCAGAAGAAAATTATAACCTGCCAAAAAGGTAACAATTACAGAACAAGTATTCCTGAGCTGTCGCTTTGTACACTGAGCAGAATGTTGCATAACAAAAAAATTTTCTACTCCTTGAATAGTTGCTGTATTTTATACATTTCCCTACAAACATATTTCCAGCTATCTACTTATACAGATTTTTTTAGATGATATTAACATTGGTGATGCTTGCACTTTCTGTCTGTCAAACGTAATTTTATGGCAAACTGTTGACTTTAATTAAAACTTAGGAGATGTTGAATATTTCCTCTTTAAAGTATGTTCAGTGATTTGTCGAGGCAGTAATATCACCTTTAACTTCTTGTTGCAAATCAAATAGCGTAACGACAATACAAAATTGCAATGTGTTCAAATATATCAACAGTGAATACAAAGCTAATAATTTCATATGTTTATCCCCTTTTCTTACAGCTTTCATATTGGACTGCTAGTTTTTTATGTTTAGGCTTTTTTCTCCCGCTGTTATGCCTGCATTTTTACTAAAGTCACACTGACATTTTTTGGCACATTTTTAAAAGGAGGTATTATCCACTGCCTCCTGATTTCCTGTTACTTCTGTTCCATTTCCTATCAAAATCTCAAATAACTACTGAAAATGTGAATATTGCTTTGTTTGAAGAAGCTTCCTTCACACAATGCATTATTTATCTAATTGGCTGATGTCTGCAACAATTCCCATTATCACCTTTTTAAAGGAAATTAAACAAAGATTTATCTTGGGTTTTTTCAGTCGGACGCATAATACTTCAGACTTAAGAATATATAAACCCCTTTCATTTTAACTATCTGTTCTTCACTGTGAGGGTGTAGTGAAAAAGGGGAAACCAAGAGAAAACTTGAAGCAAGTGGAATCAAAATCACAACAGCCCAGGAATGAATGTGGAGAGTGACAGTTAACACAGGCCACAGTTCAGCTGAGTGTATAACTTGTGCCTAACTTTTTGTGCGAATCACCCTGTTATATTCATACATTTAGAAAAGCAACAGTGATTTATCCTCTTTCCCTTCTCATGCTGACTTATCAAAAAAAGGAAATATTTACCTTCCAGAGGTAATTTGCAAACAGAGAGCTTTAATATAACCCTACACCAAAATTTAAACCATCCTCAGATATGTCCATGTTTTGCAGAGGTAAGAGAACAGACATCTGCCAAACCCTGCCTGAAGAATGAAGATAATAGGTCTTCTTGGCTCCTTACAAAAATATTTCATTTGTTTTTGCTTCTAGCCCTCCTTAATTAGGCTAACTTGAAAAGTCATTTTCACCAAAACTACGTGTTCAAAGCTTTTATCAAAGCTATCACTCATCTGCATGTTTTTTATGGTTTGGGAAACCAGAGAAAATCAAGAACTTGCATGAATAAGGAGTAGCTTTTGACTACATTAGCTCATGAAATAAGCTGACCTTTGCAAACAAGTACAATTGTAAGCTTGCAGAATTAGGATGCCAAAGAGCTCTGGCAGGTTGTTCATTGTTCTTATGTAATCCTATAATTGGGATCCATAGACTTTTAAACTGGGATGGTGATGCTTAGGGAGTAATGGTATCACTGCTGCTGCATATTCACATTTTTCTCCCCTCATCCTTTGCATCCAGAGGACTTTGGAAGCTAAATCTGTCTTGATAGTGTGTTGATTAGTAGCAAAACAAGTCAATAATTTCTGTATCATCAGGCTTAAAATGTAATATCATATACCTGTATAAGGACTTAACTCAAAGGGAAAACAGGTCTTGTCCAAAATTCTTCTCAACTATTTTTACCTCATTCTTACTAGCAATCCCCTCAGCATTTCCATAAATTTGGGCAAAACCAAACCAAACCAAAATGGATAAGTCTATTTTTTATTTTCTTGAAAGTTATCTTACATAGGCAAAGAAAGAGGTCAAACCAAAGTGAAAGCATGTGTAGAAACACTTTTTGTTTAAGAACAGATCTATGAGTTTAAGGACTTTGTCATATTTTTTTAACTGGTATGAGAACTACATATGGGAAGTTTTGACCTTATTGAATCACTGAGAAAATTGTTTGTACCTGTTGGAAAATCCATCATGCTGAATTTCTTCCATTAGAGTTCATGTAGATTAGGAATTAACTTACATTAATTAATTACATTGTATCCACAATCATTAATACATTTTTCACATAACCCAGATCCATAATCTACTTGAATTTCAATTATTCTGATCTTTATCCTTAGATGAACTGTAAAGAAGTGGATATTCTTCTGTCCTGTGGGTGCTAACCTCAATTATTTTAATTTGCATAAGTGAGAATTATTTTAGATCTACATAAATGTGGAAGCAAGTTCAGAAGACAATCTTAGTACCCATACAGAAGTAGATGAAACTGAGCAGTAAAGGTCTAGGAGATGACAATTTCATTTCACAGCAGTTTTTGAGGTTAAGAAATTGGGTTTTTTGTTCTGCGTTGAACTGAAGACAAAATCTTTCAAATGTTCTCATGGAGAAGAAAATGTGGTAAAATGTCCATCTTCTAATGCAAACCTGAGCTACTCAAGTTCATGAAAATGTGTGCAAAAGAAAAGAGGGGTGTCTGTCTGCCAATCTTTCCTGGCAAAACTTTGTTGAACGTTTCTTCAAAACATCTCAATTTTGATGAAAGTGCATAGTTCAGAGTAGCTGTACAATCTAAATGCTACAGCTAACTGGCTATCATTTTACTGGACCATCCTAACAGGTTACTAACACCTGCTAACAATCCTACCAGAAGATTGACCTCTGTATTTCCTTTTTCTTACTAACCGTAGTGGTGTTACCAACTCTTTTTTTCATCAAGGTAAAAGTACACACATACGCACATACTTGTAAAATTGTTACTTTAAAATACAGGCTTTTTTCCAAAGTCATCCAGGATTTGATGCCTAACCATTTGTCAAATACTCTATCATCTGCTCTGCAGCAGATAAGTTTACAGAAAATACTGGAAGTGAGGCAACATTTTTTTTATTATTAAGCTTCTGAATTTTTCATACTTGTGAGCAGTGAACTCTGATAATGTTCTATGCATATATTCATTACCTTTGCAACAGCAATATTATGGATTCAGACTCAGTAATGTGTATATCCAATATGAATACTTTTATAAAATTGTCAACAAATAACTGTACTATTAATTTCCTTTTCAACTAAATTGGGTAAGTGCAATAATGTTTCTGGGTTTAAAGAAGTCAGATTGTATAGAATGTAACTAACAGGATTGAAAATGGCATGGCTGGCTCTGATTCTAAAAATGTAAACGTTCAAAGTTGTCCATTGTAAATAATCCAAAAGTAGCTGAACTTGAATGTTTCCAAAGCCAGTGAATTTTGGATAGGAGCAGTATGAGTATGTTAACATTAACCTTTCTTGTATTTCATCAGCTGGGCACTGAACATCTTTAAAAAAAATCTTACTTGAAATATCTCAAAAAGGACATAGAAGATGGTAGAAAATACTTTACATTGTCCTCTGTTTTGCATGTTTATTTTATTTAATATCATTTTACATTCATAGAAGACTAATTGTATCTTTCTCTCTTTACATTTTTCTTTTAGATTAATTCAGCCTTACTTTTTGTCATTTGATGTTGTTCTGCAGTGTTCCTAAGACTAAAACTTAATGACACTGTTAAAAAGGCCTAACGCATTTTAGCACTTTTTTTTACATTCCAGTGTGAACATTTTCAGTATTTTCCCCCAAACTCAAACCAACATGTTATACAGGCTATTGACTTCACTTATGAAACACTTTCAGTGACCAGAATGAGAGTAACCATAATAAGCAATGATGAAGTTTGACCTGGTTTTGATACATGTAAGTTGATGTACTGAAAATCAACAATATTTCAGGCAGCAGGCAAATAATTGTAGAACAGATTCTTCCCCGTGATGTACACAGCAGTTATTCCAGAGCTAGAAAGAATCAAGATCCTGTGGAACTTAAAAAAACCCAACCAAATAAAACTCAAAACAAACAGAAGTAAAGCACGTTTAGTTAGTGTATCTCTTCTAAGCCAAAACATATGCTCAGAGAATACTAATACCACCCTGTTGCAGATGGAGTGATTAATTTGGTGCCAAATACATCATGGCCATGCAGGTTCCTGTGCCTTGTGTTTCTGATCAGCTGGGTACTTCTGAAAATTCAGGGGACTAGGTGGTATTTGGGTTGAGTAGAATTTGTTGTAATAAATGTTCATACTTGGGAAAGTAGTACAGAAAGCTGTTATAGGAGATATACCAAAATCTTCTCCCAACCTAAGGCTCACAAAGAGTGTGAAAAATAGGCCTAATAGATACATAAAGCTGATGCAATGCAGATGAAAATTTTAAACTGAAAAATTCAGACATGATGTCACAGATATATTTGAGAAATTTGCGTTAAACTAATCTGATTGTTTTTGCTGAAAGGAAATGAGCAACAAAAGGTCTATAAGTCTCATTAAAAAATCTTGTGTTGGCTTTGATATTTTTTTAGGTACACTGAAATATTTAAAACATTTTTTAAAATTGACCAAAACCAAACAATCATTTAATTCTTACTGCATTCAATGCAACAATCATTTATTCAGGGTTTTATTTTGAAACAAATGATCTTTTGACCTTTGCAGTGTAAATGTATGCTTTCACAATCGGTAGCATACATCCAAGTTTCCAGGTGTAATGTAATCAGAAATAATGCTCAGTGAAAGTAAACATTTTGAGTTGAGATAGCTCAAATTTATGGACGAATGTACTATCACTACTTTATTCTAAGCACTGACAGTAGAAAACAGAAAGAGTTCCATTTTAGTATGTTAGTTATATGCCGTCACATTTCTTTTGTTCTTTGTAAGATGTGGGCTGAACTTATTTGCTCATGTTTACAGCAGAACACACAGTAATATTAAGTTATTCACTAATTAATTAGTTGTCTTCCTTTGGTCCATAATTTTTCCTTCTGTTATGGTAGTTATAAGAGGATTTCTAGCTCGCCAGCGCTTGCTACAGAAGATGAGCATCAAACAGCAAGAGGTCACCTCAGTCAAAAGCTTCTTGCAGAACGCTGAGGACATGGGATTGAAAACATACGATGCCTTGGTCATTCAAAATGCTTCTGACATTGCTCGGGAAAATGACCGGCTCCGCAATGAGATGAACGCTGCTTACCACAGGGAAAAGTTAGAGGCTAGAAACAGACCAGAAGAAGGCCAGAAAAGGTAAGATGAGGAAACATCTACTGGGAAGAGTTAAAGCATTTCTTCAGTTTTAGTGATTTCCTTCCCTGCTTAGAAAGTCACAGAAATGACTGAGGAATTGCAAGAGTATATTCTCAACCCAAATCAATGTTAGACACTAACAAATTGCTCAAGTATATTCTCAACCCAAATCAATGTTAGACACTATTTTTTTCTGTATATCAGGTAATTAAGTCTAGAAAGTTAGGGACACCCCTTATATCCTGTTCAGGGGACACTGAGCTTTATAGGAACTTACTCAAGTCTCCGAGGCATTTATTTTTTACAGAAATATTTTTTTTAATTCTAAGATAAATAGATTATAGTTGAACTTCCATCAAATGAAACAAACAAAAGAAAAATTCCTCTTACTTAAAATTCCAACATTGGGAAATTGTCAAGATAATGAAAAACAGCTAGGAAGGCATCACAATACAATAAAGTCCAGACTAAGAAATCCTGATTACACATTGAACTAGATTGATTGATTGTGAGGAGGATTCTTTCCTCTTATTTAAAACTAGGAAAATGTTTTTTGTTTGACTCCCATCAGAGTTTTCAGGAGTGCCTATTTTACAAATCCAGCAAATGCTGGAGAGCCTTTCTCTGGGAACTGAGTCCCTGATCTCTTTTCTCTCACACACACCTGAATGGGCAGAGGTAGCATTTGCAGTTAATAGGCATGTGTCTATAGCAGGAATGTGTCTATAACTTGCTGGACATATAAATGTTTATTTTTCCATAGGAACTTAATTTTCATCCAGAACAACTCCCTTTGCTTTCATTGCTTTTGTCAGTGACTTTTATTAAAGTGAAAATGGCAGTGCATCTGCTTAATTAGCTTCAAATATCCCAGTGATTACATATTGAAGGAAATGCCTTTGTAGGAAAGACTGTAATTAAACATTACAGTGAAAACAAATTATCCACTGAGCACCCTGCTTTCATCTTTAGCTATTTCATTTACTACATGGGCAGCTGGCTATATCCTGTGCATGAATTCCAGCTCTGCTGGTGATTTGCCATGCAGAAATACAATTTAAAAAAACAAATGTTCGCGGATTTGTTTGTAAAATGACGGTATGGGCATCTTCTATCTAAACATTACCACTCAAAAGGTTTTCAACGTTTTGATTTTTGGAGGAATAAAACGTTAGGAGAATTTTTGTTAAAAATCAGTTTGTTGGAAGCAGCTGATAAACATCATATCTCAATATGTATTGAAATAACAGAAGAAAAAGAAAAAAATTGAATAAGTAAAACTCCCAAACTGTAATTGAAATAACTAAGCATAATGTCATATTTAATATTATTAAAATGATAACTAATAATTAAGCTTAAACAGGAAGATATATAGATGTCTGGGTGGACTTGTTCAAGCAGCCAATGTTGCTGGTTAAAAAGGTCATCTAATATTTTAGAGATTTGCATTATCTAAATAGAATTTATAGTTGTCTTTTTAGAAAATAATGATAAAGGCTCAGCATTTGCTGCCTCAGTAACTTTCTATTAAAATGGATTTCCCAGAAATTATCATTCAGATTGAAAACCCAGCTTTTGATTGTGTGTAACAATCAAAGTGTGAACAATGTATTCAGTGAATGTCTGATCAACAATATGAAACTGCTTAAGGAAGGCTGCATTTGTGTGAAAAAGGGCCAGTGTCCTGATTTATCATGAAACAGGAAATGGAAGAAAGCGAGCAGCTTGATCTGGATTTGTTTGTCAGAAGATTACTACACACATCCCCTCGACACAGCAGGGGAGTTGTGAGATTGTTTACCAAAAAGCTGTTGTTATGTTTGCATGAACAGGTTCATTGTTATCGCTTGAATAATGCATCTGGGGCTCTTTTCTGTGTTTTCAGAGCTGAAGACAAGGGTGGGAAGGTCTCTGAGGACAGCTTTGCCGGCTGTCGAACGCCTAAGCACTTTCATTCCAGCTCTGTCCCTGTCCCCATGGCAGTGGACGGCTTGGTACATTCTGCGGCTGGGTCATCCATCAGATCCCCCTCCCTGCACTCTGTGTTCAGCATGGACGACAGCAATAGCCTGCCATCACCAAGGAAACAGCCTCCTCCCAAACCAAAGAGGGACCCCAACACACGACTGAGCGCTTCGTACGAGGCTGTTAGTGCTTGTTTGTCGGCAGCTTCTAAGGAAACCGCTAATGAAGGTTAGGCATAAAGGGAGAAACAGTCGCAAATGTTACTCTAGGTTATTGATTTATTCTTTTCGCTTTGATCCTTTTAAACACAGTCAAGCGCCTTTGAAAAGTCCCGCTTCCCTGAAATATTTCAGTGGCAGTAAATAAAATCAGTCAATTTGTCATTTGTTTCCAAATCATCAAATAATACTCATGTGTCTTAATTGCCTAGTTCGTCAACAACCAAAACCTATTTGCAGAACTCCCTCTAGAGACAAATGGTATCTCTCAACTTGAGCTATTTTGCCCCACTGACCATTTCATTTCATCTTTTCAATTGTATGTTAGAATACCTTGCATCACTAAAGCAGAATGCTCAAATGTTGAATTTCACTAAAAGTTAAACATTAAACTTTCTCCTACTTTTTCTCTATGGTCACATGAATAACTTATGCATTCAGTGGTTTATGTTTGTGCCAAAACTGGCTCACAGTGAATTTTTTGTTTAGAAGAAAAGTGCTATGAAAGTCCCAAAGTGTCTCAATGCATTATAGTGCATATAGAATGGTTTTGAGTTCAGTTGTTCTATTCTCCTTCGCCCTTCAAATGAACAAGTAGAAGAGGAAGGGGAGGAATGTATTCTGCTGCTTTTCCTTGATAAGCCTGACTTGTCATGCTTTGTGTAAAGGATCCTCTAGGCTTATCAGGGAAGATCCTTCAGGTTGGCTTTAAAGTTATGTATAACCATTCTCTAATCCTGCAGAAACCTTTGCAGCTCCCTCTTGCAAAATAATTACTGTTCTCATGTCCAGTTCATTAGATGCAAGTCCATTTTTCTTAACCTCTTCCTTGCTCGTTCAAGCTCTGTGTAAGGAGAGATGAACTGTGTCATATAGACTTTTAAACTAGTATGGCTTAAGGAGCTCTGTCGTGGGTTTTGACTTTCTGTGCCCAGCTCTGCAAGAGATGATTGATTTAACCAAAAAGCTCTAGCACAAGTTTTTGAAAGAATGGCAATTTATATACATATGTGTGGTCTTAACACAAATGCTTGTATACGCTCATGAAACAACTTTCAAATTCTTCTCATACATATGAAACAATAGGTCCAATTTCCCTGACGTATACTCATTTTCCAAGAATTATGTCAGTTCCTGAGTCTTTGTCCAAAACCAGCTCTGATTTTGATCTTAAAAGACCAATCACCTAGGTATCCAGTCTCTCCATTCCATACATGCCTGGAGGCTGCGAAAAGACATCTAGCTTAGTTAACTGTATACTCGGTTGGGGAATTGCCCTTAGGCTATGGGATTCCCTAACTTTATAAATTATTTCCACGTCCACAGTACAAAAGAAGAAGAGATAGACATAATATCTGCCTATAATTAGAGTTTTATAGATATTACATAAAAGGGGGATACTTCAGTTACTGGCAAAAGCATGGTGTCAAAGTAGCACCATGCTGAAACTCTGAGTTAAAAGTTTGCCCCTCTCCCTTGGGGCAAAAGAAATAACAAGCATATATTTCCACGTGTTACAGACCTTGCAGTGAACATTTGGATTCAAAAGATACCTCCTCAGGTGTTCTCATCTTTTAGTGGCAGTAGAGATTACCAAAACAGATTATATGCCTGAGTAGCAAAGGCTTGTGGTTTGGAAGCTGAAAGTTCTGCATTTCTTTCCTTGAAATATTTATACTTTTGACTGAATCCCTGTGTTTGTGACTGCTGCTCATTGTAAAACTATATGGGCAACATTTGAAGGCTTAAAGTCCTAGACCTGTGAAAGAAAAAAATTACTTTGATCTGTTAATAACACAGACCTTTTTCACTTTCCTAGTACTGACCCGTCCAAGGCCACACAGCGATGACTATAGTACCATGAAAAAGATACCACCCAGAAAACCAAAACGAAGTCCCAATACGAAACTTAGTGGCTCTTATGAAGAAATACCTGGCCAGAAACCTGGGGACGTAAAACAGGCAAGCACAGTAGCTAAACCAGGTGTCTATGACACTGTGACAGTACAGAGAGCAGCTTCTGCTGATGGGCCACAACATGGAGTGTTGAGTCTCTATATGTCACAAGAAGAGGAGGAAAATGAGCCTGTCTATATTGAAATGGTAGGGAATGCAATGAAAAGCAGTTCTGCTGAAGCAGAAAGCCCGGAACAAGGAGAGTCTGTATATGAAGAAATGAAGTATTTTCTACCAGAAGAAGGAAGCAATGGTAATGGAATAATTCCAGTAGTGACTGGATCTCCTCCTCTGTTGTTTGAAAACAAAAAAAATGTTAACGTTGAAGACGGAACATTGGATGGAAACAGTCAAGCAGCTTTGATCTATAAAGACTCCTGTGACATTCCTGCCCCTTTCCCTAACTTGCTCCCCCACAGGCCGCCACTTCTTGTATTTCCTCCAACCCCTGTCACATGTTCACCTGCTTCTGATGAATCACCTCTAACACCACTAGAAGTCAAAAAGCTTCCTGTCTTGGAAACCAACCTAAAATACCCTGTGCAGTCAGAAGGCTCAAGTCCATTATCACCTCAGTACTCCAAAAGCCAGAAAGGGGAGAATGAAAGACCAGCATCTCCAGGCTTGGTTGTGTTCAACGTTTCCAGCAAAGTGACTCCTCCTTCCACTCCGCCTCCTCCTCTCCCACCACCCCCTCCTCCTGTACCACCTCCTATTTCCTACCGGGCTTCCACGCATTTTGCATTTCCTCCAGAGACTTGTGCAAGTTTTCTGATTAACACAGGGAAAACAGGTAAAAACTCAGATCTGTCAAAAGTACCTCAGAGACCAAATCCTGCTCAACTTGGATGCTCATCTTCTCCATTCTCCAAACTGCCTTACTCCCCAAAGGTGGCAAGAGCAGATCACAGGAAATTGAACTCAAATTCATCATCTTCATTTCCATACAGCCCTACAAACTCAAGGTCATTGACCAGTCCCCTTGATGAGTTAACTAGCTTGTTCAACTCAGGACGGAGTGTGCTACGAAAATCTGCAGCAGGACGTAAGATCAGGGAGCCAGAAGGTAAGACAGATCTCTGTGCTTCTGTATACTGCAGTTCTTCTGCACCAAAACTTTCTTACATTGGAAGCTGATAGAGTAGGTAAAAATACAAAACAAAACCACCACCTGTTGGTTTTTTTTAAAGAAAGACCTGTTGTTGTCATAAGAAACAGATGTAGAAAATACATTGCATATAAAAATTATAGGTCTTCAGGTTTTCTCTGAGATGTCAACTTTTCTTTTACCAAAATATTTCTATGACACAAATTTAAATGGATCATTTTTAACATCCCAGCAGTCTCAGTAAAATAAGCACAGATGTTACATCATGTGAAAATGAATTTATGGTATCAATCTATAGAACTGCTTTGAATGAAATAAATGGCTAGGTGTCTGGCAGATAGCACGTACTTTAATTTGAAGACTTTCTTTTAAGGTTTCATTATTTAATTTCCATGATATTCTCTATTTATTGATACAGCCATTATTATTGTCCTACACAAAGCTGAGACAGAGGGTCCTGCAGCAAACTATATTTATTTCCCTTCTCTATCCTTTTATTCTTACCTTTCCTGTCATTTACATACACTTATGCACATACCCAGAGATTACTTGGTATCCTGGCTTTCTGGCAACTGGAAAACGTCTTTTGTACCTAGTGCAAAAGCCAACTGTAAAAAGAAGCAAAGCTTGCCATTTTGCTAAAGGTTTTTGAGACCACAGTCCTCAGACATTGTCACTTAATTATTTGCCTTGTCCAGGTAATAAAGGGTTTCATGTTGTTACTGGAACAAATCTATGGATCTTAGGAATAGTGAAAATTAATCCTGATGTTAACAGATCCAATTAGCTGCTCTGTCAGGGTGAGATGCTTCTGACCTAACTTTGTCCATCTAAAAGTTCGATATGTAGGCATCAAATCCTTAGGCTACAAAGAGGCAGTCATTTGGAGAGTTTAATTCCTCCCATGTATCTTTCTCCATTGGGTATAAGGAAAGCCTAGGTGATTAAACTAGTAGAGTTGTAACTTCTAAGTGATTAAAGTTGAAGTAAATCCTGGTTCTGCATAGGAATTACAACACTAATGCCAGTCTTCACATTACTGTTCTTATGAAAAAAAAAAGTCTCCTATTGAAAATAGTCAGTGCACTGTATACAGAAACTTCTCTCCTTAGTAGCATCTCCCAAACACAAAATTTTGTGAATTTAAAATTCAGAATGATAAAACCTCTAGACTGTTTTCTCTGCTTCTTGACTTCTGTCTGTCCAAACAGCTTGCCTTAAACAAGAGCTGCGTGCAGCATATTCAAAATGGGCAATATGAAGTCCTATTTTTGAAATATAAAACAAAACAGTAGAGAACAAGATAGATTATCTTCTTATTCACTGACCATTTTCTTAAATATATATTGTTGTAATGATTTCAGTATCATATCCTGATTTATGCAGCTATAATAGAACAGAAGTTTGTGCTTACTCTGGATATGTGTATGTCTGTCTGTGTGCCACCCTATCTCTCTGTCCCTATGAATCTTGGCACCCTTCAGCCAAAACCCCTTTTAACCAAATACAACAAGGAGATAAAGGTCTCAAAACTAACTGAGTTTCTACAGGTTTCATGAAAGTTAGTGGTTAGGTGGAGACAAGAGACTTATACTGGGAGAAACTGTGGTGGACAGAACCCTCATAAGTCCTCCAGACCTTGGAAAAGCTTTACCCAGACCGTCAATGTTCCTAGATGCTGAATTTAATCAGCCATGAGCTATGAACTGAGACTTCATCAGTTCTCAACCTCAGGAGAACGCCTTGTTTCTTATTCTGAGTATATGAATTGATGAAACTTGTAAAGGAGATGTTGCAGTAGTTTTGCTTGCTTTGGGAAAATTACTTGATAACATTCAATGCCTACAATAGAATGGGGTTTTTGTCTTTTTTTTTTCTTTTTTTTCTTTTTTTCAGGTCGGGGGTCTTGTTTTATTATATAGGTAATACATTTGGTTTGTTTTTTTCTTTTTTTAAGTTGAGGGTCTTGTTTTATTATATAGATAATACATTTTATCTGCTGGGAAGTATTAAAGTCAGGTCTTTGGATGTTTCTTCCCAAGGCTCTCTCAATGTACCTGGTGAGGAAGTGTGGTAAGCCTACTCCAACCAAGTCACAAAACTGACCTTTACCTTAAAAAAAAAATTTCTTTGGGATGGAGGATTTTTGCAAACTCAATTTTCAACTAAATGTGACCAAGACAGAGTTCAGCTTGGGTGTCCTGTGGGTTGAAGCTAGTGCATTAACAGAGGCTACCATATAAAAACTCTAAATTTACCTTTCATATGGAAAATGTTGTACTTCTAAATATTTCATCAAGGCAGCACTAAGTATGAAAGATCAAAGTTCAAGAAAGATATACGATAAAAAACCTGAATCAATATTTTATGAACTAGGAAGCTACTGTGTAATACTAAATGCGGTTACGTATGAATAGTTCAGTGATGAGCAGATGGGTTGAAAGTAACAAAGAAATACAGGTGAATGTATGTGGGTGTTTTTACAATTTGCCTTTTTTCATGTACTTCATGTGTTCAGTTCATTTCTAGGGTAACAGCTGGAAAAAAATAAATCTTTTATTTAACCTCTGATACAAAGCAATAAGGTGGCAATCAGCAAAGTGGACTCTGTTATGTAAAACTAGAAGTTGTCCACGTCTTACCTTCTGATTTTTTATCACCTACTGCCTAATGCATATTAAGTTCCTGGAAGACTCTTCCATTTCTTCTTTTTGTCATTTGTAGTATTTTATTTATAGGAAATGATATGGTAAAAAAAATTAAATTAATTTTAATAGAAATTCATTAAAATTGAAGACATGGCCTAGAGCAACACTCTATAATGTGCAATTTCCTTTATTTCCATAAGTTATGACCTACCAACAACCTTAACTAAAAACAGAAAGTAAAATTGTGGGCCATTTTGAAGTCAAGGGGAGTTAGCTATGGGAATCAATAAGTTTCTGTATGGGATCATCAGCCTTTGAGATAAAAGCCTCCTTGCCAATAAAAGTGCAATACAGACAGATCCCCCAACAAGCCTCCCTCTTGCCTGGAGGAGTAATTTCAAGGCCTGAGAACACTGATGTCCTCTTGGCTCCTGACCTCTCCGTGGGAAATGATCATCCAGAATTACAATAGAATGGATTCGTGGTTTTCTGATGGACTGCAAACTTATTGTGAACTGAACTGAGAGCACTCTTCTTTCACACAGGCAACAAAAAAATAATCAAATGGCAACAATTTTCATTACCTGGTGACCTAGCCTGGCCATTTTTTTTATACGACAGTAGCATCCACTGGTTCAAGCAATGATCAAGATCATATAGTATGCTAGTTCTTGCAAATGTAATAGGAGAAGTTTTCTGCTCTGCAGAGCTTATAGTTTAAATAACTAAAACTGTAACAGGTGAGAACTGAGATAAAGTGATTTCTCCAAGGTTGAAAAGAGTTGTCATTGAAGCTACAGCTGTATTGTTAGACAGGGATTTCCTTTTACTCCATATAAAACGAGACTTGAGTGCAGATAAGCAATAATACACACACACTTTTCTTCTGTTGTCCCTGATTTCTAGAAGAAAAAATTTAGTTTGAAGACAAATAGAAACTGAATGGTCATCTGCAGGGGCCCTACTCAGGTATTTCTAGACAGGACCTTAGATTTGAAACTAGACTTCATGAAACCAAATTCAACACCTTAATCACAAACTCACACTGTCTAGCAGAATGTACAAATACTTTTAACTGTTCAACATATAAGACATTCCTTAAATAAGGAAGAGACAATTACATATTTAAGCATTTCATATTAAATATTTGTGGAGCAAGGACAGAATTTTCTTTTCCTCAACACAGATGATTGCTAGGTTGTAGTGTTATTTCTCTTGATTGGTACAGTTGATATTAAATTATTCCATGCAAAGGGGAATCATTTCAGCTTCAGAACAAAAGACGGAATAATTCCCAGCACATCATCTATGCTCAGATTGGCAGAGTGAGCATTCACGTGGATTCTAAAGGGAAAGGATTTTCCTTTAACCTGGATGAATTTCCTTACCATCAGGCTATTCTGATAAAAACTTAATGCTTCTCTCCTTCCTGCTTTTTGAGAAAAGATAGGCATGGATGCTTGACTTCTGTGTCTGAGTAAAAGAAAATGTGCAAACTTGCAACCCCAGATTTAGGTGCCTAAGAAATAAAATTAGGAAGACTTTTCCGTTATATAGGTCATCAAAGTAGAGGGTTCCAAGTTTTGTGAATTATGGTTACTGTTTCAATACAAGTAGATCTGTATATGCAAGTCCATACATGCTTCAGTGACATATTTCTTTCCAAAAGAGTTTACTAATTTATATAGTAACAACAGAAAAGGCCTGCAAACATTAGACTGTTAACAAAATATCGATCCTGTTCAAATGTTTGCCCAATATCCATTAACTGTATGAATCCCTTCTTTACATACTTCCTAAGGGAGGTATTTCCAAGGCAGGTAGCAGAAAGATAGTTACAACTGACAAATTATAGAGATATTTAGATGTACCTAGTTGGGACTAAAGCTTGCCAAAAACTCTTTATTGAAATTGGCTCAAACTTGGAAACTAACAGGATTTAATGTGTATGTATGGGGAGTACTGTCCTGCCAAAGGCAGGTATCCCTTTGATAGCTAGTAAATAATTTCCCTCTATCAGCAGATTAGAGTGAGCTATTGTGCAGCTAACGTCTTAACAGTGGCTTGCAAATTAAATCCCCACTGGGGTTTCTGAGATGAAATCCCAGTCCCTTATCCTCTAAGCCACTCAGTGTTTCCTCTTAAGCAACTTAATAAAGATAATATTCATATCTGCATCTCATTATTCCTATATTATATTGATACAATGTAATAGTTTTACTTTCTTTGTGGCAAGAGCTAACAACTTACAAAACATGAGTAATACAGAAAGCCGTGCTTTCAACTTTTATCTTTTACCTGTGAATGCTGGAGGAATGATTACATGAGGCATTGGACTTCTAGCACATCTTTCAAGTAAAATTCTCAAAGCATTAAAACTTTAATGAATTACGTTCACAATACTTCTCAGAAAGAGATTCATATCTGTTTATATAATTGCCTTAATTGCCAGGGAGTGAGGGTGACTTTCTCTGACTAATTTTCAGATTAGATATCTAAACACAGGAGAGTCATCACTCTCTGATTCACTGTGGACTACTTGCAGCTCTCAGTCTGAATCTCTTGCAGTAGATACAGAAAAGCAGGAGAAAGCCAAAGCACTGCTAGTAAGAGTTTAATGTGAGTCAGAAAAAAAGGCCCATCCTCGGCTAAGCCATAGATGCCCTATGGAGAAAATTACAAAGGAGGAGACAGAACTGCTGGCAATATGGTTGCCATCCAGCCCGTGCTGGGTGGTTTTTCTGAGGAAATAATTGTGGTTTGCATTACTGCAGCAGAAAAAGGAGTCAGAAGAGTCTAAAGAAAGTAGCTTCCATTCCTGTTTGCAGAATGTCTATGAACTTTTTGACTGCCCGAAAGTTACCACCTTAACCTGCAGTCTTCTCCTCACTTATAAATCTGCCATTATCATCTGGATAATTTCTCACAAAAAACATCTGTTGTTTTAAGATAAACACAATATACTAAGAATAATTGTCCATTTCAGAATCTCTGAAAACTAGTATCTTTTACCCCTGAAGAGTTTTTGGGGTTTCTATTATGATGATTTTTTTTCACTGTAGCATTTCTCTTCCTGATTAACTTCACTGTTTGCTCTTATAGCCTTACAGTGTAATTTGCTTTGGTTTTCTGTTCTGACATGGAATAGCGACTTTGTGTGTGATTACCATAAACGATTTTAACCTGAAGATTATTAGAAGAAGAAATCAAGTCTCATTTATATTTCAGGTGAAAAAAGAATGGATATTGTCATAAACCTTTACTATATTTATTTTGCATTTTAAATGCTTCTATTGCAAATAAAATCAAATCCTTAACACTACTCCACACATTTCCAAAGTCTATATCCAGTCAAGTAGAGGTTGGAGGAGGCTGTGCAGCCCCAGGATTGCACGTGAAATACCACTTCATTTTTCACACGATCTTATACTGTAAGTATCTACAGCTGTCAGAAAAGGATCCCAGTGGAGACAGACCCTTGGTCTGACCCAGTACAGGCTCTCTCATGTTCATATCTAGTCACTGCTTAACAGGAAGGAAGCTGTGGAGAAGTGACTGCACAAACTTTGCTGTTTCTTTACATGGTTGATTTCTGAGAACTGCAGGCATTCCTTTTAAATTACTGATTCTTTTTGCTTTCTTTCTACTGGCTTGAGTTTACTTTGTGTCTCCTTCATCCTCTCTGATATTGGAGCACAATAACCACACCATACTGGTCCAGCTTAGTGCATTTCAAGCCCATAGATTTTAAAAATATCCTACCTTTAATAGTGACTTTGATCATTCAGGTAGACATTTACAGGGTTATTATTTTCATAACAATGTCTTCACCATCTGATGCAACATCATTGTTCCAAATTCAGCACTGGTTCGGGAAGTTATCTCATTACTAAAAGTGTTGTGGGCTTCTTTAAATAGCAAACAGTCTTCAGTATTTTTCATTTGTGATCCAGGATGGAGAATCACAAAGGACTTTATTTAAGAACCACGACATCACTAATTGTAAACCAAAGGTGCATACTGTGAGAAATTAGCCATATCTGAGAGAGCAAAGAAATTGAATTGTAGCACACTTCTGTTCCTGATTCCAACCAAGAATACGTCTATTTGGCTGTAAACGTCATATCACTTGATTTTTACAGGGCTACGGGTATTTGGGACATAGTGGAGAATGAAATTTGAACATTCATTTTAGTGAAAGTCTCTAATTAAATTCTCAACTTGATTGAGAAAGCTGTTCAGATGCTTTTAACTTATTTACGTCCATCTCAGCATTAAATCGTCTTTTGCATAGAGCCTCAGTAGAGAACAATAATTCCATTTCACAGAAAATGTCGAGATTGTGACATTTATTTTTGTTTTGTCCTGAAATGAAAATTAAGCATTCTGGAATTCTGTGCAGAAATAAATATTCTTTCGTATCCAGTCTTTCAGAAATGTTTGGAAAGTATTAAATGATTTGCCTCAAGCATGCTGAAATTTTTCTTACTGGAAATGTTAACAATTCAATGTGTTGATGGGTTTTTTTGAACCTAGATAAGTTCAACAGTGGCCATTTCAACACTGATCAGGTTGTCATTTAGCAGTATGTCTACACAGCAACCAAAGATGTGTTATAAACAAAACAAGCTGCTTCTAAACTCACTGGCTCAGGTACCCAAGAGCAATGCAGTTGTGACGATGCAAGCTCCCGCCCCTCAATGATAACCCAAAGTTCTTGAGAGGACTCATGCAGCTCACCATGAAACTCCATAGACCCACGTGTGTGGATCGTGTTCCAGTTCCAGCACTGGCATTTTGTGGACCTGGATGGAGAAGCAAGGGAAGACAATTGGAAAGAGATTGGGAAAAAGACTGGGTGATAAACATGAGGGTGCCCTGACCCTCATGGTCTCTCCACCCCACTGCGCTCTGCTGTTGGGAGGGTAGGAGAGGGTTTGGTAGTGGAGCACTGGAAGTAGGAGTAGCAGTTTGGGGCATCTGTCTTCTCCCTAGGCCCACTAGTGATTGGGAAAATAAAGAAACCTTCAAGACCAGTGCTCTTTTGGCTTGAGTTTTCACTCTATTTTGAAATGAAAAACATGAAAATGAATTTTATCCTTTGTGTGGTGCAATTTTTGAAAGAAAAAGCATATGAAAAAATTAGACCTCAAGTTCAACATTTCATTATTTCTTTTAGCTCTTTCCTTAAGGACTGGTTGCAGTATGATGCTGACATACTAGTAGTTTGTAGTGACAGGTTTTAGCCACAGGTTGGCTATATTTGTGCACAGTCTGGATGCTTATCATACTGCAGCTGTGATAGCCATATGTTCTTACTTTGAGGTTCATAGATGTGTCACTGACCATCACTGTATCCCTTCAAAATGAACTTAAAAACAAGCTAAAGAAATGTCTAAATTCACTTTTTATTTTAGAAGCTCACTTCAAAAGCAAATTGGGAATGTTGTCCAAAAGGTTTTCCAGAATAGCTGTCCCTGTTTGGTGGGCAGGATTACAGTACCGGTGATCCAAAACTATTCCTCGGATTGTCCCTCAGGATCTGCTCAAACAATTTATTGGCCCAGCATAGTCACTTACGCTGAGACTTCTGCATTGCAGGCAATGCCAGAGCTGGTATGGAGAGATCCTGAAAAATCTCTGTAGAAGTATTCTGTGGGAAAAGTAAATAGAACTGATGTGATGCTGTTGGCAGTAGCAAATCCCTGTCTGTTTGTTTGTTTGGGGTTTTTTGTTTGTTTATTTTTACAATATTTGCAACTGTGTTTGAGGGGGAGGAAGGTTGAGACAGTGTCTCATCAGGTAATTCCTTCCAACAGCAGCTAAAGCCCAGCAGTAATGGCTGTTCTGTTAGGGAGATACCACACACAAACGTAAACAAACTTAAATTTCTGCCTTCAAAAAGAACTGCTGCATCCACATTAGTTAGAAGAAAACAGTTTAAAAAAGGGAAGCTGTGTTTCTTACCAAATTGCCGCCTCCTTTTCCAGCACACCAGCAGTTTATTAACCACACAAACACAAGAAATAGACTCTTTGGTCAGCCAATCAACACACCTAACAGTAAACAAAACTATTACAGAGTAAAATCAGCTACTTTTTTCCATATTACACTTTAAAAGGTAGGGAACATGGGAACATGGAGGGAAGAAATGCTTCTCCTAAGACAGGAAATTGTCCTGAGCAATGCTGCCCTCCTTCTTGCCCTCTGGGTTAGTAAGAGACCTCAGCAAGGCCTGCAGAGAGCAGTTCCTAGAGAAGATGCGGTGAATGAAATCCCCAGTCTCTGAAACGCATGCACTGGCTGGACTCTAACACACCTGCTGCATTAAAAAGATATTCCCAGTTCTTACTCAGATGCTACCAAGCAGGAGAAATGGCAGCCTGTCCAGATATTCTTCATCCATTACCAGTATTTAAGAAGGCTGTTTTCTCCACTTCAGCAGCGGTATTCTTTGTCTCATGTTGGGAAGCAGTCTAATTCAAACAATCTGGAGTCATCCAGACTGGGAAAGAAGGCACTTGCGTTCTCTATCTATCTCCCTCACCAACTCTGAAAGTCTACCTGGCCCAGAGATGTCTCTAACATTACTTCTAGGAAGGAGGAAAAGGTTTGTAGCTTGTAACGATTGTCACTGAAATAAATGTAAAATAAGAGCACTGTTTGCCCACCAATACAAGTCCATCAGAGAAGAAAGCAGAAGAAACCTTTCTGTCCTAGGTGTATACTTTCTATAGCTGTGAAGTGATTGAGCTGATGGTTCTTTAAGGGCTGAAGCAGACCTAGGAGCTTCTGCAGTCGCTTCAGTGATTTCCTTCTCACTACCGCCCTTATCTTCTGAACTCTGGCTGATCGGAGTTCACAATATTCCTCAGAGGAACTCTTTACTTCCAGCAGTGTGAGTTTTGTCCCTTGATGTTCTTCATTGCCTGCATCTCTCTTTGCTTTCCAGCATTCATACGGAGCTGTCAGGAATGCAGCTTCCCAGAGCAAAGAAGTGGTCTGTTTCTGTATTTACCTGCTCCATTGAAGAATGCAGCTTCTGGAGTGACTTGTCACACCGTCTGATAGCTCCACTCACACAGCTCAGAGAGAAAGGGTGCTGGAAGCGACAGTACAAATTCATTGCTGCCTAGCCTAGGAGCATCGTTGCAGGGTGAAAGCCTAGACAATCGCTGCTGTAAGGGCAGGCTTTGTGAGGTGAAATAAATCAATGAATAATTATTGCCTCTGACGGCAGCAGCAGCCGGCAGCACAGCTATGAGGGTGAGACAGGCAGTACACGCTAATAGGCTGGGGGAATCCTGTCTTGACAGTTTTCATCCTGCTCCATTTCTTTCAGCAAATAAGATGCATCTGTTTGCCTCCAGCTCTCAGCAGACAAAGTAAACAGTCATGCTACAGCAGGTCACAGTGTGACTTCACGTGGGTAAACTGAACTAATCTGAAGCAATATGCATTTATCCAGCGAAAGGACACCCAAGACAACATGTGCTGAGGGTAGCTAGCAAATGCCACGAACAAGGAATGTCTCAACAGGCAGAGAAAAACAGGAAATGCCAAGTGCAATTGTCAAGGTGCAACAAAACATAGTGGTAAACACTTGAGCCAAAATAAAATGGCCTGTTCTTATTTAACCTTCCTCTCCCTTTCCTTCATCAAAAAATATCTGCATAATTTCTGCAGTCACTATCTTTTTTTTTTTTTTTTTCTTTCTCACTTCACAATGTCCACTTACCACAGTAAATGTAACAAATATTCAGGGTTGGCCACTGGGATTCAGTGTATTCCTGACTCTCCCAAGAAAGAGCAAGAGCACAAATCAGGAATCCCTGACGTCTGCAGTCTTGTCTTTCATATGCTTGTTAAGAGGATCCATCAGTTGTCTCTTATTCACACGTACAATGACAAACTGCTTGATTTGAAATTTCCATTTTGCTGGATGCCAGCCACACGTTTCAAGGCAATCAAGCTATTTAGCTTTTAGATTCATGGTAGCCCAGGTACAAAAAGCTTCTCCTCCTATATCACATTAATTTATCT
Organism: Balearica regulorum gibbericeps; assembly: GCF_011004875.1. Classification (NCBI taxonomy): domain Eukaryota; kingdom Metazoa; phylum Chordata; class Aves; order Gruiformes; family Gruidae; genus Balearica; species Balearica regulorum. The sequence continues at coordinate 154,548,167 of NC_046184.1, read as the reverse complement.
GGCAGAATGTATGTGTTTTCCAGATTTCATAGTTGCTAATAAAGTGTGAAAAGCTGTGGATCTTGATAACTAAAACCATATATTGATTATTGGTTACAGAAAATCATGTTTTCCATAAATGAAGAAATAATATTTGACATTATCCTGGCATTTATTAAAGCCATTAAATGATAAGAAGGGGAACTATTTCCCCCTTTTTTCATATATTTCTTTCCATAATTATATGTTTTCTATATTTCTGTAGGTTTTGATCCTTTATGGAAAAGCTTTTAAGCTTTTTCTGTCATATTTGTGATTTCTTTTTTATGGGGTTGGTGTTTTTGTTGACCAGGACAGAGATTTTTTCTACTTTAGGACCTACATACATCCTGCTTAGCTTGTGGCACTGAAATTCCTCAGCTGGGAACTCAGCTCTCTGTTTGATTAATGAAAAGGAATGTGTACCTTGCAAGAATGGTCCAGGTATAAGTCAAATCAGATGAAGAAGGGTATATGACTTCCATTTACGTTAGAGCAAAAGTAGGGAAAACCTCCTGTCCCCATACAGTCAGGATGAAACTTTTAAATGTGGCCTCAGCAGAACTGTACAACAGTTCAGTGCCCCATCTGATTTGAGGTTACTTTTCTTCCATTTTTTTTCCTTTTTTTCCTGAGACGGACTTAATATTGACCACTCATTTCTGATTGTGGTAACTAGTGCTGTCAAGGTGAAGGGCTCTGCCTGTTTTAGGAAATGAGGCAGTGCCAGGGAATGTCCTGGGTATGGCAGCTCAGTCCTCTGCGCGGTCCCTGGCATGGTTTCGGACCTGGCAGGCTGGCTCCCTTCCAGGCAGATCTGGGCATGGCTCAGGAAATGGCACAGCCCTGGGACTATTCCCAGCAGACAACTTAGATGCAGCCTCTGTGCTGTGGAGGGCAAGAAAGTGTAATAGCATAGACGTGGGTCCCTTACCGCGCGCCTCAGGGCCAGAGAACAGTTGCGATCACATTTGAGTTACCAGGAGAGACAAAGCAAGAGGTCCTCCGTATTTATGAATCCGTATTATGAATCCCTCGGTGCTTTGGCAGTGCTGCACCAAGCATCCAAGGTAAGCATGAATCTCATCCAAAACCCACTGAAAGCAGCAGAGGCCTTCTGTTGTTATTAATGTTTTCAGTCAGGCTGCGAATGAGCGCTAAATGTTGAAAGGAGGAGTATTTGAAAAAAAAAAGAACATATGGGGACAGGTATATGTTATGGACATACCTACTTTTAAGGAAAGGAGAGTAAAAAAAGGGCTTTGTCAGAAAAGAAAAACACAACACAACCAGATGAGTTATTACTGGGCTTTTAATAACATATTATTTTTTCATGTCTTACTGTGCAAAGCATCTATGGTGATTCCACCTCAATGCTGATATCAGTTATTGATTTATACTTTGCTTTAGACTTTATTAAATAGGCTAAACATATAATTTCCTTACAAAATTAAAAGTTTCTCAAAATGTTTCAGTATTGCACTTTAATCTGTCATCTCAATAGAGCCTATACTAGCCCATTGTCTAATTTGGTGATAACAGCATTAATTCAACCTAAATACTCCTTCTGAAAAAACTATGATGTTTGTGATCCTACATTTTACGTTTGAGAAAAAAAGAGCTTTATAATAGGATATGTGGAAGTCATAGCTCAATTAAAAGAGTTTAAGTTATTCTTTTGACAAAAAAGTTATATCATGTAGAGTTTCAGTGCATTGAATTTCTTTTAAGAGTGAGATAATGACTCCAAAAGGAAAATAAAAAGCAAATATATTAAATCATTTCTGTGATTGCCATACTCTGACTTTTCTTTCCAAAATAAGTGAAATTTCAGTCCATCCTGTGCCTTATGACTCTTATGACTTTGTCATGAGTTCTAAACTCAGTCTCTTCCAGGAACACTGAGAATAACAAACATGTGGATTTCATGAGCTACCTCTTTTGCATACCTTTCCTCTTACACTTTTCAAGTAATGTTGATGTAATTAATTATGTGTTTATTGGAATACAGAGCTTGCTTGTAAGGAAATAATTGTTAAACTTTGATTTGTCATACTCTGATTAAAAGCATTGTACATGTGATTGTTTCCAGCTATTAACTATGCTGCAGTTGAGGGGCAAATTATGCCCCAATCCAAACATCCGTACATCCTTGTAGTCCATACATGCTCATTAACTGCAAGATTAGTCAGAGCAGAATTTGACCGAATCAGTGATATCTTTTTGGCAAAGTCAGTTTACCGAAATAATAACCCAAATGCTGTTTGCTGTTGCAAAGAGTCTGTAGGTTTTCACTTAACGCTTGTATTCCTTTCATAATCATGAAATCCCACCATACTCTTACAGCTGGTATGTCTCTGTAGCCAGTCTCTCACAAGTAGGCATGAATGACTCTTCAAATAACATTTATTACTAGCTGGAAACTGGTAAGATGCTGTTACTTAAAAAAAACCCAGCAGTTGAAACCTGGTAAATCATCCATCCATCAGGTGAGGACAGCAGAGCGCAAGTCTGAACAAAAATGTTGGTGAACTGTAGGAAACACAGATTTTTCTTTTCCTCTCTCCTAAAGTATTTCTGATAGTTTCAGAAAGTTGATAAGGGATGAGAGAGCAGTCCATACTTGCAGGGATTCACAGCAGCAGGGGGAAGCTGACATTAATATGAAGAAAAGTCCAAATGTCTATCTATATCTTGTGACTGGGAAAAGATGAGGGTAAAGTGAATTTCAGACCAATATTTGATGGGAAAAATTGGAATCAGTAGGAATTTTCTAAGTTTTTAGTGTTAACAGAGACCTTCCCTATAATTGTCCACAGTATTCCTGTCTAAGATACCACTGTGCAATGATACATTGTATGGAATAGAAATATTATGATAAAAAGTCAGGAGACACCTTTGTTATGCCCAGGGATATTTTGGGTAGTGGAGAGGCAGGACAGAGAGGGATACGCCAGCACAGGGCCTTTTGGCATGTTAAAGCTTATTGAAAAAACAGATGCCAAGTCCTGCACTTGGGAAGGAATTACCTGTGGGACAGGCTGGGGGCAGGCTGTCCAAGGAGCAACTCTGGGGAAGGGGCTCTGGAGCAGCGAGCTGGGCAGGAGCTGGCAGTGATCCCTGGCAGCAGCACCCAGGGCTGCATCAGCAGGAGCAGAGCCAGGAGCTCGGGGCAGGGGTTGTCCCCTCTGCCCAGCACTCGCTGTTAGACCACATCTGGATACCGTGGCCGGTTTGGTGCCCCCCCAGCGCAGAAAGACACGGACAACCCGGAGCGAGTTCACCCCCATGACGCTCAGGGCTGGAGGGTGTCCCTGTGAGCAGAGCGGGGGCTCCAGCCTGGGGCAGAGATGGCTTCGGGGGCACCTCACAGCCCCCCAGTGCCTACGGGGAGGGGAGGGAGAGGGGACAGCCGGGCCCGTCACAGCCGTGCGTGGCAGGGCAACGGGGCACGGCAGGCGTGAGCTGAAACGAGAGGGGTTCGGGCTGGGCGCTGGAACCTCTCCCCATGAGGACAGGCAGGCCGGGGGCAGGCAGAGGGACGGGCTGCCCAGGGAGGTCGGGCAGGCTCCATCCTTGGGGGGTTTCAAGACCCGGCTGGGCAAAGCCCTGAGCAACCTGCTCTGATCCCACAGCTGGCCCTGCTTGGAGCAGGGCTGCGCGAGGGACCTCCTGAGGTCCCTTCCAGCCTCAACTACCCAGTGATTTCAGGTAAGTTTTGCAACACTGGAACAGTACACTGGTTACACCTGGCTAAAGCATCCTCTTGTTATCCTTTTATAGAAAAGATTTCTTCAGAAACTCACCCATTTTACACAAAGTCCAAAATAAACAAACAGTACTTGTTTGCTAGGGATACACTCTGGTTTCTCCAGGAGTCTTTTAGAAGTTAGCCAACATATGCAGTTACACGTTTTCTGCAGACTCACGTGACTCCACTCCAAAGAGGAGCTGAAGATGCCTATATATAGAAAATTAGTACAAGTACCTTTATATAATCCAGATTATTTTGAAACAAAATACAGGCTTCTTTCCCACCACCAAGATTAATTAAATAAGACATTGTGAAGAATTTTTTCTCTATATAGTCTTCTATTTGGAAACTAAAGGTGTGCATTTCTTACAATGACTGAATAGAGCAAATGGGATAACAGATCTCTATCTAGATAGTTCTCCCAGAAGATATGCTGCATATCTGCCCACTACTTGTTTCTGCCAATTTAGGATGATATTTTAGCTCAATAGTAGCTATGCACAATTCTTTGTAGTATTTCATCTTACAGATACAAAGGAGAAACGATAACCTTTTTTTTCCAAGAGCCCTTCATGAATGCCATGAAAAGATATCAATGTTCCTATGAAACAAAAGGCTTCCGCAAATAGGAATGCAGGAAAAAGCCTTTCTACTTACAGATTCTCAAATGAATTGCAGATGTCAGGCAAATCAATAAATCTTTCGGATATCAAGCAAAATAAGGATCCCAGCCACTTCCCCCGAGACTCTTTATGTAAAAGGTGGCACAATAATTATGTAGGTGGATTATGATCTATAGGCAAGTGCACTGACTATTAACATCTAAAAGTGACATTTCCTTTTCAGACAAATTTAATATGAACTGCAAAGATGCATTTTGCAGTCAACTTGCCTGTACAAAAGCTAAATCAGGCATGCTCTTATAATTGTACTGTATGCATTTTCCAGCTCAGACGCTGGTTCTACCGCCTCTCCCAAGTCAGTTACTGTGGGTAGAGCTGGCCTAATTTTTTCAGTGCATAGCACATTTGCCTAAATATGCAGTTTATGAAGCAGCGCCACTGAAACACTCCAATCAGATCTGGCAAAAAATAATGATCAGGGAATGAGGGCAAGGGAGGGAGTGGAAAAAACCAACATTGAAATGTTTTATTCTGACAGCTCGGAAATGAACTTTTTGACTTTTCAAGGCAGCTTTTTTGTTAGAAGAGGAAATGTTAGGAAAGATTCAGAGTTAGATAACTGAAAGCTAAACAAAACTAAGAAAGCCCTTTTCAATGAAGAGAGACATTTCAAGTTAACCAGAATGGGTATATAGTTCTCATTTCAAACTCATTTTTAAAATGTTGGTACTTTGTAAACTGGGTGGCTTTTTTTTTTTTCAGTTCAAGCATAAAAATGAAAAATCAACCATGCAGTCAACATTAAGTTTGAAAATCTACAGGCAAAGTGTCTGTTACCTGGTGAAAAAAAATGTTTTTCTTGTCCCCTTGAAAAATGCTCATGCACTCAAGACTTAAAAGGGTATATTGTATCTTTGGGAGAGCTAAGAATGTCATTGGAAGTATGGCTGAATGCTGTAATGTTGGGTTTAATAGCTAGTCTTTTGATGGCCATTGGTTGTTGCTATTATGACAAAGCTTAAATAGACACAACCAAAATCAAGGAATAGCTCTTTGAGAGCTGGCATAGAAGAAAAATTTCCATTATAGAGTGCTAAATGAGGGCCTCTGCACCCAGGTCAGTCGTAATATGTCAGCGTCGCCGCTAAGGCTAGCTCTCAGAGGGGGTGGGAAGAGTTAGGAAAACTGAAATGGAGTTAAGCAGAGAGAGAACTGAATTCAGCTTTGTCTTCTGTGAAAGAAACCTGAATATGGCAAGGAAAGATTATGTGCATATGTTCACCACAAAATAAAAAGAAACACAGAAAAGCGAGAGAAATCCATCAAAAACTGCATAGCCTTGCCAGCGCAGCATTTCGTGCAGCCTCATCAGCCCTGCCACACAGGTGGAGTGGGGATAGCCAGGGATATCGGAATTGCAGTGGAGGTCCCTCCTACCATCCCCGTCCGTTCCCGGTCTTGTCTGCCAGCTCCGAACCTGCCTCCGGGTTCTCCACCTGAACCCCAGTGGGGAGCACCGCGCGGGCACAGCTGATGGCTGAGCCCTGTTCCTTGTGGCACGCTGGGCTGACAAAGCCAGGCAAGCTCAGAGCCAGCTCCGGGCACTTCGCTGTGAGCTGCTCGGCTTTGCATGGATGGGCCGTCAGTCAAAGGGGGAAGAAGAGAAGGGTTTTTGCCCTTCTCTTTGAAGAAAAGCCTGTGCGTTGTACATAGCTTGGGAACTGCTACAGGACCAGACCTCCTCTTGATATGTGAAAGGAATTTAACTAAAAGGCTATGACGTGAAAACCTGGGACTGTATAGAAAATGACAATTGATGGCTGGGGAGCCCTGAGGCAGGGTAAATAGTGCCCACGGGGAGGCTCTGCTGGGAGGAATCTTGCTACATATGGTTTCATATCAAAAGCCATTTCATTTCTTGTGGGAGGAGATAAGAGAAAAAAAATAAACCCATGTTATAGCTGTTACTAGTATCACGTAATGCAATGCTGAAAGGCATTGCAGTGATGACAGAATATTGGTTGAGTTTTATCAGCTTATATTTGTGTGAAAAGAAATAGTACAAACGAAATGTTGTTAATGCCTTTCAGTTCCACGAACTTTAAATGGCTACAAGTGGAACACTACCAAAAAAAAAATCACTGACTTAAACCTTCCATCGTTATCACTGGATTTATAAATTTAATGATTAATTAAAGTAATTTTGTTTCTCTGTGTTAGTTTTTTTTACTTATATGTGAAAGCCATTAGTTAATAGGAAGCTGACAAGCTTTTCCTCTGTTTGTGTCAGGTGCTGAAACTAATCTGAACTTGAGGAGCAGGGAAGATCCAAATACATCAGATACTGGATCAGAAACCCAGGATAAAAATGCAAATAACCATGGAACTCAGTCATCTAATCCACTGTCCAGTTCTGTGACTGCTGAAAATGGAAATTCAGTATCAAATGGTAAGCAGTTTTTAATCCCAAAGCTCTTCTAACATAAAATTGCTGAAGTGTTTCCTTGAATGAGCTTTTTAAGATATAGTCAAGCTGGAATCTTCCGAGTTGTGAAATATCTGTGTTTCTGGAACTGACTTAACTTTGTATGTGTGAACTGATAAGCCCCTCTCCAATAAAAGCTTGATGTGAAGAAAATAAAACAGCTGCTGTTGAGGAATTTGTAATTAGCTCAGCTCCAAGTCTATAAGCAGCCTGAGGTATGGAGGACTGAGATTTGGGATTTCTGATCCTATAATCAATACAAATGGGACAGAAAATGGAAAATAAGGATCTCCCTTTGCTACAGGTGCCTTACTAGCGAATGACAAATTGTTTTTGCAACAAGATGATCAAAAGCAGGAGCAATGACAGTAAGAACGAAATCTTTCAAGGTCCTAAAAGCACAAATCCTAAGGATGTAACACTTGTATTACATAAAATCACACAATACAAATACATAAGTATGAATAGACACAAGACAAATAGAAAATACTAATTTCAATGGAATGTGGAGAAGCAGATGTCTAAATACTTGCATGGCACTGGGTACAATTGTCTTCATGCTGAAAACTTAAGTCTAAATATGGTTTGTGTGAGCAGAGCCGATGTATAGCCTTTACTGTAAGCGTAGAACTACAGATAATGCAGTTGGTAGTTTTAGAGTTATAGTGGGAAAATCAAAGGGAAAAAATATTAGGTCAAATGAAATATTGCATTTTGTTTTCCAAATATGATATTTTTAAAAAAAAAAAAGCTAGAGCTGCTTAATATGTAATGTTTTGAAATGAAAAATCAAGATAATTCCTTTCTTTTCAAGAAAATCTATTCTCCAAATTCTGCAGTGCTTGGCCAAAATAATTCTTCCTGCCCTCTCTGATAGTCAAAGCAGAAAACTCATCCAGTCTGAGATGTTTTACGAGTGTAAAGGTGCATTCATTCCTGTGTGAGACCAAGAACACACTGTGACAGAAGAAAAAGGCATCTTTGTCCATTACAACCGTGTCCCCATTTGTATCAATATAATAATTTGGGGAGGAGGGGAGCATATTTTCAGTATGTATAACAGTCAGACTGTTAAATTAACACAAAAACTGTGGGTAGACCAAGTCTTTGATTCCTTTATATGTAAGATTTTAACCATATATTCTGATGTCCTCATGGGAGCTGTGGGAGATCTGCTTTTTATAAAAGCAACCAATTTATCCCCAGACCCCTTAACTGGGAGTTTAATCACAAGAACTGTGCTTCTTTCAGCTTAGAAATTAAATGATGCTTTCAGTTTATAATTTGTGATGATTATAGTTAAGTTAGTAAATGATCTCAGTTATTGAACTAGATATTGCTTGAAGAAAAGGCGAACCAAGAGTGAGATGGGTGCTTGTAATTATTTCTGTGAAGTTTTTATCAGTGTATTTACAACCACTGGTAGCCAGGGCTGTTCGTATTGATAATATACAGTATCTACTATGCATAAACTAATTCTTTTCAAACTATTTGTAAAAGGAAAGTTTAATCATAAAGGTGTGAAGTCATGCAATGGAATTTTCCAATAAGATATATTTTCCATTAATAAACACTGAAACTTTTCATGGAAGGTTCCCGATTTTGGTGCAGCTTGATAGGGAATGGTTTTGATATTCACTGTATACTATGACTAGAAGAAAATTCCCTTTAGGTCTGGCAGTATCCCACTGGGTAAGGAATTAGCATTATTTGTGGCATTTTGAGGTTCAAATCTATGTTTTGCCTATCAGACTGTTGTAAAAATGATGCAAGCTTTGATTTTACCCTGATGCAATACGAAATCAGATTATAAATGTTGTGATCCAGAATGCTAGTTTTCCAGTCATCCTTAATAATAATTGAAAGATTTGACAATATGGAAAACTTTGGTGTACTTTGATTACAGTAATTCAAAAACAGTTTTCCAGTTTGCCTAGGAAAAAAATCCTTCCAGGATTCAACCCTAACGTCTTCATGATTTTGAAATCTATGTCTTGTTGGATATACCTAGACAATTCTGATATTTGAGAATGTGCCATGAGATGTTTTCATGTAAAATACTTTTTTCATTTCTTTGTTACTGTATATCAATCTCCTCTAGCTTTGAGGAAAATAAAACCTGAAATGCATTATTAAATAGTTGATACTGAGATTACAAAACTCTTGAATATAAAGTAATCTGCTTCCCACTGTTACATAGTGCAACTATATAATCTACTTTCCACTGATAGAACTAAAGTCTAGATTCATGCATTACTCATATGAGTTAATACGGAAGCAATTTCTTAAATAAGACTGTCTTTTGCTGTCGTGAATGAAGTGTCAGCACCACTCCTCTGAAGCATCACGAAACTTAAAGTCACTATGGTCATAAGAATAATCATTTTGACGAAGATGTTGATCTTACTTATAACCCGATGAATTCTTTAGAAAACCATTACTAAGCAGCTAAAAAGCTGGCTGGCTCAGCTTCCAAACAGATTAATGCTGCGTTGCTCTCAGAAGCCGAGTTTAATTTCTGGCACTGCTGTTAGTTCAGAATTTTAATAGAAGTTGCTTTTTTCATTTTAGATAATGTAATCCTCTTCTTCTTTAGTTTATCTTAATATTAGGAGTAACACCTTTCTACAGTTCTGTGCTATCAAACTGTCACTTTTCTGCCACAACTTCTTTACACCTACCAGAGTTTTTAGTTTGAAAGAAAGCAGGTTTTTGCTATTTCTTGTCCAAACACAAAGAGTAATCAGAAAGCCTATAATAACCTTTTACATTACGATGCTGAAAGTTGTGATCCTAAATCACCCAAACCAGCAGATCCTCTGGTGGGAGACTCAAACATCGCAGGTAAAAGTTTACTGAAATTTGTTGTCATTTCCAACGAGTACCTAATAGTATATAGAGGAGTGTTTAATCATTAAGTGAAATGTTTAAGTATGACAGCTATAATAAGTGACTGAGGTGACCTAACCTTTGGTTAGTGAAAGGGAGAAATTCCCTGGACAGTTCTTCACCCCCAGTGGAGTGTGTTGTAGAGGTACTTACTCTATGTAGCCCAAGTGAAGATTAGAGTAGATGTTGTACAGATGAGACAGCCCTGTTGGACCGAAGGAGCCTTGCGCTGCCTGGTGCCTAAAGGTCATACAGGCACGCACTTTGCACTGTGCTGTTCATCCAGCTCCGCTGGCGTGCTGCTGTCCCTCAAAGGAAGCGTCTCTGGTTATTCCTCTTCTCTTCAGTTATAACTGAGGTCCATTGCTTGTGTATAGAGATCCATGCAAATGGACTCACTGTAGAGTTTATATATAGTTTTTATGCAGATCAGCATAAGAATAACTGTCAAGAACCTGCCTGTTTCACCAAAAGCATTATTCAGGTAAGGGGATTAGTCTTGTCTAACTTTAGCTGTTGAGAAGGTAGCCGTTCTGTCGAAGCAGGTCACCTGTGGGCTACAGTCTGCTATAAAGTCTCTTGAAACTTACCACCAGATCTAAACACATCAGGCAACAAGTTGCAGAATAGGAGAGGTGTCACAGCAGATAACCTGACAGAAAAGGGGCATGTCACCATGACATGGGCTACCTGCTGTTGAGCACAGGACCTTACCTGGTGATGCCTCTTTCACACTATAACAGCTAATGTATCAAGTGGAGCAGGTCAGTAGATCCAGCCTGTGTGCTAATGCAGAATCATGGAGAGAGGTAGAAGGTTTGGGGAATGATGTGTGGCCACAGCTGCAAAGACCCAGAGACTCTGTGGTGTTGCTGTTGTTTTGCAAAGATGGATGTTGGAGGCCAGGAGGTGCAGGGTTTCTGGTTCAGGGGTAGCAAAGCCTGTGAGACCGGAAGATCTCTGGAACCACAGAACCACTTCTAGATGTCCAGATCTCAATATTTGAGATGCAAGCTATTTACTGAAGGATCCTAAGAGGAGTATCTGAGAACAGGGCAGAAATGGGAAATAGGAAGTATAGGAAAAAGATCAGGGACTGAGTGCGGGATCTTCCTTTGGAGTAATATAGAAAAGGCATTACAGGGAGTAAGTAAGTGGGTAAATGATTGGGTTTTTAGTTTCAACAAACATACTGCTCGGGACAAGGCCATATTCTTGATTCCATGAAAAAATGGAATGCATTTCGTTCATTTAACTTCTCCAGTTAGAGATTATTGACTGAATCATATTTCTTGCTATCATTTTCACCACCACATATAATTACAGCAATAGTGTTAGCAAGCATAGTTTTGCCAAAAAATTCCCAAATTAGACTTACTTATGGTAACTCGAGAGTGGTTGCAAGAAAGCCTGGTCCAGATGGTGTAATTTGGACTCCAGCCTGAACCCCTGATTAACTTACGTTCTTGTAGCTCTACCCCTGCCCCTGTTAAGTTGATGCTTCCAACCTTGTGCCGAATTAAGCAAGGTCTTATTCAGAGCACAGCTGTGGTATCCTAATATTTGCTTAGGTGTACGTAAAGGAAAACTCTCAAAATGTAATCAGCTGCTCCATTTATCTTTCCAAACTCTACCGAGCCTCTGCTTGCCATGTCTGTGACGATGTGCTGGTACATGGAAACTTTACTTATTTGATAAGACCTCTTATCGAAGTGCTTTCCATAGAAATAAACAGAAAATCATTGATAACCTTATTCTTAGCTCAAGGCTGTCATGGATGGTAGATCCTAAAGTGTATAAATATAGTTCAAAAGCAATATCTTTTTCAAAACATGCTGCTGGCCTAGGAAAGCTTTTTCATTCATCTATGGTGGTCTAGAGTCATGCAAATATTTCACATGGTATCTTTTATTTAAATTAAATAACACCTACTTTTAAAAGCCATTTTGCATTAAAATGTGGATAATTTTTATTACTTTGTTTGAGAAGTATCCAAATTGAATCCATGTGAATAAATTATTACTTCAGAGAATTATTTGAAAAAAAGGGATTTGTTTTGTGTTGACAAAAGCTGGATTTCTGGAAGGAAATTTACTTCAAGCATTTCATTTGACCAAAAATATGTGATTTTTCTGAGGGAGAATTTTAAGTTGGAGGACAGAGGACTTCATATAGGTAAGAAAGGAATAGTGGCAACTGACGTATATTTGACACGCCTAGTATACTGGTGACCTTGAGCATCAGACCTTGCCCCAGGACATACCTAATATATCACAGACCAGCTTCAAAAAGTGGTAACTCCACCTCAAAGCGACACATAGTTCAAATCACTGAGAGAACGGTCAGACTCCCTCTCTGCACCAGGCAGAAAAGGACTGAAATGCTGGATTCTCACAAGATTTGTCCTGGCTCCTGAGTGGCAAGCAGGGGTTCCACCTTCTTCACTGCCTGTGTGTGTGTCCACAGATGATTTGAAGCTATAGAAAGAGATCCATATTTATGAATACTTTACACAAGCTTTATTCAGAAGAACAAAACAAAAAAAAAACCCCAACCACCAAACAAACAAAGAAAAAACCCAGCTGTTCCTAGTTATAAAGCTGTGGAGATGCACCATTGTAAGGGGGAAACTAAAAGCAGGGTAGAGAGGCCAAAAAGGAATAAGGATCATTCCTTCTCTTTAAATTTCTTGTTCTGTTTCTCTCACAAAGTCAGATTATTTTATGGGATTATTCATGCAATTTATATTTTCATTAATCAAATCATATATCAGTAACCATGTAAGAGTTAATGCTCATTTATCAAAATAAAAAAAGATAAAATAAATTAACACTGAAAATAGCAGGTTGGAAGACAAGCGTGTTTCACAGTGTGTTTCTATGCCAGTTTCATGATCGAACAAACCGAACATGAACATGAAACAGAACTATGTCACGTGCAGTACATAATCCCATAAGTAGTTTATGATTCATTGCATTTGAACTTGGAATTGTTTCATTATGGTTCTGTGTATGTTGTGTACAATATGCAAAGAGTGGGGCTCACCTCATTTTTTCTTATCTAAGAGTTACGTATCTAGGCCCAGAATCACCTCACCTAGTTTTAGCCAGACAAAAGGTAGATGCCTACTCTAATCAAATACTTCAGGTTAGATATTATCCATTTCTAGTTAGTAAATCTCAGGCGATCTACTGAGAACAATTCAACTTGCATATCTCTTAGCAGGGTGAATCCTCTTCTCGTGGTGACTTCCTCTAAAGAAGGAGTAGCGATATGTGTAGCATGAAAATTTGGAATATATGCTATACAAAGCCTACCGTGGCGTCTATGATCCTAGTTTGTGAGAGGCTTAATAACACTTGTCATGGACTCACTGCCTTTCTGCTTCTGCCTTTGCTCCCCCTCATCCCGCCTTTCAGATCCTCTGTAGTGCCATGTGAATGCTCTTCCCACTCCGGCAGAAGCGATGGGGAAGCACTGGCAGTGACCCTCACCCTAGGGCCACTGGGCAGAGGTGCTTGTTTCTCCTGACTACAGAGGGAGACTACCTGGCTCTTTTACACTGGATGACTGGGTTTTACACAGCTAAATTTTGAGCAGCTAATTCCCACATGGAGAGTGCACAATAAGTCCAGGAATCACAAAAAACACTCTGTACTGAGGAGATGAAGTTGTAATTCCTGGACCTACTATTGACTTCCCGTGAGACCTAGAGACGTTATTTGAGAGCAGACCGCAGCCCTGTTTTCCATTCCCTTTGCATTGCTTCTGCGATGAAAAGGAGCCAGGGGAAGAGGAGCCAGGGATTTCCGCATTGCAGGAGGAATCCCTGGCCGGTGTACAGGTAATGTGTTATTTGTAGGCTCTTTCAGTACAATTACTCCTTCTGTAAACCAGCATGCATACCTATGATGCTATTCAGTCCAGGTAAACAATAATTGTTCCAGTTTCAATAAGCATGGAAATAGTAAATATCCAGGCAAGTGTGTGATTTTTTTCATTTTTTTTTAGTAAAATATGTCAAGGTCCTTTGAATCTCATGCTGAAATCAGCCAATGCATAAATGTCAGATTATAAATTAGTATTGTTCTGCTTTAGGTTTACCAGAGGAAAATGAATATTCAAGTCTGTCGGCCAGCACTACGGCAGGTTCATCGATTCAAAGACACAGGGAGAGCCACACTAGTCAGGTAAATATTTCATTGACTGTCTACTAGAACCAGTAAAAGAGAAAAAAAATCATAGTAGATGCACGTCGAAAGCTGTCTTGATTTAAATTCGTGTGTTGGCATTAAAAAATGCAGACTTCTTTTACAGGTTTGTATTGAGCTAAGGACAATAATGAATTTACTCTTAACTTTTTTTGCTGGGAGGATAATCATCCTGAAAGGTTCTCATAGTACAGTTCACAGTTTATGAAACTCAGTGTTGCTGGTTGTGAGGATGCTATTTTCAGGCAGGAAATATGTCCCTTCATCCTGAGAGGACCACGATGTTATCCCTCTCAAGATATTCATTCAGAAACAGTTGCATGATAATGAACACCATAGGAGTAAGTGCATAATTATATCATCCTTTTGTATATAAAAGCAGTGAAGACTTTAAAAGTGTTCTTCACTGCTTTTATACAAATATCAATAAGGAAAAATTAAAATATCTATCAATTAAAACAGCAATAGGTACTGAGGTGGTGTGAAGCTTGCACTTTGGTTCTTATAAAATTTCTGGTTTGTTAATGTCACTTTATAATAACAATACAGAATTAAGTTTGATGTGCATTAAGTGAACAAAAAGGAATAAAATTTGTCATAATACATTTTCTTCATTCTTTTCTTCAACATTTTATACATAATATGTGAAACACTTTACTTTCTAAGTAGCCAATTCCGGCATGAAGGTATTCAAGAAATTTTATTTTATTTCACTTAAATGGCATTAGTGTATTCTCCTGTTGTCTTTATGTCCTCAGTCCACTTTTCTAAAAGGGTAGTCCTGAGTTATTTTTTTATTTGAGATGACTGTAAGAATTTTACAGTAAAGCCAAATATTGTCCAAAGAGAAAATATGTTGGAGCTGAGAGGAATTTCCTCAACAGAAAACTCATTAACCAACGATACAGTTTCCAAACTATTTTACTACAAGGTAAGGTAAGTGCTTTATCACATTTACAAGCTGCTTGTGTGCAGGGGACAGCTGTCATTTCATTACAGCAACATACTGCCCCAACTAAGTGAATGAATGTTTCACCATTGACTCCAACAGGAGTGGGATTCAGCCTTCAACATCATATTCAGTCTTAACGTAACTTTGAAAAACAATAGGTTTTAACTGAGTAAGTATGTGAGCAAACTAGTACAAAGATCTTCATTTTTTGTTTTTCTGCCCCGTTGTCCAAAGCACCGGCATAACTACAACGCCTATTCTCAGCTGGAAGATTGTGCCAAGGCAGCGCTCGGCACTACATTAATCTCTTCAGAGACAGAAGCGAGGCCGGCCAGAGCTGCTCTGGCACATACATAGCTACATACATGTCTTGCACACAGTAACAAATCTTTGCCATCACCATACTTCTCAGTCTCTCAAAATGTATTTTGATCACATTATGAAAAAATACTTACAGGTCTACTATCTGCAGATCAGTATACCAGATGAGAATATGGGATTATGAAGATGCCTGGAGACAATGTTTTCAATTATCTCTTACATTTTTTAATGATCAACCAAATACTTATTAGGCATCAGAGTGGCCCAAGAGTCCTCTCCAGTGAATGAAAAATCCAAGTCCCACAAACTGCTGCAGTTATAAACCTCACACAGTGAGACACTTTTGTCCTGGAGCATCTTACACCTCTATTGCTAAAATGCTTGCCTGGGATCAAGGAGGATCACGCTTAAATTACTACATCAGTGCACAGAGAGTTAAATGAACTGGGTATAGGGGAGCCATTATCTTCTTCTTATCTTTGCAAATGTAAACTGTATCCTTATATGAAATTAGTCCGCAACATTTCAATGCTTTATTTTAGAAGCAAGTCTTTTACCATTTACAAATTTGTATTTTTGATTTTTCCAAAACTACTTGCCAAAAGCTGAACACAATTTCAATTCGGTACTGTGAAATGTCACTTTTCAGTAAATAGATCTTTTGCCAAAGAGTTTCACAAATCTTTAAAATAGATTCCATGCCATGTACTCAGAATTACATGCAGGGGCATCCTTAAATGCAAGCTCAATAAGAACTGTGACAAGTTTAGGGAAGGAACCTGCAGTTCTGTGATTTTTGATACAATTTCCTTAATGAATAAACATCTTCCAAAATGGTGTTGCCAAAAGAAAAAAATCTTCCTCCCACAAAAAGAAAAAAAAAATCTTGAAAAAAGTCTATACTCAGAGGGCTGAAAATTCTTACTGTAAAAATCATTCCTCGCCATTTCCAAAGCATGGCATATATTTGAAAATGATTGGGTTTAATTACAGTTGACATTTCTTAGCATGCTTCTGGTGACTATAACAGTGTACAATCCTATTGTAAAAGTCTTTGCCAGGCTTCACTGCAGTAACCTTATCACTTTAAAGTAATTCTTGCACAGACGTATGAAATAGGACAGATTGTTTCACAGATCTGTGAAGTACTGATTGACTAATTGCTTTGGAGAGAGAAACATAGACTGGGTCCTTGGATTTCTTGGCAGACACTCTGTCATTTCAGCTAAAGGAAACTGGTTCATTAGCTTTCAGGGACTTCTAATATTTATGGGTTTTTTAATATCTCCCTGCTAGTTCCTTACTGTAGTGACAGGAGTTAATTTCATTTTTGTCACAGGATCTCCAGGCCCATGTACATCCAACTAAAGTTTAGGCAATATGGCTTACGGTACCATCATGTTGTCACACCAGGTGATAATTACCTGCATCACTGCCTGATACTTCCTTCACACTGCAAACCTACACACTTCAGAGAGCAAATTCTTCAGCTCAATATCTGTCAACATGTATCATAAGGATCAATCTTTTAACAAACACTTTTGGGAGCAATTACCAAGTATAAAATATCATGCAGATGTGAACTCAGCAACTTACCTGATCACTTCTAAAGTCAAGTCTGTGGAAAACAAACAAACAAAAAGTTCACTGTTGACCATAATTTTACTTTTCTTAAAGATCAATTTTTATCAGAGTGATAAAGGACAAAAATTTTTTTAAAAAGTTAAAATACTAATAAAATATTTCTCATTTGAAAGTTATGGAATAAAATACTACTTTGTTCTGGTAGAAAAAGGGGAAGGTTATTAAAAATAAAGTTTTAATTTTGTCTTATAAGAAATGAAAGAACTTACATGAAAAGAAATGAAAGTCTTACATGTTAAAAGAATAGCAAAGTTGTTTTTTTTTTTTTTAAACTAATACCTTTCCCTTCATATTGTTCTGTGGCTGTACAATTTTAGATTTCCAAGTGACTATATCTATAGGTTGCAAGTAAATACCACAAAAAACATAAAGAACCTAACATCTGCTATAACACTGTAACATCATCTTCATCTTCAGTGAAGATGAAAACTGAACCATGAATTTGGGGATCAAACCAGTTATCAAGAAGCTCACCGACAAGAAGCGCCTGGTAGAGGATGTGAAGCTCAAGGGCAGCCTTGGCTGCAGTGACCACGAAATTCTGGAATTCAAGATCCTCAGGGCAGCGAGGAGGGCATGCAGCCAGCTCACTACCCTGGACTTCAGAAGAGCAGACCTTGGCCTCTTCAGGGATCTGCTTGGTAGAATACCATGGGACAAAGGCCTGGAAGGAAGAAGGGCCCAAGACAGCTGGCTAATAGTCAAGGGTCACCTCCTCCAAGCTCAGGAGCGATGCATCCCAACAAAGAGGAAGTCAGGCAAAAACACCAAGAGGCCCCCGTGGATGAACAAAGAGCTCCTGGGCAAAGTCAAACAAAACAAGGAAGCCTACAGAGGGTGGAAGCAAGGGCAGGTAGCCTGGGAGGAATGCAGAGAAACTGTCCGAGCAGCCAGGGATCAGGTTAGGAAAGTCAAAGCCCTGATAGAAATTAGTCTGGCCAGGGATGTCAAGGACGAGAAGAAAAGCTTCTATAGGTATGTCAGTGAGAAAAGGAGGACGAGGGAAAAGGTGGGTCCCCTCCAGAATGAAACAGGTGACCTGGTGACCCAGGATATGGAGCAGGCTGAGGTACTCGATGACTTCTTTGCCTCAGTCTTCACTGGCAAATCCTTGAGCCACACTGCCCAGGTCGCAGAAGGCAGGGACTGGGAGAATGCAGAACCGCCCACTGTAGGAGAAGATCAGGTTCAAGAATATCTAAGGAACCTGAAGGTGCACAAGTCCATGGGACCTGATGAGATGCATCCACGGGTCCTGAGGGAACTGGCAGATCAAGTGGCCAGGCCACTCACCGTCATATTTGAGAAGCTGTGTCAGTCCGGCGAAGTTCCCGCTGACTGGAAAAGGGGAAACATAGCCCCCATTTTTAAGAAGGGTAAAAAGGAAGACCCATGGAACTACAGGCCAGTCAGTCTCACCTCTGTGCCTGGCAAGGTCATGGAGCAGATCCTCCTGGAGACTATGCTCAGGCACATGGAAAATAAGGAGGTGATTGGTGACAGCCAACACGGCTTCACTAAGGGCAAATCATGCCTGATAAATTTGGTGGCCTTCTATGATGGGATTACAGCATTGGTGGATAAGGGAAAGGCAACTGACATCATCTACCTGGACTTGTGCAAGGCATTTGACACTGTCCCGCATGACATCCTTGTCTCTAAATTGGAGAGACAAGGATTTGACAGATGGACCACTTGGTGGATAAGGAGTTGGCTGGATGGCCGCACTCAAAGAACTGTGATCAACAGCTCCAGATCAAATGTCCAAGTGGAGAACAGTGATGAGTGGCATTCCTCAGTGGTCGGTACTGCGACCGGCACTGTTCAACATCTTTCTCGGCAGCATGGACAGTGGGATTAAGTGCACTCTTAGGAAGTTCATTGACGACACCAAGCTGTGTGGTGTGGTCGACACGCTGGAGGGAAGGGATGCCATCCAGAGGGACCTTGACAGGCTGGAGAGGTGGGCCTGTGTGAACCGCATGAAGATCAACAAGGCCAAGTGCAAGGTCCTGCATGTGGGTTGGCACAATCCCAAGCACAACCAGAGGCTGGGTGGAGAATGGATTGAAAGCAGCCCTGAGGAGAAGGACTTGGGGGTATTGACTGATGAGAAGCTCAACATGAGCCGGCAGTGTGCGCTTGCAGCCCAGAAAGCCAACCGTGTCCTGGGCTGCATCAAAAGATGTGTGTGACCAGCAGGTCGAGGGAGGTGATTCTGCCCCTCTACTCTGCTCTTGTGAGACCCCACCTGGAGTACTGCGTCCAGCTCTGGGGGCCCCAGTACAGGAGAGACATGGAGCTGTTGGAGCGAGTCCAGAGGAGGGCCACGAAGCTGATCAGAGGGCTGGAGCACTTCTCCTATGAGGACAGGCTGAGAAACTTGGGGTTGTTCAGCCTGGAGAAAAGAAGGCTCTGGGAAGACCTTATAGCGGCTTACCAGTTTCTGAAGAGGGCCTACAGGAAAGCTGGAGAGGGACTGTTTATCAGGGAGTGTAGTGACAGGACAAGGGGTAATGGGTTTAAGCTGAAGGAGGGTCGATTTAGATTAGATGTTAGAAAGAAATTCTTTACTGTGAGGGTGGTGAGGCACTGGCACAGGTTGCCCAGAGAAGCTGTGGATGCCCTCTCCCTGGCAGTGTTCAAGGCCAGGCTGGATGGGGCTTTGGGCAACCTGGTGTAGTGGAGGGTGTCCCTGCCCATGGCAGGGGGGTTGGAACTAGATGATCTTTGAGGTCCTTTCCAACACAACCCACTCTATGATTCTATTCTATGACTCTAAGCTTCATGGACTGTAGTCTGTTCAGATAGCAGATCTTTAAGAAACTATCTGTCAGCAAAGAGCCACACATATTCTTTTCACCATCGCAGCACACCAGCTTCCATGTATTTTGTGCTTTCTTTGTAAACCAAAACATTCTAGTCAAGGAAATCTTCAAAATGTAAACTAGAAATCTACAGTATGGTACTGTAAGAAACAATATCCCAATCTACCCTTACAAGAAAATCTACTTTGCTCTTGGTGACTAAGCCCACATATATCAACTGCAAGGACAGCATCTAACTCAGCTTCCACAGAAAAACTTTTGGTAGCTGTGCTCCGCCTCTTGCTCCCTGAACAGCAGAAAACCAGGAAACTTCCTTTTCCAAATTTGATTTAAAATTACTGATTTAAAATTATTTAAATGGTTACTGTTTCAAATTGCTTCAGTGATTTGTTAAACAGTTTGGGACTTCCAAATTTGCCTGGATCTGTCATCTTGAATTCTTATCCCATAATTTCCTTCCAGAGGCAAAGAAACCACCAAAATGGAAGAGATGTTTCTTCCGGTCATTTGTGACATAATCTTGCTTAGATAGAGAATTTTGTTATGACTAAGAGTCATTTCTATTCAGTCATGCTCCAGGAAGTGATCCCAAAACCTACTGGAGACTCCACAAATGTTGAAATTGCCTAGCAGGATCTAAAACCCCAAACCTCCTCTAAAATAAAAAAATATTACCTCTGTGCTCTTTTTCTTTTACACGAAGCATTTCTCAGTTACTTAGCCAGTCCAATGGGTTCTCTTCTTCAGACTGTATTTATTGCTTCCTCTGTTCTCGATAGCTCCTATGAGTGTGTGTGTTTAAAAGACAGAGCATAAAGACTGTTGAAATATCTAAGATCCTTGGAATGTCAGGAACAGCAGCAAGAAGAAATAGTCAACAAATGCAAGACTATAGCTTTGGCACCTCACACAAAAGCTAAGCGGCCCTGGCGTCTTCTTTTTCACAGATCCAGGACTGTATTTTTTTTTATTATTATTATTTTTGGTAAAAATATTTTAAAGTTGTTATTAGCATTCACTATGAAGTGGGATGTGGTGTGAGAAAGACACAGTGGAATGAAGAAAAGCAGGCCAGCTAAAAGACTCCTTGTTTCTTATGTGGGCAGCAAGAAGAAACATGGTCTGTCTGTAATGGGAGGAGATGGTCAACCTGGAAATAATGAACAGATGGGAAGTGAGGGGCAGATTAAAGACTAGAGTGACAATAAGCGTCTGTGTGGGGCGGGAGTGGGGAGTAAAACAGGCACCAGATAAAGGATGATTCAGAGAAGTAAGGTTGGAGGAAGAATAAATTGGCTGAGAGAGAAGGTAAATAATAAAATGGAATAGGGAATTTAGAAAGAGGAAAGCAGGAAGAGCCAGAGGGGAAAAAAAACAACAACAACAAAACAAACCCCAAACAAACAGAAAAGTGAGAAAAGCAGCTAAAAGGAAGCTAAGAAAAACAGGAGGGAAAGAATGGAGGACAGAGCACAGAGTGATGGAGTAAAGTCAGGGACTAAGGAGTGAAAAAGTAGAAAGTCTATGTAATGTTCCAGATACGATATTCATCTTCATACACATATAAATGTAATCTTTTATGTTCCACAAAATAAAAATAATTGTAATAATCCACCTACATCCATAGGGTTGCTTCTATGTAAGTTAGTTCGCAACCATAGTCCCCTGTAGATTCAGCCATCTGAGAAGGTAGAAAATTTCCCATTAAAAGGTACAAAGCCTCTGTGCAGTTCAGCTTTCTAGTGGCTGAATGTTGGCTTATTTGTAATCAGATAATGTCATGTGCATTTCAGCGTCCTATGGAAATGGTCCCAGAAAAAGACGCAAATAAGCAAGCAGCTTGCCGTCCTAGTAGGTTAAGTAATATCAGACATACAATACACCCTGGTGTAAGATTTTGGTTACTCACTTCTGAAACATGTTTTATCTGTCATGTGCTCAAAGAGGTAAGATAAAAAAAGATGGTTATTTTTTCACATATCGTTATATTAAAAAAATCTGCAGTCTTATCTCTTCTATTTTGTTTAAACCCCATAGTGCAGGTTGGCAGATTGCAGTAATGTAAGAGCCAACATCTGACAATGAAAAATTGGAAATGTCTTTTCATATTCGTGAAGAATGTATTTATTGTTTCATTACAGCTTAAGCCATAGCTCTTATTTCATGAAATCTTATTGCTTTCAGCAGTCTCTTCCCTCAGAAAGAGCTGCATATTCATTATGGTTTCAAGGGCCTTCTTTGTTCCTACTTGATTTAATATTTGTTGCCAATCACTTCTTTTGTTGACTGTTCAAAAGTTAAAAGAAAAGAATACTCAAGAATGCAATGTGTTGCTACCCCCCGCCCATTGTCACAGTTCTAAATGCTGGGCTTTAATGTTCGTTATTAATGTCTGTCGTGTTTGCCTATTAGCTGGAAGTAATCTTTGATCATCTTTGAAGCAAAATGTGGCAATCAAACAAGTCTGGTGTAATAAAAAAATCACTAACGGCTTTGTAAACACATAACATCCAAGAGAGGACATAGCATGTTATATATTTATCATTGATCTGAATGAGTATATCCCCCTGAATTGTGATTTGTTTATTGTTTTGACAGTAATGTCAAAGAATTCCTTTTGTAATGTCTCATACAGACAAAAATCAGATCTTATAACACAGTGCGGCTTTATTTTTAGAAGATTACAGTCAAAAACATGTGCCTTACAGACTAAATGGTATGAGGTAACGCATCATATAAATTCATCAGTAGGTACAGTATCTTGTGTTTCTGTATCGAGGGCTTTTGGAGGGCTGATGCCCCTCTCCTCAGCAAGTATGTCCTAGATCTGACTGCTGTGACCTCCAAAAGGGAAAGCGCAGATTCTCCCCTTTGAACCAGCAGATGCCACAGTCAGCTCCCTACACGTTTGAGGTGCCTTTTCTGTCTCCCCTCCTTCATCTTCATTGCATCTTCCCCTGGTAGAAGGCTGTGATTGCAGAAGAGGAGGGAACAAAACCTCCTGAGCATCCCTGTGCCCTCCCTAAGCTCAGGTGTTTGGCTAAAGTGTGTAGTTACTCCCCTTGTGCTGCCCCAGTAGCCAATGGGTCACCTTAAAAGGCTGCTTCGAATTTGAGTTCAATGGGAGTGTGGTCCACTACCCTACTGACAGCACCTGTGGAGAGTGACCTCACTTCTGACTTAATCATGAGTGCCTGGTATGAGCGAGACTAAATTGGTCCCTCTGCCCGTCATTCTCTTGCTGTCACATGCTGCCGCATACACGTAGATCAGCAGAGATTTAGGCTGCTAAAAGACCATAAATTCAGTGGTGTTTGCCTCTAATGTTGTTTGACCATAAATGTAGTGTTTTTATACAGGAAAGGATGATACACAACATTAGCAAATATGAGTTGATGATTGTTTTTGGAATTACTTCAAAAGCATTGTGGCAAACCTAGTCTCTAACTGATCGAGCAAAATATCTCCATTAATATCACAAAGCAGCAGTGAAAAATTAAGTAGCAACATGATTCAGTTTTTCAGATATCTTTTGTTAGATTATGTACGGTGGTATCAGCATTATTAGGTCAGCTGTTCTGAAGACCTCTACCGTAAATGATTTGTTTTCAGAACTCATCTTCAGAAAGGCACAGTTGCTGTCCTGAACATCATCTTTTTCTCAAGCATCAGAGGCAAATTAGGAGGATGCGCTGAAGGTTTTAAAAAGCATTGTGTAGTCAGTTTATCTGGAAAGAGAAACATTACCTTTGAGAAAAACCCAGTATAGTTCAATATTCATTGATGTTTTAGTCACTCTGGGAAGGTGTCATTTTGTAGTTGATATCCGAAATCTAGAGCTGAAAGAAACTCAGCCAAAACAAATAATAATAAATAAATAATTGAAACCCACAAGATCCAAATAAGTAAATAAAATATACCCCTGTTTTGAATGTAGCAGCTTGTCCAACTGTATTCCCAGCTCCGGTAGTCAGAGTGCCTGACGAGTGCTGTCATGTATTATTGAACATTGCCTACCTTGTTCTACTACTTTCTGTCAGATTACACATTACAGCTATACTCAGGATTTGTGTACCGATTTTATTTTGCAAAGATATAATATCTCCATTTGATCGCTGAAATAATACCTCCAAGCTGTATGGAAGATGATAACCTAATTAATTGAGGGCATTGTGGTGCCAGACATCTTACTGCTTCACTGAGGGACAGGTATGGAAGACCAAGCCCTTCTGTTGCAACTAAAATGTATTCCTGAAAAAAAAAAACCACAAAAAAACCCAAAAAACACCCAAAACCAAACACCCTCCCTCAAAATAAAAAAAATAAAAAACCAAAACAAGCAAACGAATGAAAACCCAACGAGAAAACCCCAAGAGTATGAGAGAAAATCAGACAACTTACACCAGAAGTAGAATTGCGGTCAGATGAAGAATATAAAATCACCTGTCTGAGGCACACCAAAGGTGTGTGCAGCCCAGGGGTCTCTTTCGGACAAAAACGAGAAGGTGCTGCAGCCACGGGAAGAAAGAGAGGTGCGGGGTGTCTCTTTTGCCAGTGTGATCTCTCAGTTTCCAGCGGTCTGTGAGGAAGGGCCCTCTGGGGGCAGAGTTCATTTTGGAGCTAGTAATCCTTAGTGGACTTTTTTTCATGAATTTTTCTGGAAAATCCTTTCAGAAAGTCAAACCAAGGCAAATAGTGGAATTAAATTTTTTTTAGGATGAAACTTGAGAGTTTTCCAACTGCCATGTGATAGCAGAGGACTGGACTGGACAATCAGAGATGCCTGTGTGGTCTCTGACACCAGAACATCCTGCTTCCAGCATTGCCCCATGACTGATGTTTGGAAGAAAATTAAGTCTGCCCCTCAAAAAAAACCAGACAGCTGGAAAATGCTTGTCAGAAGGGAAAGCGTTTCTTCCTGATTCTTCTGGTGATCCTATTTTGTTCAGAAATGTAGTCCCTTTTTAGTTTTATTTTAAATACAAAGTTACTTTAAGATTAGCCCCGATTTTTAAATATCAGCAAAGTTATAACTTCCTTTGGTATGTCATCTATATGATACCTGTTCTAAAGGTAGTTTATTCTTTTGATGTAATAAGAAATTTTAACTGAGAGAGAAAAATATTTTCTTGTTTAGAACAAGGCAAAAGCAATATATATATATCAGTTATGGATCTCATGTTTAAATGTACTTAAGCTGGCATACCTCTTCCAGAGCAACTTCAGATTTGCACCAGACAGAGCACCTGTCATCTTTGCCATTTTCTCCTTTCCCAAAAACCCACTTGCTATCCATTTAGGAGGTTTATTTTTGGAGGTTATAAGGTTGCTCCAACACACACAAAAAAATCTGCGGTAGTTTAAAAGAATGATTAAGTAAAATCACTTTATTGTTGCATATCACATATCAAGTTTTTACGTCCAGGGGGTTTGCATTTGCAAAAAAATGCGTGTCCCAGCATTCACAAGACAATCACATGAATCAGCTTCAATCCCAGTGGTACATTTGTGTTTGAAGATTTTTAATTGGAATTTAGAAGCATGTAAACTCATTTATCATAGCTGCTCTCTACTCCCTGCTGGGGTCTTACATGGCCAATGCAGGTTTCCCAATCAAACACAAATTTACATATTGATTTGATTTATGTTGAATGCTTGCCTAGGCTTCTTAACACACCCTTGGTTTACTGTGTGCTTTCCCCTTGTATCTTTAAATAAGTGTTGCATTGGTAAATAACATGTAGGCTGACAGAATTTTTTTTCTTGATTCAAGAATTGGTGGAAAAGCAATCCGTTCCTGATTTATGCTCTTTTGTAACATAGAAAAAAACCAAACATATCTGTTTGAACCTGAGGGGGTCAGGATTTTTTGAGAGGTTTCAGCGTGCCTGTCCTGTGACATGCAGATTTGGAAGCAGTCAGTGCTTACCAGATGCAGAAAGAAAACGGAGAAAGATGAGGCCATTAAAATGAGTTAGAAACACTTTTGTGAGAGAGATGCAGGCCTGTCACAAGTTGAATCTAAATGTGTTGGTCTAGCTAATAATCGCATACAGTAAGTATTATTTCCAGAATTACCGAAAGAAATTGTGTCTTTAATTTTGAAATGAGAGGTGAGAACATCCTCATCACTTCTGTCTTTAAAAGTGATGATCCACAGGAGACCCACTGGGGTTTGTGAACTGCTTTTGAGGGCTCTACTAAAGATACCTGTGAGTTACCTATTGGCTAAAATTTGTTCTGCTTACATTTTTAGGCAGCCTACAAACTGGAAAAGGTTAAAACCATGGGGTTTGTCAAGGCAATTCAATTTCTAAGATAATTATGATAATTTATAGTCAACATTTAACATTTATTTTATAATTCACTTTAGATCCTGATCAAATTTTAGAAGAGTTAAATCATTGCTGTTCTAGACTCAATCTCCCCATGGGTTCCATGATGGGACCTCAAATTTACTAACGATTTAAAACACTAATGGAAGAGAAACATAATAATGCTGTAATAATTAATTGTGAGTATCTACTGACAGTTACTTTGACAAATCCATTAAACAAAATAATTGGCAATATTTCTCTAAAGGGAAAATATGGGCCAGCTACCTCATGCAAATATCTCAGGAGCATAGCTTTATATGCTATACATGTCCTTAAACTGTGTTATGATCTAAAAATCTGAGTTCTGCTGTGCTTATATGTCTATATTCAGGAATTTTACTAAAACTTACAGAAGCAACTAAAACAGAACTGTAATAAAACATGCAGAGCTACATTTTCTGCAACGAAAATTATTTGTAGGTTTTAACATCCAAGAATGTAATTAAATACTTTTGTTCATTTTCTGGTGAATAGTAGTAGAAAAAGCAATGCAATCACAAATGACCAAAAAAATGACTAGAGTACAATACACATATTTTTGAAAAAGTAAACCCTACATTTGGTAAGGGAACAAGCAAAAAAAAAAAAAAAAAAAGTGAAATACTCAAAAAGAATCTACTAATACAAATTAGTAAATCTCTGTTTGGCAGACAGTTTAGTAAGTCCTTTAGCCATAGCTGGATGATTAAGACTGTGTTGCATTTGACACATAAATAGACAATGTAATCTCTTTGTTACTTCTGAATGATACAAAATATCCTCTGTAAAGTTATAGCATTTGATCTTTTAATGACTAAGGAATTTCCAGAGATTCTAGAGCCAAATCTCTAAATAACTCAAATTAAAGTTAATTTTAAATGGACCTGTTAATCTTCTTATCTGGCATACCTTTTATCAGAAATGATTTACAAGTGTGAAACCTCCAACTTTCCATAATTTCCATAATTAAAAACTCACTGAATTTTTTAACTAGTCTAAGAAATAAGACCATAATTAAAATAATTTATTGACTTATAGCAACTTATCTTGATTCTAAGACAAAGTTAAAATTCAGTATGTCTGCTCTAGGTCATAAAGTGAAATTTAGGCTGAATTTAGACGCCTAAATCCAGAAGGCACTTCAGGGGCTCATTCTCCAATGACTATGCAATACTTAAATGTGTATGACTCATTAGGCAAAATCATGCTCTAAGATTTTCATGGTTGCCAGCATACAAGCAACGTGCTCTGTCTCCACTCTCTCTTGTGCGCTAAAGCCAGAAGGGACTCGCTCTGAAGGCTTTCCTTTAGCCTGCTTATCACACGTGGACAGCACAAAGCACAGGACCCAAAGTCCTTCTTCCTTGCACTCAGAGTCCACCTCTTGTAGTCGCAGTGTCCTCTCAGCATGTGGGACCTCAGTCCTTCCTTAACCTGAGAGAAGTCAAATCCACATCTTCTTATTTCCCAGTATGCTCTAACCACTAGATAATGGTGAAAGTCCTTCCATGTATGTCCTGATGGAACCGAGCCATTGGTACTCTGTCACCAGCCAAAATACCTAATGCAAAGAGGAGTGCACTTGCTTCTGTAGTCTGATAGTTTGGGCTGTGAGATGGGAGGAATGAATCCTGGGTTCTCTTCCCTGGGCTGCTCATCACAAATTTATTTTGTTCATCTTGCTGTATTTTGCAGTGGAAGATATAGATCTTGTTTAACTGCTTCAGTCCACTGCAGTTTCCAATGAACAGCTTTGGTAACTCCACATGCTCTTCTCTTGTGCATCACTGTCTTTGATACTTCAGCTTTTCTTGTTTGCTCGGTAAGGACTCTGGATACCAACCACAGGATGGTGTTTCCACCAGATGGCAGGGCTGTTAAATACTAGGTATTCAAACGCTATCTCTTTTTGTGGGTCTAGCCCAAATGCTATGTTGCCCATATCTGATTGACCATTGACTTTGAATAGGAAAATCCTGGTCCACAGTTGGTACCATCTCTACTCATTAATGGTAGAAGTTTTTTGTTCAGTGTTCATTAAAAAGATCAGTAGTCTTAAAGTAATTACTTCCTACACACCTCATTCACCCTTCACAAATGGGTGTTCAGGATATAGAATAATAATGAAGAAACACAGCTTGCTGTTTTACATTGTGCTTCATGTAAAATTATTCAGCAAATCTTTTCTATAATGAATATGTATAATAAATCTTTAGCTTCTCACAGGTCTAATCATGAATGGAAAAGAGAAAAGATATCATGTTATTCAAATAGTTCTAATTAAATTAATTGATTCGTTTAAAGCTCTGCCATTTCTTTGGCGTTTTCCCCCATTTCATTTCCACTGCATTTCCATCCCATGTCCTTCATCCAAGTTGGAATATAAACTTTTTCCATCTTACTTACCAGATCAATCTCATAATGAATAAATATTTGAGATATTTTTCCACTCTTGTTTAAAAGATACAATAAAAGATGTACACGTATTTGTGGACTGGACCAACATTTGTCCACCATACACTGGAAAATGAGCTCTATAGTGAAACTGCTGACCCAACATTAAATTACAGCTTGCATAAGCAGGGTCAGGATAATAAAGCTTCTTCAGTGCCTATAAGCTATAAATAGGATGCATTTGTCAATTGCCTTGCCCAGGCAAAACGTACTCACTTTTCACCCTGCACCTGTGTGCCTTTATGTTTCTTAGAATAGCAGTGGCCCTGTCGCTAGTCAGATACTTTGCCCAGCTTTCAAACCTGAAAATTTCTCTGTACTTCATTAGGGTCATGCTCTCAAACTTTTGTCACCTGAGCACATCCAATAACAGTTTCAAAATATCTCTTTTCTTATAAGTCCACTTATCTACCAGTGTTCAGGCACATCTTTCATTATTTATCGCTGAAACTCTTTCATATGAAGCTCTTGCAATGGCAGTCTAATACAGTTTGCTTTTTGTGTGCTCCAGCACCTCTCTGAGAAGCATGAGAAGCCTCATACAGGTTCATGAAATGCCTAAAATTTAGATGCAAATAAGGGGTCTAAATTAGGAAGGCTGGATTCCAATCTACCTGTTTTCTAAACTGGGTTATGCCCATAATTTAAACCCACAAAAATCTATAGAAATTGGCCACAGTAAGCCACAGTGCCTCCCAAACTATACACCTGTTCTATAGGATTAAAACTACCTGACCTGTCTTTCTTGATAAATTGTTTCTGATTACAAACTTGTCATTTGTCTTCTAATCTTTTCTACCCACACTGAAAAAAAAAAAAAAAAAGTAATGAGTTTTGGTGCACGAGAAGTCTCTGATATCCCTCTAACAATATCCATGGAACATTTCCTTTTCCTTTGAGTCACTGAGGTGCCCTGTTGCATTTTGTGTAAACATAAAAGCAAAGAGGTTTTCAATTTCATGGTGGTATGCAATTGGGATGGCAGCAAAATATGCTTTAATGAAGTCTTACAAACACTTTCCATTTTTCTTCTTTTTTCTTAAAAATGCAGAATTTGCAATTGTACTTGAAATTGTAATACCTTTTATTAAGACATTATATAGGTTAATGCATTTCTCTTTGAAGTTTCAACCAACCAGAAATTAAGCAAATTCCCCAGCAATCCTCAGGCATTTCCACGTAACAGATCATTCCTTCTCTGACAGCACGTGCGAAAGGTCTGACTTGCGCAGGACACGTGTGAAGCAGCAGTGTAAAGCCTGTGTAAAGCTTCTGTACCCAGGTACCTGCTATACCATGAAAGAACTGCAGGATCCGCAGGCAATAGCAAAGTCTTCTACCCCGGGGACCTCATTGCCCAGCAGTGATAAAAATGCCCTTCACATCACGCAGCCCTCCTTGCAACTGGAACCCACCAGATGCACAGTGTCTCATCAGCATTTAAGGGCACTGCACAGCAATTCCTTTATCATGGTGACTAACACACAGCCATCTCTCGTTATTACAAGGAGTATAAATACAATCTTGACAGGAATGGCCATACTTCTCACGTGAGCCTGTTTTAGTCATGTCATAGGTGCCTCTTATAGGTGCCCCTGGGGGGTCCCTAAGAAGGAAGGTAGCAGGGTAAGGGCCACGGACCGTTAGCCGTTATGGTGGGTTTGGTTCATATTCCTAGGTAGGTCCCTTCTGCTACAGCATAGAATCATAGAATCTTTAAGGTTGGAAAAGACCTCTAGAATCATCAAGTCCAACCGTCAACCCAACACCACCATGTCTACTAGACCATGTCCTGAAGTGCCATGTCTACACGCTTTTTGAACACCTCCAGGGACAGTGAATCAACCACCTCTCTGGGGAGCCTGTTCCAATGTCTGACCACACTTTCAGTGAAGAAATTTCTCCTAATATCCAACCTAAACCTCCCCTGGAGCAATTTGAGGCCGCATACCCCAAGCAAGTAGCTCTGAGTACTTGCTCTAGGTGCTGCTCCACTGCATAGGTGCTAAGCAGGTCTTAAAGGACAGTGAGATGGACTTCATAGCTTCATGGACTTGAGCTGTCATGAGGGCTTCAAACTGACTTGAACAAAATAAATAATCATTGGAATAGAAAAGTTAAATTGGAGACAGGAATAGTTTCTTCTAGGTGGATTATGAATCTAGTACAGAACTGGCTACTTCAAGATGAATTTATAAACAGTTTCAGGCCAACTGAAACTGCATTTTTAGTTGTTAATGTGTTCTCTGGAGGAAGACAAGGGCCAGTCCCTGGTTCTAAGGATAACACCTATCTGTGACAAGTAGCATTACTAATTCTAAGCAGCAAAATGGGTTATAGTTTCTTGGTTATGGTTATTTGGGTATTTACATTTAGGGCCAAAACCTGGCTACTTCTGCAGCCGCTATTTCTCTGTGTGAAGGAGTATTTTGTGAGTATAACGGTATTATATGACAACAGTTTTAAGACCACGTTGTTAGAAATATGGACTACTTATCACTGTAGGCATTCTGGTTTGTGTATTTCAGAGGACTGTGTTCATGTACCCTTTGCTGACATAGGGGAGTTTTTTTCCATTTGTTTCATTTTTGGCACCTGCTTCATACAACTTCAGTTCTGTGACTTTCAGATGTGAGACTGAAATAAGGAATTTCTAAATCATTTTTTTATTATTGTTTTCAGTGTAAAGAACAATAAATGGGAACTGGGGGTAGTGAGTTAAGCACAAAATTTTAAACTCGTTTGGAGGAGAAGGTTGCTTCAAATTATTAACAGAGTTGTTTGATCTGTTTTCTTTCAGCTGTAGTACAAATGAGAGCAGCTTTCCCTCAGCAAAAGCATAGAACTTGAATGCTTACCCACATGCATCTATTTATTTCTTTAATTGTAAATATTAGAACGGGAGCACTCACAGCCACTCACCATCTAACATGGCTAAGCCAGGGCACACTGTAGGAGTCTCAGGATTTCTGTTCATCATCCTACTAGAATGTGTGGATAAGCTTATAATGCTCCATGGTGCCCTTTGCAAATAATGGATGGAGAGCAGAAAGGGGTTCCCTCCGCACACGGGGCTTGGCAGTATAAAACACTTCTCATGAGTTCAAGGGAAGGTTATTTTGCAGAAAGTCATTATTGTTTATACATCATTATACATGTCACTGAGCTCTTTACAAAGGAGAATGGGACCTGAATCTGCCCTGCCCACAGGTTTACATCCGTGACAAAAGAGGCAGAGAACCCTGTGTGAACTATCATTCAACATGCACGTTCAGTTTTACACTGCCAGGAGAATTAACTTTATCCACCTTTTTTATTATTATTATTTCCTTCTCACTAACAGGTTATTCATCAGCTTAGACTTTCAGAGAATGAGAGTGTGGCTCTGCAAGAGCTTCTAGATTGGAGGAGAAAGCTGTGCGAAGAGAGAGAAGACTGGCAGCAAATCTTGCACAGCACTGAGCAAAGAATCACAGCCCCACCTCCACCCCCTTGTAAAAAGCCAACGCTGCTGAAGAAGGTAGAAGATACCTCCTGCAACAGACTCTCTTCAGGCATATGGGATACCACCATGTGATTCAGATGTGCATGTTTGCAGACTGTTAGGAATGAAACCATCTAATGACTTCAATCTGCACAATCAGCAAGTTTTCTTCCCTTCACCAAGCGTGCAGGGACTTTTTGTAAGCACTCATTCAAGAGCACAGGATGGAGGAGCTATTTAGATCTGTCGTGTGTGTGTGTGCATGTGTGTGTTTTTTTCATATGTATACACACATACATATATGCGTGCAGCTGTGAGTACATATATGTATGGTTGTATATATATATATGGAGACAAACCGCACTATAAGTACTTAGTTTAAAAGTACAAGACAGTCACTTAGGGTTCTCCCACGGACAATGAAGAAGCTATGTTAAGCTAATGATGATGGGGAGAAGTGACCAACAGGCATTTTAGAGAGATCAGGAAAGTCTGTGTGCACACTGTACAGCTGTTTTATATAGTACAAAAATATGATGTTTCTTGTTCCCTAATGAATGGTTTTATTATATTACATGTATACATATATATATTTCTTTGTAGATGTCTGTGTTCTATTGGCGTTGCAAACCTGAAGATTATTTCCATGTTTATTACTGGTGTTTTATAACTTTATGCAATTGGTGCTGTCGTTCTTTCTTCAAAAGATTCAGTAATAAATTCAGTACTCGCATTTTTCTTTCATAGTTTATCTTTAACAACATACCAAACAGTTTCAGCACTGTGTTGTTTTTTCAAAACTGCCAATATCCTTTCTAAAATCCAATCCTGAAATTCTTGCAAAGCTTCTATGTGCAGGTGTGATTTGATGCTGTTCACAGTCATGAATTAGAGAGCATGACTTCTTTTTGGTGGACCTGTGTTTCTGAATGTGTGAACTGTGAATTCTGCAGTTACATCTCGAATCTTATTTCATTCTGGGTTATGTAAAATAATGAGGCACTCATTTAGATTAGAAGTATGGTTTGAAATTCATACCTGATTATGCGTAAGGTCAGGTGTCAGTGGAAAGATACATAATGGTAATGAGGTATGAAAATAGGGCTGTGATTTACTGTTACAAGCCAGAAGGCTTTATGGAGATGGGTATATCAAAGGATTATGTCCTTACGGTGGTACAGTGATGCATTTATACCTCAAATTTCATGTACTGAAATGGTTTCAGAAATCGGAGCATTCTAGTTGGCGAACATGAGTTCTGAGCGGTAATGTTAATTTATGGAAAAACATGCTACTGGAAACTTGTTAGCTACTGCTCAGCAGTCTTTGAAATACTGCTTTGCCACTAAAAGGTGTTATTTATATATATACGCAGGTATTTTGTCAGGGGCCGCTTATTTTAAGTTCTTGGAGTATGTAGAGCCAGTGTGAAACACTTTTCTTGGCTGTTTGCCCCATTCCTATTGGGATCCAGGAAAAAGTGCTTGCAATTTTGCAAGTGGATGTAAAACTAATATTTTCAAATGTAAGCTAGCTTAAAAAAAGTGAGCTCACCCTTGGTTGGAAGTTGTTGGGAAAGGAAAAAAAAAAACCTGTTTAGAGATGTAGGTTTTTCCATCATGTTTGACAGAAGCTTCAAGCAGGCTGACTGGCAAAAAGCAATCACATGCTTGTTTGTTTGTTTTTACAGGGAAGGAGCAAAACTCAAATTGTTCCCATGAATATCATCAAGCTGTAGGCAGAATTAAGCACCTTCTCTTGCTGGAGATTAAAAAAGACATTTTGAATGGACAAGGAAGGGGAAACACCAGGTTAGCTCAGAATTTTACCTTGTTAGCCCTGTTAACTTTACAGAAGTCCTCTCTGTAAGACTACCCATTTCTACTTCATGGAGACGCAGGGACTGTAGATTCTGAATGTAAGTGGACATAGATCATGACTTTACCCAGGAGGGGCAGATGACCACTGTGAGGTTACGCAGAAAACAACTCTCTCCCGCTCAACAATTAAGTCAGAATGAGGCTTTGCCTGGAAGAACTGAGGTTTCTGCCTTTTCGCTCGGATAACCAGGGACACACAGAGCTCCCTGCGTGACAGCAGAATGAAATGGCTCCACAGCTGTATGCGAGAGAGCTAATTAACCTGACCTTGCAACTACATTGCTTCCAGGGTGCAAGTTGCTATCCCTACATGGCACAGCATCGCTACACATAGCCATTAACAACATCCACAACGGCTAGCTTAGCCATCCTGAACACCTCGCTGCGCGGAGACCTGCAGACGTGCCCTCAGGCTTATCGCTCCTCAAACGGGCCTGGCAAATAGCCCTCTCATAAGCTCTATCATATTGCTAACTCTAATGCCCACTAGCTGGCTTGGTGACTGGTAGCAATCAATCCACAGCAGCCTGGAGGTTTAGGGCAAGCTGTAAAAACTGATGGAGAAGCCAGTTTAGACCATGCCAAGATCCCCGCTGCTGCGGCAGTGAGCTTGCTACCAGTCCTCGAGCTTGCTGTTTGTAAGGTGAGCTTGTGTATCATCTCCAGACAACACTCCTGTCATTGCTGCACTTGCAATGCGGGAGTACCCAGAGGGGAGAGAATACATTTGTCAAGTGGAGTTTAAAATGGGAAATAGTATAGATGCACATTATGCTTTTTGCAATCCTTACTAAAAGTTGTCTTAGAGCAGTGATCGGCCTCAGCTGCAGAAACTCAAATGAGGTCTAAGGAACCTTTTTGCTACTTTCAAAGTCTGTATCGTGCCCTATTATGGCAGTATGACCCAAGCGTGGAAAAAAGATGTGTAGCTTTTCTAGCAGTTTCATCGATGCAGTGACACGGGAGAAGCCAGTACAAACCTGATTCAGGCAATCTGATTCTGCAGACAAAGGGCAAGCGGATTATTACCCCCCTGTGCAGAAAGTCTTTGTTCTATTTTTTGCAAACTTGGGTATTTGGGCTCTTCCTTAAAACATGTAACCACGGTGCAATACGACAAACTAAATAGCAGAAGATGAGAGACCTTTTTTTTTTTTTTTTAATTTTGCTATTAATTCCAGGTTATGTAATGGCTAACTTTTTACTTGGGAAGATTTTCTAGGATATTCCATTAAAATATAGTACTATAGGAATAAAGTATTTGTGTTAAAACATGTTTTAAATATTTCTCTAATGGCAGTAAGACGCTCCAGAGTGTGACATATGATGTCATAATTCACACCTAGTGTGTTCATTGGTCCCTTGGCCTTTGGCCTCATGCCTAACAATGCAGTTGGTAGGGACTTATTATACCATAATTCACACCCTACTGTGTCTTATTGCTTAAATAACCATACCCCCAGAGGTGTCTTAAAACTACCATTAAAGTTTATATTGTGTATCAAAATGTGTTTACAGGGCTGGGAAAATATACTATTGACATTTTGAAATGTTGAGAAGTAGTTTTAGCAGAACTGTACAGTGCTCGTAAATTAATCTCCCCAGTGGAGTATGCACCAGCCAATTACAGTATTTCTTGAGTAGATGAAGTCCTCTCTTGCACA
The DNA here is from genome assembly GCF_011004875.1 of Balearica regulorum gibbericeps. Taxonomy (NCBI): domain Eukaryota; kingdom Metazoa; phylum Chordata; class Aves; order Gruiformes; family Gruidae; genus Balearica; species Balearica regulorum. Next base: position 154,512,604 of record NC_046184.1, on the reverse strand, counting down.
TTAAAAAATAGCTTAGACAAAAAAAAAGCCTTATGAATTTAATATTCTAAAGGGAAAGATTAAACTCTATGAGCATGCTAATGCCCTTAATATCCAATGAACAATCTGAAATATATTTATATTTGCAATAAAGCAATTTCAGGAAGCTGGGGTTATCATCAGATAATCACTCCTCCACATTGTGCCTTATTGCTTAATTATTAATATGTGAAACAAACAAAACTTCTAACAAATCAGCCTGTCCTTCAGTATAAGGTAAGAAGAATCAGAAATGTTTTCACTTGGTCTTAAAGCCAAGGGAATTCTAAAACCATATTAAACCAAATAAAAGAAAAACAACAGCTGTTGGCATGAGAAATTTTTAAAGCTTGTAAACCTCACTTGTTACTCCTGAAATAGCACTTGGTGTTTTTTAGTTGCTGTAGTTACATTCCTATTGTAGATTATAAGCAAAACCTTGCTTTTAAAAACTGATTTAGACGTTCAGAGAAATACATGCACCAATATTTTACAAAAGATCTGTGTACAGCATGAAGTGATAAGCCTTTTAAAAATTTTTGTATTGTTTACAGTACAATAGTATGATTGTTGAATAAGTGAATTACATTTCCCTTTTTTGCCAGTGATCCTTTTTATTCCTTCTAAAAGGTTGAATTATTTTCATTAATAACTTTATTATATTGCAGATCCTTTGTGTGTGGGACAAAGAATTTCATTAACTTGCTAAGAAAGCGTAATAGATTGTAGCATAGTTCTAAAGTGATAGTAATAGCCATATTCATTGTAGTTTTTAATTCTGCTTTATAGTATTGAGATCCCTAGTAATCCCGTTATTCTTATCTCTATAAAGCCTGCTAATAACTGAAATGCTCTGAGGAACCTAAAATAAGTTTTGCCATTCGCTTGTTAAATAATAAATGTAATTAAACTCTGTACAAGTCAGTTTTCCAGAATGGTATTAAACATTTCATGGCTTTGTGTTCTAAATATATAGTTTTTAAAAAGAAAATACCACCTGAGCAAAAATATTTGACAGCATCTGAACAAAATAGAAGGGCGTATAAGGAAATGCTTTTCTTCCAATTTTGCTGTTCTCTGTATACTCAGGATTTTCATTTTGAGAATAAATAAATCCCAGTGCTGGCTTATACTGTGGTTGTGAGAATTAGATCATTAGCAAAGACTGTCTGTCCTTCCACCTGTGGTTTGGCCATTTCCCTGACCACATGAACGTATGCTGGATCTGGCTGAATCACGGATTTTGCTCTGAAGTGTTTTAGGGAAAAATTTTGTGAAATCATGATTGTCTTTCTGAGGATTTATTACAGTAAATGAAAAAAAAATATCTTGAATTAGCTAGAAGTATTTAATTCAACTTTAGGTAGCTTGTTTTGGTTCTTATATATCCTCTCTTAGCCCTTTCTTATTTCATTTCCTGTCAACTTAGGTTGCTTTTCAAACAGACTTTTATAATGAGAAAAAAAAAAAAGTGGTTAAATGACATTATAGCATAATGTTTAGGTTTAATTTTTTAAAAGAAACATTTTCCTTTAAAAATACTGAAATATAATATTTCAATATTTTCAACATGTTTTTCACCTTTTCTTTTCCAGCTGAAATTGTTTGTTGGATGCAATCTGAATTTACACATAATTTCAACTCTTACCAGACATACTTTTTCATAAATTCGCTCTTCTCTGAAAAGACCACACTAACAAATATTTGTCTTGAGATGTAGGAGAACTGCTGAGGTCCTTAGAAGTATCAACTGGGAAAATTTGACAAGCACAGGTATATTGCAGTCATAGCAATGTTCGTGTGACAGCTATTAGTTAATGCTTGTGCCCTCGAATGTTTTTATCTGGGCTCTAGCCCCTTCTCAGTCTACATGGATGTGTAGTCACCTGTCTCCTGATATTCATTAGACTACAGAAAGAAAAGTGCTGAATCTGTCATGCACTCCCAAAGAAAGGGGAGAAATGTGCTCCAGGATCTTTCTAATTACTGCTTAATATAAATTACTGAAATATTTCTGAAGATGGGAACTGGAAGGCAACTTTCTGACCTTCCAGATGTGAACAAACCACTAGGCTGGAAAGCTGTGGCAATGAAATAGCCACAGCTATTAAATTAACAGTTATGGAAGTGTAGCTCCTCTATCTCACAACATAGTATAACTTGGTGGTCAGGAAAATATTCCAAAAACTAGGGAGGCTGATTTTGCATCCTTTCAAGAAGACAACTCCCTAAGGATCGTTTGAACTAGAACCATCTCTAGCTGGTTTTAGTGCAGACTCTCTCTAATAGAGTGGTCTGAGGCTCACAAATCGGGGGGATGTCTAGTGTTTAAGTGTGACAGGACTAGGATAGGGCATCTGTCGTGTGTGGATGGGTAAGTCTGAGTAAGTGCTTTGGAAATCTCCAGACATTATGAGCTTCCTCATGGTTCTAAACACCAGCATGATCCCATTAAGTGTAGTGCTGGATTGCAAAAGGACCTGATGTCTAGATTTTGTCTAAATCCTTGTTTTATACCTCTAGTCCCAAGCAGTTTGTGCAGTTAAGAATATCTTGAATAAAAATTACTCCTCTACTAATCTTAATTTACTATATTTTAGTAGCCAGACTACTAAAAGTATGTATTCAAGCCTAACATTTACTGATATAGCTCCCATGTCTGTAATATGAACTTAGTGGGTTTTTTAAAAAAAAAATAACTAAAAAAAAGATAATATGAAAATAACTGCATTTGAAACATATCTTCTGGGTCCATGCTGAGATCTGGACTCCCCTAACGTTAGAGTTACCATGAGCAACATGCTAAATGCCACATCATCAAATATCAAGACAGCAACCCAAAAATAGCTCTCAAAATTTAGACTTTCTTCTGGTTTGATCTTCTGTCCTATATAATCCCTGAGTCCTCATCAGGCATGAGCAGTTACCAAGGTCAGACAGGATGCAGCATGAAAAACATGCATCCTTTGTCTCCTTGTGAGTGCAACATCTAGACCTTCAGCTTCTCTGAGGTGGGAAAGGCATTCTGTTTAGTTGATCAAAACCCCAGTGATGGATACCTTAGATCAGATATCTCATGTAGATGTGCTTACTTTTCTATACCAGGTATCATTCCCTTAAACATTCTGCAGCAGGCTTATTTGTTCAACAGAGACATTGATTTATAGCTGGGGAACTTATGTCTAGTTTAGGTCCACGATTTTACAAAGATGTTTAGTTAAATTCAGGATTTATTTGACCCTGGCTGATTTTTAGGGCCAGGATGATTTACTTATTTCTGTAAATGTACAAAAGTCCTGCTTGAACATTCAAATAAGCTCTGCCAATTTAAAAAAAAAAAAAAAAAAAAAAAGCAATGACTCATGGCAAATCTATAGGTCTAGTCTTTTATTTAATCCCTGTATAGGTATAAAAGGCCAGATCCTGGTGAGGATTTGGATCCCGTAAGGAAGTTAACACAAGACCTGCCTTTTAGGTGCCTTGTCCCTGGAAAGGTGCGTAGGACTGAGCTGGGTTTCCATACTGCCTGTTCTGTTCTTCCATTTCTGACTCCATCTGAGTTATTTCTCATGGTAGAAGAAGCACTGTGGTTCAGGGAGAAAAAAGAGACGACTTCAGCATTATAAGGGGCATAGGTCTGCACACAGGAGGAGGCAGAGGGAACAGAGACTCCATCTTCCCAGGAAGTCTGAGAATTTCTGAGCCAGCACAGTAAATTTTCCCAAAGTTCCCAAACCTCCATGCCCCTTACCTACTAAAGCACTGGGACACTGTGTTTAAGACAAGTGATGCCTGGCCTTTAAGAGTAAAAGTACAGGCATGTATCAAGGTCAATGTTCTTGAAAATACTCCCAGGTAAAAGTAAAGGCCCAGACAAGGACAAAAAGATCCTTGAGGTGAACAAACAACTGCCCAGGATTACGCTCACAGTTTTATCTAGAACTTGTGGAGGATGTGTAAGATTATAAAGGATAAAGAGGAAAAAAATCAGGGGGGAGGGAAGGCAGAAGAAACCAGACTTCTAGTAAGCTAGGCAGCTTTTTTTGTGTTGGGTTTTTTTGGGGGTTTTGTTTTATTTTGGTTTATCCCATTCTAGTACTAGGAGAAAATAAGTAACAAGTACCTGGAAGATGAGAAGATTAACAAACAGCTCATATGGGGTTCCCAGAAACAGTATGCATCATTCCCCCACATTTTCTTCTTCAATAAGGTAACTGAACTGGCAGAGATCATCAAAAGCCTTATTAATGTTAAAGAAGAACACGGGTACTGGGTTGGGGGTTTTTCTATGTCCTGTCACATCCTTTAAACAAGCTGAGGAAATAAGGGCTGTCATAGAGAAATTTAGGTCGGAAAGGACACCTGGAGGATCAGTTCCCTAAGCTCCTCTGTGGCTGCACTTCCATTGGCAGAGGCCGCTATGGGGCTGGCCGCCTTTGCCACAGAGGCGTGCTCTTGAAACGTGTTCAGCTTCTTACCCTCATGGACCTTCACGTCCTTTCAGCAAAGCTGCTTCCTATCCAGCAGCCCCCAGCCTGTACTGTTGCATAGGGATTTCCCACTGAGGATGTAAAACTTAAATTTATTTTTGAGCAATGTTAAGTTTCTGCCAGCCCATTCCTTCAGGCTACCAGCATCCACTGAACATCAGCCCCATCCTCCAGAGCTTCACTGAAGTATTGACTCCTCCAGCACATACGCAGAATTTGCTATTATCCACAAATTTAATGATTTTTTCAGTTCATTATTAAAGACAGTATTTTCCCCAGAATTAACCCTGGAGGAATGCTACTATTTGGCTGACAATTGGTTTTTGTGCTGTTGTCACATGCTTTGAGCCCAATGGTCCAGCCAATTTTTTTTACCCACCTTGAAGTCCACTACCCGAATCATATCTTATCAGTTTGGCTATAGGGTGCTGTGGTAGACAGCAACCTTGATTCACAGTGTAAATAAATAGATGGTTGAAAATAAGTTCTTAGAAAGTAATCACTGGCAAACTGGCAGGAAAGTGAGATTGCACATAGGATCTCTTCTTAGGAGGCATTTGAGACCCACTTTTTTTCCAAATAATTGTTATCTGAGTGGATGGCTGAGCAGGAAGAACATACATACAGCTAAGAATGGCACCAAACTCAAATGAGTTTGTAAGAATGCTGGGGCAGAATTCAAAATGGTGATACAAAAACTGCCAAAGTTTCTCCCACAATGCAGGAAAATAAGAGATGCTCATTTCTCCCTCAGTGGAGAAAAGCATGCCCACAGTCTCAGAGCCAGCAAGGCTTCAAGACTGATAGCTCCCCAAAGAGGCAGAGAAAAGATCAGTTTGGGAAGACCACGTTTAGGAACTGAGTAGACTGGTGGAGTCTGTGTGTAATGTGCTGAGTTGGTGAGCTGTGGCACACAGCACTCGACATGAAAACAGTTGTAAGGTCATAATTGTGGTACGATCGGAGATATACTTTGTGAATGTGTGTGTGTGCGTGTGTCTCTTGCTGTATGTGTTTGTAAATTTGACATGGGCTCCTTAGTAGGTATATGAATAAATCCCTTACAGGAACATTGGGATTTTCAATTCAACCCTGACAAAGAGTCTGCAGATGCTATTCCATTATATGTCTGCGTGGTGTTAGAAATGTCCTCCTCTCCCTGTACAGCCCATGCATGAGAGCTCTCAAACCTGTTATATGGAGAAATACTACTTCCCATGTCCCTTCTGCTTTTCATACAAGGAAATAAAAAGTGGGTGGGAGTTCTGTGAGGAGATAAAGCAAGATTTAGCTCCATTTGGGTACAGAGAACATATCAGAGGTACCACTGGGCAAGGAAGTAGCTTCACAATACCATGACAGCTGAAAACGAGGAAACAAGTGATTTTTGTCTCTCTCTTTCACTGTTGCTTTGCTTAGAGGAACAAGACTTTGGTTTTAACATATATGTTACAAACAATGGCATACTTAAATCACATTATAACAATGATAAAGGCCTTAAAACTGCCAAGAGCCAGGAGTCATCTTTGTACTCCAGATACTGCTATTACAAGATCTGTTTTGCTTTGTTGCAGCCTTGACCTGAAGATATGATAAGGTAAACCTCTGTAATCATTCAGCCTTCAAAGTCAGTGAGATTGCTAGCTAAGGGTGAGCTGTGATAGCTCTCTAGCAGGTGATGAAGCCATGCACTCATTTCTCCACAGGATTTCAAACTGCCAACAAGTCGTAGCAAAAGGGCTCACTTAGTTCAAGCATTGAATGTCATCCCATATATAGAAGACAAAAGGCATGCTGCTGCTTTCATAAATGTTCTCCTGAATTATAAAGGGTTACTTAAAAGATATGAGACTGTCTCTCACCTTTACTGAGATTAGTTGGTCTTGAAGAGGCTACTTCACTATCAGAAACAAGTGGGAACCACCACAGAAAATCTTTCCCACAGCTTGTCGGGGTCAAGTGACTGGCTCTGAGAACTCATTGTGGTCTCTAATAAAAGCACAACTCTTGCTTCTAATCACAGAACCTAGTTCTGCACAATTCCTAATTTAAACACATGTAAACACATAGAGGGATATAAAACCCGCAAGTTATTACCAAAGAGCACTTGCAACTGGAAGGGGTCACTCAGACACATGGAAGTTTCTGATTTCAGCCTGATCGTTGACCTCCGTAGTAGTGAAGTTTATGCAAAGTGTGCCCTGAAAACTTCGGTAGACCAGATGCTTGTGGTTTTGCAAGTTTTGCTTTTTTCTCCTGATTAAAAAGTAAGAGTCAGTAAAATAATCCAGGTTAAGACATCAAACATTAGAATGTAGTGAAGTGCAAAGGTGAAGTGGTGAGCAATCAGGTTCAGCACAGATAAAGACTCAGTGGAAGTTGTGTTTTTGCTGTAGGTTGTGCAAGATGGGGCTGAAAATTACTGCTGAAGGATAGTTTGGTTCTGAGAGCTGACAGGAACATTCTTCTTTGATAGATCTGTTCATTCCATGTATTTAGCTTTACCTGCTCTTTTTAATGACAAAAACCAGTTTAGCTACTTTTTGTACCCCTGAACAGTCAATACATAAACAAATAGCTGTGTATTCATTTTTCCATTTGTGCTTCTTCATTCTACTTCAGCTCAGTTGGATCATTGAGACTTTTTGCAGTGGGAATGAAGACAGTTACTGGTCAATTTATTCTTCAAAAGTTCAGGTCCGCATGCATTCAGTAAGACCGGATGATCTTACTGTGATTGTGAAAAACATTCCTTTTATTTATCAACAATCTGATGGAAGACAACTTGTTTCCCTCATTTGACTGATCTCCTAGCCAGGTAGAAGTACTCCTACTTCTACTGTGCTGTTCCAGGTGTACAATAAAGCATCTACTAACAACATTTTTGAGGCATCTATTAAACACGCTTGGTGTTTCAGATTCTTTTTCAGTATAACAGACATAACTTCTGTAGCATCATTAGGAACATTAGTAAATTCACAGCTTTGTGAATGTTAATGTAACAAACTGTTAGTACACATTATGGTCCTAAGCATTGTGGTTAGAATGAAATCTCTTTCCCAGCCACGCAGACCACCGTGCATTCACACTCATCATGTTAAGAGGTAGCAGAGTTTTGGCCTTGTAACTACTAAACCATATCTTCGCTTTTAGTTTACTTGTGATCTTTAAAAAGAAGCTCCATTAGTGCCCTAAGGGAACTGTATACTACAAAATAAGGATAGAAGAACATTAACCACAAAGTCCTGATGGTTTATGAGATGCAAACAAATAGGCAAGCAAACAAATAAAAGCAACTTGGAACCTTTCTGCTTTCATATTCTTATCACTTTTCATTCAAACGGAAGTTTTGGCATTTCAGTATCAGTATAAAATGGAGTCGAAGACACATTTCTACTTCATTATGTGCAGCAAAAAAGGATCGTACAATAGAGAACTATTTTCCATCTCTCATGTGGATATGGTCATTATTTACTGGAGGCTGTTTTGTAACACAATGACCATCTGTCAGTAAGCACTGAAAACACTCAATCATGCTGGCTGTTATTGTTAAAATGCCACAATCAGTGACTGCTGTGAGGGATTAATAGATTTTTTTGCACTAAGAACAATTACATATTTAGAAGGCCAAATTAGCTCTCATTGGAGTTGGTATAAATCCAGAGCTACTCCACTGGAATCCAGGTATCACGTCTAGATTTATAGCAGGGTAGCAGATGTCAGACTTTGATTCAGACCTTTAATAGAAGGATATCAGGGAAATGGCTCCTTTTCAATTGGTTATTTTTTTAAATATCTCTGACTGAAAAAAAAGTATATTTACATTAAATTGTATCATGAAAAGAACTGAGACCATGTTTTCTTCCCACATTGAAGAGATAGCTCAAAATTATGTTCTGCTATTCTGCAGAAAGGTACATAAAATTGATGTTAAAAAGGTTCAGTGTGCAGTTATGCTCATCAAGCTTTTATTTTAAATGTTGCATCACATTTTTTTGTGCACACTTGGTCAGGAGCATAGATGCTCAAGTGAACCACCAGCTACACTAGCAGAACCCAGGATTACAACTGGATGTAATTCTGCACTAACCTGTATAATTAAACCCTTCAGGGAAAGTCTGGAATGAGATTCGTTCAAATGCAACCATGTGATTACAAGTGCATCATTAACATTTTTTTTATATATATAAAGGGAAGTGGCGCCCTCAGGGTGGCAGAGTGAGTGAGAAATATGGCCTATACATTGAAGGTCATATGCTATACAGGGGTGGGAAAACATTTCTTAATGAAAAAATCCCCTCTCCATACCATTTATTATGACCATGGGCTATAATTACTTAGCCTATTAAAATGCTTAACTCAGTTAATGATTTAGTTAGTAAGTATTAGACATTTCAGCCGAAGGAGGAACAGGAAGTCAAAAGGAGGTGGTGATGAGGGGAATCTAGTCTTAAAAGAAGCTGAATATCTCCAAGAAGTCTTTGGAAACCCTCAGAGCCATTTGGTTTCATGGGCCACTGAGGACCTTGCAGATGCTCAGCATTTCACACAGAGGTCTCTGACATGTGGTGGAGCTGGTCCTTGTGGTTGCTACCTCAGAAACCTTATTCCCTTGTTAAATCCCATCTCCTTTCCTGCCAAATGCCACATGGCACCCAGACTTTCAAAACAGGTGAGCTGTGTGCAAGAAGTCTAATGCTCCCCACTGTTTCATAAACCCCTATCACCCCATCACATGTGTGAGACAGTAGGCAAGGTATGGATGTAGCAGGGACGAGGAAAGGGAATATCCCAGCACGCAGCCTGGCAGGAAGGGCACAGCTCTGCCTGTTCCTTCCCTCTCCCTACATGCCCAGCATGGAGTGGGAGGAGGAGAAGGGAAGCAAATTAGGATGTTTCTGTCATGTGACCTAACAAAACCATGCTCATTGGAATGGCACACGCCTGTATGGGGGAAAAAAATTAGTTAGATGAACAATTAGAAGCATTTGCTTTGAAACCTCTTAGTTCCAGGTCTTCACAACTGCTACATGCCCAGAAGCAAAGATCTTCTGAAAGCAACTGCACCTACCCACCCCTCCGCCCTTACCTCAAGAAAGCATGATAGCCACTCTCCCAAAAGGCCACCATATGTCATTTTGCAGCTGCATGCAACTTACCTGTCCTTAGAATATTAAACCTTTACCTTTTTGATTGCATGCAAGTCTTATCAAAGGCTAGCATTGTCTGGGCTGAGTAGGCCTGGAGAGATCACTTAACCAGTTTGCAGGATGAATGTACCCTTCACCTGCCTTCTTTTCCAGTCTGTAAGCTTCCCGTGGACTGATGGTAATTTACCCAAACCTGTGTATCATTCACAGCTCTTTGTTAGCCATTTGTCTAAACAAATTGTGTCCTGTGGCAGTCTGTGTTGGGTTTGCATGGCAAGGTTTTGGTAGCGGGGGGGTTACAGGGGCGGCTTCTATGAGAAGCTGCTAGAAGCTTCCCCTGTGTCTGACAGAGCCAATGCCAGCCGGCTCCAAGACAGACCCGCTGCTGGCCAAGGCCAAGCCAATCAGCGCCTCTGTGATAACATATTTGAGAAGGAAAAAAAAACAGCTAGAGAGCACTTTTGCAGCCAGAGAGAGGAGTGAGAAGATGTAAGAAACTCTGCAGACACCCAGGTCAGTGCAGAAGGAGGGGCAGGAGGTGCTCCAGGTGCCGGAGCAGAGATCCCCCTGCAGCCCGTGGTGAAGACCATGGTGAGGCAGGCTGTCCCCCTGCAGCCCATGGAGGAAGGATGAGGGGGTGTAGAGATTCCACCTGCAGCCCGTGGAGGACCCCACGCCGGAGCAGGTGGAGGCACTCGAAGGAGGCTGTGGCCCGTGGGAAGCCTGTGCTGGAGCAAGCTCCTGGCAGGACCTGTGGATCCGTGGAGAGAGGAGCCCACGCCAGAGCAGGTTTGCTGAGAGGACTTGTGACCCCGTGGGGGACCCCACGCTGGAACAGTTTGCTCCTGAAGGTCTGCACCCCATGGGAGAGACCCACGCTGGAGCAGTTCGTGAAGGACTGTCTCCCGTGAGAGGGACTCCATGCTGGAGCAGAGGAACGATGAGAGGAGTCCTCCCCCTGAGGATGAAGAAGCAGCAGAAACACCGTGTGATGAACTGACCGTAACCCCCATTCCCCGTCCCCCTGTGCCGCTGACAGGGGAAGGAGGTTGAAGCCGGGAGTAAAGTTGAGCCCAGGAAGATGGGAGGGGTGGGGGGAGGTGTTTTAGGATTTGATTTTATTTCTCATTCCTCTACTCTGTTTTGCTTAGTAATAAATTAGATGAATTCCCTCTCTCAGTTCAGTCTGTTTCGCTTGTGATGATAATTAGTGAGTGATCTCTCCCTGTCCTTATCTCAACCCACAAGCTTTTCGTTGTACTTTTTCTCCCCTGTCTAATGAAGGAGGGGGAGTGATAGAGCAGCTCTGGTGGGCACCTGGCCCCCAGCCAGGGTCAACCCACCACACAGTCAAGCTCCACAGTCAGTCATTTTTGGCTACATGTGACTGGTCCCCTAAGTCACAAGGGATTGCTTCAGTTTCCCACTCAGATGACATAAGCTTTATAAACAGACACAAGCTTGATTAAATTGCTAGGCTTTGACTCATAGGCTGATAGAAAGCTACGAGCATGGTAAGCAAGGCAATCCCACAATGACACAGAAGGCAAGGACAGTTTTATCGGCCAGTTGCCCTCAGGTGCCATGCTCTTTCACCTCAAACACGATCATAATTCAGGGAGTCTTAAGCAGCAGATTTCCAAGGGGTTGTGGTTCTGAGTATTGAAAAGACTTGTTCAAGAGATTTGTTAACACACAGCAAAATGATTTATGGAAATAATACTCAGTAAATAAGCCCCAGAGAGATTTCAAATAAATTATGCTATATCTGCTCATTTGCATGAATATTGCCTTCGACTTCTTATGTGACTGCTAACTGCTAAAATAACCTATGAGATGATATATTTACTGTGCTCTTGTTACATGATACCTAATCTGAAAACAGTGGGGCTGATGAGCCATCTTAGGTTAAGATGTGACACTATATGACATTTACCTTTTGTGATATGATGAGGTAATGTGACATGACATGAACGTATGCCATGAATCAAAGGTCAGAATAGATCCAAACAGATACACCTTCTTTCAGCCTGGCTAGTCACTGTCAATTTGTAAAAAAGACTTCCAGACCAGCACATGTTTCTGACAATTTGTGGTCATGAAGTAGGTGTATTAATTCATTGGCAGCAAAGCTTACCACCTACTTATCCATAACACCTTTATATCTAATGGAAATTGATTAGAAAACATTTGTTCTCCTTAGAAGCTTTACTTATTTGCATGTTTAATTTTGGGCAGCTGCCTGGGCCAGATTCAGAGAAACCATGTCTATACTGGCTGAATACCCCTCCCTCGATATCCGCTATTGGCTTGTGCAGGAAAAATGAATATATTGTCTCTACTCATATGGCCTGAGGCATCACTTATTCTATGCTGCACGTCCTCGATGGTACCCTACTTCACCCAGTCCTGACCCCCCCATTCATTTAGGGTACTGGTGAAACTTGTTGTCACTGTCTTCTTGCTTGTATGCCTGAATACTCTTTGGCTGAAGACCATAGCCTGGGGAGGAAAGGCAGATGGTATGTGGCTAGATTCATTTTCAGGGATGCAGAAGCTGGCAGGCACTTTCACATCCCACAACATCGGCAGAGCCAAAGGGACTTACCAAAATTGGGACTTGCACAGAACACATAGACACCCAAGCCCAAAGCTGTGATCCTGCTCAGCTGCTCAAATTTTACTAAATTCCATTTCAATATTTCAGTTTAAAGTTTTCCAAATACATTGAGTAACACCTCAGTTCATCCACAGCCCTGCGCAAATCTTGACAGATGGGAACAAGACAGTCTTTATTCCACAGCACTGACGGGGAATTATAAAAAAGGGCTGGACCTTGATATATGTGTCCTGTTTAAAATCAGAGACATTTCAAATGCAAAGGTTAAGTCTTTTCACAATGTTGTAACATATGAGGTTGGAGGTCAGCAAGCCAAATCTTCCTTTCATGTAATAAGTCAGAACCAGTAGGATCTACTGTCTGCAGATCATCACTGACAGGTGAGGTGACCTGTCAGTATGTTACACACTGCTAAAACTCCAGTTTCCTTTTCCATTGTTCCACCCTTCTAACAAGTTAAGATGTTTTCCTAGTGCCCAAAATAATTATTTTGTATTGAAAATGAAGATGATTTCCTCCTGCCTTCCCGTGTGACTACACAGGTTTGTTGCTTATTTTCCCCTTTATAACACATTTTGTACAGCGTGTTACCACACTGAAATCTTACTTGAGTGAGAGGATGAAAAAAAAAAGAAAGAAACCAGAGAGAAAGGATATTTCAGTAGCGCATCTTGCAAGAAATGCTTGTGGATTTGCATGTTTTATTACAGTATCCAAAACTACCGAGTATATGAACTGTAGCATTTTGAAGCCAGATCTCTCAATATATTACCACTGAAATCAACAGATGCCTTTGTAGATCTGGATGTCAAGCTGTGATTCCTCTTACTTAACTGCCTAACAGTGAGATGAGCACTTCAAGCTTTTTACATTGGCTGAAAGGCAAGCACATTTCAAAAGCAATTCATTTCACCTCCTTAGATACCTGCCGTAGACATCCAGTTTTTTTCTATTCACAACAGAATCAGATCGGAAAACAAGCGGAGACCATACGCTGAACTTTCAGATGTTTGATGTGAGGAGAGATTAACCCCAGCCCAAGTAAGTTAGTAAAAATATTTTGTGAATAGATACTTCACAGTTATTAGGAAACAAAAGAGCAGCATTCTCTGAGCTCTCTCTTCCAAAAATCACAGAGATTTGTACCACCACGCATTCTACATTTACCCATTTTTTATGAATTTTTACTGCTCATACTGAAATCATCCTCACTTTGACTAGAAAGTCAGTGAAACTTCAGTACTAGTAATGTAAGTCATCAAAGGTAGAACAGATGTTTTCATTATGCTAGTGGATTGTTTTTCTCTCCTTAGTTGTTTTTAATTATCTTGCTTATGAAATGTAGAGCCACAAATCCTAAAAGATCTAAACACTACCTTATTTCCTACTTTTTACCCACTTGTCTGATCCAGGTTTGGATATGGACCTTGTTCTTGATGTGAAATGTGTTACAGCAGTCAGAACAATTTGATCACCTGGACATGTAAGGTAGCAAGGTAGGAGTTAGGTGAATTTTAAAAAAAAAAAAAAAAAGCCTTTGCATACCTGGTGTTAGCTTCTAGCCATAAGAATTTTAACTGAAATATTGGATAGGCCCTTAGGTGTGGTCTGAATTTATCCTGCACTCTGTTGAGAGGAAACATATTTCTCCTTTCCCTAGCCCTGCTCCAAAGTATTGCCAAATCTGAAACAGGCTTGAAACTGTCATTTCTGTATTATTCCTACTAATTATTCTTTCAGTTCTTTGATTGTGCTTTTGATACTTTTAGTTCTCAAAACTGAAATTGGTTTTAGTGGCTTCCTATTCTTATTTTTATTTTGTTCTGACATAAATGACAAATGTGGTGTATGGCACATTCTCAGAGGAGAAAGGAGAATATCAAGGAAACTAATTCTGAGAATGTTTTAAATAAGGACACATTCTCAGGATCAAATATTAGACAGAGGAGTCAAAACTGGGTTTGTTTTCCTCTCTGTAATCAATGCTAACTTAATTGAATTCAGTATATGCCTTTTCTCCTATTGATTTTTGTGTTACTGTTCCTGTTTGACTGCTGGTTTTCTAGCATGTCCCAGGCTTTTTGGATATTATTTTCTCCATATGTTTTTTTTGGCTTCTTCCCATTTAGCTGCATCTGAATTATTTTTAATAAAAAAAGTAATCACAGACAACACATTTTATCTGATTTTATAAACCCGTTTAATTCTGCAGAGCACCAGAATGGTCACTGGGTATGCATTATCCCCTTTCCCTTAAAAGGACCCTCTAGGGTCAAACAGGGCTATATGTGGTGAATTCATACGCATGAATTGTACAGATGAAGGTCACTTCAGCCATCAACACTATCACAGAAGCGCCTTTAATGAACACTCCATTTATATGAAAAAAGAAACACCTCGTCAGCTGAGGTCTTTCTTGGCTAAACAGCATCTTTAAGTATCCAGGACCAGAGTCTCCAGGAAACGTGAGCGAGTGATGTGCAGGTACGACACTACATGCTCGCTCTTCGTGCGCCTGAACATCTGAGCCGTGGTCTTCCGTACAGATTGTGCATGCTCTGAAATCTCTTAGGAGCTATATTGAATGTTAAGACATATAGTGTATTGGTGCTCTTCTGCTGTCCTGACCACTTGCTGCCCACCTGCCAGCTGCCTTGTACGGGTTTGCTTGCTGCCTCATTCGGTGGTTTAGAATTTACATTCCAGGCACAGGGGGGGCTGGGAACAAGAGAAGAGGAGGAAACATAGCAAGGATACCCCCTCCTGTTGTTATGCAAACCCTGATTCCTCTGATACCCCAGTGACAGCTTCTGGCTGCCGGGGTCTGCGCATTATTAGAATATTTTACATAAGCCTAAACGACAGATAAGCACTCCAGGAAAGTGAGTTAGTCCATCCTATTTCCTTATCAATTCTCTAGATTAACACTCGCTGCAGCTGCTGTTGCACAAGTAACTTCCTGCTGAGCTCACTGTGCAAGGCTGAGACATTGTGTCTTTATTTGCTGGAAGGTACCATTGCAAAATCTTTATCACTGAGCAATCAAATATTAGAACAAAAACTTACTTGGAGTTCATCACTTCTTTTAAAACAAAACCAAAAAGCCTCCAAAACAAGCAAACTGAAAATCCACACATGTCATCAGGTGCCTTTACAGTCCTGTATACATGCTTCCTTATTTTCATTGTTGTGTTCAGACAATGTGTGAAGTGGAAGGAGGCAAATAAGGCAAAGAGCCCTATTCCACAATGCCATGCACAAAACTAAATTTTGTAGCAGCATTTCACAAATCTTGATGCCTGGATACTTGGTTCCTGAGGAAATTAAGTACCTTTCATATCTACCAAGAAAGTATGGCCTTTTGAGATTAATATTCTCAATGGGCACCTTTGTCAGCATGTTTTGGAAAGCTTCAGAGCCAGGGAGGTCCCTCCTGCCCTTCTCTGTGCTGCACTGGCGAGGGCCTGCACATCAGCTCTGTAGCCCCTGACACTCTGAGACAGACCTAATATGGTGTTAAACCTGCACATCAGTTGCTATTTTCAAAACTGCCCTGTGGTACCAGGCATCTGAATCACTTCAGCAGCAATGCAAAACTCAACTTTTGGTCTCTGACCTGCCCCTGCAAAGAAATCTGAAGCAGGATCCCAAACAGAAACTTTATCAGAGAATTCAGAACCGATTGGATAGCTGGGTCCAGCTCTCATTCAAGCAGAAAAATAATGTGTTTCTAGTGGAACAAATTTACAGGGAACACAGAAGCACTGTTTTATCAAATAACTCATGAATAGGGCTCTCAGGGTGATTTCACACTCGATTGCTTTTAGAAAGCAGAAGTTTAGAATTCGTAGTACTTTCTGCTATGCCAAAAAAAAAAAAAAAAAAAAAAAAAAAAAGTATCTTCTCCTTCTAAGTCAAAATATAAAAGTATTTTAGACCCAGTAAGACTAACCTAGGCAATTGGTACTAGTCCCTTAAATCTAGAATGATGAGGAAAGATCAGAAGGAAAAAAGGACAGGAGGTGAGCCACTATGCACAAATAAGCACCTGCAGTCCCTATATAGCCTCTGCAGAACCTCTGAAGATCTGTAAAGGAAATCTTCACAGATGACTACCCATGTTATATGCTTACCTCTTTACATTCACTAACCCAGCAAGAAAGGTTGGGAAGTTTTGTATACATGTAGAGATCACTTTCAAAAAAACTGGGAAATAAGTATTTTTCAAACACTTAAGCCTAACTTTTAAAAAGTCTCCAAAACACTGAAGTGCCTGTAGCCAGCATCTGTACTATCAGGTAATTCAAATTGCCTGGTTCACGAGCCCTTATTACCCACACCAAATAAATACTATTCACTCCTCTGGAGCAAACCATCTCATTCCCTCTGAAACAAACCCCAGCTGCTGCTCAGGGGTTAGGTTGTGCAAAGCACCACCTTCAATAAGCAATGTGAACACAACTGCATCAGATTTGGTGTCTTAGACTTTCTGCTAGGTGGGCTATACGATTTGAATCTATCTGTAGCAAAATCCCTCCATGGGAAACAGCTTGTGTCAAATGGTGTGGGAAGCCTTATCTTGTGCTGTCTGTCCCATGGGGAACAGTCCACACAGTTTTCGGAGAATAGGAGCTGCTGGTTGTTCCCTTTCTACGTCAGAGAGAAATGAAACACTACAAAACTTTGCATCCTCCCTCTCCCCTGGCACCCCACTGCCAATTTGTGGTGAAACAGCATGTGCCCTTCAAAGAGTTACTGTGTTGTAACTGACGGATAACACTACATGGAAAACTGAAAGGTACTGTGTAGATTATTGAATCCATGTCCCCAGAAATGCAATGTTATTTCAACATTTAACATGCATCATCTTAATCTGCAGATTCTCCTTTTTATCTGGAGAATAAGAGAAGCAATCCTCAGATTTGGGGTAGAAATACAGATTTATCAGCTGTTACCAGACATCTACAATTTGTCTATGTCCTTTGACCCTTCCCCATTGCCTCCAGTTTGAAGTAGTATTACTTCAGCTTTACCACACCTCCAAGCTTACACTGGCTGCCATCCACAGAGAGCATACATACGTCAAGCTTCACTGTCTTGAGAAACAGCGATTTTTTTTTCCAAACCTGCAGAGTGGTAAAATCTTACTTCTCCAGAAAAAAAGTTCTGCTAAGAAATGCAAACTTGATAGCGTCTTAGCCCATAATTACAAAAATGCTTGAAAGAGCAGCTGTGCTGCAGGTGGAGCCAGTTCTGCCCATCTTCCTCCCCTCCCTCGCCCTCCTCACCTCCACCCTGAGCTGCCCACTACCCCGTGTCTGCACCAGTGTCAACTGGTATGGCTGAATGGTGAACAGCAGTGGGAAACAGGCTGGAGCTCTCACAACAGCTAGTTTCAAACTGGATGAGTTCCCTGATCTGCGTTCCCATGCCACCACATACACAGTTGTTTTGGCACAAGAGCCAACGTGGTGCAAAAGGCAGGAAGACACAGGAGAGGGAAGGAGCTGTAGAAAAGGGGGAGCTGCCGCTTTCAGCAGCACAGTTAGCTTCCTCCTCATCAGGATGCTGGGGAAAACGCCAATTTAAAATCCCAGTCTTGGAAAATGTAGCTAGAGTCAGTCCAGACTAAGGCAATTTAAGAGACGCCTGGGTTCCCATCTAGCAATAGAATGGCAGGTTTTCAGAAAGCGACCAGCCCTTGCTTTAAGAGGAATGAAAAATTGAATCACTGTTTTCTGCCTGGCTTCTTAGGCCTGTCTCTTTGCAGTAGTTGGCCTGCTCTTAGCTGAGTCCTAGATCAAACTCATGGAAGACACTGTCATTGACTATAGTGAGACAGACAATGAAATGAAGGGACATTTATCTGAATGTGTAATGTCTATTTCTGTACAACTAAGATGAAAAATAATGAAGCTTATTGATGTTGATACCTATTGACATGTATTGATCACTGTCGTAACTCAAAAGGGAAGTAAATTTAAGATCTTGCCTTTGTCTACCATGTTATTGACTACTCGTGTATGTTCTGTTTCTGACAGATAGAGACAAAAGCCTGGATTAATGTCCATAATCTGATCCAGAGTGGAATTTCCAGTGTTCCTCTTCCCGGGCAAAAAGTGAATCCCTTTTAAAGTGATTGCAAAAGCCCTAAAGTCAGAAAGATCTAAGGAGTAAATAAAGTAGAAGAGGGCAGCCAACTCACATAGTTTCCATGTCATATTCTCACAGTCTAACATTCTGTTCTCTCCAAGGAGGAAATAACAATATAATGTACAGCCCTGCCACTACTGCTATTAATATCTTGGAATGCATCCAGAAGCACATGGGTGCAGGAGAATATGCTGTTCCTAGTAATCACATAAATGTTTAGATGTTTTTCTTTACGAGGCTGAGCCTGGATCTCTTCTGTATGCTGCACTGCATAGGTCCTTATTTTCCAGCTCCTTGAAGGCTGGGCCAATCAAATTTCCCTTTTTAAAGTAAGTTGCAACGTAACAGAAGTACTACAAGTTCCAAAACAATGTATGAGCTATTTTAGCTATTTTAGTGCACTTAAAAAAAAAAGAAAAGGGGGATGGGGGGAGCAGGGGAAAGTAAAAGAAAAACAGAAAAACAAACTGGGACGTAGTGAAAACAATTCTTCCTAATGTTTAGCAGAATATGCACATGCAGTTACAGAAAGTAAAGTCTTAATGATTTAAGATTACCTTTACAAAGTAAAGCTTCTTCTCAGTACACAACTACGCATTCTTTTGGTGTCTCTAAAATTGTCTCCCCAGGTTTTCTGTGGTGAACTTCCCCAGTGCAGCTTGTGTGGTGAACGTCTTACTGGCCAGTCAAGGACCTTCACTCCAGGCTGCACTTGCCCATCATTAGGTATATGTGAGCCCTAGAAGGACCAGGGAAAAGGCTCACTTCCTCCTGGTAGAGGTGAAAAGTGACTTCCAAGCACAGGCTATAGTTAGGAGGCACTGCTTTACCCATACTGTTTGAAATTTTCCTCTTCCACTAGTTTTAAAGTGAAAACTGACGGAAAAAGTAAGAGGAAGACGGGGGGACATGACAGACACTGGACTACATCCAGTGTAGACAGACATGGACTACATCCAGTCCCCAAGTGGCACCCAGACCACTAGCCAGGGTACTTGGGCACATTGTACAGTGCCTGAAATGGCACGTTCCCTTCACAACAATGATCCAAAATTGCCAGCTTTCTCCATGTGCAGCTGCCAAGGGAGAGACAAAGAATTGCCGAGGGTAGGAGGAAGTCTTAAAATTCTTGCTTGGCGAGCATCAGTAATGCATCTCTGTTCACATAAGATATATGGGTCAGACCACTTTTCTTTTAAAGCTGTAAAAAGTGGTTGTGCGCTTTCTATCCTACACAACTGTTTATAGGGCTGAGTGATCCAGAAGATGGGAGAGAATTTCTCTGTCCTCTCCTCTACTTGAAGTGATTGAAACCCACGCTTACTCTTACTTTCCTGTACAGCACCCTGGATCCAAGGGTGACCACCTGTCAGTGTATAATCGAATGCAGCTTGTGAGGCTTGCCTGACCTCCCAGAGCAAGCACACAAATTATCTCCCTGCTCGGCCTAGCCGTGCATCGGCTGTGTCGCAGATGGGGCCAGTTCTGCTCTCAGATACAGCTTCACACGGGCACTGGTTATGGTCCCGAGGCAGCATACTCGTGTATGAGTGTAGTATCCGAGGTCTTTAGCCCTGCCAGAGCTGTGCTGGGAGGAAGCAGTGCGGTGCCTCCTGCACTTGCATCCACAGCCATACATAGAGTCATGCCCTGTGGCACCCCTCCCCAGGGAGGTCTCTGGGCACCTGGAGCACTGGGAACTGCAGTGCAGGTAGACCAGTGCTAAACCATTGCCCTGTTGAATCTGAACTCATCTGGGGAGAGAAGGCGTCTGTGAGCCTATACTAGATCCATTCCACTACCTCAGCGAGCTGTTTTGAAGCTTCCTTAGGTATTTCTACAGTAGTGCAGACACGCTATTCAGAATAGCCTCGACTCATTCAAGTGGATAACCCCAAGGGTACAGAGGCTTTTTTCATAAATTGTAGAAATGTATAGAAAGGATACAGTGAAAGCTTCTTCCCCTTAATATTATTGTTATATCAAAATACCTGAAAACACAAAGAAGACTTTTATGTTCAGATATGAGTTTTCTCTGAGATCTCTAGCTACAAAGATATTAACCATTTTGACACTTTGGGCTAAATTTTTCATAAAATCATTTCCAGACAGTTTTCAGAAACCTCATATTACAGTCCCATGCAGACTGCCTTAAGCATTAATGGGCTGACAAGATGCTCAAAGATGTTTTTGTCTGAAGCAGAGAAGCATATTTGGTGCTGCAGGGGAGTCCATAAAGGAAAGGGTACTGCGTTCCTGGTGCCTGCCACAGGCAGGTAGCAGGGAGCTGAATTAAACCTCTGAATATTCTTGCAGTTATCAAGGATAGTGTTTGGGATGTTCATTTTGACTAGTGGTTTTGTTTTCTAGATCGGTGTAGTTCATTTGTTTCTGGTGCAGTTTAATTTACAGTGACTGGACCACTTAGTAAATGCAAGTCAAGTATTCAACATATTCAAATGAGATGCAAAAATATGAATAGATCCATGATCATTTCATTGTAATTTCTCAGGGAAAGAAAGATAGGGAGAAAGCATTGCTTCCAGGACTGTGGAAAGTGACCTTTCAGAGTTGCCGTTCCTGACATCACAATAATTAGGAAGGAATCCGAAAGCAATGCTGTTCGAAGAATTTGGCCATGAAACTCTCCATGCAGTTTCCTGGCCTCGGTATGAAAGAATGTCTTGATCCATCTTAGGAAAAAAATTGTCCTACTTAAATAAATTAATCGTCTTATTTGTGACCATTTGTAAGCAGGACGAAAATGTCACGGATTCTGTTATCCTTCTATTTCTCTTCAAGTGAAGGTAAAGGGTCACCACGGACCTGGCCAAAGGCCGATGCACGAGGGCAGCACAAGGTCAGCATTCCTGACAGGACTTACGCAGATCACACAGAGGTGACAGTCTGCGAAAGAATTATGTAGACTCCTAGTGCTAACAGTAACAGACATGTCAAATAAATACGTGCAATTAAGCCTGAAAAGCACAGTCCCAGGTATCAAAACTTTTACTTCCATTTAATTAGCGTATTTCAGATTCACAGGAGACATGCGTAAATCTGCTAGGTCATAGACACAAACATAAATGGAGGGAGAAAAACATAGTCTTGCTCATAAATAGCACCCCACTTCAACAGTCTCCCCTCTGCCAAGAGGAAAAGAGCGCTCAGAACACTCCCAAGGGCAGAACAGAAGAGACTGAAGTGGTGATCCCTCCCAAGCTGGCCTGATGAAGAAAAAAAAAAAAGAAAAAAAAGGACAAAACAAAACAAAAGAAACATTCAAGCAGCAAAGCACTCCTCACACCCAAGAACTTGTGCCTGTTTTGACACACTGCCATGTTTGGGAGGTGGATAAAGAAGAGACATGAGCAATTAAATAAAAGTAGCAAATACTTGTGCCTTATTCAACATGCAATTATCTGTTGCAAACACCCTCAAGTGGCTAGTGCCCTTAGAACCATCTGTTGTTGCTGTTGAAAGCCTATGGGCAATATTTTTGCCCACAAAGTAATAATGCACGCTCAGAGCAAGTCAATGGCCGTCAGTTAAGTGCGTAGATCTATCGTTCTGCTCACTCAGCTTTGAATCTGGGCAGAAGTTAAGAAGCTTTTACGTTGGTTGCTGTTGCTAGGACACCGTACACAGTTAGCTCAGTAAGCTGGGCCAAAAAATATGGAAATGCAGTAAGCCAGAACTCAGCCAGTGTGAATGTAGCTAGACACACGCAAGGAATGTGCTCTGTATCACATGCAGTCACTGCATTAGCCACAGCATCAAGCATATTATACTTGGACCTAAGATGAGTCCCTTTCAGTTCTGTGACTCCAAATGGCTGAAATTATCAATATGAGCAGTACATTTTTACAGTGTCCTAGAGGTTTCCTTAAGAAGACCAAACCTCTAATAGAACGCAGCTAGGAACACTGCAGATAGGAGCTGGAATGAAAATGATCTATTTCTATTATGTATTTTCACTCTGCTAGAAGTGACCTTCTGTTACAGAAGCATCTCCTTCAGAAGTGGAGATACACTTGTGATGAGCTGCTCATTTGTCTCCTCAGTGTTATGAATGGGTCACTGTGGACCTATTGAATAATGTTTAATGCAGCATAGCATCAAGAAGTTGGAGTTACATTTAAAATAGCTACTCATGGTAGAAATGTTCCAGTCAGAGCAATGCAAGGTTCATCAGAAGGTACAAAAAAGAAGGGTACAAATTCAGGCCCAATATGCTCTGAGTGTGGCAGCTATAGTGTTCATAATAATTACTTACAACTATCAATTATCTCTGAATTTTTTTCCAGTTTAGACAGTGGAACTTCACTACCAGCTTTTGAAAATCCTGAAGCTACCATTACAGTGTGCTTGTGAGTTGCAAAACAAGATATGAATGTGAACCTTACAAGCATCATTTAAAGGAAAGGTAGACCAATTTTATATGAAATTCTTGTTTCTAACTGCAAACACTAAACTAAAATAAAAATCTGCTTATCTGTTAGGTTTTACTTGGAATAGTCTGAACAATTTGGAGGAAGGAAAACCTTATTAACCGAAAACAAATACAGTGAAAGCTTTTATGACTGGTTTACCCAGTTTGGAAGCTGCTGGGAGAAGGAGTGTCTCTGAGGGGTCTTTGCTCTTCCCCAGGCATGGACTGAGAGAACGTGCACAACAAATTGGAGTTGTGCTTTTGCCCATGACATTGTATGCACATATCTGGTCATGCACCAGAAGAATTCCAAGCTAGACATGGGCACTCCTATGAGTTAACGCTGACCTAAATTAAACAATCCTGCGTGGAAAAAAATTATGTACTTTGCCTCAAAGTAGCTAACAGAAACTGACCACAAAAATGAATCCTTTTTGCAGTGGCTCCAGCTCTACTTCCAGAAGCTTGTGGGCAAGTTAAGAGCAACTCCTAGTTAAATGTATCAAAGTTAATAGTCTTACCTAACCTATTCCTCATTGATCATACAGCAGAGGCCATCAGCCAAAAATCTCTGTGCCATGCTGATAGCTAGACACCAACAACTGAAGGCTCCATGTCATGGTGAAGAAGCTTTCACGGTTAGTTGCTCCAGAGTGGATTTTGGTTAGTTATATGATCCTCTATGGAACAGCAGCAGGAAATACACTGTTTTATGTATATAGTAACGTTGTACAGAAGGAAGCAGGCAACAAGTTTAAGATCTGAACTTTGACAGAAGTAATTGAGCAGCTCAGTAGAGTTAGGGTGATTTATGTCAGCTGTGTATCTGATCCTATCTTTGATACTAGTACTAAATGTCCATTTGGTTCACAAAAGATGAAAAGAACCTCCAGATGAATAGCAGTTACTGTGCCAGATGAAATACAATTCAAATAAACATACACATGAAAACCAGTTCAGATACCTGTGTTCAAAGGTAAAGAACAATCTGTGCTTTCTAAATGATCTTAGGGTTCTGGATCAGCATAATAACCTATAAAACAGACTTACGACTCCCTTTGTACTGATAGAAGACAAAATTAACTTTATTTCTCAGAGCCCCCTGGATCCCATTATTTAGCAAATAACAGCAAATGAAGAGTCAGTTCTCCCAGTATTGCCATCAGGTTCAGAGGAGGAATGAGATGATGCATCTCAGAGCCCCTTACCACTCAACGCTAGTTGACATTTTTTTGGCAGACTGAGGAATCCCAGGCAAACTGTCAGGTTAGTTAAGTATGGATTTGATTATGAGAGCCAAAGAGCCTTATGAAAAAGTTATGAAAAGGGAACCACATCTGCTTTTTGCTCAAGAAACAAAATTTAGCCATGAGTTTTGGAATCTGATAAAAGGAATCCCCACACCTACATCTAAAGACGTAAACTTGCGCATATCTAATTCCTCCCTCCTGACAGTATAATTCACTCACACAAAGAAAACTGGTACAGCATGCACAGACAACAATAAGGTTCTTTGGCAACACTGAAACAACCAGTGGTTGATAATGAAAGGACACAAGGGTGCTGAGCTCTGACTGAGCTCAAGTTCAGGGCCTCTCCAAACTTTTTTACCATCTTCTACAAGGAAAGAGCCTTCTGACTGTGCATCATTATACAGCAAAATTCACTCTTGCTTATGTGACAGCTTTCACTTTCTTTGTTGCATGTCAGTAGTCAATGATTAACTATGAGTATACATATTGTTTACACCAAGTCAGTGAATATGTCATTACCTTGTAGAACAAAGGGAAAATGCCATTATCTCTTCTGGAATCTAAATACACCATTTTGTTCTGGTGATAAGCACTTTGAGCATGTCTACTTTGAGTCAAAATTGTTACTATTTTTCAATTCTTATTTTATCACTGGTATACTTGGTGCTCAGTAAGGAATGCCTATGCATAGGTGTTTCAAAATCAGTTTTAAACTGAGTAGCCGAGGTATAGGAAGAGCCAAACTATGCTGATGAGAACTTTAAGCAGGATGCCAGCTCTGCCCATGAACCCAGGGGTGTCAGTGAACCAGATGGAAGGTTAGCCTGCCCTCACCTACTCCTGACTTGGACTGCAACTGTGTATGCACACTGCCAACTTTAAAGTCAGCTTTGATATGCCACAGTCACAGTAGTCACAAACCCTAGCTCAGCTTTGGATCAGCTACAAAAAATAATTTTATAACACCAGCATGACCAAACATATTTTTAATGAAGGGTGTTTTAGAAAAGACATGTTAAAGTAAGCCTCTTGTCTTTTCACATCATAAAATGCCATATAAACATGACTTGAGAAAATACATACTTTTTATTTTTCTCAGATCAAAAAATGTCTTAAGGGATACCCATGTTTTGCAGCTAAAGCAGAGGGTGATTCACACACACAAGCAAAGCAAGACAAGGAATTCATTCCCCACTTCCCATGGGCAGGCAGGGGTTCAGCCATCTCCCGGAAAGCAGGGCTCCATCACGTGTAACTGTTACTTGGGAAGGCAAATGTCATCACTCCGAACGTCCTCTCTTTCCTTCTTCTTCCTCCAGCTTTATATGCTGAGCATGACATCACATGGTATGGAATATCCCTTCTTTGTTCTCCTTGTCCTGTGGGAGAGGGGAGTGAGCAAGCAGCTGGGAGGGTGTTTGGCTGTTGACTGGGGTCATCTGCCCAGTAGACACTGTACTTTGGTAATATTAGAGATATTTTATTCTTTTTATTTTCTCAGTTCTCATGATTGCTAATGATAAAGGTCATCCTGACAGATGATAAAGTAGTTTTTAGTTTCATAAGAATGACTTTGGTTTTGTTTATTTGCTATTTTAACCGTGTCAGCAGAAGTTACCATATCAGCAGAAGTTGCAGACAGGCTTGTATGTGGCAAACTACTCTGACTTTCCACTGTCAGATACTTTATGAGTTTGTTTGCAAAAAAACAGGAATATATGACATTTCTGTGCAGATTCCTCAGGTTTCCTCTTCACCAATTCTCCCCAAGTGTTTCTCCCTTTCTTGGAAAACAGCTCCAAACCAAGGGACTGAAATAAGAGACATGGGGAGAGACGTGGTCAGTGTCGCTGAACAAGTGTATATGTGTGTGTATATATATATATATATATAAATATATCCTGTGACAAGTGAGATGTACAACAGGAAGCAGTACTCATCTGACTCACTGCCACTGTGTGGCAATTAGATAATGTAAGATTGCTACAGGTGACATCTTTTGCAGGTATCTGTAATTTACTTCCCTTTGCGTGCATGTTTTTTGGTGTGGTTCTTAAAAAGATACATGGCTTGAAGAACTACTAAATAGAAAAATTCCCAAACTCAGGAGTTCCCTTCCAGAAATGTCAATACGTTCTCCCTAAGATGCTTGTCCAAGTCATGCTCCTGTAATTCATTAAGATGCTATCAAAAGAAATTTCAAATATAGGTGAGTGTGGAAAAATAAGCATGGTTTTACTGTGTACATAAATGAGAGATGTTCCAGAATACTGTGCAGTTAGTCTGAAGGTAATATAAAGACAGACTAAACCACCAGAAAATAAATTTTAAAAAACCCAAACAAATAACCTTGCTAAACCAAACTCTGAAGTGAACAAAACCATATAGACTTATGAATAAGGAAAGAAAAATTATCCAGAATCCATCTTGTAAGAACATGACATATCTGTAGAAACCTTGCCACTGTAATAAATGTTTTCTATCAGTTAAATGGATTGGACTAAGTCAACTGACTAATGTACCAGGTTTGTGGAACATTTTGCATATCAGTTGTATACCTGGAGAAGATGTAGCTTATAACTAATTCTCCCCTCCTTAAAATCTATATTACCACTGAAGATAAGGTACACATACATACTCTCAATCACATGACATCCTCCATCCAACAAACAGTTGGGTTTTGGCCCAGCTCAGATGTTAACTGTAACCTGGAAAGCAGTCAGCAAAGTGTCACTTCTATTTTATATTTAAAACAAACAAACAAAACAAACACACACACAAAAAAAAAACAACCACACACACACAAAAAAAAACAAAACCAAAAACCAACCAACCAACCAACAAAAAAAAAACAACCAAAAGCTGAGAGTTTGCATGAAGTGACTGCAAACGAACCCCTAGCACAGAAAAAATTTCTGTGCTGCGATATCATGCTGTCCTCAGTGAGTGTCCCAGACAACTTTCATAGACATTCCACAAATGGAAAATAGTGGTTTTGAAGGATTTTAATAATTCAAATGACCTCAAAGTTACTTACACATGTGGGGAGCAATAGGAACTCAAACCATTTTAAAGCAGCAGTTCAAAATGAAGTTTCCTTATTGACTTGACCTCGCATTATTATCAGCTTACATCCAAAGGTGGAAGTGTTTTTGTATTATGAAACTAAGACCCTTCCCTTCCCTTCCCTTCCCTTCCCTTCCCTTCCCTTCCCTTCCCTTCCCTTCCCTTCCCTTCCCTTCCCTTCCCTTCCCTTCCCTTCCCTTCCCTTCCCTTCCCTTCCCTTCCCTTCCCTTCCCTTCCCTTCCCTTCCCTTCCCTTCCCTTCCCTTCCCTTCCCTTCCCTTCCCTTCCCTTCCCTTCCCTTCCCTTCCCTTCCCTTCCCTTCCCTTTTTTTCTGAAAGCAAAGGCTGTGGCCACTTCATCACTCTGAAAACTGATGTTGTGAGATATTTCTGTAATATTAGCAGTTTGTTCATTCTGAGAAATCCCTTGGGAGAGAGTTGTTTATTTAATTGTGGGCCTCAAGCCATCTTGATTAAAATATTAAATAAAAGCAAGACAATAATCTATAACTCTTTTCTCCTTGTGGCCTGTTTGGTGGGTGAATACTTTGAGGTATAATTTTCTAATTTCAGTTCATGGAAGATTTATTTGCCTAACTACTGTTCCATTAATAGATGTTATGCTGAATTTTTAAACACATTGCACATCTATGTTTGGACATTTGCTTTAGTAAAAATCTATCCCCAGACATCACAGAATATAAAAATATTATAAATATGGTATTAATAAACAGAAAAGCAGGGTGGGGGGAAAGCAATGGGTTTTCACAGGAGGAAAAATTAGGTCTAGTAGAGTGGTGGAAAGAGGTTTTGCACCAAATTAAGCCACAATCTTTTCTTCTCTGTTTATTCACGTTTAAATCACAAACTGAAATGCCTCACTAACATTTTACCTTTACCAGTTCTCAACCTGAAAGACTTGGAAGGCTGTTTCAGCATCCTGCATTACACCCACTGATTTCCCAAGGATTCCCCAGAGCACTGGATCAGACCCTGCATTTGGTAACCAACATCTTATTTTGCCTCCTTAGGGGCTGCATGTGGCATGCACACCTGCAGTGTTAACGCTCATTTCAATGTCATAAAACAGTGGGAAAGAAACAGGTACTAAAGCGAAATAGGTCTCACATGTCTTTTCCTCGTTGCCGTGAATCCCAAATGGATTTACATGGGATGAGAGTGACTGAGCCTTATTTCTGTTATTGTTTAAAGTGCTTGCATTAAGATTGGAATAAAGAGTTTGAAAAACAGTAACTACGCAGTAGTTCAGATGCACAACATGAGTACATACTTATACACAAGAGCCTGAGCTAGAAAACTTTCAGGATAACTGTGTAAAAAAGATGAATGCAACAACAACAAAAAAAATATTGCTGCAAAGTAATGCCATCTACAACAGTTACTGGCAAAAACACCCCAAAGCAAACATTGCCTCACGCAGCCTAGCAAAAGAACAGATCACAAGGCCTGAAGAAACCTTTTACAAAGTTTGTCCTTACAGCTGGTCAAAATTTAAATACATATGTATATGTTTACATGTATACAAACATTTTAATGAGAAAGTCCAAACTAGGGGTGGCAGTGGAAAGGAAAGAGCATGTCTACTGCCTTCCCACACAAGAATATTGTACAGCCTGATGCTTAGAGCAATTTTTTGGATCTTTAAGTTGAAAGCTGTTAACTCAGCCTAAATAAGGGAAGTGATTTGTGCCTTCACCTCAGTGTGAGTGCTCTCTAAGGTGGTATGTTGTTTCCTAAATGAGAACTGTCAAAAGGTCATAGCTTTTACCCTGATGTGGAATGGAAAATATTTTGACATTTCAAAGATTTCATGAGAGAGACAATTTGCTTTGCTGTTCTGTGCAGTTTTCCTGTCTAATTAAACTGTGAAGCACATAGCTCAGGTAATAAGACATAGAGATAGCTTTAATATTAATAACAAGTACTATAAAGTTACTAGTGTTTGTCAAGTTTAGCTTCCTGGGGATTTTGTTTGTTTATCCTGCTATGGAACTTGAATTCATCTCCACGTTATTACTTCAGTTATTTTCAGTGAATGATTCTATAACAATTTCCATTTTCATTATTCCATTCTAGAATGGAAAAGAAAAAAGGCATTCAAAACTATTCAAAGTAAAAAGATATTCTTTTTCATGGAGTGGTGGTATCCCAGCTAAGACCTAACCTAACTAAAGAATTAATTTTTTTTTCCAGAGAGTCATGTTCTATATGTTAATACATGCAGCATATTAATACTGCCCTAGGCTCGCTACTGTTCAAACCAACAAATTAAGTTAAATATGTATTGGGCTATTGGCACTACCAAGTAGTTAGAATATACTCAGTGAGAATATCAAGATAAAGGCATATAATTATCCTAAAGATGAAAAAAAAGATCAAGAGATAACAGTACAGCAACCTGTATACATATTGTAAGCCAGTTTTTCCATATTTAAACAGGACAAAATCTTTGTTCAGGAGCAGAAAAAATGTGAATGCAGCTTCTGCACCCTGTGAAGCATCCACAGAGAGGAGCTCCTTTCTGGCCAATAGAGAGGGTAGTATCCTGCCCACTTGCAGGAGATGAAGAGACTTTTTGATGGTTGACAGAGGAAGAGAGCTCAGGCCAGCACCCGCGAAGGAAGCCCTATACCTAACTCCAGGTATAAACTAGACAGTTCTGGCTATAGGAAAACACAGTTCCGTTAACGTGTAGGGAGGTGTAAGGTCCACAGCTGGATGCCTACCAAATTAGACACATCTATAGTTATAATGGCAGTTAAGCAGGTATTTTCAAAATCTTCAGTTTGGACTTAATTAGACTGCAATATCAGAGGGCTGCTATAAGCTTTCTGGGCATTGTCTTGCAGGCAATGGTGATTAGGCCCACATAAATGTCAGCGCTATCTAGATGGTTAGGAATGTGGATGACTGAACAAGAAAGGTATGGAGGGAATGACAAAAGCTGAACATACCAATCATGCAGAAAGATAGAAAAAAGCAATGGAAATAAGAGGAAAAAGAGACTGAGGGGAAAAAAAAAAAAAAAAAGAAAAAAACCCCAAACCACCCAGGAATTGTCTGTCTTCCTTGCTTTCTTGCCAAAGCTTGACTTTATCAAATGCCTATTTGACCAAGATATGAGTAACATCTCTTGTTCTTCCCCAAAATGAGGTTCGAAGTCTTTGTTCTGTTCTGAAGCCGAAGTACACACTCCCTTGTGTTGTCAGGGAGCTTGGTCCTGGGCACTCCTGTGAGGATTTACATGCTTTCACGGAACCCCGGCTATTAGAGATCCCAGTCTTTGGCTTACAGTACTGTCTGCGTTATAATGCAAGGAAGAAGCTTACTAATAATGTTAAAAGCTGTATCTTGGGTTTTGGTAGGTTTAGTTGTGGTTTAGAAATGCATGTTGGCTTTCAGTGGTAATAATGCCTTCTTTCATCATGAAATGCAAAACTGCCTGGTGCTTTAAGGAAAACCAAATACTGCTGCAGGAGTGTGCATTAGTGATGAAGAAGTTGGTAGGCATTGGAAGCTTCTCTTTGCTGGTGTTTTCTGTAAGACTTGCTCTTTTTTTTTATCCAAGATACTTTTTTGTGCAAAACTAAGGTCTCTGGAATAATGGACTAAATTCATTGAGGGAACAGTCAGCAAATTTGAATTTAAATGGATAAACAATAGTTCTATTTGTTTTTCACTTGTTTTCTGAAGATGATAAGTGAACATAGTTGCAATCAACAGCTTTCTATAGGTGACTTACTTATATGTAGTGACGTCAATAGCCTATTTCAAAATGTATTCAGTAGACTGATTTTATGTAAACAGGCACTTGGCAATTATCCCTAGAATTGGTTGTTACACATTACAAATAAATGTATTATGGTGCCATTTATTTGCTCATATTTTTCAGAAATAGCATGCCTACTCATTGTTCTTTAGATGGACGTCTTTCACTGCACAGTATGTTCTGTGATTCAAGCTTGCATTTCAAAGATGTTGTGAATGCTTTCTTTAAAGCTGCTGAAGTGTGGTTCTGCTCTGAACAGCGAGTATGTAAAAATAGCACCTCCTTGTACGTCTGATCTTCTCACTATGTTTACCCCAGGTCATTGGGAGTACAATATTAATATTGACCATGTTTTCTTCTTCTTTCTACTGTTTTAAGATTGTAGAGCCACGTCAGTCAGGGACAATAATGTTATTTCAATTCACTCTTTGATATCTTTACCAAACATACTACAAACAAAATGCTTTATCAAATTGAAACCAATTCTGTTTGTGCAAAACCATTCAAATCAAGGGAGGGGAGTGAGTGAAAGTGTCAGCAAGAACAAATTTGGCGGTCAGTGAGATCATAAGCTTAAAAATTTTCTATGATGTGAATTGTTCAAAAAATACCCACCTAACACGAGACACAAATGAAACTGCAATATCTTGAACCAGCTTTGACAAGGGAAATGTAAATTAATATACAAAACTTAGAAAAAAAGATGGATTATTGTTTGTATACTGATTCACACTAGAAACAAATTTCTTTTTTTACGTTCAAGAAAACTTAAATAGTTTTCTCAAAATTAAATGCTTTACTTTTAAATAGAGTTTTGATACCTTTTTTTAGAATATAATGCTTAAATACCAGATATGTGAATAAAAATTATTTTCTTTTACAGAATTCATTTAAGCTAAAACTAATATATTTTGTACTGACATAATTAAAATTGTCAGAGTTTAAACATTTTAGGTAAGCCACAAGAAGATATTTTGAGAAGAAAGCAGATAGCATAGCAATTTGCAAGATAAAATTGTCTACATTTGTGATTTTTTTAAATTTACAACAATTAGGAAATCCAGATATGCGAGTGTGAATATAATAGCAGACCTTTAGCTTCACACCTAACTGAAGGTTACAAAGGCTTCTCGGTTTCTACCACATCACTTCATGACCTTTATGGTTTTAGCTGCATATGGTCAATGCTCTGTAGCTTAGTGATTATTGTAAATGGGAAGCACAGGTATCAGTTATCTCTGTCCAAAGTTTTCTATTGATAAGTGCTCTAATTACAATTTTATTAAAAATGTGGGCAGCAAATACATTTGCACCTGAGGTTTTTTTTTGTGTTAAAGTCATTAGGCACAATCTGAGCTTGTCTATTGAACTGGGCACAGGAAGAAACCCATTTACAGGGATGTCTAGATTTTGAATCCAAGTGACCACATAGGGAAAATTAGTCAAGATGGTGATATTTGTAGCAGCCTTGTAAATGCCAAACACTTACTTAGGTAAGTTCCATGTTGAAAACTTAGGTGTCTAGGTTTATGTCCTCACAGCCATGAGGTGATGGACTGAAGTGCTGGCAGGCAAGCTTTTTGGTGTTGGTTCCTGTCTACTGACTTTTCAGTCCTCATGAGTTGGTTATCAGCTTCCCTCATCTGTTGGAGACCCTCAGAAGCCTGAATTACTTGCTTCGGAAAAGGTGCAATTGTCTTCTCCTGAAAAATAGGAAATTGCAACTTGTCCAACTGGATTTGAGAGTATAAAGAAGTAGAATCTGAGAGATGTGCTGCTGAAGGGGAAATTCAGCATCCTGTTACTGACAAGTCATATTAAATGTGTTTAATGATAATGGGCTACTGACAGCTCCCTGGACTGCAAACAGCTCTGAATCAGCAATTATGCCTCTCTCGTATGTGTAAAAATTGACAGCCACTTGCCTTCTTGTCTTGGTATTTTCTCCCTGTCTTGGAAGATAGTCAGGAGCACTATAAAAATACTTCTCACAGACCTTGAGGAAAGGTGGAAATAACATGCCTCCCTTTGCTGAATGGTGAGCTCTAATGCCACAAAGCCCTCAGAGGGAGATTGTTCCCAGAGCTTCCAAGTATCTGTCCCTGTTCCTTTCAAATATGTAAGCCTGCTGAGAACGGTAAATTATTCTTCAGCTTCTAGATTAACACAGATAAGTAAGCCAGCTCATTTCATGCATGGTCCTCAGTTCCTAAGCCACAGGTGATATGTCTGGTTCAAAGTGGAGGAGACCTCGAGAACAGGACAGTTTTATTCTGAAGTGAATATCCAGTTCAGAACAGTTAGACTTAGACTTCCTTTAGTAGAAAAATACACATCTGAATACCATTTTCTAATAGATTTCCCCAACGGAGCAACTCATTCCAAGCATGAGGTAAATATTCAACAAGTGAGACCATTTTAGGAACAACCAGTATAACACTGTAATCTCAATACAGAAAAGCATAGCAAAGCAAAGCCAAGAAAAGAGAAGAGAAGAAAATCTGCAATGCATTAAAAAAGTTGTGTTTCCCTACCTTGTTGCTCTTTTTCAGATGTTCTCATCTTTGGTTTTTTATCCCCGCCTTTCACTCTCTCCAGGAGGAAGACTTGAGGAAGCGTGAGGATTTTAGAGTACTTGGGAGAATCCACTTTTTCCAAAAGGGAGTTCCCTGTGTTGACTGTAACAAAGCTGCAGCTCTTCTATACTTCTGGTCATCACACCAAGACTGGTATACTGCCTCACACATACTGTGTATACACAGTTATATGGATGAAAACAGAACTTGAGGAAAGTAAGGACTAGAGTTAGATCTAGGTGATCTTCAATGCAAGGAACATTGGATTTAAGCAAAATGAAATGGAAAGCTTAGTATGAAGCTTATTTTAGAATTTTAGACTTCAAGAAGGAGACAGTTTTCCTTAATTGCTTAAAATTAAAGAAAACAGAAAGAAAGTAATACTGCTTCTCATCAGCCTAAGCCTCCTTCTTCCTAATGCTTATAATCAATCTATGAGCAGCTCATAAGTGTTTGTTATGCGACAGTAATGCTGAGACTGTTTGTGAACAGTTTTCTGTATTTATGCAATGTCTGATATTTGTTTTTCTAGTTGTGTTGATTAGTTGTGACTGGTCAGACAAGTCATATGGTGTTGTTTCTGTTCTCATGTTAGAAGAGCACACAAATACTCTCTCATGTGTCAAGTAGTTTTGCTAATACTTACTCTGGCAGCTTCAAGCCCAAGATGCGTGGTAACAAACCATACTTTTTTGAAAATGAATACCAAAGGGGGGGAAAGCACAACTGAAAAGAAAACAAAGCCTGAGCAAGCAGTCAAATAAAACTGTTTGCCATGCTTGCCTGTGGAGCTACACACATGCGTGTTCTTTTGTTTCTTGTTAAACATGTGCATGTGCTAGGAATCCAGGTCATTACTTTTGCTCTTGAAAAAGTATTTCAAAGGGATCTTTTGTGTTTGCTTTACTTTACATGGTTTGTTGGGGTTTGGGGTTTTTTATTATTTTTGTTTTAATGATTATAAATCTATACCAGGTTTTGAGACCCAAAACCTTACAGCAAGATTCTGGCCACTTCTCTCTGAAGTGCTGAAAGCTTCTATTGCACAGGGAGAGAGCATTTGCTCCAGAAATACTTGAACCATAGAAAAAGATGGGCTTACTTTCTAATCATGTCTGAATATTGAAATCTTTACATCTTAGCTCTGATAAGGAGTGCTGGCTTTCCAATAAACACCGGTTGTCTCAAATCCTTCACAATTTCAAACATTTTTTTGAAAAGCCGACATTTTCTTTATTACTTTTATGAAGGTTAGTTTTGTCCCTGAGCCACAACATCTGTAACAATAAAAATATATTTTGCAGGATCTCACCAAAGAAAGATGAAAATACTTTCCTCAGAAGGACCAATGAAGTATTCACTGCCAGATCAAGGCAATGAAGTTTTGGCTCTAATTTTAACTCAACAGTTACTCTCTATGACAGATGTTTTGACTAAGGGCAGCATTATCTGAACTTTTATAGAAACTTATTGGGTGCATTCTATTGTCCAGATGGCTGACGGTTTCAGGAAAACATTGCACCATGCGTTTGTATGCAGGCTTCAAACAGCCTGTGTGGAAGGATATAGAGGCTAGGGGAAGGATGACTGTAGCTGACATTGAACTGGTTAGCGAAAAAGAGAAACAGGAAAGTGATCCATGCCACAGAGATCCGTGGCAGCTGCACAATAAATCCTCCTTACATCACCAGTGGAGAATAATGTAACATGAGACACCAGGGGGAACGTGTTGAAGGAAAGCATGAGGATCCACTTTCTGCCTTCTCCATCAATGCTTTCCACAGGCTGGTATAATAACAGTGATCATTCTCAGTGATTATATCCAGGTTTTGGTGCATCCATGAATGCAACACTTGTCTGAGCAAGGTGCAGAAAAGAGCAGGCAATCTCCAAGTGGGGAAGTGATTAAATGGCAAAGACCAGAAAAAGTTAAAAATAAAGCACTTCACAGAACATATTAAGAGAGACGTGAGAGCTGGACTAGATAATCTGGGTTGAACCAGATGATCTTTAAAGGTCCCTTCCAATCCAAAACATTCTATGATTCTATGACACAAACTCAGAATTGTTTTCTCTATACTACACAACTTATTTAAACCTAAAAAAACCAGGAACTAGGGAGGAAAAGCTTATTGTACTGAGGCAATTACAGCCCAGAAACATTAAGACATTTAAACATCCTTCTACAGTCACATCCGATTTGAAAGCAACAGATATTTTTATGTATTTTATGTAAAATTATATAAAATTTTTCTTGGAAATTCCAGGAATTAGTTTTTCCTATCCTAATAAATCCATACTGAAAATAGAAGAAAGCTAATATCTTTAGACCACAGAAAATCTAATGGAAGGGTTTGTACTCCTGATTTGTCATCACAGGAAGCTTAGTGCTGGGTTTAATTTTTTATTTTTTTTTAAATTGAAATAAACTTCAGAAGAATTTGGGGATTTTACTTTTATTTTTTCCAATTTGAAAACTTTGATACTTAATGCTTAAAAGGCTACTTTTGGAGGGAGGGGGAGTATTCTAATATTTGAACTACAACCATGGAGTATATGATCCACTCCAATCCCTTCCACCAATTGGTGCTGGACATTTGGTTGCTGTGAGTTTTGTGCATTGAAAATGTTTGTGTTACTGATACCGATACTGATCTCCAAAATATTTACCTGTATTGTACACAGTTCCTATGCTGGATACATCATAAAGCCATAGCTTTCTAGCACCATAGAAATGCCAGGTGGAAAGGACTTATGGAGACTCTACTACAAAATCACAGTCAAAGTGGATTGCCACTGAGTCAGGTCAGCCATGGCTTTGTTCAGCCAAGTCATGAAACTCTCTAATAATGGGTATTGCATAAACTGTTCGGGTAAGCTGCTTCAGTGCTGCGCTTGGTGAAAAAGTCTTGGCGCAAGTCTTTCCTAATGTCCAGTCTGAACCTCCCATGTCACTCATTGTGGCTGTTGCCCCTTCTGTATCATCTAATACCACAGAGTAGCTAATTACTCATCTTTGTAGTTATTCATAATCAGTTTCTTTAGATCATCTTTAATTCATTTTAGCCAGGTTAAAGAAGCCAATCCCCTCATCCTCTCCTACATTATGTCCTACTTAACTAGCCTTCAGTTAGACCCTCTCCAGTTTCATCTCACCTCAATAAGGAGGCCCAAACCTAGACAAAATATTCCAGATGCAACCTCACCGTCAGCAAGCAGAGTACAAGAGTACAAGTTCTACAGAGCAGATCAACGTTCCTTGACCATGCACCAGCTCAGCATGCAATTTGCCTTACTCACGACGAGAGCGAACTGCTGGTTCACACTCAGTTCAGGTTCCCTTTCAGCACAAGTGTTTCTCAGCCACCCGGCTGCCAGACCGTAGCACTGCACAGAGCTGTTGCACCTGCCACGCAAAACTTGATGCTTCTCCTTGTTGAAGTTCTTAAGGTTTTTGCTGGTCCAGTCCTACAGTTTATCAGGGCCTGCTCTTTGTTACGGTAATCATACCCTCTAATTTGAATTTGCTGAGGGTACACTCCAAAATCACCCAGGCTTTTGATGAATATGTTAAACAATAAGGGCTCCAGTAGCAACCTCTGGGGTACTCTGCTAGTTGCTGACCACCAACCAAACATCAAACCATTGATTATTATCCCCTGAACCTGACATATCTGCTAATTTCAACTCGCCTAACAGTCTGTATTATTTCCTGTATTCTTCAGAGCCTTAAATGCAAGATTACTTTACTCCCAATTAAAGTAAACTGATGGGGAAAGAAATTACATGTGGGTGCTTTTCTGCCATGCCTACTCTGAATAGCGCCCTTTTAACATAAGACAGGTAGAACCAAGCCTTTCTTTGTTGCAGATAATGGAAAATGTGTAAGGAAATGGCTGTAGAATGGAAGCAATCGTGTTATTGTGGCTAAACAAGCGACTGCTTCTCTGCCAAGCTGTGATAAATGAAACACATTAGATCAAACCACCAGTTAAACCACAACTCCTTGATGGTGATTTTCTTATGCACAGTTTCATAGTGGCTTAAGCTAATGGATTTTACTTACCAAATGGATTCTACTAGGGTGTGCACTTTGCCAGTTACCACAGCTCAGCTGTTGAGTAGTAATTCAATAAGACAATGTAATTAAATAATTTTTGACCTTGTAAGTATACCATATATAAGGATAGATGTTGACCTCATTATTAAAAACTTTATTCAGAAGATCAGATAGAATTGTTTTTGCTGATGCCTTGGCATGCTGAATCACGCTTAGAAGGGCCTGAAAGTAGAGAATGTTATCTTTAGAGGCTTTTAATAACAAGCTTAAATGTTAGAGATGCCATTCTACAGATTTAAATTAGAGACATAATCAGTGCATGGCAGAATTAGTGTAATGGTAGAACTTGCATACAAGTATTTTAAAAATAAATAGTCTTACTTTCACTCCTTTTATATGGTGCATACTTAGGGATATAGCTATTGTGATATATGTCTTCTGCAAAAAAAAAGTTGTCTATTCCCATGTTTGACCTATTTATCAGGGGATTTTTTTTTTATTTTAGTACATGGCTCTGCATTATTTTTCTATTATCTATACTTAACATGATGTAATGTTTGCTGTCCTTTTCATGAGATACATTTTTCATTCTATTTCAAAATTGTATTCCAGCAACATTTCTCTTATAATAACACTTAGCATTGTTGTTTGCCTTTTCTGAGATGTGATTAGGATATTTTTAAGGAGAGCAAAGAATACATTTTTAATATGACCTAAGATGAATAGTGAAAACATGTTCCAGCTTTGTGCACTGCTCACTATAAAAGCTCTCATGCAGGAGTACTATAATTATGTCTTAGGAGTGTAACAATTTTTAGATATTTTGATAATTCCATTCAACCGTGAATGACACGATTGACTTGCTTACTAGAGATGGAGACTTGGAGAGGGAATGTAACTCCAAGATATAATTGCTGGATAGACTTGGCCAAAAGAATTCAGCTGTACTTACCACAGCACACTTGTCTTGCTTTTAGGGATCCATTTAATCTAACTAAACAGTAAAATCACACACTTATCCTCCCACCCACTCACTTAGGACCCAAAGATGGAAAGGAAGGTAGGAAAGTATCGCATGCATGCTGTGTTTTTGTTCCTGAACAAACTTTTGATCTTTTGCTGAAATAATTCTTTCTTGCTAGTTTAAAAGGATTTTTTTTTTGGCTCTTACATAAGCATCTTTTTATTTCTTCTATTTTTTTTAAGAGCTACCACTCTATTTTTAAATAAATAGCCTTAAAATGTTCTAGAGCTAACTTCTTTCTTTCTTTGTATGAATGTTATTGATATTTTGATGCCTTAGAAGTTTTGCCAGTAGAGTTCGCAGAGTTCAAGTTAAACTGATTCTTATGCAAAGGGTAGTTTCAGGCAAGTTGGAATGAGCATCATAACGCAAATATTTTGAGTCGGTAACATTAATTTGGGAATCTCTTGAACAGGCTTCTACATGCGATCTGTAGGAATTGCTATTGAGACAAAATGATCTGAAGAGTTGAGTCCATTAGCTATTTTGCAGCACTTTAGCAAAACTAAAAAAAAATAATAAAAAATCACTCAGCACATTCATTTGTTATTATATTAGGGAAAAGATCACTGTCTGTTAGTCTTACTGGTTGTGCTGTGCCATCTGTGCTTGTAAAAGTAATAATAAGCAATGAATTGCATATGCCATCTGTAGTCAGATCTTTAATAACAATTAGGTAATAATAATCCCCAAGAAATCACTTGTTAACTGTGATAATTGATTAAATGTAATTATTTTGTATAATAAATGCTAATCAATGCTTTACAATGCTGTTAATGTCTTTTCCCCCCCTTTTTTTTTCCATAGTAAATGCCCCAGCATGTTTGAGCAGCTGTACAGGAAAATTACTGATTTTCCTAGGTTAATGACTGATTTTCCACCCAATCAAAATCCAAAACATGGTCTGCTAGGTTTATAATCCATTTTTACTTTTTTTTCCTGAACAAGGTACAATGCAAATATAAAGGAACACTTGGCAAAATTAATTACTTCAGAGTAACTCCTTATAAGTTTAAGGATGAACAAAGATTAATTATTCAAGTAAAATTCCATCACCCACAGAACTGGTGATAAGATATAACTCCAAGACGTAGAAGGTGGTCTGTTGATTTGTTTGCAACTCCAATCCTAAGGCTCCAGTTCTGCAAAGACTTAAGCTCTCAATCGGGTGAAGCAGTCCATCATTTATTTAATGCCAGTATGTGCCTGAAGTCCAACTTCAAGTATGAGTTTCAGTGCTCTAGTGACCTGAATCTTTACACTCGTACTTAATTCTACACAGATGAGTAGGGTCTTGTGCTCTTACATCATATTCATTTGCTTAAAGCTAAACTCAAGCAACAGCACTTGAGATGAGGAACTACATCTGAAGAGCAAACTGTAGAACGTATGTCCCAACAAAAAATATCCTGAGAAGTGTTCAGACATGCCTCTCCAAGAACAAGATGAAGTATCATATTTATATAATATACTATGGCAGTATAAGAGGGGAAAAAAGAATCTTAGTTTAGTTACTATGACAATACGAATCTCTTCTGTATGACTAATGTAATTAAATCACATACACAGATGCAAAAAATCTCTTGAATTTTTTTTTTCATTTGAATTATTAGAGATGCATTACAGAAGGAAATGTGAGACTGAAAATCTGTCTTACAGTAGTCACCAAACATTCATTAGATAGAAGTGATCCTGTTTCCCTACAATGAGTTCTAATTGGTAGTCCAAAAGTAAACCAATAATCCAGAAGCATTCAGTGCTATAAAATTAGAGGATAGATTAGAGAACTGCATGCAATTGCAGAACTACAATCTCATTGGGATCACAGAAACATGATGGGATAGCTCCCATGGCTGGAGTGCTGCAACCACAGAAATATTTTGGTTGGAAGGGACCTCTTCAGATCATCTAGTACAGCCCCACTGCTCAAGCAGTGTCAGATAGAGCCAGTTGCCCAGGACCGTGTCCACTCAGGTTTGAAATATCTCCACAGATGGAATCTCCACAGCCTCTCTGGGCACCCTGTTCATGTGTTTGACTACTCTCACACTAAAAGGTTTATTTCTTGTGTTCATACTGGATTTCACGGGGTTTGATTTGTGCTCATTGCCTCTTGCCTTGTCAGTGGGCACTTCTGAAAAGAGCCTGGCTCGCTCATCTTCATTTCCTCCATTAGGTATTTATAAGATAAGAGTTTGATCAGATTCCCCTGAACCCTTTGTTCTCCAGGCTGAACAGTCCCAGCCTCTCCTTGCAAGTCCAGAGACAGAGAAAAATTTGTAGAGGAACAGTGATCACGACTGAACTAATTATTTTTTTTTTTAATTATGTTTCTCTAGAAGAAATATATTCATGAAGAGTTTTGATTTTTTTTAGATGTTATAAATGAAAAATACCTTAAAAATCAGCCCAATTGAAATATCTCAAAATCAAAACTTTGACTTTCTTTTGCAGACTTTTTTTTTCAGTTTTTATTTGCTCTGGAAGATGAGTTGATAGTCTTGCAACCAGCCTCCCTGATTTTCATCAATTGGTCCTTGCACATAGACCAAGAACTAAGTGCAGCAGGAAGAAGATATTACTCTTAATATGCTTAGAATAAGAGCATTTATTCAGAAATAGAAATTACAAAGAAAAGCTTATTCTAGCTTGCTGCCCTGTAGAGTCCCAAAAGAATTTGTCGACCAGGATATTTAATGTTTTTACAATATAAAATTCATGTGTCTTAAACAGTAAATATTGATTTTGTCATTCAGGGCAAATTATTGCTAAATATGTAAATGAACTGTATACACTACCTGCCTAAAATTCTAATGCTATGGAAATCACGTTTATTTTTCTTTTCAGTGAGTAACCACTTGATCTTAAAGTGATCCTAAATTTCATTTATGTTTGTACTTGCATTTTGAGTCCATTTCAGGTTGACTTTCAACTTCAGAAATTAATACAAGTTTTGCTGGAAAAGCTTGTTGCCTGTACATTTACAAATGAGGAGACCTGACATTCTTTAGACTCAGAGCCCATCTGTTTTGTGTTTTCCTGGTATGTCCCATGAGTTTTTTAAACTCATAGGGCTTCCAGTATTACTCTGCATAAGCTAACTATTTTCAAGCAAATACTTTGGGTATACAGATGTCATATAAATGCTAATACAATGATATCATTTCCAGTGCTTTTCGATTCAGTGCAAATACTTCCTACTCTGTGCTTAATATTGTTTACACTCAGTATTATTTACTTCTTATATTTTCATGGATGTGCAAAATAAAAGGCGGGGGGAGAGGGAAAATACATATAAAATTTTGTATGTACGTTTCCATTTTTCTCAAAATGGTTGGTTTTTATTTTAAAATATACATAAAGATTATTGCTTGTGGCTTAAATTCAATCTCAGAACTTAACTACGTTATAGGTTTGTTATTGGAGCTTACACTAAAGTCTGTCCCAATATCATTACCCTAAGATAAATGTAACAGTCAAAAAAGAAAACACTTAGAAATAATTATAACCCAAAACAAAGAAAAGATTGCAGACCCATGACCTGTGTTCCATCCAACTTCTTTCTTCTCTAGATAATACACAGACTATTGTATTGCAAAAATAATGTAGGTAGACACAGAAATATTTGAAGAAGAATGAAGGTTTTTTTGAGAAAGCTTTCTCAATTCAGTTGAAAGTAAGGTACCAGACCACAGCATAGTTTTAATACCAACTTATCTAAAACAGCTTGCCTATTTTCTTGTTGTAGCTACAGTGAAATGCCTTATATACCTTCTATAAATGAAAGGAAACAATGGTTGATTTTCTATTTTGTAAAACTCGCTGTTTCAGCAACCTGACATGAGAATGTATGAGCCCTTTTTCCAACAGCATAAGCCAGAATAATTAGTAGTATACCTGACAAGACTAGGGGAGGATTAAAACTATATACTTACATTTTCGTAGCGCATCACCAGTATTATAAATGATAACATAGACAGTGTGTTACTTTGCTGTAGACTTGCAGTTCCATTAGCAACTCTATAGTACTTAAAGTTTAATAGATAGAAAGGAGCCAATTTACATCATTTTCCGAATAGCCCTTTACCTATCACAGTGACAGCCGATTGCTTTACACAGAGACTCAGCTACTTGATTCTCTTGGCCTATAATTGCATTTTCCCAGGTAAATCCACAGTTTAGAACAGTATGTGCTGCAAATTATTGCTTTACTTTGCAAGATGGGTAATTTCAGAAGGACCAGTTCCTAGCAAAAATAATTCATCTGGATATTTTCTTATGATATGATTTATATAGTCCAGAGCACAGTCTAGCCACTATGGAAGTTTTCAAGAGATGGTTCTCTGTTTTGATATCTATATTGTTGTTTTACATGAACATAGATAACACAAATATTGAAACACTGATGGCATTTTTAGACTATAAGAGAAGTGTTACAAAGCAGCGGTTAATAGTACTGTGGCTTCCTATCTGGTTTAAATTTTGGAGAGTTAAATCTTTATTCCATGCATATGGTGGATTGGAAGACATCACAGCTTGCATTTGTTCATTCTTTTCCATTTAAGTCATGATGAATGCATTAGAATGACTCTTAAACATCTCTTTGTGGGCTGCACAAGCAAGCAGGTTTCGAGCTGAGAGATGACAAGAGGTGAACTGTTCTTCAGCACAGAAGGATGGAGGGGTGAGCTGACTGGCCCAGACAGGGGCTCAGCAGAATAAATTGGAATAAAACAGGCAGCAGATGCCACTGGATAATGTCCAGTCCAGTAACAAACCTCTGGCCAGCAACAGGATGCTACAGCAGAGGTTTTCCACCTTACCCCTGCTTTCCACCATGGAAAAGAAAATAGCGGGAAGAGTTTTCCGTGGTAGCACTGAGAGCTCGTTTGACAACGTCAAGCAGGTCAGCGCACACATAAAGTCTCTGATCCGCTTTTTTGGGTGCCAGGTCAGGGACAGTGCCAGGGAGGGACAGTAGCTGGTGTCCTGTACTGTTAGAGTGCACAGATGCTAATATGGGTCTGTGTCAGCTGGAAAGGCTTTTCCAAAACCTGTCCAAAGAGATTAAGAGAGATAGTATGGGAGACAAGCTGCTGAGAAGAAGTAAAAGGGACTTCAGACAGAAGAATTTCTAAAAGGTTCAAAAGGAGGGTGCCTTCCTTAAAATAAATGTAAGATGAGTGATGACACGATTCCTCAGAATTGGAAGAAGGGAGAAACAAAAAGTGAATTTTAGGTTCATTTTTCTGGGCTATTTTCCTTTTTCTATTCAGTTTTCAAAATGAGTTTTGAAAATCAAGCAGTGATGCTGAGAAGCTTCCATAAAATTATGGAGCTAAAATTACAGCATTGATCTGCCTCAGGGGACAAACTCACAACCCTTGTAGAAAAATGGTAAAACACCAAAGTCAAGGTGGCAATCACAGTTACAGCAGCCACAGATCTGTCCCAGATTTCCCCACCCATGTTCACAACAGAG
The DNA here is from genome assembly GCF_011004875.1 of Balearica regulorum gibbericeps. Taxonomy (NCBI): domain Eukaryota; kingdom Metazoa; phylum Chordata; class Aves; order Gruiformes; family Gruidae; genus Balearica; species Balearica regulorum. Next base: position 154,468,492 of record NC_046184.1, on the reverse strand, counting down.
GCACTTGGTCACTCAGGTGTGGCCACTGGTCCACAGAGCAGCTGATAGAGTAGGAGAGAAAACCCTCGTCTTATCCTTGAACGCTCAGCTGCATTTTGCATGAAATGCAGTTCTTGGTCAATGACTCGGGTCACAGGGTCACAGGAATGAATTGAAAACCTGATACACTTGGCAGAAAATTTGTGCAAGAGGTGGCTATGGAGGGAAGGCAAAAACAACCAGACAACCAGAAAGTCTCCAGGCTAAATCACACACTAAATTAACAACCAGTGGAAGGTCAGTTGAAAACAACTTTTTATGAAACAATCATTAGTCAGAGTACTTTTTTCATATATTATTGTATAACATGCATGTATTCCCTGCCTGAGGATTCTCAGGAAGAATTAGGTGATCTTTAGGACAGAATCATACTACACACCTGCCATGAATTGTCTGCTGAAGCTTCAGAAGAGAAACACTTATCCAAAAATCTACAGATACGGAAGACTCTTTTCCTTTACTCCTCCCTTTTCACAAAATCAGACTCTCACATGGTACATATCCACCTCAAATCCACAGAAAAAAATATTCGTTCATGCAACCCTGGGTTTCTACTCCTTCCCTAGCAGCTTTGCCTTGTTCCTCCACCCTTCTTCCCCACAAAACAAACATGTAATTCATTTGCTTCTTATACGTGTATTGGAAAAGTAAAGTTTGAGAATAATTTGTAGGAGTTGTGCATGATAACTTATACACCAGTTCTGAGACAGTTTTCAAGGTAAGTAGTGCGTTGTTAAAAATACAGACTTTCTGATTCAAAAACTTGAGGAAGCTGAAGAGCCCAAAGGTATTTATGAAATTAAGAGCTAAGACATCACTGGAAGTCATGCTTTGCAATACCTTATGAATCTGGATGATGCCAAATCTGAGCCGCTCCCTCGCAGGAGAGAGTGGCCAAGGGACAGAGCTGAACCTATGCAAATGGTGGAGACTCACAGGGCAGCCTGAGAACAGGGGCATACCGAAATGTCTCTGTCCCCAGCAGTTAGCCAGTGTTTCAGGGCTCTCTGTGTTAGGAGAAACTGATGGTGGAGTCAGATACTTTTTCTATGCAATCCTCCATATAGGCAGAAAAAGTGCAGATGGCCCAATCCCCCTAAACTCTGTAGCAGGGTAAGTAGGATGCTGTTGCTTTGTGCTCTGTTGCAAGTCTTTCTCCACTTCTCGCACAAGGCTTTTAATTTTTTTCAGGAGTGTATTGAACTGCTTTTGCACTGTTTGTGCACTTTTTGTGCTGACTCTGTGACCAGCATCCAGTCCTGCCTTCTTGCCTTCCTCTTAGCATGCTGTTATTTCTCGTTCTGCACTCAACATGTTTCTGCTGTTTATCTTTCACATTCAGCTCTAGCCAATCCCTCTTACTTCACAGCACCAAAGGGTATTTGTTGAATTGTATTAGCTAGTCCCTGCCCACTCTTATGCAGTAGCTTCTTTTGTTTCAGCTATTCTTAACCTAAGGGGAATGTAATTGCCCTCTCATTTAGCCTGGAAGTATGAAATGGAAGCATAACCACACAAAATGAGTGCACTGGCAGATTTGGCATAAATTCTCAGTAAAAGCTGATTATCGCAGAAACAAATTATCTAGCTGCAGGGACAGAGTGGAAGGGTTGAATTTCAAATTGAACAGGCTCAAAATGTATTAAAATCTACTGGATTTGCAAACACCAGTGGAAATGTGGGGCTGTACCTACACAGGAAGAAAAGCATGGGTTTATCTCAGATACAGACTTTATGTGTTTTATGACAAAATGTTGAACATGATTCAACACTCTGGGGAGAAAAAAGTTGTGGCAAAAGGTGTGTCAACTGCTCCTGTTCCACAAAAAGAGCGTATATTAATTTCTTGTTAATTTAGTCCTGCTAGCCAACTTCATGAAACACAGTACTCAAGGTTTGTGTGGCAGAAAATCAGAGCTGGTATGCAGGCTGTTGCTCTAGACTTTCCCCATGCCCTCCAAAAAAGTCATGCTGGCAGATAAATACTTCTTTGTCTCTACGTAGGTTGCAGAGAACTTTCAGAGTAGTATTATAGAAAGGAAAAACAGCTCTTACAGGATGATGGTTGTCAGAAAGACCTCATAGATCACAATCAGGGCATTAATTTCACTGACTTGGCAATTGAGGCCAAATTCCCTCTTCTACATTAGTGTTTTAACTTAAAGCAACAGTGCAGTTTTGAAGGACTACATCCTTGATTGTCCTTTTGTATCAATTTGATCTGCAAAGCGGTTTTGTTGCACAAGTGAGATTCCTTCCAGATGAATGAAAGCTTGAATCTCTGTTCTAGGTGTGTGTCTTCATGTTAAAACCATGACAGAACAACACAGTCCTTGCTGGGACTGGTCCAGAGCGATAGGGGAGGAAAACAAACCCGCAGATGGAGAAGCCTGGAGACCATCTAGCAACTCACCTACGGCATCAGACTTCTCTCTGGAGAGCCTGTGCTTCCAGGTGGGCACCGTCATTGTTATCTCCTGCACAGCTGTGTCACAGATTCATCCTTTGAACCCTGTCAGGTACCTTTGAGGCCAGGCAAAGAGGATTTCCCTATTGGGTTTTACACTGTGGTTTTCTTCCCTTTCGTCGTTTGTGGTTTAATGTTCTGATTTTTGAAATGGCACGTTTCCTTATGCTCTGGATGAGATAAAAATCCTATGCAAAATTCAAACAAGATTGATTACAAGACTCATCAAGTTTAGGACATTTGGGCCAAGCTGCAAAATAAAATCAATGATGTCAGTTGCTGCCTTTCATAATCTGTTTACTTCCTGACTGTGTGATGCTATTAAAATGCTTCATCTCCAAGTAATCTTATTGGCCTTCACATTTATGCTATGGCTGTCAGGATTAGCTCTGAAAAGCACTTACACATTACCTGTGTTATAAACAAGTAGATTAGTGGATGGTGCTTTGGGCTGAAGTTATTATTTTCCTTGTAATTTATGTACTGGATTCCAGGAGCAGAACATATCCTCTTGTACAGGTAAAACGTTAGTCACGCAGGCAGCTGTTCTGGAAAGAACCTACTCCTCAAAGGCCTTTATGAACCTTTCTGTGAGAAAAATCTCTTCTTCTCTGATTTTTCAGCAACAGACTATGTGAAACCTGGTGCCAGCGTAGCTTGTCCAGCAGCGCACTCCAGAAAGTGCACGACAACAGGCTGACATCGTTTTCATCCGCTCTATTTGTCTAGTTGCAACTTGGGGCCATTTCCACAGTCTGAATTTTATCTGCCTGGCAAGTAAATTTTGCTGGAGACCCTAACTTTCCATGAAGAATACAATCCAGGAATTCAGAAAGCTATTGTTTTGCTAAAGATCACAATGAATACCTGCTGAACTTGGGAGAAATGACACATTATATATGTGGTATGTGATACATCGTACATGATATTGTAAATATATACACACAGTGAGCCACAGCTCCCAAGTATACATTCAGGTAGTTTGATCGATCGATCTTATATATACACAAATATCTATGTTTGTGTGTGTCTGTATATATTTATACATGTAAACTAGAGAGGGGACTCTGCTGAGGGCCTCATCTCTGTTAGCCTGGTCCTCCTTTTCAGCTAGTCATTCTCTGTAACACAACATGTGAGTCGATATCCTTGACATTGTCATGATCAGTATTCATCAGTCTAACAACAAAAGGGATACGCCTCTCACTCCAGTAGTTTTGGTGATACTATTATAGCAAAGTTTCATTAAAGGTTTTCTCTTATTGTTTTGCTTATGTTTACCAGCAGAGGCATATTCTTCACCTTAAGCTACTACCTGATATACAAACGTTCAGTTCTTGTCACAAGGTCTGTTTTCTAAAACAGGATATTTATTTTTCTGCAGCACTAAGCATTCACCCTTTTGTTGCTTCCTTGGCTTAGATTGCTGAGGTTATTTTGAGATCAATTTTCATCTCCTATTTAAATCATATGGCTGTTGGTTCAAATCCAGCTTGGGTCAGTAATTCTGCCATATACATGAAATAAGTTCCTGGCCCGAGACGATTATTCCTGTTGAAGAGGTTGTCATGCTACAGGGAAACAATAGCAGTTCCTCTGGCATCCTTCCTGCCAGCCTCACTGGAGACATTGCTGAAGAGGTGTACAGGATGATCCCTCCAAGTCAGGACTGAGAATTGCAATGCCTTTAGAAAAGCACAGTGGAAAAAAAAAATAAATATGCCTTTCACTAGTGAAAGAGTTAACTACATACTAATAATGAGTCAAAATTATTTGCTTACAGATGCAATCTATTTTAAAATTAATTTTTATAAAGTAAAATGGTGACTTGTCAGCCATAACAAATCATTAAAGAAAATAAAAATTACTGGAAATTAAAAAGAAGTACTTAAAAACCTCTAACATTACCAATGACCCTCTCTCTTTTGATGTTTTCTTCCTTGCTTTAAAAAAAATCTTTGTTCTACACTGATATTTTGGTTTCATCCTGGTACGGTGGCAAGCAAGATCTAACTGATTTCTGTCACGCAGGTGATTAGGTTAACAAATGCTGACAAGCTTTATGGTGTGACTGTTTTTAACCCGGAGGGGTATCTACTCTTAGAGGAAATTTTAATCTTGATAGCACTTGCCTAGGCAGCAGGAAACCCTTTTTGTCAGATTCTCACCTCAAATTAAACCTGGAGACTTTTTTTCTTTTTAACATGTGTGTTTCCAGTGCATATTTTAACTTTCTGCCCCGGTAGCAGGAATGGAAAGTTGCTCACCTCTTCCTAAAGGTGAAGCCAATGCCGGGCCATGGTGGCGGCAGCACGGGGCAAGGGGACAGCTGGCACTTGCCACCCAGCCCTCACCCCCTCGAGAGCGTGGATACCCTTTCAGCAATAGGCTAAGCCTCTGCGGAGCTGGGGCCAGTCCTACGCCTGCTTCCCGCAGCTGCCAGCGCGACGTGCTTGGGCTGCCATGCCGGTTTGGATCTCCTTCTGCCTAAAAGAGCCATCCTGGGGGGCTAACGGCAAGCAGCCCGGATGCGAACATGGTGTCTGCATCGGGAGGAAGGGTTTCCTTCCCAGAAAACACGCTGCCAGGCTGTCACGCTGTCAGTCTGCGAGGTGCAGTCTGTTCGAGACCTGGGAGCCGCGGTTGTGCTGGGGGTGTGAAAGGACAGAGGTTTCCCTGCAGCCGCTCACCGTCCCCCCCGGCTGTCTCCTCTGCTCGGGCTGCAGCAGCCCCAGGGCCCCCCAAAGATGCCCAGATGGGCTGGATCTGCTGTGCTGCCAGGAAAGAGCATCCCCCTCCCATTACCGACACAGCTAACTGGGGGGGAAGGTGTTCAATACAGAGGGGCAGAAGCAAGTTTTACAGCATCAAGGGTTTCTTGCCAGCAGCCAGCCAGCCAGCAACCATCTACCCAAGAGGGGCTTTGACCCAGTTCAGTGAAAACGGGAGAGCTCAGTGGAGCTGATAATCTGCCCTTTCGCATGACACTCCAGAAGTTACCTGGATACTCACTAAATTGAAAAAAAAAAAAAAAAAAAAGGATCTTAATAAATAAATAATGAAATAAGCCTTGTGCCATTTATAGGTAATGCGAATGGAATGTGCCTGATAACACGAACCCCTCAGTAAACCGTAATGCTTCAAAAGGACGCTGCCAGAGTCAATAGGCCACCACTTTGAACTTTTATTCTTGTCTCTCTTTGTAAGAGCATGTAGATCTCATAATATCAATTTACATGTTTGGAGCAACCTTATCTTTCTGTAGCAAATAAAGTAGCATTGGTTTTGCAAGGAAAAAAAAAAAAAAGAGAGAAGTCAATATTAGCATTTCTGCAATCATGAGCTTTCCTGCAGAATAATGAATACGCCATAAATCAGCAAACAATAAAAAAATTCATATCCAGATTTTTACTAGAACATTATAAAATGTACAAATGAAATGTCTTCTCATGCTTGAAAAAGGACTTCAGGTTACTCACTGAAACTGTGATTTCATACTTCAAGCCATGTACATATGCCTGTTCTGAATCTGATGCACGAAAGAAACAGTGGAGGTTTGTGTCTTCGTGAAAGACAGACACTTCATTAGCTGTCTTCTTCTGAATCAGATTGCACTGTGTGCAATTCTGACACTTTCTAAGGGCAGCAGTAATCTGCAGATGAAATATAAAGACCAAAAATATAAATGAGGAGCACTTTGGGAGTATGTGAATAATTATTTAGCAGCTGAAATAAATAACATAAATTCATATTTCTTCTACCTAGTAGCCTGAACTTTGTTGTAAAGTTGAAATTTGAGATGGAAAATCGGATAAATTTGGATGTGAATCTTTGTTGAAAAGGAATGTCTAGATTTGTCTTTGGGGGAGGTGTCTTTTTGGAAGAAATAGGAAGTATTTTATAAGATCTCTGATTTCCAGAGGTCTATTTGAAAACAGAGTTTCTTTTCATATGTTAAATATTGTAATAGAAGGCCTCAGGAGCAAATAGACTATGTTTATTTCCTTCTTACTTTTGAAAATAACTTTAATGTAGCAATTTAAAGAACTATTCAGATTCAACTATTGTAGAGTGGTAAGTAAACATATGGTCAGATATAGGTTTCAAGATGCATTTTCCCTATTTTTATACCTAGGAAGTAAAAAAAAGACCAATTCTCCCCTCACACAACTTTTGTTGAAAATAAGTATGAATATTTTGCATGCTAGTCGTTCTTTCAGTTATTCCACTGAGAAGCAGAGGTTTTCAATAAGCGTGCTTTACGATAGCGGAGCTATTGGTCTGCTAAAACAGGAAACAAAAATTACCACTGTTCAATAAAGTTTTAAACAGGATCACTAATGACAAAGAATGTCGAATAGCCATTAAATTTCTGGAAATGAAAACCATCTGTCCATTACCCTTTCACTGAATCTAGCTCAACGTGTCATTTTAAAGTGTTCTGTCAAGCTACATCAGTCACTTCTCGTTACCTGACTCCCACCACATCCAGAGACGCGGCAGGCGCTGCCTGGAATTGTGCCTGCCCTGGCTCAGCCTTTCTACACCTTTTCGAATGATCAACTTCCATCAACATTTTTAGTTCATGCTAAATTAGAGGCCTGATCCTGCAAATCGTATGAATACATTTCCATTTTAAGGGCTTTAATAAATTCCTACTCTGTCATTTCCCAGGCAAAGACCCATCGACTTCCCAGGAGGCTTGCCTGCCTGACAACTGATTAAGCACAGAGTAAAGGCTTCAGGGTTTAGTCCACTATTTTGAGCGTGACTAATAAGAACTATTTACCTGAATAAGGGAAGGATATATACAACATCAAGTCATGATTCTGTAGGCATTCGTCACCAGACATACAGCTTACAGCTTTGGGTAACTCCAGTGACAACAGTAATCCACTTCTTTGGAAGAGTCTCGCATCGCTCTAGCTGCAAACATTGTTGTTTTCATCTTAAAATCAGTCCTATTTTTAAAAATGTTACGGGAGATAGATATACATATTTTTCTGTCTCCTTTTCAGAAGAAAAGTGGCTATTGTGTCAAAAAGCCTGAAATGTCTTGCAAGGCAAAAAGGAAACAAACTCCAATGAAAAATGTCTCGGTAGAAAGGTCTAGTTAAGAGAATCATAGAATGGTTTGGGTTGGAAGGGACCTTAAAGACCATCCAGTTCCAACCCCCCTGCCATGGGCAGGGGCATGCTGCTGTGGGACATGTTGTTGTGCAAGAAATATTCTTGTTGCAAAATTTTTGTATTTCTGCAATATTTCTCTGCTTTAAGCAGAGAAAGAGGTATTCTCCTTTGTTATGTACAGAAACTTTCCTTGCTTATGATGGATTTTGAATGGACGAATGAATTAAGGAAAACAAAACTTTTTTAAGTGTGTGTATATTAAGATGAAGACTGATTTGATTACAGCTAAAAGTCAGATACACCTCTCAGCCTCTCCATATGAAATTTAAAAAATAAATATAAAAAAATTGTTTTGGCAAAGTCATTCCAGGTTTTTTGGCTAGGAAAGTCATGTGTTTCTGCCATGTTCTTTCTAGGAAGAGAAACCCTAGAATGAATATAAAAGATAGATAGTCCAAATGGTTTTTATTGTGCAAAGGTTGTAGGAATATAGGAGTAACTACTCTTAAATTGAATGCCAGGCTGTTCTTTCAACTTTAACAATCTCTAATGAAATTATTTAAAACTCAGGTTGCTGCATGTTTCACTGCCAATTTGAGCACCATTGACTAGCCTTGATTAGCCCAGTACACATTGGATCATTCTGAGGAGTGGTATAATTTAGAAATGTTCAACATTTAGAAAGTGTAATTTTTTTTCTGCGTGAATTATTTTAAACTAAGAAGCTCTTGAAAGGTCGAATACCAGCTCCAGATAAGAAGTCAGTGTGGTCTTTCCAGTAAAAAAGAAAAAAATGTAAAACTTGAATAGCATATCTGATAATCTATGTAGATTCGAAACTGTCTTCCATATGTCAAGTTTACAAAGGGAACTGTAGGAATTTAAGGATGATTAAAATGTGTTAGAAAGAGTGATTGGTACACATTATAATGTCAGTTATCTGAAAAAAATAATGTAGACTATTTACAGGAAAAACCTGCCTGTTCTAGGGTTGGAGGCACTGAAATATATCTCTGTTGTTGCCGTTTTTCTCTTTTCATTGCTTTGCTAATATATTTCAAGCCCTTGAATTAAAATTAGTTACTTCTGTTATTGCTTCTTGCCAAGTGTAAGGATCTGCTTGTTCAAACACTATGAATTTAATAAAAACAATGTTAGACAATGGAACCTAATTATGGATATTTTAGACACAGGTTTTTTCATTCTTTTCCCCATCCTTTTTGCATGCAGTAGCATTAATCTTTATTTTCAATGTAAATCAAAGCATTATCGCATTATGACCTCAAAGATAGTTAACCAGGATAAAGACTGGGAAAGGAGTACTGTACGGTTAGAAGACTTAATCAGCACAGTGCAATAAAGCAATGAGAATTACCTTTAGTCATAGACCAGCAGGCAGTAGTATTTGAGAAGCCATCAAAAAAACCTTGCAAACTCTTTGTTTAGTGTCTTTTAACTATTTGACCAGTACAACCATTTGTTGAAAATATCTTTTTATTCACAAATTATGCAAAAGATATATCTTTATAATGGAGCCTAGCTCAGTAGTGAAAATGTGAGATTTTTTTAGGTTCCCATTCACATCTTCTAATTTCTGGTCAGCTCACCTATTTGACAAGAAACAACTGTCTTTTGTACAAAATGAAAAAACCCCTCCAAAAATGGATTTTCAGACTGCAAAAATCCATTACGGTAATTAAGGCTGACCATCCACATAAAACAGACTGGATGATCTATAATTATCTTAATCATAACTTCTGACTGAACTATATTGCTCAGAAAAGATGTCTGTGGCCAATTTGAGAACAAGCAGTGATGGAGAAGCCACTGTATCCACAGGCAAGTTGTGCTCATGATTGATTATCCACACTGTTACAACCTGCATATTAACTCTCATTTGAATTTGCATAATTTCAGCTTCTAAATACAAATCTCAAGACATTTTACACGGTCGCAATATTACCTTTGATTTCCCATCTAAACACTTCAGATTGCAGCTGGCCAGACTATTCATTCTGAACAGTCATCAGGTATGCCTCTTTTCACCGCTTATAGGAGAGCATTGATCATGATTTTTATGGATTTGTAGTAATTACTTAACAAATGAGAACCCTGGACTTATTTGAGCTGGATGTTATTGTGCAAATGCGGGTCTCAGTGGTTTTCCTCATTTCACCATTCAGTTGCAGCATCCCCATGTCTCGCGGTGTGATTGGCCGCATCATTAGCTGTTTTAACAAAGATGTGACACGCATAAATGCTGTAATTTCTGCCTCAATGAGCTTATGAATGAGTCTCTGACGGGAATGTAACGGTGGAGCTTGACAAAACAATAGGCCAGAGGAAACACCAGTAACATACAGGAGGCAACAGGATGGGTTATTTCTGTAGGTAAATTAAAATCAATATGCAGAACATGAGGTTGTTTCAAGATTTTATGTACTGATAGGTAGGTTTTGCAAGAATAAGAACTAAGGGGTTTACTTAGCATAGAGAAAACACTATGATTTGGGGAGTGTGGAAGAAAGCATAGAAATAATTTTCATACCAGCCAAAAAGACACAGTACGAAAGCTGACATCGTCAGTGCGGACTGAGCAAGGGTGAGATGAAAAGAGATTGTCCATAAAAAGCACCACACAATATACAGCAAAGAAAGCTATGTACACAGATTGCCTACTGACAGTGCCTATACCTCGTAGTTAGAGAGGCCCATAGAGGGAGTGTGAAGTGGCTACATTCCTAATTTAGGCATCCTTGATAATCCCATAATTACACAAGATGAATTCAGAACCTCGTGCCTTTTAATAATGCAGGGCTAGCTGCAATTTCACCCTGCAGGCAGAGAGACACGCAAGTGTAAAGATCACTTAAGACCTCAGCACACAACGTCCCCTTCGGCTGCGCTCAGAGCCTGATCCCTCTCCCTGGGTTTTGTCCCACGCTACCAGCAGATCCTGCTGCCTTTTGAGACTGAAACACACTAAATGTGTCACTGGACAGGGAGTTTGCTACTATGTCAGCATGTCCTCATGTTATGCCACCTCCCTTTGCCGCTCCTGCCTCTGCCAGGCATTCACACTTGCTCTTTTTCTCGTCTCAGAATATCCACATCCCTAACTCATGCAACCAAGCGGTACACAGTGTCCAGGTGAGAACAGCCTGAGTGCGGTTTTCTGTTGTTTGCTCAGAAATACTGCCTTCACGCATGAATTTCCATCTCTGTTCCAATAAAAGCATTTCTCCAGGTGAATTAAAATTGATTGCATGAATATTCATAGGTGAAGAAAAAATATTAGTCTATGCATAACAGGATTGCACATATTTGTTTGCAAATAGATTTTCCTAAATATTAACCCAGTTCCTCTTGAGAAGATAAAATCCTCACTCTCTTTTTTTCTCCCTTCTGTAATATAAATCTGCTTATCTTACATTCCCTCTATGTATTTCCACTGATGTGTCCCCCCTTACCACAGTCATCACTGCGCTATGCCGTGCCATGCTGGCAGTACGGCAGGCATAGAATTGTTCTTATGCTCATGTTTCATACAGGAAATTGATGTTAAATGACTTGTCCAAGGATGTTCTGAATGTCTGGAGCAGAACAAGAAATTAAACACAAATCTCCCACTTCCCCTGTCAGTGATATCTCCACCAATTTTTTGTTGCATCTAGTATCTTTGACAAGACCTCAGCTTTCTCCCTGCCATTTTATTCTGCCAATGGAAAATAAACAAAGTGTGTTTTTAGCCTGCTATCCTACCAAAGCCAAAGTTGCCAAACTCTGTTTTCTGCTGAGCAGTCTTTTTCCAGAGCCATCAATCCAGAGTTATTGTACTGGGCAGTACAAGGAACAAGTGTGCAGATATTGTGGTGGGCATAGGAAATATCAGATGTTATGTATTGCAAGGGAGGCAAGAGGTCCTGAGATTTAAGTGCAAGGAGGTGTGGGTATAGGAACAGCCAGAGGTAATGAAACCAAGAGAGACGGGGATGTAGCACTGCACTAACAGTGCAGCCTTTGTATAGGAAAACATCAGTTAACTAGAAGCAGGAGTCACTGGAAATCGGGCATCATCCCTTGTGGTGTACACAGAAATATTTGTTAGAAAGTGAGGTGCCTGCACGCTCTTCTGAGACACTGATTAACCAGGGGTGCTGATCTACTGCTGATGCATTGCTTCTATGAAAAGGAAAGAGCGCTAATGGGACATATTCTAAATGCAAACAAATGTGATGGCCTTTCTTCCTTCCTTCCTTCCTTCCTTCCTTCCTTCCTTCCTTCCTTCCTTCCTTCCTTCCTTCCTTCCTTCCTTCCTTCCTTCCTTCCTTCCTTCCTTCCTTCCTTCCTTCCTTCCTTCCTTCCCCCTTCTTTCTTTCTTTTTTCTTTCTTTCTCTTTCTTTCTTTCTTTCTTTCTTTCTTTCTTTCTTTCTTTCTTTCTTTCTTTCTTTCTTTCTTTCTTTCTTTCTTTTCTTTCCCCATAGTCACTGCTGCTCAGGTAAAGAAGAGTTTCCTGTTAACCTGTAATTCACTGCATTTTTCTTTTCCAGACCACTGGATTATAGCAAGGTCTGATAGCTATCGTGAACTTGTTTCTGACATCTTACTCATCTTCCCTGTGACTGAGAAAAGGAAGTTTATTTTAAAGGGAGGAGAGGGTGTTCTGCAATACCCGCAGCTTGTTCACACTATAGAAGCAGATTAGGGCAAAAAAGTCAGAAATACGTTTCTCAGGTACTTTAAGAGCAGGGTTGAAGCCGTGTGTTTGCAAGGTGGTAGTGGTAACCTGTATCGTCAATAATGACACACTCAGAACCATATAAAAGAAAGTTTTAAAGTCACAACATAACTATGTGTGTAAAAAGTTGCAATGTCATATTACACTATTTCTGAATGCATTTTTTCATAACATTGCAGAAACAGAAGTCACCACTGTAAATAAATTAGTCACTGAATCTCTGGTTCTTTTATAACTAACCCATCATATATCCCAAGAAGCTTTCTTGCTCCAAATGGAGTGCTCCTTAGGACCTCTGACAAGAGACAGGAATTTACAGATTGATACCTGACAGCTTTTTTTCGCAGCAGAATCGATTTTTCCCATGAGCAGTTCCAGAGAGCAGCTCTAGGAATAGTTTGTAGGACAGAAACATCTTACACAAATAGCAGTGCTTAATCCAAAAGACTAAACCAGCAGGACTTTGTTTCATTTTCCCTCACCTATAAATTCTTCAAATTATAGTCATTTAAATTTAGTCAAAAGAATGACAGGATTAATATTATTTTGGGTTTCAGTAAAATAGTTTGGAATTTTATAAATGCAAAATCTAAACCAGATATAAAATTTGCCTCCCTTAGCTCTTATCTTCTTCGGTCACTGACTGATATATTTTTAACATGATGGGCTTAATAATACATAGACTGTTTATACAAGCTAATATGAATTCAGCCACATGAACAGATGGTTTTTACTCTGCAATGTTGATAAGAATGCTCATCAATAAATGGATAGATTTATTCCTGAAAAGTGCATTCTGGCATTTGTTTTATTAAAAATAATTAAAGCAAGACATTTCTTTTAATTTGAGGGAGGGGGGTTGTTCATTTGTGTGGTTTAAATTCCATATAAAAGTCTTGTTCCCTTTTTTTTGTACTAAATGAAATATTGTTTCAAATGTGTCTGTCACGTGATGACAGACTACTGCAATATGCTTCTAATGAAGGAGCTAAATACGTTAAATAACTTTCTGACAGGTTGTGGGTTTTTTTGGTTGGTTGGACAGGTATTGTTATTGTTTCTCATTTTTTTAGCTATTCCATTCAAATTGTCAAGTAAAACAGAAACAAACAAACAAACAAAGCCCAAACCTATGAAATAATAACGCCATGTGGAAAAACTACATACACGGGGGAAAAAAAGACAAACAGTGCTTTTAAAGATAATTTTACGAGAGGTCACCTCAACATTTCTTCTTTACTTGACTGAAATAGTCTGGTTAGAATGTATTATGGAAAACACCTGACCTGTGAACTAAACCAAACATGCTGTAAAAATAGGGGGATCTTTATTAATGTAAATTAGCAAGCCTGAATATTTTGTTGCACGGGGGGCAGTTGGAAACACTGTAATCTAATTACTCTTCAGTTTCATTTATGTGCACAGACATTTGCTCCTGTAACAGGGGAGACTGTTTCTTTTGGCAGCAGCCACGGTGTGGAAGCCTCCAGTATTTGCGGGCTGATAATAGGACTAATGTGCTGGCGCCCTGACAGAGGGCACAGGAGGGCATGCTATTAGATAAGTGTTTCTGCTACATTACCCAGACAGCATTGCCCTTCACAGAATGTTCCAGCCATTGTGCAGTTTGATATCACACAGCTATAGAATGCTAATGCCAACATAATTATGTATTTTGGCTTCCTTTTTGGCAATAGGCTGTACTTAAGCAAAATTTAGGACCGTCTTATATGCTCCTACAGCTGGATAATTAAAGGGCATTTCAGTTTTTAGAACAGGGAACTAATGATATGAAGATGGGTGGCTATTTCAAGAGTTATTTGCTATGCTTAGGGAGTCATGACAATTAGGTCTGTTTCCAGGCACAAAATATATTTGGTAACAAAAGGATGATGCTTTGGTGCAATTTAGCCAAATTTGTTTCTCCCAGGTTAATGCGTGTGCCACATAGGCTTCCTCGTATTTTCCCTCGGCAAAGAAAACTCTTGCTTTGAAGTAGAATTTGCAGGTGCGTAGCTTTAGTTTGAATGTGTGACAAACACTACGTGATATGGCTCCAGGAAACTCAGAATTAAGGCTGCATTTTCACAAAATGACACAGATCGGTAGTGAAGGAACAACGAGACACTTGCTCCTGTCCCAAAGGAATACGATGTTCTCACTGATCGATTTAAGGAAGTCTCTGTGCAGTACAGGATATCTTAAAATGAGATAAATCTGCAAAGAAGGTGAAAGTATTAACTTGATTTATTGACCGGTTTTCTGACTTGTCCTCATGGGCACCCAGCTAGAAAGTTATTTTCAATTCTTATCTGTTGGTGGATATCAGCATAGAGATGTCCATAGAGCACAGCTGGGAACTGGGGGAATATTAACGTGCTCTGAGCAAAACATGGGCACAAGAAACTAAGTCAGTACCGATAGCTGACTCGGCCATGAGCATGTAAACAAAAGCCTAGGTCAGACTCTTGTGTCAAACTAAGCGGTAACTCAAGGAGCAGGACTTCACCCACCGTGCACTTACAACGGTTTTAAGATTAATTTAAAAACACTAAACTACCACGAGTTTAGCAGCACATGATGCTTCTGCATGAGAAGCGCTGCCTTCCGAAGGAGGAACAGAGGCCATATGTGTTTTGAGTCTGCTTTTCCCCGCGCAACGGCGAGGGCGAGATGTGTCGGCATCGTACTGCCGCTCTCAGCGCCAAGGAGAAGCTGCCTGGCAGCTCCCCTCGAGCCGCGCTCCTGAGCATTGTGAGCTTCCCGGGGAGCCTCTCTGTAGCCTTAGAAGGTTCCCTGGCTTCAAATGAGCTAAGTAAGCTCTGGATGACAGCCCGTCACACAAAGCAGCTGCTCCTTCGCGCTCCCCTCGGAGGCTGGCTCTCGACCCCAAATTCCAGCGGCATTCCGACCCCACGGTGTTTACACGGAGGGAGGGCTGGGAGTGCGGGGGCCAGGGCACAGTCGTGCCCCGCTCTGCCTCCTTGCCACTACGGGCAGTGAGAGGGGTGGCTCAGGTTTGCCACAAAATCCTTTGCCTGATTACAAAAGGAGTTATTAAGCTCAGTTTCCCAGTGGCTCGGTATCTATTTAGAATGTAAATAGCTAACATATTCCCCCCACCCACCCCCAAAGTGGATCTGTAGCATACGGAGGTTCAAGTGACAAAGCATTCCACACAGCAGGGTTTGTATATCCTGGATTTGGAGCCGTGTATTCACAGCTATATTCCACACGGAGGCTTGGTTGCAACGGATCTTAAAGTAGCTCTTTCTCACGCAGAACTATTAGAATTAATATGTTATAACTGGTGTCCTCAGCTGTTCAGTCCTGCAGAGAAGCGTCTAAAATGATTGTACTTCTGCCTTCTTTGTCATTCTTATGCTATATGACTTTCGATACACGGCTTATCAGGAACAGTAAGGTATAACTCATCAAGTAAGGTGTACCTAACCACAAATTCTTTAATTCTGACACCTAAAGGCTATCACTGCTATGCAGCTTATTTGGCACTGACACTCGAAGTAAAGTTATGTTGTCAGCTCTAAGAATCAACAATAAAGTATTTTATAATTATATATTTATAACAGAAAGCCATGCTCACGAATTCCCTTTGGAAAGGGGAATCAGTGAGTGATTTACCCATTCTATGACGGGTAAAATTCACTAGGAAAGCACAGCAGAAATGGAAACAAAGTCACCAGCAGGTAAACTCTGATGAAATACTGTTTCTGAATATTGTTATATCAATGATCAATTTGCATCATGCTTAGTAGCAGTCATCATTTAAAGTGGAAATGTGTCAGTTCTGGTACATATCCATTTACTCACCTATGCTTCTGAGAACATTCAAAGATGAAGGATAATTAATTAGGGATCGCACAGTATCTTATTTTTAAAGTTTCACCTTGTGATTTTCAAAAGAAGCCACACTTCCATGCATCTGCGGCCTGAAGTGTGGAAGGAGCTCCGCAAAGTGACAAGGGTTGCTTCAGTCCGAGCAGACGCAGGAGGGTCTCCTGTTTCCTTCCAACACCTCTCCCACTCCTGTTCTTCCCTGCTCCTCTCCCCCAGTAAATCTGGCAGCAAGTACAGTACTTTGAGCAGATGGGTAGTAAATACAGAGCTGGAGATTATGTCTGACAATTAAAATAAAAGTGTCTGACTCGACATTATGAGTTATATTATCTAAAGACCTTGTATCGGGCTTCTATTTTAAATGTCTGCATTTTCTAAGTGCGAACATTTTTCTTGACTAACCTTTTAAGAAAGTGCAGTGTTTAGAGATACCTATGTTTCAGAGTGCCAAACTTGATACCATATAAGGGTCTGTTTTACGGACAGAGCCAAGAGCTCTCCCTCTCAAGGCAGGCCCCTCACGGCAGCCCCGGGGTGGGCACCGGCTCCCCAGTCCCCCACCAGCATTCCAGCCCCCCGCTCACGCTTTATCTGCTCCAGCAACTGGGTGCACACAAGTGTTTAGGCAGTACACCTGCAAAACCAGTTGGTCCCTATAAATTTTACAAGTGCAAATTCTAACACTTGCGTGCCCTGCTGCTGCTGCTGCTGCTGCTGCTGCTGCACTTCCAGCAGCGTTTACTCTCCCGAACTGCAGGGAGGTTTGACGTAAAAATTTGCCGTAGAGCATTTATGAGTGAATGCTCAACCCAGTGCCAAAAATTCTGCCATAACGCCATTGTTAGAGCTCCATGCCTTGCACCATTCTACAGCGATGCTAATAGTGCTCATGCTGAATAGGCCTTAAGTGAGGGAGGCTTGTAAGCTGTTTTCCAGATCTCATGAGGTGGAAGGTATCACCACCGACAGGGATTTTGTATTTGTTTGGTGTTTACTGAAAACAAAAGTCTGTTAACCTTGGCAGAAATCAGTAAGATTTATCCCCCAAACCTATGAAATGTGACACACTTAACTCCCAAAAACTGCTGGCAGTATTTCATAATGAGGTATCTCACCACATTTTAGGTTTCTGAGTTGCTTTGTCTTGTTTTCTTTACCGATATGATGTTGTCCTAATGCTATTTGCAGATGACAATGTTAGTTAAATTTATAGGCTATATGAATTAAAAGTTACATGGTACAGTTTTTCTCGGCCTGATAGCCGTAAACAGAACTGAGAACAGGAATAAGCCTTTTATGAAAGTAGAATTCATACCTGCCAGCCAGCTGAAACTGGGAGCAGTTTGTTCCCAGATGGATTTTTTTAATTGGATACACTTTGAGCAGATGCCTGTGAAGAGCCATTACATAGTAGCTACTTAGAAGGACCTTGTGAGGCACTACAGTGCTGCTACAAACAGAAATTTAAAAGGCTAAGTGACGCTTTGAACACACAAAATGCCTGTAAAAGACATAAATACATCTCTCCATATCATTCTTTCTTTTTTTAAATGAAAGTGAAATATAGAACAAAAACTATAACATATATTAGCAATATTCAATTTCCTCTTCTGGCAAATGCTGATCCACTGAACGCATCTGGGAGTTCAGCACCAGACAGCTTCCTCCACTGGACGTGTCTTTGCACTGCCTTTTCTGCCGCATTAATCCTATTTCATCATTCCATCTGCAACAGCAGCATTGCCTTGTTCCATCCTCTGTAATTTCTTTGCCTCTTTCAGCCTTTGTATTCTTAGTTCTCTTTCTTTCTGGTTGGACCTTGGTAACTTCTCATTGAGAAGTTCAACATAGACCTGCTGTCACTGCTTTCCTCCTCTTCAACTCCTTTTCTAACTCCCTTGTTGCTTTGCATGCTCCGGTGTCCTGACTTCTCCTTGCCATTCACAGTTCATGCCTCGGTTTTCTGCTCTTCACCTCCTAACAGGGCTCAGGCCACCCTGGCTCCTGTCTTCTATATGTACAAGTGCCCTCAATGATATCTCTGTGTCTCAAGAAGTCTTCAGCTGAAGAAATCGTCTGCATATTCAAACCGCTTTAAGTAGTTGTTTCATCATAACCTTCTTCTTAACCTCTGGACCCCCATACTATCTTCTCCTGGTTCTCTTCTTTACTCGTCTGAAATGTTGTTGCTTCCCTCCCACCATCTCTAGGTACTCCATAGAGCTTATACTGTGAACTATAATTTAAATTTAGTCTGTTGGCTATTGTTCCTTACCTAATTGTAAAGATGTTTAATTCATATTCCACCTCCATAGCAAAATATCACCAACATGGTTTTCTCATTTGCAAACCTAATTATATTTAAAAAAAAATGTATTTTGTTTCCAAACTGCAAAACTTATCACACAGGTAAACACTCTAACATACTATCTATATAGTATGTTTACCATTGCTCTCTTAGAACAAATCAGAAATGTTCTGTTACCTGTCATAGGTGCTATAACGTTAAAGAGCAAACAGCAAAGGGTATTCACCTTATCTCAAATGCAGAGGTGTGTTATTTGTAATCTGTTCCTGCTCTCTCCTCAAAACTCCCTCCTCTGCTGATGATACAGGTTTTAAACCCTTGTACAAAAAAAGTTTTGCAGACTTTTCTCTTAGTGGCTTTTGTACATTTGCGTTGCGTGTTTGGCCCAATCTTACCACATCAAAATTAGGAGACAGTCAGGCACTGTCTCAGCTGGGAGGCAGAAACCAATAGCTGAGAGCTGATAAGAAACAGCTTCTTAAAATTACCTCCTACTTGCTCCTGGGTCTGTAAGCACTATTCCTCTGTTTCATTTTGAAGCCTAAAAGCTCTAAAGAGCCAATTATTTAAGCTAATCTGTCTGCCTCTCCACTGGATCAGAAGGGACAGAAGGACAGGCTCACATCCAGACTTAGCACTCCCGTGCTCCGTGGGGGTGGATAAGTGCCATGGGGAACGTGCCACCATTCCTGGCCAGCCCTCACCCACGAGGTGTCATTTCCACGGGCATGCAGGAGCAGGCTGGAGAAGGCTGGTGTGCAGATCTGGCTTTGGTGCAGAGTTAGGAGCTAGGACATGGCGAGAGCACACACCCCGGCTCAGAAACATGGAAATGCTCTCAGATCTGGTAATGCAGGTGTAACTGCAGCCATGAAATTGTCTCAGCTGAGGGGCAGGGACTCTTGGCAACCCCAGGATTTCAGCCGTTCTTTTCCACCTCTCCCTCCAATCTTCTTTTGCCAGTTGAGGAGGTTCCAGCTATGCTGCACCACGGAGGGGGTTTCCCCCTTGGTCAGGTTGGCCGGCTCCCTTCTGATCTCCAACCTCCCATACGAAGAATTAAGAGAATAAATGGTCAGAAGGGTAGGATACACACTGAAGGTCATCCTGGATATACATAACTATCTAAGCACCCAGGGAATGACAGGGTCACTTGATGACCATCAGTTATTACAATATTTAAAGAAGGGCAGAGAAGCCCTGGAATATCTGCTTCACTGACTGAAACACTTGTTAACAGTTCGAAACCCAATGAGAGGGCAGCCAGGACTTGTGTGACTTTCACAGTTGAACCTGGCCAAAGTTAACCAGACAGCAGTTTAAATAAAAAGAGGAGAAAAAAGAAATTCAAACATAATCTTCTTCTGGGAAACAATAAGCTTACTTTATTACATTTTGTGCAAGTGACCTTGTAGAACATCTCTATATTGCAGAGAGTAAGATTTTATGTCATAAAAACAGTCAGAAAAGGAAAAGAAGGGAAAGGGACTAAGTTTTGCCTGGGGTAAACAGTTACTACTGAAGCTGTGCCAGTTTATACTATGACTTTGGTCAAGGTTTCTCACGATCAAAAAAAACCCAGCACCAAAACTTGGGCTGAAAAAAACCATCCACAACAGGGAATCTAATACATCAATATAAAGCTGCTCTACAGACCACTCAGGTTTTTTCTGTAGGGAGCAACCTTTGCTGGCCGAGGCACGGACTGCATGACCTAAAATGCCTTTTCCATCTATTTCGGTGATGCACAGTTATTTTAGCAGCTTCGTTTCTTTTCTCCTCTGCCGGGTAATAGTATTAGCGGTGGATCTGCCAGAGGAAACCAGGGCTCTCAGACAGTTGTAAAAATAGACTGATGCATTCAGAGCACGTGAGCGAGCACCTCGCAGCCCGGGTTTGGAGCAAACTGGAAGGAGGAATTTCGGGAAGGCTGTAATCTCCCTCGGCCGCAGCCAGCGCTGGAGGCTGCTGCTGCTCCCAGCCCGCCGAGCGAGGGGCGGTTCTAGAGCCGCATGTGCACTTGTTTACTACAGATTGCAGGCTCCTGCCCTGTTTTGTTGCCTTGCTGCTTTGCTCCCATTCATTATTTCCCCTGTTTGTTTATTCTACAGCATTTCTGGATATCCCTCTGGGGATCTGAGGAATCACATTAAGGACTCGTCTATCTTATCACGGGAGACAAGCTTTATACCCCAGAGGCTATCTCTGGCAGGCCCCTGGAGCGGGCAGGAGGCTCTGGGAGAGGCACTACACAATTGCAGGCAGAACTGAACACAGTTGGCTTTAACTCTTTCCTTGCGGAAGACTTCTCTGCCAGAGAGGAAATAGCAGCTCTCCCTCCCATCCAATTACTGGCTGAAGTAGTATTGGAAAATTAGGCAGGACTGCTTTAAAGGCAGGTGAATCAGGGTGATTGCCAAAGGCATAATCCTAAAAAGTAGTGGAGGAGGGGTTCAGCTGGGGATGGGAGAAGCCCGTGCTGCAGATCCTGCCGCCATCCCGAGTGTTTTCCCAGCTTTGAAAGGAGATAGTCCTTCATGCACTGGTACAAAGCCAAATGGAATGAAACCTCCGAACCTCCCTCGCTCCAATGCCACTCCCCAGCCCAGAATAAAATCAAGGCTGAACCTTTTCCTGTTGTAAATCTGCTTATCTCCCTTCAAGCACCTGACTTGCACTTAAGAGAAGTTTATATATGGGCTAGCATGCAGACTGCACCATCTCATCCTTACACGCTGCTTTTATCAGGGAATGCAAGATTACGTGAACAGTTTGCACACGCACGCAAACACACAGCGATGCAATTACAAGCTAGGGTGTCTAATGCAAACAGATGAGCCACTAGCAGAACTGGCAGAAGGCAAATATCTGTTTTAGCTGCTGGCTCTTTTCTGAAGTACCAATACCACAGCAGTCACCCAGCTGAAGCAATGGAAAGAAGTGCGTGATTCACCTCAGTGCATTTCTCATGTGTCACAGATTCTTCCCTATCTGAAATCAGAGGGGCCAAAGTATCCCAGGAATCCTTCTGCAGGAGCTGTCCTTGCATAACCAAAGTATCTCTGTTTGGACTATGGAATAAGCTCGCTGCTTTTACCTGTGGATTTCCTTTGAACATTCCAGGCATAAAAACTACTGAATTCTCTGCAACAGCTTGCAATGGTTTTAAAGGCACAAGAGAAAAAGATCCTTAAAAAATATCCTAACCTACCAGCTGGTTAAAAAAAAAAAAAAAAAAAAAAAAGGCTGAAATATCAGGAAAGAGATGTTTCCACGTAAAACAGAGTTCATCTCTTAGTGTATAAATTGCACAAAGCTAAAATGGCTTGCTTGTTTACAAACATATTTTATTTGACAACACAAATGACGAGAAACAGAAAGCCCATTGCAGAAATCAGCAGTGCCGTGTAATGATAGTGTGATCAAGACCCCCACAGCTCAAACGTTAGTACAGGGAGCACACTGGTCTACGTGCAGAACCTCTCCGCTCCCCAAATCCTGCTTGGAACAAGAGCCCCGGAGATGTTTTCCTTTGTTCCTAAATTGTATTTTTAGAAAGAATAAAATGTAGCATAATAAGGGAAGCTTACTCCAGTCTCAGCTGTGCTGAAGGACATGCCGATTCTCAAGCTGAGTGAACAGATACTCTTTACTATTACGGGAGATCAGGAAGATTGCTGATTTGCAGCCCTTTCCCGCTGCAACCTTAAGCAAACAGAGTTTAATTAGATCAATAATGATCAAAGTTACTTTGGGCAGAGAGGACTTTCAGTTCCTTTAATGGTGATGAATCCACTGCCTCAGAAAGGAAAAACAAAAACAAAACAGAAAAGAGAAAGTCAGGGGATTTTTGCCAGCCCTAATCATTTAAAATAGTTTTGTTGTTCTCCTTAGTTCAAAACGCTGGGTACCGTCACAATAGCTCTTTGATATTGGACACTGATATTGATCTGGGTGCATCTGTCTCGCTCAGCAGCTGATAATGACAGCACACGTGATTTCCTGTTATTGAAGCCCCACAGACATTTCTGGAGCCAGAGCTTGGCAGCTCCAGGGATCCTTTCCCATCAGCAGCCCAGTGTCCAATGCTCTTATTGCCTTTCAGCCGATGTAAGGAGGATACGCTGCAGCCCCGCTGAGTTGTAAACAACTTGTTTACCTCCTTCTCGGTGTAATCTGTCCCTGCTTCTATCGGCTCCTGTGGCATCAACAGAGCATTAAAACGCTCCGAGCTCATAGGCTGATGTGCAGAAAACAACCCAAGGAGCCTTTCCAGGCTCTTGCTTTGTGGGGCGCGGGATGTTATTTATACCTGTTGTTTCCAGTCAGCCAAAGCAGTCCTGCTTTTGCATGTGGTTAGCTTTGAAGAAAACTAGTTTTTGATGTTCATTCTGCTAGCGTGAAAATGCAAGCAGCGTGGGCCTGATGCTGCTCTTCCTGCAAAGCTCCATTTGGGTCAGGCAGAAAGAGACACTGTCTTTTTCACATGCTGTTTGTGTTTGAACAGACAAAGTGAGAGATGTGCGTGATTTAGAGAGGGGAGCACCCATCAGTACTGCAGCAGGAGGCTGGGTCGAGGGGTAAAACCCCTACACTTTTTAACCAGTATGTAAAAGGAGGGAAATCTGAAAACATTTGGAAAGTCTCGAGTCTGTCCCCTCCGTACTCCTGACCGGGACTTTGGAACAACTGCACAAGACACTGACCCAGAAACAACTTCCCTGGGGTTTAGCGCAGGGGCAGTGAATAGGAGTGACAGGGCTCCCCTTATGAATGCGCTCACTTTGTACAGGCGGTGCAGAGCAGCTCTCAGGCACCCTCAGAGAGCGTGATCCTGCTCCTGTTGAAATCGAGGGCAAACCTCCGAGCGGACTTGAGGATTTTAAGAAGTGATGGATATTCATGCAGCACAGATTCGAAGCTGGCTGTAGTTCACACTGCTCTGCGCCCATGCATCTGAGACAGCACCGTACCCAGGCGGGGGGGATGCTTTCCCTGTCAGCCTCCCATCTGCAGAGCACAGAGGATCAACAACAGGCAACTATTTTTGGACATGCTCTTTACTAGTGATTTTGAGTTACTTTTGAAAACTTGTTCTGGGAAGTAGTTGCTCTTATTATAAAATGCCCTTTCTTGTCTTTTACACTAACTGCTTGTTCAGTTTGCTGAAAAAATTGAAATGCTGTAGAATAAAACTCAAGTCATTACTTTTAGTGCTCATGTTTGAAAACAGAAACCTGATTTTGATAAATACCAGCTTCTGTCATCTCAAGCACAATGGTGTCGAGACTTTTTGATATTCAAATTGAACCGAAGCTGTGCACCTGGCTTAGACAGGTGCACTCTTTGGGCTGAGACAGGTGCACTCTTTACTGGGTAAAAAACTGGCTGGAAGGCTGAGCCCAGAGAGTTGTGGTGAACGGAGCTAAATCCAGTTGGTGACCGGTCACAAGTGGTGTTCCCCAGGGCTCAGTCTTGGGGCCGGTCTTGTTTAATATCTTTATTAATGATCTGGATGAGGGGATCAAGTGTGCCCTGAGTAAGTTTGCAGATGACACCAAATTGGGTGGGACTGTCAATCTGCTTGAGGGCAGGAAGGCTCTGCAGAGGGACCTGAACAGGCTGGATTGATGGACTAAGGCCAACTGTATGAGGTTTAACAAGACCAAGTGCCAGGTCCTGCACTTGGGTCACAACAACCCCAGGCAACGCTACAGGCTTGGGGAAGAGTGGCTGGAAATCTGCCTAGAGGAAAAGGACCTGGGGGTGCTGGGTTGACAACCGGCTGAATATGAGCCAGCAGTGTGCCCAGGTGGCCAAGAAGGCCAACAGCATCCTGGCTTGTGTCAGGAATAGTGTGGCCAGCAGGAGTAGGGAATTGATCGTCCCCCTGTACTCGGCACTGGTGAGGCCACACCTCGAATACTGTGTTCACTTTTGGGCTCCTCACTACAAGAAGGACATTGAGGTGCTGGAGCATGTCCAGAGAAGGGCAACGAAGCTGGTCAAGGGACTGGAGCACAAGCCTTATAAAGAGAGGCTGAGGGAACTGGGGTTGTTTAGTCTGGAGAAGAGGGGGCTGAGGGGAGACCTTATTGCTCTCTACAGCTACCTGAGAGGAGGTTGTAGCCAGGTGGGTGTTGGTCTCTTCTCCCAACTAACTAGCGAAAGGACAAGAGGAAATGGCCTCACATTGCATCAGGGAAGGTTTAGATTAGATATTAGGAAAAATTTCTTCACTGAAAGAGTGGTCAGGCATTGGAACAGGCTGCCCAGAGAGGTGGTGGAGTCACCATCCCTGGAGGTGTTCAAAAAACATGTAGATGTGGCACTTCGGGACATGGTTTAGTAGACATGGTGGTGTTGGACGTGATCTTAGAGGTCTTTTTCAACCTTAAGATTCTATGCTTCTATGATTCTGTTGTTAAGATCATGACTGTGTATTTAGCAGAATAACCTGAACAGGGTGATAATCCAGGCAACCTCATTTAGGCATTGCCTCATCTCAGGCCAGTGCCCCTGGAAGAGGGTAGATGTTGGAGGGGAGGGCAAGGAAGCATCTAATCTGCCTGAACCGAATTGCCTAGATTTTCTGGTCTGTCACAAGGGAGAGGTAGAAACTGACAGAGAGAGTGCCAGTGTCCCTCGCCTCTGCACATCCCTGATACTACCTGTGCAGGGAACTCAGGGAGCTCAAGAGGTTGGTCCAGCCCCTTGTTAGGCATCTGCCTCTTCCGTTGATGAAGAGCTTGTACTGGATGAATATTATTGTATCTCTTCTCTTAAAGCTTGGCCACTGTTTTGGCAAGTATGCAACTGAAAAGGAACAACTTTGAAGGCCTTCTTGCAGTGGCTAGGGACCTTGGCTGTGAATAAGAATAGATTTAAATCACGGCCTCCACTTGTTTATTGTCCTGTGTTCAAGTAATACATGTAAGAGGTGGCGCCTCCTGACGATTTCAGTCACCTGGAGGGCTCCTCAGGGAAAAAATGGGTACATTGCTGACTAAATCTGGCCCACAATGGATATGTCACTGACAGAACAGGACTCATATGCCCAAAATGGGCAAGTTAAGGTAGATCCTAGTGAAAAGAGGCACTCAGAGGGCTAGACCAGCGCTGGAAAGGAATGGACTGGACTACTGCCTGGCCATATACATGAGTTTTAGACAGCATAGAAAAGGTTTGACTAGAAGTGTGAGAAACTGTGCAAACCTCATGAAGTTCAACAAAGCCAAGTGCAGGGTCCCGCACATGGGTTGGGACAATCCCAAGCACAACTACAGGCTGGGTGGAGAATGGATTGAGAGCAGCCCTTCAAGAAGGACTTAGGGTTATTGGTGGATGAAAATCTGAATATGAGCTGGCGATGCGTACTTGCAGCCCACAAAGCCAACCGTGTCCTGGGCTGCATCAAAAGCAGCGTGGCCAGCAGGTCAAGGGAGGTGATTCTGCCCCTCTGCTCCACTATCATGAGACCCCACCTGGAGTACTGCATCCAGCTCTGGGGGCTCCAGTACAAGAAAGACATGGAGCTGTTGGAGTGAGTCCAGAGGAGGGCCATGAAGCTGATCAGAGGGCTGGAGCACCTCTCCTGTGAGGACAGGCTGAGAGAGTTGGGGTTGTTCAGCCTGGAGAAGAGAAGGCTCCGGGGAGACCTTATAGCAGCCTTCCAGTACCTAAAGGAGGCCTACAGGAAAGCTGGAGAGGGACTGTTTACAAGGGCATGTAGTGATAGGACGAGGGGTAATGGTTTTAAACTGAAAGAGGATAGATTCAATTGGATATAAGGAAGAAATGTTTTATGATGAGGGTGGTGAGGCACTGGCACAGGTTGCCCAGAGAAGCTGTGGATGCCCCCTCCCTGGAAGTGTTTAAGACCAGGTTGGATGGGGCTTTGGGTAACCTGGTGTCGTGGAGGGTGTCCCTGCCCATGGCAGGGGGGTTGGAACTAGATGATCTTTGAGGCCCCTTCCAACCCAAACCATTCTATGATTCTGTGATTCTGTGAAACAGCATTTCCCACTTTTTTTTCCCCATACATTCATTCAAAGCCTGCTCATTTTAACTGGCACTGAAACATTGAGGTCTACTTTAAACTCAGCTGATTGCCCACTGTATGGCCTGAATTACACAGTTAACTTCTGTGTCTTACCTGGCCAATACAAGAGGAAGTTATTATCTTCTTCTGCTTGCAGTAAAAACTGCAATAATAAACTGACAATGATGTGATGTATTTAGTTCTTTTAGAAGAACTAAATGTGGTTGGGAAACTATTTTCTCATTGCCTTTTTCCTGTTTCCATTATGATCATATACTCATGAAAATATCACAGAAAGCAGTGTGAAGCTAAAGGTAGAAAAGTACAGACAGTAATAACATTTTCAGAAAGTTCAGAGTCATATGATTCCTAAATGTATTCTGCAGCTAGCTTCTAGATAATAAATCATTATTTAGTTAGACTATGAATTGTGAAAAAAAAATATTTTCCTCTTTGTTGCAAATAATAACTTACGTTCTTTTACTGCATACTAAGTCTGCTTCTTTAAAAGAAAGGAAACACATCCAACTCTTAAGTTTTGTTTTTTATTGTGGTTTGTAGCGATATGGTTAGGAGAGGCACATAATAAATTAATGATAGGAAATTGCAGAATAGGTCAAGGTCACTTTGTGCATAAATTGGAGGTCTAGGAGTTGTACATTTTGTGCTATCTGGCTTATACCACTTTATTGATTTTTCACTTGGAGGAAAAGAGAGAAGGTCTTTAATAGATTTTTATATCCTCAGTCTATTCTAAATCCGCCTTTGTTCTGATCTTCCTGATGTTCCCACACTTCCATGGCAATAGCAAAGTCCTGCTAAACTGCCGTGCTGTCGTAACACAATGACTCAAAAACCAATGGCAACTTTAATCTCATAAAAAGCGTTTGCCAGAGAAGTCAGAGACTTGTAGCTCACACAGCCAAGAGAGGATGGACAAGGAAATCTCCTTTAACCTTTCATCTGACTGAAGCAGAAGCAGAAGCTTTCTCCACCTTTCAGTATCCTTACAAAGAGAATTGCAGTGCAGTATAGAAGTTTAATTACCACACCCACAGGTAAAGCCTAGCAATAATGCTATATAGTGAACTGGTTTAGATACAATTGAAAAATAATTCACAATGAGGTCAAGGTAGAAACAGATCCCTGTGAGTCACAGTTTCTGAAGGCACAGAAAACAACCTTGTCACTGACTACTGCTGTATAGGAGTAAACCTTTATACCTCTGCTGCAGTCTCTGACCCTTGGAGGGGACAGCTAGCATCAGGGAGCTCATGCAAAATGAATGCCAACGAGGATGCTTGGTTACATGAAAAAGAGAAGAGACCTTCTAGTGCAAGTCACTAGGCAGGTTCCTCAAGCATCCAACCATTAAAGGATAAATTGCTCTATATTTAAATAATTCATTTGAGAACATTTTTGGTACTAAATGGTTAGCAGGGAGGGTGTTACTATGATCACTTGTATGAAAGGATGGTGTCAAACCCTAGTACATCCATATGCCGATGTTTAAATAACTTTTTCATTTAGCTGATGTAAACAAAGTACTACAGGAAATTAATGACAGCAGATGAATGGAAAACTACATATTCATAGGTTGGAAAACTTTTTTCTATTCTTTTTATCTCTTTTAGAGAAATGGAAGTAAAGTACATAGATAGCCTGTCTTGACTTTAGGAAGCTTTCAAGAATTATCTTTTCATTTTTATTTCTGCCTGTTTTCTATAATATAAGCTTAATTTCTCTGAGTGTTCTTAAATACTTTTGTTCAAGCTTGTTGAACAGTATAATTAAATGCTTCTTGAGCTGAAGGGAAGGGCAGCATGTGAGACTACTTTCTAACACTATTAGCAGTGTGCCAGAATCAGTGTAGTGCTGAGAGCCAAAACCCACATGCTCCAATACTGGAGTTCTGGAAATAGTTGAGCGTAGGAGATAGCACCAGCCCCTCAGCCAGCCCATTGTCATAACACAGGGTGAACGCTGAAGGAAGGGGGCTGGAGATAAGCTGGGTCACAAATTAGTCCAGCAACGTCAGTGCTAGCTACCACTGCTGCCAATGTTCCTCGTGGGGGTAAGGGAATAGGAGTTACCTGGCATAGTAGCCCTCCCACTGTTACTTGCAATACAAGGTATCAAGAAAGGAACGAGACCCTGTGCGTGGCCCAACCGGCAAAGTTTGTCTGTCCCAGACTCTCTGGGAAGGAAGTTCATCCAAATAAGAGGCTGGCTTGCAATTCTTTCTGTAGTGTGCATTTTGATGATACGTTGCTTTGAGTGAAAGCCAGGATTTCCATCTCCTGTCAAGCACATAAATTCCTATTATGTTTCCAATGAATTTTTGTTCATGTTCTTTGATCCAGTGGCTTGTTGTCTATTTCTATAATGCTACATAAAAGGTGCCTAATGTAAATTTAGCTAAGGTAGTTTGTATTCATCCTCCTGCCACCAGCTACCTTGGAGTAGGCTTCCCAGACCCTCAATAAGTATCTCTGATTATGCCACTTCCCATGTTTTTCCAACCATGATTCTCATCAGAATAAGGTCTTTGTTAGATAATGATGAAATACTGCAGTCTAGCAATCTGCTTCAGTAGAAAGGAATCCATTCCCTTCTCCCAAACAGACCCTCTCAGGTGGAGAAGGAGGTTCAACACACATCACTCCTGGGTGGGTTTTGTAGCCATCTAGAGCTAGATGGCTTGTGAGAAATAGCTGTCAGAGGTACTCAACATGGGAAGATTGCTCAGAGCTGGTGCCTCAAGCCCAGAAATCAGATTCAATAACCACTTGTAGAGTGGCGCTTCTTGGTAATTGGGTCCCACCTCAGATGGTACTGAAACTGGAGATCAAGAAAAGGAACCAAATGAGAAAATACAGATGGTGAGGTCTGGCAATGATGATAAAGCAATGTTTAACTAGTAGACCCTGATGATAATGAAACCATGCTGGTTTGGGAAAATCTGAGACTTAAAGGTAATGGTTTATATAAAGCAGATAAGTAGCTACTAAGAATATATCAATAATAACAGGTCACAATTCCTAAATCTTAATGTGAAACAGTGAGTGTATTCAGTTCATATGAAATATGTTGCCAAAATCACAGACAATCATTTAGGTGATTCGGAATCATTACAGATAGTATCGATATTTTTATAAAAGAATTTATTATTAAAATAGGAGGGTTTTGTATTTCTCGTTCAGTGGGTTTATTGGTTACCCTGACAAGATCAGCAAATACTACAAGAAAAATCTTGTAAATCTGAATAAGACAAAAGAATTATAAATTAAAGATTAGAGAATTATTTTATTGGCATTTATCCTTTATTTACATTAAGTAATCTATAAATGCAGGAACACATGGCATATGAAGTTGACAGAATTCTTAGTACTTTGTCTAACATTGGCTATTATTTGAAAAAAACCATAATTTGAAATAGCTCAGAAGTTCTGGCATACTGATTTTAGATATGTTGAAATCTTGTAAGTGCAGGCAAAACTGATAATAAATTACTAATATATCAAGAGAGAATTAAGTGTCCTTTGGGTAGTTTCTGGATTAGTAGGAGGTGAGGCAGTCAACAGGTGGGTGGTGAGGGAACATTCGTATATATTTAGTTGATATCACAGAGGGGACAAAGCTTGACAGGAGCCTTGAAGTTTAGCCTGCAAAGCTTGACAACAGAGATGTGCCTTCTTTCAGGTTTGTTTTTGATTTGACTGCGATGAATTCAAACTTCAGGGAGAGAACACAACCCTGTCATACTTGAGGACAGATTTACGTAGCACACCACCAGTCTACCAGATACTTAAGAGCATTCATAGCTGGTTTCACTTTATCTCACAATTTTCTTCTCCCATCCCAGCAACTTCACAAAGGGGACACAAGAAAGAAACCAGCCAGTGGAGGAGAGCCATACAGTACCATCCGGAGATATCTGCATAGTTTCCAAAAGCCGTGCAAATATATTGGCAGAGTACTATGTTTAAGCTAAGCAGACTGTCCCTCGGTTCCCCTGCTGATGGTTGAAGGATCTCCATACAGCACTAGATTGCATGATCCAAACTGTGAATACAGTAGGCAATACAGGATCGTGCTAACTGATTATCTGGGGGTTTGTAGGCTATGCTGACTTTTTCAGAAAAAATAGAAACCAACTTTTCCAATTCCTGGAGCCAAATACAAACTTAGACTTAATAACTGAACATCTTCGGCTAATGGCTCACCATCCTACACAATACTATTCTTTCAATGTCTTTACTAATGAGCAAGCAACTGTCTGTCCCCTTCTGCAGACAAGTTTTCTCCTACACAAAATGCATCCAAAACTGTTTATTCTTGCTCCAAACTTTGTCCTCGAGACTGCTTTTTCATTTTGCATTATACAGCTTGCTGCTAAAATGTATATATTATGTCAGGCTCTATCAAGTGAATGTCTTGAGATCTAACCACGCTTCTTCTGCCTTGCTCTGTCCCTTTCTCAGGGGCATGATGGACACACCCTCAGTAACAGTGGTGGAGCCTTTATGTACCTACGCCTTGTTCACAACTTCATGGTTAGGGCATCTCTATAAGAAACCAAAGGCACAAAATTCCTTTCTTCCAGTCCAAATCCTCTGGCCATGAAGCACTAAGAGACAGGCATAACCAGCTAAACTCCCCGATGAGAGCAGCTGCTGTTCGTTCTGCCGAAGCCATTTCACGTGACGTAGTTACCATGTTTTGGGCCTCTCTGGTGATAAGGGCAGGGGGCTGTGAATTTCAGCCAGGCTTGAGCAGGAGCTGGGCAAAAGATGCTCCATTCAGCTGAGCTAATACCTTGGGATAGTCACAACAGCCAAACTTCAGACACAACTGCTGGCACAAGGAGCAGGTGCAGGTGCTAAGGTAGCAGTCTCCCTAAGTCTCTTAGCTCTGAGAGAGTAAATTCTGACTAATCAACAGCTTACGCCTATACTGTTAAAGGCATCTGCCCCAGTAAATGATCATACTTCCAAAACAAGGGCTGCAAAGAGGCATGTATTCCCATGGCAAGCATGTCCTTTTGTACAGATGATTGCTGCATTCTCGCTGCCTAGTGTTTGCCCTGCGCGGTCTCCTGTGCACTCTTGTTCCTAACGCCCAGTGGTAGGAGCCCGGGGAAAACACGAACCCAGCCTGGACATTATTTGTGAGACAATTAATTGAGTCTCTCCAAGACAGAGACCACAGCGGGACTGACGTTTATGCAGTGTGATGATCAAGTGCCACGGGATGAACTGAGCAGCTAAATTATCTGATAACATAGACACAACCTCACTTTAGGACTTTTTTTTTCTTTGTTATGTCAGGGCCATGAGCGTTAGTGTTTAAAACCCAGATATTCTCAATGCTTACTTATGCAGGTGACATTCCAGTAGAAAGCACCTTAGCCTGTTCTGGATTAAATTTTATTGAGGTTAGCCAAAAGCGAGATGTTACCTACATGCCTTCTAGTTTCTCTCCTCGGCTGGAAGAGGTCAAAGTACTCAAGATTACTTTAAGACCAACATTGTCTCAACCACTTTTTTTGACTGATAAACAGAATGATTGCAAAAACAGAGGAAAAATGTCTTTGATATCAAGTCGGTTTTAAGACTGATGTAACTACACTGACTTTTCTGGAATTTGTCTAGGGCTTCATCCTAGTCTGAGTTAAACCCATTAACTCTCACATCATGAGTGTTTTATTTGGAAGAAGAGTCTCATCCTAGTTTAATTTACACTGCAGGTTCTACTCCAGAAGTTGTAAAAGACAGTCCAATTACACAATTTTTAGATAAGAATTATTACTTTTGGATTATTTTCTTATTTTTTTTAAAAAAAATTCTCTTTAGACAGAAGAAGTGTTTAAGGTTAGCAGGAGTTTGGCAAACCAGTGCATCTATCTACACATTGCTTAGACATAACTACACTGCACATTGTAATTCTGCTGCAAAACTGCCACAAGACAAAGGAAAACTCTCCTGTACAGTTAAAGGATTTCACCAAAGCTCATTTAGGCTCAGGAGATCAAACAGATCTGGTATGTCTTCATGTGAAACACAGCCAAGGTGTAGCTCTGGGCTGAAATACGACAGTGTAAAATTGACATTGTGCAATTACCTGTTTTGCTTGGTTTATCAGTAAAAAAAAAAGTGTTTCCATCTTCTGGTTTTCCAAATGAGATCTGGAATGACTAAGTCAAATCTCGGCTTTTTGATCTTCCTAAGTAATCACTCATAAAATTCTTACAGGGAAAATTTTAGTTAAATCCTTATATTGGAGTCTTTATTTGAGTCATAGAAGTTAGCTCCTGTAATACCAGATGTACAAGAAAATAGGTCTGCTGAGTACAAAGGACTGTTCTAAGGCTTTAATTCAAAACAGAGCCAGCAGTAAAGGGGTTTTTAACTACAAGTTTTTAACTTTCATGTACAAGTAAAAAAATACAAGCACTAGAAATATGAAAGCTCGTTTGTTCTGCATTCTTCATCTACTCTCTCATATTACCAGACTATTTTTGCAATAGATATTGTAACTATAGCAACATTCTTTAATGGATAAATAGCAAATTAGCAACTGGGCTGAGATGGCTTTTGCAGAAATAAGCTCAAGTAGAATAGTTTGTCAATTTACCTTCTCCTTATATAAATACATATGCATGTGTTATAGTGGAAGAATTCAGGACTTGGAGTCATTATGTGTCATTTTATCTCCATAATAAGTACATTTTATTTGTTTTCAGTGTTCACAGCTATATTTCTGTGACATTATTAAAAAGCATATGCTCTACTATGGGGGAGGAAAAGAGGAAAAAATTTGCTTTATTTATTGAGTCTTCATTTACAGAATGTTTTTGTCCTATATTTTGTCCTATTTGAAAGTCACTTTTTTACCAGCTTAAATAAATATGAACCAGTTTTACATGCACATTTTTATTAGCTACTTAAATATCACAGATAACAAGTGTTAAAATATTTACTTTCTGCAGATTATGCAAACTAAGTGGCTGCTTTTGTTGCCATTGAAGTAAATGGGAGCTTTGCCACAGACACCAGTGGGAACAGGATCTGGCCTTCAGGAACTCGAAAATGTAATCAAAGTAAATATGTGTTCTTCTTTTTCAAATAAAACTGTGATTAAGCTACGGTTGTTTCTGTGCTGATAGGAGTCTTCAAAAGAAGTCAGAGCAGCAATTTTTCAAGTGATTGGTGTTACTTGACTCTAAAAGGATCTGGGGTGCAAATTCTGCAGCAATTTTTAAATGCTGGATGGACTGAGACCACAACAGCAAGGGATTCCATTAAACAGCTGCAGGACAGGAGTCTCAGATCAACCTGCTGCAGAATCTGAAAGAAGGAAGAGGATATGACTTTTCAGCAATATCACAGACATCACATTGCCTCTAACTGTAGTTTGAGCCAAGACAATTAGCGCAGAATAGTCTGCTATAGTACTAGATTACTATTTCCTTGGGGATGCATCCAAGTTGCCAGGGATTTAGTCTTTGTCACATCACCCATAATTAGCTTTCTGAAGTTGTCTTACTAGGGAATATGCCTCTAGCAATCAGTGATACGGTGGTAAATAAAACAAAGGGTGAACCCATCCCTGATGTCCCAAGCTGGACAGTGGAAAGTGCATGCATAATATTTTGTCAAAACTTTAAAAAAGGTATGTTTATTTACACTTAACAACTTCACCATCAGTGAAAATGGCATGTCAGATACTGAATCTAACCCACACTTTGCCATTTTCCAATGGAGATATTTCCGGGTGTTACATGGGGAAGCATGCCTGTGGGGGTTTGGCTGTTATAAGATGTAAATATCAAAATCTTTGTTTTCAGCTAAAGGGATGTGATTTGGTTACAATGGAAAGCTTTCAATATATTTTGTATTCCACAGTTGCCAATGATGTGGTTTATGACCATCAAGTATCCATGGAAGATGGATAAAGCTGCCCTGAAAGTGCCCATATTTAATCTGGCTGGCTATGACAAATTGTTTCTCAGATTCTTTTGCAGACGTCTTACATACAGCATGAGTAAATACGAGCAAATTTCTGTCACTGTAGGCTGTACCACAAAACTTCTAATTAGGAAATGCAGTGCTAACAGCTTCTAACTCAGTCCAGGAGGAAAGGAGTGGAGGAGTGGCTAGATGAGGACCGTAGGCCAGGCAAGAAGTGAGAAGTGGCATGAGGTTGTGCTGAGTAAGTGTATTCTCACAGCAAATTAAAACAGACATTTCCCTTTTCTCTTAGGGACATTCTGAGTCACAAAGAACCTACTCATCTATTTCATCTATTGTGTATCATGTTGCTTGGAGGAGGATGAAAAGAAAAGAGGAAGATGAGAGGTAATTTGGAAGAGAGGAACCATATCAAAATATTTCCTCCACAAGCTTAACATCTAACCCATCTCTTTGTGCTACTCTAATTGACTTCATTTCTTACAAGACGTTAAGATAGAAGAAAATGTTCTTGTGCAGAAATACTTACTGGGAGTAGAGGTGGAAGGAGGCAATCCTATAGCTGAAAAAACTCCATTTAGGTCCTTAGTTGACTTACCCACCCATTAACCTTATAGCGAGGGATTTGGCTTCAAGTACCCAGAGTACATGTTGCAAAGAAGGAAAAAAATCTGTTCTTTGTGTGTCTTTTTGGGGGAAAAGGTGTAGCCTAAAATTAAAAGTCAAAGTTAATATATGTGATATTCATCACCACGTGATATGCCTGTTATTGACATTATTCATTGACAGTTCAGCTGGCACAGATAACTGAATGAGCATAACATAATTTCTCTAGTTTCTTGGGAGTTTGACTTAGTTCAACTTAGTATTACACAATATTCTAATTAAAAATTAGCACTTCATAAAATATGTATGTATGAAATGAATTAAAAACCAACTGAGACATCACAGAACATAGGGAGAAAATATTAATGAGCAGAATTGCTTATCTGTTGCTGGTCTGGTTTTGGCCTAGTTTTTCTTTTTGTATTTTTATGAATGACTTGGAATCAGACATTAAATTGCAACCTGTAAAAAAAAATGCAGGTGGAATAATGGTTGATTATAATACTAATTTACAACAGGTTACAGTTACAGAACAACCTGGTTTACTTATGGAGTGGAAACAAACAGTGAGGACTTCAACACTCCAGGACTTCAACACTCTTCAAAGACTACAGAACAACAGAAGGACTAAGATGCTCCTTCTTCTTTGCACTTACATTCATAAAGTTAGAAAGAACTCCAGTGAAACATCCAGTCATTATTCCCAATCCCAACTCCAGGAAAACATCCAGTCATTTTTCCCAGTCCCTTGATAGGAACAATGATATGCCAGGTACCTGGCAGGTATAGTGGAGTAATGGAGTCTTTTCTAAGTTCCTGCCCAGCTCCCAGGGCCCCCGAGGCCCTTTCCCAGAGTTGCTTCCCAGGTAGTCTCTTCCCCAGTCTTTATTTTCAAGACACTCTTCCTTCCCAGGTGCACAACCTGTCCCTGCTGAATTGCACGAGGTTCCTGTTGGTCCATCCCTCCAGCCTGTCTAGGTCCCTCTGGATGCCAGCTCTACCACTGGGCATACTGAATGGTCTCCTCAATTTCATGTAATCTGCAGACTTAATGAGGGTGTCCTTTGTCACCTCCTTCAGATCATTGCTAATGATGTTAAGCAGCACAGGTCCAAGGATAGACCCTGCGGTACCTACCTTGTGGCGTCCTCCAGGCAGATCACGACTCATTGGCCATGACCCTCTGAGCCTGACCATTACTTCTGGGGGGTTTCCAGGTCTCGGTGCAGGGTCAGACAAGCTGCAGAACCAGCCTGAGTGAGGGGACATCAGCATGCACCCGGGATGGAGAAGAAGGGGAGCCCAGGGTCAGTGAGCCAGCCAGTCCTTGTCAGCTTAACCATGTGAACCTGCCCTTATGCAGCATGACACTGTGTAATACATTTGGCTTCTGAGCATCAATCTGACTTATTTTTCAAAAAGACTTCCCATTTTGCCTCCCTGCTGAAGGTGATGGAGGCCAAGCCTTAGATGGGGTAAATATTGAGATAATCGGATCAGTTGGAACAACTCACTCCACATGGGGCAAAGAAACCAAATGAAGCAAGAGATGCAATCTGAAATGTCCTGAAGGGCCAAATTTGGAGAGTTGCCATGTATCATTGTATATTCAAGGAAGCCAACAGTGGTTTAAGGTATCAGTCACAAAAAATGAAAAGCCTTTATGTATGTATGTCTATATAAACTTCTATATCTGCATGTATAGATGCATCTGTATATGAAAGCATATAAATGTGTATGCATGTATTTAGCATATATATTATTTCATAGGTTTATTTTCTTAGGTTGGTTAGGTTTGCCAAGCATTTTGGTACTCTTCTTTCTGCAAAGCTTTTACTGTGATTATATATTTAGTGTAATAATGGTTACTGACTCTTAAAGATTATAAAAGGTGAAAGCTTTTAAAGACTAAGAAACCCATCATAAGGATGTTTTAAACTATTGTTGATCACAGGAAATTTAAGCTGATCTCTTTGTTTACATTAACCAAAAGTGAAAATACAGTGCTCTGCAAAATGTAGAATAAGATAATAAAGGAGAGAAGACAGTTGGGATGTCTGCATGACTGGAAAATCATGAATAGTAGAGTGTGAGGGGGTAGGGAGAAGCAGGGGAATGATGACTGTTTTCCAGACTGGAATACCAATAAAATAATCCAAATTATAATTAAGGAGTCACTTTTTATATACGTGATTTTTCATGATGATAAGAAATCTCTTTCCCTTGTTGAAAAAATGATGTGCTTTTTCAGCAAACATGATACAAAGGTGGTTCCTAGCCATTCCTATTCCCCTTCAGCATGCAGAAATATACATTGATTATTCCTGCTGGTTTTACTAGCAGTGATGTGCATAAAACCCCATACATCACCCTGCAATGCTATCCTGAAAAATGTTTTTATTACTGACACACTGAAGAATATTCAGTGAATTCGTTTATACCTGCTCTCTTTGGTGTTGTCCTCATTTATAGTGATTTTTAAATCTGTTAAAATGAATCCTTTGGTCAAAGAAGCACAAGTGCAATTGTTGTCTTCATAAATAGTATGGAAAAACAGTTACAAAAGGACTGAAAAAAAAAAGAAAGGCACTCAGAGACACAGCCAGCCAGGGAACCTTGCATACGCTCAGTGAATTTATTCACACATTTATTTAGCAAATGATTTTGAATATTCCATAAAGCAAAATAATAAACAACATTTTTATCACTTTACAAAATAACTTAGGAAAAAGAGTGATTTGCTGCCTCATCTTTTTTACTCATGATTCATTTTGAAGTCTTGAAATACTGCCTTATGTAGTCCTAATTCTTCTTTCTCTCCTTTTTTCCTTTCCCTGTCTTTTCTTTCTCTCTTTTTGTTCTTTCTTTCTCTTTTCTCTCTTTCTCTCTCTCTTTCTTCAGGACCGGCAAGCAAAGCCAATCTGTACCGTGCTAATTGTCATGCGGGCGCTGCAGTTGTTTGCCTGGTTTTCCTCCCCATCCCTGCCATAGCTTGGTTCTCCCGGCAGCCTGGTGCTACATGAATAGCTTGGCCTATGGGGACCTTTCTGTCTGGGACAGTACCATTCCATCCAGACAGGGAGAGACAGGGGTTTTTTGTTCTTTAGAAAAAAAGGG
The DNA here is from genome assembly GCF_011004875.1 of Balearica regulorum gibbericeps. Lineage (NCBI taxonomy): Eukaryota > Metazoa > Chordata > Aves > Gruiformes > Gruidae > Balearica > Balearica regulorum. The sequence goes on along the minus strand of NC_046184.1, from coordinate 154,430,215 downwards.
AAGGAAAGAAAAAAAAAAGGGGGAAAAAAAAAAAAAAAAAAAGACAGACCTTGCTGCAGCCCTTTGCTTAGGATTCCTCCTCAGGAATTCTAATTCCAGCTGCATGCTCCAAAGGGGCTCATGGCAGCGATTACTCCAGGCATAAATCATCATTCAATAGCTTCATGTTCACATACCAGTTCTGTAGGGATTTCTTTTTTTTTTTTACTTTCATATATTGTACTCTGCTATTTGCTTGCAAATCATAATCTAACACACCAATTGTGAGGGGACGTCAGAATTAGTAAATACTTTGTTTCAAAATAATTGCTGATTTGAGAAGTACCTTTGAGAAATTGAAGTGCATTTTACTTATCCACTGTTCCCTTTCTCCAGGAACATTCCCACATGCAGTTTTACAGCTATGTTTTGACCATTGCTATAAGAACAATTTTGTTTTACAGGAAGCTTGTTTCTTAAAAATAATTGTCAAAATACACCCCCTAATTTCTGAAAAGCAAGACCCAAAAGTGGGCTAGAACTCATTGGCTTGCCCGATAAGATGTTAACACAGAGCATGCCCTAAACTCTCTGCTTTGTTGCAGGGCTGGATCCAGATGTCTCAGCTCAAAGCCTTTGTAATTACTATTGCTTAAGCACCTACACTCTGTTCCATCTATATAAAATGGACAGCAAGAGCTTCATCATGTGGATGTTTTGCCTAATCAGAATGTTAAAGCTGCAATTTTTTGTAACCAAAGATTATTTTCTTGAATTAAAATCTTTCATCTCCATAATTATCATACATATATCCTTGATGGTCTTCATTTGCCTATAATCAAATATCCATAAAACTAAAAATAAAATCCTGCGCTAAGCACTTCTGCCAACTGCATTTCACAGATTAAAACCCAAAGAGCAGATAATTCTTGTGTTGCTATTTATTAAACTGAAAAAGATCGCTGCACATTGAATAGTCCGCTGGCGTGTATGTATATATATTGTAATAGAAGTAATAGGTTCTTCTGAATAGCAATGCAATGTACCACACATTTGACAGAAAAATATGACCAATAAACCTAGTTAGCTCACTATAAACTAAGAACACACTCAGGGAGGCAAATATATTTCTCATCCTCATGTGGACAATATTTTAAAGCCTATTAAACTGACCTAGGCATTCTTGGAGAAGGAAGCAGATGTACTCCATCCCCCCTCCCATTCCCCCCTCTCCTCCCCATTGGGGTCTGCACTCCTAGGGGAGAGAAAATTATCAGCTCTGGTTACCTGATGGGCCAGCCAGAACTGGAGTTCAGCAAAGGTAAAGTGTATTAAAAACTTGGAGGGTTTTGGCCTTAAATGACACTTAAATGATCTCCAAAGCATGGGGCTCCCTAATTATTGGGGTGTCCTGCTTCCTATAGGGATAGTAAATTTATTTTACCCAAAAGTCTGATGGCTCTTTGCCCCAGACAGAATTGTCTGCACTGATGCCTCATTACAGTCTGTCCTTTTTTCACTTTGTCACTGCAGATACCATTATGCCTTTGACTTGTTTTTACAACTTGTGTACAGGAAACCATGAGCCTTGGGAGCCTGACCTTGGGAGAGAGTCCCCATATACAAGGTGTTCCCTGGGGAGTCCTCTGGCTAGTCTACCTGGTTTATGCATTGCTTTGTCTATGCAACGGAAGAAAAGCTTCACAGACCAGAGAAACCTGCAGTCTAGTTTTATTTCTAGTACAACAATGTGTGTGTAAAAATAAATTATTGCCTAGGAGAAGATAGCATTAGGAAAGCAAGCAAAGATCTGGGTGTACAGTACCTGACACCTGCTGCTGACAATGCAAGCATTCACTGGTTGATAATATTAATTTACATCACTATTTACTTTTCCATTTGACAGAAAATTATAATGACTTTTTCAGGTAGTAGCTACTCTTTCTAGGAGACCACTTATGTCTCCAGGTGCCTATTACAGTTCCTTCAAGATTCATGCGCTAACAATAGCTTTCCAGATTCCAAAGTGAGATATTACAGTATAGTAATCCCAGAAAATTGCAGACATCATTATTTTAGCTGATTTTCAATATACAGAAATATCAGGGAAAAAAAAAATCTAAGAATGATCTTCGAATACTCCAACCATTGCCCATACTCTAGCAAGATGATTATTTGCACTTCAAACATGGGCATGGGCCCAAACTTGTCATGCAGTGATGCTGTTTGGTGGCAAACCCAACCAGGTCTTGAGGTAATTTTGAAGTCATCCCAGCTAAGGAATCTCAGGACTTTGTTGCCTTTGATACCTACCTGGTGTATGGACCACCAAGACCTTCCAGTGCTTTGCTAGTATTCCTCTATGCTCCTCCTGCTTTTGGGAGCTGTCACGATTGCAGAGTCTCTTGGACAATGCAGGTCTCTGGCACTGCATCTGGGAGCATGCTGAACTCAAATTGGTTTTCTAGCCCCGCAACCTATTATCTGTAAGTGGAAGTGACATGGTAACTGTCTCTGATATTGCTACATTCCATATTATATAGAGAGGCAAAGCATGAGAAAAAGGAAAGTGATTCCTGCTGTTCTTGACTGCCTCTCCCCACCAGCTGCTGACTCCATACACACTACGGTCTGCAATAGACTGTATCACACACCGGAGCCAGCTGCGAGCTGAAGTTCTCACCCACACTGTACCACAGATCTATTAGTGAGACTCCTAGTCAACAGAATGGCTCATTTTTTCCCATGTCTGCATTCAGAGAGAGTGTTGTGGTGTGCAGAGAGTGAAATTTAGGACAGACAGGCAGCATGCAGTCCAGCAGCTCCCCATGGGAAGAGAGTGGAAAAATAAGGCAGAGTTTAGAAAAGAAAGCATGTGCACTACTACATACACAAATGATACCCCCGAAATATAAAGCTGGTAACAGCATCAGCAAAAGTGTACTCTTACCTACCTCTAGCCCCTTTTTCCCAAGTAAATCCAAACTTTGAGTGGTTCTTGTAACTTCAGAGTTTCATGAAGACAGTGGCGTGATGCTGACCATGATTCCCATAGGCATAAAGAAAACCAGTTGAAGCAGCTGAGTTAGGAAGAGCTTTTGGCTGATTCAGTAAGAGAATTACAGAATCACAGAATGGTTGATATTGGAAGGGATCTCTGGAGATCAACCTGTCCAGACCCCCTGCTCAAGCAGGGCCACCTAAAGCCTATTGCCCAGGACCATGTCCAGACTGGTTTTTATTATGTTCAAGCACAGAGACTCCACAACCTCTTTGGGCAACCTGTGCCAGTGCTTGGTCACCTTCACAGTGAAAAAGCGTTTCCTGAAGTTCAGAGGGAAACTCCTGAATTTCAGTTTGTGCCTGTTGCCTCTGGTCCTATCACTGGGCACCACTGAAAAATGCCTGGCTCCATCCTCTTTGCACCTTCCCTTCAGGTATATGTATACATTGATAAGATTCCCCTGAGCCTTCTCTTCTTCAGGCTGAACAGTCCCAGCTCTCTCAGCCTTTCCTCATAGGAGAGATGCTCCAGTCCCTTAATCTTCTTCATGGTCCTTCATTGGAATGTCTCTTATGTTCATGTCTCTCTTGTACTATAGAGCCCAGAACTGGACACAGTGTGGCCTTACCAGTGCTGAGCAGAGGGGAAGGATCACCACCCTCCACCTGCTGGCAGTACTTTGTCTAATGCAGCCCATAATACCGTTTGCCACCTTTGCAGCAAGGGCACATTACCATAGAATCACAGAATGGTTTGGGTTGGAAGGGACCTCAAAGATCATCTAGTTCCAACCCCCCTGCCATGGGCAGGGACACCCTCCACGACACCAGGTTGCCCAAAGCCCCATCCAACCTGGCCTTCAACACTTCCAGGGAGGGGACATCCACAACTTCTCTGGGAAACCTGTTCCCATGCCTCACCACCCTCATCATAAAATATTTCTTCCTTATATCCAATTAAATCTATCCTCTTTCAGTTTAAAACCATTACCCCTCGTCCTATCACTACATGCCCTTGTAAACAGTCCCTCTCCGGCTTTCCTGTAGGCCCCTTTAGGTACTGGAAGGCTGCTATAAGGTCTCCCTGGAGCCTTCTCTTCTCCAGGCTGAACAACCCCAACTCTCTCAGCCTGTCTTCATAGGAGAGGTGCTCCATCCCTCTGATCATCTTTGTGGCCCTCCTCTGGACTCACTCCAACAGCTCCATGTCTTTCTTGTACTAGGGCCCCCAGAGCTGGACGCAGTACTCCAGGTGGGGTCTCACAAGAGTAGAGTAGAGGGGCAGGATCACCTCCCCCGACCTGCTGGCCACGCTGCTTTTGATGCAGCCCAGGATGTGGTTGGCTTTCAGCAAGTGCACATTGCCAGGTCATGTTGATCTTCTCATCCACCAACACCCCCAAGTCCTTCTCCTCGGGGCTGCTCTCAATCCATTCTCCACCCAGCCTGTAGTTGTGCTTGGGATTGCCCCAACCCACATGCAGGACCTTGCACTTGGCCTTCTTGAACTTCATGCGGTTCACACAGGCCCACTTCTCCAGCCTGTCAAGGTCCCTCTGGATGGCATCCCTTCCCTCCAGCGTGTCGACCACACCACACAGCTTGGTGTCGTCGGCAAACTTGCGGAGGGTGCACTTGATCCCACTGTCCATGTCACTGACAAAGATGTTAAACAGTGCTGGTTCCAGTACCGACCCCTGAAGAACACCACTTGTCACCGTTCTTCATTTGGACATTGAGCTGTGACATGGTTTAGGCCCAGCCGGCAGCTGAGTGCCACGCGGCTGCTCGCTCACCCCTCCCCCGGCGGGATGGGGAGGAGAACGGAAAAACAATGGCAAAGCCTCGAGGGTTGGGATAAGGGCAGTTTACTGGGACAGCAAGGGAGAGGGAAACAATCAGCAACAGTGCTGATAACAGATAGTAACAATGGTGATAACAGAGAACGATTTCACCGATCCAACGACCAACTGACCAGACGCTCAGCCTGTCCCGGAACCACGCTGAAACCACCGAAACCGCGCCACCCCCCTCCTGCCCAACTAGCCCCCTTTTAAGGTGAGCGTGATGTCACATGGTATGGAATAGCCCCTGGCCAGCTTGGGTCACCTGTCCTGGCTCCTTGTGAAATTAACTCTATCCTTGCCAGAACCAGGACAAGCTGTTGACCACAACTCTCTGAGTGCGACCATCCAGCCAATTCCTTATCCACCGAGTGGTCCATCCGTCAAATCCATGTCTCTCCAATTTAGAGACAAGGATGTCATGCAGGACAGTGTCAAATGCCTTGCACAAGTCCAGGTAGATGATGTCAGTTGCCCTTCCCTTATGCACCAACACCGTAACCCCATTATAGAAGGCCACCAAATTTATCAGGCATGATTTGCCCTTAGGGAAGCCATGTTGGCTGTCACCAATCACCTCCTTATTTTCCATGTGCCTTAGCATAGTTTCCAGGAGGATCTGCTCCATGATCTTGCTGGGCAGAGAGGTGAGACTGACTGGCCTGTAGTTCCCTGGGTCTTCCTTTTTTCCCTTTTTAAAAATGGGAAACATTGCTGGCTCAAGGTCAACTTGATGTCCACTGGGACACCCAGGGCCTTTTCTGCCAAGCTGCTTTACACCTGGGTGGCTCCCAGCTTGTACTGGTGCCTGGGGTTGTTCCTCCCCAGCTGCAGGACTTTGTACTTCCCCTTGTCAAACTTCATGTGGTTCCCATCAGCCCATTTTCCAGCCTGTCGAGGTCCCTCAGGATGGCAGCACAACCCTCTTGCATATCAGCCACTCCTTCCATTTTTTGCAATCTGAAAACCTGCTGAGGGTACATTGCCCCATCATCCAGATCATTAATGGAGGTGTTAAACAGGACTGGACCCAATACTGGTCCCTGGGGCACACTGCTAGTTACAGGCGTCCAGATATCACTGGTGTGAGTGCACTGTTGAATCCTGAACTATACACTCTGCAACAGTTGTGCAAATTCCTATGTGAGCAGAGTCCACCTGAGCTTTGAAGTACTCTTCAAACACCATAGCGGTGTATAAACAGTCGTGAGGATGCAGTACAAAATGGACCTAAAGTTCACTACGCTCCAGACCCCTCCCATTCCCTTATGCCCCTTTCCACAGCAAGCCCAGACACCCTCAATTTGTGTTGGCAGTGGCTACAATGAATTCCAGCTGCCTGCTTTCCTTTTGTGCCTCTGGCACTGGAAAACCTCCCCCTTTCTTTCTCTAATAGGAGGTCTTTCACTCGACCTTGCAAAGCAGCTAGTCTTTTTCTGCCGTATCCTCTTCTTGCTGGAGAAAACAGCGCAAAACTAATTCAAAATGGTTGGTGGTAAGCAAGGGTCCCGTAGATCTTTGCAAGTAGTTGAAAGGGAATCGCACTCTTCGAGGAAATGACCTGGATACTGGTTCATCCTCTTTTTTTTTTTTTCTTTTCCTTCTACTGGCTCAGGAAAAATGCACCAATGAAGACGATGGTAACAATAAGAGCAATAATAACAAGAATAACCTACCTTTTACCTAAAAGAGAGTATTTTTTGTATATTTGTCAAATGACTCTCTTTAATCCTTTCTCCAGTCAGGCCTGCTATTTCTTGTGCTGTTCGTGGTTACAGTAACATTCCGCTCGTACAAATGTAAAGTTGGTTTTCAGAAATAGCCAGAAAGGACAATAAATTTCATGGCCAGCTTCAGGAACTTCTTTTTCTCAGGCTGCTAAACCAGTCTGAATCATACTTTTCCCATGAAAGCTGCTAGAAATTCTAAACGAGGAAAACTCAGCATGTTGTTCTAATTGCATATTGAATAACTGTCCTAGGTCTAATAACTGCAAGTTTCTTTCAGGATCCTGAAAATTTGTTTATCGTCTGTCTTTTAAAAGGAAAAGAAAATAACCATGATGTGTGAGGAAGGTGTGAGTTCAAAGCAATTCTGGGTCAACTCTTTTGAAATCAACATGTCTTGTTTCAATTTTGCTTTAAATGACAAGTTTAAAAACTCAGTTTACAGCAGCTACGAATGGGTATTTTACTACAAGTCTGTTTGTAAACCAGCCCCAAGCCATGAATTCTCACACAGAACTGCAATGCAGACCCAGTAACTATTTTGCATTCAGAAGTCCTATCTGCTGGAGTAGAGGTATTCATGCCTATAAGCTTCGCTGTCAACTGCAGCACCTCTTCATAATGTCTGTCGAAAATAACCAGTAACACAAGAGGTTACTGACTAGACCTACTGCATTCTGCAAAGTATTCTTTGATGGCCACGGGCCAGTTTCGGTACAAGGCATGCAGACGTTGCTTCCCCACCGTCATGCGCTCACCTAATCCTGCTGCGTGGCAGTTTGAAGACTCTCAGTCTTGAATTTTATTTGACTACCATTTGCTGACATACCCCCATCCACTGGAGTCACATATGTCACAACAGTGTTTTCTTTCAGCAAATAAAAATGCCTTTTACATGCCTGCTTCCAGCTGAAGTTATCCCCTATTTAACGATGAATTATGGAACAGTATTTAAGAGCTCAAGCAGCATTCCAATCACGTGTTCACAAAGGAGAATCCACCTTTGTATTTATTGCTGTGAAATAAACTCCCAAATCTAGACATTTCAACTGCAAGTGTCAAAATACTTGCAATAAATAATGGGGGGGAAATAGCAAATTGTAACAAAACACAGAGCAATACCCCTACAACCCTGTAATTCCATAAAGGTGTTGCTAATTATATTTATTACTGTAACCTTCTTGCTAGAAATTAGACCCTAATCACTACAGCTTTGTAAATTTTTATTTTATTTTAATAAACACAATACTGGGCTGGTACAATATGGGAAATTATCATTCTTTGTTTTTATTTTGATATAAGGAGAAATCTTAATAACACCACTTCAGTTTTTCCTGTGGGAAGCAAAATGTAAAAGCTAAAGAAGCCATGGACATGATGGACTGCTTTAAGATCAGGGCAGTTTTCTGGTTTTAATTAAAAAAAGAAATCTCTTTTTTCCCCTACCCCAAGGAAATTTGCATATTAAAAAGCTACAGAAATGAGGTTTATATTTATTCTTTATGGCTATGAGGTTGAGGAGAGGGCAGTTATTGTTCGGCATTGACATCAGCCTCAAGACTGCAGACTGCAGACCTTTACAATAGAATTAGACTTTCGTGTTGCATAATGAGATTCATTATAATTGACATGCATAATTCCAATCATGTTCTGTGTTGATTCAGCCTTTTGTTGTCAAGACAGCCTGTTATTACATACCAAACTAACCTTACTCACATAAAATGATTAAAACAAAACATCTTCAAAGGTTGTTGGTTTGGGGTTTTCTTTTTCTTAGATGAATGCAAGGTACCCCTTCTCTCCCCACGCCCACCTCCCCTGCAGCATTTTCTCAGTGAAGCCAGAAAATCCAGTGCGTAGCACAGAACAGTCTTTCCTCTGTGAGGAAAACTATTCTCAAAAGATAATCCCACAGGACAGTTTCATGAAAGTTCTCTCTATCATATAGTGTCAGAAACAACACTATAATAAATATATAAATTAATAAAGGCAGAAATAGGTCTCCAGTATTCCCAGAGTTGAGAAGCATGGCAATTAGTAAAGACTATCAAGGCTGTTAATGTTCATAAAGTGCCAATCAAGGTCACTCAGGGGTACTAATTCACTAAAATATGGCAAAATCAGAAGGCTTGACCTTTCCAGCTGCTCTGCTTTTTTTTTTTTTTTTTTTTTTTTTTGAGGAGAAATAATGAAAATTTGGCCACACAATAACACAATTTTTTGCTAATTTATTTGAAACAATATTGGTGGTTTTACATTAGTTTTTTCTTGGACAGTTTCTCAGCAGTAGAACTGAGAACAATTGATACTAGATTTACAGAGGGGACTGAGATATCTAAACAGACAGTTCACAGAATCACAGAATGGTTAAAGTTGGAAGGGACGTCTTGAGGTCATCTTGTCTAACCCCCTACTCAAGGAGGGCCACCTTGAGCCCATTGGCCAGGACCATGCCCAGATGGCTTTTGAATATTTCCAAGGATGGATACTCCACATCTTCCCTGGGAAATCTGTGCCAATGCTTGGTCATCCTCACAGTGAAAAAGTGTTTCCTGATGTTCAGAGGGAATCTCTTGAATTTCCTGTTGCCTCTTGTCCTGCCCTGTATTTCAGTACCTACCAGGACACTCACAAAAAACTCATTCACCTCATCTGTAAAACCAATGGAGGGGGCATTCATCTGGCCAAAGGCATCTGTGGTGGAGACATCAACATATGAGTTGCTCAGCACCTTTCATAGTTAATAGAGAAAAATAGCTATTTCTAGAGATCCATTCATCTCATTTTAATAAAGACTTCTAAAATAAGTCAGATAAATCACATCTGCAAAAAAGCCAAATAGCTCCACTTTCAAGGAAGTCTAAGCTGACTTCTTGTATCTGTAGACATCTGTATGGGAGCACTGTCTGGTGTTCTTTCAATACCATATGTATCCTGGCAAGGTCATGGGGACATGTGAACAACCAGGTATGTTCAAATATTGCCAGACAAACAACCTAATTTTCCCTACTATTTGGCACAATTCACAAATTAGATGTTCCTTCGTTTGTCCCATGTCCCACATATGCAGACTGCTCTGGTCATAGCAGAGCACACACCTTGGAATTACAGTCTGTCTCAAAAGTATAAATGTCCACATAATTGCCACTGTGCCTGTCACTTAGGAGACACTAATAAAGGGCAATCAGGCTGGAAGCAGAAGGGTCATATGCCAGTACTTACTCTTCCCACAAAACAGTTGAAACAATTTCATTTCACTGAGCGACAAATGAAAATTGGCTTGAAGGGAAACGCCAGCATCGCACGATGTTCAATCAACAGCTCTCGCAGCTCTGGAGAGGCGTGCCAGAGAGATTTCAATGAGACCCATATTGACCATTCCTACGAAATGAAAATGTAGCTGCCCGTAAAGCAGTCTGTCTGATTGCCAGTTAAGCAAAATAATCACCCACTGCCTCCCCTTGCCATGGCTGTACTGACAAGAAATAACATCCAGGTCTGAGGGAATGGCTGTAAGGAGGCAGATCAGGAGCAAGACTTTCAGCTCAAAGCCCAAGTGAGACTCAGGCCTGGAGAGGAGGAGGAGGAGAAGGATGAAGCGAAGGAAGGCAGGAGGGGGCTGGTACCTGCTAGAGGCAACTCTTCATAAAACTCTTGCAAAAGGCAGAGGATGGTACTTGCTAGCGGCCAGTTCAACCTAACTGAGGCAGACGGCCTCCTGCGCAGCTCTGGCGCTTGCTGAAGTGACTTCTCAATTGTTGCTAAAAGAGCAATCCCTTAGCTGTTTGCTAGGGTTTGGGGACAAGCTCTGAAGGATAGATTCGAATGGAAAGTCCTAGCCCAGAAGAATATCATTGTCCATAACATGTTGATTATTTGACTGAATAGTCTGAACGTACAGCTTATCCAGTGCATTTGGGGGCAAATTCAAAACTAAGGCTCAAATAAATAAAGCCTGAAGACAGGGTGATGACCAAGACTATAAAAAACAGTCTGCTATTGCTGGCTAACCACCAATGTACTGTTTGCCTTCTTATTTTACTCCTATTTTATTTAACAAAGAGAGTCACTTGGAGGATGCTGTGGCTTTCTGCAGTTGCTTTGCTCTGGCTCCAGAATCTTGCCTTTCATAAAAGAAGCTGCCTGGTGAGCTCTCAGATCACCAAATCCCAGCACCCTCTGCATGGCGACCTTGCTGTTGGCTGTCAACTTTTTTGGGCACTTTCTTCAGAGTTGGGACATTTATAAATCTTTCGGTTATGGATTTCAAAGCCTACAACATTACGTTGCAGTTTTCCTTCCATCAAAAAGCCAAATGAAAGGGAACAGGACCAGCAGATAGGATTTGTAGGACCTACATCTTTCTAGAGCATCAGTGAGGAGACAGCGTCTATAATGGCACTGATATGAGGCAACTGCATCCCCCCCACTTGGGCTGGGATTTAGTACAAATCCAGTCAGTCAGACTTAGCCATCTAAGTGCCCACTACAGTCAGTGGAGATCCAGAGCTTGATTTAGTTGCCCTTTGTAATTCATAAGGTATTTGAGCCATCCTTGCGGTATGATAAGGGCCTACAGCATCGTCTTCTGAAGTGGCAGCTGGAGGCTAGGAGAAATACATTAGGGCATCTCATGTGGCACTAGGTGCCTATATTTAGACAGGTGACTACCACTTCAGATTGTCATTGACTGTAGTCTGAGACAGTGCCTGGTGCACAAACGCACAACATATATTGCAAGGTCCTAAGTGAAGATGCCTGCAATTAAGCTAAACTCACATTTAGGGCATCTGTCTTCAAATTGTCTTTTCTTGTTATTTAATGAGACTTCTAGAAAAACATCTCTCTCCGAGATCTTCATCTCTGTGCCAAATCTGATAAAATCAGCCGATGGATGCTAAAGTTAACACAGCGTGAATTTCCTCGGTGTTACAGTAACTCCCAACAGAGAGCACACAGATTGTTATCACCTAGTTTTCAATCATTCCACAAAGTCCAAGACATCCTACCCCTTTCTGACTACGGCAGACTCTTCAAGAAGTCTGGAAACCCATGTAACTTGTGACCATCTCTGTCTGAGTAATGTCACAGGTATAAATTACTTTCTCAAGAGCACAGCTACTGCTGCCACAACAACGTTTGGAAGCATGGAAGAAAATAAATAATAAAAATAACTGTTAATTCATGGTCAGCACTGAAAAAAGGAAAAAAACATTTTCATGAGCTTGACAATACAATGGCAATAAAATGATGTCATACAATTATTAGACACCATGTGAAACCATAGTAATTTGTGGCACTCTAGAACTAGAGGGAGCTCCTTCTAGTTTTGCCTGACAGAAGACTTCCTGTGTAGCAAAGAAGGCAGTCCAGATATAGTCACTTTTCTTCACAAACAGCACTTCTCACTTCTGCATCAGACTGGATAAAACTTCTTGGCTATCATTTAAGATGCATAAAAATGTTTCCCTTTAAGCTTTCTTGTATATACGTCTGTGTGTGAAATGATACACATAAGTACAATTTTTCATTGTCACTTTCTTTCAAAAATGGGAAAACTTTTTTTTTTCCAAAATAATATACAAATTAATCAAAAGATGATGTGCATAAGAAACATTAAAGGGGTTAAATTGCTGAGATCAGTTCATCTTCAGTAAACTAGCCATACCTCAGAGACACTCAGATTTGTAATATGAAGTGCTACATACAGAAAATTCACATGCCTCTGAAGGTTTATAGAAAAAGAAATGACAAAGATAGTCTTAATTAGAACAAAGCTGTCAGAAAATTCACTATCATTAAGTAAGTCTGGTAAGACTAGAGACATCTACTTGGGGAGGAAAAAGAGAAAGGCAAAGGGAAAAAAAAAAAAAAAAGAAATGCACACATTTTACTATAACTAGCTGAGGTATTCTGGCACCCTAAGGTAACTGTTATATCATACCTATTTATAAAACTATTATTTTTGCCAACTAATATTACCTAGAGTTGGTATTAGAAAACAGCTGCAAGTATTTACATTTATATTTTTATCTATTAGATTAACAAATCAAGGTTTTAGGCACCTTTGTTGATCCATTATTTTTCAATTTCGACTCTGAGTAAACCAATTTAAACCTCCTGTTCAGCTTGTGATCACAAATCCATCCCGGTGTTTATATTTTCTTTGCTTTAATACAGATCTTGAAATTCACAGTTTGCTTCCTTATTCTAATTAAATCTTCTCAAACGCTAGAGAAGAGTTTGAATTAATGTGAAAACTTGCCAGCAGATTAATAGTAGAAAAGTGTGAACAAATGCCTTGACTGATGAAAGTCATCTTCTTCTGCTGACTATGATATATATCTGTGTGCGTATGTGTGAGTAGCGTTCTCTTTCGACAATGTTTTCTCCTTTGCTTCCAGGGCTACTCCTATCAATCAATGGAAGTTCTTCAGAGAGAGTCTAAGTTAGACTCATTAGCTGAATTATACATATAAGCATGTGTATGCAATAAAGCTTTTAAAATCATTCTCATAAGCTTACATTTCCTGTATACTGGTGAAGTCTTGTGTTATGGAGTCCCCTGTTACGGTAGTATAAATGCTATGGGACACATTGAAACAAGCTAGAGTCCCTTACACAGTGAAATATTGAAAAGAAAACTATTTTTTTTATTTTTCTATTTGGTTTTGAGTAAACATCAGAGTTTTGCACAGGGACATGTTACATTAATAACCAAGTCCTGCACCATATTTTTGTTTGAGGACTCCTTTACGTGAGCTTGGCAGTGCAATGAAATGTTCCAGTGGAAGCACAGGTACATTCACTTTAAGACCTCTTTGTACTCCTATAGGGGACAATTCAGAATCTGACTTTTAGCAAACGAGCACCTCAGTTCTGCAAGGTTATGGATACCCTTAAAAGGTGCTAATGGAAACTGAGGACATATAGTACCTTATAGGTTTTGTCTTCATTTAAACGCATGCCATTTATGAAGATGTATTTTAGGGACCCAACAAATTTTGTCTGACCGACAAGGAGCATTCTGCAAGAGGTGGTATGCATGACTTCGAATCTTCAAACCAAAAATGTCTATCTATGAACACATAAAACCATATATACACAAAAAAAGTACTATACATTCCTTTCCTGCTGAACACACAAATGGTTTTTAAGGCCTTAGGATTGTCCTTTCCCTAATGACTCTTTAAAATATGAGCAGCATTCATTGCTGCTTGATGATAATAGTGACCTTATAATAGTTTCCATGGAAAGAATTCTGAGATCATAAACAGTGACAAAGTGAGTTTGTTAGTTACCAAACATACACATTCCAAAGGTACATGACATTTAATTCTCATCTATTTTTAGAAATCGTAGGAAAATGAAGACAAATTAACTTTTTCCAGCAGAAGCACTTACATTGCATTTCCAAATACAATTACAGAGGAGAACTTCTAATTGACTATTATTAGAAATCAAGTCATTTCTATTACACACTCTAAGCTCTTCTCCAAAACAGGGTGTTTAAAAGGCAGCATTTATGATGGACTCAGTGAAGTGAGTGTCTGAGTCAGATGACTTAAATTCCTCTAAGTCCCAATGCCTAATATTTTGTGTTAGATGACACTAGGCTGATACTCATTCAGCACCTTACTTAGGCTTTCTGAACTCCACTTCATATTACGGTGCAATGTGTCCTCACGTACAGAGGCCAGAAAGCATAGCACTGGGTCTGAGACTCTCATCTTTGACGTAAAGGGATATTTACCATTTATTGCAGGGTCTCTGATCCCTGTATTGTGACCTTGTAGAGCAGTCTGCTCTGCTTCACAGAGAGTACCTTGAGCAAAAGAACTGCTTCCATTTAAGATGAAACTTTGGCACAAGCGAGAACAATTTTTTCATGCACCTGTCCTTACAGGCTGTGGGAACATACTGAATACAAGTATGATTCTCCCCTCTCCCTTCACCGTGGAGTTCTCCAGCTATTTCTCCAAGAAATTCTCACATCTCCCAAGATCCTGTCAGTAGTATCTGATAAAGGCTGACAGCAACAACTGAGCTGATCCAGTGCTTTGCTTTAGAACACAAAGCAAATACCTTTTGTACCCAAAGAAACAGTCCTCTGTTTTGTCATGCCCTTTCTTTACATCTGCAGACAAATCTCTCTGACCTTGTTCTTTGTACGCTTAGAAGTTTTGCCAGTTTAACTCTACTGGTTAGGAGCATGGGGTGAAAAAAATGGCTATAGGGTGAAATACTCTTATATGGAAGCAATACACCAGCAAAAAAATCCTTTAGTAAAAATAGGTTATTCCATGTGGAGGGGACTGTTAAAGCTACTTCTGCAGAAGAATCCTTTTGCCTCTGTGAACGGCTTCTTCTGGGAGCGGGAGAGGAAGGTAGCGGTTAGGAGTCATGCCGTGCAAACCTTAGGAAGTACTGACAAGTCCACCATGTCTTCCCTCCTGGATGGAAGGTAATCATTTTCAGCCTGAGAGGCTATTGTAAGGCTAAATAAAGATAAGGGGAACATGTTAGATAATGAGACACTCATAAACCACAGTGAAAAGGGCCACATAAGTATGTAGAGAGCAGGAACTATTATGGAGAGGAATGTGTAGTGGGTAAAAGCTGAAAATAGCTTTTATGGAGACAAAACTGCATGGAGTATGTATGTATGCATTTCAATAACTTTATATAATCTGCACCCTCTATATAACACACAAAAGCACCGACAAAACCAGTAGTAGTTCTGAACCACAAAGAATAAGTTTAAGAGGGAAGGACATCCCCTGTGACTTCTAGAATTCTGCATAGCTGAGGAAACTAGTAAAATTTACATCATGATATAGCGGCAGAGAATCAAGAGCTGCCATATAAGGTCAGAACAGTGGTATAGCACAAGAAAGACATAGGGTTTGAACCTCCCCTGAGTGAAAGTTGGACATCTTCTCTGCCACCTTTCCTTTGCTTCCATAGTTTTCCAGGGATATGGAAACTCCTCCCGTATCCTCCCAGGGGTGCCCAGGAATCCCCTGTGTGTTCCCCCTAACACGCTGAGAAAACCCCACCTGGGCTACTGAATCCAGGCACTGCTTCTTTCAGGCTCGTGTCCTACCTCAGACAATGTTCAGTGGCAGAGACTTCAAAGGAGAGCTCTAACACTCCATCAGTGGAAAGACAGGGGTAAAGTGCTTCCTCCTAGTTTTTGCCAGATAGAGGCTGGTTTCTGTAGATTGGTGTTTTGGTGTAGTCATATTTGTATAAAGGACAATCAAGACGGATTTCTTTGTGTTTCAGAGGGTATTCAGCTCACACAATGATAGTCATTGTAGTGTAACCTAAAATGCTTTACGGTAGGATGATACCCTATGAATGCAGAATGCTTTGTTGCTAGTATTTAATTTCCAAAACAGACACTGTAAACCAGCTGTTTGAATTAACTGCTGAATTTTTCCAAGAATGGGATTATTTCTCATCTGTGGATGCCCCCTTTACTACAATGATGTTCCTGATACATTCAAATGAGCTTAAAATGCAGAGCGGAAGAGCTCATAAAAGGAAGGAAAGTTGTTTTTTTTGAAGCAGTAGAAGCCCTACAACGTTTGGCTGTTAGCTTGTTTTATAAATAGTGCAGTAAACCCTGATGCTCACTCTTCTCTGAAACATCTATAATTAAAGGGTGATGGGCCAGATCGTGAATGCCTTACTCAAAGTGAGACTGCTCGTGGTACAAAGTAAAGTACTCTCCAGAGTGAGTAAGTGCATCATAATTTGGGCTGCTGTTGTCAGAGTTTAGTAATAGACTGCTATATAAATAGGTCCTTGGAAAGTACCAAAGTGTTCAAGCCATCGTAATTGCATTAATATAGCTGACAATAATCAGTGGGGAATATTCTGGCGTCTTCCAGTAAATTCTGATTGTATCTATGCAAAGGTAACTCTCGTTAGTCTGTGTTGTCATCGAGAAGTGTGTGTGCCTAGCATGAGTGTTTCTACTCAGAGGCAGTTGTGCAAACACAAAACCCCTTTGTATTGCTCACAAGCCTGAGAATCCAAAGTCTTAATTTATTGACATCCTTCTGAGAAAAATGAGAGACAGTGAGTTGTTGAGCCTCTTGTTGCTGTTGGACTTCTTTGTTGCATGTATGTTTACTAGGCATCACATTTTCAAGGTATTTATACTCCTAAGGATGTAGAAAGATGCCTTACAAGATTTTCAACAGACACTTTATTTTTATTGAATCTGTGGGATTTGATCTATACAGAAACTGAAAATTATCTCTTTCTATGTAGATCTTGAGAATTTGACTCTACGAAGCTCTTTATCTCAAATTGTTTTATCTTTTCTAGCTTCATTTCCTCATTAAACAAAAAAGAATATTGATACTTTCTTTGCACATTGCAAATATTTGCAATATTTCAAGATTATTGCAATAAATAATAGAACTTCATAATAAACACTTAGCTTTCAGGAGCTAATGATTAATACTCTTTTTTAAAATCCCAATAAAAGTACAATGCATTGGATATATTCATGCTAATTCTCTGTCCTTCTCTGCCTTTGAATTATGTGGTCTGAAGCCTCCTTTGGCTGCACATCTCTCTGATCCGTTGGTCTCTCTGGCACATATTCTGGTACTGTTTCTTTTTTTTTTTTTTTTAGCCTTTCACATAAATGGGATGCCACAGCAGAGTTGCCCTAGATCATCACAATAGTTTTGAGTAGCTGATTTACAAGTTGCTTAAGCCCACACACTCCCATACCTGTAAGATCAAGGATCATGTGGCAGCAGATGCAGACAGTCACTAAACACACAGAGATCCCAAAATCTACCTTTAGCTAAATCTTTATTTAAGCTAGTACAAGAAATATTTTGATCTACACAATGCAGTAAAATACTTGCATGCATTTGCTTATCCCAGTTTCATCAGTATTCCTAAAAATAATTTACACAATTTCTGTGCTCAGGCAGGAATTTATAATCCCTTTTCCTTTCTGCAACTCCTTTCCTTAATTATGGTGTGTATCTGCCTCCACTTTGCAATCTGTTTCCTTCCTCCTTAGCTAATATAAAAAGTTTCCCTCTGCTATAAACACATCCTTTCCATTTTTATTAATCTTTTCTTCCCTTTTCTACTCCTAATCTCTCCTGCTCTCAGTCTGTCAGGTGCCATATTTTGCATGTCCCAGTGCTAGCATCTTGAATGTTTGTTCTTCTGGCTGAACTGTCCATGTCAATGAGTTACAGAGCTCTATGTCACAGACCCAAGGCTAACTGAAATGGTTAGGGTTATCTCATCCAGAGAGAACGGTCACATCTTCAATGTATGGCTTATCCCTTGCTCTTCTTTTGCCCTTCTGGCCTGAGATACAATTATTATCTTTTGCTATTAAGGGGGAGGACGTTCTGTTCAAACTCACTAGAATCATGTGAGGGTTGCGCTGTAGACCACTGGGACAGTGTTTCTGTAGCATGAAACTAAGAGTAGGTGCTCCAGCTTTGGGATGCGTGAGAGCACACGAGAAGACACAAAGCCCAACAGTGTTAGAAGATGATGTAAGGCAAGGAGGACAAACCTGTGGCAGTCTTGTCCACACTGATTTCCAGGAGCAGTCTTGGAAGTCAATGGACCGTGTCCAGGCACTGTTGGGAGCAGCTGGTTGGAGCCACTGGGAGCAGAACAGCGCTGGGGAAAAAGCCAACAAATAAACTGTGTGGAAGATCAATGATCCAATACTTGCATTCACCCTCAGACGTTTTGTTTAGCAACATAAATGTACCCAAACAACCTAAACCCTCACATCTTGTTTTCACAGTTGTGTAATTTCATTAGCTTCAAATAAGGCATTCTTCATTTAAATTCACATAAAAGAGATTAAGACGTAGAGGTTTCAGTCATCAGAGTTACTTTAATATTTATGTATTATTTTAACAGTAATAGTTGTCAAATGACCATCCACCCTGTAGTCAAAATTAAAAAAAAATTTAAAAATCCTTTGTATGTACTGTATTAGATAGATAAACTCAATTGCTCTTAAAGAATTTTTGGATGCTCAAGTGTAACCAATAGCTGAATTTCACTTCTGTCAGTAGCAGTAACTATTTTTGTTTTTTTTCTTTTAAGAAATGTTTTCAGAGATCCCACCTCTGAGTTCTTAAAACTGTAGAGCAGAGCATCCCCATGGCTTACATCTCTAATAGTACATTTAGCACACCTAACAATGACCAAACTGCCTCCTGGTAACTGTTCCAGGCACTTACTAACACTCAATAGATCCTAGAAAATTTTTGGAAGACTATTAGTTGGCTTACACAAAGACAATGCCAAGGGCTGTTCAAGCAATTTAACAGTATAGAGGATTGCAGTGCCCAGCAAAATTCACTGATACTGTTTAATTTCTTGGTATAGATGTAGTTGTGGTGAAACTGGATGAATGAGGTGCAGTCATATTACATTTACACATTAAAACAAAAACAAAACAAAAAAATAGAGTTACAAATGTAAAAAAGACATAAAGCTTCTATGTTATACACATAGTGGATGAACAATGCAATCTATTTGTGGACTCTGAATACCTCATTGTATAGAGTGTCTCTTGGCTCCCCGTTAGTTCATGTATATAATTAATGCAAAGGAACTCCCTGCTACCTATATAGCTCATCTTCCATAATGAAAGAGAAACATCCATGCTGCTTGTATTTAGGTTTTCATAATTATTTCCATTCTAATCCCCTATTATAAACCATTTACAACACTCCAGAAGTTGTCTTTTGGAAGCTGTATCTTCCAGGCCTGCTGTCACCTTGAAGATCATTTCACTTCCATTTATCTTTTAAGAAAGAAAAAGAGCTTGCATATTGTGCAGGTAAGAAAGAAGTGTAGGCTATTCTAATTAAACAAATAAAATCAAGCAGATGTACATAATAAAAGGCTGTGGAGCATTGTGAGTTCAAGTTTTTCATACTGAAGACTTCTGATGAATAGGTCTTTTGAATGTTATAAGAAATTGATGAAGTACATTCTGAAAATAACACACCTGGCATGCACAGTAGGCTCTCCATTTTGTCTTACTCAGTTACAGTTGTACCAGAAGCCTTTTCTTTGACATCTCCTGACTTTTGACTGCACAAAAGTGTAGTCATCCCATCTACATAATAAAGCCTTCTTGAGATTCCAAGAAGGCCTAATGGATTGCATAACTGATCGGCATCTTCAGTGTGTTAATTATGTTCTCTGCTATGAATGCAGATATATATTCAGCATATAACATATATTCATGATATACAACTACATCATTTGGTAAATGGGAATTGTTCAACACACGATCCACTCGAAAGTGGAACAGTGGCATTTTCTTTCTTTCTTTCTTTCTTTCTTTCTTTCTTTCTTTCTTTCTTTCTTTCTTTCTTTCTTTCTTTCTCCTTCCTTCCTGCCTTCCTTCCTTCCTCCCTCCCTCCCTCCCTCCTTTCCAAATTTCCACTTGAAAGCTGTAAAGATGACACTTAAAAATAACCAATAACAGAGGGCTGATGAAGCATCAAAGTAGAAAGTCCATATTTGATTTTCTTCCAGACACAGCTTCTAAGCTAGCCATGTAAGCCTGTGCAAACATAAAACAAAATTGGACAATTTTTATGTGGATTACATGTTAATTACCATCTCCACTAACAAAAGCTCTTTTTTTGTCTGTTTTGAAAGATGACTTGATTTTGGATTACTACTTAAAGCATCCTACATCCAGTGAGGCAAATCTATTCCAAAATAAAAATAGCTTGGTGAAAATCTTGCCCTGTTTTCAGGCTTGCTAAAATTGCAATAAGCTTGGTTCATGCTTTGACTAGCTGGCAAACATAGGTTATGAATTAGTAGGAGGACATGTGTATGCACTGTTCAATGATAATGAGAACAGCTGAGAAACTATTTCACTGTGAATCTATGAATGAATGTAGAAATTCAAAGCCTCAGCAGCAGCTCTCAGTTATTCTGGTCATCAAGCTATTAAAAAGTTTTAGCAAGTGGGATTCTGCACTCATTATATCACTTTTATTCTGTTACCTCTTTGCATTGTTTTAAACAAGTCAGAGATGCAGGAGAGAAAAGAAGAAAAGCTTGAAGAAAATGTAAAAAACCAGAGGTATAGAGTCCTCTGAGCAAAAAGTCTCTTTTCTTACAGGTGGGTTTTCTGTTGAGATGAAGACTGAATTAGCACAGAAATTAACTCCTCTTCTAAGTGGCAAATAGATCCCTACTGTCTGCAGATCAGAAGCAAACTGGAATGTTGAGGAAGTCAGAACCATTGCTACAAATAACTACTTTCCCACCAGGGTTTTGGTTGGAGGTCTTTTATTTTCAGATTTTCAGAAGGGAGTGATAATTTTTTCAGCCTGTTCATTATGCTGCAGTAATTAAAAACAAACAAACAAACAAAAAGCCAAGAAAACCTTTAAATCAAACTGCTTTGCGCTTTTTTTTTTTTTTTTTTTAACATCTAGGTCACAGTCCTTTTTCCTTTTTTTTTCTGGGACCTAATTTCATGGGCCACTTTTATATCTCAGTGTGATTATATATGAATGAAGTCCCTGTCACATAGAAAGGACAAGGTCAATACAGATGAAAAATAGACACAACAATAATCTTTTTAGAAAGGAATAATGGCATTCATATTCAGAATGGTAAATTTTAATCAAATAGCACAAAAAGACCCAGGAACACAAAGGCTAGAAAGCTAGTGGAGAACTCCTTACTCAGTTATTCTTGGTAATAATAATGACAGCATTCATCATTTGATTTTAAATGTCAGAATGAAGCAAGTTCACACAACCATCTTCAGGGGAAAAAAAAAAATTAAAAAAAATAATGGACTGAGTTTCATTTGAGGCTTTTAAAAACTGGAGGGGGAGAAGGGAAGGGGACAAAGCCCTTTGGAAAGAGAGAACTCAGGGAATAGGAATGCATTGCCGTGAAAAGCGTTCTTAGGGACATTCGAGTGAAAGTCTGACATTTCTGTGTCTGAAATACACCGCATGTTTTGCAACGGTGAAAGCCTCCGTTACATCCATGTGGTGTCACTGGGTTTTCAGGTGGTTGCACGGTGAAAATTGAAAGCAGATCTTAACCGTTACGTAGCAGACTGCATTTTTTTAACCTTCGTTTTCACTGGGACTAGTGTTCTTTCCCATAGTATTTATAGTGACCAGAAGAGTTTCAGTGCAAGCTGAGCTTTTACTATTGTTTTGGTTTTAGCTGCCAGGAAAAAACTGACCTCTTACAGCCTGCAGCAAGTCTGGCTTGTGTTTAGATGGATGATCAACTACATTTCAATTTAAGTGAAAATAGCTTTATGCAGAAATAGGTTGAGGGCCAGTGTCCTGGACATGCAGGGAAGGAAGAACTAAACAGTCCCTTCTTCATCCTATTACATGGTCAGCATAAAAGGGGACAATGAGAACAGTCCTTGCCTTCAAGAGAGGAAAGATTGTTTCCCCTGTGGAGTGCCTCACCAGAAAAATGGTGTGGGGAGGGAGTGCAATAGGAAAAGCAACTGCTGTTTTGCTTCTGTCTTTCAGCAGGCACTGTGCCTGGTTTGCTGAGGAGGGGAGAGTATGTCCCATTCATTAGGAGTCTGTAGGAAAGAAACACCCAGAACATATGGGAAATCTGAAGGGTCATTGTGCTTCCCTCATGAGCAACATCTCCTGATGATCCCTCAAGGACAGTGTCCATTCTGCACCTCCTCAAAGGCAGCTGACTTTGTTGTGAAGTGCTAAATACATAAAACAATACATAAAACAATACATAAAACCAAGGCAATTCTATATAAGCCTGGGCAGAAGACTTGATTTGCCTATCTTTATGCATGTTGTCTATTAATTTACTATGAGACACAAGTCTGTCTGCAAGAAACAAACCAAAAATGACAAAATCTTTCACAGAGGACCTCAAAAAGAAAAATAAATATACCCTGTCAATATGTTACCTCAGACTGAGATATAAGCAAATGCTAGGAGACAAAGGAACGGAGCATATTCTCCTCAGAAATGAAAGGGAATATTAAACCAATACACCAACAGATTGTTATTAGTGTTCTGGAGTCTCTGATCAGAGCACATACTCAGGGCATAACTATACAGTCCCATCCACTGCTGAAACATATTTGGCATAACCTGTTAGCTCATGATCACATTTTGATGGACAACAAGGTAAACCGAAATGTAAGACAGTGCAGTAAATATATTCATGTACACAAACATATGAGCAGTGTTGAGAACACAGGAAAATTATCTCCATAACTGCATGTCAACTGGCCTCACAAATTCTTTTATGAGGAACCAAAACGAATTCTTCAGGCAGGCAAATTTTCTTGCAAACAATCATCTCATTTCTCTTAAGACATTTGAAGGCAAAATGGTGCTACAGGCCTGCAGGGTTACAGTCTAAGAAACCTCTTGGTTCAGATTCAAACAAAGGAGAAAATAGAAAAATAAAAGAACTCACCCAACCCCACTGTTTATTTTGTTGCAGCTTTAAACTTAACAAATAGTCACACCTAATTATTTTGTATTTTGAAAAAAAAAACCCAAAGAAAAACTGAATGCTCACCAAGGCCATATGCTTTGTTGCCAAGCTTTAGTCTCCAGTCAAACTTTATGGCAAATTTATAAGCCATGTAATATGTTAGGTTTTAGCAGGTCTGCTGACACAGCCTTTTGCTATGGTGCTCACAACAGCAATAAATAAGCCTTGCACTTTTGATTTATGGTAGCATAAGAGCTTGATCTACATTCCATCAAACTCAATGGGAGTCTCTCCATTGACTTCAATGGAAGCTGAATCTGGCATATAAATGAGATGGGAGACAGGCTTGGAGAGCTTAACTCAGAGCTGAGACCAGCAGGGATCCAAATAGATGGGAAGGTGTT
Organism: Balearica regulorum gibbericeps; assembly: GCF_011004875.1. Classification (NCBI taxonomy): domain Eukaryota; kingdom Metazoa; phylum Chordata; class Aves; order Gruiformes; family Gruidae; genus Balearica; species Balearica regulorum. The sequence continues at coordinate 154,406,749 of NC_046184.1, read as the reverse complement.
TTTCTTATTCTTTCCCCTTCTCACTCTCACAGGTCATCTGCAAACTGAGCATGAGAATTTGATATATGTTTGAAGTTTGTATTTGTGTGCATGGTGCATGAATCAGCCCTGGCTTCTGCCTTTAAATGTTTACTGGGATTTTGTAGGTGGGAAGCCATTTTGTTGTAAAAACTGGCATCAAAGTATTCCTACTATCTCTAAAGCATACAGGGACCACGAAGGAAGGGTAAAATTGTGGCGGTTTAGGTCATGAATGAATCACAATTGCCAACACAGTCCTTCAGCAGCTCAGCTTTTCTGTGAAATACGGGTCGAGGCCAAGAAGGATGTCAAGATAATTGGTGTCATTGTCATCACAGGATGCAGAGGAAAATAAGTAGAAACTGAGTCATCAAACAGCAGACTTCTCTTGTCATGTTGGATGCTAAAACTCAACTGCTTGATGTGACGGAGACCTGTCCTCATAGAAACAATGAAGAGGCCAAAAGGTACAAGTAGGTTGACCAGTTACTTCCATGCAGCCAAATTCCAGTTGGGGAATTTATAAAGCTAAGGTTGCCTGTCACTGAAACTTCAAAACTGAGTTGATTGGTAAAAATCACGGAGTAAATTATTTCCTCCTTCTTCGAACTTTTACATCCCAACCTAGACAAGCACAGTGGTAATGTAATTGGTGCCCTAGGGTAAAAGTATCACCCCTCTGTTAAGCTGACCAGGAACTTCAAAGCACTTTAAAAAGCCTATAAATTCTATACAATCTTCACACCAAATGTTACAATGGAATACATTTGTTGCATTTTGCAGTTAGGCCCTTACAGCTAGGTTTAATCTCATACTCTTGCTATGTCGTGAAATACAAGTTTCCTTGCTATTATTCACCTATACTTTTGTCAGAGCACTCTGACATTCTGTTGCTGCATTTGATTTTAAAATTATTACAGTCGTTCAGGCTTTGTGGTTAAAAAGCCACTTGGGCTAAAATTTGTATCATAAAGCTGCAGCCATTTAAAAGGTCATACAATGACAGTGACAGCATGAATTTCTTTACTTTCTGACAAATAGGTCTCCCATCAAACTCACACCAACTGCAGATGAGGTTGTGCAAATGGAAGGTAATGGCACATAAGTGATGGGTGAGAAATTAAGATGGGCGCAATGAAAGCCAATCCTGTATTTCATACCTAACTTCATAGAATCACAGAATGGTTTGGGTTGGAAGGGACATTCAAAGACCATCTAGTTCCAACCCCCCTGCCATGGGCAGGGACATCTTTCACCAAATTAGGTTGCTCAAAGCCCCGTCCATTTCAGCACAAGCAAATACTACGCAAAATTAGATCAGAATGGATATAACTCTTAGACTGGGGGGGGGGGGGGGGGGGAAAGGCTCATTTCCAACTCCAAAAGTCTATAACCAGGTCACTGCCTGTCTAGTCTTATTTGCCAAAGAAATTCACCTAAAATTACAACAGGGTGGAAGTCTGACACAGAAGACTCCATATGCTATATGAAAACAAAAAAAGTCATGCTAGAAAAATAGCCATTTAAAGCTTTTACACAATGGAAATTTTTTCAATGAAAACATGCACTTCAGTTTGCTAATTGCATAAAATTTTTGTGTGCTTTTGGAGGCTATGATTTTAACAGCTTTCCACTAGTTTATTTTTTTAATGACCAGATGAAAGGTATGTTTTTCTGTTCCATAAAATGAGCACCCAGTTGCTGGCCAAAAGCTACGTGTCTATTAAATTTAACTAATAACAGCATGTGTTTTGGTAGGTAGAGTATCCTGGGAATAACTCCAGGAACACAGAGCTTCACTCTCACCTTTGGTTTTTTTTTTGTTGTTTGTTTGTTTCCTCTTTTGAAGCAACTTTATTTACTTGTAAGATTCTCATAGGAATGCAAATGACTGTTCCATCACTTTGCCTCCACCATTATTTTTCTTCAATCTGATGAGTGCCTAATAAAATATTAACTTAGTTTGTGCCTAGGGTAAAATATACAATAGGGACATGACAGTGATCCATGTAATCAACCTAAGGTTCCTGTTCTTATGCCAGGAATAGTGCAGGCATAGCAATTCTTTAGGCTTTTCTTCAGATGATTAGTGAAGAATCATCTTTCCCTTTAATTCAGTCATGAATGTTGTCCACTATTATTGGGATTGGACTGTTTTCAAACACAAAAAAGAGCAAAAAAAGCACATGCCATCTTAATACAGTATAAACTAAATTATCATGTTTATTATTTACTCAGAGTACAATTACATATCCATATTTCCATTATTAATATTAAGAAGCTGCCTCTACACGCTTTACTGATTTCCAGTTGTGTTTAAGAACTAAATCTCCTGCTGGAGACAACAGAAGCTGAGAGTTCTCTGCACCTCTGGAAATATCAAGCCACTTTTACTTGAGAATGTCCAGGTCTATGGATTTAACTGCCTGCTTGCAAAATGTGAACACTATGGCTAGCAACTACAAGAAGCTGCCCAGTTGCAAAACACCTATGGATTTCTACTAATGAATACTTTTGATTACCCTTTCCCACACTCATTACCTTGTGGCCAAACCAAGATGCTCTTAGTCAGCTGGAAGATACCATAGGTGGCATAAATAACACTAGAATTTGGGCATTCTTGGTTTCTGGTCCTGCATTCAGACTAGTAAGAAATATCATTTTAGAGGAGAAGAACATCAACTGTAGACTTCAGAACTCAGTTAGAAGGCTATTCTGAATTAAGATACAGATGTCTTCATTTCCATTACTTGATCAAATTCTACAGGAAGGCATGCACTCAGAACTAACTCAGAATTTGCTGTTATTGTTGGTTTCACTCCTATCCACACACAAAATTCCCTCAACATCCAGGACGTTTTTACTCCAATTTTCATTGTGTGTTCAGTGTGTGAATCAAAACTGGGGTACGACTTTCACTCAGCCTGATCACTCCCTGTCCCTCTAACCCTTACAGACCTCCCATGCTTCCTATAGCTGCACGCACCTGCTTAGGAAGACAGTGAGATCCACCAGCAAAGGACCACAGAGAGGGTGAGTGTATGCACAGAAGTCCAGAGAGATGTAACCTCCGCTGTTGCAGGGGACCTCTGCAGCAACGAGAGAGCAACAACTTCACAGGTACTCCTTCCCCTGGGCTGGGCTCAAGCTGGTGCCACTCTTCAGCTGCCTTTGCAGGACATGCTGCTGCCCAGGGGTCTGAACCTCATTTCTTCCTAGTTCTGATTCTACCAGAACATTCAAGAACTGACTCGCTCTCTCCTCCCTCAGGCCTTCACACTGTGTTGACACTTTCTATCAGTTAGAGCTTTATGTGGACTATTGGAGAAAGCAGGGTATTTTCATTTACCCATACAGGACAAGATAGCACGTAACTATGAACCTATCTATATTTATGTCTGAGAAGAAAGGACTATAGAAGGCTGCAAAACAGCCTTGGAATTTGGCCATATGTTCATCCATACAATTTTTGGCCCAGGCTCAAATTCATCTCTTGCAGAGATGAAAACCAGTAGCTGCAGAGCAGTAACCAGGAATTCACTCCCACGGTTTAGTCCAGGAAGTGTAGAAAATTATATTAAGTTATAACTGCAGGGGACATCTGAAGTAAGAACATATAATAATCCATTTGAATAAGTCCAAAGTATAATTTGGCCATGAGGAACAGGTCCTACTTATGCAAAAGTATGCGTGGACCATGCAGCCAAGCCCTCAGTTTTACATCAACTATCAAATATTGTTAATGCTCTATTCATACAAACCCACCACCACTCTGTTCTGAATCTTTAGTAAGGCAATCGGCAGAGTAGATTTCTTTAGCTGCGAAAAACTTGTTAATATAAGCAAATGCTTTCTTTTTAATAAAGAGAGACATGTTAATTTCCAATGACATGACTGTGTCATGGAACAAATTAAGTAAATGACTGTATTCAAATTTACCCCCAAAAGAAGATGTCAGCTTTTGTTTAGCCAGAGGAGGAGTGTGCCAATCAGTCCCTCTAGGCCAGCAGAGAACTCTTCACTGTAATCATTGAGCAATTGTTCACCTTAGTAATCCTATTACTAAATAATCATTTAGTACACCCACATTTGGATGATAGCAGTGGTCTTCTTAGGGAAAAAATTGTTCATGAGTGTGAGCAGGATTTTCACGCTCCGGTCCTTTGACATCTGTATTTCATGTATAGGGAAGGAATCTTCCCTGTTAAACAGCCCAAGCATGCAAAGTCCATGGGTGAGTCAAATACAACTGCCATTAAAATACAGTCATCATCGATTTTACGCAATTACCTTTCTTAGAGATCACAAGACACCAAATATTTAGTTTAAAATGCTACGGCACAGTAGAAACCCTCAGTATTTCCTACCACCTACATTTTTAGATTTCTAGATGACTGTCAGAAACCTTATGGACAGAATATACCACTGAGTATATATTTAAATAGCCAGCAACAAAATCGACTGATGCTGTTTAGACCTCCATGCATTACTAATATGTGTGTGGCTGGAAAGATGCACAGAGTAACAACCGAGGATGGAGTGGGGAGCGAGTCTGATACAGTTTTGTGTGGACCATCTGCATGTGAAAATGTTTTCCATCTGTAAATATTACAACTATTCATTTATTTATGAAACTTTCTGCCTACATGGTTCTGTTTTACACATGCATCTGTGTGTGTTTATATGCAGAGCTGTAAGGGGATGTTATTATGTCGGGTCTGTGCCCACTGCCCTGTTCCTGATATGGCCAGCTCAGATGCTTTCCTCCTCCACTCTCAGTATGGGTGTCCTCTCTGCTGGGCTCATTTCAGCTACTCCTCTGGTATTTCCAGCTTGTTTTGATACTGTGTCCCTTCCCACAGTCTCGCATGATCCCAGCTGAGCATTGTCACGACTATGTGTATGAAACAGAGACTTGGAGCTGCATACACCGACAGTAAGAGGGTAACTTAGCTGGCGGTCGGGATCTGTGCTAGACCTCTGCAAAGGAGTGGCCTTTTTCCACGCAGATGTGCTGGGTTTGGTAACACTCCAGTTTTACCCAGGGAGTAAACCCAGCATGGATAAAAATGTTTATGGTTGTCCTTGGAAACAATTCCTTATAAAATAATGTTCGCATTGGTTTCACACTATCATTTCAGAAATTGTAAGTTCTTGAAGAAACAGGAAAAAAAAAGAAACCATGATAAACATAATAGACAGATAAAAGATTGTTTTCAAAAATATACTGGTACATAATGGTGCTCAGCAGCGCTATTATTATTACAAGTTGCTCAAAGTTTCCACTCACAATCATTCTTTTCAGAATGCAATGTCCTGGATATTTCAAAACCCAGTTTGGTCAGACTTGATATACAAGGCACCTATAATCTCAGTGAGGCACGTTTAATAGCTTATTTGCTTACACCCAAAACTTTCTGGACCCCAAGACACTTTGTAAAGCAAAAAAAATCTTCTCACTGAAGGGAAGAGAGACCTGACATAAACAGGCACAGAGAAAATGAAGGCTTGGGGGGGGGGGGGGTGTTCAGTTTTTACATTAATACTTTTGCTTACCAGTGATGAAGACCAATTCACAGGGAGTTGCAGAAAAGGCAGTGAAAGGTTTGGAATTTGAAAGGCACTACTCAATATAATCAAATGGTTACTGTGTTGGAGGAGCTGCACCCTCCTACCAAGAAACAAGCAGCACCAGATCATTAGTCTGCCTGAAGGAGGTGTGTGGAAAGAATTAAGTAAAGCTGTTTGATTTTTGGCTGGTGGGAGGTTTGGGGTGGATTGCAGAATGAAGTAGATGAGACACATGAAGCTTTAGAAACCCACTCCGTAGATGGAGATCGCAAGCCACATACTAATTGCCTGCCCACACAGCACCGGTGGCAAAGCAGAAACGTGGGTGCTGCGAGTGGGGGTGGCTGCGAATACTGAAGGATGAGAGATCTTCCCCAGGCTCTGCACACTGGCAAGAAGTGGTCGAAACTGAGGTGGGTTTTGGGACAAGTGAAAAGAATCAACTGCACTTAACAGATTCTTTAATCCTAAAGGCATCCCATGAAAAGAGGTTCTGTGGCTTGTTACACCAGTGCTAAAAAGGATTTGTATGGATTTAACCAAATAATACATGGTGAGCGGTAGTAAACTGGATATCTAATAACAAAACATTCTTCATCTTTCCTTTATAAACTGTGGATGATGCAGAAGCACTCTGTAATTCTACAGTCCTTTGCCATGAAATTGGTACTTAAAAAACATCAACATCTCAGCATGAGGTTCAGGAACTGAGGATCCATAATAGGATCTCTGGATTTTAATCCTTGAATGTTTATTTTTGAGTGGTGTAAGATAAAAGAACAAGTTCAAGGAAACAAGACTGCAATCAGCGGCCCTTGAGCTCTTGCATTAAGTTTTGGACTGATGGCCAAGATCCTGACATGTCTCAAGGTTTCATTTAAAACATCGTCTGGGCTTTCTGCTTCTCTAAGGTTATACAATTGCTTGTATTGTATCACTTTGTTGTCTGCTAAGAATCAGCATTATAAAGGAGTAGATTTTTTTTTCCTGCAGCATTATTTTTGAGGTGGCAAAAGGGCAACTTGTGAGTTTTATCCACCACTGTCATTATTTCTGTTGTTTAGAACTGGCCCACTGATTAATCTAAAATCTTTATTTTTTATCTTTTGAACTTTAGGTATCAGCAAGCTGTCTGACCTCTTTTTGACAAGATCTTTTGAACCTTGTGTATCCTCCACTACTGCAGAACTGTAGTTTGTAATCATTCCTGATTTTCATCCTCGAAAAATCTCTATCATGGCAGTATAAAAACACCCTTGTTTACACACAGAGAATGGAGATACGACAAGATTAGACATTACACTATATCATATGTATGATGACAATTATATCCAGCTCTTTGGCTAACACCCTGGGACACCCATCCAATTATGCAATTCTCTAGAACTCTCCTTTTCAGGACACACACGTATTAAAACAAGCAATTATTTTTATTCTGCTTTAACTTTGAGGTGCACAACTGGTTTACTTCGCCATGCAAGAGCACCTCAACAAAAAGCATCATATGCAACATTTAGTAGTGATTCCATATTTTGATTATGATTTATTCAGAGTGTGACAACTAGGGCTGTAGGCCACATCAGATGTCCTTGGTATCTTACGTCCACTAAAGAAAATATTTTCTGGAGAGCTGATCATCCTTGTATTCAATGTTATTTCACTAATGGTATTAGTATCCCCCATTTTGCTGAAGGCTGTTCTGAGCATTCGATGCCCTTGAGGGCTGGAGGAAAATTCTCTTGTTTTTTCCTGCAGATATTTGGGGCCTCATCCAAGTCCATTGGATCACACCCCAATCCACACTTTTGTGTATTCTCATAGAAAGCTTTTATCTGTTCAATGCTGCCACATCTGTCTCTCTTTAAAATTTATTGTAATAGTTGTTGAGTCCCTAATAAAATAAAGCACATATTGTATTTGTTTCTCTTTTTATTCAGTTCTAATGGCTTACATATTGACAATTTTTTGTTTTCTTCTGGGAATTTTGTTAGTTTGTTGTTTCGGGGTTTTTTTTACTTCTACTGGAAACCAGTCTCTCTAGAAAGGCACATGAAAAATCATCCTAGTATTAAATTGTTTGAAACTTTACAGCCACTTATACATCTTATATATTAACATCTGAATCCATAATGATCTCTTCCAGCTTTTGGCCATCTTGACAGTATCTGTTCCCCTTGGCTCTGTGTTAGACTGTTACCTTTTTTTCCTAGCTTTAATTTTTGTGTTACATTTATCTAGTGGGATTAGCCCGAGGGCTTTGCTTTTGGGCACTTCAAATGTCATGGGAAAGGGAGTACAATACTTTTTTCTTTTTAACTAGCCTAAAATAGACCGTGTTCTGCTAGCTGCAGAGGTATTCTCACTTCTGTCACTATCAGAGAGAGGCTCTTTAAAAGTCTTGTTCGCTATTTACAATCTATGGTCGTAACTTCACTCAGGAAGATGAAGACTTTTCTCTACAGTCAAATCTTCTTGGCACCAGAAGCTGAATCAATTCATTTTTAGACTCTTGTCTTTTGACAGACACTTATTCCTGTGGCATTCTTCTTATGAACTCCCTTGGAAATGTGCCCAGGATTATTTTTGTTTATTCCTTCCAAATTCCATTCCACCCGCACTAACACAGAATTTTAATCCTTCCCTGCTGGCAGCGAGGGGGTTTGGTACAATACTGGAGAAATACGTTAAAGAAATCTTTTTTTTTCTTTCTTCATCCCACCCTCCAAATTTTTCGTCTGTGCCAGTAGTTTGAAGGGACATTGTCTTCATGACTCATTCCAAGCTAACCAAGACAGACATCGTTCTGCCTGCCTTGAAGCTGAAGTCCATGGAGAGTGGAAGAGCGTAGGTGTCCCCTCTCCCTTGACACAGGCCGGCTCCAAAGCACAAGGAGAACTCGAGCTGTGCAGCGCCCGCTCTTTTAGTAACATGCACGCACGGCTGGGATGTTTCTAACTCTTTGCAATCAAAGCTTCGTTGTTTAGCTAATCCAATTCAGGTTGGCATTCATAACAGTTTCTTCAAGGTGGGTTCTCAGCACCACATGTAAGAACTCAGGCAGTCTGTGCCTTCCACTCCCTCACTTGTTTATGCCAGTTTATGCCTTGGATTACCTCTGGGTAAAATAGTGCCAAACCCTTCTGTAAACAAGCACGGCTATTACAAGCACTTGCACAAAGAAGTGAACCTGACATTTTGTCTGAATGGTGGCAAGCTGCAAATGTGCCTTGAGCCGTGGGATTAAGCAGCGCCAGAGCTGAGGGTGGTGTGCCATGTGTGGCAGAGCTTCCCGTGGGGGCTCCCTTGGCTGCAGCATCCCCATTAATCCCAGCTGCCTTGAGGGGCACAGGAAAGGATTCGTTAAAGTTTTAGAACCAACATCTTGAAGTAATTTTGAGCTACCAGCAGGAGCCAGGGAAAGGAGCAGAGCTCTGGTGTGATGTTCTGTCTACCAACTAATACTTTTAGGAGGCAAGTTGCTGCAGGCTGAACCAGTTGCTGCTTTCATGTGGCTTTCCATTTTTTCTCCCATAAAAGTAAATTATACTGGGGTTTGATTCTTCACCTGGCCTTACCTGGCACCTCTCTTGCATCTACCCTTTTTGATGATGAAACATCTGTTCCTCAGATGCTTCACTGCGTTATTATTATTACACTAGTTATGCATATCCCCCTCCCCCATCCCAAATAATGGTAAAAGTACAAGACATTAAATTCATCAGATGCAAAATCCAGTCCTTATGGCTAAGATTAAGCTCTTCGTGGTAGATCACACAAATAAATGTATTACACTTCCATACAGTTCTCTGCCCATCTGCTAGTCTAAGTGGCAGCAAGAAAGGTCCCCATCAGTGTCCAGAAAGGTGCAGAAGGGATCTAGGTGTTACAGTTTGCCCCACGTAGGTTTTTGATTTGCTGATTTAACTAAGGTGATGGTGATACTTGGTAATGATCTTTCTCTTTATAGAGATTTATTGGATGTCTTTCTCTTTATCATTATCAGTCTTACCTTGCATCTCTAAGACGGACCTACACCTACTTCTTTGTGTGTTATTGATCTAAAGAGATGTGTAGGCACTTCCTCACTAGTGATATTGAATTCTGGCCCTTCTCCTAATGTATTCCAGGAAGCATGCATTCCTCACCGTCAGAAATGTTCAGCGAACATGATTCCTGCCACCTTCGCTCACAGAAGAAGCACTGGGCAGAAATGTTTGCCGTTTATAACAAGGGATTTCATTTTGCCATCAACAAGCACAGCTTGTGCTCCTGGAAACTTCACCATATTAAGGAAACTCACCTCTTTTAAGGATCTGGGTTATGCACAATATTCTTAGTCTGCTAGAGAATGGGCCTAGACAACAATATCAGTATTTTCACCCACTAAGTGGAACAAAATATAGAAACTGAGTTAAGCTGTGTCGTGATTTGGTGTGCAATATGATAAAGGACAAATAGTGCTTGTCTTTACAGTAACTGTTTATCATCAGATCACTTTCTTGTTCTTTTCACTTTTACTTTAGTGTTGAAAGAATGTAATCTGTCATGAAGAGCCTTACAAAAGCTATGGCATTTACATCACCTCTTAGTGATCCTGCCTAAAAATTCAGAATATGGGGGACAGGGGTTTTTTATTCAGGCAATGTCCTGCTTCACCATCTATATGCCTCAGGTCAGACTCATTAGCTACCAAAATCAACTGCCTGAAGAACCTGTATCCTTTTTACTCAATGGAAAATAAGCAGGATTCCTTGCGGTGGCAGTCTTAGAGAAGCTTGAAGCCTTATTTTGTATGTTGTCCTAGAAATCAGATTTTACCTAAAACTGATGAGGAATTTCATAAATTATGTGTAAAGATGAAAAGAGATTGAGAGTCTGAGATTGACTGCTCTTTGATTTTCAGAGTATATTTACTTTTGCTCCTCATGCCTTATTGCTGTTCTCTTTTGGCTCAAAATAATTATTTGGTTTAGAGCTGTGGAATCGGTAACCATGATCCGGAACTAATTCACTTCTTGTCTGTGATTTTTTTCTAGTAGTTTGTTGCTTGATTAAGGGATGTGCTTTTTTAAAATTTAATTAGCCCTAAATTTGTTGTGCTTCCTACTGTTGTCAAATATCAATGTCCTTTTTTGAGCAATAGTTTTATTTAATATAAAGATATAGTGCCATTGGTTTTTCAGGCAACCCCACAACTTGCTCAATATCTACCTATTGCTCTGGTTGTGCTGGGTTTTGTACTCACAATGCAGATGCATTTTCCAGCTGTAGAGAAGGATACAAGATGTGTCTTCTGAAAACAGTTTTTTTCCAGGGATGAGATAAGTCAGACTGTGAGTAGCAGTGCAGATCACTGCTTGTTGGGTTTTTGGGGGGTTTTTTTAACCATTTCTGACTGTCTCCCATATGCCTGGAGTAAAGAATGTGCACATGAAAAATTATAATAATTCTAGTATCACTTCTTCATGAAATGGAGCATAATTGTGTCCTGCAAATATAAGAGCATCCAGCTCCATGAACTGACATGCTTCACTCTCACCTCCTTTTTAAGTGGCTCATGATACATTCCTCAACAAGGAAGGGTCAGTTTATTTCAACTGAGGTGCCTTCAACTGCATCCAGAGGGACATCCTATTGACCTAATGCAAGTGTGTATTTCTCTAGCTCCCACCTTTGACTTTTGATTTTAATTAATCAGTTAAATAAGGGCATCCTTCTTTCTCCACTAACAGCATTGTGAACTTTGGCACTTCCTTAAGGCACAGTTTCACCAGACAACTAAGCTAAGCACATCCAGATCTGGTCCTCCTCAGAAGGACTCCTATGAAACTAGGATTTCTTTACATTTAGTTTAAGTTCTGTGAATATGCTTCTTGAAAAAATAAAAACTATTTATTTCTGTGAAAATATAACAGTTATTCATTTGGTCACCAGTAACAACATAGAAAGCACTGTCCAGGATATAAAAAACCCCTCAGTTTTTGCTTACAATTAATACAGGCAGGCAAATAACTTGCAGTTTTTCCAGCTTTTATTCAGGGATGAATCTCTTGTTCTTCCCTCTTTTTTTTCTGTTTCATTTTAACAATGATATGCTAATTATTGACTACAGGCTGTATCAAGTTTTAAAAGAATGAATAGAAGATACCAGCACAGTATGTTAAGGTAAGTATGTTTTGGGGGGTGGAGGGTGGGAAGAGAAAAAAAAGACTATGATAGAAGACACAAAAAGGAGTCTAATGAAAGAATAGAAACAGTAAGGTGTTAGCAGACTGAAAGAGATAAGGGTAGAGCGGTTGGAAGTAAAGAAATAGCACATTTGCCTCTGAAAGAAGAATAGAACGCTACAACAGTATTTGACCATTCAGATCGGAACTTGCTACCTTTGAACTATGACTTTCTATTCAGTAAGTGAGATCTTATTATAAAATGTATGAACACAGAAGCTTTCTATTATTCCTGAGATGCTCTTTAAAGATAATAACAATTCATTAATTAATCACAACTAATTAATTATAAAATAAACAAATATCTATCTTCTATTTTATAGCAAGCTAAGGAGGCATAAAAATTGCAGGAATATCAGATTAATTTTACTGTATTCTTTATTTAGCTGTCAAAATAACAGGAAAACTTCACTATTGATTTATTCAATGATGACTTTGAATAGAAGTTGTATTTCTATGTTCTTCTTCCACAGAAATGCAGGGAAAAATAATATTAAATGACTAGTTCAAACACAGACCTATGTAGAAAGTAAAGTAATCTAATATCATAAAGAAACTGATATTAAAAGTAGGACTTCAGACTTAGCTGCTCTTCAAATTATTTACCTAAAAGCCATGTACCACCCTGTGTTTTTAAACATGTTTGTTCCCTAGTAGGAATACTCACTCCCTGACCCACTCTGACTTTTATTAGCTCTCTAGAAATGCAACAGGAAGGCCTACAAGCTCCAAAACGCACTTGATTAACCTGCTGCAGGTAAGGAAGATCCACGAATTAAAAGGGAGTGAATTGGAGGGGGAGGGGTGTGTGTGATGGTGTACCTATGCACACGTGTCCTCAGTCCTGTGAGGGCACACTCACTCCACAAGCAATTTAACAGTGTGCACAACCAGCCCACAACCTTAAAGTCAGTGCTTTCTCATTGAAATAAGTGCATATTAAAAACATACTTGAATACTGTATCAGAAAGGACATTCTATCCTGATAGGAATGTTGTAGTACAGAGAGAGAAGTAGTAGGTTGCTTGGAAAATATCTCTAAAACAAACTAGTGTGAAGCAAAGACAAGTAATACTGACTAAAATCCTGTCTCTCTAATACCAATTAACTTCTGCCGTTGGTGACGCCTCTTTTATGGAAACATAAATTTTGAAGTATTTTAGAATATAGACATCTGGCTCTGTCTTGTGACACACTAGCCATGCAGATCTGGTCCAGTAAAGCACTCATTCCTGGGCTTCACTGGGTTTTCTTTTGTACTTAAGTTACACTCCTCAACACTCGTTTGATTTGTCCAGAGCTTTCAGCACCTACAAGAGCAAACGTTGAGTGAACTTACAATGTCTCCACCTACAGCCATTAGAACACAGAACAATAGATGGTTTTGAAATCTTCATACTGATTTGACCATATTTCAAGTAACGGCTTCACAATAGACATGCCATCTACCCTTTGGAAACACACATTTGATGGCCGGCAGATCTTTCCCTCCTGGCTATCCTCCCTGATCATTTTGTGATCCTATAATGTGGGAGATTTACATGGAAACTTGGCCTTCATTGTCATCTCTTAACAGTAGAGCAGTCCTCTGCCATCTAGGTAACTGACCCCTTCCTGTTCTTATGTCTGGCTTGCTCCCAGTGAAAACAGGGGCAAAGAAATGATGAGGATAATGCACTAGGAATTTTTGTCATGATATACTTAGAAGATGTACAAGACTCCAGAACTATAAAGGACTCTTGGTTTCTATTTTTTTAGCAATAGACATAAGGTCAATGTAATTTTTGTCATTGACTTAATAAAAGTTGAGATTTCACTCTGTTTCATTTCTATGTGAATAAACATGGAATGGTTATAGTTAACATTGAAAATTGCAGAGCTGAAGTAAATTTGGTTTGTCCTGTTACGAAATCTGAAATAGTTACTAGGCTCAGGGTGGTAATGATACCTTAAAAAAACTGAATTAAAACATCCCACTAGACTAGTAGGATAGACAAGAGGGGGAAGCAGGCAAAGTCTCAACATGCTAAAAAGCTATTTAGGGCTATGTTAGGAAGTATGATGGCAGGGATGGACTTGGAAGCACAGGGAAAATGCTTGTTCAAGGATCGAGCATAGAAGGAATGTAGAGGACATGACAGGCAGAAGACTTCTGTCAGACTCAAGCTGTGGTGGGGACTCCCCAGTGGGTAGAAAGGTCTGCTCTACTTCCTCCTGCCCTACCTTGTCAGCCCCAGGACTTTCTTGCCTCTGTGGGCAGTTCACTCTCAGGCCCAAGGAGTCTTGTGAATGAGGGGGACAGGGGGAAGAGCAGAGTCACCATTATGGGTCCAGCTCAAGGATGCGGCACACTGAGGGTTGCAGTTGCCTGAAGGAACATGACTCCAGCTGTGAAGTCTACAGCCAGGTGGAACTACCTGTAATTTCACACTGACTTGAAATGACAAGGAAGCATGATGGAAGCACTGTGAAAGATGTGGACTCGTTTTTTAACAAAACCTTACAGTTTCATCATAATGCCTGGAATATTTTACAGTGACTCCACAGTTAACCCAGATTATCTTTGATGAAGTTAAGCTACTCATGCTGATGTAACTAATAGCAAAATTTGGTTCCCTGTGGACATGTCTCCCATCTATTCACCCTGCTCGCTACTGCTCCACTGCATCTCCTCTGCAATGATGGATTTTCATTAAATTGCAAACATCTCCTCTCCTCATGGTGTCATCACAAGCACCATAATGTGCGTGTGTTGTATTGCCAAGCATTGCTTAGCAACAGGACCCTGTGTTCTGCCAACTTTCTTTTCACGCTGTCAATCTGAATTTAACTGAACTTGCTGTGTTGTGTTTCAGAGGACTGACTACATGTCAGTAACGTGACTGATGAATGCTCCAAATATACAAACAAAAACTGGCGCTGACCCCCTCTATTTATTAGAGTGTGTGAATTTCAAGAAGTCACTTTACATTCATGTTATTCAAAGACAAATTGTTTACAATCATGATAATTAATCAGGATAATTGATAAATCCTCATAAAACACTAACCATTTGGAAAGTATAATTAGACACTTTCAGTTTTGACAGTCCATTCAATAGGACTCTATGGCCCATGCCTCTATGGCATCTACTAGTCAAGCACCACTGTTGCACTAAAAATCACCAGTCATTTATCACTTAGTCAGATAAAGTGTTGAAACTTCTGCAGGTTTGCATTTGCAAAATCACCTAATCGCTGACAATATTGTCCGTTAAATAAGCTATGTGAACTTCAACTGAATGGCTCTGGAGGACCGAATGATGGCTTCTCATGCCACCATGAGCAGTAGACTTATCTTGGCAATGCTTAGAGCACTGTAGAATTGGATGAAGAGGCAGCTATCCTGGTGGTTAGGATGCCATCTTTGTAAAATTGAGTCCACTGCTCATTGCTGCAGTCTGGTTGAACAGCTCCAGTTTGAAGTTCAACATCTTTGAGAACCAAAGTTGCTCTCAGTTTAAAATCATACGGTTGGATTCTCTGATGGTAAATTCAACCTATTCTCAGCCAAATTTCATTAGCTGGAAATCTGAATATTTGATTGTGAAAGATTTTATCAGAGACATTAAATTACCATTTATATACTTCTGTTTTTACACCACTTAGATCTTTCAATTGATCCGATGGAGAATGCCTTCCAGGTTCTTTTTTAGGAGGAAAAAGACATGTACGTAAGGTAGGTTTCGTTGCAGTATGCGGCACACACACACACACACACACAAAAGTCTTAATAGCATTGTTTCTAACCTAATAATTAAATGTTTCTGGATTTTTATTTCATATGCTACCACTGGAAAAAGAGATAGCTGCCACAAAAGGTGAAGGTCATTCAGTACAAAGATAACAAGCAGTATGCTCATATTTAGGTGTCATCTGTCAATTCAGTCAGCTAAATTTTGAGGCTGTGTCATCTGAAATGCACTATGGGATGCAAAACACCCATATGGGGCTGCAAGTATGACAAAAGACCCAGATGAGTGTTATGCCTTTCTGAAGAGACCACTCGAAGCCATACAGGATTCCAGAAAGCAGATGTTTAGGTTAAAATGAAGGATCCTTGGATAGCTAAAGTGAGGATATTGACAACAGACATACACAATTAAGACTGAGCACTATGTATTTAGACTCCTGTGTTTGACTATACACATTTACCTATACATGGATATCTATATGCAATCCAAAACCTTCCTATAGTACTAAAGGAACATCTAGAGTGAGGCTTAATTGCCCAAAGGTAGGTACCTAGGGTTATCTCAGTATGCCGCTTTTGAAGCACGTGAATCTTCCTCATATCCTGTATCATCCAGCTCCATACAACTGTCCTCGATATCCTCAGATGTCACAAATGGCACTATGTAACTGTGTTTTGGCAACTGGATCCTACCTTCTGTATCTCAGATGTACTAGTCAGCCCATAATGTTCGCCTGCTTGAAGGCTCTTCTGTCAGTCAGCAAGTATAGAAACACATCTGTGTGAAGTAACAGCTTTTCGTGCCACTCCTATGCCTCCTTAGAAAGTGAAAAACAAAGCAGTGTTGATGTTTTGCTAGGCTTTGGAATGGTTGGGCCAAAGGTTTGGGTAAATCATGAATGAGAATGGCTCTGACATGTTTTGGAAAACCCTTGTGCTGCTGTTCGTTTCCTGTAGTGGAGGCTCCTCAGAGACAATTATTAAACTATCTAATTCACCAATCTACTATAACACTGATATTACTGAGAGCTCCAGAGGAGACAGTTCTAGAAACCCAATATTGCTGCTGGTGCTGCTTCCAAAATCAGATCAATCTGAAAGGATTAATACGGAAATCCTTCAAAAAATCATGAGCTTGATGGGAAGATTTTGAGCATATAAGGAGGTTGTTCTTGCCAGGTAGACAATTTGTCCCAAACTACATTCCCAGAGCCTGTATTACCTAAGATTAAAATACAGATGACCACTGGCACATGCCAAGCTAAGTTGTTCTTTCATGGGAACATATCTAGACACAGAAAAGGAATACGGATAAAGGATTTCTGAGAAAGAATGGCTAGGAACTGTCTACTAGGCCTGTTCTTAACCTACTCCTCCCAATAACTACATAGCTACTTAGAGTCTGGATAAGTTTTTTGGGCAGGCAGGAACCAGACTACAGGCAATAGGTTAGTCACCTGTGCTATAAACCATGAAAATTAAGATGGAGCTTTGGTAAATTCACTGGTATGCTAAAATGTTCCTATATCAGCCATTGTTTCAAAATGTGGTAATTTGTTATTTTGATAAGTAGATTTTTGTCCTCCAACATCCCTTGCTCATTCTTACCTTCCTGGAGCTTCTTCTGCAAATATTACTACTTTCCCCTTTCTCAGTTATATTTCTCCAGGGGTAATATTTTTGTGGGTTTTATTTCACTGGACCAAGTTATTGTGCTCTCAAGTGTAATAATAATAATTGTGTAACTGAAGAAAGTCTGTCTGTACACGGAATACATGAGTTGCAATACTTATGTGCTGAGGGTACAGGCTGTTCAGAGGCAGGAATGATGATGTCATCAAATTCCTGAGGTCTTGTCCAGCCTCACAGATTTCTGGGAATCCAGTACGATATAAACTCATAACTGTATCTTTTCAAAGACCTATATTTGACTCTTAACATATGTAACTTTGCACAGTCAAACAGTGGTAAGATAGGAATTGTTTCCTTTTCTGTAAGAAGCAGTTTCTTGGAATGTTTGTTGGGTATTTTTTAATCCTTAGCTGCAAAACTTTGGCCTGTAGTCACTGAATGTGCATTAGATTTCTACCTGAGAGCAACTTACTTTTCCAAAAAAGTTCAAAACTTACTTTTAGCTCCTCCTGTGCTGCCACCTCACTCTTGTTGTGCTCATGCTTCTAGTCATGGAGGTTTTTAGTAAAAAACCTCTTTAGGTACCTGAATGCCCTAAATTGCTTAATGTATGCGGCTAGGCATCTAGGTCTCTTGGCACTTTAAGCCATGGTGAACACCTATATTTCATGCAAAGAGTGTATGAAATAGGTATATGCTTATTTCTGAGAAGACTACCACTCCTCCCAGATTGATTGGCAATTCATTCAGATTCTATTAGGTAGGTACTGACAAGTAGTGTGATCACATAAGCTCTATTTCCTTAAGAAACCAGATTAGATATTTAATAATTCTAGATGTGAACCTAAACAGAACCTCCATATCTTGGGGTTGAACATTTCTAGAACTTGGTAAAATCTGGATCCACATCTGAGATTCACAGCCAGCTCACAGCTTTATAACAAGCTGAACGAAAATTCAGAGTGTGAATATTTCCTAACTTGGGCAACATTTGTGCTTATGCCAAATATGTGACTCAGAGCCATTTCTAGTTAATTCTAGGAGTGAAGAATGTTATAATTTCTTTCATGTGGTCATGTGATGTCCAGATAGGAGCACAGAGCCTCTGCTTTTCCTGTAATTGATACATACAGAAATACTTTATTTTTAAAGTCCCAAAGTAATATAAATGGAATCTAAAGAATAGACAAAGCTAGATCAATATTCTTAAATGTTGCTTATTAGTGCTGACCTAAGCATACGCCAGTAGGATAACAAACCACTTGCTAATCCGTCAAAAGCTGAATTAAGGAACATTTCGATTGTATGGCATAGACTCAAAAAATTACGAAACAAGAAAAACCACTTAGTCTGTGAAAATTTCACTCTTTCCTCTGGTACGAATGTATCACACAGCAAAGAGTGTCTTATTTCAACAATCCCTTACACGCATACATGCTAACCCCCCTCGTTCTCTTCAGTAACTTCTTATTAACTCTAATTTAAAGTGACACCCCAAAGCACACCTGCACTGTAGCCACTGCAGTGACTGAAGCACTCTCTCGCCAATAAATTATCTGGCATATCTATATTCAACTTCTTGCAGTACCATCGAGCCTTGAACAAGCTAATTTACTCCACTTTTCAACAACAAAGACAGAAGCTTAGGCTCCAGAAACGAGAATGAGTGGAATTTAAAACCGCTGTCAAGACCTTAGGAGTCCAGGCTGGATCTGGGGGCTGCAGTGCTACAACTTCGCTCACTTTCCGTGAGGGCACAGACTCAGCAGATGCCTTGGAGCCCGCCTGCTACAACCGTACACACATCAGAGCTTCTCCCTGTGTGGCCCTGGCAGATACTTTCTTGCACTTTCCGCTTGATCCTGCAATTATCAAGGTACCCATCTTTGCTGTCACTCTGCTGCCTTGTCAGGTGCATTCTGAGAGAAGAGAAAGACTCGAGCTTGAGTTTTGAAAGAAACTCTGTGGATGGGGATCTTCTGATCTCAGGTACACAGGTAGAGAGCATTGGAGAGGCAAGATTTAAAAGTCATCTCTGACCTACTGGGAGGTGCTTACAGAGCTTTCTAAGCATAGGCTGCCCTTAGCTCCTCAGTTCTTCACAAATTCTCCCTGAAATGTTCTCCAGGGCTTAGACAACACTTCTACGCCAAAACTTGAAGGTCTTTAAACCCTTATTGGATCTTTCCCTAAAATTCTTTTTCTAGCCTGAAAAGCTATTGGCTTTATAAGAAACTTTTTGAACCCTTGATGCATCCATTTGTGTGACAAATTGGAATGAATTGTCTTGCTTTTAAAGCATAAGCTAATTGGTACAGGAGGTCTCCTTTCGTCTCCTGATAGCATTAGCTGAGTCTGTAGGATGGTAGTGGCAGGAGCTAGAGAATTTTTGTTCTGGTTGTATTTGAATAGGAATAAACTAAATATTTTCTGTGCAAAAACACAATTCATATTTTGTGCTGTTCATCTTCCCATAAATGGCATTCAGATCTATGCATATAATAGCTTACTGGCAAGCCAATAGCATCAACCATCCCTAAACAGATGAACATCGAGTGAATTTAGCAAACAGCTCAAAGAGTCATCATACACACCCTTGACTGTGTCGGCTTATAAAGAAAAACCACATAATACAATCATATAAGAACATTTTGACTTGACTGAGTTTATACAATCCATGGGAAAGGCACTGCTTAAACTTTTCTTTTTTCACATATTTTACTAAGTGTTTAAAAATGAATTTGTGGGGGAGAAAAAAATACTACTACTTGAGAACATCCGTATAAGCTGATTTGGCGTTCATAGACTTTGCCACACAGCTATAATAAAGCACAAATTTACCTGAAACATGGAAGATAGCCAACCTTTTAAGGGAATACATACTTAAGTAATTGGTTTTGACTGTAAATGGACTCAGAGGACTGGAATAGCTCCTTTTAAACTCTTACAGAAGTTAGTAGCTTTGCAAACATTTCTCAAGTGATTAGACTGCTTCAGCAATTTATATCTTGTTTATGTGACAAATTTTTCTGGGTCCTACTTTATCTGATCCTAGACTCTGTCACTGGTTGTCCTGACAGCTAAAGGATTTATGTATTTTCCATGCCTTTTCACAAGAACATGCTTTTTAACTTCTGATGGAAGTGTAGTGTTCACTTTCAGCAGTTACCTGTTCAAAACACTATTTTATTATATTTTTAAATTTCTACCCTGACATGCCCAAACCTCCATGTGTAACTATAGGCATGTAGCGGAACCCCCTGATTCAGAGCATAGCTGTCTCATCATGCAGCAGAAAGAGGCACCTGTCTCAGACGAGGCAGACTATAAAAGTCTACTGACTTAATCAGAAGAAATATGGCCTTCTTGTGCAACTGCCTTTTTCTGTTTTCTTTCTCGTGGAGAAGAGGTGCACTTTTTGTTAGGCAAGGTCAACTGAAGTTGTACCAAAATGTAGAAAATAAAATGTACAAATCTTTCCTACTGGAGATTTCAAAATAAAAATAGGATATAAGATTTCAGCAAGCACTTGTAGTATCCCTATGGATAGCATCACATGGATGCTGTTCTGTAGCTTTTTATAGCGTGAAGTGTAGGAGTTATGGAATATGTATGTTTTAGTAGCCTGTTCCCAGGAAGAAGCACTGTACAATAGAGCTTGGAATTAACCAGAATAAAATTGCTTCAAGAAGTCATGCTTTAAAAAACATTTATGTTATTACTCTCTCAAAAATGCTCATGCATTGACTCATAGTATAAATACAATTTGCTACATGCACATACAAGCGTAGCATAAAAACCAAGGGTGCAAGTTTACCATTTTATCCACTGGTCTCTTTTGCACTGGGGTAATAAACTAGACCTCACAGAAATGTGACTATTTTCAGTTAATATTTCAAAAAAAAATGAGCTGCCTTTTTCTTTTTCTTTGAAAGCAAGAGTGATTTTACCTAGCATAATAAAATGTAAAGGAAGCATTTGGTATACAAGAGGACCATTCTGGTGCTGAGCTACTGAGACTGTTCCATACACTATCAACTAAAAGGTATCTGAAGTTCCTGAAATCAGTATAGTTAAAAAAAAGCACCCTATTTTTAAATATTTTGAAAGATATAACAGCCACAATAGTTTGTACTAAATCCATTAAATCAGCCCCACCCCACTTTTTCATTGCTTTCTCCCAGTCTCATCTTTTAACTGCTTCTCTCGTTCTGTATCAGCTTGGATCATTTCTCGTTAAGGCAGTGACCGGTGGTTATTTCTGACCTCGCTGGTTTTGGAATAGCTTAGTTTTCTTCAGCTAGCTAGTTTTGATTCACAGAGCTTTGAGCTCAGCCTTTTATATATTCTAGACAGCACTCACAAAACTGCACTGACTGAATGAATGCTTTTATAATCGCATTTGTATTTTTAAAGTACACTGTTTGTTTTTTTTTTTTAACCTGTGTTCTCCTATACTAAACTCCAGCACAGATCACATGTTTAGGGCCATTTTATAATCCTCTGATCAGTGACCAGATTGCTATTGGTGAACAACAACGCTGTCTGAAAAGGATCTGGTAGCAGATGCTCCAACACCATTTCTGAATTCTGCTCACGGTCAGGAGCTCAGCATCACTCTGAGCACCAATCACACCCCAGCTGATAACAACCCCTCCGTAAAAATGGAGATCGAACAAGGAGCAAGAGCCCTGCTTGAGAAAGAGGGCCTTCTTCTCCAGATAAGCAGCACCAGCAACGCTGAATGACAAAATTAACTCAGAAGGGATGAAGCACCAGATGATTGTGTCACAGGAAGGAGAGTCAGCAGCGCTGCGTCAGCTTCTGTAGGTAGGTGTCGTAGGTGTCGTTACAGAGAGAGAATTGAGGTCAGAGACGGCTGTGTCGTAGCAGAGGATGAGTAAGGTGAGTAGGGGAGGAGCTCCCCGTTGCAGATGGCTCAGCAGGGAATGAGGACAGCAAGTTTTGGCGGTTCTGTGGGGTGTTGCATCTTCTGCGAAAGAAAAAGCCTAGCAACTCCACACAGAAGTCGATAGGAAATGAATGGAGGGGCGCGTGGGAGGTTATGTGAGGAGCTGTGGGGGAACAAGGAGAAAGGAGTCTGAGGCAGGCAACGTGAGTCACAGCGCCCACCATGAAGAACGTGAAAAGGCAGTAAGCAAGCCTAAGACTACACATGAATATTCAGAGAGGAGGTGGGAGAAAGAAGCTGAATGACTAAACTACAAGTGTTTAAGATTTGCCAAATACAGTGTGCCGTGCCTCAGCCTGAGGATTTTATTTTTTGTCATGCGTTTCAACACTCAATATCTTAATCTGCCAGCAACTTGCACAGCTGCATGATATTCTCACATAGGGCTGTCTAGAACATGCCCGTGGAAACATTTCCCCATTTTATTCAATGCACAGCTCCTTTTGAGTGTTCTCCGGCATTATTCCCATCTGGTGCGTCTGGAAACCGGCTCGCTTAGAGCAGAGATGCAGCGGTTGGATGGCAAAGCGATCATGTGAGAAAATGCATTTCTTTTTGTGTAACGGTGAGCGAGCAGGCTGTGCCTACCGGGTATGGCAGCTCTCACCCAGCAAGAGGCCCTCAGTGGGCCAAACGGCTTAGGGGATCAAAGGTGGGTTTTAAAGTTTGGGGGGCTTTTACCTTCCAGGTTGTTTATTCATCGTCTGGACCAGATGGATAGAAGGTGAAAGCTGTTACAATCTGAACATTACTGTTCAAGAGGGTTTTGTGAAACAAGCTGGGGCATTCAGCCAAGCTCCAAGTGAAAACGTGTCAACAGTGCAATTGACACCTGAGCTGTTAGTCTTAGGTGCCAGTGACTGCCGTGGATTTTGCTTCGTGGTGGTGTTCTCTTTGCCGTAAAAAAATTGCTGCGGCGCAAAAGACCTGTCTACAGAAATCTACAGTTTTCACTGACTCTCAATTCTCTGTTCAAAATCAGAACTTAAATAATAAACATCTCTATAGAAATTGTATTTGTTGCAATATGTAGAACAGAAATGAACTATTTAGTTTTTTACTAGCAAATAGAACCATGCCTCCATATCAGGTAACTTTACTGAAGTATGCAACCATTACTCTTTAATCACTTATTTAAAGCCTGGCACTCTAATCTTTAACAGAACTGGTGTAATGCTACAGGCCCAGCCGGAATCAGGAAGGAAGTTGGATGCTTTTCTTTGTACAGGGCTCAGATGTACTCTACTTCAGTTTGCTATCTGAAATGCTACTTAGAATAGGAATGTGTCACAACTAATTTGACAGTAGTATCCAGCACCAAAACTATGATGTAATCAAGAATCAGGCCAAATATTTCTAGACAGACCAATTTTGTACAATTATTTTGAAATCTTCAGAAACACAGAGAAAATGTTTGGAGCCAAAAATTGATAGGAGTGAATGCAAGAGATGTTAGAACACCCAATTCCATTAATTAAACGTAAGTGCTTCTGTGGGATTATGTATCACATCATTTTTATATATATATATATATATGACATCATTTTGGCCATTTTTAAAGTATATTACCCTGGCCAGTCATAATTTAAGGATTATCTCAAAACTATAAGGTGTCCATATTTACTTCACCTTATTTGTCAAGACCATTGTCAATGGGTTAAACTTACAAGCCTAATCAATACATAAAAATCACATATCTGTAATAAATATAATTAGTATACAATGGAAATGTTGTAATCAAGCCAGCCAGCAGAAGATCACTCCTTATTGATAACTTGCTATTAATAACTCTGTTAATAACTCCAGCTGACAGGCAGATTGAGGTTTTCATAAAGTGAATCCTTTTGCAGAAAGCTAGCAGCATTTATCTCAAATGTCATTGAATTGGATTGAGGCTGCAGAGCAGGAGGGCCCCAAACCTCAGTTCTCCTTTTCCTTCTGATTGTGCTTCGTGTCTCCTTTGCTGCCTGCATACCAGGGCTTCACTCACGTGGAAGCCTGAGTGCTGGAGGAGACTGACATGCACTCAAATCTTACCCTGACAGGAATCTGGGATGCAGCCAAAGTGACCTCGGAGCTGGGACTCATTCCCAGGTCCCTCAGTACAAGCACAGTCCCTGTTAGCTCTAACTTAGATTCTTTGGTTTCATCTTATTTTCCTTATTCTTCCACATGCTTTGCTGGTTCATGACGACATTTCCCCAAATTGTTTTCAGCACATTCATTGTCACTTTTGGTAATGTGCTCTAACACTGTATTGGTTGAACAGTTCAGACTTGACTGCATGATGCCATTTGATACAAGAGGGGATATAAACGGGTTCTTTCTCCTGTATGCGTGAGCCTAATAGCTCTTCCTTCATGTGGATTCCTCTGAGATTTGCTCTGCTTTTTCAAGAGTAAATCACAGTCTCTGCATAATGATGATAGCTGTCTATTCGGAGTATTTCATCATGATTGCAAAACCTTCATGTTGTATGTTGCTGAGTTCTCAGTCCTGTCATTCAGTTCCTTACCCTTTTTTCTCTAACTCCAAGTGTCCTTCCTCTCCTGGAGAAATCCCATTTTTTCACCTCCACATTGCAGAAGTTTGTAAACCCTTATCAGAGGAGGACACTTGTGAACTGAGAATGTCTTACACTGTACCATGTACAAAATACACACTGTGGTTTGTTCATCAAGGGAATTAATTCAGAAAGCCAGTGTGAGCTTGCTACCAGGATGGATCTTAGAATAGTATTTGTCTTTTCAGTAGAAATCTCATCAAGGCATATTTCAGAAAAATCTTAGCCAATCTGTTTATGTTTACCATAAATCCTAGTTAGGTTCTTTTTTGTTATCAGTAAAACCTATGTCAATATGATTTTCACATTCTCCAAAAAGTGTATTGCAGGAATATGCAAAGTAGAAGTTAAGCAAGATATCGCCCAGCGCAATTTTCAGGGCACAAACATCATAATTACACACACCCCCATACAGACGTACACACACACACACACACAGAGGCACACTGCCTAAAACTAATTACAAGGCAGCATTATTGACTCCGTGAACTCTGGGCTGAGAATAGTGGACACAAAAGGGAATGAGGCATAAAAAGTTCTCTGGTAGGACTCCAGTATTGCAAACAGAGCTACTGCTGTCTCCTCCCTGATTCCCAAAAAGGTGGCTGCATTCTTCCAGAATTATTTTAATGAATAGCAACAGCTCATACCTTGCTGGATTGCTCTTAGGCATTAGCTTGCTATATTGTCACAGAGGTTACTCTCAAACATCAGGACTCCTTGAGGAAGTTTATTGCCTGGTTTCATCAGAACGCCTTCTACAGCTTCACCTCTTTAAGGAAGACACTATTTACAGACACGTGGTCACAAGGCCTCAGACTCTACTGAAGGCAATGAGATGCAGCAGCAAACCACTAGTAACTCTGAGATTCTAATAGCAAACTCAGATTGCAATGTGAAGACATAAGGAATACAAGATGAATGACTGGTGGCTAAGACCCTACTATCTTCAGGGTCTTCCAAGACTAGGAGACTCTGAAGACATGCCTGAACTCTCAAATGGAGATATTATGTTTGCTAACAGGAAAACAGTCCAAATAAGAATAAATTTGTGTTGATCTTCCTGTCTTACAGGATCTGTACTTAAAATGTTCAGGCCATTCAAGACACCAGAGTCAGCCCTTGTCTAATACCTGTAATATGAGAAAAAAAGAAAAAAAAAAGAAAAAAAGAAAAAAAAAGAAAAAAGAAAAAAAGAAAAAAAAGGAAACATTTCTGGAATTTCTAAAGACTTCTGCAAAACATGACTGGGTGGCTCAGAGGTAAAAAAAAAATTTCCAACCCAAGAATTAACAGAAAAAGATTTTTAATGAAAGAAAGGACAAATAAAAAGAAATATGAAAATGAACTTCAAGCACATAAAGAAAAAAAAAACAACAGAGCAAGTGCTGTCTTGGATCCGTCACTCCTTTCCTGCCTCCTCCAATAGCATTTTACGTTTTCTTCAGCAAACACAAGATTCACCAGCTCCATCTTATATGTGGTGGAGAAATCGTCTGGTTAGAGCAAAATGTTTTCCAATAAGACCATTAGGACAGCACATGGGACCCTCCAGACCTCAGTGCCAGCACTGTGTTTTACCATCCTGGTTTTCAAGTAGCCTGCCAGGAGGAAATATGTTTGTTCACTGCAGCTCTGAACCATTTCTTGGCTCCAAGCTATTGAGTTAAATCTCCTTCATCCTTTAATTTAAACTCGTATTGTTTGCAGTTCTCAGTGTTCTAAATGTTCTCAGTGTTTGCAGTTTGGGCACTATCTGTACTGATTGCACTTTAAGGACAATAAAGTCATGTTTTGTGAAATTACAGAGCACTTTTTTTGCCTATCAGCTAAAGCCCTGCTGTGGTATCCACAAACTGCGCACAGCAAATACCTACCCGAGGGCAGACAAACCATTCACTCCTGCAGTCCCAGGTGCTGAAACTGTCTGTGCCTTTCAGTCTAAAGATCTGCAACATTTAGAATTCATGAGAGCATACAGACCATGTAAAATGCCTCCTATAGACTGGTACCCTCTTCTACAGCTAAAAATATCCTCAGAGCACAGCAAAACCCCAAAATTCCCACCCTTCCTCAAAGCAGGTGAAAAAGATGTTCTCCATGCTGTGTCCTGGCAACCAAAACAGTGCTCAGGATGTCTTGATAGCTTCTGTTTCCCTGCTTGCAAATCTCTGGCAGCCTTTCCTTCCCTTATTCTCACAGCTGTTGTGCAGAAAACAAACAGTAATCATTTGAAGCTGGTGTTACTCAGCTATCTCAAGGCTAATGTCTGCCATCTACTTCTGAATTTCTTGAAGGTACACTCAGTGTCATGCCACCTCTGCCTAGATGATAGCTGGAAGCAATTCTTCCCTAACAAAAACATCCTCAGTAAGAAGTTCTTCACCTACAGTTGTAGATGGTAAAGAGGGTTTCCCAGATAAAGAAAGAAAAGAATGACGATGTTAATTATGTTCACATCTTTAACCACACAAGGCACATCATCCTGTTCTCATTGGATTCCTAGCAAGTCCGCTATCCTGTTAGGAAGTTTTCCTGTGCATCCTGTCTTCATGTTGATAAAGCTACTAAGGTATCTAGTCTTACAGAACAACAGGGAAGAAATCCTTTCTTCTGCACTCTGTGGAAAGAAAAAGTTAAGTCCTTGCATTTCCTTTCACACGGTGAGGAACATTAGTCATGCAAAGCCATCAATTCCCTGAGGACTTGTAAACTTTAGAGCCTTTTTAATAATGCTGCACATGCTCATCTGAACAGGCCCTTGATTAGCATCTAGGGCTGCAAGCTTCCACATGGAGAATTCATGCCTCAATAGTGAATGGAGATGCTGCTGTTACTCAGCATACCTGATGACAAAGTTGAGAATGCAGACAGTTTACTCATAAGTGTTAATTGTTTAGGGATATTAAAAAAAAAAAAAAAAGTTCCAGAAGGAAGTGGATCATGAGAATATGAGAGAATTATGGAACTTTCTAAAAGGCTTTACCATCCTTCTTTTGGCTAATTTCCCCTAGCTATTATACTGTGTACCTTGGGAGCAGTTCCACAGGACTGAAGGTGAGAACTATAGAATATATCGACTCCTAATATTGAATTCATACTTTGGAAGAATTAATACTATGAAGAAGCAATGGCCTATGGTGAATAAGAGCCAGGTACTTCTCTAAAACAACTGTTTCATGACAATTTGTTCAACACTGTTACTTCAAAGAATCTCTTTAAGACATAAATCTCTTCGTGTTGGCAATTTTGAGAATAGAGTCTGAATTACATTTGCAAGTAAATCTATGTAGTTTTCAAAGAGTACTCACAGTGGACCTGATTTTGCACTTTTCTGTACCCTGTGTAGACTGTTACAGCTTGATTCAGTGGTCCAAACATAAGTATCTAGCGGCACTTGAGATATCCAGGTAGTCCTGCCTGGCCTCCTGCATCATCTGCAGATCAGATTGAGATGGGACTTTCATATGCCCTGCATCTTCCAGCCCCATGAAGATACCTCAGATCAAAGGGCACTAATGTCCTATGTTTAGGCCATTGAGTCAGATTCCTAGGTTTAGAAAAAGAAGGTATGTAATGCCAAAAAGTCAAATCTTTTTATTTAGTCTGCTAGTTGTAATTTAGGTGTATGTAGCTACATAAAGAAATAGGGTAGAGAAGAAACACGTTCAGAATCTGTATTGTATTTAATTTTTTTTTTAAAAAGCAGTACTATCCATCCTGCTTACCATTAAATAAAGTGCCAATAACAACAGAAATTATGATGCAAATAGGGTATGATTAAGCCTGAAGACTATTTCTGCTGCTACTAAAGTGAGTGTCAAGGCCACCTGCTTTCAGTTTTTGATTGTTTTAATTCTTCTAGAACACGCCAGAGTAGTGCTCCCTGAGAATAAAACATTTGCTTCATTTCAGCCTAAAGGTGAGGTTGAAACCATTTGTTTTTAAACCTCATGCTGTCATCTATAATTAATGGTATGACCCTGACTACAGAGCTTGAAAGGAGTATATACATTTTCAGCTGCAGTTCTGGTTTTTTGTTTGGCAACTATCCAGTTCCTTAAGCTTTTATCTTTGAAGACAAAAGGTTATTTCTAGAGATTGAGTGCTTGGTTTATTTTCAGTATTTTTATTGTTTTCATCTGCTAGGATCAGCAGTGAATGGACTTTTGCTATTTTAAGCCGTTTGTTAAGCCAACATCTCTCAAATCAGAATAGGGAGATTAATTTTCCTTCAACAAGAATACATGCCAGCAGCTCTTCTACCATCTTACAATTTTTCTTTCAAATAGTTGGTCTGGGAAAGCATTGCTATTTTGCCAGAAATGCAAAAGGCCATTTCTTTCATGGTAGGTGTACCGGCACACCAAAACAATAGCCTTGTCACTCTGAAAGTCACAGATCTAAAGGAAATTAAGGCCTTGTAGCATACGGTAAATATGAGCTATGCAATTAAAGTAACACTTGGTGGTTGGAAGGAATTACACTGCAATTAGATTATTGTAATATGTGTTTGAACATGCTAAACTGAGTTGGAAAAAAAGGACATGGGGCAGGAGCCTATGCTCAAGGCAATCACTGGAAGTTTTGCTACCCACTTCCCTAGAAGGCAGAATTGATTGTGACTTTGTAAGTCTTACCTACAAATATGAGCTTGTCCACGCAATATTGCACTTACTTCTCAGCATCAGCATTCTCGCAAGTGGAACAGGACTCCTCAATACTCCCAGAGAATAAGCTATTCACACAAGAAACTATTTTTCATGTACGGCTCATTCTTCTCCCTCCATAAACCTAGATGTCACAAGGTGAAAGCCATGGATTTGTGTTTTTCAGAACTGCACATGTTGTTTTTACCTGTGCCCAGCTAGTAGACCAGTGACTTAAAAGACCACAAACAAATTCAGACCACGGTTACCTGACTGAAGTAACAGCACACACAGTCGGGATCACATTGCCCCAAGCACACCCCTTTCCCCCAGCTCCAAAACAATGGCACCGCTGGCGACGGCTGCTCGGGAAACAAGACAAAAGTTACGGGCAAAATGAATTTGTGGTATTCATTTTCATCTGGAAATCTCCATTAAAATTTTGAAGTACAATTCATCAGTTTCTAAGGAATATAAATTTACTTAGGACACCAGAAAGGACCTTGTTTTGCCACAAGGAAGAACACATAGGAGATGTGTGGTTTGAACTAGACACCTGTATCAACACCCTAGAATTGTAATTCCTGACAAAATGCGAGCCTTAGTGAAAGACCTGCTTGGTTTTAGACTCACCTTGCATCTTGCATGTACTAAGATGAATCAGACTGCAGAGAGGCAGAAAGAGTTTGGGGTTTGTTTTTTTTCATCTCTGCACATGCCAATCACTGTATTTGTACAGGAAATCGCACAGATCACAGTAAGACAGCAGAAGCACTTTCACAGGGCCCTGATTTGCCATGTTGGCTTTTCTCCCAAAGGTCCTTCCAAACTAGCAATTTCTTTTTTCCTTCTGGAAACAGCAAGCAATGGGCCAACTGTTTCCCTCCATAATGAAGCTGAAAGTGATTGTTGTCCTGTCTTCACCTACCAGTAAGGAAGGTCTTGTCCCTATTACAAGAAAAATTCAACTGAGAATCATGAGCTTTCACAGCTGTATCCCAGGAGATATATGACGCTAGTGTAAACTTTTTAATGCATTTCATGAGGGAGGAAAAACTAAGCCCTCGTTTATTAAAATAAAGATACAGTGAGGGTGATCGTAAATGTCATGCTTGGGTCTTTTCAAATGCTCTTAATTTGACAGAAATAAATTAATGTAATTCTCTAATTTTCATGTAGCCCAAGGGCCTTTCAACTCTCAACAAAGCTTGAAAAAATATACCAAAAAATTGCTATTATTATCTCAGTTGCCCTAGGGAAAAGAAATTAAAGGGGAGGTAATTAGTTATTATATGTATGTGCATGTAATTAGATATTTAGTGTGATATGTAAACTCTGTCTGCTAATTCTATTGGAAAACAAAACAGTATTCAAAGATGAACATGTAAGGCCAGAAGTGACACACATTTTCTTTCTCACTTAGAGATCAAAGTTTTGATGTGTTTTGAAGGTAAAGACTCAATATATTTTCCTAGTGTTTTATGCAAGATTACCCCAAAACATCACTAAATATCAACATAGTCATATTTTCTCAGGTTTATTAGGGATTTGTTCATGGAAGCACTGTCTTCTTCCGATTAGTAAGACAATAAGATAGGAAAAAAATCTAATGTTTTGACCTATGAAACAGAAAAAAAATTAAGTTGAATGTATTTTGTCTCTCTTACGTGGAAAAAGCTTTCTATTTTGAACACCAACACCTACATAGTGAAGGTCAAGCATGAAGCATGAGCCAAACAATAGCATTGTTCAGTTACTTATAAAGTCATTTAAATCCAAAAGTTCAGATAGGACTCTTTTCAATTATACACTGGGGACAAAAAATCATGTAAGGTTGAAACTCATATCTGAAGAAAAAGATAGAAAGAAAATAAAATGTGTTACCAACACCTATTTCATATTTCAAAACACCAAGATTTAGATGTCTATTCATTAAATTGCTGTCACACATTCATTTCTAGGTGTTCTTACAACACATTCATTATTTGTACTTGCAGAAAACAGACTTAATGATTTCCCAGGTCTGTACAAATTGTTTTAGAGCGGAACATCTAGTCAATGAAACCAGTGTATTTTGCCAAGTATTTAGTAGTCAACTTTGAAAATAAAATGCTTAGTTTGACCTCAGTAAATGATGCTCAGCTTTGTAAGACAGCATCATCTGCTGGACCCACTCTCAAACCAGGGCATGCTTTGGTGATCAAATCTTCACGTTGACTTTCCTCTCCAATACATTAGATTTGCCAGCTGCTAGTGTTCATTAAATCCTTTTTAAAAAACAGAAAGAAGAGTAATACACAGTGTTATAGAAACAGAGGCCCTGTCTGCCTTTCCAACAACTGATGCTTCTGCTTTCTAAGTCAATAGGAACATTTTGCAGGCCTAAACAGCACAGATTCAAGCTCAGGGTCATTCTGTTCAGAAAATCACTAATCTGCTCATGCTCTTCTCAGGATATTCTCTTGGTCTTTCTACAGATGTTCTGAAGGGGGAACAAATGGGCGAGACAGCTGTGAATGAAAGAGAAGGGGTATCACAGCAGAATGAGGGAAGACAAAAAGATAAGGGAGGAGGGATAGAGAAACAAAGAAGAAAATAGCATAAATTTAAAGTAATATGTGTGATTTTCATTTGACTAATTGTAAATTGACTTATTGCTGCCAACTGAATAAGTAATTGGAAGAATATATTGTTCCTTCTAAAAAAAAAAATTAAAATTATTTTGAAACTGTTTCTGACACACCCTAGTTGGATTTCCTCTTTTTTTTTCCCTAATCAGGCTGAAAGTGCTTGCATGGGGGAGGGGGGTTAGGTAAGCAGACTGTAATTACTCCACTAGATTAATTTTCTTATAGATCAAGTCTTTTCTCAGCAGAATGAAATATAGTCATGATATCTCATCATAGTCTCTATCCATATCACAATGAATAATCTCATTACACTCTGTACCCAATTTCCTTTCATGACAGATCCTCAGTTTATGCCAGTTGGTATAATTCTGTTGAAGGAACAGACCTATGCCTAGATTAGATTTGTAAATGTCCTATAGAAGAACTAGCTATAGATTTATAGCGTCTTGAAATAGGTATTATAAATTTAAAACATTAAAAAATGTATCACATTTAATTGTAATCTCACATATATCACAGCACTGTAACTTCTGTGACTAAATGTAAGTCATTTTTGATTAACATCAGTCCAAATTAAATGAAAATCAGACCAACACATGATCAGCGCTTGAAGATATGTGGGGTTTCAGCTGTATTGGTCATTTTTCTGCCATGCTCAAACTTATGTTTTGCACACACAGCATGTAGTACACTTAAATTTGAGGATCTCAGTGCACTTTATGAAGACTAATGGATGATACTTCACAACGAGTCTATCGAGTAAGGATTACTGCTACTGTTATTTGTCATCTATTGAAGGTTACAGCGGATTTGGGGTTATTGATTGATGTGATATATTGCCTTCTCTCTTGAGCTCAGAAATGGAATGGGTGTCTTTGTTGCCAGTAGCTGTGGTTTAAGGAGCAGTAAAAAGGCATTCTGTATTTTCATATTTCTCTTTTCTATATTTAAACAACAAACATTGTGTGCTCCCTTACTACGCATATGAGAATACCACACATGAATAGGTGAGAAGCAACTCCAAAGAAATACAATCTAGGAATTAGTTTTAATGTCTTTCTTTTAGGCCTAACTTCTACCATCCCTATCCGTGACATCTGCATTCTTCCCTTATTTTTCTGTTACCTCGCACACGGTATCCACATCGCCTAAAGATGCCTTAGCAGCAGCAGAAGGCTGTGACCTCTCTCTGGCTACTAACAGCATCATTCACATAAGAATCACAGTCCTTGTCACCCTGAAGACATGAAGACAGAGTCATTTTCTAACCACACTCACCTATCGATTATGTACTGGTTTGCCACTGAGGCATTAAGCTTAGTAACATGTCTATATTAAATGGACAGTGATAGAAGTGCAGGACCAAAGCTTGCACCAACGCTAGTTGTGGAAACATCATCTGTCAGCTGTGAGCACAATCCCCAGTTTCCTCTTAAGCACGATGATTTCAGCTGGCCTGGTGCACACGTCAAAGCCAGCAGCTTTTGAAAATGCGACACTATTTCCTTCACAGCTCTTTACTTTGTAAATGAATAGATTCACCATGTCATAAAAAGCTACAGCTTCAGCAAGGGAAGAGATGACAAGTCAGTTCAGCTTGTATCATCGCTGTAGCGCAAGTATTAGCCTGGCCTTCTGCTCAGAGCCATCCTAAGGCATCAGCTATCACCCATGCCTACCCACTGTGACTGATGAAGCAACATGCACATGGTACGATCAGACTCCACATGGCAATTTCTTGCAGTGGAGAATCACTCCTCATATATGCATGGAGCTTGTAACAAACCTAGCACCCTATGTGCCTTGAAGAGCAAAACTGTCACAGAAATAAGTAGGAGATTTCTCTACGTACAGGATCAAGATTATTTTTAAACTCTGTGGTGAGGTGACTAGAGCCAGCAGCTAAGCCCCACAAAGCCACTCGTTCACATCCTCTTCCCCAGTGGGATGGAGGAGAGAACAGGAAGAACAAAAGAAAGAAAGCTTGTGGGTCAAGATGAAGAAATAAGTGAAGGAAAGAGGGGAAAAAATGAGTGATGTGAAGGCAATCGCTCACTGCCCTCCCCTTCCCTGATCGATGCTCAGCCAGTCTGTGAGCAATAGCTACCTCCCACACCAACCACCCTCCTCTCCCCAGTTTTTATTGCTGAACACGTTTATGTAGTATGGAGTATCCCTTTGGTCAATTCAGGTCAGCTGCCCTGGCTGTGGTCCCTCCAAATTTGTGCATGTCCCTAGCCAACTTGCTGTGGGGGCAGAGTGGGAAAAAGTCTTGATGCTGTGCAAGTACTGACTGTGGAAAACAGAAATATTGATTTTTATACCTGATTATCAAATATTACAAATCATTGTATGTGTGGTGCTGGAGTTAAACAATTTTGTAGAGTAACTTATTTTCTTAAAGTCCTCTTCAAATACTTCTTTTTAATTTATTACATGAGTGTACACAAATGTTAAGGAAAGAAATTTAGTATTTTAAAACAATGTACTCGTTTATAGGACACATTTTTTTTCAGTTTGTAGACAAGTCAGTTTAGATTGATTCCCTATTTCCAGATCTGTTTATACTATGTACGCTCTATTTTGCCAGTAAGAAGTAGCAATTATTTTTTTTTCTTTAAAAAAGAATAAATATATTATTTCTGGTAACAAATACATGTTTTACAAAGTCAACAGTCATTGAATCCATAAGAAAGACTTAGCCTCAGTATTTCCAGATATCATGGCAGGAGTGTTGCATTTGCAGGGAGGGTAAAAAATCAAATATGACAACTGAGGGAGGTGTGAGTGCAACTTCAGAATTGGATCTGATAATAAGAGTTGTGGAGTTGTAGTTCTGAAATTCTGCCTCCTTTAATATGCTTTCTACTTTGATGATGGAGCTTCAGCACATACACTACAGACTGGAAACAAATGATACATGTTAAATCTTTAATGGTGGTCTACGGAGAGACAAATAACTTTGGAAAAGGAAGCTCTTTCCTCAAAGTGTTGAAATGAGGATATTTAAGAGATCCACTGAGCTAGACAAAAACTAAAACAAAGTTCAAAACTGGGCAGGAAAGAAAAAGGAACAGGCAGATTTTTGTAAGAAAAACAACTGAATTTATTTGAAGTGCCATTTAAGGTCAGATAGGGCAAGCTAGTCCACAAGGAATTCACAGGCAAACAAACAAAATCGAGGGGTGATAAGAAAACATATTTTATGGCAAATATCTTTACAGCAGAGACTTGTGTCAAAAACTGAGTGGTGAGAACATATGTGCTTAAAACACTTTGAGAGCAGCACTATTTGAACTGTATGTCTGTCACAGGTGATTACCAGGGGGCAATACTTAGCTTCTGATAGCTTCACTGGAGATTTTAAAGTCATGTCCCAGTTTGGAGAACAAAACTAGCGGTCTAAGGAATGTGCGAGATGGGGGATCCAATGAAGGTACTGCTTCTTTGAATGAAATTTAATTTGGTAAGCGTATCATAGAAACACCATCTGCCTCATGTCCTAGAGGCAACACAGGAAGGAGAATGCTTAATTTGGCAATCCATCTATGGCTCGAGTGTCAGGCAGGTTTATAAACTCCTGTGGAGCTCCCTTCATACACACAAAAACCACTAAGGAGTACTTCCCAGAGCATTCCTCTTTAATTCAGATAGAAAATGTCATGGCAAAAAAAATTTCTCTAAATTTACATCAAAAAATCCTGAGCTCAAACATGACAACATGACATATGCACCAATCCGTTGATATCCTATTTCCTACTCTCAGCTTGTATACTGAAAGACAACATTTGAAGCCAGGCCACAAACACTGAGCAATTCAAATGACTTGGCTTACTTCAGTTACGAAATGTAAAAAGTGGCCTATCCTCCAGAAGCACTTCTAAGCATCACACACCTCTCTGATGCAACCAGAATCCTTCAGGCACATAGCACCCCCTAAACTTTGGAAAAGCTGATGGTAGTAAAATAGCATTAATACAGTTAATTGCATTTCCATTCTATGATTTACTATTAGCCTTTGATCAATGTTTTGGATGTGAGTGAGAAACGCCTTTAAAAATTTTGACTGTATTACAGATATTCATTAACTTCTGTATACAGTGGTTTGGGATATAATACTAGATTTTACCTACTGGATGTCCAACCAAGTTCTCCATTATGTCAAACAGTTTTATCTGTATTAACCCAAATGTGCATTTCCCAGGAGAAGGGAAGTTAGGGGCTTGCGCTCCCCCATGAACATTGCCTCATGTTACACACATGCTCTAAAATCACTTCATTTGTTTGCTAGTCAGGCTTCTTTTCTTCAGTACAGCTTCAGATTGCCTTGGGACCAAAGCTGTGTCTACCTTTAGCCTCTCATTGACTTTCAGAACAAATGGCATCAATTGTTCTTCTATTGTTGTAGGCATCCCTGGTGTACACAACAAGAAATAAGCAAGGAAAAAAAGCCAGCACTTTTAATCAGTAAAAATTGCTTCTGTTTGTTGCTGGCAATGTCTAGACTCTCTAGATTACGGACTTCCTGAATATGGTAACTCATGTCCTCTCTCCCATCTTCTAGTGATGATATTTGCAAGTCAAGTTTGTCTCATGATAAGATAGAAGCACTGAAAATCTAACTTCTCCAGAGTATTAGTTTGTCTTCAGATAAATAGGAAATTAAATTTCATAGAGCTGTCAAGTCGGCAAATTTTACCAATAAAATAACTGAATGTTTCTGGAATCCACTTAAGTTTGAATATGATTGATTAACTTTTTCTGAGCCCTTCTGTTTGCCATTTCCTCAGTTTTGTGGGAGGACAATCAGCTAAGAGTTTGAGGAGAAACAAAATGCTGCTCTTGCAATTATATTAACCTTTTCTGTATATTCCCTCAAAAGGGATGCCCCTCATGAATTCACCAGAGGCTTCATGACCCCAGAGAAGGAGGGACAGTACCTGATTTATAGAAGTCTAGAGAATTCATGTCTGTGGGATTTTGCACGTTAGTCAACGTCATTTTCCCAAGTTCTAACTAACTCAAATGTTCCTTTTTACGTGAGGAATTCAGAAGACTGCCAAGCAGCAGAAGACTTCAAAAAGGTTATGTTTTCAAGGGCAAGAGACAATTTCAGGGACCAGGCACTAGCATAATTCCTTGTGTCAGGAACTCTGATGTTCACACACTCAACAGCAATGGAAAGCAATGAGATTTGAGGCAAGGATCTGCTTGTTTGAAAGTAGAAGCTGACTTCTGGATTGTCATCACCACGCTCAGAAGAGTGAATATGACATTCCAGGAAAGGATGTTTATTAGTGCTTCCCATACTAGACAACATGTCTTATGTCAGTGACACTTGTTTAAATGTGTGTTTATGTCTATTACCTTAATTCAAGACTCCACAAGCCAATAGAGACTGGTTTCTTCTCAACAGTTCCAGGTTTTATTGCTCTTATCATTTAATTTGTACAATGGAGTTACAGTCCAACCAATGGTGCGCTGGAGATGTGGCCAAGTTCTGGAAATCTCATTAAAAAGTTTGCTATCTCGACTTTCAGACCATTTGCAAGGCTAATGTGATTCTTGTGCTTTACTATCGGTGAGGATCCATTCAACGCTTGAATCATTAGAGTAAGATTCTTACATGACCAAGTAGTCTAGCGTACTTTCTAACTTTTCTATTTACTGTTATGGGATTTTTATGACCATAAACAATTCAGCTTAGGAATCCACATGGAAAGAAGTTTTTGCTGCTTTAAGGACATGGTTTCATCACAGTTTTCACAATATGTAAGGAATCTAGGCTGGGGCCACTTAGAGGAGAGCGATGGATTCGGGGTAGAATTTTCCAAGGAGGCTAACTCCCAGGATATTTTATTGCAAGATTCAAAGTAAATTACATTTTTTTCTGAAGTCCCACGGAGAAATATAGGAATGCATAAGAATCTCACCTTTCATTCTAAATAAGGGACTTCCTAGAAATCATGATTACAGAAAAATTGTGAAACTGGAACTACGTTACTTCTCAGGACTTACAAAAACAGAAGAAAATGTAAAGAATAAGGCATTCATTTGTTTAAATCTTAAGATATTTAATCCTCCCTATTACTTTTGCAGGAGTGACTCATGATTTTTAACTTACACAATTAGTAACACTTATTTTCAAAACCAGAGTTTTGAATATCAGAAGTTACTTAGGCACTGCATTTAGACACATTCAGTCTCAACTGGTTTTTTTGTCTCTGGGTTACCTTGGCAAAATTCCTCCTTTTGCTATTAATTTACATGGGAGATTTGTATCTAGATTTTCCTCTAGGACACTACTGTGCTGTTCTGTGACTTTATTCGCTTTTAACCCCTCAGTCCTCCATCCAAGTAGTTACCTATGGGAAGAGTAACGGATCAAAGGGTCATTGTACTCTGAGAAAGTCGACACCCTATGATCACTTGAGAGTTGTTTTCCTCAGGCGGGCTGGCCATCCTCCCCCTCTCCCACATTGCCCCTCACACACATGTAGTTTATTCCAAGCAGATGTTAGCTAGTGCATCTGCCACTTTCCTTCTCAAATGACTTGCAGAACCACATCTGCTCAGTATGAGCTAGCCACCTCTGAGGCTCTCTGCCTGTCCACTTCTTCCTACTGTATGTTTTCATCCTTGTCCACTTCTTCCTATATGCTACATATGCCTCTGTCTCTTCCATTTGCTTCCCTTCTTCATCTTCCTGTCTTCTGTACCTGTTCTAAGCTGCCATCTTTCTTCCACTCCCTATTTATTCTCATTTAAAAAATTGCTGAGGAAGAAGAAAGCTTAACAATTGGTAATTGTAGATAAGGACAGGGAGATTAAGTGATTTGCCCAAGGCCACACAGAAATCCTGTGGCAGAAAGGTGAATTGATTTTAGGTCTCTATGACTCAGCAGACTCAGGAGTCTTATTTGAAGAATATATTTAAAACAACAAATCAAAATTTGAGTCCAAATGAAAACGGCTCCAATTACAGGGCTGCTTTTATCTGCTAGTTTCATCTTAGCACTATTAGGCACATGGGCTGTGTCTAGACTTACCAGGCGGGGCATGCCGCAGTGCCTGTCTGACTCATATGCCTGGCTTTTCTTTCCTTCGGTCTCGCTTACAACATGGCTGAGGCACACACCCAGGCCCACAAGCTGAGGGGTGTTATATAGATGTAATCATACAGAGTGAATGTCAAAGCTCAAGATGTCCAAGAACTGTCTCTGAAGAGTACCAAGTTCTCAAGGATTTGGTCTGTGTCAATCTAATCATTGAAATATGGTCAACATTTTTTTTTTTTAAACAAAGAAATTATTTTTTGAAACATAATAGCTCATTTGTGTTAAGACAAACAACCTGTTTACCCGAGGTTTCATTCGTATGGCTTTTAAGTAGAGTGTAGGTGTTTGCTTATATCAAATTTCTTAATGTAGTGATAAACAAAGTTGTTTACCTATGCCCCTCAAAACAGAATCTAATGTTGCTTTCTGCTGTACTCCAAGCAGTAATGTCATTATCCTTGGCACAGAACTACTAGAAAATTTTGTCAGCCTGTCCACAAAAATTAGCTCTGCAATAGCATTGAATTCTAGGGGCTAAGCCAGTGCTTTGGCCTGACACAGGGTATCTCTGTTCTCGCAGCCACCAGAGAAAGTAGTTCTCTTTCTTAGAAAAACAACAACAACAACACAAGTTTATGATTCACTTTCAGACTTTGTTCACCTAAATGACTTGTTTGTGCACTATGGAAGGAAAACAAGAGATTCCAGAAACTCGCACACACAGCACGTCCTTGTTTATGCCTTTTAACTATATAATAAATGCACACATAAATATGTAAGGGAAGGGTCAGGCGATCTTTCAGTGAGGCTTTTCAAGTTAACTGTCTTCTGTGCTGAAGAAGCACAGTCTGCTATAAATGAAGGTTTAGTAGCTGAATTTAATATTAAACTGTGTAACAGAAGGAAAGTGTTGTGGGGTTTTTTGAGTTTTGTTTTTATTTTTAAATCCTGAAACCTGATCTAAACTGAAAGCATGACTGCAACTTTGAGTTGGTTCAGGGAAAAGAATAAGCAGGGTCAGGAATTCAAGACATTATTTTTTCCTCAGAGGTTTCTAGTTTAAGAAGTCTGTACAGCTTACCAAGGTTTCAAAAGACGTTTAAACATCTGTTTATCTCCAATTTCCTACCTACTATGTAAAGAAAACCTCAGGTTTGCATCAAGGTGTCCTGTAAATCTGTATACCCTTCATTAATTCAGACTAGTCCTTTGCTGTATTCATTCTCCCTCTGCCATGCCTTTGGGTCTGTGTTCTCTTCCCTGCCGTATAACGGTTTAATGAACAATATCCACTCACTCAAAGAGACTGGGTACAGGAAAAAATAAGTGAGGATGTACAGAAGACTGAAATCCAGACGAGGAAATCAGAGAGGCTGAACCCTGCCAAATTAGAAATTCCTTACGATACTTCCAGTGAAGTCAAAAGAATCTTGATTAGAAAAAAAAAAAAACACACACACATAAAAAAATTTATTTCTCTTGGCAAAGATTCAGGTAGAGATGGGTGAACTTCACAAGGTTACTGTTTATATAATGGTAACATCCAGAGATTCCAAATCACAAAGGAGATTGTTTCCCATCCTAAAAGACTGACAATCTGAGATGAAATAAAGTCACATAACATGCTGTTATGGATGCATTAAGATCTCATCAAGGACTTTTATAGAAATAAAATACAAGTTAAAAAAACATATGACTGAGGATCAGTATAAAGGAATAGTAGAAATATAAATATACAATCTTTACGGAAGCCCTTACTAAAGTTGAGGGCAGAACAAGCAGCAGGAAATATAAGAGGCAAGGAAAAGCGTTCAGTTAGAATCTTGAGTAGACAGAGGAACACAGCACTCCATTAATCGAGCAAATAGCAGCTGATTTCATCCCTTATCACAAAAAAAGGGAGATAGTAAACAAGTAATAAAAATATTTAATTTTAATTAAGGGGTAGGAGCAGAGGCTGGAACAGAGAAATAACAAGTTACCAAATACACTGGCTGTATTCATGTTGACAGAGCCTGATGAAACTCACCCAAGAGTGCTGAAGAAACCAGGCAAAATGATCTCTGAACTGTTAGCAAAGTCCTTAAGAATTCACAGGGAGCAAAAGACACTCCAAAGAAGTGAAGAAGGCAAGCAGAGAATGAACCGCTGAGGAAAAGTTAAAGGAATTTAGAGGAAAATAGGTCAAATTGCTTTAATACTTCTGAAAGATCAGAACACATTATTGGTGAATTTATTTGTAGGGTTTGAAAAAGAATCAAGTGACAATCCAATATTGATTTGTCAGTATAAACTGTAACACACTAGTCTAATTTCCTTCTTTACCAGGACAATTGGCCTATTGGATAAGGAATTAATTCAGAATTAATTAGAGAAGGCATTATATGTAATTTATCTTGTCTTTAATTTCACACTGCCCTACATGAAGAAAACTGGGAAATATGGCTTTGATTAAACCCATGTCATAAGATTTGTGCACACCGCTTGGGGAGAAAACAGATTTTCAGATAGTTACAAATTGCTTCCTAGTCAAACAATTGTCTGGAGGACATTGAAAAAGTGCCCTCCTCTACATGTTGTGAACTTAGTTACTTTCAGTATTTTAATGTACTGCTTTGGGCAGGTGCCCAAGTTTCTTGTGTTATCATTTTTACTATCTAGTAAAACAATTCTAATGTATACGCTGTCTCACAAAAAAAAAGAAAAAGAAAAAAGAAAAAAAAGAAAAGAGAGGGAAAAAAAAAAAAAGGTCAGCTGCTTGAACTGTCTCAAGAATAAGGTCTTGACCAGTTAGGCACAGAGGATCATCTTCTAGATACTTTCAAAGACAGCTATATTTCATCATTGGCTAGTGGAAATATAGGCACTTATTTTAGGATGACAATTTTACTAAGCATCTAAATTGCATATGTTTAAATCAGGAAAGCTGAATTCAGTCCCTTGACAATGAAACTGAGTGTGCTTCTAGATTTCTTAGATATTTTCAAAAGTGAGAGTTACAAAGCAGTTGGAGGAATAGAAGTTGAATGGTCTAAATTAATTACAGAAATTACTTCAAATCACTAGGTGCAATTCAATAAATACAAGTGTACAGATTATTCTGAGGAAACATAACTCCATTCTACAAATACAAAATAAGAAATATGTTTAATTGCCATGCTGCAAAAAGAAAAAAAAAAAGTGATTCATAAATCAAATTTATGACTCTTGCAGAAAAGAGAGCTCTTATTCTGATTTTAATGACTAGTTAGACAAACATTCAGGGAGTGTTTGGGTACTTGCTGCTCCAAAGGGGGAGGCTGAAAGACTTGTTGAGATCGTTTTGACTTCTGTACTCCTTTGATACAGTAAATACACTAGGAGAAATAAAGGGTATGAGTTAAAAACTTTATTATTCACATTTGATAGATGGGAAATCAGGCTATATAAATGGAAAATAACTTACACGTGGCCATGTAGAAAGTCCATGGCAAAGATCCAGGAATGGGATGCAAATCTGTAAGTCATAGTCTGGAATTTAACCACAAAACCATCTTCTCTCTGGCCTTTGTATTCAATTTAGATATGTATTCAAATGCCTGGATGTTTATCCGAAGCCTATCAAGAGCGATCTTCCCCTTCAGACGACATCCCCTGGCATGACAGGCCTGGTCCCCTTCCTGAGGGAAGAGCTAGTAAGTCCCATCTCCTCTCACACCCACCACCTCCTCTTTTAGCTATTCAGTGAAGACTCTCGCTTTTAAACCTGCCGGGCCTGACTCTCTCACAGGTTCCTGCGTGAAAATGGAGAAATCATTTTGTATTTTGCACGCTGTGAGCCCCAAGGTGCATTTCAGGTTATTTGGGAGGGTCAAGGGGACAGCTCAGGGCAGTGGCGCAGGCGGACGCAGACCCCGGTGTTTGGAACATGCCCTGCTCCTGTTACAAGAAGGCTCTGTCAGATTTAAAAATGTGTGTCTGTCAGAAACTTCCTGTTCAGACAAAAGCTAACCCAGTTATGTAAGAAGGTGTTAAATGTACATGGAAAAATTATGCTTTTCCAAGAAGCCAGGCAGTGATTACATTTGCTAAATCTGCAGTCATTTTCCGGTAACAAATAAATAATCAAAGACAGCACATTCTGTGAAAAAATAATAATGTTGAACTAAAGGAGGCAATTGCCATTTCAAATCAATAAAATGTAGTTCCTTGTATTTTCATGTTAAACAAAAACAAAGACTTGCCCAAAGAAAGCAACAGCTAAGCTGTTTGTTTTTATATTCACATGGATCCTCAGATCTCTTCCAGAGAGACTTGGGGATAAACAGGTTTGTTTATGAAAAATCTGTTCAGTACTGCATCAGTTAAATCTATGGCATTTTAGTTTCAGATGAAGTTGCTCTTCAGACATTTGTTTGTTTAAAATTAGGGGGTGCCCAGCCTAATGGATAAAAGCAGGGCCTAAAATGACATAAGCAGCATTCTCAAGTAATTCTTTCAAATCTGTAGGTTCATCTTGAAGCAATTCATCTTAAAAACCAACCCAACAAAAAAAGTCAATAAACATTAAATATGTAAACCCATTTTGTCTTTCTGCTTCCTGTTGTGCTTGACACTATTCCAAAGGAAGGTCGTTAATAGTGTTTACACAGGGTTCCTGAGAACTGGTGAAGGCTGCCTCTAAATAACACCCTACTTCCCACCTGTTTTCAAAAAAACTTCATTTGTTTCAGGGCACACAATTCCTCTGCAACACTGGTCTTACTCTGTGTCATGTTCGTATGAGACAGTGCGTAATTTAGCTATTTTGATTAGTTTGTAGCCTGTGCCCATCTTTGAGAATATCCAGCCCCTATACTTCCAGGTCAATACTAAAACATGTTTTGCATAATGATTCTGTATTTTTATTTCCGTCTTCTCAATAAGGAAGTTAATTGAGCGGGAGGGGGGAGACTTGGCAGACAATAGTACACAGCCATCTACACCCAACTGACAACTGTGTTAATAGGCTTTTAAAAAAATGTGTTACACGTCACTGACTTGACATAGAACAGCTGTGTCCAGACAGAGAACACTAAAAAATACCACCTGGCAAATGATATATTCTTTATGGATAACAACTAGTCTTTGGAAGACCAGAGATGTCACTTTTTCTGCTTTGTTGAAGATTGATGGCCATCCATTGAATGAGAATGTACTTTTAAACTAGAAAGCATCTTATTCAACTAATGAATGCCCTTATTCTCACGTACAGCAT
This sequence comes from Balearica regulorum gibbericeps, assembly GCF_011004875.1. Lineage (NCBI taxonomy): Eukaryota > Metazoa > Chordata > Aves > Gruiformes > Gruidae > Balearica > Balearica regulorum. The sequence continues at coordinate 154,362,458 of NC_046184.1, read as the reverse complement.
AGGTAGAATTAAAAGGCAGAGAATCTTCTTCAGTTACAGTTCTGTGCATAACCAGTATAGTTTTGGGGGGATTGTTTTGGGTTTATTTTTCCCTCCGTAGGGAAAAGTGCTTCTTTTTAGCAAACCCAATAAGCTAAAGTTTCTTTCTTGCAAATGGATTAATCCAAATTACCCTTTCCCCATAGGGTATTTCTCATCCGTTACAGTGACAAGGGAGAAAATGATCAAAATACTGCTGAAAAGGAATACAAGATTGGCTTGAAAAACAAAGGGTTTGATGATTTCCGTTGAATATCCTCTCCTCGTGACAGCAGGCCTACAGGTTTTAATTCAAGATGAGTTGCTTTTGTGGACTGCAGTGAACAACCTCTATGGAAAAAGAGGTTATGCTGAAATCCTGTCTTATGAAACCTGCAGTCATGTGCTATGAGCAGCAGCTAAGCAGGACCAAATGTCCTTAGGTTCTGCAGCCTACAAGAAATCCTCTTTTCTTATGCATAATAAAGATCCTATTATTATTTCCCCCTTTCCTTTCATGTTTCCCTAGGCTAGGGGAGCACTGTTATTATTTCCCTTTTTGCTATTGTCTTTACAGTTTCTATTGTATTGACTGCCTGGAGGGTCTTTTGCCTTCCTTTCCTTCAACATGGGCTGCTTTGATTTTCTTTTCACTATTCATTTATAATTTTGTGTGTTTCATAATGCAAACTTTAATTAGAAAGCACTGTCCTCTTGTTAAATAACAAGGGTGAAAGATAATCCATTTTCAGTGCACTAGCTCACCCTTTTTTAGAACAGCGAGTGTTTACCTAGTGACATCGCATAGGCCATTAAGCAGCATGTAAATGTTCTCCCATTTTACTTCTCATTCTGAGAAAGGAGCAAGGAAAGAGTACTCAGAAGAACAATTTATTTTCCTAGAACTCCAAGATATGCCAGTTTCCCTAGAGCCATTTTTTTCTCTCAGGAATAAATGCATTACATGTTATAGGGCCCAGATCCTTAATCACTATAATTAGCAATTCTTTTCATTAATTTGAAAGTAAAATCATATTTCTAAATATCCAGCTTGTACAGGACAAGGCTGATGCTGAAGTCACACAAGAGTCATACTACTAACTAGTATAACATTACAATGAGGTCATCACAAGCCTTGAGAGCAAATTTCTATGTTTGCATGTGAACAGAACATCCAGACAGAACTCTTGTAAGATTTAAGGTTGCAAAACCACCCATTCCAGTACTTATACTAACTTTGTTTTGCTACTAAAATAATGTGGCCTTCTATTATAGTGCACTGCATTTTCTGGCCTACATTAAAAGGGGTTTTTTGTCAATTCACTGATTAAGAGAACTGTACTGTAAACTGTGGGGTTTATATTTTGTATGTTATACTTGTCAATAATGTAAAATCATTATAGACTGAGATTGCCACTGCAGTTCAACTACAAACCAACCAACCAACCAACCAACAAAAACACCCCCCACAATATAACTAGAAGATAAATATAATAGTATAAATTGAAGAAGACATGAGAACATTCTGTTTTGGTTAAGAAACAAATCACCTTTTGACAATTAAACATAAATATGGCATTCTTATTAGTTTTTCATTTAAAAGAAGAGGAAGCTTGGATCCAAACGCAGGTATTAAGTTCAAACATCTGCATGCTGAGTTTTCTATTCACACATGCGGGTACCGCAAATGTGCACACAGTAAGATTGAAGGAAATATTCTGATGTGCAATCTCTGCATAAAGGCTCCAGTTAGCAAGTACAGTCTTGTTTTTTCAAGGCAATCAGATGGATTTAGACCTAATAAAGACCAGTTTAGGACTGACTAGATTTTATTTATAACTTACCTATGTTTTGCTGGAAAACTAAAAATAGTGTAGAAAATGTGGTTTTAAATGGGGGAAAATGGGCATACCAGTAGATAATGGGATAATTCTCCATCTGGAGACAAAGACTTTCTTCTGTTATAAATTAAGAGCAAACAAAGCAAAACATTACTGCTACCATATATTGATGAGATTAACTACAATGGCCACCTTTACTGTGACAGGCATGATCAGGTTGTCATTGTATGTTAATGAGTTCAAAAAAAGAGTAGGAATCTTTGTAAAGTGTCTCTTTGGGCCTGAAGAAACTTAAGGAGCAAGAGGAGGATTAGAAAAAACAAGCAATGTGTTGAAAGGGGATATTGGTAGCAGAGCAGGGTGAGGGCATTGACTCTTGCCTCCAGTGTCCTGACTGAAGGATATGCAAGAACAGAGAGTATTCATTAAAAATTACTATTGATCTTTTATATTTGTTTAGTTATCTTAATCTACAAGTTCACTAAAAGATATATTCATAAACAGGTGTATAAAGATAACACTTTTACCATAGTGGGTAGTATTATGCTGGGGGGGAAAAAAAAAAAATTATTAGCCCCTATACTTTAGTGGTAGCAATTTTTTTGTGTGGCATCGTTATGTCTGGGTTATAATATAGAAAGGAGAGGTGTAATTCTTGTGGAGAGTTACAAGTTTAACTGACCCTCAGGATCAGACATCATTGTGTTCCTCAAGCGCATGTGAGGAGCCCTGAGCAGCTTGAATTTAGCTACTAAAACAAGCAAGTCTCATGCAGGCACCATTTCTTCAAGGGATGAGCACACAGCAACAAAAGTCAGTCTGTGTCTGTGACTGGCATTAAGCAGGAGGCCAGAACATATGATTTTGCTGACTCCTTTAGGCCTTAACTAATGTGGATGTGAAATGCAGTAGGAATATTTTGACCAAGGGCATTAGAGCAAACCTCTAGTTCAAACGTACTTGGCTGCATGTATACCACTGAATTAAGCAGTGTCAGCTGTCATTCCTACTTAGAGGGGGAACTGCTTGGAGACCTGAGTCTGTCTGGAAACTTTTGGTGCCAGATATGCAGATATGGGTACAGGATCTCACCTGTGCCAAGGTAAGCACCTCTGTATCTGCACGGTATGGGTTTGGAGAAGATGCAAGTCTTCTTGCTGAATACAGTAGAGGTCTTTGCTCCTCAGTGTTTGCTCCTCAGTGTGTGCTTAAGCCAAGGCCACACCAGGCTCTGCACCATCTCAGTATTCAAAAATGGGGCAAAAGAGGGAAAGGAATGGAGTACTGGAGGGTAAGGAAACTATTAGGTAGTCAAATAAATGGCGCTGAGGTGCCAGTTTTTATGAGCAGTATGGAGTTAATTACTAAGAAGCTGAGGTCTTAGTTGTAAAGCTGGGCAGGTACAGATGAGGCAGATGATCCAAGGCCAAAGATCTGGTTGTGGGTGAGAGTCTATAAAAGAGGAATGATGATCAGAGACTTAGTGGAAGCCTAGGTGTGCACACAGCCTGTGCAAAGAGATGAGGCTGCTACAGTGATCAGATACCTTCCCCTGGCCCCCAACAGCAGCATGTTCTCCAGCAGCCATTCCCAACAACAGCACCTGCCCCTCGCTGCTCTTGATGGTAGCTGACCCTGCTGGCATGCCAGTCATGGGGCTTGTCCAGACCATGTTTTCCAGGACTGCATCATACAATGTTTGGAAACTTCTTTTCTAGTTTATTAACAGTAATCTGGGATCTCTGATGCCTACTCTAGTCCACCAATACATGTATGCACAATGGTTGAGGTACATCATCTTTCAGCTATAATTATTTCACTTTCAAGACTTAAATAATGATATTCTTTTGTGACTCTTGAACCTCAGCGCAGATCACTGAAGGTACTTTGCAAATGGCATTGCTGCAATTGCCTAATAGGATTTGCCACGTTCAGTTTCCTGCTCAACTCTGCTCCCTAGTGAAAGGACTCAATGCAATTTGGGTTGCCTACCAGCCATGGGCCACACTTCTGGACTCTGCCATTTCTCGCTCAGCTGTTCTGGGAGGGTGGTCAGCCAGGCGTACTTGGAAGCATAGATTGTTCTTTCTGTGCAAACAAACCTGCAGGAGTAAACACCATATCCTTGGCTCATGGTGCTTGTGAGTCACTCTTTGTTGAAGGGTGGTGGTTTCACGTGTGGGATTGTAGCAAGGAAGCTGCTTTGTTTCTGATTTGCTTTCATTCCATGAAAAGAATATAACTACCATACTTAGCATTCTCAAAGCTCTGTACAAGCTAATCCTTGCAACATTTCCATGAGGTTGGCGAGTATAATTAACTCTATTTCAAAAGATGTAGAAGCCAGGACATAAAAGGATAAGTCATTTGCCCAGGTCCTAAAGGTAAGTCAGGATCTGAATCTAAAAGAAGTACCTTATCCCAGACAAATTGGTAATGGACTAGATGAACTGCTTCTTAAGCCCTTTCTCAATTACCCAGTTAAAAACAAGTAGGACAGGTGAAAAAGCAGCAGTAGTGTAGGCTGTGGGTCTGATTGAAGCTCCAAATTCAAAAAAGCAATGCCTGCCCTCACATTAGAGGATGTTTGGGTCCAGAGCATAGAGCACAGTACAGCTCAGCTTTATGCCTTGCTCTGATTTTATGGTAAAATGCTGTTAAAATTTACCGAGGACCTAATGTACAGAAACTGCATCAAACAGCTTACAATTTTTTCATTCTGCCCCTGCAGCAGTTGTGTCACCCCGGTTCCCACCCACCACCATTGTTCCTCACTTCTTTCCCCAGGTCTCCTATGTCTTCCTTCTCTGTTATTTGCTCCACCCTTAAAATCTCTCTCAGCTACTTTACCTTTTCCCTTCCCCAAGAAGCTCTTTCTCGACATCACCCACCTCCTTTAAGCCACTTAACTGACCTCAGAGGTGACTATTCTTCTCACCCTCTCCCCAGTTGGGAAGCATCCTGGTTCTTTCCTGCGTGAGGCATCACAGACATCTCCCACCCTTGCTGCTCACTCTGCGAGCACCTGACAGTACACAGCCACGCTCTGCCGACCCCAGGGTCTGGGCGGTCCTCCTGCTCATTTGTCTGCCTGCTTGGTGGCATGTCTTTCCACTTTTATTCCTACAAATAGGGGCAGAAGGGAAAGAAGGGGAAAGGGACCGTTAATTTTCTCTGAAATTGTTACAAGCACCTAAGAGGGACTTGGGAAATGCAAAGCAGACCACACTGCATCCTAAGAAAAACTGAGGTGGCTTTGATTTTGCCAGAGAAAAGGCAAGTGAGGTCGGCCAAAAGAAAAACTTGGCCATCTTGACCCATTTTTAATTAAAACTGATAATATCTTTCTCTGCAGCATGACTCTGCATATGCATGTCATTCCATTTTAGAACTGGAGGAGATCGTTTTGTCCTTACAGTTACTTTGTGCAAGTTTGTTTATATATTTAATGCCAAAGCTGATTACTTTAAATTTACTATTTACCTGCACACTAATCTTGACAAATTGTAATACATAGGAGGCATAAGAACACACCAAGCAAAGGCTAAAAGCCATGTTAAGATTACACAGAATTTCACTGAATGTTTTGGAGTCTTTCCCTTTTGTTATACACTGAAGAATGACCACTCCATTTTTTAGAGGACCAAAATATGTAATATATGAGATATCTTTATAAAAACATATGTGTGTGCATGCATGATTGTGCATCTGCATCTATATCTGTGTATTTCTCTCTGTGTGTATGTGTGTAGATATATTTAGATAGGCATGGCATTTGTGGAAATTATCCTGTTTCCAAAGTCTATATTGTTAGTATTGAATAATTCATTCTAGAAACCTCTCCTTCACAAAAAGTGAAGTAATTTATCTTTCAGTAGAGTCTTTTCAGCTTTCTCATTTAGTTATGAAACTGAAACCTCTCCCTTTGCAGATATTATCCTGGCAAGGAATATCTATTCACTAGTTCTCAGGCAAACACCCTATGCCTGAATCAACAAACAAGTTTGGAAGGGATGATTGCTAAGGAGAGGTAGATGTATCCTTTGACAGCTGGGTTACTGGTTTATACCTAGCTGAGCGTGTTAGCCACTGAATGACACACTGTATTGCCAAAGCAGCAGTTTTCATTGGCACTAAATTTAATATTTTTGAAACATTGTTAAGAAAAAACAAGATTCTGAACTCTGTCGCATTTTATACTATTTCAAGGAAACAGTTCTAATGATCTCAACTTTTATTCTTTTCCATGTTTTCTGTCTCTTCCAGTAATCTCTTAATTAATGGTTTATTTGGCCTAGCTTTGCAAGGCCTTTGCAAATGGAAAACCAAGCAGGTTAAAGAAAACACTTCTGAGAAGTTATAGTTCAGCAGAAACTAACTTCACAACTCCATCCATGAACTGCTTCTCAGGAAAGAAACAAAATCCCAGATATTTGCACCTGAGAACTGCTCTAGGAAGAGACATAGCTATGGCTATAAATGGCTCACTGGAAACCTTTTTAACATATCAATCAAAAAACCCAAACACACAGCTGAGCTGCAGAATCCCTTTCACTGAAATGATTATAAATACCAATTATACATTGGGGAGGGGAGGGGGGGACGTCTGGACCTAGGGTACCTGTGGTAGTAGGAACAGGCAACACTGAGCAACAGAAGATGGTTGGACATGGACCACACAACTGCTGCTGTGTTAAGTGACCCGAATACAACCCACTGGTGCTCCAGCAACCTGAGGAACGACAGCAGCTCCCCTTTGAAGGGTCCAGCGTGGAAAGAGAAGGAAAGGGGAAAAGGCAGGGGAGATAAAATATGCAACAGAGGAAAGCAGAAGGATCAGGGGACTATGGAGATGAGGCAGCCATGAGAGAGTGGAAGGGAGGTGGGAGTAAGGGGTACTGCTTTTATTTAAGTAATTAACACTCAGAAAGGTTAAGAAAAAAGAAGAAAAAAGTGATCAGCCAAGTTTCAAGCAATCATTTTAAATCCACTATCAGATTTAGGTGATTCAAATAATTCAAAGTTTCTTGCTGTGCTTCCCAGATTGCTCCTTGGAACTGCAGGCTGATCTGTTCAGAGGGCTGTTTTTTATTCTCCAGATATCAAATTTGTAGTAAACAGAAAAACCTTTTGCATAGTAAGGGCTATTTAATTGCAACGTATCAGTAACAGATAAGCGCCTACACAGAGATTACCATGCTCAAAACACTGTGGAAGCATTAACTAATTATGTTAAGTATTACTACATCCATTTTGCACATGAGGACATTGGGCTGAGAGAGGAAATACCACACCCAAGATATCAAAGTTCGAAGGGTTCGTAAGTCTTTTGACCTTACTACCTCTGCGTTTTACAGATCTGTTTACTAAAAATACGGAACATTTTTGTTTATGAAAGATGAGGATTAATAATTTACCTGGGACATTAGGCCCTTTGTACCTGTTGTACAGCAGCATGCGTTGGAAGTGTTTGAACTTTTTACACAGAACTGACAAAGTTTAAGTTGGCATGCAATGCCCCAGGCCACGCCGGAGCCATGTATGACCTCCAGCTGGTAAATGCACATACGTCTTGAGGGTACTTGTTGAGGGATGTTAAAGACAGAGGGAAAATCTTCAATTAAACTGTGTTCGCTGTCCCATTTAATAATGGCGATTGCACGCTAAGTTACTCGGTGATCTGTACTGTGTGAGGTTTAGCTGCACCTGTCTTGTGGGTAAAGAGGATTATGAGCTTAAACATGCAGCATCCTTCTGCTTTCTTCTTCCGTCTTTTTGCTGAAATACATGCAGATACCAATAACAATATCTATTTCTAGTTATCTGTGTTAAAAGTGCACTTGCATTGTGCATCAGCTATATTGAAACAAACTGCTTTATTTCATTACCACAGGCTTTTCTGTCAATAAATTGTAGCTTAGATCAAAAGAACAGGGTTGCCCTCTGTTTTCTAATTCATCTACTTTGTTTGCTTTCCTGAAGTCTTAAAGGATTTCAATAGGATAAATTATTTGTATATTATTCACTCTTCAAGATGCCAATATATTCTAGTCAAACAAGGACTTTATATGTGTGTATATATGTACTTGTGTGCATGTGTGTGTGTACGTACATTACAAATAATATTATTTTGGTGACTGTCTAACAAGTGATCCCAAAGAGAACATTTTTATTATGGAAAGAAAAACTCAAACATTTTCTTCATCATCTGCTTTTCTCATCATATTAAAAGCCTGATTTCTCTAGATGTTTAGCTGCTTCTCTCCAGAAATTCCAGTTTCCTACAACCTGGAATTTGCCTCCTTACCTGGACTCAGTTGCTCCAAATCTGTCTGTCTGAAGTCACTCTTAAGTCCTAGGTGCTTTCCAAAATCAATAGCTTTTAATAGACCTTCTTGCATATTCTAGGCTATGTTGCTTGACCTCTAAAAACCAAAGAACAGATACTACAGTTATCTATTATAGTATTGCATGTGGACATTTTCATCAGGCTCACTCTTTCTCTATCCTCTATGTAAATTTTTTTTTTGTCTGTCTTGCTGTTTTTCTCTAAGAGTTAGAAACTTAGAGATGAATACTGATCTCCTGTATTCTAGCTGTTAGTAAACCAGCACTGGCAGGTTGCTGGATCTATTTTGTGATGAGTACAATATTATGATGGTGATATTTTATAAATCATAATCATTCACATCATTATTTATGCATCACAAAATGCTCTTCCAAGGACCATTCTTAACAACATAGATCTTAGCTGTATAACTTAGGTAATGAAATTTCTGAAAACCATCCCATGTAAAATCTGTAAAGAAGGAGCAGCCCCACATGAATCGTGGCATTGTGACCACCATCTCCTGTTCAGTATACACACACACGCACATTTATACACATACAGATATAAAAAAGCTTCTTGACAGCATATGTTCCTCTCAAAGTCCCAGCTCCTGGAATCGAAGGACTACACGAGCATTTCAGCTTTCAATTCTGACACAAAGTTGCAAAGGCAGACACCATGACCAAAATATTTCCTATGAATATTAGATTCCCCAAACCAACACAAAATAAAATCAAATAGCATCTCTGAGTTCTTTCTGTTCTTAGTCACCCAGTGCATGAGCCAGTCACATGATTTAGAGACCTTACTTAATACTATGGCATGTTTAGGGCCAGATATACTGTGGTAGAACTACTGCTATGCCTGAAGTTAAGTGTATACTTTAGTATTTTTTAGGTTTACGTCTTTACACATATCTGCACATGGTAAACTGTACTAGGAAATGAGCAGCTGCACTGCACTCTGGCTATCCTCAGGGAAAGAGCTTCATTTTCCCTTCTACATCTATTTTTCACATATAGACAGCCAGCTCCAAGGTGCCTGTATACTAGAGGGAAATCTTGGGGTTTCTTACAGTCACAGGGATGAAGAGCCAGAGGAAATCCTCAAAAAGCAAGGCTTTTTTCCACTAATCATGTTGGGAAGAGGGAAGGAGGCTGAGAGTCACCCCATATGGCAGCAACCACTGCCCCGAACATCCTGTTCTCAGTCTCAGCAGCAGCAAAAGGAGAAGACTCTCAGACGGGCAGAGGAGGGAGATGAGTAGTTAAGGGTAAAACGAATGTTTCTTGTCTTCATCAGAGAAAGCGGGCTTCAATACACTTGGAATTTGCTTTCCTGAACAAGCGTGTGCCTCTGGCAGAAGCACAGATGGAGAATGAGGAATTTATTTTTTTATTACCTGCTACTCTTGTACAGGGACAACCCAGATGTGACCGGCTGAGACACAGATAGAGGACTACGTGACACATCAGTGCTGCTAGTAAAGATGTTGGAGGAAAGCAAGGCATCTCAGCTTCGTGGATTTCCTCAGTAAATCTGGGCTTGTGATTTAACACCTCTGTTAATGGTTGCACCAGGTGGGGAACTTTAGACATCTGCATTGTCAACATCTGTACCAGAGATAGACAGTGTAGGCTCCCCTTCTATGCAATGAAATGCAGTGAATTGTGTGGGCGGTCCTAGGCCACAGTTTCTCTCACCAGATACTGATGTCTACCTCTGGTCAGATGAGTTGCACCCACAACACCATTTTACTGTCTAGTACTTATTTAGAGAAGGTGCCTCAAAGCTGAGAGGCAATTTATAGGCACATAAGCTCAAGACGCACGGCAGGTGGGGTGAAAAGGGTGCCTCACTGGGGAGGGAGCCAAATCAAAAGGTGATGCTGGTGTCTCATCCCACCCTCCTGTTAATCACCAGACTTTGTGTACATGGACCATGGAGTCACCTAAGAGTCCTCTACTGCGTACTGGAAACAGGTCCTAGTGTGTCATGTAAGGAAAAAGGTGGGAAGAAAAGCGAGTCTCTCTCAGGCTCTAAAATGTCTCAGCTATGACCTTGAAGATGCGCATGAGATGATACCTAACCTTTAGTAATAGCTTATCTGCAGCAGTACTTGTCTGACGAGTCTCAATATCTTATCCCACAGAGTAATTAGTGCGTTTGTGACTACAAACTATGAGCATGTTGTAACTTGCAGTGGGATGCTAGAGCTCAGAGCAGGCTGACCTCAGATGCAAATGAAGCTGATACTGCGCATTAGGAAACGATAGGCACTGGCTAGTAGAAAGAAGGTGAGGAGGCTAGCTCCCATGGGAGGTTCTCAATCCTTGCAAGCCTCCACATCCACCCAAAGGGCCCCTCTCACTATGAAACCAGACTATTACTGATTACAGACTAGGGTTCATAAGTGGACCTGCCTGAATACTGAAACAAATGTTTGTTCACAGTTCGCGATCAGATGAAAAAAGAGTACAAAATTGCTACCTGAATCTTGATTAAAAAGTCAGATAACATCTACACTAAGAAAGTTATGGTACATGACTGCCTCTGATGATAAACTGGTACAGTTGCCTGAACTTTTTAGGTTTACAGATTATTTCAGTGGAAATAATGGCAGTGTATTCTTGTTCATAATACTTTTCCACTGTATTTGATTTTTTAAATCTAAATCTAATTCATAGTGGCAGGAAATATGCCTCATAAAAAATAAAAGCATGTAATTAATCTCCCACTTTTATACAGTGAAATTCACTGAAGAATGGTATTTTTTCCATCAGACACCCCTAATTACTTAATGCTGTGTATTTAAAAAATGACACCTAACCCCTTTACAGGGTTTCTGATCACGATATGCCAGTAAATATAAAAATAAGTAAACTTCAACTGTTCAGTGTGTATAAGAAGCAAGTAAACTCTGTAATACCCAGACTTAGAAGTCCCTCACTTTTTAATGAGCTGTGTACATGATGGAAGGATGCTGTCTGAAAGCAATTACATTCTTAAGCCTTGGCAACATCATATCGACGTTCTGTACTAGCTACACATGCTGGTTGTTGTAAATGACAGTCTCCTCTCACCCTGGAAGCAACTGGTCTTGAATCCAGGGGATTTGTATGGAAAAGGGGAAACACGTTAGCTTTTAGTTTTTCCGTCTACCTTTCTGGATATTTTAGCGGACTCACGTTGATCTTTGTGCAAATGTTTGCCTTCCACAAGCAGCTGTAGACTGAGCAATCTTCACTCAAGAAACTGGTCTGAGCGTAGTAAAGGGAAATATAGTGTTACAGAAGAGGATTCGTGGAGTTGCATCAAAAGTAAGCAAGCAATGGATCAATGTCAAAAGAAGACTTGGCTCCTAATTTTGAGTTTTCAACTCAAGCAGATTGGATGAAAGTTCATTTTATGTCTTTCAAAAAAAAGTCAATATTTTCTTGAAATACTTGAAACATCTCAAACATACTATAATTTCTGTTCTACATCTCAGCAAACCATTTTTTGCAAAAATTGTTTTCTGTTCTCAAGTAAGGTGTTTCAGGAGGAGATGTGAAAGCAGAAATGAATCACGATTTAGATGATTCTAGTGAATATCAGTGTCCTTGCACATGAACATAAAAAATGGAGAAATTCAATGAATAAACCATATTATGAGCCTCTGAATGGTGCACACACTGCAATTACAGCTAGATTTTTTCACGTGAATTATTAATATAATTTAGTTCATTTGAATGAATCAATTTTCATGCAAAGATTATCAATGTCAAATGTCCTTTTCATTTCAGTCAGGTTTGGCCCAGACAAGTCTGCCCAAATATAAAATTGGGTTTTCAATACTAAGCCATCCATTATTGAATTGGCCTTTTTTTTTTAGAGAACGAGCTCTATTCCAGCACTTACACAGGTTTAAAACCTAAAACAAGAACCCTCTCCTTCAAGACTCTTCAAAGTATATTTCAGCTCTCGGGCTGAAGGTTCCCAACCCCTTGTGTAACAGAGGATCTCAAGTGAGGAAAAGGCTAGAAACAAATGCAATTAGCATTTGCTATTCAGATGGAAGTGTAGTTAAGTGAATGCAGCTTGTGGATGCTGAATTCCTGAGGAGCAGCAGAAAGAGCACGGGCCTCTTTGAGGCCACAGAAGGAAATTAATTCATCTGCTTTATTTGAGGGTACTCGCAAATGAGAGAAAAAAATTCCACATAGCAGGCCACCGCAGCCTGACAAAACAAGACAGACTAAGTGTAGTACGAGGGTCCAGATAAATACCAGCCCTAAGAAATGGAGCATTACTGCAAAATATGCAAGACGTATTATCCTGCTGCAGGTATTCTCCTGTTCCCAGATGTCTGCTGCATACCATAGCTACAAAATATGTGTCTCTATTTCCATGAACCCACTCATAAACGTTTTTGCTTGGCTGATTTTTCAAGTTAATGATAGTCAAGGCACTTGGGAGAAAGATTTATGTCAGTGATACACAGGTTCAGCAAATTGTCAAAGAGTTCTGCTGTCCAATTAATCATCTTTTCTCCATTACAATTTGTAAGTGCCAAGCATATACACAGAACCATTTTTATAATATAGATATCACAGGTGTGTAAGTATCATATGAATCAGCTATTAAAAAAAATAAATAAATACAAAGAGTGCTTGGTACCACACGGATTTGCAAATCTTTCTCTGCATAAGACACCCCTCCAAAATTGTGGAGGCTGTCGCATTTAACTGTCATCATTTTTATGACAGTACTTTAAGCAGATCTGCATCTCAGTTATATCTGTGCTTCCCAAGCTGCTTCATCTAGAATTACGTACATAAGGTGTTGGGGTTTTTTTCCAGAGGGAAGCCACTCCTAGCGGGGAAAAAAAATTACCAGCAGCAGCCCTGAAAGATGCCTTGATTCAGAAGGAGCTTCCCAATTTTTTCCAATGCTTTCTGTGAGATACTTTGGCGGCTCCAACTTGTTCTTTGAGAAGCAAAAGAAGCTTTCCTCCTTTTCAGGGAGAGGTACTCTTACAGTCCAAGGCCCAAAATTAGACTTCTGAATGGCGTAGATACAGATTCCTAGGTCAGCCTGATTAAGCCACCTGCCTGCCACTGTTTCACCTTCTTTTAGAAGTCCTCAAAGTCAAGCTCCTTATTGCTCTGCATCAGCATAGGCTCAGAATGCAGCTTCTCATAAAGTGTGCTAATAAAGTGAGTAAAACTGCAGATTGGACATCCTGACAGCCACGGAGTTCCAGGAGAAGCAGGCTCATCTACAAAGGCATCAGTGCTGTGAGTGCTCACTTCTTCCTCCCTCCCATCACTTTCCCTCTTCACGCCATTATCTGACAATTACACTCATTTTAGAAGTCACACCCTCAATAACTTATTGCAACTGTTATGCGCAATTTCTTTTTGGAACGCGAGAATACAAAATATGCAGATTATTAGTGTTTATTACCCTAGTAACTTTTGGAAGTCGGTTTTATAACGTGTATACTACAGCATTCCACACAGATCAAAGCAAACAAACTGCTCTAATTGGGTTTTGAGATCAAATACACCAGGCTTTACATTCACTGAGCTGCATGTGGCTTAAATTATCTATATGGTACAATCCTGGACTGCATATTTCATGTTGTACAGTAAATAGAGCACACGCTGTTTGGAGTGTATCTGCTGTATGCATTAGTGCTCATGCTATCCAACAGGATCACCTAAATGCACTGTCAGGAGCCTAATAAAAGTTGATTGTGATATCCAGATTCAGACCTGATGTGGACAGACCCCGATTCATTGATTTCAGTGGGGTCTGTGGGTGCTAAAAGTAATCTTGAGCCTTTTATGCAAGGCTTCAAACACCCACAGACAAAGAATCAACACAGCACAGAGCAAGTTTTGGCCTCTCTTTCATCAGTGTACTGAATTACTCTGGATTTACATGAGCAGAACAGGTATCAGACTATGTGCGTGCATGGATATTTAGGTTGCAGAATTCCGCCCCTTTTTGTTTCAGCCTTTTTTGGTACAAGAAATACAGAGTTCACACCTAGATATGAGTAGTTTTTTATATTAATCCCAATAAAATAAATATATTCAAGACTATGAAAATTTTAATTTATTTCAATGGATAAACAATTATTTTATTGTGTTTCATTGACCATATTTCAAGAAGATACAATGAAATCACCTTGAGCAAACTTGGGTACCAAAAGATACTTGAACTACCTAAATAAATTAACATTACCATTTTGATATTTTTTGTAGCCATTTGTTGTATTCCAGAACCATATCAATTTGCCCACAACATTGAAAATTTGAGTGTTTTCAACTACTCAAAATGAGTAATATTTCAAACATTACAGGAAATTGTTGATTACTAAAGTGCAGCAGAATGTAAAGCCTGGCATAGCCAGAATATATGAGTGCAATTTAACCAGTTTTCTCACTTTCCAGCACTTTTGGCACCAATAAACCTAAAGGCACGCTTGCTAGAGAGCTGTCACTAACTTGTCTCACGGTAACAGCCTTCACAGCTGACTCTGGTGAAGTCTTTGTCAAAGCATCTACTGACACGTGTTTCTTGACGCTGCACTGTTTGGAAAGAAGTGTAACAGAAACAGAAAGGCTTGGGATGTTTTTGAAGAGGGAATGCAGAGGAGATGCACAGCTGTAACTGGACATCTGCTCGTGCAGCAGGGTAACATAAATGCAGGAGATGAATTCCTCATTTTTACATGGTGCATTATGCAGGAATTAACCATACAGCCAGCAACGCTAAGGGACAAAATAATATTCTAGGTCAAGCTATAAAACATTCTGCTACCATTAAAATAAAATAAAAAAAGCCAGAAAGTGGTGAAACCTTTCCTGGAAAGAGTATATTTTTCATGTGTTCTTATTTCTGAGCTAGGAAAAAGACTGGCAAATACCAATGTTCCAATACTTTCTGCAATTTGAGATGGAGGAGGATATTATGTGGGAGGTTGGTGCGTTTGAAAGAAGTGTAGATACGCTCACCAGCAAGCAGGCTTGTTTTTTCAGTCAAGGTGATCACTCTCAATATCTACTGATTTCAGCAGAGATGGAGGTGAAATAGCTGAATATCCTACAAACAGTTGAAGCTTTTTGTGCCCTTGGACGTGAACTGAGGGAACGCTTTAGCATTCCAGCAGAGCCTAAGGGATTCACCTGGAGAGAATGGATTTAAGCACCTGAGCAAACCAAGTACTCAGCCACTTTCACAATTAGAACTGTGCTACCTGGCTGCAGTGCTGGTTTCACTGATTATAACCTGCTGATTGCTTCTCCCTTCTACTGACAAGACTCAGATAAATCATCCTTTCAAACCATCTGGACATGGAAGAGTCAATAATGGACTTCAGGCTGGAAAAAAAGAAAATGGTAGTTGTCTTTGACTATGTCCATGCTGCCAAACGAAGGAAAGGGCAATCCACAGCACTAAAATCAAATGGCATGGGTTTACCCATGCCCTCGCTGTGTAAGGCTCTTTCTGCATATCAGACTGATTTCCTCCACACAGCGCAGTAAGTGGCCCAGCATCCCTTCCGGCTCCTGAGTGGTGTCCCAGGCACCCTAAGGCATGAATATTATTCTAAATGAGTCTGTTTGTTAGTTCCAAGGTTTCTAAAATGGTGTGATGAGGGCTATGTTGCAGCCCACCCGGGTGAGTGAAGCTCAGGGTAGGTGTTGCACGACCCAGGGTGTGACAGGAGTTTGAGACTTCTGGGATGGTGTTGAGGGACAGACTGATCCACAATGCTTTGTTTAAGCAGCCCTTGGAGCACAGTGACTATCGTCTTGGGCGAGCTAGCTGGTCCAAACCAGAGCCAGAGGATGAGCTGACCATTAGGCCGTCTGGATGCTTGAAAGGCCTGTGCTCCAGAACGCTGCTTAGCCTGCTTTTATTCAGTAAATTTACTTTATTCAGTAAAGAGCTGTATGTAGTAGGGAAGTATATACCAAATATCATTTAATGACTATCATGCTAAATAAGGAGGGCAGAAGGGCTCTTCAGTGGCAGGCGGGTGGAAGCGTCTGGAATCCACGTCCCAAGAATGCAGGCAGAAGGTTACGGATAAATGATGTAGCCTTTTCTCTGCTGCTGGCTCACCAGGGATTTATTCTGTCTCTGGAAACACTTATGTTAATGCATTCTTCTGTAATTCATTTTTGTATATATTTTCCATATTTTCTCCCCTATTTTATTTTGTTACCAAAGGTTACTTACATGGAAACAGAAATATTTTGAGGGTTTCTATTTAAATTTTTCTGCTAGTCCTACATCAGTTTTTTTGCTTAAACTCTCTTTTAAACTCTTTGGCTATCCCAGCCGGCTTGCTTCTGAGACAAGAGCATTCCTCACAGACAACTGTCCGACAAAGAACAGGATGGCTTAGTTGCGACAGGGACATTTACAGAGGAGAAGCTGTACGCCAGGCAACAGCAACATCAATCCCTGTATCAGTTTGCCTTTTCCTGCGTGGGTCTGAAGCATTAGAGCTCAAAGGGCACTTGAAATTCAGGAAAATTTGTCCAACCAATTTCAGCAGATATGGACTTAGCAGGCGGTGCAGGCAGGTTTGGGAGTCCCTTGTTTCTGCTCCCTTCTGCTGCAGGTGGAGAGAGGCCACAGCAGCATGCAGTCAGGTGGGGGCTGTGGGGCAAGGAGAAAAGGAGAGAATCTGCAGGTGTATCTGTGTGTATCTGGTTCTGCTCTCCACAGAGTTAATTTTGTGTCCCAGTAGCAGGCTTTTCCAGCCTCGTTCCCCTCTCAGGTAGAACTACATCTGCCTTATTTCTCTTGTCCCTTAGCAAAAGACAAGAGAAATGGTAATGTTCTTTTCCTGATATCTGCCCCTTGGCTTGTATTGCATTACAACTCTGTCTTAATATATGTATTTACTTTTCTTTGCTCTTTTCTAAAATGAAGACTGAAAGCAGTAAGTGTACTAGGTCAAACACAGTTGGGAGGAAACAGCAGTGCAGATACGGGTGGCATCCAGAAAAACTGCAGGAGTCATGCTCAGACCACCTACCTACCTTATGCGTCAAGACTGCTGCAGCATATAAATTCAAGACAGCAGCATGCAGGTCCTACAGCCTGCTATCCAGAGCTGCCTACTATAGGTCGCTCCTGTATATAATTCTAGGCTAGGGTTAATACGGCTAGGTTTTATACAGCCCTCTGAATTTTTACTGGTGTTGAATTTGTCTTCACTTGTATACAAGATGAAACACTCTAAGCCTCCCTTTCTTTGCTCCAGTTTATCTTTTCATTGTATTGATTTATTTCATCTGACAATGAAGAAATTAAAAAACACCCCTTAGCTTGCTTTGTTGCAAAGAAAACTAAGACATGATCAGTTTTCTTTTTTCTTTTTTTTTTCCTGCTAGCTGAAGTTTAAGCTTAACTGTCTCTTTAAGGTTTTTAATAGTAATTTTTTATTAAACCACTTGTTGTTTTTTTTTTCTTGAAGATGTTTACTGGTTCAGTTTTAGAAGTGTGACCATGTCTACCAGTAGTTTATTTTAGGAACTCTAAAGCACAGGTCTCTTCGGCGAATCCTGCTACATTTGTAGTCAAATCACTTAAAAAGCTTCATTTTAGCTGACTCAAAGCTAGGCACTTAATCTAAGCTAGTTGAATCAACTCTCTTTACAGTCAATGAAAAAAGTCAAGCATATCCAAGAGACAGTTCACGTCTCTATCGATTACAGAAATAGTAGAAGAGTCTCTACTAGACTATAAACCAAATTTTTAGTTGGCTAAAAGAGATCCCTCACTTTATAAGAATCAGGGTGCAGTCATTTTGAGAACAAAGATTAGGAAAAAGGAAGTTGTTTTCTGAAGAAAGGCTTTGATTTAAAACAATTGCACAGGCTCTGACTGCAATATTGCTGCTCATGCATATACATTTCATTAGAAATAAGTGATTTTGTAGGAAGAAAGAGTTTCAGAACAGAGATATGTGCAAAAGTCCTATGAAGCTCTCTTCCATTCCTGAGATATTTTACTACACACAGAGTAGTTTCTCCTGAACTATTACCCACTGCTTCCCTTTCCTCTCACAGTACAAGATAGCAGTCCTAAATGGGATAATGGCAGTTTGGAAGGTAGCAAGACTGACATGGGATGTTTCATCCAGCCGTCATCCTGGGATTTGGAGGTCATGCCAGATCAGATTTCTGCATGTGTCCCTACCGGAAATATTTGAGAATTGCTAGAGCAGTTCATTACTCCCATGAGCAGTACCATCAGACTGAGAGAGACTTCTCACAGCGTAAAAGGCTGCACAGCACGCGCAAGAGTTTGTTTACTGTTATTATTTTCTTGCTATCCACCTGGAGTTGACCCTGCCTTCCTTCATACACTCCCTCTCCAGTCTTGTCATAGGTATTGGGTCTCTGACTGCAAAGCTTCTGTGCCTGGCCCCAGAGCATTGTGGTGAGAAGATCCCTCGGTGTCACCTTCTAGCCCTTCCCATCTCTCTGCTGCTTGTGCCACATCTTTCATTGTGCAGAGAACTGTGAAGCAGAAATGACAAATGATACCTCAGGAGAAACTCAGCACCCCAAAACCTGCCTATTTGTTTATACTCAGTTCAAGGTTAATTCTTGGACTATTCTTGTCTACCCCACCATCATTTCTTCTGACTCCAGAAGCCCTAAACATACTGACACGTTATTAATCTTTCTTAAACCCAGATTTACACAATAGCAACATAATCGGTTCCAGAAGTGCTATGGGATGCACCTCATTCACAATACTTAGCTGCACATACCACGTTACTCATAAATAAGGGGACAGTGTCCTTAAATACCAGATAGTGAACATCCTAGACTCAAATAAACAGAAATTGCCAAAAGAATTCATATAAATGGCAAGCGCTTTTGTATTTGAATGTTAATGATTTCATTTCCAGTAGAGCAATTGATTCTGCAGATTTGATTTATTGTTAGCTCAGCTCAATAGCATTGATTTAGGTATTGAGCATGATATGTGCCACTGCAGTTATTGTTTCCCTGAAATAATTTGTTTTGATATATATACATTGATTATTTTTTTACTATTTTAATAGTACCAGTCATCATGGTACTGGCATGACACATGAAAACACAATATACTGGTCTTTATTTCCTGAGCTAGTGATATGACATGGGTCAGGCTTACCAGATGCTGTGCTTTTTACTGTTCTGTATCACAGCAGGCAGCAGGCAGCACCCACTGCTACACCAACGTCTTATTATTTTTGAAAATCAAATAGAAATCACACATTCATTACCACCTGATGCAGCCAGTTAATACAACCTGATAGAGCAGGGAAGACAACTTGACAGTCTCCAAAAGGAAAGTGTTCCCTCCCTTTTGTAGGGCACATTGAGTAACTAATGCTTCAAAATCCCAGGTCCTCTGGTGTTCTTCTCAAAATGTCCCCCTCCCCAGCCTGACTACTGCCAGGGCATCTGTCCCCTGGACCTGCACGTGTTGTTTATCCATGTCCCTTTGCCTTCCCGGGAACTGGGGAGGGAGGTGTGATTTTCACAGGCGCTTGCATAGCATTCTGGACAGTACCAACAAACTCTCAACTTTGATTCTTTTCATTGTCTTCTCATTACTTATGAAAGGAGAATACACACAGTTATACACACATTTTTGGTACAACTAAGAGTGATATAATAGATTGCCAATTACTCTGTCTTTGAAAACTGGAATTGTTTCTAGGCAATCTGGAACTATTAGTTCTAGCATGAAGGGCAACCAGCTTGTCCAGATACTCCTTGACTTCTGATTTCCTTACATCACCAGCTTTTGCAGCCACTTTCCTCACAGGGTGGGAGTCATCAGATTTTTTCTCTTTTCAGACAATTCTCTGAACTGATGATCTTTGTGATATTCTGTGTATGGCTCTCTAGTAATTTGCCATGTCTTTTTCTGTATTAAATAAAGAGTCTGCAGGGTTTGCTTGGGATTTTCTGGTTTTTGCTTTGCAAAGTTTCAGCTGTTGCTCAAAATGGAGTCCCTTCCCCTTGACAGTGTCGTGCACCTGCCCTCACATTTGCTACAAGCAGGTATTTGCCCTTGTTATCTGACTCTCTCTCTTTGTGTGCAGTTTCCATTAGCTGCACCTTAACTGTTCTTAAGCACTTGCACTTTAAAGAATACAATCTTCACTGCAAATCTTCACTTCTACCTGTTCTGAGCAACATCATGTCCATTTCTCACAGGGAATGCTTTGCTTTGATCTTATTGCCAGTTCTAATGCTTTTAATTTGATCTCTAATTATTCCCTGTAATAACTGTTTCAGTTCATGTGTCTCAGCTTTAATATAAGGGTGATTAAGCACTCAGTGATCCTGCTTGGCAGCCACCTTCTAGTAAAGAAACATACCATTCCCTGACAACGTTCCTACAGGAGTCCAAGTGCTCTTAAATTTTATAATGATTTTAGGAATATATATCCTTCTTCATGTTCCCAGGGTCTAAGGTATAGCTCACCCCTGTGCTGAGCCCGCCATAAATACCCACGTGAAATACTTCTGGGCTCTGTAATTGCACTTGCTTTGCAGTGCAACCGCTTTTTCTTGATCTGCCTTTCCAAGTTGTTTTTAAACATTAAGAAAGATTGTGCAACACATAAGAGTGCTCGTTTAGAGAGAACTTTATATCCTGTTTTTCCCAACCTTTGATGGACCGAGATTGCAAAAGGTTATGGCCCTCTCACCTGGTGGGAAAAACTCCACTGACTATTGGAACACTACGAAACATTGAACTACTTACATTGTTATAGATGGGAATACCATAAAGAATTGAATTAATTATATCTTGTTAACTTTGTCAGTGCATGTTTGTGGAGCCGTAGCTAATACTGTATCTTTGACATAGAATAAACAATTGTAAGTTACAAATGGGAATTGAATTTGTGCAGCTGTTAGAAGGCACAGAGCTGTAATTTAGACACAAAATTGACTCTCTTTTTTCCTTTTTGTCTGGAAAGTGGTTTCAACTTTCAAAGACAGGGAGAAAATTTCACTTTAAGGATGTTTTCCCTTGTAAGATTTAAGAAAATATAAAATTCTTTTACTTAAAATTATAAGCATAGAATCACACAAGTCGATCAAATATATTTATGCAGATCAGAGATACCTTTATGCAGAACTATGCCAAAAATATAGATAAGGGTATCAGTACACATATTTATTTTTTAAGAAATCATTTTGTCTTTATAATCATTCTAAGGTAGATGTCACTGGATTCATATTGACTCTATATCCTTTCCAAAGAAATGATTTTTCTAAAAGCTGCAAATCTATTCGTAAACATTTTGAAACACCATCAAAGGAAAAAGTTACACATTCTAACTTTGATACACTCTTTTTTTTCCTAGCTCAGCTGCAGATTTTAATTCCCTTTGTTGATAAAACCCTTTTGTCAAACATATCCAATGGGAATTTAAAACAGACACTTATTTCAATACAGGTTTATGAGGATATGATAGGTCAAGGCAAATAGATTATAACAAGAAATAATATTGGATTAATGGCACCTGTTCTCG
Source organism: Balearica regulorum gibbericeps (assembly GCF_011004875.1). NCBI lineage: Eukaryota > Metazoa > Chordata > Aves > Gruiformes > Gruidae > Balearica > Balearica regulorum. The sequence continues at coordinate 154,340,704 of NC_046184.1, read as the reverse complement.
TAGATGAATTCCATGTTTGCATCTCAGGGATCAAGATAAATTAATCACTTCTTATACATTCTACACATTTCTACGTGTTCTTTTCAAGGGAAGACAAGAGTCAAGATTTGTCAATATTTAATTGTTTCATTGTTGCTGGATATTTCCCTCAGTGAAGACTGTACAGCAGGAGAGTTGTAAGTACGGCAGTAAGCACCTGCGCCTGCTGCTTCACCAAAACTCTTCGTTACCATTTATTCCTGGAGCCACAGGCAACAGACACCGTGCCCTTGTGGGGCTTCTGTCTGTCATCCCGCTCCATAGCCAGGTGATCTTCCCTCGTAAGGTAGCGCGTGTACCTCCTCACTCAAAGCCGTGGGGTGCTTTACAAGTTGAGGCAAATCCTGACCCTCTTTTCCAAGCCTCTGTCAGAGGGAAGCTGCAGCCCTGAGAACAAACACAGCTTTTAGTCTCTTGCCAGCAAAAGCAAAACACTGAGACTCAGAATCAGAGGTCAGTTCAGCAATCGGTGAAATACTGGAATATATACATGCTTTTAAGAGGCATTTAGATTATAACTGCCATGCTACAAGGACCATCTCTTTGTTCTGCGTTCGTATGGCGCTCAGCACCACAAAGTCCCAGCCCATAATAGCAGCCTGTAGATGTACAGTCTGTTGCGATAGAAGGGTAATTATTCTCTTAATGACAAGTGCCCAAATTGTCCCATTGACCTTCCTCAAAGCAAATACATGGATAATATATTGCTGCTCCAGTCTTTTAGAAGGGATGGTGTCAAGGGCAGTCAGCACTTAAGGAAGGAAGTGCAAAACTAGTCCATGAGGAAAAAGAGGTACATAAAAGGTGATTGCACAGGCCAATTAAAAGGGCAGGTAAAGATCATATCTGGCCTTGGTTTTTACAAGCCTATTCTACATGTAAAGGCCAGTATTGATGACCACAGAGTTGGCACAGTATTGTAAAAGAGTGGCACACATGTAAATGTTTCCAGAGAAGAGCTCACAGACCCTGCAATGGCTGCTGCTTAAAGGAATCCTCAGTTAATCTTTAAATTTCACCTTTGCAGTAGCTGCCTGGAAATGTTCTCATATCCATCTCTTTGATGAGTGTCTGGATTTACAAGAGCAAACTTCCTCTTCCTTGGGAACTTCCTGGTTGGGCAGGAAACTTTCAGACCCATCATGTTGGGATATGTCTATTATTTTGACTAATTTTTCTCTTTGTGATAATCTCTCGCCCATTCTTCTGCTTTCATCTCTTTTGTCAGCTTTATGGAGCACATCTCTCCAACAGAAGAGAATTTCAGTTCTCTCTCATGGCTTTTGTGCTTCTGCAATTATTTTGTCCCAGACCTTTGCACCTCACCTTCCCATTTATGTCCTGTTGCATCGTGTCATTTCCCTATTTTATATACTAACGTGCAGGTTGATTTCCCAAGGTTTTCATAAGCTTCTTTCTTTCCACATCAGATTCAGGTTCCTTGCTTCTGTCTTTGAGGTCATAACACTCTGTCCTGTGACAAGCCTGGTTTTACTTTTTTTCTCTTCCTTTCCCACTATTTCACTTTCTTATCCTCCTAGCCTGCTTTTCAGCTTGTCCATGTTATTTTCTCATGTGTTACAGTTTATTTCAAATTCAGCTGGATAGGAATTTTATCTTCCTGTGGTTGTAAACTGCTCTTTACAGATGGAGATATAAGCAGTGTAAATATTTATTAATACTAGGTGTTACTTATTCATCACCTGCATGACCAAAGTCTTCTGCATTAGCAATACCAGTAGGTCCTGTTCCTCTTACAAGCTGCAAATAAAACTAGCTCATCATCAAATTTTTTTTTCTACAAGTCTTGAAAATTTTAATTTCTGATTTCATCCTAAAATGACACCTCACCTTTTGATACTAGCTTTGTAAAGTTCAAACCACAATTGCATTCATATGCAACCTGACTCAAGTTTCACTTGTCATGACTATTTTTGTGTTCTAAATTCATCCAGAGAATGTGACTGTTCTGAGCAACCCAGCAACAGATATCATTCAAGTGATCCCTCATTGCTGTTCAAGTAAAATTTCCCATATCCTTTTTTTTACAGTATCTGTCTAACATCAATGCATTAAATTTCAAGGAGATAGGTATGAGAAACAGCCTCATCTATTTAAAAAGATGGTAATTTGTTTGTTTACAATGGTTGGGTTTTGAAAAGGAGTTTTCCCCAGGTCTGCACCAGTCTGTCAGAGAAAAATGAACATGTAGATATTTTCTAGTGAACAATATTTGTTTGCCTTTGTATATATGTGTATAAACAGTCATGTCTGGAATAAGTTTACAGTGTGCCTGCAAGGCTTATTCTGAAATGTATGGACCCAGTCTGGGATCACTGCTTAACTGCAAGAGGAATAGTTTTGCAGCTAAAATGACATCTCTAGCATTTTGCTAGCTAGCTTTCTAAATCTATATTTGGTTGATACCTATGCCCTCTTGAAACTGGCAGAGAGTTTTTTGAGTGGGCACAGTGCCACCCCAACAGATGGTCATAGGCAAAGGCATGCCAGAGAACCAGTATGTGCATCACATTTGAGTATTAAGTGATGGATTTCCATCCAAGAATGTCAAAACAGCAGTCAATGCAGAACATCTGAGCCTATGGTTAAGGGGATATGCTGACTATTCCTGCTCAGAACTGGCTTAACTTTCAAAATCATGATTTCTTTAGGGGGTGGGAGGGGGTTGGGGGAAATATATAAAGAAGAAGAGAGAAAACCTTCTCCAGCTGTGAGATTTCGGCAGTAACAAATCAAGGATAGAAGGAAAGAGAAGTATTTCATGAGATACCCACCTTTAACAGCTCCTACACATCAAGCACCTGAAATTTCTCCAAGTAAATAAAAATAGGCTTCCATGGCATGGCTTAATTTCCTGGTGAATAGTCTGACTGATGGCAGAAATTAGACCTGCAGATTATACATCATGGTAGCCACGTCTGCTTTCTGTTAAACACAGCCCAGTCCTGTTCAGGGTATGTCACACATCATGTCAATTCAAATTGGCACATACTGGGGAATAATACTGTGCCAAGAAGGTTTAGTGCATCTATAACTGATGACACTCTTTGCACTGGGAAAATTAAAATACTAGTGTAAAAAGATTAATTCTAAATTACGTATTCTACATCTTTCTGTTCATTTCTTATACTCATCTATAGTAGAAGTAAAGCCCTGAAAGGAAAGAAAGGAACATATTGAGTAGTTTCAGTTGGATCAGGATTAGCACTTATTTTCAGAAAATAAAGACGTTGCTAATAAACAAGTTGTATGGTTCTAAGGATTACATTGTGAAGGCAAAAGCTGATGCTGTTTGGGGAGAGAAATATTAAGAAAGTTTGCATATTCTTCTTGCAGGACTTGCAAACGAAATTATTTTGGGATTTTATTTTAAAGTCAAATCAAATTTGTGGGTAAGAGAAGATGCTGAGTGCAAGGATGAGAAGAAGCTGCCATTAACTACTGTGGAGGCCTACAGCCACTGAGGAAGGGGGGCTACTGTGCACCCTCTTAGGCTACCAACCCTGCATCTTGCCTGGCTTGTTTTTTCTGGCATCTCTGACATTTTAGGCTGTATCTACACAGGAATATCATGCTGATCTATTTATTTCAATCTAGTTGTGGCAGCTCAACTCTAATAAACTGTTCATTTCACTTTGCTATCTAACTTGATCTACTTTCCTTGTTAATCACAGTGTCAATGAAGTTTTGTGATTATGCTTCTTAATTGCAAGGCCTTTGAAAAATAAACAAACAAACAAACAAACAGAAAACAAACAAAAAAAAAACCCCAAAACAACCAAACAGTGAAACTATTTGGTTCTGCCAAAAATCACTGCTTTGATTTTTCTTGCCATTAGCCTTAGCATGGGTACCTACAATTATGCAAAATTGAGGTAGAAAGTTAGGCTAACAAACTGCCTGATTGCCATTATTTTTGCCAATATCATTTCTGAACTACTAAAGTGTAGTGGAAAACAACACTCTGCTGAATGTCATCATCAGCATAATCATTGTTAAGAACTGGATAGAGCATTCAGGTCCGCTGAGAGCAGATTTTTTTGCTACAGAAAGCAGAGGTAAAGTATTGCTTTCTCAATGTTAGCCTAAACAATTAAACAAGAACAGGATTCAAGGTTTAAAGCGTAGCAGGACTATGGGAGGGAAAAACAAAAAAAGAGCACTTGCAAACTCCTGTTTGTAATGTATCTTTCCCATTACCCACAGCGTTAATGTTTGGGGTTGATACTAAAATAGACATCCTATAGGACAATTCTATAAGGTGTGATCTCTGTATCATGCAGGTTAAGGGAAAATTAACATTAGGTTTTGTCCCATGCAGGAAAAGGTGCTCCAAACCAACTGTTTACATAATTCTCTTCTACCTCCAGAGTGATGCAGGCATTTTTCACCTTTTCCATATTCACTGGAATAGTACCCCTTCACAATCCCGCTTTCACAGTGGTCTGCAACCCTGGCCACCTAAGTTCCTAAAACAGCTCTTCAGCTGCTTTTCCTCCTTCCCTCCTTCTCTCCCCTACAGTTCATGCTGTTTGAGATGCTCTCTATGTGATAACTCTCCCCTTGCACTGATTGAGGGCTGGCAAGTAAAACGGCAAGGAATTTGGAAAAACAAGTACCCATTCTAACTCCTTGTGGTGGGTTGACCCTGGCTGGGGCCAGGTGCCCACCAGAGCTGCTCTATCACTCCCCTCTTTCATTAGACAGGGGAGAAAAAGTACAATGAAAAGCTTGTGGGTCGAGATAAGGACAGGGAGAGATCACTCGCTAATTATCGTCACGAGCAAAACAGACTGAACTTAGAGAGGGAATTCATCTAATTTATTACTAAGCAAAACAGAGTAGAGGAATGAGAAATAAAATCAAATCTTAAAACACCTCCCCCCACCCCTTCCATCTTCCTGGGCTCAACTTCACTCCCGGCTTCAACCTCCTCCCCCCTCAGTGGCACAGGGGGACGGGGAGTGGGGGTTGTGGTCAGTTCCTCACACGTTGTTTCTGCTGCTTCTTCATCCTCAGGGGGAGGACTCCTCTCTTCGTTCCCCTGCTCCAGCGTGGGGTCCCTCTCACAGGAGAGAGTCCTTCACGAACTTCTCCAACGTGGGTCCCTTCCACGGGGTGCAGACCTTCAGGAGCAAACTGCTCCAGCGTGGGTCCCCCATGGGGTCACAAGTCCTGTCAGCAAACCTGCTCTGGCGTGGGCTCCTCTCTCCACGGATTTACAGGTCCTGCCAGGAGCTTGCTCCAGCCTGGGCTTCCCATGGGGTCACAGCCTCCTTCAGGTGTCTCCACCTGCTCCGGCGTGGGGTCCTCCACGGGCTGCAGGTGGAATCTCTACACCCCCTCATCCTCCCTCCATGGGCTGCAGGGGGACAGCCTGCCTCACCATGGTCTTCACCACGGGCTGCAGGGGGATCTCTGCTCCGGCACCTGGAGCACCTCCTGCCCCTTCTTCTGCACTGACCTGGGTGTCTGCAGAGTTTCTCACATCTTCTCACTCCTCTCTCCGGCTGCAAAAGCTCTCCCTAGGTTGTTTTTTTCCTTCTTAAATACGTTATCACAGAGGCGCTGATTGGCTTGGCCTTGGCCAGCGGCAGGTCTGTCTTGGAGCCGGCTGGCATTGGCTCTGTCAGACACAGGGGAAGCTTCTAGCAGCTTCTCACAGAAGCCACCCCTGTAGCCCCCCCCCCCCCCCCCCCCCCCCCGCTACCAAAACCTTGCCATGCAAACCCAACACACTCCTGTTCCTAGGAAACATTTGCATTACAGTCGAAAGATGCATTTACAGATAGATACACGTGGAAGTAGTTAACACAGGTACCAATTCCAATGAAACGCTTCATCCCAGCAGTCACTGTAGGAAGGAGACTGACTTTTAGCCAGGGTGCAGATGAGATTTTCAGCTGAGCTCTGTCCTGCCGCACAGCTTGCCATTTGCCGTGCCTGCAATAGCTAGGCTACATGAGCTGCTCCAGCACAGGCATCTGCCTCATCTTTTTGCTATGATGGCAGTTTTCATTTCTATAGATTTGGCATGCTATTTCCTACTACTCCAGAGGTGATAATTTCCATGTTAATTCTCCCAGGATAGATTAAACATTTGGGAAATTCTGTTGATTTTAGATAGATGAGATAGTTGGAAGCAGCAAGACAGTAATTGCGTACATAAACATATAAGTTGTCTTTCTGCAGGAAGATATTTATTACCCAGAAAACATAAAAAGATTCAGACAAGGCTTTCAGCTCTCCCCAAAATAAGCTGAATGCTTAACAGAAGTAGTTTTCCTTGCAGTTATGCTGTGAAATAGCATATAAATAGTAGTTTTCCTTTGCAGCAGTGTCTACAGAAATTTGAATGTTCATATTCACATTGTATGAAAAACAGGGCCAGGTAGCATTTGTCCAGTGGTCTACTGTTGAAGATAAGGGTGAGAACTGCTGTCTTATAAATGTCTTCTAGAAGAAAAGAATGAAAGATGCGAGATGAATATGAAGCCGTGGGAACTGAGCTGCAAGGAGAAGGAAGCTCTGCTCTGGGTTGAGTGTGATTGCCTGTATGCAATATTTCTGTAACATCCCGAGTTGCTGGGGATGTAGTTTTTGATTGCTCTGACAAACGCTCTCCTGTCATATCCCCATGTCGTGGTTTAGCCTGGGCTGGCAACTAAGCCCCACGCAGCCACTCACTCACTCCCCCCCCAACAGGACAGGGGAGAGAATCAGAAGAGTGCAAGTGAGGTAACTCGTGGGTTGAGATAAAAACAGTTTAATAGGACAAACACAAAAAGAAAAATAATATTAATAATAATAATAATTACAAAACAAGTGATGAACAGCACAATTTCTTATCACCTGAAGTCAATGCTATGCAAGACCCCCAGCTGCCCAGCCTCCCAGCCCACACGCACAAGCAAAGCAAGACAAGGAATTCATTCCCCACTTCCCAGGGGCAGGCAGGGGTTCAGCCATCTCCAGGAAAGCAGGGCTCCATCACATGTAACCCTTACTTGGGAAGGCAAACACCATCACTCTGAAGTCAATGCTACGCAAGACCCCCAGCTGCTGTGCCAGGGCCCCAGCTAACACACCTCTCAGCCCACCCCAGTCATAAATGGGACATGACATCATATGGTATGGGATATCCCTTTGGCCAGTTTGGGTCAGCTGCCCTGGCTGTGTCCCCTCCCAACTCCTTGGGCACCCCCCCTTCTCGTTGGCAGGGCAGTATGAGAAGCTGTAAAGTCCTTGACTGCTTGGCAACAACTGAAAACGTCAGTGTGTTATCAACATTATCCTCATCCTAAATCCAAAACACAGCACTATACCAACTGTCAGAAAGAAAATTAACTCTATCCCTGCGGAAACCAGGACACACCATATTGAATAAAAAACATTGAGAAAGCTGTGGGCAGCTTGTTGAAGGCAGGCATTTTGCATGGGGGGCTGACTACAGTCTCTGTCCCTGTCACAGCACTCTGCTTTGCAGATGGCAGCATTTGACAAAGAAAGGTCTCCAGTTCCTTGTAACAGGCATATTATCAGAGCTCCTTTTCTGCCCTCTTCTTTCCTAATTCTCTTCTAGCCTTTTCCTTGCTCTTCCTGCTCCTTTCAAGCAGTGCCTAGCTCCAGGGGTGCTTCCGCATCTAGGTTTGCTTTGATATACCAGCATCCACATCCTACTGACTCTGGCCTAGATAGGACTGAATGAACAATTCTCAGAAGCCCAGGACTTCCAAAATAGCCTAGGTCAAAGCACATGGGAATTCATTAACGCATTATATCCAAAAAAAGGGGGTTTCTCGGAAGTAGTTGGCAGTTGTACACTGTTATCTGTGAGTCCCTCTGAGTTCTTTTCTTTTTCACCAGTTAGTACATTGTGCAGTTTTTTCACATCTCTACTCAAAACTGAGCACCCTGAAGTAAGAAGACACTTGAAAGAGCAAACCTTGAAGGTTCAAGAGCTGATATTAGCCTTCTGAAACTCTTCCCAGAGATTTGACTTTTGATGAGGACATTGTCCTCAAATCAGATACCACTCGTCATTTGTCCAGTGTCCTAATGTTAAAAAGACAAGAGCTACTCCAGAGAAGTGCCTCTTTCTGGAGGGAAAGACTGAAAGAAGAAAAATGAACGTGAAAGAGAGTGCACTGAGCTGCAAAAGGGTGATTTCAGGATGTGTGTTTGTGTTTCTGAGGAGCTCAGAAAACTGGAGAAAGGAGTAATTGAGTAAATGCAACTGCTCTTTCACTTGGAATAATGGGGGGTCGTTTTTTCCATAAATAATAAAAAGATCTGATATAATGGAAGCACATATCTGTTTATCTTACTTTCATGTGTTAGACAGAAAATGAACCTGGCTCCCCACTGCAAAGCTCCAGTTTTACAATAATATAACTCCACTGATTTTTCAAGAGGTTGGTAACACCCTTGAGTAAAATGGTTGTGGAACAGATCCAGGGTATGTATTATTTATTATCCATAAAGGACTGTAAATGGCAGCGTATACATCCTTGCAGAGAGTGGGGCTGTGTAAAGATTTGAATAGTTTTCATAACATTTTCCCAGTTTTGTTTCTTACCTTTCAGGATTTTTGTATTTCAGTAAACATTCACAAAACAGTAAACTGCCTGCAAATCCCTGCGAAGTCAGAAAGATCAGTTATAATGATTTAACTTGAGAGCTGACACACCTCTGCTGGAAATGATCCACTTTTAAGATGAAAACTATGCAAAAGTGGAATTCATTTGCAACAAATGCCAGTATCCTCTATGTTTGAGGGGTTTGAAACTGAATCTGAGCAAGGACTTTCCTGCAAAATTTGTGTATTTACTGATCAAACTGTGTACATGATTTCCCTACTCCTCCCTTGTACCTACTGATACTTTTTTTCACTACAAAAATAAGAAAGAAACATTGTATCTGTGCTTTATTTATAGAAAAAATAATATAAAAGCAGGTGTGAATCTCTGCTGGCTACTTTTTGGGTTTTTTTTTTCCCCAAGAACTTTTGGTTGCTAGTTTCTGAGCCATTTATAGTGTAACCTACTCACAGCACAGAATCACAATATCTAAATCCTGATATGTGAAAAAAAAATTCACTTCTAAAGGCTTAAAGTGCCAGCATGCCTGAGGGTGAGGAAAACAGTATGGGTCCAGTGATTTAAGGGATAAGAAAGTTTTTTTCTGGATTAATATGTAGTGTATGTTTTTTCTTCCAGCATTATATGCCACTTGCCAGAACTGTTTGATGCTGTGAATTAGCTGGGATTTTTAATTTCATGAATAATTCACAACTCACTGCAGTGATTCCAGAAAGTCGTAACACCTTATCATACATTCATATCAGTGCTCAACACTGAAGGGAATACTGTTTTGTTTCTAGAAAGTGTTGTGATATCTTGGAGAGTAAGTGTAGTTCAGTTAAACATTAATAAAAATTCTTGTGTGTTTACATGCATTTTCTTCCATCTAATCTTCTGTACAACCCACAGGTAAACATCTTTTTTAACCGCAGCACCCAGTCCGAAGCTACTCCATGGCCCATGCCCAGGATTTCATCACCTGTTGTGCACTTCAATGGCATTTCATCCCTTTTCTTGAGTTACCAGAATTTTGCCTTCAGGCCACCACATAGTCAGGTACTGTAGTAGCTAAAGTGGGTTTTGCACATCCCATCTGAAACTAAATTGAACTTCAAAAAACATTGCTGTCACCTTTCCTTGCAGACATCAACAGAGAACGAGAGACCCAAGTAAGAAGGCAGCCTAAACCAGGAGAGAAAATGATCCTGAAGTAGAAGTTTTACCAGTGACAGGGCCAAAATTTTATCTCTGATAATGATAGTCTGAGCTAGTAGGGAACAGCTCTTCAAATACCCAAACAACGTTTCTAAGCCTTCCTTTGTGAGATACAGAAAATCCATGCTGTTCCAGGGCAGGAGGAGACTAGATTCGTGCAGGACAGGACAGGAAGCATCGCCACAGAGCGTGTGTGAAATGAAAACTTACTAAATGTAGTTATGGACCAAAGGGAGAACCCTAGGAATCTGCACCCTCACAATACTTATTTGTCCGATATCTTGGACAACTCCCAGAGTAGGGAGGCAGAAATGTATTAACTCAGAGCAACTCCAGACTGATGGCTTCAGGGACCACAGATGGGGCTTATCACCATGTGTTGTGACAGATCAGCTCCCCACCACAGACGACTTGCTAAGTTCACAGTAGGTCTCAGAAGCCTGAAAGTGAGAGAGTCAGCTTTCAGCATTCAAAGAAAGACTTGTTTTTAACTGCACATCGGGGAAGAAACATGGATCTGTCCTTCTGCCACAATACCTGCAAATCAGGGTCAATGGGAAAAGTACAGAGGCCAGATTATCTGCATTTTGCTGAATCACCTACAACTCAGCAAAAGGAGGATAAAAGGCGACTAAATTGGAATGGTAGCATTTTGTGCTCTTTTTGCACTGGTGCCAAAACAAAGTACAAATAAATAAAGGGTTTAGTCCAAGATATCTAGCTAAATACCTGAAATCATTAATACAGTATCTTAGAATCTCTTAGTTGTTCCTAACTCACTGTTGTGAATAGCCTTTTGACTGTTGTCCAAGGAGTCCCCTGTGTTTGGGGGGTCTTTCAACACTTAAAATAGTTTTGATATGGTATGATGCTAACACAATAAAATAAGGAAAGTTAATGGAATTATTTGCCATTGATGACTATGAATAAATTAGGCGCTATTTGGAGTAACAAATATCCATACTGGTGGGTAAATGGTAGTGAGTTTCAGGGTCCATGTAAATTAATTGATGAATAATTAGGAGTTAGACCACATTTTTAGTCAAAGCAGACACAGGTTTGTGTAAGAAATTCAGAAATGCTAGAAGAAATCTACCTGTAACACTGCAAAACTGTTCATTGGAGCTAAAAAGACTGACTCAAACCAGCAGGCAATTGAACTATTATTCCTTTGAAAATAAAGGATTAGAAACTCGTGCAGCCAGATGTGGTTTTGGATGAAACAGGGAGACAGAATTTGGTTTGATAGACAGGGAAGGGAGTGCCTCTCTGTTCCTGACTCTAAGTTAAATAAGCCCTTAGAATAGCATTCGCGGCAGGTTTTCTCTGTGCCTAAGACAGTGATAATGATGAGAATAATACATTTCCCTGGTAGGGTTCCACTTAGAACACAGCGTTCTGTTCTTGTCAATTCAGATTAAACAAGACATTTCAGGATTTGAAAAGTATAGGGGGAAAGTGCAGTGAACTATAAAGACGGAATTGTACAAAAACAAGTAAACACACGTGTCTTAGAGGTTCGGGGAAAGCTAAATAGATAACATCTTGAACATGTGTACAGGAAATCTGACAGGTGTGACGATACAGCTCCTGTAGCCATGTGTGAATGTACCCATCCATAACAGTGTTCTATAAATATTATAGACAGAAACTGAATACAAATTATGTTTAAGGTTGCCCAAATACCCATTATAAGGTAATGTTTTCAGTGAATTACTAAATGAGCCATTCAGATATACAGTTTAATGTTTTTTTATTTTTTAGGTATAGATTATACACTTGCCCCATGAAAGTATCAGGGCATACTTCTGCTAAGGGTTTGACGGTTTCCAAGAGCAATAATACACATTTTTCCCTATTTAGAAAATAATTTTAAAGTAATTTTACTGTCAATCTCTAGTCTCTTTCATGTACTTCAGAGTGAAGTACCTGAAATGCATTTGAGTTGAGTTGTTCTGCTATCTTTTGCTATCCCCAAGAAAACTTTCACTGTGATAAAAGAATCGGGGAAATTTTGATCTTAAGAAGACTGCATTGCTGAGGATTATGATGGAGTTCAGTAGCTTTGGATGGACTAAGAGTCCATTTTCACCGAGCTTTTCATCACAGGTCCTCCACGTGGTCAAACTATGTTTGCACCATTTCGCAGAGCAATGTAACCGCTGGGATCACGGCTGGACTTTCACCTGCAAGTTGGGTTGCTGCACTCCGCTGCAAGAGGCAGTCCCTGGTACAGAGTGAGCTCCCATTCCTTCTTCTCTTGGTGCCCTCCAAGTGTGGAGGAAAATGCTGCCAGATAAGGGGTAGACAAGCGGCAAGTGGAGAAGCTCTGCACATGGAGATGTGAGCTGGGGGTGGGAAACAGAGCTGGGGAGAAAGGCAGGGGGGAAGAGTGGAAGAAGATGGCCAAAAGTGGGCCAACAGGGAGTCTGATTTGCAGAGAAGGAAACTGAGGTGGAGAACAGGAGTGATGTTGAATGATCACTGGGTAGGAGGAGGACAGGGATGGAGACATGCTGTTTGCATAGGAAGGACTGCCTATGGCGTGCTCTTTTTCAGAGCTAAAAACTGAGCCCAGAGGACACATCTGTGCAGCGTGTGGCAAAATACATTGTCCTGTTCCATACTAGTCTAATCAGCTTCCTAAACAGCCGTTAAGGGCTCACAGTTGCCACTGGCCTTTTCATTAGATGATACAACAGAAACCTAGGGAGCCAGGACTCTGAACCCTGCTTAGTAAATCCCAGACCAGAACCCAGTATTATTCAGTCTGATGATTAGATATCCATGCAAAAGGGGCTGCTTTTTTCCTGTGGGTGTTTTATCTGCTTATTTTCAGGTAAAAAAAAAACCTTACGCCTTTTAAAGAATATTAAGCTTGCAAAGTCAATTCAAAGGTTAAGAAACCTTCCAAGAAGCAGAACTAACACTGCTTGTGCAGTCTGATTTTTACAATATCTTTAATTACGGGATCACATATCATCTTCTGCAGAGCCCTTGTCTCAGCCAGGATGGACATGGTATGTGGATGAAGGGGGCTGTGTGGGGATTGAGTTATGGTGCCATTAGTGTCTGAGTGTGGATTCAGGCCACCCTGATTGCAAAGCAAAGTACACGCATTTAAGACTCTTGCTCTGGGAGCTGAAAGATACTTAGTGATGAAGGTTAAAGGGTGAAGATTAAGCCAGCAATGTATAGTAGATACCTTTACTTAACAGCAAATATTCCCATATTTGAATTAAATTAATGGTGTACGTTTCAGTTTTATCACCAGGCCGCCTTCCTAACCATCATTAACCGTCTCATTTCCAGAGTCACGCCAGCAATTGTTCCTGTGGAGAGTTTTTAAGAGGATATCCCATTATACGCAATAGCAAATGTCCATTAAGTCACTAATTGAGAAGACTTCTATCCAAATTGTTCATTTCTCTTGAATGAACTAACTGTTTTACCTAACAGATCCAGAAACCTTTACCCAAGTCCTGCATGTATAAAACAGGTTTTCTTCTCGCTTGAAACGGAATAATGAACTCCAGGAGCTGAGTTCAGCTTCCAGTTATCTTTTCTAAATTAAAAGAAATCACAAATTAAAAGAAAACACAGAAAGAACATAGAAACTCATTTCTATTTTCTGTCCCTTTCTATCCACCCAGCTGTATTCGCAACTACAGCTGGTACAGAGCCCGCATAAATGTTGCTGCAGAGAAATATATCCATTATAGCGGAGTAGCTTGTGTGATTGCTCATAAATGCTTTACAATAATGACAGCCACACCTCGGAAGCTATCATGGTCTTTTTCCCTGGAGAGCAATATGTGAACCATACTTAGTGTTTAACCTTTTCTGAGAGGGCAAATGAAGCAGGAGTCAGGCATAATCAAGAATTAGAGGGGGGAAACTATATAATCAAACATTCTTTTCAAAAATGCCATTCAAATAGTTTTTTCTGGTTTGTTTCAATGGGTCCTTTTCTTGGTTTTGGTGGGGGGCACGGGGGTTGGAGACACGGACGCTAGTTGTGAAAACGCTTCTTGACAGATCCAAAAAAATAAAGCTTTTCCACATTCATTTCCATATTGACCAGACAGTTACCTCACTCAGCTGAATCAGGGACCTCCCTTTGGAAGGTCTTTTCCCCACACGAGGCAAAGGGAGAATATCAGTTTTGTACAAACACATGCCCTCCACCTGCGCGTGTCCAGGTGCTACAGCACACTGGGGATCTGCTTGCGCATTTGGCCTTGCAGCAGCAAAATCTTTGGCAGCTCTTGCAACTGATTTCAGTGCACGCAAGATGAAACCACTCACAGGTATGCAAAATACCCATGGACATCTCTAAACTTGAAAGAGCTCAGCCCTTAAATAAGTGAACCTAGATTCATTTGTAGTGTACTGTAGTATCCTACGTTAATGGGAGTCTGTCTTTAATGCTAAAGAGCACATACGAGTTTCTAATCTGAATACAGATCCTTTATTAACTCACTACTGAGCATGAGCCTTTGTGTCTGGAACAAAGTGTTGCTGCAGCAGCCAGATACATATGAAAGACCTTTATGCTATAATGGCCACTGCTAGTGTGTTTTACCCTCTCAAAAATCAGAGCTATTGCTATATATTTAGCGCGTTACAAATACATATCTCACATCTAATTTGACATTAAAATTGTTGTAGTCGTTGTACTGGGGGGATTTTATTTTTTTTTCTTTAAGTGCTAGGGAGGTAAATGAGAACATAATTACATTGTCAAAGTCAATAATAGCGAGCAGCGTCTGTCAGGTCTTGCTGTGCTCAGCACTGTTTCACAGGAACTGCTGGGGAGCTCTTCCGCCACCAATCCATTTGGCTCCATTTAAGAACTGAGTACAGGAAGGTAGTTATTGTACAAGATTAGTTTCCTGTATGCTGCAAATTGGCAGTAGCAGAAAAATACAGGATGAATTTATTAGCTTGCAAGGTCAGCTAATAAAAAGAAAACTATGTAACTCGGACTGTTGTTTACTTTAAGTCGGCTTGCTTATGAGACTTCATGCAGAATTTAAGCTAGTTAACTCCTGCATTTCCAGCCTGCAAAATCATCACAGAACAAAAGCAAAAAAAGCTTTAATATAAAACCTAGTCTGGATGTTCATGCTCAAGGAATTAAGCAGGGTTATAATGCCCTGCTCTTTAAAAAAATCTGTACTAAATATACAGACCTTAAGATCCACAGACAACTGCGCCAGTTACGTTTTGTCACTACTACATAAAGAATACAATGATAAAGATGTTCCTATAATATTTCATTTGTGCAATAAGCACTAGTGTCAAGTTTTATATTTGGGAAAGATCGGTGTTGCTAATGAGATTGAGATTTTGGCCTAGAACTCATTTTTAATTCAAGTTCAAGGGGAAAAAGCCCCATCATTTTCAGACAAAAGATTGTATTTGAAGATGATAATAGCGTGGTGATATTCCTGGGGAATAATATATGATGTAAATTTAACTTATTGGTGCCTTTTCTTGCCACAGACTGTAAATGGGCTATGATAAAACAGTACCACTGTTTTAGAAAAAAAGTAACTCTATGCTTCAAACAGCAGATAATTGGGGTCAGATCAGCTTGAGTTTTCTCCAGAATCTGAACACACACACACACACACACACACACACACTCTCTCTCTCTCTCTCTCACACAAGTGGAAACCTGGATAAAAAGAGGGATTTTTAACTCTGTTGTAATACCTGTACAATGAATTTACTCCAGATTAGCAGTCAGAAATTCCAAGTACTTAAATTGCTTAACTGGATTTTTTTAAAGCTCCTCAATATCCCAGGTAGCCATGGCAGTTAAGTGCCCAACTTACTTTGAAGCACTTTGAAGTATATGAGGCACCCATTCACATCACTTCTAGGGGGAAAGTTTCCTAGGGGGAAGATTTAGGCTGAAGCCTTTAGGCATCACTGATGTGGGCACTTTTCAGGGGCCTGGCGCCTAACCAGTGCTCCTCACCGAGGCATTGCGTCACCTGCTCGCTGGGTAGGAGGACAACAGAACTTAAACTTTCCATACAGCCAAGGAAGGACCAGCAAGCACTTCTGAAGACACTGATCTGCCTTAGTTAACCACTGATTTCTTGCTGCTGGTTATAAGGTGGAAGAATAGGACACGTTACCTGCTTCCCTTTACTGAGTCCTTCTCTTCTTACCCAGGGATCAGCACTCAGGTCTCTCTCTTTTAAATAAGTAGGTCTCTGCCTCCTCTGCCTAGTACAGGCATATTTCCCTCTGCGTGTCATGGATGCATCCCTGGAAAGGGCAGTGGTTAGAGTTTTGACAGATAGAAAATCCTTTTTTTCTTTTTTCTTTTTCTTTGTCTTTTTTTTTTAAATAAGAATGTAATACAAGGGATGCGTGCAGGAACTTAATGCACGGTTTAAATACACATGTGATGGAGAGGCAGGATCAGGATCATCAAGACCGTCAACTGCCAACTCAACATCTGATAACAACACAAGAGTTGTTAGAGGTGCTGGTTTGTGGTCATCGGCTTTGTGGTGGCCATAGTGCACTGACTGCTTTTTAAATGAAAAGACAAGGAACGCCTGCTTGCAGGCCTAAAATGTTGACTGGTAGAAGTCTTAACTGCATGAGATCAAATTTTGCTATGCCCTGGTGATCTTGTTCAACTGATCGTGCATCAGAAGGTTACTGTGAAAGGTGTCCTGACACCAAACACCCAAAGTCAATCTTCAAGAGCAAACATTTTCTCTGCCTCTTTCTAAACAGAACCATCCAAACAGTTTGTCGTCTACCTCAGAAGCTCACTGCTCGTCAGATTCAATTAAGTCAATGAAGGGTGAAGGATGGAAAAATAGGGTTATGATGACAGCTAGCAGATCAGAGTACTAAATGAAAGCAGTAGATGGTGTGGGTTACTGTACGTGGCATACTCTTTAGCACTGTGGGAGACTGAGTTTTCCCCTTCTTTAGGCCCCATGTCCCAGCAGGGTGTTATAACAGGAGCCAGAGCACCCTGATCCATCTTTGGGAATGGAAAGCTGGGCACCCTGTAGCCAAGACAGTGAGACCCAAGGCAGAGAAGGCAAAGACAAGGCTGACTTTCAGTGGGAAAGAGTAAACCCAGGCTATTAACCTCTGCTTTCTGGGTGTTAGCATCAAAATAATACAGTAAAACAAAACCAGACATTTTCCTGGGAGTAGGAACCATCTCCCTTTCTAGCTGAGAAAAGCTGAGATTTCAGTTGCTTACACCACTGTCTGGTATTCTGTTCGGTGCCTACCATTAGGGAAAAAAAAAAACAAAAACGAGTGTGGTGAAATGCAGGAGGACAAAGGCACAAATTCCTCTGTCCTGTTTAAACACACTCCTAGGCTGACTTCCCATAGCTGATGAAAGCACATAGTCTTCCTGTAAGGTAAATGTGCACCTTCCTTGCCCAGGCAGCCTCATTCAACTTTACTGTCCAGCCACATGCAGAGGATCTTCTATGTGCCCAGTTACAGGGGCATGCTGTGGCTGTGCCCTGGCCTCATCTCTGACTAATGCCCACCTCATAGTGACACCAGCCTGCAGTCAGATGAAGGAAACCCAGGTGGGACCCACATCATCAGCGAAACAGAGCTTTGATGTGCACTGTGGTAGAGCCAAGCAAGTAAATCAAGACTCATCCTCAGGAACCCCACTAACCCTCCAGAGACACTCCCCGCTCACCACCACTGAGGTTCAGTGGTGAGGCCTCCCTGCCTCACTTAGAGGTCCTCTGAATCACCCTCCCCACCTGAGCCAGCCCCAGGGTGGGATCCAGACCTCTTAAACTGTGACTGGAATTGACTTCATCTTCTTTCCAGCACTGCCCCGTTCCCCGCAGACCCCCACTCCCACGGAGGCAAGGCAAGGGGAGGGGGTGGTTATTTTCCATCCATCCAGTCTCGGCCTGGGTACCCAGCAATGAGAGTGGCAGGGGCTAGCAAGAGAGTAAAGAAGGCACTGTTCCAGTACTGCTTGTGCATTTCTTAATTAAATGTCACCAGATAAAGAGCATCAGGAGCAGGGGCAAGAAACCAGACCCTCCCTTCTCCCAGAGGAGTACCTTCAACCTTCACGGCTACAGTCTCAGATGCCTTCTTGTTTATTAATCTCTCCCTTCAGCTCCAACAGTCCTTGGCTGCCTCAACCATGAAGCCTCAGCCATGCCTCATGCACTCTGCGTGCCCACCCTGTATGATTTAGTCGTGAAGACTTGGCCAGGCAGTTTCAGATTTGCTGATCTCCTGTGGCAAATGAATCAGAGCCAGAGCGGAATGCGAATCTGTGGAAATAAGTCACCTAAAATGCAGTTTTCTGAAATGTTTCAAGCCACCTCTAAAAAAGGCAAGGAAGACGAATGCAAACTCTTTTGAGAGTAAGGAGTGTAATGTACAGCATCAGATAGAGGGGCTAAAGCAATTTGCAGCACATAAGACTTCAGTGCTGAGTCTCTATTATCTGTAGTCAGCAGAGGCAAATGCTGTGCCCTTAGCACTATCGTACTGTGAAACTAGATATTAAATGGAATGGTGTCAGAACCAAATACTGACCCAGGATTTCAAATTGTTCAGCAGACCAAAAGCACCAGTCACCTAGGGTTTCTCATGGGCAATCAGCAACTTACTTAATTCAGGATCCAAAGATTACAGTAGTCTTCAGCAAAATGCAGCTTTTCCTTGTCCAAGTCATCTCTAGGAAAGGTAAAAAAAAAAAAAAAAAAGAGGGAAATTCTGTTTGGTGGCACATAGTTACCATAGATCAGATACAAATTCACTGACATAATAAGATTATTCACCAATGCCAGTTCATACTACCTTATGATCTGGACTGGGTTCCTGGGATGTCCAACGCCTTCTGGAAGATCTTGAGTGAGTCACAATGTGTCAAGAAGATTTCATCAAAAGGGATTTTGGAGGTTACATTTTTAATGTAAACGAAGCAGATTTAGGGGCTTTGGTAAGTGAGAGCAGTCAAGAAATGAGGTAACTTTCATTTTCATGTGGGTCACACTGGGAGGAATATTGAAGAGTGTTTTGCAAAAGCTGGTCCTGACCCAGAAAGCTTTTACTTACATACATAGTCCTGCTCACTGAGGTTCCCTACCAAAAATAAATGAAAACACTCATTTGAGAGTTACCTCTCAGAAGGAGAGTTGCCCACAGCCTGCTGTCTGGCAGGGCGGTGTGGAAGGCAGGAGGCTCTGGAAGGCAGGAGGGCAGGTGCTGCTGCCTGCTTCTCTCCATATGGCAAAGCGGGAGCCTTGGAGCAGGACGGGGATGAGCAAGTGTGCTCTTCCTTCCCCCATTCTCTCCCAGAGGGAAGTGAGGTTGCATCTTGAAACCCTACCTTGGTGGCCCACTAAGGCATATAGGATTTTAACCTGTAATTTGATCTGGGTAAGGTTTAGCAATGCAGCTGAGCTGGTCTATGGCAGGAAGTAGGGTAGGTTGCCTTGAGCCATGGTGTGCAACAAAGCAATTCCCTGTTTGGGTGAGAGGAACTGGTGTAAGTCTGCGTCCTTCGGAGAGGAGAGTCACAAAACAAGTGGTATTGCCTGGTTTCCAGGATGGTCAAGTAATTGTGAGCAAGCCATGACATGATGCTGAGCAGGAAAGGGTTTGTATTCACCTGAAAGAGGATTGCACAAAGCTTCCTTTCTACTTTTTAGTTATCTTGGTCTTTACAACTAAAGTAAGTGAAAACAGGAGCTCTGAGGGAACAAGAATTTGATTTGGTTTTTAATCCTAATACAACCTGCCTTTTAAATCACAAATCAAATCCAAGTTTTATCAATCTCTGCCCCACAGTCTTGCTGAGATTTTTCACATTCCTTTGCCAGCCAGTTTAATTAGAATTTTAAGGCTTTCATGTTCAAAGTGTCCACTTTGAACCGATGGGGTCAGAAGAGTTCAAAGGAAAGGATGAAAAACCTCCAAAGTCTGAAACAGAAACAAGCCCCAAGCCTTATCCCAGCTTCACAAATGCTGAGAAAGTTTGGATCTGGAGGCAGAGATTGCAGTTTGAGTTTGTAGGCAGAAGGGAAAGTCATGTTTTTCACACCATGGGGCATCTCCGCATGTTGTGAAGCTGATCAACCTTTCCACAAGTCCTGAGCCAACAGGGCTGCTCCAGAAATACTTAGTCCGGAAAAAAGAACATAGCCACTTCTCTTCCTTGCTTAGTCCACCATTAGGCTGAAGATTTACACCTAGAGAGTTTTGTTAGGACTACTGAGGTACACATATTTATGAGGGGGCACTTGGATATAGAGGGTCATCATATGTGAGAAAGAGCGCTATCTTCTTGTTTGTAATTACGACTTGTCATGTTTCCCACAAAAAATGAAAGGTAACATTAAAAAGTCTAAGAAATCATTAAAAAACAGAATATAAATACAAAAATTAGCTTCTACAATGTAGTGCATGTTCAGCGACCTGTTTGCACACACATACCCAAATTGTTACAAGTTGCATGCCTGGTTTTGAAATTCCTTATGTTTATAGAGTAATAAGGGTGAGTATAGAGTGATAAACTCAGGTTACAGCATTTCTATCTAGTATTATTCAAAGAATACAATATAAAGATTTATTCCTACCCACTAGTGCAGAAACACAGAGCTAAATGAATAAAAGAATGAATACACACACTGTAAAACACTCTTCCCTCCAGGCGAGATTAGATGTCTGGTTAAACTGTTCTGCATGAAGTCCATCATGCATAGCCATGCACGCTCTGCATACAAAGAAAACACTCTCCATCTCCAGCAAAGAGGGGGCTGAACCCTACCGGCAGGGTCTGGGTCACCACCCAAGACAGTCAGGTTTGGGAGTTTTTTACCTGTTCCCAATCAGCCAGCCTGCCAGTTAGAAGTGGATATACCTTGTGTTTACTCCGAACCAAAGTACATGAGGCAAAGTACGAAGTGCCATCAGTACATAAAGACCAGTATGTTACATCAATATACACTTGCTGTAAATGCTGAAGTTGTAGCAAATGTTGCAGTGGAAGAGTAAAGTTACACCCCAGAGCTGGGGTCAGAGCAAGTGTGGCCAGGATCAGTGTGCGTATGCTGAGGCTTTTTGGCTTTTCCTGGCAGGGTTGTGTCCATCAGATATAACACTTGTTGCTGCCAGAGGTGTTTATCTGGCTGGAGTCCATAGTGTTACCGGGGTTAAGAACAGAACAGCCATACCCAGGTCATCTATCCGGAGATGGAGAACACCCAGAAAGCTGCAGTACAATTACTGTCATCCCGGTTTTCCTGATCAGAGGGTGTATAAACTCTCCCAGCTTGTGAAAAGAAGGACACTCAGAGGAATGCACCTTCTGGCCCTGAAAACATACACAGCAGCCAAAGCCCAAGAAAAGGAATTGGAAGTCTAAGGAAAGATGTCGATTGAAAAAGATATTGGGGAATATTTGGAGCAGAGGCAGACTGGCAGAAAGGGAAGTAGAAATACTCTTGTCACAGTCTGGACTGGTCACATAAGACCAGAAAAAGGGATGAGGAAAATATGTAAATGGTATTGGGGAAAGGGATATGGTTTTCTCCCTTTGGATCTATTATTTTCCTCTTCCTTCCTGTGTCCTTTTTTTTGTTTTTGTTTTCCTTTTTTTTTCCCAATAGATTATTGTATGGACGTGATGTCACAGATCTAAATTTAAATAAAAAGCCAAATCAAAGCAAGGTTTCAGTAACTGTAAAACCGATCTATCCTACTCTGTGGATAACTCTACATCAAGCTGGCCCCCCCTAAAAATACAGAGAGCTGTGAATCATGCTCACAAGCATTGGCTGATCAATGGAAACTTTGATGAGTCTTTTGTAGGTATTTGTGTATGAGAACATGCACATAAGAGAGACAAAGAGCAGGAATGTGTTGCTATTAGATACCTCACTGTGTCCTGATGAATCTGATGTGTGAAGGTAGCACTTATTCTGCACTCCAGAAGGCATGCTGTGTTATTCCTCTGGTACAATTGTTTTGGTCCTCTTATCAGAGCATATGTTAATAGCTTTATGCTACTTTTACACTGAGAGCTGGAAATTGCTAAGAATTTCAAAGCTCCATCAGGGAGGAAGTAAGAATGGTAGATGCCCCAGAAACACCCTACAGAGAGATTTAGCTCCTAGCTGCATTTTTACCTTTGGACTGTTTTTTTCAGGCACTTACTATTTTCCCTCAACCTGCAGAGACACCTATTTTCAGTAACATCTCCCAGTGCAGGAAAAAAATGCTATTCATATTCACTTATATTAATTAACTGAGAGTAAAATCTGCTTCTGAAATAACATCAAATTAGTAGAGCAGAATAGCATATTAGCTTGAACACATCAAAGCGCTGAATGAAGCTGTTCGGCATCTGTAGTAAAGCATCCTATATGCTTGCTTTGTAAATCACAATAAAGAAAAAAATGATTTGTACAGTACTTTTGGCAGCTTTTGTGTTTTCTGTCATATATTTCACCTCTTTATTCCTGTCACAGAATACTGTATTTATATTATTGAAGCCTTTAGAATAATGAAATATGTATCAGGAAATATCAGTAAATGCAATTAAACACTACACAGTTGCATTAGAGCACTTTTGCAGAGAATTAATGAAATAATGTGATGTGCAATGGCATATTTCTTTCTGCCTTTTCTTTTCAGCATTTCATGCTTCTTGATCACTCACTGCAAAAATCATCCCCGGGAGGAAAAGAAGAAAAAAAAAAAAGCTTCTTCAAAAAGTGATGAATTTGTGAGACATTATAACCCCTCTGAGAGATTTCACGGATGTGAGTTTAGAAACACAGTACAGGCTAACAATGTCAGCTGATGCAATATGAAAAAAACCGGTTAATGATTCCAATTCTGTCAGGTTTTAGGAAAAACTGGGAGGCACATGAATGCTGTGCAAGAGCATTATCTGTGACTGCGGTGGATAGAACAACCTCACATGCAGCTTCCTTGCATGGATTACTTCTTCTCAGTGCAGAGTAGACAGCGTTAGATCAGGAAAATGGTTTTCTTCTCAGGTAGCCTGTATCTCTGTTCCCTTAGTTGGCCTTCACAATCTCCTGGTTTGGCTTTGGGTTTGAGTGCACAGGGGGTGGGGGGTGGGGGGATCCACCCTCTTGAAAGGCAAAAAATGGGGTGAATTGCCATCTCTGCTGAGGTCATGCTGTTTTACCAGAAATCTTCTTTGACCAGGGTCAGCAGCAGGATCAATTTGCTCTCTTTTAGGAAATCCCTACATAAACTATCAAATGAACCCTCCTGGGGCCAAGTTCAGACAGTTGTGGCTTTGATGCACTGTCCATATTATCTGACGCAAGAAAACAAATGCCACATCAGGAATTGCTACAGCAGGGGGGTGAGTAACAAGTGAAAAGAAAAGGGTTGCAGACATGCCCTCAGGTAAATCTGTACCTGATAATTGATCTCCTCCACCTATAAAAATCCATGTCTCCTCCATGCTCGATAACATAAATCCATGACACCACTGCATTTTGGAAGCTCCATGCAATTCCAGGCCATGCCCCTGAGAAACGATGAGGTGGCCCAGGAAAGGCTCTCGGAAGGAAGACAGGGACTGGGAAGGGTGTGGAAGGGCTGCTCTGCGAGAGGGAATTAAGTTGTCTGTGACATCTCCGCCTGGGAAGGAGGCAGAAGAATATGACAGTAGTCTTAGGAGACAAGAGTGGCATAAAGGACTAAAGAGGGAATGTTAGAGAACAAAAGCTATTGTTTCTTCAAAACAAGTGATGTTGGTTGTTTTTTTTTTTTCCATGTGGCACATAATTAAACTGTGGGACTTTTGGCTGCTGCAGGATGGTAGAAAGCAAAAAACATACATAGATTTAAAGCTAACTTTGCAGACTTACAGAAGGAAAATCTATTGTGAGCTACTAAGAGGCAAGAGATGGCCTTTGTGCCAGGTGGACCCTAGCCCACTGCTGTTGAAAGGTACATATCTAAGGACCATTCATTATACTCTGCTTGTTCTTACACCCTCCCCTCATCATCAGTTACTGGACTGTGTCAGAGAGGGGATAGGGAGCCTATCAGACCCCTATGGTCTGTCTCAGTACAGCTTGTTCCTTACATCCTTACATTAGCTATATTTACAATGCATGAGCTCGGCTCCAGCCAGCTCCTGTGTCAGTAAAGACTGGCTGTTGCTTGCACGCTAAATGACCAGGAGGCATTATATCTAAACCCCTACGTTTTTGGCTCTCATACCATCAGAAATTTCTGGTATTGAGAAACATCTGTATATATACCACATATATACACCATATATGTCTATATACCAGTTACACCTTCGACTCAGAGCAGCTGATGAGTGTGTATGTAGCTCCAGGCCAAGCACGGGTGCCTGTAGTCCATCAGACAGCAAGCTAGATCAGGTGAGTGAGCGCTGAGAATGAGGAGACAGAAGGTGATGTAGTCACAGCAAAGCAAGGGAAAGGATATGGGTAGGAGCTGTGGAACTGCATTTTGAGGAAAGCAGATATTTGATGAGAGTTTGAGGTTTTGTGGTAGGAGGAGCTAGAGCTTGGAGCTGGAGTTGGAGAGTTTAGTTTGTTGAATTAGTATATTTGCAATTGGATTGATATTACTATCGCTAAGAAAACAGGACCAAATCCTAAGAATATGGAATTTATCACCAAACCATTGGCTAATTTAAGTCCATTTAACATCTATCTTCATCAATTACCCTATCTGTGAAAATGAAAGAATTATTATACCTCACTGTGACATCATTCTGCTCAGCTCCTATCTGTTTTAAATATTTTTGAGATTTATTGTGTTTACTAGCATTGAAAGAAGCTTCATGCAAGTGTAAAATAACTAAGAAGACAGTTCAGAACTTTAGAAAAGAGTATGTACTTTATTTTGTCCAAACAAACACTTTGATACATTTCACATTAAAAAAATAGCTTAGTAACTTCCCTGTTCAGCTCAATTTTCTTTGAAATTAAAAAGCACCAGAATACAGCTGACAAAATAAGATCGAGCTAGTTGTGTTTTGTTTACATTTTATTTATGTGGATCAGCTGCAAAACAGAGTGTTAATGCTATCCATCTTTAATGAACCTTTGTACTAAGGACAGGGAGTTTATGAGGACTAAACCCTGCGAATAATATTGGACTTCATAACTAAGTCAGCACAGTAGGACTAAAATGCTTTATTGGATCTTATTCACAAGAGGTTTATACTCTACCGCTGATATCTTCCATTCCACTTAATCACTTTTATGAACACGAGCCGAGCCCCTACTGCAAATTGCCACCAGAGAGCTTAGAAGTCTAAATGATACTTCACTGAGGCTTAAGAAAGTCTCTTTGTTCTGCAGAAAACATACTAAATCACAGCAACCTAACCCTCTTGGTTTCTTATTTGCTTTAGAAGGTATTTGTCTCCACTCTTCCTTGGTGGGATCATATGCATGAACAGAGACGTTATTGAAATGTATCTGTTGTTCATCTGTATTGCCACAGCCTGCATTGTCTTTAGGTAACTCAGTAAGCGCAAGGTCATTTATTTGCATTTCCTCAGGGCAAGAAGTTTAGTAATGAGGTTTTGTAACCTAGGTGACTTTATATTAGCAATATTATTGCATTACTTTTATATTCTATAGGCACCATTATGGCACTTGTCATTGTCACAAGTGTCAATAGTTATCTCCCAATTTATGACAATAGTTGGACCTGTAAAGTAGTTTTTACTTACCCAGGCACTCCTTTACATCAGTAGCAACTTGACTCCTTGTGTGAGCCCGGGTCTGAGGGATTTGACAGGACAACACATCTGTACTAGGGAATTAAATATGCCATGAGCTGTACTCTGGCATCGAAACCAACTGGCCAACAACTGATTGTGTTTATAAACCTGAATGCTCTTGGCCTCCAGAAGAGCTTGCCCACATCCAGACTGCCTATGGGAAATGATCCCAGCCCCATACAGCTCCCAGGCGGTTCACAGAGACTGGGAGAGTGCCAGTTGATTTAGCCCAGAACCAGGGCAGGAATCATAGAATCACAGAACTGTTTGGGTTGGAAGGGACCTCAGAGATCATCTAGTTCCAACCCCCTGCTACAGGCAGGAAGCACCCTAGCAATTCACCGGGGCAAGCAGGTTCCGACTGCTAACAAAGACACGAACTTTGGTTGCTCTGAGCTTGTGCCTCGGTTCTCTCTTCAGGGATCATGGTACTTCACAGGAACATTTTGAACCTCCAGATAATGAAGATCATGAGGTGCTCAAATGCAATAGTAATGGGAAGAGGCAGCAGGGGCATAGAAGTACCACAAAAAATAAGACGGTCTTTCCATTCTGACAAGAGATACACTATGCCTTGTAAAAGTAATTGAGAATAGCAATACTGTCAGCTTAGAGCTTCTTGGTAGGATAGTGAAAAGCATCAGCACGCTTTAACTTGCGCAAGGGTGCAGGAATGCATCTCTAAGGAGCTATAGTGCATTCAGATCACAAAGGGAGTACTTCATGCAGTGCACCACTAAAAGATTTCATTCCCTGTTGAAGGGCAAGAAGAAAAAAAATGTGTACACTATCGTGAACAGAACCTTCTTCACAGAAGTATTCATTTTAATTGGCTTTTCGTATTCATTCTCTTCAAACAACACTGAAAGTGTCTTCTGACAGTAGCAAAACTGCTCCTGCATTTATTAATTGATGACAGTATAAAAGAAAGTAATTAAAAATTCCATGAAGCCATTCATCCTGACTGTCCCACGTGTAGCAAGACATTCTTTCCCACTGTGCTAAAATTAACTGTTTCAGAGAAACGTATAAACAACGTGAACTACAATCAATAACATCCTCGTCTGCCAGCAGCATTGCCAAGTGACAGACAATCTAGCCAGCACTGGGACTGACTGCTTAGACTGCTTTCAGCAGATTGAGTTCTGGTGATCAATACCAAATATTTAACACTTGTACCTCCTGCTTCGCTCAAGCACTAAGAGAAAAGACTGAAACTAGTTTGCGGTATGGTGCTCTCTCATCTCTGTATGTATTTAGTCACGAGCATACGTTTTTGGTTCCCAAGAACTTCCCAAGTTTGATCCCCACATTCCACAGATTTCACAGGGAAATAGCTGGTGAAATCTCTAAAAAACCACATGTGTGAGGATTATTAACATATACTCCCAAACCCTTATGTGTGCTTCTGTATGCACTGTGAGTAGCATGCACTTTTTATTTATTTATTTTTTGATAGTAATCCCATTACCTTTTCTACTGATCAGGGCAGTCTGAGTCTGCCCAGCTGATTAGCTATTATTATGTCAAAATACTTTGTAATCCTCTCTGATCTCTTCTTAGCAGCGATGCCAGGGCAGTGATACTCTCGTTTGAATATGCTCAAACATACAATCATAGGAACAACGCAGCACGCTTACCAATTTTCTATTTTGATTTCTTTACGTCCAGAATCAAAGGTCAGCCTAGAAAACAGTATTTGCTGCTTCTGACTTTCCACAGGGGCAAGACAGACTGGGAGGCTGCTCCAGAGCTACCTGGGCAGGAGGAGAGGGGACTCAGAGCTCCCTAAGTCTCTGGTCCTCAGCTGCCCAGGTGTTCCCTTTCCTTGGTTAACAACGTCTGGGAGATGCTACTCACACATGCATTGCCTTGGTGTAGAGCTGGGCTCCTGCTCCTGGATCCGGGATGTGGGAAGTAAGCTCTGATTCCCTAATCCTTAGTGTTTATATTTCTTGTGCTTCTGTGCTTCAGAATAAGTAAATCAGTAGCTGTCCTGCCTGGAAGTTACTGTTGGGTAGCTGCATCCTGGGTCTTATCTTAGCCACAACAGACAAAAGATGTAACACAAAGGGAAGAAAACAAACAGAAATTAATATTAAATTTAAGAAGACAAAAACACTGCAGTGCCAAATTCTCCTTTGGTAAATCAGCACAGATTCATTGTTGTTTACATCAGCTTAGCAGAAGAATGGAAACTGCTGACAGAATGGGAGCTGAGAGGCACATGAGTCACCATTCATTGAATTTCCATACTCTCGTGACCTAGTAATGCTGTTGGGGCATTCAGCAGAAGATGCTGCTTAAGATGTTTTTTCTTCCCAATAAATGATTTTTTTGCATTCAGGGTGCATACAGGAGATTTCCAGAAAGCTTTCTAATAGTGAAGAAACGAGTCAGACTATCAGCTTGGAATCAGTCAGCCTGCATCTCAGGCAAAAGCTACTTGCCAGGGACATCTGCTAGGGTAAAACAGTCTCCTGAGGGAAGCAGTGGAAATTTCATATCTTGACACATCACAAGCTCCCTTGGATAAAGCACTAGTACATACACAAGAAGAAACAATCTTGGTTTTCACAGGGAGATAAGTTCAAACATTGAGCTGCTGAGATACTTTGGAGACAAGCGTGATGTGACATCTAAAATAAACAGAGCACTTCATTGCACTATCGGTAATGAACTGTAGAGAACTATCCTGGTTGCTGTACTCTGCCAATAGGGTTCTATCCTGTAAAATAACAAACACCATAAATTCTTCTTAGAGAGAACATACAGTATTTTCTAGGGGAAAAGAAGAAAAATCTCTGCAATAAAAAACACCACCAAAAAATGACTTAGGTAATCACACTTCTGGAAAATAACTAAAGAGCAAACACATGAATTGAAAAATCCACCACCAAAAGAGTGTTATTTTAAAAGACACTCTTCTCTTTAGTGTACATGTCGGTTGCCTTCATATATACAATTCAGTTGCCCTTAGTTTCAGCATGTTGTTTCAAATGGGATTTATTGTCAGCATGAATACATTTCAATACCTCCTTTTAACTGTTTCATAAAGATTCTTTCAATGCACAAAATGTTTGCTGTAATTTGGGCTCAGCGTTCACCATTTTTAGTAGGTCTGACTCTAAGTACCTCCAGAAAAATTTCTTCTGCTGCAGAAGTTGGAATAAACATTCCAGCAGTTTCAAAAAATTAAGTGAATAGACTTTGAAGGTAGAATATTGGACTGGCTCCTGAAGTACTTACACATAGTTTGCAGAATTTCTCAATTTAAAACATTTATCCTAAAATCTGCAAATCCATACCAAGTCCTCTGTTATTTTCTAACCTTCAGTAATGCTTATGGTTGCCTGAAAAGCCTTTCAAAGAACATGGGCAAGACAGAATAACATAACTTTTGCTGTAATTAAATGTGAAATCAGGAACTTAAAAGTTTATATATACACAGGAGAGAAATCCCTTTCCATTTGTTCTGCTTTGTCATCATTTTTCTTCAGATAAGAGCAACCTTTCTTACCAAATAATTCATCAAGGATTCTTTACTTATACTTCCTGTCATAGGCTTTGGCACATACAAAGCCTACTGTTCCAACGTAAAGTTGTAACATAATAACTTCGCGCATATTGTGAAATAAATAGAAGTAGCAGTTAGGCTTCTCCTTTGCATCATTCATGATGAATAGAGAACTTCTCTGCTAAGGAGCAAGAGACTGAAACGGAAAATATTTCTGAGATCCTTTCAGCTGCAGCATATAAGGGTACAATCCTTAACATTTCTATGCCGTCATCACGACAAATTGAAATAGCCCCTGAAATCTTTCAGTCTTGCTCAAAACTGGCTTAAGCAGTTCCCTCCTTCCCCATCCCAGACCACAGTTCCCAGCCTTGCACTAAGGCTCATTACTCCCCTGGTTGTGTCTACACCACTGTTTCTGCGATGACAAGGTACTGCAGTTGCGTCAGCAACATAAGGACAAGAACTAGCAGTAACAGTCATGTATTTCTATGGCTTGAGGCATCCGTAGCCACATTAAAAAATATTCTCTCAAGTAAATCTTTAATTACTTTTTTTATTGAAAGAACACTAATATCATGTTTGCAATACATAAAGCCCCATCCCCAAAAGATGTATCATTCTAGCCATACATGAAGCTGGGAAGTTAGTCCTTCATATTTCCCATCACAATCAAGTGCTCTATTGGCATGACAGCGGATGAAAATATTTTTATTGCCTTTCCAGCAAAAAAATTTTATTTACTGTATTTCGACATTTCTTCCTATAAATTTTTTCTCAACTTTTTTTTTGGAGTCACATTAGACGTATTTTAATCATCTGCTCCATTTGTATGCAGGCCTACATCTGACAGTCTGCTGTAACCAACTGACACACTTCTGTATATATTGTGATACGTCTTATGATAATCACTGCTATCTGATCCATGCAAAATCACTTCTCTGCTCCTTCCACAAAGTGACAGCTTCTGCCTTTTGGTGGGTAAATCCTGGTTTCTCATCAGAACGTGGCCACTGAGTCAGTGGTCAGTCACCAGTCCACAAGAGACTATAAGAAGTCAGCCAACTGAAAATACAGAAATTGTGCCTCAGCTCAATCTCAGGTCCCTGTCACTTCTGTCTGGTTTGCATTGCACAGGACCAATTTATCCCAGATACTATATATAACAGCAAGCAGCCAGTATTGTTCCAAGTTTTTAGCCTGTGTTAGACGTGTGGAATGTGGCAATCTCCACATACCAGAAGTTGAGCATAGAGGGGAATCTAGTTGCAGTTCTCCTGGGCAATACATTTCTAGTTTAGCTTTTCATAGTTGGGCAATGATTTGATCATTTCTGTATAAGACCTGCAAAAAAATATAACAATTTCTGGGTTTAAAGGAGTTACATAAAATATAAACTGCTTTTGGCTGTGATCAAATATATAGACCTTGATTTCAAGCCATAATGTGAGTTTGATAAATGAAATGGCTTAGATCAAATCAGTCAAATGCTGCTCTGACTGAATGAGCACTCCTAGTACCTCCCTGGCTTACCCCCTGTTCCCCACCTTGCTCTAGCCAGATCCTTCAAGCCGCATGTCAGCGTGGAAACTGGGACACCCTGACTGCATATTTATTTTACAATTAATGTTTTACCCCTGTCCTCTTCCACTCTCCCCATGTCATTGCCTGGAGATGCAGGGGAGCCCATTTCTCTCTCCAGCTGCACCCGGAGCTCCAGACCCTGCAAGGAGCTGCAGTTCTGCCCTAGCCATGAGCTAGAGCCAGGTGGAGATTTCCAGAGAGCCCCAGTAAAGATCCTCTCTTAAAATATCCCAACTCTGACAGAAAAAGCTGTCTGGACACCACATGTCAAAACTCTACCTTGCACACAGTACTCGCTTCACAACTGACCCTCAGTTGCCCTGGTTTGCTCTTTATACAGCCATTAACATTTTTTTACTTTTTTTTTCAGAAGTTTCCTTGCTTGCATGAAATTTCTTGTCTGGATTACAAAGCAGAACTGTGAAGCAATATTGTGTTTTAAGCAACAATCTGAAACATGAAGCCAAATCCATGATTATTTTTTCCAAAGCATTTAATTCAGTGTAATCTTCAGACAACACAAAAAGAACCTCATTTCTTCTCAGCTTGGTAGTTACTTTTTGTTAAAGGATTTCTCCAGGCTGAATTTTGCACTTAGAGCAACATTTAATCAACACTTATATTCCTTAGCATTGCACTGTGAATGTCTGTTCATTTGACTGACTAATCCAATCTTCTCTTTCCCTGTGCAACACTGAAATGAGGGACATCTTTGAAAACAGGGGAAGGCTAGGCCCCTGAAGGGCCCAGTTCAGAAGAAAAGGCCAATCTCTTAGTACTGGCAGCCCCCCAAGAGACTCAGCTGGAGCTCTGGAGGGCACCCCACCTGAAGAAGGCACAATGTCCTCCATACCGTAAGCAGACTGCTACAGCAGCAGCACAGAAGACGTGCTAGCTCTGTTCCTTAGCAGCCTACAAACTTCTGATGGTGGTCAGGAGGAGAGGTAGTGGGAGAGACCTCTTACTCTGCCTTCTCATCCTTCTCTCTAAGATGCTAGCATCTACTGCAGCGAAAGACTGGTGTTCATGCAATTTACAATTAAACAATTCAGTTCTGTCTGCCTATGGAATTTTTTTCACCCGGGTGATGAATCAGACATACAATATAAAGTGGTTTGGAAAACTGACAGACTCCCATATGCACACTTCTGTACAGGCACGTAGAATCACAGAATTGCACATGTAGGAAGGGATTTCTGGAGACCATCCAGTCCAAACCCCTGAGTTTTGATTATCTCCAAGGATAGATTTCCCAGTCATCGGGAACCTCCCCCAACTGCCATGATCTCTCAAAGATGACAGAGAGGGACCTCACAATGACACCAAACTGCTCCACGAGCACCCTTGGGTGCTTCCCATCTGGTCCCATGGACTTGTGTATATTCAATTGGCTTAAAGGCTCTTTGTCTATATCCTCCTTTGTGTTCACTGCCGCAGACTCTGCAGGGAAAGGAAACAAATATTTCTTCATTATTCCTTCTGACGTAAAATTGGGAGGACAGAGCTGTGAATGGGTTCAAAAAGCGATTAAACAAAGTCATGGAATAAAAATCCACCAGGACTGATCCATGTTGAGATGCTGATACCACCACCTGATACCAGGCAGTCCTTATTCCAAAGATTGCCAGACAGTCAGATGCCAAACATGGGAAACCTCACAATACGGTAGCCACACTGCTTCTCTTTTCCTTGTGCATCTGTGCCTGGTCACCATTCTTCTTGGCTTACACTGAAGAAGAAAAGATCTGAAAGACTTCCACGTCACCAGACAAGATCCTGGATTAAAGGACTTTTGGTCCAACCCAGTAAATTCTTACCCAGTGTGTTTAATGCTTTTTCTCTGAAATTTAAAGCGTAAGTTTTAAAGCTTGCACTTCGGGTGAAGAGTAGTATATTACAAGTACTCCAGTGATACAGGCCTAGATGTGAACGCCTGGTCACTCAAATGAGCAATGCTGTTAAAAAATGCTTTTATTGCCATAGCTGTTCACCAACACACGCTACATGCTAACAAGATTATAACAGTAGAAAATTCAAAACACTTTAAAAACAGGTTTTAAACAGCCAACATAAACTGCACTTGCAGCACATGCAAACACTGAAGCCGATCGCGGTTTGCTGTAGCCTCTTCCGCCACTTTCTCCTACCCTAGCAAGGCTTCTCGCGTACGTGTTATCAGCCATTTGAGTGCTAGGTAATTGCAGAAGGATCTTGAGTCTTTAAAGCTATCTGTTGATGCCTGACCTCAGCAAAAACCACACAAGATTTAAATCCATCTCCGCTTTAAAATATTGTCATAGCCTCAAGCAACAAGTGGGAAGCTCTTCTCATCTCAAAGCTAGTGGTTTCGTGAGGATGGCAGAAAGTGGAATATGAGGTTGCGGTTCATACAGATAATTATCTGAAGTCATAGTGACCTTTGTTGAAAGCTGCACTGAAGAATAAGGCAGCATTATATAAACCAAGCATCCTTAAGAGAAGGCAAAGGTACATAATGGCATCAAAGTCCATTAATTCCTAATAGATCCTGTCACAAAGGGGACCTTTGCTATTAAGTGACTAATTCAGTCCACTGAGTTATTTTTATCTCTAAAACTCTACCTTAGCAGTCATTCTCATACAAAAAGACCTATTACTTCTGATTTTCAGGATTTTTTTAATGCGTATATTTAAAATCTCATTAATATTCTGAGGGCTTCACATGTGGAGGTCAGCAAGGGACTGTGCTAGCACTGCCCTCTTTAATATGTATATTAGCCACTGGTGGTTGGGGAGATTGCGAAGTGTTCAGCATAAGCAATTTGCCGAAGCCACAACTCTCTGCTTCCCTGCCATCGAATGTAGATGAAACAGGGGTTTTCTTTACCCTGCAAAACAGACTCTCTCTGAGACTGGAAGTCAATCCAGCTAAGGAACGGGTATTAGAAAGCTGCAAAGAAAATGACAGTGAAAGACGTACAATGAAAAATAGAAAAACAGTATTGGTGTTAGTCAGTTAGCTATATGTTATTTATTCTCTTCAGTATAGGTTTCATTGCAACATTGACGGAATACAAATGGACACAAAATTCATGTAAATTTATGTAAATGCATATATAAATGAGTTGCAGCCCTCAGGCTCCTGGCAAGTTGCCACAGTGGCTCTGAGCAGAGCAGAGACTTTGCACCACTGTAGTACTCTGAGAGGTATTATTGTGAATTAGAGTGCGGTTTTCTGAGAAACATTAGCAGCTTTATCAGTTTCTACATGGAGTTTGCCAGGGGCGAAAGAAATACCACTTTGTGAACTTTTGGCTTCTTATCTGAGTTAGTAATAGCACCGAACCTAAAAAGAGCTCATGTGTGACCATTACAAACTCCTTCACTTTCTCAGCAGAGTTTATAGTTACTATGAGACAGAAACATCCAGCTCATGAACATGATAAACTTCACTGGCATTTCTTTGGAATCTGTAATAGCCATGAACTCAGAAATAGCTGGTTCATGACCATTATAAACTGCTTTGGCTTCTCAGTGGAGACTTTCTAATAGCCATGAGCACAGAAATAGCTGGTTCACAACCATTAAGATGTTTCTCAACATGTCCATCGGGAACATAACGGTTGTGAGTTCAGAAACAGCTAGTTCACAATTTTTACACATTTTTTTGGCTTCTGCACACTGAAACACAGCCATGTAGCCAATAATTTGCCAGTAACAAATAATGCCATCATACGGGCTTACTTAGGCATTCAGGGATAATGCAACAGAATAAAATATCATACATTAAGGTAAATGACAGGACTAGATTTAAGCAGCTTTCCAAAGCTTGAGGCTAATATCTGATGATTTTCCATCTATCTGTCATGGTATTCATGAAATCCAATCCCATCGCCATTCACAAGGGGAAAGGACAGCTCACAGACAACACCAAGAGCAAGGATGGGGTGCTGGCCCAAACGCTGTTCAAGGGGGCAGCTCTTCTTACTTTTCCGTAAAAAGGATCTCAGCATGAATATGACACTTCTATGGCCTGTCTACAAAATTACCTATGGCCAGGTCTGTAGAGGTAATTGCTGGATTATTTTAACTAAAGACCCATTGAGTCAAGCTGGTTGGTTGTTGGCCGTACAGGCAGATTCAGATAGCTGACATGGTAGCTGATAGTCTGCATGCAAACCCTCACCTAGGCCCTTAACAACCTACACACAAAGCCTATGCTCAGCCATGGCGTAACTGGAAGGGAATCTGCTCACGGCCCTCTTCAGTCTCCACAAAACACCTGGTCTTTCAAAAGAGCCTCCTCCCCTTCAGAAGTCTTCTAGAGCAAGTGTGGGAGGCCTTCGGGGTCCTCACAGGCCCTTCGCTTG
The DNA here is from genome assembly GCF_011004875.1 of Balearica regulorum gibbericeps. Lineage (NCBI taxonomy): Eukaryota > Metazoa > Chordata > Aves > Gruiformes > Gruidae > Balearica > Balearica regulorum. The sequence continues at coordinate 154,305,595 of NC_046184.1, read as the reverse complement.
AAATTCTGCATATTTACAAGCGCCTACATGACAACTGAGTATCACTTGCAGGTTTCTACCACATGAACAAAAATACCACAAGACCTAACTTCTAAATCTCAAAATAGAAAGGAAGCGTTGAAGCACTTTTCCTTTGTGACCCTCCTCACAGCCTCTGGCTCCACACCATTTCCTTCAAATTCCCCTATGTGACCCCCTTGTCACTGATTTCCCAGGGTTCCCATCCAAAAACATCTCTTTTATCAGAGAGAGGAGATTTTCTGGGGGCTGAAAGTCTCTCCAGTTAAAAGGACTGAGTGGGGACAACAAGGCATAAAGGTACTGGTGGCACAAGGGGAAGCATTTAAGTATTTATACACTCTTCTCCTTACTACTTCAGGGAATGTATTATTTGTTTTAATAAGAAGTGTTTGTAAATCAGCCCCTCTGAGGCCATGCGGTTGCAGTCTTGGGACCTAATTCTGTTCCCACTGAAGTCAGTGGCCAAATCTCTGTTGATTTCAAATGAAGCAGCCCCGGGCTCTTCGGTGTTTTCTCTGTATTTCCAACTAAGATACTGTTTTCTTTAAAGCTCTGACATCACATGATGCAACCCACTGTAAAAATGGTGCTCGTGGTGTGTATAGATGTACAGAAATGGAGGAGTGATTTTTCAGTTGTAATGATAATTCTCTGTGGCACAGCGAGCATGGGAGCTGAATCATTGCAGGATAGAATGCCTCTGGAGGAAGCATGTACTAACACATCAGGCTTCAGAGAAGAGTCATGTTCTAGCAACTAAACATAAGAGGAATCAACCATTTTAATTAATTTTACCTGAGTTTTCACTGTTTAAAAATCCCCAGCTTTTGGGAAGGAAAAGGACAAATGGGGCTTTCAAGGAAGTTACGGGATGAAATAAAAGATTGAATGGGCAAACTGGCAGGAAAACAATAAGAGAAAGAGATGCCAAAGAGTGTTGTTATGGTGGTGCTGGGAAAGGACATTAGTTCCTAGAGAAGAGAGGAGACGATCAAGGGCCTGATCCTACAAATCTGTATTTGCTTATGTGAATGATCTCATTGATCTTAGCTGGACTCTGTGCCTGGGACACTATTTGTGGAAGCAGATCACAGAGTGTTAGAGAGCAAATGCTACCTCATTCATTGCCTAACCTGCAAACATTTAGCCAGAGGGACAGATCAGGGGCTGGAGGGAGAAGGAGGAGGAGGAGGAGAGGGTGTTGGAATAAGAAGAGAAAGCACAGCAGGAGAGATTTTGCTCTCCATGTTAGCAGAGCGATGTCACTGATGCCACCTTGCCACCCCTTGATCTGAAAGAAAGGGGAGATCCAGGTACTTAAGAATGTATTTTGAAAATTAAATGCAGTTCCTGGGTTGAGATTTACTTCACCCAAAGCTTAGCCCAAGGAAAGGTCTGACATTAAAGTTATGAAAATCCTCAAAAAATAAGAAATGTTGATACAAATATATCTAGTCTGGTGTAAAAGCCATATCCTACTGGTTTATCATGCTAGGTTATGATGTGTGATGAAACTGCTAAAAAATAAATATCTTCTAAAGAAATAAACCTGTCAAAGTAAAATTTTTGTGTTAAATATTCATTTATTGCATTTCCCTTGTACTGATTACAGTAGCTGCAGAGTCCCAAATTCTAAAAATGTATCTGAATGCCTGATTCCTACTGAAACCAGTAGGAGTTAAAGCACTTAAATGTCTTTGAGGACTTGAATTCTAGTTCACTAGTATTATAAATTTAACAGTGCTCTACCTATTTTCCCCTAATGATGCTTCATCCAGTTTCTGATTGTTTGTTTTGTTTCACAGCACTGGTAGCACATTAATAATAGATATTTATATACAGGAGCTATCAAAAATGTTTTCCAGTGAAAAAGATTTTCACTTCCAAAAGCTTTGGACTGAGTAATAAGTTACATACACATTAGTTACTGCAAAAAAATTGTATTTACGGCAATTGGTTTTTCTCTAGGACCATGGATCTATATTTGTTGTTAGGTGCTAAGGTGCTCCTGTCCTTGATGATGTAAGAGGTTACTTTACCAGCCTTTAGAGAAAAAGCAAAACGGTAGATGCAACGTCTTCTATTCTATTGCATAACCTGCTGCTAATCACAGAGCAGCTTAATTGCCACAGTGAGAAAGCTGATGCTTTTAGCTCTAGCATTATAGACACAGCTGTTTTTCAGAAAAGGTTAGGGAAAGGATTTCCAGAAATTCAAAGCAAGAATAAAATTATACAGAGGTTTTTCTTAACAAAAAAATCTGAAAGTTGCTTAATTTGACTATAGGATCTGCTGTGCAAAAATATATCTATACTGAAACAATTGCAATCACTTGCTGACGTGCAATCAGATGAAAGGCAGACAGAACAAAACTGTATCAACTATTTATAAGTCTGGGAAATAAAGAATACGCACTTCTAATCTTTTCCGTGTTGTAGGCAGGTAGGAAGGTAGACAGAAAACCAGGAAAACAGAGGTAGGTGACAATAGCAATTTCTTTTAATGTCCTGAGCAGTATAATTTTTTTTTTCCACATGTAAGTTTAGTTTCAGAGAGAAATAGCTCAATAATGACATCATGCCAGAGAAGTCTGTCCTTTCACCACCTGAAGCATAATTTAATCTGTCTAATGCCATAAGGATCAGATCTATTTTTAGTAAACATAATGCTAAATAACTTTCTTTGCTTTGATCGAGCTCATTGGACTAATCACTAGAGAGAGGAGAGCAAGGTACAGTTCCTTAAGAACTATGACTGTTGTAAATATTGGCAATATTGGCTGTTTTTTTCTAAAATAGAAATGTATACTATTATTGATTCTGATCTCTCCCTGGTTTTGCATGAATGTAAATGTAATTCTGTGGCCTCACTAGAATTTCTCCACTTTTACTCCAGCATCAGTAAGATCACAAACAGACTTGTTTGTTTACCATTCTGAGAAAAATATCTGGCTTTTCATAATGGCAGATTTTATTTTTTTTTTTAACCAATATTTTTGTGACTAAACTTCTTTTATGAAATATTTAGGGTCATACCAGGAGGTGCAAAGTGAAACCCTAAGACACAGTCATCACTGAGATCCCAGAGCTAGAATCATATCTAAGAGTCGTACCATTTCCTGTTATTAATGTGAATAATTATTTGGCTTTCTCTTCCATTATAAGGTTTTGACTATTCAGATTCAAGATTGTCTAAATGCATGAAGTCTGAAAAATGCAAGAATCAAATTCTGACACATTTCTTTCCCAAATTCTTGTCATGAGGTGTTTTTTTCTTAAGGTAAATTTTGGAGGTTTTCCCCACCTCACCTATCTATCTTCCCTTTACTCTTGCCAATAATTAAAATATTTTGCAAAGGCTCTGTAGGGCACTTGCCCACGAGTCCTCCAATTTAGGAAGGGGTGCCCACCACATAAACACAGGACAATGCGTACTTGCAACAGATGCTCTGGGAATAGTAAGCAGGAGCGGGTGCAGGGTGAAGGGATGGTGAGGGATAACCACGGTAATAGAGCAGCTTGCTGTTTAATTTCTGTGAAGGTGTATCCCAGAGTTCAAAGGGAGACACGGCTCCAGGAGCCCTGGCTGTGGTAAGTATCAACACCATGTTCAGAGTTGGTGGCACAGAGCAGAGCTCCACGTGATTGCCACCAGAAGTAGGCACACAGGTAGCAGCTTTTTTTTTTCTGTTGCCTAATAGGTAGGACACAAAATGACAAAAACGGTGAGTTACGCATATGCAGAATAGTTGTCTGTTGCCAGTCATATTGCAGGTGAGGGGAAGTATAAAATAGCAGATTAGGCTGAAAAAGCAGGTAAGAAGGTTGCGCTTTGAGGGTCAATATAGTGACCAACTGTGCACTTAAGTGCTGAGAACATCCACATTTCCTGCTGAAAGCTTATTCGGATACCTGAAATGTTGCTGTTCCATATGTCTAGAGGGGCCGCCATTGTCGTGGTGACTGGCATCCGCTCAAAGGCTCTTCGGAGATCACTTGACTAAGCACCAAACTCTTCTCTGGGACCCAATCCAACCTCTCCCCACATGTCCCTCCTTGACTACTCAGAGGAAGAATTGATGGTCCCCAGGCATTTTATTTTTTTTTTTTTTAATAGCCAAGAAGTTAGACTGCCTTTCCAGCTTTGTGGCAGGAAATTTGGTATTCTCAGACCCTACTTAATCAATACAGTTATTTGCACTTATTAAAAGAAGCTCATTGTGCTGAAATGACAGAGAAAGACTTGTGCTGAGCAGGAGTCTCCACCTCGAATTAAAAATGTCTCATTCTCTCTGCATGCTGCATAAATCTGACGTGTATTTTGGAAATACCTAATATGTGTCAGTTCCAGCTGAAGCTTGTAAGGTAAATAGGCATAAGAACATTTGGCAGATAACCCAAATTACAGCTTCGCCACTGCGATTTCATTAGAAAACAGATATATTAGAAAACTAATCTGCTAGGAGGTGTGGAACAAACTGACACTTGCCTTTAAGCTCTTACAATGCCTGAATTATAGAATTTAGTAGTTGTAGTAGTAGTATCTTAGCATATTTAAATTAAAGTCAATCAAGTATGTATCTGAACTCTGGAATGAATTATTATCACTGTGTCACTGCCATGAAATCTGTTAATTATCTAGGAAGGATCCTTTTGGAGACTTGCTGCACAGATAGATATGTACCATACGCCTGATCTAAAGACTTTCACCTGTCATTTAAAATAAGATTAATCTCTGGAATACCAATACATGAGTGCAGGGTCATGAATCTGAATGAAATGATTCTAAGGCAAACTCATAATAAAATTAAATTCCAGTTTCTTTTTCTGGAGGCTAAAACGATAAACAGACTTTGCTGTCAGGTCTGATGTTTGATTTAATCAGTAATAAATAAACAGCCCCTATCACAAGAAGACCAACTGGCTGCCAGCTCAGACTCTGCATTGGTCTAACACCTGTGTGCAGAGTACACCTATTTTCAAAGTAGTTTGCAAAGAAAGTAGCTTATAGGACATGTGACAAAGAGGGATAGGGAATTAAAGTCTTGCAGGGATCTACAGTATCTGGGGACATTAACCACTAGAGAAAGACTGGGAAACATCTGCTCCGTAGTGCAGTTTAGGACATCCAACAAGCTAAGCATTCAAGGGGAAATCCCAACTCCAGTCAAGTCAGCAGCAAAGCTCCCTCAGACTTTTAAAGGCCAAGATTTCCCCTTATCTCGTTATAAGGATCTGTGAGCCCAACTTTGTAAGACGATGAACACCCAGAAGTAATGACTATTCACAGTGACTGCCGGAGTTATGACTTGATTTCTTGTCTCAGGCATATCTGAGACATTTCTTCATACCTTATAGGAGAAGAGATGCTCTGTACATGTGAGAACAGGTCCTTTATAAACTAGCAGTAAAGCCTGTCTTCCTTATCAGGGTGTTGTTTTGTTATCCAGAGAGAGGAACAAAGCCTCAAAGGAAGGAAAATCCCCTACACGCATTTCTTCCATCTACCCCCTCTACACAGGAGCAATGACAGAAGTTCCTTTTGTTACCTGTACAAAGCAATTTTTGTAAGAACCTGTATTTTGAATTTTCCTTTAACTAAGTGGAAAAGGAACCAACAAGACAATTTACATGGTTGGTTACTAGTCTCCTAATTAAAAAGAAAAAAAATAAATCATAGGACAGGAGTACAGTAAGGAACAAGGAAATAAAGCAGCCCAGCAAGGAATAACAAGCAATAAAATGTTCCTATTGATTTTGTAAAACAGTTCCAATTGTTCTTGGAACCTGATTCAGGGTCGATTGTGAGTTATGGGAAAGAAAAAAAGGACAAAGTCCTAGTAAAAGATAGAAAACTGTTTCAAATATGGTCTTTAGACCCCGGGAGAAAGGGGCGGGGGGGGAGCAAAGGATATTATGCAAGCTAAGAAATCATGCATTTTATTTAAAGGAGAAATATGATGGGTCGATTTCATTCATTGTTTATATCCCTGGATTAAGCCAGCAGGATTCTATAGATGTTAATTCAAAGCCACGCAGAACCCACTTTTAAAATCCATTAATTTTTTTGAGTGGTTTAAACAATTTCCTAGTAATATTGTAATTTCCTGCTAACTCTCTCCTGAACAGCTTTGTCAAGAAGATGTGCAAATGGGGTACATTTTTTTCTGCGTTCCTACTCTCACATCTTCGTCTGCTCTTACTTCCTGAATGTTCAGTCTTATCTCTATTCGTTAAATCTTTATCTCTATCTCATCTGGGGATTTATAATCACAAACACCAAAACTTTCTCTTCTAACAAGGTGTCTAATGTGGAATATTTATAAACACAGGAAGATAGGAGCTAGAAAGAACCAGAAAGCAGTAGTAGAACCAGTTTTGACCAGTCATCGGCAAAACAGCAAAACCTCTCTCCCAGTCACCACTGGAGCAGCTTTCTAGCACCTCCTCCCCTACAAAATTACCTTCAGTTACGGACCTTGCTAAAATCCTATGGTAAACTAGGTATCACCCAAAGTAACTAGGCAATATCCACGTCTCCCCACATGGTTAATATCTCCTTTGCCTTACAACAAAACGTTGATTCTGTTATGTTTCTGCACGGGTTTGGCTAACGTGACCTGGTAATTCTGCAGTAAAAACACACCTCTCCGTCAGCGGCGACAGCCTTAGTGTTTTATGTTCTTTCCCATCAGAGCAGCATCTGAGCGCTCTCCTTGTCACATCAGTCGCATTAGGAAAATAAATCTCCTGTGAACCACACAGTTGCAGCCGCTTTTTTTTCCTCCTTGCTTTGAAGTTTTGATAGCACATACTTTATATCTTTACTAGCTTTTGGTGATGACTTGCATGTTTCTCAGGACTTGAAAAATAAGTCTTCATAGCCCAAGAATGCCCACAATAGTTCAAAGCAGCAGACCATACACATCTTTAGAAATAGCCAAAGAAATTCTTCCAAGAACTTCTAAGACAGATGAAATAACCTTGCAGACACTGTTTTTTTCTGAATTCCACCTAGATAACAGAGATCCTAAAGCATTAGGGTGTCTATCTTTGATCTTTTTTAGTCTTTACAATGTCACTACCATGGTTCTATTATTCATAAAATTACAAACCATATTATGACTCCTTGGAAGCTCTTGGTTTCTACAAGAAAGAACTAGACAGACCTGTTCAAACAGAGAGAAAATGAAGTCTAACCTCCACAGAAGCTTTCCAAAATGATTTTGCAAAGGTTCAGGTACAGATCAAAATTTAATCTTAACTCTTTTAATAGACATTAGTATATTGAATAGTGTAAGATAGCATTAGAAATAGTCTGAGATAACAATATCAGTACCAACTTAGCAAAGCATCCGTAGCAACTGTAAACAGTGTGTGCCTAGCTTAGCTTTAGTCATGGTAACAAGAAATAAGACGTCTGGAAAGCATCAGTAGTAAGAACATTCAGATTTTTAAAGCTGAATGAGAGCTTTCAATGGATGAAGGTCAGAAAGCAGCTCTGATTGCAAACAAGGGAGAGTTCTGTCCCCTCTGGCACTGAACCTGTACTCATAGAATCACAGAACGGTTTGGGTTGGAAGGGACCTCAAAGATCATCTAGTTCCAACCCCCTTGCCATGGGCAGGGACACCCTCCACTACAAGGATTTCTATTCCTGATTAGATTCCCATCTGCACAGGCCCTAAAACCTTCTTGAAGCTCAAACGCTGAACTGAGCTTGTTAGATAGAATGCATCCTAAATGTCATGATTATATATATGTCCATACTTTAGATCCACTCAAAGACATTTTTCTTCTTTGCTTCAAATACTGCTAAAATGCTCCATGCACACTATTCTTAGTATGAAACTCTTATGTTTCAGAAGAAAATCTTATTGAAGGCAAAGACTCCTGTTGAGGTCATATTCAAACTCAAACCTTTACCCCACCACAGATATCTGTGATCTGCAATTTAATCAGAGTGATAATTCTGACACTTCTCCTGAAGGGTTATTGGCCCTCCCTGCCTAACTCTGAGACTTATTAACGTCCCATTCAGATAGCAAGGTGGAGTTATCTCTCCATAAGCAGGAACTTGCTTGGGACTGTTTCTGTATTTAATACAAACAAGTCATTAACCCCCTGAGGACACAATGTTCCCTCCTGCCTGGTGTTCAAAGAATTCAGCCTGCAGTGTGTATATTCTTTACAAATGAAAATCTGTATCTCATGCAAACATCTAAGCTGACAATTGTATTTTATACAAGCATGTACATTATAGCGTGAGGTGGCTTGTTATGTGTTGTTGATTGAGGGTGGACATAATACTAGACAAAGATACTGAGTTTGAAGGTTTCCTTAGTCTGGACTTTGGAGAATATCATACTGTACTTCACCTTCTCCTGTGCCAAGCAATCATGGCTATGATAATGAGCCCTTCAGAGAATCATAGAATCATAGAATCACAGAATCACAGTGATTCTTTGGGTTGGAAGGGACCTTAAAGATCATCTAGTTCCAACCCCCCGGTCATGGGCAGGGACACCCTCCACTAGACCGGGTTGCTTCCTTCATTCCAAACTTAGAAAACATTCTTTATTACATATTTTCTAAGTACAGGTCAGTCAGGTGTAACAAATAAGGCCCACAAGCTCCCACAGCAAAATTGCTTCTTTGTTCAAGTTGAATCCCAGAAAAGGCTGAACTGTTCCCAACTGGCACCAGTTCTCAATTTATATGATCAAAGCTGAAAACATAACTGTCACCTTGATGTCCTTAGCCTTTTGTGGTCACTGTAAAAATTTGTACTTACATCAGTGGTTAGAAGTTCTGCTTCATCTGTTGCTGAACATTACGCATTTGTGTTCAGTGCAGCCTTTACCGTCACCAAAAACTAAATCCACACGACTTAGACATTTGTTTTCTCTAGTGGCAAAGCAGCGTAAAATAGTTCGTCGCTCCCCTGTCCTGTACACTTGGTTCCCTCCTTTGCACGCTCAGCTGGCACACTCACAGCTGCAGGTCAGTGCCCTCCCAGCTCTGCTGACTGAACGGGCTGTAGGGCTGCTTCGGGCTGGGCTCTGATCATAATCACCAGAAGGATATTTTTTAATTTATTTTTTTTTAAAACTGCTTTTGAAGAGGGATTTTGATCATTTCAACAATCCAGTTTGCAACACATCTCTACAAATAGTTGTATCAGCACAGCTAAGAAAGTATAGGAGAAACATGGCAGAGAGTGGGAACAGGTAGAGGAATAGGAAAAATCGGAACCTCTTAAACTGCCTTTGCTGATGGGAGAAATGTTACTGGAAAGATGTTACTGGGATGAAGGTTTTGGGGTATGGCTTTGTTCAGTAGGATGAGCTGAATAACTGTTTTGCAGCAGGAAAAGAGAAAGCCTGTAGTCCCTCGCCACATCTGGACACCCACGCCTGTCGCTTAGCTTGTGCCAGCTGTGCTGTTTGTCCGCTAGCACGGAGGGACAACCAAGAAGTTGAGTGAGAATTCCGTTGACTAAAATGATACTAAAACTCGGTGAAACAAAATAAGTAGGGTTGTTGGGGTGGGTTTGTTTTTTGGGTTGTTTTTTTTTTCCTGGCTGAGGGAGTTAGCTTAAAGAGGAAAAGGGAGTTATGAGTGGGGAAAAAAATAAGAAGATGGGGGAAAGAGTCAGGGCAGGAAAAAGAAAGAAGTGGAGAAGGAAAAGGGTGAAGTGAGGTCAGCCCCTTCAGGGACAGCAGTTATTCATTTGGCTCAGCTGTGTTATGAAAAAACAGGAGCACTAATAAGAAGATAACCATTGCAACCAATAACAATTATACACATTGTAGTCGGGCTGCTTGTTATAAAGACAGAAATGGGGCATCATTATTAAGCAAAACTCTTATGTGTGATGTTATTTTCACACACGTGTGTTTTCATACTGCTGGCACTTCAGCAGGTGGAGATGAGAGGCTGCACCAACCCGGCCAGGCTGGACTGTGGAGCAGGGGATGCATCAAAGCTGTAAATGTGTCCATTGCCTGACATAATTTTTAAATCCATCTGAAAGGCAACTTTATGACACTGAATCATCCTTCAGGGACTCGTCTTCCTTTCAGAACTTCCCAGCATACAACATGCATTGCCTTCAAATCCTCCTAACTTTCATTTAAGCCAGTAGTATTTGTTGCACGTGGCTCTAAAGCAAGAGCAAATAGCAGGATGCCATTGCCAGAAATCACTGCAATGCTGCTGTTCAGAGAGGTTTTGTCTCCTTTGCATTATCTACACGATTCAAAATAAGGATAGAACAGGCTTTTTCCTTTGCAATAGTAACAGCCTTGCATAGGAAAAAGGAGTAAGAAACCTGAAATCACTGACTTCTCACTGATAAGAGAAAATGTTATCATTGATAAATTACTAAAATTCCTGACTGATACATACCTGCCATTATATGAAAATGCAGTTGTTTCTGATTTTTGCCATTTTCATAGAAGAGACTTTTTTTTTCATTGGCATGCTTCATTTTTGTACTCTGTTGCATTGGAGTGAATCCCTGATGGAGCAAACAGTAGTCAAACACACAGTAATTTAGCATGGGGTTAAGAAACCCAAAACAGATGACAGAGCCTGAGAAATGAAACTAAAGCTTTGTTTCCACAAAGAAGTAAGGCAAAGAGCAGCAGGGCCAGTAAATTACTGCGTCCTTTAGTAGGACTGTGCAAAACAGCTTTACCTATTGGCAAAATTGCACCTGCAGCTCATTAATGATAAATCTGGGAGTCATTCCCTAAAGCACTACCTCATCCTGCCATTGGGCTTGATTCTGAGAGCATCGCCTAATGTTCTGCTGACCTCTTTGAACTTGGGGTGCTCAGCACTTTTCTGAGCAGAGTCATAAGCTGGGTAATGTTCAATGGTTTTACTGCAAACAAGCCTGTCTTCTGCTGGATTATTATTATTGTTGTTGTTGTTGTTGTTGTTGTTGTTGTTGTTATTGTTATTACTGTTATTATTGCTATTATTAGCCTGCATCCTTTAAAAAGATAATTTTCTTCCTGGATGAAGTAAACAAATCCCAATAATTTCCTCTGTTAGGAAAAATGTCTTCATTCTCTTTCTTTTGTCAGCACGCATCTGACTGCTGCTGTGGCTGACACTGATAGCCTTTGCTCTGTTTACTTTAAAGAATAAGCCACTGCTATTTGATTTAGTTTTTCATTTTTAATGCCTAAGCCCTCTCTTGATCCTTCATTCCAGAGAAAAGGAACCAGAATTCCTTTAAATATCATACAGGGTGCCTCTGAATTGTTGTAGATGTAGAGTTGTAGATGTAAATCTCCCTAGCAAATTTATATAACTGAGATTTATGGGGGTTGGGGGGGGGGGGGAACAACAAACCAAACATGTGAGCACCAAGTTCCCCTGGCAGCATTAATGTGACAGGTGTACCTCAGCTCAGCAGTCACTTTTCATTTAACTGTCAGTACACTTGTTTAATGCTTCTAGCTGCATTGCACCAGTGCAGCTTTTTATTCTAAAGGTCAGCCATCCGCACCAAAGTTCAAAAAGACATTTAATGCAAATAAAAAATTAAATCAAAGGTGGCTTTCATCAGACCTGACTCGAACTAGCTAGGCAAGATGAGGTTCATTAATACATAGGTTCCAAATTGTAAAGAAAAAGTTCTTGTCAGGGCCATATGAATTGCAAAATGAATAAAATATAAAGAGCTATGTTCATCCTTATGCTTGTATCTGTTTAAAGAATCAGAATATCAGTGTTACAGAAGGAGGGATTTGTATATTTGTATATGGAAAGAAAAAACACTGAAGAACAGGACTTAACATTTCATTCTTAAGGGAGAAATAAGGACCCTGATCTTCTCTCAGGAAACTCAGTGCAGTTGATTAGTGTGGCCAGAAACTGGTTTTAAATTATCATTTATGAACCCCCAAGCCCAGGTCCCTGATCTCGAAGGCACTCTCCAAGGCATCGTACTGGAGGTGCCTAAGGAAGCTGTGACGGCGGCTCCGGCATTTAATAGCTGGATGATGAATCCAGAGCCCTGCTATCCGAGGCTGCCAGCTCCTTCCCCCGTATCACTGAGAGAGGCAGAAAACGAGCTGCAAGGGCAAAGCTAGATGTTGGTAGAAGATGTCTCTATATGGCTCACGTAAAGCCAGTCTAGAAGGAAAAAAAATATCCCTTCCCCTTCTCTTTCCTTTCTCATCCCTGGAAAGAGGTGGCAGAGGAAGCAAAACAGCACTTCCCAAAACCTGGGGACCCCGCTAGGTGAGAATATTCCTTCTCTGGCCAAATTGCCTGGGGTTTACGCTGCCAGATGAACAAAGCAGCCACTATGTCCAAGAGAACTGGAAACAGGGTAACAAATGTGAAATTAAATAGGTTTTTGTTTTGGTTTAGTTTTGTACAGGACCAAAATACAGCAACAGCTGCTCGAGATGTAAACACAGTCCTTTTTAGCATGGAAACCACTTATACAAGTTGTTTGAATTGGCTGATCTTCGGCAAGGGAAAGAAGATGTTTATATAAATACTACACTTCATCCCAGATAACAACATGGCAACATCTTAATCCAAATGACACGGGGCCTGATCTTTCAGACTCTTTGTGTGAAGACCTCCTGATGAATTCCCTGTGTCAGAAACAGGTTACTCATCTATTTCTAAGTGCATTCGTCTGATGCAAATATTTACGGTTCTTCATCGGGCGGCTCCAGTCCTTGGGGCCCTTAACTGATTTCATGATACCCTGCCCACATGGTGATCCTGGAAACACTTGTAGGGATGTACAGCGATCCCTGACATGTATCTCACTATGCTAAAGTAAAAGGAACAGATTTTCAGGTGGGCTTTCCAGTACTTTAAAGCTTATGCGGTCATTTATAGCTCCAGAAAGCAGGCATTGCAAACTGCCCTTCCTAAGAAGAGTAGAAGAGTCCGAACAAATCTGAATATTTAACTCAACCAGGCTGAAGATGGGGAATTGGACTCTGTCTCAGGAATCACCGTATCTGATCTTCAAACCTTTCAGGCTGTTTTATATACCGCAAAACAGGAAAACACAAACAGACAAATAAACAAACAAACAAACAAAAACTCAACAGATCTTTTTCTCGTCATTTTTCAGTTTAGACCTAGGGTCAATGGTCGTCTTTTTTTTTCTTCCTGGGTAAAAAAAGAGTTCAGCTGCAATTTGCTTAATTTTTCATGTGTTGTGAGAATGAAAAGAAAGATTCCAGTTGGAAGCTTGGCTTTGAGGAGTTTATTGTTTTTCTTCTTGTGGAATGTTGAATGATATGAAATTTTGCTATCAATTGTAAAGCCATTTCCGATTAAAAGCAACTTTTAGTGTAAAAATGTCACCAGTTCCCTTTTCAATGCAAATCTTCAGAAAGTTTATACACCAATTCTGTGCATTTCAAGGTACAGTCATATTTCTTCACGTCCTTCAATAAGGCTAGGCAACGGCTTAACTTTAAGTGTTTGTTCAAGTGTTTTGCTGCAGAGGAGCCTCTGGGACCTCGATGGCAGAAGGCATTGTTGTGGTGATTTCAGACCTCGAGGCAGGAAGGAAATTGCACATGGGGCATCTTGCGAAGGGCAGAAATAACACTGGCTTTTTGGGAAAATAGAAAAGCAGGCTTTTCCTTGGAATCTAAGTGTACAAATTAACGGTCATCAGCAAAGGCAAGGAAAGAACAAGAAAAATGATAGAAAATGCAAATAACAGAAGAAGAGATGTATTTCTCCCTACAGGCTTTACTGAAATGCTTTCTAACTATTGCCTTTGGGTCAGGAAGAATTCCTGAATGATTTTGCAAAACAAAGTAGAACTGCAAACGAAAGCAACACTGACAATCAAAGGAGATATTTCCCAACTCAAATATAGTAAAACAGAAGGGGGGGGCGCGGAATGGGAGCAGGGGGAATGTGGGACTCTAGTAAAGAAAAGAAATAGAAGGAGGATTTTAGAGGACTGGAAGTGGCTGTAAAGATGGGAAAGCACTTTTATTTCCTGACGTTTCAGTGGTATTCCTATATTTGCAATGTTTCACAACCCTAACATTGACTGCTGAGGTTTGTAAGAGAATTTTTGTTTTCAACCTGCTGCCGCTATTTTGCATATCAATTAAAGTGTTTTCCTCCAGCCTGATATCCATACGCTCATCTTACTGAACAAAGCCAGAGGACAAGACCAGTCTCCCACTGGTGTCTACAGAAATCCAAACCTGTTTGCAATGCCTTCAAACATATCACCTCCGTGCATCTGAGATGCCTGCACTTCAGCTGAGCTGCACTGGGCTACCCTCCCACCCATCGCTCAGCCCGCCTTTGCTAGGGGCTGTCTGCCACCTACGCTATGTCCTCTTGTGAACACGGACTCACTTCTTCATTACCTTCTTAAACCCTTACCCAGCCCATAAAACCCATGATCCATCCCTAAATATAGGTCATCATCTGGATTGTTTTTTTAATTTTTTTATTTGGGATTTCTGAATGAGTGATTGTGCAATGTTTGGAAGACTTCCAGTCTTGTGCCCAACTGCACATGTTTCCACTGAGGACATAACTCATACGCGGTCACCTCCTCTCTCTGAGGCCTTGTACAAACAGCTCTAGTCTAACTGTGTGGGGCAAAAGCTGTGTTTACCCGCACATAAACACCACTAGTAAAGCCAGTGAGTCCCTGAATCATAACCATCCAAGCACCTGACAAAACCGTCTGCTACTGCAGACCCTTGCATTAAACTTATTTTTCCTTTTGAAGTGGAAGACCATGGGAAGAACCACGGCGAGAAGGGCAGCAGCCAGAGCACCTTTCAGAAGGGCGGTCACTTCTGCTGCTCTCCGGTTGTCTCCTGCCTGCTACACACATGCAAGCACACCACACCGTAGGCTTCGCACTGGGAAATACCCAAGACCCCAGCAGTCATCACCACAGGTCACTGCTGATTCATGGGGACAACGAAGCTCCCAAAATACTTGCCAAAACCTATGTGTTGGTCTGCAATATCTCAGTTTGGAGTGCGAGAAAATGGAGTTCAGCCTGACTCAGTCTGGAAAAGACTTGCTGCAGTCAAGCGTTATACAAACTTCCTCAAAAACAATAAAAAAGAAATATATTTATTGCCTGTATTCCAGGAACCTGACTGAATAAGCAATGGATGTTGCTTACCGTAGGCCAGAGAAAATTCTCTGCCAGAAAAAGATTTTATTTGTGGTTTAACTATGTTAATTCAAGAGATCCAGACCTGGCACTCAGAGGCTTTAGTTCCACAAACACTTTGGTCCAGCACTGAGGCCAAAAGAAGCAGACCCATTCTCCCATTGCCTTCATTTTTTTCTGACTCAACATTGCCCGCTCCCTTGTTCTGGCATCAGGAGGTGGGTGTTGACGCGGTGGACCAGAGCGGGGAAGGGGCCCACATTAGAGCTAGCCAAGCCCCTTTTCCTGGCACAGCTTTCTCCTGGATGGGTTCCCCTGCCCAGAGCACTGTGCAGCTCCATGAAACCTCGCGGTGGCACCATGGACGGCACGGCATAGGGTTGAGGGGGAAATATGCACAGGGGCAAGGAGAAAGCAGGACTGCTTATTCCAGCGGCAGTGGCTTCTGCTAGCTTAACTTGGCTGCGAATGGCTCTGTGGTGTCTCTCTTGCTGTAGCCTCCAGATTCACTGACCTGTTTCGGAAGTGGATCCTCCATGGTGCCTTGCTGTAAATGGGTAAGGGGATGTTACTTATACAGGATATTTATTAAAGTGACTGCATACAGCTTACACAAAGAAAATATACAGAACATGCAGAGAGTATGCAGCATACATATTACAGAGGTTTATAAATGGTTTTAACTATGTTAATGCTGAACATCCAAATCTGGAACTCAAAAGGCCGCATTTTACAAACACTGGCACAACAATGTGTGATCCAGAATGGAAAACGGACCTAGGTTATGACTGATCATTTAGTTCTCCCATAATCTATGGCTACCAATAGATACAGCAGAACTGCTGCTGAAAAAGACCTAGTGACAAATATATGCCAAAACAACTAATCTGATTCTAACAAACAGTTTAAATAAAGAATATTTGTTTTTCTCAGCTAAGTTCTGGACAGTCTTTAATAAGGGGGAAAAAAAGAAAAGCAATATTTTTCTGGGACCAAAAAGCAGCAGTTCAGCTGCTGGCGAGAGTCCCTGTAGAGTACACAGAAGAAGAGTGAGGCATTAGGCTATGCTATTTTAAAAGGCTGCTTTCATTGACTCAACTTTATTCACTGGACTGCAGTGCATTAACACCAGGAGAGCATTTGACAATTTTTTGCAGTTCTTAGAACTTTCATATTTCCTAGTACTAGTCAGACTAAATATTATTTCCTCGGTGATACTGATTGTTCTGCTGTGCTTCTTCCTTTGCCCAGGATGGACCGATCTGTTGACAACCAACTACCTAGGCGTACACTTGGGTTTACACATTGCCATCATCTTTCATAACACAGGTACTACCAAATGCCATGTTGCAGGTGGCTCCCGGTGAGAACAAGAGTTTGGTTTCTCCTCATTGACACCTCTGTTTTCCAGAAAATGGGACTTTCCTGGCAGACTTCACTCTGGAGTAGAGACTGGAGGGAAGTAACACCATGAGACCTGCACCTCCAGTGCTTTCTCTTCTTCTTCCTGTCTCCTTCTCTTTTCTCCCCACACCTCTTTCTTTCTCTCTCTCAGCCCAAGGCTTACTGAATTCCTCTCTTCCAACCTGGCCTTCTGCTTTTCTCCTTCTTCTGGAAACATGGCCCACCTTACCCCCATCAGTCCCTCTGTCCCTACAGCCTCGGTCCCCATCAAGACTGATCCTGGCCCCCCGCAACACCCTCTTGGAGAGTGCACCAGTGACATGGTTGGGGGACAAGCAAGGGCACCCACTTCCAGTCGATCCCCATCATGCTTACAAGGCAGAGGACTGCACAGGATACATCTTACAGACTCAAAGGTGTAAGACCAAAGGGGGTAAGGGTGGGGAGAATGGCACTGAGGGCAGGCTGTGTGGCTAGCACATCACAAAGCAGCAGACTGGTGTTGCAAAGGCTACACAAGCATCAGCACCTAATAATTTTTGTTACTACTTGATGCCATGCATGTTTAGAGCTGCAGCATGCTGCCTAACACTTCTGGAAATAGGGGAGGGGGGAAGAGTTGTTGCTATTGTTTGGGATTTTTACTGTCTTCTAACTGTTTTTTATTTTCCCTTGTAGTGAGGAAGTAGAGTGCTTACTGTACAACATAAGGCTGACTATTAAGTGACAAGTAGGCACACCAAATCTGCTTCTTGTCCCCTCAGGCACTGGTCCCTAACTCTTGGCTCGGAGACAACACGTTGAGCATCAGATTCCTCAGTGTTATTTGCAGCCATCAGGGAAAGCGGAGTACAGCATCAGACATCATTTGTGGTGCATTCCTTCTTCAGTACATTATCCCAGGCTAGTGGAAGCTGGGGTTCTCTGCCTGTGATTAGACATTGGACAAAAGACATCAGAAAGAGAAAATAAGAGAAGATGGAAGAGGAGTTGGGTAATCACAAAGATAATCTTGCCCAGTACCTGAAAGCTCATCTTTTCACTGCAGCAAGCCCCAAAAAGAAGACTGGGCAATTCTTCGCTTCCAGTGCCTTCCAGAAACTCCTTCCTCAGGTTCATGAGAAGAGACATAACATCTCTGCACTAGTTACAGGCTCCTGGTGCCCCACTACATTTCATGGGGTAGCTAGGAAAGCCACGTCTTTGTTTATAACAAAAAAACCCCAACCAACCAAACAAAAAAAGTCTGGAAGCATAACAAAGACATTCAGATTACACAGAGCTATTATAAATTATTTAAAACATTCTGGAGTTTGGACTGGCCCCAAACATCTATTTATGTTTTAAGTTTGAGCAGAAAAGAAAATTATCCATGAAATACCAATTTGGTTGCAGTGTACTGCTGATCCACAGCCACTGATACGGCAAATTCCCACTGACCAACTATATTCAAGTACAAATGATGATGGAAACAGGCTACCTGTTCCTCTGGTGTAACGGGCAACAGCAGTAATGCCTATTCAGCAGAAATGAAGGGCTGTCCAAGCAAAGAAGACAGATACACATGTTAGCCTCGCAGATAAAATAATCCCAGTCAGCCAGACTTGAAGTGAAACACACATTTATGGACGGCATTGTGAGCGTGCATGTGCCTGACACTCTCCAGATTTGGATTATAAAGGTTACACACAGATGAGTTAATCCTCTTCACTGCACAATCCGATTGTGGCTAAGAGAGAGATGATCTATCTTAAGGGATCTTAACTTTGAATCTCTACTCTGCATTCAGGAGTACTCCCCAGGCAGGGCTAACAATCTTGTATAGATCTCCTGCATGGAAGAGGAGGAGAAATACCTTTACTGGCTTCTTGCAGCTATCTCACTTGGGTCAATGGCTCTCTTCTCAAGCATAATGGGCTCCATCAGGTTCTCCCTAATACACCGACGATGTGCTCTCCTTCCTACCGAGTAACTTTTTAATATCCCACTCACTCCACGCGTCTCCTGGTTGTGCTGCGAGCCGAGTACCTGCAGCAGCACAGCTTGCCTTGCAAGTTGCCAAGGCTACCCTGAAAACTCTTCCCTCCTTCTCTCTGCTTCGTGTATCCTTTTCCTGGTACGCAAATGTCAGCAGTTGTAACCTACTGTAGGGAGGCATCTGGCAGCGATGGCTGCCACAAAGGAGGAGGCTCCTGCCGAAGATGTACTGCCAGCAGCGTTACGCAGACTCCCCTTCTCAATTCACATTTTCTTGGCACCTACACCCCTGTCTGACTGACTTTTAAACAGGCAAAGAGTCAACCCAACAGATGGGCCGGGTGGCAGGCAACCAAGATGCTATGAATGTACATTGTCTGGGAGTGGAGAGTCAAATTGCCAGTCAGGAATATCCAAGTAGCTGCCCATCACACAGCTATGTGACGACAGCGCAGAGATATGCCGTGAATAGCCAAGTTTGAACGTCTTCCATAACAGCAGCAGTCATAGACAGAAAACGTACAGTGAAGCGGCGTTGCAGCTGACCACACTGGGGAAGAATCCAGGAAGGAATTGCGATGGAGAGGCGAGTCCAGCGGAAGAGCGACTTTCCTCTCACGGAGAGACTGTTGCCGTCCCCCGTCACGATACCTTCCAGCATCACAGGAGATTTTTATACAGGGCAAGGCGAGCAGCAGAGAAAGTTTATCTTTTGTCTCTCAGGAGCCCTTTAAAATTAGTACAAAAATCTAATGCATTAAATGTTTTTTTGCTAAACGGCTCAATAAGCTTTGGACTGTATGTGGTGGCCTCTGCATGCATGGTGTGAGCAGACTAGCCTAGCAAGTCTAGTTACCAAGGAAACGGGTTCTAAACTTGAAACATAGGTAGTCAGGATGACAAAGAGATCTTACACTTTTTTGGAACATGTCTCTTTTCTGAGGAGGGAATGTGGAAGCTGGCTTTCAAAATCCTCCTCGCTGTGGTCACGGGGCCAGTGGAAAATGTTGTTGCATTGCCAACCCTGACTCACTGATCTAGTAGAAAAGGAAACAGAATATATAACAAAAGATCATTATGCAGCATCGCCTAATGCTTTACCTTAAAAGAAAGCAAATGGGGGTGTTAATTAGACAAGGACTTCCTTTCTTTGAGAGAGCCGATCAATCACATTTTTTCTGTCCTGAAATGAGGAGATTTCTTCTTTTTTTTTTTTTTAACATAAATCTTTTAAGCCCCAGTGCTATGGCTTTATAAGAAGAGGAAATTGATCTCAGCCATTCCCTGACAGAGTAGCACTGAACATAAAGTGTCTTTCTTCCAGAATGTATTCATTAGTTCCTTCTCTCAATCTGCCCTTGAACGCATTTGATTAAATGATTAAAATAATTTCATCCCGAAACGACAGTTTGTAGGACAAATTTAATTAAGCTCCGGGACTAAGGAATGGAAAAGTGTATGCTACGCTTCTCGCTTTGTATGAACTCCTACGCTTAAATGACTACGTGAGGGCCATTGTAAGCCCCTGCAACACGCCGGGCGCCTGGCCTCCCTGGCTCCCCTCCACCTGAGGGGCTCTCCAAGCCCAGGCACTGCCCCAGCCACCACTCCCTTCCCTAAAAGCAGCAACTCTACCTGCCCTGCGAGCAGAACCGCTCCTCAGCATCTTCTCATTCCACCGCCCCTCCAGAATACACACACGCTGGCCATGGAGAGCTTGAAAAATCATTTGGTGCTTGTAACAGAAAGGGAAGGGATTCTGCTAACTTCATTGTCATCTCATCATTTAAAAATACAAAAAAGTGACACCCTCTGTAGGATAGCGCAGTGAAAGTTGCAAAATTATTACTTTCTCGGCACTTTGTTTGATCAGCCTGTCTGCACCATCAAAAACCGGAATCTGATTTCTCTGCTAAGATAGCACCACCGCT
Organism: Balearica regulorum gibbericeps; assembly: GCF_011004875.1. NCBI lineage: Eukaryota > Metazoa > Chordata > Aves > Gruiformes > Gruidae > Balearica > Balearica regulorum. The sequence goes on along the minus strand of NC_046184.1, from coordinate 154,285,103 downwards.
TCTGGCAGTAGTGTAATATTAATGCAGATTGCAATCTCCAGCATTGTTTCTTTTAAATTTCTCAGGTTGTTTTATTCTGGCAGTTTAGAAATACGGAGCTTCATTTGCTAATGTTCACATTGCGTCTAGTCCTGCTGCAGGGCCATCGATGCTGGCAGTGGTGGATATATCACATAAATACACCCTTTTGAACAAGGCTTGAGAGAAAATTACAGTGGACCTTAATACGATGCTCAGTCATAACTAAGCAATTCTATTGACTTCAGTGGGGCTGCATAAAAATAACTGTTAGCAAAACTTGGCTCAGAAACTTAAAAAAAAAAAAAAAGAAAAGAAATCCTTAAGCCACAAACAGTATGCGGTTCATTTTGCAAACAACTACTTAACTCACCAATATACCAATGGTAAAAACAAACCTCCCCCATTCCCCAGCCAACAACAAAAAAATAAAGGACTAGGAAAGCAAAATTGCTTATGCAGGGTAAACGACACACAAATAAACTAGAACAGGAAAAACATATTAATGAATCTTCCTTTAAGAAGTAAACAAAATGCTGGCTTCTCGCCAAGGAGGCACGCATGGAAATGAAGCAGGGGATCCCAGAAAGCGCAGCAGAGCAGCCGATACAGCCCCTTTAGCGCTGGAAAGGAGGCAGACACAATCTGAGCGATGGCTATGCCACTCTCACACACACACACACACACACTCCCACCCCCACCCCCTACCCCCTCCCCACCCACCCACCCCGGAGGAGCGAGCGGAGGGGCGAGCAGCCCATTTCGGTGAGAGCACAATGGTGGAAAGAGTTGGCCAAGGCTGAGTTTGATGTGTTGCGACACTCATTCCCCACTGGCACGGCTGGTTGGAGCTGGAGCAGCTTGAGCGGAGCCTGGCAGATGATGCATCCGTCCCATTAGCCCTCCCCGTCCTGGTGGCCGGGGGTGGGTGGGGACGGACACGACACACGTCCACGTCTGTACCCACCACCACCAAGGGTTCGGGGTTCCCTATATGATGATGATGCACGCCGCTCTGCACTTAGCTGGAGGTTTTTATTTCTTCCCTTGAAAGGCCTGAAAAAAACCTGAACAGTGTTTTTCCCTTGAAAAACCTGAAATGCAAAAGGAAATACAAAAAGTCACACTTTTGCTCTAGTCAGTCACCTTCCAGAGCCACCTTGCAGATTCATGCGGTGAGACAGGGGTGCAAAAAGAGCTTTGCAGAGCCCTTGCCCTCACTACGTCTCATCACATGGATTAATGTGACAAATTAAATGGATGCGCTAAGAGGCGCACAGCCGGTGATTCAAGCTCTGAGGCAGAAAGATGAAGTCTTTGGTGGCTGACAGGCTGACAAAAGTTGGAGGTCTGTCTGAAATTTCTGTTTTCATTCAGGGAACAATAGATTTTCACATTCTGGATCTTCTGTGCTAGAGGACACATACAATAGTCACCCACTCATTAGCAAAACAAACCAACCAACCAACATCCTCCAAATACATGTCAATTGGTACACCGACATCTGTCAAGCTATATTTGAATTCACACAAAACATGAGATTTCTGGTGTAGTAACAAGTATAACTACACTTTTATCTCAGTATCCATTGATAAAAATGGAGTGCTGCTTCTGCAGAAGAGGAGAACCAGAGCATTTCGCTGAACAGCATGGGAGAACTTCACCCACAGAGTAATGATACACCTCACACATTGAGAAGGTACATCACTGCTTTACACATCGAGTTGAGGACAATCACAGTGTAAAATGCTGGATCTTATGATTTGTAGTAGGACAGGCAGTTCAATGGCTGGAGAGTCTAAAGGCAAGTCCAAATGTAAATGAGGTGCTTCTGACTATGATCTCCGGAGTCCTGTGGCCAGTTCTGGGCTCCCCAGTTCAAGAGAGACAGGGAATTACTGGAGACAGTCCAGTGTAGGGCTACAAAGATGATGAAGGGACTGGAGCATCTCTCTGATGAGGAAAGGCTGAGAGAGCTGGGTCTGTTTAGTCTAGAGAAGAGAAGACTGAGAGGGGATCTCATCAACACTTACAAATACCTAAAGGGTGGATGTCTAGAGGAAGGGGCCAGACTCTTTTCAGTGGTGCCCAGTGACAGGACAAGGGGCAACGGGCACAAACTGGAACACAGGAAGTTCCATCTGAACATGATAAAAAACTTCTGCACCTTGAGGGTGACCGAGCACTGGAACAGGCTGCCCAGAGAGGCTGTGGAGTCTCCTTCTCTGGAGATATTCAAAACCCGCCTGGACGCCATCCTGTGCAACCTGCTCTGGGTGACCCTGCTTTAGCAGGGGGTTGGACTAGATGATCTCCAGAGGTCCCTTCCAACCCCTGCCCTTCTGTGATTCTGTGATTCTGTGGATGTTTCTCCTAATCTGGATGTCTGTAAATGAAGAGCAAAGATGACAGATATAACCTGCCAGTGGAGTTCTCCAGGTATATCACATAATAAATGTGCTTGTTAAACAGTAAACAAGTAGGTTTCCAAAATGAAAATTATGCTGTCTTCAATTCTTTTGCAGTACAGCATTTCTAGTTTTGAAGGCATTGGCCTACAGCTGCTCAATTAGAAATCTCATTTTCTTTCCTTTAGAACAGAAAAATCCTGGGGTCCGTTACCTTCTGAGAAATACAGACAAAGTCAATAAAGTAATGAAATGTTTATATTGTCCAAATATTTCCTGTGAAATAGTAGAACCATTATTTGATTAAAATAATATAGAATCCAGCACTGGGGTATTAATCATGCTGCATCAAAGGCAGAGAAGGAAATTATTATTCCTCTTTTGTCAAGTCTGTTACTAAGAAAAGACTCTACTCAAAGTAGAAACACTTCAATATTTGTTCTTTAGATAAATAAGATTAAATTTTAACCTTTACTCTTCTGAAACCCTTAGAGAAACATTCATTTACCTGCAGCTGAAATTAATATTGGATTGCTTTATTGATTCATTGGCTAAAGGCACAGACTAGCCATGAAAATTCCTCTCTGCTTGCATTGACACATTGAGCAGCAACAAAAAAAAAAGTCATTTAAAAGCAGTTTAGCCTTAAGAAAATGGGCAGTCACTGAGAGGTTTTGCGTTCTAGAAAAAAAAAAAGTTCTTCATGTATCCCACTTAAGAATCAAGATATTTATATGGAACGGCTTGATAGACATGATAAATAACTGACTATAATTACATTTCTTGAGGCATTGCTCGAAGGCAATCTTTTACCACAACACAGAAAAGCCTTCAGAGGACATAAGGTTTAAAAAACCCCAAAATATCAAAAATATATAAACAACCTCCCAAACGACTCTGAGTCAGAGCTTCAGTTGCAGTAAATCACCATGAATGCAATGGTGGCATATTCCTAATCGGCGGCCACTGAGACCGGGGCCCCAGGGTTTATCTTTGTGCAGCAGCTTGTGATATTTAGACCGCAAATTGGCAGCAGTAAAAGGGCAATTGGTGGGTGTGTTGTAGGTGATCCGGGTGACCCTGCTAAGGGGTGAGCTTGGTGTGAACTTGCTTCCCAGTCTCCGTGTTTATACCCTGATCTCATGGCAAGTGTGAGATAATTCGAGGTAATCACTGCTGCATAGGGAAGGGGTAAACACCTCACAGTTACCTGAGTCAGATTAAGTAAAATGATAGATATGGCAGTGTAGTTGGTGTATCCTTTATTTCTCCCCTATCTCCATAGCTTGTTTAAGTATATACACATTTACATGAACCATGACAGCTCCACCTAGGTTTATCACACCACTGAAGCAATGGCATAATACACCACCCCCCGCACTTTCTGGTCCTTTTGCAGGTTGGCAATATTTGTCTGAAGGTTTGATGAGGACAGGCTGCTTTATCACACAGGCCAGCTTCACTCCTAATGCCCAAGGAGGGGTGGGAGCCCTGCTCTGACCTGAGTCTCCTCGTCAAGGAGAAGTTGCCCGTCTTCTGTAACATGTGGGATGGTTCCTCTCCTGACATGTGGAAAGAATTGGTGTCTCCTGATATGAAATGATACTGCCCGCAACTGTCAGAAAAGTCAATAGTGGTGTTGCTTTGGGTTTTTTTGATTCATCACATTGAATAAGGAGTTTCATCTGCAGTTGGAGAAGAGCACTCTTGAGCAAATGATCTGAGTTTTAATTGAGAGTAACCAGTCTCACCAGTTCCTTTGTCTTCAATATCTGCATCTGAATCAGGTCAATTGCCAGTAAAGGGCCGATGTTGTAGAAATTATCATTATTTTTCTCCAGGAGTAACTGCTCAAATAAGGTCATAATGTATTGTAGCACCAAAAATTTAGACTACTTCTTGGAGACCTTTTAGGAGATACCTGGGAGACCTTTCTACAATCATTTAGTGTACAAATTTGTCCAAAAAGCCATTATGCCTGGGTGAAAGAAAACTTTTAAAAGTAATTAGGAGCACATATTAACTCTACTGTTTTAAGGTCAGACTTTTCACACAAAAATATTCCAGGGGAGATGTAGTAAATTCATCCCTTTATACACAAGCTTCATCACTTGATCTGATATTTTGAATTAAGGGTACACTTCAGTTCACTTTTTGGGGGAAAATCTAAGTCGTATTACAAGATCGAAGTCTGGACCCTTTTGCTTGGGCAAAATTTCCACATCGGAGTTTGTCTGAGGCAGAATGGTAGGCCTGGATGTTCACCTCTGCAATACAGCTTACTCAGGCTAATGAATGAATGGGGAAGTAATAACTGCATTGTTGGGTACACCCACACTTTCAGACAGGATCCTTACTTAATGAGAAGGAAAACTATTTTTAGGAGCAGTAGCAGAAATTTCAAAGGTTGAGACAGAATAATATATTAATGTTTAATTCCTGTCAAATGTGGGAGTTCAATGTGCCTGGTCCATCTGCAGCAAGCATGTTTCCAAGTAAGGGAATCCTGTTCCTTTATCTAGACCCTCCTCGTATCCGTATTAATGGATATTTCACAGTGTGTCTAATTCCATCTTCTGCCTCCTCCATTTACAGTATGTAAACATGGCCTGATGTTTATATCCTCTTCCTTGCGTAAGAGCTAGTATTTTGGCTGTAGTGCCCCTCACCTTCTAGACATGCCTTCTACATTCAGTTTAGCACTTACGGGCGCATTTTTATGATTGTGTTTATTGCTCACTTTAAGCAGAGGGGGAAAGAGAAGATGCAGAGAGGCCCTGCAAAGAAATACCAAGGATCAAGTAGACTTTTCAAAAACTTTTGGCAGCCACACATTCAACACATGGCACTATATTGCCTAATAAGATGAAAAAAATTATGAGGCTGTGGCTCATATGAACCAATGTTATGTGTCAGATCCATCCCATAGGCCATAGTTTCTCCATCCCCAACTTCAACATTGTAAAACATATGTTTAGTCTGATATATAGATTGGACACATTACAATAATAAATAATAAAAAAACCCCAAACCCAGGGATCTATATTTTCAAAAGTGAATGGTGACATTTTCTGTCCCTATTATTTTTGTAGGCCACTGAGATAGTTCAGATTTCAGAAGCCAGATTCCCACTAAATGTCAGAAATTGTACACTTAAATAAGAAATATCTAAGATCAACTGTACAATAAATATTTAGGGCTGCTAAAAAGCAAAAATCTCATTCATTAAATATAATGTCTGTCTGCAGACCCTTTCAGAGGGTCCCCCAGGAAAAGCCAGGCCCAAGTCAGGTAAGGCTTGCAGTGCATCTTGATGTCTCTGCAAGACCTGGCTGAAGTTCCTCAAGGTGGAAAAGCCATCTGGGAATGACTGAAGCAGTAGTAATATAGTAAAAGATTTGGTAAGTGATTTGCCTCCCACAGAGGAAGGCTTGCACCTCTGGCCAAATCTGTTCCTGTCGCACTATTCTGCAATGGCTTGCCCAAGATCAGACTTAAAGTTGCATTTCCTCAGAACACTCACAAATGAGTTCAGGATTAGCATAGCAAAGATGTGAACCCTTTCTTCTTCCCATCCTCTTTGAAAAAAGAAAGCAAGTTGAATGGTAGGAATAGGTGCTGAAGAAGGCAACTTGCTTGTCCCGTGTTCATTATTGAAAAGATGATGCCTTTTATAATAGTCTCAAGGGCCACTCTGAACTGGAGAATTTGGGAGTGCTTCTAAGCTCCAGGGCACAGGTAAATGCTCAAGATAACCTCATTCCACGTTGGGGTGACACCTGGACATGTATCAACCCTTTCCTGAACCCTGTACCACAAAAAGTAAACCAAGGTTCCCAAGGAGGCTGGAAGCCATGGACTGCTTTGAGGTCCTTGAGAAGGACAGTCACTGGACAGAGACTTAAGAGCACCACTCTCAGGTCAGTGCGAATGTCGCTCTGTTTGGAAGCAGCCTACAACACACCAAACTGTGCTGTGGGTGGTTTCCTTTATGCTCTGATTATCAGAAATGGAACCCACCAGAGAATCCGATACTGGATTTCCAGATGTCTTATTAAACACATTCTTCTTCTTCTATGGTATCGTAAGGTACCACTCACAAACCCTGCTGACAGCCCAAAAGGAGAAGATAGTTTTGGAGAGCTGTATTTCTCCAGAGCGATTTCAAAGACTAAAGCAATTGCTCTTTCTCTTCAAAGTTGTAGGCACCGTAAGATCCACAATATTCCAGTTTGCCTCCCCTAGCTAAGCCTGCAGCTAAGATGGTCAAGACAAATGAGAGAAGGAACTGAATGTTCTCTCTTGAGCAGCATACACATTATCTATGATTTATGTCCGCACTCTGTGGCTTACATGGACACTCCAGCAGCCACAAGATGACTCTACTGCAGCAACAGACAGAATTGCTCTTTTCCATTCAAGCCACTTTCAGAGAAAGAACTTGAGCTTGCCACAATGAGCCAGGTTTTGTCCTTTTAAGACAAAATTGTACAAGTATGGTCCTTTAACCATCCCCAAAACATAAGGTAACCATGAAAGTACCAGCCCACTTACCGGTAGATGTGGCCAGGAGAATATAACATATGTGTCCCAAGACAGGATTTCACTCCAAAATACTTTAAACGTGGTACACGGAGAGATGATGTCTCCTCCTGCACCAGCAGGCCTTGCATGTCATCAACAAAGATGTGTCACTCAGACACTCCTCCGCTGAAGCAAAGGAGATTTCAGCAAGGCTCTGCTGTGAAACGGACACCAAGCTTTTTATGAACCTACTGTTGTCGTCCCCTGCCCTTCATCACCACAATCCCTGTCACAAGTCAGGGATCCTCACACAGGTCATTTAACTAGGTGCAAGGACCATTGCACCTAGGCGTAAGGGACATTCCTACTGACCAGGAGCAGGTCCGGCTATGGTGACCCCAAGGTGTCTACAACTGTGCCCCAGAGCCCCTGCACACAAGCTAGCAGATGAAGATAACTACATAGAGCATCAGGTTCCCATTCACCTTGTACCAGTGTAAGTAACTATACAGCACATATAGGGCAACTCTGTTCCCACTAAGTAGGCTGCCAGAAGGACTCCCATAGTCTTCCACTCACTTTTAAAACTGGAATTAAAAATTAAGACCAAATTCTGCTCCTAGTTATTTCCTCAAATATACAAACTTTGCCTTTATAATAGTGATCTTTTTATTCTTAAATAAGATTTAAAATTATTTCATGATTATATGCATTAAAAGGAAATCAGGTAAATATGTGCACAGCAGTAAGATTTATTGAGAAAAAAAGTATTTCTGTTTAAAAAAAAAAAAGAGAATAAAGTCATTTTATGTAAAGAACCAGAAAAAATACCCCACCCCTAGAGAAAACAGGCACACAAATACTTTACTCCTTTCATAAATAATGTATTTTATTGCATATGGCTATTAAGGAGAGCATCCATGATCAATACAGACTAAATACAATACACTACTCTAGTTCCATTTATTCTGGTCTCCAGCAGCATCACATTTATCCTTATATACAGCGTGTACATTGGAAGACACAGCAAGATAAGTTAAGTCTCTTGTCATATCACAATAGCAAGAAATATATTTAACATCTTGATATCCAGAAACAATACGTACCCAAAAAGAAAACACTGCTTAATAACTGTTAAGGTTATATAGCAAAAAATATTTTAAATTTAAGGTAAGTCAGGCAAAATGTACAAAGACCCAATATACATTGTGAAGTTTTAGCAAACATAACATTTATACATTTTGGTTCCATTCTGTAAACTAAATTAAGAATGTAAGTATTGCATATGCCTTTGTGAAATATACAGGATAGAGAAGAATTGACTATATTGTCAAGTTTTTGTTTTGAAGTTGCCGTATGCATTTTAGCCATTTGTTTTAGTGGCATGATTTCTTAATTGGTACAGAGGGCTACTTCAAAATAGAAGTTCAGAACATTTAATTCAGCAGGTACCGCACTCAGTGCTATGGGGGGTTCAGACAGAAAATGTCAAAAGTATTTGCTTTTTTAGTTCCAGACTTGAACAAGCAGTATTTTAGAGGGTCTTAGAACCATTTATAGTATTATTATTAAAATTAAAAAACCAACCTCAAACAGACAGATTAGATATTTAAATTTATTTTAGATCTAATATTGTATTAGCCTATGCATTGCTGTGATCTAAGACCCCAAAAATTACACTGAAAAATGAAGTGTGTTGTGGGGTAGGGAAGGAATTAGTTTACATTCATCTTTGTCTTGTAATACAATCCTCAGTTCTAAAGATTCAGCATGTAAGCAGGAAGACCGCATTGCCATTCATTATATTTGTAAGACATTGACTCTCGTCTTCCTCAGAAAAAAAAATCCCAAAAGATAATGCATTGTTAATAGTGAAGTACAGGTTCCACCTAGCACAATGATTTAAAAAAAGAAAGAAAAAAAAAAGTTTCACGTAAGTCAAATAACTTAGTAATACTTACATGTCTATCAGAGCAGGCACTGGGAAGGTACCCTTAAAAGCGTACACAAACTCTTCAACAAATTTATCGGAGGAGAAACAAGGTGGCATGACATTCTGCTAGTCTGATGCAACAGCTGTATGTGATGTTTGTGACGGTAGCCACCACATCACTCGGATTTTCAGGCTACTGGAAATGCGATGCACGGGTAGCCTCGAAAAGAACTCAGGATAAGTGACTGCAGTGGTTCTTCTTCCCTGTGATAATGCCTGCAGCTGCAATGGTGCTTTCCTGGTAAAAGGCAAACATCAGGACTTTCTAGATGGCAAGATAATACTGTGTTAATATTAGCGCTTGAATCTGCCCGATACCCCTTATCATCCCTGCATTCCTAGCATGCCTATGTGGATTTTTGGTTACAAGAAACGCAGCTAAGAACAGGGTTAGCTGACAAAAGTGAGCTTGTAAATAGGAGAAAAGGCTTTTGCAATCTGAAGTACCTACATAAACACCTACATAGAGAGGATTAAACAAGTGTGTCAAAGGTAAAGAGAGATACCCCCAATACAGTTTGATGGTTTTAACTTACGTTGCTTCAGTTACACATTGTTATTTTTTTTATTTTTTTTAACTACTCTGAATCCTCCATCCAAGTCCGATTCACAGAGTTTCATCCCATTTTAGGCTTTTCGGGGCCCTGGTTCGGCTTTGTCTGAGAAGTAAACCCTGCGGCTAGTGATTCACGACCCAGCAGCAGCAGCTGTACGCGTTGCAAGTTCAGTAAGGCTGACGACCGCTCTTGAGAGAGACTCAGCATAGAGATAAAGGAGGTTCTGTCGTACACCAACACCGCAAATCTGGCTTTACTTTGAACTGAGGTAGTACTGTGGTAGGCTTGAAATTACGCCAGTAAATACCAGATCTTACTGCTTGAGCAGGTGTTACAGAATCCCCTAACATGCCGAAGAATAAATACAGTTTGTCTTTGCAGAAAAAGGAAATGAAGGCATTGGCCATTTGTTAAAGAGGCCGGCAGAAAAGTTTCTACGATCTAAAGAGCATCTCCAACTTCTGTCGAAACAGCAGCAAAATGATACCGCAGATGCCGTGGACACGTAATGAGTTAGGCAGGTTGCTTTCCCTTCCTCCCAGATTTGTTGCACAGTTTAGTCCACGACAGTTAAGTAACTGTCCAGACCAACAATAACAACAACAACAACAAAAAGTAAACCTTAAGCAGCTTCAGTTACGGGGGGGGGGGGGGGGGGGGAAATCAACAAAAAACAAACTAACAACAACAACAAAAAAAGTATATGCCGAGCAGCTTCTTTGAATGTTGTACTCTGTTGTTTGAGGTCATGGTGAGAAAATTAACTCCTTCACTCTGAAAAGAAAAATGAAAGAAAGTCAATTAAAGCTTAAAAAAAAAGTAATAATCATATTTACGATTTAAACACCACAAAAAATAGCATAGAGAGATTATTCAGAATGGGGTTTCGTGGGAAAAAACAACTATGCAATAACTGCTGTTACATTTGTATACATTATAAAGTATTGCAGAGGCAATAAAGGGAGCACTCCCCAGTCCAATACCACCTCCTTTTTTTAGAACTTTTCAGCTGTGGCTCTTCAGACCAGCAAACCACAGGAGACAGAACCGGTTAGAAAACCCGACACAAAATCCCCCCAGTTCAAGTTGTGACCATCACTGTTTGCATCAGTGGAAAGGAAAAGGGGTTGCAGAAAGTAGGTACAAGATCAACTGGGGATTTTTTAGTCAGCTAGGTGTTATCAAAAGCTGTCCATTTCCAGACATTAAAACCAAGTTTCTTGAGACTCTATTGTCTTTAGGGAAAGAGCCTTCTAAAAACATAAGTGAAGTATAGAAAGAACCTTCTTCTAATTCAGTTATTTGATTTACTAAATAACTATTATTCCAGACGTAAAAGAGTGGGTAGGTATGCAAGTGGAAGGAATCTTCTTCAGATTACTGACTACAAAGCTGCTTTAAACAGTCAAGGTGAATAATGCAGTAAAATAGAATCTGATTACAAAGTGACCCATCCTATTTTAAAGAATGCAGCTGGCTCCTTTCGTCTTTTTTCACTGCAAAGAATTAACGGATAGTATGTGCCACCACCATAAAGGGACATTATTATATTGATTAACTCACAACATTAAGATGATTTGTTAATGTGGTCATTAAAAAAGAAAAATCAAATTTTCCTTAGCATGTTGCTTATTGCTTAGATTTTTTCCCCATTTGCTATAATATTTGGAAAGCAGCAATGCACAAACAGTAGTGATTAAAACACTGAGACTGTAAATTTTACATGACAAAGCCTTGACACCTCATTTCGAAAGGTGCCAACTAAGTGGTAAACCCTGATACGACATCAGGTTGAAATGTTACATTCACGCCAAGTGCTATTAATAGTGTCTAGTTCATTTAATAGTTTAGAGCAATTTTTTTTGTTGTTGTATGTTGTTGTTCCCAAGTTTACAAGTTAGATGAAAATATTAATTTGAAGATGTATTGCACAAGTTTTCCTAAAAATTTAAATTATTTGGAACACTTTGGGAACTAATATTATTACTTAGAAAAGTCTATAAAGGGCATAACCCATTAATTTTGACTGTATTGATACAAGAAGTCAGTATTCCTGTATATTTTTAATTCCTTTGGGACCATAAACCCAAAATAAATTATATATGAAACCTGGATGTCAAAGTAAGCATGGTGCATATCTGTGCAAGTTTCCACCCATACAAGCCTCTGATTAACCAATACAAAGGCTTTTCCTTCACGTCTCCACAAAACCAAAGGTTGACATATCTTGGCATGTATGTGAGAATTGCTAAATTGCTATTGAATCTCTCAGAGCTAAGGTTTACTTAAGAAATTAGACCTGCTGGAGTCAATTTGAGCCACTATATGATCAGATACTTAGGATATTACTTAGGATTTTATTTCACTACACAGCTCGAAATGAATTAATAGCTTGCCAAGACCAAAAGACTCATTGTCCCCACCCATTGACATTTATTTGCTGCCACTTTTCTGATCAGAAACTAAGTCAAATCTATCCATTCCATCTTCAGAAACGAGCTTTCGTTGTTTGGGCTGGGAGAGTGTTTCAAATTAAGAACTTGAACTGGCTTACGATGCAATCAAGGGAGCCCCAAAATTGCCATCACCATCCAGTAAGGCTGTGTGGGAGAACGCGTGGCAGGATGGATGGCTCTCAGAAGGGAGCAGAGATTCCTCGTTTGAAGAAGAGCTGCCTAACAAGCCACTTTGTTCTGACTTTTGTTCGGGGAAACAGGATAAATGCATCATGAGTGTTTAAAGAAACATGCTGACTCCGTGTTACTGCTTTCCTCCTCCAAATGGAAACTAATCTAACAACTAAGTTTAGGTTCCCAAAAATGGCCACATCATAGTGAAAGCCAAATAAAGTTTAAAAAAAAGAAAATAAAATCAATCACGTGCTCAGATAGGGAAATCGGAGGAAGATATTTTTGTACGTGCAACGAACACAAACAAGTATCTTTCCAGAAGTATGTCAGCCTAGGGCGGTCATCAGGGAGGATTACTAGCAACTGAGTAAACCTGCCATAGTTCTTACAGCACAATAGGTACTTTCCAGCCAGAATTAAACTGGAGCAGATGAAGTGGTCAGTGCTTCAAAGCACTTACAAACTTGGTTCACAGGGTTTTGTAGGTGGACGATGGGACTGTAGGCACAAGCCTAGGAGCCTATGATGCTATAAACACGTCATCTGATGAGTCTGTAATGCTGACCTATAATTCAAAAACTAACCCAAACATAGTCTTCAATAATTAAACAATTTCCTCTGACTTCAACAAGCTTTGAATCAGGTTTCAAATAAGCTTTGAATCAAGAAAGGAAAAATAACTATTCCTAGCACTTAATCCACGTAAGAGCAATGTCAGGTTCAGGGGAAGCCTACTTGCAAGAAATAAGTTCCATGCTAAAGTAAAAAAAAAAAAAAAAAAAAAATTACATCAATATCACTGTTAATTTTTACTTCAGTGATTAGTATCTTTTACTTATTTCAAGTGTCAGGTCAACATTCCACTTACACAGCAAGTCACACCATACGCTGTATTATCCAAGAACTAAAAGAAATTCCTACAGGACACAAATACATTCTTTGATAACTTCATTCCCCATGGGCCCACACAAATCAAAATACAAAGTGCAGCACTGTGTCAATACTGAAGTTTCCTATTGGTTTTGGACTTTATTAACAAAAGGATCCATGATCACTGCTGAGTTTCCAAAACTAAAGTCATCTGATTCTACCAGTGCTTCTTGGGGAATAAATCAGATAATAAACACACAGACAAATTGCTAGGAAACTACCAAATACTCAAAGACTTGTTTAATATACTGTGAAGAGAATACAATGGTTAGTCAATCTAGTCTGCTTATTAATTTTCAAAGTCAGTAAGCAATGAATAAAAATTTTCTTAATTCCTAAAAATAATTCTCATCTGCTAACAAGCACGCAGACAGAAACAGCTATTCATGTGGCTCGTGGCAAAACGCGTTGCTGGTTATTCATAACCAGTAAATTTATTCCACTGGCAGCGCGACTGCCCGAGCAGATCAGGCATCGGGCACAGAACACCCAGCTCCGCCACGAGCTTCTGCCCCGACTCCGGGCAAATCACTCGGTCCCTTTGTTTCACCTCCCCACGCTGCCTGCCAAATCGATTAAGGCTCTGATCCCGCTAACTAACTCTTCCTGGAAGAGCAAGCCTATTGATACAACAGAATCTGGAGATGACACCATGTACATCTGCGGGCATCAGGCCAGGCCACTAGACGGCACAGCCCAAGGAACCGAATCCCACCCACAGGGAAAGATCTTTGCCCCCCCCACCCTCACCCCCCCCCCGACACTGGGGAGGAGGTGCGTGGCCCTGGGCGAGGCAGTTGGCCAGCCAGAAAAGGCAAGTGAGTCCCCCCCGCCAGCAAGCCACGCTGCCCTCCCTACCCTCCAGCGCCGTGCATGGTACCCGGCCGGGCAGCCCGCAGGAGATGGCGCAGGGGCACCTCAGCAGCACCGTCCCTACGCCCAGAGCAGTCCGTGCCAGCAAGCAAAGGGGGCAGGGAGGCAGGGGCTGAGGGTGGGGAGGGACGGCACAGGTCCCGATGTCGGTAACACCGTGCCGACCCGGCACCGACAGGAGATGGTCTGAGCCGCAGTCTCCGAGGGCTTCTTTACGGGAAGGATTGTAGGATGCACACGTTGTAAGGTCACAAATTTGGCCAAGCATCCCAATGCGAATGCAGCCTGCCTGCTCCTCGGGGTGCTACCGGGGAGGTGCACAGTAAGGAGCCAAATCCTGACCTGGCTCTGACTCTCACTGAGCAATTTAATGATTTCTATATTTTAATATTAAGCACATAGGTAACCCTGCTAAAGATAACAGAACTCCTCACGTGCTCAGCTATGGCTCTCCACAAGTAATTCCAGGGAATCTGAGCTCTGCTCAGCGGCACTGCTCGTACCAAATAAAGCCGAGCGTGGCCATCGTCACAGGATAACGTTTCCATCAGAGCTTAAACATTCGCCTTAACAACACTTCGCAGGAAAACATAAAGTAGCACGCTCTAACAGTTTACAAAGCTTATGAATAATATCCATCCAAAGTAAAATGTTTCCACATTGCATGGGAAAACCAAGTTAAACCATGAAATGAAAAAAGCCATGTTATTGTTATTATTTTAAACAAGTCATGGCTGGTCATAATTGGAGACATGCTGCCCCAAGTAGCTAGGCTCTTCTGGTATATTATTCCACTAAGAAACTACGTAATGTTATTTAGGTACGTCTCTGTTGTTTTATGAATTTAGAAAAGTGAGCATTGGGTCAACATAGATTCTTCATGACTGGAAAAAAAAAAAAAATCAGTAAATTTCTTTAAAGTAGGGATTTTGTGGCCACAGTTATCTATATTAAAATGAACTTCATAGTACTTTTAACTCTTGTGTCAAACAGTTAAAAATCATAACATCTTGAATTGCATTAAGATAACCCTGGTGAAAGATATTGTCTTCTAAAGTGGGAAACAAAAAACTAGATTATCTGAAAAAGATGCTGCGTGTCAGCACTTTTTTTTTTTTGTCCTAGCATAAACATGAGAGGCTAAAATCTTCATCTGATAGCATGAACAAACCCCCACAATTTATAGTGAGTGTCAACTTTTATACAAAGGTACTAAAAAAAATAAAATAAAAATCAAAGTAATCTGTATTTTACACCATATATTTACACAACTAACACTTACTTTAAAGCCTGCGATCTTACACTAGAGTTTAAGCAGCTGAGTCTACAGTAGAAGTACAGTTGATGACAATGGCTGTGCTTAGTTGATTTCAAAATTTGGTATAATTTGTGTTTCATATCATTTTGTCAAGGTTCTTATAGATTTTGCAGTATGAATAACTAAACATTAAAATGTAATTATCTGGAAAATAAAGGATTAAATTTACAAATGTCATTATAATGAATTTATAGCTAAAGTGCTGGTCCAGAAATACATTTCCCATATCAATTATAATAAAAAATAGGCACTTCAAATTTAAAATTAAGAAACTAGACATGTTCATTTTTCCAGGATTAATTTAATACAGTTGCTATTATATCTCTTAATTTCAGAGCTACAGCCACTGTGTACTATTAAACAAGTTTGCGTAGATGTGATTTAATCCCATGATTAGGGATAAAAACAGACAAACCCCTTCAACATAGTACTATCTGAAATTTGTTCAATTATCCTCTCCCTTGCAAGTTGGGTATACAACCGTTCAAAAACATCACATGAAACTAAACAAAATCAAGCTGCTTTCACTGAGCAAACAAAATGCTAGAAAAAAATGTTTAGTCCTTTTGGCCTTCCATTGGGAGTTTCTAAGAGGGACAGAAACACACACGCAGAAGCAGATGTGGAAACTATACAGAAAATTTGCCACGAAAAGATTAGTCCGTGGCAGCCAGCCAAAGAGCCACTCGACAGTTCACACGCACAGGATTTAACCATCCTGGACCACGAAGGCAGGTTCTTGGTTGATGACCACTATCACACAACTGGAATTGCCTCCCAGCTTAAAACCATCGCACCATTCCTTTATCAGTTCGGATTCAAAACCCAGCACTGCAAACGTGGCCTCAATTAGGCGGTTGGCTTGATTTTTACAGCTCCTTCCACCACCCCAAGGAGAGAGCACAGCTCTCCCCAGGAGCAGACTGACAGCAAGAAGCACACTCCAGCGACACCACTTTGCATACAAAGCGAGGCTGGAAGTTTCTTGAGAGACACAATTTTTGCAAAACAAAGCGCTCACCTTACAAGCGATGAAGGGCGAGGGAGGAAGGGACTGGTGACTAATACACTCAACTACCTACCAACCTCATCTTTGGAGACACAACAAAAACAACTGAATTAGCACGTCTGCTCCTTCAGCATACACTAGGCAATACTCAGCTAATTCTGCCATCCCCAAGGTGTACCTCTACATCTCTGACCTACTCACCCTACGAGGAGCTAGTCATTCTAGCTCCTTACAGTCAAGAAGAAACAGGCACTTCTAAGCAACAATCCTTCTGCCCTATTTCATGTTAGGCTCAGATGAATAAGAGTTATGAAAGATCTCCAAGTCTGTGAGGCGTATGACTTGGCATTCATTTTAGGAGCTGAGACCATATGCTTTTACAATTGCTGGGAAGTTTGCTCAGCTGGGATGTCAAAGCCGTATTTGTCCCTCTTCTAATACATATCAGTAGTCATTAACAAGGGCAACAAGGTCTGGCAACAAAGAAGAGCTCTTGTAAGTAGAGCTTGATATTCTCATACAACTGTCAACTGCAATGTCGTCAATGTTGGTGGACCTATTTCAGGCTGATAATGGCAAGGAGGGGGGTGGGAAGAAGTATAATCAGACTTCTGGTTAGATCCACAAGCAAGAACCTGACTGCTATTCTAGATATCAATGGCCAATTGCAAAATCCAATAGCTTCATCTGAGCCGCTAGGTTACCTCCATCCACACACGTGAACACACAATGTTAGAATGCTCTCAAAGAGCTTAAAAGCATGCTTTTTCTCTCTCTCACTTGGGAGAAAAAGCAATCTTTTCCAGTGATTAAATTGAAGAATTATTCATATTAAAAATTTAAATATTCATAGGAACAGGGATAAGGACTCATGTAAGTTGTGGGAAGTCATGTTCACTCTCCCTTACCATTACAGTGGATATCTAATTATTCCATGAAGACAGCTTCAGTAAGAAAGAATGAGAGCATTCGACCAAAGAATATATGACTAAGATGTGCTAGGGATGGGGAGGGGGAAAAAGAGGATTGAGATTTCTTTTTTTTTTTTTTTTTTATCAGCCAGAAAGGTACTGGATGCTGGTCAGTCCTGGTTGAGTGCTCTAGCCATGTAAATATTGTGGGCAGAGGAACAGAAACACTTCATCCAGGCACTCTTTGAAAGACTGCTCCTGCCTCCATCATTGCCAAAAGGGCTTAGGCACCTAATATCAAAAGAGGTTTGAGATTTACAAAGATTTATGGAGACTGGAGCATTCCTCCATCCTAGAGGAAGACATTTATCTTTCAGAGAGCAGCATGTTTTACAATACAAGGCTCTCCTCAACTTTCTTAGTCAACTGAGAAACCCATGCAAACTGACTTTCAGACTGCTTACCAAGGAGACCTAAAAACCCCTGGCATTACATACATTCCTTTATGCATCTAACTGACATCTAAACACACTGGATGGTCCCATGCTAAACATTAGGCTGGCTGCTGCAGCTTTTGGACTTTCAATTTAGGAGATACATCCAGAGACATGCTGCTTCGCACAGAAGAGATACATGGGGAGCAAAGGGAGAGAAAAAGAAAGCAGGGAAGGGCTAAGAGGGACAACCTGGCGTGCATGGGCAGGCCATCTTTTCCCTACTGCTTTCTCTTGTCACACCCTCGCTTAAAACTCTGAGCATCTGGTAGTAGGATAGAAAAAGATTTTAAAGGATTATTTTCAACTTCTGTCAATGCTTTTCTAGAAATCTTTTGTGTTCTCACCGTTGTCAATGTGAATCAGTATAGAGAGGTGAGGGAAAGATGAAGCTAGGCAAGAAGTTGCAGACTTCACGTGTGATGAAAAGACACCACCACCCCCTAACCTGCCCAAAACCATTTAGTGAAATGAGCAATACAGCACAAAACAGCGACACGGAAGCAGGCTAAAGATTCCTCTAATCCAGTTTGCTCTCTCAGACAGTGGGTCAAAAGCAGCTGCTTAAGCAAAACTATAAAACCCAAAACAAGCATATGGAAATACTTCCCAAAATTCTCATGTAGCTTCTAATGATTTACCTATCAAGGACCTCTTGCACTTCACCTCCCTTCATGGAAACCTTTAGTACCCTGTAGCCTGGAGTTTCACACCTGAACGACAGGGTGCAAGAAGAATGATCTCCTTCTGCTTGTTCTGAAGCTGCCACGTTAGCTTAATGCCCCCAATAAAGCTGAAGTCTTACTTTCCACCTACAGTTTAGTCTCACAGTCCATATATCATGACACGTTGTCCTTCTTTTACTCTATATATCGAGACACGCAGCAACGGGAACTGCAATTCCCCCCGTATGGACGTTTCCTATCTACAACCTGAGAGCACAATGGAAAGGCTCAAAAACATGGTGCCCAAGCATTTCTATACCACCCTGCAAAACTGGGATGAAAAACCCTGTGCAGCTGGCCAATGCTTTCTGCAGGATTCTTGGGAGAAGAAAAACTGTTACCTGAACAGGTTTCTAACACTTTGATGGGAAATCAGTTGCACTGTGTATGTGGACTGCAGTAGAGGAAGGGAAAAGAAATTCTCTGTGAGATGAGAAAAAGAAGTATCCACAGATGTGCAGTGTTACTCAAAGGTCACTATTTTGGCCATTTCCTTAAAGTCTGCTCTTTAGAACAAGACACAAAAAAAAGGGGGGGGGGGAAGAGGTGTTCTCTTTTTACATAATTTCCTAATAGGTTCTCAGTATTTGACAGAGATAGCTCCTACAATTTATTTTCACTTTAACCAAAGCTTTCTCAGTATGTTTTCACAAAGAAGATTGGTTTTTTCTTTTTTTTTTTTTTTTTTTTGGGGGGGGGGGGGGTTTGTTCTGTCCAAGTTTAAAGAAATTTTTTTCCATGAGACCAGGTTAGGATCCTTTTTTCACACTGAAAGAAGAATGAGCTGATGTGTTTTGGGTAATATTGCTTAGAAAATGTAAGAACAGTTTACTTTCTCAATTTTGTATCTTTTGAAGTATCATTACTGAGTCATTAAACAGCTACATATTTCACTTTATCTATTAATCTTGTTACATGTAATATTACCTCTGTTCATTTAAAACAGTATCTCATAGTTCAGAGTTGCTAATACAGTAGTACAAATCAGGTTTAACCCTTCACCTTTTTGCTTTATTAATTCCACTTAAACAATAATTGAAGCTTCTATATACAAATGCTTGGATTAAAAAAAAGTAAAACATTTCCATGAATAAAGCCAGAGTCTCCTTATTTTAAAGGTTTTTCATTCCATAAATTTTAGGGGTTTTATACTGCTGTTGTTAGAAACCTCTATTAATGCAGCCTATAGTTCCAGGCACTGTACATGCACAAAAGCACAATATATTTTTCTACTAACCACAGTAAATTAACTGAATAGCATTGTGATTATGCCTTATCAAATATATTGCTCCTGTTAGCAACACATAAAAGAACTACAAAAACACCCCAACACTCCACAAAAGTGCTTAGAAACAAAAATGCAAAAAGAATTTGGAAGACTGAATTTGTGAGAAAAAGCTATTCGAACAAAACCTTGTGGAAAGGTGAACTTCCTCCTACTACCAGACCACTTACAAACCTTTCACAATGAGGGGGCACTAAAACCAAAGCACAGCCTTACCAGTTCATCACACATTAGGGACGCGGCTTCCAGCTGCCACCCAACCCGTAACCAGCAGGTTTTCCTCCAAGCAGAGCAAGCTGCTCCTCATTGCATCACCCCTGAGCATGTTCCTTCACTTCATTTGCAACACACCTGGGTACTTACTCTGCTTGTGACACCCAGCCACCAGCGATCGCCAGGTTCAGTACTCTGGCACGGACACACTCACAACACCAAGATGAGAAAGTACCTATTTTCTGTGAATATTTTTTTTTTTTTAAGCCTTAAAATATTTCTGCAGGAATATTATTTCTAACTGTTTGAATAACAAGTTTAGCTTATCGCTGGTCAAAAAGATTTCTAGATCTATTTCTGCTCGTTAGAGTATTACAGTTGCTATTTTATAATGATCTATGTGTCACCTGAAACGAGGCAAGTGGGCTTGGCCAATAGCCCTGAAGTCCTGAGCTGTAAGGAAGGTTACTCTGGGAAGCCACCAGAGAACCCACTGTGGTGCTCAGGGACTCCCTCCCTGCCTCAGGTGGGGTTCCCCCGTAAATGAGTATCATCAGAGGGGCTGGGAGATGATGCAAACCTGGGCCTTTTTCTGTCACCTTCCATGCAGTCAGCAGGTGACTGGAGTGTCCATGCCATGAACCCAGGGCCTGGAAAATGTCCTGGTCCCACAGTTCAGACATGGGATTTGGGAGACAGATCCTGCCCAGGAACAAAGGAGTTGAGTTTAAGCAAATACTTTATAATACCTCCATGGAGATCGATCAAAACATCTTACCCTTTTCTCAGGTGCACAACAGGGCTATGATCATCTCTCCAGATAATGTTTATAAAAGGACTCACGACCATGAGCAGAGCTCTCCTTAACTTTCCTTGGGACTACAGGCTTGCACCCACAGCTACGCTTGGCACCACGGTTACTGTCTGAAAGCCAGATTCAAATATTTAGCCAGGTGCCCCGTCCCTGTTGATTTCAACACCTTCGTCCATTTGAGCCTTAATACTTACCACTCTACAGCAACCCACTAAGTCTCCTTGAAAACTGCCACTCTTTCTCTAACACAATCCCCAGCAGATATTTCCTGCCATTCCTTCAATAAACAGACAAACGCCCTAGTAATCAAAGCAAAATGATGTCTCAAAGAACATTATTTGTAGATTTCTCATTTACAGACTGGATTGTATTCTCCCTTGCATCAAATGCATTTCTGAGAAATGCTAGACAAACAAAACAAACATTTTTATGTTGCATTTTTAAAACCAAACAGGGGCTCCTGTAAGTTCCTGCTCCGAGTTTAATCTTGAGATGAATTGGCATTTCTTTCTGAAGCTGATACGGATTGTACTGCATAGAGAAGGTAGTATTATGTTAAGACATGAAAGGGGAGGATGTATTTTTCTCACATGGGCATCATAAATATCATCCACATATCACTCCTGGAGGCTAACATACTCTGTTGGAAAGCAGAGGCAAAAAGCTTAGTAAACTGTTTGGAAAAGTAATTTTGGTGGTTAAAATTTATCTTCCGAGAACACCAGTTTCAAAACCGGAAGCTGATCGTAAAAATAACTTGCAATAG
Source organism: Balearica regulorum gibbericeps (assembly GCF_011004875.1). NCBI lineage: Eukaryota > Metazoa > Chordata > Aves > Gruiformes > Gruidae > Balearica > Balearica regulorum. The sequence goes on along the minus strand of NC_046184.1, from coordinate 154,263,635 downwards.
TAGAAAGCATATAAAGTAATTACCTCCTCTGTCTTACTCATATTTTACTTTCTTTCTCAAGCAAGAAACACAGATTGTACTGAATGAATGAGATCGTTCTCAGCTCCACTGGATGTGCCTTGAATCCTCCCCATCTAATAGTGTACTGCAGAAATGAAGTGAAGCAAGCCCATACTCAGTAGCTCCGCAAGACCAAACGGATGCTAAAGCTTCACTTTTAAGAAAGGCAGCTAAAGAAGGTGAATGCAAAATGCCAAGTTTTACCTACCCTAAGGAACAAGAATATCTGAGGCATGCAATGAATGTCAGCTTAGAAAACAGCACTTATTTCATTGTTTTTCAGCTGTGAGACCTGCAGTACAAAATGTTACCTTCCCCATGGAAAAAAAATTTGTTAAAATACGACAAATACTATGCTGTCAGAGCACTGTGCGATTTCACAGCACTTTTCTCAAAACTTCCAAGACTTTTTTAAAAAAAAGACCAAAAAAATTAGCATCATTTACATGCAATATTGCTAACACCAGAGCAACACACGCTTTCTTCTGTAATTATGAGAGCTTAGTAAATATTTACACAGAGCTGTGCTCTACTGTTTCACCAGTTCTGTTTTTTCCTCCTCTCCCAAGTGCTCTCACACAGGTATCTTTGTTTTGTTTTATGGCTCCCCCGATTTGTTGCCAGTAAATATGTTTATAAGCAACCAATGACACTTAATTTTCTTAAAAAGGCTCACTAGTACCTCATAGAGCATTTTTGAAAAATACATTTTACTTACAGCAACATATCTGACCACACGACTATATAACTGACACTGTCATCTTCTTGAAATTGTATTATGTTGCCAGGACTGTTTCTGTAACACAGATTAAAAACCATCTTTGTCACTTAAGACAGGATACTTAAGAGTTTGGCTCTAGCCCCGCGATGCTCAGCAGAGAATTCTCCTAGACTTCAGGGAGGCTTTCCAGTACATGTAGACCTGCATGTATTTTCTCCCATTGCCAGCATCCCAGCTCTTTAGAGCTGCTTAGGCCATCTCAAATAGGTGTGATGAACACTTCAGGATGTCACGTTAAGGAACTATAACTTTGTTTAGGATACCGTGCGGTAGGTGAGACTTTATAAAGCTAAGATGCCATTCTAGAAGGATGCTTTGCAAAGAACAGAATAGAAAAGATCACAGACAATGCGCACGAAGAAATACTTTGCAAAATACCAGTATTTCCCCCAAGGCGTCTGCGCCTTTAAAGCCTGAGTTTGCTTCCAAGTGCTCAGGCCCTGATACCGTTGCATATTTCACGTATTGTGATTGACCAGGAAATACATTAAGAAGCGCTCAGCCAACAGTGCAGCAGCTGCATAGCTAGAGAAAACACAAATCCCTTTTAATTTCACATTTACTGAACAAGTACAATACATCATCAACTAACTAGAGCACAGTCCAGGTCAGGCAGGAATACTTAGCTACGCCAGCTGATCCACACATGAGTATCAGTCTCATTTCAAGTCCTTCTCCTTAAAATAGACTCCACGCAGCAAGTTTGATCTCACAAGCCACAGACCTCTGGAAGTTGGATGTTCCATTTATGCCAAGCGTATAGGCTCCGTCTATAGTCAAGGAAGACAGGTTTGTGCACACCTCCATGTCTGGCTTTGACCAGCCTCTTCAATACTTACAAGGCACCTATATCCTTCAGTGACTACTTATGGAAGCCACATCCTTATTTTAAGACCATTTCGACAGACTCCTAATGAGGAGCAAAGGAGGCGTCTACAGACTGGGCCAAACCTCTCAGTTCTACGTAACATGCGAGAACACTGGCTAGATGAAAAAAAACCCACCATATTCGTGGAAATCTAAAACAGGAAGACAGACCCTTAGGACATGGTGGAGACACTTGAGCTGGAATCTGCAACACAGAAGGCATTAAGCAGCTTTGCTCAGAACACCCACACTAAGGTCCCATAAGATTTTGAAGTCCTGTGGTCATCCTGTGGCCTCAGATGAAGATATTTTTGCCTTTTAATTGTACTCGTGTCCATCTGACCAAAACAGGAGCCCAGCATAGCTGAATTCCACAAAACCTGTTTGGAAAAACACAGATAAATGGCATCCTCTGAAATATCTTTCCTTGGCTTGCAAATAATCCCATCCCATCTGTGCTAAACAATCCTACTAAAACTTTTCTGCAGCTATCACAAGATGCCTGCGTACGAGGAGGAAAACCCAATCAACCAACGTGAGGCACTAAATAAAAGGCACAACAATTTTAACAGTGTCTTCCACTTTGATGCCTTAGCCTCTACAAATGTGATCAAAAAAGTCTCTTAAGTAAAAAAAAACCAACAAAAACCGAGATTCAACTACGTTTGAGACAAGAGACCACAGACACACTTCCCTATGCAGCAGGAATAAGACTTGGGCAAAATCACTTAACCATTTCCATAAAACACATATAAAATAAACCCAGCATGAACAGGCTGTAAATGACTGTTCCTCCACATCGCAGCTTCCCAAATTACAGTCCACGGACTACTTTATACTGTAGCAGAGGGCCTTACTTCCAGTAGCTATTTTTAATTAAAGTACACTGAAAAAATTAATTGAAGTAATTAATTATTACTATTCCAAAAAGGTATTATGTGGTCACAAATGGCCCAAAAAGGGACCTAAGACAATCCATGAGAAAAAAGAGAAATGGTTGCAAGCCTCCCCTATTAATATCTCATCACTCCTATGAAAAATCTTGGAAACCTCCATCAAATTAAAAGTTACCCCATTACAGAAGCAGAGGAGAAGTTTACGACAGGTGGCACCGTATACACCAAGACAAAGACACATACTAGGGAAAAAACCTCCAGTAGCATCTGATCCAATGAAGAAACAGAATTTCAGACTTAAGACAGATGGCAATGCTGTTCATTCCAACAGTTACACTCATAGCCCTACTATGTTGTATCCTGTACTAATATGGGTACCACTTATTTCCAATGTTTTTCCTAAATTCAGTCACGGGAATTTGGACAAGTGTGTCCTGCTCCTGGATTAACTGACAATTACCAAATATAATTCTTTTTAGCACAGTGCTTTTTTTAACTGATGAGAGATGTATTTTGTATCAAATACACTTTATTCCTTTCTTCCATGTAAGAATTTGCTTTGTTTGTATCTGATGCATATAATGAGTTAATATATTTTGAGACATGCCAAAATGTGAAATGTTTCTTTGACTACAGAAGGAAAATTAAGATCTTGCTTATGTACACACACATACGCACAAAACCACAGCTACACTTAACGAGTAAGATAAAGCCACTTCACAGTCCAATAAAACAATGGGTTTATGTGATTAAAAGATTGCAAAGAAGAAATTTAACATACAGTTTCAAAAAAAGACTTATTTGTCTACTGTTTTGCCATCTTCAGCAGCACTTTGCCTCCAGAGTGGAATGAAGAGTCAGCTGCTCAGGTAGCCCTTTGCAAAACGTACGCCTCAAAAAGACAAGTGAAAAATCAGTGCCTGATAAAGGGGCTGGGATCTAAAGCAAACTAACAGGAAATACCAAGAACATCTTCAGTGTTAAGATACCCGACTAAGGACAAGATGTATACACTTCATCCTGCTCATGGTGGAGAGTCTAAAGTTGTCTCCTACACATCAGTCCTCAAAAGAGCTCACTATTTCCCAGGTAAATGTTCTAAAGTCCCAGCACCCTTTTTTATTTTTATTTTAAAAAAAACCCCAAACTTCAGCATTCTGCTCCTCCTATGCTTAGTTAAGGAAACAGAGCAAGCTGCACTATAACAATATAGAAATTATTAGTAAAAATCAATGCAATTATATTCTTTTGCAAAGTAAAAATAAGTAGAATACAAGCCTGAATCTAGATGATCAAAAATATCATGTAAATAACTCTCATAAAATAGTATGGTTGAAACATTATCACCCTGCAAAAGTGACAACAGCCAATCTATGAGTACAAAGAAAATGGAAAACATCTACCAAGGAGTGAGAGGAATAGAAAATATTGCAGTATTTTCTCTTAATATGACAATGTAGCAGCCACACGGCCAGTATGGCAAGTTAAAGCTTGCCATGTTTGTGACCGATGAAGCAGACTCAAGACTTAGGGAATAATTTCAGACTCGCAGAAGAGTCTCTAAATGACCTCTCGCAACGACTCCATCAGCAGCAGCATGGTATCTAAACATCCTACATAGCTCTTTCACAGCACAGACCAGCTCCCTCTGCATTCAGACACACCAGTTTGACCGTGCTCACTCACGCTGCAAGATCCAAGTCTATTGTTTCCACTTCCTAGCATAGTCGAGTATACATTTATTAAAATAAAAACCAATCAATTTATTTCCTGAGGGCTGAATTCTAGTTCTACTAGAAATCAATAACAAAAAAGTCCAGCTATTTCACTACTATCAGATTCTGACTTTTTTTTTTTTTTTAAATAACAGATGGACTATCTCATGTCTGACAAAGCTTTTTGTTTACTGTCACTTGAACGTTCATACTAACAGAGAAAAATTAAGAGAGGACCTGGACTAGAAATTACTTACAATGCTGAAACACATTGGTGCATTTGTATCTGGAAATCATCCTATTGGCTAACATTCAACAAGCGAGTACTACCAATTTATTTGGAACCCACGCAATCTACCATTTATTTAAAAATACACCAGTTATGGTTAAAGTTAAAAGCTTATCTTGACAGGATTTTCATTTGACATTTAAAGATTGAAACAGAACAGTGTACTAAGTTACCCTTCTGTAGATATCCAAAAGAAAGTAGTATTATCATAGCACTCATTGGTGCATGTTAGAATCTCTCGCTGGTATTTGTGAGAGTAACTGCTACCTATTGGGATTATAAAGTCATAAGTACTAATAATTTTAAATTTATGGCCAATTCTCTCAAGTATTCTGTGCCTCAGGATCATATAAATATGGACACATATGTTTATCCCTAATAGTCCTTCACATAGTCATTTTTCTGTAACTACTGTTAAAGTCCTGAGCACTAATTCTCTAACTTCACCCTTGCATTAAGTTATAGAAGTTTGATTTCCAAATCCAAACATAAATGTTCAAAGTTTTACGCTAGATCAAAACTAATTAGTTGTAAATAATTTTATTATAAAGTGACTTTTTATAGTTCACAACTTTGATAAAGATTTTGATGCTGATTAATAGTTTCTGTACAAGATTGTTACAACAAAGGCGTAACTTTTCTTTTTGTTATGTTAAAGAGACAGTACATTATAGTTATATTTCATTAATCTTGACAGAAATAATTGTTCAGGACTGAAACCTGTTGTAAAAGATGCAAGTCCACCCTCTTATCAAGTTCTCCAAATTTTTACATTGTAAAAATGAATGATGTTACAACATGACTGAGTGCATCTGCCTTACAGAAGAATTCTACCTCCACTTTCTAGAGCCAAATCTGGTAATTCCCTTGCAAGAAGTCTTTTTTGGGGTATCAATGAAAATTTTGGTTAGACACGTCACCTGACATTTACATGCCTCTTAAAGTAAACTAAAACCTCTCACTGGAGTTTTTAAAGAAATTCAGTATAAGAGAAACTGGCAAAAAGACTACAGAAGAAATTCACACCATAACTTCTCAATAATTCAAGCACTGGAGTGACCACGATAGTTGAAGCAGTCAGTTTGGTGATGTAAAGGGGTTTTGCATGAACTAGAAAACTGAGGTTTTCATGTGTTTGTCCATCCTATTCTTATTTCTTTTACATAGTGCTAAACTGTAGCATTAGCAGTTATTATACGTAACTCTCTATAGCCTGTTATCTCCATCAGCGAAGGCAGACTAAGCCAGCATCATTATTGTTTTCTTGTTCTTGAGCAACTGTTCAACACTACTGTCTCCTACGTAAGAGTTAAGCCTAACTCTCCCCCAAAAGACTGTCAGATGTCTTGCTCAATCAATCTGGTGACTTCTGGTGAGCAAAAGCCTAGATCCAAAGGGAAAAAAAAAATTTAAAAATCTTCAGAGTTCTCATTCCATACATTAGTTGATTCAATGAGGGGTTGAACTGGACATTAGGACTGTATTAAACACTGTTTCTTAAATAACATACTGTCTGGGAGGACAGAACACAACAAGCGAATCTAAAACTGCTTAGATCTTATTTCATTGACATGATTTTCCACTGTTACTGGAATGATTTACTGGATTGTCTTTGAAGAGAAGCAAAGTCCTCTGCCTCAAGTTGCACTGAGAGTGTTGTTCTTACTCTAAAGTCTCTGTGAAACAGATTTGGAAATTGAGACCAAATGGAACAATAAGTTTCATTACCTTACACTCATCATTGCAGCACGCATCATACAAATTTTACTAAAGCATCACTTGGAAAAGCTTGGAAAATTCTCCACTGTGCTTTACTGTTTCTAAGAAACTTCTGCTGTTTCTGGTATCGGCAAGTTTGCTATTTTGGCATCACACTAAAGCCCCCGTGCCTCCATTTCTGACCCCTTCAAACAAAAACAAGCTGCTCAACAATGTCTAATCCGTGCGTCATGTAATCCTGCTTAATACTCTACAAACTCTGGGTAATATTTGGGTAGTTTTTAAATTTAGCAAAGAACATCCTGGCCTACTTCAAAGATACCCTCGCCTTGGGTAGCGTCCCCTAGAAATGTCGCCCACTCATTTCTAAGAAGAAAAGCAAACACACATAAATGCCTAAGAGAAAGGAATAAAAGATAAAATAAGAGATCCTGGCCTAATGACATAATAAAAACATATAATATTACAAACAAAATGATTGAAACAGGAATGCATTATGCAAGCACCAAACACACCACTCAAACAATTAAAGAGACCTTCTGACTTTCTTTTTTGGCCCCATTTAGCAGCACAAGACTGTGCAAGTATGTCCAACCCCCCGCTTCCAGTGAGGGCAGACTCCGCTGCAGAGGACCATGGCACAGCCAGCTAAATCACACAAGCCTTCCTCCCATCGACACAGAGCTATTAATATAAAATCAGCTATCGCTCCGCCGGAGAAACAGAAAATCCCTTCTTTGAGACATCGTTCGCTTTCTGCAGCATCATTATCTTAAAAGTGGCTTGCAATGCAAACACTACCAAAGAGGTCTAGATTAAATTCCATTGTAATTCTTCAGTATACAGTCCTGACCGTCCTTCCTAAGATCTCTCAGACCCTCGCTGAAGGACAAATATGTTCCTATTTTGTTTAGGCTGTCAGGCAGACAGTCTCCAATCATTAGCCTCTCGTCAACAGCGATGCTGGGGTAGATTACTAGTGCATAGTGCTTGTAATGGCAGGTGCATGGCCCTGGGGCTGCCATCTGCCAGGAAGGAAGTGTTCTCCTCTAGGATGCTGAAGAGATTGACAAATAATGTAAACAAAACACTGAATCATTCCTAATCTATGGAATCAAGCCATTGCATCACTCTTCTGCAATGTAGATGTTACCATCAGAGATGGGGGCTTAGGTCTAGGGCATGGGTTGTTTTGTTGGTTTTTTGGTTTTGTTTTTCTCTCTTAACTATTTCTGTGATTGATTTACTGAGATAAAAAACACACTCTAAAAATAACTTTTATTTAACTGAGACAGGCAAATCTGTATTTGAAAATAAACAAACAAACAAAAAACCCCAAACCCTACTATCAGAGAGGTTTATTTTGGAAAGTATTTCCCCACTGTTAACTTGTAATGTTCCTCTTCCCAGAGTGTATTGCCCTTCAGTGTGTGCAAGGACTAGATTGTTTTAATTACTTTTTTTGATACACCTATACACAATGTTGGGCCATAATCACTGATAAAAAAAATTGAGACCATTTGTTTTGAAAAAAAATTTTGAAAGTAAAAAACCTGGACAGTAACAGAGCGTTGAGTACTGTCTTTGGTCTTTTAAATCAACTTCCAAAGGGAATTCTCCCGACCAGACTGAACGTCTTTCCTAAACGGTGCTAGTTTAACGCCCGTTTTTCACCTCAGCTACCAAGCAATAGCACAACTCCACGCAAATGTGCACGCACTTCCCAGACCAGTCGCTGTGATCATTTCTATTCCTCAGGAAAGTTATTCACTACTAACTGGCAACACAGCGGAGATTGCATACTACTGCTGTCTTTGAGCCAGCCTCAGATGTTACTTACAAATGAAGTGTATTTTGTTAGGTAAGCCTCCGTAAAGATGTAAGCAATCTTTACATTGATTCCTCTGTGTTTTGGATCAGGCTTGTAACGCCTAAGTCTTAAAAGCTTGCTTTAAATACAAACCCTTACAACCCTACAACTAAAGGATTCATCCTACCTAAATTAATGTGGAAACTGCAAATACAATCTAGACCAGCAATCCTGGCTTCCTCTGTAACTGACAGAGATGCAGGGGAAAAATTTATGGTACTTTACAGCTTGCATTTAAAAGATGTGGGAGCCGTCACCCTTGCTGGCTCTTTACTGCTGCTGGCTCTTGAGAGCGCCTGGAGGACCGACTAACCTGAGATGCTCATGTGCTGGATACACTCATATTTGTCTCAGCTGCCTTTAGGTAAAACCCCCTTCTCCCCTGCCCCAAAAAAAAAAAAACCCAAACAAAAAAGCCTCCCCACCACCCAAAAACAACCAACCCAAAAACCCAAGGAAAGTTTTCCTTTGGAAAGGTTGATGGAGGAAAACCAGCCTTTTCAACAACCGGCAGCAAGGGGACTGCTCAGCTGAACTTGGCTTTTCAAGGCTGCCACTCTTGACCCCCTACATCCACACGCACAAAAACTTTAAAAATAGCTACACGCCAGATAACAGACACACAAAACAAACATATCTGAACTTCAGGGTCACTACACTGGCTTCTAAAAACTTCAAGGGATGCTACTGATTACCATCCATACAGATAGCTTCTAAGCAAACATTGTAAGAAACAACAACAAAAAACAGAGAGTTGTCAAACCCTCCTAATTACGTGTCCGAATTTATCAAATCGGTCACTATACTCGCTTTAAATTGATATTATGCATGTAACATTTAAACTTCCACAAACCCTGCTGAACTATATTTTGACTAAAACACAATACACCTACACACCAAGAGAAAACATATGGATGACCAGTACAAAAGCATGCTATACCTCAACAAATTGGAGAAGAAAAAAAAAAAAAAAGAGACCCCAGATAGAGCTACTTCTTTATGTGTTTATTACTTTTTTAAAAGAAACGTATTAATGATGCTTTAGAGAAAATCTGATATATAAACAGAAAATACGTGGATGTACCTACGTTGTCATTTAACTGCTGAATAGAAAGAGAAGTTAGATTGCATCCACTAAATCTAGCTGAATTTTTCTGTGGATGCTTGGTGTGTTTCAACTTTTATACCACTTCAGCATTCCAGTGTAATTAATCCTATTTAAAAATAATAGTAAAGCAAGTGTAAAGAAACCCATGTTATTCCCTCCTTATTAAAAAAAAAATCACCACCATGTAAAACACATCCTAATCTCTTTGTGTTCAAACATTCCTTTACCCATTTTACTTACAAGCGAACATTAGTCTCTGTAGCTATCTTGAAAGAAATCAAGTAATCAGAAGCAATCATCAACCTAAGCATTTCCTCTGCCTTGAGCAATGACTGTACTGGTTCATTTTAGAACAAACCCACCATTCACTTGGCCTATAACAATTTATCTTAAATGACTCAAAGTAACCATGACATTCTTTCTATGAGCTGTATAGTTAAACATAATTTAAAGTATAAAGGAAAATAAAAGTCTAATACATGTTACACATTTTAATATTCTGTCTGCTTGTAAAAAGCTGACATCCATATAATCAACATAATTAAAAATATCAAAGGCATTATTTAATCTTAGATAACTTCAGTTTACATTTCCTGTTTCACATATGGCACTGCTAGGTTCAGACTTAGCCATCTTGGTTTGGTCACCTCTGAAATATAATCTGAGCTACAACAAATGCATTTCTAGAAGTAGTAAAAGAAAACATATTTTTTTTAATTCTAAGTGTAAGAGGTAAAAAAACCCAACAAACCATGTAAGGTATTATAAGTAGTTCAGTTCTTTCTGCTTTAATTTTGATGTTCTCACAGAACTTATCAATAAGAGAAGCTACTACACTTACAACTAATTTATTCAAAAAAGACTGAAAGTTGTATAGATTTCTAACACAGCATATAGGGTTTTTTTAATACTTTTAAGAAACCATTTTAAAATGAATACAAGTTTTATAAAAAAGACAATGAAACATTCTCATGCTCCCCTGAGAACCAAAACTTTATGACAGTTGGCATATTAGAGGGGGGGGGAAACCCTAATAATATAATTCATTGTTCCAAGTAATCCCAAAGCAAAAAAAAAAAAGAAAAAAAAAGAAAAAAAAAGGAAACAAGGGTTATGTCTTCAAGAATCTAAAATGCCATTAGAAAGACACAGGAAGAGATTTCTTAAGATAGGCTTTTTATTGTTTAGGTGCAATCATAAAACTCTCACAAAAGTAAGAGCTAATTGACAAGGCGAGGGGGTCATTATTATCGAAAATCACCTTATTACGATCTTAAATAGATGCATTACAGATGACGACTTCTTTAAATAAATCAAGACAAAAGAAACTAACACAGGAGGAAAACAACCCTCAGGGTTTTGGAGGGGTTTTTTGCACCATTACACATAGTATCTGTTCAATTTTAGAAAACTAGACCAACTACTAGAAACATTTACAAGTTACAGAGCATTTTGTTAATGGAAAAGAAAACAAAATTAAAGATAACCCACCCAAGTCTGGTGTTTTCAATTAAGCAAAATTCCCTATTACACACCCAGTAAATTTAATGGGAATTTTACTTAAGAATTTCAGTATTACACACCAAGGGTATAATCTTAACCCCACCGAAACAGAGACAAAACTCCCATTTGATTTCAATAGAACTAAGATCCACCATAAAACGTCACATCATTATTGGGTGTAAACTGTCATAAATATACTGGAATAAATAATTTACACTATATGAGAAAAATGAGTGTAAACGTCTCCATAAATAATGAAAACCATACACAGTTCATATGTTTTTAAGCAAAGAAGCAGTCATAATTTAAGAACAAAGGCTAATTATCAGCAAGTAACAAGTTTTAACCAATCAGCAACAGTATTATTTTATTTATACATCAGGTGAAGGCAAGTGTTTCTCCAATTCTTAAGTAGTTGCACACTTTCAGAACACAGTAAAACTAAACGAACCAGTAATTTCAAGCAACCTTTTAATTCTTCTGTTTTGACAGCAGTTGTGGATGCACTTGCTTGCTCTTGCCACGACAGGGTAACATGGACACAGATTTCCAAAAGCACAGCACTCCCTACAGCAGAGGCAAGTTACTGATAGAGGGACAAGCTACGCGTGAAAACCAGCCACCTTTAAATGATACAAATAATTTCCCTTTATCCCCACGAAAACACATCTACTGCTACAGGCCTTCAGGAAGAATTCAAACTGGGTTTATACATGTATTTTACACAAATAGAAATAATTAATTTACTGAGAAGGTAATTACGAGGAGCTTCTTTGTATACCCTGTATCTCTGAGACTCTTCTGTTCTAACTATTAAATAAATGTGAATTCTCCATTGTTTGAAAATTGCTAGAAACCTCTCTTGGTTTGTGAAGAAGTTCTGAAGAAGTAAAGCTTCTCACTTTGCTAATATAGTCAAAAAACAAAATTTGAAAAAAGTGCAAACAACTAAGTAAACAATGCTGATTATATATAAGCTATCTCTTGTGCGAACCATTAATTTTTATGTATTAGATTCTCTCAAATCTACCTGAATTACTACTGTGTTAAAATAATCTTGCTTATGCTCAAAATACAATTTTCTTTCAACTGCATACGTGTTTCTCTGTAAAACAAGAAATTCTTAGTAGTCTCCCAAATCACCACGTTTGAAATTTAAATACACTGCCACAATACTTGGTGATCTTTTTCAACAGTGGCAGAAGTCTTTCCGTAAACAAACTTCAGTGTGAAATCCCAATGAAAACCAGAAGAGAAACTAGGAAATTTGCAGAAGTTAACGACTTGCTTGGACTCACACCGATAGTCCTTTGTGATGTACTTCTCCTTCCCCGTGCTGTGACTGTTCCAGTTCGCCTGCCATATGCGCAATTAACCCGAAAACCTTGGGTTTGGTACCTAACCCTGCACGCTCCTGACTGATGATGCTCGTGTGGGTTTTTTTCCTTACCGCCATGGCCCGATACCGGCCACGGTCATCCCCGAGCCCCCCGACCCTGGGTGCGCCCAGCAGGCACGCGCGCTTCTCAGGGAAGCGGGGTGATGGAGAAGTCGGCCAGTAAATCTCAACGAGCTTCCCCAGAACGCTTTTCCGATGTGGTCTGCGTTTAAAAAGCTTACGGGAAAAGAGGAAAAATAAATACGCATGCTGATTAAATATTAAAATAAGGCAAGCTTATAACCACCCTTTGGCAAATACAGAGCCAGAACTGAACCCTCTCCTCAGTACGCCGCGTACCAAATTAACACGGCTATGTTTATTGCATTATCCTTTTGTTTACTAGATGGGAAGGACAGCAGCCGGTTCCCCCTGCTTATCTGCTCTTATCAGCTCTTTCATTCCGGCTCTGCTGACCGCGCTCCCATCCACTCCAGGTTTTCTCGGTAACTGGTGCCCGCTCCCCTCCCCCTGTTCCCCCCCCCCCCCCCCCCCCCCCTTTCCCGCCTTAGGGTCAGCAGTTTGGGGAATGTTGTGGAAATAGCTCTTTCCCAACATGGGGCTTGGTTTGCAGTTGGGGCCGTAGGTGGCTCAAGAAAAACTCCTCGGTTTTGGCGGGAAAAAAAAAAATAAAAAATAAAAAAAATAAAAATACGAGTTTGCAGAGCAAGGGGCGCGATAGCTCGTTGGCGCCCGGGACCGCAACGCCAAGGCCGGCGGGGGAGCGCGGTAACGGCAGCATCCGCACCGGTCCGGGGCAAGCCACGGGGATCCTGCAGACGAGCCCAGCAAAACTAACAGCAACGGACAAATAACGCTCTGCCCTCAGCCCTTCCGGCCATTCAGAATAAGCCTTCATCCTTTCAAACTTTGCCATTTCATTCAACAATCCTCTCGTCTTAATTAGGCTCAAAGCTTGCTCTGCAAACGGTGGATCTTTCATCTTTTCCATCTTCCTGTACCTCCTATCAAAAGAGAAAATATTTTCTTCTTCAAAATCAACTAGCTACTAAGAAAACCGAAGAAAAAAAAACCTGCAAGTGCCTCTTACAAACTGTTGCTCTTTGCTTATTCCTGATGACCTCTATCAGCACTGTGAATACAGAAGCAATGTGTAACTCACCTCCAAGCAACTACTTTTACGTGGTATGTCATTTCACCTCGCTAGACCCATAAACATCTATTACAGCTATATATGCATACGGCTTTAAAGTACCATGTCTTGCATAAATTCAAAAGCAAAGAGAATCCCTCCGGTGTTTCATCATTAACTTTTAATCCTTGACGGACTGGCTGTTCTGTGCCCTCCTCACACAGTTGGTTGTGTACAAACTCTCACTTGCTAAGAGGTGGGTTACTATATGGGGGAGGTGGGGGGTGTATTTCTTTGTTTCCGTCTTTTTTTTTTTTTTTTTGACAGCATAACTAGCACCTCGACAAAGGAACAGCTACATAATTAAAACCTAAATTCTCTCTCACCCTAAGTTTCAGATTTCTTCTGTTTGCTTTTGTCTTTGAACACCCAGTATTTGCAATCCAACCAACTGGTCATTCACGCTGGGACGGAGCTGCCAGCTGGAACGTACTTACAGACCACCGTAGGGTGGGCCTTTAAGGGAAATGTGCAATGCAACATGCAACAGCTCATGCATATAGTGAGCTCTGGAAAGATTTTATTATTTTAAACTCACATTCCATGCTCACCATGATTTACTGTTAAACTTTTGCAAGAGATAAGATATTTCAAAATCAAGATATTAAATTTATCCTTCTCATTTTGGTATGACTGACCTTCCCAACTAAAGAGCCAAGGATTTTTTTGTAATTTGATGTCCTCGGTCCAACAATCCTGTTTTTTTAACTCAATCACTTTACATTTTTAAATAGTATTTAGAAGCTGCATTAACATAAACTATTTTGGTCACATTTTTCCAAACACTTTCCAAAATCTTACATAAGAAAACTCTGAAGTACAGCCCAAACATAGTAACTGTGTAAACATTAGCTTCTATTGGGGTACCCAGAAGTATACACTCGTAATAATAGCACAGTAGAATTCAAACGCGAACAAATATCCCAAAATTCAACTTTTTCTCATACAACGATCCTCTTGGAGTTCCTCCAAGACTGTTTATTACAGGACATGTTGGGGGGAAAGAGATTTTTAAGAAAGCGAGGAGGGAGAGCCCTCTACCCAGCAAAACACAACCCCGCGGTGAGAAGCAAACACCAAGCACAAACACGCGTGGCAGGCACTGGCAGACGTAGCTACTCACCTTTCACAGCACTCGCTTCTTTCAGGTTGTGAGACAGAAAGTCTATGCTGGCATAGGCGCTCATCTCCACTCCGTTGATGCCCCCGTTCAGGACATGCCTGGCTTTCGACCTGGCTTTGTCACAGTTTGCCAGGGTCCCGTCCACCACGTCGATGGCAATGTAGTTGAGGCCATTCTGGAAGCCAGCCGAGGTCTCCCGGCACATGGGGCTGCTACCCTGCTCCTCCTCCAGGCCTTCGCTTTTCCTGAGGGACACGTTCTCCACCGAGGCCGAGTTGTGCCGTTTGGAGTTATGCGCGAAGGAGGGGGACACAGGGGTCACAGTGGTGGTGGAGGAGAAAGTTTCCGAGCTGTGCCTCCTGCGCCCCTGGGGATCTGCCCGGATGACCTTGGCCCCCCGGTTCGGGTCCGGGGGAGGGCTGGAGAGAATGAAAGCCTCCACCCCAGAAAGGGTGAGCCTCTTCACCCCAGCCGTGGGGCTGGTGACCCGGGCACTTTCTGGCTTCTGAACGATGGGTTGAGGTGGGGTGGTGGCCATCCCAAAGGTCATCTCAGTGTAATCCCCACCATCGGATGGGCTGGACAAACAAGCCACCCCCACAGCCGCCTTCAGGTAGCGCCCATCGGGCTGGCTGGTGCTGGACGAAGAGCCTGGCGAGAGCGCTTCCAGGGAGCCCACCGAGACCGTGCCTGACTGGGAGGGCGACTGCGACCCAAAGTCAATGTTCATATAGTCAGAGAGAGGGGAGCGCCTCTGCCCTGTGCCCGAGCCCAGGGAGGAGGCTGGGCTGTCAGCGGGCAGCGAGGGGGGCGAATAGACGGCAGCATCCCCGAAGTCAATGTTGATGTATTCGCCAGGGCTCTTGGGCTCGGGCGGCAGAGGGTGCTCGTTCATGCTGGGCAGCATCGTCCGCAAGGTCTCCAAAGAGAGGCGGCTGGGCCGGGGCACCCGCTGGCACCGCTGGCTCAGGAAGCTCTCCGTCCGGCTGTGCCGCAGGGGCGAAGGCACCGTGTGGCTGGAGGGGGTGAAGGGGCCAGCGGGTGACTGGCCCGCTCCGCACACCGCCTCCTCTGGGATCATCCTCCCCGGGGAGTTCATGAAGACATACTGGTCGCTGTCTTTCACCAGGCCCTGGCTCTTGTAAGAACGGGGCAAGGAGCTGTACGAATAGCAGCTGGGCTTGGGGGGCTCGCTGGACCCATGCCCCGAAGGGCTGAAAAAGAAGTCTGGGGGGGTAAGGGAGGGAGCCTGGGGCACATGCTGGGGGTCCCGAGGGGACATATTGATATAGTCGCCGTTGCTTAGCCTCCCGTCCGAGCTCTCCACAGACAGCTTGGAGCCGCACCACATCCGCATGTACCCGCTATCGTCAGGGGAGCTCTCACCGGGTGAGCTGGTCTTGTAGCTGCTCCCGTTCCCGGGGGACCCGCCACCCACCCCCGCCCGAGGCTGCAGGATCTGCTTGGGGGCGGACACGCTGGTGGGGCTCATGGGCATGTAGTCTTCGCTGCCCCGGCTTCCCTGCCCTAAGGCTGTGGCCACGCCGGGGGTCATGGGCATGTAGCCGTCATCATCTCCCCCTCCTCCTCGTCCTCCCCCCCCTGCCGGTGGCCCCAGGTTGGTGCTACTGCTGCCGGAGCTGCGGTGGGAGCCGATCTCGATGTCCCCGTAGTCCTCGGGGTAGGGGGTGTAGGTCACTTTGGGGGAAGCCCCGGCTTGGCAGGAGGGGAAGAGGCGGCCGGCGCTGCCGGCGAAGGTGGCGCGCATCAGCGTGTACTCGTCGAGGGAGGCGGAGGAGACCTGCGGCGGGGCGGGCCGCTGCCGGCACGGGGTGGTCAGGGAGTAGGTCCGCTTCCGATGGCCCCTGTCGGCCGCGGCGTCGGGGCAGGGCCGGTAGCAGAAGCGGCCGCTCGGGGGCCGCTCCATCGCCATGTAGCCGTAGAGGTCGGTGCCGCCCCCGGGGTCCCGCACCGGAGGGGTCTCGGCCACCGACTCGGGGGTGTTGCTGCGGTTGCTGGCGGTGGAGGAGGAGGAGAAGGGCCTCATGTCGCCGCCCGGGCTGGAGCCGTACTCGTCGAAGGACATGAAGCCGGCGTCGCTGGGGGAGCCGGAGACAGAGGCGCTGCCGCTGGACGGGCGCTGCGGGTGATGCGGGTGGGCAGGCTCGGAGCCGAGGCCGCTGCTGGAGGAGAGGCTGATGGGGCTGGTGGCGGAGGGGGGGGAGTGGGAGGCGGGCATGGACATGGAGCGGCTGCTTTGGAGACCGCCGCCGGCCAGCACCGGCAGCAGCTTCCCCGCCTGCCGGCCCCCGCCGCTGCTGAGCGTGTGCGAGCGGCTGAGGGGGGTCCGCACGGGGCCCGGGCTCATGGGGCTGCCGGCCACCGAGCCCACCCGGCAGCCGTCGCCCTCGCTGGCCGTCCGCACCCGGCACGGCGTGCACTTGGTACCGGCGCCGGCGGCGAGGCTGTCGGTGCGGGAGCGGCGGAGGAGCCCGGTCTGGCTGGGAGGCAGGTTGACCAGGTGGTGGTGCCGGCGGCCGGGCACGGTGATGGGGTGGGTGGCGGAGGTGCCGCTGCCGCCGGGCCCGGCGGCCCCCCCGGAGGAGGAGGAGGACGACGACTGGCTCTTGCTGCGCGGCCGGAACTCGGACAGCTCCTTCAGCGCCTTCATGGCCTCCAGGATGGTCTCGTGGATGTTCTGGGCCACCACCGAGTCGTCCGCCTGCATCCAGAGCTCGCCGGGGCCGGTGGCCGCCGAGCGCCCCACCTCGATGAAGAAGAAGCTGTCGGAGTGGCCGCAGCGGCGGATGTTCATCAGCTGCAGCGTGACAGAGGGCAGCTCGCAGTTGAGGCGTACGAACCCGATGGTGCGGGCCGAGAGGCAGAGCCGGTGGACGCCGGTGAGGTTTTTGCTCTGCCCCAAGCCCTTGGGCTTCAGCGTCACCTGCCAGACCTCCCGGTAGGCAGCGGTGGCCGGGGTGATCAGCCCGTAGTTGAGGTCCTCGCCGGCGGCGGCCAGGGAGGCGGCGGCCGCGCTGCAGGAGGCGGAAAAGGGGGAGGCGAGGTGACGGTGGGGGGACCCCTGGCAAGCCGCCTTGCCCTCGTTGAGCAGGTCGGTGAGAGCCCGGTACCAGCCCTCCTGCTCCTGCTCGTTCTCAGCCGCCACGGCGAAGTACTCGTCCTTGGTGTAGAGGGCGATGAGGTACTTGTGCTTGGCGTCCGCCCGCTTGTTGATGTTGAGGCAGGAGTCCAGGGCGATCACCCGCTTGGGCGCCCCGGACTTGTTCCTCCATTTCTTCTCGCTCTCGTAGTACTCCAGCCGGGCGCCCCCTGCGCCCGACGCCTCCTCCCCTCCGCCCGGGCCCCGCAGCACGAAGAAGCGCTTGTGGCCGTGCTTCTGCTTGCGCAGGTACCCGCACTTCCTCACGCCCTGGTTGTTGTTGTTGTTGTTGTTCAGGTTGGGGCCGGGCGGGGAGCTCAGGGGGGGCAACAGCCCCATCACAGCGGGGCTCGCCATTCCCGACCCCGCGGCGGGAACGCCGCCCGGCTCCTCTCGCTGCTGCCGCTGAGCTGGGCTGGGGGCCGAGCGCCGCGGGAAAAGGACGGAGGGTGAAGCGGGTAAAATGAAGTTATTCCTTCGCAGGAAGAGCGCGGCTGCCCGGAGCCGCAGCGGGGTCCTCCGCCGTCGCCTCTAGGCAGCGAGTGCTGCCGGCGGTGGCCCGGCGTCCTCCCCGGCTCGGGTACCGGCGGCGCCGCTGCCGCTCACCGGCCGCTGCTGCTGGTGCCGCTGCGGCTGCTGCCGGCGGGAGTTTCGCCGTAAGTAACACATCGCGCACCGAGTGCCCCAACTAAAGAGCAAAACAACACGTGACCGCCGCCTTACCGAGACGCTCACACACCGAGCCGGGGCGGGGCGCGGACACCGCCGGCACCGCCCCGCATTGGCCGCCGCGCCGCACGAAGGACGGCTCCGCCCGCCAATGGGACGGCGAGGCGGGCCCTCGGGTGCGAGACGGCGCCACACCGTTGGACGGCGGGAGCCTCGCCCCCCCCACCCCCCTCCCGCCCCTCCGCGGCGGGCGCGTTCCCGCCCACAGCCTCCGGCCCCCCTCAGGAGCAGCGGGACCCGCCTCCGCCCGCCGCTGCTCTCTGCGCAGGGAGCCGGGAGCGTGCCGGGGGGCGCGGGCACGGCGCCGAGAGCCAGCGCACCGGGCGAGCCCCGGTGCTGTCCCTCGCCATCCATCGTAGCCTCGGCGGGCGGGACGCGCCGGGGGGGGGGGGGCACCGGCGTAGCTCGCCGCAGCCACCAGGTGCTGCCGACCCGCCTGCTGCGGGCCCCCACCCCCGGAGCGGAGCTTCCGGGCGTGCGTGTGCGCCCGCCCCCCCCCCCCCCCCCCCGCCCAGCACACCCACACACACGCGTGTGTGCGTCAGCTCTCCTCGCACACGCACGCACGGCGGCTCCCCCCGCCGCCGTACGCGCACTCCTCCACCTGGTGTGTCAGCCCGCGCCCACGCGGCACGGCGTGCGTGGCCGCCCCCACGCTCCCCCCACCTCACGAGGCACCATTTCCCTCGCTCGCCCCGAAACGCTCGGGGAGTCGCCGTCCCCCACTCCGGGCCCGGCTGCTCCCGCCCCCCGCAGCGGCTATTTACGTGCGGCGAGGAAATGCCACCTAGGGGAGGGAGGGAGGTTGGGGGGGGGTACTGTTACTCGGTTTTAATTACATAAAATTAATTTATCCGGGCGTTTCGCGTTAGCGGTGAATAAGGGCAGCGTCCGCGTTTCCTCTGGAAACGAACCCGCTCCCCCCGGGGATCACAGCACGGCGAGGCAAATGGGGGGGGGGGGGGGGCGCGCGCCCCCCGCCTCCCCCCGCCGGGCTGCCCGCTTCCCCCGCCGCCACCCACCCGCGCTCCTTTACGCGGCGTGCGGGGTCTGCGCGGCTCCCTCCCGCGGAGCGGGGGCTCGCCGTGGGGAGCGCGAGATGTCTCGCTTGTTTACCGGGGACCCGCGCGTTAGTCACCGGGCCGGCCGCGCCCGCCGCGCCCGGGGAATCAACGGGCGCCTTTCTCCCCCTGCCGCCGGAGGGAGGTGAATGGCGGAGGGGAGGGGGGCGGCGGCGGGCGGGGATGGGGCCCCGGCCCGGGGTGGGCGGTGGGAGGGGCGGGGGGCTCGTCAGTCCTTTTCCCGTGTGCGGCGGGAGCGCGGGAAGGCAGGGGGGAGCGCAGGGGGCCCGGGATGGGGCTGCGGGGCGGGGATGCGTGGCTGTCGCCCCTCCGGAGAGGGTAGTGGCGGCTCCTGACGAAGCGTGCAGCGCTGAGCGCGGTGCGGGGAGGGCGGTCATAATAAAAGTCGGGGGATGAAGGGAAAAGGCTGCGCTGAACACGTCCAGCCCAGCCTGTTTCTAATCCCAGGCACATCTCCCGCCTCCCGCCCCGAGAGCGGCCGGGGAAGCCTCCCTTTGCACATGCCCGGGAGGAAAAGTGAGGCTGGGGTCAGGCAAACATCCACCCGCCCTTGCCATTCTCTCCCCTGAATGCGTCGGGACACGCTTTCATTTCCCGGTCTGCGACGAAGCTGAAGCAGCCGAGGTTACGTGTAAAGCCGAGGGGGGGAGGGGGGAAAAAAAAAAAAAAAAAAAAAAAAAAAGGAATAAAAACACCGAAGTGATGCGGCGCTTCCAGCAGCCGCCGTGCGGGGCCGGGGCCGGGCGCTCCCCGTGTTCCCGCTGCCGGCGGCGGGGCCTCCCGCAACCCGCACGTACCGCTGCCGCCGCCCGGCTCCGCTCCCTCCTGCCCGAAATTCTCCGCGGTTTGGGTCATAATAACCCATTTAGAAATCAACAGCTGTAACTGGGGGGGCGGGGGGGGGGTGTGATTGGAAAAGACCACTGTAATTACCGGTACGCTGCAATAAAGCAGCTTCTGAAGAAAGACCTCTCCCTTCGTCTTACGGGGAAATATTAACATTTACATATAAGGTAGAAGTTACCTGGGTTTAATTTATTATTTTTTTAAAGGGGGAGGGCGAGAAAAGTAATCGGAGATCTGAGGCCCCGACCTCTCCGCGGGAGCAAGAAGAATGCCCGCAACGTGCAACCGATCCAGTGCCTAACCTTGGGCAAGGTACCCGTGACCTTTCCCTACCTGAGCGACTCCTCACAGAGAACGGTGCTTAGAGTCTTTACTGGCCTGGTAATGTCCTTTGATTTCTGTATCTGGAAAAATGTATGGAATTGGAAGGGCATTGTAAATTTAGATTGTATGTAATGTGATTGCGTAACAGATCTCAGTGAGGCAAGTTTCACGTGGAAACTCGGGAATAGTTGATTTTCTGCCTATGACTGTAGTGGGCCAGGCTATCTGCTGTACTCACACTACGGAAGACATAAGGGGAGTTCGTTAGCTGAACAATTTCTTGTCACTCCGAGCGTTCTGGGCCCATAAACACAAAGAGGAGCCATTTGTCTAGAAACCCCTTGGAAATTTGGAAAGGTTTTTCCAGACGTTTATAAAATATACTTGGTGATCTTGAGCAAGCATTCTGAGGTCTAACATGTAAAAAAAGGTATTAATTCATCTGCTTGATATTTCCATATACGTTATTCATAGCTGTGTCGGCAATACACATTTTGATATACTGGCTGTAGCAGCAGAACTAACTTTGCAAACAATTTCTATGACAAAGGATAGACTAGAATTCAAGATTGACGTTTATACTGTTTATTACTGTATTGGCATTGATATCAGGAACATCTTTAGCAATTCATTTTTAGCAGTGGCCAATTCATAACAAGTATTTTTTTTTTCCATACGTATGTTTGGGGTTTGTTTTTTTATGCATAACGTGGGTACAGAGTACAAGAAGTGGGACTCAGGTGTGCGTAAAATTCAGGATAAAAAGTACTATTGTTTCATGACTGACACTCTAGAATGAATGACCCCGGTTTACATAGGTGATCTGTCTCATTCAGAGTTTTCTCTGAACTCTTCTGAATTGCTTTTCAAAACTATATCCCTTCTGGAAAGTTTTCCCAGTCATTTCAATGTAATTACAGGGGTGTTTAATTAAAATGAATGCACTAACACCACCCATCCATCCCACCTCTCAGCTACAGGTCACTGTTTCTACAGGCTGGAATGCCTTATGCTTCAGCTGTTCCTATGTGTTGTGTAGCATATTAGCTTTAATTTCTGAAATAAGTGGGTTTTCAGTGATACAGTTGGCTGTGAATTTGAACGGTTGAAGCATAGCACATGCTCTCTTGTTCCACCAAGTAATTTCAGGCAAAACATAGGGGTGGACAAATAGGGACAGCAGCATCTTCAGTGACTGCAATAGATTTACCAAAGGATGTTTGCTTAAATCATCTCTCTAGAATAATTCTATCACGATGAAAGAAAAAATGATCTCGTTTTACCTCTCCCTCTCGTTTTCTTCTGTCATATCACCCTGCCCCATCTGTGTTTCACCACATCTGTCTTCTAGTTTGAGGTCTCTGCTGGGAGTGCTTTGCTAATATACGAAGTAGACCAACAAAATAGTGCTAATATTAGCATCTTTCCTGCCTGCTAAACTATGCTTTTGCCAGCATACTTTGCTTCAGCCATCTCCTTTTTCCTCGAAGAAAAATAAACTCTGCTGTGTAATGGTCAGATTTATCAAAATATACTATGTGAGAGGCATTTGCCATCAGTTATGTCAGACATAAAATGTTGCCTCCACCTACCCTAAACACGCAGAGACATGCCTAGAAAACTTATGAAAACGATGAAGTTTAGTTTAGCTATTGCAAATACAGTTTTGCCAGCCCAGAGCCCTACTGATTTCACATTTCCATGCTTCGAGTACTTGGGGTTCCTTAGCTATATGTTAAAAAAAAAAAAAAAAAAAAAAAGTGTGATTGTGTCATTTATGTATTAATGTATTTAAACTCAGTGTTTTGGTTACTGAACTATATGGATAGATGATAAACAGTGGCCAGCAACTGTAAATTTTACAAGCAATGAACTTCTCAAACCATCCTGAATTTTGCTTGGGAAGACTGTTTGCCTGAGTAGTAGTTAAACGGTCAGATAAAAGTATTCCCTCTAGGGGCATGCAACTGGTTTTAGTTACGTGGGGAAGCTTGATTCCACAAGCCCAACACACGCAGGATCCAGTTATTTTGTGGTTTCCTTCCCCCCACACACACACATTAGGGGGATTGGAGTACCAGGCCCTATCAATATGTAGCTATATTTAAATACTGCCCAAAGTCACAGCCAGGCTGCTCACAAAACACTTTCTGAGAGGCTGGATGCACGAGTAGGTTGAATTTCAAAGCTTGTCACTTCCTTTAAAAATCCATTTTTGTTTGTTCTTAGTCTAAATCTGATTTTGAAGAATCTTTCAATTTGAGGATAAGGAGTAACAGTTGAAAGGGATGTGCTTGATGTTTGGCTTGGCCGTTGCCTTCTACCTGTTGCCAGGATCACAGAGCTGATGGTAGCGAAGCCATGGGAAAAAAGTGCAGAGAAAGATTATGTGCGTCAGCAACACTTTCTTATGCTATCAAGAGTACAGTTATCTGTTCCAACAAAATAGAGTGATTTATATTTTGATGTCCTTGAACTTCTACATAAACAGGTGAAGTCAGTTTATTCCCTCGTACATTTATTTGCATACTTCTGATACAGTGTCATTCTGGTTATACATTTCATAACCTTACTGTAAGAGGACATGAACTCCCATCAACAACTTTCTCTCTAACCTTTCTCAGCTCCTTTGAGTGCTAATGTACCATGACTGTGCTACTGCCCAGTTGTGAAGTCTGTGTTATTTGGAAGGGAGGACAGCCCACCCTTCCAGATAGTTTTATAAAATAGTTTGTTGACACTACTCATTTAGTAACTCCTAACAACATGCTTTATCCCTCTATAGCAAGAGTAACTCTAAGGGATACGGTTGCCTTACCCCCTTAAATCAGGGCCGCCAATTTTCTGCCAAGTTGGTTGGTTTTTTTTAATCCCTGGTCCTGTGAAAACAATTATGGGTGGCTTTTGTACGTGGGGGAAAGATAGTCAGAAATCACAGACTCCGAAAATGCTTCTTTCTTCAGTAAAGATTACTTGCCTGAGTGAATATTGCACCCACAGATTTCCAGAGAATTCCGGGTTAAATAAATTTGGGTTACAGTTATGCAACTCTGTGCATATTCAGTAATTCTTGAAGCTAATACTACTTTTATTAATTACTTTAAATATATACTGAAGCAACGTATATGTTATTAGCTTGTACATTCTTATATGGGACGGGAATAAAGCTGAGGAACATCTGGAGCATGCCTTACTTCCAGTTTATTAATTTTTGATAAAGAGTTGGATATTTTTCAGCGTTAAGATCATTTCTTCCTCAAAATTTGTATTTCAAGTGGCAAGTTCGGAATCCCGCAGTGCACAAGCAGGCTGATACCTTGGGAGCATTTTGGAGAAAACACTGCGCAAAGTTCCCGCGATCTGAATGGGGAGACAATTCTTCTTCGTGTGACAGGTGTACCCAAAAAAGGCCGTTTTGGGAACACCCCTTGATTCACCGGTGTGTCCCGAGGCGGGCCGGGGCTCCGGGTGCGGGGTCCTCGGGCCAGGCGGGGGGTCCTCGGGCCAGACCCCCGCACCCGGCAGCGCGCAGGCGGAGGGCGCCCCTGCGGAACCACCTCCCGGTGGGCTCCGCGCGTTTGCCGTCTCCCGTGGAAATCGCTGCCTTTGTTAAACCTCCCCGGGGGCAATCCCGGGGAGGAAGGGGGGAGGGCACCAGCTCCTGCCCGTCTCCTGCCCCTCCGCTGCCGGTGCGAAAATTACGCACGGGGGCGGGGGGGGCTGAGATGCGTCAGCGCGGCGCAATCATCAGGATTTTCTTCCTGGAACATCTTTTTGGTGGTGGTTGCGGGTTTTATTTTGATTTTTGGTTTGGTTTGTTGTTGGTTGGGAGTTTTTTAATTTTTTATTCCCCCCTCCACTCCCCCCCCATTCCCGCCTCCCAAGCGCGTCGGCGGCGATGGAGGAGGCGCAGCGGTCCCCGCCGCCGCGGGGGGAGCCCCGGGGCACACCCCCCCACACACACCCCCCCACACACACCCCACACCCCCCCCCCCACACACACACACCCCCCCCCACCCCGCGTTGAGCCGCCTTTGTGCGTGCTGCCACCCGCCGGCAGCGTCGCGCCCGCCGCCCCGCTGGCTCCGCGGCCCGGCCCGGGCGGTGCGAGCCTGGCCGGCTGGGCGGGCTGCTCGGATCGGGGCCGCCTCCGCCCGGGCGGGAGGGAAAGTAAAACAGAGGTGTGGGGAGCGGGGACGGCCACGGTTCCCGCCGTCTCTGCTGAGAGGGGCGTATCGACAAATGGTTTCTACATTGGGGGGGGGGGGGGCAATGCTATCTTTCCTTCCGTCTGGAGTGATCGCGAATCTGAAATATACCGTGGTTTATTTAAAGAAAATAGGCTGATAGAATGGAACCAATCCTGGTTTAGAAAAAAAAAAAAGGGGGGGGGGGGGTGGTCCTGAAGCAATACAGCCAAATATTTTCAAGCAATAGATGAAGTCTATGCCCCTCTTGCATGTGAGAAGAACGTGTAAATATCTGAGAATGATTGAAAACAATGCCTGCCCTGTTTTTCCTCCTTTAAAAAAAAAAAAAAAAAGATTTTGTAATGTACCTTTCTGACCTGCATGGATAGCCAAGATCTAGGCTCCTTCAGGGTGTTTCTGTTGAAGAGACCGATGATAGAATTCAGTATTTCTTTGATGCAGTGTTTACAGAAAATTTGCAAAGACCTATTTGCCCAAACACAATAGGACTCCAACATGGTCTGCTTTTTCTAATGCTGTTTCTTTCCAGGTAGCAATCTGTTTGAAAAAAATCTGTTGGTTTACTTCTTTCCCTAGGCACGTTACTCCAACCTCTCTTTCTGTTTGTTTCCTACTGCTCTTGGAGGCTGTTCCCCAGCAAAACAATCCCCGGCATTCAGCTGTCCCGTCTGCCCTACAATTCATTTGGCGATTTGTCTTTGTTTCAGATGGCCTTTGCATCTACTTTAGGTAGTAACTCTTTTTCCTCTGGCTTTTTTTCCTTTTTTTTTTTTTTTTTTTAAAATTCAGAAGGGAGTCTAACTTCCTCCGCCGTTTATCTTGACGTCAGGATAATTTTCCTAACGGCAGGGGTAATGCAGTCCTGGAGTAGATTGTCAAGGGATTTTTATAGAGTCCCCATCACTGGAGCATTTTAAGCTGCGCAAATATTTATCGGGAATGACACAAGTACAGTTGTCCTGACTCAGGGCAGTGTGATACTCTAGATGATCTCATGTTTAATTCCAGTCCTGTTTTATTGCATTTCTATGATATATACACATTATAAATAGCCCCAGGATTATTACTACTGAAAGGGAAAAAACAATCTTCTCTCTCTTTTTTCTTTGGTGGCTTTTCTTTTTCTGTCTACTTATTTGATTGTGCAAAATAAAGAGTGTCAAACTATGATCGTGAATTGTTGCTCTTACTGTTTGGGATAAGCTGTTGGTGCAACTCTTACTCATGCAAAACATTTGCTGGTCTAATTTATGCACACACAAGACCACCAGGAAGATAGAGACATTTGGGGAAATAGACTCACTGCAGAGGAAAATCTCGCCTGCTTTTTTCAACGTACCCCTTCAGTGGAAGTTTTATGTGAATAAAATGAGGAAGGCTTGCCCTCGAAATGGGCTGACTGCTTTCAAGGAGAATTATCATCTATCTGCATTATTTAGACAGTGTCTGGGAAACTCACTGGAGCCTCAGGCTCCCGTTGTGCTAGACATTGTGTAGATGAGTAATTAATGGTGGGCCTCCTGTTTTGTTTAATGTATATATTGTACATATACAATGAATTGAGGAAGATTGCCGATGTGGGGAGTCAAACGGGAGGAAGGCGATTCTGCAAGCAGCGGCTTCAGCTTGCCAGTTGCCTAACTGATGGACACTGGAGGCATGCTCAGCATTTAAAGAACAACAGAAAAGTGTTAACCTTCCATATTTTGGTGGGCTCATATGCATGGGGAAAGCACAAAAGGCAAAACGTGCTGAAGGGAGAGGTGAGGTATCTTTTCCAATATATTTTGGAAGCATATTTTTTCAGACATACAGCATAGGTGCAACTATTGATTTCAGAAAGACTGAGCGTTGCAACAAGATGAGTACAAAACTGTTGACACTAGAAATGTATGCAGTTTCATGTGCAACCTACAAGAGAGGTGGAATAAAACCTTCTCCCAGTTGGTGGGCATCATGGCTCAAACAGACTCTGTCACAGATAGCTGGATTGTGGGGCAGAAGAAGAAGGAGTGGCTATCTCCAAGATCATTGTTGTAGCAAGCACTACTGTGGTTGGAGGCAATTTATTTCTCTAAATAATACTAATAACTTGCTAAAAATCACTGTCAATTAAGACAAAGAAAAGAAAAAAAAAAAAAAAGAAAGATTCATGCATATTCTGCTGAGCGCTCATGGACACAAAACAAAATGGTCACTTAATAAAATATTCATGTGAACATTACATTTTCATTAGTGAAGTGGGAGACCACAAAATCAAATACAAGTGAAGGGACTGCTTTCAGTTAAACTGCTGATTAAGCAAAGGAACAGCATTTGTAACAGGAGAGAATGAGGTAATCACAGCAAATGAACATGTTTTTAATTTCGTCTGTTGCATTTAATCATACGATAAGGGAATGTTTCTGGGTGCCTCACTTCATTCCTACACACTTCTGTTTTTTCTGATCTCATCTTTCAGTTCTATTCCTCACTTTGTCGTTATTTTCTTCCCAGTGACTTTATTGATACGCAGCAAAGGAGGTTTAGAATATTTTCCCCAAACCCCACAGGGAATGGGAAATGTCCCTTGGATCACTCCTTAGTCTGTTCAGATATCTAATAAGGAGGGGTAGGCTGCATATTGGAAGTTCAGCATACATTTGGGTTTAGAAATTCAATTCTTTCTGTGACATGATGGGAAGTCTAATTGGTTTTGGCCAGGGAATTGCTGACTTGTGAAATCTTTCGAGGCTACAGAAGTAGATTTTTTAAAGGTGAATAACTCCAAACGCAGATGTTGCAAGAGTTGCCGTCATCTCTCGAAAGTAGCTGTCATGGAAGCGGGTCAGTGAGCTGAGATTCAGTCCACTCCCTTATGGTGACCAAGCCAAAGCAAACCCTTTCTTCAGCTGGAGTTGTATAAGAACCTGGAAGAAGCCTCAGAAATGAAGCCTCCAAGGGGTATCTTTTTCTTACACCCTCCAATGAGCTAAAAAGGGCCTTTCATTTCTGGCACACAGTGTTCAGAATTTGTTTGCTAACAAATCCTTCTTCTGTCCTGACTAACTTGGTCCTGGTGAGAGATCCGTGGACTGCACCTTAGTGTGGCCTTTGGTTTACCTTTCCCAGCTGATGTATCTACCCAACAGTTTCCGCTAACGATTTCCTGGGAAGGTGTCCCTCTTTGTGACAAAATAACCTTCTTTGCTTTGTTTAGAAACGCATAAGCACAACAAATGTGCTAAACATGTAACTGTATCGCAGCGGTATAAATTACACAGATGCGATTTATTGATTGTGGAAAGATCAAATAGTTTTAAAGTCAATGGTTGGCTGTCAAGTTGTTAATTGAACATTTGCTGAAAAATGCCGATGGGTAAGCAATCTAGATATTCTTACAGGATAATCAAGTTTGAAAACAACAGTTGCCTGCCACCTTCCTGTGTTGGCTATTTTTAAAGAAATACCAACAAGTTAAAAATCACACTCCCCCAAACATTTACACTCAGACATCCTTACATTATCAATCCCTTAGACTGATTATACCGAAATATTTTTACAACCCCATTTAATGACTTGTTGATTTTTGTTGCTTTTTTACTTTAAATTGGGGAAAAAATGTAGGTTGTTCAGTGTCTCACTTTTGAAGGGTGTCTATAATTAGTTTTGATTTGCTTTTTCCACATGCAGGTTCAAATTTGTAACCATGCTGCGCACACACATTAAATTAACATATTACATTAAACAAATATCTTACCTCCAGTTGGATTTCAAGAATTTAAAAAAATCTTAAAATCTTACAAACCATTCCGTCTGAATTATTTCAGTAAGATTCAGGAACACACAACAATTGATGAGGCTCCCTTCTCTTTGAAAACAGCTGCATAGAACTGACAATATTTTGTCTAAAGTTCATTAGTTTCATTAAATTAATTTCTGTCCCACTTATAAATAAGCTCAGGAGAATACACTTTTTAGTGCTGTTATAGACCAGGGGTATTTTACATAAATGCAGCAGCTGTACTCTGCCTTTCCAGCAGTGATGTTATAGCTCTAGAATGCCATCACAATCCACAAGACCTACTTTCTCTCAGTAAGAACATTCTATTTTATTGTTTTTTTCTTGCATAAATTTTATACTTTTTCTCAGGCGTAACGAGTCACTTAAGAATAGATATTCACAATTCAAGTTGTATTTGTTATAGCAGAATGGATTTTAACGCAGACTGTAGAGAGTTCAGTGATCTGATGTCCTCTACAGCACAAATAACTTGTAATTGAACTAGATTATAATATTTAAGTCTCCTTTATAGGCCTCAAGTGGCCATTAAGTTATATCTGTAAGTGATGGGATAAATGAAGAGATGCTGTAAACTCAGCTGGATTGAATCTCCCTGTATATTTGGTCAGGTGGTGTTCATCTTAGCTAACCATAGCTATCTAGAAGTAGGATGACTAATGCATTTTAGCCTCTAGAGTTCCTTCAAAAGTGATGGAGAGTTATTCATCCTTTCTTCAGATAGATCTGAACCCTAACAGTGAGTATGGTCACAATATAGTGAATCTATGTTTATGTTCCTGTTAATATTGGAAGAGATAGTACGTAGCCGTATAATGTAGGTGTTGATTTGTGCAATTGCACCTACTAATTGAAATTTTTTAGAGTTAAGACATTAACTTTGTACCTGGAAGTTTATGCGCAGTCAGATACCACCCACTCTCAGCACTCACCTTCATGCCAGTTAGGGCATCTCTAGAGCTTCTGTAGGCAACATAAAACCCTAATGCCAGTATGGACTCAATATTGTGGGCTCTGCTCATTTAACAAAAACATTCAACTTTTGTTAAAAGAAATGTTCAGGTGATGTTTAATATCTCTTTTGTTCATTTGTGTGCAGCTCTGGTGCTGATGATCAGAAAACAATGGCCTAAACCAGGTGTGACATATTGCTGTAAAGGGACTCTAGAGAACCAGCTGACGCTTGCCTCCTCTCTGTTAGATGGCCAAGATGAATACATGCATTTAATTGCTTGCCTGTCTGGATACAGTGTGACCGCTTTGGAATTTATCAGAAAACTTCAGGAAACATTTTAGGCATTATGGGGCAAAACTCTGATGATTTTTCTGAAAATCAGAAAACTGGAAGACATTTCTACTTCAAAGTTGCTCGTTGCTGTCTGAGCGCTGTGGGACAGATGCTTAGTCAGCAAGGGAAGCGAGCAGGGAGCAAAATGGAGACATTTAATGTTTTCCCTCTCCCTCCACACAGACGGTCTGTCAATGATGGTAGAGAAAGAAGGAAGACACTAGCTGTTGGGTCATTGTTTTAGAAAGGGCAGAATTACAGGCTATTTAGAAGACGAATGAAAAACAGAAACCCACACCCTTAGTGTGGTGGTGAAGATGCTGAGGGGCAGGGTTGTTATTCATCAGTACTTTATTTATAACCTATCCATTTAATCCCTTTTCATCTGTATTGATCTTCACATCCCATGTGAATGTCAGTGTTTCTTAGGTGTTTTTTTTACTCCTCCTGTCTCACAGACCTGATAACAGTCCTGCCCCACATTTGCCTCTCAGTTCCCAGTCTGCCAAATCTCATGCACTAACCGTGATATTTGTACACTTGCTCCTGCCTGACACTTCTCTCCATTTGGCCTACATCTCACACATTTTTGCTGCAGGCTTTTCTGCTCCATGAACTGATGTACTAGATGCAGCTGATTGACAAACCCCTTGTTTTACTGATCAGATATAGCATCATGTGTAAATCAGAAAGGAAAAGCTGCAGGACTGTAAGGTAGTGAGTCACCAAAGATACTTTGCACCTTTAGGTGTGTGGGGTATATGCCCGTGTTGCAGGGCAGCATGAGGGCTGCTGCCTCACAACATGACCTGATGCACCAGTCTGATTACCCATCACATTGTCAGCCATTGCTACTATCTTATCCACAGGCACTGAGTAATACCAACAGATATGCATCTCCCTGCTTATTTCTCTCCAGCTTCATCTCTGCTTCCCTACAGCAGCCTACCTAACCCTGCCAGGTTAGCAAACCCCAAGCAGTTTCTTCATCCCAAGCTGAGACTCAGGTTTTGCTACATACAGAAACAAAGCCTAAACATTGAGTGGCCTGGTCCCTTTTCTTGCTCCCTGGTTTCTATCTAAAACCCTAGCCCTGGAGACTGGACAAGACTAAGAGATCAGGATCCTGGGGCTGGCTGCGTGCAATCCAGTATAGCTTCTCAAGTCAGCATCAAACTCCTTTTGTATATGCTTTCCTCTTTCCAAACTACAAGAGCAGGGTGAGACCTACAGAGATTCTTTATCATCTTTCCCTTTTAAAGCATTCCAGGAAGGAAAAAGGAGTGGAAAATTAGTCTTTCTCTGATGCTCCTGGAGAAGGGAGACCCAAGGAAGAGGGGGGAAATTGAGGGGGTGGTGGCAGAGGTGAACAGAAGGCTCTGTCCTCCCATGCCAATGACAACTGCCCTGGGGGGGACCAGGGGAGAATTCCACCTCTTACACATCAAATCCCTGGGGACCAGGAGACAGAAAAATAAGCAGGACACTGTCAGGATGGGTTTCCCTTTAAACATCTGAAAAATTTCATCACTGTCTCGAGGCTCTTGATTCACTCTGAGACTTGCTTTGTGTTTACTAACATCAAAAAACCCAAAACAAAAACAAAAACACCACAAGGGCTACCAAAGTTGTGCAATCTTATTTACAAATAATGCAGCCAAAGTCTTGTTTCCCCAAACACAGCAAGGAAAAACTCCATGCTGTTCTTCTGTGTCTTATTTATGTAGATGTACATAACCCCTGCTAACCATTTCTCCATGCCCTGCAATATAAATTGTGTTTGCAATATATCCCAGAGAAATTGCTCTGTTTGTATAGTCCAAAGCAGAGTAATATGTGTTTGTTGGGTGGTACCTTTCATTGTTTCTGTCTTTCTCTATGGAGAGCTTAATTTGGGCTGACCACCATACCTATTGGAGGACCATCTCTGACCCCTTCCAGAGTAAAACTGTGGATAACATTAGCCAACTTCATACTATTTTACACTAAAAAATTGACCATCAACCATTGCCTTCCTATTTTTTTAGAGCCATTACACTCCTTAGTCCTGCAAGTGTAATCTATATGTCCTCCTCCCCAAATAGATAGACTTTAATTGGTAATATTCATAGAATCGTAGAATGTTTTGGGTTGGAAGGGACATCAAAGACCGTCTAATTCCAACCCCCCTGCCATGGGCAGGGACACCCTCCACTAGACCACGTTGCCCAAAGCCCCATCCAGCCTGGCCTTGAACACTTCCAGGGAGGGGGCATCCACAACTTCTCTGGGCAACCTGTTCCAGTGCCTCACCACCCTTACAATGAAGAATTTCTTCCTTATAGCTAATCTAAATCTACCCTCCATCAGCTTGAAGCCATTACCCCTTGTCCTGTCACTACACTCCCTGATAAACAGTCCCTCTCCAGCTTTCCTGTAGGCCCCTTCAGGTACTGGGAGGCTGCTATAAGGTCTCCCTGGAGCCTTCTCTTCTCCAGGCTGAACAACCCCAACTGTCTCAGCCTGTCCTCATAGGAGAGGTGCTCCAGCCCTCTGATCAGCTTCGTGGCCCTCCTCTGGACTTCTCCTACAGTGGGTGGTTCTTCATTCTCCCAGTCCCTGCGTTTGCCTTTTGCGATGTGGGCTGTGTGGCTAGAGCACTTGCCAGTGAAGACTGAGGCAAAAAAGTCATTGAGTACCTCTGGCTTCTCCATATCCTGGGTAACCAGGTCTCCCTTTCCTTCCACAGAAGGCCCGCATTTTCCCTAGTCTTCCTTTTATCATTGACATACCTGTAGAAGTTTTCTTGGTGCCCTTGATGTCCCTGGCCACTTATGAATACCCATATTGTTTCTGCTTAGCTAGAAAGTTGTCTAAATCACTTCCTGCTTGTAATCTGTCCTCATAATTTCTCTCCTTTTGTCATTTGCATCACTAGAAATGTTATGTGAATTTAGTTTTTTGGGTTTTTTTCTCATGCCACAGGGAAAAGCATTGACTTGCACTGTCTCAGACATGAAAGGATCTCTGTAGCACCACACTGGCAATACTCAGTAAGTTCTAGTTAACAATTACACATTGAATTTCTGGGTTATACAGTTTAGTCTCATTTAATATATGTTTGCTTGGTTTTGTTCTGATGCTAATATTTTAATCAGGGTGTCATGTGGTATCAATGCTTAACAGAAGTCTGAAAGACATTGTTTTGTCAACATAGTTACCTTTATTAAACAAATAAAACAATCAACAGTGTTATCTCTTAAAAGTACTATGCAGTTTGTTTAACTCAACCTGTTTTGCATACAGTCATGTTGACTGGCAGTAATTATGTTACCATTTTTTATTTCCTTATGGACAGGGTCCCGTATCAGCTGTTCCATTCTTTCACACGGAACCAAGGTCAAGTTAACTCGTCTACAGTTACACTGGTCATCCCATTTACGCTGTTGAAATATCAACACGGCATTAGATTTTTCCAAGCCTCTTGGACTTCTCCAGTATGCCAAAGCTTTTGGTCAATGAGCAGCAGTACGAGATTCCTTTTAAAAGATTTAAATCAAGTTAGCCGGTCCTGCCAATTAAAAAAAAAAAAAAGATGCTCTTTACCACCCACTTAGAAGAATGTCAGAATAGATGATCTTTTGGCAATGCAGACTTTATTTTCCTTTCTAAATGCAAAACAGAAATATTCAATGAATGCTTTTTCTTTTCCACAGCTAGCAATGGAACTATGTCATCGCTAGCATTTCTATTGTCCTGAACAGTCCTACAGAAATTCAGAACAAACCAAAGACATGTTCTTGTGCTTATTTCATAGATATATTTATTTTGCATACCAATATACTACATTTGTTAATGTATGAAATTTATTAATTTATATGACTGTTGGCTTCGAGTTTTTCTTCACTACAGTTATTATATATAATTGTCTTTTAAGCTTTCTATTGGTATGTGTATATACACTAATATACTGATCTACTGCTGTATGCACTAATACACATACTAATCAGCACTGAATTCTGCGTGCACATCTTCAGTTAGATCACTGCTATGTACTTCTTGGCAAGTGTCAGTTTTAAGTTTAGTGAGCAATCACTTTCATGAATCAAAATGAAGGCCAATGCAGTATTAAAACATGTTTTCCTTTTTGATAGAAATTTCAGTCTGTAAGTTTTAGAGTATCTAGGGAATTGTAGGTAATGTGGAACAAGAGCTTTAGCACATATCATTGTATTATAAGAAGCCTTTTTACAGAGGCGATATTTCTTTCTTTATAGATATTTGTTCATGGTCACAAAAGTTACATGGGGTGGAAATCATCTCACCTTACTTGATAACATAGATATCCACATCTAAGCTAGCGATTCCCTAGGGTGACCATGCCCCTGTCCACAGAGAAAAACAGACATTTTAGAGCTAAATGAATCTGACCTATTTTAGATGCCTACATTATGATGGTATGAATCATGCCTTAAAGTGCTTTCTCTTTTTTTTTCCTTTCTTTTTTTTCTTTTTTTTCCACAGACAATAAAAGGAGCCCAGGGTGATTAGTCCTGATCCAGTTCTTTACACTGCAGCACTGCAGACTTCTACATCTGGCCACCCATACTGCATTTTTCTTTCCTAACTGGAAAAAAAAAAATAGTTTGTTACATAATCATGAGGAAAAGAAGCAGCTGAGCCTCTGAATCTTCAAGATACAAAAATTATTTAAACCCCTTAATTTTCTTTACTGAAATTGCAAGCTAGACTATGATTCTATGAGGTTTTAAAATTATTTTTAGTTAAATTTGATGAAAGAACTTAAAGTTCTTAACTAAACAGCTTTACATGGAAGTAATGATTATAAGTAGATATTTAAGGTTACCGTATGTCGAATGATTCAGACTAAATAAATCAAGGCAGCATTCTCTAATTCGGGTAACTATTAATTAAATTCATTTAATCTCTTTTTATTTGCTTTACCTAAATGTTATTTTTTATTTTTACTACACTTGAAAATGTTAGTCTTAAAGTTTTTAAGGATTTAAAATGTGTTCAAAACTTTAAATCTAAAATGTATTTGTTTCCTTCTACAGTAAAACCATAATGGCATGGATGATCCGTAAGAGAGCTATCTGAAGGGATATGTTGAAGCTGATTCCAAATAACTCGTCTTAACCTACCAATCAATTTGGCAAAAGATTTCAACATGCTGACTTGGTGCAAATAGCTAGCTGGGTACGGAGATTGCTTCAAAAAGACTTTGACTAGTGGGTGAAGAATTTCTTTTGCATTTGAGGATTCTGCTCTAGTGACAAAGAGACAGAAAATCCTCAAACTGTTTTTTGTAACTCAGGTTTTTAAATTCACTCTTGGGCTCACCAAAATACTTTTGATAATCATAAATGCAGCTATTAAGCCTGTAGTTTGAACAAAGAGTACTCTTCTTGGATCATCAAGTATGAGACCTCCAGAAATAACAATACATTAGAAAAAAATGTTTAAGTGAAATTCCAGTGTTAGAAAATACTTTTTCTATTGATGCTATTTGCTTGTCTTCTCTAGGGACTGTAAAACATTTCAAATAATTTATTTAAGGCATTTGCAATATTGACCAGTTTCCCTCTTCTTATGCCGGCTATGCCAACAAAACCTGTGGACAAGCCAAAACTTTCTCACTACCTCCCACCGTAGACAGGAAATCATGGCATGCGGGCCTTTAAATGAATGCCCCAAAGGCTCAACCATGCACAGCATCAGAGGTTGTTCTTGTGAATGTGTCTCTAACAACCAGGGACTTGAAGCAACAAACAAGTCATAAAACATGTATCATTTGTTAGAAATTATGCAGCTATGCCAATTGCTTGAATACCTCTGATACCTTTTGAAGCATAAAGCATTATACTAAGGGCTACCCACCTATCCGAGTGGTGTAGATGTCAAAAGTAATTGAATTTGTTGATGCACTTACAAAGTACAGAATTCTTTTGTTTATACAGCTAGCTACTGACTCCTGATTCTCTCGGTGTTGGCAGTACTTATGCTGGAGCCTTCATGTGCTAATCTGGTTATGATCGTACTGCCTCTTCCAAGGAATATGGTAAGACTAATGCATTTAAGAATTAATGCATGGCCGTGTCTCATAAAGACATGTTCCTTTATATCTAATCTACGTCATTTCTACCATAATAGATGCTTTGTCAAAGGTTACGAAATACATACACATCACCATTTTACACATAGTCTTCAGGAAGACTTTTGCACATCTGTATGGCCTCCAGGACTAGTTGGAGTGCTCATACCTTTCACAGTTAGGAGTATTCAAGGGATAGTATGTGCATCCTAGTATCTGATCATTTTTGGTTCCTTGACTCAAATAACATATTCCTCACTGAGTTGACTGCAGGTAGACTTCACCACAAATTCACAGCGGTTCCTGAATTTGTTTCTCCTGATGGATATCAAGACATCCATCCATCTCTGACTCTCTAACACGTGGCCTCCATACTAATGTCATCTTCCTTGAATAGCTAGTGTCTTACGTCACTATTGTTTAATGAAAGTTGACACTGAATTTTCTTTTCTGAAGAACCCACAGTAGAAGCAAAGCGCTTAACTTCGGAGTTGCATGCTAAAGTACCTCAATGTACAAGACCTCAGTCCCATTTCTTAAAAATGTAAAACAACCCTTAGATGAAGTCTGCTGAAGAGCCCTTCATCATTGTTGTCTT
The DNA here is from genome assembly GCF_011004875.1 of Balearica regulorum gibbericeps. Classification (NCBI taxonomy): domain Eukaryota; kingdom Metazoa; phylum Chordata; class Aves; order Gruiformes; family Gruidae; genus Balearica; species Balearica regulorum. The sequence goes on along the minus strand of NC_046184.1, from coordinate 154,227,000 downwards.
TCTCTCCCATTCTGCCATTTACCTCAGAGTCATACATATCCAAGGTGGCAACTCTATGTGGCCTAACAAGTAGAAGGCAAGTTTATTGTAACAGCAGGTACAAGATAGAAAAAATGCTAGAATAAATTCTCTGGCTTATTTTCATTATGCCTTCAGCTTTGGACTAAGTCGTTACAAAATAAATCACCCAACTCTGACTACACAAATATTTTAATAACTGTGGAGACTCTAAGCATTTTTTATCTTTGGTGACTGCAGATCCTGTTTATTTAACAGATGACTTTATACTGACCTACGGGTATTAGAAAACAAATCTTCAGGCAAAGATAGTACTCTATTTTGGAATGGATATTGCGCAATTAAGGAAAGAGCAATATTTTATTATTCTTGGCACAGAGGCTATTTCTTGGGCATGACTACCTGTTCCTTTTTATCTTTCCCACCCATGCCACATTGCAGCAACCATGGCCGCAGGTGCCTACGCTGGATGAACACCTGTCCAATCTACGCAAGAAGGAAAGGAAATCAAGGGATGGCATGTTTACTGATTTTATGTGCACAACACAACAGTGTGATAAAAAAATGGAGAAATGGAAAGAAAGATAAATTTAGCATGATTAAGAGGAGAGAGAGTAGAGGAAAATGGTCATGACCTTTCAGAAACAGCTTTTGCAGGAGACCAAGAGCAGGTAACTCTAGATATGCTTTTTTTAAAGACAAAGCTCCACTCTCTGTGTCTGTCAGCCTTTCTCTAATAACATATCTGCTGAGGTAGCACCTTTAAACAGCAGTTTGTAGGTACAAATTTGTCCTTCCACATTCCACGTTGCAAAGCAATAAATAAAATGTGCATTGTGTGAGACCCTGTAAACTCATTCATCTGTCCAAAGAGGTAGTGTATTTCTATAGTTCCACAGAATGTTTTCCCCTGCTCTCTTTCCCTAGCTAACTTACATCTTCTGTTATGATTTTCATAACATTGCTTGATTTGCAGAATTCAATAAAATCCCTGTGTATGATATATTAAAACCTGTCATGTATACAAATTTCCCTACTGCCGCCCTAAGATGACATCCATTTTGTTCATAAATCTGCACTTATTTCACATTTGAATTGTAGGGCATGTAGGCATGTAGGAAGACTGTTGTCTTCCTCATCAGATGGAGGACTGCACCTTCACTACTTTTTTTTACTACGCAAAATGCCTCAGTGTTTCTCTATTTACTTTGCTGTGAAAGAATCTGCATAACCCAGAGAATGTGATTCTCACATGAGGCAGATATTAGCAATCAAGCATCCAGTTTTTCAGTATTGTTAATGTACAATCTAAAATCACCTCACTTGGTGATTCTGTGTTTCATCCGGTGAAAGGCTTCATAAACAGGGGAAACATGGGTGTATGGGTATGCCAAGTCTTTCAGACAGACAGGAATAATCATAGCACTGTTGTTTTCTATATGTGCCCTTAAAGGAAAAACAAAAAGCATTGAATAGCCCAACGTTTCTAAAAATGTAGGTTTGTTGGACCTACATCACATCATTCTAATATTAGTAAGTCTCCCATGATGATCATCATAGAAAAATGCTGCTTCTTGTTAGGTACAATCTGAAGTAAGAATAGCCTTATCAGTCACATTAATGACCTAAACACAATTAGCTACCTTCAAATACTTAAACTCATCAATAAATGCCTGTGCATTGCCAACTCGTATAACCCAGACAGTTTTTTAGTTATTGCACGTAACTTCTTCACAAAAATCCTGACCATATTCCTGTGGATTTCTTTCTGCAGAAATGGTTACCAAATGAGAACGGTGAGCCTTCAGATAAAAATGGATGAGTATATTTCACTGTGCTGAGGGAAATTCTTATGACATGTTCCATTCCTACAGTTGTGGGGCAATTTCTGTGTTTAAGGCTCTTGAAAGTTAATATCCCCAAATCCTGTTGAAATTGCCGGCTGTCCCTGTTCTGCATCTCTACTGAGCCTCACCATTTCATGCGTTAGTTTGGCCAGTTGTCTCTGCTCAGCTGTGCACATGTCCCTGTCCCTAAAGATATGCAAACAGCACCAGGAACCTCCCAGTGGTCTTCAGCGCTTCTTGCCTGATGCCCAGCAGTCCTTTGAAAATGGAGCTCACTTCGAATGTTGTGATGAAATGAGAGAAATCGTGGGAAATACTCCACCACCTTCTGGTGGGATCTTTCACAATGAGCAGCATGGAAAAAAAACAGAGGGGCAAAGCAATAAACCGTGGAATCTTCCAAGAATGCAAAGTAGCAGTGTTGTAACAGCTGTGTAGACATAGGGATTCCAGAGCACTGTGTAGACATGACTATTCCAAATGCAAATTGCATCACCAAGGATAACGAAACACTCTGGACATACCGCTCCTTGTTTCACAGGACTTCTTGTAGATACAGATGTCCACAGCGAATTTCAGTCGTGTGTAGAATTTAGGTCTCTTTGGTAACCTTTGTGCTGTGTGGAAGGTGGACTACAGAATTGCTTCTGAGGTAACACAAAAACAGATTATAAAGACTAGGTCTTTGCTGTTAAAAAAAAAAAAAAGATATTTTTGCATAGAAATCACTAATATATGTCAGATATGCCAAACTGGAAACCCAGCCAAGTGCTGGATTCTTTAATTTTGCCACAAGGTTAGTTCAGCAAGGTCAGCCCTGTCCTCTTGCCTGGGATTGACCTTGGAAAATTCACCTCAGTACAAAATGAAAGCACCTTATCTTGACTATGTTTTTAGTACAGGAGAGCTGATGCATGTCGGTTTCTCTGAGGTTAAAAAAATAAGTTAGTTAATCTTTTTAGCAGTATAGAAAAGTCCAAATCAATAGAGTCATCTCCATTAGAGTATCTCTGCAAAACCATGTGTTACCTATGGTCTTCTGTGTGTTAACTATTGGATTAGAACATGATTAGTAACCACGGTATAGAGAAAACATTGCATTAGTGTGGCTGGTGATGGCTTTATGCAGGACTAGTCTTGAGAATGGCATAGCATAAAATAAGGTAGATGTGAATTTAAACAGACATAGAGGTTGGTGTAACAAGTATCCTTGGCAGCTGTACAAGTGGCCAGTGAGGTGCTTTGTCTTGCATCCTTTTTATACTGGTAAAAGTACGATGGGAGACCCACTTACCGGGGCACAGAGAGTGGTACAGTTTATTTTGCACTTTTGTGCTGCTGTGTGTTACGTAGGTAAAGGACTTTTCTTGCTCATACAGGCTCTCCCTGTCTTAAGAGGGCTGGCTGGGAAGGCTACTTTGATAAATCTTTCCTGGCGTGGATTTGGCCGTAACTTTGTACCAGTGCAAACTTTCATGTGTACACTTCTAAGACAGAGTAATAAAGATTTTTCCCATTTGTCTTGAATATATTACTGACAGGTTGAAAATTAAAAATGTCCTCCTATACCAAGAAGGTACATAACATGGAGAGGCACCACGGTAACTATACTGGCTTCAAAGCTAATTAAATTTACCTCAGTGCAGCTTTCCCCCATAGACAAACCCAGAAGTGCCAACCCCATCAATCATTCCCTCCTTCACCTCCCTGACCTATCTTTAAAACTAGAGAAAAAGCTGATCAGCTCCTCTCCATTTCAATTTTGTGCTCCCTAGCCTGAAGATCTTTTTAAGTCCTAGCTTCTGGCATGATGCCTTCCAGTCACTGGTCAGATTCAGCAGTGCCAGCTGCTAGCAGAAAATCCTCCTATTCAAGAGATGACCTTATGTGCTCCAAACGCTGCTTTCTCATTCTGCCTAAATCGTTTCTCCATGTTCAATGCCTGTACTAACACCATGATGCAGATAGATAGGTTGCAAGTCTTCTAGAGCAAAAGATATTATTTGAAAGATAAGAGATTTTATATTTTAAATTCAAAAGGGCCGTGAGACAGTCTTTTTACTAAAAGAAATTAATGAAATTTCACACATAGCATCCAAATTTTATTTTGCAATCAATGCCACAGTATCCATCCTGATTCCCTTATGAAAGATCCACTGTAAAATCCTGTAATGCCTTGTGAATAATTTTAGTGATTCACTCCCATGCGAATCTCTTATTTTCCAATGCAAATATTGCATAAGGGTAGCACAGTACTCTTAAACATGAACAAGACATAAACCAATTTCATTCAGATTATGTTTGTGTCATAAATAAGGCTCTGTATCCACTCAGTTCAAATCGGCCTCCTTAAGCAGGCTTGCACTCGTTAAATCCTGTCTATGACCTCAGGCAGCCTGTTCTAAATGCATGACTCTTGCATGTGAAGAGAGGAGCTTGGAAAATAACACTGAACTGAGCTAAGGCTAAATCTATTTGGATTCATTACATCTATGACCAGACTGTCTTTGTAAATAACACTTATTTACATATATTTTAAGAACTGACAGTTTTGCCTATGGAAAACGGAATCACGAGAATTTGAAAAACTCATTCAAGTATAGGTGATCCACAGTCACCAAAAAAATAAATGGCTGGTTATCCCCTCATATTTTACAGAAAATACATAGTCAATGCATGCCTACAAATATCACTACATTTCTTCCGTCCCTTTTTTCTCCCACACTGTTCGTTTTTGTTTTCGGCTCATCATAGTAACTTGAGTGGATCTTACATATGCAGTTCTCTGTGTGTGCGTATGTCTGAAATGACTACTATCACTAAGTGACAAGCCAGTATCCAGGCACATTTTGATGCTTTTTTTTTTTTTTAAAGAACTTCAGGAATTTTCCAGCAGCACGAAGTATGGGAAAGTAAAAAAGGTTACATACAAGAACATGACTGGTTTTAAACAGATGTCTTCAGAGAGTTTTCCTCACTAAAGCATACCTGTAAGGTAAGAATTTTTCTAGATGGTTTTACTCCTGTTTGAAAAGATTCAGTTCTGTCCGTAGTTTAATTTTTAAATACGGGGCGGGGGGGGGGGGTCCTACTTTAGGCTTTGCTTAGGAGACCCAATAATGTGCTACAGCTAAAAATCTTCCATGGTCGCGCTGCCACAATTAAGGGATTTGACTCATGCTCACACAGGGCTCTGACTCAGGAGCCAGAATGGCTTATGCTGGCACGGCTGTAATGTTTCCTGCTCACAGTCATCTATTTTGATCTAGCTTTCTCCCCTCTTTTGAGTTTACTCACTCCACTGCAAGATGGGCTAGGCTTTTTGGGAAGCTGCCATAACCCCAAAGTTTTTAGGCCTGTCAAAATAAACCAGCAGTGATATGCGGTTCTTTAATTCATGGCCATTAGCAACTTCATTTACAACTTAGTCATCCCTGCAGTAAAGGTGAGAACAGAGAACTGTGTCTGGGAAACGCCTTATGGTGCCCAAGGTTGGTCACTCTTGCTCCTCAGTTTAAGACCTTGGCTTGTGGCCATGCATCCTCTTCTAGGTCTGTCTGTGGTGCCTGAAATTACTGTCATCCATAGCCATGTATTGGCAGGTTGTGTTAACCAAGCCAGTTTACCTAAGAAAGATTAAAGGAGGTAATGGGGGAATACAGAGGGGTGCCTCTCCTGAGAGGATACCGAGGATCTAGGAGATTAAAACATTATCAGAGTGTGCTGCTGTTTGCAAAACAAAGTCCATTATAAGGAATGTCATGACCTGTCTGACAACTGCTCAGCCAGAAAACCACCTCCCAGCCAGGAGTTAGGTGGATCAAATGCAAGTCCACATGTTACCACATCTGTCCAAAACCTGACAGTTTAGTTTAAGTTCACCTGTATCAAAATTTTACACTGAGCTCACTGACTCTGCCGTAAACTGGCTGAGGATCATTCACATGTTCTGTACTACCATTCTCCTGAGGCGGCTGTAACCTTGGTCAGGGAAAAAAAAGGAGAGGTAGAGGACCAAATAGCTGCAGGTGACGACCTCCTTAAATGCTACAGTTCACTTGTCATCCCTTTAAATTTTCAGTGGTGAGAACAGGATCAAATGGACATCGCGTGACTGTGTAGAGGTCCTAAATCACATTGCACAGTTTTAGTGTGCAAGCTCCACCCTCTGCTTTTGCTTTAGGGTTGCAGGGCATACCTACACTGGGGCAGATAAACCAGTATGAATTGTCTTGGCCTAAGGGCTGACACCCACCATAAGAATGAGAGATTTTTTGGCCAAATTTAATAGGTATACAGGTCAGTTCTAAGTATAATCTTAGACAAGTCGGAATGCATTTGTATAGTCTAGAATTAAGAGTAACTTGGCAACTTAGGTAAAACTTCTTACTGGGAAAGATAATATATGAACAGGATGGATTAAATTGCTAGGGAAGATGAATCAGATAACAGCCTCTAGAAAATGTCCATCTTAATTTTGTTCTGTGCCTTGTTTCAGCAATTTACTAAGAAATAGACCTTTTACACCGCTGGTCTTCTTATGAGAACATATCAACCTTCTCAGGAAGAGGGCTCATTAGAGCTATTATGCTGGTAAGGCCCTGAAAGTGAAAGACAGAGGAGGTAAGAAAATACATGTGATCACTCTGTGAAGGTGATTTGATTGTCCAGGTCACCACATGCACCATTTATTTCCCACATGAAATGCTGAAGACCAAGCCACAGACTCATTAATGCTAACCTAATCCTCAGAAGAGGGTTAAGCAAAAGCCTATTTTACTCATAAAAACCAGTGAGTGAACTGCATAAAGGTGCCTTAAAGTAGGGTGCCACCAGGAAACCTTTGGTGATTCGTGCTGGAGTGATTTAAGCAGGTAGTGCCCCCGCCGTCGGATGCGCCTCTCCGTGGAGGTTACCACACCTACAGCAAAACCAGCGTGTTTGCTTCAAGCCATGCCAGCCCACAGCTCAGCGCGTTAGGGTTCGCTGGGATGGATGGCCATTTGGGGTAGCATGCCACGCTTGAGGCTGTGGCAGCCAAAGAGCAAACGCTGCCTGTTCTCTCAGGTTTATGAGGGGGAAATGATTTCTTCCAGAAAAGCAGAGCAGCCAGCAGGAGCAATATACTATTCTAAGTTGCCCCAATTCTGCTTTCTTTTTAAAGCATTCTTTTATTTGCTGCTATTTTGCATTTTCAGGTGGCATCACTTACCCTTTCCAAGTGATACTGTGTAAAACCAGCTACCGTTGTTGCAGTTGGTGTGGCCATACCCAAGCCAGAGCGCGGGTCTAGCACTCTGCTCTCAGCATAACGGCACCAATGTGGAGCTGTGCAGCTGAGACATAGCGGAAGGTACGCTAATATCTTCTTCCCAAGAATTACAACAAGCCTTGTGTCCATTACACCATATGTTTTGACTGGGAAACACTAGGGAAATGGCCACTGCTGTGGAAAAAACCTTTCTGTAGACCACCCGTGGTTACTCTGTTGGCTAGGTAGTGGCCACCTCTGAGCTGATGTATTTAATATGTTTCAAGTGGTTTCTCTCTTCTTCATTGTGAAGATGGAGTGCTCCCCCCCTAGTTCCCTGGATAGGAACATCACGTATTTCTTCAGATTTAGGAGAGGGGCAAATCTTTAGCTAGGGGTCCTTATCAGGCGTTGCTTCTGAGAAATCAGTGGCAGCATTCCTTAAAACACAGGCAAACAAAAAAGCCTCCAAACCTTCTTAAAACTATCAGGCAGGTTTCAATCAATTAATTTTTTTTTTCAATTCAATCCAATGGATTGGCAGTCCATGAAGATGAATAAAAGACTCTTCTGGCAGAGGTCCTATTACCTTCAGGAGAAGGGCTCACTGATGCATCAAAACTCCATTTGAAACTCCTCACACAGTTAGAGGAAGGTGCTGCTGCCACATCAAAGGCCCATTATCATCATCAGTTTAAGCCAGTTTGAAAAGTCATGGCCACTGATGGGGCAAGTCCTTCCCCCTTGCCCTTGGCCACATGTACCTGCTGGCACACAAGGTGACATGGATCGGTTTGCTGATGTCACTAAATACTGATCTTACCAAACAAAAAAGGTTGTGTTTCAGCTGGATCGGAGGAGGAGATGTGAATGCGTTGTCAGGACAAAATCACCGCTTTTGTGAATAGCGCAGTCTTTGATCACCACCCCAACAGAATGGCTGATTAGTGACTGTGTATTTAAAGAAATCCGGTCTGCCTGTGGTTAAAAGTTCTTTAGAACACCTTTAAAAAAAAAAAAAATACTCTGTGTATTCAAGTTGCTTTTTATAAGCCCTATGCTTTCTAATATAACAATTACAGAACTCATAAAATTTTCTAAAAATTACTAGAATTCTAAATATTCTAAGTCTTGGAATATTTATGATGTTGTTCCACAATAATAAATACTATGCCTTCTCTTTGTTATATCACTCAGTGAAGAAGATATGATTTAAATCAGTTGTGGGCCCATGATCGTAACTGTTGAACTACTGAGAAAAAACTAAATGGCATTCAGGCTGACTTTTATACACGTGTGCTGGCTTTATGCTAATTGTCAGCAATTAGCTTATATAATTAACAGTTGTTAAACTACTCTCAGATCAATATTGAGTTCGTAATAATATTGGTAATTCTTCTGTCTAGCATATCTGGTGCCAGGAGAGTACTTCTTTAGCCTTGATAGATCAGAATTTCATGACAGGAGTAGCCAAGTTGAGAGAGGCTTGTCCTTTTGGCCCTGAATAAGGCTGGCCAAAAATATATTAAATCAATAATATATTGCTCAAAGGTACTGTTACTTCACAAGGAAAATGTTTAAATAGGTTTTAATTACTATTTTACTGTCTGAACACTGTTCAGATTCTCATCTATTAGTCATTGTTGTGCTTAATACTGTTTGTTCTGTGGCTTAGAAACTTTTATAACGTATAGTCTAATTGAGTACCTGTGTTTGAGTTAATTTCCCCACTGTAAAAACTAGCAGTATAGACACGGGAATGGAGAACCTGCCTGTGTCTTCTCCTCAGGATCCTCTGCCATCACAAAAACCTCATCACGATTCTCAGGTAACACTGTCACCCATTTTATATTGGCATTCTTCTTCAAAACAGTTTAGGTTATTAACCCAACTTATCCCTATTAGAATGTTGTTCCAGAGCCTTATTTTTCCAATGGTCCTGGTAACCGTTTGATTTCATGAAGATTGATTTCATGCTGCAGATTGCAGCACATTGTCCCATTTCATTGGGAAGACATTGCAGTATTGATGTTTTCTGTGATGAACACTATGAATTCTAGTTACCAGAGAATTTTAGGTGAAGTTGAGTTACAAAAGAACTGTAGCAATAGCAAGACTTAAATGTTAATGCATTCATCAACAGCTTTTTTATTATTATACCTCTGTAATAAAGTAAAACAACTTGTCAATTGTTCAAAACAATGCACTCCATCCAGCTTGCATCAAGTTATCTCTGTTGAAAAGCAATGCAAATGAGGAGTGCGCAACTAACGACATAGGTCTTTCCTAATACGAGGCTGAATTTTTCATTGGTAAATCATAGTATGCCTGGATCGCTAATGGCATAATAGGGAATTACAATTCAAATTGACTTTAAAATTAGTTATTTCCTTTACACTTTAAATCTTCAAGTAATCATTTGTATTTCATTGTCCCTCCTTTTCAGTAGTAGGTAAGAAATAATTAGAAAGCTATCTTCTTTGCGGTTCCTTTTATTTTAAAATAATACCTATCATTATGTGTGTGATCAGAAGTAGAGTGGGATCATTTTAAATATATAAAATTAAAATTGAATTACATCTGATAGCTCCAATAAATTAATAAAATGAACACTATGACTATTTTTGCACAAAGATTCCTTAAAATTACTCTAAAATACAAAAAACCCCTCACTCTTCTATTACTTTTGTATTTTATTCTGTTACTTGTATTAGAAATATATATGTATATTTTTAGGTTATTTTTGCCTTATTAACAAAATATTACTGTAAACTACAGAAAAAAGTGATAAATTTAATGTGTATCTATCTCATAAATATATTAAAAAATTTAACATCAAAAAATCTTTTTGAAAGACAAAGCTAGTAGTTGCAATTTCACATTTATGAAATAGAAACATTTTGTTGAAAACGTGCTAGTTTCAAAATGAATGCAAAATTATTTTTTTATATAATTAGCATACATACTTGCAAAGGTTCAGATAAAATTAGAATTCAGTCAAGATGAAAAACTACTTAACATGCACAAAAAGGGACCCACAATTAGAGACTGGAAAGGGGTTAGGCACAATGGTGGGAATACATAATTCGAAATGTCACTCAGCAATCTACTTTGGAATAATATTAGTTGTACGCTGATTCTCCTGTTTGGCAACTCAGAACATACTTTGGTTCAAAACAGGAAAATAAAAGGTACTTCACATAGTTCCATTTGGGAGGATGGCAAAAACTGGAACATTTTCTGACTCTTTCAGGAGAGATCCCTATCAAATTAAATATGGCCATTGTCTTTCACTTGGCTCTCACTCAAAAACCATAATACACCTGTGCACAAAATTCAGTGCAGATTTCTTAAACTCCTCAACATATCTGTCCCAATGTATTAGCTCATTAAGTAAAAAGTAATGCAGCTTTACATAGACTAGTTTGAAACAGAGGAAAACAAAATGCAGGGAAAAAAAAAGAAAAAGCAGAGGAAGCGAGTTAAATTAACACATTATAGAAACTCTAAGTCTTTTCAGGACACAAAAGAAAAGGTGCAGTTGATTTTTTCTTAGTTTTGAGTTTTATTCAGCTGTTTCATCAAGGCTTTCAGAGAAGGAGAGTTGGGAAGGAGAAAGAAACACACTATGGAAAATACAGCAGAAAGGACAGTATATGTGGCATGAACGATTACGGAAAACTGGCAGATAGTAACAGGAGAGTCAATTGAAGAGAGCAGAGGTCAGCATAAAAGAAATCAGTTTTAAGGCCCTGAAGCATGGAGAAAAAATGTCTACGCACTAAACAAAATTGTTTACTTAGTTTTGATTTATAGCTGCTGCATCGTGAATTTTGGATACAGTTAGCTGCATAAGACAACTTTTCTCTTCAATATAGAGCTTGCCAGTAAATGAAAATATCTGATTTTCAAAACAACCTTTCAGAAAGAGGTTATTAGGTAACATAGGACTGATGAGTAACTATAGTGTTATTAAAATTAATCTAATCTAATGAACTCTCTAAGTCAAATAGTCAGTTCGTTGTTCTACTCTCAAAAGCTGAAATGAAAAATGAACTGACCAAAAACAGATTTAGAAAGGCAAGTTTAAAAACCCCGAAACATAATATAGCTCCAAGCCTTGTCTCATGTTTGCAAGTAGCAATCAAGTTACTAGCTCGTTGGTGGCAAGTGAGGTGATTGATCATTAACCTTCCTGGATGCTCTCAGACATTGACAATGCCTTGAATCCTAACTAGTATCTTTGGGTACCAGCATTTGAGAGCTCTTTAGTTTCTTGCAGCCATTCCACATTAAACTGCTCTGCAGCCACAGATACTTGTTCAAGCAGCTGTTCTGGCCAGAGATGTTCCTTCCTCAGCTTGTTATTTCTGCCTTTTACCCGTAACTTATCAGAGAAGTAGCTCTGGAGGGTTGTTGCACTCTCCAGACTGACTTTGACAGAAGTTAAAGAGCGCTCGCTCACACCAGTCCTTCTGCAGACAGTGTTACAATGGTGGTAAGTCAGGGCCCTGCTGGATTTAGCACAGTAAAAACCAGAAAAAGTTGTCTGCTTATAGGCTGAAGTTTGCATTGTGCATATGGGATCCACTTAATAATTCAATCATTAGCGAACTAACGTAAATACAGGTAGATAATGGCTGAGGGAAGGATTTTACAGAAACCTTTGTCTTCATTTTTGCAAACCTGTGAATAGATGAGAATATAGAGAGTGCCATTACATGTTTTGGACATTAAACAGGTGGGACACACCTCGCAGACCTTCAGGAAGATATAAAACAAATTCCAGCATTTAGAAAGTGTTTCTTCAGCACACTGAGGTGGTTGGGCCCACTGGGACATGGAGAGATGATCACTGCAGAACACGTGGACTTAAGGTTTTTTCACTTTCTAGATGCTTAGCATCACCTCTCTATGAGATATCACTTCCATGGCGGAACAAACCGTGTGAGTATTTTCCATCCACTGCGGTGCGAAGCCATTTAAACTAATTTAAGCTGTTTTTTCACTGAAGCAAGTGAGGTGTATTCATGTAGTCAGTTCTAACATTGCTGAACACTAACTTCCAGTAAAGCTTTTTGACAACCAAAAGTGGTGACTTTTTAAAATCAGTCCATTGAAATTCGGGACTGGTGATCCAGTCTACAGACGATCACTTCCTGCAGGTCACTGCAGAAGTGTAAAAACCAGCAATGTCTTAGCAATATCTAAAAGTAGGAACTTATGTCCTTGGCAGTTCCCCCTCTACTCTTAGAGATTCCAAAGGTGACAACTGGAAGTCACCTTGCCTTGTATTGAGGTGGCTTCTGAAGACATAGTGAATGCTGAGCACCAAGGAAATATCTCTGATAATGTCTCCTTTGGTCAGCTCTTTTATTTATTACTTTGTTTTCAGCACTGATTATAGGATGCAGTAGACCTGCTTAGTGTAAGCAGGTGGCAAAGAATTTGCCTGATCAGGGATACAAGAAACCTAAGTGTTTAGAGAATGAAGAAAACAAATGAAAGGACCAGCATAAAACTGCTGTCTTGAGTTGCTGTTAGAAAATAAAATGGAGAACTTCACCTACCATAAAAATTTTATAGAATGAATATTAATGTTATGAAGAGAAGTAGGGTGGATTTGCATTATGTATTTGACTTGTCCCTGGAGCGCAGAGACTGACACAGACTTGTGACTGCATTAACTATTGCTAAATTTTAATTGAAAATGATTGATTGTTGAGCATTCTGTTAATTAACCTCTTTATTCTGTATTTTCTTACAGAATCTGAAATGTCCTTTCAAAGTAAGTTTTCCAACCTAACCATCAAAAAATATGGACGTGAGCTTCACTGACAAAAGATGCCTTCTAATATCAATCCAGGAAAAAGAAAAGAACGAATAGCAAATACAATACAACTGGATTTGTGTTCAGAAATGATTTCATGAAAACTAAAAAATATTTAAATCCAGGCTAGTTACTTGTGATTTCAAAGCTAGAAGCCCAGTCCTCAGAAGCTCATAATACAGAGGCAAGCTCTCATAGCTCCATTTTAATAACCAAAATACAACAAATTAATTAAAAAAAAAAAATCATGCCCAGAAGAATCTTCCCCCCCCACCCCCGCGCACCCCCTATCTAAATGCAACCAAGTTTCTTTCCTTTGAGCTTTTATTTCTCCCCTTCATCTTGGATTTAAAATTAAATACATGTTCAACCACAAAATAAAATTTCTTCACCGGTTCTGCATTATTTGCTAACAGGTTTGTGCAATATATCTGATTTCTCATCCTGGCATAATACGAAGGTCAGATTTGTGATATGAATGATTAAAATAATTTGCCTAGGATAAGAAAGGGTGCTTGTTTCCTAACGCAGACAACCTCTTTCTAAATCACGTACTTTTCTCAAACAGTCGCATGTACTATGAAGGAGCCTTCTACATACAGTGACATAGAGAAAGGGAGGGATCCTTCTCCAGTCCATACCAGTCACTCCACCACTCTCCAGCTGTCCCACAAATGGCATCTTTGAAGCATCTTGTCAGTGACAGCCTAATGCAAATTTCGGCACCTTTACTTTACAGTGCAAAAACATATCATGATTCACAGAAAACTAGAAGGAAAACAAGGCAGTTAAAATGATTTACTTGTTTTGGGATGGCACACTGTACCGTTCGGATTCAGATTTAGGGCAGGAGTAATCTAAACACTGAAGTCATCTCAATGCTGGAGGACTAAACCAAATTGTTTCTCTGCACTCCCTCAGTGTGTGTCCAGGAAAAGAGATAGACACCACCAGACGGTGATCACCCCGTCCTAACACGGGTGTCAGAGGTAGCGTGATTAATTGCTTCCTAAGGTACCTATCTCTTTTCATTGACTACAGGGGAAGCACTGACTAGACATCTTATTTTATAGGCTAAAATTAGGTGAGATTCAGGCTACCCAGCTGCTCCAAAGTCAGACAGCATTTATTTTCCTTTTACATACTTCATGGGAGGTGCAGATAGCAGGATCAGGAGAGGATGAACAGAGCTCAGTGAGTGGTAGTTGTTCAATATTTCTGTTTTAGACTCATCTCTCAACGTGTACCCCATCCATTATTTACTGTACACCATCCAAAAGCTGCACTGAATAGAGAATCACTCATTTTCTCATGGGCTTTTCCATGCTGCTCTCATTGTAGTACTCTATTTCTCTGCAAATATTAATGAATTTATCTTCTCGACACCCTGGTGGTATTATTATCTTCCTCTTACATGTTGTGAGTGGAGACACTGAAAAAAAGTAAAAATGATCCTCTAATATTGTTTCCCTTATGTAACATGCTTTCCAGCTGGATTTGTCAGAGTACTCAGCAATTTCAGGCCTTCATAAGGTCAAAGTACAGTTTCTGTTCACTTCTGCTGCAATTATTGGTGCTTAGCATTCAGCTGAGCAGTCTCTAGGTGTTTTAAGATGGATACCCAGAAAAATGAAGAAAAAACAGGGACCCAAATGCTTGTGTTTGAAGTTCTCTGCCATATTCATGACACACTGTCCAATATTTGCAACCAAGCAGATTCAGGCTTTTTTTCACTTTGACTCATTCCCTGTCTGAATGCACCTCCTGGCTGGGAGATCCGTGACCTTTTGGGCTGCTCGTTGCTAGATGCTTCATGTATCCTCAGACATAAACAGCTACAATCTGAGCCATGTCCCAGGCTCCCCGCCGATGTGAACAAGCTCTGTAAGACCGTGCCTACACGGAGTGGTGGGTGTATACTCTACTGGGGACAGAGAGTTAAATAAAGAGGCCCATAAACCGAACTGGAGCGTTGGACCGCAATTGGATCATCGACATTGCTGGCCTTTCTTTCCCAGATGAACAGGGATAATTATGTGCCAGACCTCCAGGGCATCACAGAGATCGCAGGACGATGTGCTTCGCGGCATGGACACCCATCCTGCTTAAGGAGCGGCGCTCGAGCAGTGTGGCCATAAGCCTCTCGGTGCCGCTTGGTTTCAGCAGCAAGGCTTGGTCCTTGATCCTCTTATTTAGCAGAAATACTCTTCCAGGGCTGCGCAGTGAGAGTGAGTCTCTCTGCAAGACGGAGTGACCTGCCAATATTTGGCTGAAGGGTGTGACTCTCCTCTTTCCGCAGCTCTGCCTGTGTAGCGTCAGGCTTGAAATAAATGCATTGAACAGTGCATGCTCTTCTACTACTTTGTTATGAAAACAATCGTGGTAGTGTTGTAGCTGGGACGGGCTGAAGACACAAGAATGGCAGGTTTACAGGAAGAAATTCTATTTTTTATTAATTATGAAATAATTAAAAATAATGTT
Organism: Balearica regulorum gibbericeps; assembly: GCF_011004875.1. Taxonomy (NCBI): domain Eukaryota; kingdom Metazoa; phylum Chordata; class Aves; order Gruiformes; family Gruidae; genus Balearica; species Balearica regulorum. Next base: position 154,211,573 of record NC_046184.1, on the reverse strand, counting down.
TAGATCACCTCGCTCTGTAAATCATGCTTGCATTTCAAATTCAGGGTTTTATTCCTTGTTAAACAGCCCCAACACCTAAAAAAATAGCAAAAAAAAAAAAAGCCTTTTTTTTTCTGAAAGGATTGTTGCCAGAAAAATGTTTTTGCCAGTGCTGCGATCTGTCCAGGCTGTGTGGCAGGGGTACACCAACTGGATATGTTAGCTGAATAAGCTTTATTATTTCAGTGAATTTCAAATACTCTATTAAAATACAACAGACTGTTGCACTTAAGAAGAAAAGGGAAAAAGTTATATGAAAAATTTAGAATAATAGTCATCAAGACCACAGTCAGATTTTAATTTAATCAAAGTTAAATCAAGATAAGCACAAATGGTAAATTAAGATAAGCACAAACAGTGTTTATAAAATCAGCATAAGTCTTGGCTTGTAAATTGATAGAAAAATAGAAAGTGAATAGGATATTCAGTATTGCCAAGCCAGTGGATTTCCAAAGTTGAATATGGGATTAATCAGAGTCCATTAATCTTCATTTGCCATCTGACCAAATATAAAGAAATTTTATTTTATCAGCCTCATTGATCATTTTTGCCATTTACATTTTTTAGCTTGCTCAAACCACTCATTTACTGCTACATTCCTGCTTTTAATGGGAATATTTTCTGTAGGAAATCGTGCAAAAAATAGACTCGACATTGCACTGCTTCTATCTTCACAAGTCCTTCTTTATCTCCGCATCCATTAGCTGACTGTTTGCAATATGGATTTGTTTCAGTCTGCTTCTTGCACCATCAAGGTCTTTAAATGAAGTTCTGTCCCTGTACATGAAAAGACTTCTTAATTCGTAGTTTCACATTATGCAGAGATTAACAGTAGAAGGTTATTAACAGTGCAAGGTTATTAAGAGCATGTTTAATATTATTTGAATGATAGCAGAATCCCATGGAATCCCATTTTGGTATAACTTTATCAGTGACAGAAGTATTCAGCTCATTCCACGCTTTTTCCTAGAATGACCAATAATAAATTACTGCAAATCAGTATGCATTTTAAGCTCCTTTTCAGCTAGCAGTCGACAATTTTGTGGTCTATTAGAGGCCGTGATGGCTCAGTGTAAGCACTGAGAAATGAATGCAGTTAACCAATGGCAAAGCTACTAATAGCATTATTATTATTATTATTATTTCACAGAAATTTCTTTCCAGTTTCCATATATTCATCACAGATACATTTGGAAGTTTTCGAGTTCAAGCCTAGCATTCAGTAAGCTAATTTCCTAAACTCAGATGAGAGCCAGAGCCCGTCACGTTTCACTTCGGTGAGGAGGAGAATGGGGGAAGTGTGGAGGGTCTGTCAGCTAATTTGGTTTGTAAGGTGCTAGAGGTGATCACTTCTGGATCTAACCGGGGCTTACAATTAGCCGCTCTGAGCTTTGTTACTAATCCTCAGCAGAAGGTCTTCGCCCCTAGAGCTCAGCCGACATCAGGGATAGCCTAGGAGCGTGTTTCCCCCTGCCTTGCCACAGGCACCCACATGGACACGAACCCGACCAGACCTGCGCCTCGGCAACCCTCACAGAGATCTCACAACCCTACCAGAGGAGGGTTCCACCATCAAACCACATGTCAGGTGTAAACATCTTAAACCGCCATGACTGTTTATAAAGTAATCACAAGTCTAAGCTCTTAATCAGCACCTACGCTGAAAACACCACAGACTTAGAGGAGTCAGCCAATACACCTACACAGACCAGACAAAACTCTTCTTCTCCTAGTCTAGGTAATACTTTCCCCATAAAGTTCCAAAATCCCACAATCGGTCTCAAGTCTTATTCCTTTGTGATTTTCTCACAAATTTCTTGCAAAACCAACCTAGATGTGCAAATACGCACTTCTTTAAAAGCACTTGCTCTAGTTTTCCACCAGAAAAATAAAAGGATGGTTTGCTGTTAAAAGATGGAGTGATTTTAATTTTGCAACCAAACTATGCTTAACCCTAGGAACCTTGTTTTAACAGCACTTTACTCATTTAAATTCTCTATTGTTGCACAGCATCTGCAACATATCCTGTGGGATGCTCATACGGATGATCCCCTGGCAGCTATCAGTGCTTTTTAATCTTCATATGGTCCAGTCCTACTCAGACAAGGGCTGTAGTGTAGTCCCAGACTTCATTTTCTCTGGTGGCAAAACCAATTTAATAGATTTCCATCCTTTCTCGCCCCAGTTACTCATTCCCTCCCTTGTACAACAATTTATCATCTCTTTAGCCGTGCCCACGTTGCAGGACAATGCATGTTCAGTGTCATACTTTAAATCTGATGAGTGAAATAATCTGGGTTGAAAAGACTTTTTTCTTTTTTTTTCTGGAGGATTTTTCTTAGAACATTTTGCTGATCCTATTGAGTAAAATCTTATCAATGAGTCCACTGTCGGAACTGAGGAGATAAATATCAGTACAGGAATGGAAGCAAGCAGCTAGAGAGGAAAATGTTGTCAGAAGAAAAATTGTTCATGGACTTCCATCCCAAGATGATGTGTGCTTTAGTTGCTCCTCTGGAGAACCAGAACTCCTGTTTTCTATGATTCAGAAACCTTGCAGTGCAAAGACATCTTGAGAACAAATTTAGTAATAACCATGAAATCCACAGCTCTAAAAATCCACAGAATACACATTTTTATTCAGACAAGAACATTGTTATTTGGTTCCTAATTTTATTGTCTATTCAGCTTTCTGCCTGGCTCCTGAATTTGCAGTTCTGTTAGAGCTGACTTTGCACTTTCCATTTGAAAAACTGTTTTTCTGATTCAGAAGGGGGTTTTGCTCCACCGTCATGCACCACTTTTTGTTGCCTGGCTTCTTTTTAGCCTAAGAGTGTGAGATAATTGACACAGGACAGACAAAAGCTTGAATACACAACCTGTGACATTTGTGAAATGCACAGTATTTCTGTACATAGTGCACAGGAATAGCCAAAAATAAATTGTTCAGTCTGTGGCTGAGATCCCAACAAGCAATGAAAATCCTGGAGACACTTCGCCTTTAGGCATGGGCAATAGGTATGTAGGGACATACCTACCCAGTTGGAGTGGTAGTATTTATAGACTGGCATTGAAGTATGGATACCTTTGGCAGTGGTTACTTTGCAAAGAAATATCTAGGTAGCTCAAGATAAACTGATGCACTACATTCTATGATTCTATGAGGAAGAGCAGAAGATCAGCAAAATTATTGAAGAAAATGGCGAAAAATGCAAACTATTTTAGCCAACGCATCACATGAGCAGAAATAAAGAAGAAGGCGAGGCCAAGGAGATGCCAGGCTGGGATGTCAGCCCACAGGTGGGGTCAGGATCAGGCCCAGTGCAGGGAGCCAGGACCAGATACAGATGGGTGGGCAGGGCTGCAGGGATGGGGACGTGGGTGCGCAGGTGGGCCCAGCTCGATGGAGCTGCTGGCTGGGCAGGGCAGGGCTGTGGGCAGCTGGAGACAGGCCCTGCTGCTGCGGCATCGCTGGAGCAGGAGCTGATGGCCCTGGGGGACTGACACGGGACCGTGGGCTGTAGACAGCATGAGGGGAGCCCTGGGTTGGGCAAGGACAGGGAGTACTAGAGTTATAGAAAGGTTTGGGTTGGAAGCGACATCAAAGATCATCTAGTTCCAACCCCCCTGCCATGGGCAGGGACACCCCCCACTAGACCACGTTGCCCAAAGCCCCATCCAACCTGGCCTTCAACACTTCCAGGGAGGGGGCATCCACAACTTCTCTGGGCAACCTGTGCCAGTGCCTCATCACCCTCACAATGAAGAATTTCTTCCTTATAGCTAGTCTAAATCTACCCTCCGTCAGTTTAAAGCCATTACCCTTGTCCTGTCACTACACTCCCTGATAAACAGTCCCTCTCCAGCTTTCCTGTAGGCCCCTTCAGGTACTGGAAGGCTGCTATAAGGTCTCCCTGGAGCCTTCTTTTCTCCAGGCTGAACAACCCCAACTCTCTCAGCCTGTCCTCATAGGAGAGGTGCTCCAGCCCTCCAGTCAGCTTTGTGGCCTTCCTCTGGACTCTCTCCAACAGCTCCATGTCTCTCTTGTACTAGGGACCCCAGAGCTGGACGCAGTACTCCAGGTGGGGTCTCACAAGAGCGGAGTAGAGGGGCAGGATCACCTCCCTCGACCTGCTGGTCACACCTCTTTTGATGCAGCCCAGGATACAGTTGGCTTTCTGGGCTGTGAGCACACGTTGCTGGGTCATGGTGAGCTTCTTATCCACCAACCCCCTAAGTCCTTCTCCTTGGGGCTGCTTTCAATCCATTCTCCGCCCAGCCTATAGTCGTGCTTGGGATTGCACCAACCCACGTGCAGGACCTTGCACTTGGCCTTGTTGAACTTCATGCGGTTCACACAGGCCCACTTCTCCAGCCTGTCAAGGTCCCTCTGGATGGCATCCCTTATCTCCAGCATGTCAACCACATCACACAGCTTGGTGTTCTTGGCAAACTTGCTGAGGGTCCACTCGATTCCACTGTCCATGTCGCCGACAAAGATGTTAAACAGTGCTGATCCCAGTACTGACCCTGGAGGAAAACCACTCGTCACTGGTCTCCACTTGGACATCACTCTGTTGACTGCAACTCTTTGAGTGTGACCATCCAGCCAATTCCGTATCCACCAAATGGTCCATCCATCAAATCCATGTCTCTCCAATGTAGAGACAAGGATGTCATGTGGGACAGTGTCAAATGCTTTTCACAAGTCCAGGTAGATGACATCAATTGTTCTTCCCTTATCCACAAATGTTGTAACCCCGCTCTAGGTCCTCCATGCCCTCAGTGTCATGAGAGTCAGGTCAAAGAGTGATGGGGTAATGTCATAAGATAAATTTGCCAGAACTCATTTACCATGGGTAAGGTGAGAAATTACAATGAAAAAAAAAAAAATCCTACCAGATTTAACAGTTTGCTGAATGCAGATTGTTATGATATTACTATAGAAATAAAACATGCTCTATACTTCTAAGCCACCGAAGAGCAATCATAAAATTACTGCAACCAATAAACATACCACAATGGAAACAGAAATGCAACGTAACATTTTAAGGCCTCGGCTTGCCTTGTATGTGAGAGGAGGGGAGTCTAGTGTTAAAATCATCACAGAAAAGACTTTAGAGACAAAAGTTCTTGCAGATATGTTTTCATTCAAGCCTGCCTGATCCTGCCTGCTTCCTGCTCCCACTACATTCCTGATTAAAAAAAGAACAGGGTTTGATATGTAGCTCTCTCACTGCTTCCCTTTCCCTCTTATCTCATGGGTCTCTGTAGGCTATTAGCACCCAAGGGGAAGATAAATCTTTTCCCTCCTTCTGCCTTATTTTATGAATAGGTAATGCTGTTTAAAAAAAAAAAATACAAAAAAAGAAAAAAAAAAGAGGAAGAGTAAGTAGAGAGCCAATCAAGTTTTTTTTCTTCCTACCTTGAAAAAATAGTTTCTCATTTTTACTGGAAGATTTTCTGGAGGACTGAAACACTTTCTGCAACTTTCACAATAGAGGGATGGGCAGTGGATTTCACCAGGGCAGCAGCTGGATGTTCAGGCAGGCATGCCTGCCCTGATATCCCCGCTGCCCGTTCCCCACTTGTCCCACCCGCGTCTCAGTGGCTGTATGGCAAAGGAGATTGAGGAACTGGAGACACTTACTTGCACTGTTACATCAGCTTGTCCCTAATGAACATGTCCATCTACAAACCTCCAAATGGGAGGGCTTGGTCCATAGAAGCACTAAGATGTGGGAAAGATCTGTTGTACCCCTTATACAGCTGCCCATTTTATTGTGCTATCTTCTGAGTTCCCTTCATTCAAATTCTTTAAGAAAAGAAAACACAGTCTGTCTTTTCTCCATTATAAACCCCGCTGTACTTTGTTTGGAGATGGTTCTGAGAAGAAGCACTTGTTCTAAGCTACAGGGTTTAATGTTTTATTTTGAATTTGAGGTAAGAATGGGTCCTCTGCAATTCTCTAACTGCTACTTTTGGAGAGTTTATATTTTATATGAGGCTGGGTCACAGCAAATAACTAAAACATGCTTTTTCCCCAGCGATAGTTTCTAATTACTGCTTAACTATAAAACTGAATCAGGAATTAGATGGGCAGTAGAATGACAGAGAAGTCAACATAAACATTCAAAATGAAAAACAAATTCACCCGGGAGTGGAGGGGAGGAAAACAACAACATATGCAACCCATTTTATAATTCAGGACAGTCTTGAACATTTCAGCTATTGCTTCAGCTTGGCAGAACTAAAGCCAGAAAAAGGCAGATTACTAGAACTCTTCAGCTTTAGGGTTTGCATGAAGACAAGGTGATTTATTTTGTTGACTTTCTCTACAGAGCTTTATGTTCTGATTTGTTGATGTATAATTATGATAATGGTTCCATAGGTCTAATGTAAAAAGTCTTTCATTTCCAGGTATCACTTTCAAGCCGTCATTTCACAATATGTTGTCCCTAACCACTCATTCCTGCCTCCCCATGTTGTACCACCTCCACAGTTGTGTCAACACAACTGTTTGTGGAACTGCAATCTAAACGGGATCACTGAACTGATTTGGATTAAAAACAACATTTGCTTTGGAGGGGACAGGGCGTGGGAATGAGCAACTGGGGGCAGAAAAGGGCTGACTGAGATGGGGGGGAGGAGAAAGGATGGGAACTCATTAAACTAGTCTTACCACTGAAGCTGAGGTATTGTGAAACTGTGTTTCATACTCACCTTCTAGCTAGCAAAGCCATGCTTTTCACCTAGTATTAATCAAATTAGACACATTGAACTCTCATTCCCATTACATTTAGTGCAAACAAGGGGACAAATTCCATGAAGAGCTTATGTCCTGTCAGTCAAGACTACATCCATTCCACGTATTGTTCATACTATACGAGATGAGTCAGTATCAAGCAATGCTACTGCAAATGTCTAACCCAGACCTCATGGAGGTCAGTGAAGGTACACCTTGCTAAATAAGCAAGAGCCAGGGAGTAAGCTCTATCCCTGGTCTTAATCATCCCCACAGATGATTTGTTAGCTCACACCCCAGCTCTGCACTGGCCTGTCACATCTTGCTCGTTCAAGGCAATTCTTGCATAAAAAGGACCAACCTGAAACAGTGTGGGTACAGGTCAGTGGAGACACGTGGACCTCAAGCCAGTTACTCATTCCTATCCCACTTTTGTTATGCAATATCGAGAGACCTGACTGCCCTTCCTTTGCTTTCAGCAGGCTTTAGGTCAGGATGCAGAAACTGGAATGCCATGACAAGTTAATCATACTTGAATTTCACACAAAGAGATGTAAGCAACACAAATACACTTGTAGCCCCTCTGTATATTTTGCTTAAAATAGATCTGGAACTAAAGGAATTCAGGGACTGAATTAGAAACTGACTACATGAAAAGATGATTCCTTCTTGTAAAAAGTCATCATGATTACCCAGTGATCTGGAATAATAATTTAATGACATCAGTATGTCAAGTAAACAATTCCACAACCAAACACTGGAGTGACCCACGTGTAATTCCCTTATTTATAGCACAAGTATCAACAGCACATAAAATTGTAATTAAATGTACTAGCTCATTTGCCATAGGTTAATCAAATAGCTGCTAAAATTATTGCTAATGTGTCATCAGCTTGCATAATGCTTTTGTCATATCTTAAAATATTATTTCATGTATTTATGTCAACTTTCTTCTAATGAACAATCATTTCCCAAATGCCCTATCAATCCACGTAAATAAAAAGCCTAAGTAATTTGCTAACTTGGAGCAGTGAGGATATAGTTAGACTTTTGTTATCAAAACACCCTTGGGATTATGGCTAGAAGCAAAGTGACTCTGCTTAATAGAAAAAGATATGATCTTATGTCCTCTTGTGAAGAAAATCAGCACCAACATATTAGTGTTTCCTAATTTTCTAGTCATTATTCTTTTACTAGCTGTTGACCTACAAACAGTTGTGATTTGCAATCTAGTCTGTTAGTGCTAGGATGCAACCAAGTACAATATTTAAGTTAACATATCAAAGTCATGTCTGATGGAGAAAAAGAAGTCAAGATTTATGATTTCTCTGAATGTCATGCCTGTGAACACTGTTGATAGAGTAGTGGGTAGTGTTTGTGGGCAGAGACGTTCAAATGCTCTTGCTTAATTCTGCTTAAGCAAACGTTACTTTTCAACGTTATGATTGTCACTGTCACTGTACACCAATTAGTGGCCTGTGTCTTCTTTTTTGCCAAAAGTGCTATGTAATTCTTCATGTACTGTGGCTCCCATATGGAACATTTGACAGTGAGTGACACCCACCACACCACACCACCACCCCCTAAAATAATTAGTGTCAGGCTTGAATTTACCAGGGGAGTTGGGGGGGGGGGGGGGGGCAATAAGTTTCCTTCAGCACAGGATGCCATGGTGTGTAAGCTTTTTTTGCCTCCTGTACCAGAGGTAGAGCAATATGACTATGCATCTCCTCCTTCTGACCATGAATGTCTTTATCCAGCTAAGAAAAATCAAGGCTTTTCCCATATTATTCTAATCTCACCCACAGGCACCAGACAGGTAAATAACAAAACCAGAATTTACGATACAAAACTCAAACCACAATGATTTTTTTTTTCTCAGAAGTAATTGCCACATTCTAACTGGATACAACCTGTATCGTTGTGGAGGAATGAATCTACACCCTCTGCCTCAAAGAAGAGTTGCAGAAGGGAATGACAGCCTTTGCCTACCTGCAAATGCCTCCGTGTTTTTATAACACCCAAACAATGTAATCATAATGGAAAAGAAGATCCAGCAGACAATAGTTCTGTAAGTGTGTTGTATGAGGAGACACAGAGTTCAAAGTGTATGATTTAACTGACTCAGAAATGGAAGCAACAGAGCAGGGTGATTTTCCAAATTCTGGAACAGGAAGACCTGCAGCGTCTAGAGTGACAAGCAATTTCTGGGCCATGATTTCACACTACGAAGAGTTTATCTGCAAAATTTTCAGTTCCATCTTCAAGCTCACAGTGTGGTGCCACAGACAATTTTTCAGCAGAGCTGAGGGTCTGCTCTCAGCCACATGCCACAGTGCAGGGCGGCAGGGGGAGAAAGGGAAAAGAGTATCTGAAGCTGGTTTTCTCACTGAGCACTTCATGGCACAAAACCAGATCTTGAACATATTGGTTTTCAGGTACTCACATTAGGCAAATCAAAAGACTAGAAAAAACAAGCTCTTCTAAAAAATGAGGACCTTTTAATAACAGTTCAGCCTAAACTGCCAAAGACTGACACACCAAAGTACATTAGTCACTCAAAAAAATAAAGAGTATATTTAGCTCTAGGAGTTGTTTATCTAATTCCTAAAGGTAAGGTATGCCAGCCAAGGAGGACAAAGATTGTTCTTTATGGATTTTGGTCTGTCTCAGGCAAGAAATTTTGTTTTAATTAATTCTTCTGATGTACAAATATGGGTTTCTTCTTGTAGGCATTGAAAAACTCTGTAGAAAAGTGGTGGGTTCCATAAATAAAACAAAGGAATTAAGACCTGCAAAACATTACTGGCAAGCCTGACCAGATAGTTAGACTTAGCTAAAGTGATTGCAGACAGCAGCTGAAGTTGCTGTGAAATAAATTAATTGTTTTGTGGAGATAGCTGGCAGAAATTATATTCCTTTATACACACAAAAACAGAGTGAGAACTATTTCTAAAATACCTAGAAGCTGTGGATTTAAGCCAGTTTTGCAGCAACTTCATAACTAGTAAGATTTATAGAAAGCATAGGATGTCCTGGGTTTCTAAATTTGTAACTAGAAAAAAATCAGAAAAACTGTCCAAATACATATATTTTGCTTGAAAATTTAGCCACAAAGTAATACTACTTGTTTAGATTCAGATTAAAAGTTATGTTTAAAAACTCCAGCATACTGAATGGGGTCTACCATAACCCCTGTTCAGGTATCAGTGAAAAGCTCAGCACAGTTTTATTAATGGTTAAGAACAGTGTTCCTGATTTCCCCAGCATGAGCCATGAAGCTGAGTAGGTAACTGTGTATGAAAGCTTTCGGTAAGTATAGAATGACATAAAATGGGTTATTTTATTTACAAAAACTTGGGACCATTTTATGAAATGCTATGTTGTTTGCTCTCAACAGCTTCAGTAAGTATTAAGGGTTGTCTGTATTTCAAAAACTAGGGCTTGTTTTGTTAAAAGTTATGTTGATAAATTTTATATGTAGATTACTGCATATTACTAAAATTTATTAAAATACTAATAAGGATCCAGCAGAACAAAGAAAACAAGATGCCTAAGGACAACATTCCTGGCTGGTGTAAATCAAAATAGTTCCTAGATTTCAAAGGAAGTATATTAATCTATATCTGCTAAAGACTTCATTCTGTAAGTACACAGATGGAGACAACGCTTTAGTGAACTTATTTTTCCCCTGAGGGTCTACATACAGATTTCTGCTCATCCCATCCGTTCTCACTCACAGCACCCTGCACATTCAGAACCTATCCAATGTGATCAACAGTGGGGAAAACAAAGTCATAAATTATCTAGAATCAGAGACCTGGAACTTTGGGAAAGGAATTTTTGTTCCCATGTTTTGTTGCACTTGAGGACTTACCTATTGAGAATATTTTTCCAGTCTCCAAGGAGGAGCTTGGCAGTTTCTTTCAGAAAAGCAGCACTTTGGCTAGGGTCCCCTGACAGCGGGAACATCATTACTGTGGAGCGCACGGAAGCCCTCAGAAACCAAACCACCATGCTCACTCCCCCACGCATAATGAGTTGTCTTCTGAAAGGTACCGGACTGACAAAACTATAAGTCCAGATAAATAGTGGTCTTATAGAAAAACAAATAGTTTTTCAATGCTTTTACAAACATATATATATATATATATATAGTCATCCGAAGGAGCCTTGACAGGCTTGAGAGTTGGGCCTGTGCGAACCGCATGGAGTTCAACAAGGCCAAGTGCAAGGTCCTGCACGTGGGTCAGGGCAATCCCAAGCAGAAATACAGGCTGGGTAGAGAATGGATTGAAAGCAGCCCTGAGGAGAAGGACTTAGGGGTGTTGGTTGATGAGAAGCTCAACATGAGCCAGCAGTGTGCGCTTGCAGCCCAAAAACCAACTGTATCCTGGGCTGCATCAAAAGCAACGTGGCCAGCAGGGTGAGGGAGGTGATCCTGCCCCTCTACTCCGCTCTTGTGAGACCCCACCTGGAGTACTGCGTCCAGCTCTGGGGGCCCCAGTACAGGAGAGACATGGAGCTGTTGGAGCGAGTTCAGAGGAGGGCCACAAAGCTGATCAGAGGGATGGAGCACCTCTCCTGTGAGGACAGGCTGAGAGAGTTGGGGTTGTTCAGCCTGGAGGAGAGAAGGCTCCGGGAAGACCTTATAGCAGCCTTCCAGTACCTGAAGGGGCCTACAGGAAAGCTGGAGAGGGACTGTTTATCAGGGAGTGTAGTGACAGGACAAGGGTAATGGCTTTAAACTGACGGAGGGTAGATGTAGACTAGCTATAAGGAAGAAATTCTTCATTGTGAGGGTGATGAGGCACTGGCACAGGTTGCCCAGAGAAGTTGTGGATGCCCCCTCCCTGGAAGTGTTGAAGGCCAGGTTGGATGGGGCTTTGGGCAACGTGGTCTAGTGGAGGGTGTCCCTGCCCATGGCAGGGGGGTTGGAACTAGATGATCTTTGAGGTCCCTTCCAACCCAAACCGTTCTATGATTCTATGATTCTATATCTGAAAGGATATAGTGCCCATCTATGTTGCCAAAGACTAATTCCTGACCAGTAAATCCTATAGAAGTATGGTAGCTGGTAGAAACAAGACCAGCTTCGTGTCTGAAATAGCTTGTGATGCAGAGTAATGAGAAGGATAGGCTGAACTGCTAAGAAATAATGTATTTCAAAGTACATATGTTTCATACATGAGGTCAGTTCAGGAGGGCCTCAGGAGTAGGTTAACAGTGTCAGCAACTTCAGTGGAGGAGGAGAGAGAAAGCTAAATTGACCTGTAATATGAAGGCAAGTGCTTACATTTTGTGCTCTGAAACTAGCATCTGGGGAAATAATAATAAAAAAACAAATATAGCAAGGAGAGTCTGAGAACAGTGATCCCAAACTTTTAGGATCAGATATGTCTGCTCTTAACCCTTTAATTTTATTTGCAGACTTCCCCATGCCCTTTTATTATTAAGGTTCATGGCAAGCTGTTTAAATAGTTCCAAGGACCAGATGTGGACAACTTACCACAGCCTTTCATTACACAGTCTGGCAATAGCTTAATTTTCATCTGCTGCTGATTACCATCTAAAAATATTTTATTTTACAGAGAGCTTAATGGACTACTTTCAATTGTCCTGAAATAAAATTGCAATGATGGCTTAAGGTCAAAGTCTCGAGTAATGCTCTACATGATAAGGAGTATCTCTACAAGGAAGCCTAGAAATGTCTTTCTAACTGCCCCCTCCTGACCACCAACAAGTTTGTAGCTGACATACGAGGAATTTTATTTGCTGTCTTTGGAGCTGAGCAGCTATTTTAACACTATTGCTATTATTCTTCATAATTTTAAATAGCAGTTAACTCAATTATTCTTTAAAAAGTGTCTTAGCTATCTGCCAGATAAGTCCATCAGAGAAAGCTTTATCTCTCTTCTTGCTTCTTTGCTAAAATCTGACATAAGTTATTAAGAGACAAAGTGAATTCTGATGAGCATTTCTATTTTGTGATATCAACATTTTACTTCACATTTTGTAGGAAAACTAATTATATATCCTTAATTTAGTCATTCTGAGGTAGATTTTAGAAGGGGAAAATGCATGGATTTGAGAAATGACAAAACAAAATATAGCACTGAAATTCAGTTAAAGGGTACCAACATCACAGCATGCAGAGGAGCTGGTAGGGGACACTTTACATTCTGCATCTAGTTGCCTGGCATGTGTCAGCACCTTCAAGGTTACCCCTCGTCACATGAGAGGCATCAGTTTCCACTGAGCATAGGGGCTACTATTACAGCAAGCTTAAATCCGGAATGGATGTCCTCCCCCGTTCGTAACAGTGTTTAAAGCATTTGTGCCATCTTGTAAGCTCTTTCTGGCCTGAGGACTTTTGCTATTTTACAGTCCAGGGTACAGTGTGTGCTGTGCTCTGGAATATCTACTATCTGTACTTCACATAGAGTTGAAACATGAATCATTCCATAGCAAGTCAATTACTTATTACATTACAGATTGTCCCTTGCCTACAGATTTCTTTCTACTCATGTTAGAATAGCTAAATCTTTTTGTATACTACTTTTACTAAACCTAAACCCTGCAGATATATTCTCTTAGTTGCCTTATATATTTTGTATTAAAGTGTGGCATCATAATAATAATAAGTAAATTATTTATCTTTTTTTTTTTTTTTTTTCAAATTGACACCCCCCATCCCTCTGGAAATATCCAGATATTTAAGAGACTTCTGAACCGATAATGATCTTAAAAGATTTTTGGCATACAATAAGAGAGTTTGAACTCTGAAACAAAATCACCCTACAAAGTCATAAATTATTGAGTATTGCCATTCAAATCACACAGCCTGTTTCTTAAGCTCCAACAAACAGGTCCATTTATCTTTTGAACTCAAAGATCTTTCCATTACTTAGTTATCATAATATATTCTACATGGTTTTGGGGCAATCACTGAAGTGCAATAAATTCCAACATTTGCAAAAAACCCTATCCTATTTTCACATCATGAATAGAAAGAAGTCAATGGACTGCTTTTCAATGGTACTTATGACCTAGCAGCACCCAGTCCCACTGGACATAGTGGAACGATCTTGCACTGAAGTGAAAATATGACTTTAGAAGCATGAATTCTCAGCATTAGTTTTAGAAGATCTGGAAAAGGCAAGCACTTTACTATGCACTAGGAACATACCTAGGTGTGCATATGATGTTTTTGTATGATACTATTTATTTACAAGGCATATATTATAATATCATCATTGATATATCTCGGAATTTGTGGACTGTATCACATATATAGACATGCTTGTAAGGCTGATAATGGAATGAGTTCTTCAGAGAAGGCTTTATCTCTCTTTACTGAGGAACACAAAAATGCGGTCAGTGCTTCTGTGTTAGTGATTTAATGTACCAGTTGGTTTTGATATGCATTTGCCTTCCTTTTGTACTTAGAGATGTGATATACAACCTAGCACATCACTGGTGTTCAGAGCAGTTTCCCTCCAGAGGGAATCAAAGGTTGAAGAAACAGAGAGGGCCACCACCCAGAGCACCTCACCTGCAGCGTGGGCTCAAGGTCCTCCAGAAGTCACCTGCCATGCACACACTGTGTGTGCCATGGACCAACTGTTGTCATGAACCTTACTGTTAGTAAAGATGCAATGTAGATGTATGGTCCTGGAACCATAATAGATCTCAGCAAAATAAAACCCAGTGCTTCCCCTTTGCATTGCACCAGCTGCTGATAAAGATGTACTCACAAGTATTAAAAAAAATAAATGTCTTCTAAAACACGTGCCCTTTATTTGTGTAACACGTTTCTTACACACTTATTTGGGCAATCTCACATACTGCAGCCTTGTCATCTGTAAATAGTGTGGTCACTCCAAGTTTATTCCAGTAAAATTTTTATTCCACAACTTCATGTATACATGTATGCAGAAAATAGACAGAGATGGAAAATATTACTTGAATAAATCTTGTCGATACCTGATCATTAAGTAAAGGTAGTCTCACAGTGATTTCAGTGGAAGCTGAATTGTATATATATAACCCTGTAAGTAATCAGTGACAACCAAATACTAATCCACTATACATAGAATGTATATGAATTTACATAGCATTTATCACCAATTTGGAATATATTTTCTTAGATTTCTTGCTATTGTAGCCAGGGATTTTGTGTTTTAGTTAAAGATCTACAGTTCACATTTAAATATAGAGCAACTGTGAAAGCCAGTTAGTGAAAAAACTAAATAGAAGTTAGGGTTTTTTATTTATTTATTTAGACAACACAGGAGAATGCAAAGAAAAGTTTCTACAACACATTTTGCACCCGGGTGTACCAGTTCTGCCATGCATTGGCTCGCAAATTCCACCGTTTACATTTTTGTTGGTAAACTAGTAAAAGGTCAATGAGCTGTGATAGCTTCCAGTTCAAACAAACCAACTGCATTTACGTACGAGATGTCTCCATGGCTTTCATGCACTGCTTTATCAGAAGGAGTTAACAAGGAGAGACGTGCTTTCCCTCTGTAGGGCCAACATTCCACTCATACCAGCAGAGAGTAATGCTACTGAGGTTACGGACATCCCTTCTGATGTTTCAAAGCTTAAACTTGAGATACGGTTGGCAGGCAGCAAAAGCCCAAGATGTATAAAAAGCACAGAACACTGATATAGGAGCTTAAATTAATAAAGGGATTTGTTCCATTATATTAACCCCCCCTTTTCACAGTGAATTCATGGAGTTCCTTGTTTCTGCAGTGAACAGCTTTCAGCAGCGAAACTGAACAGAAACTAAGTTTGTGTATTATGTGCATCTTTAGGTTTAAAATGAGTGACATCCTAGCATAATAATCAGGAATGTTGCAAGGTACAGGTATGGATTTATGTTGGAGCAGTAGGAAGATCATTTTGGCAGTCAGTTTCATCTGCAGCTCAACCACAAGGTAATAAAGATTGAATACATTTGTCAAAAGCCATTGATGCAAGCCAAATACGGCATTGCTTGGAGAAAATGTACACTTGGACTGCTGACAACAGAACCCATCTTCAAAGAAGCCTGCATTTAAGGAGCACACCTGTGTACAGCTTTATTCCACAATTCTAAGTTACTTGGCAATTTTTAGTCCCTTTTCCTCTCCATGTCTGCACAGACTTGGAATCAAATATTTTCCCTGCAGTGAGCTCTGTGTACATGCTTTGTGTATTGTTTTAATTTTAACTACTTTGCTGACAGTAAGTTCACAGCAGTAGTAGCATTATAAACAAATTGAGAAGGCCACCTTCCATCTCACCAAAAACTGAACAAAATAAAGCAATAAATATGAGTTGAAATAAATTCTGCAGACCCTGAAGATACTATTTGTACGAAATTACAAGTTACCTGGGGATTCAACAACCCATTCCCCTTAACTTCAAAGAGCGGGTATATTTAATATGTCAAAGTACTAAGTAAGTATACTTTCTAAAGCTGCTGTCCTCATTCTGGTATGTTGACAGCAAAATTAAGGAAGAAAAAAAAATTAAAAGGCTTCTGTAATTGTCATGATATGAGAACGCCAAGGAGAACAGGAACAACTTGAAGTCAATGAATTTCTGAAATACATAGAAGCTCTGTCAAAGCATCATAACTTAGATTTTAGAGAGAAAGGGAAAGTACAGAGTCTAAGAGATTCTTTTAAACAAAGGGAAGGAAGGCAGTAGTCATGTTGTCTGCGATAATGAGAAATGTCTCATTAAATTAAGGGTTTCTTCCCTGTTTTCTGTAAGACGTGGAAACAGAGAGTCAATGCCTGTCCCCGGCAATGGCTGATTTTACAAGCAGCAAAATATTAAACAAGGCCTTTAGGCCTCAAAAAAAGATGCCAAAGAAGGACAATGTTGCTCTCTACACTTTCTGGAAAAACATTGGCCTATTCCTGCAGTCTTTGACTCGGGCAAGACTCCTGGTAGAGCCAAAATGTCGACCACTCTCATTCTGAGCCCAGGCAACCCTGGGTCAGAGCCCCTCTGCTCTTCGGTGGATCAGGACAAAATATGTGTGAGAGGCAAAACATTTGCCTGGGAAAACAAAAAATTTTCTTCCTGTCATATAAATGAAGCACCAGCGGCCAGATATCACCCAAAATAATAAAATATAAAACAGTCAGGGCCAAAACAAGATTAATGCTGTATTTTGGGAGCAGGGGGCGGGGAAAGAGCTAGAAAAGGACTGCAGAAGGCTTTTAAGCCTGAACTTCTAGCAAATAATTGGCAGCAAATGTCTAACAATTTATATGAGGGAATAAAAATATTCACTGTGTGTGTATGTGTGTTGGCTTTGAATCCCATGGTCACCCTCCAGCTAAGGAGCCGTTTACATCTGCCAGGCAGCAGCCAGACACCAGCGGGGAGCTGGCAGAGCCCTTATGGGCTCGTTGTGCGCGAGTCCAGCCAGGGAGCAGAGCCAAGCCTCCCGCTCGGGCTCTCCCCAGCAGCCAGAAGCAGCAGCTCCCCTCCGTGAGCTAAAAATGACCTCCCTACCTGCTGGCCAAGCCCTGAAAGGTGCTGAGCTCGGGTTAGTTCAGATGGACGCTGCTCCCCGCACAGCCCATCGTGTGGCTCCTGTGGCTGTCGGCATATGGTCTGCCAGGGGCTCTTCGACAAAGTCTAAGAGATTTCACTCGAAACTTTTCACTGCCTCAAAGTTTCAGCCTGTGATTTACAAGCTTTCGGTGTATAACTGCAGTCCTGATACGTAAAGCAAAATAAAGTTAACAGAGGAGTGTCTCCTCCTGCTACTGTTCCAGCAGAAAAAAAACCAACCACCACCCAAAAAACCTGAAAATCTGGAGGATTTTTATTTTAGTTTATTTATAGACAAGAACAGCTCTTGTCCTAGGGCAAAGTCAAAACCCCCCTCTTTAAAGCTGTACCAGAGGTAGAGAGGTGGTAGTACCAGAAGGAAAAGAGTCTCAGCTCAGCCCACCTGGTGCAGTGACTCCATGGGGCAGCTTGCTTTGATTTATTTTCTTCTGGTGAGGGAGAGGGATCTGCTGGATACCAGCTTTGCTGTACTCACCCACATGTGGGCAGCAGCTTGTGGAGAGGGAGCACATAGTGAGGTACCAGAATTGTCATGGGGTCAGCAGGGAATAGGGGAAAATAGATGGAAAAGAGACCTCCCATGGAGCATGGCAGATGAAGCTGGAAAAGACGAGCTTATTCTCTGCCCTTAGACCACCCAAGGCAGCTATATGATGTGTATGAGGTAGTACCAGTGAGGCAACTTCCACAGCAAGCAAGAGCCTGGTGACCAGAGCCCAGTTCCAGTGACACAGCCCAGTCACCACACTTATGGGAAGGCGTGAATGAATCTACCTTTTCCTTTGGGCATTTTAGAAAAAACTTGGGTTTATCTACAGCATCTTTAGATGTTACCCACGGTCACAGAATGTGATTCATCAGCGTATTTATGAACTGAAGCAATTGTAAACATATATATACATTATACATGGAAATATAAAGCACCCAGGGTCCAGCTCTGTAAACATGAATGCTTTTTGTCAACAGATGTACGGTGTATCATAACATTCACAGTGACGGACGTATATTCTACAGTCACTCAATACATTGATCCTAAGCAAACATGATTTTCAGAAGGCTATGGCGCACACCATTTTGTAATTCAGACGTGATCTTTTAAACAACTCAGTGGGAATTATATTTGCATTTTGCAAGTGGAAGATGAAATGGTGGTAGCAAGCCCATAATTAGCACTCTTTCTTTTGTTTCATTCAAATTTGATTTTTGCTATCATTTTCTTCAGTCTCCAGGAAAATTTCTCTCAAGCTCAAATATGCTGCCAGACAATATTTTTACTGTCTTGTTCATTTTATTCAGGTAAGTCCTTCGGAAGCGGGAAATAAAAAAATCATCTTTAAACCAGCTAAGAAATGAGGTGGGCTACAGCTGAGATTTTCACAACCTTGAAAGGATTTTTGTATTTAGAAATGAAAAAAAGAAAATAAAGTCAGATTTCAAGGCCATTAGTAGAAAAACATGAAGTTTTAATGAGTTTTTATTTAGTGTTGCCAATCACAGCAGTCAAGAATCATGAGTCAAGTAAAAATTAATGAAATTGGCTTAAATATAAAATTTTACATGTGATACATTTGGAATTTTTTGTATTTGTGTCTGATTTTAAGCCTTGGGTATTCTTTATAACAATGATGGCTAGAAACCTTCTATTAAAAAAATGGAGAATCTTCTATGTGTAAGGGAAATGGTGTTAAAGAAACGCATAATGTTATGAAGCTCTTTAAACTGAAGCATTAGCTAAAGTTTTGGAATTATGGAGTAAGTTCAGTACTAGAAAATGGTTTGTGATAAGCGATAATTTGGACCTTTCAACGCCAGAAATACTGATGTTGGGTTTTAAAGTCCAGAAAGTTTCATTTTGAAGGTTTTGTTTACAAAATAATTTTGAGGGGGGCACACTACTGAAAATGTTCAAGTTCAAACGTTATAATTAATAAAAAGCATTGAGATTTATTTTTGTGACTAACCTTAGTCAGAAATTTAGTCTGGAGCATTTCAGAGCCCAGAACATGCTTTGTAAGCGCAGTGAGTGAAAAAACTCATGGGAGCAGAGAAGTTCATCCTGCTCCTATGGAGTTTGTGATATTCAATGGCAACAGGGAGGTAAACGGAGAGGGACAAAAGCTCTGCACCCTAGAGGCATTTCTGGGGAGCAAGGACTGTGCCGGCAGCAAGCTCTTCCCAAGTTCCACAGGTTTCTGCAGCTCCACCTCTGAGAGGAAACCCTCCGGAGTGTAGGAAAGATAAGTTTAAAACAGAAAATAAAACTCCTTGAGCTATCTGAATCCCTCATTAATATGTGGATGGGGAGATAATTTTGAAGTAGGTAGTGCATGACGTTAGCAAATGGATAGATGGACCAGATGAGTGTTGAGAGAATGAATAAGGAAGGAAGGAATGAGTGGTAGGTGTGATTTGAAAGGGCATAGCCCAGAGCTGCCGTCTTACAGCCTTAACAGGACTCCTCAGGAAAAGATAAAAAGAAGCGGGAGAAACACCTGAGTCACCTGCAAGATCAGCTGTTGTCAAAGCTTTCACTGCCTGGTTTTTTCTTTCTTTTTTCTTTTTTTTTTTTAACATCTGTATCTTTTATGCAAGAATTGTAACAATCAGGCCTCTGAAATATACTGTCAGCCCTAATTACAGTCTAATTAGGACTTATTTAGTTGCTTGTCTGGGAACTCATGATCTCTTTGAATGAAGCTTCTAGATAGACACATGAACACCTCCATGTCCAGTAGAATAAACTTACCACACAGTTCCTAAAAAGGTTCAGGCTTGTGTTCACTGGCCAATTCAGCTGGGATAGCCGAGGCAGCTTTCACCCACAACTGTCCCATCTCTCTCCCAGCAGTGGCTGAGCAGGACAGATACCTGAATCGCCTCTGTTTACAGTTTGTCCTATAGTCATAAACAGAAACTGGTAGTGGTTTTATGTTAATACTAATCATATGTTAATATATCATGCTGGAAATTACAGCAGTGAAGGATTGGATGTCAATCCCGTTTAAACCTCTTCTTTTATTGTGGTTGAAACTTTGGACAGGATGGGCAGCTGTGACAATGGCCACTTCCCAGCTAAATCTTCTTCTAAACATAAGTCAAAGCCCAGATTTAAACAGTCTTCAACTGAAGTCAATAATACTCACATCTTAATAAGTTTCAGGCTGTTTTGTAACTGAGAGACTGTTGCATATTACTAGCAATGGCAACAACCACTTATGAATGATTTGAAGCCAGTTTTTAAAACGGCCTCTGAAACACAGCTCCTCGGGACTGGTAGTGTGAAGAATCCATGTTTATTCTGCATCAAACATTCCCGTGTGAAATCTGACTTTTATTTCTAGCATTGTTCACCTGTAGTATCATTTACGTGGGACTGTCAAGGAATGCATCAGACCCGTATTTGAAAACAGTGTGCCGTACTGCAACTGTCCAATTCTTTCACTGATTTCCAAAGCAGTGAAAACTGTTTGTTATCTTAGACCTGTGTTTCTTCTATATTGTTGACAGCCTGAAGTAGAGCGTAGCCTCCTTTATAGCTTAAGATTACACAAAAATATCCAAAGTATCTAAATGATCCAGAAATTCCACTGTTGAAGGTAACACCTGCCCCTTTTGCGTCTAGGTATAATTTAATGAGGTTCATGATTTTAAGCCTTCAAGACACTTCAGAGAATGAGAGTTCTGTATGAATGTAGGCAATTATGCCTAATGAGGTTAAAAACAAAAGGAGACAAACATTTAGTTAAAAGCACTTTTGGATAAGACTACTTGTTTCTTAATGCCCATGACAAGCTCTGTAATTTGGTTTATTTCCTTCTGTTGCTACTTGTAAGATTTCCATAGGTGAAGGGGAACCTGGTGAATGACTGTACAGGGTGACAGAGAAAAATCACTGCCCACAGAGTGTTGCTTCAAGCACTTACGCAAGGGAGAAATCACAAAGTTTTTCTTTTGCTCCTATCTTTCAGTAACAGAACAAGGAGCTACATTATAGCAAATATACAGAGTGGGAGAAAGAGAAAAAGCTTTTGTCAGAACAAAGGGAGAAGAAAGGAGGATACCCACTTAGATACTCTTGGAAAAAAAGGGTTAAGCCAGTTATGACATGCGTGACTATTGTATCGTGCAACATAAAACAGGAAAAGTGATTTTAAAACGGTGACAATAAATAAATGAATGAATGAAAAAGATTTGCTATTCAGAATGAAAGATAAAATGGCTAACATGAGAAGCTGCCTAATTCTGAAAATAAAGATTAAAATAGAATCTGACAAAAAACCCCACAACAACACAGTGAAGAAAACTGAAAGTGTCACATGTTTTGGACTACCACAAAGCTTTCTGAAGGACAGGGCAATATTACTGCACAGAGGTAAAGTGAGGATGAAATCGCAGTTGCTCCAGCTCCGTTGCTTGGTCAATGGCCTTCTGTAACAGCGGCTGCAGACCTCTGCAGAAAAGCAGAGAGAAAACCAGAGGGAGTTCTTTTCCTCACGTTGGTCAACAGTAAAATTAAAACCCTTAAATCTTCTTCTTTTGCTGATTTTTATGACCTCGTTACCTCACCAGTGCTTACAGTAGAGAGTACTGTGTAAAGCGTAATTCCTCTCTAGAAACAACACTGTTACTCAGGTAAGATGTTTTTGTAAGAAAGCCAGTCTGGCAGTCGTATCACGTTACAATGCATCCCAAAGTGAATGGAAGCCCACAGCTCACCAAAAAAAAAAACCCCAAAATTTAAAAAAAATCCATTCCGCTACTTGTTCTTTCTCCATAAGTAAGAAAATAAACTACGAAATAACTCTTCTAGTGACGCACAGTTCAATATGGTCGAAGTGTTATAATGTGTTACTTGAGTCATAACTGACAGGGTGCCAGCCTTACATTTGTTAGAGCAAACAGAGATCAGCTTTAAATTTCCGTGCTGTTATGCAACCATGCTATTACTTAAAGGACTACTTGTACTCAAACAAGAAAGGCCATCTACCTTCCTGCTACAGTGCTGATATAATTGTCTCTACTACAGACACATTTTCATGCACACGCACACGTATATATTTAAATGCACACATACACTGCAGCATTTTAACTGCTCTAAGGGAGCGCTCACTACTTGACCTTCAAGGATCCTCCCTTGTTTTTACAGAAGTTTGAGACTTAGGGTTACTGCAGCTAGTGAGGAAAGACTGACCACACAGTCTAGCTGACCATGCAATTCAATTCTCTACCAATCTCAGCAGTCAGCAGGACTTACACACGAAAATGTAAGAAAGCAGCAACCATATTTGCTGCTGCTAGTTTCTCAAAGGCTGATGCCATTATAACTTGGCTCTCACTGTCATTAATCGGGCATTAGCACAGTCACTGTATTTACCGAGTCTCTTTTAGCTTTGTGGGAGGTATCCGCTAATACCTGCCAGAACCAGGACACACAGTGTACAGAAAAAATACTTTCAGGAACATTGTTTGGAAGACTGTTAGGGAACAAAGCTACCACATTACTACTCAGAGTAAATTGGGCTCCAGGTTTCACTGGGCAACGGGTTACCTTGCAATCTAGAAATGACAGATCCTAGGCTCTGCCTCAGGAAATGGTTGTGCCTAGGTGCCAGCATCCCAGCGAGAAGGCAGGGCAAACTGACAGAGCCTCCTGAAACCCAGGGAGGGCTGGCCATGGGCAGCTGCTTGCCTTTGGGGGCTGCAGCAGCCAGCTGATTTCCTTTCAGAGCCTGCGTCAAGATAGCAGTGCTATTCTAGCTTAGCTTATCGGAGCGAATCATATGAATAATGATTAATCATTCAAGTATTTATCACTTCAATATCATTTCTGCATACTATTATTGGGGTTGCACCTTCACTGGTGTGGCTCAGGCATGATTGGAGCCGACACTTGGGGAGCATCTTTCAGCAAAGAGCTTAAAGAGCTTGAGAGCCTGAATACTGACAACAGGTGAGGCTGCTGTTGGCTTGGAAGCAAACAGAGGAACAAGCCACGACAGCTGTGAGAGAAAGCAGAAGCAACACAATTTGATATCGTCTCCAGGCTGCCCCTTCAGGTCATCTCTGCAGACCCAGGGCTCTTCATCCCTCACCATCTGAGAAGAAGGTTGGTGGCAGGGAATGTGGGCAAAGGGCCTGAACTTGATGGCCCTGAGGCATGTGCCGCTCTGGCAGTGATGTGATACTGCTTGTACAGCCCCCGGAAATGTGCTCCCCGGGTGGCTGAGCTCCATCTTTCCACCTCACCATATGTTCCCCCACGCAAGCAATGCAAACACTCGTGATGTCTTCTTTTCTCAAGGAATCTAAGGAAGTTTGTGCCTCACCTTCTCCAGCAAGGACAGCAGTGAAGGCATAAAGCAAACTGAAAGTTAGTCAAGTAATGGTATCTCTTCGGATCACAGAATCTCAAGCTCATTTCTGTCCCTTAATTTTTTCAATCCAAATGCCAGTAGGGAGAATTTCTTCTGGGATGATTGCATCATGGGACTTTTCCCCTTCTGCTTTTGATGGAGTGCAACTTTCACCTGATTTCTCCTCTGGCAAACCTGCTCAGGGACAGCTAACTCTGGGAAAATTCTGCTATCATACTGGTATTTCTGGATTTCTCTACAGCCTCTCCATCAGCACAGGAGGTCTCTGCCATTTCATTTCTCTGTGTCTGTCTAGGCAAGTCAACTGCAATCTTTTCTCCAGTCCAACTCCTTCTCTAGCCTTTTCCACTAGTTGCTTGTGGTTCAGGCTAATAGAAGATTTTTCTCCTACCCTACTAAAAGAGGTTTTCCATTCCCTGAATAGATACTCTGACCAATAAATTTTGAAAGAATAACACTACTTTGACCAGTTTTTTTAAGAAGTGGAAACAATAACATTGCTTGAGGAGCCCAGTCCTGTGGGTATGTTGTAGGTGTGCTCAGATAATGCTTAATAGATTAGGATTATGTGCAGTGAAGCAGAGCAGCTAGATTTCAATCTCACTTGTGAGAACTGAAGTGTTTACAGCTGGTGAGCAGGAAATGCATGGAGTTCTCATCAGGGAGCTTGCAAGTCAAGGTAGTACCCTACATGAGAATCTAAAATTGCGAGTTTGGTCCTATACATTTGACTTTTTTTTTTTGTTCTGATCCCTAAGTCCCACCTTACACCTTAGTCTTGCATCTCGACTTGTAGTAATGCCTTCTTGTGACTCCTATCATAAGAACAGGAAGTTTTTACCATGCTTACTGTTGGCCAGAGCTTTGTGAAAATGTGACAATGAATGACACAGCAAATATGAAACAGCAGTAAATCCCACTTCTTACTGTAAGAAAAAGGTCAACTAGCCATCAAATAAACAAGACCAATAAAGTACCCCTGTCATCCAACCCTGTCCAGGAAATGCTTGGTTTCCCATACAATCTGAGCCGCCTTCTCTGCTACCACTTACTGACATCTCATCCTCATAGGAGGAAGGCAACTTGAAATTCTACCTCCTACTTCTCTTCAGAGCTGAGTCCTGTCTATTAGATAATCCAATGCCTTCCTCACTTTGGGTCACATTCAGGCAGCTGTTACAAAATCCATGCTCTCAAAGTGCCATGTGACCAGAAGGTTGTCTTTTCCTTTCAAAACCTCCCTACATAAGCACAGAGCAGGAACACAATTTTCTGATGTGATTTAAAGGTCAGAAACTATCAGCCCTGTGTTTGTATACAGATGCTCTCTTGCCTGGACAAGCCAACATGATGCACATACAGAGCAGTGCAATGGTTGCTCTTCTACTTCAGGCTACAGCTGCTGTTCAGCATCCATCAGCTGGAAAGGAACCAGTTATTTAGTTACCCAGTTATCATGGTGTCTCCAGAGGGGATCTCGCAGACCAGTACAGCCTTCCCTCCTCTCTCACCCTCCCAGCATGTGATCTGCGGTGCCCTGAGATGCCCCCATCACATAGCCACACGCACGCACATCAGACGCATGACTCCTGTGCCCTGGACCCATGCCACCCATCATTTGACCCAGTTCATGGTATGTCATAGTCATGGAAGTAACTGCACAGCCTGTACTCACATTCTTGTGAAGACTGCTTAAGCTTGGGACAGTATTGATTTCACGAGATATGGCATGTACAATTTCTGCTGTTTGGGGTATGCGTACGTATCAAAATGAAGCTGTCTGTGTTTGTGTGTGCTTGTCTGGGGATAACTGCGTGCAAAACCAGGATTTGGTCTTAGGGCAAAAGTAAGAGAAGCACTACCCTGCAGGCATTTTAAAAAATATGACTCTTAATAAAGTGATGATAGTCCTATTTTTAATTTGGCTTCTGCGTCTGCTCCGTAACGATTTTTCATAACAATTTATTGGCCCCGGCTTTTTACTGTGCTCTTCCTGCTAACACTTTAGGAACACTAAAAAGCTTTGGTTCTAAAATTTAGTGCTTTATAGATGTCTTCTTGGGAGAAATATCAAAAAGTGGCTTGGGTTAGCCAGATTTTTTTGGCTGTCTCATTTCTGCTTGGCTCAAGGCTTACTTATTAGACATTTCCACGTTCGTATCCCTGGCAATGGAAAAGCTATACATTCAAAAATCTGGCACATGCACAAAGATGTGCACCGACATTCACGAAACATTTCCTAAGGTTGTAGTTGCTTGAATTTCAGCTCCTTAATTAGCAGGATGCCTTCAAGAAGACATTTTCAGGGTTCTTTTCAAAGTTGACTGTTCTGTATGAAAGGCTTCTCCCAAAATTAGATTTACTGTGGGGCTTGACCTGATATATCATTGGATTTCTAGACTAGTTGTCTTTTTTTTTTTTGTCCTGGTTGAAGAGGACTCTATTGATCAGCGATCATTTTTTCATGCAAAAGTCAGGCATGAAGTAAAGCCAGCACAGCCAGGGCACGTTGGCCTTACTCCATGTAGTACGCAGTCAGTAGCTTATGAGTAGTCAGTCTGACACTATCAAAACCTAATAGCCTTGGCGCATGTGTATGGATTATCAGCAGGTCTGACATGTCCCAGAGGCATTGTCCTCGAGGTGTTTGTTCTGCATGGTAGGTGTGCAGAGTTACTTGGAGAGAAGTACAGAAGCCTTCCCCCATTCTGCCACCCTTAAAAGGTTTTGTCTAGACAAGAGAACATTTTTGGCATAATTATTCTCTTGCATTTTAATTTTGCATGCAAATAATTAGAACTGTGGTGTTATAATATAGTTTCGAGCAGGCGATGCTACTTGTAGAGACCTGAACCAAACTCTTAGAGGCCACTGGGAAAAGAAAAGAAGCTAAAATACTGACAGGTCAGCATAGTATCTTATAAAAAAAAATAAAAGCTAGAGTAGTTTTAAACACAATGCTAATTAATACAGATACTGAAAGCTGATGAAGGAATATGATCCTCTTTCACAACACTGTGCCATTGGACTGATTGACAGCAACTGGATACACATGCGCCCGAGCACACAGACGCACACACACAGACACAGAGTTTTGCTTTGGAAATTATTTGTTAACACTTTTAACAGCAGAAATTTTTCTACATTTAGATAAAACAATAGAATGTTTCAAGGAAATAAAAGGAAAAGGGGTTGTTGTTGTCAGCCTGCCATTCATTTCCCTTTGTATGCCGCGTGCAGTACATCTGTGCATGGTGCCAAAAAAGAGCCCCAAAGTGGAGTGAGGAATTAATACGGATTAAAAAGATATACTTTTTCTGGTTGTTTTTCTGGGTTATCAATTTCTCAGCCTGGTTCACTGTGCAGCTGTACAATGGGAGAGCATACGGATGGGGAGATATGGCATGTCAACTGGCTCTGCCACAAAAATAAATGTTCATCTAAATGGGGCCTTAGTCGATTTATCATTCAAGCAAGTAAACTAGTTCATTACATTGGATGTGCTGTACTCAAACTATAAAAAAATCCTTATCTCCATAGTAAATACGCAAATCTAGGAACTCAAACTCGATTTATTTTTTACTTGGTACAAATAATACATCTAACATAATCATGTAGCTTTGTAGATGTGCTTGAAACAACCACATACGCTCTAAATGCCTTTAGGAATGTAGAAATATAGGAATTCTTAGTAAAAATACTGACATCAGGATTATATGAGTAATCAAACTCTTAACGCAGTCTACCTATTTCTTGCTATTCCTATATTCTAGAATGACTCCTCTATACAGAGAGTCTAATTTGGAATAGAAATTATTTTGTTTTAGGATATTTACCCTGCTTTGTAAATAGAGTAATTATTCTGGAACGTGCTTATTTACATTTTGGATTAGTGCCTGCAGAATTGCTCAGAGGAATAATTATTTTGGAAGAGCTATTCTGATCGATTTCCGCATCTGAGGCCCTGCAGACCATATGTGTCACCAAAGGCAGTCGAGAACTCCACAAAGTACTAATTGAGGTCTTTCACTTAAAAGGCTTCAACTCTATTTGATCTAATATTTAGAATTAACTATTTCTGGTGAAAAAAAAGAGTTATCACACTTTTAGGGCACTGTTCGCAAGATGGCTAAACACAGTATGCAATCATTAAATGCCCAGCATAGGAATTTCAGCACGAAAGAGAGGAAATGTATTTGCCTACAATATGCTGTTAGGGCCTTGATGATCTCCATGAAAAATGCTTTATGCCATGACACACTGGAGTTTTGCTGCCAAAATCTAACACTCTGAAGAAAAATTCACCTGACCCTGGTGCATAGGTTTTTACTGATGTGGTCAACAAGCTAACCAAGAAGTCCAGACCAAGTTCTTTTCTTCAACACAGCACCCACAGGATGCCAGGCCAATACCCCGTGGTAGAAATGTCCACCAGCACAGCACCAGGGACAAGGGACTTTCTGGGCCCAGTAACGCTGCCTGGCAGCATGTCGCTCACTAGTATAGTCGCAGCCTTATATCTCTGTCAAGGAACAAGATGATTTCTAGCTTATTTGTGCCCCTGGAAAATGATAAGACTTTGTATACAGCATCTCTCCGCATTCCTATCATGGCTCACATTATTTCTTCCCACGGAAAAAACCCAAGGTAGCATATGCCAGGAGCAAAAATCTCCCAAGAGATCTTGTTGTGGAGAACTCCTCGTTCCATTGGGATGGAAGAAATGCTTGTCCTACAGGAATGGTTGCAGAATCTGCCCCAAACAGTGTACTTATCAGAAACTCAAGATTTATACCAGTAGGAAGGAGAAATCAGAACCTATTCATTAGTTGTTCCATAATAGATTTAAAAATACAAACTTGCGAGGTCACTTACATAAAGCCTGCAATACCATATGCTCAACACATTCCAGAACACCAAACACATGAATCACTGCAGTTATATTCATAAAAATACTCTCCTACTCCCCCAGCACATCACACAATGATGTAGTTACAGGAACTTTTTTTCAGGTGGCAGCTGATTTAAGATGTTCCTGCATTTGCTGCTTATTCCTGCCCCATAGCTATAATTGATCACTTCCTCACTTGTGCTAGTTTAAGTCTGTGGAACTGTGCCAGCCACCCTACTGGGTTTAAAAAAACCCAAAACAACCAAACAAAAAACCACCAATACTTTTTGCAAGTTGTTTTTAAAAAAAAAAAAAAAAAAAACAAACCACAAACTTGGGTTATTTTAGTGATGTAGCTGTTGCTTCAGCACTGCTGAGGGTGCAGTGACCTGCTACTCAGTGAAAGGAATGAGGAGCCAAAGGTGGAGAAGGTAAGAGCTCTTAAGCCAGCTTTGCAATCAGAGACAATGGATTGATCAAGCTGGATTCTGAGAGAACAGTGACATAACCGAGCGTGCCACCAGAAAGCATCCTTCTCAGAAACCTTTGCCTGTTTTTTAAACAGTAAATAAAGTCAGTAGCCATATGATAACTTGTCTGCATAACACTGACAAACTTAGGAATGTCCCAAGTCATAAGTGGGAGGGATACATGAGTCCGGCTGGGACCAGCATGCAGGGGCTCTGTAGCTTCTTTAATTATTAGACCTTCCGAAAAGCCTTTTTAAGAAATGTATAACAATAAAAATAGTAAAGCTGAATATTATCACAAAAATTTTATTAAGTTTTTTTTAATCTGGATTCTACTGAAATGCAATTTTACCCTAGCCCTTTTTAAAAGCTTTCTGTGTATACTCTGTGTGTGTGCGTGTGTGCGTGTACACACACACACACACACACACAAATAAAGGGTATGAAGCCTCATCTGTGTTTGCATTGTTTGCACAAGCATTCAGACTCAATAAACTTGTGGGCTTTTTCCTCACTTTCACTGGGGTAAGACAAGAAAGCCTCAGTGGAACTGACAAAATTAAGCCATTCTTAAATAAGCGCTGGTGAAAGATGAAGCCAAGCCTCAAGTGCATTGGTATTTAAAATGAGGTCAGTTGGCAGACAAATTTCCAATGTAACTGACATATTAATCAATACAGAAGAACTCTCATTTGTTCCATAAAATGAATTCAATTTGCTTAAGAAAGTTCTGGTGTTCTGAATATTGAGCGCTAGAATACATGCATGTGTGGGGAAGATGGAATGCAACCGTGACCAGTGTGTTTGACTGGAAGTTTTTTCAAGATATTGCTTCTTCAAGAAGAGTTAATTTATCTGGGGGGGAAAAAACCCAGTATGTTTTTATGTGATTTAAGGCTCTTGGTGTGTTGCTACATATTGTTTTACGAAAGCAGGAATGCAAAAAAACCCTCTCCTCTCAAAATTTAAATGGTACCAGGAGAAAAAGTTAAGACATTCACAAATTAAGTTCTACTTGAACTTACTTTTCACTGAAAGAGGGTTTTTTTCCATTCTACTGCTTTTAGAAATCAAACAGTAGGAATTATGGGAATGAATATTTTCTTTTTCTACCATTTGATGGAAAGGCTAGCAGTTTATCTGTAATATGTGTCTTGAGAACTGTTGTCTCTAGAATAAGAACTTGAACATAGATACAAGGATCTTTTCCTTCTGTTTTAAGAAACCATTAGTTTGCAGAGAGGGCTCACAAGAAGCCCTGTTTCAGTGAACAGAGTGGAAGCAAGAAGATACTATTTCCCCATTACAGGCTCTGATTTAGGAGTGAGGATGGCACAGCTAGGGGTGGCCAATGTGATTAGACTCAGCCCTCTGCCCTGCTTCCAAGAACTAGGTTTGCTCATCCGTATGAGAAGGTGAAGGGCAGACCTTACTGCTGTCTGCAACTGCTTCGTGGAAGGGTATAAAGAAGATGGAGCCAGATTCTTCCCAGAGAGGCAATGTGGAAGGAGGAGAGGCGATGGGCATGAGCTGTAACAGTGGCAATTCCTAACTTAATATGAGAACAATATTTTCACCGTGAGGGTGGTCAGACATTGGAACAGGAGGCCAGGGAGGTTGTGGACAATCTACCCATGGAGATATCCAAAGCTTGACTAAGTAAAGCTTTGAGCAGGTGAGTTGGGAGAGACTACCTCCAGCAGTCTGTCCTGTGCTCTATCCTCTGATTCTGTACAGACAGCAGATCTGTTTGTGAAACGACCCTGCTGAATGGTGCTGGGTAGCTGCCACTACCTTTGATTTACCTGGGCATCAGAGTTGAAGTCATCTCTTTAGGTCTCCTCAGTTATGCCTCCCTTTCCTAGTCAGATATAGTTCAGAATGGTCACGCTGACGTCTCTTGTCTTTGTCTCCTTCTCCTTCAAGACTCTTAACTGCTGAACTGTGGACATTATGGGTATTACTGATGTAGAAAGAAAAAAATATTTTCAGTGTTCCCACATACAGACCCACAATGTGGAAGTATACCCAGATAACCTGTGTCAAGGAAAGAAAGCTTACTTATCTGTAGGTACTGTCATCACTCTCTTTAGCCTCAGAGCTCATTCCTATTTGGTCTTGTGCCTTCTGTTGTTTTCCATTCATACAGCTAAAGCAGTAGTCTGGGCTCTTATTACCCTGACTGCCTCAAAGTCCTCTTCTCTAGCCTCTACTAGAGCCGCTAATATCTGTTCACAATGTTGCTGCAGAGATGGCTTTGATTTATCACTATGACAACGTCATCCTCAGTGCTGCATCCCAACACGGCTTCTGCTTCTCCATTGCATCAGTCACTAAGCACTGGTCCTCAAATCCCATCTACAGAGAAATCACTTGCTCCACTGCTGAACTCCACTTTCCTCCGGGATGGGGCCCAGCAATGCATAACGCTAAACATCAGGTTTATGAGAGGAAATGAAAAGTATAAAATGTTAAATAAGGATGGATCTACATAGGCTGAGTGTAATAGCCAAATAGGAACTTATGTTCTGAAAAAGATTACTTGTACCATTACTTTCTGACCTGTTCAAATTTCTCACTGGCTTTGAGATTTACCCAAATGAGAGGACAGTTTAAAATGTTTTTATCAAAACTCCTCTGATACTTACACTCCAAAGTACTTTACTAAAGGAAGCCACTGACTGAGCCGTGTGGCTGCTGGAGGGATACAGCACTACGCAGCGGCAGTAAGTTTATCAGAACCCGGCCTTAGATGTAAAACTCTCTGCTTACATCCTGTCCTGACTTTAAAAGCTAAATGTTCTATTCCTTTTAGCAAAACAGCTTGCCACTGAGACAAAAAGGACAATGGCAGCATCTAATTCTGTGCAGTGATACATGTGTGTGTGCAAATTTCTGTGTTTGTTATGTACCGATACAGAAACTTGCAAAGCATTAATTTCGTATATAGCACTTCTGAGCTATGCTTGACAGAGTGTTGCATTTGGCTACAATTCAAGATGTAGCTTGATATTTATATGCTATTTTACATTGAAATATGATTGCATGCTTTTAGATTTACAAAACTCTAGTCTTGCCAGGAAATTCTTGCCTGTAAAGCTATTTTAGGACTTTATCAGTTAAAAGGCTTAAGAGCTAAATTTTGTCCTCACATTGACTTAAATGGATACTGCGTATGCGTATTCAGAGGCAAGCTTTGGCCTTTACTTTGATTTAATTGTTTAGTATGGTTAGAATTACATACTTAAAAATCCAGGGTGATTAATGAGACTGGTGACAGTTTGTGAACTCCTAACATTTCTCTGATGCTTGGAAAAAGCTCTAAATTTCTTTCTTTGACACATTATACAAACAATAACTTAAATCCCCATGTGGTTTCTATTTGTCACAAATACGGATGATTTAAAAGTTTTAATGAAAAACTGACTTTGAAAAGAAAATTTTCACATAGCATATTTCCTTCTTTCACTTTTTTTCTTACCAACCAGCTAAGCAACTGAAACATTTCCAGTGTTCAGAATCAAATAATTTTAGCGTTACACAGAATATTTGAAATATACCTGATTTTTTTTTCCTCAGAGAAGTTTTTGTAGCTCTTTTGTAAAATTCAGTGGAAAATATTTACTGTTTTCTAACTGACAAGGAGACTGGAGCCAGAAGAGCAAAGGCACTTGGTCAGTAGCTGCTCCTGGCAGCCATTACGAAATTAGCAGCCCATTGGAATCCCCCAGGAATCCAAGCTTTAACTTAGGAAAATAAATATGTTTCCAACCCTAACCACTCCAGAAAACACTGAAAATATGAACTGGGAGTAAATCAATGCATTGTTCCTTTACTGACTGTGCAGACAGCCTGAAATAAAGCCTGGAGAGATGGGAGTGACGAACTCAAAACGAACTCAAAATCCTTAATAAGATCGTTCAAGTTTTAGCATCATCTGAATTGTAACTGTTCATCATTTTAGCAGCAGCATTCAACTAATGTGCATGCATTATGATTCTAAACTAGCTGTCAATCTTCTTTGTGTGAAGGCTGCCAGAACCTCCCCCAAACCTGAAAAATATAACACATTGATTTTTGTATCACTCAGAGGTCCAGTCATAGAGGCCCGGACCATATTGTCGCATAAACTGTTAATTAACACAGAACAAAAGGCTGGTCTCTGCCCTAAGGAGCTTGCAGTTTAATTACAACTGGAGTCAGTGTGTAAATACCAACAGAAAATAAATGAGTGTAAGTGTTCACTTAAGATTTCTCCAGGGAAGTGGGTTTAAGAGATGTCAATCTTCTTTCATCTCAGCTGCATCTTTCTATAATCAAAGAAGTGATCCCATTTAAAAAACACCACCACTATTTTTAGTGCAGTGTTGGGGGCGGGGTGTTAGCTTGGATCATTTCACTTTTCAGGTCTGGAGTGTAACCTTGTGGGGGGGCCGGATCGGCAAACCCGATGGGATGGCCAGCAGTGTCCCACAAGCAGTTGGTGCTTCAGCCTGAGACCTGCCGGTGCAACGGAGCCGCTGCCTTTGGGGTTGCGATGGGGCACTGCTGGGAAAGAGCACGGCATCACAGCAGGGTCACAGGCTGAATAAACGGCAGTGTGCCAGCTCTGGGGAAGAGTCTCAGCACCATTAACGGTGTGTTTGTGGGGTGAAATAGCAGCAGTGAAAGCACAGAGTACTTGCTTGAAGCGTAACAGGTAGTGAATGTCAGAGTGTTTGACACAGAGGAGGTGGGAATCAGAGTTGCCTTATTACATGAGAAGCCAAATAGGAAGGAAATTGGAACAGCCTGGAAGACGAAACCTGGTCAGTTTGGTATTGGCTGCATGTTAGCCCTTGTCAGTACGGCGTCTTGCGATTGTGAAGTTAAATGGGCAAGAGCTGGAATTCCATGTCATTTCATCTCAAAGCTATCAACGTGCAATATTTGTCTGCACACTTCAGTAAGAAGTAACACATGAAGTCAAGCAGCAGCAGAGTTCCCCATATTTTGCAGCAGAACAGGACAAATTTCAGCATCCTGGTATATGGCAAACTGCACCTATATTGCAGTGTGCTGGCTACGGGGCAGGATATCTACCTTGCTCTTTTATTGTCATACGGATAAAGGAGCAGCACAGTCTTTTCATTATAATATACCTGACTTAAGGGATAGTTGTTATCACAGTGACATTTTTCTGTAGACTTTATACATACAGTAGCTATTATAAAAGGTAGAAAGAACTCTTCTGTAAGTGTATTATCTGTACACTCCAACTGGGCCTTGCTGAATCCCCCATGTAATCGCTATGCTTTGTTCCACTTATAAAAAAACCTCTGTAGACCACCACGAATTTATGGTACATGGCAGCTTTAAACTTGTTTGTAAAGGTTTAAAGACAGGAGTTGAATTCCCTGGATTAAAATTAATTTTAAATGCTTTAATGGGGTGAGCTCTCTTATTGAAGACTGATGTGCCTGCAGGCTTTATAAAACACTGGCATTCTAGGATGCAGAGATATTCTCTGAGTCAGGTTGCTAAAGGATATCGCACACCAATGGCAATTACCACTCTCCTTTTTGCGGTCACATACGATGCCATAAAATGGGCCCCAGACTTCCTTATTTAATTGCCTGGTTTCTTTTCATCTCAAGCACAGGGCAAAAGAAATGCATTTAGCTCACCCTTGTAAAACAGTGCACATTTTCTTGCTGTTATGCCTTTGAAATATTGCACATGACAGCGAATATTTAGAGAATTTCATGAATGGCAGAGACTTGCAAGCCGCCTTATCCTGGGGATATTTATTGGCACAAAGCTTTGGTGGCATCATGCTTCAATGATATTGAAGAGGTAAGACAAGTTTGTGCTGGTGGATGTGAGTGTGAGCAGACTCTTCCCACTTCAAAAGGGTGGCTTGTCTCCTAGCCTGGCTACCTACGGGCCATGCAATTGATGTGCACATCAAACATTTGCATACTTTTCTTTAGACCGTTTTGAATGACGACAGATGCTAATGCCATTTTGCAGCACTATTATCACATTGCAACTTCAATTTTACAGGTGATACGAGTCCTGGACCCCAGCGTGATCTGGTACAAATTGCTTCATGGAATGGACAAATTACATGTTTATGCCTCAGTTTACCCAGCTGTGTATTAGGAACAGTAGAAATTACAGAAAATCTGTCGTCCTCACTGAAAATGATTGGAGAACCCCTGATGAAGGTACTAAGCTAGTGTGAAGTATTTAGTATTGTTACACAATTCAAAATTAATATAAGACATTGAAACTTTTCAGTAAATAATGAAAGATGCAGGGATTCCTAGGCTGCTCAGTGACAAAGACCCTGCCAAGATCGGCTATGCGATGTCTCAACACCCACCCGGCGTAAGGAGAAACAGGACTGGTATAAGAGAGGTGGGCAGCAGAGGCGGAACGGAGGAATGCCTAGAGAAGGGAATCAGAAAGGAGAATCTGTTCTGTTGCCTTCTCCTCCAGTATGACCCAAAGTTGAAGCACAGGGCAACGCAGCTCTAGCTCAAGTGGCTGGCGTCAGATTGCCGCAAAGCAGTCAGCACTGCACCTCCCTTTCACCTGGCTGTGATCTCTGTTCAGATGCAGAAAACCTGCAGAGAGGATATATTCTTCATCTGATAACCAGTGCCGCCAGTAAGACGCCTTCCCTGACATCCTGCGCTGTCCCACCAGTCAGTCCCCAACAGAGAAGGCCAACGGTACCATCACACGCTGCCACCTGCCCACTCACCTCCTCCTCCTCCCTACAGCACTGCAGCGGGGCCCAGGAAACGCTGCTTCAAGGAACCACTTATTTTTCCCCTTTTTTGTTCCCCCTACCGATGGAGCGCAGAGGTGGTAAGGAGGCATTTTGCTCTTCCCACTGTGCCTGAGCTGCCAGCTTCTCCCAAGGAAGAGCCCGCAGGTCTCTGTAGGGCTGCCCTTGCGCTAGGCAGGCAGGAAGAAATCCAAGTCCCTCCGATCTCCAGGCAGCAGGATGTCGGTGCCTACAGAAAAAAAGGAAAGATACTGTTGTTGAGACACACATTTTCACACCTCAGAAGATAAAGTTTTGTTTGTTAAAAGTTATGAAATAGTGGTTAATATTGGTCCATAATGAGCTCTGGACTAAAAGGTAAAATAAAGAAATCATTCTTTCTACCCATTTGGCTTAGCAACAAAAAAGAAGGGGAAGAGTACACCCACAGTAATAAAGATACAGGCTTTTAAAGTCTGCAATCAC
Organism: Balearica regulorum gibbericeps; assembly: GCF_011004875.1. Classification (NCBI taxonomy): domain Eukaryota; kingdom Metazoa; phylum Chordata; class Aves; order Gruiformes; family Gruidae; genus Balearica; species Balearica regulorum. Next base: position 154,175,224 of record NC_046184.1, on the reverse strand, counting down.
TCTGTTTTGCACAGAATGAATGAATCAGAAGCTCAATGAGCTACAGAAAAGAATTTCAGGGGAAGCATGAAAACAGTCCTCCTCCGTAGTTGGATAATCTCACTAATGCCTGGAAAAATAAAACCTCCATATTCTAAGATTGAATACTTCCTTTCATATTCCTTCCTATACAAATTCATACGTCTGTTCCCTAGCACATGTTGCTGCTAGACTACCAGTTGTGCTAAAGAAGGTTCAAAGGGAAAAACATTAAAAAAAAAGGAAAAGGCAACCAAAACCTTCAATGATTAGGTCACCATTCCTTCTCTGTTAGCTGCAGCGGGAAGAGGTGAAGAGCCCACCTCTAAGGGTTGAGATTACTGTCCTAGAGACATGTTTGCTGACCTACTTGGATAGTCGGTCCCTGAGCCACGTCCATCAAAATGAGCCAGTTTAAAGCTGAAACAGGGTAAAAAGCGCTAGCACAAGGAAATCTGCAGTGGGGATTGCCATGCATTCCCACCGAGCATTGCTGTCAGCAGAGGACGTGTGGTCAGCCGCTTGGAGCTGAAATCTGTGGGGACCTGACCATCTTTAAGGGGAAAGTTTCTGTTACTGAACCTATACTGTGCTCAGCCCGGTGGCACCAAACAAGCTCGCACCTCGTGGGTGTGAGAGAGAAATGCATACAATTAATTCTTCTTGGTGATATTTTCGCAAGAGAGTAGTCGCACAGAACATACATGTATATTTTGGGGAAAGCTCAGCCATGACTGCTAATAGTTAACCTAGTTGATGAAAACACAAATTATACTTGTCAGTCTAATTTTAGTGTGGTAAACTAGGGACAGAGCTCCAGCTAAAATATAAATGCACTGAGAATGTAATTCTGCAGTTCATAGTGCTTACTTAAAACAAGAACTGGTATCTAGAACAATCTTTTGAGGAACTCATTTTGCAGTTGAAAGAGCTGAGGAGCTTCTCTAGGATTTTTTATTTGATTATTTACACGCCTTCTGTCTTGCACTTAATATCACATTCAGAGCCTAGATGTGCTTAGGGACATTCAGATGCTCAAGTCCAAGAGGACCACTTGTAAGGGGACACAGGTCCTTAATCCTGCGTCTCTATAAGCCAAGCACAGCTTTAATTGTATTGCTATAGAAGGAATAGCCAAAAGCTATGTTAGGCAAACCTTGTAGGAATATGTAATATCTTTTATTAAACCAGCCAGTAAAAACCAGACAGCCTTTTGGATATGCATGCCTTCTTCAGGCCTGAAATCAAAACGTTTTCATTGCCTTCAGTAAATGTTACACCAGGATTGGATAGGCGTGGGAAATTGTTTCTGCCATAGGTGACAGTGAAAGATGACTTATCAATCACTCATCAGTTTACAGAAAGAATGCCCACAGAGCACAGGAGGAGAGGTGGGGTGCCGAGGGGCGCGCCTCCTCAACTCTTCTGTAAAATGTTTCTCCCAAGAAAGCAAGTGTGGTTCCCTTTGTATGTGCAGTTTACATATACCTGGCATCTTTGAGAGTGACTTTGCAGGTTGGAGTAAAAATGAAATATTACTAACCCTATGGCATAAAGCAAGTGTTAACTTATTTAATATGTCTGGTGACTTATTGAAGTGAAACACATGGGTACAGGCTCATGAAGTCTGATTTGATTTTAGCATTTGATCCCCACCTTCTTCACCACAAAGGCCCTATCCCATGAACTTATGCAGTTTATCTCCTGTCCAAATTAACTGCTCAGCCTCTTCTGTGATCAGCTGGATGATTGTACTAGACACAGAAAGGATGTCAAATATATGCTGAAAATGTCACATTCTCCCAGGCTACAACCTCCCATCAAAGCCTCTCCCTTCCCACAACACGTGCATACGAGGGATTTTCCAGATCTGGTGGTCCAATGTGCGGGGGAGCTCCTGTCACGCGGACAGCATCTTGTGCGCTGGGACAGAACAAACCTAAGTCCAGCTGGAAGACGGTAAAAGCTACCATCAGTTATAGGTATGCTTAAAGGTAACGCGTGCACTAAACATCCTTCATTCAACGTATTCTGAAGCAGCAATTAAACATTCCTTTGGTCAGTGACAGCTGTAGTACTAAGATAATGCCCAGCAAAGCAAGAGCAAAACCAAAGCTGTGTGAACTGATAGGTTTCCCAGGGGGTTGCTTGCAGAAACAGGATCTGGTAGTACTGATTTATTTTGCAGCTGGGTATGAGACAGTCAGAAAGTGAGTACAATGCCAGGAGGAAAAGAGGAATCCAGTAGTGTGTGTTGCCTTCAGGCAGTGCTTTTTTGGGTAAATAATGTTGTTTTGGGGGAAAGTACTAACTGAAAGGGCATGTCTGCATTCCTGAAAATGGAAGCTGTCTCCTCCTTAGTATTACAGTGTTCAGGAGACCAGAACTTTGAATTTTTATATCAATAAATATACTTTAAAATATATAAAGACCATACCAATGAAATTCTTGATCCACAGTTAGCTACTTCTTCTAAGATAAAACTGTCCTGTGAGTTCCAAGTATCAGCACTGAGTGTCTGAACCCACGAGCAAAACATAGTTTCCATGGCAAACAGAAAAAAAATCACAGGAAATAAATGAGGATGCATTTGTTCAACCTGTTTTGCTTTAGCAAGTTTGCAGGAAGCGTGCAACAGAGCCACCTCGGTTATTCAAGTCCTTGTACAGCACATACTGGCATGGCAGCATTTTCTTTCAACAGGTTAATTTTGAGACAGGACCAGGGAGATGAAACTGTAAAGATTTTGCAATTTTTAATTAAGAAATTGTGTAAGTATATGAACAGCCACTTGATGAACAAAGTAACCAGACATGAAAGAGTTTATGTTTACATAATATGTACACTAATAAAAAAGAGTCATATAAGGAGAGAGCTAGCTCCCTTCAACCTACTAGAAAATAGTGTATCCTGAATTACCTCTCACTGTGCTTTCATGAACACCCTCATGTTTATCACCATCATCTTTATCAGAATTACCAGCAGAGCTGAGCCACTTGAAACTGTTGTTGAAAAAAAAGAGAAGACATTGGGCATTGCAAACTGTATAGCACCCTGAGAACAAATGTGTTTTCTGTCAAATTAAAAAATAACACAGCATATGGACACGGATGAAAATGCAGACGCTGCTGGAGGAAGAACTTGGAAGTTCTTTACCTCTTTCCCTTCCGAGACCGCAGCTGTGAGGCTGCCCGTTGCCTGCAGTGCTGCAGGGCCCAGGTGCTGCCTGGTGGGGCTAGGGCCAGCTGTGCTGATGTAAGGGCATGATTAAGGATTAATCCACAGCAAGGCGTCAAATTGTACTTTACCTGATCAGGCGATTAACCTTTGTTTCTGAGGAAGGACTGGCTCTCATCAGGAAAGGCACTCAGGACCGAGAGACTCCTTGGTGTTTGTTTCTGTCAGAGAAAAAGTAAGGTGCCCAGATTTGAAAACCATGTCATATTTTAACTAATCGGAGGATGAAGGAGTGCCTTGAAAGCATCATGTTTATGAAAGCAGAGAACTTTATACACAGAAATACAGTCTTGTATAATTAATATTGATATGGCCAGACCTTTATGAAGAGGCATGAAAAGAACTTGGGAAATTATCATCTATCTCCACACCTTTGGTTCAGAAACCAAAACATTCAAACACAGACTAATTTGCCCAATGTTAACAGACAACTGCACTCTGCAGAGTTGCTGCTGCCCTCTCCCTTTCCTTCCAGACCTTTTCCTCTCCTTTTAGATTCCCCTGGCTCAGTGGAAGATCACCAGCCTACATTTGGGTAATGAACACTAAAGAGAAGTCAAGAGAATGGAGTATATAAACAAAGGAGATGTTAAAAGAAATTGAAAAATATGTTTAAAAGATAAAGGTTAAAATAACATTTTAAATAAATAAAAGAAAAATATTTTAGAAAATAATCAAAACCTTTTGATAAAAACTCTGATTCCTTTCCTGATGGTGAGCCGTATCTCAGTCAGACCAGTCAGGCTCCTCACAGATAATGAGATTTCTTTAAGTTTATTGTGACTCAAGCAATAGGAACAGGCAAATGGCTTGAGTCTTATTAAAAGTGGTAATGACAATATAAACTGTATTCCTTTAATTTCAAAAGCATTTTCAAGGATATTGAAAAGAATTTATTTAACCTCAGAACAATTTGAAAGATTACAGCTGAGTCACAGGACAACTCTTGGGCAGTTTTTACTCCAAAGGCTGTGAGGTTGATCCGGAACTTCCTTGAATTATTTGAGGACTAATTCCAGAATTAGTCTGGTTTCATGCAGTATAATTGAGATCAGAACTGGGTCAGATGATTTCTTCACGTTACCTCAACTGACTGTTTAATTAACATAAGCATATTCCCTTTTTCTCTTACTGACAATATCATGGACTAACCTAGAATTATTAACAGGTTCTCCAGCATTAAAACTGACCAGTAACATTGCTAGTATTTTTTATTTTTTTTTCAGTGCACACACAGAGAAAACAATCTTCTCATTGGAAATAATTTAATACTAGTGTGTAAAAAGCTGTTCCTCAAAAGGTATTGTGGTTGTGTATATATATATATAGTTTAATGAGTTCCTATATAGATGTATTTGAGCTGCTGCTTTATCAGAAAGCACCACCTCTGATGACAGGTGTCTTTTTAAATTTACCCCTATTTCAGTCACTTTTAACTAAAAATGAGGGGATCTGACATTACTCAACCACATACTTTGTAATTTTATCATAAAAAAATCTCTGTATGGTGTTGCACAGGGCTGGTATTCAAATATCTGCCTGTTGCAAAACATGTTGTTGTTTACCAGAAACACATAAATTGTACAAACACACGATGAAAATTGTTGAAAATATGTAAGCAAGAAAAAATAAATTTCTGATACGTTTTTTATATTATGGCATATTGGATTTCAGCTGAAAAAGCACAAATTCTTAAAAATATCCATGAATTTTCATACACACATGTCCCAAAATTTCAATTGCTCTTTAAGAAAGTAGCAGAAAAACAAGTTTATCAATTAGATCTACCTGGTAAAAAAAAATAGAGTTTTAAAAATATTTTATATTACTGTGGAAATGTGCAGAGAAACATCACAGTTACTTTTCAATCATTTAAAGACGTAATATTTTTCTTTGCAAATTTTAAGCCTTCATCTACACAGAAACATCTATGTTATGTGTAGAACTAGTTTCATAGGCTATGCAGATTTTACTATATGATAAACCAATTTAACTAAGTAATTTTATGTTACTCTGGTTAAACCACACATATTCTGTCTGTGTATCCACACATTTTAAGCTGTAAAGGTTATTTAGAATATTGTATCCAATAATTATGACAACTGAGAATGATATGACATTGACATTTGGGATCAACATAGTTGATTATTTATTACATATATAAGCCATGATAATACACTTTTTATAGTTATTGTAAGAATTTAAGTATTTTTAAGATCAAGCATATGCTGTCAACATTATTTTACTAGTGTAATTTTTAAGATTAAAAATTTTATTAAAAATCTTAGTTAACATAAGAACTTTGGAATAGAAAAATCTCTTCTTTAGAGGATCGCAGAAGACAGTGCGCTCTGTTACTGCCTCTAGTCCTGACCACAGAAGAAACATGAAATATTGAGCAAACAGAGCTTCTCAGAAACTACAGATTGAATTTTTCACATCCTATATAGTCTTCTAAGAACAATCCTAAAATAACGGGAGGTCAGACTGCTGGTAAAACAGCCGATAAGAGAACCATATCTGACCTTATCCCTTCCTTCAATAAGACCCATAGAATGACCCACAAAGGGTATACAGTCTTCTTATATATTTATTGTTATCTAATGGACAATACTGGATGTAAACAGGTTTAGCAAGAATAGTAAAATTTATTTTTTTTTCTTACACTGTCTAAAATAATTTCTCAGCCTTTTTTAAAAGACTTAAATTCTTCTGTCACCCTCAACAGATCAGCATCCCACCACTATTGAAGGTAGGTCAGTTGGTCAGTACTGTGATAATAGCAACATTTTTGGATGGTGAAATTGCTGTAAATGCTGTACAACTGAGGTCAATGAATAAAAAGTGTCTTCTCTACAGGTATGTTTCCCTGAAAGGCTAAAAGAAACTTGTGCTACAGAAGTAGAGATATTCACCTCTCACTGTGGGTTGGACTGAGAGCTATAACTTTCTCATCCTTTTTAAATGATCCAGTTCATCTCTGAGACCATGTCTGTTATCAGGTCAGTGATTTCTTCCCAACCCCCAGTTCCAGGCAAGTGCTGCAGCCAGACCCACTCCGCTGCGGCGTGAGGTGCAGAAAAACATTGTTATTCCTCTTCCCTGCTTTTGCAGAGAAGATATTGAGGTTTTGGGTCTGGAAGGGAGCCCGGGGAACCAAGACCCCGAGATCCCATGAGACACTTGGTGTCCTCTGAGCTGTCGTCACCTCTGCTGCCAGACAGCACATCCATCAGTCCCAGCTGTGCCCCATCCTAGAGCTCATCTGGCTCAGTTTCAGGTCATCGTTGTTTTTGAAAAACCCTTCTTAGACAAAGCAGCCCGTGTTGATCCTTCCAGGCTTTTTTTGGAAGGCATCAGCCAGTTTTGTTCAAGTTCAGTAGAGGGCAAAAAGCTTTCAAGATCAACTCTGTGTAGTCTGAAGAGACACACCTGGGCAGAGCAAAATATTGGTTTTGTACAAGTTTTCATCTTTCCCAGATCCAGTTCCAGGTCTTAGAATCAAACAGATACAATTCCCTAACCTTATCATCTCTGTGGCACAGGAATCACCATTTGACACCACAGCATTGGTCCACAGACTGGTTTGTCACCCTGAGTCTGACAAGAAATGTTTCAGAAAAAGGTGAAAGAAAACCCAGAATGAATAGGTGCAGAATAATCTAGCCATGGGGGAAATATCTATCTAACCTCTACTAACTGCTAGTTCTCTTACGCCATAACACACCATGGGTATATCCTGTCTAATTAACTATAAATGTTCTTGATATCTGTATAAAAGTCTAATAATTTTTCAAATCCTGCTAAGCCCTTTGCCTCAGTTATCTTCTAGTAATCAGTCTTAATAGATAATTACATGTTGCATAAAGATTATTTCCTTTAAACCATGTTTAAACATGTTCTTTTCCAATTTCACAGGTCATCCCCTTTCTCTCATACTATGAGGCCAATAAAAGGAATCTCCCAATTTACATTCTCTTTGTATTTAGATTTCCAATATTTTATCTCTGTCTTTTAGTCCCTCTTACTTGTCTCCATCCTAGCATGAACTATCTCACGCTCTCACGATGCAGAGGTTTCTGCATAATCCTCATGATTTTAGCCCATTGCCACGAAACTTCAGCTCAGGCTTTGGTTTGTTTTGCTTTGTTGTTCTTAGATGTGACGACCATCATTTGGCATGCTCCCAGTTTACATAACCGTATTCTGCTCCATCTTCTTGTCTATCTTAGCATTGTTTGATTTCTGTTACTGATGTTACATTATGAGCAGAGATTTTCATTACAGTTCAGACAGTGAAAAAAATGTTTTTCCTGCGTGCTGACAGTCACTTTTGATTCCAGCAATCCCTAGAAGCTCTGTTTAATCCAAAATAGATAACATTATTTGTCATACATAGCTACAATTATAAAGATTTTGTGACAGGCTTTAATAAAAGCACTTTGGATGTCAGGACTGCGTGCTTTTCTATTAAGGATGGTTTGGAATTTTTCAACAAAACATTTTTATTTTTGAAATTGGACTTTCATTTCAAATGTTCTAGTGGCCACCTTTTTATGTGTGTTAAGATGACACAAAATTGTGACAAAAATAGGTGTGTGTGTGTGTGTGTGTGTGAGAAAGACGGAGGGAGGGAGGCTGTTGGTGCTGTAAGGTCGGGGCTCTTCCCTGGCATGGGGAGTGCCAAGGTTCAAGACTACTCCGAGTGCTGAAGTCCATTGATGTGTGCTTCGATCTCCCGTCTACCAGGAGCTTCTGGCATTTCAACAAAAAGTTGAAAGGATCCAAATTGTCCAAACATAAATTTTTCATACAAAATGCAGTTCTTGTTTTTTGTTAGTCTCATCCCTTGGAAACTGTTGTTGCGCTAAGACTCTGACAGATAGATATTTTCTTTGCAAAGGCAGGGCTTATTTGCCCCTGTTATGTTACATTCATCACAGCATTTTATAATTCTAGTTTTGGTTACTGCTCCAATTAATATACTAGTTACTGAAGAACTGGTTTCTCTGGTTTTGATCTCACGAACATCCCTAATGATATTTTTGAAAGAGAGATGCAGCATTTACTGCCATCACATTATTTGGTACAGAAACCTATTTTAGTATATTGCTTCATGTTTCTACCCTTCTTTTCTCATATAACTTAGAAATGCTACCTCAAACCTAGTAACAGAATTGTGTTAAACTTTATTTATGAATGTTAACTATTATTTATAAAATGTACACAAACTTCTCCCAGCTACCTTCTTGCTTTTCTGTTAGAGGCAGATTTCGATGAACATTTTAATTTTTACATGCTTCAGGTACCAAAGTGACAAATGATTTTTTGATTCTTTTTGCTTTGTAGCTGGCTAAACAAGAACTAAGGGAAAAACTGGCAAGGTATGTGAGTTCTTGGCCATACGGTTAGAGGGGTCTACATGGAGCTCCAGGCTGCTGTACAGCTGGCAGCAGGGTTGACGTGATCTCATGAGTCTCTTCTGCCAAGACAGAGCTCCGCAGCAGGAATGGTAAAACTCTGCCGCAGACATATGATGCTTTTCAAGTAGGAAGTGCCCTGAGAGGAAAGGGTGGGAGGGAGGGAAAGCAGCTGCTGAGAGTCAAGGAATTACAGATCAACAAGCATGCATGGCTCACACCACCCAACGTTTGGAGGTGGTCAGATGTTGATGAAAGTGGGTCTATTATAACTTTATGCTTTTGCTAACAGCCGTGTAAACAGTACGCATAATCGTAACACAAAGCAACTTGAAGAGGGAGTTGTACTGCTGTGAAAACCTGAGGGGCCCCATGCCTTTTCAGATACCTAGGCAGTCAGTACTTTACAAATACACCTAGCATATGGACTGGGTAGGCTCCGTGAGCCCCCAAACACCCATTATCTACACACTCAGGAATACTGAAGAAATTTTCTCAAGAGTTTTGGAAGTTTCACTTGATAAAGCATGAGTACAGAAGCTGGTACTTATGACCTTATAAGGTGCAAGGGACCTCCCTCTTTCCAAGGGTACTGTCACTTGCTGTGAGGCCTCCATGAGTGTGGGCTCAGCAGGTTTCCGCTGCGCGTGATGCGTGTTTGGCATTGCATCATTCAGCTTTTAACACTTGTGTAATGACACTAGTACGTTGCTACTGCTTGGCTCTGACGCGTCAGGGCAGTTCTGTGTGGAAAAAGGCTTTGAGAAAAACTGTCTAGGTGTGGAATGCTATGTCCCCTCCACATCATGTCTGGCTTTTGCCCTACAGCACTCTTCTCTAGCTCTCAATAAACCTCTCCCCTCAAGCACCCCAAATTTCAGCAAAGCGTATCTTTATTGTCATAGTAGTGGTGGCTGCTGTCCCATCTTTAAGAACACACACACATACATACCTACACAAGTTAAAGTTGAATTTTGTCTTTCTAGGAGGGAACTGATCAAGACTTCATCTTCACTGATGCTTGGCTTGCTGACCTTTACCCTTGAAGGTGGGAGTACTAAAATGAAGACAGTAGAAGATGAGCTTCTGGATGTTGTGTATATTGTAATGTATAATCAGCACCTTATAAACTTGGCTACCTGGACTTCAGAAGCCTAATCAGCCAAGTTTTGGAACTGCAATGTGTAATGTAATTTGATAGGAACATACCGTCCTCCAACTTCTAACCTTTTCAGGTGCAACTCTAATGTCTCTGTGAACAGTAACCAGTATGTTGCAAGTGCACCCAAATTCTGGATGCTAACCACTTCTACACCAACTGGGTGTACTCAGCTTCTACATGTGCAGTGCTAGTGGGCCTTCCCAGATGCAGACCTTCTCTCTGTGCTTTCCTTGGTTTTCTAGGCTCAGGAGTGCACGTGGCCAAGTTTGGCAGAGCGATATCTGCAACTGTCCTTGCCCCAATTCCTTATGCATGAACCTTTCATGGTAGGAGTGTACAAGTCTCAGCTTTAATCTCTGATTAAATCTAGCAAAGTGACAGAGAAGAAAGAAACCTAAATTTAACTGGAATTTTCTGAATACCAAAAATCTTCATATATATATATATATATATAAAAATAAATCTTAAAATTCTAAGTATTCTGTTTATATGAAGCACCAAAGAATTACTGAAATTCTTGTAGTCTTGCTTTTGCTCTTTCTCTAAGTCAGGGCCTCAGAGCTTTGAGGATGAATCCTTTCTGTCCACTCTCTGCAGCCACTTCTGGAAGGTGTGACAGTACCACATTTGCTCAGGTCTTTCCTGTGCACAGTCAGGGACCAGGTGCTCTGGCCAGCAATGAGCACTGGTTTGCTACAGTTTTAAGAAAGGCAAATGTAACAGGTCCAGACAAGTTTTTAAGAACAAAAGCTGGGGAATGCCATGAAGCCAAAATCTTGGAACAAATTGACCTTTTTCCTTGTTTCCAAGCAAGGTAATTCAAAACAAGAAGATAATGGAAAAGAAAGGATAGGTGTAGTCATTGATCACAAAAATACCATAGGAAAAAAAAAAATCTGCCATTACTTTTTCAGACATCAAAGATGTGGGAATCTGAGGTTCAATTTCCTCCTCCATCCTCTCACTAGAAAGAAAAGGCCTAAATACTCATTGGTGCAGGTAGAATAAACTCCAGGGTGGTTTAGATGGAGTTTATGCACGGTTTCAAATACCAGGTTCAGTGCACGTTTCAGGATTCCATATAGATTAAGAAAGCTTCAGCCAGAGAGACTGAGAACACACAACTTATTTCAGAGCATTCAGACACACTGCTTACAGGGCTGGAGATCCAGGTGCAAATCCACTTAAGCAGAGAAAAGAGCAGAACTTAGGCCTTCCCAGTTGTTAGCAAGAGCTCTTACTCCTGGAGAAGGAGTGAAAATCATAATTTCTTTTCCTTTTTGAAAATAAAAAATTCATTAAAAAATCAGAATTCACTTTTCAGATTCAGCTATAGCATCTTAATGCTTTTTTTAATTTTTAGCTCTTTGTCTCTCTCTACTTGTTTGGGATGAGAAGGAGGTTTTTTTCCATACAAAATTTTTCCATAAGGTATTCAGAGATGAAGACAAAACGAGCTCTCATGCCAAGCTGGATGTTGGCTGGTTATGCAACTGTTTCCTCAAATACAGGTCATTTCTGGGAACACCAGACTTCTACCGTTTCAAACCAGCTACATGGCTTCTCCTGGAATAAAACATAATCTGCTGTCTTCAGTATGAACGTTCATCTGTAAACATACACAATGCTTTTGTAAAACAAAAACCAACACGTCTCTTTGTCACATCATAAAGGACCCTATAAACGGCAACGGCTGCCAGACTGTCCCAAGCAAATGAAATTTCACAGTTTACGGGTGCTGGGTGATAATTACTAGGGTGGATATTCTCAGGCATGTCTGCTAGTTGCTGCTTGAAGCCTGGGTACTTTTACTCATTCATTGACTAAACACAACGTGAGTCATTAACCTTTATATTTACACACACGTGTACGTACACACGCGCGTACGTACACACACACATACCCTGAACAGCTGGGCTTCTAAAAACTTTTAAGCTATAAACATTAATAATTAATTCGCTCTGGCAGCTACGTGCGCTATTTCCTCCTAAGTCTTTCATAACGTCTCCCAAATACCTCCTCCTCGCCTTTCTCATCAATGGGAATTGTTCTCCGGGCACACCCACCCGCCAGTACACACGCACGCTCACACACGCATACGCAAACACACACAGAGTAAACTGAAAATGGCAAATATGCCATTCAAGAAGGCTGTCATGGAAATAAATTTCCAGGGCACTGAGCAAGTCATTGTATACTAAAAAAACAAAGGGTTGCGTTTTTACGTCGGCTGCGATGTCCCAGCTCTCTTTGCCCACTAAGGCAAACATACACACAGAAAAAGTGAGTAAGTAAGTCAGACAAGAAAGTGAAATAACTTGTGAAATATTTGTCAATTCAAGTCTTTCATTAGAAAAAAATAATTAAAATAATTATTTTAAAATGTGCAAATACTTTTCTTGGGGGAGAAAATAAATGAACAGGTACCTGACCAGCTCTGATAAATGTCAGCTGAGGCCTTAGATCAAACATTAAACCTTCAAGTGTCTTGTTTCGCCTAAGGTGGTAATGCATATTCAGCATGGATTAGGAACCACAGATTAAAAGGTATTTGTGTGCTTAACTCTCATGCTCTCAGGGACTTCATATACTTTAAAAAATTGTCTTCAATTGAAATTAAAAGTCTAAAAATAATTTTTAAAAAACCCTATCTCACCCTGAAGGGCGTCTCCCTGCTGACTTTAGCATAATTTCTTCAATAACTCCAGGGTAATCGGTCTTCCTGCCAATACGAGGCATATAGCGTATTTGCATGATCAAAAGTCTTACAGTGCATAGCACATACATAGGAGATCCGAGGAGAAGAGGAACACAAGGGCATGTCCCAGGAGGAAGGAGGTTGCTTTGACCAAGGGTCTCATTGCTTCACTGTGGGATGTGAAAGGGATGTGAAAGGTCAGTGCTGGAGTCAGCAGCTTCCTCCCCGCTCCGGGGTCTGGATTGCCCTCTGGCCTCAGCTCCTGCGTTACCTCAAGAAGCATCTAGCGTTGGTCTCACGTGGGCATCTTCTCCAAACTGCTCACGAGCCATGTGCAGTTGGCCACCTGTGTTCAGAAGCTGAGAGAGAGCGTGACAGAAAGAGAGAGAAAATAAGTCGCCTTTAGCAGGCAGCTCATCCCAACTGTCTCCATTTAGTGTCTAGGGAGACTGGCCTTACGAGGTTGTGGTTAGCCTACATGAAAAATTCCCTGTATTTCACTAGCTTGAACTCCTCGTTCTTTTTTAACTGGTAAATGTATTAAAAGGAAGATGACGGTTGCACAGAGAAAAGCCGCACTGTGTTTTAGCTTTTGTTATCGATGTTGTAGGTTTATGTCTGAGCATGAATAATTGCTGTTGTTTATTGTTTCTTTGCAAAATAAAGAAGAAAACCCTTTCCTGTCTCACAGGGGGGCAGTGGCATCTAATGAATTCTTGTGTTGTATTTTCAGCTGCAGGTTAAAATGCTGTGTATAATGGACAAAGATAGCACTTTCAAACATTTTTCTGGGATTGTGAATGTTCTTATGGACCATTGTTCAAAGTGCGTCCTAGGGCTATGGTGGAAAACGAACAGACACAGAAGGTGTAGATTTGGATGGAAGGAAACCGTCAGCTTTTCTTCTGCCAAAACCAATGCTTCTTTTCTTCTCTTTTACACTTCCAGATGTTATTGCTGATATCTTTCTTTAATGGGTCACAATGGAGACATTGTAGATTCCAGTTTCTCCTACCAGGCTGGATTTTCTCTGGTTACCATTCTCATAGCTAGCTGATAGATGGAAGGAAACATAATTTCTTCCTACCCTGTCTAACATCTCGTCTGCACGTCACCATGGATTCACACCATACACCTACTCTCTTTTTCACTTTTTATGTTAGGTAACTAGTTAAGTCTACTCCAAGATTTAGCCCAAGGGATCAGAGCAAACAGTGCTTATTTCTAAATAGGAGTGAGGAATTTGACAGCCATTAAGAACATCTGTAGCTATGCTTCTGTCCCCTTCCTGACACACACATTTGTGCTGCCGGTGATTGCCTGGAGGGACAGGAAAGCCTCCGCGGCACACACCCAGGTCACATCTGGTCAGAGAAGTTTCAGTGCTTTCACTATGTTGGTCACGGCAAGAGACTTGAAGACTGATAGGCAATTTCTGTAATTGCATGTTTCTGTGGAACTATTAGCCAGCGAGTAGGATTCCTGCTGTTACAAATATAACGGGGAAGAAGTGTGCTGTCAAAATGAATTAAATGCACCTCTGGTTTAATTAACAAAGTGGGACTGCACTGCAACTATCCAAGTCATTTTACTGAATATGCACTTTAAGTGGCACGATCTAAAAGAGGAACAGGCCCCTTCGTTTGTGCAAACAAACATTCAGGTCCCAGCTGGAAAGAGCAGAAGCATGCTACCTCTGCCAGCCTGCTCAGAAACTGTATTTTACTCGTCCTCACCTCCAGCCCACAACAAGGGCAACAAAGCTGCCTTGAGCAGGGAGCTTGCTGCCATTTGCCGTGCTTAGTCCTAAAGCCTTGACAGGGAGCCCCTTTCGTGGGGAGCCCCTCGGGGATGGCGCAGGCATTAGTGGCTGTTGGGAAAAATCTAATCCTGGCACGGAGAAAGACGGATTAGGTACAGACCTGTGCAACTCTACCTTTGCCTAGACCCTGCCCATCGCTGCTTTCTGTTTCTTACTTTACCTTGTGCCTAACTGAAGCTTTGAATTATGTTCTTTGTTAGGAATAAAATGGTATCAAAGAAAGATTGCATACATCAAATGTTTATATAGGATCTTCCCTAAGACTTGAGTGTATGGGAGTTGTGGAGGGATAATTTTTCCGCTAATAATTTACTCTGACATGCTCTGATTTTATAACATGGACAGCGTTTTGTACTTCACTCTAGCAAGTAGTATGTAATTCAAGGCTAGTAAGTATGCATTTTGCTCCCCTTTTGCATCCATCAGCCTGCTTTGCTATCATTACTAAGAAAACTGAATAGCAAAATGTATAAGACATAAAAACCAGAAAGAGTAAGAATATTCATTGACAGGATGATAGGGAGCTCAAGCTGACAAGGAAGAGGGTCTGATGAAATGAAACATTGGTCATGAGAGCAATTCAGATTAAAATAAAATCAGCCCTTCCTTCTTTAGTTCACTACTTCATGGAGAGCAATTAAGGAGGCACAGTGTGCAAACATTCCTGAATATCATCCATCACCTGGCTAATCTGCCTGCCAGCCTGCCCAGCCGTACCGTTCCACTAGCTGTTTCCTCTTTCTCTTCCTACCTGCCCTCTCTACTCTGATTAGATCCCTTGTTTAGGGGGGTGGAGGCAGTGGAAGGAAAGAAGGAAGGAAGGAAGAAGAAAACAATTTAACAAGACAAGAAAATGAAGGAATAGTGCCACATTTCCCTAACAGAGTGCAGATGTGTTAATTTACAGGTATGGGTGATGATGACTTTTCACAGCTGTCGGTCTTTTATCACCATCACCACAAATCCTAATGTTTCCATTTGGAGAAATGTCTTCCTGATTTTCTATTTTAGAACATCCTGATCCATTCTAAAACTCATTTTTCAGGACAGGAAATTTTTTAGATCACTAACGGATCAGGAAAGAATACCATCAGCAACATTAGAAACCAACTCTGTGGATATTGGAGGAGACTTTTCCTGAAGTATCTGATGTTGGCTGCTGCCTGGAAGAGAATGATCCGTTTTAGTCTGACAACTTTTAAAATCTTTCTGTTTTCTCTGTGGCATAGTACCTTCACCATTTGTTTTCCTCACCTTATCCCCAACCGGGTTATCTGAGACAATAAATATGAAATGGTTAATATTCAACTACAAATTCAAAAATACTCTCACACTTGAAGTATGTTGGGTATGATAAGGGCTCTGAAAGGAATCAGAGGAGGCTCGGATGCACAAATGATTATGTCAGTATACTCCCACACCTCAGAGAAGCATCTAGTTATGTAGAATATCCCTTTATAGACACGCTCACTTCCATTCCACAGACATCTGATAACATCCTACATTTTAGCATAGGAAATAACACAAGTGAGTGTTACAAACAATAGGAGAAAGAGAAGTATGGCAAGTATAATATTTCTAAGCACATGACAATGTAGATAAACTACAGGAATCTAAACGAAGTGAAGCTTAATTTTTTATTGACTACTTAATAGCAGGAATCCCCACTGCCATTATAAGCTAGTGGCTTCCCCCAGGGTCGTTGTAGAAGGTCCTAAGAAGAGGGCTCAGGGAGGAGCATGTACAGGAAACTTCATGAGCTATACTGGGAACATGTTCCTTGTGCTGTTCAAAATGGGAGAACTAAAAACGAGGACACCAAAGATGACTCGTACCAGCAGAGGAGGGCACTGATAACACAGGGTTTTAAAAACTGGATTTTCTTTGATTGTGGAGGCCCCAACCCTGGAAGTGTTCAAGGCCAGGTTGGATGGGGCTTTGGGCAACCTGGTCTAGTGGAGGGTGTCCCTGCCCATGGCAGGGGGGTTGGAACTAGATGGTCTTTGAGGTCCCTTCCAACCCAAAACATTCTGTGATTCTATGATTCTATGATCTCTCCTATGGTTCTGCCAATCAACCAGGAGTGCCTGCATGCCAGAAATTACTTCCTTGTCTTCCAGGTGGAGTGCCTGAGCCCTGTTTGCCACAGTGCACGTGCAGCTGGGCTCTGCTGGCAGCTTCCTGCAAGCCCCGCAGCTATCAAGGGACTCTTCACCCCAGCTCCTACTATTGATAGGGCAAAGAGGGGGCAGTATACAATACTACTTCTCATCTGCCTTTCTGAACTCTGAACTGGCATTTAGTCTTCCTTGTTTTGCAGAACATCACTCAGGCCTGGGTAATCCCTTCTTACTTTATCCAAATACCTGGTTATCTGGTTTCCTGTCACCCTTTTGTTGGCCAAAGATTCTTCTAGCCTGTATAGAAATGGGACTTTATGATTGATTTAGGATTAAGCAGGTCTGATTGTAAATACTTTTTGTCAGCTATTTCAGGAGATTTTTGGTGCCTGATAGTCTGCAAAATCTCAGCAATGATTCCTCTTGAAATATTGGAATATCTTGTTTCCAAAGAAATGCATCAAAAGAGCAGAACAAAACAAAAAATCTCATATTGATTATTATCACACAATAAGTGTAAAAAGAGAAAAAAAACTTGAATATTTGTGCTTAATGGTTGAAGTAGATAAAACTCTTAATTTATGCCCCTGTTAATCCCTCAGGTTGTGAGGAACAAAGTTAGATGCGATCACACAGCTGAACCTCAGGCAAACACCTTGTGATGATTCATTGATGCTTATCCAACTGGAAGACACAAAGTAGTGAAGGAGAAATACCAGACACCAAATTGGCACGTTTTCATTTCGGTTTTTGATAATTATAATTCTATGTCAAAGATTTGCTTTTAAAATATGTGTTACTATGTGCAAAGGTTTTGCACATTATCTCCTAAAGAGAGGAAATAGAAATTATTTAAACTACAGCCTGTTGTTACACTTTGGTGGCGTAAAAAACCCCAGTCCATTTTTTTCCACTTCATTCAGTTCAAAAAGTATTATTTAAGGAGAAAAATGAAAAAAGTACATAGACCCAATGTTATAAGTTTAGTGTCCCAACTTACTATAGATTACTTTTGTTCAATCTTTTCAGTACTAGGACTTTTGCAAAGCATCTTCTTGAATCATATACTGCCAAATGAAAAAAAAAAAAAAAAAAAAAAAGACTCTCTACATATAACTAAGGTTGCCATCAACCTTAGTCTTTTTGGACATAGTAGGAAGCATCCAGCTGCAGTGAAACCTAGTGGGTTCAGAGGAGGCAGCCTACAAGTCATGTCCATGATACTGATCCATAGATGCTTCCAAGTTCCCAAGTCTATATACCAACTTTTATATTGGGATGGGTCAGATGCAGAAAAGCATCCCTATACTCAAATTCCTCAGAAAAGGAAGTGGGCATGGAAACTAGGCCAGGGGTCCTGTAAGTATTGCACCAATCTACAATGCCACATCTCAGCTGCAAGGCCAGGATACTAACATGAAAATCTTAGCTTGTTTCCCCTCACCCTCGAAAGGTTGAGAAGAGAGTGTGAGGGAATGTCTACGTTGACACTGTGGCTTGAAACAGTTGTGCAGTTTTGAAGAGACTTCCCTGTTTGCCTCTGTTCCAGCATATGGGTTCAGGTAGCAGAGTGACTTTGGTGTGCACAAGTTACATTCCCCTTGGAGGAAATTATAATGAAATCACCGCTTCAGAAGTGCTCTGATGCTCCATGAAGACAGTGGGTTTCGACCCAGGGTGTGGGCCACATTGCCACTAGGTTTTATGTAAAATATCTGTGCTATGAGGAGTCTCTTGACTCTTCCACAGATCCCACACCACCATAAAGCGTCTCTCCTGCCATGCAAAGGAACAAGTGCCATCTCTCCCTTTCTATTTATCAACAACCACTTTGCCTCAGCTGTTTTTGCAGGTGACCCTGCATCTTCTACAGAGGCATCTCTGGGTTTGCTACCCTTCCTCTTGGTTACCAACCCAACCTTGTCAGTGTTTCCTTTTCCAACTTGTAATATTTGTCTTCTCTGTCAAAGTATCAGACATCTGCCCGTTCTCCTAGAAGATTCACAGAGACTTGAGGAAATGACATCTTTCATAAAACTATGAACAGGCTGAAAACTATTTGGGCAGATAAATAACACAGTGGCAGCATCAGTGGTTGTTAGCAACGTTGCAAGAAATTCAAGAAGAGAAAGTAGTTTTTCTGAAGAACATAATCACACTGTGGGGATGGGAGAAGATCTGTATCTATTACAGACAGCTTTAAAAGTTCTGTGGTTGGGAGTCCACCACAACATTGGCTGCTCGTTTGAACCTCCACAGCCCTGGCTCACGGTGCCACCAGGCCAGTACTGACCTAGAGGTCCCACCCCTGCACCCTGCAGAAGGCATGTGAGGGCATTCTGAGGGGATCCTGCTTTGGCTGCTCCCATCATGACCTGCACCACCCACCCTCTGTCCAGGTTAATTCGAGCATGGGTAAGGGTACAGTTTCATACTCCTGTCTCTAGGCTGGGAAGAGAAGGAGTAAACCTCTCGCAGCTGCATTACAGCTGTACATTTAGAGCTGTGGTTTAGCATATTGCTGGTCTGACCACTTTTGCAAACTATTCTCCAAGGGCTATAAGCTGCCAGAGAATTTTTCCAGGTTGCAACTGTCTACCTCCGAAACCTTTCATCCAATCCCATCCAGCAGGAGTATCTAGCTCAGGCCAGGCATCCAGGCAAGCTGGAAATGCAGCACATTGTGGTGATTCATCCCTCTTAGCCTTCTGTGGACTGACGCTCTTGCATGGTCCCTCCCCCTTCTTGTATGCACTGGATTATCATCTGAAGATGTAGTGATGGCACCATGCACAATAACATTATTGCTCCCATTCCTGCCATCAGTCACGAGACTGAAAAGTAGATGCTGAAATGTTTCCCTGTATTTACAACATAAGGATGCTACTGGAGTAGCAGCTGGCTACCACTCTCCTCCAGCTTTCTTCAACATTCTTATACCAAAAAACAAACTGCACAATTCTGCATGCTTGGGCACGCCTGCCTCCTTCCAGGACTTCCCATGGTCATGCCTGTCCTTTCACAGAAACCCATTATGGCACCAAATAGTCAATGAAGTTTTGGAGAAAATGTGCTTCCAGGAACACAGCATCTGGGGCAGAGAAGCAGTTTTGTTCCCTATTTTAGCAGGGTGTCTGCAAACAGAGGATAGTATGTGGGTCTTGTATTCCTAGAAGAAAAGTGGAGATACCAAAGGGTTCTCCATCATATTTGCAGACACACCATCATTTCTAATGGAAGTCACAGCATGGTGTCTCATGACCTGGAGAGAAATGGGAAAGTGGACATATGTTAGCATCAGCAGCAACTCCAGGAGTTCGGTTACTGGAGGGAGCGCCCAGCAGGTTTCTGCACAGCCCCTATAACACACAGCCCTGGACCATTCCTCAGCATGACAGGCGGTAGCAAGGCATCCAGCAGATTGGTGACAAATCCTGAGGGGATGCCCTCACTGCAATCAAAAACTTCATTACTACCTCTGGGAGCTGGAACGTCTTGGTTCAATACGTACACATTCCAGGCAGTGAAAGCAAAGTAAGGGGTCACTGTGAGCCTGGAGGAAGCTTTCTGCTCTCACTGCCTAACAGCGACTCTGCTCTGCCCCTCTCAGCACTTGAACACTTAAAGCTTTATGCTGCTCTGCCTTCCTCTGCTGCAGAGGTTAACTGCCCACTGGAGACTTTGTCTCCTGTGTCAAACTGCTGGACGTGGCACAGAGGTAATTAATCAGTACCTGGTGGGCTATTCAGACCTTGACTTCACCCGCCTCTCAGAAGAGTCTGTCAGGGTAGAAAATGGTCTGTTCCAGCTCTCCAGAAAGCTGTGCCCATGACAGCTTGGGAACAGTGGGGAGGATGACCACAGGCAACAGAACAGGGCACTGCACCCTCAGAGGCACAGAAGGACTGGCAAGCTTGCTTTCCCCTCCTCCAAAAGCCCTCTCATGAAGATGGGGCACAAATTTTGCCTTATCCTTCCTTTTCCTGTCCATCCCAATGCTGCTGTAAGCAGAAGGCTCAAGAAGCCACGCCAGAGGATGGTGTAGTGCTTCAGGCTCACAGGAGCACCAAGGAAGGAGAAAAGACAGGTAACTCAGAGCTGGTGTTAGAAGGATTATTCCAGATGCTTAAAAGGGCGAGGAGCTCAGGAGCAGGAGAAGTGGGAAGAACAGAAGCTCCTCCACCTTTCTTCAGAGTTTCAAGCCCAGGTTCCTGAGAAGAGAAGGAGCTGGAGGAGAAAGGGACCTGAAGAGAGACCCCCACACCAGCAATTGCAGGTAGAGAGCCTGGTGGAGAGCGAGCAAGCTCCGGACAGCACGGTGACTGATTTCCTCTCTTCGGCAGGTGCGGTTACAGGTGACACAACACAACTTTTGATTGGGCCATGTTAGCCAGTTTTTGCCAACGTTATCCCCACTGAATTGTGTTACATCACTGACAGCAATGGGCACTGCTCCCCAGGGGGATGTCTGCACTGCTGACTGTGTTTTCTTCCCTACCTCCTGCATCCCTTTCCTATCTCTCTTTATCTGTCTGTGCTCCTAAGCAGTTCTTGGCCATGTTGGCTTTCCCACACTCTACCATGTTGAGCTCCATACAAGTGATGGCCCCTGCCAACTCAGGAGGTGAAGTCACCTATGCTAACCCATTTCTTCTTAGCTACAGGTATTTCACCTTGATCTAAAACTCTGGGCCATCCTAGCATGTGCAGTACTTTTTTTTTTTTTTTTTTTTTAAACATGGGATAAGAGCAAGCTGCAGGAGAAGGGTGTGTGGATTGTAGGTACTGATGGCCCATTATAGCATGGGAAGGGTGTAGTAGTGGTTCCTTGAATAGCTGTGTCAGTGCAGAAAGCTTGGCCCCTAAGTGCTTCATGTGTGGGAGGGCAAGCACAGTTTCTGGGACTCCAGCTTTAAGTCTGTCTGAGGCAAGGACATTGGGCAACTTGTGAGGCTGGAAGGGCTCAGTGTCTCTGTGAATTGAGCATTTGAGGCAAAAGCCTAGGCGCACAAGAGATGGGAGATTTATTTTCCTAAAATTTGAAAAGAATGAAGGAGGAGTAAGAGAGAGTTTTGCCTGACACAGGAGGAGAATCTTACTGCTGAGGGGTCCCTTCGCACCGTTCAGGGCCAGCTATCTCTACTACTCCAACACTTATCGATTGTCCCATCCCCCAGGCAGCTTCAACTAGCAGACCCTTCAACAAGCTTCCCTCCCACCACTGTGTCTGCTGCCAGCTCTCTGCAGTGCCATATGCAAGCAAACTACCCTCAAGGCCCCCTTCTCCTGTCAGATATTTGCTAAGCAGCCAAAAACACACCCACTCACCACCCCTTTCACCTGAGCTGCATGTAAATTCTGGCTGCTACATCCCCCTGAGCAGCTACTCCAGGAAAGACCTGTGAGGGCAGAAGACTCACCTCAATGGAAGGTGGGGGTGGTTTCCTGAGAGTTATTGAGTCAAAGCACGTACTGATATGCAGAAAAAGTCATAGGAGGCAGAGAAAGCTAGAGAAGACTTAGAGTAACCATGTTTGCTGAAAAGTGATAGTGTATTGAGTGCTACCAGTGAGCAGCTGAAGCCCCTCCTAGGGCTACAGAAATCCCCTGTAGCCTCTCCTGGAGAAAAAGAAAGACTAAACAGACCTAAAAGACATTTAGAGATTTTTTTTTTTTTAAACTTTCTGATTTCCATTATTAAGTTTCATTTCCGGAAAAGATGGGGGCATTTAAACATCCTGTCTCAGATGCTCTCCATCAATGAGAGAACAGATAGCATCCCAAGCATGCATGTCATCCTGGGTGTTTTGTGTGCAGAGTGTAACGGGTTGTACACAGTTTTTCCAGAGAAACCGTTCCTTTCAGTTTCAGTCCAAAACGTGTTCTCCCACAACCCTGCAGGACACAGCAGGCACCCATAATTTGGAGGGCACTGGCATCAAGGCTCCCCTGCACGGCCCTCCACCTTGCAGTGTGTTGGCCAAATGCATGACTTACTTGCACATGCAGTAAGAAGCTCCCTGCAGTAAGGGAGGGTTCCCATCTTTGGTGGTGTAGGAGGAGCACAGACTCATGATCCACTGACGCATGGATGTGCAACATCTCTATAGGGCCTGAGTGCCCTGAAGGATCCTCATTCAGCCTGAAAAGATGGTGCCAGCATCCCACTGACTTCATGGCCAGAGTTGCAGAAGGCGTAAGTTTCCTGAGTCCTTTTGGTGAACTCTGTCAAGGCATCTTGGCCTGCCTTGGGCCTGAGCAACAATTGGTGGTAGCCCTTGCAGTTTAGGTGATCGTAGCTGCCATGCACTGGGAAGTGGGTGCACTGGGAAAGAAGGGCCTTGCCCCTCTCCCCCATGACACACACAGTTCTACAACCCCTGGATTGCAAAGATCTCAACAATTTTGCTGATGTCACCTATTTGTGCTATATGTAGGAAGCAGGTGTGGAGAATGGTCTTGGAGAGCTTCACTGCAACCTGTCCATGGCGGACTTGACCATCCCACACTGGTTAGCCATAGACCAGGCTTTGAAGTTTTTAAGGCTTCACAGGGCTAACACTGCTATTCAGAACGCAGATAGCAGCTTACAAAATTTCATGTCAGGATGGTAAAGTCCTGGCAGCAGCTCACAACAGAGATTCTTGGTGGTGCTTCACTGCAGTGGGAAATTTCATACCCACTCCTGGTCATCCCAATGGTGATGCAGTGCCAGTAGTCTCAACTCAACGCCAGTCAAGCCTGGGAAAAGTAGTCAGAGCAGACACAGAAATCTGGGAGTGCAAGCGTCAGTTCACTCTGGGTGTCGTACTGGGCCACGTACTGAAGCCACAGGATTCACTCCTTGCCTGCAGCACAGTGCAGCAGACACTGCAAGGGCTGTGAGGAGGGAGGTGGATGGAGCTGCACATGGTGTCATGCAGAGACAGCATGAGCAGGGACAGAAGTGATACTTTCATATGTTTGACCTTACACAGATAATAGCAGTGAGGAAACTGCTGTGGGCAGTGGCATGAATCTGCATGAGGCAGATGGACAGTGTGGCACTTCCTAGAGGAACCTGAGATTCAGGAAGAAGAGGTCTGAAGCACAGATTTCCTTTAGAAAGCTTTGAACCGCATGTGAAGTGGGGGCATTCAACCAGAATAAATCATATCCCAAGTAAACTCCAAACTGCCTGTAAAGGATGTAACACAAAAGTCTCAGCACTGACTGCTTCTGTCTGCCAATCCAGTCTTATTACTGAAATTAATTTGCTAATGTACACAGCTTGACTCTATTCCAATTAGCACCATGGAGGGAGAAGGTCTATTTAAACTTTGAGGTATACAAGAACAGGTAGGTAAAAACTGGCTATTAATAAGTTATATCTGGAGATTAGGAGGTTTCTAATCTTCGGTGCAGTGAGATCCTGGAACAGTTTTCCAGTAGGAGCTGTGGCAACAAACAATAATTATTGTTAGTTGGAGGTAAACAGGCAAAGAGGGATAGAAGTTGTGATTGACTGTAACAGCATGAGACTGAATTATGTAGCTCAGGCAGACTCCTTCAGGCCCACAGTGCTGTGTACAGCTGAGAAAATCCCAGGGTCCACTTTGGAGTCCTCCATCCTGGGCCATGGCAATGGAGGTACTTAAGGGAAGCAAGTATACCCACCACCCTTCGGCTGCCTGGGAAGACAGGCTCCAGGTCTTGGACAGCAGAACTAGCAGGAGGTTGTGGTAGCCTCTCGAAAACACTTGTGCGCTCTGAAGTTGAGGTGATACGTGGGTGCCACAACGTGCCACTCCAAATCTGCCCCCTCTGTTAGCTTATGGTGTTGGTAGACTATGAAGGAGAGAACAAAGCAGAAGCAGGCAGCTCAGCTGTGTCTATAACCAGAATCTCTTTGTAGTTGTCAGAAGCATAGTTTCAAAAGTGGAGTTTGATGAGTTGTTTGTGAAAGCAATTACATTACATAGTTTATTTTTAGTTCCCCCAAATCAGTGGAAAAACTTCCATTGATTCTAAGAGGGTTTAGTGCAATCCCAGCATAAGTGCATGCATTACAAAGGAAAACAAAGCATGAACGTCTTCAGATCTTTGTTTATTACAGTTACCTTCACTTTTCCAAAATGTAACATCTAATTAAATTTATATAAATGATGCATATCTTTACTGTGTATATTTTTAAGGCAAATAGCTCTCCATTTTCATTTATTTTCATTTCCTGAGTGTTGACAGAAGGAAATATATCCATACTAGGGTAGATTTTTCTAACTTAGCAAGAGTAACCAGCGCGAATATCTGATAGTGCTGCCCTGCTTTGTACATTTTCAAGACAATGTTTAGTCTTCTCTTGGCCATGCTTTTTAAGATCATAGGACCTCTACCTGGCTTGTTTCAAAACAGCTTCTTCCAAGCAGCACCTTAGCTATCTTCACTAACGAATGCACTTGACATCTGTCTAGATTCACTGAGTCAGAGACAGACCATTATATCATCTAATCCAATCTTTTGTATATATGTGTATATAAATTACAGAGATACTGCTTGACAGGAAATCTTCAAGTTATACTTCATTCTCTTTCATTTCATCTTTTTTGTCAATAGTCCGTGCACTGCAGAACTAGCTCTATTCACATGTACATTATTAACATCTTTCCAGTTTAAGCCTTTGAGTCTAATCTTGCAAAACCTTCCTACATAGTTCTTACTCAGAGCTATCTTATTTTAAAAATGAGAATATTTTCATTGGCAGGATTGGTTCAAAGATTTTAAATTAGTTCTTTAAGACAGTTTCCTGTTAATTAGAGAGGAAAGAGCTCCATCTAGCTGTTTTGGGTCCAAAGGTGGAGGGTGGCATGAATTGATGCCAAAAGAATGTAGAAATATTAACAGATGGACAGAACATACCCAGTTCTGACATCTCATAACTCTATTTTGAAAAAACTCCACATCTGTCTCCAGACACTTTATCAATACTGCATTAATAGTAAAGCAATACCAGGGCTAATAAACAAAGCCATTTTAAGAAGATATTTGGAGGCAAGAGGAATCTTCCCAACCACAAATGCACATAATTTGCTTTCATTTTAAGACATAATTATCCCCAGAAGAAAATGTACAATGAATTGGAGCAAAACAGTCCACAGCTCATTTTGTTTGCCATCTTTTGTTGCATCACCTATTCTGCACTAATAAATAAACATCAACTGCACAGTGAATAGTTTTCAAATGATTCAGCAGAAGTTATTAATGATTCATTACGATTTCTGTTGCGGCGGTGCCCGAAGGTCCCAGTGGGGAATGAAACCCCACTGTACAAACAAATAATGGCAGAGCTGGTCTGTTTGTGTGGAACTGTGACTGGAGCTGGTGCACACAAGCCCAGCCTAACTTTAAACTAGCGGGAGTGCTGTTACTATGTAGCTATGGCAGCACAACTCAGCTTGGGTTACGCAAACCAGCTGAGAAGCTGAATAAATAACTGGAAACACAGCCTGCGCTGGGTTCTGTGCTGCCTCAGCCTTTTCTCAGGCCATATCCACAATAATTACTTCAAAGGCATGTTCAGATACATCTGTACAACTTGCAGTGATGTCTCTGACTGCAATTATCCTGACAGATGATCACATTCACTGGTCAACAGCTGGAGCAACTGAAGATGTTATGGGTCTCCTCTCCTCTGTGGCTGCTTTTTCTTCTGCTGGTGGTCACCACCATTGGCACAGACAAAACCAGGCAGAAAGCCATGCGTTTTGCACTCTGGCATCTTAATTTGAATCCACTGCGATCAGCAGCTTCAGCGTGAACTGGAACAGCCAAGGTGTGGACACATGTTCTGCTCTGCTCACCCTTTTCGGGGTAATAATTTCATGCAGGTGGTTGGTGGTGGTGGCATCCAAAACTAGCCCGGTAGCCTAGTCCTGTGCTCCTCTGCCGGAGACTTTCAATATCAGGGGAATGAAGCAGTAAAACAGGAGAGTGGCTTTTACCAAAACAGCCTTTGGAGGCGAAGCATATACTGTAGGCAACACAGAGTGTCAGTCTCAGAACTTGGAAGAAAATATTTGTGTAAATACTTTAACAATATTATTGAATAAACTCTACTTTGAGTTTATTAATGAATAAACTCTACATAAGAATATAGCTCCAGTTGGGATGACAAAAGCAGTCCATCCCTGCACCTTGCCAATAGCTATTGACCAACCTCAAAGAAAATAAAGATGCCGTTGTCATTATCAAAGTGTTCTAGAGCATTAAGCATGGCCCTCACCTTTTTCCCCAGGTATTTGTACATACATAAATTGCTGTCATCAATGCAGCTGTTGTAGATAGTGAAAAAAACAGAATATCTGTGAATGGAAGTGTTGCAGCAACGAGGCATAGGAAAATACAGGCAGTAGAAGGGGAAGTTCCTAACAGCACAAGAAGGCAGAGATGGCAAGGATTAGTCATCTGCTAACAAGAAACAATTTTATATAAAAGAGTTTTCTAAGTTTCAACACAGTAAGATTTATTTCAGATTTGTGAAGGAGCTGAAGGATACAGCTGGAAGGTAGTGAGCGATGGAGAGATAACGTCTGTCCTCTGTGACACGAAGCTAACCTACAGAACTCAGCCACAAAAACTTCATGGGAGGATTCAGGCAGTTTGAGTTACTTTGCTTGTTTAACTCTGAAAAAATACAAGCAAGCCGATCAAGTCTTCAGCTGGTCCTTAGTGAACTTTGAGGGTATTACAAAAAATCCAGAGTTTGCCATGCAGCCTCTCCCTTTCCTACAAAATTTAGATTAAACTTTGCTCCTAAAGTAGATTTCCAACAACACAACTATTGTACTCCTCTTTAGCATATGAATTACCTATTTTTCCATCTCATAATAAATGGGAACCTTCAGAGATTGAGAACCATGCTACAAAAAGAGATATTAAAAGGTTGTTTAAACCATTAAGGTAGGCTTTAAGAACTTTTAGGGCCTTCTATTTAGTCACTCTGTAAGGAAATAAAATCTTCATTACACTCCCTGTCCTGGCCATTTCTCCATCCAGTGGAAGCACAATGCAATCTGGTTTTATGTGAGAGTGTAAGAGTGTTCCTACTAAAATGTCATAGACAGAGCTTTACATAAAGTTTTACATTAAAGAATTGTCTGCTTCTTCTTGAAGCAACTAACAGATTGAAAATGTACACAGGGATCATACAAATGATCTTACTGTCACTGTAGAAAAGGTTTGATATTGCTAAGAAGCGTTTGGTAGTTTATATGCGAATTCTCCCTTGGTGGTATTCATATGCTTCATGTGGGCCAGAAGAAATGCAATTTAAATCATAAAAGAAACATCCTGGCTTACATGAGGTGGGTTTCCATGGCATCTGGATGCCATAGGGATAAATTATATCCACTCTGGTGCTTTCTAATATACATTCAGAACAGCACCAGTGTTATTCTAGTTCCCATATATGTCCTGTTTGAAGTGTGAATGGTGACCCTACGAATACTGCTGCTACTGCTCCCCCCCACCCCCCTCCCCAAAACTGCAGCTGGGAGGAGGTTGCTCATCACACCAAACATGCCTGTACAACTCTTACAAGTCTCTTGCTACTTGCAATTTATATGCAAGTGAAGGGTTATGAAATTGTTTCAAGAAAAGTGGCTGGCTTTCCTGAGCTAAACCAGAGTTACTTCTCATTTCCTGAAGTCACTTACTCCTTGGCTGTGTTGCTGAAATATTTTAGACAATGTTGTATTTCTAGATAGTGGGGTTTGCTCCGGTAAATGTCTTTCTATTCTGACCAGTATACATGCAAAATAATGTCCTTCTTAATAACAGCATTACTAATTTTCCCCGCCACACACCTTTTGCCCTTGACTTCTAAGGTCTCTCTTGTCACGCAGCCTTTCCAGAACTGCTTTACAGATAGAAGGAACTATTTAAAAGAAACTGTGGACATACTTTTAACTATCATCTTGTTAAATTTCATTAGATTAATGTAAATAAATCTGTAAACTGTAAGTAAACCTGTAAACTGAGGTCTTACAGAATGGAACTAGCTTCCATTTTTGTAGCTATTTCTAACACTGCAAACTAATTGTATTGATCTTTATTAGTGTTATCCTGTATCTGGCAGGGACTTCAGCTTCTGGTCTGAATTAAGTGTATCTTTGCATGTATTTGCCTTTGAAAGCAGATAGCCAACATGGAAAGACAGACCCTAGGTACAGTGTCTCTTGCAAAATTAGCAAAGTATAAATGAGTGATTGCAAATATCATGAAGAACAAGAGCAACTTTAAATCTTTAATTCAAGGATGATCAGGGTTGTGCTAAATACTATGACAATTATAAATCTTGAAGAACTCTTGTAAAAAGTTTGTCTTTTGGAATACATTTTCATCTTCCATTGCATTACTGATTTTTTCTGAGGATACAAACCTTTAAGGCCCTCTGCATCATCCAAACAGTTACATGTAAGTGCAATAAAATCGTCAGATGGGAGTATCCCTTTAAGATGGCATTATTATACACACCCAAAAAAGTGTGTTTAGTTTGAAGGGAGCCCTTTGGCTTCATGGCAGCAATATAAGGTTCTGATGCCCAACATGGATCACAGAGCAGATGGAAGTTGTGTGAGTCATGCTTATACACACCTGGGAATTTTAGAGGGTCCAGAAATGCAAGGTAGGACAAGAGATGTGGCAGATGGATGCAAGGCCTCAAATACTGGAAGAAAGTTTGGGGTTTATTTTAGCCTTTTAGCAGTTACGGACTCAGGCTTATCAGTCTGCAATGCATTGCTAAACATGTCCACTTTCATCAGGTCCCTAGTAAAATATCTGTGTAATACAAAGATTATGCCTGTCAATAACACTGCTTCCCTCTCCCCCCTCTTTTACATAGTCTCAAAAAAGACACATCAGTTAATGAAGATAGGATGCCTTCAAATTCTTTCACCAGTATTTTCCCTCCAGTCCTGCAAAATATTGTTTCCTCCAAAGAGGCCAGCAGAGAAGATGCTGCAAATAAGCACATCTCAGCAATGTACAACAGCTAGCATACTGAGTACGGACACAGCCAAGACAACCAAAAGTTATTTGGGAAAGGTTTTTATTTTATATTCTGGGGTGCATGCACCTAGTTCTATTGCAGTCCCAACATTTTCTTTACCTTTGTTTCAAAACTAGAGAAGGTGAGGACTCTTCCTTTGTCAGATGTAGCTAGATGTCCTGGTTTCAGCAGGGATAGAGTGAATTTTCTTCTTAGCAGCAGGTATAGTGCTGCGGTTTGGATTTAGGATGAGAATAATGTTGATAACACACTAATATTTTAGTTGTTGCCAAGCAGTCAAGAACTTTTCAGCTTCGCATACTGCCCTGCCAACAAGAAGACGAGGGCCGCCCAAGAAGCTGGGAGGGGACACAGCAAGGACAGCTGACCCAAACTGGCCACAGGGATATTCCATACTGTATGACATAATGCTCAGTAAAGAATTGAGGGAGTTGGCCAGGAGGCGGTGCAGTTCAGGAACTAGATAGGCATCGGCTTTGAGTGGTGAGAAATTGTGCTGTGCATCACTTGTTTTGTATTTATTATTATTATTATCATCGTCTTCTTTTCTGTCCCATTAAACTGTCTTTATCTCAACCCACGAGTTTTACTTTTTTTTTTTCCTTTTCAATTCTCTCTCCCTTCCCACTGAGCGGGGGGAGTGAGCAAACGGCTGTGTGGTTGGTTTAGCTGCCGACCACTTAAACCACGACACTAGAGGAAGAGAGGGTGATGGCAGCAGTCTCCTCCCTATCCAGAGACTCCACAGGTAGGGGATAGCTCTGGGGTGTGGGAAACACAAGGCTGAAGGCATTCTCCAGGTCTAACCAAAATCAGTCCCCGGGGGTGTGGTAACTACAGATTCACTCAGAGGAACCAGGTAGAAAGGAGAATAACTCACATTTTCGCCTGTAATAGGGGCATTCATTTGCCTGCTGGTGCAGATCACAGCTGTAAGGCTCAGATTAGCTACCAAGTGGCCTCACTCACTGAGGTGAGCATCCTTCCCAGTCTGCCCTCTCACTTCTACCTCCTTTCTCTGGCATATCACCCACGGACCCCTTTTCAAGAAGACCCACATGAGCCTCACAGCAACCCAAACATAACCCAGTGGCTAGGACAGGCCCCAGGAGAAAACAGGGCTTTTCAGGGCATCTCCACCCATTGTGTTTTCCAGCAGCCAGCTGGGGTGGTTTTCTGCCCAGCTCACAGGCGTTTGCAGCGCCCTCCACTCTGAGATGCTTTCCTCTGCCCTTCCACTGAAGAGAGGGACCAGGCACCTGGCTTGGGTCTGCCGGTCCGACTCGAATCCAGGCATCGAAAGGCGAAGTGTACAACCTCTGAGCCCTTTTGGGGTCCCAGCGCAAGAGTCTGAGAAGTACCATGTGATCAGTCTCTTAGTAGTTTCTGTTTTCTTCCCCAGAATCTAAAGTTATATCCTGAATTTCAGCTAGCAAAAAGAAATGTCCGAGTTACCCTCTAAATATTAACAAGCTGTTGAGAAGAGGAGGCTTTGCCAGTTACCACTATAACTTCTTGGACTGATTTTGCAGTGTGTAATGCATTATCAGCTTCATGCTGGCAGTTCCTGAAGAATGGACCCGGTTTGCCAGAAAGGCAATATATCAAAATGAACATGATATTTAAAACAATGCTAAAATATTATCTACCTTGCCCGTTTCTTTCTGAGGACAACGACAGCCTCCAACTCCAGTCTGTCTTGTACTGACTGTAACTTATCCTAACATATATTAACTTTATGTCCAGTAAAAAATGTCAGAGGTACAACCCATGATGTGTGAGTTCTGTCCAACAGAGCAAAAATTATCTAAAAATTAATTGGATGTGAGGAAATGGTGAAGAGATTTGTTCCTTGAAGAAAGGATGGCAAGTGGGAAAGCCGCAAGATTAGCAGGGGCAATTATGGTCAGAACAATGTCTGCAAAGTTTTAAGAGGGGAGAAGAAAACTTGCTCAACCGAATAGCCCAGCCTCACCTCCTCCTTATCATTGATCACGCTGGAGACCTACTGGCAGAAGCTGCTCAGTCAAATGAGATAGCCAGATTAGCACACACACTTCAAATAGATCTTTACTAATTTAATTATTTTGACTGAAATGGCTTTGGAGCACCCATATAAGCCACTCTGGTAGCTGACTGGAAAGACACAACAAAGAAACGGTATGCTGCCACTGCATGCAACGACGTGGGGTGGTAACATTTTCCACTGGTGCATCCTGATCTGGAAAATGAGATCTGTCCCCAGGCTATTGTGAACACCTGGATGGGTATTGAAGGGAGTGTGATACCCTGCTATAACAACCCAGGATGTGAAATCACGTAATCCAGAAACAAGGAGTTTTCCAAAGATCCTCAAAAGATTGCCTAGTTCAACTCCTCCATTCCTTCCTCTGCCCCCCCCCTCCAAAGTCTACTCTTGGCTGATGTTTTTCTAACCTACTCTTTAAAATCTCCAGATGATTGAGATTCCAGCACTCTTTCAATGCTTCTCTGGCCATACCATTACAGTGAATTTCCTAGTGTCTCATCTGTCTCTCTCTTACCATGTTTAAGATCATTCCTTCTTGTTTTATCAGCCATCAGCTTGGAAAATAGATAAGCGTAGCTGCTTTTTAGATATCTGAAAACTATTAAATTTTTTCCCCTCCATCTGCTCTTCTCTAGACTAAACAAACTTGGTACTTTCAATCCTTTCTCATGGGTTATGTTTTCTAGACCTCTACTCATTCCTGTTTCTTTCCTCCAGATTCTCGCCAACCAGTTCACATCTTTCCAGAAGTGCAGTGCCAAAAACTGACCTTCCAATATCTGATGTTCAGGCTTGGTTTGTATGAACAACCTAAGTTTGAATGATAAGCAGTGTCTGAACCTAATAAGTCAGTAAAATGTGCAGCATAACACAAAGGTAGGTTCAAAAATGGAAATGGAAAATATGAGTTTGCTTTTACTTTTAGCAGTACAGAAGCTTCTGGTGTGTGTCTGGAGTATTGGTATGTGTGTTTGTATATATATACACTTTTCTACCAATTAGTACAAACATTTATAATTGAGGCCATAGCTGCTGCTGTTCTTCCTGTAACTGATCTGGATCTATAAATAAATGTTTGAAAAGATGAAAGATTAACTTCACAGCAATGAAAACTTTGGCAGATCTCACTGATTGTTCACATACGTAATTATATTCAAAAGGACAGTTTCCATTACTGCTGTCTGAAAGAAATCAACTGTAAGCTATCACACAGTTTTTCTCCAAATAAGCTTATTTTGTCTTGCTGGAGAAAAAAAAGTCTCAATTAAATTTTTGTTTCTTCCAATTAGGAATTATCAAAACATAAATTTTCCCCTTCCTAACTTTAGGAAGCAATGACATCTCTGTGACTGGTCAAGGAATAATGGAAAGGACCCAAAGCCGTCATTTCAACAGCTAACATGCTTGCCTCTATCGAAGAAGTAAATACATAATGGGTGTACAGGACTATGTGTACTTTTCCTTTCACGCATAGTGGGTGGAAATTCTCAATTACAAAATTACTGAAATTACATCAGACTGTAACAGTTTGTTCCTTTCATGATTTGTTTTACAAAGTTCTCATTCCTACATGTGTGCTGCTTATAGAATGTCAATCTTGTTTGTCGAAGTGTGCTGTTTATGTAATGAATACAGTTTCTCCTTGTATCATTTTGTTTTTGTGGAATAAATTGCTACGCAATAATGTTTTATAGATCAGTAATAGCCACTCATCCTTTAAAGGCTCTTAAGGCTATGGCTGCACTCCACAATGCAGTGCCAACTTCAGATATATGATCTATCATTAACGGATTCTCAGGAGCCAGTTTGCTAGCGAGCTGACAAGCTAGCAAACTAGAAAGCAAGCTTGCTTTCTGAACACCGCACCACTGTGCAGCATAGACATTCTCTTGCAGGTCTACCCTGAAAATCGGTGCAGGTGGTCTACAGCAATCCTTGAGACAGTATGTCTGAAATACTCTCAGACATGAGATACTTACCTCTACATCCATAGTTGCACTGACAATCCACACACCTCTCAGTCTGAAACTATGGTACAAAAGCCACTGCAAACAGGTTCAGGGTGGAATCCAGATGCACGAGGTTTAGGGGAAGGGGGATGAGGGAAAGTGCCTTCAGTATCATATCTCTTGCTACGGATTTTTTTTCTTCAAAGAAAGTCAAGAACACTCATAAGACCATTGTTCTTAAGAAGAAATGCAGATCTTGAGTCTTCATTTACTGGAATATTTACAGTCTGCTGGTGAGGAAAGAGAAGGAGGGAAACAAATCTAACTGGGCTAAAAACTTCAAGGCATAAAGGTTTCTAATCAGAACTACAGCTTGTGCTTACAGATAATTTTAAAATTTTGTTATGATTATACAGATTATACAATGTAGCATGGCTACCAACAAGATAAATTTAAGGAATAAGAGTGGAAATTTTACTTATGCCAAGGTAACTTCTCTACACATGTATAACCCACTGATAACTGACCTTCGCTAATGGAAGAAGGAGAAAAGATCACGTTTTGTTTAAATTGCTTCAGACTTTTTTCGAAGGAAGCAATCCAACAAAAAGTAGACGCTCTTCTGATTTTTTGTGCATTTCACTACTTTTATTTTTTGATGACTTCACCCAAACCCATTATCAGAATTCTTCAGGGCAGAGGGAGGGGAACAGAAACATTTCAAAGCAGAGGCAGCCAAAGATTGTATGGAAAAAAGGAAACATCAGCCCTTTCAAAATTTAGTATGTACTTGGACTGTGTTAATAGTCTTTATTTTCTGAGGAAAAGAAACAAAACCAGAAAAAAGACTTGATAAAAATCATCCTCCCACAAGAAAAAGGAAGGATTATTAAAGTGTAATTTATGGGTTAAAGTAAGCTTCTGGGATTACTGGCCTTGCAGTTGTCAGATGTTGTAAGGGGACTCCAGTTCCAGGTGCCAACCTGAGGATAACGGTGCTCAAGCTGGGGTAAATCAGGCCAGTGTTTTTATTGATTTGATAACATGCATGATCACTAAGGTTTAACTGAGATTGGCTCGTATTAACCACAGTTCCTACATGACTTCAGCTGCAAGCCGCATGACCATGAGTGGAGGCTCACATGTGTCATGATTGACATGCCTGTTAACTATTCATTCTGATAACCATTTGCAAAATCTCATATGCAACTCCATTGATAGTGTATCTTTGTCCTGGCATACATGCGTGCACACTAAACTTTTGTAAGCACAAAATTCTTAGCAACAACAAAAACTAGAGCCATGAATGAAGTTATTTTTTCCAAGTGCCAGTTTGGATTTGGATATGCCAAGACAAACCTTGAAGTTCTGCTTCCAGCAGGCATTTCCTGAAGAGATATATCTACCATGGAAAACCACTAGTCAGCTTCTCCTCCATCCCAAATGAAATGTCAAGTACAGCTGTTTATAAAGTAGTACTTTTCAGGGGAAATAATAGTTTAACTTAGACTTGAAAAAGACATAGGCCTCAATCAAATCAGAAGCTCATATGGAATTCCTAAGGATTAAGGGGGCAAGTAATGTCCATTCAGAGAATTCAGGGAGTTCAAAGTCAATGGCAGTCAATGAGACTTCAAAAGCCTGTTTAAAACCTTTTTAATGAAAGACTAGACCAGCAGAGGAGGTGAGAGTGAGGAGGGATACAGATTATCATAGCTCTTGCTTGCTCCCTCTTAGACTGCGCTCATTGCTGTTGCTTTCTCTAAGAACACCAAAGCAATTATTCAGGAATAGCTTTATTAAGATTTTTATTTGGCTCCATTAAGAATATAGTAATTACGTGGGATTATAGCACATCATTAACCCTCCAACAAAAAAAACCCCAAACAACAAAAAACAAAACCACAAACATCACAGTTGTATAGCCATTGCCTCCTAATACACAGAGTTTTCATGCCATGAGATATTTTCTGAAGATACTGATAATTGAAGTGATTACTGAACAGTACAGCTCTGCCTGTTAGCAGGAATTAGCAGCACAGATGCCAAACCTGGTGTACAGGTTGGGTCCTGAGTGGCATGCAGCAGGGCAGGGCTGGGGGTTTGCAGACACGGCATCCTGACAAACGTCGGTGAGCGGCAGCAGCTCCCAGCTCCTGGGAGAGAAAAAGCAGCATCTTGCTTCCTGTGAGAACCCCAGGGAAACCTCAAGGGGTTTACATGATCCGTCCAAAGCCTGGCATGTTGTGAAGGAGAAGTGTCTGACTTTTGACTTGCCATCTCAGGGTTCCCAGCCAGGTGCTGGAGCATGATGCCACTATCAGCCACTTGACAAAGGCAGACAAACAGGATTTCTAAAGGCACCAGGGCATTACTGTGATCAGTAGCACTATGGATATGCACCCACGCTGCACACAAAACAATTTCATGTGTGCATTTTGATGGTTTCATGCACAGATGAGAAGATGTACATGGGTGCAAATCTACAATCTGTACACAAAGTTTCATGAAAGGAAATATGCCTTAGAATATATAGGCCTAAGATTATGCAGAGTGCCTCTAAATGAGTTCTTGCAATGTACACTGGAATAATTTAAGAGGTTATTACTCTCAGCTGCCTGCCCACACAGCCAGGAGTTATTGCCCAAAAACTAAGACTTACTGCAGTTTCAGTGAATACACCAGGTTATGACCTCTGTGGCTGAGAAGGGTATATCACCCTTTCTGCTGCCTCTGCTGCTGGGGTAATAATGTCTGGCAGAAAAATGGAGCAGGTATTTTAAATCACTCCTGCATGAATAACCAAAGTTCATCTTGAGGTACCCTCAGTAAGGCCAAACTAGAAGACCAATGTCCTTACAGTTAGTTGCTGCCCTACACCCTCGCCTGTGGAGCCTTTACGAAGTTCAGAACCTATCAATTCATCCTATAAAGTCTTTAACACTAAGGAATAAAATTCATACCTTCTGCAATTAGCCAGGAGAGGAAAAGCAGGTAACAATAGATGAATTGCGTATCAAGCGTTAAAGGGAAATCTCATTTTCTGGAGAGTCTTCCAGCTTTCACATTCCTCTGGAACATCCAACACATCTCTCTTTCCGACAGTGGGGTTTTAAATAAAGAAATGCTCTAAACTAGAGCCAGAACCTCAGGAGATCCAGCAGACATAACATAGGTCCCATTTACATGCCCCTGATTGTACTCAGTTCTGTAGTTCAGGCTTCTTATCTCTGTTAGTATAACTGCAAATTAGCACAGTATGTTCTTTAAGTAACCATGTCAGCAGACCCCACATTGCTTGCCAAATAATTATCTTCAAACTTCAAAGTCACCCTTGGAGGCTTTTATGTATAGGACTGTATCTTTTAAAAATAAAATTTTTATATATTCTGAATCTAAGCAATGATTAATCACTAGCTGATAGAGTTAAAGAACGTCCTCATGTGAATATACGCACCAAAATAGCTTGCTTTGCAGAAGCGGGGTGATGCCTAGGTGAAACTGAGAGGTGAGAGCATTATTTTTCTTTCACAATACTGTCAGAGAAAAGAAAGACCCTTTTTCTGAGTGAGACAGTCGACAGGCAGAAACCACCCCTCAAAACACAGGCAACACACAAAACACAGGAAACACACAAGGTTGGTCAGAACTGAGACAGTGATAATGTCTGATGTGACGGTAATGGGGGTAAGATCAAAAGAACAATTCAATTTGGCACAAACCAAGAACTATTCCTGATATTTCTTGTTGAAGCAAAAGGAAACCTTGCGAAACTCTTCACACGTTGCATTAAACATTTCATTTACTCAATTCTTTCTTAGATGCTGGCAATAAATGCAAAGAAAATGATGAGTTGGAGTCACAAGACTGACAGGAGGCTGCAGGAAAGGAAAATCAACAGTTATTAGGGCATGTACCATGTGTGAGGACAGCTATACTACTGCCCAAATGCACAGCAATACAAGCAAGTTAGAGAGTAAAACCCACGAGATTATATCAAGAGGTCGTCTGCCTCGTGCCAGGTGGCTAAGGCGTTTCTGTCACACATGGGTGACGTAGCTCCAGATGACCTCAGTCCAAGGAGGGAAATTAATCCGAATCTGCAGCAAGTCCCTTAGGGCCTCCACTTCCACTCAACCAAAACGAAACCACACAAACTAAACCAAGACTTTTCTGATTTCCCCCCTCACTGAATTTTGACCTGATGTGATCAGCATTCCCAAGACAGCTGCACACACATCATGAGTTGGGTGTCTATCAAGAAAATAAAACAACCTCCCACTTCTCCCTGGAGCCTGGATATGCGCTGACAGGATGGGGATAGGGAGGGAGCAGGGCACGTACCATCTGATGGAGGAACAAGTGTGTGATTTATTGCACGAGCAGGAGTGCACAGCAGCCAGCAAGCACCGAAGGTGACTGTTTATGCTGAGGATGTGGCCCTGGCATGAAGCCCAGCAAGGAAAGCTCTTTGCATGGCGTGCTGCTGGAGAGTACTCCCAACTGCAAGTAAAGAAACCGGTTCCCCCTTCCAATTCCTTTCAAATTCATGGCAATAAGGATCTCATGGCAGTTTGTCCCGTTACCAGAAACATCCTGCACTGCCCTGAATAATGACTAAGCCTTGGTGACAAGCAGGACAACAGAGTGAAGCCTGGAGCATGAGTAAGATCTGTGCTCCCCAGGACTGTTACACATAACCGGCTCACCAGTTGCCTTAGCTTAGGTAAATGTCACATGTGCTAAATAAAGGCTGTGACTAATTGATTTCTACTGGGAAGGAATGAGGAAAAACAATTGTTTTGTTGTTGTTTTTATTTTTAATACATCCAATTTCTGTAGACTAGCAACAGTTGCCAGGACAAGCTGTTCCAGTTTCATTCCCGGTGCCAGGGAAACAGGCCACTTTAAGGAGTGGTTCATACGGGCAAAGAAACAGAAATACCCAAAAAGCTGAAGTGTCAATATATAGTAAAGCATGTTTAAGAAAGCTGGCAAACTACTTGGCATAAAAGCCCCTAAGAGAGGCTGCTGAGGTGAATTATTATAGATTTATTGTGGTTCCAAAGTTGAAAACGGCATTTGAAAGCCCAGCAGAACATCAGTGGGACCTATCTAAGGGGGTCTCCACAGAGTTTTAGCTTGGTCTGATCACAGCTAAATTGTTGAAGAGTTTTCAGATCTACCCTGAATTTTCTCTGGGCATGGCCTAATAATTACTTTCTAAACCACAAGCAATAGGAAATTATTTCATGTATGGGATTCGGCTGGAAAGATACAGAGCCCTGCCAGAACAACTTCTTAACTCCATGAAGTAACAAGAAAATTTGTGCTAAAGAAGGAGTCCTGCTGCTGCATCCCACCTTCCCCACCATCTTTAGGGATTCATTTGGAATTTTATTTTCCACAGAGCCTCTGTGCAGGAAACGGGAATCACTCAGTACTGCCCTTAGGTTCAGGATGGAAAAAGATGGTTTGTATCCCAGAGTATTTGCAGCAGAAGCATTTTAGCTGTAGCTATTTATGACTGTAGTCATAATAGTCATGCATATGTATTAATTATGAATAATAATATTGGATAATACATCTAGACAGGATTTCATTGCTTCTTGAGTTCAGAATAGCTGTCTCAGGCCAAATTTCTCTTTCTCTGAGGTTTGAAAAATTATTTAGGCAAACTTATACTGCTAAAGTAAGTAATCATATATTTATCTCAATAACCTTTTAGAGTCAGCAGAAGTTGAATGAGTCAGCTAGGTTATAATTCTTTTTAAAAAAAAGCCACAGATTATTAGCAGTATTGTCAGCTCCAAATATTTCAGAAACCAGTCTCTTCTCTTCATCGTTTCAACTACAAATCCCCCACCCTTCTGGCTCCTTGATGTCTGTTTGGCATGGAGACAGTGCCCTTCCACAAGGGAAAGACAGACAAAACCAATGAAATGAAATTGCCTTATGAAAATTTGTTGTGAATCTCTTTTTGGTGAAATATTTCTATTCCACTGGGAGTTACAGCTATTTGCTGTACATTCTTCTCTGTAAATAAGGTTTATTGTTTAGCCTACATCTTCCATGAGACACCACATGGTCTCCTATTAGCAAGAGATGAGATTGCATCTGTGGGACTGCAGTTCAGTTCATGAAGGGGAATTACACACAAAGAAGAAAGAAAGTCCCAAACAGTCTAACTATAACTCTTCCAAGACTCCGCAGTGGAACTGAAATTTGTGGTCAGTTCCTACCTAAAAACAAGTCAGTGCAAAGCAAGAATTTCTTGTGAATTTTTCTTCTAGAAAACCCAGTTTTCCATCTGAAGCAATTTTGAAAACGTATGAATAGTCATCTGTTGGCCCCTCTAAGCTTTTTGTCTAAATTAGATAAATTCTTTACAGTCAAGATTGTGCATCCTATTTGTTCTGTGTAGTACTCAGAACATTCCTGGTTCCCCATAATAAACACTTTACCTTTTAGATGAACAAGTGTACATATCTTAAATTCTGAACAAAAAAAAACCCCTCCAACAAGACAGAACAATTCCTTCTTTCATATGATGGCAGATGCCAGCTAATTAGCCACATGGGACACTGAACACTGCAGGAGACACAGATGGCAATTTGGGGCTGATAGTCCTACAGCAATGGAACAGCACATTGTTTGTTGGCAGAATATATTGCCATTTTTGTGCTGATATCTGTGGAGTAATCATAGCAGCTCTTGGTCTTGATAGTTACAGCTTCTCTCAGAATAGATTCTTACAAACTTATTTGTTATTACTTTCTTTAAAAGTTCAGCTTCATGATAACAAAAAGTGAGTACACTGCAACTGCGTAGGATGTGATGGGAAGATTTGAGTACTCTTCAATTTATGGATCTGCACAGGTACTTTGGCTACATCCTAGCTCTATTTTGCAAAGAGATGCACAATTTACTTTCCTTGCCCTTTTATCCCAAGACCATGTAAAGGACGGGGCATGTGGGATAGATGTGCTCTCCAACTATGACACCAGATTAGATCATCAGGAAACCATGCTGCAGGTTACGCTATGACACACACCAATGCAGATTACCTATTAATTTCTTGATAGTATAGCAAAATAATAATGAATGGGTACTTTAACATTTTGGGACCTAATCTCTCTAATCCCCCTCCATCATCAATTAACTCATCTCTAAATATTCAGGGTCCCCACAGAAGGGGACTATCCCTATACTGAACCTGTCATCCCTATATAAACTTTTTTTTAAAATGTATTTCAAACTTATTTAAAAAATCATCACAGTGCTGGCACCATCCCAAGGCTCTGCTGGTGACTTGGCACCGCTGTCAAATGGTCATCACCACCCTTATAGGGGAAACCGGGAGAGACCGGCTCTATGCTCATCCTTGTGCAGATTTTAGATGCTGATCTCATTCTTCCCAGGCATAGTGGACAGCAGGAAAACCTACCCTGACTGGAAACATCCCTTGAAGACTTCACATGCATTGTCAGAGCTAAAGAATGACTCAAGAATTTCTCTGCAGCAAGACACTCTTCTCCCATTTGTTTCTGAACCTCAGTGCACTTTCATGGGTCATGACTTTACTGGGAAACCACACAGGGCCACGGACCAGCCACACTGCTGTAGGCTCCCTCGCACAGTTTAGCTCCTCCCAGCCAATATTCAAGTTTGATTCAGGAAAGAACACAGACAAAGGCCTGCTTCCAGTAGAGACAATGGATAAGAGCAGCTGCTTTGGTTGAGAGAAGAAAAAATTTAGACCTGTCGTTTCACTGCCACTTGCTTGCTGGGCTGGAAGCCACACTCTGTTCTCTTCGGTTTTGGTGGGATACATGTATCCTTCAGGACCTGCCCACCCCAGATTGAACTGAACAAATGTGATGGGAAGTTAACATCCTCACCAGTTTGTTCTAAGTGTACCAGCAAAAGGCTGCATAATACCTTTAGGAAGAGGGGCTTATGGTTTGCCTGTTAGCCTGCTCCCAAACATAAAAACCCTTTTGGTTTCTGGCCCAGAGCCCTGAGGAGAGTCCTCATATTGCAAGCCTCAGTCTGCTCCTGCCCCCAAGCCAGAGCATGCATCACTCCCTTTAATACCACTTCATACTTCTCTGCCAGGCTTCTCCCTTCTGGAAACGCTTCTCCTCACAATCTCTTTCCATCACACCCCTGATATTCTTCCAGACCTTCTCTCATTTCCTGGCTATTTTCCCCAAGCCTCCATTCCTCCATACCTCCTCTCACATCCTTTCATCCTTTTATCTGGCTCCCCTTTTATTATTCTGGTAGACAGATTATTCCTGAGCCCCATGGTGCCAACAATTTCCCTTAGAGATTGCGTTCGCCAAAATTTCCTGTTATTAAACGCTCAGTCAGAGGGCTCATAACACCAACTCTTAAGAGCTAGCACACTTGAGTAGGATCACAATCTTAGATTGCATTGCCACTGTAAGACTGGAAGATATGCCCTAGGAAAGAAGAAACAGCTCACTTTCTGCAGCAGCTTGTATGCTTAACAGCAAATAACAGAGGAAAAAAAGAAGGCACCAAAGCCAGACCTAGCACAAATCTACTGCTGTGCTCATAAAAAGAGGAAATGTTGTTAAATCTGTTTCAATGAGGTGTTTTTACAGCATGTTTGTTCCTGCAGCACAGAAAGCAAGCTAGTTTTCCTGAAGCTCTAAGCCATAAAGGGTTACCTGCCTCCTCCCACCAGAACCCAGGGAGTCACATAAATGGTTGATGAATGCATTCCAAACACTGTGAAAGTAGTTTGGTTAAATATATTGAATTTGATGAACTGGACCAATTTTAAATGTGAGATAAACAGGTGCAAACACCACAGAAGTTTCACCGGCTCACACAGGTTTTGAATTAAGTACTCTTTAAGGAACACTTCATAGGACAGCTGATAAGTCACTCAAGCAATAGATTAGGTGGAAACCTGTATTTGAAGACAGGAAGACAAGCAAAAAGGTATTTGCAAATCATTTGCTACTACTGGGAATTTCCAAGAGAGGACAATCCTGAAATGTTATTACTAGAGCTTGAAACTTTGTGGACATAAATTTTAGGCTTTGTAAGTGTATGGAGGGGAAAAAAATAACTTCTCTGGATTTGAAATATCCCATGTCTGGAGGAGAAACTTCATTAATGATGAATTTTGTGTTCTTACTGTTACAGGGAAGGGAGGTAGGAACTCAAGACCTGACAGATGCTTAAAATTTCCAAGGGAAACATAGGCACTCTTGACAGTACATCTCATTCCCTTTAAACATGCAACTGCCTTTTAAATTCCAGAGGCCAAATGTATTAGTGAAATGTCATATGCCTATAGATCCTGTTACCTTTATTCAGCACCCTGCTCTTCCCACCTCCCTATCCTCCGTCATTACTACTTAGTTTGTACAGTACATCCAGGACACAGACCTCATTTCCCACTGGTGCTGAAAACAACTTGGAACACAATTAGTCTTGTCAAGTCCTTCACTGGTATGCCATATAGGGCTGCCAGCTTTCCAAGCAATTCAATAATCCCTAGAGCACTGCCGCAGGGTCTGCGATTAACAGAGGTGTTTACATGTCTGAAAATGTACCAGGCTAAAAATAGAAGTCATTTTCTTAGCATCCTGTGATGTTGGATTTGTTCTTTTCTCTTTCTTTCCATTTGCCAGATTGACAAATAAAGCGTGTTTGCTTAATTCCTTCAACTGATATAGAAGATGAACAACAACAAAAGAACATCACAGTTCCGTGGTGGTGGAGGAAAGCAAATCCCAGGCAAAATACTTTCTGCTGCAGTCCAAAAATAGAAAAACACCCAAGAGCACCAGCAAATTGGTCTCCGCAGCACAGAGCACAATTCCAAACTGGGGTATCCAAAGGAAGGGGCCAAAGATGGTACTCAGCATCCCCACGCAGACATTTTCGGTTTGAAGGTAAGGCTCTGCTGCTGCACAGGGACAGGTGAGAAGCACGTGCAATTACCAGGAGTGCTTCTGAGATCCTGGTGTGATAAGGCAAGTATGTAGATTCATATTTATTTCATTTTGGGTGGATCACATGGGATGAAGATGTCCCTGGAAAAGAGCAGTGTGAAGAAACACTACTCCAGGAGTTCCTGGAAGGCTGGCATCCCTAGAAACAACACTTATATTTTGTGTACTCTTTCCTGAAGCTTGGTTTGCAGAAGGCCAGGGACAGAGCCGTTCTTGCTCCCACCCCTTCTGAGGCAACACATCTCTCGGGAGCGACAAACACAATCCCTGCTGCTCAGCAAGAGGACAAGCGAGTGAGTTCAGCTCCTGGTGAACCTGATCATTCTCACTGCTTGGCTGTTGCTTCAAACCATTCCCATTTGCCCTCGCTTCAAGGTTATCTTCCTTGAAGCCAGAGCTCTGAAACACTTAAAAAACTTGTGCCCACTTCATGTCATAGAATGGGTAGCAACAAGTCCGTGCTCATCGTGAGCTTCACATGAGTGAAAAGAACAAATTTCCCTGAATTAAAAATACATGCAGTGCACGTGCCAGAACCGATGAGCTTACAACACCTACAGGCTTCTAAAATGAGCAAAAAGCCATGGGTAATACTAGCATGAGACAGTACCAGTCATATCAGGATGGCAGTTCAATGAATTTTCCATTCAGCTCCATCCCAGCACAGGGTCTAGAGCGATGCAGTTTCTGTAAGCCCTGAACTAGGGCTTGTTCAGAGCCTTGTGCTGGACAACTCGAATTTGTCTGTCCTGGGTCACTGTAGCCAGATCTACTGTGATCATAGGAACTGCTTGTTCCAGGATATCCCCTCATTTGGCCATTTACAGACTCTTGTCAACTTTGCAAGTTTGGGCTCATTTGTACCAGGCAATTTAACTTCATAGATCTTAATAGAGTTGGTTCTTTTACAGCTGTGCTTGTGAAATCCACAAAAAGGTTTCTAAAAGGCTATGGACCCAGATTCTTCCAGAAAATGTTACAGATTCACCTAATGTATTATATGCTGCATTTAGCATTTGACACTCAAAGCTGACT
The DNA here is from genome assembly GCF_011004875.1 of Balearica regulorum gibbericeps. Classification (NCBI taxonomy): domain Eukaryota; kingdom Metazoa; phylum Chordata; class Aves; order Gruiformes; family Gruidae; genus Balearica; species Balearica regulorum. Next base: position 154,130,688 of record NC_046184.1, on the reverse strand, counting down.
GAAAAGTAAACACATTCACATGTCAGCGGGTTACTATAGGTCATTTCACAATTAGAGATATTGAACATCACAGGCTGCTTCAGTCAGCGTAAAAATAATATCTGTGTATTTCAGGTGGTAGGTAACATCTACACACATTCTGAAAGACATAATCATCTCAGGAAAGTGAAACCTTAAAGAGGGGCAGAGGTGGCAGGTACTCCTTTAATCACAGAAATAGAGCAGAATTCAGGAAAGCAAAATGAACAGCAGAATTTTTCCCTATGAACTCATTGCTTCCAAATGTCCAGGGCTCAGGTCTCAGAGTGCTTTAAATGGTGCTACATGGGGTAAATTCCTAGTGAAGTCAGTGTAAATTTTATCCCTGTAAATTATTAATGGAAAGAGGACTTATTTTACCTTCAATTCACAATCCACTCTCTATCTATCTGTTAAAGTAATCACTTCATCTTTCCCTGAATCTCAGCACAATTGCTCACAGTACAATGTGATATAAAAAAAGATTATCTGAGGACTCTTTTACCCTGGGATATCATTAATAAAATGCCTGTCTGATTTTTGGTTCCCGACTTCAACACAGACGGTCAGTCTTTTTGGCCTCAGGTATTTATCAAACACCACAAATAAGCCTAGTAGCAGAAGGTTGTTCTGTCCTTCTAGGCAAAAAAAAAAAAAAAAAAAAACAAAAAACCAACAAGCATCTGTAGTTTCTCTACCAGTATTTGACAGAATGGCCAAGCTGTGAAGCAAAGGTACATTTTGATACTTTACAAGCTAGCGTTCCTTCTGCTGTTTTTAGTCTCCTGCATGGTAACGGCAAAGCAAAAAACCCAGACAGGTTTGTTCCTGACTGACCTTTCCATCAAAGCATTTATCTTTCTAGGTAATACCTGTGGAAAGCAGACGTGAACTTGACCAGCAAGATTGTAACAAATTAAGACTATGAAGATTTTTAAATATGCTACAGGGAGACCTCACATTTTAACAGAGCAAGTTTGTAAAATGATCCCTTCACTCTGGCATCTTAACCCATGATTGCTATCACTCAGCAGCTACTCCCTAATCGGGTGAATCCTTCAGCCACCAGATGACAGAGTCACCTCTAGATGAACACACAAGGTCTGATTATTCACTATGGTGTCTGGTGTGACCATTTTTCGATCTCCAACATGGGTGCAAAATCCTCCTCTTCAAATGGCAGCCTTATTTTTATTTTGTCCTTCTTTTCTTTCTACAGGACTACACGTGGAGCGTGCCTGCTGACAGTCTCTTTGGCATGGTTAAAACGTGGAGTAAGAGTCACATCCACACTGTCAGTGTGGCCGATCAACAGCTGGGCTTCACACTGTGCATGAAGAGAGCTGAGGACGTTGCAAACGGATTGAATACAGTCTCATGAAGAATATAATTTTCTGTTCCTTTTCTTTCATTTCCATAATTTCTTCTCTTTTCAGACAGCTTAGTAGATCTTTCTCATGGTCGTAACATTTCTCTTTATCTAAATATATTATCCACATTTTGGAGAGATTGTTAAGAGGATCACAGAGTCTTTCATCTCTCTGTCTCCAAAATCTGAAACATATCTTTCATTTACTGAGTGCCAATCATAGGAATGATATCATGCCACCAAAAAGATTTGATCCCCAAATATAATTGCTATACGAAAAAACTCACTAAGAGGGTCACTTTAATGGGTGACCTATAAATGGTAGACAGACAGCTCTGGAACAAAAATGTGGCTATTTAGCCATTATGGCAAAGATCAGTAGTTCACAACTGTGGAAATACTGAGGTAACTCAGCTTTCCTAGATGGAAGTGTAGTATAAAGGAATGGGAACTTAATCCCATATTTATAACCCCTGGCTGAAGCTGGAGACATATGTCCTCTTCCAAATCCATCTAGGTCAGCTGAAGATAATATCAGCCCCCCTTCCCTCCCAGCTGTTTCGTTCCCGCAGCACGGCCAGCACGAGGGGTGTCTTCTCATACCTCCCTACCCAGGGCTGCCTCAGGGACTTGAAGGTTTGCATATAGGACAGGCTTTTGAATGTCTTTGCCCTGACTTTTACAGTCCTGAGTAGCTAAAATCACCTGTACGCCTTGTGACTCTACATCGTATCTGGCGTTAATGAGGGCGGTCAGATTCAGTGCGTATCTGATGTAAAACCACAGAAAGCAGGTACAGAAGGTCTGACACTTCCTGGAGTTCAGCTGGAAAATTCTATATTAAAGAATCTTTACAAGTATATATGAACAGTAAAAAAAAAAATCACTACTGTATTTATTTCAGTCCTGAGAGTATTGAATTTAAGCTGTAAAATCATCTAGATGGTCTGTCCCAGTGTTGCCACTTGGCAGGAGGGAAGTGGACTGAGCTGGACCCCGGGATTATACTTCTCAGGTTGGTTTTGAGCTTACCTTGAAAAATATGCAAATGTGATGTCCCAATTTCTTTCTTCGTTACTTTTTTTTCCCTAAAGCCGCTCACACTTAGGGAAGTTGTATATTTAAGGCTATGATAAATGAAGCTGAACATTGTGACCTATGAACCATATTCACTGGAGAAGCTCCTAGGAGAATGTGCTTTAAATATGATATTGTGTGAGAAGTAGTGTAACGACTGTGTGAGTTTCAACCCCCTTTAGTTTTTATTTCTGCTAAGGTCAGATTCCAGTGTATGACGTGTACTTGTTCGAAGTTCAGTGATTTATAAATAGCAAATGCTTTCAAGGTTTACCTTACTGATTTTGACCTTATTGAAATCCCTGTTGTATGCACTGAACATGAAGAGCAAGCCACTTGACTCACAATCCATCACAGTGTTCAAAAAGGGTGCTTTACAAACAAATTGACATGGACATAGATCGTTCTTGTCTAGTTTTTAGGTTTTGTCATTAGACAATAACCAAAACTGTAGGGGTGTACATTTTAAAAGCATTTTGTGTTATATATGTATATCAAAGATTTGGTCCTCCACTTATTTTAAAATTGAAGTTATCCATAAAGTAGTGTATTTACCTCTTCCTATTACTGCATGAATAGAAGCTGCTGAATATTTACAATATCATGGCTCTTGAGAGATACATGCAAAATTATTAATAGCAGAGAGCATAATTCATTTGGTCTTCTTTTTTAAGAATATAAGTAGAGCTAATTCTGTGTGAGAGCAGGTGCTAGAATACTTTTCTGGAGTGCTACCAGTATGGCACTCAAGATCATTCTGGTACAAATTTAGCTCTTCAAAACCCATAAAATCTGCTTGAGGGAAATAGATGAAGATCTCTTTTTTTAGTTACATCATTAAAAGCCATTACTACCTCACCTGAAAAGTCAGCTACTAATAGTATGTGCAAAGGCAATCTGTGCTCACCTTGCCCTCTAGACTGTGCATGCTGCTGTGGTTTATTAAAAAAAAAAAAAAAAAGCATGCACCTTATTTTGTAACCATCATCACGTGCTTCTATCATGTGAATAATAGATTGCCTAAGTAGCAGATTTCTGGGAGTCACTAAGCCTCAGATGGCAGGGCATCACATGTGTGCAATTTTTTTCTATAAATATCTTACTCATCAGGGCCTCAGAATATATGCCATATTAAAACAGTCCTTCTTCTATTTATGACCTAACTTTCATAGAAAGTTCCTTGTCTCCTCAGAAGTTGCCTGTACTGCTGTTCTCTCCCCACCGACCCTTTCTGCTGGATTGATCCTTTTTCATGTATGCCTTGAATTCTTCCCTCTCTTCTGGTTAAGTTTTTCATCCCGTGTACCAGTTTAGCAGTAAACTTCTCCAGAACTTAACTGTAAATGTACTGGGGAGATTTGAACTTTAATTCCTCTCCTGTTGAAACACACCAAATAGTAACAGAAAATATTGCATGACTTCATCCCTAGAAACGCCTCTGATAAATTCTGGCTAACTGTGCAGGGCCTGGGATTCCTGTAAGGGAATTTCCTAACCCTTCAATGCTTGGAGTGTTGTGTAAGCCCGAGGCTAAGTCTTTCCATTTGTTGCGGATCCTGGTTCTTTCTCTCCACTGTCACCAGTTTAGCCTAATGTAAATTGCTTTACTAACAGGTGCTGGCACTTAGAACCATATCACCTTTGTTTGGAGATAAAGCTCTAGGGGAACAAACTCAGAAGAGATGCAGAGTGCAGTATAAATTATCCTTAAGAGTAGTAAGAAATATTTAGGCTCGGCTCAACCACCGTCAGATTCTCTACCGTGGGCTGAGTGGCAGTAATCCTGTGTGTGTGTGTAATCTTGTAGCAAATGTGAAGTAATTGGATTTAATTGAGCCTGCAGTAATAAAGAGTAAAGATAAGCTGAATTATCTTGCACTTGCTGCAGACTAAGAACATACAAAGGCAGCTACCACGGCAGCTGATGTGCCAGAGCTAGTTAAGCTCTGGAAACTAACTTCATTGTATACCTGAGTCTGCTGCGGTTGCTCCCTAAAGCCATGGATAGGATTACCTGCTGGGCTACTAGCTATACAAATGGAAAACAAAGGGGCGAAAAAACACATTAAAAAATCAACTCCAAAGCAGGTCCGAGTACAAGACTGGCCACACCACCACACTGCCCTGCACACCCAGGGGCCCCAGGACGGTCACCGGGGGCAGGCAGGGCCATGGAGGTGGGAAGGGGCCGAGGCCAGGCTGGGATGTCAAGTCAGCCATGCGGGTCTGGCTCAGAGGGCCGGGCACGGATGCTCTGGCAGGTACCACAGGCCAGGGCCGGAGCAGAAAAATGGTCCCCAAGGTGGTGGAAGCTCCCAGGTTGGCCTCTTGCAGCCCTTTCACCCCTAACAGGCCCTAAATTGCTTCACAAGCATTTGCTAAAATCAGCATGCTTGGAAAGGTAGCAAACCCTCAATGTACTCGGTCCATGCGGCTTGAAAAGTAAATGGAAACTGTGAAACAAAACTTAGATGGACAGCAGAGAAGCAGCATGGGACGGGAGAAGGCCAGCAGGCATATGTCCTTTCCCAGCTAACTTCAGGCTCAGGGATTTAGGGAGAAAAGTTGTAAACATACATTGGTTGTATACAACCAGTATAGGGACATCTAGAGCACTGCAAACAATTCAGAATAAAATGGAAAAAAGGGTCTGGAGACTATTGAATCTCATATTTCTGAGATCCTGCAGAATGTGTCGGAGAGGCAGAGAAGTAGTCGTCAAAGATTACACTGCATCCACAACAAATTACTTTTTCTTGTTCTTAGCATCCTTTCCGGGAAACAAAAGCCTTCAGAGCTTTCATTACACTTATTTGCTTAATATCTCCCACACACATTATCTTAAATGCTCTTTCCTCCAGTGGTGAAAAACATTTCAATCAGGAACATGTAAATAAACACTTAGGTCCATATTCCTATCTACATGCAAAATAAGAAATAGAAGAGACAGTACCAGCGAGACATAGTTCTTGTCTCTGTACTCTGGCCCTACTGGGAGGCTGCTCCCATCCCCAGCACAAACTGGGGATGGCTTGAAGCTCACAGTAGCCTGAATCTGGCTCTCCAGGGCTGAGATGTATCCTAAAACCAGGATCGTGTGTGACACATGCTTTTTTTCAAGTTCCTGGTTGGCTTGACTTCTTTTTTTCCCTTGGACCAGCACCGATATGCAAAGCAACTGGAGTCAGACCAGGTTCCTCCCTCACCCCTTTTCTTCTAAAGACCTGCAACAACACCCAGAGGTGGTGGAAAGCTACTCTTCTGTCAGCTAAGCTTGCGTTAGCCTTAACAGGCAACACGGCTGCAAGTGGACGAGGAAGAAGGGGTACCTCTGATGGGGTGACATGAAGAGAAAGTCAGTCTGTGGTACTCTGAGATTTCACCATGTCCCAGCAGGTCAGGGCTCACACAAAGGCTCTGGGTAGCTCTTCACTTCTCCAGCCAGCCTTCACCATCTGACCCGGGACGATAAAAACGGTTCCCCTTTTCGTCTTGCACAACAACCCCACCTTTCCCAGCTGCTGAGCTTGAGTTTGGGACTGTTTTTGGCACCTGGCACAGCTGGCGTCCGAGCACACACACCCTGGCGTGCAGGCTGCCAAACGGCTCGCAGCCCAGCCGCGGCAGCCAGGCCGGCCCCACGGTCCCTCCAGACCTCTGCACAGCAAAGGTCTCTCTCAGCAACCCCGATGATTAACCGTGCACGGTCCAGGAGAACAACTCGGACCGTGCCACGCAGCTCCGTGCTCTTTACAGCCCTCTGGGATGCAGCAAGATAGCTGAAACCCCAAACAGCGTCTGCCTTTAAAGCTCTGTATTCTATTAGCAAATGGTCTATTAATTACACCCCAGTGACTAGTTGTAGCAGCAGTATCCAGTCTCTCTAGCTAAAGTAATAAAAATAACCTAATCACTTCTCTGGTTTTCCCACTCAGAAAGCTGCTGTGCATTAACACAATCCATCATACAAAAGATTTCATTTTGTTTCTGCATTTCAGTCCTAAAAGGAGGCTGTCAAGCTTTTATGATAAAAAAATAATTACCTCCTTCGACAGTGGTCCCATTTAAATGGATCTTTTAAAGAGACATCTTGGGTGTATTTTTCCTTTCTTTCACCTTGACAAGAAGAAACAAAACATTTCTCAGCACGTTATTCCCTCCCTCCTCCGAATTCATGTTTTAAAAAAAAAAAGCTGGCCATGTTTATTATCTCTTATGTCTATGAGCGGTTGTTTGTTCGGTCAGAACTTGATACAAAGCTAATTGAAGTCAGTATGCTTTTTGAGCTGCCTTAATTAAGTCTTGGGTGAGGTGACACTAAAACACAGTCTCGGTGTAACATATTTTACTACTGTGTTCAGTAGTTGGTGTTTTAAATCAATAAATGATTTTTTTTTTTTTTCCGTTTCTATACTAGGTGGGATTGGTAGCCACACCTAGTAGGCAGGTAGCCTGGCACTGTCTATGATAATACTTTCAGCAAGACTTCCCATTATAGGATGTCTACCTCTGACTACATGTATGTAAAACATCGGATTGAGGCAGACAGTGGACACTGAATTTTTGTGGAAAATTTGACACAGAAAGGTCCAGTCACCCACAAGAGTGAGTGTGGGGAAAGGATGAATTTTTTTACATTTTTTAAAAACTTTTAAAATCTGTTCTTAAATCTAGAGGTTCACAGAAGGCACTTGAAATCTAAGTGGGGGATGAGTGGCTTACATGTAAAAAACCCACCTGCTTTTTCCATCCAATATGGTCCAGTCAGAAGCCTTTGAAAAAACAGTGATTTCTCCTGTCGTTTAGAAATCTATAGCTAACTGTCTAGAAATTGCACCCTACCTGCACGTGTTCCAGGTGGAAGCTGCAGAGGGCAGAGCAAGACTTCAGTTTTACCTGGGCAAAGCAGGAAAGGAAACTGGAGCTGGAGCAGGCAGGTCAGGGGAAGGACTCCAGGGAAGGGGAGGGAGGTGGGAAGGGGAAGGGGAAGGTGGGAAGGTGGGAAGGGGAAGAGGCAGCTGAGGGAAGAACCTAGGGAGGTGGCACAGGAAGAACAAGCCTACCAAGGGAGGTTTGGACCTGGCCAAAGACCGGAGCAAGGGGAATCATAGAATCATAGAATGGTTTGGGTTGGAAGGGACCTCAAAGATCATCTAGTTCCAACCCCCCTGCCATGGGCAGGGACACCCTCCACTAGACCAGGTTGCCCAAAGCCCCATCCAACCTGGCCTTCAACACTTCCAGGGAGGGGGCATCCACAGCTTCTCTGGGCAACCTGTTCCAGTGCCTCACCACCCTCACAGTACAGAATTTCTTTCTAACATCTAATCTAAATCAACCTTCCTTCAGCTTAAACCCATTACCCTTTGTCCTGTCACTACACTCCCTGATAAACAGTCCCTCTCCAGCTTTCCTGTAGGCCCCTTCAGGTACTGGTAAGCCGCAATTAGGTCTCCCTGGAGCCTTCTTTTCTGCAGGCTGAGCAATCCCAACTCTCTCAGCCTGTCCTCATAGGAGAGGTGCCTCAGCCCTCTGATCAGCTTTGTGGCCCTCCTCTGGACTCTCTCCAACAGCTCCATGTCTCTCCTGTACTGGGGTCCCCAGAGCTGGACGCAGTACTCCAGGTGGGGTCTCACAAGAGCAGAGTAGAGGGGCAGGATCACCTCCCTCGACCTGCTGGTCGCACGTCTTTTGATGCAGCCCAGGACACAGTTGTCTTTCTGGGCTGCAAGCGCACACTGCCGGCTCATGTTGAGCTTCTCATCAATCAATACCCCCAAGTCCTTCTCCTCAGGACTGCTTTCAATCCATTCCTTGCCCAGCCTATAGTCGTGCTTGGGATTGCGCCGACCCACATGCAGGACCTTGCACTTGGTCTTGTTGAACTTCATGCAGTTTGCATGGGCCCACCTCTCCAGCCTGTCAAGGTCCCTCTGGATGGCATCCCTTCCCTCCAGCGTGTCGACCACACCACACAGCTTGATGTCGTCAGCAAACTTGCTGAGGGTGCACTCGATTCCACTGTCCATGTCGCCGACAAAGATGTTAAACAGTGCCAGTCCCAGTACCAACCCTGAGGAACATCACTTGTCACTGTTCTCCACTTGGACATTGAGCTGTTGACCACAACTCTTTGAGTGCGACCATCCAGCCATTTCCTTATCCACCAAGTGGTCCATCCATCGAATCCCTGTCTCTCCAATTAAGAGACAAAGATGTCATGTGGGACAGTGTCAAATGCCTTGCACAAGTCCAGGTAGATGATGTCAGTTGCTTTTCCCTTGTCCACCAACACCGTAACCCCATCACAGAAGGCCACCAAATTTATCAGGCACGATTTGCCATTAGTGAAGCCATGTTGGCTGTCACCAATCACCTCTTTATTTTCCATGTACGTTAGCATAGTTTCCAGGAGGGTCTGCTCCATGATCTTGCCAGGCACGGAGGTGAGACTGACTGGCCTGCAGTTCCCTGAGTCTTCCTTTTTTCCCTTCTTAAAAACGGGGGCTATGTTTCCCCTTTCCCAGTCAGTGGGAACTTCGCCGGACTGCCAGGACTTCTCAGATATGATGGAGAGTGGCCTGGCCACTTCATCCGCCAGTTCCCTCAAGACCGGCGGATGCAACTCATCAGGTCCCATGGACTTGTGCACCTTCAGGTTCCTTAGATATTCTCGAACCTGATCTTCTCCTACAGTGGGCGGTTCTGCATTCTCCCAGTCCCTGCCTTCTGAGACCTGGGCAGTGTGGCTCAAGCATTTGCCAGTGAAGACTGAGGCAAAGAAGTCATTGAGTACCTCAGCATTCTCCATATCCTGGGTCACCAGGTCGCCCGTTTCATTCTGGAGGGGACCCACATTTTCCCTCGTCCTCCTTTTCTCACTAACATACCTATAGAAGCTTTTCTTGTTGTCCTTGACATCCCTGGCCAGACTAATTTCTATCAGGGCTTTGGCTTTCCTAACCTGATCCCTGGCTGCTCGGACAGTTTCTCTGTATTCCTCCCAGGCTACCTGCCCTTGCTTCCACCCTCTGTAGACTTCCTTTTTTTGTTTGACTTTGCCCAGGAGCTCCTTGTTCATCCATGGGGGCCTTTTGGTGGTTTTGCCTGGAAGGGAGGTGGAAAGGTGAAAATGGGCAGTTTGGAGAGTGGTTCCTGAGAAGGAGAAGGAAACAAGAATGGTTAGGAAAGGAAATAAAAGATGGGCAGCCTGGAGGCTAAGAATGGCCAGTTGAAGAGGTCATGGGCTATCCTTTCCCATCAGAGACTATCAGTGTATTTTCTAGCAAGTAACAAAGCAGTAACTTAATTACTACATTTGACCGCCAAAATGTTATAAATACCTATTGACATCACTAAATTTAAGAGGAACATCCCTGTATCAGTAGGACAGAAATCCATTCTCCAGTACGGCATTCAAAAACACGCTTCAAATCCTATGCAAGTTTCAAGCCACATCTTTCTCTTTGCCTGGCCTCAAAGTTTTTTCTCCCATCCCTTGTGTTTCCTGCAGAGCTCCAAAGCTATCTTTACCTAGCGGCTCTGAGGTACAAACACTCCCTTTCCCCCTTACCTAGCACTGTCTTTGTTAGCGTTAGAAAGATAGCGGAGGAAAGCCATGGACCCCCTGTGAGTGCACGTGCCCACACAGCTCATGGCTAATTCAACCCTTAGCACTCTGTATATTACGTTTCTTTATAGAGTCCCACCTACACTGTGGCAGATCTAGTTATAAGAGAACCTTGCAGCCACACAGTTGACCAAGGAGCCATTAAATGTGTTATAAAGGTCTCAGGGGCTGAGAAGGGAGAATCAGGGCTATTACTGCAGGACTCACAGTGGCGTACACCATCCCTGCATAGAATCACAGAATCACCGAATGGTTTGGGTTGGAAGGGACCTTAAAGATCATCTAGTTCCGACCCCCCTGCTGTGGGCAGGGACACCCTCCACCCTCCTCCCTTCTGTACTGCTCGACCCTGGCACTTGCAGTGAGTGTCCAAAGCAGCAGCTGCGGTTTCTGGGTGCAGCATCTGGGACCTGCTCTTCGGGTCTGTGTCACAGATCAGGGGGTGAGCTGGGGAGTATGTGAGATGAGCACAGGAATTAGCCAGCAGTTTCAAGGGAGAGGGAGGGCTGGGGTTCTGTGGCAGGGAATGGTGACTGTAGATTGGGCCATGCCTGGGGAGGGTGTCCAGAGAACAGGAGCACAAGGGGAGAGAGTTGTTCTGGGGAAAACGAGGAGGGTGTGAGAGCACAGAAGGTGCCCCTTGAAACAGGGGTAGGGAGGTCTGATTTGGGCGCTCCGAGGGCACATACCCATGCAGTGTGTTGCATTTCTTTCTGGAATTTCCCAAACACAAAAGTATGTGTGTATGTCACACAGTCCAGTATTTCTGGGAAGTGACCAACTGAACAGAACTTGCATAGAAAATCTGATTCTTTCCAGAAACAGGTACATCTTCGGGTTTTTCAGTTATATGGCAATGGTTGCTGTTTCTGTGCGGTGACTATGAAATAACAGACAAATGTGCACTGAGACAGAACAAAGGACAGTGTCTACTTCAGCATTATTGAGAGAGGAAAGAGTTTATGTGGCAACAGCAAACTAATTGTCTTTGCATGAAGTGTCCGATATACTCAAATGGGTTTTGCCATTGAAGACTAATTTTCTTATTGTAATAAAATACATTTGTGCCACTAAACAGCATAGAATATAGTATTAAGAAAACCTCATTCCACTACTTCAATTATTCATCTGGCATGTGAAATCTTATTGCTACTACTATTAACTGCATTTACAAACCCCTGGTTTAAAGGCAGTGGTACTTAGTATAATATTAATTACAGTGCATTGCCAAGCAGCCAGGGCAGTGTTCATAGAAGCAGCTAGATGAGCAACAAAGCATAACCATAAAAGGAAAATACTCTATAGAATTGACATAACATGTCACCCTTATGACAGAATTCCCAGCATAGCTACATACTAGGAAGAAAAGCAGAAATCCTATGTGATAGCTGTATTCCTTTCTGCTTTCAGTCTAGTCTTAGCTCGGTTTTTATAACCTGCCTCCAGAGATATTACTTGAGGTCATTTTAAGTAGCTAACCAAATAGCTACAGCTTTTATTTTACTGGCAAGAGCCACCTGCATTGCATTGGAGAGCTGCAGAAGTAGAACAGGAGGAATCTGGGGAGCGGTAACTATGAGGGAGTCAATTCACCCTTTGCAGTCTAGAAAGGTCCTGTAGGTTTTGAGGTAATTAGTAGTAAAAGAGCTTTTGCTTTGAATGATGATTCTTATGTGCAGCTACTCTGATACTGGGTAATTCCACAGAGATATTTTTATATCTGAGGAGCAAATACAATTAAACAGCAGCAACTATACTGTGCAATATCACAGAATCACAGAATGCATGAGGTTGGAAGTGACCTCTTGAGATCATCTAGTCCAGCCCCACTTCTCAAGCAGGGTCAGATAGAGCTGGTTAGCCAGGACTGTGTCCAGTAAGATTTTAAATATTTCCAAGGATGAAGACTCCACAGCCCCTGTGGGCAGCCCATTCCTGTGTTTGACAACTCTCACAGTAAAACATGGGGTTTTTTTCATCTGTTCAGACTGAATTTTTTAATTTGTGCCCATTGCTTCTTGTCCTGTCACTTGGCACTACTGAAAAGACCCTGGCTCCCTCTTATTCATGGGTATTTATACACATTGATAAAATCCCCCTGAGCCTTCTCATCTCCAGGCTGAACAGTCCCAGCTCTCTCAGCCTTTCCTCATCTTTGTGGCTGCTCGTTGGACACTTTCCAGTATGTCCATGTCTCTTGTACTGGGGAGCCCAGCACTTTACATGAGGCCTCAGCAGCTCTGAGAGGAAGGATCATTTCCATCAACCTGCTGGCAATGCTTTTCCTAATGCTGTTCTGTTGGCCTTCACCACAAGGGCACACTTCTGGCTCATGTTCAACTTGTTGATCCTCACATACTCTTCTACAAAGATGCTTTCCAGCTGGTTGGCCGCCAGCATATACTGGTGCATGGGGTTATTCCTCTGCAGATGCAGGACTTGGCATTTCCTTGGTTGAACTTCATGAGCTTCCTCTTTGCCCAGTTCTCCAGCCTATCCAGGTCCCTCTGAATGGCAGTACACCATCTGCTGTATCCACCACTCTTCCCAGTTTTATGTTACTTGCAAATGCACTGCAGGTGCACTCTGCCCCACTGTTCAGATCATTAATGAAGATGTTGAACATTATGGGTCTCAGTATTGATCCCTGGAGTACACTCCAAGTGATTTGACTCAAATTTGGCTTTGTGCCACTGACTGGAATCCTCTGGGTCTGGTCATTCAGACAGTTTTCAATCCACCTCACTGTGTACTTGGTTAACCTGTACCTTGCTAGCTTGTCTATGAGGATGTTGTGGGACACAGTGTCAAAAGCCTTGCTAAAGTCACGTTAAACTACATTCAGCACTTTCCTCTCATCCACCAAGCTAGTCCCCTCATTGGGGAAGACTATCAATCAGGTTGGTTAAGCTTAATTCCCCACTTGTAAATCCTTGCTGACCAATCCTGACCATCTTTTTGTCCTTCAGATGTCTGGAAATGGTTTTCAGGATTATTTGCTCCATCACCTTTCCAGGGATTGAGGTGAGACTGACCAACCTGTAGATCCACAGATCCTCCTTCTTGCCCTTCTTGAACACAGGAGTGACATTTGCTTTCGTCCAGCCCTCAGAAACATCCCTCAGGCACCATGACCTTGCAAAGATAATCAAGAGTGGCCTTACCATGACACCAACCAGATCCCTCAGCACTTGTGGATGCAATCTGTCAGGCTCTGTGGACTTCAGTATGTCTGGTTTGTTTAAGTGCTCTCTAACATGGTTCTCCTTCACCAAGGGTAAGTCTTAAGTGTTCCAGACTTTCCCACTGGTCTCAGGGGACTGTGATATTCTAATATTATTTATTATTTTATATATAAACACACAAATATATAACATTTATTTATAATAAATATTGGGTAGATCCTCAAAGAAACATAGGTGTTTATTTTTTATTAAAATTATCTGCTTTAGCCAATATATATAAAATAATAAATAATACTAGAATATCTTGGGAGTGGCTTCCTTGTCTATAAATTGGTAATTTGGTATTCTCTTGAGTAAGGATTCACCAAGAGATGGGCTGCCACAAATCTTAAAGAAGCATCAAGGAAGGAGTCTGAGAAGATGAGTAGGTAAGACCAGAGTTTCCCTGCATTGGGAAAATAGTGAGACCTTTTTCAACCATTTGATATGAAAATTTTGAGTACATTAGTCTGGCATTTCATAGTAGCAAATCCAAAAAGCAATTTTCAGTCTTACGAAATTATTTTCCTATCCTGCAGCCTGAGCTGCATGGCAAAAATATACACCCTTCCAACAACCCCACTGGTTTCAACTGAGGTTTTCCAAGGCACTAGAGTCAACTCACATAAATCAAACAGCAAGATCAAAGCCAGTGCTGGAAAGACTCAGGCTATCAATTATGATGGAGTATAATAAATGGAAGACCCAGTGACATTTCATTTTATACCACACATGTAATTGTCAGGGCTCAGTGACATGGCACTATCAAAAAGTGATGTGGCTGTTCTGAAAAGCATGGCTGCTGATTATTTTTCCCCCTTGTGAGTTGTTGCATCTTTCTAAAGCCCTGAGCTTCTTTCTGAGACATCATTTCTTCTTCCAGCATCAAAAGTAGTTTGTTTGTGGACTGCCCTTCTAATTAGAAAAGCAAGCCACAGATGTTCTTGAAAGAGAACTAAATTCCGTAGCTAAGCCTCTACTCACTGAAAACATACCTCGCTTGGAAAGGCTGAAGGAAAACTGTGCCGCAGCTCAGCTGTTCATAAGCAGCCCTCCATTCACTCCTGTCTCTGGGACCAGATGTGACAACAATACCGTAGGCTGCTCACCATTCTCCGGTCGCCTTTTGTGCTCATGCTCCCAAGGTCCTCTCTCACCACTTTTGAAGTTCAAATCTGTGTACGGCTGGCTCTACCCCGGGCCACACAAAATTCTCCTCACAGCGTTGGGGGGTGCCTCATCTCGCAACTAATCCAATTCTTCCTTCTTTTTTTTTGTTAATTGCAGAGCAAGTTACTATTAATATATGTCAACTTTTTACATGATGGCTGTCAAGTAATCTTGAATTCTGATGTGCCTGGTCAGTTTGAAGTGCATTGTAGTCATTTCAAAGAAAAAAAATGGCAGTGGCAAATTCAGGCCTAAAAAGAACATATGTTTAACACAGATGGTATGTATTCAAACACTTGTACAGTTGAATCCACTTTTAGAGCCTACAAATATAGCCACCTTTTACATATACTGTAAGAAAGTCAGATTCCCAGATTTCCATTTGCACATCAAAACAGTTATATTATAGCCAGGCGTCATGCATATGATGAAATTGTTCTGTTTAAAAACAAAACCAGATTGCTGTAATAGGATTCCATTGTATCTGTGAAATTAATCTCTCTTAATACTAAGGAATAGCATCTGGTTTTAATGGAACAAAAATACCTCAGCCAGTATAGCAAATAACACTGTAAAGTGTCCAGACTTTCCACAGAAGGGATTCCTTGGTAAAGGTGACTTAGGCTTCCCGTGTTTCCACATTGAAGACTGTGATTCAGACATTTCCAAGGAGGGAATGATTGGATTGGCTTTGCATTGACAAAATGAAATGTTAAAAAAAACCAACACCAAAAACAACTACATAAAAGCAACTTTAATTTAAAGTTGCAAAGTTGAAGTGCTCATGAAACAAGGCACAGAAAATTAAATATTGAAAGAATGTCTTCTCTGCTTCCTTTAAAATACCTTTTATGACAGCCTTTTATAAAACTGCGCCATTGACCCTTGATAACACAAAATATTGCATCATTACAGATACACATCTTGAAGCACATTTGTAACCTTCGGATTACATCAGTTCTCATCTGACCACAATCCATATCATCTTCAGAAGAGAGGTTACATCACCGTGAGCAGTAACTGTCTACTAAGTTTGACAGACATTTTAATGATGAAAGGATGAAAGATTAGAAGTCTGTTCA
The DNA here is from genome assembly GCF_011004875.1 of Balearica regulorum gibbericeps. NCBI lineage: Eukaryota > Metazoa > Chordata > Aves > Gruiformes > Gruidae > Balearica > Balearica regulorum. The sequence continues at coordinate 154,115,118 of NC_046184.1, read as the reverse complement.
GAACATTTACAGTAAGATCAGTTTACTTGCTTTCCTATATAAGAAACCTTCTGATAGTGGTTCCTACGCACACCACGCAAGCAACTGAAGTTAGGTCCCTCGGTTGAGAAGCAGGAATAACGTACAGTGACCCTGCTTCTGCAAAAACTGTCAGGCGTAACATTACTTGTAGGTGTTGTCCCCCTGAAGTCAATTAGATTACGGCAGTTTTCGTGTCATGCACCGGCATTTGCAGGATTGGCGACTGCTGATAAGGGCAGCAAAAAAGAGAAGCTTTGAGGATGGCAGTCATTTAAAGGGACATCTTAAATTAAAATTGCTTTAAACAAACAAGCTGTTTTTACATGCTTTAATTTTAAAAGAAATACACAATTGGTTTTCAAATAGACTGCACATCTAACAAACCAGCAGCATTTCCTACTCCAGGCACTTGCAAAGATTTTAATGTTTTATGAGTGTGGAGTTATTTCTAAACATTTTTGAGTGCTTGAGATATTTTGTTCTTGAAAATGGAAGTGAATTAAGCCGTGTGTTCAAACAGGCAGTTGAAAGACATATTGAAACCATTTGTATCAAACAAAAGGCTCACAAGCAAAGGGACAGCCAGTAAGTATAAAAACACAAACCATTGCAAAACGAAGCAAATGGAGCCAACGTTTTATCATCACTTATAGACAATCAGAAGGAACTTAAACGAGTGCTTCTTTTTACTGCCATTGTCCATGGTTTGACTAACTTCCCCTGTGACATTGGTTTTACCAGCCCTTCTCTCCTTTCCCTTCTCCTATCCCCAAGCCTTTGTCTCCAGAGTGAAATGTTATGAGTTATACCACGCAGGCACACTTATCCTGGAACCGGTTTACCCCAGCCTGCTCACAAGCAATATAACTGAAATTGGAAAATAGTCCCAGAATAAAAGTGTTCATACCAGTATGAAATCATTCAGATAGAGTTGCACCACTAATTACATGGAAAATATTTTTTTCTTGTGTAGACCAGACCTGAATCTTGTTGATTCTTCTTCTGGAGCTGGTTCCCTAGACTGGGTTTCACTTCACCTGGTTTTAGATGTTTAGAAGTCAGATGTCAAAGTGCAAGTTATTCAGTCTTACTTCTCTTTGTAGTTAATTTAAAAAAAAAAAAAAAAGTATGTCAGAGAGTACCAGCGGATATCTGCTAGTATCATCTTGAGTACCATTTTCAGATTACACGGCTCACCTTCAGTAGTAGCCTGTTAATGTGTACACCTGTAAGGGTAGCGATAATGACTAACTTGGAATTTGCATCTGTCTGGAAATCACATCAGGTTTAAAACACCTAAATTTAGGAGAGCCTGGAAAGCATCCTAGAGGCTCATTCTAAAATAGGCATCTAGCACTCGATTCAGCTGGTTCAGATGTACCCCTAGACATACGTGTTCAGCATCCATTTCAGACGCATGCAGGTATCTGAGACATCTGTGTGGGCTGGCAGATATCATGCAGACCTGTTTGCCCTACTTGTTTCAGGAGAGGCAGCTGTAGACCAGATGGCACAGCCTGGAGCATCTCAACTGGCATTAGCTGTCTATGTTTAGACAGCTGAATCATGCCCCAAGCAACTTGTCTGCTGAATTTCTCTCTGGATCTCATTGACTAAACCTCTGTTGACAGTAGTGGGAGCTCAGACAAGTGGCCCATACATGACACCTACATACTGTAACCACAATTTAGGCATCTTAGACTCAAACTGAATCCCACCTGTCATTTTAGGGTGAGATTTATTCTGTCCCTCAATTTGATCTTGAATGCTAAGATCACATTGACCATTGGCCTGTGGATCTAGTCACTTTTCCTGTAGTCTCTGTAGTTTTTGTACCTTGACCACGACATGCTGCTGCTTAAATGAGTTTGCCTTATCCTTCCTTCCCTTTAGTCATATCTCAGAAAACCTTTCTCGTCCCACTTCCTGTCCTGTGCTCTGTTCAAACGCCAGTTCCAAATAGGTCCTTCAAGAACAAAACAGAATCTGCATGGGTGTGAAATGGCACCAGGGCACGATCTCAGCCTCTTTAACTAGACCCCAGTTGACTCATGTCTACTGTCCTGGTTTCGGCTGAGATAAGAGTTCATTTTCTTCCCAGTAGCTGGTATAGTGCTGTGTTTTGGATTGATGATGAAAATAATGTTGATAATATACTAATGTTTTAGTTGGTGCTGAGTAGTGTTTACAATTAAGTCAAAGATATTTCAGCTTCCCAGGCCCTGCCAGCAAGCAGGCATAAGCTTTCCGCAGGAAGTGCACTAGAAGCTAAGAGGGGACACAGCTGGGACAGCTGACCCAAACTGGCCAAAGGGATATTCCATGCCATGTGACGTCATGCTCAGCATATAAACTGTGAGGAGTTGACCAGGAAGGGCTGGGGCTCAGGAACTAGCTGGCCATCAGTCAGCAGGTGGTGAGCAATTGTGCTGTGTGTCACTTGTTTTGTATATTATAATGATGATGATTATCTTCCTTTTATGCTCTGTTAAACAGTTTTTATCTCAACATACGAGTTTTACCTTTTTTTTTATTCTCTCCCCCATCCCACTGAGGGGGGAAGTGAGCGAACAACTGTGTGGTTGTTTCAGCTGCCGGCCGGGTTAAACCACAACACCCACAGATGCAGAAAACGTGGTGAAGTCTGGCCTCTGGACAGACATTCTGCTGTTGATATAAATGTGTGGTTTTCATGACAAAATCATGCCATTCAAAAGCATAGTAAACATTAAATTTTTCTGAGCTAAGCTGTCTGAAGTAAATCACAATGTGGGGAAGGGGGGGCAATGAATATGTTGCTGACTACTGCCTTGTCTTTGCTTAGAATTTTTCATGTAACAACTGTTGCCCATCTTGCTTTCAAAATCTGTCCCTTCACCTTCTAACCGTAAAGTCAGCAGAGACAGAGTTTTGCTCAACACCAGACTCTGCACCTCTATCACTATGCCCTTTCACCTGATAAAAACCATTCTTTCTTATTTTTATTCATTACTTGGGTTTGCAACTCTGACCTCCATTCCACCATAAGCATAAATTAAAAACTACTAACCCATATACATAGTTTAAGTAGAAGAATACATGAAGTCAATAAAGCCTAAAAAGGCATTATTTCCTCTGTTCTTTCACCAAAAATGTTTCTTCCCTTTTTCTTTTTTAAATCATGCATCAAGTTTCATGCTTCAGGCCTAATCTTGCAAATGCGTACACACATGGGGAAATTTAATCACATCACAGCTCTCATTTGAAATCAAAGAGATCATTCATGTGTTTGCAAGATTACATTTTTCAAGTCCTTATAGAATCATAGAAATATTTAGGTTGGAAAAGACCCATAAGATCATCCCTGAATAGGTTCACCTTCTTATTAGTCTGGAGAGCGCTATGTGTGTTTTGAATGCAGTTCAGCACCTGCAAGGTTTATCTTACAAAACTGTATTTGCTGGAAAGGACCTTTAGCTGAGCAATAGAAGGTGAAAAAGAACACAAATTGAGATGCAATAGTTGTTATTTCTAATCAGCCCTGATGTGGAGTGAATTATATTCTCATTCCTAGCAGTTGGCAGTTTCACCTTGTGACTTCGTGTCTTATACAGTTAGCAGAACAGAATGGCAGCTTTACTTGTGAAGTTATTGTAAATGTTATTCATAACAAGCTAATTTGTTGTTGTTCTGCTAAACTGGAACTCTTGTTTCTCAAGGGCATTTACTCATTGTGATTGTGAACTGTTGCATTCATGTTTTATGTTTGGTTAATCTAGTGAGCACTGTAACCTGACTTGTCCTCTTTGAGAGTGGTGTGATCATAACTCAGCCCTGAAGGGTGGGGTTACAGTCTAAATTCTCTCAGAAAAGAAAAATAGACGGTATTTACCCTGGGCAAAATCACTGATGTTATACCACTGAAGTTTGACTCAGTACCAAACAAGTCATGAAAACAAGACTCCTGGCATAAAGAAAAAAAAACAACCCCACAAGAAAACACCTCTCGCTGATAATTCTGTGTGCGTGAACATACCAGTGCTAACAGAAAGGCAAAGAGGGCTTGTGAAGATGTTACAAATATCTTGAGAGTTTTCCTGTGATTTGAAACTGGCTGCAAAAGCTCTCCTGCTAAGCAAAGCTATTTCCTTAGCGAATTCTCAAGCCCTGTGAGAATAAAATCTGTAATCTCTATTCAAAAAAGAGGCTGCCGCTCAGCGATTTCGTCAGTCATGTAGCTACATAAAACTAACTTGCATGGCGTTGGGTCTGTGTGCCGTGTGACTGTATGTTACAGACGCAAGAAGTAAGAGAGAGGCGCGAAGCCAGAACAAACGAGCAAGCAAGACACGGCTGCGGAGCAGGGAGCTACACCCAAAGCTTTAGAATCAGATCCTAACGCCAGAGAATATGATGGATGAGAGTCTCCTCCCTCCCTTATTTCAACAGGGCTGGGGTTTTTTTGCTTTGTGAAGGGGTTTTTCGGTCCACTTCAGCAGAAGTCACACAGCAGCGGCGCATCTGCCAATGTGGGTGGCCCTGTGTGCTCTTTCACATGGAGAAAGTGAGGCTATCTGCAGGGTGCTGTGAACCAGCAAGACAGGCACGATTGTCCTCACACTCACTAAAAGCATGAAGTAACTGATTGCTAAATAACTAAGAGTACTGAGTTTACTTTAAGCTGAAATAGCGAAGAATAATAGCAGGTATTCATTTAACCTTAACTGATTCCAAGCCCAAGGAGTTGGCGTTAAAGAAATCATAAATGTTTATGTCCTGTGACAGATGTTTCAGGAGTGTCCAGACTGCATGTAGAAGTCAGCTAACTAACGCAGGCTAGCTGCTAAAAGTTTAGAAATAACCTGCTTGCTCCTCATTCCCCCATCAGAGCCAAGGGCTTGACAAAGTCTTTTTGACGGCACGTCTGGGCTCCAGCCGACAGCGGCACCGTTACACGAGCCTGTGTGTAACGTAACTGGTTTCAGCTGGCTTGTGGAAAAGTCCCTTGAAAATACCATTCCCAATACTTTCTTCTTCCAGCTCAGGATAACAGAAGTGACAACAATTACATGATGTTAATGGGATATTTATAACCAGCCTATTAACTAATCTAAATAGCAGCCTCATGCGTGTGGTTCTTGCGCACTTCCAGCCTGTTTCCCAGGCCGGGGCCGAAGACCCCAATTCAAGTAGGATGGGTTTGGTGTAAAGAGAAAATTGATGCCTAAACCCACAGTTAATCCAAGCCCAAGCACCCCCCCACTCCCCCAGCTTGTCTTCAGCCCACAGTGTGGATGTGAAGCAAGTTTGAGCTCACTACATGGTCAGAGCCATGTTCAAACAGCAGTGTGGGAGTATCTACTAATCTTTAGTCTTAAATCAGCTCTTTCTTCACATAGCTCCAGGTTCACTGTGCCTTGGAGATCTGTTTTTCATGCTGCAACCATTCCTGTGTCTGTTAAGCCTTTATCGGTATAATTTAAGAGTTGTTTTGTATGGAGCCTGACTATCCTGTCTTTTCTAATCAGTATTTATTATCTAGAAACATTTGCTACCAAGCTGGATTTATTTGCTTAAATGCATGATCCTTTCCATCTGCCTGAGTTCACGTCGGCTAGACTGTGCCCCAATGTCCAGCAGCACAGACCCACTAGATCTTCGGTGCTAGAAAAAGGATTCAAAGTCCAGGACAAAGTTGCACTAAGCATTTAAGTAAAATAACATGTCAAGCAAAAGCAGATTTCATTCATACAATCACCTGTCTTAGTTGTAGTGTCTTTTTAATAAGATTATATCCTTGCAGTGAGAATAAGATTTTACAACAAGGACAAAAGTTTTTTCCTTCCAAAGTAATGAAGATCCAGAGATCTTTTGCAGTCCTATGCTCCTTAATAAACAGATCTGTCTCCTTTGCTCCAGGATGCGGACTTTTTCTGTGACATCAGCATGGGCTCCTTCACTTCACTTGGCTTTTATTTTTGGCATATGTGACAAAACATAGCAGATTTCATCAGTGCGAAACACAGACACAGAATGAAGCACTGTTCAAGCCGTTTGCTTTCCAAATTTCCAAGAGATTTCAGCTCTATTGGTTTTAGCTACTTCGTTCTGCCACTCAGAGTATTTCAGGCAGGTGATATTTTGTTCCCAGATAGTGTCTGGTTTTTTTCCAGAAACCATTCAGAGACAAGGGCTCTGACAGAGGTTCGCTTTGTGTAGTATTTAGCTAACAATCAGCATTGTTAGCTTCTGGGTAATGGAGGGCAACCAGTTTCAGTGATGTATGCTAAGGATTCTTAAAAGAATAGCTAAATTCACTTGATAAGACCTCTGATTTAATAGTACTGACCCAAAAAATATGGACCTTGCAATTCTAGAAGTGAAGTCCCCATGTTACTGCATTTAATAGTCATTGGGTTTCCACAGGTAATAAAAAAAAGTGACTTTATGTAGTAACTTTTGAGTTAGCAAGCTATTCCAGGGAATATGTGGCTATAACTTCATATTTTACATATCAGTGTAAATGTATCTCTTGAAGATGCTTTTTTAGTACATTCCTGGACTGCCCCAGGTGTCTGAATTAATGCAAGCCAGGTGGCTCAGCATTGTAGGTTATCTCTTTGTCAGTGTGAAGACGGACACTAGCAGGGGCTTAATGGGCAGGTTTAGTTCATTTTTTGTCAGTCTCTTTTTTAATTACCTGCTGTAAGTCATTTAAAACTTTGCCAGTATTCCTTTTTGTAAGAAACTCACATATTTAGGATATGAAAGGAAAGAGGCCCAAAGGAGTGGTAGAAGCTTCCCTTCAGATCACATCAATACTGGAAAGGTCTTCAGGAAAACTCATAAATGTAGAAGTGCTGCATTTAAATGACAACAAAATGCTTTGTTTTATGGCAGCTGGTTGGATTCAGGGCTTAGAACCACTCCTTACCTCTGCTGCACCTTACAGCGCCGAGACGTGGTAAGATGCCACTGCCGGGCGTCTCCTCTGAGCTGCTGTTTCTTCTCCTTTCAATGACGATGAGATGCAGTACGGAACTGCACAACAGGGGCATACGGGGCTCGGCTGGGATTGAGAGCCCGAATGGGGAATTCCCTCCTGTCAGAGTGCAGAAAAAAAAGGAGTACACTTTCTGAATGAGAGGAGGTAGAAATGCATTAAAAATGCATCCACTCTTTACCAGTGCATCCTTCAGGTAAGATTCAGCCTATGTTACTTAGCAAAATGGAGCAGGCAGTACGTGTGTTTTCATTTTAAGTATTTTACCTGATGGCTTGTTTGTTTTTGGTTTGTGTGCTTTTCCTTTACATTGGATACCACATTCATACACAAGCATTTCTCTTTCATGCATGTTTGCAGTACGAGGGTAACCTCCTCTTTCCCACAAGATTTGACTTCAAAATCTGATTCAAAACATGACACTGTGTGGCTGGATGTTAACTGCTTCTCAGTGATTCTCTCAAAGGTATGGGCTTACCCCATACACTTTACTACAAATAACAACAACCTAATTAACTCTTACTGCAATCAGAAATTTTTTAGCTCTTCATCTTTTTCTCACCTGTCATATCCTTGCCCACCACACTTTGTCCAGTTCCTCAAAATGACGAGCATCTGCACAGCCTTGATTACAAGCTCAGCAAAATTTGAAGTCTCTGAAGCACACATTTGGATGGTTCACAGGTGGAGAGCTCATTTTCTGTTAACCCCACTCCACTGATTTTTCACCTCAACAGGGTAGAGATCAGCTTATTAAAGGGGACCTGCCTTATCTCTCTGAGGCGCAGATGCGTCCTGCATCTGAGAGCGGCTGAAGCTACATCCACATATCCACACGCATCCACGTGCACCACATATGTGTACAAGTAAGAAACTGGAGTGGACTGATCCAGCATCCCTCCCACATATTCCCAAATAATCAAGCAGCATTTAGGGAATTTACACGAGCTTCAGAGGTCAGGGCCAAAATAGGTGGCTGTTTTCACAAGCCTGGTACAGAAGTTTCCAAGGTAGAGTGGGGAATAACTGTAGAGTTCATAAGTCTGGAGGATCTGAAGCCAGTGGAAAATCCCTGAGAAAAGGCCTTAAATTATAGCAGTTCCTATAGCTGCTGTGGGTTACACTCGGTGATGTGTCAGTCGCTGGAACGTGGTCAGTAATGGAGTGAGCACACCTTTCCCTGCCTCCCCCTGCTTTTTTATTTCTCAGAAGACTCCAGAGTCTCTTACACTGAACCTCTAGCGATAAGTTAATAAAAATAAAGATCAATGATTAACTACACATGCTAGGTTTTACTTACTGGAGCATTTAAAAATGCTGAGAATGCAATTTCTCAACCTACGGGTTGAAGCAGTTGATGGGGAGGGGGCGCAGAAGCAGCAGAGCGAGCACGGAGCAGTGCAGCAGGAGTAGGAGTTGCAGCAGGAGTAGGAGGTGCAGCAAGAGTAGGAGGTGCAGCAGGAGTAGGAGGTGCAGCAGGAGTAAGAGGTGCAGCCTCCTCGGTGAGCTGCAGTAGCCACAGCGTACCAAAGGCATCGCACCCTGTGGGAAAGCCCGGGTGTGTGGCAGAGGCATCGTGGGCTAACAGAGCGTGCCATGTCTCCGTACATGAATGATGGTTACTGTCTTTCAAAGTTTTTTCCTAGAAGGCTGATGAGGAAAGGAGCCCTGGGTTTTGCAACCTGGACTCCAGTTCTGTAAGAAAAAGAAAATCAGGCTGAGGAAGTAATGACAACATAGTGCGGTATCGCTGATCAAACCAAGGATATGCTCAAAGGGTGAGATCAAAGTTGGAGGGTCTTTACAGATTACTTTTATTTTTCAGAGTGCTATATTCTCCATTCCTTTGTCTGTTTAATTTACTCTCTTGCCATGGTCACTGCTCTACATTTAACTAGAAACCAGAGCTTCCCTAGCTCACAAGGAAAAGTATCTTGGTAATTAAGGTCTCAGGAAGGCTGTGGTACCAGCACTGTGGTCTAAAGCAGTGAGTCTATGGGATCCCGCTGACTAAGGCATCAGATACCGCTTCTGAACCTGAAACCCATTTCTATGAACCATGATGCTGTCCAGGTTCAAGGGTCTTTGAATTATACAGGCTTTTATATTCCATTTATAATGTACTCAGTGACAAGCAGTTAAAAAATGATAGGGTAGATGTTGCACAAAATTGGAAGCAGTGAGCACAGCTAATACTGAAGTAGATATTGAAGGTACTGCAGGAGAAATCACAGGTACAATTAATATGTTGAGGTTGGAAGGGACTTATGGAGGTCACCTTGTCCATGTGTTAGCTGCATTGTAGGAACCACCTTAGGAACATTTAGAAAAAGGGCCTCACTTTTTTCAGGTGGTAGCAACAAATGATTGAAATTAGACGTTTTTCACAGGAGTTTGAAAAATTGTGAGTAGTTGTGTCTGGGGGAAGAGTTAGGTAAGGCAACTACAGACACCTTAAAATATTCATGTAAGGTGATGATAAGAGAGTTGCCACATTAGAGTTCATTTTGGTGGACAAGCAAATATTCACTGATGATTTAGAGTAGTTATGCTTGCCTGTATATTAATGATCATGATTGGGTTAAATTTATTTGGCCACAGTACTGGTACTAGCCAGCATTTTATTTTATCAAGCTTTAAATAGTCATTTTTTAATGTTTAAACTAATTGGCAACATTATAGACTGGAATGTATATATACGGTGAGAAATGCTTTGAAAAAGCACAGGAGAAAATGTTTAAGAACAGTTCTTGGATGCTAAATAAAAAACTGTGATTGAGCAACCATGAAAAATGCAATGGATTAAAAAGAAAAAGATGCAGAACGATAAAGAAACCCTCAAAATAAATATTTAGAATCTGGGTAGGAAAGAAAAATGTCAGTGATGATAGGTTTTAACTTTAAAAAGGAAGGAGATAGCGGAAGCTGTGAATCAGTGAAATGTCACCAGTCACAGTGAATGACCAATAAAATTTAAAATGATAACAGAGCTTTAAAAAAAGAACAAATTAGAAACAAAAGGTACCTTTTAAGTCATGGTCAGGTCCATTACAGGATACTGGTGGTGAACTGTAAATAGTGATGGAAAAAAAAGCAGAACTCTTAATTCGGTTCTTTGTTCCATATTTGAGAAGAAGCATTGAAATACTCTGTTGACAAAATTGCCATTTACAGTAAAAAATGAGCAACAGCAACTGCTTTATTTAAACACATTTGAGTCAATAAAGTGTACGCTAATTTATGCCAGTGGTCAAGATGCACATGTCTGGGTTACTGTCCACAGCCAGGATTTATCAGCAGTGCGTAATTGGATGGGAATAACATCACAACGGGAGAAATGTTCTTCATGTTCCTATGTCTAATATTGTTGGTTATTATCATGGAATCCTAAAATAGTTCAGGTTAGAAGAGACTTCAGGAGGTCCCTTGTGCAGCCCTGCTCCAAGCAGGGCCAGCTGTGGGATCAGAGCAGGTTGCTCAGGGCTTTGCCCAGCCGGGTCTTGAAACCCCCCAAGGATGGAGCCTGCCCGACCTCCCTGGGCAGCCCGTCCCTCTGCCTGCCCCCGGCCTGCCTGTCCTCACGGGGAGAGGTTCCAGCGCCCAGCCCAAACCCTTCTCGTTTCAGCTCACGCCTGCCATGCCCCATTGCCCTGCCACGCACGGCTGTGACGGGCCCGGCTGTCCCCTCTCCCTCCCCTCCCCGTAGGCACTGGGGGGCTGTGAGGTGCCCCCGAAGCCGTCTCTGCCCCAGGCTGGAGCCCCCCCTCTGCTCACAGGGACACCCTCCAGCCCTGAGCGTCACGGGGGTGAACTCGCTCCGGGTTCTCCGTGTCTTTCTGCGCTGGGGGGCACCAAACCGGCCACGGTATCCAGATGTGGTCTAACGGCGAGTGCTGGGCAGAGGGGACAACCCCTGCCCCGAGCTCCTGGCTCTGCTCCTGCTGATGCAGCCCTGGGTGCTGCTGGCCATCTCTGCTGCCAGGGATCACTGCCAGCTCCTGCCCAGCTCGCTGCTCCAGAGCCCCTTCCCCAGAGTTGCTCCTTGGACAGCCTGCCCCCAGCCTGTATCAGTGCAAGAGACCCTTCCTTCCCAGGTGCAGCACTTGCCATTTGGTTTCTTGAATGTCATGAAGTTCCTGTTGGCCCATCCCTCAAGCCCATCTAGATCCCTCTGAATGACAGCCCTTCTATGAAGAGTATTGACCAGCTGCCCCAAGTATCTCCAAACCTGATGAGACTGTGCTTCACGACCTCCTCCAGGTCATTGCTAACAACATTAAACAGCACAGGTCCCACGAGAGATCCTGCAGTACTTACTTACCCTGTTGTTACTCCAGGCAGAAAAAGATCCACTGACCATGACCAGCCTGTCTAACTGGTTTCTTATTAATCTGGTTGTCCACCCATCCAGGCTATAACATCCTAACTTGGATTGTGGGAGACAGGGTCAAATGTTCATTTCTTCACATGTATATGTTTTTGATAACATTTCAGACATTCACTCAGGTCATGGCTTCATAACTGTGTTTAGACACAACATGGTTTAAAGTAAACCCATGTACATGAGCAGATCATCTTGAGTGCCATAACGCAACATGTACAGGATAACCAGGTGATCAGGACCAGTCAGCATGGATTTATGAAAGGCAAGTCCTATTTGACCAACCTGATCTCCTTCTATGACAAAGTGACTCGCTTAGTGGATGAGGGAAAGGCTGTGGATGTTTTCTACCTAGACTTCAGTAAAGCCTTTGACACCATTTCCCACAGCATTCTCCTGGAGAAGCTGGCTGCTTATGGCTTGGATGGGCGTGTGCTTTGCTGCGTAAGACTGGCTGGATGACTGGGCCCAAAGAGTTGTGGTGAATGGAGTTAAATCCAGTTGGCAGCTGGTCACAAGTGGTATCCCCCAGGGCTCAGTACTGGGGCCAGTGCTCTTTAATATCTTTATCAATGATCTGGGGAGGTCTCTGGATCGATTGCACCCCCAGTAAGTTTCAGATGATACCAAGTTGTGCAGGAATATTGATCTGCTTGAGGGTAGGAAGACTCTACAGAGAGGTCTGGACAGGCTGGAATGATGTGCTGAGGCCAACTGTATGAGATTCAATAAGGCTCTGTGCCGGTTCCTGTACTTGGGTTACAACAACCCCAGGCAACACTACAGGCTTGGGGAAGAGTGGCTGAAAAAGTTGCCTGGCAGAAAAGGATCTGGGGGTGCTGGTTGACAGCCAGCTGAGTATGAGCCAGCAGTGTGCCCAGGTGGCCAAGAAGGCCAACAGCATCCTGGCTTGTATCAGGAATAGTGTGGTCAGCAGGAGTAGGGAATTGATCATCCTCCTGTACTCAGCTCTGGTGAGGCCACACCTTGAGTGCTGTGTTCAGTTTTGGGCTCCTCACTACAAGAAGGACACTGAGGTGCTGGAGCATGTCCAGAGAAGGGCAACGAAGCTGGGGAAGGGTCTAGAGCGCAAGTCTTGTGAGGAGTAGCTGAGGGAACTGGGGTTGTTTAGCCTGGAGAAAAGGAGGCTGAGGGGTGACCAGCAGGTCGAGGGAGGTGATCCTGCCCTTCTACTCCGCTCTTGTGAGTAGTGCGTCCAGCTCTGGGGGCCCTAGTACAAGAGAGACATGGAGCTGGTGGAGCGAGTCCAGAGGAGGGCCACAAAGCTGATCAGAGGGCTGGAGCACCTCTCCTATGAGGACAGGCTGAGAGAGTTGGGGTTGTTCAGCCTGGAGAAGAGAAGGCTCCAGGGAGATCTAATTGCGGCTTACCAGTACTTAAAGGGGGCCTACAGGAAAGCTGGAGAGGGACTGTTTATGAGGGAGTGTAGTGACAGGACAAGGGGTAATGGGTTTAAGCTGAAGGAGGGTCGATTTAGATTAGATGTTAGAAAGAAATTCTTCATCATGAGGGTGGTGAGGCACTGGAACAGGTTGCCCAAAGAGGTTGTGGAGGCCCCATCCCTGGAAATGTTGAAGGCCAGGCTGGATGGAGCTTTGGGCAACCTGGTCTAGTGGAGGGTGTCCCTGCCCATGGCAGGGGGATTGGAACTAGATGATCTTTGAGGTCCCTTCCAACCCACACCATTCTATAATTCTGTGATTCTATGAGACCTTATGGCTCTCTACAACTACCAGAAAGGAGGTTGTAGCCAGGTGGGGGTTGGTCTCTTCTCCCAAGTAACAAGTGATAGGACAAGAGGAAATGGCCCCAAGTTGTTCCAGGGGAGGTTTAGGTTGGACATTAGGAAGAATGTCTTCACTGAAAGGGTTGTCAAGTACTGGAACAGGCTGCCCAGGGAAGTGGCTGAGTCACCATCCCTGGAGGTGTTTAAAAGACGTGTAGATGTGGTGCTTAGGGACATGGTTTAGTGGTGCACTTGGCAGTGCTAGGTTTACGATTGTACTCGATGATCTTAAAGGTCTTTTCCAACCAAAATGATTCTATGATTCTATGCTTCTATACTCGGCTTCCCTCCCAGATAAGCTGGCTTCTGAGCAGAAGGCTTCTGGTTCACACTTTTGGACTTAAGATACTTCATCTGCACTAGAACCTCAAACTTCCATGAGCTGTGGGCTCAGGTACCTGTGAGTCATGAAGAGCAATTTAGGACTGACCTTTCTGGTACTTCATGCTACACTGGCAGCACTCATACAACATACTCAGCAAAGGCATGCTCAGCCCAGAGAATTTTTTTCCAGTTTCCTCAAGGACATGTGTGGTGGGTTGACCCTGGCTGGGGGCCAGGTGCCCACCAGAGCCGCTCTATCACTCCCCTCTTCAGTAAGGCAGGGAGGGGAGAAAGGAAGATGGAAAAACAACCCCAAACTCGTGGGTCGAGATAAAGGCAGTTCAATGTAGCTAAAGCAAAAAGCCGCGCGCGGAAGCAAAGCAAAAAGCAAAGATTATTCTCCACTTCCCATCAGCAGGCGATGTCCGGCCACTTCCTGGGAAGTAGGGCTTCAGTATCCGTGCCCCTTACTCCAGAAGACAAACATTGTAAAAAAAACCAACGAATGCCCCCTCCCCATTCCTCCCCCTATTCTCAGTTTCTTATTGCTGAGCAGACGTCGTATGGTATGGAATATCCCTTTGGTCAGTTTGGGTCAGCTGTCCTAGCTGTGTCCCCTCCCAAGATCTTGCCCACCCCCAGCCTGCTGCTGGGGAAAAAAGAAATGTTGGAAAGACAGCCTTGATGTGTGCTGGCACTGCTCAGCAGTAGCCAAAACACTGGTGTGTTATCAACAGTTTGCTAGCTACCACTACACAGCACAGCACCATGAGGGCTGCTGTGGGGAGAATTAACTCCTTCTCAGCCAGACCCAATACAACATGTCTCCCCTCACACATCTTTTTCTCTGTAGCATCACAGAGGTGGAACTATTTTGTCCAGAATTCGGGTACTTGAACAGAAGTCCAAGTCTTTTCACCCAATATGTCTAACATTCTTTCAAAGGACATTTGTCATTAAAGGCAAGGAATCTAGTAGCCATGTGGCACTAAGACTTGGTATTACTAAGATGGAATAGAAAGTCATGTAAACGGAAAAGATGATGGATGTTTACCTGCTTAAGGGTATTTTCCTTGCGGAGTATGTGAGTAGTAGTAGAGTTGAGTGCACTGCCATCTACAGGTTGTCAATACAGCACCTTCTGGGCAATGTTTTATCAGTTTTGTTTTTTCCATCACTGACCCTGGCTTCTGTTCTGTTTATCTGCAGTCCATGAGTATTCCTGTGGGTAATGAACTTCATTGGACTAGATTTATAATGACAGTGACCTACAAGTCATGCTGATGGAAAATTCATTATGGTTTGGGATTAGTTGCTAATCTTTGGGATTATTAAAACTATACCACTTGGACATTCTTCTTTTTTGTTTTAATTGCCTGTGCTATGAACAAAGGGCACAGCCAGTCTAGCATCTGGTGTATGTGTATAATTTCTTATAAGCATTGACAGACAAACAAATACAAGCTATTTTCAAAGTGACCTTCTCCTTCCACCCGTATTAGAATGTTCTGACAAAATTCATAATTGGCTGGAGCCTTTTTATAGCAGCAATGAACATAATGACCAGGGACAGAGTTTCCAGGCTGCCCTGTCTCTGCTCGGTTTCCTGTCATAGCCGTGGCTCCAGTTGGGCTGCATACGATCAGGGCAGCGCCTTTACTCTGGCAGAGTGCAAAGGCTCAGCAGCCTCCACTGTGGGGATTTGACTTCACAGCAGATAGCGTTTCTAACTGGAAGTAACAAGGCTTTGGAAGTATCTAGTAAACCCCAGCTGGCCATATGTCCTATGGTTCACAGAATGAAATGGAGATTAAGCCATCAGCAGTAGTCTACAGACAATTTGTTTCTAAATTCTAGAAAAATCCTGTTTGCTCTCTCTATAATACATTACTAAATTATATTGATTCTAGTACAGTTTACGGTTCTCGCTTCAGCCTATGGAAGGAAAAAACCTTATGGATTCATGACAAAGACTTAAACTATAGTGTGAGCTTCCTGGCAACGGCACCGATTGAAACGGCTTCTTGCTACTTGACTATAATACAACCCCCCTTGAGTTCCTGTGGGCAATGAAATAGCTTCTTGCCTTTCAGTTCCTGAAAGATTGAACAGGGTAGCAGGAACCTCAGCAATCTGCCACAAAGAAAGACGACATAGGACAGCTAGCAATTTGCAATTTTAACCTGTTTTTGTTTGTTACCCAACGTGTCTTCACATTGCTCTGAAAGTATCTGAGGACCACTATTGCATCTAACAGGGTACTAGTGTGGAAAGAAAAATTTGACTCGTTAAAAGAAATCACCCTTCTTGGGCAATACGCCAGCCTGAGACACATAACTGAGTGCAGTCACTTGTGAAATAATTAACACTCGCAGTGGCTTGGTCAATGTGATAGTTTGAATGACAAATGTCACTGAATTCCTAATGTACTCTTAGTGACCTACACATAGACACATATCAAATAACATGTAAAATCAGGCACTTCACCAGCATTCAGCTACCTAGGCACAGAGGAAGAAAGTGGAGCAGAAAATGTGCCTTTAACATTAGCTATGATTGATTTTGGGTCAGTACTGCAGCGTGAATCGTTACATAAATGTCGTATTATCATATGGTTTCTTAAGATGCTTCAGCATTTCAAAAGGAATATTTTTATACAGGGGGTGATTGGCAGTAATTTTGGACACGATGACAGCAGCGGGTGTGGACATGACCTCAGAGTAGGCACTGAGCGTGAAGAAGTTGGGCTCCAGCTCTACTCGCAGCCCATGGCTCACGGGCGTCTTCGCCTCAGCTCCTCCACCTGCGAAACAGGGATGATCAATCACATTGCAAAAGCCTGGAGCAAATGGCATTATGTAAGGTTGAAAGCTTGGCATTTGATGACATTTTTGTGTTTATAGTGTACTTTGATGTGGCCACTGAGAAAGGACGAGAGCAGCAGGTAAGGAAGCAAGCCAGGTGCTTTCTCAGGACACCCAGATGGCAGTATGTACCGTGTCAATGATGTCAAGAGAACATATATTTCCTGCTTCACGGGAAAATCATTCATCCAAGCAATTTTTGCTACATGATGTTTAACTGAAGTCCATTTTGTTTACAATGTAAGAAAATTACTTCTGTTACTGGGTACAATTATTTATTTAGAGAACAGATCCCAAAAAGTTATGTCATCTCGAATGTATGCAATTGTCATACTTCAAAAGACTTCTGGCAATTCATGTCCATAAAGTAGTAGGTAACAAGCCAGAAGAAGACCTACAAACCAGAAAGATTAAAAGTAGTTCTTAGAAAGCAAATCGACTTTCCCACATACGAAAAAATTTACATGGCAAGCTTTTCACAGAGAAATCCTTGGAGATAAGCAAAAGGTAAGAAGCTGTTTAATTGTGCCAGGAAAGTTAATATTAAAAGGGACACTGCAAGCTAGGCTGTATTTTTTTAAAGTAAAGGCTTTTGTTGTTTGTCCTTGGTATTTAAACCTTTTCCAAGCAGACTAAGAGGACACAAAATGAATTAAATCAGAAGTTTATAGTTTGCTCTTAGAAAAGAGGCAGATTCTGTGTTTATGTACTAGAGGAACATGAGAGTAGAGAGCCTTACTCAGCACCACAATTCCTGACTTACTGTAAGAAAGGAAGATATATTTGCATCTTTTTGTGGAGCAATTTACTTGCTCTCCTGCTTCCACCCAGCTGCTCTTCTTACCTTGTCAAAAGAGGATTTCTTTTGTTGCAGGAAATATTCCTGGGCCTATTGTTCCCAGAATTAACTTCTAAGCAGGACCAGATGAGGACGTGTCCCTAATATTGACACACAAATATTACACCACTCTGAAACAAACCAGAGGGGTAGATGCTACATGATGTTGTGGTGTTTGTCTCTGAATGTCTGTAGAGGTAAAAGACAGATGCTTGGGCGAACACATGGGACACGCTGAACAGAACTAGACTTTGCTGGGATTTTTAACTGTTACATTGATAACAGCAAAGGTCAGAAGAGATGGTGGCTGAAAAGGGACAGGTCTCTTTGGTTTGTTTCCCTTTCATCAGGAAAACACACTGTACAATCAGCCACAGCTTTCAACAATGGGCTGGCTGGAGATGAGTCACTAAAATGAATAATCCTTTTTAATCTCTATGAAAAACATCCTGTTAGTGTTGCCATATTCTAGGAATTGTTATAACAAGAGCAGCAAAAGGATTAAGTGCTTAAACCTGTCCCACCAGTGCAAGTTTACTGCAGCAGAATCTCTCTGCTGGTAGTGAGTCTCCACTTCTTAAAAAAACCCAAGAGAATATTCCTATTCTGTATTTCTTTTTCTGTAACAAGCCCTCCAGAACCCACCAATAATATAGCTATTAAAAAAAATATATATATTTCTAGATCACCTCACAGCACACAGTGAGGATGAAATAAAAGTAAGGATCACAAGTTCACCAAGATCAGACCGAAGCCTCTTCTCAATGCCTTTCACTGAGAGCATTACACTTCTGCCAACAAATCCTCCTGAGAGTAAGAATCCGGTAGGCTCAACGCTGTCCTTTCTGTGCTTTGCAGTGCAGTGCTGTGCCTCTTTCAAAAGGTGAGTGATTCTAGGAAGTGATTAAAATATGTAGGGTAGTCTTTGTAGCATGAGGCTGAAGCCTGTGCTTTCAATAGCAAATGCAAAAAGGCTGTCAGCTGTAAAGAATGAAAAAGCTATCCAGCTACCTGACAGGAACGATTAGTCTCATGAGCTATGAAAATTGCTAGAGGAGGCAGATGACTGCTTTGTTTTCCCCACAATACTTAAAATGGCAAGAGCTTGCTAAAATATTTAGTGTTAATAAAAACTGATGACAAGCTCTTACTGGTCTCCTTTCCAGAAGTGAGAGTTCAAGAAGACTGCCTCCTTTCACTGGCTCTGTCACATTAAGGTATCCAAAAGATGCTGAGGGTGATACAACACAGAACCCAAAGAGACATCCTCCATTAATCTCAAATAAATGACAAGGCTTTATCATCTACAGGTGGCCTAGCGGTGCTTGTTTTGAACCCTTCTTTTTAAATACATCACAAGGGATTTTTCAAGGTGCTCAAGCTTCACCAGCTCGGCTCCCGTGGAGTAATGTTGACTTGAGCAGAAGCACAGTGGGATGATACCAGCGGTATTTGCACGGCGGAGCAGCTGCTGTGTTTGTAGGCCATGCACCTTGGCCGTGTCCCAACCCCAGAGTGAATTTACCCCGTGATGCACCTGCCAGTCCCACCTCACTGACTGCCCACATCATGAACCTGCCGGAGCTCATTACCAGCTTGTCCGCCCTTTCCTGTGCCTCTGGGCTTCTTCCCAAAAGCAAGCGGGGTGGAGAGAGAACAGTCTGCACCTGTATCTCCGTTCAAGGTGGAGCTGAGTCAGAGCTAAAATTTGCACCTAGATCTCTCCAGCTCTTGGCACATCTCCCACCTTCATTGAGTAATTAAAAACTACAGAGCAGGACTTCTCAGCTGAATTGTAATAATGTTTTGTACAAGTAGTACAGGTGATGGGATAATAGTTCTTAGATGTAAAATATATATAAAATAACTGTTGATTATATATATATATTCATATATAGTGTGCATTTCTTTTTCAGTAAGTGCTAACAAGCTTGGGATGGAAAAGTCTTAGTTCTTCAGTCCTGCCAGTTCAGGCAATCCCACTAAATAATTATGCCAATTTGTCAGGCTTTAACACTTCACATTTTTTTGCACCTACATTGTTATTGAAAAAATGGCTCAAAATCTCCCTCCTTTGATGGTTATAAAGGACTCTCCAGGCTGAATTATTTTGTGGTCAGTTTACACCCAATTTACTAAGTCCCTTCTCTGTTAAACAGGAAGTCTTTAGCCTGCTCCTTGAAACGGTGTGGAGGAGTTTTAGACTTCTGATCTTTGAAAGAGGACAGCTAGGATGGATCTTATAGACAATACCCACATATCCGATCCAGCTGTCATTTTAAAACTACTGCAATTCTTTCGATTCTGTATAAGGTTGTATAAAGTAAAAATTCTAACCAGTGCAGTGGACTATTCAAAAACTATACAATTATTTCCTTTTTTTTCATCACTGTTCAGGAGTGCCAGACACTTTGGGGCAGACCATGATCCAGCAGGGACAGACCCGGTCCAGGAGTTAAGGACTGACTGCTTTTCTAACTAACTGCATGTAATTTCATTTCCATTTTCCCTGCTTGTAAAATGGGAACAATGGCATTTATTTGCAATTGTAAACAACATAGAAATATATGAAGCAAAAATCTTGTATATCAGTTTATTCTAAGTAATGGTTCAAGATAGTTACTACTAAACTGCTATGGATTTACTTTATAGCCATGTACATAAACATAACCCTTTGAGTTTGTGGCTGTTCATATGTTAGTATCCAACGTACTTTCGTTATAGGAAGCAGACAAAAATTGGTTGTCGCAAGTCTAGGCAACTATATAAAATCAGATTCACTCCATAAGAATGACAAGAATGTCCTTTACTGGCCCTCAGTGCCTCAGAGAAGAGTTGGCCGCGTGTGAAAGGAGGTAGATGATCTTACACTTTCCCTCTCCTCGTACTTGCTGCCACATGGCGAGTTAATATTTGATTAGACGGTGCTGTATCTATGACACCTGTTCACCAGGGAGACTAGGCCAACAACTGATGTAATCTACCTTATTATATACTTAATGATAGAGGAGAAGTGCTGCTTTTTCAGCTTCCCACGTCTGCTTTTCATTTCCTCTCCTACACATTCCTGAGGGGTCACGTTCAGTGCCTTGCAAGAGCAAACAAACAACTACAAAATTTCTCTCTCTGCGATTCTCTGCAATTTGCCTGAAAAAGAGGAGAAAGAGTTTTAAAATTTCCACTGTACTGTGTGTTTCTGGAAAGAAATCTACTTCTTGCTAATAGTTATTAATATACATGTGTTGGCTAGATTTCTCTGACTACAACAGATCAGGACAAAACATACCAAAAAATGCATTGGTACTAAAGCTACACGGGAGAGCTCATATTTTTCATAACGGTGAATCAAGTGCTTGGCCATAGCTTCCAGATCCTCTTCACAAATGTCCTCTCAGACAGTCTCAGGCTTTGACTAGTAGAACTTACTCAATTTTTTAGGTCAGTTCCCCGAGCGGCTGTAAGTGAAACCTTGCAGATGCTCCAAAGCACCTCATCGGAGCAGAATCCCAATTATTCTCCTGCGATGCCCAGGTCACGGTGCCTTCCTCTAGGAAACACTGTGCTTCTGGTTTGCACCACTTGCATTCGCAGTAATCTTTGGGATCTGAATATGATTTTTATTTCAAATGTATAAGGTTGCGTTCAGGAGAGTCTACTCAACAGTGTGATTTCTGTATTTATTTCAATTTGGCCTTCATAACTCCTGTACCTTTCCTGTTAAGAAATCCCCATCTTTATGGGGAATCCCTCAAATTCTCTCATAACTGTAGGTGATTCTAGAATTTCAGATATTGTCTTTCTTACTTTGAGTAACTCTTGGTATAATGAGAATATAAGATCTAGAGAATATTTTCTCAAATTTCCATTTCAGATTTTTCCTTCCTGTTTTAGAGAGTTCCCCATCTTTCCCTGAAGTAAGATTTGCCTTTGAACAGAAGAGGAGGAGAGCTGCAGTCTATTTTTATTGGAATGCCAGCACTTCTTTTCTTTTCTGTGTGTTTTTAATTGGCAAAGAGAGTGCTGAGAATCAGGCAGGGCGTATCTTTCACTGCCCTGGGCTAGGTCCTTTCCTTCGTTCAGAGACAAGGCTAAAAGGCCCGGATGGGATTAGCTTTAAACAGAGGCAGTTGACAGCTCCCAATTGCTGATCCAAAAATCTGTGGTCAAAAATCTGTGGAAAAGCTGTAGTCACTCTACGTGGAAATGAGAGCAAAGAGTCATTCTGTTCGTAGATGTGCCTGTTGAGCTATCAGGAGTCTTCATTCACTTCTGTCTGGTACTCACCTTCTTACCCATCAGAGTTCCCGCAGATGCTGCAACACATCCTCTGTGCTACGGTAACAGGAGGTAGATCTCAACGTAACTCTGACACAATACTTACTGAGACTGCCCTGGGAATCAGCGGCTGAGCATCGCAGCCAGGGTGGGGATTCCCACATATATTTTTGAAAGTGGCACAGAGAAACAATTCTTGACATGTGATTCATGTGATTGCATTTCAGCTCCCTATGATTTGGTTCCTACTTTGATCACATCTCATGAACAGGTTCATGTCCAAAATTGGGCTGGAAAAAATGTTGCTATAATTATTTAGAGGAAATAGGAAGAGGGGAACATCTTCCACTGGCAGCTACTATGCCCACCAAGATAACAAAAGCTTTGGCAGGAGATAGCACTGGGCATGTGCTAGCACTCTCCACTTTGAACCTCTTCCAGGAACCGATGGTGAAAAATAACCACTTTGGTGTGAGCCTGAAAGTTCTAGAGAAAGCATCCAGTGAGTTACACGAGTCTAAAAGCTGTGCATTAAGAATAATAATAAAAAGGTTTGATCAATGCTCTTTAAGCTGTTTTATAAGGACTTCTCCCCTGCCCAGGCCATTTTACATGCTTATTTACTACAGTGTAAATCATACTTCATGGAGCTGAGATGACAAATGAAGCCTGCCACAATTCTGCATGAAATGTAACATGTTTTCTTAGGCAAGACAGGAGTTGACAGAGCATCAAATGATCGTGTTCCATCTATAACTTTCATTCTGTCAAGTCTTCTGTCCTCTGCACACCAATTATAATAAATATAGCTGACTACATATAGCCAGAGGAAAATGAAGGCAGCTCTCTAACATATGTAAAACTAAAAGAGTCAGACATTTGTAAATCTTTTGATTGTTTACATAAAAGAAGCACTCTGTTCTCTGGTTTGAAGACAATGTGAAGTTGCAAAGGAATGTCTCTTTAGAAACCAACATTGAAATATAAGTAAGAATATTCAGCAGAGAGTAACATTGTCTTACAGTGGGAGCTGGAGACAGAAGGGGCTGTCAGTAAGCCTGGCTGGGTGAGATATCTTTACCATAGGAAGCATTTCTGAGGTCATGAGAAGTAGTAGTGATTTATCCTCCCACAGGTATTAACGCCTCAGGCAACACAACAAGCATATTGTTGGCTAGAGAGAAATAACCGAAACCACACAGCCCCTCCTTGCATTTTTTTGCAAGGATTTCCTTCTGACACTCTGAAGGAAGAGAGTTGTTTAAAAAATGTATACTTCCAGGAAATTATCTTTTGAATTTGTTCTGTTAGTACGTCTTTCACAATTAACATGTGGTGCTTCTTGCTCAGTTGTTAGTGACAGAAGTAAATTCGCATGTTGGTTTTTTATTTATAATGATGCTGTACAGACACCCTCAATATTGCAAGTTCACAATTAATATTACCTTCATACTAAATAAACTATATTATAACTACTGGATGGGTGGAGTGATTTCCTTCTCTCTACACTCTTACCTCAGTCTGAAAACAGAGAGGCTGAATGTTTCCATGTGGCCACTGGATGCTTCTTTTCTTAATAACGATTAATTATATCCCAGAGCATCACTGATCTCAGCATCAGCCTGAGCCTGATGTATGCATTTAAGGATCGACGCTGGGCTCTCACGTTCTCACCGTGTTATCTCATTCAGAAGGCGAAGATCATCTGTGCATGAAGAGGTAGAAATGCAGTGGGCAGCACATCGCTGCCACTACGTGAGGAGCAAAGAGAGGAAGGTCTGAGGCAGCCTCAGGAAGAACGCTGCGGACTCCTGAGCGCAGGCACTGCCAGACCCCACCATTAGAGCGAGGGATGGAGGAGTAACAGGCAGACGCCACGACAGTTGTGATTTCCAATTGCCAGGGGTATGTCTTTGTGCCAGGTGCCGTATTTTCGGTTTACTGGGTTTACTGGGTGCTCTGGGACCCATGTGCCCGGCCCAGTGTTTTGCAAGTTTGTGTTCGACCTTGTGTAGTTAGCGTGGGTTACTCAAGATTTGTCAAACATGAAAGGTAGGAAAGAAATTCTCAAAAAGCCATGCAGCTTTACGATTTTGGTCATAAAAAGGTATGGCTTTAATAAAATTGCTTCTCAGGGAGCCCAGTATGGGGATATTGTTCTCAGGAGTCCTGTTTCATACTAAAAAGTCTATTTCATCAAGGAAGTTACCACTATGAAAAAGATAACAGATATAATTATAAACTGAATGTACATCTATCAGAAAAGACACACAGCCTAAGAGATCATTTGTTTCAAAAGATATATTGGATTATTTAATTATAATCTATTTTTATTTTGTCTATGTATAGAAAATTCCTATTTCAGAAGGAAAACTGCTGGTGACTAGAACATGTCAGAACAGAGATAGAGAACTGTCAGGCTGCTTTACATCTTAGCGGGTTAGAGTACAAGACACTCGTTAGTGCAAAGTTGTTAGTACCGATCTTACCATAAAGAGAGCAAGGGCACCACCTGCTGTTTTCGAAATGTATTTATTCGGGTCATGAAAGTTACTCTTCAAGTACTGCATTCAAAAACAGGCCTACAAAACAAGCCGTACTTCTTTAGGAAAGCTTTCTCTTGACATTTAAGCTTATGCAAGACAATTTTAAGAAATTATGTTTGCAGTTGCCTGTTCACACAATAAACTGTACTGTAGCAACAATGCTGGCGTAAATGACTGAATATGGGGCACTTACAGAGTTTGGAAAGCAAGAAAGTGTTTCACACTTCTTTTCTGCTTTACTGCACGGGCTCTTCCTCATCCAGGGCATCGAAATCTAGCATTCACAACATTTTCAGTATTGGTATTCAATAACCACCGAAAAGTTTACTCACTGACTTAAGCAGAAATTGCATCTTTAGCATGACAACAGTTTAGGCCATTTTTTGAGCTGGAGGTTATGGAATAAATAATTACTACTAGATAAGTAAGTAAGACATCAAACTATAGTTCAAACAGGTTTTGAAAATTTTCAAAAAGGACCTTGTTTCCAACATGCTCCTAGTTGAGAAAACACAGGTCCCTACACACCTGGCTGCAGTGAGTAGTCCCTTCGCTAGCAAAAGTAATTGTATTCTTATGCACAGGTTTGATTTAAACATGCATGCAGGGCTTTATAACTTCAACTGTCCGGCAGTTCTGAGACAATTGGAACCAAGCAAATTAAACCCCTAGATGACCAGGAGATAAGCTCCAGAGTGCAATTAAAAAGTCTGAGCAGCAGCTTGGATCCTCTGAGTTAAAGACGACTGAATGCTCACTTAATGCTTCCTACGAGGAATCACCCTGTAGTCTTCTCCTCATCTTCAGGAATAACAAGTGGCACTTTGGAAAACCCTGTGTCAGGCTGATTAGACACGATGACCAGACACTTGTATTTTACAGGCTGGTGAGGGACTTTTGTGAGGACTGGTCATTTATAAATAAAATGATCATCTGTCAAAACTGCCAGGAGAGTTAAGAATCAGCACTAAAGGAAATGGCCAATTTCTATCAAGGGGCCCTCAGTCCTTTGGCCAGCCCATGTCCTCAAGGGTTTTAAGTCAAAATGAGTTCAGAACAGCAGCAGCAGCAGCCTCTTCACAAATTTGGAAAAAACAACATGAAACATTAACAAATTACGTACTTTTGCCAAGGAAGAAGATATCACGGCCCATTTCCTCTTCAGACAACCAGAGCCAAGATTCACCTTGCCCAGTTACAAGCAAAATTATATGAGAGATTTTCATTTTTATCCTGTATAATTCAGTCCTGGTTTGGGCATGAAAAATTAAAGGGAAGAGTGAAAAATGTGCATAACCTGATTGCTTCCCATGAGCTAAGGTGAAGTCAGCAGATTTTTGTAACATGTTCACATCAAAGATATTTCAGTAATAGATGCATAAGCCATGTTTTGTCTATCAGTACCAGTTCCTACAAGGTCTCAACAGAGGTGTCAATACAGGCTCTTGTCTTCCCCTTTTGAAGATGCTTTGTACATCTGAAAGATGTGCAAAACAAAAATCATCTAGGATTGCATCAAGCTTGTGCATTTATTGGTGGCTTATTAAAAATTAATTCATTGCTGTAAATGAATGCTAATAACAAATTATTAAAAACATCTTCTTTTCTTCTGGTTTTTTTTTTGTTTTTTTTTACACAAATAGTTTTATTACAAACGAATTCTTAAGAAATACACTTGTAAGAAATTACACAAAGGCCTTGGAATTTGCAAAAATCTTTTGGTATTTGCATGGCAATAGTCTGTACAACACTTTTGGACACAGATGTGCTCAAACAATGGTATTGCATAGAAATTCATTAGAAATATTTCTGAGGCCATGGTGAAGAATTTTTTGGCACAATGTTAACAAAATTAAGGCCTTATACTTTTCAAAATCAAGTCATTCAGTGTGTGAGTAGTGTTTAAAACCCTGAAAAATATTAAATACAGAATAAAGACTATAAGCTCAAAGCAGGATTTACTATAATAAACACAAATAGCTATTAACCTGGGTTCAGTCTCTGCAACTTCAGCATTGAAATGGCCTATGTAAAATAAACATTTCACATCATACTTTGGCATTTAACATCTAATTCATGACACTGATAAGAAGAAAACTTTTGTAAGCTTCTTTTTGAAATGATAAACTCAGAGCTTCATTTGCCTAATGGTTGATATCTATATAAATTACTAAAATATTTATATATATATTTTTTTCTTGACCATTGCTGGATCATTCTTTATTCCACAGGAAAGTTTGTTCTACTGCATAAAGAAGCTGCATAGTACCAACATAGCAGAAACACTTACTTGCCTATTTGGGAAATCAATTTGGCAATCTCTTCCAGATGTAGTCCCGTTAAAACCAACAGCACTAAAGACTACAAACAGAAGCAAAGGTTTGCAGGATGGCACTCTATGTTGTGAAAAGATGGTTGGTTACGTGTTGCTAAACCACAGTCTGTAATCCCAAAACTCTTTTTTACATTAGTATTGCTTTGTACAGGAACAATAAGTACATACCCAGTCTGGGATTTTGAGACACCAAGATAACGGTAACAACAAACTTATCTGGGGAAGAAAAATGAATCTAAATATATAATACAAGAATGAGAAAGGGGGGTCAAACAGTATAAGGCAGAACTGCATACCTCCTAGCACCTTTGCATTTTTTCTGGATAAATGCTGACTTTTTATTCTATCAGTGCATTGCATTTATATAAAAAATACATGTATTTTGATCAAAAGTGCCATTTGGCATGTCAACATTTGAAGCTTATCTTTGTTGTCTCTTTTCTTCTTCAGCAAGGACAGGGCCAGTAAAGCAGTGTGTGTTAGTTATGCAAGTTCCTAAAAGGCACTTTACTGTTTTCATATTGGACAACAATGAGGTACATATGATATATGTCTAGGCTTCATTGCTGTTAAACGAATAGCACCATATTGTGTGAAATTAGTTGAAATTCAAAAGTCATTATGTTTTTCTCATACAGACTTGACAACGGCTAACATTTGAGCGCAGATCCCCTGCTTTCAAAGTTGAGGGAGTCGGTTTCCTGTCAAATACAAATAAAAGATCCATTAACAACTGTTGTTACAAACAGTTTTCAGGTTTGTAATTGACAAGACAAACTTTGCACGCAGTGAAGTGCCTCTTTAAGCTGGGCTGAATCAAGGTGTCCCTAAGTTCTCCAATGCATATTCGCTTTCAAGTATGGTCACAAACTATCACAAGATTAGTTTTAAACATCATCCACCTCCAGTTACTTCAGAATTCAGTTCTGTTACGAGGCTGAACATTTTCTTAACTAGAAGACACTACCTGTTTAATCAGCAGTTTGAAAATATGCTGGAATTTGGGCAGTAAAAAAAATTTCATCAAAGAAACCAAAGACATTTGACTGTGAGTTTCTGCTAACTCTTCTGACTTTACAGAAAAATGAGAAGCCAGCAAAGGAAATTATGTGGTATCGTATAGAAAGACAAACCAGAATCTTTAGTATCTAACCTATCATAAGGAGTTACTCTTTATAAAGCATTTTCAGATAAAAGTATGCTTACATTTAACGCTTTTCTTTAAAAAGGATTGTGAGTTTATAGGAAACTGAAGAGTATTTGTGAATTATGATAGTAGGGCAGATCGCCTGATCTCTGATTATTTTATTAATTTGAGATAAAGTTTGTAGCCAGAAAAGCATGTGAAGTTGACAGGTCTCTGGGTAGGACTCAAAGAATACAAAGTGTAGTGGTGACTCCTCTAAATGTTCCTCTGACCAGCTTTCCTCTTTCCTAGGGAGCCAGTGCTTACCCAAGGGTTGGCAAATGGGCTCTTTCAGTAGTCGCTTTTCTGGTTGATGAGATTATCACAGCCCCGGTGATAATCAGTCCCGCTCAATTCTTCTACCTACTCAGCTGACAACCATCTCATAGACAAACAGTCAAAACTGGCTAAACAACCTGTTTTGAATGAGACAGTCTAAGGAGCAATGACAGATCTAGAAGACATCAAGAGAGGAAGGGTATCAGATGAAGGGTACCAGGAGTGGCAGCCTGGCCTGCAGTGGAAGAGGACGCTTGCCTGCACTCCAGAGGAATGCCTGCTAATCAGGTAAGCTATGTGGACCTGGGAACCGGTCTATATGCTAACATATAAGTAAAATTCATATGGAACAAATTAGATTGTGTTGAAAAATGATTATGTGCAGGAGACAAAAACAAAGCCTACTACCACTTAATTCCTGAAATTAGAACCTCAGCAGGACTGAAGAAATGCCTAAGGCCTCTGCCTTCAGATGCATTTTATTCAGACGTACTTCCTCCAACATTAGGGAAAGGTAAATAATTGTTCAGGTCACTTAGTTCAACACCTGCACTAATTTCAAGTGGTTCTATTATGTGTTAGCATCCACAAGGAGGAATGTTATATTCTAACTTAATTTCAATCAGTACATCAGCTTATCCCAGTTATGACTCAGTGAATACAATCAAACATAGTGGAAACGTAACCATTGTTAGATTATTCTGAAAAGCAAAATACCAGGTACAAATGACATATTGTAAACACTAATGGAAGATATATTCGTTAATTCCCCCAAAAGCTATTATAATTTTCCTCTTTTTTGTTATGAAAATCATTAACTGCATATACTAACCAAACTGGGGCACAGTCAGTACTTGAACCATGTATTATATTCAAACAATACTTCTCTTATTCAGTGACAAGGCTTGACTGAGTCTCAAATACCAATAAATAAATCATGAACTTACTTGAACATCTCATTCCTCTCTATAGTGGCAAGCCAGAAGCTGTAAGCATTTGCATAATAATTGCAGGTGCCCCGGCCATGGCATTCAATGAAGGGAGCGCTGCGAAACTCCTCTAGGCAGGAACCAGGAGATGCCAGGGCCTGGCCAGAACCTTCCGCACCAGCACTGGTGTGCTAGAAAAATGCAAAAGCATCAGTCAGAGAGGGACTCTACCTCTTCTGCTATGACACCTATTAACTGTCTTGCACAAGTATTTCTTCACATGCCTCTCCTTGTCCTCTGTTGTGTCTGTCTGCTCTTTGGTCCCTCAGTTCAAGGAGGAGCAAGAAAGTGGAGCTGAAGGGCTCCAGAGGTGGCACTGGGTTCTCTCACTTAACAGCAGCACAACACACCAGCAACATCAGGGCAGTAGTATGCACAGAAATCCTTCAGGACTGACGGTAAGACCCAAGCTATCTCTATGCTAGCAACAGGCCAGGGCCAGCTCTCTGGCCCAGAAGGCAAACAGACTGGTACGGTTTATATCTGAGTAGCTTAACCCAACTCCTGCCCCATGTCACAGTGGCCTCTCTCCCACTGCCAAGCACTAACAGCTCTGGATCCATGCTGGTTCTCAGACCATGCCTAGACCTTGCCTGGGAGAGTGGCTGTTGATAAAAGCTCTGAGCATGACAGGAAGCGTGCTAACAACTAACCACTGTGGAGGACTACAGAGTGGCTCTTCAAGGCCACTCCTTGGCCCCATTTATTTTACTAGTATAAATACAGCTGAAGAAACTGGATAAAAGGTCAAAAATGCCATTTGAAAACTGAAGGCTTATTCATCAAAAAAATGAGAAGAAGAAAGGCACTGATACGCTACCACTCTAGGAAGCTACTGCAACACAGATGTAGAAGGACAATGGAAAATAATTCTTATTTCCTCATTTATTCAGCACTTGGATCCTGTGCTGGAGCTGCAAACAAGAGAGCAAGCTATGTGTACTTCCCGAAAAGTGAACAACTAATTACTTTTGCATTATTCTCATTTAGTAATTAGCGAAAATCTTTCTAAAGGCACCAGAAAGGGTAGAGGTCTAATGCCCTCCTAAGACCTGAAGTGACATAGTCAGATAATAACTTTCCCAGCAGGAGTGCAGATCAAAGGCCTCAAACAAACGATTTTCTCACCTCAGAGTATGCCCCAGTGCACTTACCATGACAAAGGAGTAACCAATCCAAAGTGAACTCCAGCCTTCAGGACATGGTGGGATTTGAATTGTTTGACTGTGAACTGCTATTACCATAGCAGGAGCTTCACACACAGAGCATCTAGAAAGACCAAGACATGAATGAGCTACATGCACTTGAGGATTAATACTTTTTCTTTTTTCAGAAGTTACTTTCTTTAAGGAATCTTGAATTAGAAAATGTTGTCACCTTCAAAACCAAAAGGAAAATGAAAATTTTTCCTTTCCAACTGGTTCTTTTTTTTTTTTTTTTCTTCTTTCTTTCTCATTTACTTAGGGACAGCTTAACTATTAAAGTCTTATTCCTATTAGCCTTCCTATGAGCAAAGAGCAAGAGATCTCTTATCTGAATATTTAAATATATTTGTCTTTCTCTAGTCGTTTCTAAAAGTGCTCAATGTCATGAACATGAGAGGCAAACAGCCAAACATTGTAACTCAGCAAGTATCACTTAAAAGTGGCTTCTGTGATCAGAGACAAGTAACAGCAATTCATCATCCTAAACATAGCCCTGAGTGACTTCCAGAGAGAAAGCCATCTCTCTGGAAACCATCTTACAAAGGTAATCACTGCTAATCTAATCTAATGCAGACTCTTCCCCACGCATTTTCCTTGAAAGTGGCTTTTATTTACATTTGTGGTCCTTATCTCCAGTAAAACATTTCTAGCAAAGTACCTTGAACAATGAACTTGAAAGCAACTCTTCAGAAAGCTATGCAGCACTAGTTCTTTTACTTTAGATAAATTTATCGTGTCTCAGAACTGCTAGGTTACTGAATAATCCAATGACCAACCATGCCATCACAGGAGAGTCAAAAAAATGTGGAGTTGGGCCAGAAATTTTAATATGTGAGCTGGTAAGAAGCAATTTTGTGGATATAATCCATTTTCTCTTGTACAACTCCTAAATTGGCTACTGCAGTTAGCAATGATGAAAATGATTCAAAACAGATACTTAGAACTAAACAGTCTGATTCCTGTTATCAGAGCAGTGAAAAGAATCAAGTGCAAAATAGATTAAGTTGGATTCTGGAAAATGCACAGAAGCAAAGGAATTCAGAATGAAAGCCTTCTATTTCTGACTTGTGAAGTCTGCTTTCATACCTACTGCCTTCATCTTTAGTGCAGAAGAAAGACAGTTATTTTAAGAAACACATCAATGAAAGAGTAAGTTAAAAGAAGAATGTAAAGCTGCCTCTATTCTTGGAGCTCTGCTTTGCTTCAAGAGATTTCTGGTATTTCAGTGGAAGGTCTTACATGAAAAGAAGTTCCATGACCCAAGGCAGCAAGTGACACTTCTACATCTTTCCAACTTTTGGACAGGGAAAACTGTTGCTTTAAAAGCCTCAACTTATAAAATAAATTGAAAGAATAGTCTTCTCAGATTCCTTGCTGGTTTAAAAAATGTGATTGCAATTATCTCACTCTCTGCTATGGCTTAAAGGCGAAAAACATATATATACACACATACACATTTTTATGGTGCAAAAGCTACTCTATATGCATAAGATAAGGCAATTTGTTGGTGGGTACCCCCTTAAGCGAGAGTTTTGAAAGTCATTATTAAAGGTTATTTTGGGTGCTTGATCAGGGATGGCATAAAAGGAATATGAATTGCAGAGGTCGGTCATTTGATTTTTTCTGAAAGTCAAGCCCCTTCCATTCACATCCAATGAACAACCAAAAAAGTAAGATCAACAAAACCTATAGACTCTCTTGAGAACCTTGCCCTCAATCTGCCCACTCATTTTCAAGGCATACCAATTTCTAAGGCACTAAACCAAAAATAGAGTACAGAGTACAATTGCAGACACAAGATGGATTCTATTATGCAAAATAAATGTCAGACGTTTTGCAGAAGAGCCAAACAGTTTTTTGAACATACCAAGACGTCAAGAATGATGATTTGAACTGTCCTTTCTCTTGGATGGTATATACAGATCCGAGAAAAC
The DNA here is from genome assembly GCF_011004875.1 of Balearica regulorum gibbericeps. Lineage (NCBI taxonomy): Eukaryota > Metazoa > Chordata > Aves > Gruiformes > Gruidae > Balearica > Balearica regulorum. Next base: position 154,083,152 of record NC_046184.1, on the reverse strand, counting down.
AATGACAGCAATCTCCACTCCCATTCACTTTATATGGCAGGGAGAGGGATCAGCAAAAGCTGATACAGATTAGAAGCAATGATGGGAGTCACAGTAATGCCTATATCTAATGATTATCATTTAAGATGTAAGTTGGAGATTTCCTTGCCAGATTTGTGTCTAATGACAATGGTACAGCGAACCACACTCTTGCTCACACCTCTGCTTCAGCACTGGGAGTATTATGACAACATAGTTTTTCCTAGTGGCCTAAAAATTTAAAATGGATCAGAAGTTCAACATGTTGGATTGATGCAGAACTGTTATGTCTGATATAAGTGCCACACTTTATGCTCAATGACAATCTGGAGTTAAAAAATAGATGATTAATTTTGCAACTGTTTCCTTTAATTCAGACAGTAATAGCTGCATTCAAGCAGTATGTCCAAAACAATGGAAGAAACTTGGCAGTTTACTGTACAATAAATACTGCTACCATTTTCAAACAAAAGGAAATTGAGCCCTAGAAAGCTTCTACCTATGACTAGTCAAAAAAAAAAAAAAAAAAAAAAAAGAATTGTTTTGGACAAGAATTGTGAATAAATTCAAAACTTTTTCTCCTTCAAAGTACATCATAGCTTTTGCAAAACATCATTTCAAAGTAAATCTTTTCATTTCAATTAGACTCAACATAGACTAATCTATTTATTTGGGTTTCCCCAAAAATGCTTTTATTTTTGATCAAAGTCTAAACTGAAAACATGCACACTTTGAAACATTTCATCAAAGGAACTCAAACTTTAAATTTAAAGGCAGGAAATAGAAATATACAGATTAAAAGCCTTTAAAAAAAAATCAAGTACCATATGCACTTTTCACAGGCTTCTTCATTTTACAAACATAGCAGAACTGAAACCGTACCTGCTGATGAATGGTCTGATATTATCACCAGTGATAGGAGCCATACTCATTGGCATGGGTTCAGGAGTGGACAGCCAGTAGGAATAGTCATTCCTTGATGCAAAGTTACATACGTTGTTGATATTGCAGAATAAGAAAGGCATGGTACTAAATTTACGAAGACAGCTTCCTGCCGTGCCTGAAATGTTAAGTGAAAGATTACTTGTTAACCCATTTTTATTAAATCATTGCCAACTGCCAAACAAATATTTCTAGGAAAGGCTAAATAGCAGATGACATTTGCTCTGGAGGGCACAGTTCTCTCAGAGGAAGTGACTTCTCTTAACTCCAGAAGGAAGGAACAAGGCAAGGCAAGGAGTAGTCCAGTCTTGCCTGTAGAATTATGGAATAACTTAGGCTGGAATAGACCTCTAGAGGTCATCTATCCTAACCCCCTGCCAGCTGGATCAGGTTGCTTGGGTCCATGGACAGTTGAGTTTTGAGTATCTCCAAAGGCAGAGATTCAACAACCTCTCTGAGGTCCCATTCCAGTGTTTGAGCATCAGCATGATAGAAAAGCTTTATGTTTCACTGGAATATATCTCATACTTGTGTCCATTGCTTCTTCTGTCACTGAGCCTCTCTGAGAAGAGTTTGGCTCCATCTTCTCTACCCTCCCTGTAGACAGCTGTAGACAGCAATAAAGACCTCCCCCTAAATTTCTGTTAAGGCTTAGCAAACCTCGTTCCATCAGATTGTCCAAACCCCATTAGCCATCTTAGTAGCTAGCTGTTATATTCACTGTGGTACACCCACTTCTTCCTTTTTCTGGGAGGCCCAAGGCTAGGCACAATATACCAGATGTGGTCTCACAACAGCCAAACAGGGGGTAAGAACCACTCCCCCCCATCTGCTGGTTGCACTTTTGCCAATAGAGCCCAGTGGGTTGGGTAGTGGGGAATGGAGTAGTTGTTGCAAAAGCACACTGCTAACACATGTTCAGTGCTGCTCACCAGGACTCCCAGGTCCTTTTCAGCAAAGCAGCTTTCTAGCAGTCTGTACTGCTGCCACTGGAAATAGCAGCCAGTCCCCAGTCTGTTCTGTTGCACGAGGTTATTTCATTCTAGGTGTACCCCATTACATTTGCCTTTACTGAACTTCTCGAGGTTCTTCTCAGCCCTTTTCTCCAGCTTGGTCAGGTCTCTCTGAATGACAGTTGTGTCCACACGGGAATCAACCATTCCTCCCAATCCGGCATTACCCACAAACATGCTGAGAGTGCACTCTATCCCATCACCCAAGACATTAATAAATTCATTAAACAGTACTGGCCCAGTACCAATTCCTTAGGGACATCACTAATCAACAACCACTACTCAGACTTTGTACATCTGATCACATACCACAGAGCCTCATGGACCACCAATTTTCCACTCATCATCTACTTAGCCAGCCCATCTCCCACTAATTTGGGGATACTATGGATGACCATGTCAAAGGCTTTGATAAAGACTTTCTTAAATAAACTGACTTTACATCAACCATTATTTGTACCAGCCTAGAAGGCACGATAAAGAACCAGCTAGTCAAGAAAAATCACACAAGTTTGTTCAATACAGTTCTACAAATGAAAGAAACATTTGGTTTGTAATGAATTCAAATTGAATTTTAATTTGGTCTCTACTTACCCAGATCTTGGCCGTGGGCTCTTTCATTGCCTTGTACATAAAGCAAGGAGTAGCCATGGTAAATCAGCCTTGTTCCAAATGGACACGATGGTTCTTCAGTGGTTTGACTGTGTCTGGTAACAAGGAAGCCATGAGCAACAGATGGTGCACCCGGTGGGCCCATAGCTCCAGGCAAACCTTCAGGGCCAGGTGGACCAGGGAATCCTCTGGGCCCTACAATACAGAGAGTCTCTTTTTATCTCTACAGACAGCAGTACCCTGCTAGATAGCTAAAGAACTGTAATTAGATACATTCACACCTAATCTCCTATGTTATTTTTCTATGAAGGAATCATAGAATTTTCTTTGAAGAACTCATGGGCTTACCTGGGGGACCATAAGGACCAATTTCTCCTTTTTGCCCAGGTTTACCATCAAACCCTGGACTACCAGGTGGTCCAGGTACACCTGAAGGTCCTGTCACCCCTGTTGAAAAACAAGGAATAGTTATTACTGGATATTACTTCATGTTAGTTCTGACTTTTGGGCTTTTAATACAGCATGGCACAGGCACACCTCTGCATAAACTAAACTCATGCAGATTCAGTGTCTATATGTCAATATCTAGAGCATGTATGTGGGTTACTGCAGGTGAAGTGATTATAGATGACGTGGTTTAGCCCCAGCCGGTAGCTAAGTGCCACGTGCCGCTTGCTCACCCCTCCCCCGGCGGGATGGGGAGGAGAACGGAAAAACAACGGCAAAGCCTCGAGGGTTGGGATAAGGGCAGTTTACTGGGACAGCAAGGGAGAGGGAAACAATCAGCAACAGTGCTGATAACAGATATTCACAATGGGTGATAACAGAGAACAATTTACTGATCCAACAACAGACCAGACTCTCGGCCATCCTGGAACTGTGCTGAAACCGCGCTGCCCCTCCCATACCCACCTAGCCCCCTTTTATGGTGAGCATGACATCACATGGTCTGGAATAGTCCCCAGCTAGCTTGGGTCACCTGTCCTGGCTCCTTGTAAAATTAACTCTACCCTTGCCAGAACCAGGACAATAGAGAAGAACAGAGAAGCAAGCACAGAGTGTGCTTCTAAAATAACTAGTATTTGCCTGGAGTATGAAAAGGAAGGGCAGCAGTCTCTTCCCTCTCTGCTTATCATATGACTCAATCAAAAATAGACCATAAAAAAGTAGGGTCATGAACACTGGGAAAAGCAGTAGTCTCTTTGCTTCTTCCCAAACAGATTTTCAGACATATATTATGTCTTCGCTTTATTGCTTTCTAGGTGCTTTGAGTCCGACATAAACTCAGCAACTCTGACTTTGGGAAAAAGAATTTAACACCATCGGTACCACACCAATATTTCTGTGGCACATCAGAAGCTTTGGATAGTCCCAGCTGTCCTTTTCCTGATCACTCAAAAAGCAGTATTGTGTTCATGTATTAAACTAGAGAACAGCAACAGATCCCATACAAGCAAACCCATGCTGTGCTCAATCACTGAGATTACTTCATAGCTATTTTCCCAATGGACAGCAGTTGCAGAGTTGTAACCCCACCTTCAAGAGCAAACTTCCATATCTATTATATTAAATAGAAAGAAGATATTCTTTATATTCCACCATAATTCCCCATCATCTTCTCATAAAACAATCAGGAACAAAGCTTTCCCTTAGAATCTTAACAGCTTAAGAACACCTCTGAGCTCCCACTCTCCTGAAGGATACACTCAGAAGGACATGTGTCCTTGTGCCAGCATTTCATCTTACCTTTTGCTCCATTCTCTTATTATGTAATGTGTTTAATTTTTGCAGTTCATCTTTTCTTTATAAAAATTGCAATGTCTGGTCTAAGAGATGAAATCTAGGCCTATGGAACATCCAAGATCAAGGTGTTTTTTCTCATACTTGTCTGTCCGGAGACACACAGTAATTAAGTTTGGATACAACAGAAGACAATCTAAGACATACGTTCTGAGGAAAGGATGAGCAGTGCATTGCAAGTCATTCTGTTTACTGCTGATCTCATATACTGATGTGTTGACTGCAGAGTGAGAGCCTATAAAAAATGACTAGGAAGGCATCTGTTTCTGGGACTCCTTTGGATGAGCTTCAAAAAGAAGGAATCTCCTCTTCATCACTGACAAAATTTAAGTTGCTTATAAAAAGCCGGATAATATTATACCAAAAATCTTCTCGTGTCTAGCCTACCATTGGTCTATTTTTACATTACTTAAAATGTATTTCTACTGGCAAGTTAGAAACTCTCACCTTGCTGTCCTTTGGGACCTGGAAGTCCCGGGAATCCTTTGAGACCAACTGGTCCTACAGGGCCAGGTAAACCAGGATCCCCTTTAACAAGCTGAAAAGCACCTGGCGGGCCTGGTGGGCCTTGTAAACCTGCCAAAGTAAACAAAGGAAATCAGCATGCTTAGTATTGCACAATAAAAAAGTGAGAAAATGTTACCTTGTATTGCCATTTATGTAGTCAGAGAATAGACAGAGCCTGTAGCTACAAGATATCAATGTGCCCAAGACTTTATATGTGCATTGAGTAGAGTCATACCTGTTGAGAAGCCAAACCCAAAGTTAACTGAGGGCAGAAGACAACGGGGTTCAGGGCACAATGAGGGAAACAGCGTGGGCTGGGCCTCTGCCATTGACAACCCTCTGGTAACACCTAAGTAGCTGCACGTGCTCCTGCTGAAAACCCTATCGCTACCTCCTATGTTCCCGTCTCCCACCAGACAGGAGAGACCAGGCCCACAGATGTAGCTCTGACCAGAAGCATTGAGACTAGGGTGTGCAAACAGGGAGCGGCACCTGTAGGGGGTGGCACTGGCAGTTTGAGCAGCAGTTTGCTCAGAAGAGCTGCACACTCTGCCAGCTATGGGGCTGCTGCCTGCTCTGCTCACCAGCAGGTCTAGGCTGCAACCCCGATGGTCACGTCAACTAACTGATAGCTGTGCAAGCTTACTCAGAAGCTTGAGGTCTCCAGGGATTAGAATTAGAAGGATGACATCTTTCAAAAGCATTACCGCTTAAGTGGACTCTTTTTCTAAGAACTATGAGGAGAATGTGACCTGCTGAAAGAAAATGGTGTCTACCATTGCCACAGCAAGGCTGTGGCTAAAACCCAAACAGAAGCACTGCAGCCTATCCGTGCTGACGTCTCCACCCAAACAGACCTCCCAAGGACTGAAACAGCTGTCCAGACCTTAGGTTGCATGAAGTTCCCTCTGCAAGTTTGCAGGTGACACCAAGTTGAGTGGTGTAGTTAATACACTAGAGGGAAGGGATGCTGTCCACAGGGACCTTGACATGCTTAAGAACTGGGCCCATGTGAGCCTCATGAAGTTCAACCAGCCAAGACCAAGGTCCTGCACCAGGGTTGGGGCAACCCTCAATATCAGTACAGACTGGGGGATTAATGGATTGACAGCAGCCCTGAGGAGAAGGAGATGGGGATACAGGTAGATGAAAAATTGGATATGAGCCAGCAATGTGTGCTTGCAGCCCAGAAAGCCAATCATATTCTGGGCTATGTGAAAAGAAGCGTGGCCAGCATGTGGAGGGAGGTGATTCTACCCCTCTAGTCTGCTCTCATGAGGCCCCACCTGGAGTACTGCGTCCAGCTCTGGGGGGCCCAGTACAAGAAAGACATGGACCAGATAGTGCGGGTCCAGAGGAGGGCCATGAAAATTATTAGAGGGCTGGAGCACCTCTCCTATGAAGAAAAGCTGAGTTGGAGTTGTTCAGCCCTGAGAAGAGAAGGCTCCGGGGAGATCTTATTGTGACATTTCAATACATAGTGGAGGTTTAAAAGAAACATGGAGAGAGACTTTTTACTAGGGTCTAGAGTGACAGGACAAGGGGCAATGATTTTAAACAGAAAGAGGGTAGATTTAGATTAGATATAAGAAATACATTTTTTACGATGAAGTTGGTGAGACACTGGAACAGGTTGCCCAGAGAAGCTGTGGATGCCCCATCCCTGGAAGTGTTCACGGCCAGATTGGATGGGGCTTTGGGCAACCTGGTCTAGTGGAGGGTGTCCCTGCCCATGGCAGGGAGGTTGGAACTAGAGGACCTTTAAGGTTCCTTCCAATACAAACTATCCTATGATTCTATGGTTCTAGAATACTATTTAAATATTCTAATAAATGACAAAACCTCAGTATTGATTTTTCAGAGCAGGAGATAAATACATTCACTCTCTATCCAATACTTAAATCTAATCTGACCGTTCAGATGCTGATACCATGATATCTGGTTTCATATTCTACCTTTTTACACTGAATAAAAGCAGAAGGAAGATATGCATTGATTAGTAACAATAATTTTAACAACAACATCTGGGAAAAAAAGCAAGTCTTTATATTATACCTTTAGATCCCGGAAGACCTTGGTCACCTCGTTCACCCTTAAGGCCTGGGAAGCCAGGAGATCCTTTTGGACCTGAAGTCAAAGGAAATATTTACACGAAGATTCAATAACTTCTTGATTTGGAAGGATATGTGCAGAATAATCACGGACAACCCCAAGATCATGTGACGGCCATGACTTTATTCACACAAGTACTTTTTAACTGTTCACAAGAGCAAGATACAAACAGCAGCACTATTACCAAAGAAATGATGACTGAAAACAAAGTTTTCTTACTTTCATTAATAAATTTCTCTAAATTAAAAGATTTTTTTTCTATTAATAACTGCATTTTTTGATACACACAGTGCTTTCATGTGTATGATGGTGACACTTGCAGCAATACAGTCAACAGTGGAGACATACTGAGCCCGTGTTTCTGCAAATATAGCTATAATATTTCCCTCTCCAATTCTCAAGAAAATCTTGAGGAATCTTGACTGGTAATGTCTAAACAATTGATTTTACATCCACCTTTTAAAGCAAGCGCACACTTAAAATTGGCAAAGCAAGACAACAGGCAAAAGACAAAAAACCTTGAGAAAAATCTCAATGTTCTTGTATGCTTTTTGATGGAGCTTTCAATGTCTTGTTTCAATAATTTGTAACTTAGAGTCAACATTCTTTGAGCACTTTTTTTGAGAGAGGAAGGATGTGAAAGAGACATCTTTGCATGCTTTTTAGGAATATGGTAAATTTTTTTCTCACCTGGAACGCCTGGAACTCCTGGAGGTCCCAGATCACCCTTTTGACCAATATCTCCTGGTAAACCAGGACTACCCTGTATAAAAGAAAATGTGAAGTATAGTTATCCTAAATTATTATAACTCTCAAATAGGCTGTAAGTTTTTGGAAACCTATGAAAAAAAATTAATATGACAAAAAAGCCACTAAGTTTAAGGAATGGTTATTCTCTACCATGATTAGATGAGAACCTTCTCCTATAGGAACAAGCATGACACCTTGTTCTTACTGAACTATTTTTTGCCTTACAAAGTTGCTAGATCAGAATATGGTCTCACTAACAGTATAGCTAATAAAAAGGTTCTCAACCATAGAACATATTGTTATGAAAAACTACAGTAAGCACAAATCTCAGCAAAAACTCATTTCAGTGCAGCCCCAGCAGGCAGTTGCTAGTTAGATAATCAAATGGGGTAATTCTAGACCACAGCAGACTTGAAAACTTCTACATTCACATGTGGAACGAAATTAAATGTGCTCAACAACTTATAATCCGCTGAAGATTTTTACTTTTCAACAGGGCTAATATACTCTAAGGACTTAAACACTTCAAACACAATGCAAACTCCTCCTACTGCCTTCGCTATTATAAACTGCTCCCATGAAATTAATGGTAAAAAGTTCATTGTAGCCTCACTTCAAGGAAAACCAAGCCCATATTTCAAAAGAGACTGTAAATAGCCATTTAAACGACTGCAAATCTCCTTTTCTTCTTTTGTCTTTTGCAGATCATTAGCAAAAAGCTTGTAAGTATAGTTTAGAATTTCTACTGGGCTGAAGCTATCCGGCAGTGATAGTCCCCTATATAATAAAATGTGGAACATGGGTGGAGGAAAGAAACAAAATCCCTTTGCTAAGTAACTTACCAATCAGAGGTTGGAGATGTGAATTGAGTACTCAATGAAAAACAATACCAATGGTAGGATTCCTCTCATCGTATTTGGAGAGCAATGGAATAGGCACATAGAGGAGTGATTTTTCATTTGATCTAAGTTAGATGTTTACATTAAAGTGAGAAGAATGGCTCCCTACAAACCTCTAATTCTTTCCACTAACTATAAAGGGAGAAGAGATGACTAGCTTAATACTGGATGTCAACAGTGAGACTTCCAAAGTTAAATAAAAGAAATGCCACCCTAGGAGTGGTAAGGGAAGTATTAATGAAGTAAGATTCCCTGGTTTCCTTCAGTCACATAGTCACAGTATGCAAAATTGTTTAAAGAAAAGGCCCTCTCTTTGTATCATAACATGTGAACTTCTGTAGCACAAAACAGGAGGGCTAACATTCATTCAGAAGAGTCATGAGTCAGACAGATAATCTCACTAAAATAGGTTTTTAAAATATTTTTTCAGTTATAATTATAAAATAGAATTATTTATAAGAGAAGTTTATTGGAAGCTTTCCATCAAAATACTTCTTCCACAACAGTATGCAGTTTCTTAAGCTTTTTTTTTTTTTTTCCCCCCATCAGATATAGCTTGGCAAACAACATTTTGTTTTGGATCTGTTCCAAACAAAAAAAATTATTTCAGTTTGTGAAAATGATAAAAATGTTTCTTTTCTCATTTCAATGTTAAAATGCACAGAAAACCCCATAGGATTTGTATTTCACGGTCTGATCTCTGCATTCAGTTTTTTTGGATGGGATTTTTGGACAGGCTGTGTCACCTATGCTGTAACAAAATCTCCTTTCTGATATAGGTTGCCATGTACCTGGAGACCTGTATGCACAATTGAGCTGTAATCAGGACAGAAGCCTGTCACACTGAGGAGGATCAAGACATTAGAAACCCATCTTAGTATGTATCACTAGAGGAAGTAACTCTCACTGGAGCATCTTGCATTGAGTTAACAACCCAATGCTATGTATTGTGGCTCAAGGATAGTAAAACATTTTCTTCTGGTTGAAGGCACGAAATCAAAATCCTTTGGCATTTCCCATTTTTGATAAACAGTTTTGGACTGGAATATCAACCTGTGAAAAACTTCAGAATTTCCTGGGGTATAGAAATTTAGCTCTCTGCAGAAGTACTGCAAATTCTTAAAACAGGGAAAACATACTGGAATGTTATTTTGAAATTTACTGCCTTCAAAGCTGGTATGGTAAGGTATGTCTCAAAGACAAAAAGGCATAGCCAAAATCTAGTGCCAGAACACTGAAGCAAATCCTTACTGTCTCTGTGAAGTGACTCTTGGATGCAGAAAAGGATGCAGTAGATCTTTGCATTATCAAGAATAATGTGGACCTTTTAAGTCCACTATCAGTATACTGCTTTTCACATCAGGACCTTATTCCTGAGTCTTCCTTCCTTTTGTACACTAGGAATTGTTGCATCATACCTACCTACTTTCTTATTCCTTCTTCCATAAATTTTATTATTATTTTCTTGGTAGGAAAGAGGAAATGAAAAGTTAAACTATACAGCATATATTTCAGTGTGGAAAAAGGCAGCAGACACTCAAAGAGAAAGAGTATAGAAGACCAACTATTCTGGATGACTGTCCTATTTTATTTCATTCGCCCTAATATATAGAAAAGGGACTGGTTTAGATCAGGGAAAATGAATAATATATGACAACAATGTATTAATAGCATTGCCTGTTTGTATTTCTAAATCAGCAGCTATATTTCATCACTGACAGTACTGAAAGTGCACTTTATTTGAAAGGTTTCATAACAAAACCAAACAGTTCAGGTATTTTCAGAAGGCAATTTATCGTGAAATATGCAACCTTTAAAATTAACTACTAATGCATTTGCAGGATTTATGGATGTGCTGCAGCCAGCCTGTACTGTTAATTCACTGTAAATTATATTCTGGGTGTTGTATGTTACCGCTCACTATCTATAAATTTCTAATAAGTTCATTAGCTCACGGGGGCTTATTGGTAGCCAGCCTTTAAAAGGAGAGAATTGAAATGTTTTCAAACTGACTTTACATCATCAGCAGTGAGTCCAAAGGCACTTTGAGCATAAAGTATCATTATTTTGAACAAGAAACATCTATGATTAATATCCATTAATTACAAGAACCAGCTTTCAGCAAATCTGGACTATACTGAAAGTAACTTACTGGCAGGCCCTGGAAACCCGGATCACCTTTGACTCCCGGACCTCCAGGAGTCCCAGGCCAGCCATTGCTTCCCTGCTCTCCCTTGGCCCCTTTCAGACCTGGGGGTCCTGGTGGCCCTGTTGGACCTGGTAAACCTGCAAACCAGAAGAAGAGAGTATTTAGTGGCAAAATCTTTTCAGAGCAGTACCTGATGGAGGACGAGCTGGCTCAATCTACAGATGGGCAGAACCAAAATAATTATTGTAACAACGTTTCAAGCAAACAAGTAGGAGAATATGTTGCAGGGAGGTCCATATGACGACCCATGTGACTGGACATCTATCATTTATCAGCCTGTGGCTGATGGAGAAGAGTGGAGAGTTTTCTATATGTGCAGAACAAACAGATGGTATATTTTCAGGTATGAATATGCTAGAGACATATTGCGGCTCTGTTCTGCCCTACTCTCCTCTGTAACCTCTAGCACAGGGCCACTGGCAAGGTCAGACCACGCTGGGCCATTTTTAAACATATTAACACTCCAGGAGATAGGAACACATAGCCATGGCTGCCTTGAAACAGTAAATAAAGTCTAGAGGGAAACATGGAAATGGGAGGTAAGCTTCTCAACATCGGAAAGACTTCTGGACAAAACCAACTGCCCGAGGACATAAAATCAGCCTGTTCTAGGACATAATGCCAAACTGCCTATGAAGGAGAGCTTTTCTCTGATCTGTGAGATATGCAATATTGATTATGTTATTAATTCATTAGGCGAGCTTTGATTAACAGCAGGGCATTAACACTAAAGAGAAAGAATTACCTGGAAGGCCAGGTTGGCCTTGGGGTCCTCTGTCTCCTTTAGGGCCCTCAATTGCACTTCCTGGTAGTCCAGGGAGACCTTGGCTGCCCTTTGGGCCGGGTGGACCAGCATATCCTGGTTCTCCTTTCAGGCCTGGGATCCCCGGACTTCCTGGGGATCCTGGAAAACCCACATCACCTTTCGCACCTAAGATTTGAAACAATCCCCAAAACATGATTAGAGAAAGGATCACCATCACTGAAACTTTCTGCCTTATTATCTGCTCATACTAAGCTTTATTCCTTGAGAAAATATTGATCTTGCCTTTACACATTTGTATAAAAATGCAAAACTTTAGGAAAACTGTATTATTCTCCACATTATGACATAAAGTATGAGGAAAAGAGTAGTTTGACTATCTTTTCTTAGCTAAACTGATCACTGGGCTATTTTAATTCACTCTAAAAATAGATGAACATTCAGCATCTCTCTATCAGTCCTTCCACAAGGCACACAAAGCCCCCAAACCCTTACTCCGTTAGTTATTATTGTCATAGCTGAGTAATGGATGTTTTGCTTGACCAAGCACAAAAGGACTTGCTCCTAGAGGAAAAGGGATTTTTTTTTTTCCCTAAGATATCTAGATTTAAACACTTAGTACTTACTTACTTTCAGGCTTGAACAAATAGTTAACATTTGCAATTCTGTCGAATTTTAGATCATTATTGAGCAAAAAGAATATAGATTAGCTGGTATAAGTATCATAATAGAAATAAAATGTATGAAGAACACTATCCCTGGCTCTTTGCCTAAACGGAACAGGGTCTTTAAATCCTAAACTTGTTTTTTTGGAACTACAATACATTTGGAACACAGATTAGGTCAGTTGGATATCTATTTAACATCAGATATTTTTAAATGAGCTGTGCTGACAAAATGAGAGAGATGGGTGAGGTGAGAAAAGTGCTCTCATACTCTAGTATTTTACATGCCTTACTGAGCTATGATTAGAAAATTTGTTTATTAAAATAAGTTCTCTAACATTAGGGCTTTCTCAGCAATTTAATGACTGTCAATTACTCTGAGATAGTAAATAAAATATATTCTAAAATTCTGGTTTATCACTTTTGATTGTCCGCACAAGTTTACTGTATTTATAGAATGAATGAGTGAGGTATGGGCATTGATATGTCAAGCTATAGAAGTTCTTCAAAATCTGCCATGTCATGTTAATTTCATAGATGGACTAGTTGAATCTTTGCTTTCTGGATGTTTAAAATTGAAAATCCTTTAATTGTACAGAATTTCCTTTATCAGCAGCAGTTTGATAGTTCTTCACTACTGTATCTCTTGCAGTCTAGTGTCTAGGACATACTTATTATTTCATAAAATGGAGCATGGTGCATTACAGACACCTTGAATAAGCACTGGCTCAAGCCAATCAAGCTGTTCTCACAGCACAGTGTAGTAACACACTTTGCGAAGACCCAAAGTGGTCTCGAATTTCTGATAGCTATGTGCCTGTACCCAAGCTAGTAAGTCCTGAGTCCAGGTAATAATTTTCAGTCAGATCTCATGAGGTCTCTGCTATCTTTTGCATCTCTGCACCATGCTCCTGTGCATGGCTCAGACATGCTCTACTGAGCTATCAAGAATAACTATTTTAGCAATTAATAGAATTGCATCTGGGCTGCACAACAGACTCAGGTAAAAAAATTACTGCAGTATCCTGGCCACGAAAATACTATCTTTAGCTGTCTGGTGCGCAGAGCCTCACTAGACTTTGATTTTTGCAAAATTAGTAGGAAAACAGAAATACTTGGAGTCAAAAACACAGCACACAAATACAGGAGTTATTTATATTACCTCATCACAGCACAGCTTGCAGTAAATTCCACACTATGAATAATTACCTATTTTAGGGCATATCTAACTCATGTCCAAGATGCTGCCACTGTAACAGAAATTAGTATTTGAATCTCTCAGAGTTTCTACTCTGAAAGAGCTCTGAAAAGGTAGAGCATGTAAAAGAATGAAGTAGAAAGTATGTCTGAATTACAGAATTATGTTTATAGTATGTTGGGAGGGAGGTTTACTGCTTGTTTAAAGAAGTGTTTTACCTTTATCTCCCTTTGCACCGGGAAATCCTGGAAGTCCTCTACCTGGAATACCTGTAATAGAGAGGCAGCAAAAAATCAGAAGATGTGACAGTACTTAAATTTAACCTGTAACAAACAAAATTCTATTAAGCAAATATAAAATCTAAATAAATGGTTTATGCAAAATTTCTTCAGGACAGAGAGTGTCTTTGTTATGTACTGGTATTGTTTCTAGCACAATGGGTCCTGTATGACTGAAAACCCTACCCTAAGGAAAGGCAAGCCTGCTCCATTATTTCACAGCTAAGTTGCAGACTGAAATGAATTCCAAAACATGCCAGTTCTTTAAAGTATTGCCAGCTTTTGTGGGGAAAAAAAAAAAAAAAAAAAAAGTCTTTCAAGATTACACTGATTAAACACAGTTGCTCATCTAAATGAACAGCTTTACAATGATGGATGATAGTAGTTTGCAAGACACCATACTAACTTTATTTTCTAGGGTTCCATCCAAAGCACCTCAAACCCAGCACACCCCTCTACCAGCTACTCTTGTGTAGCCTGTCTCTGTCCATTTTCCTACCCCATAACCTTAACATGACAGTCACAGTACCTTGTTCACCCTTTGCACCAGCTGCACCTGGAATCCCATCATAACCTGGTTCACCCTTCTGTCCAATGGAACCAGCAGGACCCGGAACGCCAGGTTCACCTGAAAAGTCATTGCAATTTTCATTTCACCTATGAATCATTAGACTTTTTTTTTTTAAAACACATTTTTTTCTTTAAAGAAAAGCTTAGCTTATTCTTTTGCTCCCACAGACACTAAGCAGATACTGCACGACAACTGCAGTGTGACTTTTCTCTGAGATTCCTTCTGAATTAAATCAGTGTGAGACAGGGCTCAATTATGACAGATTTTAACATAACTAATTATCATAAATTGCAGTGCGTTTAGAGTGTATGAACTCCAGCAAAGACTTGTGAATAGCACAGTCCATTGTCCAATGAGATGATGTGTCCTGAAGCCAGTAAAGAACATGAGACTCCAAGTTCAAAAATGTTGTATAGTCATAACAGCAAAGGACTTATTCTTCTCCCTACTCTATTCTCTCTTTAACATCTGTGCAATGATGTTAACATGGTGATTCAGGTTTGGGCCCATAGATCAACTTTATTGCTTTTAAATGCACTCAGAAACAACAGAACTAATGGCTATAGCAACAACCAGTCTCATGGAAGGTGGTAAAATCTCTTCCACAAAGACTGCAAAAGAAGTACTAGCCCCACACTACACTGACTCAGATTAACCTTGGAAACAGCATGGTGGTTTTTCGCTTATGAAATGATCAAAGGTAGCAGGAAATATATTTCTTTTCTACCTGGTTCTCCTTTTAAACCTGGAATGCCACTTAAGCCTGGAAGTCCTTTTTCACCCTTCTCTCCATGGCGGCCAGGGCTCCCTAAACAAAGGAAGACAACATGGGTTTACATGTGGCATATTTCACATTATTTTTTTAATTTCTGTTTTATTAAAGCATAAAGACTTGCCTGGAAATCCTGCCATGCCAGGGGATCCTTTGGGACCTGGGGCACCCGGCATTCCAGGAATTCCTGCACTACCCTTTTCACCCTTATCTCCAGATAAACCTGGACTACCTGTTCTTCCTGGTTCTCCCTAGAAGAAGCAGCACACATTATAAAATCCACACATAATTCCTGAAACAGCTTTTTCTGTTTGCAGTGGTAGATGTCACCCCTCTCATCCATCCGACTTATAAAGAATTTAATTTTTTTTCCATTTAGAAACAAAGTAATTTAGGATTAGATTTGGCATTAAATTCCACTATCAGAATTACTGACTTTTCTAGCAATTGCTTAATAATACCTACATATGAAAATGAGTAGTTTTCCATGCATTTTTATGATGGTTTTTACAGTCTTTTTCAAATTAGCCTCTTAACTTACTTATTACACTTAATCATCTTCAAAAAAATCTTTTTGTAAGTCTTCAGCAAGTTTGCTACCAGATTAGCAAGTTTTATTTTTACAATTTTTACTTATAAATTCATGATTACTGTCATTGTATAGCTAGGAAAAGGAATGTGAAACAAATGAGAATACTATTAGAATACTATTAGAGATTAAATTAACTTTACAGACAGCATTAATACAGTTCTCTTCAGTAATATCTGAGCATTTTATAGGTTTTTTCAGCTTCCCAGTATTTCTGTAAAAGTACAGAAACACTATTTCAGTGTGATTATTTGCTCTGTTTGTAAGAAGCCCTTCTCACTTTATTTACTTAGTATTTTTAAAAGTTCTTCCCCTCTTCCACATTTCTAGCACTGTAAATTAGCCTATTCTGAAGAGACAGAATAAATAAGAACTCTGGAGATAATGGTCCCATCAAACAGAATGCATCTAAACCTGCGCATATGCACACCTTTCAGGTTTCCCATCAGGTAATTAAATGAGCATAATAGAAAATATAATTAAGTAGTTTAAAGGCCAACAGCACCTTTTCAAATGCAGTGCTTGGTAGAGACAGACAATAAGATCCTTAGGGGTGTAAATACCTTCTCGCCAGGAGACCCTGGAAAGCCAATTCCAGGAAAACCTGGTTGTCCTTTGTCTCCTTTTTCACCTTTTTGCCCAGGGAACCCTGGTGTGCCTGGTGAGCCTGGTACTCCTGGCAGACCCTTTTCTCCCGGTGTTCCTAGTAAGAGAAAAGGAAAAATGGGTGTATCAGAACTTGCGGTACCCTAGCAGTGTTGACAATGATTTTTCAGTGTTGCCTTAGCTATTCAGAACTAGAAAAGTAAGGTAAATCACTAAAATAGCTAGTAAATTAGCTTTGGAGATCCACTCTCTAAATGGGACTTTTTATGGGAAGATAAGCTCTCCTCATAAGAGAAGGTCATAATCTTGGATTCAGAGTAAACGGAGCTCTTGCTAAAAACACGATTTGAACAAAAGTTTGTGTTGATTTGGATAATTTCTAAGAGGACCACA
This sequence comes from Balearica regulorum gibbericeps, assembly GCF_011004875.1. NCBI lineage: Eukaryota > Metazoa > Chordata > Aves > Gruiformes > Gruidae > Balearica > Balearica regulorum. The sequence continues at coordinate 154,066,455 of NC_046184.1, read as the reverse complement.
GTAACAAAGGGACACTGCTGTAGCAAATTTTTCTGTCCCCCTTTACCATTTCAGTCTTTCACCTTTGATTTCCTAAATAGGCTAGGCACAAGGTTATCTGAAGGGAGACAAAATTTCCATGTTGAGACATAGGTTCTTCTCCATTCTATTCATTACCAGTCCCCTCCGCAACAACACTCTTCCCAAACCTACTACAGTTTGTAATTAACATGCAGTACATAGCAACACACCAAACGTTTTGAAAGGGGAAAATACACAAGAAGCTTAATGCAGTTCACAGACTAGCAGAGACAGACAGACAAAACAGGTATCACTTGAAAAACTGCCTGCCTGCAACAAATACACAAATCCTACATATCCAGCTAAGCATTCACAGGTAGAAACTTAGGAAACCATCCTATTATTTGTATATCACAATAGGATTGAGAAAGCAATGTCCCAAATGCCTGAAGTTCAGACACTGCAAATAGTGCAACCATTTAGTAGATCTATACCAATAAATCTTCCATATAGGTCTCTCATAACGTTCTAGATTAACTTGAGGAAAACAATAATAAGAAATTTCCAGCAATCAGTACCTGGCAAACCCATTTCACCAACTGATCCTTTTTGTCCTGGAATTCCTGGATCCCCTGGATACCCTGGGGGACCCTGATCACCTTTTGGTCCTATGAACAGCAGAGAAATTTAAAGTCCCATTAGTTAATGTGGTTTAAAATATGTGATGAACAGTCTCTCTGTTGCTAGCTTCAGACGTACCTGGATGTCCTGGCGTACCAGGTTCACCATCCTTCCCTGGAATTCCTGGTTCTCCATATTCCCCACGTAACCCTTTTTCTCCTGTTGCTCCATGGTCCCCTGGACACCAAGAAAACAAACACAGTGAGACCAGTTTTATGAAAATTTACTGTAATGCCATATAATAATCCTCCTAGTTAATTTTGATCACTGTTGCTTCTCTGTGCCGAGCACAGAAATGGTTGAATTCAAGCTTCATACGTTGTACAGTAGTCACACTTGAGTAAAACACAACTCTCCAGTCACTAAACCAGTGCTGAGGAAAGGCTGCAAACTATTACAATTTTACAGGTGTCTGTGCAAATTACAAGGCAAGTTATATCTTTAAATGAAATGTGTTTGAGTTAGATTAATGAGTTACTTCAGAAGTGCCAGACAATATCAGGTGTTACCAGAAATGATTGATTTGACTGTTCTGCTGTCTAAAAAGGTACATGTGAATAACCAGTTCACAGCCAGAAATTTGCTGTTTCCTCAGTTCTATCTAATGTTAAAGCATCTTCATCATTCCAGAAGGCTCCACCCTCTTATTCTGGGGTGTGACTCTTCTCCAGCTTTAAGGTCCAAGCTTTTCAGTCATAACCCTTTTTGTTAGTGTTGCATATAGGTGCAGGAACACAGCTTACTGAAGATAGCTCACTGAATGTTTTTAAGTAAGTGGATTTTATTAAAAACATTCCAAGATGTCCAAACTCAATTTTTTTCATTAAACATCTCTGAATCTTCCATAAAAATACTGTGTCTGTTCTGTACAGTTGGTATTTTAGAAGCTTTCTAAAACATTACTGTGATATTCATTCCTAGAGAGATGAAAGCAGCTAATAGATCAGCAAAGTTATGGAATATAACTAGGTTATTTTTCTCTGCTGGTACTAAGTATCTTTGGGTTGAAAAGGATGAGATGGGCAGAATAAGAGCAGAAATGTGCAGGCTGGGGTCTGTTTGGAACCTACCCTACCAGGCTGCGTTAGCCAGGCCAATCTGTAGACTGTATGTGGTCAGGAAAAGGTAGAGTGTACAAGTTTGCAAGTGTGCATTATTAGTGCTAGAGAGATGAAGAAGTTAGAAACCAAAGAAAACCATTTGAATTTCTCAGCAACGGCTTCTTTATATGCATGTAACCGGTGTGCCTAATTTGAATTTCTGGAAGGGAAATAAAACCAATTATCAATCAGTCAACCTACGGGCCAATAGCAGATAAGAAAGTAATGAAAAACAAACTATGTGGATTTGTCTTAAGTCTTTTCATGCCACCATATATATCAAGATCAGAAGCAAATGAGAAAAACTAATCTAGATGAAATCTTTATAGGCTGGGAGCCTCATCAAATACAAAAGTGCTCTCAGAGGCTGCATCTCAGCCTGGAGGCAGATGCATTCCACCCTTGCTCCTGCCCTCCTTCGCAGTCCCCGGCTGTCCAAGCTGGGAGGCAATGCCTGTCATGGGTTTCTCTGAGACCCAACCGGGACACACGAGCCCAGGTCTCATTCTAACAAGTAGTCAGGACACGGAGAGAAGAGGTACCTAGACTGGGAAACTCCCCAGTTCAAATATAACATAGGTATCAGTGATTCCCTGCCAAACCGGAAAGGAGTTCCAGCTCTGACCTGGGCTCAACAGAGAATACACTGATCCAATGTACAGATGACACTAAACTGGAAAGGCTTGAAAAGACGACAGGATTAGACTGCAGAAGGATTTTGAAGAGTTGGAGTAAAGGTTGAAAATCAACATCATGAAATTCAAAAAGTGTAGTACACCACATATGTGGTAAGAAGTAGTCAAAAGCATGCATACAAAATGAGAAACAAATGCATAGGCAGCAGTCCAGAAGTAAAGGACTAAGGATTATAGCTAATCACAAACTGCGTCAGCTGTTGTTTCAAGAAAGGGAGATTTCATTCTAGCGGGGCCTGAGTTGAACTATTTCACTTGAGCAAAGTGCACTCTAACAAGGATGCAGCCAAATTGGGGACAAGTCAGAAAGGGTAACAAGCATGGTAATTATTTCAGAGAACATGATATACAATGAAAAGTTGAAGAATTTGTTTGAGGGAAATGGAAGACTATGTGACCTTGGTAGCTGCCTTCTAAGCTCTACACTTCTATTTCAACTAAAGCAGTTAGCATTTATTTAAAAACTCTTATGGGATTTTTTAATAAAAATAAATCATAATAAAAAAGGACAAATAAAAAAAATATATAAAATAGATAATCTTTTTTCTCTGAAAAGAAAACCAGGAGATAGAATGATCTTAAGCAACTAAATTTTCATGTAGCAGTAAAAATAAAAATCCAAGAAGAATGCATTGTCTATAAAACCTAATATCTCTACCACCATTTAGTTTCTAAATAGAAAGCCGATTTCGATTCTCCTGCATATTTCCAGATGTTTCTAAAATTACACAAGTTGATCTTTCGCTATCAGTGGCATACACACGTGTCTTTCCTGAAATTTCTTCAGGTCACAAAGAAACATGTGTGCCAAAAAAGGTTGCCTGCTTTTTCTTACAGTATCAGTTGGTCTCCCACTGTATGTTTTACATGAAAAAGTTTTTCTCTTTTGGCAAGCTCTAGTTTCTACTTCTGAAGGAAGAGGCAAAACAGATTTTTTAATGGCAAATTTAACATCTTCCACCCAACCAAAACCCTTTCTGTCTGTGATTAATCTTTGTTTCTATGGACATGAAAGATACTGGAAAAATATCTGCATTTGCTGTGTGAAATTCTTTAATCTTAGTTTCAGAACACAGTTTTTAAAGTAAGACACAACTGAACTCAAAGCATTGCTGCTTAACAGTATATGAGTGTTAATGACAGTTATCCACAGTTAGAGACTAAAGTTACCTTTTTCTCCTTGATCTCCCTTTTGGCCTTTGAGACTAACCATGTCCATGTTGTCCATTGTTCCAGGTTTTCCTGGGAGACCAGCTTCACCTTTATCTCCTTTTACACCAGGATCACCCTGTGGTCCAACTATACCTTTGAAACCTTGGCTACCTATAAAGGGACAGCACAGAATATTACAGTGGCATACAAAACTTTGCAAAAATATTCCTAGACAGCGACAAATGAAATTAGCTATTTATTCAAATTTTGAGCACCAAATACCATGCTCTGGAACATCTCATTTATCTCCATATGAAGTTTTTTTATACTAGGACTTCACAATAGCTCTGTCAAAAAAGTTGATGTATTTTTCCCACTTCATAGCCATTAATTTTAGACTCTCAAAAACAACAGGGATAGGAGTTTGGCAGTAATACAGGGCATTATTTGAAGGATTTAATTAAGATGTTCCTTCTGGCTTCTTATAATTTCAAACACACTATTTTTCTTGGAGTAATATCTATGCATCCTCACGCCTAGCAAATCCTTGTGTTGTTGAAGAATGGATCAAAAATCCTGGCTCGGTGCCCAAATACATGACTGCTCCTAGGATATGGCTTTCTAAATGTCACTATTTCTAACTTACAGGGAAGTTATTTGACATAAAACATTCCTTAGGCCAAGCATACTCCTTATATTTGGTTATTTCCAGACTCGTCTTCTGCCAGGAAAAAAGGTGGATTTTACAATTTTGATTCTGAGAAAACCTCTCTCTCACCTTTTTCACCAGGCAACCCTCGATCTCCAACTGGTCCAGGAACTCCTGGCAACCCAGGAGTTCCCATAACTCCCATTTCTCCTTTGGCTCCTGAAACCGAAGTGAAACAATGAATAATAGAAATAAAGGAAGCAGTGTAAAGAAGTACAAGAAACCCAATTATTTACTCCCTATCATATTAGGAATTGCACTACTTAAGGAAAAATGAGACAAAAAAGATGATTGATCTAAAATACACTGATAGAGAAAACGGTAAAAATAGTGTTATGCAAGCCAGAATAAAACACAGTTTGTAATGGGTTTTTGACAGAGTCTTAAAACTTCCTATTACAGTAAACAATACTGTCATTAACAAAGGCATTATTAAACCCACATTCTGTCACTGAAGCTGTGCAGAATAATCCCCTTTCATTATTACAGGCTAAAGGCTAGTTCCTGCAAGTTGCTGGATTTGATCCACCAAAGGACTGGAGTAGCAGTTCGGTTACACGTGCAGAGAGCTGCTTTACTGACGTCAGCCCCCGTGTTTTCCCAAGCTTGGGCTCTTTGATGGATCAATTCCTAACCGAGTGAAAGGGCATACTACCACAACTTAATAAAATAGTTGTCAAAGATACTGGTTTCCAAGGGAAAAGATGTTTACCTGCTGATCCTTTCAGTCCAATGGCCCCCTGTGGACCTGGCAGGCCGGGTAACCCCACAGACCCTGGTACTCCAGGCTGGCCCTGGCTACCTTTATCCCCTTTTGGTCCTGGCATATCTAGACCTGGGATACCAGGGAAGCCCCTTTCTCCTTTTATTCCAGGAAATCCTAGGAAAAACAGAAGATACAGGATTAGTCCTTAACGGAGCATGGGGAAAACTGTTAACAAGAATATCTGGTAATGTCCACCTGCGGTCCAGAAATCACATGGCATGAAGAATGAAGACTGAAAGCCAGGCAGCAGAAATAGTCCTCATTTTCTAAGTGAGGTTTTGATCCTGTATATATTACCCACCAATGACCTGAGGAGACTGAACAAAACGGCAGGCGTTTTCTCAGGAAGCCCACTAACATGCCCCCCCATGTACTCCCACCAACCTCACACCACAAAACACGAGCAACACTTTTACCAATGTCAATATCCATTTATGCCAAAAGTCTGCTCCTAAGCACTGTCACGGGAGCATTTTCCTCTCACCTGGCGGTCCCTGGGGTCCTGGCTGCCCGGCAGGTCCCGGTGACCCCTGTGGACCCAGCCCTGGCGCACCCGGAGGACCCTGCAAGCCTTGCAGTCCTGGGAGGCCAGGGTCACCTGCAGGGAAACAGAGACACAGGCTGAGCGTCCTCCAATGTTATTTGAAATCTTGTTTGCTGAAGATACTAGACAAGGTGCTTTGGAAGCACTTGGCCAACAAGACCTCATTTCAGCCTCTAATACCTCCTGCCTGGGCTCAGAGGAAGGGCTGCTCTTTGCTGTTAGCATTTGCTGCCAGTGGTTGGTTGGAGGAAACGAGGGGAAGGAAAAAGGGCAATACCCTGAGATATCAATAGGATATCTCAGAGGTGAATAGACTTTTTGCTGCATGTACGGGGGAGTGACTTTAAAAAAGAAATAGAAATACAGAGCTGTATTTTTCTGGTGACCTTACCTCTGAATCCTTGCTGTCCAGGTATGCCTGGAAAGCCTTGCTCGCCTCGTAAGCCAGGCAGTCCTGGATTTCCCTTTTCTCCAGGGCTGCCAGCTGGGCCTGGGGGGCCTGGCAGTCCCTTAGGGCCAGGGAGACCTACACCAGGTTCACCCTAGCCAAAGAAACACAATAGACTGGGAATCAACACATCAAAACCAGTAATTCATTCAGTGACTGTATTTTAAATCAGAGGCAGAGTGCTATATGTGACTTCGGGGAGAGCCATAAGTCCTTTCGGGTTAATGTCAAGCACTCATCCATCTACTCTGTTCCTTTGCATGCATAGTTGGAAACATAGGATGAAGGACAGCCTGGGCAACTTTTGGGTTTTTTTGAAAGAGCAGGATCTTAGCACACATTCGTGTTAGCATGGGCAGGCACGGATAACAGTATCAGCAGCTGACACCTACTTTTTGACCTTGTAAACCTGGTACACCTGGCAAACCATCCAGGCCAGGGGTTCCTGGAGTCCCCGGCAGACCAGGCGAGCCAGGCTGACCTGGGAAACCTATAAAGCAAAACAAAACTCACATCATTGTCTTTGCCTGTAAGTGTCCTCTGCTGTTTCTTCAAGCCTCTAACTGAACTATTCGCATCCTCACAGGGACGTGTTTAAAAAGGTCTGTGTAGTCTTTTATGTCAAACTTCTAGGGATGCCAGCACCGCAATGTCTCAACAGAGATTCAAATGCCGAGCTTCATGCAGCATTTAGCTTCTCATGAAAAGCAGCCACCCAGAAGAAATAAATACTGTCTCCTCTAGAATTAATAGCCTTGTGGGTTCATGGCATTGAGAAACATCCTGTCTGCAAAACTGGGTTCCCAAAGTCTTCTTCAGAAAAGGCAACTTAATGTGTGGGGCATCAGACTGAGGGATGCAAAACAAAATCCATCTGTGAATCAACACTTTTTGGTCAATATATGTTGTGTGACATGTCCGACATCCCGCTGTAGGTTGCACATAGAAGGTTTCTATGCCACAGCTGGCCCATGCACTGTGCCTTGGGAATGCAGGAAAAAATACACACAACAGTCTGCAAATCACTTAAAGATAGCACCCACTCAACACCAGCACATGCTCAATAAATTGAGATGAAGCTCCTCTCCCAGACAAAGGTCTCAGGGAGTGGGAAATCCAGCAATCCAGCTTTTAGGCTAAGCCCCAGGAAAGTCATTGGGTAGAGCTGAATTCAAGGAAAGGTACTTGAAAGAAATGTATTTGATATGTCATTCCTTGCTTGCTGGCATCAAAGAGCATACAGCAATCCTTTTCCAGATGCAATGGGCCTCTTCTGTTCAGGTTCATCCCACACCAGTCTTGGAGGAACTAGAGATGGTCACAGATCCTTATTAAGTCTTTCTGACCCTCCCTTCATTGGTGTGTAGCATCATAATAAATGAAATAATAATGAAGACATATAAGAATGAGGTGGCTGCTCAAAGCTCAGTCATCTAGTTCTAAATGAGTAACAGCACTATGAAATGCATCTCCCAAAAATCCAAAACTAGAATATGAACATTTAGACTCCCTCTAAGCTATGTGCATACCCTGACAATGGCCATGGAGGGAAGACTAAATTTATGCTGAGTAAGCTGGTATTCTAACCAAGCCACTCTCAGCTGCCTGGGACACAGCAGAGCTGCTAGCTCTGGCCCAAAAATTTTGTAGTTATGTCAGCAGATTTTTTTACCAACCATACACAGTGCTTCGTCTCTCAGAAAGGTCATCTCATCTCTCAGTTGCTGCAGTGTAAGATGATGCACTACATCACTTTCTATTCTGGCAGTAGCTTTGACACTGTCTGTATCTGCACCACATCACTGCACAAAGCAAGTGTGCATTGAAAGTATGCTTATTGTGGTGCTTGTGGACTTTCCCAAGGAAGGTTCTTCAGCTGCACCTCCCAGATCTCATGCAGCAGTGGCTGGATGATTGTGTAGGCCTCCATCCACACTCCAGTTACACCAGCTCTGTTAGATGGATAACTTTATCTTACCTTTGGGTCCTGGAGGTCCAGGGAACCCTATACCTGGCTGCCCAACAGCACCTTTTTCTCCTGGCAGGCCGGGTCTACCTGGAAGCCCAGGATTCCCTTTGTCACCTTTGCAAGTGAAACAAGACAAATGTTAATACAAAGGCCAGCTTCTTGGGAACAGTGCCTTTAGGATCATCAGACAAACATTAACAGGCTGCTGTACCTTGGGGTCCAGGGAAACCAGGGGGCCCAGGAAGGCCATCCGCCCCAGGAGGTCCTGGGAGCGGCACAGTTCGTCCTGCTTCACCCTTTGCTCCTGTGAATGTAAAGATGTATTAAGTACACGAACCGATGAAATTAAACATGGGAGTTTCATCAAGCTAGAAATATTAGTCCATGCACATCATTACAACTGACTTGTTATGAAGTTTTTTTGTAGATTTATAGAAAACTACGATGAACTCAGTTTAGGATGAACCTAAACCATTCTGTTTGACCTAACAAACTCTTCAAGAAAATTGCCCTCAAAGATTTGCAATTATACTGCTGAAAGCAAACACTGATTTAAATTAGAAAGTCTTTTTATTTCAATCTTAAATTCCGGTGATCCTCTAAGTTGTACCACTTAAAGGGCACAATTTTCTTTTTTAATTTTTTTTTTTTTTTTAAAGCATATTATAGCATTACCTGGAAGGCCTGGTAAACCTGGGGTTCCAGCAAAGCCTCTGTCTCCTTTGTCACCAGGTAACCCTGCAGTGCCTATTCCAGGAGGGCCAGGAAAACCTCTTTCACCACGTACTCCAGGGAATCCAGGTTGACCAGGGGGACCACGTTCTCCTTTCAAGCCAGCTGTACCCTAATTTTTGCAAAGTATAAGTGTACTTCTTGCCTGATTGGCAAGACAGAACACGACATCCTCTCTCTTTCAATATTTTGTAACTTGGATTTAGCTCAGGTATCTGTAATGCTGAAGAAAGTGAATTTTTTATCACTGAGTTCAATGGAAATAGAACTGGGTTCCATGTGGAATAGCACATGGAATCATACCTAATGTGCAACGCAGCTAGCTGGACCATGTAGGCTATGTTTCCAGTGCGGATCTGGGAGCAGATGCAAGCTCCACATCCGTATCAGCTGAACTCTTTATCAGTGCAAGACTTTGAAGCATTAGTTTCCATAAGAAGAGAAGTATGCTAGACCAGAGTTGAACCTTGTCTTAACAATCTCTACTTTGATAACTGCATTCCTTCAATCATCTCCAGATATCAGCTAAATCATTCACACTTGTTCTCACTATCACGCCATGAGAAAGGGAGAAAAGAACAGAACTATTGTCCATGCCTACAACTTGGTGGGGGAAGTAACCTTCCTTTATAGTCCTGAAAGCAACAAGCCATGCTGAATATATCTGAGTCAGATCACTTATTTGCATGACATGTAAAAAGAAAGGGTCAAAATCTAACTCTGAAACAGTCTGTTGTTGAAGGACTGTCTTCCTCACTAGTTCCAGGGAAACTGGAGTCTTCCTCTGAGGAAGAATGAACTACTCAAGGTAAGAACAAGATGTGGAACAATGAATGAGGCCAATAAACATAAAGCATGTATAGGGCATAAAAGCATGTGAATTCTGATCTGAAAGACAGAATGTACAGGATGGTGTGTAAATATAAATAAACACACAGTAGGACAATATGTAAACATAAAGAAACATACATACCGATGCTCCTTTCGGACCCTGGAGACCTGGCAATCCGTCTTTTCCTGGTCTTCCTTCTCTTCCGGGAATACCTGGTTGTCCTGGGAAACCAGGATCTCCCTTTTCACCTTTCAGGATAGAATCATAAGAAAAATCTCCCGGTTCTCCTTTTGCCCCAGGGCTGCCCATAAGTCCTGGAGTGCCTGGGGGGCCCTGAAATTTCATAAATTCAGATGTCATCAGTTGCCCTACCAAACCTTCAACTGATACAAAAGAAAACAAATCTTCAGAAATTAAAGAGTAGACCCAAATCAAGTAAACCATTATGGTTTTGATTGAGGAGGTAAAATGAGAATATTTTCCAGTACACAGCAGTGTGAATAAGGAATTAATGCAAATGATCTTGTCTTGACCATTTTGTCGTTCACATCACAGGTATATAATTTTAGATGGTGCATATAAACTTACACCACTTACACAAGAACTGCAGGCCTTGACACCAAAAAACTACTCTGAATTTTCAATGGACTACCCACTGGATTTCAGTTATGCATATTTATACAGTATCAGCATCCAGATAAACAAGGCTTTTTAAAAAGCTATTTTCAGAGTTAAAAGTGTCTGCCCCAACCTTTAAATGCTGAATTCTGTAACACTGTGGAACCTATTTCCCTGACACAAATGCAACAAGAGCATCTCTACATTTCCATGATAATTTACAATACCAGCAGAAGTGGTACTAATATGGGAAAATAACACACTTCCAGAATGCAAAGACAAACTCAGCCAAACTTACAGATTTAAATTGCTTAGACAAGCCCCACCCATGATTTTCTTTCTTTCAAAACCTTTTAAATCAACTATAATATTCATCCAATACATAGATTGTCTATGAAATTAAAATTAAATTAATTGTCTTATACTAAACTCAAATGTTATTTGCACAAGAGCTAAGGCTAACTGAAGGCTGAAAGCTTCTCCCTGGGTAGTTTATTTATGACATTTAGCCAACACCAAATATATGTTTCCCTTCGTTACTAACATTCATTGATTTTGTACAATTAACAATCACAGTCAGTTGGTACTAACAGAATACTACACGCATGCTCAGAGAAGAATTTTGTAAGCTCTCCTGGGAAGAAATTATCTACCTAATAATATAGCTCTAGGATTTCCAGAATTTCCATTTTTCCCCTACATGTTTTCTAGGATTTATATGAACTTTTCTTATAGAAACAGTCTCTCTAATTTCAAGTGAATCAGAGCTACTCGCTAGGGTAGTAAAGCACAAACTTCATGGGCAATGTCTACTGCTTATGTCTGACGTGTGCCCTCCACTTAAACGTGAGCCAGAACACAGTCAAAGGTAATCTTTCCATTAGCTTTGGTGGGTCCTGGATCAGACTCTGATGCTCTGGCATAGCGCTAAACAATGTGAGCTTGCGAGGCTGGCCTCTATGCAGTTTTTCCAAGCTAAACTATATGCTGGATCAACACCTGGCTGAACTCTGTGGAGCAAAACAGGCTTAAAAGCATTTAGAACAGCAGCCAGTTCTTGTCTGATGAAAGACATGAACAGAACTTAACAGGCAATAAAAGAAAAATATAAAGGTGTGGCAAAACATGTGCTGAGAACAAATGCCAGACACGAAAAAGCTTAAATACATTAGAATGTCTCTTGTTTTTCTCCACTGTTTCTTTCATGGATCACATTGATATTATAGTAAATTCAGCTGCCGAGTAATACCATCTTATTTATCGCGGTGGAAACAGAGAATGGACTCCATCCTAGCTAACATTCATTGGCTGAATTCAGGCATCTAGGCTTTATTTATACTCAAGAAAGAGAAATAGATTCCTTGAGTAAGGAATTCACACAGGTAGGATCAAATGTAGTTGTGCTAGTACAGCACTCATCTAGGAGTAATTTGTGTTACCTTTTAGACAAGTGCTATGCTTATGGCTGTTCTCCTTCTGATATCTGGCCTTACTGAGAGTCATGTTGTGCTGCGTCAACACAATTTACAGATGTGCATATTATCAGGATACTATCCACTTTCACAGCCTTCCTCTATTTCTTCAAAGCTACTTAGCTTTCCTGCTAACTAATTATGTTTTATAGAATGTACTGCACACATCTCCCAAAATTCAGACAAACTGCCAAAGTATAATGCATACTTGTACTAGACTGCATACACTGCACTAGATGGCACTGTCTCTCTCTCGATATCTATGTACACAACAGCAAAGAGTTATTGGAACAATTCATAAGAAGGTCAGGACAGACTTGCATCTGTTTCCTACGAAATTCTACTTTTTACCCAACTCTACTGCTTAGCTTGCTCATCCAGAAGGTCATGTGTCCTGCTGAGTGCATACGACGGGCAAACACAGAAACATAACCCACTTCTGACAGCTCTTTTTTCCTCTCATAGCTCAACCACACTGTTTCCAAGTTTATTTTGCTAGGCACCGTTCCTTAATTTTATCATATCATTGTGCTGGTCTGTTTTTAAACAGAACTATTACACAACCACACTGATGATCACATATTTTTGATCACGTGCCTCACAGGGCACATAGCATTTGGCAGGGCATTACTTACAGGTACCCCTGGAAGGCCATCAAGTCCAGGTAAGCCTCTGTCACCCTTGAAACCTGATTGTCCTGGAAAACCTTATCAGAGAGACAAAAATACAATTCTATTTATTACATGCTTTTACAAATAGCTCATCGTATGTGAATTCTTTGTGATCCTTCTCAAAGTGCCTCATTCCATCCCCCGTTATACCAACGTAATGCTGCTATAGTCAGTGAAGTTGTCTGGATTCATGCGCTCATGTGCTCTAGGTATCTACATTCATAAACTCAGAAGTTGATGATTCATTTGACTTAGCAACAAATTCACCTTACTATTTAGACCTATCATGTGTCCACTGCAGTCTTGAAACTACCTAAACTATATTCGTTTTTCTTAACAGCCACTAGAACAAACATTATGTATAATATCACTATTTGCATGTGGCACTTCTCTTATATGTTAGCAGAAAAAGAATTACTTTTTTTGGCCACAGAATTTAATGCTAGGATTGGGAACATATCTATGGGCCGCTGCCAAGCCTGGGCACATAGGGCAAATGCTTCCCATATTATTTTTCACTTTCACAATCTTCTGTGAAAATATTTGGGCCACAGTTTGCAAAGACCCTCCATTGTGGCCTATTTCTGCTTCCTTGGTAATTCTTACAGATTGCTTTAGAAATTTGGAATCAGACCAAAAAATAGAAATATTCTATCCTCCTTTTAGTAGTTTCACAAACAGTTTGAATAGTGGGACAAAAGGTAATTAACTTTACCATATATGCTGCAGTTTTAGATTTTAGCTTATGTAGTTTATTCTCAGGTAGTTGATGAGTTTTTACCTGCTGGACCTGGTGGCCCTTGTGGTCCTGGAAGTCCAGGAGGTCCTACTTTATCACATAAGGCACAGGATTCACCTTTGTCACCTAAAAAAACCAAAACAAACCCCCAACAAAACTAATGAATAACAATGAAAAGAATTAAGACAACTGCAAGCAGGTGGATTCAGGGGCAAATATCAATTTAATACACTTCACATTGAAAGAATAAAAATAAATGTGCTACTTCTAATTATATGCTTCAAAGAGAATTTATCAGCAAACTGATATTCAAAATTCTTTAAAGTTTTTAAAGGAATGGCAAGAAAATCAACTTCAGTCTTATCCTAGAGATAATACTTAACAGATCAGTTAAAAGGGACCAGGGTGAAGAGGATCAAAAAGAAAAGAAATATATACTGGGTATAGAAGAAATAAAAAAATTAAAACAGAAAAAGGACACCCTCTATAGTCACTGCAGTTTTAGGAAAGCCATGAGCAGAATGAGATTAGGAAGGATCAACCATCCTGTAAATGAGGGTAGCTCATTTTTTTATATGTCCATTTAGTCAATGCTGCTAAACCACATGGTTGATGGTCCTATTTATAGGTGTTACAATTTTAGCTTCAATTATACTCATGGCAATGATTCATAAACCATTTCCATTCCCAACTCATCTGCCCCTCTCTAATTCTTCATCCCAGAATTCACACCTTAAATTGCCATGAACAGTTCAATTTACAGTTAATGGGGCTATACTCAACCCTTTCTTTCTTCCCAGCTCCTCTTTCAGCTCTGTGCCATCCTTTATCACTTTCCAGCAATGTGTAGGCTAGTGAAATGTAGTGAAATGTAAGTGAAGTGTAAGTAAGTGAAGTTTGTGTCACACAACTCAATACACAATATCCCCCTTTAACTCACCAGAGACTCAAGAAATACCTTCCATGACCATGAAGTATTTAACTACACTTTCTCTGGATCCAGCCTAACTCGCTCAGCCTCTTTACATACCCAGGCTCCAGGGTACAAAGCATTAGAAAGCAATCACTTTAAATAATATTACCTTTCTCTCCCATCTCTCCTGGAAATCCATCTCTTCCTGGAGCTCCAGGACTACCTGGTGCACCAGGTTCTCCCTGCTGGCATTGATCAATTCCATCTGCAATGGAAATGCAATAAAAAATATTGTTTGAGAAGTGCAAGTTTCCATTATAGGGCTGCATTTATGAATGTCCCAGCTGAATGTATCTATGCACAGTGATAAGTCAGGATAGTATTTTATTCTTATATTTGTTTTACTTTGGAAAATTTAGCTGGGATTCTGTATTCTGATTCCATATATACTGCAAAAGAAACCCCAAGAATTACAGAGAAAAGAAAGGCTCTGCCATAATAAAGTTATCAACAACTTTCACATAAAATCTAGTTTTAGTGTAAGATTTGGCTAAGAAAGGTGCTGTGGGTGAAAAATTGTTGGTTTGACCCTGAAGAGAATGGAAAATATTTGTGTTCTGAAGAAGTTCATTAAGTAGAGTTTTTTGTACCCTGACATTTGCTTTCAACATTTTAGTAACCCTTCTAGGTCAAGAGCAGCTTGGTAACATCTATTTAACTTCTTCACACTGCTCAAGCTTCCTGAAAAGAAGAAACTTCATACGTTAGGAACTGAAGTAGGTAACAAATGAGAATATTTAGAAGGCTTGATATGAGAATACAAATTGTGCTTGTTCTGTTCGATGATATGGCACAGGTTTTCCTTCAATAAAAGAGTTAAAACATCAGTTGTAAGGAGCTATTAAGCATGGACCACTTTCATATGTAATTTTTTCATTGCTTCATTGCAGAGCAAAACCAAAACATTTTTCTCTTTAAAACTGCTTTATCAGAATCTGATTATACATGCCTGTATGATTTTGTTATCATTACTACTAATATTATTATGTATTTGTCACATCATTACTAGTTTTCATTTACCTCTACAAAGCAAGTGTTGTCCCCATTCTCCTGTAAGGTAATTTCATTTTACAGTAAAAACTTCTGGCAGACTAGTATCTCAGCCAGTAGCTCCTACACCTGTTACATAGATTGGTATTGTAGACTTGTAAATTGTGATACTGAATAGCTATCATTTATGCCAAAAATATTAGTTTCTGTTATTTTTTTAATTGAAAATATATAAATATCGCTAAATTGGCACATTAGGACACAGAGGAAACCAGTATGTATTAGCATCAATTATTTGGTTACATTGTAATAGTCCACAATGTGCTTTTGAGGAAATTTAAAAAATATTTAGCAAAGAATCCTTGTCCCAGTAAGAAAACAAGCAGCTTGCAGCATCATGGAACAGCTTTTACATGGTCCATTAACAACTCAGACACATTTCTTCCATGATGTAGCTGCATTCTGATTATAGCTTTTATAATCTTGTTTCCTTATCCTTTTTTATGTGCATGCAATGTGCATTATTGAGTCTTCACTGTAAAAAGCCATCGAGTGCTTTACCTACCTGTTTTGCCTGGAGGACCTGGTGGGCCAGGCAACCCCGGGGGACCTGGGAAACCATCTCTTCCAGGGGGTCCGGGCATAGAGAATCCCGGAGAACCCTTTTCACCTTTTTCGCCTCTCTCTCCAGGGACACCAGGTGATCCAACCCTGTCTGGAAGTGGTCGACCTTTGGACAGAGTAAAACATGCATGAAAAAAAAGTTACAAGCAGAAAGACAATAACATTATCAGCACATTAGTTTTCAGTAGGTTTCAGAGAGAAACAGAAAGATGTTAGTGGAAAATAAAAAGGGACTGTATTTTTACTATTGGCTATCTATGCAAAATTCAGGTTACATACACACTACAGCTCAGAATAACTCACTTTGGTTAGGTCCCTAGACAAACACTCTTATTTTGTACTAACTGCCTTTCTGACATTTAGTTTAATCAACTTTTGCTGGATAGGAAAAAGTGGTGACACAGGAGTTAATTTAGCTATTACTCTTGGAAACTATTACACTCTTCCTCATCTCACAATAAACCAAATCTTAAACACACCTAGAAAGGGACAGTGTGTCTAAGAGCTTCAGTAAATAAGTATTCAACAAAGCTAGCAGACTTCAGGAATGCTAAAACCAAAACTGTTTGTAGGAATAATAAGCAAACAACAGCCAATAAAGAGCAGCAGTTAAACAGCCTGAAAAAACTACATAAGATCTCCTTTTAGCTAGTTGTACAGTCACACAGGTCTTCATACTTGAATGAGTTATTTCAGTTCATGACTAATCACTAGACTTGATCACTAAACCATTTTGAGCCTTCTGCAACACTGCAGGAAGATATGAAAGTCACACAAATCTCAATTTCTGGAGGGTAATGACAGACTAAGAGCTACTATTATTCTTGTCTTGTCACACAGAATTCTTTAGGGACTATTACAGCCTGTGGTTGATAGTATCTCCTCCCTAAACTGTGAAAATTTTGCTGGAAACTATCTGACCCTCGTTCACACTAATGTCATATTTAGCTTACTGTCAAGAAAGAAAATGTGAGCAAAGGAGGAAATAGTAGTATCTCTGCAGGATGTGCTAGGGTCAGGTTTCCACAGATGATTTGCTTAATTTTTAAAAAGTAAAAATTGTGGTTTAGTTCAAGCACATGTACATATCTAAATCATAGTAGCATTGTCATGGATGTGAAGATGTTAAGACTGAAAAAGGCAACATTTGCAGGCAAAAGAAATAACTTGTACTAGATCAAATGGTCAAAAAAAAGCAGGAAGCATTCAGGAATTACTTTGATCTAATAAATGTTATTATTTCTCCCTTCAAGCCTTGTTTTATTATATTTATGCAAACACATATAGAGCCGAAGTGAGAGCAAACCAAATTATCTCCATATAAGTACACATACATAGGTACATATGCACATACCCACGCACATATTCACACTTTACAACTCCTGTTGCCCAATGGAGCCACACTCTGGGCTATTTCTGATGACTCGTGCGCTCTACTACTTCAATTTAAGCAGAGTTATCAGGGCTCTACACAAAGAGCAAGGCTGGATCACATCAGAGACATGAGAAAAGCAATCTACAGGAAGGATCTAAGGGGATGATTAGAGCCCCAGAGAGGCCACTGCCTGGGTCTTCTGTAAGTCAGGCAGTAACTGGCAGCAGCTAAGGAGAACATCTTGAAGGACTCTTCACCCAAAAAGAACACAGGAAAAATGTGAACAAAATCAGTAGCCATAAATTCATACCTGGAGGTCCTGGGATTCCTTGTATACCAGGGAAACCTTTTGAAAGAGAGGTTTTCATTTAGGGAATGAAGTCAGCAATGACAATGTCAGTGAACTTTTAGCACATATTATTTAAGTACACATTGCAAGCTAGTATGCCTTGAATCAAACATGAAGTTAAATAATATATAGATATCTGCAAACAATACATTTACAGAAAAGGCTCTGCTTTGTGCCATCTTCTACACTGATCTTTCTTCAATAGGGTGAGGTCTGTAATGGGGAAAATGGGAAAGGGAATGCTTGATTTTCCCTGTTTACTGAAGAATTTTGTAAATTATGCAAGTCAATTTTAAGATTAAAATTTAGCTACTGACTTTTTTAAAGGAGTCTCAAGATTCTCTGCATTATTATCCTCTTCATGCTTGTGTTGATTTCCATCTTAAATAATCTCACTGGATTATTTAACCGCCAAAAACCAGATCCCAGTTTATCCTTTCCCAATCTATAACTGAAAGGCAGTCTTATTTATGATGAGAAGAAGTGTCCTACAAACTACAACAAAATGTAATAACCTGAAAGCAATTAAATAACTAACTGGAATATTTCACTGTCATGTAGAGCTCCTGAGCTCACAGATTTTAATTTCCTTTCATAAGAAAACTAAAAGCATAACTCAATCAAAAAGACAAGACAAAATACATACCTTTTTCACCTTTTTGACCTTTCAGTCCAGGCAAACCTGAAACTCCAGGCTCTCCTTTTTCACCAAAGGTATCTACTGGTCCAGTATCTATAATCTGGATCACAGGACAAAGACTAGGACACTAGAAACATACAACTGTGCCCTCGTTTGTATCACCCCCATCCTGACCTGATGGTACAGAGGCCATTTTGCTTTGTGAAAACAATTTTCAGCAGTTTTCGTTATACTTGCAGTTTCAGCGATGCATAACAACTGCTGTGAGAAGGTTGTAGCTGCTGAGGAATTACCAGAAAAAATACATACTTCCTATTATACCAAAATTCCTTCACGTCAGTAGTAGGATTAAATGGAGAGCTTTATAACAGCTTTCTGAACAAGAATGATGTCAAGAAACCTCAGCATGGTCTAAGCACTGACCCATGAGGTTTGTGTTACCTTTAATTTTAAAATATTCTGTTCTGGCATTTCTGCTGACATTGATCTGAGCTTGACATATAGGATACTAACATTTGCAATAAAATATTCAGAAAGTGCACACCATTTTTCAAATTAAATTAGCAGATGTTGGGAGTTTTCCCTTGTGTTGGGGAAGCAGCACCATCAATGATGTATTCGTTGCTGACTAATCCCACTTTTTATTTGAAGTCTTTATAAAAACTATAGACTGCAAAGCTGACAGACTTATTCTTCTGAACTCTCTTTTGGATACTCTGTATCCATTACCAAGGCCTATCATTTCCATAGTCCAAAACATTTGAAAATGATTGTTTGAGAGCTCCTTTCCCAAATTTCAAACATACTTAAAAGAACTGCATCCAACTTTTGGTTACATTAAGAAAAAATGAGGACATGACTGATTAGAATGAGATCAGAACATGCAGTCTCTCTTTTTTTCTTCATTCTTTGAGCACTTTGACTTTCACTAAATTTATATTGTCATTTAAGTTTAAAACAAAACAAGAATTTATTCTACTTACTCTTCCTGGAGGTCCTGGAAAACCTTGTTCACCTTTCTGACCCTAAATCAAAAAACAATTTACATTTTAAATCCAGCTCAGATTTTCTTCCCCACAAAATAGCACTTCCTTAGCAAATGAAGACTTTGATACAGATTCATACAACTTTCAAATGATAAGCACCTGGACCATTATAATAAGCAGTAGTTAGTTTGTGGGCCTGTATTGCTTTACATTATGTTAAGAGAAAGTGGGATTTTTAGAAAGTACATTTCTACATATGCTAGCTGGGCAAAGAGCTCGTGAAAATAAAGCCTGCATTAATCAATTCATATAAGAGATTTCAACCAGGGATACCTAAGATGATAACTTCATTTTGACTTTTCTTAGTCTCTGAGTGATGACTTTACAACTTAGTAACATTCATTTAATATTGCTTTATGTACATTTATGTTTTAACGCGCATCTATGAACACGCCGTATGAGCTCTTAACTCCTCATTTTGTGTGATGGGAAGCAAAAGCCGCTACTACGCACCTTCACACCAGGCTCCCCGGGTTGTCCTGGAATCCCAAACCCACCAGGCAAACCCTGCATGTGGAAGACAGCAAAACCAGAAAAGACAAATATAGTTGCGTTTTAGTTCTGGCAGCATCAAAGTTTTACATTTTCAAACCAGACACTAATTCACCAAAAGCAACAACTTTAAGTAAACAATTCAGGTGGCTAGAAAATTTCAACCATTTATAATACACAGACAGTTCTGTGTTTTGAATGTAAGAAAACAGTACAGGAAATTCAGCAAAATACATACGGGTTCTCCTTTTGGTCCTGGTTCACCATCTTTTCCAGGCTTTCCCTGAAAAACACCAAGTTCCACTCTGCTTAAACAGATGGCCACAAACATGCAATTTCTAAATACAGTGGGTGAAACACCACAACAAAACAATCACTACTATAATGCATTAACCGGTGTGCTAACGCAGGTAACAGCGCAGAAGGTACAAAGCAGGCAAATTGTGACTACCTACTGCTTATGCTAATCAACACCCTACAAGCTGCAGAATTAAATAAAATCCTACAAATCTGTTCCCAGATCCAGCAATAACACACGGATTTCCCAGTTAAGGAGGCTTCAAGACAAAATATATCAACAGATATATCAACAGCACAGGAAACTGGAACCAGATCCAGAAACTTTTCCTTTCATAGCAATCCCTGTCTATATATATAATACTCTCCAGCCTCACAAAACCTTTATTCATAGACATTTGGTGGCTCAGTTTCAGCAGAAGGCTTGGCAAATGGCCCTGTAATCAGATCATGCAGTAATCTAGTGGTAAAAAACCCTTCCTCTAAATTGAAAGCTATAATTTCAAATTATAAGGCGGATGATAACCTAGAATCCAAGACTCCTTCCTCCAGAGCAAAATGATTCACTATCAGACCATTGCGTTAGCCTACAGAGGGGATTAGATTCCCTTGAGGTAATCAAAAGGTACCTGATAAATGACCTAGATGGACTAACCTACTTTTCAGCATTCTCTTCCTATGGACTACGAGAGACTGGCACCTAGGCTTGTAGCCTAATCCACTGGAGGGTGGCTTTTAGTTGGTGTTACAGTGCTTAGATTGCATGCATATCGTAAGCAATATTACTATGATGTCCCACAAAACCAAGAAAATGTATATGCTTAATACACAAAGTAACAGTGCATGCAATTCAGTCTAAAAAATAATAAAACAATGCAATTAAAGATAAAAATGATACAACTAACGTGAACAGGCCACCACCACTTAAGTGTGCAGCTACAGTATCTTATAAAGAAGGCTTACGAGTAATTTTAATGATCAATTAAAAATATGATCTGTAAAGTCAGGAGAGTCTTCAAACGCACACTGTGATTGGAATTAACCATATGGTTTCATTCCTGAAACTAGAATATCAGATCTTAACATCTGTTCATCTTTCAAGCTTTATCTTAATTTCAGAAGTAGCTATGATCTCCTTGAACAGCAGCAATTATATATAAAATATCTTAGAAACTTTGTTCAGGAAACTCTGCGGAAACTGGAAGATGTAATTTTGAACAATTCAAAGATGCTCTGATTTCCTCAACGAGTTCTAGGCCAACATTTCTCCATCCTTCCAGTTTCAAGCACTCATTTACTGTAAGAGTAAAAATACATACATGACAGCAAGGATAATCCCATCACGTATCTTTACTGAAAGGATGACAGAACTTTTGACCTTGAAGTATATTGGAGAGGGAGATTTTCTCTTTTTCAGATTGAAGTACAATTCAATGTCTATAGATGTGCTGCATCTTTTTCTAACAGTTTATGAAGACCCACAATTTGAGAAGCAATATTTTAGATACTTTTTCACGCAGAAAATGTATGGGTTTGCTACCAGCTGAGCTATGAAAGATATAGCAGGACTCATGCAGAAGTTGTATGGATGAGACTATGATATAGGTCAGACTAGGCAAATGTAACTGACCTTATGGCCTCAAGCATCTACAGTCAAGCTGGAAACCATCCAGCAAATGTGTCTCAGTCCTCTAAATTTTTTCTTCCATTCCTCTTCTTTTAAGAAACGGTACCTTTAAGCTAAGCAGGTTTATTTTGTAGATTGCACATAAGAGTATTAGAAATAAATTCAACACATTCCATTTAGCTAAAGTAATTCCTACAGAGTGATTTGTTTTGCTTTGCTTTTCCTTCTGTTCTGGAATGACTTAATCCTGCTTCAGGTGTATTGCCTTTGCCTTCAGCGCTACAAGTTACTGTTATGCGTCTTTAGTTATCTGAAAGCATGTTACATACTAATAGTACTGTATGCTATTACTACCTTGACTTGTACGCCTGTCCTACAGCAAAACTTGCCTGTTTGAAATATACCAAATTTGCTGTTTCACTAAGGTTACTAAGTTTAATTAGCTTATGGAAACAATGCAACAACTGTAATTATGGTATTGATAAAGCCGAGCATACTTACACGTGGACCAGGCTTCCCAGGTTCACCCTTTTCTCCTTTGAAACCTGAACCTGGCAATCCCTGGAAAATAAACACACATCAGATTAATAACACGGTCAAATTCTCAAGTAAAGTTGCTTTTATCAAATAGCTACAAAGATATTCAGGGCCATTATCTTATTCTTCAAAATGTTATAGTAATTAAAAAAATTTCTACATAATACTCACTGGGGCTCCCTGTTCACCCTTTTCACCTGGATCACCCTAATGAAATTATAAAAAAAATGTAGATTAGCAAGCAAAATCTTAACCATTATTCATTTAGGTTGTAAATAATTTAATTCTTCATGTCAGAAAAAGCACATTTAACCCTGTTCTCCACTTCAAGAACTATGCCTAATAGCATGACATGCAAGAAGTTAGACAAACACAAAATGTGAATCCTTTAAGCTAGTTTATTATACTAGTACACATTACTTAGACTGCCTAATTCAGTAATTGAAAAATTCATTAGCACTCAGATTCCACGAATGTGATTCTTTACATGAAAAGTCCAGTACAAGCTACTTAATTCAAATTTTTAGAATATTTGGTGTTTGCAGGACTACCCTTATCAATCCTCCTTCCTCAGAAAGTCCTCTGTTGTATGCATTACTTATTTATGCAATTATTTATGCATTCATCATTTTATCATATATTTTTCAGAGCCTAGATTGTCTAGAAAGACAATCAAAATTCATTCGTGAAGTAAAACAGGGAGAATTTTTTGAAAAATTGGTGGTAGGTGACTTAATATTTTCTTTTTCCTGTTTTACTTTTGTTTGCTATTTCCTGTTGATTATATTTTAATGAACAGTACAAGATTAGTCATTTAAGGTCTCACCTTTTCTCCTCTTATGATTTCACTCCCTTTTTCTTTCATATGTGGTGATGGTCCCGGGGGACCTGGGGGTCCCCTTACCCCTTGTTCTCCCTGTCAACACCAAGTCCAGGAGAGTCCATTGAAAAAAGTACTGACACCGGGAACAAACATTATTAAGACCAATAACATCAAAGAGAATGACGACCCCTTTTAAAAATATACCTAAATGGGTTTTTTTTAAATTCTTATTTCAGCAAAATCAGTCAGAGAAAGGGCTACATATGCAGTTATAGGAGACACAACTGTATAATGGGTGACAGACAGAAATTGCCCTGAAGAAAGATCTACTTTTAGGGTGAAGATTGATTAACACCGAATATCAGGAACCTATCGAATTAATTATCATAATAGTACAAAAGCTTTTTAGTGCCTCTTTTAGGAAGAAGGAGATTAGGAAGAAAGCGGTCAGGTGCAGAAAGTTGATGCCTGAAAGAAAATGTTAGTCAAAGCTTATAGTGTTCCATCAGCTTTACAACTGTCCGTAAAGGTCAACTTCAAGATGGTGACTGTGGATCATACGTTTCTTAGTATGTATGTGTCCATAGCAGGGTCAGAACCTCATCTCCTTATGTAATGCAAAAGCACTATCTTTTACAGTAAAACACCTCTAAAAAGGTTTGATACACTTCTGTCAAGCAGTAATGCATAGCAATACCATTTATTTTTTGCTAAAGACAAACATGACGACTCCAGTAAATCTCCACATAGTTCTGTGGCCAACATTTTTCAAGAAATTTTATGATAACAAGTTAATCTCAACAATGTGTCACGTAGCAAAAAATTCTAACCATTTGGAATAGTGTGGCTCAAAATACAGAAGTAAGATGGTGGATAAAAAAACACCACCCAAGTAACATAATTTACTTATACTCCAGAAGGCCTCTGTCAATGACACTCATGAGACCCTTCTGGAGAAGGGCTCAGACATGCTACCAGTTTACCAAATAACTCATGACTACATGCATTTCTTGGGTGCCATAAGGCACTTCAGCCTAGACCTCTCAGTGGGAGAGGTAACACACTAAACCTAACATGTGTTACCTCCCATTTGATGGTGGTTAAGAGAATAAATGGGATCCTGGAACACATCTTTTGGTTTAGTTTCATTCAAAAATAAACTAGTCTGTGTGCTCTTAAAACTGTTCCTTGTTAAGTTAAAACGCAGTAAAAAGGCACAAATGAAAGATCTACTTCAAAAGTATACACTACCAATCCAAACTAAGGCAGACAGGTCCTCAAGAATTCTACCACAATTAATTCTGGTAATTCTGGACAGCACTTTAAATCTCATCCCTCAGAAATAAATTGATTTCAAATAAATCTCATGATGAATCCTAATATACAGAGCAAATGTTTCCAGATCTGCCTACTGCAAACTAAAGTAGTTGTACTAGTCATAGCTGGAAAACAGGATAATGACCTAAATTAATGTTCATGACTTTTGTTCATTTAGGTGTAAGTTACAAATTCACTCAAGTCTTCCAAAAATTACAGTGCTGATTTTCCCCTTAGATTGATTCCAACAGTTTATTTGTTTAAAACAAAGCATCAAGAATATTTCTGACAGTTGTTCTCTAGAAATTTTCAAAAGAGACTTACCTTTTCACCTTTAGGACCCTGAAAGCCCAAGCCCATGTAGCCCTGAAAATAAAAATGACACATACTTAGTCAATTTTTATCAGCAGTGAATATGTGCATACCTACATACATATGAAGGTATTTTGTACACGGCAAAACTTAAGAGAGGATGTAAGAGACAGGATATGTCTTTTAAATGCACGAGTGAAACAAATAAATAATTATGTCCTAACCCTGCCTGCTGTTTTCTTAAGTCAGCAATTTGTGAAAAAAAAAACCAACAAAAAAACCACCCCATATAATGAAATGTATGGGATTTTACTGTCAATATGCTCTTTTTTCAACATTTTACTGAAAATTTTGACATTTTGGGATTTCAAATAATCACAGAATGTTGTAATTACTGATTTGATCAAGTGAGACAACAGATCCAAACAAATTTAATAAAAACCTAAAAAATGGATTTAAAAATTTCTCTTTATGATGCCCATTAAGACATAAAAAAGTGTAAAACCCCCACTCCTTTAGGACCATTCGTTTCCAGCTTTTTGGGGAACTGGTGTGCCAAATAAATAAACAAATAAACTTAATCTTTATAATAAAAAGTCTTACCTTCTCACCTGGGAGTCCTGGTGGCCCTGGGGGACCCTACAAGACAATACATTTTAGTATATATATGTATATAGTACACTAGTTGGAATAATGCCTTACTCTATAAAGACAGCAAAAATGCAAATTGCTCCATGAAATCAAGATGTAAAGTCTTTTTCTGCTTCTGTCCATAACTCACAACTTAGAATAAAAAAAAAAAAAAAACAAACAGAATCTGTCTTAGATATCTCATCAGACCTTTGCATTTACAAGTGTTGGACCTAATCAGCATTTAGACAAGAGACAATAAAAAAAAAGTCTATGGTACTGCACCGTAAAATAACTTTATTGCTGACTTTTTTTTTTTTTTTTGCAGTTTTGCGTGCTAAATATTAGTCGTCACCTTTCTTTCATTAAAATTGTTCTTTTTCACATTAACAGATGCAAATGCTGACTAAACTGTAGTACTATTTTCCTTTACATCACTTTCAGTTTTCTTCAGAAGGGTAAGAAGTCTCACACAGCTCAATTTAATAGCCAGAAACACTGGGTGGACTTTTACCAGATGGAAATAACTGATCCCTGCTAGTGTTACCTGCATCCAGTACAGGAAGAGAAGATATTAGGTATCTGTTAGACCTGTCAAAATGTCAAATAGCTGAAATGCCTTCAGCATTTGGCAATTACCATAATAACAGACAGTTAATATCCTGCTTTCCACAGTACTACTTACTGTGGCTCCCCATAAGAACAACCTCAGCAAACATTTTGATTCAAATCTGGCTGCTAGGCTTGTGGTTTATTTTCTACAAATTAAGTGGGGGAAGAGAGGAAAGGAGGAATAATTATTACAACCCTTCATACACAAAAATACCCTCCAAGCCTGTAAAAAAGACAAGATGACTGTAGGGGCAGCTGCTATTGAAAAACCTATGTTACCTAGTCATTCCTGCCATGGTAGAGTCCATTAGGATAAACATGAAGCCTGGAACCACAAGTTATCTTTCCCAAATCCCAACACCGGCTATACACACCTTGTACAACTTTCCTATAGTAAAGCTGTATAAGTAACGTGCAAATCACCATGAGAGGAAACTTACTGGATCTCCTGGAGGCCCTTGTGGCCCCATTGGTCCCTGAAACCCTGGAGTTCCAGGTGGACCCTATGAAAAATTAAAATGGCATAATTAAAAAGTGATATTCATTTGGTAATTTCATGATAGTGATATAATTTTATTTGAAGCCCACTGCTATTCAAACATCATTTAGACTTACAGGTAGTCCAGGTTGGCCAGGAAAGCCTTTATCACCTTTTAGCACACTAGGAGGTAAAAGACCAATCACTTCACCTGGATCTCCCTATAATAAGAAAAGACAAAGAATAATACTTGAACATCCATTCAAATACATTCAAAAACACCAATATTGAGATGAGAGAAAAGTTGGAGCTACACAAAGCTCAGAATCATTTGGAAAGCTGACTTGAAAAAAGTCACCTTACTTCTTTTAATTCAGCTGAAACATATCAAATAATATTAAAAGTTAATTGCCAAATGTCCTTTAAAGCCATCTGAAGAGATTCCAGTACCAAACATCTCTTCATACCCTAATTTCCTATATTGTAATGGGTAATCAGAAAGATTTTCCCACCAAATCTATCACACTACAGTGTCATCTGACCTGGCTGCTGAGAGAAGTGGTAACCTCATGATCTCTTTTCCCGGCTGAGATCTTCAGTCTCATACCTAATATACGTAATTTTGACATAAAAGCCATTTATGGCATCCTTTCTCTTCAAAAAAGGAATCCACTTTGTCTTACTTTAGAAAACTATTCTGATCATTATCCACTTCTTTATGTCTCTCTCTTTCTGATAACAAAAGATCCCATTTTTCCTGGGGTTTTTTTGTACAAAGCTGCAATATTGTAAGTGATTTTATTTCAGGAGTTGTGTACCTATGCATACATGCCTAGGGAAGAAATATTTGAGTACTTCAGTCTTTATAGACTAAGTCAGTTCTTCCCATGTCAGAGAAAGAGAAAAGGCCATTTTAGAACTTCAGGTAGTCATGTCATAAATCTGAGATTACTTTCACACTTATATTTAGCTTACAGTTCCAAATCAGATCTGTTCATTATAAAGAACAAATGCTCTCTGTTGACATTCAATATTTCATTCTCCAGCTCACAAAACACACTCAGATACCTAGTTAGTTAGTTTGGTTTTTTTCTTTATGAAAACTGTTTAGTATGTGTTGTGGGCTATATCACCTTCCACAAACATTATGTATTTGAAACTATTCAGATAAATGAAATGTCAATATCAAAACAAATGTTTGAACCATAAAATCTGTCTAAATCTTTATGCACAATTGGGTGGCCTCCATACTACTTATACATAATTAATGATATGTATTAATTTTTTCCTGTTGTAATCCATGTAGTACTTACACTTTTAAGACCTGCATGGAACAACACAAGTTCAATTGTTATTAACTGGAGGTCGCCCCACTGTCTCTATTTAGTGGGAATGCAGAACAGAGTACAAAGTGAAACATGCCAGTACAATTTTTCAGTCCTTAAGTAAGGACTGCTAGTCTTAGAGGGCGTCGAGTTCACCCTAATTTTTATTGTTAGAAGCAGGATATGAACACACTTAGTAAAATGTACCTTCATTCCAGGAGGTCCTGGGGGTCCCTGAGGAAAGACATATTTGATGTTATTTTTCCTCGGTACTGTATATTTTACATCTTATACTCTATACAGTTTCATACAGTTATATTTGCAGTTATATTTTACAGTTATATATAGAAAACAAGTGAATCAAGCATGAACGAATCTACTTACTATGCTCCCAGTCAGTCCTGGTAAACCTGGGGGACCTACTGGACCTCTTTCACCCTGAGGGGAATAGAGAAATTGGTTTTGTTTAGGGAACATATGCTTGAGGGATGTTTTTATTTCAACACAGAGGTGTTGTTATAAATGCATGTAAATGTCACCTTTGTGCCATTACATCCTGGAATGCCAGGTGGACCAGGAGGGCCATCTTGTCCAGGAATGCCCTACATGAAAAGAAAGTAAAGAAATTAGCAATATTAGCAATAATCCAGGTCAGATGTCATAATTAAAACTTTGATGTTCTTTCTAAAAATATATTTCATACGTACAGGAAGGCCTGGGTTTCCTGGAAAGCCTGATGCTCCTGGGGGGCCCTGCAATTGCCAAAAACATAAACTGAAATGACAAACTCACAAAACAGCAACAACAAGCTGCAGCCCAAGTCACATGTCCAGTGGTGACAGTCAAAAACCAACAGCTTCTTTTAAACTTCCTTGACAAAATAGCTTGAATCTTCAAAACCTCTCAAACATGGCACTTTAGTAATCAATAACTGAAAGCAACTTTCTATATTTAACTTTTTAAGCAGTAATATGGATTTCCTTCAACAGGAACCAGACCAGAGCCTTAGGCATAGGAAAAAAGGAATGCAGAGGTTCTGCCTTCTCACAACCATTGTTCCCAAAATGAAATTTCCTGTAGGCACCTGTGTTGGGTTTGCATGGCAAGGTTTTGGTAGCAGGGTGGGTGCTACAGGGGTGGCTTCTGTGAGAAGCTGCTAGAAGCTTCCCCTGTGTCTGACAGAGCCAATGCCAGCCGGCTCCAAGACGGACCTGCCGCTGGCCAAGGCCAAGCCAACCAGCACCTCTGTGATAACATATTTAAGAAGGAAAAAAAACCAAACAACCAGTTGGGGGAAGCTTTTGCAGTTGGAGAGAGAAGTGCAAAGATGTAAGAAACTCTGCAGACACCAAGGTCAGTGCAGAACAAGGGGCAGGAGGTGCTCCAGGCACTGGAGCAGAGATCCCCCTGCAGCCCATGGTGAAGACCATGGTGAGGCAGGCTGTCCCCCTGCAGCCCATGGAGGGAGGATGAGGGGGTGTAGAGATTCCACCTGCAGCCCGTGGAGGACCCCACGCCGGAGCAGGTGGAGGCACCTGAAGGAGGCTGTGGCCCGTGGGAAGCCCATGCTGGAGCAAGCTCCTGGCAGGACCTGTGGACCCATGGAGAGACGAGCCCATGCCAGAGCAGGTTTGCTGACAGGACTTGTGGCCCTGTGGGGGGCCTACCCTGGAGCAGTTTGCTCCTGAAGGTCTGCACCCCATGGAAGAGACCACGCTGGAGCAGTTCATGAAGGACTGTAGCCCGTGGGAGAGACTCCATGTTGGAGCAGGGGAGCAATGAGAGGAGTCCTCCGGCTGAGGACAAAGAAGCAACAGAAACATGTGCTGAACTGACGTAACCCCCATTCCCTGTCCCCCTGTGTTGCTGAGGGGGGGCGGAGGTTGAAGCTGGGAGTGAAGTTGAGCCCAGGAAGATGGGAGGGGTGGGGGGAGGTGTTTCAAGAGTTGATGTTATTTTCTCATTGCTCTACTCTGTTTTGCTTAGTAATAAATTAGATGAATTCCCTCTCTAAGTTCAGTCTGTTTTGCTCGTGACGATAATTAGTGAGTGATCTCTCCCTGTCCTTATCTCGACCCAAGCCTTTTGTTATACTTCTCCTCCCCATCACGCTGGGGAAGGGGTGAGCGAGCAGCCGCACGGTACCCTGCTGCTGGCTGGGCCTAAACCACGACAGCACCTCTTCATAGCAGAAGAGGATGTTAATGCACTGTAAAGATGCTTCTCTATCTTTCATACTCTACATCAGTGTATCAATTCATCCTTATTAGCAAAAAACCTACCGGGCTGAGATAACTCTTTCTCCTTGAACAGCTTATCAGTGTAATGAATCAGGGGTTTGACTTGGCACGTCATTTTCATCCTACCAGCTTATTTATTCATGCAGTATTTCCTAATACATGTGAAGCAGAAAAGATGCATGGGAATCCTGTGCTCAGATAGTATATTTGCATGTTCCAAAACTTTATAACTGCTAAAATACAGTCACTTGCACTGTAGCACACAAACACATTTGCCAGGAGATGCCAGTTCACACTAACACTTAGGATATCCCAGGTTATCATGAACATCATAGACTGAAATAAGGATTTCTGGCTCTAGCAGAATATCCCCTCTCTAATAGCTCAAAAACTGCAGTTGGTTCAGTAAATTCTATGTGCTGCAGCACCTGCAGGCAAATGGAGAACAAAACTGAGATGGCATTTTGAAAATCTATGGACAAGAGGGTATAGCTGAAAATGTATGCATCGTTACTGGTCAAGTCATTCGGATCCTCCTTCATCATTACACTATGAAACATGAAAATGCTCAGAATGAGATTGACACCTCACAAAACATCAAAAGACATGGCCCTGGCTAATGTGCTAACATAAGTGTTATATAAAGTGCCCCATTAAACAGAAATGACAACAGGGAGGTTACAGGCACATTCAGAGCCTCTTCTAGCAAAGTCAAGAGATCTTTGTCCCTGACTTTAATTTGTCTCTACACCCTGTGCACATTTTTAACATGTATGTGCTCATGGGTGTGTCAACTTCTCTGCTGGCGTGCTTCAAGGAGGTTAGATGGCAAACATAAAGGAGAATTTTGCATGAGGTAATAAGGTTGGTTCACATTCAAGCTGGAAAAAAGCCTCTTGGTATGTCAGAAAGATATCAAAGGCATATTAAAACCAGTGCTGTTGATGCCGTGGTAAGTACCAGGTGAAAATGCAAATGGACAAAGCCATTGACTGCCCAATGTAGAAAGAACTTCAAAGGCAAAAGCATGAATTTTGAAATTATTGTGCAGCACAAGGGGATGCCTTTGATTAACTCAAAGAAGAGACTAACCCCATCTGGCATTTGAAGGCAGCCATGGAGAGTTAAAGACATATAAACCCACAGACATCAGAATTGCAAAAATGTAAGTTAGAACTCACTCTCGTTCCCTTTGTTCCTGGCAGTCCTGGTTCTCCAGTATCACCCTACAAAGGAAAAGAGACAGATTTGTCTTTCCTAGGGACAACACTTAGGGAAATTTGAGTGTTTTAAATATGAAAGGTTAAGTTCTTACCTTAAGCCCTGGTGGCCCAGGAGGACCTTCAGGTCCTTGCATTCCAGGAAACCCAATCACACCCTGTAGTCCAGGCAAGCCTCTTTCTCCCTGTGGAAGAAGAAAACTCATTAGCAACTAAATAGCTGAAGCTGCTTCTTCAAGCAACCCACATATTCCCTGTTTCTGTGCTCAAGAGACCTGTTAGGTGGTAAGAAGCTACATGTGACAGCAAACATGTCATGTTGGCATTTGAAAGAAGGATTATTCTAAACAAAGAAATATTTCTGGTTCAATAATAGGTTGGCAGAGTCTGAGTGTGGCCTAATAGAAAAACACTCTCTGAATGTCAATGAAACCTTTTTTCTGTCTCCCTAGATAGCACTGTTCATAGCATGTTTATACCCCTATAAGGCCACTTCCCCTCTAATAAGACTTACCTGCATTCCTCTACAGAATAGGAACCACTAAACCCTGGTAGAAGATCTAACACCCCAAATCAGCATTTAAATTCCTGAAAACTGCAAATATCACTGTTTAGTCACTACTGTATGAAAGGCCAATATCACTCCTCTTCTTGTGTGTTATTCACAACAGCAGATTTTGAAGACCAGGCTTGTCACTTAATCTTGAGTATCAGGGTGGTTCAGAGCCTGAGTGCTTCGAGATACAGGATCTTCCCAAGAACCTGAACATACAGATTGTACGTGTCTTCCTTTAGGTTCTTCTTTAATGCTGTATGGGACATCTGAGTTTTCTGTGCTATCCCTTTCCCTACAACCCCAAATGTACTTAAATCAGAGAAATCTAGAGGCAGAAATTCCATCCACACTCTAGATCAATATTGCAGCTATTACACGTTCCCTATAGTTGGACTCCCAGTGCAACCAAGAGGAACACTGTCTGAATAAAGGCTGCAAAATCTACACAAAGGGGAGAGGGAGAAAAATTCTGCATGTCAAAGTCCAAAAACAGCAAATCAAGTAAATCAAAAGCAAAAAATTCCACATAGGAAGTAACTAGAGTTGTCCTTTCAAGGTGTGATGTGAAACAGGGAGAAACACTTCATATTGTCCAAAAAATGTGGGAATATTGGATGAATAAACATTAGTGAACAACTGCAAAAAGGAAAGGTATGTAAGTTTGGACCACAGCTAAAAAACATGGCACCTGTTTTAGAAACTCAAAACACACACCGATTTTCAAAGGATACCAACAAAGAAATAAAATCTACAAGGTTCAAAACATACAAAAGGAAGCTACACAAAGATTTCAGTATTTTCAGCAAAACAATGAGATAGGAGATTGCTATTTGTAATTAACAAACAATTTAGTGTTTGGATTTTACGATGGTGAATAGCAAGAAACTTTTCTCCTGTTTGCTCAGGACAAAGATCCCCAGCAATATGCTGGTAACTTACAGGGGTCAGCTGGGGACTGAGCACACAAGAGAAGACGAACATCTGAGTCTTGGAGAACTCACTCTTCAAGTAGGTCTAACACGCATCTTGCAAAGAAAAGCTTAGGATATGCAGGCAGAGGAAACCATGGATGACCCACGGACGTGGTGCTAGTTAAGAGTTTCAGAAGATGAGAGGAATTAGAAGATTTGTGGAGTTACTGGGTTGATGTTGGTTTTTAGCTCCTTGGCTGGGGTTTTGTTAAGAAACAAAGGGGGAGAGGGTGGTTAACAGGTAAGAAGAGCAGGGTCAAAGAGGAAGGAGGGGAGAAAACTATAACTGAGATGAAAAGAACCAGAGACAGTGAAATCAAAATAACACTCATTTATTAAAATTTCCTGCCAGAAAAAATTCTCCTGCTGCCTCTCCTCTCCTTCATCCCACAAAAATAAATTTTTCAATAAAAAGGTTCTCTCTGAGATAAACAATCCATTTTTCCTTAAAGTGCCAAACCAGCACAATCTCCTCTATTTACTCCCCAGTATTCTCTGTCGTGGTTTAAGAATAAAGTTTGCTACTAACCTAAACCCCAGGCAGTGTGTTGGACCACAAAACACAGCAAAACAAAGCAAACAGCAGAACAGCTGAAGAAAGGTATTTCTAGGTCAGCTGTAAGAGGTACAAAGTCCAAATTCTAAAATAACTAAAATTGTTTTGAAAAATATTTTAAGGAAGAATGTATCAGGATCCAGGCCTCTGAATAAATGTTGAAGTAATTAAAAATCTGAGGGCTATCTGAAACGTTAAAAAGATTACTGAGGTTCTTAAACCCATACTTCGGCTGGCTAATTGGCATTGCAGTAACAGTGTATCTCTACAAAATCAGATGTGTCACTTCAGACCAGGATTTCACAGTGACTCTTGGGCTCTTGCTCTCATGACGGGCTGGGAGATGGACTACAGAGGGAGAAGACACTCAAGGACACAGAACAGTGTTTTCCATTGCTGAAGGAAAGCACAACATGTGCAAATGAAAAAAAAAAAATATTATTTTGACACTCATGGAGAAATACGAGTCATGTGTAACACAACTGATATTTTCTGCACTCAGGAGTTCTGTCCATCTGAGGATTTCAACACGCTTTGAACCACTGCACCCTGCAACACAGGGAAATAGCCTTTCCTGCATTCTTAAGGAAAGATAAAACTGGGGTTTACAGGTCAGATTTTCATTTAGTCTAAGGCTCCCTTAAGACTGTTCTGGCACTGTAAAAGGGCCTTAACATGCCTGTAAATCACTCACTAAGGTAATGACCACTTCATCTTGCCAAGGAGGTTAACTCAAGGCTTGAAATAAATAAAAACTTGGGCTTCCAAGGCAAATATAGTCAATTCTCTCAAGGCTGTCTTCAACCTCTCAAGCTGCCCTGTCTGAGAGGTAAAACATAGCTGCAGGAGCTGAAACCGTATCAAGTTACTTCGAGCTAAGATACATCCAGGTTTCCCTAGAAACATTTTATTTTACTGACTTGAACTGTTAGGCCAACAAGAAAAATAACTGGCTATTTGTCCAGGACTTCTGGACATCCAATCAAGCTACTGGATGTCCCAAGGCCTGGAGAGCATAACTCCTGAGCATGTGGAGGGCTGTACCATCCCAAATACTGCAGACTCATGGTTTCTCATACTGGAACCAAGCTCATCTTTTTGCCTATGATTTGCCAGAGGGAAGTAAGGAAGCATAAAGCTGACTATTTCTGAGAGCTGCCAGATCCCTCTCTGCATGCAACCTGCCACCTTGGCCACTTATTCTAATAGAGGAGCATGGACTTACACACTGCTTACACCTCTCCCTCTACTCTGCCTTTCCACTTGATTTTACCGCAAAGTAAGTTTGGGGTAACTAGTCCAAAGTAAGTATTGGGCAAGAAGCCCAAACTTGTGCAGTCTCAGGCTACACAGTTAATGGGACCTTAATCTTCCATGCCATCCACAGAAATTCAAACTTCCACCAAGACCCAGTAACAGACCTACAGATGTCTCCTGGGTTCCAGTCACTTTCTTTTTCCAGGTATCAGACTGTGTCTTTGTGTACCAGCCTTAGAAAACTAGTGTGCCAAAACTTGTGAGGAAAGAAGGAGCGCTAATGAACAAAGGTCTTACTTCAACTCTCCTGCTCCAGTTAGTACCAACTTCCTCCATGAGACAGTTTTTTTGGCATCAGTGAAACTACATTAAATCACAGTAAAATTCTATCAGTATCAAAGTATCTGCACTGAATAAGAGAGTACAGAAACTGCCGTCTAGAAGCTGTAAAGTCATGTGAATGCAGAGCTCCACATGTCCTAATGCCACTGGGTAAAATTCGCCTGCAGAGATCACTGGGGTAGCAACATTTATACTGCTGCTTTCCTACCCAAAGTGGCTTATTTGGAACTCCATGCTCAGTTGAAGCTATCGCTTATTATGCTGAGCAGTACAGACATAAACATGTCCTGAAGATGCTTTGCATTGCAAGGAAATACTTGAGCAGCATCCTTTCCCTGCGTGCCTGCCCAGTTCCTTTCTTCACTCAGTGTTCCAGCCAAACAGCCCAACAGCTAGTGTTTGCACTACATTTCTGCTGCAACTCGTTAAGCATCCGCACTACATAAATTGGCAAGCACCAGATCACCGCTGCTACCCCACTTATTTTTCACTCAGCACTGAGATTTCTAGCTGCGATGCGTGAAGAGCATGAGACTCTGACTGCAAGGGCTATGTATTGTTCAAGTTCCAATATTCACAGCTGCAAAATCTTGGCAAGTAATATTGAAAGACCTTCTGCTTCTTACAAATCAATTCATAAGACTCAAAAATTAAAACAGATGTAACCAAGTCATCTGTACCTCTGCTGATTCAATGCAAACTGTCAGAAAGCACAAAGGAGAATTCATTACTCAGCTCACAAAAATGAATATTCTGCCACTCAGCTGCTGAAAATGCAGAGGAACTATGTAAAAAGACAGTAAGTGCTCAGTCACTGTTGCACTCATTTAATAAGCAAGATGCCTATGTTAGCCCAGCTTTTGTGAAATGCATCCAAATGCCTTTGCATTAGATAGTTCAAATTATATGCAATTGAATGGACTTCTAAACAGAAGTGAACCTGCTAAGAGTGTAACTACATGGGCTGATATTTTTTCTGGCACCTACCCTTCCAAATTAGCCATGAAACACTGTTTGACACATGGAACAACTGCAGATTGCTAAGCAAGAGTCTCACATGAAGTAAATAGTTTCAGAAGATTCAGATGTAATAAATTAAATGCTGAGGGGGAGGAAATAATCACCACCCCATTATAAATTATTTCCCCTATTATTTTGTCTAGGGACTGCTGGACTGGGAGATTTTAGACTTGAGAGACTGGTGACACAGATATAAATCAACTGCTTCCAGAAGTGCAGGCTCATGAGGGTGTCTGGGCCCATACGAATATAATGTTCTCAGGCTCTCCAGAGACTCAGGCACGTGGTGAATAATAATGTGCAGATCTTCCCAAAGCCATTTGAAAGATGCTTCATTTGCCTCTGCCAGAGATTGCCCTGCAGCTGAGACAGCAGGACAGACACGTGCCTGCCCTTCAGCCAAAAAGGCATAAACCTCAGTCTTAAGGACAGATGTCAAAAAGCAGCTGCGCTGATCAACTCAGCAAAGGTGGCTCTTCACCTCCTCCTCCTTTTAAAGGGATGGTGGCACCTCACCCTTCTTTACACCATTGGTACGATTCCCTCAGCCCCCACCACACCATTTCAGCTCACTGAACTTCCTCACTTTTCCTTAGTGAGTGAGCTTGCTCTGCCCTCAGGGAACTGAGGAGCTCATCAGGTGGCCAGGCAGCTGCCAAAACCGATGCGAGGAGGACATAGCAATGTGGGACACAGGGCAGAAAGGCAGCGAGAGCAGCTTCTCACACCAGTGCGGTGGGGTTCGCTGGACTTCATCCACCAGAGCTCCTCAGCTGTGCCTTCGCTGCAAGGGGAACTGAGCTGGGATTCAACAAACACTTGATCTTGCCGGAAAAGCCATCTTCAGACCAGCATTGCTGCTGACTCCAATGTCATCATAAGCTCAGACTTTCTCTCTCACAAACACACATGCTCCCCTCTTCCCAAAAGCTAACGTTCATTTAATTAAAACACCACCAAGCAAAGAAATCCAACTGCTTCAAGACGAAAATTGAGGATTCAGTTTCCAAAAGGAGAGATATAGGGCCTGACAACTCACAATTCTTTTCTGTTGTTCTCTTATCCTCAGTCTGATTTTAGAAACAAGCTCAAACATTGCTTTTGAAAGAGATTAGTTTGAGGCCTAGGTGCAACTTTTAACAAGAAAACCCATCACCCAAAACATTCATCACACCTTGATGTTCCAGCGTGACCTTGTAAAATCTACAGCGATGCACAACAGCCTTGCAACGCCCTAGATAGTTTCTACCCCGACTATCCCAAGCCACGCAAGAGGTGAATGCAGGGTCTGTATTTGTTCCTTTGGCTGATCTAACTGTGAGCGCTCAAGCGAACTGGCTTCGAGGTGTTAGACCAGGAATTATGCTGCACAGTGGGAAACACTACTGTGCTATCTGAGTAGCACTCCCAAGTCACACACTCTTTTAAACATGTGTTATGGAATTGTAATTGGCTCAGTGTTACATTAGTGAAGAAATGGAGGTGAAGAATAACAAATTCTTTATTGAAAGAGTATTTTTATCCACCAGAGGGAGCACTGACCCTGAATATCTTTCAGGATTAAAATAAACATGTACAATAAATATCATCTGTTTGTCCTCAGCTGCACTTACCATTTTCAGTATTTTATCGAAAGTGTGAAGTGGATATCAGTCAAACAGAATTACTGCTATATACTCACAGGGCAAGTGTCCTCAAATGCACTAAGGATCCTTAACATTACAAAATTCCCACTGCATGTTCTTCAGCACTCAAATCTATCTGTGCTATAGTTTCTGGAGCCATACGAGTAAGGAGTAATTAATTACACAAACATAACTGTGAAGACAAGCAAAGAATCTGTGTAGGAGCTCTGTAAAGATCCTGGCTCACCCAGAAGTTTTGGGGCTGAGCCCCTGACAGTATGCAGAATGGAAGAGGGGGTCGGGAGGGGAGGAAGGGGGGAGAGTCAGCAAAATCTGGATCCTTGCACTGCCAGGAAGCATCTGAGAAAGCTCACTCACATGGAAACATGAGTCCAGCATTTTTTAGCATGACTAACAGAAGCAGCAGGGGACTGGATGAGTCCCCTGCACTTCAAGCATAACCAGGACCACCCTACACTATAGGCAGATATGTACACTGACAAAGAGCTACCCCACAGCTGCTGGGGAACAGCACTCTCTAGTCGTGCCCTCTGCCACAGTGCTAGTTCTGCCACTTCCTTCTCCCTTTGCTCCCTCCCTGGTGAC
The DNA here is from genome assembly GCF_011004875.1 of Balearica regulorum gibbericeps. Lineage (NCBI taxonomy): Eukaryota > Metazoa > Chordata > Aves > Gruiformes > Gruidae > Balearica > Balearica regulorum. The sequence goes on along the minus strand of NC_046184.1, from coordinate 154,028,487 downwards.
TTTGACCTGTGGGACTCCCTCGGCCCCGCAGTTAAACCAGCTCTCAGGCTGCACTTCGAGGTGGGAAGTGCCCACTGAGGGTGCAAAATCCAGCGCCATACAGGTTCATATACATAGGGGCAGAAGCTGCACTCTGACCACCAAATGATGGCATCTCACTCAGTGCTGTTTTTTCACTCCCTGAAAGGACTATTCTTCCTGCTATGAAAGTATCTGTTCCTGAGCCTCACGAATTTACAACACTGGGGAACATGTGCAGTTTGATACAAAATGAACTCAAACCTGTAATAGCGAATCTATCGGTATAAACATTTAATTAGCTGTTCAGGTTTACAGTTCAGGGACTGAGTCTGTGTCTCTGCCTCCTAAATAAGAAAGAATGCTTAGACTGAAAGCATATTTCAGTGTCGCCTCATGGCTGCACAGAACATTCCTCAGGAAGCTGCTAAGTGCTTCCCAGGGATATAAAAATAGAAATAACAATCTTTGATTATCCTTTTCTCTACATATTGGTATGTATGTGCTTAGTTGGTGTGCAAGTAAGTGGATGGATATATGGTGTGTCTGAATTTGATTTAGAAGCTGAGTAAGAAGTAAAATAAGCTGAGTGAAGTAAAATTAACATTCAAAAGTTAGTCATGGCTACAGACTCAGCCTCCATTTAATTAGTGTCAAGCAACCAGTTGCCTATCAGCGCTGTACAATTTCAGTTAAACCAACTATAAGTAATGGCCCTTCCCTACATAATTTACCTAGCCTTCTTCATGTAACTTCTCTTCATGCTCACCTCATAGTTATTCCTGATTTTCCAACTGCAGTAATCAGTTTTTTCAATGGAGGTGCCCAAATTTCACTTTTAAGGATGTCTTGAGCCATGTACTTAACTTAAGCTCTCAACATTTACTTATATTTATGTGTCTTTGGCTGATATACTTTTTGTGTGATATCTGACCCCAGTATAGATAAATGTTACAGAACCAGAAACAGCTGGGATACTGAGGAAGAACATATTTGTACTGATAGCAAAATATTCTTTTGCGTGTTTACCCTTATTAAAAAAAAAAAAAGAAGAAAAAGTCACTGAAGTTTAGTGAGGTACATGCACCTTTCATTCATTCACAAAAGACAGCATGCATGACCCCTAGTTTGTACATTTTATAAGCTAGGAGCAGCCTAGCTCAAAGCATGATTGAGGGCATGGTATATGAAGGGCAGGAATACAAAGACAAGACTAAGAGACAGCAGAAGCCAATAGACAGCAACTGAATTTGTCTTCGAAATGTGGAAGTCGGTCTACACAAAGCCTGGCAGTTTAACACCAAGATATGTGATTCATTGGCTTTATGTTTAAACTTTTCTTGATTTAAAAAAAAAAAAAAAAAAAAAAAAAAAAAACCACCAAACAAACCCAAAACAAAAACAAAACAAACAAACAAAAAAACCCCCCAAACAAAAAACTCCAGAAACATGGAGCTCATGATGTTTCACAAAGAAGTCACACAAACCAAAGGTATGCAAGGGTTTTTCAAATTTATTTATTTATTTTTAAATCAGATGTGGGTCAAGGAGCTGCTTCCCATCAGTTAGAAGCACCCTGGGGAATAGAAGAACCTCAAAGCATGACAGGAGAAGAGGACGTTTAAAGGACAAATGCATTTGCAATGTAAAAAGAAGGAAATTCTATCACCTGGAGACAGGTTGAATCAAAAGGGTACTGTATTTCCCACCCCTTCTAATCATCTGTTGAACTCATTAGGTCTGAGTAACTCTTCCTTTGTTTTATTGCATATTGTGTTAAATCACTTCCAGTGTTGAAGGTCCAAGAATATAAGGGGTAAAAATGCTCCACACCCTTCCTTCTTCATTAGTGAAAATTACTTAGCATTTGTTTGCATTTGGCATTGTTTAAAGGTTCACATTTAAAGATGAAACAGCAGAAAAAAAGAAAAGGTCTTGAACTTTTCAGGTTTTTTTAATTTATTTTTGTTCAGATCCTAGACCTGGAATGAAATGTGACGTTACATGCAAGTTTTATTCTCTTGCCAAAGGTTTGTCATGGACATATTTACAGAAAATAATCTCTTCCATAAATAGTAAAATCATGGGCAGCTGGTCCTAGACAGTACAGACTGCAATAAAGTTCTCATAATGAAGTAGCTCATATCTTAGAGAGTACATGTCAGACAGTACTATTCTAGACAGTGCTATTCTAGCTGCTTTTTGAGGTTAGGTTTGAAATGGCATTTCTAAATTTTTAAACATTTTGAAAGTTGCATAGGAGTATAATATCTTTCCACAAAAGCTAGAGTAAATATTCTATCTTCTGACTTTTTATCATGAAAATACCAGAAGGCAGATAACGTTGTGCCTCAAAAGTGTAAATCAGTGTTTCTTCAGTGTAATCTCTAGACTCTCTTGACTCAACCAGAAGCACTGGAGAACAGACACTAAACTGTAATTTTTTTCTAGTACCTTCAGGGTTGTTCAGCCTAAATCAATTAAGTTGTCAAAGATGTGACAATCACTAATAATAATGAAAACCAGATATTTTCCTTATTTTGACATTGGAGGACATCAGCATCATTACTTGTCAGTGAATGCCAACCAGAAGTCGGTATACAGCTTAGTAGGTGTCTTTAAGGTTTTCTTTTTAACCAAAAAAAAAAAAAAAAAAAAAAGAGCAAGGATCTGTAAAGAGGCCTGTCAGAATACGTGGACTCTGTGATGTATGACTGCCACCCAGAGGAGTCCGTGGGGAAGTGACACAGACCCGGGATGAGAGATGCTGAGAGGATGAGGGATGTTCCTTGCCCTGCCGGAAAGCTGGTGGTGCCCAAGGACAGGGAGGGTGCAAAGGCAGTTTTGTTATCAAAAGCTTGTATTGTGCCTACATCTGGAGAGTTTCACATCTCCAAGCACTATCCTTTTCCTTTTTTTCTGAGCTAAACAGTGTCCCTCAGTTCCCATGCCTTGGCACTGATATAACTTAATTATATTTCACACCTAGAACTTCCTAAAGAGAACCCTTTGGAGGAGTTCTACGAGGCTGCCTGTGTCCTTCCTGCATTTCCAGCTTCCATCTCCACATTTTCAGACAGAAATTAAATTTGAGTTGAAGATTTGCAATCGCTTCCTTAACTTGCCAATCTTATTAAAGGTGCTGCACACAGCAGCTCCACTCTGTGAGCCTTTGGGTTTCTTCCCTTTTTTTTCACCTAACTCCCGACGTTGGAGTCAGTGGGCACTTCAGACTGCCCCTCTGTGCTGGAGTCCCTCCCCTCCATTACTACTGCTTAAATCCATTCATTTTGCAGTTCCGTAGCTTCTTTTAGTCTTTGCTTGGCAGTCAAGCAAACTGTTCTAACAAAACTAAGGGTCATCAAAATCCTCCAAAGCTCTTAGTACTCTGCTAACTAGCCATGAAATACATCTCTTGCATCTGTTTACAGTGCGTAACTGTTGAATGAGAAGAGTAAGAAGACATCTGATTTGATGTCAGTATCTGTGTTCACTCACTCAACTCAGTATTTACTTTAACTGTGCACACTGATCTTTGACACAAGCCTTGGTGAGAATTATTTTTGTTGGCATTTCAAAACATTTAAAAATGTTCCAGCTGAACTTCAGTGGAAGCTGTCACATGCTTTCTTTAAGAGCTACAAAATTTATGGGTAGGTTTTGCCATTCTAGTTACTCTTCACATATTCCAAGGGGGAGAAACATGATTTTCCAGATGGGAGTTTAAGTCGCTTTTCCCTAAGCTTTCCCTTAATTTTGTCCTTCTTCTCTTGTTAAAGACAATATGGGAGAAGATTTTACCTGTTACTGAAAGCTAATAATTATTTTCATCATTTCAGCTAACTTTCTTTGCTATGTTGTCTATAACTCAATTTACTCATTGTTCTGTAAAACTTTCTCAGGTGTTACCTGAAAAGAAATGTAAATCCTTCTTTTAAAAATCTTTTAAAAATGCTTTCTCAGCTATTCTTGCTCCTTCTGTGATATTAAGAATTTTTCTTGGCTAAACTAAAGAGGTTCTCCAGCTGGTTAGGAACTTGCTTGCATGATAAAGTACTCCACTAACACTTTTTTAGCAGCTACTTCAGGTTTCATCTTAAAAATTCCCACTTTCACACTGCTTCTTACTGTTCCGTCTCTTTCCAGGCACATATGGTTACAAGTGTTGCTATTGCTTCTCCTGGAAGTGTTTTTGAGAATTTTGTATGAAATTTGGCTCTTTACCCTTTCTTAATGAAATCCAAACTTTAAGAAAATTCAGATCTGCTTTTCCGAAAGCCAACATGATATGGCCGGATGTTTTCAATGACTAATGTAAGTTATGACCTCTCGCTGAAAACACAGGTCTAAAATTTGAAACAGGAGGTAGCTGAGCAAAGAGAAGCAAACAACTAACTACCACTGGTATGAGATTAAAAAAACAAAACAAAACAAACCCCCAAGCCACTTTTTGCTTTTGGCTAGAAAGATTAGAAAGTGACTTAAGGAGATTATCATACTACGGTGGTTCCCTAGTAATAATTATATATGCCCAGGTGCTTCTCATGAATACTGCTACAGAGAAAATATAGGCACAGACTATTAAGTGCATCAGGTATTAAATTCTTGTGCGGGAACTGACATATCACCGAACTGTCAATTATAATGGCAGGCTTGGTCTGAGATCCCCAGCAAACACAATATAAATTGAACAGCAGAATGATTTAAAGAAGCTCGAGGGTTAAACTACAAGATGTAGCTACTGCTGTACCCCAGACAGTTGCTGTCCCAGACCTGTAATCTACACACACAAACCTCTGTCTGCAACATAGACTATTAGCGGGCAATAAGATGAACATACAGAAAGTAAAAGCAGACTGCAGGTGCCATCACACATATGACGAGGTATGAAAAAACTGTACACTGGGACAGAAGTTTTAATAATCACTATGTAGTCAGTAGGTATTGGAAGTGTGCCTGTGTTTGCACGGACAAAATTTTAAATTTGGGAAGATTCCAAACTGTGCATGGGGATTGCACAGGTGCTGGGCAGCTCCGCTTCCTGAACATGCAGATTTCAGAGAATTAGAGACTTTACAGGTCTTTTCTCATCTTTGATCTCACATTTGGGAAACTTTACTGACTTCATTGGAGGCTTACATGCTTCAGATCAAAATAAGGCCCTGGAATCCTTTGAAAAACCATAATGAAGACATATACTAACAGCAATTGTAGAAATATAAATCAAACCCTGTGAGGCTAGAGAGCATGTTTTATTCCATGTAGAAATGCCTGAGATTATTATACCAACACCTTCAGAAGCAAAGAGATGCAACTGGCAACAGCTGCTTAAAAGGTCATACGCCAACTGAAATACTACTGTGTGAAAACCTTTAAGTCAGCTCTGAAAACTAAACAAGAGCATACTCCATTGCATACTCTTACGGGGATATCTGCTTTTATAGCGCTCTTTCCAGAGATAAATTCATCAGTGTAATCCACTGGTCTATGTTAATCAAAGATATGTACCATACTGAGTGCAAAAATACCTCTTAATATAGAAATGTTGCCAAAGACATTCAGTTCCATTCGGACAAATGGGTCAAATGGTTCCAATGACTATTTCAAACGAAGAAAATCTGATAGCTCCAGATGCCACTTAGCAGTTTGGTCTGCCAGGTGGGAAACTGCAGAAAACTTCTGATACTTAGCATATCCCACTCAATATTATTCAGATCTTTTGATATCTCATTCTTTTCAAGAACAGCAGCTTTGTTGATGTGGTCTCTTTATGAAACATAGATGTTCTTTTTCCCTGATTTGAATTAGAGGATTATTTTACTCTGAGTGACATAAATAAAGGGTAAATCAATAAAAATACACTATTGTCACTGCAGAATTGACACAAACATTGTGGCAATGGCCTGATTTTTGAAACTATTTATAAACCACAAGTCTTCTTGAAGAATATCAGACCTGCAGCTGATCAGTATCTGCTTATTTTATTACAGTCTTCTGATTTCCCCCTTTCAGGAATGATCAGATGCTTTCATGTTATCAGCCCTTTCCAGACTGCAAACACAATCTTTCCTCCCACATTGCCCATCACTCCTCTTGTCAACTTTATGTCCTTCTCTGGGATGTATAATTTAGCAGTGCTTCCTTTGATATCCTCACTTCATAGTCTTTCCAACTCAGGCATGAAAAGGTGCTGCACACAAGGTAAGTTTCTACAGCAGCCACTTAATAGAAACACTGAGCAAAACTATGGAAGAACTGATTAAAACCAAATAGTAAACATTGACATGAAATAGTGCCAATGGAAAGCGTAAAAATGAACATTCTTAATAAAAAAAGTCTTGGTGTTGCTAATACAGGTTGAATACGAAAAGCACAGATCTAGTGATTACTGATTTGCTCTACTCCAGGAACTGATTTGTTGCCCTCTGCTATATCCTAAAAGAAACTCAGAAGTACTTAATGGTGATCTTCCCATTAACTCCTGGAGCTTCTCTCCAACAAGGGGGTTTATATTTTTTAACTCATCAATATCACAAATATTTCTGCTCTGTCTTTTGATACCTAAAATGAGAGTAAAAGCCTTGAAGGCCCTCCCAATCTGGTAAACTTTATTTAAAAAAACCCAAACACCAAATATACAGGGACACTGTCAACTGTAACAGTCAACTCTTCGTTACCCAGAGACAATGACGAAGCACAATCACCTGCAGATAGCAAAACCCTGTGTGACTTTTAAGACTGTATGAGTGCTCAGGAGAGAAAAGACTGGTCGCTGCTCCTGTTGACAGGGGACCACAGAGCTGTCCCAGTGACTTTCAGCCAGCTACCTGGTTTCCAGACCCAAAATGGCTCAAGCAAAACCAGTCTGTGCATTTCTGCAGTGTGGTCAGTCCACATGGGGATGGTTTACCCATCAAGAGAAATGAAGAAGTAATTTTTATGTAGGTATAATAATATGGATACAGTCTCAGAATTAGGAAAACAAAAATATGCCAATATAAAATTTTGCTCAAGTTTTCTTATATCTCAAACAAACAAAAAAACGCCCTCAAAAGCAGCAGTTACTTAAGAGTTAATTCTATACTTATTTTATATTTTCTTTCAGAATTTCCTACCAGAGATTTTTTTTTTAAAAGTGCAATACTTCATGTGCGATGATAAAATCACATCTGATATTCTTGTGACTTTAACTTTTAACAGGTAATCCTGAGGCAGGGCAATCATCATAAGGGATTTATACTAAAGAATGAGAGTTTAATGCATTCTAACTGATAAGTCTTGGAAGATTAATCATTCTGTATTAGTTACAGCAAAGTTCCAGTGTTACCTCCATTTATACATGTTTCTGATATGGAGTAAAATGAGTGTAAATGGTCATGAATGAGAGAATGAACATTCTTGGAAAAAGTCAGTGCATGGAGAATTTTACTCAGCTCTATACAGTCTTTGTTCTAAATGGTAATTAAATGCTTAATGTGCTTTTTCTACACACATTAATGGCTAGAACTTATCTCCACAGCTGCTTGAAATCGTTCTTAAAATCTAGGTAGGCATAAAAGAGAAAACATAGCTTCTGTCTCCTTCTGAATAACCTAATAAAATGTAGGCAAGCATTCGAAACTCTAATCAGTTTAAGTAGATCTCACACTTTAGTGAGGTTAGAAAGAACAGTCAGTTATTATGCAGAAAAAAAAATTAAAATGTAAAAGGAAACAAATGAAGATGTTTTAGGGTAATCTATCTACTGGAAAACAGCAAGGTATTATTTATTATTGTATTATTTTAGCAATGTTATGCTTTTGTAAAATCTCTGCACCTTTTGTTTGGCAAATACTTGATACTTGACATTATACAGATTACAATAACAGCCTGATCTTCCATGTAACAATAACGGCTTTATAGGATAAGAGCCATCTGTTGTAATTACACTCACTTTCTGAAATTTTCTGAAAGGGATGAAAACCCTTAGACTTTGTCAATTATATGCCCTTGATAAAGTATGAGTCATCTTAAAGGAGTCTGGCATAGAGATGCAAGCTTCATGGAAACAGCTTAATGAGAGAACATATTGAATGTATTCTAAATATGGCCATCCAAATCGTCATATTGATGAAAAGATTCTCAAATGAGAGAGAAAAATACGGCAATATAATTTACTCTTCCATGTCTGAAATGCTGTAGGGTAATATTTCTTGGGCATTCCACAGCTTTTAAGACAAATCCTATTTTCAGCACTTTTTCTTGTAAGATCATTGATATGATTATTTGGCCAAATGTATTTTAATTAAACCCCACCCCCAAATCGTAGGGTCTGGAACTTCTTCCCACACTATGGTAGGAAATACATCTCCAGATGTTAATAATTAAGGCATTAAAGGGTAAACCCAACACCCACTTCCACAGATGCCAAAGCTGCCACAGCAGTAAACTGGTGTGGTTACATTGCTGAAGAGTGTGGGTGGATTGGAAAAGGCCCTTCAGCATTTGTGCACTTCTGCACAACACGGAAGCCAGATCAAAAGGGATTCCAGTGTAGGCAACATGCTGGCTGTGGATGTTGCACGGCAGAATGGGTATGTACTTCCCACGCAAGTGGCTACGTGAGAGATGGAGAGCAGATGTTCTCTAACGTGGTGTCCTGGGGTATCACAAGAGCTGGGCATGGCAGCCCTCTTCTGGCCTACCTAGGATCAGTATTCCTAATCAGTCTTCTGATTAAGCAACATTCACATAGATTTCTTGAGGTAACAGCACTACTGATGTGTGCATTAATGGCGACATTAATGCATTAGCAGAGACATGCTTCAAATCCAAATGCGTTGATTGGAAAGGCCATTTCTAGAAATACTACAGAGGCAAGCAGGAAGGATGCTTCCCATGCTTTCCCTCAACAACTTCTGTCTTCTGGCCTGGGAATGAGTATCAGGCTGTCCTTATTCTAGACAGGCATTGAATGTAAAGAATTGGGACAAAAAGCTGTGCTAGGCTAAAACAAGGATGGGGAGCACATGTTTCTAAATAAAACTCAGTTTTCTGTTCAAAACCTTAAGTACACATTTGAAAGCCTTTGAGTGTTAATATAATGAGCAAGAATTGATACATATTGATCTGAATCAAGTTACTTTTAAATGCATTCCAAAATACCTTCAAATGCCTTTCTTGAATATTGTTTTCTACGTATAACTATTCATTCACCTGTCTAGATGTCTCCAATGACAATAATTAAATTTCCTACACAGTCTTGACGTAGGTAGATATTTCACTACTGTTTAAAGTCAGAGAAGTTTGTGATGGAACCCATTAGGAAGAGCGCAGAGTACACTAACTTGCTGGACAAGTTTGCATGAGATATGGAACTTATTATGACTTCCGTTGCTATGGGCTGATATTTTTCTCTCTTCTACGTTTTTAAATAGCCTACATTAATCTGAGGTAGTTTTGGCTTCTAGCATATTACACAAGCACCTATTGCTTTCAAAGAGAACTTTTTGAGACTCTGGATTATGCAAATGAAAAAGTGCCAGCAAGAGCTCTAGCAAAGATAGTCAGGATTGCAGCTGGAAATCAATGAAGCATAGGCTTTAATACAATTAATTTCCCTAAACTATCATTTTTTAAAATTATTACAAGATGCTGGCATACTCTGTGAACTGAAAACTAATGGCTTTCAACAAGACAGTTATAATGTAATATCTCTCTCATTCTACAATGATTCCTTTACACTTGTTACTGAAAAATAAGATCAAGATATCAAGGAATAAATTCTCACTTCCAAATCTTTCCCAAATCTTTGCTTGATTTATTAAACAGATATTAATGGGTCACTAAAAAAAGGAGACTCCATCTAAAAGATGTTTTGAACATCATCACTCTTCATCTGACTCACAAATTCATCTATGTTCTCTTACAAAGAAAATGATCTTTGCTTGGGTCTCCAATTAAGTTGTTTACATTCCTCGTTCTGGAAATCACCAAAGAAAAGCCACCAAGAAACATTGTTAAAACCCTCGTCTGTAAATAGGTAGCTATCACATGCGAGACAATGTAGAACACGAGCTGTTTATTTATTTTAAAAAAACAAAACAAACTCCCTCGAAACAAAAAACAAACAAACCCCCCTACCTCTTCTAAGCACTCCTTTGGGTGACCTAAACAACTTACCTCAAAAAATGTTCCCACTGCAATCACAGGATGATAAAACCTTTGGTTTACACTCATTTATAATGGTAGATATACAGTACATGTGCATGCACAACAGAACACACTGTAGATTAAAATCTCTACAGGAAAATTGGAAGAGATAAGGAGAGTGATTGAATGTCTACAACATTTACAAAAGCAGGTAATTTATGGGGGAATTCAGGGAATGCTTAAGTACGCTATATTTTTTTTCACTCTTACTGCTTTAAAAGAAGCCTTTAAAGTGCCTTTTCTGTTTCATACTCAGAAAGTTTGGATAGCTGAATGGGAACTTTAAAACTCATTTGCAAGGTTCTGTCAAAAAGATTTAAATATTACTTTTTTTTCTTGACCTGCAATGCTTTTCTCTATTTAAGTTGATTATTAACCTCCTCCTTCCTATTGCAGGTGATTGCATCCCAGGGCTAATCCTGGTCAGAGTACATTGCTTACAATGCATCACAGCCTTCCTGGAGACCAATCTGCACAGCAGGCTAAGGGAGGCATTTCCGAACTGACCTGCTCGCATCGCTTCCAGAGCTGGTCAGGATGTCAAGCCAGGACCTCTGCTACCCACTGAAAAGACTGGAGGTGAGGTGTAGGAAAGGCGAGAGTGCCAGATAAGCATCCTGCTCGATGGGGAAAGAGGGAGGGAATGGTCAAGCATGAGGCTAGGGGCTTCACCCTGCAATGAGGGATTCGGCTGTTTCCCACCCCTGGCCCTCCTGCCTTCTGCTGCTGCAGTCACTGAGCTGGCTGCTTTTCGGAAACCCTGCTGAAGGGTGCAAGTGTTCACGGATACCAATGGCTCACCTGCCTCCCAGCAGATTATACACCGTGTGGTTTAAATAAGCAAGATAATGAAGTGATAAGAGCTGACTTACCTTTTGCCCTTTTACTCCACTGCAGTCACATTTTCCACAACCGGAACAACCCTGAAAATAAAAAAAGAAATTGAGAATTAAGCTGAACTGGGTCACAGGCAGAACATACTGCAATGAGGCACAGATGTCAGCAGTACCATCCAGACTGCAAGGCTGGTCAGCATGGGGAACGTTCGCTTAAGCCCAATGCAATACTTTTTTATCTTTATATAGATGTAAACTTCTGGTCTCAGTCACAGTCCAATAAAATAGGCCTTTGTAAAAGAAGAAAAAAAATTGCTATAGTTTTTAACTGTAGAAAACTGGTATATTACTCCTAAATCATTGTCTTTTGGGCCACCATTTAAAAAATAACTCATTTTTATAGAATACACACATACTCTGCATCTAGCAATATGAATGTCTCAATTTAAAACAAGCGGATTCTCCTCTAGGATTCTGTAGTCACACATTCAAAGCTCAACAGAATATTTAAAACAAAATCAATCCAGTCATAGAAGCATCTCTTTAATATTAGTTTGTTAATAAATGGCTTGCATTCTGCATAAATACTTAATCTCTATAAACATGTGCCATTGCTTTGAGGGGAAAGAGATAGTGAAACTCCAGTTTATGATTTATGTTCTACTCTTAAGAAGAAAAATATCAGACCTGAAGAATATGGGGATTGTTTCTTTTCTGATGACAAAAAATGTTGTCTACACCCTCTGTGTGTTTACCATGAGATCACTTACTATTGATCTACTAAATTTTTTTATCCGTAATTGGTAATCGTCAGATAGGAAGATGGTAGTTTTTAAAGGAAATTAAATATTGGCCTAATTACCACAGGAAAATATGTCAACATGTACTTCTGGACATACTTTATGAAATCAAGTCAAATCACAGCCTCTAAGAGAGCAAACTGCTCCTAATGTTAAATATTAGATATGGACGCAATTGTTAATCTTTACTAGCCAGGCAATGACTAGCTCCAGGGTTCTGGTCTGTTTCTTACATCTACCATATTTCAAGTGATCTTCTTTCTTGCACTCTATAATTGTAATTGACTAACTGTAATTGCCACTATGATGGGAAACCTTCCACTCAGTAAAAACAAGTTCACTGCAGCAGGAGAATCCATAGAAAAGATGTGTAAAAACATAACCAGTCTGAATTATTTTCCAATAGATACTACAGAGATCATTGTTTTCTGAAAGACTTTCCTTAGGAACAGCACTATCTCATGGGATTTCCACACTAGACAAACTAAAGTCAAAATGGAGCCCACTTGTACCTCCATCTACTTCAGCAGAGATGTTGACAGACTCCCAAGTCTATCTGGATTCTGTGAAGTAAAATTCTGGAGGGCAGGTGGATGGGAGGATTTGGGAGAGGAGTGTTTCCATCTCAGGAGGGAAGGAAGGTGCACTGTGCAGCTGGCCTTGCTAGTCCCGACAGCTCATCTCACTACATTAAACGCTCCTAAGTGCCACCTCCCTCAGAGTGAGGGAGAGATATTGATTTAGGTGTTTGAGGAAGGGAGCTTAATATGAATAAATGCTATTAAAAGCTTTCATGCCTTTGTTCATGTAAGCCGTAAGATGGAGACTTGAGAAATTTAGGGGTTGGTTTGCTTGGATCGGGTCAGCAGCAACCAAAAGACTGGGATTTCTATGACGTAACCATGAAGAGCTGTTTATTTTTTGCAAAACTTGACAGGTGATAACATATGAGAGAAGTCAGATTAACTGATACACAGGTGAAAGCTTACAGTTATTCTGTGTTCCTAAAGTATTTCAGTGCACCCAAGTGTATCTGGGCTACTCTCCTCCTTTTCCTCCCCTCCCCTCCTCCTCATGAAGCAACCAGTGAGTAACTCAGCAGTCTACTACTTTTACTGTTGTCATGCCCCTCAGAAACAAACCAGGAGAAAAAGAAGCAAAACATTTGTATCACTGAATATTCCACCAGCACACGTGAGATCCTTCAGCAGCCCTGTTAAGCTGTTATCTGTCAGGGACAGCACCTCTCTAGAGCCAGCTCTCAGCACGGATGCTGGGAGCCTATCCCTCCACACCTGCAGGCTCTATGGGGACCTCAGTACTTCTGGGAAGTAAGACTAAATGTACCTAATGAGTTTCAATTTTGGAAAACCTCCAAGACCAATAAACATCATCACTCCAGCAAGTTAAATAATACCATGACATTTTTACATTTTCTTCTAAAGTACAGCATCGAAGAGAAATAGGGATTTAATACTAAAAACAAAATTATTAAAGGCTGTCCAATAAAACTGTAATACACCTCCTGAACTATTTGTTGCTTTTGTTGAGATCTTATTTTTTTATCTGTAGATCTACTGAATTTGTTGTTTGATTTCAAACTTTCTCCATACTCACATAAAGTAAAAATATTCCTATTTTTTCTCTTACATTATTACAGCATTTTACCATGCTATATTATAAATGCACAGAAAGATTAAAATTAACACTGATTAGAATGAGTATTAATCCTATGCTGCAGAAAGAGAATTAGTTCTGAAAGTGATGCCAACATGAGCTACAATGCTAACTCGGTACTGACCCAGGGGAAAAAGTGCCACCCACTGAATAATCCGCTTTACTCCTTGCAGTACATGGTTATGCCTGGAAAAACATTGGGCCTCCCATTTCAAGAAGTGACCCAGTGTGACCTCTCTTAGTTTTCAGACCTGATGAGATCACAGCTGGAGGATGCATGCTTGCAGCTCATACTTCCTCCACCAGCATCATGTAGAATGTTATCAGTTTTATCAACACATCCCTTAAATTCAGAAGTCTGTTTTAATTGCATCTGGGAATGTAATTAAAATACGTCATTGAATCATTATAAACATCTGTTTTCAAGTTAATTCCCGCATATTTCCTTCAGCCTGTTATTTAACATGCACCACTTTGGAAAAAAAAATGTTGTTATTTATTTTTAAGTTGAGTTTTGTTCTTTTGTTTAGCATGGTCAGAAGAATGGACTTGTGCTTTCGGGTCTCTTTTTGTGCTCCCAAAAATGACGCCATTATATTCAATTCTTCCTGTTTCTTAAGCCTCAGATGAGAATAATCAAAGGTGAAGAAGGTAAGAAGATACTGAGCATCAGCGAGCACAGCTGCATAAGATCCTATTTGCAGGCAAGTGCTGTAGCCTGCTATGCCAGAACAAGCGGCCTGCCCTACAAAACTGTGTTTATTTTACAGTAGCATCATCTCCTACTGTCACTGACTGTAACCTCTGCAGGTGGATGGAAGGTTGGCCAACAATGACAGCCACTACTGGACAGCATTATCCTCAACTACTAAAACGTATTTTTGAATCTGAGGGATGTGATAACATTCTGCATATACTAGGAAGAAGTATGAGCTTCTTCCCCTTGGTGCTCTGGGAAGACAGGAGGGACAGACTGGAAAAAGCTTATGCATCAAAGTCAGTTTAAGGAGGTCAAAGGGGCATTTAAGTAATGAGATACTAAGAGAGAGGAAGATGGTTACAGCATGTACAGGAATCAGGGTCTGGGTTCACTGAACCCAGTGTGGGTACAAACACCTCTACTAGTCACTGCTGTCTCTTTTTATTAATGGCAAGAAACAGGCACTTCCGTGCTGGGATCCATCTCACCTATTTTGGATGCTCGCTTTCAATGGAGATGAAGCACGTCTTGGAGGACTAAGCAGTAGAGATTGAAATGGGCAGAAAGGAGTATGGGCTACATATGAGAACAAGGGGGAAAATGGAGAGAAAAGTGGATATGGAGGATCAAACAGAGGGCTAGAGGTTACAGACAGAATGGGACAGAGAATAACAATAGCTCTTCATTCCTCAGAAATGGTTAGAAATTTAGTTGAGTATCTTTCAAACTGTGAACAAGGGGATCTGCATATCTGGTACTCATTTGGGAATGACTTAAGAACACAATCAAGTGTTACACTTGATTTACACAATCAAGTCCTAAGTGGGAAACTTCACCCTGAAGGAATAAAGATAATCATCACAAGGTAAGCAAGCTGAAAATATACAAATTATTGCTTATTTCTAAACTTTTAAGACTTTAAATCAGTCTCATGATATGAAGAATCCAGTTCATGATTTCCCACCACACATGACTAGACATAATGACACAAATGGAGAGAAATAGTTTTGTCCTATCTCGCAAACATCCTCTTTGAAACAATGCCTTCCCCAGAAACTGCATGGAGCTTGGCGCAATCGCTGCTGTCCTCCAAATGCCAAAACAGAGAAGGCATGGTGTCGGGCAGGAAGCATAATCTGCGGGGGGGATGACAAGGCAGTCTCTTTATTCCTTGTCTAGGAGCCAATTACAGACTAATCCAAAGATTTTGGCCAGGTGCACCATGGTACTTCACTTACTTTGCAGGGTAGGCTAGCATTTTTCAGATAAGCCATAGCCTCCTTGCACCACAGGCCAGCCTCTCATACAATATTTGAAGACATTTATTTTATCTTACTCCTCCCACAAAATATCAGTCATCCCAGAAGCAGAAGCTCATTTTAGCAATACAAATTGTTTCATTTTATGACAAGCATTTCCGCTCCGTTTCATTCCCCCAGACTGTCTGCAACTGATAAGCTTAGTGAATCACGCTAGCAAATCAGTATTAAACTATAAAAAGACTATATCCCTTCAAGATCGCACATATGAGCAGGCTACATGCAGACTGAGTGTTTGCCTAAAGGACAGTGATTCATTTACTATCATATTAACATATAGTTGGGAAAAAGTGCTGCTAATGAATGGGTGTCCCAATGCGGAACTCTAACTTCCACGAATCACATACCGAGCCTTAGGAGTACTAAGTCCTGTCAATGACAGAGCTGAACAGGCTGCTACAAGTTCCTGCAGCAGATGGAAGAAGCTCTGCTATGCAATTCAGCCTGTAAGACATCTGTCAGACCATAGCTACAGACTTTGGTTGCATTTTGCCCTGTTTTTACACATCCAGCTACTTTCCTGGCATTTGAGGACTGTTGCTTGGAACTCACACAGGAACGATGCAAACAGCCAGATGAGCAGCCTAGGAGGGAGACAACTGCCGTATTTGGAAATGCACCATTTCTGGAGGCTACAGACATCTCCAAAAAAATACAAAGGCCAAGTCAGTTCTTGGATGCTCCACTTTCTTACAGAAGCGCATTTTTCAAGACAAAACGTAGTTCTCTTTCCCACAACATCAGCTCAGACTGCTTGCTGAGTTTCAGTCGCTGAGCTGGCTACCAGCTTAAACTAATTGCATCAATTATATTAATCGAGTTCAAATCTCACCCTGTAAAGCACACTTGTAAGGTAGAAATTTAATAAAATTCTCACTGTTTACTTAACTCTGTTCATGTTAAGAATCTAATTCCACAGAATGTAGCCACTTCTACCCAAAATATAATGTCTCTCAAACAACCGAAAATCCTGTGAACAGCTGACTGGTGAGACTAGCACAGATATTAAAATTCTCTGACTATTCACACTGTTTCTAATTCATAGCTGAAATTCTTCAAAAAGTAAAAAAAAAAAAAAAAAAAAATAATTATTTCATCTCATGATTCATTGATTATAAAATTATATTTTCTGTTTAGACATGAAACTTAAACTGATTAGATTTCCCACTCTGCATTTAGCTCAAATCCCAGTTTGAGCTGAATTCCAAGACCAGTTTCAAGCTGAAAAACCAGGAATGGCTATGCCAATTGGATGGCTGTTTGACAGCGACCACTTTCAGTCTGAATCTCCTCCTTCCATAAAATCCGCTCCCTTCCAACCTTACATTAACCTAGTCACAGGCCAAGGGAGATTTATCCCTATGTAGCAGACACCACAATCCTTCCTAAGCACATGTATGTACAAATCATGTAGCTGATGAGAGCAGGATCAACAATGTCTTCAGTTTCACATCCCACCAAATACAGGAATAAGGAGGTGATCCCAACCGCAGGACATTTATCTCACATTCCTCTCATACTTTCTTCTCTCTTCAGAATATCAAAATAGCTCCCTAGCTGTATTACTATTCTTGTTTTTACTCTTTAGATATAACTGTATTGAATTAGCCAAACTGCTCTTTTGTATGTAAAGTACCATTAGAGAAAATCACTGCTATATTTCAGTTATCTTCAATATTTTTCTTAACTGATTTTGCAGTCCATTAACAACTTTAAAAAAAAAAAAATCATGTTGCTAAAACTTCTGATTTGCACTTAGCTAGAATGAAGAGGATAACAAAAAAATCCAGACTGTCTTAGCAAGTTAGCAAAATATAGTTATTTGCCTTTGTACTATTAGATTTACTTTAGATTATGGAAACAGATGGCTCCACTTGAACAGTATAAAATCCTCTTTTTTTTCTTAAATAAACATACCAGGATGAAAAGCTTCATTGTTTCTATATCTGACCATATGGTATTTAAACAAAAGGATAAAAAATTGTGATTTGCAATAAACAAGAACCTCACTTATTAAAAAACCCCCACAAGATTACAGACTTACAAAGTTCTAATTCTGCTTAGCCAACAGTAACAAGGTATGGATTAGTATTGACATATGTAATAGCTACAAGTACATTTTGAAACATTATTTCTAAAAGGTTAAGTAAGTTATATGTTGATAAACTGGTTGACAGGAACTCTGTAGAGGAAAATTAAATTTGTCCTGTCTAAACTAGGGCTTCAAAATGCATTTGTAAAAATGTTGGCAAAGCAAATTGATTGCTCATTCTAAGTACATCATTCTTCTTTGCCATAATTAAAAAAACAACCCAACCACAAAACCTTAGAGTCACTCTCCTTCAAAACGCAGCTTTGCATTAAGTGTTTGACCCAGACCTAAGAGTTGTTCTACCATACGCTGTCTTTTGCCTCACAGGGCCTGAGCTCACTGCTCTTAGAAAAGGAAACCTGCTGTGCTGTGGAGCATTTCAAAGGCAAGACTGACCCTCTTTCTCCCATTGAAATAATTTCATTTCGCACGGCACACTGAAATTGTATTAGATCAGAGATGGGGACCTGAGCATCTTCCTTCCTTAATGACAGTCCAAAGCACTGGGGTATAAAGGCATTTCCACTCACTCTCATCCTGCCTCCGCAAGAGCTGGGTAGCTGGGTATAGAGCTGCACTACCCAAGTGTGACAGCAGATCTCCCAAGCACCAGCTGATAAACAGGTACTCATCCACGAGCTGAAGAGTGGATTCAAAGCCCCTCACTGCACTGAACATGGGCATCTTTAAAATTCAAGGAAGTGGCCATCAGGAAAAAGCAAGTCCTTTGTTGAGTTCAGGTTTTTATTTCCTTTGCTTGTAACAAATGAAGAAAAAATCAGAAAAGTCAAACTGTATTATTTAAGCATTCCTGAAAAATGTCTCTGAATTTTTTTCTTAATAATTTTATTATTCTTAATATTTTATCTTTGACTATTTTGTTCACAGAATATGGTTTAAATATTTATTTTAGCAATTCTAAAGGCATATATTCCATCAAATCACTAACTTGCTGACAAACTCACCCATTTTTAACGAAAATGTACCAGCTAATAATTTTTAAAAGTTATATTCTGCCTCCATTGGTGTTTGAATTGGTATTTGAACTGGAATTGGAATTAAGTTCAAATTGAAATTTGAACTAAATCACAGTGCCTAAACAGAAAACATCACTTTAAAATGAATAAACTACTAGCTAGCTTGAATCTTAGATCACTATTACTGTTTATGACAAGCAGTACTAATCGGTAATTAGAATGAAAACCTCGGTGCGAGCACTCACAGAAGTACTGCGGGGAAGCACCTGTGCACAGATGGGCTTCAGCAGGGCTGCTGGCTTCCCGATGGTCAGAAAGGAGAAGAAAGTGACTTGGTGCACTGTCCCTCCTCACCCTCGGTCGCTCCCGTACCCTCTGCCAGGATGAGGGTAACTGCTGCTGGGCGACGTCTGCGCTAAAGGACTGGCCTTGGTCAAATTCCTGAAGAGTGGGAAGTCTGTCCCTTACAGGAGTTGATACAAAGCCAGTTGTCCTGGACTGACAATTTGAACTTCAACCTTCAAAATGGTTTAGGAAAAGGAACATCTGCCATGCCTTCATTTTCAGAACTTAAAGCAGAGAACAGAAATTGAATACAGTTCTCATTTCATTTGTAAACCCATGAATTTCAGATGTCTACATGTCCTTTTTTTTTTCTTTTTTTCCCAGCACATCATGGGTAGACATCACCTATGGCTATTCAGAGAACTCCCTGAACCAAGGGACAGCTTATTGGTTTTACAGCTTTCACCTTTCAGGTCACTCAATTAAGTTCAGCTCTAGTCAGTAATCACTAGAAGTTCCTGTAGTAGCTATTTGAAGTCCTTGGTTGTGTCATTTCCATTTTCTGTAGATCCGGTACTCACAGAGCACAGAACAACAGTGCCTTTCAAGATGTCCTGTGGGATACCACCTGCTTCCAGCTGCCAGGCCAGGTGGCAACACCTCTCCCCTAGGTCCCGGGTCATATCTGTTAGGCCTATGTAAATATCTCAAATGGCACCAGGTGCCTACATTTAAGTGATGGAAATTAGAATCATACAGTCATTTAGGTTGGAAAAGACCTTGAAGATCATTGAGTCCAACCGTTAACCTAGCACTGCCAAGTCCACCACTAAACCATGTCCCTAAGCACCACATCTACACATCTTTTAAATCCCTCCAGGGATGGCGACTCAACCACTTCCCTGGGCAGCCTGTTCCAGTACTTGACAGCCCTTTCAGTGAAGACATTCTTCCCAATATCCAATCTAAACCTCCACTGGCACAACTCGTGGCCATTTCCTCTTGTCCTATCACTTGTTACTCTGGAGAAGAGACCAACCCCCACCTGGCTACAACCTCATTTCAGGTAGTTGTAGAGAGCCATAAGGTCTCCCCTCAGCCTCCTTCTCTCCAGGCTAAAAAACCCCAGTTCCCTCAGCCGCACCTCATAAGACTTATGCTCTAGACCCTTCCCCAGTTTCATTGCATTTCTTTGGACATGCTACAGCACCTCAATATTTTAGTGCAACCCAAAAATCTCCAAAGGCTTATTAAACCTTGCATAGATAAGAAAAATTAAAATACTCATTCTCCTGAAGACCTTCCTTTGGCTGTATGTTGATGTACATGAGTAGGACAGGAGGAAGCAGAAGTGGTCCCCACTCATTTCTCTGTCAATGCAGAGCTGTTCTGATAAATCTTCTTGGCATAGCTTTAGACCAGATGAAAAATTCCCTGGAACAAACCTACACAGTGGAAAATCATGGCACTTCATGGTTACTAGTATGTCAGTGCATCAATTAAGTATCTCTGTTAGTCTGAGGGAAACTTTAAGCGAGTCCCAAATTAACATACAGATAATATCTGAAAGGAATGGCAAGTTACTGTCTGAAATATCACTGTGCATGATGAAATTTGAACTCATTACAACAATTCAGCTCTGGCTTTATATAAAAGCCTTGTACAATTTCCAGAAAATCAACTGATTTTAAGAACAGGTCTATAGAATACAATTAGGAAAAAAAT
Organism: Balearica regulorum gibbericeps; assembly: GCF_011004875.1. Lineage (NCBI taxonomy): Eukaryota > Metazoa > Chordata > Aves > Gruiformes > Gruidae > Balearica > Balearica regulorum. The sequence continues at coordinate 154,007,867 of NC_046184.1, read as the reverse complement.
CATTATGGCTCTTGGTACACGGAGGGGGCTGTTTGTAGTTTTTGGCAGGGTTTTTTCTGTTGGTTGGGGGAGGAGGGTTGTTTTTAGTATTACCAGAATCCTACAGGATGTTCATACAAAAATTATAGACAGACCACAGATTCTTATCGGAGATCTCCAGTGTATTTTAGCCACTCAAGGAATATTAGCTGATTTTAAAATGCTTAATATTAATTATTTCAGAAAATATTTATTTTGTAAATTAGCATTGGTTGGAAGTACTTCACTAAAAAGATGTTAAAAAAAAAGTCATATATTCTTAGTCAAAAGAATACCATATTGCTGGAGCTGAAATGTTTTGTTGCTGGGACCTAATTTTTGACATTCTTTTCCAAATTCCCCAGGGGTCTGTCCTGGAGGTAGGGTCATGGGAGTTCCCTGAAAGCTGCTCTGTGAACATGACTTTCCTGTTGGTGATGTGAACATCATTTTCACAAAGCAATGTAAATCCAGGGGGCTTCCAGTTAGTTCACAGGAAATATAAAGTTATTCCTGTCGTTCCATATTTGGACAAAAATGACATTTAAAGCAACTGTTTCCTCTAAGTACATTCTTTTACAGGAAGCTCTGGCAACAACCAAGGTATTTGCTTACTTAGTGAAAATTTCAGAATATCACGTTATACCACTCAGTTCTGCATAGCTCAAAGCAGATAACTGGTTTGTGAATAGTAAGTAATAGCGTTATCATTAAAATATAATGCCTCCCATCAGCATTAGCTACTAGCAGGTCTATTTCTACAGACTGCCAGATACTGCTTAGCCTCCAGCAAGCAGAGAATACTGTACTTACCAGTAGGTTTTGTACCCTTTTCCTAGTTAAGAACTCCACTCTCAGTTATATTTTCAAAGAAGTGAAAAAAATTCCAGGTGCCAGTATGATCCTCTGGTGTTAGAGTCATTGGTGTTACTTCACTGACAGTCGAGGATTAGAGCATACTCCAGGACTTTCTGACACTCAGTGACAAGCGACTTCAGGACTATATTTCAAAGGGCACGGCCCTTCCTCAATTCGATTATGATAATCATTGCCAATAACCCCCATCCTACTCTTTTACTTTGTGAACAGGCAAACAGGAGCCAAGGGGATAGAGGTGAGAAGCTCCCTCCTGCTAACTTAAAAAAATCTGAGGGGAGGACAGGAAAAGCTGCTGCAGAACCACCATGGCTGTTGCAGAGCTTACCACCCGCCTCATACGACACTACTCTGGAGCATACAAAGCAGACTGCTCCTTGTCCTGTACGATACAGATACAAACACCCTGCCTTCTAACTCGCCTTTTTAGTGTAACTAGCATTAGCAGTTACTAGGCATATAAGCTTACAGGGAAACCAAACATGAAACTTCATTCTCATTCATAAGGCAGAGCAACTTCAGTCTCTGAAACAAATTGTACCAGTTTGTTTTTCTTGCTGCCCTCCAGGATGGATCTGCACAACCACTTCCAGCACCTGCTAGAGGTACAAGGCTGGATCTAGCCGTAACCTGGCAAGACGGAAACGGCGTCATTACAATGGTGGCCTGTAACCACTGCCTCTACCAGCGGTGGCCAGCAATGCCAGAGGGACAGGCAGCAGGCTCCTTGCCATCCTCTCAGTAAACCCACACCTGCAGGGCTGAACTGCTTTCTAGTAATGCCTCGGAGCTCCTCCAGCCTTTTTGCCTTTGGTGTTCAGCGCACACCTTGATTTTCGCAAGCACAAGGGTACCCATAGTAAGTCTGAGTATGGGTGCTTGGTGTAGTTGGAAGCCTGCCCCAAAACGGCTCCAGCAGGCGGGCAAAACACAGTGCCACCCAAACTAGGCAGAGGCAGCCAGCCCAGCAGTTGATGCAGCCCCTCTTGGCTGTGCTGCCCTGACCCAGGCTGCAGGCAGAACCAGGCCCAGAGGAAACTGCCATGGAGGACTGACTCCCTTCTTCCGTCCTCTCACACACAACAGCCCCCTCTAAGCAGTGCTGGGGAATGCGCCACCCCCAGAGCAAGCCCTCATGCCCACAGCCTGGGCCCGGCCTGGTCCACTGGCAGGAGGACAAACCGCAGTGGTGCAGCCACAGGCCAAGCTCCTTTGCTGCGGGACAATTTCTCAAAAGGTGAAGAAGAAAAATATCCATCTTAATGGCCATGTAACTGCTCTGCTTCCTCGCTTACCGTTTCATTTACCACGGTGGTTAGCAGCACATGAATGCATAGCTGCTGTTTTAGGCACCAAGCGTTACACCTGGTACGTCAGCCCAGGCACCGAGGTGGTAACCACCCCACGCCTGCGAAGGCCCCAGGAGCTTCCTTGCAGCTGCGGAGTCGTAGGCCCCTTCCGCAATTCCCCTGTCACGGGAGGCAGATGCTGCTCCTCATCCCCTCAGGGCTGCTCCCCCTCTCGACACCATCTCCATCATCGCCCTGACAAAGAGGCCACCTCTTTGCTGCACTGTCCACAGCCATTGCTGTTTTCCCATTTATAACCCGTATTCGCCTGGCCCCTGCAAGGCCCCATTATGCCAGGGAGCACAGCAAAAGACCCCTGCATCTCAGCAGGGGAGACGCAGCTCTCTGGCGCCCCAAGCCTCCTCAAGGCGATTTTGTAAACTTGAAGGCAAAGGAGACGCCTCAGGAGGGATATGCAGGAAGCCAGTGAAGCCATTTTGCAAATGTTTACAGCAAGTCCATGAGTGGTGCTTTCCCTTCTGTTAGCTGATCAAACATGAACGTCAACATAAACAAATACATTTAAAAGTGGCAGCTTTAAAACAGCACAGTGCTGGGAAGCAGAGGGCTTCTGTGGCCATCCTTGCCTAGACTAAATAAACGGAGAGGTGAAATCCTCTTGGTTGGGACGCACACCAAAGAATGTGAGAAAAGCACAGGAAGATTAACTGGACTAGCAGGCTTGGGCCCAGAGAAGAAACCCAGGTGACGTACAATCCAGCACAGATACAGACTGCTGTGTTTTGAACTCAGCACGAGCACAGCTTTCCTCTGCATGGGCTCTGAGCACAGCGTTTTTACTTATGCAACTCCTAATTTCCCATTAACACCCTCCCGCAGTGTGATTCATCACCAGCCGAGGAGGTTGTGTGCACGTACAGGTAATACCATCACCCTGGGCTGGATCTTGCCCAGGGGACCTCCTACCTCCATGTCACATATGCTGCATGAATGGTGTCCATTTGCTCCATCTTGGTCCTCTCCTCCCCATCACCAGTTGCTTACTCTTCAGCCCTCCCCGAGTCTGATTTTGCATGACGTATGAAACGACATAGCTTTATGTGGGTACGCAGTACCTGCAGCAAGGGCTCTGCACCTGCACTGGCAGCAGGTCCTCAACACAGTCAGACTGACACTGCAGAGCTGCTGCCTGAAACTGGCTGTACCTGCACGGCATGAACATCCCCAACACACAGCCCCATCTCACAAGCAGTGCACCATCCTGTTACTAAGAAGATTTGCCTCTATGTGTCAAATGCTGCAGCTTCTACAAGGAAAACCTTAAGTGAAGTCTCCACTGACCTCCATGGCACATTACAGGTGTATACGACTTGTCATTAAAATCCTTCCAGGAGGACTCTGTTGGCCAGAGTGTTTAGAGGCTGTCAAATTTCACTAGACCGTATGCATTTTTATTGCATGAATTTATCAGAACTGTCTAAATAATTTCTTGATCAAAACAATGCTCATTTCATGTGAAGGCATCTTTTCTTCTAAAAGGAACCTAAACCTTTTCCAAAACTCTGACAATGAAATAATAAATTAATAATGATTAATATAAACAATTTAAATGCATTCTTCATACTTCACAGCACTAGATAAGAAGATAGCTCATTAATCTCCTCAGTAACACTGGGAAGAGGAAACAGGTAAAATAGTGATAGCCTCAATCTGGCCAGCAGACTCAACAAAGAGTCCTAAGATTGTTAATGACCAATTAATACATTTTAAGAACCTTATGGTATTCTGGAAACAGCAGTAGTAACCACAGCAGTTCAACATCTTTGTCAAACACTGGATTTAAAAAGCATACAGCATGTTTAGTCTACTTAGCAGCCAGCCAAAATATACACAAAATTTCATTTTATAAAGCCACTTTTCTTCCCCACAGATCTCAAAGCTCCTCCAAACAGGTTCGTCCTATGGCAATACCACTGTTACAGTAACATTTAATTGCTCTAGTGAAAGATTTCAGCCAGTTGTTGCAGGCAGCCAGTTGTTGCAGACAGCCAGTTCTAAAAACCGCAGCATCACAGGGCAGACCTAAAAATGGAAGAGTATTTCCTAAAGTGAAATCTGTTTTAGGAGTATTTGCATTATAACCCTAGCACAAACTTTGGACTGGAAGCAGTACCAGAAGTTTAGCCTATGGATCTTTTCAAATATTTTAAGAAATCGCCAGTCAACAACCTACCTAGGCATCTTCTCTTAAGCTCCGAGTTACCACGCTGGTTCAGTTAAACTAATAACTTTTGCAACACATTGTCAGTCATTTATCTATTTATCCTAAAAAGCCATAAGGGGAAGCATTGCTTTCTCTGCTCTTTAACAGGCCAGTGAATTCTGGCTTTTGCTCCTGTCAAGGATGCCATTGACTATGAGCTGCTTTCTCTTCAGGACACATCAGTATCTTTTCTCCTAAAGACTTTGCATACTCCAGAAACACTTCACTCAGTTCTAGTTACACTTCAAAGGACATTGCTCTATATTTAAAGACCCTGGATGGATACGGCCATGGCTGTTGAAGAGTCCTAACTAGCAAGAGATATATATCTTAAATGCAAAGCTCAGGGTTTTACAAAAGCCTTTGCTCAGTAAAGAGGTGAAGACTCAACTACTGTTCAGAAGCACAAAGACAACTAACCAAAGGCAAAAAAGCACTTTTTCTTTCCTTTGCTGTTGCAAACAAATGATGCCAAAGGCCTCTCTATTCCTCTCTGAGAAGCACCAGCTAAGTGGTAATACTCAGGGTCTTGTCCAAGTGATGTCCTTCAAGAAATGGTCTAGAGATAAGAAAACAAGAAGAGGAAAAAAACCCAACAAACCTCAACCCTCAAACCACCTGTAAAGTTCAGCAACCCGCAATATAATTGAGAAGCAACCTCTAAATCATTCTTTCAGTTCACAAGTCCACTTTGCAAGAACTTTACCATGCCCCCTCGCTGAGGCAGCACCTCACACCTGGAGCAAGGTGCTGGCTCTAGATCCTGCACAGGCAGTGCCAGAAGCAGGGAAATGCCTCCCTTGGTGAGCAACAGCCTCTCTCTTTCACAAGCACACTTGGGTACCACGGTTTATGGTAGTTTATGACACCCTTGTACCTGACTTTAACAAAAAGAATGAAGAGGAGCATTACCACAGCCTAATCTACTGATTGCAACACTCCTCTGAGAATTAGGAGCCAAAGAGAGGGAGCTTTCTGCTACCTGATAAATAGCATTATCACCACACTGGGATGTAAAAGCTAGCAATGACTTGTATGACTTGCACGAATTCAGGGCACTTGCGTGTGTTAGGCTTCTAGGGACTGGATGGATCAGACCTCTTTAGGGATTTTGCCATCTTCCTCACTTATCTGATGAACAGCAAACTTATATGGGAAGGAATGGAGACTTAGGTGGAAATTAGATGGTCTAAATCTCACACTTTGTCCCATTAAACTGGATTATAAAATTCTAGATGCACGATGCACTGCAAATGCGCATATATTAAAGAAAAGTTTGTCTCAAAATCAGTAACTAAAGACTAACCTAGACTGACTGCCAAACAGCTTTTTTTTCTTTTTTCCTCTTTCAGCTGTGGGACTCAATTTTATTGATGTGGCTGATCAACTGGATTCTTCTGGCATTTTTAAAACCTAGACACAAGGAAAAATCAGTACTACCCACATGTACTCTAATTTACTTGTCTGGCTCAAATGAAAAACAGGCACAATTTTCTCAAACACACATTTTTCAAAATTGACAATTGAAAATCCAGTTTTAATAAAAATTTAAATGTTGGAACATGACCGCAGTGCAGCAAAATAGCGACAGGAAATATTATTTTAGTGTGCAACATTTGCCAAATGCAAAAGGAAACAAACTTGTCAGTCCTCTCTTTCTTTTATGTTTCTTTGTTGACTAGACAGGAAGCTGACAAAAGTTGATTTTTTTCCTCTTGTAAAGCATGCAACGTAATTTTTATTGTACCACTTCAGTTGCTGACTGCATTTGGTAAATAAAAACATACTTCATGAGCATCCAGGCAAGAGTTTAATTATCTGACAGTTTACAAAAGTGCTGTACTAATTAAGTACAAAAAGAAAAGTAAATAGCGTTCATTGCAGAAACGGAAATAACGTGATTTAGAAGAGAAGTTGAAAATCCATTCTTTTCTATGGAAACTTCCTGAGTGATGGAAAAGCTGTAGCTGAGTAAAATTAAACATTTGCCTAACCTGCATTCCACATGTAGAGGTCAGCAGAAGTGCAAACATTGATGAACACTGAGATACAGTTGTAAATATTTTGTGAACAGTTTATTTAGAAATAGTAAGAAGCAGCCAGATAATAATGTTCAGCTCTAAGATTTCTTCCACTTATTAGCAACAAGCAAACAGGCATAAATAGGCTTCAACAGCCTTGCTTGCTATTTAGAATTAAAACCCAAATACACCAGAATAAGCTCATCCATCCACTAAAAGCTTAATACTAAACACTAAAGATCTCATTCTTTGTCTAAAAAAATAACCAAAATTTTTGGAAATCAATAAATATGGGTTATTATAGAAGAGAGCTGAGTATCACTTTCAGAGCTCTTCCAAAAGTTATCCTTCCAATAAGAGGCTCAAGGCACCCCAAGGGCAAGACGAAGGACACAACGACTCAGCAAAGGGCTGGTTCACAACAGGTAAAAACCACAGAGCCCAGTCTTGGTTGGACCTGCCACAGGTTTGTCCTCTCCCTTCTGCCCTAGCCCTGGTTTTGTTCTGCCACTGGCACACATCCTGGGATTAAACTACATGAGGACTAAATACAGTGACTTTTTTTCTCCAGTTTTTTTAATGGCCCATTTTAGCTTATTGAACTACCTTCATGCTGGGGTCAATCAAAAAAATGGTGCCACAGTGGAGGGGCAAGATGATGCAAGCAGGACCACAGGTTAAACTGTCTAGAAACAGTCTGATGCGGGGGTTTAAGATTGACTTAGGCTTCACAAGGACTTTGATTATCAAAGGCACTTACCATTTTATCAGGCATGGAATTAAATTGATAAGCTGTTATTTTTATGAGCTACTGCATGCTATTGTGCCAGAAAAAGGTAAAGATCCCCAGAGCTGACCTTTAAAATGAAATCTTATTTATCGTATTCCCTTTTCCAATAGCGTAACTTCCATTTACTAACAAAGTTACTTCTATTTTTATTGGTATTAGTGAAAGGAGGCTCAAAGTATCTCTAAAGTTATGCTGGTCTAAATTCTTCTTCAATAAATTTGATCGTTACTTTGCATTTTCTATACCTGTATGACTTTGATTTAATAACCTCATTCCATATTGGTTTGTGAGATATTGTGTCCTCTTTTTGTTTTTCTGAATAGGTTAACCAACTTCGTATCATTATGGATATTAGCTGAATTCATAGTAGCAGTTAACTGTAATGTGACTGCAAGCTTAGCCAGGCTTCTTATTTGTTAAAAATGACCACACGTCATGGCACTACCAACATGGCTTCATGCTGTAAGTTGCAAATTTCAGGGAACTCAGATAGATGTTGAAAAGGAGCTTCCCAATGCTCTTTCCTAGCGCCTTCCCAGCCTGTGAAGACCTCTGGAAGACATGTCATCCAGATTACATATAGCAGTACGCACAGTCTGTAACTTTGCTAAAGAAATTTAAAATTTCTAATCATCCTGCATCCTTAAGTATCAATCCTTGCCATGTGCAGTATGTTCCTAACATTAACATACAAGCATAATTCCAAGAAAATTATCCTAAGATAATGAAAAATTACCTCAAGTTATGTACAAAAGAAATATGAAGACTCACACAGTCCTAACATTTTCCTAGAATTAAAGCTGTTTGCAAACTATAACTTAGTCTAGCTGTTTCAGAACATTCTGAGTAGATTCATGAATGAAAAAATATTCAGCTTAACAATTTCACTAGAACAAAAAATACAAATATTGACAATTTTGAGTAACAAGTGTCCTCAAAAAAAACAGGAATAAAAGTGATAAATGTAAGCAAAACCACCCAAAGTCACATCACGAGACTGCCTTTCAATGCCAGCACATCTGCAAAAGTCATATTAAAACTCAAAGTTCAGAACATGTCATTCTCATGGCAACATCCTTAATGCGCCAGATGTATTCCCAAATCACTCCCTAGAACAGACCACACTTTCAACCACACATCTAAATAACACTTTTAAAAAAAAACTCATATATACACTGTGTGAAAAGTTAAAGAAAACTGAAGTCATCAAAATCACTATATCTAGTTATTAAAAGTGGCTCGTTAACCAAAGGGGCATCAATGCTGCCTCCACATAGCTTTAAACTTGTGACTACCACCTTACAGATGTGTTGCAAGTATTCACAGCTACCAGGGGTCATTTCATTTCTGGCATTCTGCTTCACATGGGAGTTTATGAAAAATTTCTAGGGTTATTTTATTTAAAAAGTCTCATCCCCTTAACTGTCTCACAGATCAGAAATTGGCAAACTAAAGATCAAAAATAGTAGATAAATTTCAAAGAAACTAAAGGGTAATTATTAAAAAACATTCTTTTAAAGCCAAAATCACACTTGCTTTGAGTCCACCTCACATTTCTTACACAGGGATAATGGTAACTCCATTTCAATTTGCTTATGGATAATTTTTCTAGATGATGTAATTCATAAGTCAAATGTTAAATAATTCAAGCTTTTAGGGTAGATTCAGTCTGATTTACCATTAGCATATTTTAACCAGACTTAATGTAAGCAAAAATTTTACAAGGGAATTAGTCCCCTAATTTCACGGGTGCTCGCTTTAAAGGAGATATTTATTTATATTACTTTTTTACAATATTTATTGTTCCCTGTCTCTAACAGTTTCTTTGATCTTCAAGTAGAATAATTAGGGTTTAAAAAGTACGCTATTAAGATAAAGATAAAACATTTCATTGAAGTCATATATAGTGCTAGAAAGAAATAGAAGTTACTTTTTTTAAAAGGATTTTAAAAATTAAACTATGCAACTTTCAGTAGTTCTCAAAGTCATCAGATTTGGGAAAGTTTACATCCCTATCATCACAGACAAACAAAACTGGAAGCCCAGGAAACATGTGGAGCAAAAGTGCTCTCACCCTCAAATACTAGCCAGGTAAACTCAGTCAATTTCCCCAGTAATCCACATCTCAAAACCACCCTGATGATAGACTCTTGTATTTAACCCTTCCTTCATTTCTTTATGAAGCATGACCCCTTGAGCATGGCCCTAGGCTGGCACTACTCAGAGGGCTCTCAAGAGTGGAGAAAGCAAAGCAGGAAAAGGCACTGAGATGTGGGATTAGGCGTTCTAGCTGAGAAATACAGGTGCACGAACAACAGCGCCAGATTGTCCCAAGAGAGAGGACAGGGACATTCGGATTCCAGAACCTGTAGGCATCTCCACAGGAGCACAGCTAAGGTCATACATTGCAATTTTATTCCCTCTGGCTTTCCATCTCAATACAAGGAAAAGCTGCTTCACTGTGAGGGTCGCTGAGCACTGGAACAGGCTGCCCAGAGATTTTGGGGAGTCTCCTTCTCTGGAGATATTCAAAACCCGCCTGGATGTGATCCTGTGCAACCTGCTCTAGGTGACCCTACTTTAGCAGGGAGGTTGGACTAGATGATGTCCAGAGGTCCCTTCCAACCTCTACCATTCTGTGATTCCTTTCAACTCCAACTAAAAAAAAAAGAAAAAAAAAAAAGAACTAATTTCTGATCAATGGACTTCAACTGAATTCAGAATCCAAGCATCTGTAGTCACAAACATGCTCGTGCCACAGCATCTCCCAGAAGGAACATACCCCACAGGGATTTACAAAACGTAGGCATCAGCAGACTGGCTACGAGGATACTGTTTGCCACAAGAGAAAATGCACCCAGGCTGAAAGAAGAGACGGACAGTTTCTTTCTTTGATATGCACCCATAGTATCTAACTCATTCCCGCAATTCCTTCAAAACAGAGACAAAAGTGATGCCAAATAGGCCACGTGAGACAAAAGGCCTTCAAGAGGTTCTGAACATCCAACATGTTTTGAGCAACTAAATGAGAATATTGCTGGAGAGGGGCAACACTTACAGCATCCAAGTTTAAAAAATAAAAGTCATAAGAAACACTACTGGAAAAGACAAAAACACCTGCAAAGCTTAGTTTAGCAACAGCATTAACATTAGTATTATAATTTCCTCTGTAAAAATCAAAATAAGCTTGATAATTTTCAAAATTGCAGAGCACTGTGCAGATCCAAACCACTGCAGCAAACTCTTTCAACTGCTGCACCCATCACATCACCTAACAGTATGATCAGAAACTCTGCAGTACCCTGCAATTTTGAAAAGTCTTGTTACTCATGTAGATTTGGCTACACAAGTATAACTTTAGGCACTCACTTATTTAGTATATATGATTAGATTTTGTCTAATTTTCCAAGTCAAAGAGCTTTAACAATTGAAGAGGAACTCCAACTGGCCAAAATAAGACCACCAACGAATTCTCTAACCTCCAGTGCAGGATCCTGTCTTTATCGCTATTTATTCCTAATGCATACGCCTTCAGCATAGCAGTTTTATTTCTCACGTGAACAATTTTACATACTCGCTTAAAACCAGCACGTTATGAAGTCATCTCATGTCTCCACTTGGCAGATTTTCTGAAAAGATCCAAAATATCACAATGAAAGTTAAGAGTTGCTGGGGAAATAATACATTTGAGGTTTTGCAAAGATAAAATTCAGATGCTTTCTTATTTTAACTGAAAACTGTGTTGGTTTTGTGTGGCAAGGTTTTGGTAGCGGGGGGGCTACAGGGGTGGCTTCTGTGAGAAGCTGCTAGAAGCTGCCCCTGTGTCTGATAGAGCCAATGCCAGCCGGCTCCAAGACGGACCTGCCGCTGGCCAAGGCCGAGCCAATCAGCGCCTCTGTGGTAACATATTTAAGAAAGACAAAAACAGTTAGAGAGCGCTTTTGCAGCCAGAGAGAGGAGTGAGAAGATGTAAGAACATCTGCAGACACCAAGGTCAGTGCAGAAGGAGGGGCAGGAGGTGCTCCAGGCGCCGGAGCAGAGATCCCCCTGCAGCCCATGGTGAAGACCATGGTGAAGCAGGCTGTCCCCCTGCAGCCCATGGAGGAAGGATGAGGGGGTGTAGCGATTCCACCTGCAGCCCGTGGAGGACCCCACGCCGGAGCAGGTGGAGACACCTGAAGGAGGCTGTGGCCCCGTGGGAAGCCCACGCTGGAGCAAGCTCCTGGCAGGACCTGTGGCCCCATGGAGAGAGGAGCCCACGCCAGAGCAGGTTTGCTGACAGGACTTGTGACCCTGTGGGGGACCCACGCTGGAGCAGTCTGCTCCTGAAGGTCTGCACCCCGTGGAGGAGACTCACGTTGGAGAAGGTCGTGAAGGACTGTCTCCCGTGAGAGGGACCCCACGCTGGAGCGGGGGAACAATGAGTCCTCCCCCTGAGGAGGAAGAAGTAGCAGAAACACCGCATGAGGAACTGACTGTAACCCCCACTCCCCGTCCCCCTGTGCCGCTGGGGGGGGCGGAGGTTGAAGCCAGGAGTGAAGTTGAGCCCGGGAAGATGGGAGGGGTGGGGGGAGGTGTTTTTAAGGTTTGGTTTTATTTCTCATTCCTCTACTCTGTTTTGCTTAGTAATAAATAAGATGAATTCCCTCTCTAAGTTCGGTCTGTTTTGCTCGTGATGATAATTAGAGAATGATCTCTCCCTGTCCTTATCTCGACCCGTAAGTTTTTTTTTCATTGTACCTTTTCTCCCCTGTCTAACGAACGAGGGGAGTGACAGAGCGGCTCTGGTGGGCACCTGGCCCTCAGCCAGGGTCAACCCACCACAACTGAAAACAAATTATCTGTTTCTAGCTCAGAAGCAGGTCATCACAGAATGTATTGAAGTAGTCTTCTTGAAATGTCCACATTTCAAAAACATTAATGCTTTTACACTACTCAAATCAAGGCCTGATGTAACAGTAACTCGTATCAATTTTTAGATCATGGAATCACCATTTCATGCCTTGGAAAAACTCTATACAGAAATAGCATCTGTGGGAAGATGGAAACATTAGGCAATTAGTACCAGAGAAGATTCTGCTATACTCATTAGGACAGCAGCCTTCTTCCTTTGGTCTTATTTTTCACATCCTTCCTTCCTTTTAGATGGCTATGTGTCACTGTTTTGTGAAGAAGAAAGCATCTGAATTTTATCTTTGCAAAACCTCAAATTTATTATTTCCAGAATTTTTAAATCATTGTGGAGGAGTAAGGGAACATAAAAAATCATAGTTATTGCAATATTTCATTCTTATCCAGAAAAATGTGTATTCCTTTAACAAAAACAAACAATTTAAATTAACAATGCTTTGTTTTCTCTTAACAATGGTGACTAATTTCAAATACTGCATGAAAGCATTCATTCTAATGTACAAGTCAGAAGGAACCTTGACTTATATACTTTTTTCCCCTCCTCATATCACAGAATCACAGAACAGTAGGGGTTGGAAGGGACCTCTGGAGATCATCTAGTCCAACCCCCTGCTAGAGCAGGGTCACCCAGAGCAGGCTGCACAGGATCACATCCTGGTGGGTTCTGAATATCTCCAGAGAAGGAGACTCCACAGCCTCTCTGGGCAGCCTGTTCCAGTGCTCGGTCACCCTCACAGTGAAGAAGTTTTTCCTCATACTCAGATGGAACTTCCCGTGTTCCACTTTGTGCCTGTTGCCCCTTCTCCTGTCACTGGGCACCACCGAAAAGAGTCTGGCCCCTTCCTCTTGACACCCACCCTTTAGATATTTATAAGCGTTGATGAGATCCCCTCTCAGTCTTCTCTCCTCCAGGCTAAACAGACCCAGCTCTCTCAGCCTTTCCTCACACGAGAGATGCTCCAGTCCCCTCATCATCTTTGTAGCCCTACACTGGACTCTCTCCAGTAATTCCCTGTCTTTCTTGAACTGGGGAGCCCAGAACTGGACACAGGACTCCAGGTGTGGCCTCAGCAGGGTAGAGTAGAGGGGGAGCCACGCTCTTCTGAATGCACCCCAGGATACCACTGGCCTTCTTGGCCACGAGGGCACGCTGCTGGCTCATGGATAAAAAAATTCTGACCAGAAGACTCCGCTGGCAATAAAAGGTTGGCAGTGAAAAGCTCAAGGACAAACCAAACTGGCCTCCAAATGCTCAAGTTGCTCTTTTTCTGAAGAATCCTTAGGTTGTCGTCTTTTACACGCACACAGCGCTGGACAGGCACACCCCCGGGGCCAACAGACACACTGCCAGCTCACACACTAACCCTGCTCTTGGCTATCTGTGGTGTGCCCTGACTAAGCATGTCCTGTGTATGGACTTTCACACCAGTCTCTGGAAACTTTATTTTATTTTATAGCTTACTTGTACAGTAATACAACAGATTTGTTACACCTTGTAACAGCATGCAGTATTGTTAGTATTTGCCTGTTGGTCTACTTCACCACTTCACACTACTTAGCTGTGTGCCACAATAAGATCTGGGCTGGGATGACCATGAAGTGTCAAGAGCTGGTCTAACAATGCAAGTACAATGCAGGTAACCTGGATAATGTGCAGGGAATTCCTGAGCCTGCTACTTAGTTTGCATGACCATTCTTAATGCAAAGTAACTTGCAGTATGAACTATAATGTATAAATGCATCTCACAGATGTGATTTATAAGTCAGTGGATTAGTTGCACAATCATAGGATTTCAGACAGCAGAGTTGCCGTTTCATAAACCCCAGTTTCAAAAACTGCCTTTCAAAAAAAGAAGTGGAAGAAAACCCTCATGTGGAAACTCACAGTTTCACCTATATCTTTCAGAAAAACGACTAGAAATACCTGAGATGACTGACAGAAGTGACAATTACATTGAAGAAAAATACATATGTGTGCAGCATGCTTCTAGAAAGGGAATCCCTATTATTTCCTACAGCACGAGCAACTGAAGGAAAGACCCTTCCTTTTAGTGCATGGATTTTTTTTTTTCTCCTTCCAGTAATAGGGACTTCATTTAAACCTAGTTCTGGAACAGTCATTATCATCTTTTGCTGTGCTAACTCATTTGAAAGAACAAACTGCAACTATGTGACCTCACTCCTAAACATCTGAAACACATATTATGTGCAATTGTTTCCTCTTATCAACAACAGTTCATCTTGTCCCTACCTATGATAACACCAAGTGCATTAGTGAACTGGTACAACAATCCTGACTTCTTCGTATGTGGGTGATACTCAAATGGAAGCCACGATCATATCTGCATTGGGTGACGCAGATTGATGCTATGCAGGGTCTTGCTGAGATTAGGACATGGGTTAGATCCAGCCTGAGAATGTTAAATTCTGAAAAATGTGATGCTTGAGAGGTGGAGGAAGTCAGCTGGAAGAGACTGTACAAGTAGTATCATGTCTATAATCCCTCTAGTGTATGAAAACTAGAGTGAAAGAGGGGGGAAATGTATCCTTTACAGACTACACCAGTTTTCTGGAGACTAATAAAACTTTCAGGCACTAAAGGATTCCCATGGTTTAAAACCAACAACAATAAAAGGACCAAAAAAAAAAGGTTTTCAGTTGCCTCAGTACAGCTCCAATTCTCACTGAAACTGTTCCTGCAGTTACAGCATTTATAATCTTTCTCATACCCAAGAGGGGAATGACTGCAATCACTCTTTCCTCAGTTATGTCATTAGTAGGGTCTTGCTCATTTTCACAACACAAAAATGTCTTAAGACCTCTACCCTTCTGTCAGCTTAGGTTCACACCAATGGACATATGCAGTTTTAGCAATAGGGAAAATGGACTTCCTGGGGAAATAGGGAGAAATTATCATTCAGTCTTGTGTCTTTGCTCACTTTGGCGCACTGCATATATGGTCCATTTCATCCCTCACCGATTGTGTGCCCTATTTTCAATAAATTCCTGAATGGTTTGAGATTCACCCCAAGGGAAGGAAGAGCAGAAGGAGCCACCGAGACTGCCCCGACAGCTCCTTCCCCAGGCAGGCTTTTGTATGAGCAACATTTCAAACCACAGCACCTTCTCAGGCAAAAAATATTTTGGTCTTCAAGATCAGCCACCTTTAAAATGCAAGATGTAGTAAATTAATTTCAATTGCCTATCAAGTAGAGCAAAGGTACCCTTTGAAAGAAATACGAGGAGGTATAAAAAGCAGAGTAAGAATAAGTTAGAATAGCAGCTTCACACGTACTTAAGGAGAGTCATATGTAGCTCTAATGAAGGATTATCAATCAGATTCAATTTTGAATGTTATCTGTTTATTCTAAATTAATGGTGGCAGTGTGTTAGCCATTTGGGCATCAAATATCTTATTTCATTTATAATAATGCCTAGAAGTGCATATCCCATAATAAAATTGCTATAAAAATAAATTCAGTTTAGGCACTAGCTTAATAATTCTTGGAAGGTACTTTCAAGATTTAGAGAAGTGATAACTTGTTGTATTAAAGAAGTGGATTATAGAACCAGATTATTACAGAAATTGATTTTCTACAAAGTCTTTGCCTTTACCTAGAAAAAATAACATTTGAGAGGTGTATGTTGAACAACTGCTTTTCAGTGACTACACTGAATACTGTAATATCTGTCATCATACTTTTCACTTCAAAAGAGAAGCCTAGTCTACTGCACTTTATATTTTCACTTTCAAGCAAAACCAGCTGACTTTTCATGTACTTTCAGTTTTCAAAAATTAGTCCCTGGCAATGATTTAATCTCCCCTCCAAACCAAAAGAGATTAGATTACAATTACAAAGCACTGAAAACAGGAAATGTTGTAAACTCTGACCCAGTATTAACTATGCAGCTTCAAATGACACTGTGAAATTATCTTAAACATGGTCAGTCACCACTTGTCTACATAGCTTTTTGACTCTTGACTTCTAGAAGAGTTGCATGAGAAACAGCTTCTTTTAACGGCGAAGTCATCATCAGGCCATACGGATCAAGTAGGGATATTTAGGATACTTCCAAACCACGGCACACTTGTATTTCATTACTGAAGGAATTACAGTAACAAATCTAGAAATAACAAATAGAAAAATAATTCTTCACTACACTGTCTTTGTTGACAATGTTGGAACTTCAGTTAGCTGGATATTCATGCCAATGGAGGCAAAAATTTTTACTTGTTGTGTGGATCTTCATAATACATACATTTCATTTCAATGAATTCCCCCAAAGACACATACCAGATAAGCTCCCACTACCAGCATTCATTCGACAAAAGGACAATCTGGCTGTATCATCACCAGTTTACTGAAATAGTACTCAGAGCACACCACTCTCCGTAAAGTTTGTTTTACATGGCTTACTATAATAAGAGAGAAAATATTTCTAAGAAAAAACAGCATTCCTTAGAACAGCAGCTTTGGCAGCAGGTTTGGGATGAGTGACTTCACCAACTGAGATGAGCTTTGCTCTCAGCCTAGCATCATGCATTCAGGCTTTAATCAGACAATTAATTAAAAAAATATATTGACTTTATTTTAAATATACATACATTGCAAGTACCAATATAATTCAATTACATGAATTATTTCCCCACAGCAAGGGGGGGCAAAAAAAAAAAAAAAAACCAAAAAAGAAAAGAAAAAGGACAGCCCTTTAACCATGATTAACTGGATCAGCAGATGAAAGGAAGCACCCTCCCAGGAGCAGCATACATTGGGCAGCATGGCAAAGGAGCCTCAGGGTGAGCAGGACAGGGGATGTGATGTGCTCGCAGGTGGCTTCTGAATCAGGCAGGAGAAGAGCAGCAGCAACCAAAACCCCGGGGAGGCTCTCTGTACTGGGAGAGTGGAAGAATGGACATTGCACAAAATCAGTTTTGTTTCTGTGAAAAAAGGGCCAGATAAGAGGATGGACTGGTGAGGCCACCAGGACGAGGGCATTAGCCCACGCTGCCTAGGGGAGGGTGAAGATGTCGTCATTAGCTGTGACCCAGGGCAGATGGAACAAGGGTGGCCTCAGCAAGGGAACCAGGAGAGCTGCCCGCTGCTTAAGCAGAAGTTTGGGACCAGATATGGAGAACTGGAGAATATGAAGAAGTTCAATTGGTATGGCAAGAGTATGAGTGGGAGAAGTCAGGAGGAAAGAAGAGCTGGGAAAAAAACAGGAGTCCCCCAGATGGGCCAGAGATGAGCAGAAAATGGAGACTGGGTCCAAAGTGTGGACTAAAAGGAAACCGAGAGGCCACCGGGAGGTCTCCCTCTCCATCCCTGCCCCTTCTAGTCTGGGTGTGTGGACACACACATAGGGCTGCCACCCAACCCTAACCTCAGTTGATTTTTTGTTTTGCTATCCAAAATCCTTCTCAGCTTAGCTTACTTTCATGAATCAGCATCTCAGATCTCTAAATCATAAGTACAAGGGGAATACAGGCTAAGTTTTCATCTTTTTTTTTTTTGGCTTATAAATAGTGACAAAATAAAATAATTGTTTGCACCCCTCTATTGAACTGTTTTTCTCTGCAGTTCAGAATATCAAAGATCTGGGTTTTTACTCTTATAATTACACACACAAAGTCTAAGCTCTGAAAAGAAATAAGTCATCTCAAATTACAAAGACATATCACTGTAACAATACGGTCTTCCTTTTCCAAGTGGGGGAAGCATTATCTTTATAACAAATACATTGCTTAAAAAAACACCCCAAAATACTAAATCCACGGCTCATGTAATTTAATGTAAGCCACAGATACGTGCAAGGTCATATGCTAAGTAAATTAAGAGAACAATATATTGGCTCTGTCTTTATGCTTAACTGCCCCAATACGTATGTTTTGTGTAAGACGCAGGCAGTGCCGAGAAGCTGCGCTACGTGGGAGGGCAAGCAAGAGGGGTGAGGAAAGAGCCTTTCAAAAGACGCTGGAGTTTTCTTCGACATTGACTGGCACGTTGGCAACACACATCCCTTGCCCTGAGACACATTAAAACTACTCTCCACTCCTAAGCAGGTCCTCACACAGTTCAGCCACATTCACTGAAGTTTTTCAAAACTGCCTCATAACTCCTGTGCGCATTCAGTCTCAAAGATGACTAAAAATTCACAGTTACGGGCAATAGGAAGAATCTGGGAGAATGGTAAATTTAGCCACAAAGAAAGAACAGCATCTGACGGAGGTAAGGCCTTTCTGTGAAGTGCTTTTTTAAAACTTCCTGTTTCTCTGATGAAAGAAAATCTTCGCTAATGTTTCTTCCTTAATTAAAAATCTATTTTTTCTGTGCTTTTCTTTACTGAGATTTGAAAAAAAGGGGTCAGGAGGAACAGGCAGCTGGGCTCTCCATCTGGTGCACAACCTAAAAGAGGAGATAAAGATCTTCTAAACCTTTTGTACGTTTATTTTTCACTCACTTTGAGGTGCACTTAAAGAAAGCCATTTTCCCTGTGTTCCCTGGATGTCATTACTCCAGAAGAAGGCTGAGTGAGATTAAGCAATACCAAGCAGGGTCGGAGGTGACAGGAAACGGTTGCTTGATCATAAAATCACTGTGGAAGTCTCATGGAAAACTTCTTATAATAATCTCCCATAGCTGCTTTCTTTAAACAAAAAATGACTTTTTGAAAAGGACTTCCTTCATGCATCCTACAAAGAGAGAGGCAGGGAGCAAAGAAACATACTACTATAACATATGAATGGGTTTGGTTAGTTTTCCAAGTGTTCACTGATGCACACTGAAACTGAGTTTCATTGCCAATGTTTGAGGCAACTATAAGACAAATACATATTGTCTAGTAGTCTTTTAGTTCCTCTGAAGCAAAATAAATTTCTCTGAGGGTATCATGTAGCTCAGTGTCTACACACTGATCTGCTGCTAGTGTATATTAGCAGTAAGTGCCATGTTTCCTCTTTAAGTTAAAAAACTAGAAAATAGTATCTGAAAAGAGAACCCAAGAAGCTACTAGGCCTGCTGTCTCGAGGAAGGTTCAACTATACCTGTTCCTCATACTGCTTGTCTGGTCTTTCTTAAAACTTACCAATTTAATGACCAACCCAAACCCCTCTCCTAGCCATTTAATGATTCTGTTCTTACCTGCAGAACAGAGAGAATTTATTCTTACTCACTTCTCAACAACTTTTGATACAGCTCAAGACCTGTGCTTTCTCTCTTTCCTCTCATTTCAGAGGAGTGATGCCCATCTTTTTTTCCAGACAGAATACGCAAGCCTCCTGTGAAGGACTATGTGCTACTGCCTGCCTCCATCATTTGACCAGGCGTTGGCACATGACATTTGCATCACGAAGTAGATGAGACATGTTAAAATAATTACCAAATTCACTGTTACCATGTTAAAATAATTACCAAATTCACTGTTACCTGCTGCTTTGCCAACTTTTTCACTTGTTACAGAGCCACTGAACTGATTTAACACGACTGGTGCCAGCACAAGTCATGTGGGTGTTTACTTACATGGGTGTTCCCACTTTGTTTAGTCGGCCAGGGATCTTTTGGGGGAACTTGAGAAAAACTGCTTAGTCTGTATTAGTTCACAGGTATTCCTTTCCCACCTTCTAAAGAAAAGCAGACCAAAGCAGGTATTACAGCTGCTGTCCTGACTCCTACCTCACATCAGTTCTCAAAGTAACTGCTAATTTCAGCTACCGTCAAAGGTGAAGCTAAATCTATCTCAGTCAATCTCAGTCAGTCACTGCCACCACAAGGAATCATCCTGTTCCTCACAAAAAGAATAATTCTTTTTTCACAGCCTAATGAGCTGAACCGGCTCAGACTAGGACAAACAATTATGGCAACAAGAGAAGTAAAGAGAGTGCACTGCTAGGAGTAAGAAGGTAGAGCCGATCAGGTCAGGCGTAACATAAAACTACACCTCGGTACTTCTTACAGACTGGAAGTTCAGGGTTAAGTCAATGGGGCAATGCTGTAGCTCCACCAACACTTCATGTTGGCAGAGCCACCGAAAGTAGATCTCTCACTGATCCCCACAACCGTGCAGTGGACTGAGCTGGTGAAAGGCATTTTCCAAGAACTAACATAGCAAAGGATTTTTAAAACATCAAAATTTTTGAGCCAAATCAACTCCCTGCCCTGCTTTACCACGTAACTGGATGAATTCCCGTGGCAGCACAAGAAGGGGCAGAGTTCAGGAGTAGGAGTAAGCTCCTGGGAGTGGGCAGGGGCAGGATAGATGGCTACTTCGTCTGATGGCTCTGCAGCCTAAAAAAACTAGACTGCAAGTGCTGCCATGAGTCTGAGTCATGAGGGTCAAATGATTTTAAAATATCCATCTAATTTAAGTAGGTTCTATCCTTCCCCAAGATAGCTCCCATTCCTGATGATGCATGCGTTAACCACCCACCTGAACATATAAGTCTCGCTGATCATCAGGTTTTCATCTCCAATTACTAAGACACAACTCCTTGCCTTTGCTTTTTAATTACAGTTTGCAAGCACATGGAGTATTCTCTCCTTATTATGCCCCCTGTTCATTTTATCTCAGTCTGATCTTCCCAAATTTGTCCCTACACGCCCATGGTACTTGTTTATAACAGTTCCTAGTAATTTGGCCTCACTGCCATTTTCTGCGTAATGTGCTCCAAACCACTCAGTCTCTTTGGTGAAGCTCTCAACTAATTCCCTATTATGCTTTCTGTTTTTCCAACTGTGGCTGTAGTTTATGCTGCTTAAAGGTACAACACTAATTGTTTACTCTTGCTTCCAAGAGGATCCTACCAAAGCATCCCTGACTCTATTGAAGAAAATCTACTTCAACTTTATTCTTTCAACTATTTTCTACTTCTTTGCCTTTCAGAAATTATGATAACTGTAATTCACAATCATCATCAATGATAATTCACAATTCATCACCATTTTCATAATCTCTAAAAGTTCCTCTCAACAGGTGAAAATCAGATCTAAAAGAACAATACCCCTAAAATACTTCCTAGATGTTTATTCCTTTTTCAGATTAAAAAGTTATTCTGAATTTCCCATTTTCCCATGACAAATGCTACACAATGCAATTGCTGTATCTTTATGTTGGGGCTCATTTTTATAGGATATATGTTAATAAACAGGATGTAAGTAATAAAAACTGTAAGACAAGAATGCAGACTAGAGAAATACGCACTCACAAAAACAGCATTATAAAACTTCACAAAAATTGTGGCATGAATGAAAGAGTATTTTATTGTCTGTCCATTCTGATTTCTCTGCCACCCCCACAAATATCCCTGGACAGCAGTCACATTATACTACTCGTTCTAAAGGATGTGTATCTAATCCATTACAAGGCATGTTCGGCTCCACAGCGCAGGCTGTAGTAAGCTGTTAGGTTAGCACCAAGCCAAACATTAATTCTCAATGAAAAAGAATCCAAGATGCTGGGGGAAAAGGGGGCGGGTGAGAAATGCTTGCCGTGTTACACAGCACACTGCGTAATAACACTGCTTGAAGCATGTGAGGGAAAGAACCTGGGAGATGTACCTTATCCCAGATGTTCTAGCTGCACTGCAGGCCTAGGTGTAGAGTTTTGATTTTTCCCTTGCCATCTTTCATTCAGTTCAGTACAGCACCAAATGAACAGGGTGCAGCTACAAGCACCACTTGCAATAAATGTATTATCCATATTAACCAATAATTAATGATATAAATAACACTTTAAATTCAAAACATGGAAGCAGACATGCTTGCTCCAGACTCAGTTTGCCAACCAAAAAAAGCCCCATTCCTTTGACGTAAGATCAGAGAATCCTGGTTACTCAAGGAGGCTGTATGATCTCAAAGCTTATTTAGCTTTTAAATTCTCAGGCAGTCATCATCATTTGTTCCACAGTAAAGACCCATTTAGTGAAGAGAAAAAAAAAATAGGACCCAATGGGAACTTACTTGCCTGTTTTTGGTTATTGAGAAGACTTCCATTGATATTCCTGGCTTGGTATCTTTTTTCCACTGTACACAAAGATGACAAAGGTCATGCAATACAGCATTTAAAATTTCTCACAGAAAATAAATGAACCATGACTCATGCATGGGTACAGCACGTTCTTTACTTTTTCCCTAAAGTAAGAGATAGTACCAAGTTTTTGTTTGCAGCTGCACAAATGGAATATGAAAGATATATATTCCCAAACATATGTTTCTAAAATTCACAGTGGGACAACTGTGCCGAAGCCTTCAGAACTGAGCATACACAAGGCGGTCTGGAAGAACATCAGTAATCTTCCACAGTAAACATTTAGTGACGCATGTCTCCAACATGTTGCAATACAGGAGATTAAGACAAAAGCCATCTTCAATTAACAGATCAATGATGGCATCTGACCATTAGTCTTCCAAGCATTAGTCACATTGGGCCAGCACAAGAAGGCTGCAAATATTAGGGCTCCCATATGTCATGCCTTCACTTTCCCCTTGTCCTCCTGTCTAGGCAGATCTCTGATAATCACAGACTAATTTTTAAAAGCCTCTAGAAACAAGAAGTGGGCCTTGGGGAGGAGAGGAGGGGATGTGAGCTTTGGCCAGCACAGCAGCTGATGTGGGACAGGAGAGCTGGTGAGGAGGAGGAGGAGGGCTAGCTCTCAAGTGGGAGAGTTTGGGGACAGGAAGGTTTGAGGGACATCTCTGTGTTGCAGAGATGTGCAGCAAGTGTGTTTCCTGCTGCAGAAAGGCAGGAAAGATAATGGAGGGCCTGAATCTGGAGCAGAAGGGCTAAAAGCAGGGTTATGGGACCATGGCCATCACAGTCACCTTCCCCTCCCTCCCGTGTCCCCGCTGTCACCTTCCACCCCACTCAGCGACAGGGTCCTCTCTCAGGGAACGAGGGGACACAACAGAGGCTTACTTCTGCCCCTACCACACTTTGTTTGATGTCAGAAACGTGGCAGCCCTCTGAATAGGAACGGGTTTATCCTGGGCAGACAGGGGCCCCATGCCTCCCACTTGCCCAAAGCTAAAGCAAGGCTGGGGAGGGAGGGCACAGCACCCAGCACCAGGGCATCCAGACTCCCAAGTCAGCTCCATCGTCATGGCCTTCAGCCACCTGGGCACAGCTGCTTCCTCTCTAATCTCTGTTTCAAGTGTTTTAAGATACAATTTTTCACACTTGAAGTTCTTTGCTGTTAAACCCATCAGCCTTACACTTTAGAAGCATTCGTGGCCCACCTGATTTTGATGTTCCTGCCTCATCGGACATACTCAGCTGCATAGAATTTCTTTTATCGCACCCTATATTAAGTTCAGTAACTAATATACTAACTTATTAATTGAAGAAAAAAAAGAAAAGCAGGGCAATGAAATACCTGACATCTACAGGCTTAGGTAGCTTTTATTTGCTGAAGCAATTTTGTGCTTCATAAATCAAGTTGTATGTTTAACCAATTTAGGTTAATATGTATCAGGGAGCACAGCAGAGGCAGGGGGTGGGCACTTTGGCCAACCTTTTAACCAACTCTTGAGCTTCAACTGTTCAATCTGCTGCCTTTCAACCCACACCAAGACTCATCCTCAGTCTGCTGTCCTCAGCCTGGCAGAAAGTTACAGTGTTATGAAAGAGCTGAGGCAACAAGGCAGAAACACAAGCTTGTTTCTGTTCCGTCACATAAAGTTTTGTTTAGTACAGACATGAATTAAATTGGCAGATTAATTTAATAGAGCAGAACACAAGAGTGAAATGCACGACGGCTCGCGTTCCATTTCTGCACGACACAGCGCTGCCCTTATTAACTTCAAATTATCTCCTTTTATGGACTCCAAGCTTTTTGTATTTTTCACAACTGTAACTGGATGACGGGTTAAATACTCGGAAGAGCGCAAGAATGTTATTTTTCTGCAGCCAACACAGAGCGGGGAATCACAGAACTCACTGCTTCTATAGAACAGGAAACTGTATTTTAGGTGCATCTGATTCACGCTGCTTCCTACCGTCACCCTTACGCAGCCAGGGCTTGGTCCCCCCGTCCCCCCAGCACAGAGAGAACAGGAAGTTCTGCCAATGCTTTTGCTTCCAATTTTCCACCTGGTTATTCTAACACAGCCATACTTCATTAAAAGTAAAGAACTTTCCCCAAATTCATATGCCTATAGTTCAAAACAGGTTGGTGAGAATTTTATTTTACAACTGTACTCTCCCTTCCACTTTCCTATAAGCAAAACTAGACTGAAAATCTGCACAGGAGTATTTCCACAGCTTTTCAAAATCAAAATATCACTGACCACAGGACAAAACCAGGCGTGTTAGTTCAAGCTCACAGGACAAGCAAACAGGGCAAACACCTCTTTCTGCGTCCTTATCAGCTAAGAGGGGAACTGGTGCCTAGTCCAACTCACTTAGCATAAACAGTGGCCGTGCTGGATGCTCTCTGCATCTATCACTTTCATTGCTGAGAAGGATACCAGGAAGGGAAATGTCTCTCCCTCCCTTGTTTCTCCCTTTGATGAAATCAAAGGCAGGGAGAGAGCTGAGAATCCATTCTCTTCACAACACCAGAGCCCAGCACTGGGAGCAAGCGGTATAGAAAGCTCATTAAAGCTCAAGAGTGCATCTACAAAACAGTCAGAGGAAAGCCCAAACAAAGGCATCTTTTTCTCTCTACTCATCTGCTGGAGCCATCTCGCACCTACAAAAGCAACTCTGCAGGCACTATTGCAGCCTGTACGTTTTAACTTTCTCTGCAATTCTTTCCTCGAAACACAAAGAGGGGCTCAAACTACAGAGGTGAGGAGGTTCAGTGAAACAAAGAGATCATTTGCACTTAACTCAGACCATTCAGAGCTCAGGCCTCTCCAACAGTTTTAGAAGCAGCTGCTCTTCAAAAGACCTTGCTTCCATGAAATCCCTTTCTGCCCACTATGTCCTGTTTCTCACTGAAATTAGGCCTGTGCAAGATTCAGATTTTGACCTAAATTTGTAAAAAAAAAAATTAACTGAGCAATGATCCATTTAAATACTGAAACTCATGTATAACTTTCCTGAAAAAGAAAATGCACTGCACTTCAGTAGTGAGGTGCCATATTCTGCCCTTGGGATATACTATACCCCATACTATACCACTTGGGATTTGAAGTACCAGTTTTCAGGAGAGTGATTAATACTTCCTCTAAAAATAATATTTTTTCTTGACTTTTCCCCCAAACTATGAGGGTCCAGCAGAGGGGAGGCGATGGAGGGGAAGGGGGTTGGCGAGCTTCATCGTCCCGGTTAGTACATCTATACCAAGTGCCTGAAAATGGAAATTGATGTTTCAACACCACTCTGACCTACTTTGTATGTACAGTACATAACTGCAAACAACATTCACGTTTCCTCCTTGTAGCACACATTGTTCAAGCAAAACGAAACCGGCCCAGCCAGGAGAGGGGACCTCAGGGACCACTCATCTGCCTAAAGCCCTTCTGGGGCAGGGCAGCGCTCGCCACTGCTGACGGAGACCTCGCTCATCCCTCAGTGGCGTATCCCATCACTGGGTCGTAATCTAGGCATCTATCTATTTCCTATTCGCTATAATCAAAACTGTTCCACTGTGAAAACTAGGCATACCTGCTAACAAATATATATACTAACGAACGCACGTGGCAGGGACCGCAGACTTTGGAAGAAATAAAGCCTGGCCCTCAGCACACACGTACACGCACAGGCATCTCTATTGCTATGGAATTATGAATGGAAAATTAGAAGCAAAGGAGCTAAAGGCAGAGCTAATAACACAGATGTACATTAGCAGTTTGAGTCTAAGAATGTAAACTTATTTAGTGCGAGAACAAGATTGGCATTATATTGGCATTACTTCATTTTAGTACTGTTGCTTAATCTGTATATCTAATTCTCCACATAAAGCTTGACTTTGTGCTAAATAAGAAATGCCTTTACACTCCACCAGCAGGCTCTGTCCATTCTACAAAAAGCGAACATCCATTTATTTCATCTAAAGGTCAAAAGTGAAATGCCTTTGGGAGATCCCATGCAACCTTAAAATAAAAGTCACATTCCTAAACTCCGAACTATCTAGAATGCAACACAATGTCATTATTATTCCTTTGAAAATGTAAAACAATTACTCACTTATATTAAAAGCAAATCTCTTTAAAAGAAAAGGTCCTAAAACCCAATGAAATACCAACAGTGAGAAAGTTAAATCTTGCTGTTCAAAAAGCACAACCTTTTTGCCTTGCAGTTTTATGTATTATGGAAGTCATGACACCCATAAATGTTTAAAAGACATGTGATGTAATTCTAATATTTGTTCACTTTGAATTAAAAGAAAACAGTTCTTATTCAAACACCAACAGTAGCCAAAGCAGCCACCCCCATCATTCCTCAAACTTTTTAGTCATTCTTACTAAACTGTATGTTTATGCCACGAGACCTACCTGCAATTATTCATCAATATTTACTGATCTCATTTAGCAAAATCAGAACACAGAACTCCATCCAATGTAGCATGAACTTTTGGCTGTCAGGTTTCTTCTGGTTTCCTTCTTCATTTCTTAGTCTTAGCACAGCTAAGTCCAATGTTCAAGATCTAAAGTAAAGCTCACTGAAACTGTGGGGAGATTTCTAGTCTTCATTAGCTTTGAAATTGTTGCATGTACAAGGTATAAAACACCTGCTACAATATTACACTCAGCCCTCCTAATTTTCCCCCCTCTACTGTATTTCCACCCAGCCTATTAGTAGATTGAAAACTACATATTTCTTCTTGTCCTAAGGGCTATATAAAATGACATCACACTGCTTATCCAGCTTCACAGTGTCAAATTACTTTATTCAGGAAAAGCAATGATCTTTTTGGACAACTAAGACCTTTTTATTTTGTTTTTAATTAATTACTGCTTTAAACTGATAATTAGAAAAATCTCACAATACACTCTGTGTGTTTAATACATCTATAATGCACACCAGCTTTACAATTAGTTTTGAGATACTCCTTGACATCAATAGACAGCCGGGGCTACCTGCTACCAACAGTGCACAGAAGGCACCACGTGCAGAAGGACAGGCCATGTCACAATGCCAACGCTGATCTTCTGAAAGATACTCTCTAAGGAGAAACGTGCATAGGAGAATTTCACAGTTTTACACATTTCCAAGTAATATACAATTTTCTATTACCACAGATAAATCAAAACAGGTTGCAAAAACCTGCATCTGTCTGCATAAAGCCTAAAACCAACTGCGTGGCAGTTTTACCATTGCTTCAGCTGAATTCATAGATTTTATCGTTCTCCAGTTGCTCAAAAAAGCTTTTAGCTAGTTTTAAAAGCTTTATATTTGTGAGATGGAAAGCAGGTTTGCAAGGAAGTCCTGCAGCATCTGAACTTTCCATTTTCTCACAGCGATTTTAAGCATTGGAGGGGACAGCCATAAACACAACACAGAACCCCACGGGAGCAAAAACCCCACTGAACAATTTCCAGGGAAAAAGAAAGACAATTGTTCCATCAACTCTTCCATGTTTTCAGACATACGAGTTATATCTGGCAACAGTTCAACAGAAAGACAGGAACACCAAAAGAGGAGCAGAGACTAAGCATTGATGTTGTAATGGGTACATCAAAGAGATCAAGCAGCTTGTAAACTGGGAACTGCCTGCTCATCAGCAGTTAAAAGGCAAAATATTCAAGTACATCCAATGCTAACATCAAAGCCTGTGCTTTGCTGCGTACGCTTTCCTTGCTTATTACAGGCAAAGCTAGAAGCCCTGTTAATATATGTAAGGTCAGTTGGCTTCATGTGAACAGAGAGATGGGTAAGACTAAAATGACAGTCAAACACACTGGGATTGGACTATCAGGACAAAGGAGTGAGGAGAAAAAGGATGACAGGTAAGATAAGCAGATAATGCAAAAGGAAAATAACTGATACGGTCAGGGGAAAGACACTGGGCTGAGAAACTGAGAAGAAAATGCAAAGAGTGCAGTCTCTTTACTGGAGCAAAACCATACTCTGGATGAAACATGGAAAAAGGAATTTGCATTTCACCACTGCTTTCAGTAAGTAACTACGAAGCCTCTGAGAAAGGATTTTAAATACCACACCTACCTCCCGCCCCGAGAGTGACTGGATAACCAAGAACAGCAGGGAACTGGTACCTCTTATCACAGTCTCTGGGTCAGAGCTACACTTCTCAACCTTCCTTTCTTGAAAGAGTCAAAATGGAAACATGATGACATTTTTCTCTTTTTGTTCGATTCACTTTGTTCTTTCAATTATTTTTGAAGGTTTTAGATTTACAACCTTCACCTTCCATGCTAAGGCAAGTTAGGAAATGCAAAATTAAGGTGCTCTGTGAGAGCTCCGTATAAGCCCTGCCCTGAGCAGAGGGTTACTTTCTTCCTTTCTTTTACCTTCCTTGCACAGGCTGAACTCATTGAATTACTAGTGCTCTGAAGCAACCCAAGTCCTCCACGCCAGCCTGGCCTGGCCAAGCTGGCACCACCATCTCTCCCTTGCGGCTTTGCTGCCTAGCAAGGGAAAAGTGCTTCTCTTTTCTGAAAACAGGCACGAGCTGTGAGAGAGCATGGCCATCCCTGTCAGCGCCAGCCCCACTTGGGTCAATTTAAAGACAATATGAAATATCAGCATTAGGGTCTGCTATCATAAGGCAGGCTGCCTGCGTGATTGCTGCTTGGTTGCTGCAGGCACTAGAAGATGCATGGAGATCGGAAGCAGACAACTGCAAAGACAACTCAGCAAATTTGCTGATGTTACAAAACTGGGAGGAGTGGCCAACACAGCAGAAGGCTGCACTGCCATTCAGCGAGATCCGGACAGACTAGAGAATTGGGCGGAGAGGAACCAAACGAAATTCAGTAAGGGCAAGTGTAGGGTCCTGCACCTAGGGAGAAATAATCCCAAGCACCAGTACAGCTTAGGGGCTGACCTGCTGGGAAGCAGCGCTGCGGAGAAGGACCTGGGAATCCTGGTGGACAACAAGCTCTCCATGAGCCAGCAGCGTGCCCCCATGGCCAAGAAGGCCAATGGTATCCTGTGGTACATTCAGAAGAGCGTGGCCAGCAGGTCGAGGGAGGTTATCCTCCCCCTCTGCTCTGCCCTGGTGAGGCCACATCTGGAGTCCTGTGTCCAGTTCTGGGTTCCCCAGTTCAAGAAAGACAAGGAACTACTGGAGAGAGTCCAGCGGAGGGCTACAAAGATGATGAGGGGACTGGAGCCTCTCTCGTGTGAAGAAAGGCTGAGAGAGCTGGGTCTGTTTAGCCTGGAGGAGAGAAGACTGAGAGGGGATCTCATCAATGCTTATAAATATCTAAACGGTGGGTGTCTAGAGGAAGGGGCCAGACTCTTTTCAGTGGTGCCCAGTGACAGGACAAGGGGCAACAGGCACAAAGTGGAACACGGGAAGTTCCATCTGAGTATGAGGAAAAACTTCTTCACTGTGAGGGTGACCGAGCACTGGAACAGGCTGCCCAGAGAGGCTGCGGAGTCTCCTTCTCTGGAGATATTCAGAACCCGCCAGGACGTGATCCTGTGCAACCTGCTCTGGGTGACCCTGCTCTAGCAGGGGGTTGGACTAGATGATCTCCAGAGGTCCCTTCCAACCCCTACCATTCTGTGAATCTGTGATTCTGTCATTTCCCGGTTAAGGCAGTTGAGTGGTGCCCCAGAGAACGGGATCCAGTCCTTGCCTCTACCATGAAATTCCTTGAAGATGCTGCACAAATCACTTCCACGCTTTTCACAGGCAGTCACTAATTACACATTCTCCATTTTCTACATGTTTGGTGTTGGATCTTTTCTCAGACCAAAGATCTCAAAGACCTGGCTTCAGCTGAAGTAACTGTGTTAAAAGCAAACTTTTAACTGAAATGCTAGCAAATGCTAATTAGGAGGTACTTTTGACATTACCTTCGCTATTCTTCCTCTCCCAAACTGTCAGCACATAACTATGAAATCTTTAGGAAAGGTTCAAGCACCACTCTGGCTCGCACAGAAACAATGGGGTGAAGTAGCTGACCACAGCAGTATGCTGCCTCCTTCCACCTGGGGGGCAAGCTTCTAAAAATCAGTGCAAGCATTCAGATATTATTGTGATAAAAGCCACAGGAAGCTCATAAGAAGCTGAAGGCTTTATTCTGCCTTCAAAGCATGACTTGATTATGAGATCTTAAATAAGAAACAAGTCCAAAAAGTGAAAAGGCAAAAAATCCCCTGCATCCTCCCTCACTCGGTGAGCACAGGCGGTTCTGTGTATTGAATGAGATGGGATCCTGTGAAATCCATCAAGCAATTAAAGGCTAGTATGACGTGAAAGGGGCCCATATTGAGGTTGCACAGAGCTTGACTATGAAAACAGAATATTCTTTAAGCATTTTCTCTGTATGAAGATATATGAGTATTATGTCACCATATGGACAGCGGTAAGAGGGAAATGCATTTGGCTATACATCATGCAAACACAGTCAATGGCCACCGCCACTCCAAACTCAAACAGACAAGAGAGGGAGCGGTTTGGGGAAGCCAGCTAATAGCTGGCTGCAGCCAGAAGGTCTGCCCCACTCATCCCCCACCCCTCCTCTAGGTCAGTCCAGCTCTGATGTGAAACCACACCTTGAAGCTGTGGTTAACACAGTTCCGGCAGCGCAGCCCAAATCCCCGCTGCTGTTAACAGCTGCGGTCTGGCCCCGCTCCCTCTCCTCTGCTAACGCCGACCATCGTGCAGCCAGCAGTACCAGGAGCCAACGCTGGGAACCAGCCGGGCTGAAACGGGCTCCGGCTTACAGCAAAACGAACACCGAGGTTAACATACATGAGGAAAAGGAGTGGAAATGTCCCTTTTGGCAGACAGGCACGATGCAGCCACTTTAGCATCAGCCAGCAAGTCAGTCCAGCCTGCTTCCCTATCCTGTCCAACCCTGTTAAATTAATCATAAAGCGTTTACAAGGGAGACTAAGTCTCTTGACTCCCAGTATCTTGCTAGTGTGGTCAATCTATTCTCCTAATCCTCCTACGACAGCTGAATGAAGATTTGCTCAGAAGGCTGCCTTTTCTTACTACTCTTTAGGAAAAGCAGCACATCTATTTCCCCACCAATGGCTACTTCACTGCTGCCTGATACTACTGGGGCAAGGAGTTGGCAGAGGCTGGGAGCCCTCTTACTCCGAACTCAACAAAGAAAATAATCTACAAGCAAAAAATACTACTTACAAAGGTAAGATTACACCCACTCCTCACTCTGTAGCCATGTTTAAATTTTGGTGATTCTTCTGAGTATCTCAAATACATTGTACCTCCAAGGGAAAAAGACAGCAAAGCAAACTGATAGGATGCTTGTTCTGCATTTTCATCTTCATTTCTGTATTTCAGCACCTGAATGCAGAAAAATTTATTTTCGTAATGATGCTAGAGTGATTTAGCCTGTGTAAGTATATTTAAGACTGGTAAAGTATTTATGTGCCCACCAGAAACTACAAGTAGTGAGGAGAATGAAGAACAGAAGCTCTCTGCTGTACTTGCTAAAATAGATAACTTTTCTAAACAAAAAACATGTAGGGGTGTCTAAAATCCTTGGGATGAGGTGTAGTTTCGTGCCTTTTATTCTGGAACTCTACATTTATCTCTCCCGTACTTCAACTGGTGGAGCATACATCAAGTATCCCCGAGAGACAAAGTACTACATTACACAGATGTGCCTATTTTGGAAGCGGTTGGATCACTTTTCCCTACGAGGTCAGGGTTTTCGGACCAAAAGAATGGCTCTACTGTTTGCTATCCAGCTGAAAACAGCCTGGATTCCCTATTTTGTTCAATGCTGTAAAATTAATCGTAAAAAATTAAATCACTCCTCCCCCCCATTTTCAATTATTGGGGGAAGAGGAAAGCAGGTAACATCCTCTCATATTATGACACTGAACTTTTTATAGTTATTTATAACAGTCCAAAGCTTATCATTTGTTGGCAGGCCTTTCCTTTATTCATTTACTTCATTTCTCCTTCGTTCACTGGAAAGGAATTTTATGTTAAGGAAACTGAAAAAAAATTTAAAAGTTAAAATTTTAATTTCCAGAAGACTTTTTTTAATCACTAAAAAAAAATTTAATATGGAGATTTTGTCTGGTTTTTCCTCAGAAAAACTGGCACACATCATAAGGTATGTGGGTTTAAAGCTACTCTGTCCGATCACTTTTTTTTTCCTCCTCCACACTGGATATCAAAATTCAAATCCATTACCTTTACTCACCAAATAATTTTGGAAATATTTTCCTTTTCTTGTAGGAGAAAAAGAAGATTTTTCCAGTTTGGGGTCCTAAGCAGAAACAGTTTAGAAGATATGCTTT
This sequence comes from Balearica regulorum gibbericeps, assembly GCF_011004875.1. NCBI lineage: Eukaryota > Metazoa > Chordata > Aves > Gruiformes > Gruidae > Balearica > Balearica regulorum. The sequence continues at coordinate 153,975,323 of NC_046184.1, read as the reverse complement.
AAAATATACTGCAATTAAAGTTAGGAACAATTTTGTTCTCCGAGAGGGTCACTGTGCTGGTTTTGGCTGGGATAGAGTTAATGTTCTTCACAGTAGCTAGCATGGGGCTGTGTTATGGATTTGTGCTGAAACCAGCGCTGATAACACAGGGATGTTTTTGTTGCTGCTGAGCAGTGCTAACACAGAGCCAAGGCCTTTTCTGCTCCTCACCCCACCCCACCAGCGAGGAGGCTGGGGGTGCACAAGGAGTTGGGAGGGGACACAGCCGGGACAGCTGACCCCAACTGACCAAAGGGATATTCCATACCTTATGGCATCATGCTCAGCATATACAGCTGGAGGAAGAAGGAGGAAGGAAGGGGAGACACATTCGGAGTGATGGCATTTGTCTTCCCAAGTAGCGGTTACGTGTGATGGAGCCCCGCTTTCCTGGAGATGGCTGAACCCCTGCCTGCCCATGGGAAGTGGGGAATGAATTCCTTGTCTTGCTCTGCTTGTGCGTGCGGCTTTTGCTTTACCTACTAAACTGTCTTTATCTCAACCCACGAGTTTTCTCACTTTCACTCTTCGGATTCTCTCGCCCATCCCACAGGGGGGTGGGGGGGGGGGGGAGTGAGCGAGTGGCTGCATGGCTGGGGTTAAACCACAACAGTCATAAAGTAGCCAAAATAAAAGCTTCAGATGGAAATCCCCAGCTAATCTGGTGCACTATCCTAAACCCTCTGACAAAATTCCCCTTGGTCATCCCTCTTTTTTCCCATTCTGATGTTTAGCCTCTTTATTTACAGTTTTTGTCTCTGTGGTTGCTGTATAAATGCCTAAAAATGAGAACAGCAAGGGGCAATACAGGAAGAAGCTAGATAACCCAGAGTTACATGTTAAGTGATGGATGCAAGTGCGCTGCCAACTTTTGGGACATGTGCGCGCCTTTTATTCCTGAAGCTGGTGATAGTGAAAAATTAATCTTCAAACTCAGTCAAATGAGTTTTTATTATACACTTCCAGGCTCTGTATAATCCCTGTCACCGAATACCACACAACTGACTTACATCCTACTTTGAAGTTCAGCAAGTTTTGTTTTCCTTACTTTACCTTTGGGAAAGGGAGATACAGGGAAGCTAAAAATACTTCCCAGGGCTGCCAAAGCAGCTTGTGGCAAAATAGGGAATGGATTTCTGCTCCGGTGCCAGCCACGTTCACCTGCAGCAGGTCTGGATACTGCCTGCAACATCTTCCTCAGTCCATCGCATCAGCAACAAAGTGACCTTATCCGAAGACAGCAACCAGATGAGCAGTTGATTAGCTTTATGGAGCTAGAGAGCCATGCTACACCACAAACAGGGTGTCTAAGCAGCCAGCTCAGGGGGAGCAGCTCCTTGTACACACCAACTGAAAAAGGGGAAAGGGAAAGAAAGGTACCAAGACAGCCTGCATGAGCTCTTCGCTTCCTGCAAGAGCAACTGCACGGGCCGTATCTGGGACCCGCCAGTGCTGCAGCAACCTGCAGCAGCTACTCCAGTGCCCAGCTGGGAAAAGCTCCTTATAAACATGCAGGATCCATCGCTTCAGGCTGCAGTACCCGAACCGGTTTGCAATTCTGGTTGTAGCTGAGGGCGTAGGTGGATGTGCAATGGGAGGGGAACCACTGGAGATGTAACGACCACAGTGGATTCTTCAGACAAAAAGGGACAGCCCTCAAGGGGTCTGTGGCATGGCAGTGTACGTCCAGAGGCCACATTATAGATTTATCTCTGAAAGAGACACCCTCCCTTTGGACAGGACGCAATGTCCATAGCTTCATATCTAAAAAGGTTTGATGAACGTGCCACTGAACAAAGCAAACTGGAAAAATAAAACCCTAGACTGCACAGTGTGAAAGATCATAATCTAACCTGAAAGAAGAGAGAAAAAAATATTTTTACAACGGAGTCAGAATCTAGGCTATGCCAACTTTATTGGCAAGGGAAAAGAAATTCATTGGAACCTGTCCCTCTTCCTTGATGATCCACCTAGATCCATGGTCCTGACTTAGAGGTGAGAAGTTCCCACAGGTTTTAAAGGTGCTTGGGAGGGGGTGGGGTTTAATCACACTTTCCTGAAGAAAAATAGAGAGGAGGGGGAAAAAAATACTTGCTTACCAAAATGAGGTTTTATCTACATTATGCATAATGCATCTGTTTGTTAGTCTTAAAAGGAGTGAGCAGTGCTAGATATGTTTGCACAAAATGAACTATAAAATACTTTTGAATATTGCATGTAATACTGAGGGGGTTCTATTAACAGATACTTCTGTGAGTAGGCACCAATGGCATATGTATAGAGTAGAGAAAAAGAGAATGCTGAAAGAGATAAAGTGTCAGTATCATTAACATGTAAACAAAAATGAAGACTTCAGAAATAAGTATGTGCACAGGTACTTCATTCTATAATAAAAACAAAGGAGATGCTTCTGGTGAAAAAAATCTTAGTCAAGAGACATCATATGCCAATGTATAGACATGATGATAGTGTACTTAGCATGGGATCCACTATAGTACAGACTGCAGTGCACAGGCATTGTCCTTGGCTGATACTCCGGGTTCCAAAATGAAGTTGTTTATTCAAACTATTTATAATTTTAGAAAGAATTCTGATAAAAGTACAGTAGTAATATTTTTGTCATTACCCTAGCAATCATTTTACTGCCTATTCTGCCTATTCCATGACAAAAATAAATAATGTACATTTCTTTTCATTTTTTCTCCAAAATTTTCCTTTCCAGTATTTCTTGGTAAGGCCTGGAAAAAGAAGCAAAACCAAAAAAAATCAAAGTCATCTTGTATTCCTAAACATTTTGGACTACTTTTTCCCTGAAACACATGTATTCCTGCATTTCACAGGGGTTCTAGATGCTGTGATCTGTACCAACTGTCAGTAGTCCTTAAAAAAGAAACAAACTACCAGCTGGGCACAGCCACAAAACTTTATGGGTTTCAGTCAACCTCCTGTTCTTAGTCCCTCTTCCCTGCAAACACCTCTGGACTAAAAGACTACCAGATGATACCACCTAGTAGTCTGTCTCCTTTGCACTGCTAGAGTTACAAGGAGGAGAAAAACAGGTACCAAGAAATACATCCGCAGTCTTTGAGGCTAGTTTGGGGTGTTCACTTAACAGTGGGAAATATTAAATTGAACCCTACAGAAAAAGTTGCCTTGTACTCTACTGATAACATTTTGGAAGATCTTTCTTTGTTATTGTCTTTATTATTTTAAAAAGATCTCTCTCTGATGACTCAGCTTCAGGAGGAATTTTTCCCCTGCTAATTTACCTTGATCACTACACTTAGGTAGTCTCTCACCTGTCAACACCTCCAGAAGGTTTTAATGGCTTCCTGACATTAGACAACAGCATATATTTTCACACGTTCTGTTCCATTTTAATTGACAAAGTGTTTAGGAAGCTATCAGCCATCATCACTAAGTCACAACATCGAAACAAGCATTTATGGAAAAAAAAGAAGTGGTTACAGACATGACATTGGACTTTCAGCCCAGGGAGCAGGGTAACGCTGGTTGAAAGGCAGGAAAACAGGCACAGGACATCTGACCAGCCTCTTTTCTCCTCTCTGTAAATCTGTTAATATCAAATAACCCTCAGACAACCAAGCTGACAAAGCTCATTTTAACTCTGCTGACTGAGACCGCTAGCCGACTTCTCTGCACGTAATAATTCTTCACTGACAGAAGTAATTCCTCATGTCATAAACAAAACGTTGAAACACCCTAAGTGTAAGAAAAGACATATAGGTCTTACTGACACTTTCTGGCCTTTTTACAGCTTGTTCCCTCCCCTTTCTCATTGCCTGTAGGTTTTGAAGGGGATGCAACAGGCATTGCTCTTACTCCCTTCTGCAGTCAGTCAGACAGTTCAGCTTCGAAAGCGACTGCAGGCAGGGACGGAGCGGTGCTACCACCTCGGGCTCTGCTGGACATCAAACCTCCGCGGTCCCGGCAGGACAGGCCAAGGATACGGGATCCCTGCCAGTCATCCTCGGGGTCATGGGAAGCAGACGCGACTGCCAGGTGTCTGACTTGGGATGTACAGCCCGCCAGCTGACCGGCGCTCCTCTGCCTCTCCCATGGGATGAAGGGCGGCGGGTGCATCCCTGGCCAGCGCAAGCCTCAGCCGAGCTCCTGCTTCAAAGCCCAGGTGCTGGCAGCCAGCAAAAGGCAAACAGTGCTGATTCACCTCCATGGCTTTACGCGTAGGAGGCAATAAATAGCCAGGGGAGAAAAAGCTAGTACACCTTTTTCATGTACCACAGTAAAGCAGGTGTAAGGAGAAGTCTGAAACACCACCTAGCCAGAGGGAGCACAGCACCCATGGGTGCGTGGGGACACATGTAAATACGGCTGTTGGTTGTACGCTTAGAAATTATTTTTCAACCCAGCTGGCAGGTACCGGTAATTCACCGTAATGTGCAAAGTGCCTTGACTCTCTTACACTCCCATCCCTTTTCCACCCCCCGAACAGAGGCAGGCACATAACCAGTTTAAAGAAGGCAACACCTGTGTAAGCTCAGGCTTCTCCACGACAGACTCAGTTTTACACTTAGTCGGTTACTAAATTCCTGCAGTCTGTCAGATCTTGAACATCAGCACCAAAATTCAGTCAAATGGCTAATTCCTATGAATTATCTCACTTGATATTGGGCTATCAGATTAATGATTGGTACCGAGGGAAATGCACAGATTGCTGCCCACCACCAGCAACAACTGCGAGATTGGTTAATTACGAAGGTACATCGTAATTCTGCCTTTAGCATGGTATGATTCAGATTTAAAAAATGCTTTCTTGGCAGCTTCCATCTAACACTATAAATCTAAGCACAGGAATTCTGCACTTCACGCTTTCTAACACAGCAAACAACAGTGATGAGAAACAGATCACTTTACATGCAATATTATAAATTCAATTTTAACTAGCGGTGTTGTACCCAAGCTTTACATTTTACCTAACATTCCAGAAATTCATTAGTTGTCTCAGGTACAGAAAAACTCATATAAGAGGCTCATGGTTTCAGTACATCACAAGATTCAATTCTTTTCAGCAATACTTCATCCAATAGCATGTGTAACTTTGCAGAGAACTCATTCTCCATCTTCATGACTGATTTGATGTGATTTATATATCTTTGGATTTTGAACTGTGAAATAATTTTCTAGACAGCTGAACCACATTTATCAGAAATATAGGGGCATTATCAAAAACAACACAAGACATGACATAATCACATATGCACCTTCCCATATCAATCAATTTCATACATTTCTCTTGCACAATATAGATACACACTGCACCATGTGCAAACCCGTTCCGTGTAATTGCCCATTACCGTTGCAGTGATGGCACACATCTGAGCGAGCACGGGGAGGGAAATGCAGAACTTTTCATGTTTTGCTCATGAAGTGTTCAGACTTTAATGTATGATAATGAATGGGGATTTAGAAAAACAAAGAATTGCTTATGGGCCCTATGGTACAGGGTAACAGTCCAGCTAAAATAAACCTGAGCTCAACAGAAGATTAGATACTCAGTACATGAACAGGTTTTGGCACTGCATTAAGTTCTACGTGTTATTCTCTTTTATAAGCTAAAATGATTCATTTAATTTTAACCAAGAGGAGACTATTTATTAAAATAAATTATATTGATATATTGACATTAAACAAATATAAAATGTCTTCTGCTGAAATGGAATCCAGACTTACATGTCTGTCAATACACAGATATGTCTCATATTGTGTGAGTGACTGAAATCGTGCACAGAATTGGTAATTTGCAAATTCTGGACCGAAACCGTAATATGCTGACTTTCATTTCAAGCTGCACAGGGCCCTTGCAGATGCCAGCTCAGGCCTTAACAGAGGTTCAGATGGTCTCGATAATATCCTATGTGTGCTTTGTGCAGTGTACTTTCTGTGGGCCCAGCAATATCCAGGAATAAGTGTATCTACAGGATCGCACAGACCTTCTCCTCTTCCTCTCACATTGCCAAGTCCATTCCAGCACCAGCAGCTCCTGTGGTACTGGTGAGTAAGTGCATCTGAACGTGAGGAAGGAGTTTAGAACAAACACCTTTTAACAGATATGTATGTTACCTTTGCAAAGACTGTGGTGACACAAATGGGTATAAGGCAATCCTTGCTAGGCTCGTTCCTTTGAGGATTTTATTTGAAGACACTAGGAAGAAAACATGATTCTTGTAATGACGGCACACAGAAGCATCCTCACAAAAACATATTCCTCGTTTTTTACCTATGCAGTTTTCTGTCACCATCATCTTTGGTCTCCTAGGAAAAATCCTTCCACATCCTTAGCACCTTCAACTACCCTACCAATTAATTAACTGGAAGCTGAAATCATCAGCCACTTTGAGGAAATGACCCTGCACCTGACAGGAGAGAGGGCACTGAGCTCGTATCACTGCGAGGTTGGCAGCTGCCTGCCTGCAGGTCTCAGGGGTTACCGTTCAAAGCTTCGCTATGCTCGTGACACATCCACTCCATTCAAGATCACAAGCTCTATCCGAACTAAGCACATCACTCCTGGAAAATGCATCAAAAATCAGCATCCACTGTTTGTCTGACCAGTGTGAATCAGAGCACATTTTCAAAGGCATGTCCCCAGCAAGATGGATTTGTTTTTCTGCGTGATTTGAACTATTATTTTGGCATTCTCAAGGGCATGAGCCGAGACATTATTTAACCCAAAGACTTTAGGCACTGGTACAACATCTGCTATATCACTGAGGTCCATAATGGGAAGTAAGTTTTAAAATAGTAATAGAAAGTCACAGACAGTAGGATTACATTGCATAAGAATTAACATCACCAGAACCCATGTCTGAGTCTTTCCCCAGCTGGGATTTACCAGTAATGAGCAGAGGAACAACCCCTTCCAGTCTGGGACCACTGGCTGGGGGGTCCTCGCAACTGGTGGCAGGGGCCAGGAGCCAGTCGCCTCCCACAGTTGTTCCACAGCTAAGCAAAACTGTACATGCAGGGCTCTAGCACTTAGTCCTTTCCCTCTTTCCCGACATTTTCTTTTTGTAATACCAGTTTTTGACAATCTCTTCTAATCCCTGGCATCCGGGATGTTTCTTGCCCTGCTTTCTACACCAGCCCCTTGGGATCAGTCACGCAGCCTTGACTCTTCAGAGTCACTGTAACATTTTAGAAAAATAAAGATTAAAACCATAGATTTCCTAGGATAATTTTAAGCTTTTTACCTTCTTCTCACTTTCATTTATACCTCTTGCTAGTTCCTGTTTTTCTCTAAATATTTCCATGTTGACGCCAAAAATACAGCTGTTCTTCACAAAGATACAGCCCCAGCCAATAGACTTCAGTTAAAAAAAAATGATCGTTTCAGTAAAAAACCTCATAATTTTCTCAAGCAAAGCTGTAATATTACAAGCATTTATGTAGTTTTAGTCTTCCTTGCCTGTTCTTGCAAACTGTTAAAAACACATACGTATTTACAGCTAAAAAATTTTCTGAGTTTTGGCCCTGAATCCTACTTGCACATTCATCTTGGCTTTATGGCAGCTAGAATTTATCCTTTTTTTATTCTGCTAGCAGATAAGTGACTTACCATTGCCATAAAAGGGACAGAGCTTCAAGCACAATACGAAAATTCCTGGAATGTTTGAGTCTACCCTCACTTAGCTGATTTTTCCCTTAATATGTGCACTATGAATACAAACCATTAATGTACTTATTTTTCTTCAAACTTTTGTTCTAATTCTTTACAGTCCCGTAAGTCCATACCAGTGCAATTTTTCAGCCTTATTTGGGTTTCATTACAATCTTAGGATTTGTTTCAATGGTTTTAGATTATCAAATATTTCAACAGAAGTCTTCAGTAGACTAGAAAACAAGTTTTCTTCCACTAAATAAACAACCAGACTAATAAGACCAAAAGACTTACAATATCTAGTCAGCACATAGCTATCCAGTGAAAATTGGCTAATTTGTTTTATGCCTTAGCTACACTGAAACATTTGTCATGACACACAACAAAAAAAAAAAAAAAAAAAAAGCGTCTTTCTCATGCTGGTATCTGTATACTAAACTAAGGACCCCATAAATTATCTCTTAAAATAGAACCAGCTAATTGTTGTGGTTTAACTCCAGCAACTTAGCACCACACAGCCACTTGCTCACTGCTCCCTAAGTTAGTTATTATGGCATGAGAGATAACACACTTCACCATGAATTTCCAACATGAAAACCTAGAGAAATAATGGTCACGTAAAAATGGCATCAACTATATTGATGAATTAGAACACTGCCATCCATTAAACCATTTAGAAATGCTCTACCAAGTCCATGCCCCAGTGTTAAGACAAGATTTTCATGTACAGAAGGTGCAGGAGAAGATACCTTGGCAAAAAGGGAGGTTGACCGTCTTGGTGAAACCACACTCCTCCCGTGTAGCCAGAGAGATTATAAATCCCACAGCAGCTGAGACAAACATGGGCAGAGAAAAAGCTGGACACTGGTTTTTAAAGGCGGTGGAGGAGATGCGGTGTTAGTTGCCTCAAGTAATTTTCTTCTAGTAAATGCTAGGGAACACCACCAAACTTCTGACACCTTTTTAAAAGTTCAGCATCTAGAACTGATTTGGGGCTTTTATCGTCTGTCAATTCAGAGATGAAGCATGGAGCCTGCAAACGTGAGCTCTTCAGCACAACTCTTCCACTCCTGTATTAACAGCTGGATGGGGTTCTCCATTGGAGTGACAAAACTTTACCTACAAATGTATTTCTGCTTCCCAGTTGGAGGGTTTGAAACATTCTTTAAGCAGGTATACGTTGTCATCTGTTTTACAGAAAGGATAATTGATAGTTTGTCCCATGACTAATCTATGAAAGGCTCTATCTTTCCAAATGCAAAACACCTAACTCGCTAGGCTTTTAATTAAAATATTCTAGTTCTTCCTACTAATCCTTGCAAATTAAACTGACTCTTGTATTTATAACTTTGATAATTTCTTCCGCCAGTTCCCTCTCAGCCATCTTGAAAACCTTCATTTCATAATGCTGTCTCTGTCACTGCTACCAGCGGATGAAAGCCACAAAAAGATGAAAGAAAATGAATTATTACTTCACAATTTGTTTACTCTGCACACTTAACAGCACTTTGTGTTTTGTCCTTTACATTGTTCTGTTGAAGATGCACACCCTTCCTCAGCCCCTGCAAGAGGCTGCTTGCCAGCAGCAGTAAAGGTGAAGGCAGCAGGAGCATGCACAGAGAGAAAAGGCAGAGGAAAGGAGGGGAACAGAGGATGTTTAGTAGTTCTTCTCTTGGATCCACCCAAAAAAACTCTCCAGCCTACCTAAAATTCCATAAAAGTTGCTGAGTAACTTTGTTAAAACACAGTAACGCTTTCTATCAATTAAGTTGGCACATCACTGGAAAATCCTACACCATTTATTTCAGTAGATGTGTGAGGACAGCACAGGAAGGTAACGTAAGGAAAAAAACATAAAAAGAGAACTCATCTTTTTCCAACTCTTCTCTGGCTTCCCTCATTTCATCTTTGGCCGTGCCTTTTTTATTATGTTAGTGCAAGGCAATCCAAGCCAAAAAGAAGAAGGAAAAAAAAAAAAAAAGAGTTTTTTTCGTGGGCCGTGAGGGGAGGCTGACTCATCTCCACCCCAGCAGATTCCCAGGCTGCCGGCTCCCACGGCACCTGCCGCCTGCTCCCGCGCTGCAGCGCCCCGCGCCACAACTGCGCGATGTCACCGCAACGCCCCAGCGCGGGTAGAAAAGCAGGCCTACAGCCCTCGTTTGAACCCGTAAGTACAAGCGTTCAGACGCTCGAAGACTTGGCAGATCAGAGGTGAGAAAGGGGTATTTCCAACCCCCCCTCCCCTCCATTCACCTAAGCTAAGAAGAGTTAATACAACCTGAAGGCTTACAGTGGTTTTTGCCTGTGTTGAAAATGCGATGGAAGCAGGCATAACGTAAGAGGTTTCCTAAGAAATACATACTTGAGATATTGGATCAAAGTGAGATGATCCAGAGCAGAACAAAGTATAGCAGAAGTACAAGGGACTGGAAGCTAAAGTGCTTTTAAAGATACACTGCTGTACTTTTTTTTTTTTTTCAATTTAGAAAGTTTGACCAAGCTCTGCCTTCTGTAAGATAATACCTCAAAGATAAAGGAAGGTTAAACAGTCATCTTTTTAGTCTTTGAAACATTTACTGAAACCTTCTTAGTTATATACTTGTATTTTTCTCAATACTAAATAGCAACTTAAAGATAAAATGGACACTTTTTTTTTTATTGAATCTTTGATCATCCTTTTTCTGTTTATATCTGTCAGAGAGTAACAACACATAGTGGGGTTCTCTACTTTACTTCCACATTGTCCAAGATTCTGCCATATAAAGACTCTTGGAGGGTTAATGCCACATACTTTTCTGATGTATTAAATCACCAAGAATAATTCCAGCCAGTCGCAACCCAGAGAAGTAAAAAAATTTATCTTCCCACAAACAGCGTTAAATCGCAGCAATACTTCACGCCTTCAACTACTCAGTAAAGACGCAGGTTGCTATTCCAGTCAGGTCATAGCCCATGCCCAAATTCTTCCCTTTGACCAAATTTTGCAAGGTGTTAAGGGCCTTTGTGATGGGAATGTCAACAGAAGTTCTGGGAAGGGAGCACTACGTAACTTTTAAACACTGATGAAGTAAGTCAATTTATTCTCATGTTGAGGTTGTTGAATCTTCCTTTGTTTAGTCTAGTTCTATAAAAAGAACAATATTCATAAGCCTATCCCTAGAGATGGTTTCTGATTATTTTAAAACAATTCTCTTCGCTGCCTGCAGCAGCTATCCTACATTTCTCTACATGATCAAGACAACGGACAGTATACACATCCCAGGCATTATATAACCTAATTATATCCCTCCTCACCTTGGGCTGGAAGGCCACCTTCCCACCCACACTCATCGCCCTCCGTGGTACACCCTCGGCTGCTCCAGGTCTCATACTCCTTCCTGCCAAGGCACCTCACCCCAACAGAAAGAAAACAGTGTGCTCTTCTTCTCTCATCCTGCTATAGCCCAGCAGGGGGAACCGAACCCCGTTTCCCATTTCCCTGTGAAGCCTTCCAGCCCGAGAGGTGCTTAATTTAATGGAAGTCATTTGGGTCTCTCCTTCTGGCCGCTTTTTCTGAATTGAAGTGACCATATCGCCATCCTGAATTAAAACCTGTCAAGGTTTGTCAGATGTGCTCTTGGTATTGACAAGCCTTGAGGACATGCAGGGACAAGGATGTCATATGGCCTTAGGGGGACAGGTCTCTCAGCATCGAAGACAGCAGCAGCCCTGGACACGGATGGCTGCAGAAGGCAGGTGCCCAACCCAGCCTTATTTCACTAGTAAAAGCACACCCAAGTGAAGTGCTGTCAGTCATTCAGACTCAGCCATACGACTCCTCTTCAGCCACACGCCAAAAGCCCATGTCATTTCTTTTATCTGCTCTCAGTTTATCTGCCTTGTACTTCTTCATCTCAATAAACCGTGTTTTTAACAAAAAAGGAACAGAAAAATCATTCAGACTAGTTGGAAGCAATTCATTTTTTCGCTTTTGGCCTAGAATTGTGTGTGTCAGACTGCAGTCCCAAGTACAATTTAAAAATAGGAAGAGCAACGCAAGGAAGGCATGAGGATGACACAGCAGAGCTGCCTCTGCCCAGCCCCGGACGGGGCTTACCTGGGGACAGGAGCCTCCTGGCCTCCCACCAGTGCGTCCCCAGCTGGCACCACACGCTGGGCTCAAACAGCACTGGTGGCATCAGCATTGCCCTTGTGGGAAAAACGATGCGTGCTTTTATCACTGTTTTGGCCCACTTTCTCCTAGTAGCTGGATAGAATTTGCTCTCAGCTCTGGCCCAGCTCCTGTTTTGCCAACATTAGAAGCAGAAAGGGAGATGGGCTGGGATCTCGGACAGACCGCTAAGCCCACCGCCGAGCGGCAGCAGATAGGGCATCACCTCTGTTCCCCCAGCGTTACATGGCAGCCAGCCCACTTGTGTCTAAGGCGACTGGCCCCAGGGCTCAAGCACAGCTGGACGATCTTGCTCCGTTGCAGAAAGCACAGGGACCGGCGCTGCAGCAGCATCAACAAGGTACCAAAACATGACAATGGGATTTCCATGGCATTGTCATCTCTCAATCATGCAGTACTAATGTTAGGAAACAGACTTTCTTCAAAGGAAATGGAAGCCTGAAGAGTGTCAGAAATGAGAGCCCCTGCAGAGATCCATCAAAACAAGCTTCTCCTGTAACCGTCTCGTGGGAGCAGTCCCTCAGCCTGACCTGGAAACACCTTAATCTACTGCCCTGTCATCCATTCTGCTCTCCTTATAATTTGAAAATGAATCTCCCGAGAAGAACATAGAACAGTACAAAAGCCCAGATTAGCTATAATTAATATTTTAATTATAATTGTCAATGTAAAAGCCCTTGAGCTTCCAGTGCCACATCTGGATGCATTTTATAGTGGCACATTACAACCTGTGGGAGCTGCAATGGAGCAGCTCCCTCTTCTGTGCTGAGGCACATGATCCTGACAGCAGCTGGCTTTGCTACGTCAAATGCCTCTGTGAGAGCAGTCCTTCCAAATCTCCTTGTATGTATTTAATCATGGATACATCAGTAATAAAAACAATTTTTCACTCTGCCAGCCCCGTTACACTGCAGAATCACCACCACCAGTGTAGCACGAGCTGCTTCTGCTACATTTGCATTCACAGGCATGGTCTCAAGTCCAATTTAGTTACGCTGGCACAACCACAGTGCACATATGAAGAAACATTTTTTTTCCTGTGAGGGTTGGCGAGCACTTGGCATAGGTTCCCCAGAGAAGCTGAGGACTCTCCATCCTTGGAGATATTCAAAACCTGGCTGGACGCAGCCTTGAGCAGCCTGCTGCAGCTGGCCCTGCTCTGAGCAGGGGGTCGGACTAGGTGATCTCCAAGGAGCCCTCCATCCTCAGCAATTCTGTGACAAAGGCCACAGGAGAATTAAGAATATGACAAGATTGTGGCTGCACAAATAAGATTCTTTTTTTTTAAATCTAGCTAATATAACCTATTTTGGGGAAGAAAAGAACAAGCATCATTTTTTTGCAGGAGAAAAGCAGTCGCTCCATTCAGCCTATCATCGCAAACAGTACTGCCCACAACCTTGCCTACCACGCAGTCCTCTGCTAACCCAACTACTCTTTAAATATAAACAGTGGGAACACATTCGTCTGAGGACAATGTGAGCACTGGGCCAGCTCGGCCAGCTCTCCAAAAACAGAAGAAAGAGGTCCTGCCCAGGTGTACAGTGGATTACACCACCCAGCCACACTCACTCAGGGGCATCAGGACCTCCAAAGAGAAGCCCCTGGACCACCACCCATGCCTGGTATGCAGTCTCCATCGCCTTTTGGGTATTTGCTAGTTGACAGGCAACAGCATGGAGCTGTGGACAATGCCAATGGAATTGAATTGATTGAAAGGCCACCCATGTACGGCTGGAAGTTTATCTAAGGCAACAAAACTGCAAGGAGCTCAACTTTGACGGCATACTTGTGTTTCTCAGTGGTGCTGATGAGGAAGCGTAAATCTGCAGTCAGTATAGCATAGAAAGAACGGTTAATTATGGGGATAACTTCATAATATAATTAACAGCTCCAGATTACATTTTAAGGAATCTTGATTTAAATAAAACAATTTATCCAGCACATAAAAGACACTTCTAAAACAGAGCCTCTTCAGAGTTGCTAAAGAAGACCTGAAATTGTATAATTGATATTAAAGTTTGCATCTTCTTTTAAGAAGCACATCCTCCCTGCGTAGTCTTCTTTGACTGACAGTCATGGTTTACCCAATGACTTCGCTTTACAGCGCAAGACAGGAACGTATCTTACAGACAGCTATTTATACCTCTAGGAACACCAAATTTAGAACTCAAACATGAATCATTTACTTCAAAAGATTTTAATTAATTAAGATTAATTATATACTGAAAGGAATACAGTTTACTCAGCTTAATGCCACATGATGGGTGAATTGCCTAAGAGGTGCATCACCGAGTGATTTACTGCAATCACAGTAAGCCCGATACTATCAGCCTAGGAGCAACAGATAAGACATCAGAAGTTCAGTGCATTTCTTACTTCAGCTGATTCAAGGCATACATGCTGTCCCCATGGTCACACAGAGATATCATCATTCATTATAGAACCTAATTTCATCTGAAACTGCAGAAAAAGTTTAAAATAACCCTTTCCCATACCTCCTTTACTGATTAAAACAGTAATACAAGATCTTACATTTACAACAGGAAGAACAACAAAAATCCATCTGCCCATGGCTACTGAAGAGTTTCCTGTACCCCTGAATTTCACGAATACAGTATCAACCAAGCCAAACGCAAGACACCAAGGAGACATGAAAAGATGACCTACTTCAAATTATTATGTCAACTGTCGTTTACTTAGCAGTACAGAAATACTTCAGAAGTGCCAGGAAAGAGAGTCCTTTAACTTAAGGACAGCGGATAGCTAATATCTCAGTGATAAAATTAGCTCCCTGAGCAAAACTTTCAGACTACTTGCATACTTTCGATTTTAAATGTCTGTGGTTGAATCTGTCTCCATCGGGAAAGGTGCCAAAACTCAACTTTAACCATTAACATCAGGTTTCTTCCTGGTCTCCAGCCTGCTGCCCATCACGGGGGTCAAAGGCAGAGAGCACGGCACGTTGAATCCAAGCAACCAACCACTTCTTTTTTTTTTTTTTTTCTTTCCTTTTTTTTCCCCGTACAAAAGCTCGCTTTTTTTTTTTTTTTTTAACCGTGGAAACACAACTTTGCTACTTTTAAGTCCCGGGTGGGTGCGTGGTTTATATTCCCTCCCCAGCCAGCGGCGCTCCTTGCCGAGCTGTGGGAGAGCGACAGCGCGGTGGGGCCCGTCCCGCGGCGCTTAGCCGGGACCCCGCCGCCAGCCCGTGGGGAGGCCGGGACCCAGGCGCGGTGTCGGCCGCCCCGCTCCGCGCCCACGGAGGGCCGGCCAGCGGGCTCAGCCCCGCGGCAGCGGCGGGGCAGCCGGGCATCCCCGCCAAACCCCACCTGGCTGCTCCACCTTTCCCAGAGCGGAGGCCCCGCGCAATTCAGGCCGGGGCAGAGAGTAGGGATGGAAGCTCCCGTCCCTGCCCCGTCCCCCGCGGGCACCCCGTCCCGTCCTGTGCCTCCCCGGGCGAGAGACCCGCGGGGGCACCCCGTCGCGCAGCCCGGGGGAGCCGCCCCCCCCCCCGCGTACTCACCGCGGCAGACACGGCGCTGAGCTCGGCGCTCAGCAGCAGCCCGAAGCCCAGCCAGAGCCGCATGCTGCCGCGCACCGCACCGCGCCGTCGGTCCCTGGGCGGCGGAGCGCCGGCGGCTCAGTGTGGGGCTCCTCGGGGCCGGCCCCACATGCGCGTCTCTCCCCTCCGTGGCGGCCGCGGCGCCTGCAATGCCTCGGGGGCGAGGGACTCGCCGCGCCGTAACCGATGGGCGGCGGCAGCCCCTCTCCTCCCCCCGGGCGGGGACCCTGGGAGGGCGCAACCTCGCCCGCTCCGGCTCCCGGCCGGCCGCAGTTCCTCCTCCCCCTCCTCCCCGCCGCGGGTGGGTGACGAGCCGCCGGCGGCGGAGGGGGGGGGGGGGGCGGGCAGAGGGGGGAGGCGCGCAGCTTTCTCGCCCCGCACCGTCGCTGCCGCCCGGGAGGGTACTGCAGCGGGACGCGCAACGGTGCGGAGCGGGCGCGGGGCCGGGCGGAGGAAGGGGCCGGGGCCGGGGCAGGGGCCGGGGGCGCTGGCTCTGCCCCGCCTGTCGGGGTCCGCGCCCCCGCGGGTGGTTGCGCGCCGGCGGGACGGCGGTGTCTGCACGGCGCGGGGAGCGGCGCGACCTTCCCCCCACCGCTACCACCCGCGGGGATCGGCCCGGAGACCTCCGCTGAGGCGTTATATGCGGACTCTGCGTTGCAGGGGCGGCCGTCCGGCGGGAGGAAGCCCTGAGCCGAGCCCCCGGGCAGGGAAGAAGCGAAAATGGACATCTCGCAGCTTCCCAGTGCACGTATTTTTATTTGTCAGTAAGTAATTCCGCTCGGCAGGCTTTTGGCAATAACTTTTTTAAAGTCGTATTGTCACCTTTAACTGCAGAGTTTTATCACGTGCTTGTTTTGTGCTAGCTTAAAACAATACCGTGTTTATTCACCTTTCCCTGCAGGGATCTGGGGCTTCTCCTGATCCTGATGGAAGTCGTGCTGTCAGCCGTCAAAGTGGATGCTGTAAGTAAAGTGCCTTATGACTTTTACTGAGAAGAGGAAAAAGCAGTTTCCTTGGTACCAGAAAGTGAGGAACTGCATTTTCCTTTGCCAGATGGCTCATCTATCATTCCATTAAAAGAAACAACCAACAAATCATCTCTGCAAGCCTTACCGATTACTGCCTTCAACGAAATGATATTTAGCAGAGAAGCATAAGGCTTCAGTGTCAGGTTGTTTGAAGTGTCCCCCCCAGTTACTTTTGCTCAGATTGGGTAATTTGTTAAAGCAATAGCAAAGCAAGCCCCAGAACATCTTCATTTTAGTAAGAAAAGCACCGAGACAGATGGGTGGGACAAAAATGCAGTGATATAGAAATGGGAGAGTACTTTGGAGAAGTTAACTTGCAGATGAAATATCTTCAGTTAAGTACAGATCTCATCTGACGACTGAGAAGTTGAAGCTATGGCTTAACTTTAGAAATCAGAGACATGTTCATACATAAATTGTTGTTTAAATTAAATTGTTAAATCCAAAAATAAAAATTGGTAAGTTAGATGCTATATACTGTTGCCACTGTCCGTTTGAGATGTGGATGTAAACAGAAGTTCTTAAACTCTTGGGTCATTGTCACAAGGGTGTGAAAGAAGTGGGAGATAACGTACACTGGAGGCTTTGGCTCAGGCCTGCGTGCTGCAGACCGAAAGGTTGCTGGGGCTTGGCTTGGGGCTGCATTTGTCAGCTACCGAGTGTGAGTAAGGCTCTGCCGTCACGTGCAAGTGGGATCTTGATTACATTTTTTTCAAAAGCTATCCTACTTATATTTTAATCCTACCGTCTATAGCTTTCACCTCTTTTTTATGACTTTGCACTCCTTATAGATACCTGATGTGGTTACATCTTTGTGGCGAGATGGCATAATACATTAGGAAATGGGGAATACTAGGGCTTTTGCAGCAGGTGTAGTGACACACGATCATTTTTGCACTCGAGCTGCAGTTGGCAGGTAGCGCTTGCTCATCGGTCTGCGTGGCTGGTTGGTCTCCCCGCATCGTGGCTAAGCAAGAGGTGGCAGGCTGGGGGCCCACAGCCCCGAGGGAAGGGACGCGAGCGAGGACCTCTGCTGTCACGTGCTGCTTATCTTTGCCATGTTTTGGTAGAAACGTCATTCTGTTGAGTAGCGCTGAATGGATGATAATATTACCACGCGCTATTGAAACCAGAGCAGGCTGGTGATGATAATGCAAGTGTTTTGGGACCAGTGATGAAATCACTGGGATCAGTTGACATAAAAAGGCGGCATTTGTGGTGTGACTCTTCTTTTTATGAAGATGTGCCATAGTGTGCGTAGCACAATACCTGAGCTTTAGCTATAGCATGGGTTAATTCATTCTCCTTCATGTTCTTGCTTGTAGGCTGCAGGCTATGGCGTTAATATACAGTACATGGTATAAAGTATACAGAAGAGGTGTTCGAGCTACCTCGGTTAGTGGATGCAGTCTGGTCACGGCTGCTTGAATCTCCACATGCTTTTTTTCCCAGAGTATCTCAGAAGAGTAAATTGGCCTGCTTGGAGGTCTAATTTCCCTGATTTAACAGTTCCCAAGGTGGTGGTTGCGTAGGAGATGAAACACCCCAGTTTGGTCATGTTTCCATGAAAAATTAGAGCTGCATTGCCACCAAAATATTTATCCCATTTTCCACCCATGTGCCACTCCCTTCCCTTGGCCAGCACAGGTCTTTCTGTAGTTGTGTGGGGAACTGAGCTGGAAAATTACTTGTTTAAACTAATCAGTACCCCAGAAGAGAAGAAGGGTGAGAGCTAACTTTGGCCTGGATCAGATCACCACTTGTATTCCTAGAAACCTGGGCCGGCACGGGACTGGGAGCAGGCAGCTGGGAGTGGGAGGTGGGGTGGGCTTGCTCCTTGGTGACAGCTCTGGTCCAGTGTGTTTGCAAAGCGTGGGAAGCAGCAGCAGCACCTGAGTAATTGCAGGTGAATTGCTGGCAGTCGTATTCTTTATAGTGTAATCCTGTTTGTCACACTGAATCTTCTACTATTTGTTACACAGATTCATGTGTTATGAAGTGTTTTATTAGCTTGAATTAAAAAAAAAAACAAAAAAAACACCCAAACCAAACTGCTATGAATTATTAAAGTCTGTGGGACCGGATCTTTAAAGTCATGGTTCTGCCTGTAATGAGACAAGCAGAGCTCCTGAGTTTGACAGCCATGTATATGTGAATGAGTTACAGCTGCTGGAGAGAAGTGGTGTTGAATGAGTGAAATTGCACATAGGAAGAAACTGGAATGAGATTAAGGAGAAAGCCAGCAAGGAGGGAGAGAGAAGGAGGGGAACTCAGAGCATTTGACTGGATGTCTTTGCCTGGCAGGCTGCTGCTAGCTGTTAGGGAGACAGATGTTTCTCAGCAGAGAAAGAAACGAAAGGAAGAAAAAGAAGGAAGATGTTTAGGATCTCTGAGGACTGGGGAAGAAGAAATGGTGTCTCTGGCAAGAGGAGAGGATGTCGGTTTAAGGCTTGAAGAGAGCTAAGGCAGAGGAGACCCTGAATGGAAATACTAGGAGAGACAGCCCAATGGAGTGGCTCAGGCCCTGGTTATCTTTAGCGCTCTTTGGCATACACTGGCTGGTGATGTTAAAGGCCTCAAATAACTTTGGAACTACTCTAAATTGTCGATTTAAGAATTCATGTGGCTTAAATAAAATTAAGTTGTGTTAAGTACCCAAAGTTCAGCCAAGTTTGCAGATTTCCTCTCTCTCTTTCTGTCCCTGCAAATATATTGCATCCAAAATGTAATTCTTGGATTTATTTTTTATTTTTTTTTCAGAGAGAATGTATCTTCTGCTAAGGCTGATTTTTTTTTCTTTTGTCTTTCCCAAAGCACACCTCTTCCTAAGTAGTTTTGTGACATTTGATTACTTTATTAGTGGCCCCTGAGTATATTTTTTTAACTGCCTCTAATGAAAATTACTTTTTTTTTTCAAGCTATATTCTGGTGTAAGCAATGGAATCCCAGAAAAGAAGGGAATGACTGTCAGATAAAAGAAAGAATATTGAGAGAGAATAAGTTAGAATAACATTTGCAAAAATAACTACAAGTTATTAAATGTCAGATCACAACTGACATTTAGAAAGGAGAACATATATAGATATATAGATAGATTTATATAGAAAGAAAATAGAGTCGAAGTAGTGCATGAGATATAATTCTTTTGACTTCTGTGATATTGTAAGGGCATATATTAGGGCGAATGGCATCAAAGCGGGAGAAGCAACAATCCTTAAAAAGAGAGGATAAAACCCACAGTACTATGTATTTCTTTCTGTTGATTCATAGTGAAATTAGGTAACTGACATGGGTGCCTAAGTTAATGCTCTAAGTTACAATGTGTCAGTGCTCAGTGGCTATCTTATATCCAGGTTTTCCCAGATGCGTCCTGTTTTATTCCATTTCGAAACTATTGTCTGGTTGAAACAGGAGGACTTTTTACGTTAACCCAGGATTTCCAGGCTGAAAGAAGCCAGGGTGGAGTAATCACTCGGCCCATCCTGCTGGGCACATGCACTGTGAATGTATGCACTAGGATTGCAGCGTGCAAAATGTAATAGTGCAAGCGTACTGCCCAGGTGGTCTAGGAATGAGTCGTTAATCTGACGTATCGATTTCTTCTGCCACATTACTTAGTGCATGCAAAGCAAATCCATCTCTTCCTGCAAATACCAGACTCCCTACCTGTGCACTGCTTCAGAAATAGCTCTGCCTAGGAGATCCCCCATAAAGAAGCGTCACAATCCTATTTTAGAACAACTTCATTTGAGGCATTTCCACACTGGCAGACATGGCTTATTTATGTCTGTTTAAATAAGTGTACAGTTTGGCTCATCTTTGAGTGAGAGTGGTGTTCTGTAAGAAAATCAGAATAATGGTACCTTGCAAAAAACCCCAGCATTTTAGGGAGCCTACCAGCATATCTGATTACTTGATTCTAAATTTCTTTGAACCCTGAAAGAATTATTGGGTAGTTCAGAGAGGATTCTTTCTACGTTCAGTCATGGAGCTGTGAAGAAGGGGCAGCTCCGTTGAAGAGCTATGAGAAGTCCTGAGCGAAGGAGGTGGCATCCAGGGAGCTTCCTCAGGCAAACCCCCTCGCTTTCACTGACACCAACAGCCGTGCCTTGATCTGGCAGTGGTGTTTCTACAATGAGGGTCACAGTGTGCCCATCATGCTGTAGATGGGCAGCAGGACAGCTGCCCAAATGGGATTTTTGGTTTTTCTTTTATCAGAGCCAGAATTTCACCTGTCAGCAATCACATGTTGTCAGGCAGACTGACACACTCATTGCAAGGATTGTATGTATGGAAATGTAGTCATGGTCCATAGCTAGAAATTCCTTATTTCTGATCTTTTCTTTCTTGTATGCTGTCTCTTCAACTCATCAGAAAGAGATTTTCCTTAAATGTCTCTTTCCCTTATTCCTCAAATTCTTCTTTGAAATTCTTTTTTGCTGCCATGTCTATGAAACCAGTACTCATCCTAATTTCTTATGAATTAATGTTTTCCTAGGAAGATTTCTTCAAAAGCCAGTTCTGCTACGTCTGTGTGGATTACATTAAAGAGACTACTCTTTGTGTACAGTCATATCCTAACACTGATCCAAGTTATTAATTCCAGAACTAAAGGCAGGTTACACCAAAAGCAGTGTATTGTGTTTCCCTGGAGTCAGCGATGAGAAAGAGGTTCTCATGCATATCCATGGTTTTTTAATCTCTTTCAGTGGAAAGCCATACATAGAGTCTTTACTCACTTTTTCTTGTATTGCAACGTATGTCTGCAATAATATATCCAGAGTAATTCTGTTCTTTTGAGTTATTAAATGGCATATGCTGCATTTGGTAGGAGAAGATACAGAGTTCTGTCAGCTTCCCATGTTTCTCAAAGGTTAAAATGTTGATACTGAGAGACAAGAATCCTGACAAGGTCACCTATCATGTAATGAAATAATCTTTTTGGTTTTGTCACTTCTCTCTGAAAGTAGCTGAAGCAGTTTCAGAAATTCAGCATCGCATTTCCTCCTGCTTTTAAAGTAGCACATCTGGGTTTTATTGTGTAGTAATCGCACCACAGGAAGTCTTTATGCATTATGGTTCTAAACCCACCGTGTATTTTTCAAGTTTTGTGCAAAAAATTATTTATAAATCCAAACAGATTTGCCTTACCCACAATGTAAAGCTGCATTGTGGCTTATTCAGTTATACTATAAGCAAACACACTTATTACAAATATTTTAATTCAGTAGTTCAGAGCACAGTTTGTATTAGTGGATCTTTTTTTTTTTTTTCTTTTTGCACTAGTGTATTTCTCATCTGAGACCAGGCTAATCTTTATTAGTTCTTTGCTTTTGTTTTTCCAAGCCAAAAATTGGTCAAGGAGTGGAACATTCTTTGTATTGTATTATACTGATCCAAGATCTCGGGAGAGTTCACAGTTAATTTAGTAGCTTACAGTTAAGATATCTTTGCTTGCCAAAGAAGGCAGCTTATCTTCTCTAACCCCTTCTCCCTTAGGAAACTAATGCCTTGTGCTATTCGCAGTACCTTGTTTGCTCCTAAGGAGCAAAAAGCACAGTGAAAGCTGCAGTATTTCCTGATGTTTATTAACAGTTATTTTGTTTAAAATGGCAGCAGTTGGTTGACAGCAGCAGTTGACTCAGCTCGCAGTGAAAGTATGTGATTTTTATCATGCAAACATTTCTGAGTGACTAAGGACGGACATTGTTGATTTTTAAGTGCCCTTTTTTGTCCATTTGGAAGCTGAAGGTGCTGGTGTGAATCACGACTGTGCAAGGGTAACTCCTTGTTTTCAGACCCTAGAAATGACGTGTAGTAAGGGAAAAGCTATCACAGGGAAATTAATGAGCAAACTTGCATTTGCATGAGTAATTGCACATACTTCAGCTGAATCACATTTTTGCAGTGCAGTTTCCCCTCTTCAACAGTTAGCGGTGTTTCACGAGGCTGCTGCATTTTCCAAACACAGGTGTTTCAGTCTGTATGTCCTGGAAAGAAGGGGAGATGCAGACGTGGTTTCGTCAGCGGCAGTGTGGGGTGCTGCTCCTGGGAGACAGGAGATGGGGGCTGGGCTGGGGAGGCGGGCAGGGCCCCCACCCTCCTGGCACATCCCTACAGCACCCAGCGGGTCCAGGGACGGGCACCGGGCTCAGACATAGCCTTGGAAGGCAGGTCAGGGCCATGGGGATGGCGGGCCGAGGCCAGGCTGGGACATCTGTCCACAGGTGGAGGTCAGGGGGTGCCCGTGGCCAGGCACAGGCATGGCTGACCCCAAGCCGCTGTCGGGCCGAGGGGGAAGCCCCACTTCTCACAGCCGTTTTCCCACAGAGCTCATTTCACACCCCTCTGCGAGGGAAGGCTGCACAGCTGCAGCGGGAGCTGGCCCTGCGCCCGGGTGGCCAGCCCCACAGCTCCCCTGGGGGGGACGGGGCAGCGGGGCTGCGGGCGGCCGGCAGGTCCTGCTGCAGGGGCAGGGAACGTGTGCACTGGAAAAACAGATGTGCACGTTTACAATTCAGTGGAAATTTTGGGGTAATTAGCATGTTTTAAGAGGGCTGGGACAGAATTTCAAAATGGACCAGAGCCTTCTGTATGAATTCAGAGGACAGCACTATTTGGCTTTTCTTCTCCTGACAGAGTTCCTCAAAAAGGGACTTTGTGTCAAGAAAAAAAACCTCGATTTTCAACATAAATTTACCAATGAGCTCTATTTTTATTTTAGACATGCGAGATCAGGAGAACATTTAGATCATATCAGTTACGAAGGATGTACGCTTCCTGGGATATTTCAGGCGTCCTATTTATTCATAAATGATCCCAGCCTTTATTTTGAAGTAGCTTTCTGAAGTCAGCAAGTAAAGATCAGTCAGATAAACAGGGCTTGGCTTATTTTTGGCAGGTCTTAGCTGCAGATCGTGCCCACACCTCCTCTCACCATTGGTTGATGGAGCGAAGTAATAAATTCTTTATTCCAACTATACTTTTCCTTTATATTTCACCAGTCTTTTAAAGGTTCTTTGCTGGTCAAAATTACCTTCTGACTTTATCATCAGGCTGTATACAAAAAAGGAATGTCAGGCAAAGTGAAATAATTTGGAGACAGCACAAGCCCTTCCATTTGTCCTGTTGCAAATGTTTTTTGGGAGGTTTTTTTCTTCTTATTTTTGTTTGTGTCATTAGAAAACAACTAACTGCCTCAGGTTTAAGCCTTGTCCCAAAGCGCAGTTCTGAGCTGGTGAGCGTTTGCATCCGACGCGGCTCCCAGAGCTAGCGTGGTGGCCACTGGTGCCGGCTGCGGCAGGCAGAGCGGTGTGGCTGCCCTCCTGCTCATCCTGGCTCGGCAGGAAGCTGACCCCCTCGCCACACGCCCCGGCCTCCTGCGGAAATACAGGGTTGGAAACAAACCTGCTCTTCCTTGGGGGTTAAAAAAAAAAAAAAAGAAAAAAGAATGGAAAAAAACCCCACAAAAGCATGTGTACAAATCGGCGATTCACTGGGAGTCTCCATGGCCAGGTCCTGCCCACGCTTCCTGCGCCTTGCAGCCGTGGGGAACAAAATCATTCCTTAAGGTAGGGGTGGGAAACTGAGGAAGCTTAGCAGGCTTTCCCCGTCGTGCTCGCGTGTGCCTCACTCTCGGCACACTGTTGGCTCCTGCTGCTCTGCCCGTGCAATCCCCGGGCATGCTGCAAACAGATGAGGAAAGGCGTTTTTACATTCGAGCTGCAACCTTGCCAGCCCCATGTAATTGATGTTCAGCCACCTGGTCCAAGTCTCACGGCACCCCGAACACGTGCGTGGACACCCCGGGGAGCAACTCCAGGAGGAGAGCGGAGCTGCTCACCGGGGCTGCCGGCATGTCCTGGGCTGAGCCGCAGCGAAGGGAGTGGGCAGAAAGGAATGCCGCTCCCGCGCAGGGCTGGGAATAGCCGCTGGGGCCGCGGAGCATGGGAAGCCTGCATATCTTCCCGAGCCGGCAGCCAGAGAAACAGTCTGCTGGAAATGGCCCAAACATCTCTGCGTGACACTTGGAAAATCTTAAGTGATGCTGGCTGGAAGAAGGAAGCGTTTTAAGCATTTCCCTTGCGATGTGGGGCCGAAGCTGGGTTTCCCCCAGGTGCTTTGCAGGTGTGTAGTAAGAGTAGGTATAAAGGAGTAGGTATAAAGTTGCCCGAATCTTCTATCCCCTGTGTGTGTCCACAAGGTAGCCAGCACATCTGTTATCTCTTAACTCGCTAAAGCCCATGGGCTGCTTCCTCTCTGGCTGTGTCCCTTACAGCAAACCACAGAGTCCCAGGTGTATTCTCTGCCCTTGTGGTCAATTGGCACAGTCTGTCCATGTCCATAGCAATAATTAGCCTTGGTAATTAGCATCCTCGGTTTCCAAAACAGGGTGGCCCCATAGAGACTGCCTGTGGTCCTTAGATTATGCTGACTCCTGTACCATGCACAACAATGTCTTGAGGGAGTGCTGAAGCAAAGGAAGCGAAAGCTTCCTAGCCCAAGCAACAAGCATGCATGGGGCTTTTCTGACAGTGAAACGGTACAGATGGTCAAGCTGCGGGGCACGGGGCTACCGAATACATTAGTGTAGACATGGAGCATGTGTGCCTCACAGACTGTGACAGATTAACTGGCTGGAAATCAGGGCCCACTCTCATTTCTCACGTGCATCAGTGTATTTGGTAGTTCTACCTGAGTAGGGACGAAACAGAAGAACTGAGCTGTTTTACGGTCGGGTGCAGAAAATCTCAGTTAGCATCCTGAATACTTGAGGCTTGCTTGGCCACGGTATTGCCATGTCATCCACTTGAATAGGAAATTTATGCCAAGGAAAACCAAAGCCCCTCCTAAAAGTTTTGTTTCAAGCTTTATGTGATGTTTCATGGCTTTATCATGCCCTATTTGTTGATTTCTACATCGTGTAAGTAAAATAAAGGGCAAAAATAAGCATGTAAATAGATGTAAATGGCAACAGAACACAAAAAGCAGAGGCATCAAAAAATCATTTACTAGTCCTCTTTGTTATGCTGAGTGTTAGGAAAAACAGTCCTTCCCAAGGAAAGAACAGTGACTACAGCATGTAGCACTTGGCTACATGCTCATTTTCTGGTGGCTTATGCTGCACTCCTCAGCTGCACTTTGATCTGTTCTTGGATAGTACGAGCACTGCAGTGCATCTTCTTCAACTGCCTCCCTCTCCCGAGGGACTTCCCACCTACACAGAGTGGCCAGATGAGGGGAATGGCAAAGATGTGCTCTTTTACCTTCTGGTTTTAGATTAAAGTCAAGGACGGGTGAGTAGTTGAAGGTGAGGATTTCCATTGTCCTCGTTTGATGTGAACTGGGGTTTATCAGTTGTCGGTCACACAATGCCAGCTTCTAGTCTAGATTTCTTTATTACTTTTCTATTCCAGTCCTTGCCTGTGGCAACAGTTTTGATTTTTTTGGCAGATCACAGCCTTGCTGCCTTTTATCTATGAAGCTATTAATACTGCCTTCAAAAAAAAAAAATTAAAAAAATGGAGTCTTCTATAAGATAGTCTGCTTAGCATTTGCCTCAGTCTTAGAGAATAAGGAGAGGACTTCTTGGGACTCCATCTTTTCAGTGACCCAAGGACTAAAGGGATCAGTACCCATTTCCTCTGAGTAAAGACTTAATTAGACTCCAAGAGAGTGAAACATGCTACTGTTTCCACGCATCAAACTATCTATAGTTGAATCCCTTCCAAGGAATGATTATTTAAATAAACTTATATGGCTGATGGACTGGGGAACAATCTGGAAAAAAATTATATTTCTCTTTAACATTTATTTCCTTTTATGAATTTATCAAATTGAGATCCAAACATCTTATACCATCCATCCAATGCATGCTCTGACCAATACTGATCTGATTATTTTTCTGTGTAAGAGGGGAAACTTTAAACTTTCTTTGTCGTTACTCATTCATAATAACCCTCTTTGTGCCTTCAAGGGGATAAGATAGTAGCCGTTCTTGGTAGGGTATGTTCTATAGTCTAAGATGTTAGAGAACTTCAAGAAAATGTTACCTCTGCTTTCACAACTGGAGTAATCTCTTGCTTGAGGTTTGTATTGTCCCTTAGGGACACAGTAATACATAGGGTTGCCATTGAGTAGTTAGTGATTAGTAAGGTAGCTTCAGGCTGGATCATAAATCACTTTGAAGATTGGGACTGTAGTCTTGAATTTGTCCGAGTAAGGAATCCCAGTGAGCCCTACAGCAACATGCTTGCATGATCCTGCGCTCCTTAATAGGTATGCAGGGCTTCATGCTTTGAACCAACTGGTCTGTTGGTTTTTTTCCAGAGGAAGAACATACTGCAGTTACTATGGCCAAATCAGAGGCAGTCAGAAACATCGTACTGGCATGTTGGGAGCAATTTGTGTATAGAATCCAGTTTCCATGAGGTGGACTCCAGGCTTGTCAGCTGCTTCATTGGAAGTATACCATCTCAAATTAGGGATGATGTAATTTTTACTACTTCTTCAAGGTATTTCTTTTTCATTTAATGTGGTTTCCATGTTAGTCAAGTATCATTCACTGTCTCCCATAAAGCCAGTAACAAGTGTAAACAAGGAGAAAGGAACTGAAGTATAGCCATCATTCATTATGAATGAGAGGTAGATTGAGATCCGCCCCGGCCACGTACTCTTAGCATTGAGGCTACCAATCTTTCATTAGGCTTTTAAAAAAAAAGTGCCATTAAGAGCACACATAACTTCATAGAATAGCATAATTAATTTAGGGCGATTAAAGCTCGTCATTCTCAGGAGATAAAGGGATATGAAAATGCACATGCCAAGAAGTTTCACTTCTTACCCTGTGGACAGAGTCTGTAGAGAGATTACAGTGCTGCATGCAGATCATGGGCAACTCCATGATAATCCATTCCTCTATGCAGAAATGTCAACCCCCCAGACCCATTTATGTACATACACAAGAAACAGGATTTTTTTTATTTAAGGAGGGACAGGGACTCTCCTAAGACTATTCAACTGTCACCTCAGGATCCCCCACTGTTTGCAGCTTTTCTGTAAACATAAATTTACTCTTTTCTTTGAGGATAGTCCTGTTCCTCAGTAGCTGAGAAGCCAGGCCTGGGACTATTCTGTTGTCTTTTTTGTGGTCTGATTGCCCTGAAGTTGTTTCAGCTGCAGAAATCTTGCTGTTCAATCTCAGAATTTCTACTATGTCATCCTACTTCCAAGTTTGCCTACTGTCAAAAGGGAGTACTATTTTCCTACAAAACGACATGGGAAAATGGTGGATTAAAATAAAAGTGCAAGGTTGTTGCTTGTTTTTTTCTTTCTTTTTTGGATGAAAGACCAACTCAGTTTTGCTGTAGCTTATAGAAATTTCCTTTTCTCTGGAATTTCAGAACCAAATATGATTTTAGATAGTCTGGTTAGCCTTTGCAGAGAGTCTGGTTAGTAATGTCAGCTGTCCCTTGTGTCTTTCAAATGAGCAATGTACACTAAGACTGCTCCAGAGCACAAGCAGGAAAGACTTCTGACCTTTTGATCTGACAATCTGTTCCCAAAATCTCTGTATGTCCAAAAGCAGCAAGACAAATACCAGAAAACTTGGAGACCTGAGGAAAGGGGAAGCTCCAGAATTTCACAAGCAGAAGCAGAGAGCACCTCCCTGAGGGGTCCAGCTGCAGGACAGAGCTTGCAACCGAGCCTGTGGGAGACCTGGAAACGCTGACCACTGTAGACCCACGCAGCTCTCCTCCTTCAAGCATGAGTGTCAAACTGTCCGTCTGCCTCCACAACAGCAGAGCCACACGGACTGTCTTAAAAACATAACCCCAACATGGGAGCCGTAGTTGGCTAGCTAGGGAGCACGAGCAAGTTGGGACTCACTGCCTGTCCATCCCCGTAGTGTTGGTTCCTGCAGCCATGGAGCCGTGCCCCGATCTGCGTGATGCAGAGGGTGCGCATTGCCTGGCTGAGCATATGGGGGAGAGGGAACTCATTCTCCCTGTTAGCGTGTAAGCAGGCTGTTAACCATTTTCTCCTCCTTAGCGTTCAGTACACACATCCATACCACAGTTGCATGAATTATCTGTAACACCTCTCAACTTTGAAAATAACAGCGAAAGAAATGTTACATCCTTCCACACTCATAGTAGCATGCTGTTGCATGCTGATTTCCATCACTACAGGTTACTGAGCTGGCTACCTTGCCAAGATAAAAGTTACTTTCAGTAAGCCCTGTGTTTCTGCAGCTGTAGCTTTCCTAATGAATTCCTCTAGCAGGTTTTACAAATGCACTGCAACCCTTGCTATGCTGGCCTTATACAGTGCCCAAGATGGGTCATTTGAAACTAGGTTTTTGAATCTCTGTGCTGTATTGCTCCATGCTGCATTAGACATGCCCCAAAAGGTCACATGTTTCCAAAGAGTGTATTCAGCATGCTTTGTAAAGGCTTAGCGGTGTGAGATCTTGGTATATTATCGCATGGATTCTGTCTAATTATTAAGGACATGTGACCAATTGCTTTGAGTCTAAATAACTAAGGCTGAAGAACACAATACTTTCCTGGCTTAACTGTTTTGTAATGATTAACTGCAGTGTTATGAGAGCCATTTCGTGCCACCAGCTTTTAAGCAGAACAGCATGTCGTCTTCAACAGAAAATTCTAATTTAAGTTGGTGCTATCAAATGGTCTGATGTTGTCAGTCTGTTTTTAAAGTGAGATTACAGCATATTTGTAGAAACCCCCTTTAAATCAGTGGATTTGAGCACACTTTGGATCAGGCTGTAAGCATTTGACCTTTTTCTGTTGGTTGCTGGGAGATGCAACAGAACACAATAGGATTGACTGAATTTAATGTTCAGGGTAACAATTAATAGAAATGCTGCCTCTGTGTGCTGACAGTCGGGTTTCATGTTAATCGTTACTGAAGTTCTGCTTTATGAGCCTCCCTCAGGTAATAATGAGTGACTTAACATTACATACATTTTGGCTTTCCTGGTTTTGTAGTTGTATGTCATATCTCTCTGTCTGAGCTGAGAAGCATTTTACTATAAGCAGGTTCAATTTTTAATTTCTAGGAACCAGAAGTTCAGGATAAGGTCCTGGAAGAGTGAGTCAGAATATGTCCCCAAACTGGGGGACATCTACATTTGTTATCAACCAGTGAAGTCATCTCTGGGTTTGACTTAAATAATGATCATGCGAGCAGTCAGCCAGCAGTTGTATTCATTTCAATCCTATGACACCCCACCACATTACACTTTCTTAGGTAAGACTTACAGCACTAAACTGTTAGGTCTTTTATCTCTCATCTGCAATCCTTGCCTATCATCAGTTGAAAGTACAGACTCAGTTTGATAGAGTACACTTGATTCACGTGGCCTATTGGTGTAAAGAAAAACATGGAATGCGTAAAACAAGACTAATATTTATAATGTAGGCTGTGAGAATTTCCTGAATTTAATTCATGTTTGAATTACAGTGCAGGTTTTAGAGAAATGTCCCATCTGTATTTTTTGTTTTTTCCAATGTCTGAGAGTCTATCACAGCCCTTGCTAAGTTGTTCCAGTAGTTGATTACTCTTGCAATAAACAAACACAGATGTTAGATCACATTGATCTAGCTCTAAAATCTATCACTGAGCTTTTGTTTTACCTTTGCAAGGTAGAAGAAAGAGCTCAGCATTACTAGTTTCATTATGTAGATACTTAAATTTGTGTGCGTGGCTTGTAGCATTTAACCTATTTTGGAGTGTTGCAAGGCCAGACATGGAGCTGGGAGAACGGCATGTCCATGATGTCTGGCACCATTGCTGATGACAGTGGTATCTGGTGAAACAACTGTTTTAAACGCATATTCTCACTTTCTTCTTATGAAGTTACATAGATTTGTCACTAAAGAAGCAATTTGTCACTAAAGAAGCCTTTTTTTTTCAAGTCTTTACCATTCCCTATGACTTTCTCCAAGTCCTCTTCCATTCATACTTGAAATTGTCAGTCATAACCGGACCAAGCATTTCATTAGTGTTAACTAAGAAAACTACATAACCTCCTTCTTTCTATTCAGTACTACTCAGTTTATACAGCCAAATGTTGTATTATCTCTTTTTACTGAAGTGTGGTACTGGGACTTCATGTTGAACTGATGGATTATCAAGACCCTGTCATGCCTCCTGTCACAGAAACAGATACCCCAAAAAGAGTCCCTCTTACTCTATGTGCCCCCAATTTCTTTGTTTATGGATAAGAATTTGCAGTGGGCAGTGCTAAAATGAATTTTCATTGCTCCCGTTTTAGCATTTAATCTAGCTTGTACCTTATTTTATAGTGCCCCATCTTAAAACATCAGTTAACTTCGTCAGTGAAAATGTTACCAAAAAACCATGTCTCGAACTGAAATTTCACCTGACACTTAGCAAAATATCTATTTTAAACCCATTTCAGATATATTGTGTTGATTTTATTGGATGGTAATTTCCTATATGATTCATTTAAGCTGGTGAAGGATCTAGAGCACATGTCTCATGAGGGGAGGCTGAGGGAACTGGGCTTGTTTAGCCTGGAGAAAAGGAGGCTGAGGGGAGACTTTATTGCTCTCTACAGCTACCTGAAAGGAGGTTGTAGCCAGGTGGGGGTTGGTCTCTTCTCCCAAGTAACAAGTGATAGGACAAGAGAAAATGGCCTCAAGTTGTGCCAGGGGAGGTTTAGGTTGGATATTTGGAAAAATGTCTTCACCAAAAGGGTTGTCAATCATTGGAACAAGCTGCTCAAGGAAGTGGTTGAGTCACCATCCCTCGGGGGATTTAAAAGATGTGTAGATGTGGTGCTTAGGGACATGGTTTAGGGGTGGGCTTGGCAGTGCTAGGTTAATGGTTGGACTTGATCTTACAGGTCTTTTCCAACCTAAATGATTCTAAGATTCTATGATTCTATGATCAGAATGTCAAGCAGCATCAAGTTAAAGAGTGATGCGGTGAAATTGTTATCTTTGTTACTCCATGAGAACAGTTTCAAGAATAGATATTCTTGTGGTTCTTAGCTATTATTTGATTGTATAAAACTGTAAGTGAATATAAGAAATTTGCAAAGTACAGCAAATCAGAAAAATTAACCTAGTTTTTAAATCACAGCCAATTAAGGAAAAATAACACTTCCTTTCTCATTTCTTATACACCCACACCCATGGACCAGGTTATCCTGTCACTGATGCTGTGCAATTCCCCTAGGGATGGTAATCGGATTTTGCAGATGTAACTAAAAGGCAAATGCGGCCCTTTATGTATATTGGTATGCAAAGAGCATCAGAGGCATTCTTGCCTTCAGGATAATTACAAAATTGCTTCCTTTTTTGTCATCCACCCATGATGCCATCTAATTTTATGTTCCTTGGCTGCTA
Source organism: Balearica regulorum gibbericeps (assembly GCF_011004875.1). Taxonomy (NCBI): domain Eukaryota; kingdom Metazoa; phylum Chordata; class Aves; order Gruiformes; family Gruidae; genus Balearica; species Balearica regulorum. The sequence continues at coordinate 153,943,480 of NC_046184.1, read as the reverse complement.
GCTGTTAGCCTCATTAACCTTACTTGATAGAGCATTCCAACATTTATGATTCTCATGTGAAAAATGCTTCCTGACGGCTGGAATTTGTTTTTCTTTAATTTCTACCTTTGCCCTCTTGTCCTATTATGTGTACTAGGCTGAAAATAGTAACTTGAGATTGGTGTGCCTACTCCTTACAGTGTAATGAATTCCAGTTAATTCTCTTGCCTTTTCTTTCTCTTAAGATAGTTGTGGTGATTTAAAATTATTTAACCAACAATCCTACTTATTTTCACTTTGGTCCCTTGTGGTTTTACATTTAATAATGAATTCTTCTGTGGAAGGAGATGAGGAAATTCAGATATGTATCATTCATCAGCTGGCCTATTTCTACAAATGTAACATTACCTTGATGTTGTTTACTTCATTGTCTTACTTGGCATGTGGAGTAGGGCCAAGATGCTGTTACTGTGGGCAGTATAGCTTCACATTTGTAAGGTTAAAATTTCATTAATCATCAATGCAATTTTACTCTATACAGTGGCAAAATTCTAAGTCTTAAATCCAAATCCAGTTCAGCTAGCCGTGATGATGATCGTTGTCCAATTTGCAATGGTGAGAAGTATGAATTTCATCCCTGTTCACAAATAAAAGTTTTCTTTCCCCTTTTTGGTGTCATACAGAGACCCCTGTATACATCTTCCCATCCAGCACAGGGCAGCACTAGAAGTACCAGAGCAGCGGCAGGCAGTAGACCAGAGGCAGATATCTATTTTTGTTACATTTTCTTTATAGTTTTGACATTATAAAATGGTTGGATATTGGTCTGTTATGTGCTACTAATACAAATTAAGGATTGATCCATAATGCAGCATCTTTTCTTTATATGGATGCGGATTTATTTGAAATTGTATATGCTGTTGAGACAGAGTGCATTGTAGTCTGGGAAGCCTGCAATATTATCTTAAAACTGATCAGAAAAGCTACCACACTGTTTCAATTAACTTCTTTATGTTAAGTTCTTTAAGTTAAGCTGATCTAGAGCTTGCTGGGTTTTTATCTTTTCTTTTGATTGTTTACTTTATTGTTTCCTAATAGGGGCTTCACAGGGTGAAGAGAGAAACTCAAACTGTGATACTTAATACCTAGGAAAAGAGGTTGTCCCATTGAAGAAGAGAATTGTTTACAGTTGTTTACAAACAATTCTCTCCAGTTAGACTTTTTAGTTAAGTTTGTAAGGGATGACAATGGGAATAGGAAGAGGAGACTGTATGTTACCTGACTGGGATGTTTGTGAAAAAATAATGCAAAGAAACAAACAGTGTACTGTTTGTACTTAAGTGTACTTAGAAAGCGCTGCTGTTCTTGGACTGACAGGATGAAATTGCTGTTACCATTCATTGGAAAGCATTATGTTGTAAAGTTCATCTCTCTGCATACAGTCAGCTTGGGGACTGTTTCCTCTTTTGAGTTTGCAGTTTTCAAAATCAAGAGTTTGTTTGATGACCTCCACCTTAAAAGAATATTATGCAACCCAGTACTTGCTTCTTTGGAAATGATTATTTTAGCATATTGTGGGATATATGCACCTTTGAGCTCATGAAGAAGCGCACAGCAAAGGCAGCTTTGGCTTTACTATTTAAAACCTATTTGTAAGAGTTTGCCTTTTGGCTGAGGTCCTGCTTTCTCTATAAAGAAAGTACTTTCTGAAAGGTTATCTTGCTTGGGACAAAGGTAGTGTGTTAATCAAACTGTAAGTTTTCCCTATCTGTACACGCTTGTCTAATATATGTCATTCATCCTGTGTGGAAAATGATCCCTTTTTTAACTATGCTCTGATAACTCAAACAAATGTAGTATCTTTCAAAGTTTCCTTTTAGGGAAAGTAATCTTTTTTCAGCCTATTAAAGTAGATAATGCAAAATTTCTTCTTTTGCAAAAAAAAAAAATAGGTCACGCATTTGCTGGAAAGAAGGTTATACTACCAAAAATAAGTATTTAGTGAATCAAGCATTCCAGTGCCAGGTTCTCCTGGGAGGTATCCCAAGAAACAGAAGGAAGCCTTCCCTCAAGTACTGTAAATTTAATGGCTATGAAATAATAATAGGATCTCCTGGAAACTCCGTTATAGAAACTAATTCCACGCTTGCAACAGTAAAATGAACTTCTCAAATAAATTGAAACATTACCAGGCATACTTTTCTAACCCTCGCATTTCTTTTCATGCTTCTGAATGTATACCACAGACATCCATCTCTCCTTTTGCTTGCTGCTAATCCAAGAATTTCTCCGTATCGCCAGGAAAAGCAAACAAAAGATGCTCTGCAGCTGAAAACATTGTTACCTACTTGCTTGATGTAAATTCTCGACCTGGTAAACTCATTCATACACGTTTTTCCCCTTCATAATGGTCAAAGCACCGCCAAGAGTAAATGTCTAGCGTGAGATGCTTCAGAGAAGTCAGGTTTTCCAAAGCCTTGGCTTTCCCTCACACAGCGTCAGCCATGGAAGGGTTCTGCAGTAGGTCTAGGGGAGGAGGTACCCGCCAGGTACAGCCGAGCCAGTCGCGTGGTGGGTGTCTGCAGCGGCACAACAGCCGAACCCAGTTGTCCTCTGGAGATGTCTATGTCTCTTCTCTGGTGGGACAGGCAGCAATGAGTGTCAAACGGGCCCTTCTGAGGTGTCTCAGCAGCGCGCCTCATCTTCCAGGTACCCACAGCCACTTGTTCAGAAAACACTGCTGGCTTGTGCGTGTTAACATGGACCCAAGTCTTTGCCTCCAAGCATACTAAATCCCCAGGCACTTTTATTTATTGCTGTGAGGCTTTCACTTGTAAGGAACCTGCAGGGCACAGCTTAGCTGTGTTGCATTGTGATCACACACGCCTGTAATGAGAAACATCTTCCGCCTTCTCAAATGCATCTCTGGGGCAAGCTGCCCCCCGCCAGAAAGCTGCTGCCGGCCGCCAGCGGCTATCGGCGTCTGCCACAGCCTCTTCCGAGGTGGCTTTGGCCCTCACCCGGTGCCAGGGGCCAGGGAGCTGGGGGTTCCCTGAAGGAACCAGGGGGTCAGGTGGAGGAGGGAACGTGCCCACTGAAGCAAAGTGCGCCGTGCCGCATGTTTGCTACCTGGCTCCACAGCCCGGTCCGCAGTCAGCAGGGAGGCGGGGAAGTGCCTCCCCGCAACGGGACACTTGGGAGGATAACTACAACGTGGTTCTTTTAATCATTTTTAGGCCCAAGGGCATCTCAACATGGTGGGTTTTTGATAAAGAAAGATCAGGAGACGGGAAGATGAAAGAAATCTTGTTAAAAAAAAAAACAGCTGAGAAAATGAATTATAAAAAAAAAGTAGCAAGAGAAGGAATAATAGTGCTTTGTTTATTCTTTCCCTTTGAGCTTTGTGGACATTTAATAGATTTGCACTTCTTGGTCCTACTTTCTTTTTCCTCCTCCTCTGCCCTCTGTCTTGCTTCATTTTTTTGTGTGACCAGTAGCACTGTGGGAACCTCCCACCCACAGTGCCCATTCACTGCCTCTCCTCAGAGGCCCAAGAGTGCGGCCTAACCTGGACTCAAAGGGCAGCACCATGTTGTAGCCTGAAGCCAGTTGCTATTTGTATAGCAACATGACATTGCAGGAAAAGAGTTCAGTCATGCTCAATTTTGCTTCTGGTATTGCAAAAGCAGCAGCACATCAGTGGTGGAATTGTGCAGATTGGATGGAACTAATTATATTAAATTGTTCCATAGGAATTTTTGTAAGAGTGTTGCTGTGTAGAAGAGCAGGCTTTTTTTGACAAGAAATTGATTCATATGAGGCTTCATGGAGCATTTATTTTATCTTTAAGAGTTCAGGTCACCTTCATCCATGAGAAAACTGAGAGAAGGAAATCTTTACAAAATTCCTTGTAGAATTTCCTCCCCATTTCTTCCTCCAGGCACTTTCTTTCCTCAGCCTGGAAGAAACAAGCTGCATCGGTAGCATGAAATGTTCCTTCTCCCTCCCTGCCCCTCTGTGTCCCCTGTGACTATCTTCAGTAGTTTAATTAAGAAGAACAACTCCTCTGTAGGATAAACGCTTTCCATCTTAAAGGTCCGAGGACCTCAGCCTTTCGTTCTTAGCTTCCAGTTGGATGAGTGGCAATTTCTTTTTCCAGATATTTTATTTTACAGATGCATAGCTAGTGCTCCTAAAATCTGATACTGAAGAGTGGTGACTAACTGATCAAGGCTTGTTATAATTTGAAGGTATATGAGGCAATACTTGTGCTTCCCTGAACTCGGTCCAGCTTGTTTTCCTCCGTCTTAGATTTTACTGAGACCACCAGAGCACTTCTGCTCAGGGGAGGCAGTTATCTTTCTTCATTACTAACAACGACAACTGAGTTCCTAGTGTCACAACACCGTTATTTATTTTCCCTGCTGGGGCTTCATCATGCTTTCAACCAGCTCTAGTTAAAAAAATTTGCTAGACAAATTCCTCTGGAAAATTCCATATACAGCAAGCATAGAGATAAGAGATAAGTTTAAAGCTACTTTGCATACTTCTGCTTAAGAAAATGCAGCAGCACAGAAGTTAGTTTATGTGACTTTTTTTAGTGCAGTCAGAAGATCCAGGGTAGCAGTAAAATGGTATTTCTTTTTTTTTTTTTTTTTTAATGTGTTCCATGAGATTTTAGGTTTCCTAATTCTGCTTCCTGCAAGTCATGACATTTTTCTCTCCAACCCAGTCTTGCCATTACAACTACCTCATCTTTATGGCAGTTAGATAGCATGAATATTCTAAGTTACCTGCTTTATTGTTGTGGTCTTCCCACACACAGGTCTCAGGAGTAGCACTGATGAGCATTTTCCCTTCATGGGCCAGCACAAGTGACAGGATTCCAGATTTCTAATACCAAAGCTCAACCTGCAGACAGGCTGGTTTGACCTCTGCTTTGTGACTTGAGCTGCATTAAGGAGCCAAATGTTTGTGACTGTTGTTTGTCAGTCCAAATGAACACAACTTCCATTTTCTTTCTACTGCAGTCTCCTGTGTGATTCCTGGACTATTTATTTCACGGAATAGCCATATAGGCATGCTGTATGAAAGTGATATGTGTGTGCCGGCCAGAGATGGCAGTTTCCAGCTCTGCTCACTTGAGTCGCCGTCTGCACGTAGGCAAAATCAGAAGTTCCCATTTCTCCTGCTGCCCCCTGGCACGGACATACTGCAAGGAAGCCCATAGGACATCTGCAGCTCCAGCTGAGGATGCTGAAGCTGGGGTGATATGAGAGCGAGTGTATATATACTAGGGGGATGAAAGAAGTGATTGCACAAGTTTGAATTTGTGAATTCAAATTCATTTGTGAATTCAAAGAATAGATACACCCACTTGTAAAGGCAAGAGTGGTTGCCATCATTCAAGCAAGTCTGGGAACCCCTCTGTGTAATATTACTTTAACGCTGAAGTTCAGTTTCTTTCAGTTGAGTTGCTCCTCTTTCTTTTTTTTTTTAACTTGTATGTAACTCAGCTCCTTGTTTCTTAGCTACAACTCTCTTTCCATCTACCTGCTGACAGTTAGACATGTAGGAGAACAGGAAGGATGGAGGGAATCATCCTTAGTATTATTTAATTAGAAAACTAAGTCTCAGAAACCTTTCTGCAGTCTTTCTAAGTTTAGAATATGCCGCACTTACAGAGAAGATAGTTAGCTTTGCTATTTTTGACAAGTGGAAGAAAATAATGTTATGTCCCTACATACCCCTTGTGTCTGCTTACATTTATCAAGTAAAGAATGACGAATATGCTAACTCATTTTGTCATAACAAGATAAGTGGTAGTGGTGCTGTTCTCTAGTCCAGGCAACCCACATTTATTTGATATTCAGCCACCCTGGAAAGTTCATTTTGCTGTCGGCTGTTCACCGAGGATCAGTCACAGAGATAAGAGAGGCTCGAGAACTCTCAGCAGTATTCACTCTTTGGCAGACGAGCAAGCAAGTGAAGAAAGTTCTGTTTCTGCATTGCTCAGCAGGAACCTGCTCCACATGCTGCTTGTAGTACCTACAGTTTTCCTCACACAGTAGGTATTGCGGTGTCCTAAAGAAAGGGAGCAGTTGAGTGCCAGGAGAAAAAAAAATCAGTGCAGGAGAGGATTTTAGTGAAACAAGACAGAAATCCTCCATGGAAAGGCTATATAGCCTCAACGAGATCAGAGTGATAGCAAAACCACGTTTCAAATTCCACTGATGCTCCTCTGCTTTTGAGTAGCGATCTGATGCAGAAAGCTGTGCTGCAGCAGTGATGTCCGCAGGCTCCAGCTGTACCGGGGAGACAGTCTTCATGACCTGCGGTCCCATCAGTCCAACCCACAGCCTTATCGGATCTCCCCAGCAAAGCGGAGCTGGGCAAGCCTCCCTGAGGTGGAGGTGTTTCTGAGCACGGGTGCCTGGAGTCTCTATGGGGGCACGGAAAAGAAAGTTTCCTGACCATTCCGTTACTACTGTTTTCCTGAAGGTGTGTGCTGCTTTTAGTGTAAAAGAGAAGAAGCTGCATTTCAAACAGATTTAGTATATTTCAGGGGAAAATATCTGAAAAACATCTTCTTCCTATGCAGATAGAAGAAATGAATAGCTCAAGTGATATGTCATTTTGATACTCAAGTTCTATTTACATAGAAAGTACGTTATATTCATGTAACTTTTTCTGACCTAACTACATAGAGCTAAAATATGTGGTTGAAATTGGAAAAAACCTTCTTTCTAATCAAGTTTACATTTTTGTTTGAATACCAAAAAAGTCAAAATTAACACCAGTATAAATAATCTTTCCCAACTTTGCCTTGGCTGATTAAAGGCTTTTACGTGTTTTGATACTGTTGTTGCTGTCTCCTACCACACAAAATTAATTTTTGCTATTTTTGAGCCCAAGGATTACAAAAAACTCAGTAGCAGAAAGCATATAGATGCATTTTTAGGCACTATATTGAACTTTCAGCTTAAGAATTACTAGAAGAAGCGTAATGTGCTGTTAAAAACCAGCATAATGAAAATGTTTGGCTCCTCAGATGGTACAGTTTGCGGCTGCAGTTATTTAGGTAGGATGGACATCTGCCCTGCAGCAAGCAAATGCAAAGTACACGTCCTGAGCTCTGGGGCTGAACCGTGCCACAAAATACATGCCACAGGTACTGCGTTATGGAAACAGAGCTGCTTTAGGATGAAACAAAGTGCCTGACATACTAACACAGTTTCAGCACTGCAAGTTAGAAATAAATAATGCTTTTGGAGCTACTGTATAAATTTGGGCAAGGAGGATGCCTCTGTCAAAGCTGGAACGTGATGTCCAGGCTGCAGGCATGGGGCGAGGTGCACTGGGATGGTGGGAGTCAGCAACAGTTTGGCTCACAGACTCTTCACCTCCCGTGGCACGTCAAGCACTCTTCACCCAATTTTTGAAAACTGTCCGAGCAGCACCCTTACTCAGCTCTTGAGAAGTCCCAGAGTCAGAATGCAGATGGTATGAAAAACACTGCCAATGTCTTTCCTAGACGATAAATATTTTATTAGTGTGTCCTGCACCCGGAGGAATGGATAGTTCGAGTGTTAAAGGCCAGGGAAGTTTTATTATGGGAAAGCAGAAGATTCTGCATGTTTTCACAGCTAGCCCTCCAAAAAGAATAAATTCCTCTGGAATTTCAGGTTTCACTGGAGTTTCCTTCCAAAAAGGAAAATAGAGAAATGATTTTTTTAAAAAGCAACATATCTGAATTGATATGGAGAACAAATTAGCATAGCTCATATGATCTCTCTCAAACCCAAAATCTTGATCAAAAACATGTAATAGCTAAGCATGTACTTGACTAATATTAAGGCATTTAATATTTACAAGTAAGCTTATTACATATTATGAAGTAACAGACAGTGTTGCATTGTGCCATCTCAGTTGCATCCTTTTAGTCACCTAGCTAAGTATAAAGGTCTATTTAAGCAAACTTTAGCCAGGTGTGCAATCCATCCATCTGTGGATTACATATAAACATTTTGCTGACAAAAGCTGCTGTTATAAAGCCAGAAAGGCAAAGCCTGTGCTGTTCCCAATTTGTAATTTTTGCGCGGAGGTATTCCACTGGCAGCAGTGTCATTTGACAGTGTGATTGCAATAGCAGCCTTTTCTGGCTGAGCTATCCCAGTGATAAATTACACTTCGTCACGACCATCTGTGTACGAGATAGATTTGATACCTGCTTGTATGCATTGGTTCTTTAGAGGTCTGTATCTGCCCACATCATTCAGATAGACTGATGTCTAACCCAACGGGGAATTCAACATGAGAGAAACCTCCCTGGCAAGAAGCAGTATAGGTCACAATCAATTTTAGCTCTCCTTACAAAAAAAAAAAAAAAAAATAAAAAAAATCCATCCTGCAGAGCCAAACAAACTGCACCAGTTTGAGCCTCCACCCAGAAATGTGGCAGTCTAAATTGCGCTCTCTTATTGAGCAGTACTTCCCTCCGCAGGAACAATGAATCAAATGAAAGGGCCTAAATAAATAAATCTTTACACTTCCCTGTTCTTTCTACCTCCCAATTAATCATACGTCATTTTGGAAAACCTAAGTCATCCACAGCAGGAGTCAAAACTGCCATCACGGAGTACGTTCGCAGCGTCAGACCGTCCTGCGAGAGCTGGGGGGTGACAGCCGCAGTGCCTTGCCATTCCCCCCCTGTCACCCTACCCCACGGGAGCTGGGTGCCCAGGTCTCCAAGGAGGTGGGCGCCGTCTTCAGCCAAACCTGCTCTGTCCCTAATCCCCACACGTGTTCTGCCGCGCCAAGCTACGCTGCTGGTTTTGCCCTTAGCGGCGGGTGGCACTGGTAGCCGTGACTGCTGCGCCGGCAGCCAGCTTCCTGGCTGCTCCCTTCTCCGGACTCTGCAGCTACCATGCAGCCCCCCCCACGGTGGTTCTGGTCCTTTAGAGAAAGTGCAGCAGTGCAAGGATCCACACTGAGCCTCAGCCACGCAGAACGGGCTTACTGAATTAAGGCTTCTTTCTTTCCGAAAGAAAGAAAGAAAGAAAGAGAAAGGAAAGAAAGAATCTGCTTGGAATCTTTTTCCTCACATAGAGACATTTCTTCACTGCTCAGGATTAGAGGAGTTTATTAGGACTACCGTTGACCCCGGGAAGTTACCCAAGTTTTTGCAAACATGTTTGTGCATACAATTTTCTACACTTTTTAACTTACTTGTTTTTAACACGAAGGCCCAAAATGCTAAAAAATAAATGCTCAAGTAAACCTGATAAAGCCTGGTCCATCGTTCGCTTCCCTCGCTAGTGGATGCTAACAGATGATGTTCCTTCTCTAGGCTGTGGAGAAGACTCATTGTCCAGGGGATTTCTTGGGACAGGTCTGCTCCTCACACCACCTACTTTCACTGGAGAAATTGGCTGAGTCTGTCCAACCTCCTGTTGCTGCATGAGGAGTTCTGAGTTCTGAAAGGCCGGGTTAGCACGTCCGTGATGGGAGTTTCTTGAGCGACTGGTTTTCATGTTCTCATGCCACGCTCTGTGTTACGCAAGGTCCGGAGGTGAGGAATTGCCACCAAACAGATCGAGTTTCTAGCCTGAAAGGAAGTTCTGAAATGACCGCAGAAGGCCTGCTGGTACAGGATTTCTGGTAGAGTTTTGCAGAGCATCAAATAGTCCAGATAAGCTTCAGATAAGTACTCTCAGTTTTGGGTGCTTATCTTTAACTCCAGATCTTTTGAAGTTTACCACTTACATATTTCAAGTCTGTATGCTTTAAACAGAGCTTCTTCTAAACAGGATAGTTAAAATTTCTTTGTGTCTTCTCAGAGAAGCCACGTGCTCATTCATGATCCCCAGTGGGAAGGCTAAATTAACCCTGCTGTCATTTGTTGAAGTATTACCAAATGACAATATTTATACTAGATTTAGACATAAGTCCCTATTTCCAGGGGCAGTGTGTCCTAGAATAGTGCAAAAAGGATGTTTTTCTTTCCTTTCTATCTTTGAGGCATGAATAATGTAGGCAGACACATCTTTTCTTTAGGATCTCAGAGGACAATCACTATTGACAAGAAGTTTGCAGGCTGAAGTAATGTAAAGTTATTTATTTAAATGCCTTTTTAAAAAGTATAAAGAGCAGATAGCAAATCAAAGATCTCCTTTTCACCAAAAAGACATGCGCTTTTGGGTTTTTTTCTATCAGTGGATATTTTCTAGCTCATCATTACCTCCTGCATTCTTGTCCCCACCACCACCAACCGCTCCACCCTTCTTCTGGTACGTAGACAGCAGTTCCCTGCAGTGCTCTGAAGCATAGAGATCTCTCTGTCTTTTCTCTGATTTCCTTCCTTCGAACTCTCCCTTCACATTTCAGCGATGTAAAACAGCCAAGATAAGAAATAGCTGTCTCTTCCCAGGAGGAGACTGGACGGATGTGCAATTCCGAAGAACAATTCCTTTTTTCCCACTGCCTTCCTGGGATGGGGGGTGGTGGGGGCAGGGGGGAAGTGAGAAGTTAACCTCCCTTTTGCCAGCTGTACCAGCTATTCCTAGCGAAATACACACAGCAACGCCTGTCAGCACTGTACTGCTCTCCCCCTGAAAGCACAGAATTGTTAAAAAAGAGATGATAGGAGACAGGGGTGGCTAGTAAATTGTATTTTTGGTCAAAATACAAGACCCAAAAATTGCATCCTATTACTCTTTTAGCATCTGGCATAAACTGTTCTCTTGTCATGTAAGTCATGTTTCATCTAGGTCCCCTGTTGCTAAAAAAAAGATGACAGGACAGAGTTAGACTATTACCATTGTGCAGCAATAATCACATTTGTTGTGGTTTTGTACAGAGACTAGCATACTGGGATTTCATAGAATCATAGAATGGTTTGGGTTGGAAGGGACCTCAAAGACCATCTAGTTCCAACCCCCCTGCTGCAGGCAGGGACACCCTCCACTAGACCAGGTTGCCCAAAGCTCCATCCAACCTGGCCTTGAACACTTCCAGGGAGGGGGCATCCACAGCTTCTCTGGGCAACCTGTGCCAGTGCCTCACCACCCTCACAGTAAAGATTTTTTTGCTTATATCTAATCTAATTCTACGCTTTTTCAATTTAAAGCCATAACCCCCTGTCCTGTCACTACATGCCCTTGTAAAAAGTATTTGGGTCTATAGGAGTTAAATAAGGAAATTTGTGTGGAGGATGGGGGTTTCTGCTATTGTGAGATTTTAAGAGTAGCTTTTTACATTACTTTTATATTATTGCTGTGGCTTAATGGGGAAAACACAAGAACTAATGTTTTCTTAGTTACCTAAAGATAATAAAAAACAGCACAAGCAGAACAAACTTTCTGATTTGCCATGGGATCCTAGCTCACATAGTAGCAGGAATTCACAGCCAAGAACATCACACTTTATAATGGTGATGAAGTTTTCCAGTATGCAATAAGAGGCTCAGTTTCCATGATTAAGGGATACAGTTGGATTTAGTGGGACAACTGAGTTCACACCTATTGGCAATCAGCACTGGGTGATAGTTTTGGGGGATGAATGAGAAGAAGCAGGGCATCGGACAGTCACAAGAATTTCTGGGAAATTTGCTACTATAGATACCCTTTCTCTTGCTCAGTAAGTAGGAGAGGGGACATCCATAAGGCACTTTTATTATTACCATACCAAAGTTTTCAAGGATTGTTTTTGTCATGCCTATATTCTTAATATCTTGCCTAGCTGCATCAGTGGTGGCCTAGACTTCAAAATCTGGCTCCTGTATAATACAGAAGCACATGAACAGCAGTAGTAAGAAGCAGTCTCCTAAGCTACTAAAGCCAGTGTTCTGCCTGAGAGTGGACAGCAGGAATCACTAATGCCACAAAATAAGGGTTAACGTTAGTGTGAGTGTAATCTACTTTAAGTTTTCCAAATGATCTAGTGACCTAGGTGTTGTACAGAGAGAAGGAAAGAGCATGTGTACGCATAAGGAAGGTAATGGGCAGCAGTCAAAAAAGTCTGGGGAAACTGAAATACTATGCTTGTGTTATCAGAAGTAAGAACTTCAGAATAAATATGTGTGAAAACTGTGTGAGCAGTTGGTACCATGACAACTGGGAACTGTAGAGAAAAATGGTCCTGCGCTAAAAGATTATACTTCAGCAGCAAAATTGAAATTGAAACAAAGGTGGCAGCTGATCTGGGAACTTCTGCTACTGAGATCCACTTGCCTGAGTGGACCCAAGAGTCTGTTCATCAGAAGAAACAGAAAAGTAAGGAAAAAGAGCCAGAAGGAAAACTATTATACTTTTCAGCTGGAAAACAAATTACACTTGCATGTGTGTAAGTACACACAAAGGAAATGAAGAGGATGAGGTTTGGAGTAAATGCCTCCAAGACTTGTTTTAGCATCTTTCCAGTTCTCTTAAACAGGTTCCAGGATCTGATGACTAGGGAAACCCTCTTCTTACCTTTCAGGATACAAAAGGGAAAAGATTACAAACTAAGCAATATAAACAGAGAGTGGAAATTTTCTGGGAACCGTTGCTCATCTCATTAGATGGAGGAATTAGGTTCTAGCCGTGCAGCTTGCAGGGGCTGCACAGTCACTGCACAGCCCCTTAAATGTGTGCTTAGTGAAATCCATCTGTGAACAATAGCTGTTGCTGACAAACTGTGATAGGACTTAAAACCTGATGACTGGTCCAGCATGTGTCAGTACTGTTACCTATTCATGAAAAAGACCTGCCTTTCGAAAATCAAATGGAATAATTTATTAGAGGCTGGGAAAAAAGAACACAAAAGGAAAGATCTAGTGGAGAGGCAGCAATGAAGCTATTTTACGGTCCTTTCAGTAGTTCAAGCATTGATGGTGAGAGAGGATTCTGCTAGGAGGGGAAACTCAGCGGAGTTCTTCCAGAAACTTACTGCATTTGAGATCTCTCCTGCTCACAAAATATAGTCATGGAGTCATAGATAATGACTTTTCCATGATCAGAGAAAAGACAGACATGACAAATATGTAATTTTTCTGTTACCTTCTGATGCCTGAAAGTGAAGCTGTGGCTTTGTGGGGGAGAGCAAAGGGCCCCTGGAGAACAGTCTTGACAGTGGTTGAGCCATACCTGTGGTAATGATTCACTAGAGTCCTGGTTCCTCAGTCTACGTGTGGAGTGCTGTTTTCCTCTACCAGGCTTTGGAGTTTAGCAGAGTCTTGCACCTTATGTCAGGTAAAAGCCACTGGGTTTTTATGTTTCAGAGCTTAGAGAGGCCTGATCACTGCCCTAACAAGGTGGTACCTGCCCAAGACATTGATAGTCTCATTGCTGGTCTCTAATCTGAAGATCTGTTCCAAGCAGAGGCATGAGATATGATTTGTGAAGTTTCAGGGAGGCAGACAAGGAGATAGAGCTTGGATGTTTTTTTCTGAGCAATGTCATGACCCTTTAACAATGTGAACATTGCAGTCCTAGGTTATTTCCACACCATTGCTAATACAGTATTTCTAAGATTCATTCTTGGGCTTTGGGCATTCTGTCTCAAAATTGGCATTTTGAGCTGACATCACTTATGAGGAGTTTCATGGAAAGTTGTTTATGGCAAAGCTGAATACATACACCAGTCTGCTGGTTGCCTCTGCAGGATTTCTAATTCGGAGTTGTTCTTCCTGAGTTACCTGGGGTGTACGGGTTATACAGGAAACATGTTCTGAATAAAGCATCAGTTACCAGTTGCTAAGACCTTTGAGCTTGATGAGCGTGGCAGGGTCTGTTCTACCTCTTCTGAGAGTCAAGCCCATCTCATTTCTGATACAGTGAACTATAAGTGTACTCCTTACTTTATTCTTTTCTATTTTCTCCTTCTTACTGCCAAGGCATAAACATTTCCAGATTTTAGTAGATCTATCTGCAAAAAAGACAAGCATATAATGAAAAAGGATGTGAAAGAAAAGCCAAATTACATCACTTAAGTCAGTTTAAAGAAGCTTGATATTTGGTTGTTTATAATCTCAGTATGTTAGTTGTTTGTACTGTGATAAGAGCATTTTTGGTGTGGAGACTGAGCCACAAGACTTACTGCAGCAACGCAGACAGTGTTTGTCTGTTGGTTAGGGAGATGGACTGGGAGGCAGGAAGGTCTTGGGTCCTAGACCAAGCTGAACCAGTGACTCATCGTGCGACTCTGGGAAAGTGCGTTCAACCCCATTCTGCAACATTGCAGAAATCAGGCCAGCTGCCAGACTGAACCAGAGCAGGTTGTAAGTCACAAGTCAGTGGTGTGTATGGGAAAGATAAGCCCTTTTTTCTTATTCTAGGTAAATGTAAATTCTACATTATCTTCTCCTGAGCCAACATTTCACTGTGTGGCTGTGGTAATATTCTTGTATAGGCAACTGGAGATTTTGAAAGAAATTGAACCTCCCTCCCCAAAAAAGCCTTGCCACCCCTCCCATGAAATTTATGTAGAAGTGGCTGTGAAGGATGAAAAAATATCCAAAGAAGAAAATGGCTATTATTTATTTTTTAGCCTCAAAGATAAATTAATTTGGCCTTTCCAGGTTTCAGGTTTTGACATCTACAGATTGCAAATACACAAAATAAGCATTATGTTGAACTATAGATTTTTTCACCTGAGGTGGTAAGCAACTAAAACAGCTTTTTTGTAGAAGTGGGAATTGAAATATATTATGTAAGTTTTAAGAGCAGGAATTAAAATGCTTATCCTGTTTGAATTTTTTCAGGTGTTTCTTATGCGTGTTAGGACATCTTATTTGCAAAATAAAAAAAAAATAAAAGGAGCTTTTGTAGGTCTCTTCTCTTTCAAGAAATTATATTAAGACATTTTACTAATCAAAAGTATATGGGTGAGAAAGGAGATTGTCACTAATAGTTGACTCTCAGCTTTTGTATCTACAATGAAGAGATTGATCTTTTTTCTGAACATCTTTTTCTTTAGGTTGCCTGCCTCGACCCCATTGCAAATAGCAAAATTGTCAACAGAGGTCTGCGTATAGTCCTGATACATCAGATCCTCTAATATACCTTCTTTATCTGGTATACCCCCTATAACGATCTGCTTTACCCGAGGCTTTTACCAGCGGCAACACTGATCAACTCAGGGCAGAGAGGAGAAGGCTCAGGGAGGAGGTTAAGTTTTGAAGTCAAAAGTGAAATGGGTCAGTAAGAAAGCGAGATCTCATGGGCTTTTTCTTCACTCAAATAGAAAGGAAATGGTGGGTGTTGCATCTGACCAAGCAGTTAGCAGTAAACACTTCCATCATCAAATCCAGTTCGTTTTCCAGTTTGCAAATCTCTTATCCATTCTTCTTACTTTTAAGGAAATACCAGTCCGAAGAAGCAGTTCTGAAAAATTGCATAGCAAATTTCCACATTTAATATTTCCAGTACAGTCATTTGTCTAACAGCCAGCTCTGAAAACTGAGCCAGGGCAGTTAAGAGTTAGACTGGACTAGACATACCCATCAGCATGTATGATAAAAGCAGGGTCAGTCAGCCTGTGCTTTCACCAATAAACCTGTGCAAATCCATTCCAATCACCCTCTCAGTGATAGCTCCATACTTCCAGTTCTTGGTATATATTTCTAATAGCAATTTAGTAAATAATTCTGTAGGAAGAACTTCAACTCAGCTCTCTTTCTCTCTCTGCTATATTTGATTCTGCAGGCATAACAGGATTTAAAAAGGCCGTTAAAAACTATCTCCAACCTTACCCCTTCCAAGGATAAAAAAAAACCCTCTCCGAGGATCTGTGAATGCGTAAGAACCAGGTCAGCAGGTTACAGCTGTAAACAGCTATCCTTCAGAGGATAACTAACTAATTCAATTTATAAATGTAGTTGATACACAATCGTGTGTTTTTAAGTAATTATAGAAATCATGAAACTGGAATAAAGTCTCAGTGGTTATGCTTACATTTTGGGAAACCTTGGCACTGTTGCAGTGCACTGAACAAATATAGACGATACAGCCGTGCAAACAGCTGTACGGCTGGTTTCTGTCAGTCCCTTCCCCACGAGCAGGGCTAATGCAATTGCATTGCTGCCGGTTCAAAAGCAAAAAATCTTTCCTATGTTGGCAGGTTGGCTTGTTCTTAGTGTAATAGATGCAGATGAGTTTTCAGAAATATTGGATGCATATCTGAAGCATAATTTAGCCACTTTTAAGGTTTACCAATCACTGAGAATAATATGTTCTTAAGTAAGTTTCCTGAGTCTGCCAATTTACGTAGGTGAGTAAACTAGACAGGTCAAATAACTGGCGTGGTTTATAAATAGACTAAAAAAAATCTCCATATATAGAATAGCATCCAGACTTTCTATTGTTTGAAGCAAATGATATCATTATTTGGATGTCTTTCCAGAACTGAAAACGACTAGACTTCGGAAACTAAAAGTAGTTAAATATAGAAATTGCTACTTTAATGAGTGGATGCTGTGTTTCATTATTATGCTACTAGTATGTGAACAAATGCCTTTCTGTTCTTAGGGATGGGAAGGGGGATTTTATTCCAGTAATATAAGATACTGGGCAAAAGCCAAATTCAGATTAGGGGCTGACAGTGTCTTTACCCTCATTCCTTTACGGAAAATATTTTTGATCCACTGTGCAGTGTAACTGCACATATGAGGTGATTACACTGTCCACAAACTTGTGCCTTGCATAAGCCTTTACACTTGTGAAAGTCAAATACAAAATGCACAGTGGTTTGCATAAAATAAAATAATGGAATAAAAATTAAAAGAGAAACAAACCATGCCTTTTGGTGTAGCTTGTCATCACAGACTCCCTAACAAGTGTTTACCTCTACTTTGCCAAGTCAGAGAGCTTTCTTCATCACTGATAACTGGAAAACACTTCTTCTGACTCCTGCAATACTACTTTTTTAAACCATCTAAGTAGCGTCTGTGGAGGAATGTTTAATTCTAGGAATGAGGTGTTGGGAGGAAGGGCTCATGTTGAGATGACCCAGCACTCTTACGCTAAAGACCACCATCCTTTTAGATGAGGAATCCCATGTTGGATGATAGATGAGAATCTGTTGTCTCATAAGAAAAGATAATAGACTAAAATAATATGCACCTCTAAAAGCATGCATTTACAAGATGGAATCAAGTTTAACAAGATATCAAAACAAATTTTAACTCACCAATCTAGATTTTCCTTTATCTACTTCTGCATCTTCCACCTTTCTCTCAGATTTAGTGGAAAATTCCCATTCTGAACAAAGAGTCAGGTGATATGAAGTCACCTAAATTTAGGCATCTACATATTCACAAGGTGCCTGAGTTCTCATTGTAATCAGGGAAGCGAATGGGCATAACTAATAGTAATAATTAATGTATGTACCTTTGCTTACCTTTATTAATACACTTCCAGCTTCAAACTCTGGCTAGATTCATATCTGTGGGGTGTTTTTTTTCTGCAAGCAAACCTGATTCTTAAGCTGGTAAAGCTGAAAATGTGTGTGTGAGTGCTTATGAGCAACTTTTTTATTGTCCTTCTGTAATCACTGTGGGCCACAGGTGTCAATTGATGACCATGTAATGTTTGCCCCTTTGTAGGGTGTACAATATATTTTCAACCATGACTGCACACTCTTCAGAGAGCTTAGTTGCCTGCAGCATCACCTCTCTCTTGCTAGCGCATGTTCAAGCCTTAGTTGATGATTAAGACAAAAATTGTCATTCCTTTAGGCAACTAAGTCACCTGTCTCAGAGAAGTGCCAGAGGACATTGTTCTTCCTCTTCTGGATGCAGTTTTGTTCTAGGAAAAGCCTTCTGCTTCTCAACCCTCCTTAGCTCCTGTGAGCTGGAGCATATTTGTGCAGAGACCCGCGGCTGCTTTTTAGGATTGCCTTTCCCATGGCGTTACAGATTCTTCAAAAATAAGCAGGAGTGATGAATTTTTCTACGGTGGTGACTGCTTTTTATTGTTTGACATTTTTAAATGTTTTAACTGGATTTTCCCGTCTAATATTCTAGTCCCTTTCTTAGGATAACATATAATCATCTCTGTGAGGGGAGGAAAGGCGAAATGCAGCTGAATCCAACTTCATTACGTGTAGAAGATGAGACCCCCCCATTCATTAACTTCTTGACAGAAAACTGTCATGGCATACGCTGCTTGCTCAGAAGTGTACTGTTTGCAAACAGCGTCATATTGGGCCAGTGGACAAGACCCCTGGACAGTTATTCAAATATCTGTACTGTATATTTAGGCAGCTTTTAAGATTTACTCTCCGAGCCTCTTAAAGACCTTACTTTTTTTTTTTTAATGCCTACTATATCACAGCAGCTCCTTCTGGATTCCATCTGGTTTGCTGGGTAAATATGTGTTTGGATGAAAGCCACAAAATTAGAAACGCTTTTATGAAAATGCGAAGGGTAGGTTCACACTGTGTCCTGTCTGGCTTCTGCAGTTGTTAGAAGGCAGTGTCTCGAGACTGTGACAAGAGAACTTTTTAATTTGAAAAGACGGTGGTAAATAGTACCTCAAATAAAGGGAACATGTGGAGCTGTGAAGTTTCACTTTGAAATGAAACTATGCAGCCTTCAAGTCAAGGCCGCGTGCCAGAAAGTTCATATAATCAAGAGCCACAAGCCAGCCCATAAGAGGAAAGTCTTTTATAGCTTCACTTCTGAGAGGTACAAAATTCATGTTTCCCATCGCTGACTTCAACATACTTGCTGAGACACACTTGAGAAGAAAAGTTTCCGTCTGTTGGGGCCTTCTCAGCATCAGAGACTTTGTATTCTCTTGCCCTTCCTTCCTTCACCCCAAGCATCAAGTACAGGCATCCCAGTGCCTGGGAGCAGTGCTGCTTTTGGATACTCCTTCTCTGTTGATGTTCCCATGCCCGTCAGGTCTCAGAACCGACACAGGCTGCTTGCTTGCTTGGTGACCCACCTCCCAGTTTTCTCAATAGCTCCATCATAAGATGGAGGTGGAGTTTGAAACTCCACACCAATCAATAATTCATAATTGCTTACCACAAGCAGTCCTGTTCTCATTGCATCGGGAAGACTGCATTAGGCAGTTGTTACAAGAACAGCTTTCTTAGTGTGGCTGGTGGTAAGTCTCTTCATGTTCCTCCTGGGACCAGTTTCCTCCTCCAGGTTTTTTCTCATTGAAGGATGTGCGAATACATGGCTCCCCCTACTTTTGGTGGGAAGTGTAAACATTCATATGCTATTGAGGTCACGGACTAAATTATTCCGGTTGCCATCCATCCAGTCTAGAGAAGGTTCTGGCTCCCATTCAAATATGAAAGAAAGAATTATTTCTTAGCGAAATAATTCTCAGAACAGTTGGGGAGAGGATCCACACCCACATCTTTTCCTTCCTCTCTGAATGTGCCAATTTATCTCTCCCTTTCCCTCGCCAATTAAGGCCCTCACAGTGGTCTTACTGTCTGATGCACGAGTAGCTACTGGATAGCAAGCCGGCGGTTTCAGATGGCTGGTGCCTCCTTTGGCATTATAACTCTGGGGACAGAGCTGGGCACTCCACGCCTGCCCCGCTGACAGCATTCTCCATACTTGTTTTGAATGGTTGTTTGTACATATTTCTAGAGAAATAAGTTTGGCATCCAGGCAACAGATGTTTTCGACTCTTTAAGGAATAAAATGCTGGTTTTGAGCAAATACAACTGTGCAGTTACAGTTGAAACCAATGAAGTTCCTCTCTTGTTCATCAACAGCAGGAGTACCCTGTCATACTCCTACTTTATTCTTCTCTCCTTTCTTTCAAAGGAAACAGAAAATTAATGCTTCCAAGTCAGGGTCTTATAAACCATATTTTAAATTAATGTGAGTTTCGACAGCTGCAGGTCAAACATGGAAACAGAGGTCCATCCCGGAGGTGTGGGTCGGTCTGAGGGCTGCCTCACAGGCGTGCCAGGAATCCCCTCAGGTCTTCCAGGCTGTTGAAGTCTCACATGAAGCATCCGAATGTGCTCCTGGTTGCCACACTGCACAAGCAAGCAATATGTCAGCACCCCTACTTGTAGTTCAGCTTTTCAGCGAGCTTCCAGACCTTCTAAAACCTCTCTGGGTGAAACAGCTGGCTCAGAGGGGCCGCTGCGATTGACGGAGGGAACAGAACAGGGCTTCTCAGGAAAGAACTTAATGCACAACTGCAACCTATAAAACTTTATCAAAGAAAATGTCAGTGCGCAGAGTCTTTTGATTCCAGGTTGCAATATTTTTATTACAATTTCCATATTTTTTTTGAGCTGCATGTAAGGAAATGGCTTATATTTCCTGGTCTTTGTGTACTCATAGAACTGTACTTTGAGGTCTGTCTTCTGGTTGCCTTTGTTCTTTGTCAGAATACCAACGAAGTGAAGGTACTTGAATGGGCACGCAGAAGTAACAATTACACAAACGTGGCCAAGATTAGTAATAAAAAAATCATTAATGCGCAGAAAAGCTTGAGGAGATCTGCATATATGTTTCTGGGTGGGTTTTTTTTTCAGTTGGGCTGAAAGAAACTGCATGTAAGTCAGAAGCAGAACTCCATGAATTCTTGGAAGATAAGTTGTCTTGTTGGCTGAAGATGTACTAACATAAGCAATACTGGTTTGGGACAAAAAATCATGAGATTTTTGTGTTGGGACACTCGTATTTTATGCTTGCTATTTCACACACATAAAAGTGACAATGTGTTTACACTAGGCAAATATACAAGCTTTACAAACATAGATGGCACTTACATGTTTTCGCTTGCTTGTGTTTAAGTAGTGTTCACGTTCCTTGAACCATCAATCTTGTATTCATTCCAGCACATTGACCCAACAATATTAAAAGGAGAGTTGTAACAGTCCCTCGTCTGCCTTTCCATTTATTGCTTTCCTCGTTCCCTTTCTCCATCCATTCCAGCCTAGTTCACAGCCTGCTGGTTAAAGCTTTCCCAGGGGCAGGTGCGCATTTGATTTTCTCCATCAGAGAACTGCAGTTAGGTCTCCCATTTCCTAAGAGACTGTGCTGACTGCTGTGCTATTGTGCGCGATGAATGGGTCAGGGGAAAGCTCCTCCGCTCAGTCCTCCTCTACCCCATCATCTTCTCCAGCTCTATTTTAAAAATAAAGGAGCTGTTCCCACATTTTGCAATAGGTCAGGCTCCATGAGCTAGACATACTCGTATGGGGCCCTGTGAAGATACCTAAGCTGGTAAATAAGAGAGCAGAGAGGGAATTGCAGATATTCATCTGTCCTGGTCTCTGCAAGGTAGGTCTGCTCTAGAGATGCCTAGGTCCGAACATGGTGGACCTAAGCGGATCTGTGCCTTTTGCCCACAGAGCTGGGGGTCTGTCTCCAGCCCTTCGTGTGTGGTAGTTTCTGCCTGGTTTTCAGATCCCAGAGCAACTCGGCTGGAACCCACATGGCTGGGGCGGCACATACTTGTGTGCATGACCAGAAGCAAAACTGCCCTCCTGTCAGCAAGGAGGAGGAAATGGACAGGAAGTTCTGGTGCCTCCAGGATGAAGTGGAAGCTTTGTAGAGGGGTATTACTCCACAAATCCAACTCTCCCTCTTTGGACTGGAGATGTCAGACGTATAACTTATGTTTGCTGCTTAAAGAACACACCTCTAAGAACCTAGTAATACTTTCATTGGCTAAATAACACACACTGTTATTAGTAGTATTAATTCACAACTACATCACTACAAGAAACACTGAATTACAATTCTATTGCTTATTGATTGTATTCATACAAAATTACTACAACATGTTCCCATCAGAGGCCACAGCTAGCTTTGAGAATGAGATTTGGACACTTAGCATAGGATTCCTCTCACCTGAAACTGGGCACCTGTGCTGTAGAAACATCTCTGCTATTTACCCTATGCTACCTTTCCAATCCCCTCACCCTTCTGGGATGGGATTTATCTGAGATGTCTGAAATAATAGTTCTGATGAGCGTCCCTGAATGGTCTATAACAGCAGGCCAAAAGTTCTGCCTATGTCACAGAAATCTTAGATTATGTAAACCCCATTTCTAGATTCTACCTAGACTCTGGACTTTTTAGTGATTAGTGGAATTTGGGATCATACAAAACATAAGCAAGACCTAGAATTGAAGGTTTTCTCAGCAGACAAGTTCAGAGTTGGGGCTGTTGCCCCAGTTTGGTTGCACCGTTCCTAGAATATCATTCTGCTACAAATACAGTTTTCACCATTTAAGTGCATATTGAGCAAATCAGAAGATTCATCTCCTTGTCCTTAGACTTCTACAGTGGGTGGATGTCTGCACGTGAGCTAGTCACCTCCACTTGCTTTTACGAATAAGAGAAAGCAGTAGGCACTTTCCGGGAGACATGCAGCTGATCAGTTTAGGTGCCAGCATCAGGATGGGGTGAATCGTATCCTAGGACAGACTGTTCTCCTCACTGACCAAAAAGGTATTCCAGGTACCTGCCTCAGATCAAGATGACTACATTTGGATGTCACCATTGGTGTTGTGTTCCCAGAAATCTGTTTTCCTCAGGAAATAAATACTTGTGGTACTTTAAAACTGCCCTGTCCATTGCTAAATTTAAACTGCGCTTTTTGCATTCTAAGTATTGACAGATACATGTCCATCTGATTTCCCTTCCTCTCAATTGTGCACCCATGTATGTAATTGTTTTGAACAGAGTTTTACAAGGATCCTTAACAGATTTATTTCTTAACATTAAAAAACTTTTAAACCTTAAAAAACTTTACACTCTAACTGCCCAGTAATGTCAGATTAAACAACAGTGCAATGATCTGCCTTCAAGAAATTATAAACATTCATAGATAATAAAGTAGAAAATGCTACATGAGACTAAAAGCTCCCAGGGTCATCCCACTAGCAGTCAAAAAGTGAGGAAGTGGAAATTAAGCAATGAGGAGAGGCCAAGTGTCATCCAGAAGAGGTGTATTAATGCTGGTCTCAAATGTTTTCCCATTATGTTCCCTACCTTTGGAGAATTCTTCCAGATTTTTCTCTTCATTATCTGAAGAATCTATGTGCATAAAAGGACATAAAATGAGAAAATTTAAAAAAAATAAGCTTCCTAAAATTGTGGAAGAAAACAATTGTGTCCCTACTATGACTGCTGGTATTGTTACAGCATGCAAATTAAAATGTTGGATGGTGGATAGTACACAAACAATAGACCTTGAACTTCTTCCAGTTTAAATAAGTATTAGCAGCCCCCTTTTTTTTTTTTTTAACAAGTGCACAAATATCTTGCCATAGTTCTGATTCATCGTCTATTTTCTCCTTAGCAACAGTTTACCAAATTTAGAGCCACTCTGCTGATTAAGAGAGAAATAAACTTATTGTTCTCCTTGTTGTTTTCTCAGTAGGCATAATTGAAAACTCACAGGATAAAATTACTGTATCTGTCAGTCTGTTACTGTTAGGGTGGGATATACTGTTACTTACAGCTCCAACCAAAACAGCTTTCTAAAATGTCAGAGGTGATGATTACTGATGCAGCGCTACTTTGTACACTGCTCCTTAATGAAGACCTGCATCCTGCAGAGGAATATGTTCACACAGGCCGTACATCTGCGTGGCGTCCATAAAAATGAATACAACTATTCTTAATCTCCAAAAAGGTGTTAAGGAATTTCACTCTGTGAAATGAATACTGAGCCAGAGATGCACATTTAATCTGAAAATAGCTTAATAAAACAAACCTACAGAGATAGTGAGTTTGTGACCATCCAAACATTTAACTAAAAGATAGACCAACCTGAGCAAGCTGCTGGAGTTTAGAAAACTGTCTTGGCTTGTTATTTCCTCTAAACAATAGTCTAAACGTAAAGCAAAGTTTCTAACATGACATAGAGCACTGTTACATCCATGAAATAATTTCCTGAATCAAACACCTGACCTTTAAATAGCTTGGAGCATGGTTTCAGTTCTGTGGACCTGATTTATCAGTATGAAAAGCCTACATGTTTCATTAAATATGAGAATCAAATAGAAAGCTGAAACAAATGTATTTTGATGTATAAAAATAGTTACAATACAGACATGAACCCTCTCATGACGAGCATAAGAACTTCGGGAACTTTGCGTTACTGCTTGTCATAAGATTGAGAGTCTGTTGTACAAATATGACCAAAGGAGGACTCAGGCAATGCCTGGTACCTGCTCCATGCCTTTTGTTCATTTGGCTCCTGGGGAGGAATCCAAAGCCCAGAGCTGTGTTTTCAAGTTCTCGGTAGTGTAACGGCAGAAGTGGGTCCCTGAGAAGCGTGACCCAATTGAGCAGGGGATTGCTTAGAGCTACATGAAAAATGCTAAGTGTGGCAGCGTTGGTCCCTTTCTGTGTTTGAGCTCCTTGACTCAGGCCCAGAGGCAGGAGTGGCAGCATCACTGCCTTTTTAAGCAACAACATAGCAGTTTAGAGCACCCATCTTGGTTTGGGGGCTTATTTGTACCCCTGTCACCTCCCTTCCAAGAGATGACATGCTCAAGCTATGAAGGAGGCGGGAATGATGAAGGGACCATTTGTCCTGCCACAGCGCAATGAAGGATGCAGGGTTCTCGCAGCCAGGAGCGACGTGAAGCCTGACTCTGTACCCCACGGGTGGGGTGCTTTGAGGTTTTAATTAAGGAGCAGTGTCAAAATTAGCAGCCACCCTGAATGAGGGGCTGTGACTCCATGACATCCTTCCTGTAGCCACTAGACTTCAGTCCTTCCCTCTTTTTCTTCTGCCTCTATTCATTATTTGCTGTGGGACAAACCAGGTTCAGAAACAGTGACGAGAAATCCCTCCCTCCTGTCCCAGATTACTTGCTGGGCTGCTGGGGCACTTTCTAGGGGTTCAAAACCCTGGGCTTAGGTGGGCTGCGGGCTGGTCTTCACAGTATTCCTAATTATTAAGTTACAGTTATAAAAGTCACACCACAGCATGCACAGCATCTCTGCTGTTCAGGTTTCTGATCAAGAGTGACTGTGGCTGCTGCATTTTGCGTGGGCAGTGTGTGCTAGGTGTAATGTGAGCTGGCCTGCCTGTTAAAGTCCATCCAAAGATTTGCATGGAGGGGTGCGGGTTTTGTGATCCA
Organism: Balearica regulorum gibbericeps; assembly: GCF_011004875.1. Lineage (NCBI taxonomy): Eukaryota > Metazoa > Chordata > Aves > Gruiformes > Gruidae > Balearica > Balearica regulorum. The sequence continues at coordinate 153,918,430 of NC_046184.1, read as the reverse complement.
TATATTTGCGTCCCAGCCCAAGGTGGTTCTGGACAGGCAGGAGAGATGTAACTGCAGCCATCTACTTAATCTAGGTCTGACTTCTAGGTCACAGTGGTTGGTTGCTGGCAAGTTTCAGGTGCCTCCAGAATAAGCAACCATTGAAGAGAGGGCAGGAGTTTGGCTTTTGATTTTGAATATGATACATATGTCTTCCTTTATGTCCACCCATAAATATTTTAAAATATAGCAACGATTTCGAGCACGCATAGAAGGATGTGCTGCATTGTGACCTAGGACTTAGTCCGTGTCCCTGAAGAATCCAAGCAGCTGTGCTTCTGTGATACGATATCTGTTGCATGTGTCAGAAAGATGTGTGAGATACTGCTCAGCATGGAGCTGCAATGTTTTGAAAATGCAGAGGGAAATTAATAGAGTAACATTATATTTCTTGATGCTGATCTCCAAGAACTGGAAAGCCATTCACTTCTAAGCACAGATTAAAGAGGTTTCAACTGGAAGTCATTGATCTGATCTTGGTCTTTGCTTGGGCAAGTTCCCAGCGAGTCTGCTCATCAAAGCTTGTTGTGCTGTGCCAGGTATTGTAGCTGATACGTTTTAACGATTCGTTTTATGTGTGTTCTGCTTTGCAGGGTGGAAAGACTTACACGGGACCATGTGGAGGAAGAGACTGCAGTGGAGGATGTCAGTGTTTCCCTGAAAAAGGAAGCCGTGTAAGTAACATTTTTTTCTGTGAAACATTCTCGATGGTACCATTTCAATGCTGTTAGCTATAGGTGGACTTGCATCAGACTGCTAAGAGTATTCAAACAATTATTCTTTTTCAGGGAAAAATTATTTTTGTTTCATCTTACTTCCTCAAGAGTTTCTAGATTTGAAGAAATACTTTGTTATGAAATATAGCAGGTTCTTCCCTCAAAGATCAGGGCCAAGGGACCTGACAGCCGTGATGAGCTGATCGGATCAGAATCTTAGGGACGCTACGTGCTAGACCATCACCGGATTGTGTGACGGTGCTAAATGAATGTGTACAAAATCACTCAGTAATGTTCTTGAAGTCTTTCTACAGAAATGGGATCTGATGAAAAGATACCTCATGCATGCAATTTCCATTAAAGCAGAAGGGATCCAGGCATGCAGAACCTGAAATCCCTGCTGGAAGGGAACTGTTTGGGATTTCTGGCATTAGGTTGTTGCTGATAGTCTGTTCTTTGTTTTGGGGAGTACTGCGGAATGAGGCAGAGGAAGGGAGGTGGGGTGGAGGGGATTAGCCACCTGCCACAAAGAGCTCTGAGAAATAGGGCAGTTCCTGTCCTGTATGGCTTGGAGCCCTGGCTGGCAGGCTTCTTCTGTACAGCGTGGTCTTCTGCAGCTGAGACGGTGACTCAGCCTTTTCCATCCACCCATCTCTAAGAATAGGTCAGGCAAGAGATGTGGCAGGTCATATGCTCTTTCTGCTATCACAAACCTCGTAAGATTTTTTAGTTTTCTGCCTTCCCTCCACACAGCAGGCCATCAGTTCCCATTCCCATCGCATTCCTCAAGCTTGACTCCATGTCTGAGCAGAGGAAGAGGTGGTAGGAAAGTCACAGTGTAGGTGGGAGACGAGGAACTCTCTTGTTTACAGCAGAGGTCCTGGTGTCTCCATGGAAGTCAGATGATCCATGCCACGAGGACTGTAATGGTTATACTACCATCCCCTGACCGTGATCTGCTCACCGTCTGCTTTCCATTACAATAACCTAATAGCAAACTGTTGAAGCTGGGGACAAACAAGCCCTCCCCTGAGACACAGCTTCTGGTGGGGCTCCCTCCAGCTGCCTTACCCTCATCATCCAGCACATGAAGTTTGGTGAGTGGCTCCTGCCACATCCCTCCAAGGGCACTGAAATGCAAAAACTGACGCCATATGAAAGAGCTGCAAGTATGATATTATTGTGTCATTTTTTCAGTGTTGGTTTTTTTTGGTTCTGAAAGCAAAGCATCGATGTAGTTGTTCTCCACTAGAGTTTGTGAAAATAGGGTTCTGTTGAAAAACTACCGACTTTTGTGACCAAAATATTTTTCATGTTCCTTATTGACGGAATAACCCTTAATTTCAAGTTGCCAAGTCTGCAAGAGAAAAGAGGTAGCTAAACAAATGTAGTTGTGTAGGTTAGAAAAGCTGAAAATGTTAAATTACCAAAGTAAAGAATCAGTCAGGTGCCACTGCTGAGAAGCTCCCTGTGAGTTGCTTAGTATCTGGATTGGGAGATAAGGGCAGATTTTATGTACTTGCTCACCACTCTCACTCTTTGATTTATCTGAGGTAAGTAAGTAACCCCAGTAACTAATCACACTGGCCTCCCTTTTAATAGACATTAAGACAGAAGGAAGATGTTACAAAACATAAATTATGTTTTGCTATTGTGGTTAATTGTGCAAGATGTGAAGGAGTATTGGGGAAAGTGATTTAAAGAATTGTATAACACTTCAAAAATCGTATTTTAACATTCTGAAATGATCTACCTCATTCTGAGTCAGCATACACTGCGTGTATTTTGTATCTGCTAGTCTCTTCAGATGTCACAGCCGCTGTTAAACATCTGGTCTAAGGAACAAGACTGGCCTTTAGAGACCAGTCAAATCTGGCATAGCTTCTGGTCTCATGCTAATCCTCAATGGGAATATTTATTTTCACAAAACCTCTGTATAATCTGGCACGCCACACATTTTCTGTTTGAGGTGACTCATTACATGCACAATAGACATATTGCATGTTTGCACTTGTAAGAGTGCCTGAAGCAGTCTGTCAGAGCCTGCTTCTGCAGGGACTCTCCATCTCGGGACAACGGAGCTGTCACTCACAGGGCATCTGGAACTCAGGTGGCAATTGCGATGCGAGGGTCTGCAGCCAGCTGTCAGCCCTACTGTCCCCTGAAAAGTCACCTGTTCATGACAGGTCTCTCAAAACCAGGCAAACACAAGCACTTCCTTTGGATTGCTGGTACTGAATGCATAGCAGAAGCTGTTGAATGAAGTAAATTCACTGGAATGGTAAATACAATTGCAAACTATGAAAGTAGAAAAGGTCTGAAAAGTGCCTACTTTTTATTTATATGTGCTTCTGCTTCATTTTCTGCCATTGCTTCAGTTACAGTCTTAAGGTACAGCATTTAAATAAAGATGCTTCTCTTTATTTGTTGTCTTAATGCAATGGCTTTTGTTTTTAGAAAAGTGTTTTCTACAAAACATGCCCGATGATATCTTCTGGGGGCTCCGCGCTAGGGGCAGATAGGCACTGTCTGTCTCGATGTATGAGGACTCAGCCAGGCTTTGGTGATTTGTGCCAGGTCTCCAGATGCATGGCAGCTGGAAGCCTTGTGCTTCTGTCTACGCCGCTTTTGGTTTGGGACTGATAAGTTTAGGCATGGAGGCCCAGGAAAGTTGAACCGTATTTCATATGGGCAGTTTCTAGGGGCAGCGGGCCACCTGGCACGAATTAGTTCATGCACCTAGCAGGCCTGCTGGGAAGAGGTATGCGTTTTTAGTTTTCCCTCCGCTCTTCTTTTGGCTGAGCTTGGCCCTGCAACTTTCCCTGGGCTCAGGCGCAGCTTGAAATCCAGTGGGGACAGGAAAATGAAACAGCAGAAGCTTCATATGCCCGCTGTGATGGGGGAGCTGCTGCAGCAAGGCAAAGGCGGCAGTTCCCCTGCAACCTCCCTCCTCTCATCAGAGCTGCTCACGGGAATGTGAGGACACATGCAAAAGGCACCTTCTGTCTTATTCCCAGGACAAAAACATGTCTAATTCAAACGTTCAGAGACTCACAGAACATTGCTGGTAACCACATTTGCATTTCACAGCAAATGCCAAGCTGTTGCTTGGAGAAGTTTCTCTAAAATAATGTCTTTCCTGGGCCACACACGATCCCCTTGAAGTTCCCACCTCCTGTCTCACTTTTGAGTTCACACTTTCAGAGGAAAAAGAGTAAAGGGAACTTCTTCCGTAAGCCAGATTTTTTCTAGTGTCCGATGACACTCTAGTATTTGTTCTTCTTTACTGCAGCCTGGTTATTTTACTTTAAACCTAGGTGTGTATTTACTGTTAGCTGGATATGAATATGCAGCGTGTCTAACCTCATGACTGATCAGGTGGTTGGAGCTGGGGCTGCAGGAGCCAACTCAGGGACAGCCTGACCCTCATCTCCCCTTCTCACAGCTGGCACAAAGCTCAGCCTAGTTATAGCGAGAATTGAAGCTCCTGCAGGCACGTCCAAATCCACATGAAAAGAAACCACGGTAAAGCCTCAGCAGAGGGCACAGGGTGACAAGGGAGAGGAAAGACAATGGACTCATGTTCTCCCTAAGATGAGACAGATTCCTTTTCTTATTTTCTCCTAAGACAACTTCTCCTAAGTTGTTCTCCTAAGGCAAAAGACTCATTCTCTCTCTAAGCTACGTGTGGAGAAAACACGGTAAGGAGTACCTAGGTGCCTGGGTAAGAGGGAAAGGAGAAAAGGAAAGCACTGATACAATATCGAAATTCTGTTTCTAATGAAATGGAAACCCTGGACTAAAGGAAAAAAATAAACAAAAAACTTCTGGTTTGTTTTTTTTTTTTCCTCTAGATTTTTATTGCAGCTCCTAAAATTCTGAGATTTGATGTTCTTTCCAAACCATATATTGGTCAGAGTACAATATATACACCTTTAAAATTTGTTAAACATTAATGCACTTATGTAGGAAACGATAAGTCCTTTCAGTACAATGGCCAACTGTTTAACCTATTGAAGTTCATAATCAACCTCACTTCATAGTCAACCTAGAAGGCTTTGTAGAAAGTGGAAGTGAATAGAAATCTTTTTGATCTTTCTATAGAGTGAGAAAATGTGCTCTATTGAAATCTCGCTTTGTACTTTCTGTCTGAGTCAAGCATCTAAAAGTGCTCGAGCCGTTTAGCTATTGTTTTTGCAAGGGGCTGGAATAATGGAAACTGTGAAATGAAAAGACAGCTTCATGTCCCCCCATAAAGGCCACTTTTTGGGAATGCCTGAACATTCCTTTTTAACTAAGACTGGCATCGGGGTTCACTGTAACTCCTTTACAGATACCTGTTATATTGCTTTCACTAATGCAATGGCCAAGGGTATGCTGTCACCAGTTCACCTACAATCATTTCCATCTGCTTTTGGGTGCTATACAATTGTGAAATCTAGTATCTGATCTTTACTTACAAGCATTTTCTGAACAAATTTAAGTCTTAACACATGGGCTAGATCTAGAAGATTATTTTCTTCATAATAAAAAAAATCAACAAAATACAACACTTAAATATTCTAAAGACAATTCCATTTTTATCTCTTAGGGAAATGTTTACATCCAATAAAATCATTTTATTAACTGTTAGTTTAATTCTTGAACATCACAATTAATTTGCTTCTAAGCCGGTATAATGGCAGTAGCTCCTTTGTAACTCTTGGTTAGTGTAAGTTGATATATCTGATATTTTACTCTATTTTTACAAAATAAGAACATAAGAAGTGTCTTCCCAAATTAGACCAGTAGTTCACTCTGCCCACTACTCTGTCCCCAACAGTGGCAGTAGGAGATGCTATTTAGGGAGAGCACAGAGGTCTGGCAACTCTTTACAGTCCATTGCCCTCGTAGCCAAGATCACCCTGTTTGTTAGAGACATGATGTATTTATATGTTCCTTCGGTGTCTGTGTTTATCCCTGAATTTGTTTAATCCTTTTTTGAAGCTACGGTAACTGTGTCTCTTCACAATCTCCTGTGCCACTGAGGAGTTCACTACACAAATGATATAATATTACTGTCCGACCTGTTCTAAGCCAATCTCCGTCTGGTTTCATCAAGTACACCCTATTTCTAGTAGTGTGAGATCTGGAAAGGAGCAGTTCTGCATTTACCTTATTCACTACTTCCCTGATTTTGTGAAACTCAGTCATATTCCCTCTCCGTTTTCTCCTGTCCAAAAGGAAGAGTTGCAGCCTTTTTAGGTTCTCTTTTGAAGGCAACACTCCAACCCTTAGTCCTTTTATTCTTCTCTCTTTTCTGTGGGAGACCAGACTCTACACAGCACACAGGATTATGGGTGCACCAAGGTCTTACTTAGCAGCAAATTGACACCCTCTGTTTGCTTCTCAATACCATTCCTGATGCCCCCCCAACACTGAAGCCTATCTGCGCATCCAGTTTGGTGAGGTCCTTCCATATCTCCCAGTGTGGGAGATCACCACATCTCCCCATCCCCCATCACCAGCATGGCATTTAACAACCTGAGAGAGGTTAGTGTCATCTGTAGACTTGGATGTTTCATGGTTCAGTCCCTTCTCTAGCTCACTGTTGAAGTCTTTACTAAAACCAGTTCCAGCACCCATGTCTGAGAGGACCCACTGCTACTGCATCTCCATTTTAAAATATGACCATCAAGCATTATGCTTTTCTTCCTATCCTTTAACAGCCTTCAGGAAGAGAGAATCTCTCCTCCAAGCCCAAGGGAATTTATTTTAAAAAGCTTTGGTGAAGTAGTTTATCAAAGCCATTTTGAAAATCCAGATATTTTACAGTCACTAGGGCCTGCTTTACCATGCTTCTGCTTGTGCTCAGTTACTTTATTCTTTAAGGTAGACTACTGCCTGGCCAAGCAGGAAAGTCAGATGAACTGGCCGACAGTTCCCAGGGTCTCCTCTTGGGCCTCTTTTCCCCACAGGATCTTGGTTGGCACCAACCCGCTGGTGCCGTGGCAGTTTGTAATGATGGGCTACACACCTTGGCCAGCAGTCCTGCAATTTCATACTTCAGTTCCTTCAGAAGTCCCAGGTGAATGTCACCCACTCCTGGTCACTTAGTAATGTCTGCCTTATCTATTTTATCTACTACTTCCTTTATATTTACCTGAAATGAGTCTGGCTCAAAGAATAGCTTGGGTCTGGGACCTTCTCAACCACCTTCAGCAGTAAAGACCTATGCAAAGAAGTCACTTAAGCTTCTCTGCTCTGGCTTTATCATCCCCGAGTGCCCCTTATAAGCCTTTGGCATCACGCAGTACTGCTATTTCCCTTGATGGCTTCTTGCTTTTATTTAAACAATTTTTACTATTGGCTTGATGATCTTCTGCAAAATATTCGCATTCTTTTTTAGCCATCCTAGTGGCCATTTACTCTTGATCTGGTTTTTATGGGCTTTCCTGTTCATTTCAGCAATTTTTTAAATGCTAACCTTTTCCCCTACAATAGCCTCCTTAGCTTTTTTTATGAGCTGTGCAGGGTTTTTATTGAACTGTTTTACTTTCTTTTTGATATGTGATACATGGTTTACCAGGACTTTTAATACAGTGTTTTTGAAAAGCCTCTGGGTTGCTTTAGGCTTCTTGCCTTTTTGACTGCTTTTTTAAAGTTTTTACTATTTTTGTGGGTTTTATGTATTTCCCCTTCTTGAAATTGAGTATCTGTGTGATGTATGTTTGGCTTACTCCATCTCACTACAGCATTAATTCCAGTTATATTGTGAAGCTATTACAGAGCAGTTCTCCCATTAGTACCTCTTGAAACAGGTCCTGTGCAGCACTTGAGACTAAACCCAGGGAGGCATCCTTTCTTGTGGGTCCCAGGGCTCACCTTCCTAAGAAGCAGTCAGCTACTGTGTCCAAAAATTTTATCTCTTTATCTCATCTGGATGAGGCATTGTGCCTGGCAGTACGTTCATAATTGGAATTTGCCAGTATTACTACCTGACCTAGTTTTGCAGCTTCTCTAATTTCATTGAGTATTTCATGGTCAGTGTCTTTAACAGGGGAGTCCTAAATACAAACCAAGTCCTACCTGTGTGTTATTTACACGCACAAGGATTCCCTTTTTTTCCTGTTACTCTTTGGTTTAGCCTTCACATGCTGTGCCACTGCCCTGGCTGTTACCTCATTTTTTATCACTCCTATAAAGTAGACAGCCTAGCAACGCTGTATGCCACTGATTATCTGCTTCACCAGCATGAGACGTCTGTTATATCAGGGTTGTCATTTGTTGCCAAGTAGTATAATTCCGTAATCCTGTTTTTTTAGATCTCTAGCATTACTGTAGAAGCACTTAAAATTTTGCCCATTCTCTGTTGCAAGCGCCAGTCAAGTGGCATTGTAAATGGTGTTATGTACCTTCCCTATTTATTGCATTTATGCTATTCATTTCCTCCCTTGCCTTTTCAGGAATGTATTGAACCTTAGTCAGGTCTCCCTCACAAAGTTCATTCAGTCTGAACCAGGTGCTCCACCATGGCTGTCAGTCCTCTCCCTGTTTCTAGTTTAACTATTTCTCTGTGAACTTTTTAATTTTCAGTAATAGCAGCCTTGTTCCATTTTTACTGAAGTGCAGGTTTCTCTTGTTCCAAGGAGTTTGCAAGGACTTCAGTCTCCCATGCAGCAGCCTTGAGTTAAACCCCTAGGACATCCCTACTGTACTTTCCCTCATCAGTGACGCAACATAGATTGTAACCACTGGTTCCTCCCTTCTACCAGACTAAATACCTATCTGGACATCTTGTGGGCTCTGCTGCCTTTGCACTCAGCAGGCCTTTCAGTCCTCTCAGCTGTTTCAAATCCAGCGATCTCTGTGTCAGGTAATCAAACTTCCCACTACCATCACCTACTTTGTCCTCTCCTGGAAGATTCACTCTGCTCCAGGAGTATCCTCATGCCAAGTGGACATTATAATCAGCTGGAGGTTAGAGTTCATCGGAGATTTGATCCCTTGTTCCAAGCTGATTATCCACCTTCCTGGAGACTGACATCCTCTAAATATTTGTTTAGTCAACACCAGTTATTTTTTTTTATGATGGCCATGTGAGGGCAGCCACTGCAGAGGTGGGACTGCTCCACCACATCCTAGCAGTCCTTGCCTGTGGACCTGTTTCTCTCCAGCTCAGCCACTCTTGCCTCTAGAGCACAAATCCTTCTGCACCTGGGAAGAAGGCAAGCTGACCAAAGCTTCTGTATACAGGCTGATCCAAGCTCCTCTGTTGTTCAAGATCCTCCATCATAAGGTTCAAGGAACCACCTTGCCAGTTCATACACCCTTCGGACATCTCCAGGAAGCCACTCAGCAAACACCCAAACGTGAACCCACCACCAGAAGAAACCCCATTGATCATGCAAGCCAAAAATTCACAAAGTTTACATGCCTTGCAGTGGCCTGCCCTTGCTTGTCTCTCTCTTTTTGTTCTTACTTTCCCCAGACAGAAACGGTTTGAAAAACGTCCTATTTGCTCTCCAGTGTTTGCCATATACGAAGCTTTAGGAGGGAACTTGATCATGTATCTTCAGAAGTGTTGTCACATTCTGCACCAGAATGGATATGAAGTACCAAAACAAGATGCTTCAAAATTCCATATTGTTTCATAGGCCAAGATGAAGTCTCTGGAAACTTCCAGGAAGAGGAGCTGTCCTCAGAGGGGAAGTATTTGAGGGAGGTGTTTATAATGGCGGCAGATTTAAATGCAAAATACCGATAGTGCTAATAAGCATTATTATGCATGGACAGGAAGGCACTCTTCATTATTTCAATATTGTAATCAATTCTGGTATGGTACACTGAGATTTAATTTGCGTTTTTTCTCAGGCTAGTCAAGGCAGTAGTGGAGAGCAGCTTATTGGTGACTGCAAAAGACAGGAAAAGAAGAGTGTTGCCATAAAAAAGTGTTTAACAGTGCGAAGCTAAATTCTGCTTTCAGATACGAGAGTACGGTTCCCTTATACATCCACGTTTGAGGGTACAGTTTCAAATGCATGCTTTTGTTTATGTTTATACTTTTAAAACACTGCCTTACAAGGTCTTGCTGGCATACATAAATCCCTAAAGTCTTGACATTGTTCCATAGGCATCTAAATCTTGGGCTTAAGGCTTAATTGCATGAACTGTTAGCAGTAAATAGGCCCATAATCTTTAGAGCTAGCTACCGAAGGCAGGTGGGGTACAGGTTTGCTTGATAGAACTTGAACTTGAGTCAGTCTGAAACTTAATGCTTAGTTTATGACCTAATGTTTTATTTAGTGAAAATTGCTTAACCTGGGTTACGCTATCAATCAACCGTGTAGCTGGATAGTCATGTTGGTTGCTAATTTCTGTTCTTTAATACATTTGTTCTGACATTTTTTTGAGTGAAATATGCATGTTTTCTTTTTTTTTAAAGCTCTGTTTATACATGTTTAATCAACATCAGAGATCTTTTTGAACTGGGGGACGGAGGTTAGATAACTTTCCCATGAGCAAGAAGCAAGTGAATCCTCCTTCTGTATCTGCATTCTACACAAAATCTGAAACTTGGGAACAGTTGGTGAAAGGTTATCATAAAAACTCGTTTCAACCAAAATTGCAAAATATATAAGAAAGAGCAGGATGTTTTGTTTCGATACATGCATGAACACAATTAAATTTTCACACCAAAATCACATTTTCATTTGTAAATGTTCAGAATGTTTAAAAGATAAAATAAATTCAAATGAAGTCTTTCTTTCAAAACAAACAAAATATGCACATTGACCAGAACTGGTTTTTTCCCTCCCTTTTATTCATTTGTTCTTTTGCAGAGCATTTCTGCTTCAGCCAGCTATGAAACTTTGCTTTATTCTATAAGTGAACTTTAAAAATTGTATATGTTTGTAATCTAAAGGACTACAGTATTGTTGAGTCCATCCCAAGCTAACAAATTCCACTCCTTGTCTTTTGCTTCAGCCCTGAAAGCAGAATTCCTCTAAAATCTCCTCAAATCAACTGTACAGGAGAAAAAGAGTGATACTTGACTGAAAAGTAGTCAAAAGTACACATCCACCTTTTTACTTCCATTTTCAACTTCATCTCTAAAGCCCGTCAACCTCAGGGTGGGTCTGTATCTGTGCAGATACTTCTCTTATGAGCTTGTCTGAAAAACCTTTGCAAACTCTGCCGGTGTGACAAGAGAACGATTCAACAGCATTGGACAAAGCTCAAGAATTAATGTAATTAATCAAAATGAATACCAAAGTTTTAGTTTAAACAAAATTATGACTGAATTAAATGCGCTGGATTAACTGTATTTGTAATGCAGATTCAGCTCCTGTGCTTGAAATGACACCATTTGATGCCTTTTGCATTAGCTATGTATTCCATTGATTTATGGCTTGTTACACTCAAATAGGAAAACAAATCTCACGGCAGTTTGCTAATAAATTGAGAAGGTATTTCACTGGTATTTTAGGAATCTATTTTGAGGGCAGCATTTTTAAGGGTGTATTTGGCCATCTACATATCACAAATTTGAATGAGAGATGGAAAAGAAAAGCAAGACGAAGTACAGTAAGGAACTGAGAACCATTTTATTGCAGAAGATAGAAAAAGACTTAAAATTTAACTTTAAAAATTTGACTGTAGTGAAGAAATAATAGAAAGGAAACTTTTAAAAAGCTAACTGTCTTGTTGGAGATGAGTAGTGGAAAGCTAACTGTGATCACAGTAGCTGACACTGGGATAAGAACCCTTTGGATGTAATTCACAATCATTTAAAAATACTGCCATACCTTTTTACTCAAAGTTAAAAAGTGTGTTTTTCCTTCCTGTCGTCCTATAAAACACTGAAAGTATATTTTACTTTATTTGGAAAATAAGTACCTGCAGTTAAGCAATTCCATGACTTCTCTGTAATCTTTTCATAGAATCACAGAATGGTTTGGGTTGGAAGGGACCTCAAATATCATCTAGTTACACACCCCCTGCCATGGGCAGGGACACCCTCCACTAGACCACGTTGCCCAAAGCCCCATCCAGCCTGGTCTTGAACACTTCCAGGGAGGGGGCATCCACAGCTTCTCTGGGCAACCTGTGCCAGTGCCTCACCACCCTCACAGTAAAGAACTTCTTCCTTATATCCACTCTAAATCTACCCTCTTTCAGTTTAAAACTACTACCCCCTGTCCTGTCACTACACACCCTTGTAAACAGTCCCTCTCCAGCTTTCCTGTAGGCCCCTTCAGGTACTGGAAGGCTGCTATAAGGTCTCCCTGGAGCCTTCTCTTCTCCGGGCTGGACAAGCCCAACTCTCTCAGCCTGTCCTCATATTCTGGTCAATGGTGTCTGCACAGCATGGTACATTCTCATTTATCGTTGATATTTTTGTTTGGTTTTCACATATGAATTGCACTTCATTATGGAAATGAAATGTGCTGTCAGGATTGTTTTAGGACAAATATACTCTCCATTTGGTTAGATCTTCAGGCTTTGACTTCTGACAGACAGTGCAACTACTGCACAAAAATATTCTTTGTGCTTTTGGCCATGTTTTGCAACCTCTCCTTACTGTGAGCAGGACTTTAAAGAACGTGCAACAGGAAGATGATAGCCTTTCTCTGTAACTGGGTAACTCACACAGGCATCCAAGAGGGATAATCCAGATCGTCTTTTAGCGCTTAAATTACACTCTAGAGAGTGTAAATGGTTTCTCATGACATATGGCCAAGGCTTTCTAAGTTTCTCAAATGGTGCTTGTTTCTATTTTCTGTATTTTTGTCACATGGGAGCAAGTAACATTGACCCATTTTCCTTTTGTCTGCTTTGGTAAGTACCAAACTATTAGTGGAATCCTTTGAGTCTGACCTGGAGAGACCAGGAATGTGGGAATGGGCAGGCTGACATCACGAACAGTATCTGCCGAGACAGACCGAGCCCGTTCTCAGCATTTTCTTATTGACATTTAAGAGAATAAATGTTCCTTATTTACCTCGATTTGTATGTAAGGTTTCCAAATACTTTTTGATGTCTTTGCATAATGAAAGAGGCTATTGAAGTGTATGTAAATGCTTCCATTTCATTGATCTGGAAAAGGATGACAAGTGTTAAAATATCTTACAATTAGATACTCACTTTGGGAACATGCAGAAAGAAGGTCTTGAAGGCTAGAAGTCTGCCTTTTGGACATGAAGAATGGCTCTAGACAATGAATAAGCTGCAAGACCAGACAAATAAAACATCCATGCAACATTTTTTTCTCCCACAGGCTAAAATTATTTTTTCTTTGAAAAGATTATATTACTCTGTTGGATTCCTTTCTGTCTAGTACTATCATAGGTGTCCAGTGAAGAAAAGCTCTTTGGGTTTTTTTGTGGGTTTTTTTTTTAGTATGGGTCATGGTTGTTTGATGAAATTCTGTGTCTAACTGTCGCTTATTTTATTAGTTAGCAAAACTAATTTTTGCAAATGTAGTATTACTGGCTAAAGAGATATTATCAAGCCTCATAACTTGTTTGAAAGCGGGTTTATTTGGCCCCAAGGTTGTTGGCAAAGCATAGTATCAGTGTAAGAGCAAAAAAGAAAGATACTGTGCTCACTATATAGTCTTTCTGTCCAGTCTAATAAGGACTTGGATATGTCTGTATTACTCTCTTCTGATCCAAATACTCCTTTTTCTCCTATAAACCACCCCTTGCTTTTGGCTGCTTCTCAGTTTCTAGATCCTCTACTTCTCTGTTATTTTTATGACCTTTCTGTTATCTGTTCCCAACCACACAACATCTCTTCCTTTGCCATTTCGCCACCCTTTTTGTGTTACAGGCTTCCCATAAGGGACTTACTTTCCTTCTTGGTAGTCTGGAAGAGGAACGAGATAAGTCGGTTCTGGGAGCTGAACTCTTCCCCCCACAACACGGGGTGCCATGGTCTTCACGGCTGGCTGTGCTTGGCTGTGTTAGATGTTTGGGGCAGGAGCTGTTTGCGTGTGGCTCTTTGTACGGTGCCAAGAGCGTTGCTAGCACTTCCACGTTAATGGCAGAGGTAGCAGCACGCAGAGGGACAGCTTCCTTTCAGGGCACAGGAACTCCAGCAGTGCAGGGACCAAAGGCACCATACCACGCTGTGGGTGTTGGACCCATGTATGTTCATTATTCCAGTATTTAATGAGGGCATGCACTGGCATGTGGGTTTATGGATAGAAGATATTTTCCACAGGAAACTCTGCAGTTCAAATATGACTGTGCTGCTACAGCAGAGTATCCCTTACCACCGCGAGACTAACTCCCTTTCCATTACAGAGCACGCTCCTCCATGTGCTTGGCACAGATGTGCAGTGTTACACCATCTTGCACCCTTTTCCACAGCTTTTATTTTACTTTATATTTGCTAGGGACTTTGCACGGTGGCAGAGATTGTAGGGACCATTGCCCCACCATCAGTGTTCCCTGCAAACAGGACAGGCTAAATTGCATGAGCCCAGCCTCGTCCTTCTTCAGCCTCTCTCTGCACAGAGCAGGGCTGCAGGATAGAGGGGGGGTGGGCTCCCGCGTATGACAAGGGACAGCTTCTGGTGCTGTCCCCTGCAGCCTCTCGCCTTAGCCGCTGCCACCAGAGCAGAGGCAGAGGTAAATGTGCAGTCTGAGGACAGATCCATTTGTTTTTCTTGTTGGTACAAAGCCTCACAAACCAAACTGCGGAGTTTGCACTCTACTAGCTCGTACCTGCTGCTGCGAGCGAGGTCTTGACTGCTCCGAACGGCTGCAGGCACGGAAAACTGCTCAGGATTGCCTGAGCCACAGCTCCCCGTGCAGCTCCTCTCTCTCCTTCTCAGCTGGCTTCTTTCTTTCAAACAAACAGTTGCAGAGTTGGTTTTGCTAAATGACATAAGGTTATAATAAATCAAGTGAGAAGATTTGTGCTGTGCTTCCTACTGTATGGGAGAGGTCCATATGGTTTAATTACTTCCTCTGTATGTCAGATATATGTGTATAAAATCTCTGAAGTCATGTGTAACTGCCAAGATCCTATGGTGTGGTTTGAAACATCCATGCAGTGAACTCTCAAATGCTGCAGATGTGCTATGAAATATAAATGTAAAATGGAAGAAGTCAGTTTATCCAATTAAATAACTGTTAAAATTAGAGAAGTCAATGGAGAGATCCAGAGCTCAGCAGAACCAAGAAGGGGGGGAAGGACCAGAAAGCTTTCTCAAGGCGGATAGAGTTTTATCATCAAAGGAGGTGGAAGAAAAACATCATGCCCCCCAGGAAAACAGCAGAGCAGCCTGAGGAGAGGAAGCATGTCTAAGAAAACCACTTGCTGAACTGTAAAGCCATCTGAAAAATGTCATCATAAAATACAGCTGCTGCTAACAGCAGACCTTTGGCCACCATGGAAAATTCTGTTTAAATATTGAGCTGTTCCTGTGCCTGCAGGCAAAAATGCAGAGGAGGATAAGTAGACCATGTAGACCTGTAGACCCAGAGTCATGGATGGGTCCATGTGCAGAGCAAGGAGCAGGAGGCCACCAGGCCCTGGTGCTTCCTCCTGTCCCCAGCAGGCAGCAGAGGTGCTGGGGCAGCAGCAGCAGCCCTTGCCTCCTTCCCCTTCTCTTTTTGCCTCAGTCCCCACCTACTGCACAGCACAGCTCACCCAGGGTGGGAAGTGTCAGGACTTTCTCTGGGCAGAAAGAAGAGGGGGAAAAGGAGACGTGATGGTGGTTCCCCAGGACGGTACCTGATGCTTGCCGCTCCATGGCCATCAGAGGCACAGCCCTCCTCCCACTGCTGGCCTCAGCACTGCTGAGGTCGGCATCTTGGCAGGGACCTCCTCACCCCTGCACCTGTCGAGCTATTTTCTTGGGGCCTGGCAGGCATGTAGTGGCATATTTTCTACCTGGCACAACAACTCAAGCATCTCTTGAGAAGGGGAACGGTATGTGTTGGAGTGATGTTGTTAAAGACGCAGGGCACCTCTGCGAGATCAAGCACCTCTGGTTCCTGATCTGCAGTGTTGATTCCTCAGTCAAGTGTGGGCTTGCTTCTCCTGCCCCCTGAGCTGCTGTCCTCCGGTGTTGTGCCTCTGAAACCACCTGAGCTTTTCCAGATACATGGAAGTGGAGAACAGGGCTGTTGGGGTTAATCCATATCCGTGGCTACCACCAAGACCAAACAAGAGGGGGTCACTTCATCAGGAAGCACCCATGGGAAGGATCAGGGTGCCCTCAGACCACCGTCTTGGGCGGTAACAGAAAGCAGCCCAAACACTTCCCCAAGGGGCCAATGCTGACAGCTTGGCAGGACACTTCAGCCCATGCCCCACCATGGTACGTGGCATGCGGAACAAGAAACGTGCGGAGAGATGGGGGTCCTCCTCCTCGGGACCCTCCTGTCCCCTGCATCTCCCTCCTCAACACGTCCAGTCTTTGCAGGAGGGGCACGTGACTCTGCCACCACAGGAGTACTCTCCTCTCTAGTAAAGTACCTATCTAGCCATGAAAGATACACATTGCTGTCATAGCAATTAAGGAATAGTTTCTGGTAGCCAGTGCTAATTCTATCAGTCATATATACATTTAATCATCAAAAATCCTCTAAATAATTTCAGTGTGTCCTGCCTAAGTATAACAGTTTATCCTCTTGTGTTTACTAAAATTAAGTAAACACTAAATACCATTCTCATTAAGTACACTTTAAAAAAAGATTATTTTTATCTGCTTAAAAAGCCCCAACACTCTGGTATAAATATACACATCATATTGTCTGCTGAGTCTGTGGGCTCGGTGCATTTACACAGCTGCAGTATGGGTTGCTGTTTACTCCCCCCCGTCGCAGACATTGTGTTCTGCCTTTTCCCTGTAAGGATTTTCCTTCTCTATCTGTTCTTAGTCCTAGGCAGAGACCTATCCTGATTTCTATACGTTGTGTAATTTAACTGACTTCAAAGATGTTTTGCGTGGTATAAACCAGAATACTGACTGGCTGGATAAATCCCCATGCAGTAAGGCGTAGTTGTAAAGCTAAATGTCTTCCTGCATCTGTGTACTAAATCAATAGGAGTCCTTTTCATTTTTGTGGGATAAACATATTTCTCTGCCATGTATTTACAATTGCTGGAACACTCTTGCAGCCACTTGTGAATCCTTTGCTTCAAGAGGAGATCTTTGATGTAGAGATCATTCATACTGTAAAATCTCTTTCATATTCCTAATTCTCTAAACCAAATTCTGTTGAAGATCTCGGAAAGTATATGCAGTTAGAGGCTGCATAGCTGTTATCCATGCCTGACGGAGTACAATTTCTTTTTCAATTCAGTTAAAAGCATTCCCGTGATGAAATTCAATACCTAGTATTAGTTTATAATTGTTCATCTATTCCTCCAGTTTGTTTATTCAAACATCTACCGCAGTTTTCAGAAAGAAGATTGGTCAGCTTGTGTTTTCTCAAGCATTATAATCTATTCTTATCGTGAATTGAAATATAAGTCAAACTTAAGCTTACCCCTTAGCTTAAGTAAGTAAGTCATTAATAGCCATTTAGTTCAAGGAAGAACTTCCTCAAAATTCACTCAGTAGGAAAGCAAGGCAGTCCTAGGGTCCTATAACATCCACGAATTAACCAGCCTCTTTAAGTGAGTACATGATATCCTTTGAGCATGTGTTGCAAATGAATCCCTTTCACTGCAGGCGCATATAAAAAGTTAGGGGAGGTATCCCACCCCAGCTGTGCATTGCCGAACAGCTCGCAGCAATTTCCACCAGACACAATTTGGTTGAAGCACTGCAAGAAGGGCATTTCTAGTCTGATCGGTTGTTATCATGATTGCTGGTCTGATTAGCTTTCAGAACTGAAATTGGGCAAGAAATAAAGTTTGGCTTTTTAAGAGCTAAGCATTAAGCATCTAAGAATTCATGAGAAGGCCCAAACCATGTTTTGTAAGAAAGCAGAAACATCACAGGCAGATTTTATTGTGTTTGACCAGGAGAAGACCCAGGTGTTTTAAATCAAAGCTACAACAGTAACGAAGACATTCCAGAGGGAACAGGAGGGAAATGCTTAAGCTTCCAGCTTACCCTTCTGTGAGAACCTTTCAGTTTCTTGTAATGGAAATAGGAAATACCCATCTTTGCTTAAATTTGACTTTCAGGGGAGAATGGAGATAAAACCATCTGGAGCTATTAATCTACTGCTCTCCAAAGCAAAATAGTGTCAAGACTTCCTCCTTAGAAGTGCCTCCTTCCATGGGCACAAAGCTGTCAGTGTAATTATAGAACAAGAAGTTTCCTTGAGTTGGTTAGGATGGGCTGGAAGGAAGAGAGGGTGCTGGTCAGAAAGAAAAATTGTGAAAGTGTACATAGTGATATATAAACCAAGCAAAAGGCAAGACTTTCAAACAATCCACTAATATTTAGATACTAAAGTGTCATGAGGCAACCAGAGACAAAGCAAAGAAACCCTCAGCAACAAACTGTTATTAAAAACCAGTGACTGAAAAAAACATTTTGTCTTGTAACAAGGAGTTTTTTCCCTGGGAGAGGAAGTATTGCACAACCCGTAAACACTCCAGGATGCAGGAGCATCGGCCAGCTGATGCTTGATGAATTTCATTTACTTCCTATCTGACTTACTGAATATTCGGGCAGATGAATATGCTAAGAATAAATTCAGATGGGGGCTGTGGAACAATCCCCCGCTTTGTTTATGACCCTGGAACTTAGGCCAGTTTACTCTATGTCCAGTGTGTATGCGTTTGTCTGATGCCATGGTGTTTGTAATGCTCTGTTGGCTCTTACCAGCTTTTAGCCTGACATTTGTGCTCCTCTGGATTCTCTTACAGCCAGAGTCAGATGTGTCCCTGAAATGATGTAATCTCCTCTGTTGCTGTTAGCGTGATACGTGGTTTTACTGCTTTGTGGCTGGTGGATATGGAGCCTGAGTAATATGAACTGCATGTTCGCTTTCCGTTATGTGCTACTATGTGTGTTCCTGTAACCGCTTCAGGACGCTGCTACTTTTATTGCAATATTACAAGATCAGTTTCCATGTTCTACTCGTCTCCTTTTGGTTAGGGTATTATGTGTCTCAACTAGATGAGATACCTAGGGATAGCCCCCTTGCATTTTTTTCCTCCATGTCTTTATGAATCTTTAGGATGCAAAATCAGTGTCTGGATACTCAGAGTGGTTGACCTGTGGGTTACCTGAGCTGTTGTCAGGGCTCTTTTAATGGGGAACTCTGAACAAAACTTCTTGCTTGGGTGAGGGCTAACCAAACATAGAAATTAGGAATTTGAACAGAGAACTCTTGAAAGCTTCTCAAGGGGAAGTTACTTCATCTTACTCCTCCGATTTGACTTACTGGGTATCTTTCAACTAGGGTAGCAGAGTCACCACCTATTCCTCATCTGCTCTCCATGTTTTTCTCATAAGAGGGGACAATCAGCAGCACCCTGGTACCACTGAAAAGCTCTTAGATAGAAGCACAAATTCAGGTACAAAATCCTGACCTGCTTGTCAGTCATTAATCCTGTGTAATATATCTCTTGTGTAATCCAGAATCATGTATAAAAAATGTTTAAAATTACAGCTATTCCAACGGTTATTCCCTTTATGCATTATTCTGTACTTCTGCTACAGCCATCTGCATCCCCATTTGACCATAAAGTCCCTCTTTCACAAGTTACCCATGCTTTTTTCAAAGCATTCAGCCCCTTGTTGTGCTGGTACTGTCACATCTTCCTGCACCACCGGGACCCATCTTTCCTCTCTGACATCCATTACCGAACATTTTCACAACCTTGCTTCTGGTTTCTTAGACACCTCCAGCTGGCAGCCTACACCGACCTCTTCATCCAGCCTGCTGTCTCCATGGGCATGTCCCACCCTGCCTGAATGTTGACTGAGGAGGGACAGGAGACCTCCTGGTTTGGAAGAAGAGCTATAGGAATAATTCTATGACCTTCTTCTATAACCAAACCCAGGCTGGTTTGGAAGAAGAGCTATAGGAATAATTCTCCCAGAGCGTTTCAGCTTTAGGGTGGGCACCCGCCCAGGCCTCTGCGAGTCTGACGTTGCTCCACGCAGGTGATCAGCAGGGATGCGCCACAGAGGCAGCGGCAGGGGATGCTCCATCTTCGCAGAGCCTGGTCCTGCCGAGGAGCCCTGAGGGTTTGGGCACACTGCGAAGCAATGGGATCATCCTGCGTTTCAACCGCTGGAAGTGAAAAGCTTTGCTGAGCGTATGCAGCTTTACACAGATTTGTAACTTGTTTTAGACAAGTGTCAAAAGTTGCTTCCCTGACACAAAATCCTTTTCCTTAACAGAGCATGGGGAGGGAAAAGCATCTGTCAAAGAAAGAGGTCCCCAAGGAGATGCACCCAGAGACCAGGGCAGACCTATGCCATGACCCCGCACCGACAGCCAGTGTGGGCAGTGCGGGAGGGTTAAAGAATGCCTCGGCTCTTCAGGTTTCCATGTTTACCCTCGTGTTAGAAAACTTACAGGAGCATTTCTTGTCTAAAACTGCTGATGATGTGTTCCAGCTCACTGATTGTTTTCTGGCATGCTATGGAGAAGAGACAGATCAAGTAGACTGACAGATAATAACAATTTATGGTTTTCGGAGTGCAAGATTATCACATATTCAATTCCACGTACCACACCTTCTTTTTCGGATACCACTGCTCCAATACATTCTTTCCACATTAGATTTGAAAGATTAAAGGGAAGAAATCGCAGGATCTATGTTCTGGATAGTACATACCAGTTTTGCACATTTGTTTCTCTGGGGAGAAGGGATGTGAATCATATGCATTGTGAACAAATGAGCAATCCAAACAGGTGCCGCAGTTGAAAACTACACGCGAAGAAAAAAAACCCCACTTCTCTTCAGTATTTGTCCTTTTAGGTTTTTAGCCAGATGTCCTGCGAGTACTTTGGTACTGCTTTTGTGAACACTCTCTTGAAGTATTACAGAAAGCTGAGAAATGGAAAGGCTATAAATGTATGCACCTTTTTCCCAGATGAGTTGTGTTTGCCAACCAGTGCATAGCAACAAAGTGAGTTAAAAGTCAAAGTAAAGGAATTCCTCTGAGCATTTTAATTATGAGAAGATTTGTAGGGCTTTACTGTAATAACTATAAAATACTTCAAACTGGTTTCTTAATGTCATAACATTATTTATTTTCAGAGCAAAGTTCAGGAAATTTTGAATGATTGTATATAATTTTTTTAACGTCATGTCTCCTTCAAATATACATATGTATACTTTTTTTTTTTCAGAAGTGATGGATTGCCAATTTGTCTGACCTCTCAAGAGAGGAAGTTGGAAGGACAGTTTAGTAACATTTTCTTTCATTCCCAATGTGGAATAAGATCAAAAAATATGTATTTTAAATTCCGTTAATAGTCTTATCTTTTCTAAACCATAAGGTACTGGCAAAATAACAGCACAAGTAAACATGGCTCTTGATGCACCACATTAAAAAAATGCCTTTTGTTTATGAAAACTTTTTTTTGTTGTAGAAACTTGTGGGAATAATGTTGTATTAATGGTAGGATGTTGACCTTTTCCAGCTATGGAAGATAGTCTCAGAACAGGATCCAGGAAAAACAAACATGGAAACTACTTAACTCCTTAGTTGTGTGCTTGAAACTTTGTGAGGAAGCATTATTTAAACTTAGGCTATTGTACTTACAGATTGTGTCATTACATTAAAGTGCCACACACATTTTCACTAAGCACAGAGTTATCAAGAGCTTAAGGGAACAAAATAACTGAAGAAGAATATTGCGATAATTTCATGTAATATATGTAAAAATATGCAGTCGTCTGCTATTGTCTGTGTTTTGTCTACATTTATTTATAGTCTCCCAGGTCAAAAATAGGGCAGATTTTCTCCAGATTTCAGGGTACACAGTGTAGTGCTGCTGAACAAGAAGTTATATTGAGAAAAAGAGTGAAAACAAACGAGTTCCCTGTTACTTTGACTTGAGCTCATGGTTCTCTTGTAGGCTAAATCTGTCCCCTCTTTCTTCAGTGAAAAAAAAATAAAACCTCAGGTGAACTGTGTGGAACTTGGGTGTGCAACCTTTGCACGGCTGTAGAGTCCACCTTCACCTCTGCTGAATTCACTCCTGAACTCTGAGGGCTAGCCACAAAACTTAAGAGCTACTTATGTCCACTCAGGATCTTGAAATGAGGCTTGGGAGGTGTATAGATTGTTGGTAGTTTCTCTGGAGAGAAACCAGTGAAGGTCCATGGCAGGGGAACAAGAAGAATATTCCCTGATCCATTTGTGTGCCATGTCTTCCTCTGTTTGGACCAGTTGTAGTCAGATGTCCTGTAGGTAGTTTCTCTTCTATTCCCATTCCTTTGCCCGCAGATGTTTCTTGTAAAGCCTCTCTGATGTCAGGAGATAGTAGGAAAAAGTGTCTGTCAGATCTTACACGACAATTACTGAATATCAGCGTCGGCTTCAGGAAGAAAATGGAGCTACTGCAATTCATATCAGCTGGGCATCTCACCCATGGTCTCCACTAAGTTTCATTCTCATTCTTGTCAATCAGATTGCATTTGTCATTATGAGCAAAAAAGGCAGATTTTATTAGCATCAAGCAGTTTTAACCTTTCAAATGAAATGTGTAAATCAAGAATACACAGGGTGAAATAAGGCATTACGACAGTGTACAAACTCACCTTTTAGAGTGATCTAAGCCCAGCAAACAAGCAAAATCAGAAACACTGTTTTAAAAAATATTTTTTTTCCCAAAGTGATTAGATTCTGTATTTAAACAAATTGTAAGTGCTACCTTTTAGTTACTAGAAATGCACTTTTTACCATTCTGGAGCTCCCAGGCCTAGTGGAACACAAGGTACTTTAATACATGTAATGTTTGTCGGTAGAGAACCTCAGCATCTGCTTTGCATAACGTGGGAGTATGTGAGAAGTTACTAAAAAAAATGGAAGCAAAAAGCATTTCCCTGTAATATATACCATATTAAGTTGTCCCTGTTCCTGAGATGGATTGGCATCTAGCTCATGAAGCAGCAGCTAATCCCCCAGCTTGCAGTTCACCCTACTGTAATGAATCAGCACTGAATTTGGCCCGGCTGTATATACTTTTGATAGTTCAGTAATTACTTCGTGAGCATCCGAGTTGTTCCTGCAGCTAGTGCGTAAGCAGAAGTGAAGTGCAGGAGTTGCTGCAGCCTCCAGGCAAGCTGTGCTGCCTTGGGCTCTCAGGAAATGTTGCTTCCCTACTTGGCTTACCCACAGACTCCTGGTCTGTTGGAAGGGAAGTCATGTAAGGTAAATCTCTCAAGAGCTCAGTTCTCCTTAGTTACCTAAGTAAAATGGATTTCTGAAGGTGTTTGACAATGAGTTCTGTCCACTGTGCCCTTATTTTTGGTCATCACACTTATTTACTGAGCAATGACTAACTCGGAGTTGAGGGCTCCTTAGGGAACATGGTGCCGGGGTTTGGTACTGAGTATTTGGAGGGTGTCCCTGCCCATGGCAGGGGGGCTGGAACTAGGTGATCTTTAAGGTCCCTTCCAACCCAAACCATTCTGTAATTCTATGATTTTTGGAAACTGGGTTCTTGTATCTTGATTAGTATTACTGTGGTTGAGATTTGCAATCTTAGTAAAGAAAAAATACCAACAATTTCCTCCTTCTGCCTTCAGCCCTCTTGTTTGTTTACAGGGAAAGCTCTCTAAACTGTTATTCAATGTATATATAGAGTGCCTTTCACGAGGAGGCCTTGATCTCTTTGAAACTTTGTAGATAGTACAACTAATAAGCACTTACAATGTTTGACAGAGTTTTATGGTTTTCCTTTTTTATGTCTTAGTAAACTGTAAGGTATGCCATCTCTGCTACTGTTCCCAGAAGAGATATGTCTGATTTTCTCTGAAAGACCTCCAGTGATGGAGACTCCACAGTCTTCCCTAGCAAGCTTGTCAACATATCTGAAGTGCAGGTATCTCTATGCTGGTATCTCTCTGCTGCAGTGTCCCTACTTAGTCTTTGCTACTGCAGGCTGAGGAGACTTGACTCACTCGTTTATTACTTGTAGATAAAGTTTCTTCTACCACTGATCATTCTTTATTATTTTCCTCTTGATTCTTGAAATGCAGTGTTCAGAACTGAACATATATGGCCAATGCTTGTCAATACTGAGAAGAGCGTAGACATTACTCCATGGGTCTTACGGGGTATATAAGCCTGTCTGCAATGTTCAAAAACTCAGAGGCAAGAAAGATCATTAGATGAGACAATTGTCATTTCCATCTTGGATTATGTTGTTGCCATGGCATCTTTTCAGATTTGAATCTGGTGTTGGACAAATGTGTATGTATCTGAATGTTGCAGTTCAATATTTAGTGCAGCTCTGTTTATTGCCAAGTAACTGCTGTTAGTGGGAGCTATACCTAAAGGATTTAAGTCTGAGGAGATGGAGAATTATTCTAGGGACTATACAACTATCTCTGCAACAAATACTGTAAGAATTGTCAGTCATTGTGACAATTATCTTCTCTTGTCACTAGAAGGTTTCTTCCATCCCCAGACCACCCAGGAGGCTCTGAATATTTCTAGAAAGGTGTCAGAAACTGCAGTCTCTAGTTGGGAAAAGGTGAGGAGCATGAGAAGGATGTGACATCCACCAGGAGTTGTGGAAATCTGTGTCTATCCCTTTAGGTTTTAATATCGTTTCCCTTATCAAAGTTTGGAAGGAATGCTTGCACAACAGTACATCTTGTTTTGATAGCTGGGTAGAAAAATCAGAGTGAGGAGGTAGTAATGTATGAGTGGCTGTCTGTAATTGCACAGTGCTGCATGCACCCACGGTATTTTCTACGTATGCTGTATATGATACCTCCTTGACTCCTCAAGCTTCCAGAAAGTGAGAAGAGCCTGTTTAGGACTGCCTTCTCAAAGCCAGTCAAAACAAAGTAAAAATAACAGGGATCTTAATCAACCCCTGCCAATTGGCCAAAATGACTGGGCACGCTTTGCTTAGGTCAAAATTTTGCTGGAACGTGTCAGTGAGCAAGAAGTTCATTTGCAGTGTAACTATGCCAATAAATGGCCAAAACATAACACTTGGAAAACTCAGTAGACTGACAGCTCTCCCATTTGTCAGCAGCTACTTTTCCAATGCACTAAGAACTGTGGGTGGTGGTGGGGAGGTTGTGGGAAGGTTTGGGGAGGGGGGGGGTTGATTGGAATAGTTTTAGTACGATGAGTACTGTCATTTGGCTAATCAGTTGTATGAGTGGAATTTTATCTCTACTGGGAGGTGAGCTCATTCGCCTTTATCAACCTCAAATCCGTGTTTAGAAAAAAAAAATCAAAGCAGGATGCATTCTTCTTCTTAATGGCTTATTCTTACAAAACACAACTGCTTCTTACCACCCAGTGTCTCCTGAAAATTAGCTGTGTTTTGATTTCGGTCTGTTTTGTACTTTCTTCTGCTGAAACAAAAAATGCAAGCCCTCAGATTAGCTCTTTGTATTCCTGGCTGGTTTTCAGTGACAGATTTTAGAGCATCTCACAGCCCATAAAATTTTTATCAAAGTACTCCAGCTACCTTCTTCTCGTTTTCTTTCTTCCTCTCTTTTAAGACCAGGTTATAGAGTAGAACTAAGGCGGGATGTTTTATTCACCGTAAGGCATGCTACCAGGAAAGGAATCTCCCAAGTCTGTATAGTGCTTTCCTACCCTGCTTTCGGTGCCTGTTTTTCTTTTTCTCCCTGGCTATTTCCATGCCAACCCCACCCTTCTCTTCTAGCGGGTGCTTTTCTCTCCAGGAATGTGCACCTGATGAACCTGGAGATGCTCTTCTTGCCAAGTGGCTATTTGGTGAAGAGATTTTGGGAGGGTGTGGGAGTGGACGGTGAAGGAGGCAGAAGGAGGAAGGTTGTGGATGTGATTTGTCTAGGAACCCGCAGCAGATGGCTGGGACTAAGGCCAGAAGAGGAGATGAGCAGCGGGGAGCAGGAGGGAACAGTGAGCTGGGCAGTAGAGGAAAGCGGTCGAAACGCAGCAGGGCTCAGGGTTGCACAAGGAGAAGATAATTTAAGTCCATTCTCTGTAAATGTTTACGCGGTGGCCGTGATCTTTGATAAGCTATCATGGAGCAGAAGTTGATGTGCTTGCGTTCCTCTCCCAGTTCGAATAAAGTTACTGGAAACTGAGGGAATCGGGGTATTGTCTGAGTAATGTTTTATTTGTCTGAGGGCCAGGTTAGGCTGCGAGGTATAACAGTGTCCACCCAGCTCACTGACGGTGGGCAGCCAGCCCATTGGTTCCGCAGACACCATGCCGTCTAAGCCTCTCTTGAGGTGGGCGCTGAGCACCCAGCCCTCTCCCGATGGTGTCAGGGAGGGAACGAGGGGGCCTTTCCTGCCACTTTACTTCAGGGGAGAAGGTGGAGGATTTGGGGCGAAGGGGCGTGAGGATGATTTAATTACATCTTGAGTTTGGCTGGTCAGCAGCAACTGGTCCTTCTTATGTACTTGATGAAAAGAGGTTTCTGCTGAGCTAAAATGAATCTGGTTCCCAAGTCAACCTTTGGAAGATTTTCAACAAACCAGTTAAAAATGCAGTGAGGACTTAGCGATATAAATCTTATTTTAGTAAATAAACTTAATCAGTTTTCCTAAGCCGTTCTAGGAATGGATTTTGTAAGGCTTCCTGGGTGACAGAGAGAACGGCAGCATGCACTGGGATCTGGGGCTCTCTTGCTCCATTTTCCCAGGCGGCAGGAAGGCTGCCGGCACTGGATGGGCTGAGGATGGAAGTGCATGCTTCTGTGAGATGGAAAAAGTGACTCATCCATCCTCCTCCTTAAATGCTGCCTAGGAAGGACAGCACAGGCTGGATTTCTGTGCCTGTCCTTTGCTACAGAGACCTTTCTGTAAAGGAAGTGTGGCTGGAGGAAAAGGGAGGGGATTAGAAGAGCCGGGTCCCGGTCTCCGCTGATCAAGAAGCATCAGTATAGGTGGGGGTGAGCCCCACAGCTTGCCCCACGGAAAGGCTGCCTATCCTACCGACTCCGCGAAAGGGAAATTCCTTACACAGGAATTGGCAAACTTCTCCCTTCTGACTTGGTCGCCTATAGCTCTCCCAGCTGTCACACTGGAGGGTCTGCTCCAAGCTGATCCCCTACTTAGCAATCAGACGTAAAAGTGATGAGGAGAAGGAGTTCTTAAGAAGGTGAAACAGAATAAGAGATGTTATATTTTGTCGGTGTTTCAGATATAGAACTAATGCATACTGGAAGCACCAACAAAACAAGGAAATTCAAAACTAAGGGTAGGGTTACTCTGTAAGATACATTGTAGATTTTACTCCAGCAGTTTGAATTTAATTTTCTTATTTAATTAGGCAATTAGCAGTGAGAGGATGAAACTTGCAATTAAATTGAAGTTTGTAGAAATTTTCATTACAAAGAAATGCTAAATCTCTTGAACTTACACACATTAAGGTAATAATCCAGTTTGTTCTAAAAGAGCATAACGAAGGAGTTCAGTGAATGGGAATTACATAAACTCTTCCATTGGTGTTGAAGGACGTGATCTATAAATTAGGAGATTGAGAGTAAACAGGAAATTCCACAGAACAATTTCAGGATAAAGAAAGTATAGCAGCAGATGGAAAGATGTTTCTGTTGGAAGATTTTAGATGTTAGTTTTGATACCATCTACCTTTTTTAATAGAAACAACCACTCCATCTCCATGTTTTAGTTGTGAATTTCAGCTGTGCATTAGCAGAGCAGTGCTAGCGCCAGCTAGAGCAAAATCCTGCACAGTTCTTGTCAAAAGTTCTTATTCCCATATGCAGGTCACACTTTTTTTTCCCCTCTGCTTTTAGTCACATTGGCGACTTCGTGGGCATGATGTATCTTGGACATAGGGACAAGCGTGTTTGAATATGTTTGAGTTTTTCTTAGGGCTAGAACAAAGTAACAGATAAATGGAAACTAGATCTTGCAATGAAAAATAATTGAAGCCTTGAAGCCTTTATGCCTAATGCCTCTTACATAATGTAAAGTAGATGTGGGTCTGTTTTCTACTCATTTTAACAGTATGGGCCAGGCCTTAGTAGTAACTCCTGGTAGCAATTAGTCACAAAAAAGGCTTATTCAGTCTTTTAATTTCACCAGCTTTTCAGACAATCTCACAACAAAATGCAGCCTGCTTTCTACAAGGATATTTCCACTCAATAAAAGTATTACTCAATAAAAATAGGGCCTTTCAATATTAAAAAAAAAGATAGAAATGTTCATGTCCACAGTTGCTATTTTCATAGCAACTACTTTGTAAAGCAACAAAAAAAGCACAAAAAAACAACAGAAGAGAGACTAATTAGCAAATAGTTTGAATGCTTGAGATAAGGAATCATAATGGCTAGTAGGAAAGAAGAAACCTCACGTTTAAGATAGTTTCTCAGCAAGCTGCATAATAATGTCCAAACATACTTCCTTTTGGCACATGTTGTTATACACAGACAAAGAAACAGGAAAAGATTTTTTTTTTTTTTTTTTTTTAGTTCCCTGTGTCAGAAGCATACGCTGATGGAGAACTCAGCCATAAAAGTACATTATTCTTACTAAAGAGAAAAAAATAGCCTCAGTTTTGTGCAAAGCGCTGTATTACAGCTGGAGCGATGTAACTCTGAAAAGGATGCTTCGGTGGATCAGGTTCTGGTTTTCATCTGTACGCTGTCTTGGCTCAGCATTGCTGATGTGCTCTACAAACGCTAACAGCATATATGCCAACTTGTAGTTGATAAAGAAACATGGCCCTTTGCTATGCAGAGCGTGGATTTTCAAGGCTGCTGTAGACATGGCAATAGACCGAAAAGCTGCTCGCTGCAGCCGATGTTGGGCTTCTCAGTTGTTCTCAGATCTAAATATAGAAAGCTGCCCATATCACATTTCTCTCCCTGGAGGTGGACCTCCAGAGAGTGGAGCTCAGCAGGCGCACAATAAGGATGGTGAGCAAATGTGAAAGAACTGTGGTTCCCCCTGCTCCACAAAAATGGACACCTGCATGCAAGGCATTCCGTGTGCACGTGTGGGTGTTTGTGCGCATGCGTGCATGCGTGCGTGCGTGTGTGTGCAAGACTGCTTACTCATGCTTTTACTGAACAAATCGCTGTCACAATTAGCGTGAGTTTACTGTGAAGAAAATTCATGCAAATAATTTTAGGAAAGTTTTCTTCTTTGTAATATGAAATAAACAAAAAGATAAACATGGACTTCTTTAATGAACCATTCCAAATTAGTACAACAGACTGAGTTATAGCTATTCTGCTGTCACAACTATTCACACAGAGATTTGGTCCTAATCTGAAAAGAGGGCTTTTCTCACTAAAGCGATGCAAATAATGAGAAGAAGGTAGAGTTTTGCCACTGCAGAAGATGCTGCCTATTGAAGCGACAGAGACTTGAAGAAAGGAGGCGTTATCCACTGGGGCAGCTCTAAGAGCTTTTCCAGCGTTAAGAAGGAAAGCCGTGATGCAGCTGAGAAACTGCTTAGCTCTGCAGAGTGTTAATGTGGTATCTTCGCTGTGAAATCACAGTAGTGTTCTTAATTTCAGCTTGTTGTCTCCATGTAACTGTTTGGTACCAGCTGTTTCATTAGAGTGGTCTCTAAATTGAAGCATACTGCAGATCCTCCTGCAGCCAGCCCTGCAGTGCCGGTGCCCCCACAAGGTGTATTCCTCCATCTCCAGTGGAGTAAGAGGCAGAGGAAGAAGGAGTCAAGGAGCACCTGTGTCTCATCCTGAGATACAGTAAGGAAATGGATAAGCATCTGGATCCAGGAACTGGGAAGCTGTGCTGGGTCCTCCTCTTTAAATGTAGCCCAAACTGAAAAGAACGAGCTGAATTCTGTCCTGCATGTATAAGGACTTCTTGTTTTGAAGACCAACAGCAGTTGAGACCTCTCTACTCCCCTGTGAAAATTCCAGAGCATTCAATGTGAAAAATCTGATTTCTTGCCTTGTTGAGATGTGTTTTAAATAGCCTAGCTGGATCGCCCTGCAGGGATACTGACGCCACTCTAAATAAAACTACGCAAGCAGTCCGGCTATGATGCCACATTAATCTCAACAAGTATATTCTTCAACTGCAGCTGAATATTAAACCTTCGCAACAGCTCATGTAGGAGGAGGTGATTATGCAGTAGCAACTTTGTTTAACATTTCTTCACGTCTGCGGCTAACGATGAGTTCTTGAGTGCGCTAGACACTACTAGAAAAGGGAAGGATTTTGCAGCTCCTGGCACTGCATATTATATACCAGCAGAAAAAGCAACGATTTATTTTTGCTTGCTGAATGAGAGGGAGAATGAAGTGCTGAGAGCTCTGTAACGTTTCATACTCTCTTAGACGCAAAGAGCCAGATGAATATTGTTGGAAAGAATGTGTTTATACAAGAATCATATTTATCTCAGAAGCTAGGGTCTTAACATTAGACGAGGCACGGGGTGAAAAAGCTGAGCATGTAATAACTCAGCAAAATTCCTGATTTTGCCTTGCATTTGAGTAAGCTTCAATTACTTATTTTTAGGGGGTGTTTTCAGAACAGCTCACACACAATTTGTTTGCAATAGACGTTCGCATATAGATTGCAGGAAAATAAAGCACATTCGTTAAGAAAGCATTGTTTTCCAACTTTGCTTAACTTTCGTGAGAAGTATGGTCACAAATGGTACTCTTTAAAAGTGTGCATTTGGGGCTTTCAAAAAAATAATCACCCAGCTTTTGGACAAAGGATCAGGCTTCGTCTCAACCTTGCGCTACATTGCAGGTTGTTGATAGCGCAATCTGGACGGATTCTTCTGGGATCTAAGAGTACATTCCCATGCTCTTTGACTTCATTGATTTAATGGTAAATGGCACATTCTTGAAATACTTTCAGTGGAAGCATTCTATATAATACGGATAGGAATAAGCATGTGAAATAGTTTGTATTTTGAGCAGAGCTGTTATTCCCTCTCGTTATATTAGTGTAGTTTCTTTCATTCCCATGCTACTACTAAAGCTTGTTATTGTGACAGATTCTGAGCTATGAGAAACCGGAGTTAAACTAGCTTTTACTCTAAACTGCTTTCTAAGAAAAAAAGGAGAGACATTGGAAATTTTCCCATTGCACATCTGTTAGATGTTAAACCCAAATTTGTTCCCAGTTCAGCTGCACTGGTCTAGTACTGGAGTGGTGTAATTGAACTCAGTGGAGTTAATCAGAGATGACAAGGCAGCAGAGTTTGTTGCAACATACTTACTGTTTAAATAGTTGTAATGACTGTGTTCTGAAAATTAAAATAATCCCAAATTAAACAAATCTTATAGTAAAAGGCAGAGCAATCTATGAATCAGGAATACCCTGTCAACATAAAGAAACTGTAAATGGCCAGAAGTTGACCCAGAGAGAACTTTATTCTAGCAGACTTCCACCATCAATCTCTCCTTGCGGTGGGAATCTTTTCTACAGGCTGGTGAATGCCCTATTCCAGCACTATGTTCAGTCTGTACTGCCTTTTGAATACCTTTTCCTTTTTCACTAATTCTTTCAGAAAGAAATAAATCTGAATTTGATTTCCGATTTGCAGCATGTACACTTGCATTTCAGTTCACGTGAAGATTAGCAAAAATATAAGTCAAATGGCAAAGCCCATTTAAGTAAGGTGAGTGCGCAAGCTGTTATCTCCTTCACTTTAGTTATCAAAGCCGTATTAGTCAGAAGCTACACTGTTGGGAAAGAAATGAAAAATAAGGAAGACTAAATTTCTGCTCAGTCCCCTTTTGGAAAAGTGCAGCAGAGGAAAGGGGATTTAAAGCTGCTCTGTAGAAGCAGCTGAAGAGGTTCCCTCCAACATGAGGAAATCTCGGTCTGGAATAAGGCCAGGAGAGCCAGCCTGGTGACATCGATTCCATTCACAGCATAGCAGGTGTAAAAGGCAGGAGACAGCAAGATCCAAACATGTCCTCCTGCATAAAAGCAAGGAGCCTGCTCTTGGCTGGTGTATGGCAGGACAAATGTTAACAGAGCTGATTTTGCTGGCCTGAAACATTGTCAAGACTTGCGATATTTTATTTCTACATAAGGCAAATCTGAGATTTTTTTTAAAACAGGACTGAGATGGAAAACCACATTTAGAAAAAGAAATACGGACATAGCAGTGCACGTGCTGTAGGCTTGAACCTGAGCTTCTTCCCACGTCTCCTGTGAGTGTTGGAGCCATTCCCCAGCACAAGAGTTGGCACCTTCTCATTCTGACCAAAACTCCCATTTTGGAACCGGGAATTTTGTCCCATTTCCACCCCACCAGTGTCTTCCGAAGTGATCCGTTCAAAGAATCCTTTCTGACAGATTGGTGGTTTCTATTAAGAAAACGTTGAGCACAGTAATACTGAACAGCTCTGGTTTTAAGGCTGCTTAAGTCCAGCGCTGACCTCTCCTCGGACTGTCCTCAGAACGGGTGGCTTGTCTAGCTTTATGTTCCCAGCTTTGCTTAGCTCTGCAGATCTAGAAAAGTTGCAAGTACGCAGTGGTTGAGATTGTGTTTCATGTTGGTTTTTCACAGCAAGAAGAGTGATAAGCTCTTACATGGCCTGCTCGGGATCCGTAGGACTAGTAGCACTCAATTGTATGGATTTTCTGGCATTCGTGTCCAGCCTTCAAACACAGTCCTTCATGACCAGGACTAACTGCAGCTTATTCATTGCTTTACCATCCATGGGCATAACATTTCACTCAGAGTAGTGCTGCTGAGAGCACACTGTATTCCTGTTAATATTACACGACAGCTTGAGATTTTTTGGAAACCTCCTCCCTCAGACTGTTTATCCATCTACATTGATATTTGTCTAGAGATATGTTTTACAGTCTATTTACTTACAAACATGTCAGAAAAATGTGTACCAATAAAATGTGAATAAAAATATTTAGTATGTGTGTATCAGTTGCCAGTAAATTTTTTATCCACATTTTTTTAAATATTAAAATATACGATACTGCAAAAATGAATACATTTCAAGGATAAAAGGTATATCATTTACTGGGATATACTCAGTTTATTCTGGCTACCCCATAATCAAAATAAACTGATAGAAAACACTTATTTTTTCCATTCACACCAATAGAGTGCACCATTTGGACCTCATTTCCAGAATCTTTTCTCACGGGAATTTCCCACTCGTTTCATGGATAGTCTGTCTGAGCAATAACTGAAAGATCAATGATTGTTGCAGGCATCAGATTATAATTACTAGTAGAAGTTCTAATCCTTATTTCCTCAGCTGTAGCTCCAGACATTTAGCTAATAGCACCGCATACAAACATTAGGATGGTTACTTTGGTGTGTTTAGGCACTGGGCAGCGCAGACAAATTTTGGAGCAAGTTCATGAGAGTGAATCAAAAACTCTTTGCTGTGGCTGCAGCTTGTAGGCAATTTTGCAGAAGGCAGAACAGCATGTGAACAGCGACGGAAGATTATCTGAAGTAATCAAACCAACTTATCATGAATGAATAGTCTTTCTGTGGTGATAATGAGGAGGGAGTAGACTGGAATGGTGTAGGAGAACTTAAACAAGGAGCTCTGTATTTCATGCTCATGATAGTAAGTGGCCTTGGGACATTCATTCTTCTTAGTACTTATGCTCATTTTTAGTGTTGTGGTCTTCATGCAGGGGATTAAAATTAATCTCTCCAATTGTTATGTGAATTTTACATGACTTTGTAAAGAAAACTGAGTACTGCACACAAGCTGTTCATTTTTTGATGTTTGTAGAGTCTATTGTAGAACAATAGCATGGAGGTACAAAGTCTTCTTTACGCAAAGAAGACGTGCAGCACTGACCAGAATTGTAGGGGTACAAGTACTGGGTGCTACCCCATTCCTCTCAGTCCACATAAAGACCAATGGAAGGAAGATCTGACAGTGTAGGGTAGCACCAAAGAGTCTCTTAGGCAAGACAGACCAACATCACCTTATGGACAAAGAACTTCTGTGTCCACCCCTTCCCTCCACCCTCCCAAAAGGAAACCCACCCAGAAGAAGGTGGTGTAGAGATAGCTGTGTTGTATGCCTTGCTTCTGCCTCCCGAAGAAAGCTGAAGAAACATTTCTGGCAAATGTTGTGAGAAGCAACTAACAGTTTGGGACAACTTCATTTGACCCGTCCCGTTAAAGAGGCACCAGCAAAAATCACTAGTCTCTTTTTTGGAGTTCAGGCCTCCCATTGGGTTCCCATGGTCCTTAGGAAGGACAGCAAGGGGAGCAGCTGCTCTGCACAGCCCCCATTTATCCCTAAAAGGAACTGATGGGCTTCAGCCAAGAAATTAGCATGGGCTTAATTTAAACAGAAGTAAGTCATACTTCGTATTTTTTAGGCCGAAGTAGCAGGGCAGTGAGGCGTAGCCAGTGGCTTCCTGGCTTGCAGGGCAGCAGCCCCACCAGGAATGCCCGATGGTGGCACTTCTCCCATGTACTGCTGCACATCAGGGGTATTCATTCGTGTAGTGGTGGTGCAAGAGTCTCTGCAAAACAAAAATTAATCTTTGGGGGGAAGGAATCAGTAAGTACAATTTTTGAAAGTGTTCATACCACAACTTTATTCCAAGTAATTAGTCAATGTTGTACCATTTAAGTCTCCTGAAGGATATATAGGAGCATTTAAAAAGAGGAAGTTTTAAGTGCTTGAAGTGGCTTTACAGATTTTCCCATGCACCTCTGACACCCCTCAGCCATTGCTTGTGAAAAAATAAGTAGGTGTGACTGCAAAGACACCTGATCTTGACTGAGGATTTGACAATCATATCATATAATCTCTGTAATACAGTATTTAAAGTTGCTTGTAAAGGTAGGCATATTTTGGGCCATATCTTGAAGGCCACGAAATGCCAGTTTTTCAAGTCTCACTTCGGGACTTCTTGTGTACTCATGGACTGTAAGTTGCAGATAGTCAGCTTTGCTATGAGGATATGCTGGAGTAATTCTCAGATTTCTTTTACTTGTGTCCACTCAGAATGGCCTGCAAGGTGTCCTTTGGACAGTCGTGTCTGCCTAGAGCATCGTGCTTTAATCCCCGCCGTCTAATGCGCCTGATGTGGAACAAGGCGTATTGTTTACAGCCAGAATCTAGTCTTTTCAATAATGTTCTTTAACTGATTTCCCAAACTGTAAGATCAACCATGTCATCAGTTTTTTAAATCTGGAACTGATACTGATGCATTTTACTGAACACATACATGTTCCATTAGATTTAGAAAAAGAGTAATGTAAAAAGTGTTTTAAATAGATGCTTGCATATTTTCTATTTAATCTCAGAGATTTACCTGATTTTTTTTCCTTTATGCATCTTTGGGATGGTGCAAGAAGTCCCACTGCTGTGTGGTTTCAGTTGTTTTAAACTTCTGGATGCTTTTTAATTAGGATGGAAACATGCTTCAGCTAGCACGTGACTGAGCAAGGCTTAAATTAAGTCTGGCTTTTCTTGTTTACATTTTTTTCACTGTGTGTTATTATCCCAACACATATCTTTTGCATTTCTTCTATGAAGTCATTAACAGCTGCACAAAAACTGCCTTCTGAAATGTTCTTCTGAGCCTCTTCCTTAGTTATCTCCATAAATAAAAGAAGTCCTGTTTATCTCTGTGTTGAAGGATTGCTGCTGCCACTGAAGCAGTGTATTAAAAATAATTACAAAATACCAAACTGATAGAAATTCACCTCAGTGCAGGTCTTGTCGAAGACCTGCGGCTCTCTTGAGGTGAGACAGGGATTGTGATACCTGCGTGGGTTTCTGCAAAGGGTGGAAGAGGACTCCCTGTGGACTTCAGAGAGGTCAGCATGAGGAGGTGCTGGGCATTGACTGGATGGAAGTGTTCTTGATGGATGCTTCCCATCTTCAGTTCACTGGGCAGGAGTGATCTTCCTGGTAGCTCAGTGCAGACCAGTCTCAAGCCAGCATCCGTATCTGCACGAACTTACTTGCTGAGGAATAAGAATGCTGTAGTTTTGCTTGTTTATCCTGCAATCACTTTTTAATATCAGGCAAATATTAAGGTAAAAGTAAATTTTACAGTAATTCATTCTTTAATAAAATAGTTACAATTTAGCTACTGTTAGTCTAGAAAAAGTGCGGGGGGGGGGGGGAGCAAAAAGTCTTTATATACTTAATTTTGTTTCCCTGTCCTGTCAGTGCTCCGCCAGAAATCTGTGGTTTTCAATAGCTGAAGCAAGGTTCAAAGGCAGCGTTGTCATTGTGGGCGATGGAGGTGTGCGTTTGAACAGCATCGTGTTCTGGCATCACGTCTGTCTCTCTCAGTTTCCTTCCCAGGGCTTTACATGTAGCTTCACATCTCTTCCCAACTGCTCTCCACCTCAGACATATCATTGCTAACATTTCTAAATATGGCTGGCACGTGGCTGCCAAGGCTTTAGAAATGCTGATGTCCCTTGGCATGACTTCATGGAGCATCTCTTGCCCTGATTTGTTATTTTTTTTTCCCTAAAACTTCTTCTGGTTCCTTAATATTACTAATTTTTTCATCTGTAGTGAATGAAGTGATCCCCACATACTGTCAGGGTAGGATTTAGTGTCCATTTCTCTTTCTAAGTTGAAAGCTGTATTCCTTAAAACCATACCAAGTCATAGCTGTATCTTAATTATGAGGGAAAGTGATGCACGTGCTTTATAAATAGCACAGACCAGAAAAGACTAGAAAGAAACAGTTAACCCAACAGCCTTGCAGTAATAGTGTTTGGAGGAGGGAATCACGGATCCTGGCTTGTGGGCGTCCCTGCTTTCCCTGCGCTGACAGAGCCTGCCGTTCCTCCAGGGTCTTCCTCACCCTTCCTGTCCCTTTCCCTGCCCTTTCCTACTTTGATTCAACTACTTTCAGCTGTTTATTTTTCACTTTCAACTATTTATTTCTACTATTTATGTTCTCAGTGCAATAGAGAATATCGTGCCCTGTCATCAATTAACTGTTTTCTCAAGTCATTGCTGATTTCTACTGTCGAGGATTAGATAATCAGTTGAGTAATGGGTCATCAGTTCTCTAAGGTATGACTTGAATGAAGTAGCAAGTTACTCAGTTAAACAGCTGAAAAGCAGTCTACTAAGTCTGATCTTTTGCTAGATCTTGAAATATATTTCCAGCTATTTTCCTTAATGTTTCTCCTGTATTTTCAAAGTAGATTTCCCTTTTTTTTTTTTCCCCCCAGATTTTCTGTATACTAAGATCTGAATTTATTGGGGAAAGTTCAGTCTAGGAGGGACTTCTGCAGAAATCTCATAACTACTTTGCATAAAATAAATAAAATTATTTGAATTTCTGTGATAATTTTAAATCTAATACATTCATACCTCAGTGTTTAGACAGGCCTTTATAAGTAAGCAAAATTAATTGGGAAATTATAATAAACCATATTTCTCTTCAGAATAAAATAGCTTTATTGAATGCTGAAAGGAAATAGCTTTGATTTTTTTCTGTCCACAGTCTATCAGAGTTAATAATGCAAATGCTTTCTCTATGATGCTTCATTAAAATTCTTCCTGACTTGCGTAATCCCCATGAAGTTACTAAACTGTATTCTTTTAGAATTAGTTCCATCTTCTCAAGGTATCTCACATGTGTAGAAGCTCGATGATAGATAAAAATATCAAGAGTCATCAAGATGAAAAAGAACTTCTGGTTTTCTTCATTGCAGTTGGGTTAATATTTATGGAACTAATGTTGCATTAACCCAATCAGCATAACATTGATTCTTAATACAGTGCTTGTTACTGGAAACTTACCCTCTGAAAATTCTTTCGGCCTTATTAAGACAAATTTATTTATATTCTTCTTTTCATATATCTGTTCCAAAGTCTGTTGCAGGTTTCTTGGTTGTTTGGAGGTGGCAGGGGGAGTAGGAAGAGAAGTATGGCCCTAACTCAGAAATATTCAGAGAAAGCTGAGTATCTATCTATCTCCATCATCTTTCTTTCTCTGACTCTTTCTGCAAGTCTCTCCTTTCAGATGCACTGAAAAAGTAATGAAATACCAGGCTGGTATTGGATTTTTTTCTCAGGAGTGTTTGCTGATGTCTTCCTGTGGAAACAAATAACAGCAGAAACTTTTGCAATCTAGTTCAGAACTGCAAGGTTGCGTAAAGTTGTAGAGTGAGCAGAGGAGGTTATTAAAGCGTTGCAGAACCAGAAGCCTAGCTTTTCTCATAAATA
Organism: Balearica regulorum gibbericeps; assembly: GCF_011004875.1. Lineage (NCBI taxonomy): Eukaryota > Metazoa > Chordata > Aves > Gruiformes > Gruidae > Balearica > Balearica regulorum. The sequence goes on along the minus strand of NC_046184.1, from coordinate 153,880,437 downwards.
CTGCACCCATCTAAACTGTAAAGATATGGGAGACCTCACACGTGCACAAATACGTCTGCAACAAGCACACAGCTGTTGTATCCACAGGCAGATAGCTATAAACATGCATCTTGGCTTTTGTCAATAATGCTGACTTTACCTGAATAGTTCATAGTAATTATCAGTGTTTAACAGTAAGGAAGTGTACCGCCTCATGTCAGTGACTCCCTCCCCTTATCTGTTTTAAAGAAACCAGAGTGCTTTATGGCTTGTGTTAGATACACAGAGATCTGAAGACAGCAAACCAAAGGGAGAATAAATACATACACAGACGTAGAAGAATGCTGCAGACATCACAGAGAGGAAAAAAATCTAAGCAGTAGACCTGGTGAACAGCTAAATGGCAGGATCTCGAGGAGGATTTTGGACATCGGGTGTATTGCCATATTTCACTGAATCACAGAATGGTTGAAGTTGGAAGGAACCTCTTAAGATCATCTAGTGCAAACCCCCCCTGCTCAAGCAGGGTCAGCTAGAGCAGGTAATATTTGGTTAGTCTTGGTTATTGTCCAGATAATTTGGGGGTTACCAATCTTGGGGCTGTAGTTACTCATTTAGCCATGCACATTATCAGAGTCTGTACTGAGCACTGTAGCACTCAATAACGATATTGCTCAGTTTGTTTTGCTTTCATGTAACAAGTGTCCTTTGCCTCTTGACAAAAAAGCAATAAAAATATAGGCGCTAGCTTGCATAGGAGAGGTAGCATTGGCGCTTTTCAGAAGCTAGGCAAAAGCCATAAGGTCTCCCAGATGCAGAAGAGGTAAGAGAGTTAAAGTTGAAACATTTTTTCATGGAGAAAGGGAAGAGGGAAGTCAAAACCTCAAAGGAGCCACATGAACATGAAGTGCATTTGTTACTGTCTCTGTCAAAAATACAGAAGAGTGACGCTTCCTGTGACAGCTGAGGTTGTTGCAGGTACCTGGAGGATCCAGGAGCTATAAATCTGGGATACAGATGTTCCAGCATTAGATAGTTTTTCAGAAAGGAGTAGCTTCAAATTTGTCTTGCTTCCTTTCATCCTTGCCTGTGGCAGACAAGGTAAAGCAGGAAAGGCATTCTACCAAAGGTTTGGGGTCATGATTAACCTGTGAACTACTCTGTTCTGACCCTTCATCACCAGCAATTCCAATTTCCTTATTAATAAATGCAGCCTCTCCCATTAGGCTGATGGCAGCATCTCTGCAAGTACATTGTTGAAAGTTCATGAAGATAGCACATCACTGCACAGCACTGATGTCTTTGACACAACTAATACTGCAAGCAGACCATGTTTGAGCCAAGAAAGCACTAATTTAACAAAGCTTGGAGGCATTCCAGAATCAGAATCTGAAATACTCATGGTCAACCCGAAGCCTGAAACCAGTCCCCAGCGATGGACCCAGATGAGTAGCCACAACAAATTCTTGAGCAATCTCTCTGGTATTCTCATAGAACACGAAGGCTCCTTCTGCTGTTTCTCCTTGTCTGGAAGGTTTCTCTTTTCCTCCACATTACCTGCATTATACCGTCAGTTAGTATAATTATAAAACCTTAATTTTCTCCAGGGCCTGTCAAACTAATGGCATGTCCTTCAACTAAAAGCAACTTGCTGTTATGGCTTAATAGTACCTTCACTCCTCTAGAATCTACAGAATAAAAAGGAGTAAAGGATCAAACAGAATGGTTTGCTGTGATTGCCATCGTGATCCTCTGCTGAAGCAGCTGTGTAGCCCACACTGCCTATAATAAATGGTTAAAAATTTTCCAGTAGCTTTTGAAATCAACATTTGAAATGATAAATAGGCTTTCTCCTTGAGCAGCTGTGGAACTGTCGGCTGATGATGTTCTCCAGAATATCCTTTCCCATAAGTGATGAGACTCTGGAATCTGCAGATGTGTGGGCACTCTTGGCCCCCATTATTGCTACCTCAAACCAAGTATAACAGAAAAATTAGATCTTTCGTAACGGGTCTGGAGAACTATACCTTCCTGTTCAAGTTTGTACTCCACTCTTAGCCCACTTCAGGACTGTTATCACGAGTTACATTCAACAGAGAGAGTGTTTTTTTCAAGTAGATGATATAGAACTATTTCTTTCAGGAGTCAAAGGAAAATATTTTTTACTCTCCTAGTTCCTGATTTCAAGGGGGAAAAAAAAAAGAAAACTTGTGTGGGATCACAGAGACTGCTCCAAGTAATTCTTGCTGTAATACTTTCCCTAGATCATTTAGCTTCCCTAGATCATTCAACTTGATCTAGTACTGTCAACTTATAAAAATCTTTTGTGAATCTGTGCGTACAAAAGACAGGAAACTGAATTGTACTGTATAAAAGACAACTGCTGACAGTTTTCAGTATTTCTATTTACTACCTGAAGATGGCAAGACTTCTCATAGATTACTTAGACTATTTGTTGGGTTTGGAGACAAACCCAACATGAAGCCAGGTTCAGTTTAAAGACCATCAAAGTGATTGTGTTAGAATATTTGTGATGATTAGAAGCCACATCGACTGGAAGGCATAAGGGCTCGTTTAGCTTCAGTGTAAGCTGACTCAACAGCAGACTTCAATGGAGTCCCAGTTGCTGAAATTTCTAGAGCATCCGCATTGATACTAACATCAAGATTAGGAAATCACGCAGAGAAAACAACTGTGCAAACTCCATTCACAGCACCCCAATGCTCTTGAGACCCATCTGTCCAGAAGTATTAGGAGAAAAAACGATGCCTCTTATTCTGCGTCAACAATGATTCTTCATATTGCCGCACACATCTGCCTTAAAGCTCCCCATCCTTCCTGGTGGTTCAGAGCCAATCATCTGGCCTTGCTGGGAACTCGGAGACCATCCCAAACTGTAAATTCCCATGACCGGAGTGTGAAGGTGTCTAAGGTCTGCACCGAGTCCCTTGTACATGCTCGTAGAGCGTGTATTCTGGGCTCCCATGTGGTGAGGGTATCTCAGCACACAACTTATTAAAAAAGTCACAGCCTCTGTAAGACAAATTCTTTCTACAGTTAAAACAGCCAGTAGTAACTTATATTTGTATGATCAAGTCAGTTTTGATAGCTGTTCCCACCACAAAAATAGTTATGCTTTTGTTTAAACAGAAGAGGAGCACAGAATAGAAAAATTGGCGTATGACAGACTGAACTCCTGCAGGGGTTTTAATTTTCACATACTCTTAAACTCATGGAGCCTAATGAGCTTAACATTTTGGCCAGTTGCACAATTTGGAAATTTCAACAGTGAACGGGTTTTGGACAGAAAAAAAATGTTCTCACAAATATGAAAAGTGAACAGATGTTACTATTGGTGCTTCCAACGCCTACTGACAGAAAACATCTGTGTTGAACTTCCTGAATTTTAGGATCTTGAGAACACTCCCACACATCACCAAAAGCCATTTGAAAGCAATTGGGCTGGCAGATCGGCTTTCGGGTCTATGACTGAATGTTCTAACGCGAGCAGGTGCTGGTTGTTGTCTTGCCTTGAGGAGCCCAGCTAGCCAAGCAGCAACCTTACAGCTATCCAATCCATTGTGTTATGCAAGTTTTTAGCATTTTGTGTGAACTGTGATTTTAAAAAAGTCATAAAAGGCAGTTGATCTTCATAGTATGATGTTAATAAAATGAATAGAATGAATGGAAAGAATGAAAAGAAAAAAAAATTGGTGTAGATACTAGCAGATTAGGAGGATTGCACTGCATTGTAAGGTGTCCTGGAAAGTGCCTGGCTTTTTTAATCTTGTCAAAACCCATGTTGAATGAACAGAATTTTCTTCTGTTTTGAAAACATACCATTGTGTTAAAAACATGTAAGGCATTTGCTGTCCCTCAAAATGCTCAGTTGAACATTCAATAGGTACCATGACCGAAATCTGCCCTCTTACATAAGCATGATGGAGCAACTGTCATGGAGTAACTGGGAGTTCCCTGCATCCTTCTGCTCCACACCCGTCATCTTGATATTTGTCCGGTTTTAAGAGCAAATTTGGCAAGATGATTTTCCTCTCTGGTGAATTTTTGATTGGCTATCAAACTAACCTTCTCCAATTAATTAAATAGTAATGAATGTTTTGCAAGGATAAGTCAATGTCATTTTAGTGTTCTGTAAAACATCGTTAGCTCATGATCTCAACTTCAAGCTGATTCAAAGTAACATCTCTAAGTTATTTTAGTTAACTCTTTCTTAAAGACAGTGTTTAGTTGCAAGTCAAAGGGACAATATTTACAAGTCAATAGAAGTGTATTTTTTCTGGTTTTATAGTTGTCTTAGGTTGATACTCTTCAGCTGAACCAACATAAAGTGAGTAGCTCCGTTAATCACACCTCCACTCTCACGCTAACTCAAAGCATCTGCCTAGGTTGCACGTCAGGCCAGCCCCAGCTCTGCTAGCTCCACAGGGTTCTGAGATACAAAGATTTCCCCATGATCCCCTTACGTTCTGCCGGAGCCCCATACCAGAATTTTAGCAGAGCCCAATGTAGGCAGAAATTTTGTTATGCCCCGAATACGACACCAAGCTGTGTGATGCAGTCGACACGCTGGAGGGAAGGGATGCCATCCAGAGGGACTTCAACAGGCTGGAGAGGTGGGCCCATGCAAACTGCATGAAGTGCAACAAGGCCAAGTGCAAGGTCCTGCACGTGGGTCGGTGCAATCCCAAGCACGACTGTAGGCTGGGTGGAGAATGGATTGAGAGCAGCCCTGAGGAGAAGGACTTGGGGGTGTTGCTTGATGAAAAGCTCAACATGAGCCAGCAAGGCACGCTCACAGCCCAGAAAGCCAACCGTGTCCTGGACAGACATGGCCAGCAGGTCGAGGGAGGTAATTCTGCCCCTCTGCTCCACTATCATGAGACCCCACCACCAGTACTGCATCCAGCTCTGGAGTCCCCAGTACAAGACAGACTTGGAGCTGTTGGAGCAAGTCCAGAGGAGGGCCATGAAGATGATTGAAGGGCTGGAGCACCTCTCCTATGAAGACAGGCTGAGAGAGCTGGGGCTGTTCAGCCTGGAGAAGAAAAGTCTACAGGGAGACCTTATAGCAGCCTTCCAGTACCTGAAGGGGCCTACAGGAAAGCTGGAGAGGGACTGTTTAGAAGGGCAAGGAATAATGGGCTTAAACTAAAAGAGGGTAGATTTAGATTAGATATTAGGAAGAGATTCTTCACTCTGAGGGTGGTGAGGCACTGGAACAGGTTGCCCAGAGAGGTTGTGGAGGCTCCCTCCCTGGAAGTGTTCAAGGCCAGGTTGGATGGGGCTTTGGGCAACGTGGTCTAGTGGAGGGTGTCCCTGCCCATGGCAGGGGGGTTGGAACTAGATGATCTTTGATGTCCCTTCCAACCCAAAACATTCTATGATTCTATGAGTCTATCAATAAAGATGATAGAAACAACTAAGCAGCTATGTAGAAGTACTGATATTTATGTGGCTCCTAGCAGCCTAAAGGAAATATGTATCTGAGTAGCCAAAAAGGAAGGAAGGTAGGGGCCAGATGGAATAAATGGATATGTTTTTGAGCACACGTTATCATCTGATAACTTTTTTATGCTGAAACATTTCTAACTTCCAAGAAAATCCTACTATTTTGCACCACCAGTAGGAACAGTTCTGGCATATACTGCCTGCCAAGTTTAGTAAATTTATTGCATTTATATGCAGCTCCTTTTTCATGCAGCATAATTTTAATGTTCAGGTTTATCTGAGTCTTAATCCCAGCTGCTAAATCCACAATTCAGGACTTGATCTTTTGGGGCATTGCCTTCCTGCACAGTTTAGAAAGTAGTGATGTGGAGATCAGCATTTGAGCTTGCGACCTAAGCTCCTTCTATAGACAGTTAAGAAAAATGGGCATATTCAGGGTGCACTTGTTTGACCTAGTTTGAATATCTGCATTAGGATATATTATGCCATAAAATGTCACCCTCACCTGATGAGAGCTTTGGATGACTACACTGCATGTAGATGAATGTCTACATCTGTTCAATAAATGCAATCCTTAAAAAATAGTTGTTGCCTTTCAGGTCATTACAAGTCCTATCACATGATTCAGAAGAGCATGCTCACTAGATAGATATATTTACTAATATACATCTTAATTCTGATCCCAAATTTCCTGATTTGTCTGTACAGCCATACTTCAGTAGTGATGCTGCTTTGGACTTTCAGAGCTATTCCCTTACCGAGTCTGCAAACAAAAGCACCATCCCCCTCTGCTCACCACTTCCTTCCCACACCTTCTCCTCCTTCCTCTTCTCCTTTCCTCTGTGCAGTAACCTTTTGAAGACTTAGCATGGAAATCCTCGTGAGGTTTTGTCTAGACTTGCCCTTTCTGATGTTTGTCTTAGAGAGACCATTGCCATGGGCCCAGTATCATTCTTTCTACAGCAGCTCTGCAAAGCACAGCAAGCATTTCTGACATACACTCCCATGTATTTTGTGACATGAAGAAACTTTTAACTGGTTCTTTTGAGTGCTTGACCTACATTCCAGCGTATATTTTCTTCTACGCACATCTTATCTTCTTGGGTGACATAGCAACTTTCTGGAAGATCACAAATTAGATCAAACCGTGGGAACAGAAAACAGTACAAAATTATTTCATTTACTGACTACAGAAAAGGGCTGTGGCTTCTGGTAAAGAGAACCCTTTCATAGTTCTTTTTTATGAAGATTTCATGTTTATTCCTTCCTTAATGAGGAAAAAAAAAAAAAACAACACCCTTCTGCAAGCTGAATCATTGCTCTGGAATTAATGTTAATGTCATTTGGTCGCTGCTGTCCTGAGAGAAAATGTGCCTGTCCAGACAATGTAGTTAAAAGAGCAGCAAATTGTTACCATGCCATGAGGCTGAACTAGCCTCATTTTTTAGTTATTTTAAACTTGAAGTGAATTTTATATTCTTTTGTTTACTTTTCTGTATAAATAAAAAAAGCTTTTTAACAAATGAGAAGAAAATTTTTTTCTGAGAATACGAGCTGGAATGTGAAACTCAGCTAAATAACCTTCTTTGAAGTAGCAAAAGATAAATTTAAAATAGAAATAACCATTAGATATGTACTTTTTTTTTTAAGTCTGCTGACTCTTTCAGTGCTACTCTGTGTTTAAGAATTGAATATCACATAGCTTGGGGCACACAAGAAAGGTTTGCTTCATTTGCTTATCAATATTCAAGTTAGATCATAGAAGTCCATCCCTTCCTAATGCTGGTAACCATGTGGTGGCAGAAGCTAATGCCAGCCCTACAGTAAAATACAGATTCAGAACACAAATTTCAGATGATGCAGGCCTGTGACATTAAATGTAAATTTAGCAGTCCACTGTAGAAATAAAATAATAAGTTTTTCTCATTATTCTTAGAAGACCAAGTCCTTCTACTACACGAAATAAAGGGCACTTCAGGAAGCTGTGCTGCTCAGTTGCATGATGAATTTCATTCCATTTCATTTGCACTTTCCCAGCTATCTCACTGCCAGACATTTTGCAGGAAGCCTTGTGCTTTTGTTGCCTTAGACCTCGAACAAAGATGTTTTGACCCTACCTGAACTCCTTATCAGATTTCTGGAAGGTTATAACATGCTCTGGGAACGTGCACCTGTGGTGGTCGGGGCTGCGTGCAGCAGCAATGGCTGGTGCCATCTAGTGAGGAGCTTCTGAATGCTCACTGCAATTTCAGGTTGATCATCTGTCTTTTAGAAAATAGTCATCATTGCAGTCCTGAAGACACAGAAATAAAGTGACGTGCTAATATGTTTAACAACCAAGCCTGCACAAACTTCAGTATTTTTTCTCCCAGATAATCTTTCTTTCCAGTGGCTAGCATAGCAATGTTTTGCCCTATGTATTTATATTTTCTTCCATTCCACAGATTGTTTTGACCTACTTTTCCCAGGTGGAGTTGCAGAAAAATGTTTAAATCTTGCTCTGAGTTGCTGGGGTGGATGGAACCATGCAAACTACATTATCACTGTACCAGTGTCTGCCGCGTCATGGTAGATGTGCTCATCGTTGACTGAAGTTGTACCCAGCGAAGCTTTGAAAGTGAGGTGGTTTACATTTGGTTTATTCCAGTAACCACTGAGAAGTGTGGGTAAACAAAAATTTCATCTTAGTAGAGCTGCCAGGAGAGGAAGATTACGTGTGTATCCTTGCCATGGATAGATTATGCAAAACTAACCATTTAAGACCCATAGAATCTTAAACTTGTTTTGGAATTAGTTCTGTAAATAGTCAGAGGGTGTTGTGTGACAAACTCTCTGGACATCTGTCCATACTGGGCAGCCTGGGGCCACCCAAAGCAGTTGCTGACTCGAAATGAGCTAGTTGGGCCATGGCAGCAGATGCTCCATGTGGTCTGCCTTTCTCTGCCTCCCAGCCCAAAGCTGTGCAGCCCTGTAACTGAAGTATTCCTGGCACAGCGTGCACTGCATGGAGCTGAAACCCCAAACCCTTCCATTACCTATTCTCCTCTAATATGTTCAATCCATAAACTCCTGGATTTACGCTCCAGGAGAAGTACCAGGTGCTTTGCCATCCCATTCTGACTCAGTGTGCCGCAACAGGATTCTTGAGGTTGTTAGCTGTAGTTCATATTTTTGGGGGTGGGGGGAGCACTGAGGTCATACAATTTTTAGTTGGGTTCAACTATTGCTCCATGGAAGATGCCTCAGACAATCACAAATTCCCTACATTTACACCCCGTTCTCCACATTTTGCCAGTGTTAAATTTAAAAACTTTTCTGTTTCTTTCCTATGTGCCTGCAGGGATGCCTTTTCCTGGGTTAGCACTTTTAATCAGCTGAGAAGTTGCTCATGTTCCTTATAACCGATTTTATTCCCTGCTAAGTTGCTCTCTGTTCCGCTTGCTGGTCTCCCTGTAGTGGGACTCCATCGAGGTCCTTGCTGTCATGTCCGTTCCCCATCTGTTCTTACAGGGACCGTTCCAGGCTGAGCCCTCTTACAAAAAGTCCCAGCTCCCGCTTGTCCGTCACGGTCAGATCACTCTTCCCACAGGAAGTGAACTTGTCCTTTCACCAATGACCTTTTTAAAATGTCAGGGAATTAACCTCCTTTCTTCTTGTCCACTATTAAATAAATGATGGCCCACAAGGATTGTTTTCGTGTGGGGGAATACTGAATCATCACATTCCGTATACCAGAAGCAGTTGCAAAATGGAAGTCTGTAATGAAATGTGGAGAAATGGGCTCAATGACAGTGAAGCTCTGCAGTAATACTGATTCTGTCTCCTCTTTATTGCAAATCAACAATTTTCCTCTTTCTTCGTATCTCCACGCTGGTAGGTAGATTTCTGAGCAATTTGTGATGATGTTCTTGTATTTTAAAACCCTTGGAGCAGGTACTGTCATTTACTGTATCTTTATTTGTATAATGCCTCAAACAGTTGGTTGTTCTCAAAATTATTAGCACACCCTCCTCTACCAGTTTTGTTTCCACACTGTAAATTTAGCAGTAAATTAGAAGGAAGAAAGTATTGCAACATGACATCACTTTCATTTGACTGATCCTAAAAGAACTGGAAATTAAAGTTCAAGCTGCAAAACATGAACATTCAGAAGGATTTAAAAGTCTGTTCAGGATCTTCTTAGGTCCACTGGGACTTAATTGCAAAATGTAGTTATTAAATTCAATCACAACCCTGACAGCATTTTCTTTCATGCACGTCACTGGACAAGCGACAATGTATATACAACATTGCAAATATTTTCTGGGAAGATTTCCTCCAGGCTTCCTAAATTTCTGACCTTTGCTCCTTTCTGTAAATAGCTTTTGCACATGGCTGGGCCGGCCACAAGAATTGTGCGAGACCTCTTCCAGTCAGCTGAGCAAAGCAGACACTGCCTGTTTAGGAGCATATCCTGACATTGGGAGCTTTGTAATTCATCTGAACGGTTGTGGAAGTTTTGTATAAGAACAAAGAAAAAGTGTCTTGTTAGTCTTCAAAATATTCCATCAGCCCACTTTTTCCTTTTCTTTTCACTTTTCTATGCTAGCCATGGCATCCCACGCACGCTTCCGTAAGCCTCTTGGCGCTGGCCCGTAAATCCACTGGTGGGTGACATGGGGTAATCGTGCTGTGCTCTGGATTCGGGAAGAGTTCCAGTTCACCCCAGCAAAATGGGAAGCCCTCTGCCAGAGAGCACCATGGGCCAGAGCAGGCTTCTGCATTGCTTTAGCGTTTGAGGAAAAGGAACACCAGAGAAAGTACTTTGTGAGCTGTCTAAAATGTGGCAGATAGGGATAGCATGTTTCCCTGGGCTTGCCTTTTTTTTTTTTTTTTTTAACCTGGAAATTTAATTTGTACACAATTTCACGGCTTTGGAGAATTTTCTGGGATTTCTGACCCTCCAGGAGCAGAAGCAGAGCAGTATTGTGCCCGGCATGTTTCACACAGGGGAATTTGGGACTCTGATAATTGAGTCATGCTTTATTTGACTAAACCTTTCGAATTGATTGTCTTTGCTTAAATCTCTTCAATGACCTTTGCCAAAGAGAGAATGTTCTTAGGTCATTTGCTAATGAAAAAGGGACACACTTGTGCAACAAAAGATCTAACATAAAGAAAGCACAGTAAAAGCTGACAAGTCTGAGTTAACGAAGGTTAACAAAGTTAATTCAGTTAACAAGCCAAGGTACCAACTGGCTGAAGAATTACACAAATATTGTCATGAAATTAAGTACTTCCCTAGCTCTGACTCTAGCCTAATGCTAAACTGGTCGTAGAAGGATCAATTCTTTTATCCTTACTGCAAATAAAATGAAATAACCCCTATTCCTCAGCAAACAAATGATCAGATAATTACCAGGAAAGCAGGGGGAAGGGGTGCTGGCCTTGCCCAGCTCTCTTCCTCGTTTTCTATTCCTTGTTTACTTCTTCCTCCACACCAGTTAGGAAAATGAACTGGAAGGGGAAGAGTGGTATGTGATGTAGAAATTGAGAGGTACCCGTGTTCCGTGCAATGCCACCTTTGAAGTTTTGCAACTCCGCATGGCCCCTGCAGAAAACCAGGCACAGATTCGACAATTCTGAACATAACCGGCATTTTATCAGAAGTTCCAGTTAAATGTTTTACACGCGATCTGCCTGCAGCCTGCTGCCCACAGAAGGGCTATAGCAGATGGGCACTAAATAGATGGTTGGCATATCTCAAGTGGATGAGTAGTTTTTGGAATTTTTTTGACTTCTGTTGGCTTTTCGGTACTTCCTCAGAAATGAAGCGGCATTTTCAGTGTACAGAATCCATGTTTTCCTTTCTTTGTGGAAGTAACTGAAACATTTGTTTTTGAGAACCTCTCAAAATGAACTAGAAACTGGAGCCAACTCAAATCTCTACAACTGAATTTGAATAATTTTTTCTGTATTCTTTGCAGGTGTGTGAGATACTTTTTCATCCTTTTTAAAGGTTCCTTTCCAGATTTGGGTGTATGGGGAAGAACAAAGTAGCCTAAGTATTTAATTAAGTATTAAGGCTTTATAGTAAGAGGGAAATATTTGTCTATTGATATTTGCATAAGAATTGATAACTGCTCTACAAAAAACAATAAAGAACACAGACTGTGCCTCTTTTTTAAACAAATGATGTATTTATTATTTCCCTAAAAAGGCAGTTTCCTGGTGCATGCTCATAGGTACTCTCTCTTAGTTCCTTTACACTTAAATTTTGAGCCATAATAGGGAAGAAAAGTCAAGAAAAAGTGGCATCGGAAAAGAGGTCTTTCTCCCGATCTTGGAGCTCGCACTGATGAACATTGCTTCAGATTTAAGTTGTTATTCTAGTGCTTCTAATTAGCATCTTTCCATTTGAGTCAGGTAACTAAGAGTAGTATGTCTGCAGTGAATCTGGTTAGACAAGGATCTCCACCTCCATAGGATAACTGTTAGAGATTCACTGATTTTTTTAAAAAACTGAAAACTACTGATGTGGAGAAAGCTGCATCTGTAATAGCCAGCTGTGGCTGGCGTAAAGGAAATGAGCAGCCACTTGTTCAGATGCGTATGCCTCATGCCAACAGGAATCATACTGTATTTTATATGTATCCCTATAACCTTTGTTACTTCTCAGTTTGTTAACATGAAAAGAGGTCGGTCTCCTAACACCTAATAATCTACATGAGCAGGCTTGGTTTAGAAGTAGGGATGCTGTATAAAATTGGGCTTGGTTGTAAGCTCAGGAGAGATTCTCTTTCACGCTGACAGCTCAAACACTTAAATTCATGGTGTCCTTTAGCAGTGCTCCTAAACCATCAGTGTTGTCAGATTAATCATAACTATAGCAAAAGATCCGTACTGTAAGAGATCCATCCTGGTGGCTTGTCCTGAAGAACTACATGTAATTCATTCTTCATACTGGCTCAATTCCTAGATTTCTTCCAAGAAAAAAAAAATTGCTTTGAGTTTTGTACTTTGTTTGGCTATGTCATCTTCTCAGTACGGACCCATTTGATATAATACAATAGGGTTTAAAGTACAAAAATCTACTCCAACTGTTGTGACAGCCGTTTTCCAGAAAAGCAGCATGGAAAATGGATTTGTTTTTAAAATTAGAAGTAAGCTGTGTGTCAGTCATCGTGTTTGTTTCGGGTCTGCAATATTAAGACAACTGTAGTGTAGATAAATGTGAATTATGGATAGATGGTTGACAATGAAGTTTTGAAAGTATGTCACAAATGGGGCTATCCTTCAATATGAGAATACAATAAAGTTTGCCTAGAATCAATAAGGTGTTGTTCAGTATCTTTACTACAGCTTTCTAAATACAGAGAAATTAGGATATCTTCAGGTTGGTTTCTTCAAGTCCCCACACTGCCCTCCTTCACTCCTCCCACCTCCAGGGCATTAAATGAAGTTGAACTATTATCCCTCTTGGAGAGGGATTGCATTCATCTAGCTCTTTCTTTCCAGGCATGGGCAGAAAGTGTAAGTACCTTACAGTTTTATCAGCTCATTTGTATAAATATATATCTGTTTGTTCATGTTTGGCTGTAATTCTTACTTTGTGAGATATCAATGCTGTTGTGGACCAGTCTGTGAAAAATCTAATTGCATTTTAAAAATACTTTTATTAGAATTGGCTTAATTAAATCATCTTGGTACATGGTGCTTTGCGCCATGGAAGCATATTTCTCCAGAAAAGATTGCAGGGATTTACTATTAGTGTCATTAGTGCACTGAGTACCACAGAGCATGCAAAACATATGTGCCTTTGGTGACACTGCGTCTGGAACAGCTTTCAAATACTTTGGTTCACACATCTCAGACATACTGTCACAACCCATTACTTAAACCACCATTGTGTCATTTCAAAATGATTTTTTCCCTTGTTGATCCTTGTGATGTTGGCAGTCAACAGGGGATTATTTTTAAACAATGTTTGAAGTGGCCTGAGTAGCCGAGCCAGCGCTGGAAGGGAGAATGACAAGGGAGCCCTGTGTGCAACTCTTCAACCTGTGTGGATGCGTGCGCGTCTAATCGTTTTCAGGCTCCACAGCTAAACAGAAATATCATCCCCAAAGAGGCAGAAATTCCTGCCATTAAATATCAGACTCCATTTCTAAGAAATATGGCTACTAAGCAGATTTCACAGTTCAGCGTATTTTACTTGCTTGGAGTGTAATGGGTCATGCTGTAGGTCAGTGAGAATCACTCTTGAGAAGCCTTATTCCAAAAAAACACTTTTTTCATAGAGTAGCAGTGAATATTCAAGTAGTGAATATTGATTCGAGCGTTAATTTCCACGTATTAATAATGTCACGCACAATGTGGTCACTGTTGCTGGAGTTTCTCCGCGTGGTGTTTCCAGATGATGTTCATCAAAGAGTTTGGCCTACTGGAATGGAAAGAGATTCTGTGTTTATTTTCTCTCCAACAGATTGACTCCATTGCAGCAGTGATAACTAATGCATCACAACTGCTCCTAAATAAATGGGTTTTTTATTATTTTTATCAGGGCCAGCCAGGACTCCTTGGATCACAGGGGTTCACTGGACCACCAGGATTGATGGGGATCCCAGGAGTGCAAGGTCCCAAGGGTCACAAAGGTGAAAGAGGATATCCAGGAATAAGTGGACCCAAAGGAGAAATGGTAACTTTTGAATATCAGATGCTTTAACTAATGAGCAAAATACTGGGCAGAACATCATTTTAATTGTGCTGTTTCACTCTAGGGGCAAAGAGGAGTCACTGGATTCCCTGGGGCAGATGGCATTCCTGTAAGTAGCCAGTTACCTCATCTTTAAGAAATCACCAACTGCGAATATTGCAGCCTAGTTTAAAGCCTTTGTACTTTAATTAAAATCACTGGACTAAATTCTTCATCAGCCACGTACACACGCTCTTAAGCTAAGAACATTTGTTGAAGTGAGTGGAACTGCAGATACACAACAAGAGAGCAAAATCTGTGCTCCCACTCAGTCCCTCGGATAATTAAGGTCCGTTTGCTTTGTCCTATGGAGAAATCCCCTTGTAAAAGAAGAAAGGACGGAAATTTCCTGTGTCCCTGGAGGTTTCGCAGCTAAGTGTATTCTTTTGTAGGAAAGAGCTGTGAGATAAGTACTTCACATCTCTTAAGCTTGTGACCGAAGGACACCAGTGGGTCATTCCTTAATTAATTATTTCAGAGTTGCAAAGCACACAGAAAGACCAATGATTTTAAGAATACTAACCATTGTTACTTGCTTTATAGATCATGTGGCATGCTTGAGATAGATAGTCTTAAAAAACTTAGTGAACACTAAAAAGTGTCAAACTTTGAACAAATTGACCAGGTCCGTGAAACTGAAACATTCAAAGAGGAAAACCGGGTAAAGTTCACAGCACAGTATTTTCCCAGCTTACACTTCTTTACATCTTGTGTCATAAAATAACAAAGAAATCTGAGTCACTGGAATCCCTGGACAGAGTTCCCAGGCTTGGGTTTCCTTTGTAGTGCTCCCTGACACCAGGGCCCTGCTCTGCAGCCCACGCATCCCCATCCACTCTGCTTTCACCCTTTTTTGTTTCCAGAAGAGCTCCCTATCGAGTTTCAGGGCTTTGTCACTCACAATCTTCCTCTTCTCCCTCTTTTTCACTCTTAAAGGAAAAGCAGAAGACTCTTTTTCCCATTCATGTTAACACTCCTGAAGCCAAGGATCTTGTTCATCTCACCACACCATACCAAGTTTTTTCTAAGCACTCTAATGTCCTGTGAAGAAGAGTAAACTGCTCCCCTGTGAAGCTCCATGTTGCTATAGCTGGACCACTTCTCTTACCTGAGCAAGTTTTCCTTTTTTAGCCCTGCCTTCCCGACCTCTGCGCATTGTGTTGTGAGGGGTAGATACCTTCAGACAGTACTTGAACCTGCGTGCTCATTGCGTCCTGTCCTCAAGCTCCCCTGCCCTTCCCGCTGGGTTACTCTCTCCGACCAGTTTTCTCAGGCCGAGACACAGCACTGACCATCGGAAGGCAGATAGACAGGCACATGGAGAAACAATAACAGCACAGTGTTAGGATCTGGGGCTAGAGGCCAAGACGGGATGGTGGCAAGCCCAAATCTCTTCCAGGGTGAGGAATGCTGGTACTTGATGGAGCTAGGTAAGGACATAGACAGATTTCTTTTTCTTCTGAGTGAGGGAGCTGAAGCAAAGAGAAAACTGTTGCTCCACGTAGAGAAGAAGGGAGAAATGTTTTATCTTAGATTCTGTTTTTTCTGACTGAGTACCCCCCACAAGAAAGAGCTGCTCAAGGGCAGATTTGCTTCCCATCAGTCCCAGTGCAAATCAGAAGCAACAGCAGCTAAGGTGAATGTAGGTACAGCAGTGGAATTCCAGCTTGAGACAGGAGTCAGTTTGTGTCTCAGAGGCTCAGTGCGGAGGTTCTGCAGTGCCCCCCGCTCCCTTGCTTTGAGCCCTGCTGTTTTGTTCCCATCTCCGTACTTACAGCCTCGTTGCAACACTCAAGCTAGCTGCAAAAGCACCTCTGACTTTTTTCCCTGCTTGGAAGCTGTTCAAAGCCAGCGAGGAACCTTTCTTCCCACTTTTCCAGCGTGAAGCACTGAAATGCTTAACAGTCCCAATTCTTGGTGGCTCCCTGCACAGCAGCCTCATCTGGCTTAGTTCTCTGCCTAACAGAGCCTGCATTGAACATAGCTTTCTTACCCTTTCTGAAAGGTCCTTCACTACTCATTTTTTCATGCTGTCTGGGGCATCTGGTTCAAGCTGCAGCTATATTAAAAAAAGGCACTGTCTGTTTCTGTCTTTGAAAATCATAGTTTCCCATGGATCCAAGCCTTGGGCTTAATGTGAGAATGTCTAAATACTGTGTGACTACAGGAAAAGGAAAACTAGAAACAGATGGATAGATAAACACTTCTTTTTTCCTCAACAGGGTCATCCAGGGCAGCCAGGATCAAGGGGGAAACCGGGTCATGATGGCTGCAACGGGACAGTAGGTGACCCTGGTGATTCAGGAACTCCTGGACTGTCTGGTTTCCCTGGTACCATTGTAAGTAGCTGGCAGTAAGTGGGCACCTGAAGCTAACATTATTGCTGAAGTGAGTTTGGAAGCAAATGGGACATCTCTTAATGGGGCTTCCTTTTGGCCTAGCAGAGCATCGGTGCAGATTTACCATGGACAGACTGACTATACTTAGTTACTAATTGCAGCCAGGGCTGGGAGGCCTGCCCAGAGCTATACCTGTCACATAGATCTTGTGGGCAGATTACTTCAGGAAAACCTGTACAGCTGTATCCAACAGCGATAGAAGAATATTAAAGTTGCAATTCCTGGTGAAAGTAACCTTTTTCTTCCCTGCCCCGTGCCCGAAGCATTGGCTTTCTGTGGCGCAATACGTAGGATCATGCTGAGGTGAGCGGTGGGGCTCCTGGATGTACCAGGGCACGTGTCAGCCCTGGGGAGCTGCAGCTGCTGCTCTGGCTTGGAGGTGCTGGCCCGTAATAACTCTCCTGGGTAATGGGCTGTTCTTCCCTCGGAATCAGAAATTCGTGCTTTTATGTACCATGAGGGTTTACGCTTTGTTTCTAAACCATGAATTTCCAGAGTTAGGCATAGTCTCTGCCTCTAAACAGTGATACGTATATACTTATGAAAAACCCAATAAATATTTTCTGTGACTGATAGCTGTTTATGTGTTCACATACATGATATGGAATCTTACTTCTTTTGGGTTTTTTTTGGTCACCTGCAGGGAGTCCAAGGGCCAAAGGGCCAGAAGGGGGAGCCCTATATACTGCCACCGGACATCGCGAGCCGATACAGGGTACGTCTGTAACCCCTCTGAACTGAGCAGGTACAAATTCATGCTCAGGGCTGGTTTACACGCAGAGGGTGGAGAGTTATTTTTTCCTACACTCTGAGGGACACGTCCCAAGAGTCCTGCTTCGATTCTGTGCAGGCTTTGCAAGGCAGCTTCTGCTTTCTCTGGTGACAGCAAAGCCTATCTGATTCAGGGGAAAAAAATCTCTGCTCACTTATTTGCAAGGAATTCCACCCTACCGGTGGGATTGCAGAGGCACTGGAGATGTTGTAGTCCAAGGATTACCCTCTCTATTCAATGACTACCTCTGTATCATGCATGGCAGAATCATTCTTTTGCCATAGTTTTGTCCATTGAATGATTCTATTTGATGTTAGCATCCTTTCTGTACAATTTTATTGCAGGAATTTGGTTGACTTGGGATAAAATACACTTTGATATATTATTTAGTTATTTAGTAAACCCCAAGTATTCCAATGGGTGCTTTTACTGGATCTAATCGTTAGAACTTGTTTTGTAATAACTTGTAGCTTTTTCTCCTGTATATAGTCTTGTATCATTTGAAGGCATTAGATAGAGATAAGAGATTACATATGCGGTTAGAGTATAAATTCTGGCAAATTTGTGTACAAAGCTACATCTGAACTGTACTCAGCACAGAAAGGATCTGCTGACATCTTTTATGTATGTTTTGTGCCAGTGACGAGTGCCAAAATAGGTTTTTCTATTGACATATTTGTAAGTTGCCTGTATTTTTTAATGGAATCTTCCTTTCAGAAACTCTTTAAATCTGTGCTTATTAGCAGTTAGGAATGATTAAGTAATTATTAAGAGTTGCTCAAGTATATTGTTGCCAAGGATGGATATTGACACCCATATTCATTTCAGAATGTACTTCGTCCCACAAATTATTCTGTTAACTAAATTCAAATTAACTAAATATTAACTAAATAGTTAGGATGCTATTCAAAATTATTAAAGGTGTCTGGACTGAATATTGCATTATTTATGGGTATTGGAAGGTCTTTGGACTAGAACATTTTTGGATCCAATTTCCAAAAACATTTCAACATGTACTGCAGTTAAAATATGTGGTCACTGAAAACAGTATGTTCCAAATGCTTTTAGTGACTCAGAAGAGAATCAAAACGATTCTGTAATTCCCAGGCAACTCATGAAAAATGAGCTTGTACATTTTAGCTAAGGTTATAGCCCTATTTAAGCCACTGGTTAGATGAGCTTTTTCAAAAAAGAATTAAACATGGTCTGTTGTCCATGTCAGCCTTATAGTTTGGATCCTTAACTTCCCTAGCCAACTTTGTACCCTCCTACTGTATTGCATGCAACTATGTCAAATATAGAAAGTACAGAATCCGTACAGCCCACATTTGGTTATCTCAACACCTGTATGGAATGCATATACATGTAAGAGATTGTGTAGCATTGTATGCTCTGATTAGGTTTTGGAATGAGAAAAAAATTAACGATTGAGAAAAAGATTTTATTCAATTTTGTATATAGTAGTTACTGCATTTTTTACTTCTTTGGTTTTTTGTAGGGGGAACCTGGGGATCCAGGATTCAGTGGTTTTCCAGTAAGTAGTATTACAGCGAATGTGATAAAATGTCAATAGTAACTGATACCAGAACAACATTAATTGATCGTTGGGTTTCTTTTTTTTTTTAAGGGACCTTCGGGTACGCTGGGTATTCAAGGACCTGTTGGTCCAAGAGGAGAGCGAGGAAGACCAGTAAGTATGTTTAAAATATGTTCTGTAGGAAATTAACCTAAGAGAAGAATCATCTCAGCAAGTTCCATTATGTTGGATTGTAACCTAGCAAATGGATAGAACAAAACAGGTTAGAAACAGCAAGTAGGTGTCCTCGGATGCACAGCCTTTTAAAAAGCATTGGAAGACACTGATTCTGCAAAGATGAATATTGCAAAACCAGGTATATTTTCTTTTGCCCTGCATTGCCCGAGGCTTTTGATTTATATTGTATATCTTTAACCTCCCTTAAAGAAACTTGTTTGTAAAATTTATTGAATGCAGTCCCGTCTACACCCCCCTACACTGAGTTATCAAAGATATCAGGTCCTAAATATGTTATCTTTTCTGCTTAGAAAGGATATGTATATTAGGTCTCCACTCTTCCCACAGGAGATTGAATAGATAACATTCTTCATTAGTATTTAGAATACAATTTTATTTTTAAACTATTTTTTCAGTCATTTTTTCCAAAATCAACATTTACAGCATTGACGTTGACAACTGTTGATGAATAGTTCTTTGGGAAGATTGTGTTCTCTTCAGATACCATTTTCTACATTTCTTATTACCATAGTTAATGGTTTTGTGGGTGAGAAGCAGATGTTCAAATTCAATATATTTCATTTTCTTTAGGCTTGCTTTATTTTCCTGTAAGACAGCTTTATAGCATTTGCTTTTTTGTCTGCTTTTTGTTTGTTTTGTCAAAATCCACTTCAGATCTGGTCTACATCACTGGGGAAGGGAAAAAAATATTTCAATGTTTCTTACACACAGCCTCCACAGCTGTTTGCAGGGACACCCTCCCTCCCCCCATACAAAAAAAAAAAATCTAGGACTAAATCCACAGCACACTAAGCCTCTCCAAAGTTAATTTTCTGCAGTGCCTGTTTTATCATCTGGAGTAAGCTGCACCTTGTCTTTCTCCTCTGGTCCTTGGGAAGGGAAGACTCCTCAGTCCTTTACTTACTCTTTCACTAGAGTGAACCCACGAAGTTCATGAGCTTCACGCAGGAGCCCAGCCTGCAATAACTCATATTCCCAGTGCACTGTCTTGGATGTTAGGGGTGCCATACATTTTCTGAGCCCTGTGACCACAGCCCTCTGGTTGCCATCTTGGTAACATCTATTTTGAAAACTCTTCCAGAGTAGACTGATCCCCATCATCTCCAGCTCTTAGCAAAATATATCCAACTATATTTACCATTTCTAAAGCAGTGGCTCATCTGTGAGAGTGCATCATTCCTGTTCTCTAATTCTAGATCGCCCATGAAGGCAAGCGTGGCTCCCCTAAGTCCCTGCAGGGCCTCCAGGCAGTGGGATGCCCTGCACACTGCATCTGCCCAGCAGATTAGGCAGTGGCTCACAGAGTACTTGACGAACCAAAACTGCTTTAAAAGTAATTTTTTCAGAAGTCGATTGTTTATGCACACAAAGATACATAGCAAGGCAGAGATGCACAGCAAGTTCACGTCCCACCTGCTTGATGTTATATTTTTCCTTGCAAGTTGGGCTTGATTTTGCATAACCCAGTTACATCCCCTTCAGGGCTCAGTAGGTAGATAGTTTGATCTGCAGCTGACTCTCTTTTCATAGAATCAGAGAATGGTTTGGGTTGGAAGGGACCTCAAAGATCATCTAGTTCCAACCCCCCTGCCATGGGCAGGGACACCCTCCACTAGACCACGTTGCCCAAAGCCCCATCCAGCCTGGCCTTGAATGTTTCCAGGGATGGGGCATCCACAGCTTCTCTGGGCAACCTGTGCCAGTGCCTCACCACCCTCACAGTGAAGAATTTCTTCCGAATATCCAATCTAAATCTACTCTCCTTCAGCTTAAGGCCATTGCACTTTGTCCTGTCACTCCATGCCCTTGTAAACAGTCCCTCCCCAGCTTTCCTGTAGGCCCCTTCAGGTACTGGAAGGCTGCTATAAGGTCTCCCTGGAGCCTTCTCTTCTCCAGGCTGAACAACCCCAACTCTCTCAGCATGCCCTCATAGGAGAGGTGCTCCAACCCTCTGATCAGCTTCGTGGCTCTCCTCTGGACTCTCTCCAACAGCTCCATGTCCTTATGTTGGGGCCCCCAGAGCTGGATACAGTACTCCAGGTGGGGTCTCCTGAGAGCGGAGTATGCCTCTTATTCACCATCTTCCTGTCTGAACAGCTCATGTTTCTTATTCACCCCATCTTTCCTGGATTTGACAGAATTTTTAATGTGTAGAGCCCTTTGGAGCCTGTTAGCTACCATAGCTGACTGAAGCAAGACAGGTTGTCTCTCCAATTGATGGCTTTCCTACTGCACTTGGAAGACTCTGGCAGCATTTTTTTCCTGTTACAGTTTCATTTCCCACCATCTTCCTTTGCTTTCATTCTGTACTACACCAAATAGGTAATCTGAGATGCACACGATAGTTCAACTCCCTTTACGGACCGATACAGTACTAAGACACCAGTCCAGTGAAGCACTTAAAGACATGCTTATCTTTGGATATGAGCTTAAAATGTTATTAAGTCAGGATCCAAAAGCACAAACTCTTATGGGATTTCATTAGGTCTAAGCTGGGAGATTCTTATTCTGTTAGGAAAGATTACAATGTGACTTAGGAGGGTGTTTTTCAGAACAGTAAAACACAGCTAATACACTGAGGATAGCACATTGAATGCTGAGGAATACACTGCCTTCTAAATATAGACTTATATTTCAGACATAAAGTAAGTGACCTGCTGCATGTATTGATTAGAAAGCAACAAGTAACTTGCTGTCCTCTATTGTGTTCCCCCAGGGACCACCAGGGCCCCCAGGACCACCAGGACCACAAGTAAGTCTTTGTGTCAGAATTGTTTATGTTGATTTTGTGTCGCTGAGGTTTATCCAAGACCCACTTGAAGGCAGTAAAATAAAGCACCACAGGCTGCACCAAAGGCTGTGTAGCACAAGACCTTCTGTGTTGGCGGCATACCACAAGAAGTTAATCTTACGCTGGGATCACCTACCCTGAAAAGATTAAACCAGTTCTAGAGCCAGATTTAATTTGCTACTGTAGTCACAGTAGCTTCCCATGAACAGAGAATCCTTGCAGTCTTTACAATATTCAATTATATCTCAGCGGAAAAATATATGAGCTCATTGTTCCAGCTCACTTAGGTATTTTTATTTAACATTCAGTGCTATTAAAAAAACTTGCAAAAGAAATGCTTGATCTTTTCATGATGTTACTTAGTGAATGACTCAAAGTCTGTTGTAAGAAGCACTGGTAGCATGATTTTAATTAGAGTTGTTGTCTTTCGGAATGTTTAGGTCTATAAAAATACTTCTAAATCTATAAAAATACTTTGAGGTAAGCCTAGACTATTATTTGATTGCAGTTCTTCCATGGTGTCCTACAGACTTGTAAGCCTGAAAAGGCCTTCAAGCATATTTAAATTTGGATTTTACATTAGCGAACTGAGTTGTACACTTAGTAAATCTTGACCTATTGTTTTTGCAGGGCAACAGAGGCCTTGGCTTCTATGGAGAAAAAGGTGAACAGGTAAAGGAAAACTAATGAATTAATATCATTACTGAAAGAGAAGTTGATGTTATTTGCTATTTATAAAAGAACCTATTTTAAACACTCTCTTAATTTGCAAATGTATTGTGTAATTACAAGATAAAAACAGTCGAGTATAGCTTTGAAAGTAATGATAACCTCCAAAAGGAATGTCATAGCTGAACTAACTTCTACATGTCTAGGTCTAGCTCTGCCCTCATTTACAGCAACGCAGAGGTAACGCTTCTGAAATTTATAGAGCCAGACCACTTTATATAAAGTGATAATCTTTACCATCATTCTGGAAGCATAAAGGGCAAGAGCAAGTATTGCTATGTGTTTATCCCAGCAGAAAATAAATTTATCTTGCTACCAATTTATTCAGAGGTTTAGAATTAAACTCCTAGCAGGGGCAAATCTGCGTTGCTCCTTTTGTTGCAGTTCTTTATACCCTGTACTGATCAACAGCTTGAAAAGGTATTATAACTGTTAGTAAATATGCTCTTGTGCTTTTCTTGCAGGGCCCCCCAGGTCCTCCAGGTCCCCCTGGGCTTCCTACAAGAGAACTGATGGGTGTCCCCTCTGACAAACACAAGGTAACTACAGGGCATTTTGCCAAAATACACAAGGAACTAAGACCTCTGCAGTGCCAGAGCTAAAATATTGTAGAATGTGCTTTTACATATAGTACTTAAAAGACTTTAGTATATTAAAAGAGAAATCTGCTACTTTCCCATAGCTTGGATCATGAAGTATTCATTGCACTATGGTGGCTAAAGTCATTCAGAAAGCACTTCCCACAGACTAGAGGTGCCTTAGGCAAACTCGTTCTTTTTATTTAAGTATGCAACTACTGGCCATGACTCACATCTTCTCATTTTACAAGCAGAAATACCTGCTGATAAATCATTCAATATCTTATTTTTCATAACAGTGAGTGAAATTTTCTTCCTGTAAAAGAAGCATATCTTTAGGGAAGCTATCTGAATTACTGTGTTTGTTTATATAACTTATCTATATGGTGCAGATATCTGTATACTTACAGTTAAGGCTTGTTCATACACATTGGAGAAATCCTCAACAGCGTGATGCAGTTTATTCTCACCTGTTGCTTCTTGCTGGGTGCAGAGGCATTCATACCCTGTATCCATATATTCTGTATCAGACACCATCTCCAGACCAGTAGTTTTTCATCCCAGATCTGAAGTTAGAAAGTTTACATGGCTCATGCAATTTCTGCAGTAAGATAACTAAATTGGTATGATAGTAAAAGATCTAAAAATGCCTTTGACAGTCTGCAGTCTGCATTAAGTAACATACATGTTGGGATTTCCATGATAAGCAGAGACATCTGTATACGAGCTGTTTATCTGGAGAGCCTTTATATTCAGTGGAGATATCGTCAATGTAGCGAATGGACTTTAGGCTTGTTTTGGGTCCGGCTGGGGTGGAGTTAATTTTCCCCACAGCAGCCCTCATAGCACTGTGCTGTGTATTGGTATTGAGCAAAGTGTTGGTAACACACTGGTGCTTTGGCTGCTGCTGAGCACAGCACCAAGGCTTCTCTCCAACATCCCCCTCACCAGTAGGCTGGGGGTGGGCAAGATCTCGGGAGGGGACATGGACAGGACAGCTGACCCAAACTGACCAAAGGGATATTCCATACTATGTGGCATCTGCTTCTGCAATAAAAGCTAAGAAAAAGGAGGAGGAAGGGGGGGCAATTGTTATTTACATTTGTCTTGCGGAGCAACCACTCCACGTACTGAAGACCTGCTTCCCAGGGAGTGGCTGGACATCATCTGCTGATGGGAAGTATAGAATAAATCTTCTGGTTTCCTTTGCTTCTGCACACGTCCTTTTGCTTTATTAACTACCTTTATCTTGACCCATGAGGGTTTTTTTTTTCCATCTTATTTTCTCTGCCCCTGACCTGCTGAGGAGGGGAGTGATAGAGTGGCTTGATGGGCACCTGCCCTCCAGCCAGGGTCAGCCCACCACAAGGCTATGATTTGTCTCATCCTAACAGGAACTCTTACTTTTGATCAGACAATTCATAGATAACCAGTAGGTAAAAATGGGAGAATGTGCATTTATTTATAGGCATTACTCAGGCACTCACCACCCAGGCATCTCATGAACAAGCCTGGAAACAACCTGAGGTGTTCACATTCCTAGAAACCTTTTCAGAAAAATTGTCAAGCATTTTTTAAAAAAGCGACTGTAAAAACTTCTTATGAAAACATGCATTTCATATGACAAGTGTATGTATAAAGAACAGCACAAGAGTGATGTTTTTTTCTCTTGATAAACATTTGTCACTTGGTGTGGTAGAAAAGTTACTGAAATGTAAATAGGAATGCCTAACATATCTGAATACTTTTTCTTTATTGTTAGGGTGAAAGAGGAGAACCTGGACAGAAAGGGGAAGCTGGAATTCCAGTAAGTCAAGTGGAGAAAAACAAAGACAAATAATAATATTGGAGTTAATACTGGTGCATTCTTCATTGAAATGATGCAATATAGATATAGAGCAATGTAAGCAGAGACACCAGTTCTGGTGCTTTAGAAAAACTGAACAACATGACGTATAATAACTCCACAGTGCAATCAGTTGTTCTCTTACTGGTTTACCAAAATAAGATTTTCCTTCACACATTTTTTAATTTTAGCTTTAACTATTAATAAATCTCTTTACTGCTGCTGATCTGCTGATCTATGTTTAAAAATTCCACTAAATTTCATTAAGTAAGTATATATGGACATTTTCTCAATCCTTTTCAGTCTACTCTTTGGCACATACAGACTTTTGCTCTCATTGGTCATTGAGTCTGTTGAGTAAGTGGAGAGTAATCCCATGTGTTGCTGTATCATTTAGACCTGTCAACCAGGCTTGACGGAATGTAGTTTAGTTAGCTCACAGGCAACCTCTAGACTGTCTAAATAGCTTTGCCATTGAGTGGTTCCTTTTTACTTCCCAGAGTGGTTTAATATACAGTCTTTACCAATTAGGGATGCCTCACCGAGCATTTTGCAGAGCTTTGTTTTCTCAGATGGTCTGGTCAGCTTCTCCACAAGGTTATGGGAGAAGGTCGCGGTGTGAGGCCTGGTGCCCTCCCTGTGCAGTTGCTAGCCAGTTCTTCAGCTGCTGTTCAGATTTTACACATGTAGAAGTTTGTTGACTGCATTAGGAAAACCGTAGATTTTATGCAGATGTAGCAAAAGGAGATATGTGTTTCTCCCATTTTCTTTTTGATAGTAGGATGGATAGCAGCATGCCTGTGTTTGCCAAACAGCTCTCTGAAGCTACAGTTTGGTCATGAGCTGAGTTGCTTAATTGGTTGTATAGCTGAACAATTGCTTTGGCTCTTCTTCAGAGGTGCAGCCACAGAAGAAATAAAAAAGAGGGAGATGAGAGGAGGGAAACCTTGTCCTCTCCCTAGTGGCCTGCTCCTGCTATTGTGATGAAGCAAGCATGTTACACTTAATTTTAAGGACAACAGTTCTTTCACATGCAGCTATTATTAGATCCTCCATGCATTACAATGATGTTTTCATCCTGTTTAGCTTCCATTAAACAGTGTTAGAATTTTTTTGCACATAATGAAGAAATGCGTTGAACTGACTTGTAATGTTTCCTAGGGTGCACTTCTCTATGTTCCTGAAAAAGGTGAAGAAGGGGTAATGGGCTTCCCAGGACAAAGGGTGAGTCACTCATTAAAGGTAAAATTCACCCAACTGAATGTGCAAATCCAAGCTGAGAGTTTGCCTTCAGGAACAAAATGCAGATTAACAAACTATAGAAATGAGAGCTCTTCAGCCTACCAGGTTGTGGCCAGCTCTAGATTGCCTGATATAAGAAAGCAAAAAGGCCACTTTGAAATGGTAGTGGGAGGAGGGCCCCACGGGACTCCCTGGTATGCCTATACCATCATTGGGAAGCCTGGTGTATCTCTTACCTAAAGCTGTGCTTGCTAACCACAGCTACTGCCCTGGTTCTCAGCACAGACTGTATTTCATTATTCCCATCTTGGAACCCCAGGAAAAAAAGCTAATTTAAATACTGTTACCTTGCAGCATCCATGGATGCTTTTTCTGGGGCAGTGTTTCTAAAGTGCTTAAACAGAGTGAGAACAGTACTCAGCATAGATTTTTAAAAAAATCTTAGCCATCTTTAAAATCTTCATGGTCAATTTACAATGTGTTGATTAAAAGATAAAAATCAAATACCGGATTAGATTTCAGACCTGTTCATTTGCACCATACATGGATCTCATTGAAAAAGTATCTGAACTCTGTTAATGTTAGAGTTTCAAGCTGTTGGATTTCTTTCATCTAAGAAATAATAGTGGTTCTTAACCATTAGGATGTTAGGATGTCACTTTATTTTGCTAATTTTATTGTGCCTCCATAGGGACTGCCTGGCATCAATGGTTTTCCAGGACTCAGTGGAGAAAGAGTGAGTATTTCATACAAGACTGTTGTTTCTAACACATATGTAGACAATCTGTCTGAAAAGTAAACCATAAAGGACAAATTCTGCCTGTAACTACACCAGCTGTAGTCTAACAAATATAATCTGGATTCATCCATCACTGTAATTTGGGGTCTGTTAGTTTTCTCATCAGTGAGGAAAAAAAAAAAAAAGCGCCCTATAATTAAAGTCTGGTTTGCTTAAAACATGAGCATGTTTTAAGAGCACTACGGGGAGGTGTCATCTTCATTGTTCCCATTACTACGACCATGATTTCTATAATTTTCTTCCTACATGCAGAAACTTACTTTTTTGAATAGCCTTCTGCAGATGTGGTTGAGATGTATGGTTATCTTGAATATCACAAAAGAAGAAGAAGAGAAGGAAACTGATAAATATACCAGTTAAATCTCTGTCCCCATGGAAACACACCCAAATATTTAAAATAGCATTCTGTCAGACAGAGAAGGGCTCATACTTTCTATTTGTGCTCAGACAAGGCTTCTTTGGTTAGCATTAGAAATCACTTCCATGAGGTATTCAAATAGCTGTGGGATGCGTGACTTTTCCATGCTTCTCTGTCCTTAGTTGTTTAAGGAGTTGTCCTGCCACCAAGGCAAAGCAAGAGTAACATGAAACATAGGGGATATGAAAACACATGAAATATGAAAAATATCATTTGCACAGCCATTCAGTCTGATCACAAAACCTGGTGGTATGGAAGAGAACATGCTGTCAGTAATACGTATGTGGAGAGTCTGATACAAAACCCGTTAAAGCCAAATGGTTGACCTTATTATAGGTTCATGTTCCAGTCAGAAATGGCCAGTGGCTTCCTCTTATGAAGGTGAATCTTGGCAACAATTTTAGTGGAATGTACATTGGTTTGGAAGGAGTGTCATTGTATAACGTGTGTATGAGAGGGAACAGACTACTCGATGTGCTGTTCACAATGACCCCCTTTTTCTTGGTTTTTGAGTGATTTGAAAAGTCCTGCCTGCACACATTAGCTGAAGTCGCAGTTAAGTAGGAAGCTGCTGGATTCACTTTCAAACCACCAGCTCCACCTAGTGTAAAGAGATTTTACACCTGATACACAAGAGACTCCTTTCTGATGTAGTGATGCTGCCGTCATGGAAAGGTCTCTGAAGTGTGCAGTCCAGTTTGTGGCATCTTGCTGAGAGCTGTGGTATTTGTAGTGCTTCAGAACTGCGTAAAGCGACTTACAGAACTGGTTATTAAAATTCAAGTTCTGTGTAGGAGTTGTTCCCACTGTGAAACTCAGGAGATGCTAAATTTTTTAAAGAGCTGGCTAATAATCTAACTAGTGTGAATTATACAAATCTACTGCTTTCAGTGAAACTGAGTTAACTGATATCAGTTGAGGATTTGGCCACTTTTTTCTGCTAAAAGTTTGCCTTTTTAACACTAGTCTTTTTCCAGAGTACATATGAACGTTTTCTTTAGAGAACAAAAGTTGTCAAAGAACTGGGTGAAGCGCACAGATTCTGATCTCTTATGTATCAGCATCACTGACATCTGCACTTTGCTGCGGGTATCCCCAGCAGCTGAAATACATTCTCATGCAATAGGATGTATCGTGGTTTACCACACGTGTTTTAATCCCCGTGCTTTGGATTTCAAACCTTTTAAATGAATGAAGTAGTGTAACATTTGCTGGGGTAGGGATGGAAAATTTTCTCTGGGATACAGCTTGTATCTGGGATACAGCTTGTATCCCAGAAGTCTGGGGAACCCCTCTTGGGCCAAACAAGCTCCAGTCGTCTGGAAAACAGCAGGAAGGACCTGTGCACTTCAATGCTATTTCACTACTCGCTGTTTGCATTCCAGTGAAAATATGTCCACTCATAATGACTCAGACACGTTTAGTGTTCTTGCAACAGGTTGGTGTGTTCTGGCTGCCTGGCCCACATGTCTCAGGGTCAACCAGCATGGAGGGGATCCCTGTTCTCCTCCCCGATCCTGCAGCCTCCGAGGGGACAGAGCGAGTGTCGGCGCTCCTTCCATCTGCACCACTGCCAGGGGTGACAGAGCCTGCGGCACAGCCGGTCCCTCTTGGCTTTGACAGGAGTTAGGCTTGGTCCAAGAGTTAGAACATCAAAACATGAGGAGATTTAATGGTATTACCTGAATTACTACACCTCAAGGAGGCAACTGCTCAGCTCTGTTGCATAGTTTTCACACTAACATCGGAGGAAGCCAGCTGCTACAGACCAAATAATTTTATTCTTTCTCTGATAAAGGAAAAGTCAATCACTTTTATGTGTATTACAGGGTTTTCCAGGATTTGATGGTCCACCAGGTGGCTATGGTCCTAGGGGAAGCAAGGTACTGCTTTACTTTCATTTGCTAGAAGCAATAAACCAGATGTCATTTTGCTTTCTTTTCTGTGATGTAATAACAATTGTGTTTGTCATCATTGTAGAACCAGTTATATGGTTTGTTAACTTGAAATCTCTGAGATTTCTTAAAAGTCACGCCAGTGCTTTTGAAAGGTTGTTTCTTTGTGTTTCGTGGGCATACCTTTCCATTTTAAAAGAAATTCTCTAGAATAATGTGCTTAGATGTGATACTTCAACTTCTGATAACAGGGGGAGCCAGGCGAGGTCGGTCTTCCAGGACCAGTTTCCTATATTCCTTCCCACATCCCAAGGAAAGGTACGTCTTCTTGCTTAGATTGCTTATCTTAGCTACATTTTACTACCTTCTACATAGATCAAAGGCATGAAATCCTGACAATTCAACTCCTTAAAAAACTGTGGTTTGCTAAACTGTTCCAGAAGTATAATTGCCTTCCAAGAGGGTGCCCTAATCACCTTTTTGCAGGCAGGTGGCTTCTTTGTCTCTCCTGCTGAAGCTGGATTGCTATACAAAAGGCATCCGTGCATTCCTGTGTCCACAGGGAAGAAACAAACAGAAGAGCGTGTGACTTTGTTGTCTAGTGAAATGAAGAATGGGAGAGTGTCTTCTGTGTCCTGTTTCAGAGACTCTGGATAAAGTGCAGCAATGGCAGGATAGCAAAGATCGTTCTTATAATCTGGTATTTAGAAAGCAAAAAAACCCCAAAAACATTTTAAAAGTCTTGAGAAATAGAAGAGGACTTTTTTTCTTTTTTTTTAATTTGACAAATTTCCTTTGTGATCTTTTCAGTAGGCTTGTAGCACCCACCGTCAGCTGTCCTCATACTGTTGTATTTACTAGTCTTGTTGAAAGCCGGAGACTCTAACAATGAATGGTTCCCTTCCTCCCAGGCAAAGGGGGCAAGAGGCCCAAAACATGGTTCAAATCACCCCGAATACCCTGCCAGGCTTTTAGGAGCAGGAGAAACTCTGTAGAGAGAGGAGGAACCAGGCATGGGGCTGGACACACTGTATGTCCTCCACTATCATTGACCTGTGACAAAAGGACAATACTTTCTGCAGGCAGTAGCTGGGCCGGGCAGATGCTTTTGGTGGGAAGCAGAGAAAAGCTCACATATGATATGTCTGTTATAGTGGGAACTTCTTGTAGGGAAAAGGAGAGGCTCTGCTCAGAGAGCTGGTCTTCTGTGCTTTCCAGGAGCAATGCAGCTCTAGTGGCATATTAGTAAGAGCCGAGAGATATTCTCCTTCTTCCTGGGCTTGGTGGCTCCACACCATTCCTGTCACAGGCCATGCTCAGCTCCCAGGTATTTGGGCTTTACAGAAATCTCTCAGATATACATCTTTATTCAGACTGAGGCAGCATGAGGTAGCAAGTTTTTGCATTTCTAAAGCTACCTTTAAGCAGCGATTGTAAATTCTAATATTCGGAAACTTTTGAAGTTCCTGATTTTTACTTTTTAAGAATTGAGCAATCTGTCTGTATTTATGGGTCACAAACAGCATCATGCTAACATGTATTTTGTGGAACTGGGGATGTCTTTCAGGTGCAAGAGGTGATCCAGGCTTTCCAGGTGTTTCTGGACTACAGGGAGACCCAGGAGAGGAGGGAGATCGTGGGCTGCCTGGTCTTCCTGGATTCTCTGATGGTAAGGTCCCAGCAACACATGTTCCAACAGCTTAACTTTACAGCGAGTTTTAACTGATACAGGGTCAGGGTGGGGGAAATACATGTGCGGACTGTGGAATATGCAGTGCAGAGTGGTAGATAACTAACTGGGGGGGCAAAAACCAAGAGAAGCATTTTCCTTCGGCCTCGATGGGGCTCTGGCAAAACAACCAAAGTAGAGATGATGACAGAGCCTTGCTTCAGTAACTGCAATTGATTTGCTCAAGTGAAAAGTGCAGTTGCCGTTTTTGCTCTGTGATAAAGATCTCCATTTTTCCTTGCACGCTAGATGCAGTTGCATGAACTTTCCCTTCTGCTACATTACAGCTCTTTGGGCAGCGTTGCTAAGAAATTGTTCTGAACTTCTTCCCTGGTTCTGTTTCAGTGGATGGGGATAAGCCAGGCTTACCTGGAGAAATTGGACCAAAAGGTGAAAAAGGTGAATTAGGATCTCCCGCTTATCAGGCAGGCCCACCTGGGTTTCCGGGTAAGCACGGCACACCAGGACTCCGTGGTCCACCTGGTCCCACTGGATCCCCTGGTAAGTGCATGAAGAAAGATGGTGAGAACTCATAGGAACATTTTTGCTTATTTTAAAGATAGCTGTTGGCAAGGCAAAATGAGAAGGTAGATCGAGGGAATGAAACGAAATGGGTGGCAGGGAGGACACACAGGGGAGAAGTGTTGTATGCTAGTCAACAAAGGAAAGGTTTGCATGGTTTTTAGACATTCCTGGCAACATTTGAAAGAAAAGAAGGTCTGTTTTGAGCTGGGGGAGGAATACGAGTGTCAAGGAGTGTCTGGGAGAGCTGGATTTCTTCCTTAGACTGGAGAAGAGAAAGCTATGGGGAATCTTTCCATACCTCTCAGGAGGCCATAGGGAAAATGGAACTAGGTGCTTCACTAAGAAGCACAGCAACGGTGCAAGAAGCAATGGTCATAAGCTGCAACAAGGGAAGTTCTGCTTAGATATTAGGAGAACCTTTTTGACCATGAGGGTGGTCAGACACTGGAACAGGTTGCCCAGAGAGGTTGTAGACTCTCCATCTTTGGAGATAATACTCAGCTGGACAAGGCCCTGTGCAACTTGCTGTAACTTTGAGGTTGGCCCTGCTCTGAGCAGAGGGTTGGACCAGATGGCCTCACTTCTGACTGACATGGTGCTGTTCCTGTGTGAAAAGCACCACGCTGCAGTGCAAGAGCAGGAGTGGAGAAAAAGATGTGCAGGAGGTGATCCAGAGTAGGCGGTGTGTGGTACTGCAAAGTAGGTTGTGCTGAAAGAGAAGACCAAAGGAATTCAGGGTGAGAGAGAGCAAAGAATGGCAAGGATCATCTCGAAGTTACTGAGAATGGGTGTGGGAAGCTGTGAGAAGAGAGAGGGAGGAAGAGAGCAGGGAATAGGTAACAACAGGCTGTGTTAGACAGTAAATGACAATTAGGGGAAACAGAAAAGGGCAGATGCAGTGCAGCTCAAAGGAATAGGGAGGAAAGAGAAGAAAAGTAAATCTACAGTGGATTAATTTATATTTTTATTTAATTAAACTTCTAGGTTCTCTCTTTGGATTAAAAGGACAGGAGGGGACACCAGGTAGACTTGGCATACAAGGTTTCCCTGGGCCAAGAGGACAAAAAGGACCTAAAGGTAGGTTATAGCAGGTGACTCGATAGATGATCTGCTGTTATGCTTTGTGTAAAGCTCCCATTGTATTCAGTCTGAGTTTATTGAACTATGACATGCTTGAGGACCGACGAGTTTGATCTGGGGCTAACACAACAAGGAAACATTGTGTTAGTTTCTTGTAAGAAAAAAAGAAGTACTTTTCTCAAGTATTTGAGAAACTACTCAAGTATTCTCAAGTCTCTATATAAAATGGATACAACTGAACCTCTATTTGTTGTGACAGAGCATTCTTTCTTCTCTTTCCAATCCTTTCCTTAGGTGAAGAAGGGGATTGCAGTAAATGCCTTGTGGGTGATGAAATCAGAAGGGGCTCTACTGGCCACCCTGGCCCTCCTGGCTTTCCAGGAACCCCTGGCCAGCCTGGGAGGAAAGGAGAACCTGGTGATCAAGGACCACATGGTATTCCTGGCTACCCTGGAGCAAAAGTGAGATACTTGAACTTTCATTCAGTGTTTGCCCTGGAATTGAGTAAGAGGAGGCTAGGGAAAACCTAACATGCATGCCTTTTTTTTTTAGTGAGCATGAATATAATTATTCAGAACTAATGCTAAGTGGCATAAAATAGTCAATGGTAAATGAGTCTGTAAGCTCTGGGCCTTGGTGCCTACCATGGGTTTGGTCCTGTGATTGGAAGGTCAGAAGCTAGCAACACCACTTTCAGATGAGCTGTTCAGGAGGAGGATTCTGCATTATGCCAGGGGATCAGGAATGCCAGAGACTGGTCTTTAACTTCACCACAGTTTGCCTTTGCAAGAGAGGAAATCTCCTTCCTTCGGGATTTTCAAAGCTTGACTAGGCAAGGCCTTGAGCAACTTGCTGTAGCTCCAGGTGCTGGGTTGGAGCAGGGACCTCCAGCTCTCCCTTCTAACCAAAACCTTTCCCACAGGTCTGTGGTTTGGGGCAGGTCAGTTAATCACTCTGTGCCCAAGTTCTTATCTCTGGTAAATGAAGGCAGTGCTACTTTTCAGCCCCACAACGGTGTTGTGAATCACAATCCACTGCCAGCTGTGAGGGTGTCCTCCTTTGTAGTGGTGGGCAGGAGGAATTGCAGGTCAATATAACCTTGAGTTTTGTTTCCATTGTGCCAAAGAGTTGCTTACAGCATTTTCTTTAGTGGCTAACACTGAGTAGTTTACCATGTTGTCCTGGTTCTGGCAAGGATAGAGTTAATTTCACAAGGAGCCAGGACAGGTGACCCAAGCTGGCTGGGGGCTATCCCATACCATGTGACATCACGCTCACCATAAAAAGGGGCTAGTCGGGTGTCCCGATCCAATATCGGGGAGGTTTCGATACAATCCCAAGAGCGAGATTAAGACACAAACAAGGTCAAATGCCGTACACCAGAAACAGTGTTTATTATGGAAAGAGTAAAAAAGAAGAGGTAAAGGTAACCGATAAGAGCGATAGGACAGGGCAGAAAGGAAAGACAGAAAACCAAGCAAGACTCCGGGATAGAATCGCAAGAATAGTCACCGCCACGGATCCACAGTGTCTCGGTGGGCGGGAAAGGGGTCCAAATCTCTCGTTCTGCGACGGCGGACGAAGACGCGGGTCCACAGCGTCCCATGGACGAAGGTGCAGCGCGGGTCCACAGCGTCTCGGAGGTCCGTCTCGGGAGAGTCCAAACCTCTTGTTCTGTGGCGGTGGGCGAAGGCACACCATCCTCATCTTGGCAGTCCCCTTTTATACTGGTGGCGGTCTTCACGATGGCACGTACGACACGGCTTCCACGTTCCTGCACATGCATACACACGGTTCCAGCCCCATTCTTCACACGACTGTTATCTGACTCTGTGGCGCATGACTCGGCAAGGTGTTTTTCGCAGGCTGAAAGTCTCGATGACCCGGCAATCGTCCTTATCGTCCTTATCGCACTCAGTAGCTGGAGGGGTTTCCCACTTGAGCAAAGCAATCTTTGAGACTAAAGTTCTTTCAGTCCGGTTTCTCACACCACCCTGTGGCTCAAAGATTGCTTCAGGACCCATGGCGGTTTTGAGAAAAGATAGCTATATAGAAAAAGGTTGGAAAAGAGCACCTCATACAATTCGCACTACTGACAGCGTGGATCGACGTACGGCACAAATTTGCTTAACACCGTTGGGTGAAACAGTAGTTGCAAATTGCATGTTGGTTACAACAAGTTGAATCAATTCTATAAAACATGGAATAATACATGGTAAAAACATCAGCATGGCAAAACCACATAACAAGTAGAATAAGATTCGCTTAACCCATGGGCCACCTGGGAGCCAGGAGAATAAGTCAATGTCCCAGCCTTTCCATGTCTGAACAGGGACATGGGCCAGCTTCCGTATTCCTGTGGCAATTTGTTTGACAATTTTCCCATTGTCATCAATCTTTAAGCAACAGTTAGAATCATTTAGTGTACCACAGACGCCCCCTTCTTCGGCTAACAGGTAATTGAGAACCATACGATGTTGAAATATTGCCGCTCGCATTTGCGTGGCTTGGTCTGCTAATAGGTCAAGAGCACGGGCTGTCTCATTGGTAGTAATCTCTAGGACAGCTTGCAGTCGAATACTGCGGTTTAAATTGTAGATACGTTCTCGAGAACCACTAACCCACTCATTGGGGTTCCAGGTGGCAGGTCCATAATGTTCTATGATACGTCGAGGGGTCCACTCATCTTTGCCCCAGGTTTGACTACTTCTACTTGCTATAGAGGTATCAATGGACCGCCGATGTCGATTGAGATCATCATATACCTTAACACCCAACCCATCACCCTCATTTTCCGGGAGTAGGAAAAACCAGGGGCAAATTGCCCCCACATAACACACCCCAGTCCAATTTGCCAGTAACAGTTTATAAGCAGAATGACCACATACCCAATAATGTCCCTTCAGAGCACAATGCCCATTGGCAAAGGGGCTCCATGAGTTTGACCCTTTTGGATTGTCCCAATAATTGCCTTGTGCCCACAGACTCAGGGGGGTTACGGGGGAGTTATTCGAAGTACAATTAGTACAGTAATAGGCTCCTACTGAACTATTATATGAACAGGAACAATTCATTAACCTTAAGCTCCCATCTGGGGACCAGAATCCCTCCGGATACCAAATACCACCTGTTTCATTTCGCCATCTCCAGTCCATCCTCCCAGTGGAAGTACTACCATAGCTGTAAGTCAATTTACAGTTAGATCATGCTAGGTAGTTTCCAGTATTGATGTGGTTGGAGGCTATACAGTTCTCCATGAGTTGGGTATCGTACTGGCCAGGGCAGTGATGTACTGTCTTCCCAATAGGTATCATTTTTAATTTCACTGTAGTTGCTCACCAGCCATTCAGGGGAAATGGGGATAGTAGTCCATGGCCAACTTTCTAAACCTAACGGTCCACTACAAACCCAACACTTAGTAAGATTAAAAGCATTACTACTTGTTGGCCTAAAATAACAAATTCATTTTGCCATAACAATTTTGAGGAGCCCTGACCATTCAGTCTTGGGGAATATCCCTGGGTAATATTCTTGAAACAATTTTTGCTAACCCTGAACAGAAGTTGGAAAACATTCAGGAGACCTAGCAATAGGAATATACTGGCCTGAACATTCCAAGGGTATTCAAAATTCTCAAAAATTGTTGTAATCAACCAAAAGGGAAAAGGGGAGGTGAAAGAGTGGGAGAAGGTATCCCCCCCCCCGTCTTCCCCATAGATCGGGTGCAATTATTAATCAATTCTGAAAGATATTGACTGAGGTACGGGCCTGACCGAAATGCTACGTACAAGTACCAGCTCAGACTCATGACTGTCGATGATATCTTATCATAAGTCATTATCACACAATACAACAATATGAAAACAGGAACCCCTCTCCCAGAGGTGATAAACAGCACCGCAGGGATTGTATAGAGTAAACACGGGTTTACAAACCAGAGCCATGTAACCAAACAGAACATCATTATGACCAGTGACTGTTTCAATAACATCATAAATTCTTATGACAATTTTTCTTTAACACACTTGGGTCAGACTTGTCCTTATCACAACCCCTCGGGCCCCACGTTGGGCGCCAAAAAGGACTGACGTGGTTTAGGCCCAGCCGGCAGCTGAGCGCCACGCGGCCGCTCACTCACTCCTTCCCCAGCGGGATGGGGAGGAGAACGGAAAAACAACGGCAAAAGCCTCGAGGGCTGGGATAAGGGCAGTTTACTGGGACAACAAGGGAGAGGAAAAAAAAACAATCAACAACAGTGCTGATAACAAATATTAACAATGGGTGATAATAGAGAACAATTTACCGAACCAACGACCAACCGACCAACCGATCGACCAGACACTCAGCCCGTCCCAGAACCGCGCCGAAACTGCGCCGCACCTCCCCTACCCGAGGAGGGGGGAGTGCAGAAGTTTCTCCCAATATTAAAGATGGCGATAATGGCCAGCCAAAACACCATTTGCGATAGTACACTGCGCATCCTATAAAGATTAACAGAATAATCCCTGACAAAACTCCGCAGGTGATCAGCAACTTCAAGTGTTCATGAATTCCTTCAGACAGGCTCTGGAACTTTCACCTGAAAGAGAAAAGAAAATAAACTCGGTTCCCTTCCAGGAACCGGAAGAGTGTGGTGGTTAGAAGGATGGAATAATCCACCTCGTGTTAATCTTGTGTTCCTTCCCATGGGCATCTTTTGCTTTCCAGGCATACTTATTCATTGGGGTTTCCAGTACCAGGGGTACGGCCCCCACAGTGGGGAGTTCAACCAAAACGGGCTGGCCTGGAAAGTGCGACTGGTTCTTGGGATAATCAGAGCTGCATGGGGCTGGCATAATGGTTGGAGCCTTTGGACAAAATGCTGTGATTTTTGGGCATCCATTTATTCCCCAACGACTGTTGACACCAGTAACTGCATCCCATAGACGTTCAGTCCATCCGGGCTTATGCGGCTTAAGAAAGCGCTTCAACAAACCATTAGTTCTTTCTACAATTCCATTCGCCTGTGGATAGTACGGAGTATGGTGTACCCATGAGATTCCTTCCCCAGTTGCCCACTCCTGGACTATTTTAGCAGTAAAGTGAGAACCATTATCCAACTGAATCGACCGTGGTTTGGGGAAGGTGCCAAACCACTCTTTCAATGCCTTTACCGTGTTTTCTCCAGTAGCTCTGGCAAATGCTTCAGCTTGGGCCAACCCTGACACTACCTCCACTCCAACCAACACATAATGCTTTCCTTCCGACTTCTGGAAAGGACCAATATAGTCCACTTGCCAGGTTTCCCACAGCCTTTTCCCCTCCCTCAAGTGTAGGGGATCGTCTTCCAGGGGGTGTCTTTCTAAGCAGGTACGACATCCTTCGCAAGCGGACACAGAAGTCTTACATTCATCCCTAGTAACGGGCCAACCTCGAGCTTGGACCTCACAGTAGAGGTCTTTGATCCCTGAATGCTTCCTCTTTACATGTAACCATTCCAACAATTGCTCCCAGTCTTCTGCTATTTGGGTGTTTTGGAGGGGGGCTAACCAGGCTAACTCATCAGCTTTGCCATGCCGTTGGGTAACAGGGGTATTATCCTGTTGATGGGAAGCCACCCAGGCTACCACAAACTTTCCCTGACTAGCAGTGGTCAAGATATCCTGCCACTTCTCTTTCTGCCATATAGGTATCCTGTTGACTTCCCACTCGTTTTGCTCCCAGAATGGAAGCCATTCCGTACAGCCTTTAAATACAGCATAAGAGTCAGTATAGATATAGACAGGAGAGGTAGATTAGTGTTGGAAAACACTCCACGCTGCAACTAATTCCCCTACTTGAGCACTGCCTTCCCCTTCAGTGATTATTTGTTTATCCGCGTCTACGCGGAGTGCTACAGCTCGATATTTCCAAGTTTTTCCTTCTCACTTAGAGGAGGCATCAGTAAACGAAGCATTCTGCAACTGCTTGGAAAATGGAGGGGCCACTTGTATTACAGGAGGAAGTTCAGCTGTTTCTCTATCTGGGCCCGCCTCTTCTTGGATGGTTAACCTCTTTGTGGCTCCCTCAGACACTGTAAAAATGTCACAATAATGTTCTATCTGGGCATACCATTTCCGCACAGAGGCTCTCTGAGCCACCCCGTCAGGGGGTGGAGTTCCTGCTAAAATCATTTTGATTACCTTAAAGGGGCCTCTAAGTACCAATGGCTGTTGCCGAATGGTCCGTTCAGCCTCTCTCAAGGCTAAACTGACTACAAACAAGCCCTTTTCCCAGGTTGTGTATCTTTTTTCGGCATCTTTAAAACTACGGGAGTAGACCCCGATAGGCCGAGTGGGTCCCTCAGGACCCTTTTGCCATAGATGTATTGACAGTCCGGTCTTGGCAAATCCCCATTCAATATGGACAGGGTCAGTGGGGTGAATGGGACCAAGAGCTTGATGGGCAGTTGCTTCAAACACTAGCAATCGCAATGCTTCTTCATGGGGTTCAGTCCATTCCCACTGGGTCCCTTTTCGCAACAAGTCGTACAATGGTCTTGCAATAATCGAAAAATCAGGAATATGCTTACTCTAAAACACAAGTAATCCTAATACATGTTGCAAATCCTTTTTCGACTCTGGCATTTTAATGTGATCTAATGAGGAAAGGGTGTCCGATGGCATGCATGTCATTCCTCCTTTCCACCAGATTCCTAAAAACTTTACCTCATTTGAGGGTGTTTGTATCTTCTCCGGTGGAATTTTCAACCCCAAACTTTCTAAAAGTGGGAAATTATATTATCCTGAGTTATCCAAACTTTCTCTATTTCATCCCCTCCCACAAGAATGTCATCGATATATTGGTAAACACTGATTTCCTTCTCTGCTTGGACTACCTCTAGCTCCTGCGCTAACGCGTGGTGGGCTAGAGCGGGGAAATGCTTATATCCCTGTGGGAGTCGGGTGAAAGTGGATTGTTGGCCTTCCCACGTAAAAGCAAAGCGATCTTGGTCCTTAGGCTGCAGGGGAACCATAAAAAACATGTCTTTAACATCCACTGTCACCATGACCGGGTGGCCTCGTTCCTGGATTGTAGTTATAAGCTCGGCAATGTTTGGTACCGCTGCTGTCAATGGACCAGTATTTGCATTGAGCCTGCGATAATCTACAGTTAATCTCCATGTGCCATTAGGTTTTCGTACCGGCCACACTGGAGAGTTAAAAGGAGAGTGGGTCGGAATCACAATACCTTGTCCTTTTAAGTCTTCTAATACAGGTGTTATTCCCTCTCTGGCCCCCAAAGGTATCGGATAAGGCTTAACATTTGTAAGCTTCAAAGGGGGAAGTAGTGGTGCAGCTTGTAGCAGCTGAATATCTGCAGTGGGGGAGCCAAATGACCACTGTCTCCCTTTGATATCAATCCAGGTCTTCCCTTTCAGAACATCAAGTCCCAAGAGGTTGAATGGAAGCTCTCCCACAACCATAGCCACTGTAGTGGCACTATCTTCTCCCGGCAGACGCAGGCTGACCATTGCCAATGCCGGCAGTTGAACATTGCCAAATGCATCTGCCACGAACAGTGTTTGCTTGGAGGATGTAACTCCGCAATTAGCAGCATCTTTTGTTTTTAATAGCTGAAATTTGAGCACCAGTATCTATCAAAAACGTGACCAGAACTTGTTTTGGTCCTACAAGGCCTGTAATTAGCAAATCACCCCAGTCATTCTCAGTGAGCTGTCTGATACGTATCCAACCTTCGCCCCTCCGCTCACCACTGAAGGGCGAAGGATCTAGTTTCCCGCTGGGTTTTGGGAGGCATTTATTTCTGATAAATCAGTCAAGGAGGGTGCACTGGCAGTAGTATCCTCAAAATACACTTCTCCATTTGCCGATTTAGTGGGCCATCCTGTGACCACCTTTTCTAATTTGTCTGTTGGCAGTCCGTCCATTAAGTCACACAGGATCCCCTTCTGTTGTCCCTCTCCCACAGACTATTACATCTGTTCGGGAAGTCTCTCCCTCCTGGTGGGTTGGAGAGAGGTACTCTCCTATCATTCCCGGGGCGTGGAACTATTTTTACTTCCGCTCGCCTCAAGCCCCTGGGGTCTGTTTTGGCAGTTGGAGGGTTAACAGGGCCATACTTGCATCCATAATTGATCAGTTCTTGGGCTACCTCCCCCCAGGTCCACATTTTCCTGTCCAAGGGTCGGCGGTGCGGTGTAAGTCCTTCTAAAGCAGCCGCAACTCTTTCACCTTGGGGCATTGCTTGTATTTTTCCCTGTAATTGTATACCAATCGGTTTCAAGGAATCGGGGAGTCCCCTTATAAGGGGGGTCATCCGTTCGGGATCTACTGACATCATCATTGGGGACTCCTGTCTAGGTTCCAACTTTCAATCATACATCATCTGCAGACAAGCTGCCTTCTGCACACTCTCTACTAATTGATCCACAGTCCCCGTAATCGCAAGAGGGTCCCCCCTCTCCAAGGGGTTCAAGCCACCCGCCCAATAGGCTGCCCACTGGGTCAGAGACCAGGGGGCGTGGTAGTTCCCAGTAGTTAAAAACACTCCTGGTACCCAATATCCTTCCGCCTCTCTTTCACTTAATAGAATCTGGTCCCCCCCAGACAGTGACACTCTCCACACATACTCCGTTTCTGATTCCTTAGGGGTTCACCCAAATTCCTTCTTTAGTTTCATCAACTCGACAGCAGTATAAGGGACTTCCTTGGTTGTAACTTGGGGGAACTGGTCCT
Organism: Balearica regulorum gibbericeps; assembly: GCF_011004875.1. Lineage (NCBI taxonomy): Eukaryota > Metazoa > Chordata > Aves > Gruiformes > Gruidae > Balearica > Balearica regulorum. The sequence continues at coordinate 153,838,961 of NC_046184.1, read as the reverse complement.
GCTCATCATCATAAATGTACTCGGTCTTGACCAAGGGTCGCAGCGAAAGCGGTTCTAATTTCTCTACTTTCTCTTTCGCTGCCTGCAGGTCGTTAAAGGGGTAGCCAATTTCAGATCTTGGGGGAACTTCCTCGCAGGTAGTATCCGCAAGGAGCTGCTCCTTAAGGGCAGTCTGCAAATGTTTCACTTGATCCTTTTCTGCCTTAAGTTGTTCTTTTAATTCTGCCACTTGCCCCTGAAGGGACCGGGTAAGGCTTTGAAGGGATTCGATAGGGACTCCGCAGTACAGCAACGATCTCTAGCCTCTACTGTGGCAGCCAAACTAGCACCAAGAACGGCACAAATAATCGCTTTTCCTTTTCCTACTCTTAGTCTCGCATCTTTGTGCAAGGCGCCCATTCAGTCAACCACGCTCTGCAAATTATGCCAATTTCCCTGAGCCCAGTCCACCCTGGGCACAGAGGGTCGCACTCTATGTTCCTCCAGAAAATCAAACAAAACTTCCCTTCCCGAGGGAACGGTTCTATCACCACTCATTTTGTTTAAAGCAGGGAAGCGGTCATCTCAGGAAGGCAGCACGCAAGTTTCAAACAAAACAACAAGCCCGCCCCCCTTACATTCCTGAGAGGTCTCACGAATTCAGCACACAAGTCTCCAAAAGAACACAAGCCCAACCCCCTTACGTTCCAGAGAGGAGGAGCTTTTATTCAAAGCGGGGAAGCGGTCTTCTCAGGAAGGCAGCACGCAAGTTTCAAACAAGACAACAAGCCTGCCCCCCTTACGTTCCTGAGAGGTACACGCATTATGCAAAACAGGGTAAAATGCGGCACTCTCGCTTCAAGGGATCCTGTCCGTGACGCCAATTTAAATGTCCCAGTCCAATATCGGGGAGGTTTCGATACAATCCCAAGAGCGAGATTAAGACACAAACAAGGTCAAATGCCGTACACCAGAAACAGTGTTTATTATGGAAAGAGTAAAAAAGAAGAGGTAAAGGTAACCGATAAGAGCGATAGGACAGGGCAGAAAGGAAAGACAGAAAACCAAGCAAGACTCCGGGATAGAATCGCAAGAATAGTCACCGCCACGGATCCACAGTGTCTCGGTGGGCGGGAAAGGGGTCCAAATCTCTCGTTCTGCGACGGCGGACGAAGACGCGGGTCCACAGCGTCCCATGGACGAAGGTGCAGCGCGGGTCCACAGCGTCTCGGAGGTCCGTCTCGGGAGAGTCCAAACCTCTTGTTCTGTGGCGGTGGGCGAAGGCACACCATCCTCATCTTGGCAGTCCCCTTTTATACTGGTGGCGGTCTTCACGATGGCACGTACGACACGGCTTCCACGTTCCTGCACATGCATACACACGGTTCCAGCCCCATTCTTCACACGACTGTTATCTGACTCTGTGGCGCATGACTCGGCAAGGTGTTTTTCGCAGGCTGAAAGTCTCGATGACCCGGCAATCGTCCTTATCGTCCTTATCGCACTCAGTAGCTGGAGGGGTTTCCCACTTGAGCAAAGCAATCTTTGAGACTAAAGTTCTTTCAGTCCGGTTTCTCACACCACCCTGTGGCTCAAAGATTGCTTCAGGACCCATGGCGGTTTTGAGAAAAGATAGCTATATAGAAAAAGGTTGGAAAAGAGCACCTCATACAATTCGCACTACTGACAGCGTGGATCGACGTACGGCACAAATTTGCTTAACACCGTTGGGTGAAACAGTAGTTGCAAATTGCATGTTGGTTACAACAAGTTGAATCAATTCTATAAAACATGGAATAATACATGGTAAAAACATCAGCATGGCAAAACCACATAACAAGTAGAATAAGATTCGCTTAACCCATGGGCCACCTGGGAGCCAGGAGAATAAGTCAATGTCCCAGCCTTTCCATGTCTGAACAGGGACATGGGCCAGCTTCCGTATTCCTGTGGCAATTTGTTTGACAATTTTCCCATTGTCATCAATCTTTAAGCAACAGTTAGAATCATTTAGTGTACCACAGACGCCCCCTTCTTCGGCTAACAGGTAATTGAGAACCATACGATGTTGAAATATTGCCGCTCGCATTTGCGTGGCTTGGTCTGCTAATAGGTCAAGAGCACGGGCTGTCTCATTGGTAGTAATCTCTAGGACAGCTTGCAGTCGAATACTGCGGTTTAAATTGTAGATACGTTCTCGAGAACCACTAACCCACTCATTGGGGTTCCAGGTGGCAGGTCCATAATGTTCTATGATACGTCGAGGGGTCCACTCATCTTTGCCCCAGGTTTGACTACTTCTACTTGCTATAGAGGTATCAATGGACCGCCGATGTCGATTGAGATCATCATATACCTTAACACCCAACCCATCACCCTCATTTTCCGGGAGTAGGAAAAACCAGGGGCAAATTGCCCCCACATAACACACCCCAGTCCAATTTGCCAGTAACAGTTTATAAGCAGAATGACCACATACCCAATAATGTCCCTTCAGAGCACAATGCCCATTGGCAAAGGGGCTCCATGAGTTTGACCCTTTTGGATTGTCCCAATAATTGCCTTGTGCCCACAGACTCAGGGGGGTTACGGGGGAGTTATTCGAAGTACAATTAGTACAGTAATAGGCTCCTACTGAACTATTATATGAACAGGAACAATTCATTAACCTTAAGCTCCCATCTGGGGACCAGAATCCCTCCGGATACCAAATACCACCTGTTTCATTTCGCCATCTCCAGTCCATCCTCCCAGTGGAAGTACTACCATAGCTGTAAGTCAATTTACAGTTAGATCATGCTAGGTAGTTTCCAGTATTGATGTGGTTGGAGGCTATACAGTTCTCCATGAGTTGGGTATCGTACTGGCCAGGGCAGTGATGTACTGTCTTCCCAATAGGTATCATTTTTAATTTCACTGTAGTTGCTCACCAGCCATTCAGGGGAAATGGGGATAGTAGTCCATGGCCAACTTTCTAAACCTAACGGTCCACTACAAACCCAACACTTAGTAAGATTAAAAGCATTACTACTTGTTGGCCTAAAATAACAAATTCATTTTGCCATAACAATTTTGAGGAGCCCTGACCATTCAGTCTTGGGGAATATCCCTGGGTAATATTCTTGAAACAATTTTTGCTAACCCTGAACAGAAGTTGGAAAACATTCAGGAGACCTAGCAATAGGAATATACTGGCCTGAACATTCCAAGGGTATTCAAAATTCTCAAAAATTGTTGTAATCAACCAAAAGGGAAAAGGGGAGGTGAAAGAGTGGGAGAAGGTATCCCCCCCCCCGTCTTCCCCATAGATCGGGTGCAATTATTAATCAATTCTGAAAGATATTGACTGAGGTACGGGCCTGACCGAAATGCTACGTACAAGTACCAGCTCAGACTCATGACTGTCGATGATATCTTATCATAAGTCATTATCACACAATACAACAATATGAAAACAGGAACCCCTCTCCCAGAGGTGATAAACAGCACCGCAGGGATTGTATAGAGTAAACACGGGTTTACAAACCAGAGCCATGTAACCAAACAGAACATCATTATGACCAGTGACTGTTTCAATAACATCATAAATTCTTATGACAATTTTTCTTTAACACACTTGGGTCAGACTTGTCCTTATCACAACCCCTCGGGCCCCACGTTGGGCGCCAAAAAGGACTGACGTGGTTTAGGCCCAGCCGGCAGCTGAGCGCCACGCGGCCGCTCACTCACTCCTTCCCCAGCGGGATGGGGAGGAGAACGGAAAAACAACGGCAAAAGCCTCGAGGGCTGGGATAAGGGCAGTTTACTGGGACAACAAGGGAGAGGAAAAAAAACAATCAACAACAGTGCTGATAACAAATATTAACAATGGGTGATAATAGAGAACAATTTACCGAACCAACGACCAACCGACCAACCGATCGACCAGACACTCAGCCCGTCCCAGAACCGCGCCGAAACTGCGCCGCACCTCCCCTACCCGAGGAGGGGGGAGTGCAGAAGTTTCTCCCAATATTAAAGATGGCGATAATGGCCAGCCAAAACACCATTTGCGATAGTACACTGCGCATCCTATAAAGATTAACAGAATAATCCCTGACAAAACTCCGCAGGTGATCAGCAACTTCAAGTGTTCATGAATTCCTTCAGACAGGCTCTGGAACTTTCACCTGAAAGAGAAAAGAAAATAAACTCGGTTCCCTTCCAGGAACCGGAAGAGTGTGGTGGTTAGAAGGATGGAATAATCCACCTCGTGTTAATCTTGTGTTCCTTCCCATGGGCATCTTTTGCTTTCCAGGCATACTTATTCATTGGGGTTTCCAGTACCAGGGGTACGGCCCCCACAGTGGGGAGTTCAACCAAAACGGGCTGGCCTGGAAAGTGCGACTGGTTCTTGGGATAATCAGAGCTGCATGGGGCTGGCATAATGGTTGGAGCCTTTGGACAAAATGCTGTGATTTTTGGGCATCCATTTATTCCCCAACGACTGTTGACACCAGTAACTGCATCCCATAGACGTTCAGTCCATCCGGGCTTATGCGGCTTAAGAAAGCGCTTCAACAAACCATTAGTTCTTTCTACAATTCCATTCGCCTGTGGATAGTACGGAGTATGGTGTACCCATGAGATTCCTTCCCCAGTTGCCCACTCCTGGACTATTTTAGCAGTAAAGTGAGAACCATTATCCAACTGAATCGACCGTGGTTTGGGGAAGGTGCCAAACCACTCTTTCAATGCCTTTACCGTGTTTTCTCCAGTAGCTCTGGCAAATGCTTCAGCTTGGGCCAACCCTGACACTACCTCCACTCCAACCAACACATAATGCTTTCCTTCCGACTTCTGGAAAGGACCAATATAGTCCACTTGCCAGGTTTCCCACAGCCTTTTCCCCTCCCTCAAGTGTAGGGGATCGTCTTCCAGGGGGTGTCTTTCTAAGCAGGTACGACATCCTTCGCAAGCGGACACAGAAGTCTTACATTCATCCCTAGTAACGGGCCAACCTCGAGCTTGGACCTCACAGTAGAGGTCTTTGATCCCTGAATGCTTCCTCTTTACATGTAACCATTCCAACAATTGCTCCCAGTCTTCTGCTATTTGGGTGTTTTGGAGGGGGGCTAACCAGGCTAACTCATCAGCTTTGCCATGCCGTTGGGTAACAGGGGTATTATCCTGTTGATGGGAAGCCACCCAGGCTACCACAAACTTTCCCTGACTAGCAGTGGTCAAGATATCCTGCCACTTCTCTTTCTGCCATATAGGTATCCTGTTGACTTCCCACTCGTTTTGCTCCCAGAATGGAAGCCATTCCGTACAGCCTTTAAATACAGCATAAGAGTCAGTATAGATATAGACAGGAGAGGTAGATTAGTGTTGGAAAACACTCCACGCTGCAACTAATTCCCCTACTTGAGCACTGCCTTCCCCTTCAGTGATTATTTGTTTATCCGCGTCTACGCGGAGTGCTACAGCTCGATATTTCCAAGTTTTTCCTTCTCACTTAGAGGAGGCATCAGTAAACGAAGCATTCTGCAACTGCTTGGAAAATGGAGGGGCCACTTGTATTACAGGAGGAAGTTCAGCTGTTTCTCTATCTGGGCCCGCCTCTTCTTGGATGGTTAACCTCTTTGTGGCTCCCTCAGACACTGTAAAAATGTCACAATAATGTTCTATCTGGGCATACCATTTCCGCACAGAGGCTCTCTGAGCCACCCCGTCAGGGGGTGGAGTTCCTGCTAAAATCATTTTGATTACCTTAAAGGGGCCTCTAAGTACCAATGGCTGTTGCCGAATGGTCCGTTCAGCCTCTCTCAAGGCTAAACTGACTACAAACAAGCCCTTTTCCCAGGTTGTGTATCTTTTTTCGGCATCTTTAAAACTACGGGAGTAGACCCCGATAGGCCGAGTGGGTCCCTCAGGACCCTTTTGCCATAGATGTATTGACAGTCCGGTCTTGGCAAATCCCCATTCAATATGGACAGGGTCAGTGGGGTGAATGGGACCAAGAGCTTGATGGGCAGTTGCTTCAAACACTAGCAATCGCAATGCTTCTTCATGGGGTTCAGTCCATTCCCACTGGGTCCCTTTTCGCAACAAGTCGTACAATGGTCTTGCAATAATCGAAAAATCAGGAATATGCTTACTCTAAAACACAAGTAATCCTACTACATGTTGCAAATCCTTTTTCGACTCTGGCATTTTAATGTGATCTAATGAGGAAAGGGTGTCCGATGGCATGCATGTCATTCCTCCTTTCCACCAGATTCCTAAAAACTTTACCTCATTTGAGGGTGTTTGTATCTTCTCTGGTGGAATTTTCAACCCCAAACTTTCTAAAAGTGGGAAATTATATTATCCTGAGTTATCCAAACTTTCTCTATTTCATCCCCTCCCACAAGAATGTCATCGATATATTGGTAAACACTGATTTCCTTCTCTGCTTGGACTACCTCTAGCTCCTGTGCTAACGCGTGGTGGGCTAGAGCGGGGAAATGCTTATATCCCTGTGGGAGTCGGGTGAAAGTGGATTGTTGGCCTTCCCACGTAAAAGCAAAGCGATCTTGGTCCTTAGGCTGCAGGGGAACCATAAAAAACATGTCTTTAACATCCACTGTCACCATGACCGGGTGGCCTCGTTCCTGGATTGTAGTTATAAGCTCGGCAATGTTTGGTACCGCTGCTGTCAATGGACCAGTATTTGCATTGAGCCTGCGATAATCTACAGTTAATCTCCATGTGCCATTAGGTTTTCGTACCGGCCACACTGGAGAGTTAAAAGGAGAGTGGGTCGGAATCACAATACCTTGTCCTTTTAAGTCTTCTAATACAGGTGTTATTCCCTCTCTGGCCCCCAAAGGTATCGGATAAGGCTTAACATTTGTAAGCTTCAAAGGGGGAAGTAGTGGTGCAGCTTGTAGCAGCTGAATATCTGCAGTGGGGGAGCCAAATGACCACTGTCTCCCTTTGATATCAATCCAGGTCTTCCCTTTCAGAACATCAAGTCCCAAGAGGTTGAATGGAAGCTCTCCCACAACCATAGCCACTGTAGTGGCACTATCTTCTCCCGGCAGACGCAGGCTGACCATTGCCAATGCCGGCAGTTGAACATTGCCAAATGCATCTGCCACGAACAGTGTTTGCTTGGAGGATGTAACTCCGCAATTAGCAGCATCTTTTGTTTTTAATAGCTGAAATTTGAGCACCAGTATCTATCAAAAACGTGACCAGAACTTGTTTTGGTCCTACAAGGCCTGTAATTAGCAAATCACCCCGGTCATTCTCAGTGAGCTGTCTGATACGTATCCAACCTTCGCCCCTCCGCTCACCACTGAAGGGCGAAGGATCTAGTTTCCCGCTGGGTTTTGGGAGGCATTTATTTCTGATAAATCAGTCAAGGAGGGTGCACTGGCAGTAGTATCCTCAAAATACACTTCTCCATTTGCCGATTTAGTGGGCCATCCTGTGACCACCTTTTCTAATTTGTCTGTTGGCAGTCCGTCCATTAAGTCACACAGGATCCCCTTCTGTTGTCCCTCTCCCACAGACTATTACATCTGTTCGGGACGTCTCTCCCTCCTGGTGGGTTGGAGAGAGGTACTCTCCTATCATTCCCGGGGCGTGGAACTATTTTTACTTCCGCTCGCCTCAAGCCCCTGGGGTCTGTTTTGGCAGTTGGAGGGTTAACAGGGCCATACTTGCATCCATAATTGATCAGTTCTTGGGCTACCTCCCCCCAGGTCCACATTTTCCTGTCCAAGGGTCGGCGGTGCGGTGTAAGTCCTTCTAAAGCAGCCGCAACTCTTTCACCTTGGGGCATTGCTTGTATTTTTCCCTGTAATTGTATACCAATCGGTTTCAAGGAATCGGGGAGTCCCCTTATAAGGGGGGTCATCCGTTCGGGATCTACTGACATCATCATTGGGGACTCCTGTCTAGGTTCCAACTTTCAATCATACATCATCTGCAGACAAGCTGCCTTCTGCACACTCTCTACTAATTGATCCACAGTCCCCGTAATCGCAAGAGGGTCCCCCCTCTCCAAGGGGTTCAAGCCACCCGCCCAATAGGCTGCCCACTGGGTCAGAGACCAGGGGGCGTGGTAGTTCCCAGTAGTTAAAAACACTCCTGGTACCCAATATCCTTCCGCCTCTCTTTCACTTAATAGAATCTGGTCCCCCCCAGACAGTGACACTCTCCACACATACTCCGTTTCTGATTCCTTAGGGGTTCACCCAAATTCCTTCTTTAGTTTCATCAACTCGACAGCAGTATAAGGGACTTCCTTGGTTGTAACTTGGGGAACTGGTCCTGCTCATCATCATAAATGTACTCGGTCTTGACCAAGGGTCGCAGCGAAAGCGGTTCTAATTTCTCTACTTTCTCTTTCGCTGCCTGCAGGTCGTTAAAGGGGTAGCCAATTTCAGATCTTGGGGGAACTTCCTCGCAGGTAGTATCCGCAAGGAGCTGCTCCTTAAGGGCAGTCTGCAAATGTTTCACTTGATCCTTTTCTGCCTTAAGTTGTTCTTTTAATTCTGCCACTTGCCCCTGAAGGGACCGGGTAAGGCTTTGAAGGGATTCGATAGGGACTCCGCAGTACAGCAACGATCTCTAGCCTCTACTGTGGCAGCCAAACTAGCACCAAGAACGGCACAAATAATCGCTTTTCCTTTTCCTGCTCTTAGTCTCGCATCTTTGTGCAAGGCGCCCATTCAGTCAACCACGCTCTGCAAATTATGCCAATTTCCCTGAGCCCAGTCCACCCTGGGCACAGAGGGTCGCACTCTATGTTCCTCCAGAAAATCAAACAAAACTTCCCTTCCCGAGGGAACGGTTCTATCACCACTCATTTTGTTTAAAGCAGGGAAGCGGTCATCTCAGGAAGGCAGCACGCAAGTTTCAAACAAAACAACAAGCCCGCCCCCCTTACATTCCTGAGAGGTCTCACGAATTCAGCACACAAGTCTCCAACAGAACACAAGCCCAACCCCCTTACGTTCCGGAGAGGAGGAGCTTTTATTCAAAGCGGGGAAGCGGTCTTCTCAGGAAGGCAGCACGCAAGTTTCAAACAAGACAACAAGCCTGCCCCCCTTACGTTCCTGAGAGGTACACGCATTATGCAAAACAGGGTAAAATGCGGCACTCTCGCTTCAAGGGATCCTGTCCGTGACGCCAATTTAAATGTCCCAGTCCAATATCGGGGAGGTTTCGATACAATCCCAAGAGCGAGATTAAGACACAAACAAGGTCAAATGCCGTACACCAGAAACAGTGTTTATTATGGAAAGAGTAAAAAAGAAGAGGTAAAGGTAACCGATAAGAGCGATAGGACAGGGCAGAAAGGAAAGACAGAAAACCAAGCAAGACTCCGGGATAGAATCGCAAGAATAGTCACCGCCACGGATCCACAGTGTCTCGGTGGGCGGGAAAGGGGTCCAAATCTCTCGTTCTGCGACGGCGGACGAAGACGCGGGTCCACAGCGTCCCATGGACGAAGGTGCAGCGCGGGTCCACAGCGTCTCGGAGGTCTGTCTCGGGAGAGTCCAAACCTCTTGTTCTGTGGCGGTGGGCGAAGGCACACCATCCTCATCTTGGCAGTCCCCTTTTATACTGGTGGCGGTCTTCACGATGGCACGTACGACACGGCTTCCACGTTCCTGCACATGCATACACACGGTTCCAGCCCCATTCTTCACACGACTGTTATCTGACTCTGTGGCGCATGACTCGGCAAGGTGTTTTTCGCAGGCTGAAAGTCTCGATGACCCGGCAATCGTCCTTATCGTCCTTATCGCACTCAGTAGCTGGAGGGGTTTCCCACTTGAGCAAAGCAATCTTTGAGACTAAAGTTCTTTCAGTCCGGTTTCTCACACCACCCTGTGGCTCAAAGATTGCTTCAGGACCCATGGCGGTTTTGAGAAAAGATAGCTATATAGAAAAAGGTTGGAAAAGAGCACCTCATACAATTCGCACTACTGACAGCGTGGATCGACGTACGGCACAAATTTGCTTAACACCGTTGGGTGAAACAGTAGTTGCAAATTGCATGTTGGTTACAACAAGTTGAATCAATTCTATAAAACATGGAATAATACATGGTAAAAACATCAGCATGGCAAAACCACATAACAAGTAGAATAAGATTCGCTTAACCCATGGGCCACCTGGGAGCCAGGAGAATAAGTCAATGTCCCAGCCTTTCCATGTCTGAACAGGGACATGGGCCAGCTTCCGTATTCCTGTGGCAATTTGTTTGACAATTTTCCCATTGTCATCAATCTTTAAGCAACAGTTAGAATCATTTAGTGTACCACAGACGCCCCCTTCTTCGGCTAACAGGTAATTGAGAACCATACGATGTTGAAATATTGCCGCTCGCATTTGCGTGGCTTGGTCTGCTAATAGGTCAAGAGCACGGGCTGTCTCATTGGTAGTAATCTCTAGGACAGCTTGCAGTCGAATACTGCGGTTTAAATTGTAGATACGTTCTCGAGAACCACTAACCCACTCATTGGGGTTCCAGGTGGCAGGTCCATAATGTTCTATGATACGTCGAGGGGTCCACTCATCTTTGCCCCAGGTTTGACTACTTCTACTTGCTATAGAGGTATCAATGGACCGCCGATGTCGATTGAGATCATCATATACCTTAACACCCAACCCATCACCCTCATTTTCCGGGAGTAGGAAAAACCAGGGGCAAATTGCCCCCACATAACACACCCCAGTCCAATTTGCCAGTAACAGTTTATAAGCAGAATGACCACATACCCAATAATGTCCCTTCAGAGCACAATGCCCATTGGCAAAGGGGCTCCATGAGTTTGACCCTTTTGGATTGTCCCAATAATTGCCTTGTGCCCACAGACTCAGGGGGGTTACGGGGGAGTTATTCGAAGTACAATTAGTACAGTAATAGGCTCCTACTGAACTATTATATGAACAGGAACAATTCATTAACCTTAAGCTCCCATCTGGGGACCAGAATCCCTCCGGATACCAAATACCACCTGTTTCATTTCGCCATCTCCAGTCCATCCTCCCAGTGGAAGTACTACCATAGCTGTAAGTCAATTTACAGTTAGATCATGCTAGGTAGTTTCCAGTATTGATGTGGTTGGAGGCTATACAGTTCTCCATGAGTTGGGTATCGTACTGGCCAGGGCAGTGATGTACTGTCTTCCCAATAGGTATCATTTTTAATTTCACTGTAGTTGCTCACCAGCCATTCAGGGGAAATGGGGATAGTAGTCCATGGCCAACTTTCTAAACCTAACGGTCCACTACAAACCCAACACTTAGTAAGATTAAAAGCATTACTACTTGTTGGCCTAAAATAACAAATTCATTTTGCCATAACAATTTTGAGGAGCCCTGACCATTCAGTCTTGGGGAATATCCCTGGGTAATATTCTTGAAACAATTTTTGCTAACCCTGAACAGAAGTTGGAAAACATTCAGGAGACCTAGCAATAGGAATATACTGGCCTGAACATTCCAAGGGTATTCAAAATTCTCAAAAATTGTTGTAATCAACCAAAGGGAAAAGGGGAGGTGAAAGAGTGGGAGAAGGTATCCCCCCCCCCGTCTTCCCCATAGATCGGGTGCAATTATTAATCAATTCTGAAAGATATTGACTGAGGTACGGGCCTGACCGAAATGCTACGTACAAGTACCAGCTCAGACTCATGACTGTCGATGATATCTTATCATAAGTCATTATCACACAATACAACAATATGAAAACAGGAACCCCTCTCCCAGAGGTGATAAACAGCACCGCAGGGATTGTATAGAGTAAACACGGGTTTACAAACCAGAGCCATGTAACCAAACAGAACATCATTATGACCAGTGACTGTTTCAATAACATCATAAATTCTTATGACAATTTTTCTTTAACACACTTGGGTCAGACTTGTCCTTATCACAACCCCTCGGGCCCCACGTTGGGCGCCAAAAAAGGACTGACGTGGTTTAGGCCCAGCCGGCAGCTGAGCGCCACGCGGCCGCTCACTCACTCCTTCCCCAGCGGGATGGGGAGGAGAACGGAAAAACAACGGCAAAAGCCTCGAGGGCTGGGATAAGGGCAGTTTACTGGGACAACAAGGGAGAGGAAAAAAAACAATCAACAACAGTGCTGATAACAAATATTAACAATGGGTGATAATAGAGAACAATTTACCGAACCAACGACCAACCGACCAACCGATCGACCAGACACTCAGCCCGTCCCAGAACCGCGCCGAAACTGCGCCGCACCTCCCCTACCCGAGGAGGGGGGAGTGCAGAAGTTTCTCCCAATATTAAAGATGGCGATAATGGCCAGCCAAAACACCATTTGCGATAGTACACTGCGCATCCTATAAAGATTAACAGAATAATCCCTGACAAAACTCCGCAGGTGATCAGCAACTTCAAGTGTTCATGAATTCCTTCAGACAGGCTCTGGAACTTTCACCTGAAAGAGAAAAGAAAATAAACTCGGTTCCCTTCCAGGAACCGGAAGAGTGTGGTGGTTAGAAGGATGGAATAATCCACCTCGTGTTAATCTTGTGTTCCTTCCCATGGGCATCTTTTGCTTTCCAGGCATACTTATTCATTGGGGTTTCCAGTACCAGGGGTACGGCCCCCACAGTGGGGAGTTCAACCAAAACGGGCTGGCCTGGAAAGTGCGACTGGTTCTTGGGATAATCAGAGCTGCATGGGGCTGGCATAATGGTTGGAGCCTTTGGACAAAATGCTGTGATTTTTGGGCATCCATTTATTCCCCAACGACTGTTGACACCAGAAACTGCATCCCATAGTCGTTCAGTCCATCCGGGCTTATGCGGCTTAAGAAAGCGCTTCAACAAACCATTAGTTCTTTCTACAATTCCATTCGCCTGTGGATAGTACGGAGTATGGTGTACCCATGAGATTCCTTCCCCAGTTGCCCACTCCTGGACTATTTTAGCAGTAAAGTGAGAACCATTATCCAACTGAATCGACCGTGGTTTGGGGAAGGTGCCAAACCACTCTTTCAATGCCTTTACCGTGTTTTCTCCAGTAGCTCTGGCAAATGCTTCAGCTTGGGCCAACCCTGACACTACCTCCACTCCAACCAACACATAATGCTTTCCTTCCGACTTCTGGAAAGGACCAATATAGTCCACTTGCCAGGTTTCCCACAGCCTTTTCCCCTCCCTCAAGTGTAGGGGATCGTCTTCCAGGGGTGTCTTTCTAAGCAGGTACGACATCCTTCGCAAGCGGACACAGAAGTCTTACATTCATCCCTAGTAACGGGCCAACCTCGAGCTTGGACCTCACAGTAGAGGTCTTTGATCCCTGAATGCTTCCTCTTTACATGTAACCATTCCAACAATTGCTCCCAGTCTTCTGCTATTTGGGTGTTTTGGAGGGGGGCTAACCAGGCTAACTCATCAGCTTTGCCATGCCGTTGGGTAACAGGGGTATTATCCTGTTGATGGGAAGCCACCCAGGCTACCACAAACTTTCCCTGACTAGCAGTGGTCAAGATATCCTGCCACTTCTCTTTCTGCCATATAGGTATCCTGTTGACTTCCCACTCGTTTTGCTCCCAGAATGGAAGCCATTCCGTACAGCCTTTAAATACAGCATAAGAGTCAGTATAGATATAGACAGGAGAGGTAGATTAGTGTTGGAAAACACTCCACGCTGCAACTAATTCCCCTACTTGAGCACTGCCTTCCCCTTCAGTGATTATTTGTTTATCCGCGTCTACGCGGAGTGCTACAGCTCGATATTTCCAAGTTTTTCCTTCTCACTTAGAGGAGGCATCAGTAAACGAAGCATTCTGCAACTGCTTGGAAAATGGAGGGGCCACTTGTATTACAGGAGGAAGTTCAGCTGTTTCTCTATCTGGGCCCGCCTCTTCTTGGATGGTTAACCTCTTTGTGGCTCCCTCAGACACTGTAAAAATGTCACAATAATGTTCTATCTGGGCATACCATTTCCGCACAGAGGCTCTCTGAGCCACCCCGTCAGGGGGTGGAGTTCCTGCTAAAATCATTTTGATTACCTTAAAGGGGCCTCTAAGTACCAATGGCTGTTGCCGAATGGTCCGTTCAGCCTCTCTCAAGGCTAAACTGACTACAAACAAGCCCTTTTCCCAGGTTGTGTATCTTTTTTCGGCATCTTTAAAACTACGGGAGTAGACCCCGATAGGCCGAGTGGGTCCCTCAGGACCCTTTTGCCATAGATGTATTGACAGTCCGGTCTTGGCAAATCCCCATTCAATATGGACAGGGTCAGTGGGGTGAATGGGACCAAGAGCTTGATGGGCAGTTGCTTCAAACACTAGCAATCGCAATGCTTCTTCATGGGGTTCAGTCCATTCCCACTGGGTCCCTTTTCGCAACAAGTCGTACAATGGTCTTGCAATAATCGAAAAATCAGGAATATGCTTACTCTAAAACACAAGTAATCCTAATACATGTTGCAAATCCTTTTTCGACTCTGGCATTTTAATGTGATCTAATGAGGAAAGGGTGTCCGATGGCATGCATGTCATTCCTCCTTTCCACCAGATTCCTAAAAACTTTACCTCATTTGAGGGTGTTTGTATCTTCTCCGGTGGAATTTTCAACCCCAAACTTTCTAAAAGTGGGAAATTATATTATCCTGAGTTATCCAAACTTTCTCTATTTCATCCCCTCCCACAAGAATGTCATCGATATATTGGTAAACACTGATTTCCTTCTCTGCTTGGACTACCTCTAGCTCCTGTGCTAACGCGTGGTGGGCTAGAGCGGGGAAATGCTTATATCCCTGTGGGAGTCGGGTGAAAGTGGATTGTTGGCCTTCCCACGTAAAAGCAAAGCGATCTTGGTCCTTAGGCTGCAGGGGAACCATAAAAAACATGTCTTTAACATCCACTGTCACCATGACCGGGTGGCCTCGTTCCTGGATTGTAGTTATAAGCTCGGCAATGTTTGGTACCGCTGCTGTCAATGGACCAGTATTTGCATTGAGCCTGCGATAATCTACAGTTAATCTCCATGTGCCATTAGGTTTTCGTACCGGCCACACTGGAGAGTTAAAAGGAGAGTGGGTCGGAATCACAATACCTTGTCCTTTTAAGTCTTCTAATACAGGTGTTATTCCCTCTCTGGCCCCCAAAGGTATCGGATAAGGCTTAACATTTGTAAGCTTCAAAGGGGGAAGTAGTGGTGCAGCTTGTAGCAGCTGAATATCTGCAGTGGGGGAGCCAAATGACCACTGTCTCCCTTTGATATCAATCCAGGTCTTCCCTTTCAGAACATCAAGTCCCAAGAGGTTGAATGGAAGCTCTCCCACAACCATAGCCACTGTAGTGGCACTATCTTCTCCCGGCAGACGCAGGCTGACCATTGCCAATGCCGGCAGTTGAACATTGCCAAATGCATCTGCCACGAACAGTGTTTGCTTGGAGGATGTAACTCCGCAATTAGCAGCATCTTTTGTTTTTAATAGCTGAAATTTGAGCACCAGTATCTATCAAAAACGTGACCAGAACTTGTTTTGGTCCTACAAGGCCTGTAATTAGCAAATCACCCCAGTCATTCTCAGTGAGCTGTCTGATACGTATCCAACCTTCGCCCCTCCGCTCACCACTGAAGGGCGAAGGATCTAGTTTCCCGCTGGGTTTTGGGAGGCATTTATTTCTGATAAATCAGTCAAGGAGGGTGCACTGGCAGTAGTATCCTCAAAATACACTTCTCCATTTGCCGATTTAGTGGGCCATCCTGTGACCACCTTTTCTAATTTGTCTGTTGGCAGTCCGTCCATTAAGTCACACAGGATCCCCTTCTGTTGTCCCTCTCCCACAGACTATTACATCTGTTCGGGACGTCTCTCCCTCCTGGTGGGTTGGAGAGAGGTACTCTCCTATCATTCCCGGGGCGTGGAACTATTTTTACTTCCGCTCGCCTCAAGCCCCTGGGGTCTGTTTTGGCAGTTGGAGGGTTAACAGGGCCATACTTGCATCCATAATTGATCAGTTCTTGGGCTACCTCCCCCCAGGTCCACATTTTCCTGTCCAAGGGTCGGCGGTGCGGTGTAAGTCCTTCTAAAGCAGCCGCAACTCTTTCACCTTGGGGCATTGCTTGTATTTTTCCCTGTAATTGTATACCAATCGGTTTCAAGGAATCGGGGAGTCCCCTTATAAGGGGGGTCATCCGTTCGGGATCTACTGACATCATCATTGGGGACTCCTGTCTAGGTTCCAACTTTCAATCATACATCATCTGCAGACAAGCTGCCTTCTGCACACTCTCTACTAATTGATCCACAGTCCCCGTAATCGCAAGAGGGTCCCCCCTCTCCAAGGGGTTCAAGCCACCCGCCCAATAGGCTGCCCACTGGGTCAGAGACCAGGGGGCGTGGTAGTTCCCAGTAGTTAAAAACACTCCTGGTACCCAATATCCTTCCGCCTCTCTTTCACTTAATAGAATCTGGTCCCCCCAGACAGTGACACTCTCCACACATACTCCGTTTCTGATTCCTTAGGGGTTCACCCAAATTCCTTCTTTAGTTTCATCAACTCGACAGCAGTATAAGGGACTTCCTTGGTTGTAACTTGGGGGAACTGGTCCTGCTCATCATCATAAATGTACTCGGTCTTGACCAAGGGTCGCAGCGAAAGCGGTTCTAATTTCTCTACTTTCTCTTTCGCTGCCTGCAGGTCGTTAAAGGGGTAGCCAATTTCAGATCTTGGGGGAACTTCCTCGCAGGTAGTATCCGCAAGGAGCTGCTCCTTAAGGGCAGTCTGCAAATGTTTCACTTGATCCTTTTCTGCCTTAAGTTGTTCTTTTAATTCTGCCACTTGCCCCTGAAGGGACCGGGTAAGGCTTTGAAGGGATTCGATAGGGACTCCGCAGTACAGCAACGATCTCTAGCCTCTACTGTGGCAGCCAAACTAGCACCAAGAACGGCACAAATAATCGCTTTTCCTTTTCCTGCTCTTAGTCTCGCATCTTTGTGCAAGGCGCCCATTCAGTCAACCACGCTCTGCAAATTATGCCAATTTCCCTGAGCCCAGTCCACCCTGGGCACAGAGGGTCGCACTCTATGTTCCTCCAGAAAATCAAACAAAACTTCCCTTCCCGAGGGAACGGTTCTATCACCACTCATTTTGTTTAAAGCAGGGAAGCGGTCATCTCAGGAAGGCAGCACGCAAGTTTCAAACAAAACAACAAGCCCGCCCCCCTTACATTCCTGAGAGGTCTCACGAATTCAGCACACAAGTCTCCAACAGAACACAAGCCCAACCCCCTTACGTTCCGGAGAGGAGGAGCTTTTATTCAAAGCGGGGAAGCGGTCTTCTCAGGAAGGCAGCACGCAAGTTTCAAACAAGACAACAAGCCTGCCCCCCTTACGTTCCTGAGAGGTACACGCATTATGCAAAACAGGGTAAAATGCGGCACTCTCGCTTCAAGGGATCCTGTCCGTGACGCCAATTTAAATGTCCCAGTCCAATATCGGGGAGGTTTCGATACAATCCCAAGAGCGAGATTAAGACACAAACAAGGTCAAATGCCGTACACCAGAAACAGTGTTTATTATGGAAAGAGTAAAAAAGAAGAGGTAAAGGTAACCGATAAGAGCGATAGGACAGGGCAGAAAGGAAAGACAGAAAACCAAGCAAGACTCCGGGATAGAATCGCAAGAATAGTCACCGCCACGGATCCACAGTGTCTCGGTGGGCGGGAAAGGGGTCCAAATCTCTCGTTCTGCGACGGCGGACGAAGACGCGGGTCCACAGCGTCCCATGGACGAAGGCGCAGCGTGGGTCCACAGCGTCTCGGAGGTCCGTCTCAGGAGAGTCCAAACCTCTTGTTCTGTGGCGGTGGGCGAAGGCACACCATCCTCATCTTGGCAGTCCCCTTTTATACTGGTGGCGGTCTTCACGATGGCACGTACGACACGGCTTCCACGTTCCTGCACATGCATACACACGGTTCCAGCCCCATTCTTCACACGACTGTTATCTGACTCTGTGGCGCATGACTCGGCAAGGTGTTTTTCGCAGGCTGAAAGTCTCGATGACCCGGCAATCGTCCTTATCGTCCTTATCGCACTCAGTAGCTGGAGGGGTTTCCCGCTTGAGCAAAGCGATCTTTGAGACAAAAGTTCTTTCAGTCCGGTGTCTCACATCGGGCAGGGGAGGGGGGCGGTGTGGTTCCAGCATGATTCTGGGACGGGCTGAGTGTCTGGTCGGTTGGTCAGTCGGTTGGTTGGTTGGTTGTTGGATCGGTAGATTGTTCTCTGTTATCACCCATTGTGAATATCTGTTATCATCAGCACTGTTGTTGATTGTTTTCCCTCTCCCTTGCTGTCCCAGTAAACTGCCCTTATGCGAGCCCTTGAGGCTTTGCTGTTGTTTTTCCGTTCTCTCCATCCCGCTGGGGGAGGGGTTAGTGAGCAGCCTCGTGGCGCTCAGCTGCCGGCTGGACCTAAACCACGTCAGTCCTTTTGGCGCCAAACGTGGGGCATGGGGCACGAGGCATTGTGATAATGACAAGTCTGACTCAAGTGTGTTAAAGCAAAAGTGTTACAAGCATTTATGATGTGGTTTGTAAACCGGTGTTTACTCTATGTAATCCCTGTAGCGCTGTTTATCACCTCTGGGAGAGGGGTTCATGTTCTCATGTTGTTGTGTTGTGTGATTGTCATGCTTCTGGCAAGGATAGAATTAATTTACTTTCCCTCACACTTGACAGGAGTTGCCTCCAGAGGCTGAGGGCCTGTGCCTTCTTCCCAATTGCCTTGTCAATGCCCCCTTCCCTAGACAAGGATCCTAGCTGCTTGGCCTCCCTGCCCCCCAGTTCCAGGCTACTGGCCCCGTTATCCCAGCAGCAGAGCAGCCAGGTAATAATGTGCTCCCCTGGAAGGCGGCTGAAGTCTTTCCGCATATCTTGCAGCTCGCTCAGGGACGGGGATCAAGTGAAGAGGCACCCACAGTGGACGAAGTGGCTGACCGACTCCAGCAATATGAAGAGAGCCTTTCTTCCTCCCTCGTCTCGGCTGTGGAGAAACTGTCCCAGGACGTCCGGCAACTCAAAGAGGATATATCGTACTCCCCACCTGCACAGACCCGTATTTCAGCTGTTAGGAGTAAGCGTTTTCCTGCTCCAGAGAAGGGATATGGAGCATACGCATCACGAGGTATCCTGTGGTTTTACCTGCGTGACCATGGAGAAGACATGAGGAAACGGGCTAGGAAGCCCACCTCAACCCTGCGAGCACTCGTACATGAGCTACAAGGCAAGACAGCTGTACAAAGGGACTCTTCCAGAAAGAATGCTGCTCCAGTTTCCACCAGGCAGCCCCCCAGACCAAGTGAAAGGCCAGATCGCATTTATGATTCTCTTGAAGGGTCTGCTAACTCCTTTTTGCAAGAGATGAGTAATGACTATGATGAGCAGGATTAGAGGGGCCCTGCCTCCAGCCAGATGGAGGAAAGGGACAATAGGGTTTATTGGACTGTGTGGATCCGATGGCCTGGCACATCGAACCCACTCATTTTCGGAACAACCTCATAGACACCTGGGCCAAAGAGCATGGTATTGAGTGGGTGTATCACATCCCCTATCATGCACCAGCCTCTGCGAAAGTTGAAAGGTACAATGGACTGCTAAAAACTACCCTGAGAGCAATGATGGGTGGTGGGACCCTCAAGCACTGGGACACACGTTTAGCAAAGGCCACCTGGTTAGTTAACACTCGGGGATCTGCCAATCGAGCTGGCCCTGCCCAACCAAAATTTCCACGCCCAGTAGAAGGAGATAAAGTTCCTGTAGTGTGCATGAAAAATATGTTGGGTAAAACAGTTTGGGTTATCCCTGCTTCAGGCAAAGGCAAGCCCATCTGCGGGATTGCTTTTGCTCAGGGACCAGGTTGCACTTGTTGGGTGATGAGAAAAGATGGGGAAGTCCGGTGTGTACCCCAAGGGGATTTGATTTTGGGTGATTTGGGGTGAAAATAGCCAATAAATTAAATTACATGATGTTAATAGCGATATACTGTATCAATGGTATGACCATAAGAATCACCCGAACCTACTGAAGGATGGACTTTGAAACTGAACGAAGTGCCACGATGATGGAACTAGAACTGACTTCAACTGGTGCCCAGAAACTTTATCGAAAAATCACATCTTTGACATCCAGACTGTGAGCATGGACCATACCAGATACACTGGCTGTGAAAACTCCGGATGCAGCATGCAACAATCCAGCAGCACGCAACATTGTTCCTGCCCTGAGAGACTGTAATGGCAGATGGAGCCCAAAGCCATGGCCTAAATGAACTTGACATACATTTTAGAGCGATAGCCCATAGAGTAAGGCAATGAGATCTGTAAAATAATCTAGGCATGACGTAGATGGTATGGAATAAGGGGTGGATAATGTCCTGGTTCTGGCAAGGATAGAGTTAATTTCACAAGGAGCCAGGACAGGTGAGCCAAGCTGGCTGGGGGCTATTTCATGCCATGTGAGGTCATGCTCACCATAAAAGGGGGCTAGTCGGGCAGGGGCGGGCTCCATGTGACTCCGGGAGGGGCGGTCATCATCAGATGGGTAAAATCGTTCTCCGTTATCACCCATTGTTACTATCTGTTATCAGTACTGTTGTTGATTGTTTTCCCTCTCCCTTGTTGTCCCAGTAAACTGCCCTTATACCAATCCTCCAGGCTTTGCTGTTTTTTTTTCCGTTCTCCTCCCCATTCCGCCAGGGGAGGGGTAAGCGAGCAGCCCATGGCACTTAGCTACCGCCTGGGGCTAAACCACTCCTGTCAAGTGTGAGGGAAAGGTATCCTTTCAGCGAAGATATCGTATGTCAGCCAGGCAAGTGGACCACCATGGAGAGAGGTATCCAATATCTGAGGGAATTAGCTGTGCGGGAAATGGTTTATTATGATCCGGACAGCACACAGTTGCCCACAGACCCTGATGAAGTCCAATGTACCCGACCGCTGTGGCTAACAGGGGTATTATCCTGTTGATGGGAAGCCACCCAGGCTACCACAAACTTTCCCTGACTAGCAGTGGTCAAGATATCCTGCCACTTCTCTTTCTGCCATATAGGTATCCTGTTGACTTCCCACTCGTTTTGCTCCCAGAATGGAAGCCATTCCGTACAGCCTTTAAATACAGCATAAGAGTCAGTATAGATATAGACAGGAGAGGTAGATTAGTGTTGGAAAACACTCCACGCTGCAACTAATTCCCCTACTTGAGCACTGCCTTCCCCTTCAGTGATTATTTGTTTATCCGCGTCTACGCGGAGTGCTACAGCTCGATATTTCCAAGTTTTTCCTTCTCACTTAGAGGAGGCATCAGTAAACGAAGCATTCTGCAACTGCTTGGAAAATGGAGGGGCCACTTGTATTACAGGAGGAAGTTCAGCTGTTTCTCTATCTGGGCCCGCCTCTTCTTGGATGGTTAACCTCTTTGTGGCTCCCTAAGTGACTTGACGTGGTTTAGGCCCAGCCGGCAGCTGAGCGCCACGCCGCCGCTCACTCACTCCTTCCCCAGCAGGACAGGGAGGAGAACGAAAAACAACCGAAAAAGCCTGGAGAGTTGGGATAAGGGCAGTTTACTGGGACAACAAGGGAGAGGAAAGAAAACAATCAACAACAGTGCTGATAACAGATAGTAAACAATGGGTGATAACAGAGAACAATTTACGGAACCAAAGACTGACCTACCTGACCTACCGCCTTACCCGAGTAGCCCCCTTTTATGGTGAGCATGATGTCACATGGTATGGAATAGCCCCCAGCCAGCTTGGGTCACCTGTCCTGGCTCCTTGTGAAATTAACTCTATCCTTGCCAGAACAAGGACATTATCCACCCCTTATTCCATACCATCTACGTCATGCCCAGATTATTTCACAGACACCGTTCTCTTACTCCATGGGCCATCGCTCTATAAAGTGTCCATCGAGTTCATTTAGTCCATGGCTTTGGGTTCCACCTGCCATTACAGTCTCTCAGGGCAGAACAATGGTGCGTGCTGCTGGATTGTTGCACGCTGCATCCGGAGTTTTTCACGGCTGGTGTATCTGGTATGGTCCATGCTTGAAGTCTGGACGTCAAAGATGTGATTTTTCCATGAAGTTCCTGGGCACCAGTTGAAGTCAGTTCTAGTTCCAAAGTCCATCCTTCAGTAGGTTCGGGTGATTCTTACGGTCATACCATTGATACAGTATAACGCTATTAACATCATGTAATTTCATTTATTGGCTATTTTCACCCAAAATCAGATCCCCTTGGGGTACACACCGGACTTCCCCATCTTTTCTCATCACCCAACAAGTGCAACCTGGTCCCTGAGCAAAAGCAATCCCGCAGATGGGCTTGCCTTTGCCTGAAGCAGGGATAACCCAAACTGTTTTACCCAACATATTTTTCATGCACACTACAGGAACTTTATCTCCTTCTACTGGGCGTGGAAATTTTGGTTGGGCAGGGCCAGCTCGATTGGCAGATCCCCGAGTGTTAACTAACCAGGTGGCCTTTGCTAAACGTGTGTCCCAGTGCTTGAGGGTCCCACCACCCATTGCTCTCAGGGTAGTTTTTAGCAGTCCATTGTACCTTTCAACTTTCCCAGAGGCTGGTGCATGACAGGGGATGTGATACACCCACTCAATACCATGCTCTTTGGCCCAGGTGTCTATGAGGTTGTTCCGAAAATGAGTCCCGTTGTCTGACTCAATTCTCTCTGGGGTGCCATGTCGCCACAGGACTTGCTTTTCAAGACCCAGAATAGTGTTCCGGGCAGTGGCATGGGGCACAGGATGTGTTTCCAGCCATCCAGTGGTTACTTCCACCATTGTAAGGACATAACGCTTGCCTTGGCGGCTTCGCGGGAGCGTGATGTAGTCGATTTGCCATGCTTCCCCATATTTATATTTCAACCACCGTCCTCCATACCACAGCGGCTTTACCCGCTTGGCTTGCTTGATTATGGCACATGTTTCACATTGATGGATGACCTGTGAGATGGCGTCCATGCTCAAGTCCACCCCTCGATCATGGGCCCATCTATATGTCACATCTCTTCCTTGATGACCTGAGGTGTCATGGGCCCACCGAGCTATAAATAATTCACCCTTACTCTGCCAGTCCAAATCCACCTGAGCCACTTCAATCTTGGCAGCCTGATCCATCTGCTGGTTGTTCTGATGTTTCTCGGTGGCCCGACTCTTGGGTACGTGGGCATCTACATGACGTACCTTTACAACCAGCTTCTCTAGCCGGGCAGCAATATCTTGCCACAGTGGGGCAGCCCAGATGGGTTTGCCTCTACGCTGCCAGTTGCTCCGCCTCCACTGCTGTAACCACCCCCACAGGGCATTGGCCACCATCCATGAGTCAGTACAGAGGTACAGTGTTGGCCACTTTTCTCTTTCAGCAATATCTAAGGCCAGCTGGATGGCTTGCATCTCTGCAAACTGGCTCAATTCACCTTCTCCTTCAGCAGCTTCCGCAACTCGCTGTGTAGGACGCCATACAGCGGCCTTCCACCTTCGATGCTTTCCCATGATGCGACAGGACCCATCAGTGAACAGGGCATATGGTCTCTCATCTTCTGTTAGTTTATTATATGGTGGGGCTTCTTCAGCACGTGTCACCTCCTCCTCTGGTGACGTTCCAAAATCTTTCCCTTCTGGCCTGTCTGTGATCACTTCCAGAATCCCTGGACGATTGGAGCTTCCTATTCGAGCCCGTTGTGTAATCAGTGCAACCCACTTACTCCACGTAGCATTGGTTGCATGATGTGTAGAAGGAGCCCTCTCTTTGAACATCCAACCCAGCACTGGCAGTCGGGGTGCCAAGAGGAGCTGTGCTTTGGTGCCAATCACCTCTGAAGCAGCTTGAACCCCTTCGTAGGCTGCCAATATCTCCTTTTCCGTTGGAGTGTAGCGGGCCTCGGATCCTCTGTATCCCCGGCTCCAAAACCCCAGGGGTCGACCTCGAGTCTCCCCTGGTGCCTTCTGCCAGAGACTCCAGGTAGGGCCATTCTCCCCGGCTGCGGTGTACAGCACTTTTTTTACATCTGGTCCTGCCCGGACTGGCACAAGAGCTACGGCATGAACTATTTCTTGTTTAATTTGTTCAAAAGCTTGTTGTTGCTCAGGGCCCCATTTGAAATCATTCTTCTTCCGGGTTACATGGTAGAGAGGGCTTACTATCAGACTGTAATTCGGAATGTGCATTCGCCAGAAACCCACAACACCTAAGAAGGCCTGTGTCTCCTTTTTGTTGGTTGGTGGAGACATGGCTGCTATTTTGTTGATAATATCCACAGGGATCTGATGACGCCCATCATGCCATCTTATTCCTAAAAATTGGATTTCCTGCGCAGGCCCCTTCACCCAGGATTTGGATTATTTTCTTCCCTTTCTCAGAAACTTCCTCTGCTGAGTTGCCCCATGCAATGATGTCATCAATGTATTGCAGGTGCTCTGGGGCTTCACCCTTTTCCAGTGCAGTCTGGATCAGTCCATGGCAAATGGTGGGACTGCGTTTCCACCCCTGGGGCAGTCGATTCCAGGTGTACTGGACGCCCCTCCAAGTGAAGGCAAACTGTGGCCTGCACTCTGCTGCCAAAGGGATTGAGAAAAATGCATTAGCGATATCAATTGTGGCATACCATTTGGCTGCCTTTGACTCCAGTTCGTATTGAAGTTCCAGCATGTCTGGGACGGCAGCACTCATCGGCGGTGTGACTTCATTCAGGCCACAATAGTCTACCGTCAGCCTCCACTCTCCATTGGACTTCTGCACTGGCCATATGGGACTGTTAAAGGGTGAGTGGGTTCTGCTGATAACTCCCTGACCCTCCAGTTGACGAATTAGCTTGTGGATGGGAACCAGGGAGTCTCCGTTGGTGCGGTATTGCCGCCGGTGCACGGTTGTAGTAGCAATCGGCACCTGTTGCTCTTCAACCCTCAGCAACCCTACAACAGAAGGGTCCTCCGAGAGACCGGGCAAACTAGACAATGGTTCAATTTCCTCCGCTTCCAAGGCAGCTATTCCAAAAGCCCACCAGTAGCCTTTTGGGTCTTTGAAATACCCTTTCCGGAGGTAGTCTATGCCCAGGATGCATGGAGCCTCTGGCCCAGTCACAATGGGGTGCTTTTGCCACTCATTCCCAGTTAGACTTACTTCAGCCTCCAACAGAGTCAACTGTTGGGATCCCCCATCACACCAGAAATACATATCGGTTCCACCCCTTCATAGTTCGATGACATTACGGTACACTGTGCACCCGTGTCCACTAGGGCCTTGTACTCCTGTGGGTTCGATGTGCCAGGCCATCGGATCCACACAGTCCAATACACTCTGTTGTCCCTTTCCTCCACCTGGCTGGAGGCAGGGCCCCTCTAATCCTGCTCATCATATTCACTACTCATCTCTTGCAGAAAGGACTTAGAAGTCCCTTCAAGAGGGTCATAAGTGCGATCAGGCCTTCCACTTGATCTGGGGGGCTGCCCGGTGGAAACTGGAGCAGCATCCTTTCTGGAAGAGTCCCTGTGTACAGCTGTCTTGCCTTGTAGCTCATGTACGCATGCCCGCAGGGTTGAGGTGGGCTTCCCATCCCATTTCCTCATGTCTTCTCCATGGTCACGCAGATAAAACCGCAGGACACCTCGTGGTGTGTATGCTCCATATCCCCTCTCCGGAGCAGAAAACCGCTTATTCCTAACAGCTGAAATACAGGTCTGTGCAGGTGGGGAGTACGATATATCCTCTTTGAGTTGCCGGACGTCCTGGGACAGCTTCTCCACAGCCGAGACGAGGGAGGAAGAAAGGCTCTCTTCATATTGCTGGAGTCGGCCAGCCACTTCATCCACTGTGGGTGCCTCTTCACTTTTCCGGTCGATTACTGCCAGTGAGTTGGCGTACGATGGTGGTGCACTTTGCAGAAATTTTCACCACAGGGGTCGGGTACATTGGACTTCGTCGGGGTCTGTGGGCAACTGTGCGTTGTCTGGATCGTAATAAACCATTTCCCGCACAGCTAATTCCCTCAGATATTGGATACCTCTCTCCATGGTGGTCCACTTGCCCACCCGACATACGACATCTTCACTGAAAGGATACCTTTCCCTCACACTTGACAGGAGTCGCCTCCAGAGGCTGAGGGCCTGTGCCTTCTTCCCAATTGCCTTGTCAATGTCCCCTTCCCTAGACAAGGATCCTAGCTGCTTGGCCTCTCTGCCCTCCAGTTCCAGGCTACTGGCCCCGTTATCCCAGCAGCGGAGCAGCCAGGTAATAATGTGCTCCCCTGGAAGGCGGCTGAAGTCTTTCCGCATATCTCGCAGCTCACTCAGGGACAGGGATCGAGTAATCACTTCTGGTTCTGGCTCTTCTTCTTCTCGTGATGGCCCCGGTTTATCATCATCTCTCACTATGCAAACCGATTTCCTTGTGTATTTCTTTTTGTGTATAGAGGTGACTGATATTGGTATGGGTAGATCTTTTGGCTCGGTTACAGTGCCTATTGCAGGGGTTTGGGTAGCTGCAGTGCCTGTTGCGGGGGCTTGAGTAGCTGCAGTGCCTGTTGTGGGGGCCTGGGCAGCTGCAGTGCCTGTGGGTCTGCTCTCTCCCTCTGGATGGTGCTGTCTACTGTCAAGCAGTGTTTGACAGATTGTGGCCAGGGCCCAGCCCAGCGCAGTAAGTTGTGTCTCCTTAGAATCCCCACAGCATTTTCCTTTCAAATCTTCTACCATTTTATCAGGGTCTTGCAATTGTTCAGGAGTGAAGCTCCAAACCATTGGGGGTGAAAAGGTCTCTAGATACCCGCCCATACTCTCCCACATGCCATGCCAGCCCTGACCATTCAGTCTTGGGGAATATCCCTGGGTAATATTCTTGAAACAATTTTTGCTAACCCTGAACAGAAGTTGGAAAACATTCAGGAGACCTAGCAATAGGAATATACTGGCCTGAACATTCCAAGGGTATTCAAAATTCTCAAAAATTGTTGTAATCAACCAAAAGGGAAAAGGGGAGGTGAAAGAGTGGGAGAAGGTATCCCCCCCCCCGTCTTCCCCATAGATCGGGTGCAATTATTAATCAATTCTGAAAGATATTGACTGAGGTACGGGCCTGACCGAAATGCTACGTACAAGTACCAGCTCAGACTCATGACTGTCGATGATATCTTATCATAAGTCATTATCACACAATACAACAATATGAAAACAGGAACCCCTCTCCCAGAGGTGATAAACAGCACCGCAGGGATTGTATAGAGTAAACACGGGTTTACAAACCAGAGCCATGTAACCAAACAGAACATCATTATGACCAGTGACTGTTTCAATAACATCATAAATTCTTATGACAATTTTTCTTTAACACACTTGGGTCAGACTTGTCCTTATCACAACCCCTCGGGCCCCACGTTGGGCGCCAAAAAGGACTGACGTGGTTTAGGCCCAGCCGGCAGCTGAGCGCCACGCGGCCGCTCACTCACTCCTTCCCCAGCGGGATGGGGAGGAGAACGGAAAAACAACGGCAAAAGCCTCGAGGGCTGGGATAAGGGCAGTTTACTGGGACAACAAGGGAGAGGAAAAAAAACAATCAACAACAGTGCTGATAACAAATATTAACAATGGGTGATAATAGAGAACAATTTACCGAACCAACGACCAACCGACCAACCGATCGACCAGACACTCAGCCCGTCCCAGAACCGCGCCGAAACTGCGCCGCACCTCCCCTACCCGAGGAGGGGGGAGTGCAGAAGTTTCTCCCAATATTAAAGATGGCGATAATGGCCAGCCAAAACACCATTTGCGATAGTACACTGCGCATCCTATAAAGATTAACAGAATAATCCCTGACAAAACTCCGCAGGTGATCAGCAACTTCAAGTGTTCATGAATTCCTTCAGACAGGCTCTGGAACTTTCACCTGAAAGAGAAAAGAAAATAAACTCGGTTCCCTTCCAGGAACCGGAAGAGTGTGGTGGTTAGAAGGATGGAATAATCCACCTCGTGTTAATCTTGTGTTCCTTCCCATGGGCATCTTTTGCTTTCCAGGCATACTTATTCATTGGGGTTTCCAGTACCAGGGGTACGGCCCCCACAGTGGGGAGTTCAACCAAAACGGGCTGGCCTGGAAAGTGCGACTGGTTCTTGGGATAATCAGAGCTGCATGGGGCTGGCATAATGGTTGGAGCCTTTGGACAAAATGCTGTGATTTTTGGGCATCCATTTATTCCCCAACGACTGTTGACACCAGTAACTGCATCCCATAGTCGTTCAGTCCATCCGGGCTTATGCGGCTTAAGAAAGCGCTTCAACAAACCATTAGTTCTTTCTACAATTCCATTCGCCTGTGGATAGTACGGAGTATGGTGTACCCATGAGATTCCTTCCCCAGTTGCCCACTCCTGGACTATTTTAGCAGTAAAGTGAGAACCATTATCCAACTGAATCGACCGTGGTTTGGGGAAGGTGCCAAACCACTCTTTCAATGCCTTTACCGTGTTTTCTCCAGTAGCTCTGGCAAATGCTTCAGCTTGGGCCAACCCTGACACTACCTCCACTCCAACCAACACATAATGCTTTCCTTCCGACTTCTGGAAAGGACCAATATAGTCCACTTGCCAGGTTTCCCACAGCCTTTTCCCCTCCCTCAAGTGTAGGGGATCGTCTTCCAGGGGGTGTCTTTCTAAGCAGGTACGACATCCTTCGCAAGCGGACACAGAAGTCTTACATTCATCCCTAGTAACGGGCCAAC
Source organism: Balearica regulorum gibbericeps (assembly GCF_011004875.1). Classification (NCBI taxonomy): domain Eukaryota; kingdom Metazoa; phylum Chordata; class Aves; order Gruiformes; family Gruidae; genus Balearica; species Balearica regulorum. Next base: position 153,810,222 of record NC_046184.1, on the reverse strand, counting down.
CTCGAGCTTGGACCTCACAGTAGAGGTCTTTGATCCCTGAATGCTTCCTCTTTACATGTAACCATTCCAACAATTGCTCCCAGTCTTCTGCTATTTGGGTGTTTTGGAGGGGGGCTAACCAGGCTAACTCATCAGCTTTGCCATGCCGTTGGGTAACAGGGGTATTATCCTGTTGATGGGAAGCCACCCAGGCTACCACAAACTTTCCCTGACTAGCAGTGGTCAAGATATCCTGCCACTTCTCTTTCGGCCATATAGGTATCCTGTTGACTTCCCACTCGTTTTGCTCCCAGAATGGAAGCCATTCCGTACAGCCTTTAAATACAGCATAAGAGTCAGTATAGATATAGACAGGAGAGGTAGATTAGTGTTGGAAAACACTCCACGCTGCAACTAATTCCCCTACTTGAGCACTGCCTTCCCCTTCAGTGATTATTTGTTTATCCGCGTCTACGCGGAGTGCTACAGCTCGATATTTCCAAGTTTTTCCTTCTCACTTAGAGGAGGCATCAGTAAACGAAGCATTCTGCAACTGCTTGGAAAATGGAGGGGCCACTTGTATTACAGGAGGAAGTTCAGCTGTTTCTCTATCTGGGCCCGCCTCTTCTTGGATGGTTAACCTCTTTGTGGCTCCCTCAGACACTGTAAAAATGTCACAATAATGTTCTATCTGGGCATACCATTTCCGCACAGAGGCTCTCTGAGCCACCCCGTCAGGGGGTGGAGTTCCTGCTAAAATCATTTTGATTACCTTAAAGGGGCCTCTAAGTACCAATGGCTGTTGCCGAATGGTCCGTTCAGCCTCTCTCAAGGCTAAACTGGCTACAAACAAGCCCTTTTCCCAGGTTGTGTATCTTTTTTCGGCATCTTTAAAACTACGGGAGTAGACCCCGATAGGCCGAGTGGGTCTCTCAGGACCCTTTTGCCATAGATGTATTGACAGTCCGGTCTTGGCAAATCCCCATTCAATATGGACAGGGTCGGTGGGGTGAATGGGACCAAGAGCTTGATGGGCAGTTGCTTCAAACACTAGCAATCGCAATGCTTCTTCATGGGGTTCAGTCCATTCCCACTGGGTCCCTTTTCGCAACAAGTCGTACAATGGTCTTGCAATAATCGAAAAATCAGGAATATGCTTACTCTAAAACACAAGTAATCCTAATACATGTTGCAAATCCTTTTTCGACTCTGGCATTTTAATGTGATCTAATGAGGAAAGGGTGTCCGATGGCATGCATGTCATTCCTCCTTTCCACCAGATTCCTAAAAACTTTACCTCATTTGAGGGTGTTTGTATCTTCTCCGGTGGAATTTTCAACCCCAAACTTTCTAAGTGGGAAATTATATTATCCTGAGTTATCCAAACTTTCTCTATTTCATCCCCTCCCACAAGAATGTCATCGATATATTGGTAAACACTGATTTCCTTCTCTGCTTGGACTACCTCTAGCTCCTGCGCTAACGCGTGGTGGGCTAGAGCGGGGAAATGCTTATATCCCTGTGGGAGTCGGGTGAAAGTGGATTGTTGGCCTTCCCACGTAAAAGCAAAGCGATCTTGGTCCTTAGGCTGCAGGGGAACCATAAAAAACATGTCTTTAACATCCACTGTCACCATGACCGGGTGGCCTCGTTCCTGGATTGTAGTTATAAGCTCGGCAATGTTTGGTACCGCTGCTGTCAATGGACCAGTATTTGCATTGAGCCTGCGATAATCTACAGTTAATCTCCATGTGCCATTAGGTTTTCGTACCGGCCACACTGGAGAGTTAAAAGGAGAGTGGGTCGGAATCACAATACCTTGTCCTTTTAAGTCTTCTAATACAGGTGTTATTCCCTCTCTGGCCCCCAAAGGTATCGGATAAGGCTTAACATTTGTAAGCTTCAAAGGGGGAAGTAGTGGTGCAGCTTGTAGCAGCTGAATATCTGCAGTGGGGGAGCCAAATGACCACTGTCTCCCTTTGATATCAATCCAGGTCTTCCCTTTCAGAACATCAAGTCCCAAGAGGTTGAATGGAAGCTCTCCCACAACCATAGCCACTGTAGTGGCACTATCTTCTCCCGGCAGACGCAGGCTGACCATTGCCAATGCCGGCAGTTGAACATTGCCAAATGCATCTGCCACGAACAGTGTTTGCTTGGAGGATGTAACTCCGCAATTAGCAGCATCTTTTGTTTTTAATAGCTGAAATTTGAGCACCAGTATCTATCAAAAACGTGACCAGAACTTGTTTTGGTCCTACAAGGCCTGTAATTAGCAAATCACCCCAGTCATTCTCAGTGAGCTGTCTGATACGTATCCAACCTTCGCCCCTCCGCTCACCACTGAAGGGCGAAGGATCTAGTTTCCCACTGGGTTTTGGGAGGCATTTATTTCTGATAAATCAGTCAAGGAGGGTGCACTGGCAGTAGTATCCTCAAAATACACTTCTCCATTTGCCGATTTAGTGGGCCATCCTGTGACCACCTTTTCTAATTTGTCTGTTGGCAGTCCGTCCATTAAGTCACACAGGATCCCCTTCTGTTGTCCCTCTCCCACAGACTATTACATCTGTTCGGGACGTCTCTCCCTCCTGGTGGGTTGGAGAGAGGTACTCTCCTATCATTCCTGGGGCGTGGAACTATTTTTACTTCCGCTCGCCTCAAGCCCCTGGGGTCTGTTTTGGCAGTTGGAGGGTTAACAGGGCCATACTTGCATCCATAATTGATCAGTTCTTGGGCTACCTCCCCCCAGGTCCACATTTTCCTGTCCAAGGGTCGGCGGTGCGGTGTAAGTCCTTCTAAAGCAGCCGCAACTCTTTCACCTTGGGGCATTGCTTGTATTTTTCCCTGTAATTGTATACCAATCGGTTTCAAGGAATCGGGGAGTCCCCTTATAAGGGGGGTCATCCGTTCGGGATCTACTGACATCATCATTGGGGACTCCTGTCTAGGTTCCAACTTTCAATCATACATCATCTGCAGACAAGCTGCCTTCTGCACACTCTCTACTAATTGATCCACAGTCCCCGTAATCGCAAGAGGGTCCCCCCTCTCCAAGGGGTTCAAGCCACCCGCCCAATAGGCTGCCCACTGGGTCAGAGACCAGGGGGCGTGGTAGTTCCCAGTAGTTAAAAACACTCCTGGTACCCAATATCCTTCCGCCTCTCTTTCACTTAATAGAATCTGGTCCCCCCCAGACAGTGACACTCTCCACACATACTCCGTTTCTGATTCCTTAGGGGTTCACCCAAATTCCTTCTTTAGTTTCATCAACTCGACAGCAGTATAAGGGACTTCCTTGGTTGTAACTTGGGGGAACTGGTCCTGCTCATCATCATAAATGTACTCGGTCTTGACCAAGGGTCGCAGCGAAAGCGGTTCTAATTTCTCTACTTTCTCTTTCGCTGCCTGCAGGTCGTTAAAGGGGTAGCCAATTTCAGATCTTGGGGGAACTTCCTCGCAGGTAGTATCCGCAAGGAGCTGCTCCTTAAGGGCAGTCTGCAAATGTTTCACTTGATCCTTTTCTGCCTTAAGTTGTTCTTTTAATTCTGCCACTTGCCCCTGAAGGGACCGGGTAAGGCTTTGAAGGGATTCGATAGGGACTCCGCAGTACAGCAACGATCTCTAGCCTCTACTGCGGCACATGTTTTCTCCAGTGCGGTTCTGCAGCTGCAGTCATCTGCAGGACTCTAGCTCATGGAAAGCCACATCTCTCCCAATGCCATCCTCATGCAGAAGCTCCCCTCCCATGCTACATAGACCTCTGTCCTAGTTAGAGCATATTAATAAAGATTCAGACACAAGAATGGAATTACTGAAGAGGAAATCATTCACAGAAAGTAACAGGAAAGTAGTAAAATTTAAGGAGACTTTTTTTTTTTTAAGCAAGACAGTGGAAAAATCTTGTTACTTATTTCTAAAGTGGTTCTTTTTTTTTTTTTTTTTCCCCTGATGTATGTAACATCAGGGATTTTCAGGTCCAGATGGATTTCCGGGACCAAAAGGAGAAAAGGGAGATTCCTTATACATAACTACTAAAGGTAGAGTTAAAATTCATGTCACGTGTATTTTGCTATTATTTATACCTTTCATGAGAGATTGGTCTCACAATGAAAGGTCTTCTTTAGGCACCAAAGGAATCCGAGGAGATCCCGGGCTGCCTGGTATCAGAGGAGAAGATGGTTTCCCAGGCAGAGATGGATTAGATGGTTTACCAGGACAGCCTGGCCTTCCAGTAAGTAGCAAATACAGCTAAATCATTTCTACCATGCTCAATTAGTAATATATTTAATTCTGAGGGGTTATGATCACTAGGTTATCCTTCTGTCCCAGATAATGATGCACACCTAGACTGGTTTTGCTGGTTATTGATATATTAAACAACAGGTTTACGCTCAGGGTTTTTAGAACAATCTTTCACTTTTATTTCCATTTTACTTTAACAACTAAATAGTAGTGTATAACCCCTTTAGACCAGCTGTCATTACTTTTAGTTAGTTTGTGATAACTGATGTTTTATTAGTTAAACAATTATTCTCTAGCATTGTCTAAGAGAGATTCTGTATGGCTGAACTTCAACAGTTTTGTTACAACTGAATTAAAACCAAAATTTACTACAATTTTACATCCTGAAAATGTAGGTTGTGTCATCATATATATGCTTGATAGCACCTCACCTAACTAACTGTAGCCATCTAGAAGTTAGACATGTAGTCTTAGTTCATTTTCTAAGCTCCTTCTGTAGGCAAAAGAAAAAGTTAAATATCTTACGAGATGAATTCATCTTGCCCATCGTAAATGCTGTTTTGGACCACTGGGATGCTCTTTCTTACATCATATTTGAAGATAGCCAGAACCGTGTCATCCAGTCTGGACCACAGTGCTTTTTACTACCAGTAAAGATGGTACTTTATATTACTTCTGAGGATGGAAATGTTTTCTAGTGATGTTCATAAGATATCAATTTAATAGTGCAGAAATACCACTAGAGGAACAGACAAAGAAAAAATTTTGCCCATTTAGGTGCAATTTTATATCAGTTTTTCTCAAGGTCTCAGAAGTAAATGCCACACCAGAACATCTCTAGCGATGCATGTGGTCCCAAAACCCACTTGCAGCTTTTCAGAAAGGGCAGTAAGCCTCTCCACAGCAATGATTCATACTGCCCAAGTTCATGGGCCAACATTTTTAGGGGAATGCTCCCTCCAAGAGTGCTTCTTTCATGCCTTTTCTGCCACGGAGTCTAAATTAAAGTCAGATTATTTCAAATGTATTTTATTTACAATGTTGATGTAAAGAACTGGGATGGAACACCTGAGGAATTACTGCCTATAAGATGTTATTCATGAGAGTAGTTCAACTGTTTGAGTTTTGTTTGTTTCTCAGCAAAGTCAGGAGTGACCACCTCCATTCACTTCCCACAGGGTGATGGTATCAGAGGTTTCCCTGGCGATCCTGGTTATCCAGGCGAATTAGGCCCAAAGGGCTTTCCAGGAGAAGCAGGCCTGCCAGGTGAAGGATTTCCAGGTCCAAAAGGGTACCGGGGTCCTCCAGGTGACCATGGACAAGATGGAAACCCAGGACCTCCAGGTCTGCCTGGTCTGCCAGGAGAGCCTGGCCAACTAGGTAAGAGACATCACTCTGTCTGACATCAAAGACGTGGGAGATCATTGAAAGCTGGAGAGGGACTGTTTGTCAGGGAGTGTAGTGATAGGACAAAGTGCAATGGCCTTAAGCTGAAGGAGAGTAGATTTAGATTGGATATTAGGAAGAAATTCTTCACTGTGAGGGTGATGAGGCACTGGCATAGGTTGCCCAGAGAAGCTGTAGATGCCCCCTCCCTGGAAGTGTTCAAGGCCAGGCTGGATGGGGCTTTGGGCAACCTGGTCTAGTGGAGGGTGTCTCTGCCCATGGCAGGTGGGTTGGAACTAGATGATCTTTGAGGTCCCTTCCAACCCAAACCATTCTGTGATTCTCTGATTCTATGATGACTGAATTGTGTGCAGCACACTGTTGAAAAGGTAGTGTTTAGGGGGAGGTGGGTTATGTGGGTAAAAAGGGATTGCTTGTATTACTTGTTCAGAAATCTTAAAGAAGGAAATACTTCAGAAGTCCCAGTAGTTTCATGTCAGGTACTGAAATAGCATGAATGAATGTGTTAGCGCCAGCAAATAACATCTTTCAGGTCTCAAGCAGTTGGAGTCAATGGAGCAATGTCCTGCCACTGGAGTACTCACAGGTGGTTTTCTCTGGTCTTTTCCATCTAACATTATTTTTTAATTGACCAGAGAAAATCATATATCCATCCTTCAGAGCTCTTCATAGTATCTCTGTAGCTTTCCAAATCCTTTCCAACATAAAAATGCCAGGGCTACATTCACAAGAGCTCAGGCTTGGAGTTTTATTGCTTGTCTCAAGATCCTGGCACAATATTCAAGCCAGAGCAGGCACCTACCAACCATACTCAGTGCGTGGGACACATAGCCTCCTGACTCTGACAGGGTTAGGTTTCAGGCCTGGATGTAATTAATATATGGATAGAGAGTTCCAGTATGTTATAGTAAATAGTTAGTGTTGTATGCATGCATAATGCATAAGAGAATACATTATCTGATGTTGTAATAGACATTTTGGTTAGAACTGAGAGCATTTCACAAATTTTCTCTTTAAATAATAACTGTCTTTGGCCATTCTTCGCTCATAGACTGTGGGCAGGTCACTGAAGACTTTTCTAGAGGAGATGGAACTGAGCCGATATGGTCAGGTAGTGTACATACAAATGGCTTGATACTTTCTTCCTGATGACTGCTTTGGATGCTCGTGATTGTAAACTATTTGAATTTAAGGTCACAAATTATCATGCATATACTGTAGGTAACTCTAAAGTAATGTAATCAAATTGAACATATTCTAAAATTATTGCAGTTTTAGCTCTGCAATTCAGAAATTATTTATTTCGTTGCTCCTGAGTATTTATTGTGGCAAAATAATGATTACCACACCATCTATAACAACAGTCCCAGAAATTAGGTGCCCAAGAAAATGTAAGCAAGTTTTTTTAAAGAAGAACTTTGAACATTTTCAGTGCAATTTGACCTATAAAGAAAAAGTCCTTCATTTGCACCAAAAATTGACTTCATTGCTTTAGGGGTATAAATTGCCCACAGGGAAACAAAGTGTCTCTCTTATTCTGAAAAATACAGTCATCCATGAGGTTGGACTACCCTTCCCATGCCGGTCTAACTGGAGCAGCCACCATAGCCCCTGTAAAAAAGGCAGAAGAGCAGCTCTTGAGGTAGAGCTGTCCCATTTTCCTGTGAAAATACCACCCATGACCAATTTTTTTTAAAGTTAAGAATAAAACTTTTTTTAAATTAGAGTTTTGCCTGTTAACCTGCTTTAATGATGTCATCTCAACTGCAGGCGCAGAGCTGATGAGAGGCAGGATATGAGCACGTACAGTGCAGCTTAACCCTCTTTGTTTGCAGGTGCGGGCTGTGTGAGGCCACCAAAGGGATCTCAGGGCAAGCCAGGACTGCCAGGAGCCACAGGTAACATTTTGCCTTCACCTTTGTTTCCCACATACACTACGTTTTGAGGGAGATCTTGCCAGATCGATTAAAGTTGAGCCTTAGCAGGCAGCGAGCTTTAGAAACGAGAATGGAGGACAGTGTAAACTTGAAGCCAGCAGAGAGATCTAAGCAGTGTGCAGCTCAGGCGGCTGCACCGTTCCTGAGCTAATTATGCCTTTGCTAATGGGTGTCAGCCATGAAACAGAAGACAGAAAGGACAGCCTATTTGCTATTCTTTACATGTAAGTAAGTGAGAGTATAGAGATGGTCTACAACTTTATTGGTAGAGAATATACCAAAGTCTCTCAGAGCTGACTGGACACCTCCTGTCCTCTGAGAGCAGGGTGATAAAAAGTTGCAGTGGAGGACTGTGGCAGATTCTTCTTGCTATTCCTCCTCATGTGATACACAGAGCGCCTTCAGCAAGCATGAGCCTAAAGCCTTTAACATGGCTCGGTGTAATGGGCCAGTTGTCTGACGCAATGCAGTTGCACTGTCTGTCGCCACGCAAGCCTTCCTTGTAGAGCTGGTCCACCCCAGCCCAGAGGGACCATCTGGCAATCCTAAACCTTCCCAGCACTGAGGGTTCCCCACCTCTTTCCAAAAGGAAGAGGAAGAGGAGGTGGGGACAGGGTCTGAAGGACTGTGTGAGATGGAATTGAAAGAAACACGGACAAGGTGTGCTGAGTGGTCATAACGATTGACTTTGAAGAAGGAACCTCTGACCAGCACTGGTAGTTTCTATAAGCTTATGTACTCCCAGCCTAAGCAATCAAGCTGTTTTTTCAGTAAATCCTTCTCATCACCAGCTGGAAAAGGTACTGACAAAAACCATAACTGTCCTTCAGAGTTTGGGAAATGTAAAAGTCTTGATGCACCCGTTCCTGTGCCTCCTGTGCTTTAGCCAAGGTCAGAGATCTGGACTATAAATTTTAAGGTCAAGCACCAGGGTTTTTTCCAGCACAAGGTTTACTATGGCATGCGTGGATTGATGGATTGATTTATCACAGACTAACGGATCTTAAAAGGGAACAGTTTATCTCTGTTGAAAGATGATGTGTATCTCTGACCTATACTTCCTCAGTCCTAATGCCTTAGTTTGTTGTTAGAATAAATGCTTCTGAAGGTTTTTTTGTTTTCTTTGCCATCTTTGTAATTTTTTTCTGAGTATGATGATTCATTCTTTCATTCATATGAGCTTGAAGGTTTTTCTTTCAGCAAATAGTCAGATTTAACTCTTAGCTGTAAGACTGCTGTAACACAAGTGACGCTGTTTTCGTGTCTTTTTATACTCTTAGTTAGCTCTTTAATAAATCTTTTCCTGTCTTTGTCAGTTTGTATGTTTTAGTAATTTTAAGATTTGTTTTGCATCCCTTCCTGCCAAAAACTGGAAAAGACCCCTTGCTGAGCCTAGGGCAGAACTCTGTTTGTAGCCGTCTTTCAACCCAAGGCAGTTCGGGAGCTGGAAACCTGGGAGGAACAGGACACATTTTCCAACTTTTTGCAGCTTCTTGTTGCCGTAGCTGCCTCAGTCTAGTTTCCTGGAGCATCATTCTTACCCACATTCTCTGGATTGACACAAGATCACCAACACTTCACACTATTTTTATTGTCTGCTTAGAGCGAGGTAGTTTTGTCTACAAGATATCCTGCCTTCTTTTCAGCCAGGATGGAGCTCTGCTATAAACAGTCAAGCCTCTCAGAGTCCTAGGTGCTCACAGCACCTAGTATATCAAGCAAGGAGTCATCTTTACAGCCTCACACCATTATGTCCTTGTGTTCCTTTGAAATTCCTGGCAACGAACACAGCCCACCCTGTTACATCCTGGTTATTCAGTAGTCTCAAGACCTACATGATTGCTGTTGAATAAAATGTTTTAAGTTGTTTTCTGTTTCAAACGTACAGCTAAAGCGCTTGCAAACTAAACATTGGTCTAAAAGAAAAACTTCTTCTTACTACTCTTTGGCACAACCAGCTAATGTCGCATAATGAGTTACTGAAATACGTGGTAGGCAGTGGTTGCATTCTCCGTTTCCGCCTTCTTTCTCTAGTGTCGTTTTTTAATTAGTGCAATGCTGAACAGAATGAATGAAAGTCAGTTATTACAGATGGGAAACAAGACCGAAATGCTATTTGCATAAGAGGCACATTAGAATTTTTCATTAAGACCTGAAAGCCTAGGACTTTTCCTTTTAATTACTTTCTGAGAAGTTATTGTTCATATGAGGGAGAAAACAGTAGTCCTGTACGGCACTGGGAAAATGCTATTCACACTGCATTGGCTGTTAATGTGCACCTTATTTGTGGGTTTTTTAAAGGTTTCCTTCTCCCCTTCACAAACAACAGCTAAAACTGCAAAAAATCATGGTTAAATAATGGAAACTCAGAAAACTAAAATGGAAAAAAGTATCAAAATTCAAGTGATATTTTCCTTGGTTTGTCATAGTTAGAGGTGGAGAGAAACTTCAGTGTAATAAATAAATGAGTTGTAATTCATGGTGATGCTAAGCAACAACACTTAAAATGTTAAAGCATGTTGTTGACCTTCAAGCCTGAGCTGGGAACTTAAGAGTTCGAGGAGCTGGGGGGCATAGGGAAACAAAGCATTCCACAGGAATTATTTTTAAAGAACTTTACCAAAAAATCGTGATCTCGGAATACAGCAAATTAATGAGGCTCATGTAATAAAACTATTGCATGAAAAAATATATATAATTTTATAAACTTAACAAGAGAATCCTACAAAATGCTTGCAGGTTTTGAGATATTAAGAAACATTAATATTTGCCCTACCCAAATGTCAAAAACTACATCACAAGGAAGCAAGGTCTCATTTTACCTGTTAGAAGATAAAAGAGTATGAACATGAGTTCAGTGCCAGAGGAACACTTTTTCAGGGCACAGCCCTTCTTTTACTACTGAAGCTATAGACCTGTACTGTTACAAATATAGTAAGTAGGCTAGTTAATTTGTATTCAGTTTCTAGGTTGATTAGATCTAACCTTTAGCCTTACATTTCTGTTTCGTGGTTATCTAAACCAGTCTGCTCTTCTTTAGCAGGGAAGGGAAAAATTTGCTCGTCCTACAGCATCTCATCTGTGCCTGTTTCTGTTGAGTACTCTTCCTTCGACATTGCTTTTTGACCTTAAGCTAAAAGCCTGAATTTACAAAATATTAAAAGTCTCCAAAAGTTGGTGAGACTGATTATTTTCACCCTAGTAGTCTCCATAACATTAGTCTTACAGTCAGGATAAACCATGTTTGTAAGAGCACTTAGCCTAGAGTTTTGGTCCATGTCTTGGGATCTTGAGTACTAAAGAGCTACAGTATGGTCACATTAAATTAAAAAAAAAAAAAAAGCTTATCTTTGCATCCAGAAACAAGTCTTGATGATATTTACCATTACCTTTTCTTATACAATATATGCACATTTCAGTTTTGTTTGTTCAGATCACGCTTTCTTACTTTCTTCTATATAATTTAGGTGCAAAAGGTGCAAAAGGATTCCCAGGTGATCCAGGTCCAGTGGGATACCCAGGGTTTAATGGTACACGAGGTGATCCAGGACGGGAAGGATTCCCAGGTCCTCCAGGTATCTTGCAATAATTAGTCATTCTTTATATTTATTTGACCTCTGCTACAGTCACTGAAATGCAATAACGTTATTCCAGATACATTTTCATTTATCTTCCCTTCCACACTCAAACAATAAACTATTATACGAAACTGCTACTTTTCATAGCCAAAAGGATTTTCTGCCACTTCTGCAGTGATCAAAAGTAACAAAGATGCCAACCTTTTAAAATCTGCTTTATAGTGCAAAATTATAAATGTGGCAGTAAAAATTCATGAAGTTCACATAGAAATAAAGAAATTCAATAGTAAGATATTTCAGATTCCAAAAGGAATCTACTCAGAAAGGAAGAAAATACTAGTATTAGTATTTCTATTTAACTCTTCCTAGCATTGGTATAAATTATACTGGACATATCAAAGGCGGAGTACTAGCTACTCACCTTGCCCATAGGCACCTGTGGTTCCAAACAGCGTTTGCGTGTGTTCGATGCCTGTCATATTTTATGTTAGTCTGTAATAGATACAGATTAAATCTCAAGACTTCTGTATCTCTCCAGAGGTTCCAGGATGTCCAAGACTCATCAGTTAATAGTTGATCTGTTTGTAGACAGTAAGTCAGATGAGCCTAAAATAGTGCCACCACACACAGGTATAAGCTGCAGTGGGTTGTGTTCACAGATGATCAGTCAGTCCAGCAAGAGTTACTGCCAGAAACTACCACTTGCCTGTGGTTAACCAGGTTAATTTGGTCAGAGAAACGAGCACTGAGTTTTTTCTGTAGCACAGTTCAGAAACCATTGATGCAACTTAATTTAGGAGCTCTTTAGACATTCTCTCCATCTATCCGTTTTCCAAGTCCTAAATCCTCACAGATTCTGAAGTGCTGCAAACTTTCCCAAATCCAGTGCCCAGGTGCTGCTTCGCCCTAAGGCAGCACATGACCTGAAAGTATTCTCTAGGCTCATCTACAGCATCTGTAGTAGCAAAAGAGGAAGCAAAAGAAGAGTTGATGCGTGTCCTGGTCAACAGGCAAGGGATGCATCATAAAACATGGCTCTGTGCAGCGTAGGGCAGGACCATGAACCTGTATTTCCTCTGCTAAGCTCTGCAGAGTGCTCTAAATGCTAAATTAGAGCTCCCATACCACATGGCTCTCAGGCCACAGGGCGGTCAGCACTCAGACAAATTTTCTGCAGTCTTCTGTACTGTCTTTCACCAGTGCTTGGATTTAACTTCCAGTCCAGGTCCAGTTTCCCAGTCCACAAAAAGCCTTTCCCCTGTCATTTGTGGTAATGGGGGCTTGTGCCCTCCCAGACATTCACCTACAGGGTGGAGGACAGGGATGGTGGTGTTCCTTCATCAGGAGCATGAAGTGATTTAGGTAGCCCTTTGAGATGCGTGTGGAACAGCAACAGCAATGACCTATCTGGGCAACTCCCCCAGGCCTTCCCAGTCTACCAATATGCATTCACTCCACATTTAGTTTTCCAAATTTGACTCCCTGAAATGCCTGCCCCCTGCTGCATATCAAACCAGGTTTTTGTGTGCAGGAACTGGGTTTTTGCCCTTACAGAATAAGACATTTATAAAATGCTGCAGTAGCCATGTCAAAATAGTTGCACAGAAGTAACTGTGCTTGGAGCTGTGGATCTTTGATCACCCAGGCAGTAGATGTCCTGAGGGGTCACCTGTAGATTCTGCCGATTTCAAACGTTCTTATAAATGTTATGTGATTTAAAAACATTTATGTAACTCTTTGTTTGATTCTACAGATTTCTGCTAAGAACTGGGGGAATTTCCAATATAAAAGGCATTATGGTGGTGTATCTAGGATTTGAATGCCAACATTTGTAGTGAGCCCTGTGATACCTAGTCCCTGTTTTATTTATAGGTTTTACGGGGCCCAGAGGAGACAGGGGCCTGAATGGTCTACCTGGACTGCAGGGACACCCAGGCCTTACAGGAAAATCTGGTGCTCCGGGAGCGGCAGGACTGAAGGGCTTTCCTGGCGAAGTTTCAGGAGCAGCAGCAGGTTCCCGAGGGGATGTTGGGCTCCCTGGCTTCCCAGGGTTGAAAGGCACACCAGGAGATCAAGGAGTACCGGGAATTAGAGGTAACACCTACTTCAAATAAAGAAATGTTTGAGTTAGAGTGTGATATAAATGTAGCCAAATTATAGAGATGTGAGAGTAGTAAGAGACCGTGTTAGGACACATTGGAGGTAGTGATAACCCCAGCATCAAATCCCACTGCCTGATGATCTCCCATCCCTTCCCCATCTACTTCGTTACCAATGTGCCTGGCTCCTCCAGGTACTTCTGGAGATGCATTGCTCATGACCAGCTCTCCTTCACGTTGCACTACATGAAATCAGCTACAATAGGGTACCAGAGAACCAGATTTTGCTCATCTTTGTTGTGTTCAGATGTACTATTAATTTTTCCCACTGTAGTTAAGGGAATCCTGATGTCGTTACTATCTTGACTTTTCACTTATGTTCTGCGTAATACTGAGATTGTTTCCCACGCCAGAAGATGTTCGGATAATACATGGCTTTGCAGAATAGCACATTACACTAGTGCAGAAGTTGTAAATTTTAACTAAGATGACATAGTGTTTAGTAAATGTCAATAAGCCATTTTACCTGGTCAATCTTTGGGCACTCAGGAACAAGAAAAAAGATAACATTATATACTTTTTCATAACTTTAGAGTGTTCGTTTTAATTCATTGTTTCACAGAGCTTAAAAGCACGCTAAACTCCCTATGGAAAACAGAGAAAACCATAGTTTCTCCACAAAATCTGACTTTGTCACCCTCTGAATTCTTTGGAGGACTTTCAAAAGCAGATGTGGGAATTAAACGTCCCCTGCTACACAATTTCAGTAGCATTTGGACACATAGTTAAGTGTAGGACTGCTGATTACCCCCTTGCCCTGTTGCAGAAGTGAGAAAGGAGTAGTAATTGTGTGACTAGCTCAAGGCAAGGATGTGTATCACAGGAACCTGTTTTGGAGACTCTTCTCATGATTTTCAATACAAATAAAAAAAGAAGTGGATCATCTTACATGAGTTATTTGAAGTGAGGAGAGATGGTTTCACCTTCAGTAGAGCCCCAGAGTGAAGGAAAAGGATGAAGGCAGCTCTGTGGCACTTGACGAGTTTGAGAAAAGGCAGAAAACATCACTAACACCTCTGAAAATGGGAAGAAATTCAAGGTAAAACATGGATTGAAAAGGGGAAAAAAATTGTGTGACTTTGTACCTTCTTTCTAAGCATTTCTGTAGAACTAAGTTTTCAGTAATAAAAAGTAAGTACAGTGAAAAGAAAAAGCATTACTAGTTTGTCTGTTCTTGATTTATTTTACAGTTCTGACAGAATGGCTCCAAAAAAGCATGTGAATTTTTCTGTGAGGCATATTTTTTTAGTTTTATAAGAAGTGGCTAGTGGCCTTTATATCATCTATGCTACTTCAACTACTGGCCCCTCAGAACAGAGAGCTAAAGCCTGTATTCTGTTGTTGAGAAAACTCACCTTATGTGACCTCAGTTAGAAAGCACCCTTCACTACAGTCAAGCCAGTGGATCTACACTGATGTAAAACCCGAATAAAGAGAAGCAGATCCACTTGGCCTGGATTTTAAGTGCCATGTGCTTTTGAGGTCTTGTACGCTGCTGCTTTTCTAGCCTGAATGCAAAGTGGCATTCCCTTTTAAGTCTTGACACCTCCTTTGCTGTTAAATCCTAGAGACGTTAATTTTCACCCAGTGCCCTAAGTCATGTAGAATCAGAGCCTTTTTGCTTAGGAATTTGTGTGAATCTTGTAACAACGCCTTGTATTGACCTTACTTGAAAATTTCTGAACAATAACACAAAACCAGAACCCACTGTCTGCCTTAAATGTTCCCATTCCAGCCTATCCCATTTTAGAATAGATATAGAGCATTATTTCAGTGGTTCAGTCAGCTGCTTGATTCAATTCTTATAAAGATGTATGTGAGAAAGAGAGAGATCAAGAATTACAGAATTATTTGGGTTAAAAGTGGAAGAGAGCTGCTCCATCTATATCCACCAGGTGCCAGATTGTTTGCATTCATTTGAAAGAGCCGGTCAACATTTCTGATGCAAATATTGAGATCAGTACTGGTAATGTCAATTATTTTAAAACTAATGAGCAATCTTTTAATTTGTTTCTCTTGTTCTCACTGAATTTTCAGAGGAAAAACATACCCTGAAAGACCAGTGCATCCACAGAAGTGATATGTAATAGCCAGCTCTCTAGATATTTATGCTCTCTAATGCATGATTATGGTATTTCAGGAGCGGATGGTAACCCAGGTTTGCCAGGACCCAAAGGACATCCAGGACCACAAGGTCTCCCTGGTTTGATGGGATTGCCGGGAACACCAGGAATGCATGGATTCCCAGGGCTGCCAGGAAACCCTGGGCCAGGTGGCAGGCCTGGCTCTCAAGGACCTGATGGTGAGCAAGTATCCCTGCGCTGTGTCACTCCTCCTGCCAGTTCTCTGTGGCAGGGCAACTGTATGGTTTCCACAGCAGAAAATTAAGCTTGGGGTCGTGGCACATGCCATGCTTTAATTCCCAGCCAGGTAAATGACAGTAATAGTACAGATACTGATTGCAAATTGTGCTGGTATCACAGGTGGGAAGTAGGGGTGATGATGGTCCTCACTGGCAGAGCTGTTGCTTTTCCTTCTATAACCACCTACCAAGCCAGGTCAGAGATGCTGGTGGCAGACTGGGAGAAGGGAGCTACCAAATGGGAGTAGTCTTATGGAAAAGGGGCTTAATTCCTAAATTAAAGAGAAGGGGAAGGTCCTCTTGGGAGTGGGTATTGAACCAAGCTGGTAGGGAGACTGGCTTGCATTGATCAACAACTTTGTCTTTATAATAATTTCTGCAGTTCTTTGCTGAAAAAAAAAAATCCTAATTTACCCCCCTCAACACGAAGCTGATCAGATAGCAGTTTTCTCTCTTGAGCTGCCTTGTATAAAATCATCATATATGTCCAAATGCTTTTTAATCTCCCTGTTCACATGTTCACACGGCAGGACCACGTGGTGCTAGGGGAGAAGATGGTGAGCAAGGTTCTCCTGGCCCCGTGGGCCTGAAAGGTCTGTCCGGTGACAAAGGTGAAACAGGTCACCCAGGATTGCAAGGTATACGTGGTGTGATGGGTCCCCCTGGCATAAGTGGAATGGATGGCTTTCCAGGAGATAAAGGTGAGCTCTGGACTTTGAAAAAAAAGTAATGTTCCTTAAAGCTTATGTGATGAGATGAACAGGACATGTTCTCTGCTGGGCTACCTCAGTTTAAAACAGAAGAATTAGGGTCATATGCCTAATATATTCCAAAATCACTGTCTGCTTTCCCCTGTGTTGTGCTTGGCAAAATGATAGCTTGTGATGTGCAGCCCTATTTAGAAGGACAATGGCTGTTGTATTTCTCCTTTTAAAAAATATACAGTATTTACTCTTCTTTTAAAGCTGGCAGTTGTGTACTGAGCAATGCCAGACTTTTACCAGGATGCTAATCTTACATATAGAGAAGGTGAGATTCTCACTGGCCAGCCACAAAAATGCTATGTATAACGCAAGTTGTCCACATCACGCAGGGAGTTTCAACAGGATTCAACTCCACGTGAAGGCAAGTTAAACACAAAAGGAGGCTGCATGCCTAAAATGCATGTTGCAGTTTCATCAGTTGGAAAGACAGGACTTTTTTCCTAGGACAACTGTGGAGTACTGACCAGGTCTCATTTGAGAGGAATGAAGACCTATTTGTTAGCATGACCCTTGTAAAAGAGCATCCTCTTTCTTAGAAAAGAGGAGTATGGGAATTTTTGGTGGGAAAGGGCCAGTCCTAGACCCATGGTTTGTACCTCTGCATGTAGAAGAACAGGCTGGCTAAAAACCTTGCATGGAACTAGGTACCTTTCTCTAGCTTATCTGTAGAAGGAGGGTTGAAATGATCTTTCAGAAGAAGACAGTAAGTTCTGGTCATCTCCACAACATCTCCTCTTGGCCAGCTGAGGCAGTTCAGTGTACCCCTGCTCTTTACCTCTCAGAGAGCTTGGGTGTCTGATCTAGAGCTGCAGATTGTCCTAGGCATCAAGGCACCCAATAATAGGTAGTGCTGCACTGAATTTTTCATACTCATGCGTTGCTGGTTCACATTTACTTAGTATGCAGAAATCTGAGTGAGGTAACAGTTCTCTTCCCCTTCTTTCTTTAAAGGTTCAAGAGGTTCACCCGGCATTGATGGTTTCAAAGGCATGACAGGCCTAAAAGGAAGACCAGGCATCAGGGGAATCAAAGGAGAATTTGGCTCATTGGGTGCTCAGGGCGATAAAGGCTCGCAGGGTGCACGTGGCTTTAAAGGTATTTGCTTATGGGTGGTATCAGCGTGTTTGCTTTTCACATCTGGAGAACTATTTTACAAGGACACAAAGACAAAGACGACACATTTTTCACATGGTAAATTTAGCTCAGACATTCCTCCATCTATTTCACACATGGGCCTCTGGCTGAGAGGGATGGATTTTAGGCTCAGGGAAAGGTTGCTTCTTTGTGAATCTTTACGTGTTTAAGGTTGGAGACAGACATCTCATTATTCAGCTAGGCTCGGATAGTGGAGTGGCACCTGGGGGCATGTGCAGAACTCTACAGAGCCTTTTCCCAGGAAGCATAAGGTGTTTGGGGGAAAAGATTCACATTTTGCTCCAGTTGCACTGTAAAGGTACTGAAATATTCAGAAAACGAGACAATTAAGTAGCTAAAAGTCAGAAACATATCAGTTGATGGCATCATCAGTGAAATGAAAACTGTAACACAGTCCTCTTTTCTTTGCATACAATTATCTTTAAATACACACTTTACCACAAAGCCAAAAATGTTCTTTCTAGGGACCCTGAGATAGGTACTTAAGAAAAACCAGTCTGCAATTTAAAGGTTGCAAAACAGTGCTCCAGATGATAATTCAAGGGAGGTCTGAACAAAAGGCAAGTGTGAAAACAGCCCCTGCGAAGAAAAGTGCAAATATACTTTTTGGTGCAGTACAAGACAGTGCATGATCGTAAGAGACAAGTCTGGGTGGCTGGCCTATCTCTGCATCTCACAAAGAACTAGACACACAGTCTGTTTGGGTCCTTCAGGATATTATTTACTGATTTCACCAGTAGCCTTCAAATCAAGAAAAGGAACAAAATAACTGTTAGCAAATCCAAACACTTTCTTTCGCCCAAGGTTTTTTGACGGAGAGTTTCCCTTTCACTGGAACTGACCTACTTTTCTGTGCTTTCTCAGTGTGCTTTTTGGGTTTTTATAAACACATGATACCTAACTGATCTGCTGAGAGGTAAATTATCTATCACAGAGGAGTCGAGGTCTAGTACCCAGGATTGTATGTACAAAAGTTTAACTCAGTTTTCATGTTTTCCTATGCTTGACTGTTCTGCTGACACATATTGACACAGGTAACTTTTTATTCCAGTGGATTTTCCACAGCTTGTGCAAGATTATCTATTTATCCCTTATTGCTCAATTCACTCTTCCGTTCGCTTTTTCCAGCACAGTGCTGCTGACTAGCTTTTTGTAACATGGTTGGGTTTTTTACCCTTTAGGTGACCGTGGGGAACAAGGGCCCCCGGGAGAACCCCCAAAGCTCAAGCCCAGCATGATGATGGAAGTTAAAGGTGAAAAAGGAGATGTTGGAGAAAGAGGCACAAAAGGATTCTTTGGCTTAAAAGGTCAGTGGTCACAGCAAAACAGAACAAGCACATTCAGGACTATTGATCGGTGTCTTTTCTCAGTTACCATGTTAAATATTCCCTGCTCACTGTACCACTGCGCTGCAGCCCCCCCAGCAAAGTCTCTGGCAGCGAAAGCTGAGCTCCTGGCTGTGTTTCACAGAGCCACCCCCGAGGAAAGCTTTGCGGGGTTGTATCACGTGTGTGTGCTGCCTTTTTGTACTAGCTCATCATAGTGCCATGTTTTGAGACAGCCGCTAGCAGGAAGATTTCTTACACACAAGCAACTCCATATCGGCCTTCCCAGCTTTAATAGTTTAAGTCGTCTTTATTTATCTTCTTCCCTGTGTGCAGGTAGCAAGGGAATGCCAGGCATCCCCGGAAAGACAGGAACTCCAGGCTCCCCTGGGCATCCCAGCTACGTGGCTGGTGTGAAAGGGGACATTGGCTCAAAAGGGCTGACGGGTCTGAAAGGGTATCCTGGTCCAGCCGGCTCTCCTGGCATCAGAGGCTTCCCTGGCAGCACAGGAGGCAGGGTGAGTTTGTGCCTGTGAAGGAATAAGGGTGTCCTTGTGCTGGCGTTCAGCTTCTCTAGGGAGTGGCATTCACCCCTTGAAATTGTGCTGAACGGCTACAGTGCCAAGATAAAAATGCAATAAAAATTGAATAAATAGATTAAATATTTTTGCTTGATCCCTCCAATGTTCGTTAAGCAGAATCCTTCCTTTTCTCACTGGGAGACATCCAACTTCCATGCGCCAGCTCTTTGCCGGTGAGAACCCAGACAGTTCCTTCTAGGTCCTTGGTCCATTTGCAGTAGTTGTTGGTAAAAACTATTCTCAACGCTGGGCTTACTCTTCCCTTTCTCCCAGGACTGATGGTGCTACTGCCAAAAATTACTCAGTGTCACTCATCTAACAGTAAAAGAGTCTTAAGAATCTCAGCTCCTAGAGGGTAATTCAGCATGATTCACTTTGGCTGCAAAATAAGTTACATACATAGGAAAAAATGAAGTCTTACAAAAGGGCTGACAGTAGACTTACAGACATTATTTATTTAAGAGAGCCAAAAAACTGTGTTCCTTTCTCAGGTAGCTTTACCCTTAGGTTTCAGTAGGACTTTCTCCTCATGAAGGACTGCAGGACTCACTACCATATATGTGTAATAGGATGTTCTCAATTTCAAACTTAAGTCTTTGCAAACATAACTTGACCCTTGGTTTGCACTGGTTTGGTTTAACTGATTTCAGCCAAGTGACTAAATTATAAAGTACTACAGCAACTCAAAAATGGTAAATTTAATAGCCTTTTTTTCAGTATTTCCAAACTGTGATGCTTGGAACGTTGAATAAATCCTCATCCTCATTAACTGATCCCTGTTTTCAATCATATGATAGGGAGAAAAGGGTATTCCAGGAATTTCAGGCCATTTTGGTACTCCTGGCTCGCATGGTGAAATAGGTGAGTTTGTTCTCTTACCTGAGCGCTCTTTGTTTTCATTACCCATTAAATGCTCAACATTAAGTTCTGAAGAATCTTAGGGAATCTCCAGGCTTAAAAGAAACTTCAAACAGTTTTAGAGAATGATATTGCAAATGTGGGAGGCTGTGACAAGGTTAATACTGGTAATTTCATGCAACGTGTACTGCCCATGCAGAAATCTATCCATGGCAGGGAGGGCAGCTGTTCTAGAAACTTTGTGTTTTTCTTTCTTTAACTTATTCCTCTTTTTTTCTAGAAAGATAGTCATTACTGAATTTTGCCTCGGAAGTTGCAACTCCTTCAGAACAGGAAATACTGTTTACCTTAAAGCCTTATCGCTCATGTGTTCATTTTTGCTTGAAATAGGTGAGCGGGGAGATACTATAAACTTACCAGGAATGCCAGGCCTTAAAGGGGAACTTGGTGTGCCAGGCTTAACAGGTATTAATTTCACAGTTGCTCTGGATGTATTACTTTTCACATACTAAAGTCCACAGAGGAAAGGAGGGGAATCTTACCATGGGGTTTTGATGACAAAAGGAGCAATATCAGGCCATAATTATGGAAGATGGGATAGCAGAATCAGGTCAACTTTGGACTGGGTTGGTTAAGTAATGTATTACAACTGGAGCTATCCATGCATATGCAGCACACTTGAACATCGATGTCATATTCTACATAATTTGGGGAGTACTTTTAAAAAAAAAAAAACAGCATGCTGTAGACAACTTTTCATTCTCCTGGATTATGTGGCAAGACCAGTACCCACTCAGTAGCCAACTTCACATTATGCTTGTTAGCTTAGGGTCTTATAGAGATTATTAAAAGAATATACTGGTTTTGTGGTTTTCCAGGCACAAGAGGAGGCATAGGACAAAAAGGCGAAAGCGGTGATCCTGGTTTCCCTGGCATTGAAGGCCTCAAGGGCACACAGGGTGTCCCTGGCTCTGTGGGACAGGAAGGTAAAATATTCTTTCTTTATAAGGCTCCAAAGAATAAAACTGCTTGAGAAAGATAAAATCTCTTTTCACTCAAAAGGAAGTCATTAAGTTTTTTAATATGTTGATCAATCTGTCAGTTGGTAAAGCACAGTTAAAAGGATGTGGAACTTGTGGTAGAACTTACCAAGAGGAAATTTCAAAAGCCTAACTCTGCTTCATACCAGTTTTTCCTTTTTTATGGTGTCTCAGTGCTACAAGGTTGTGAGCTTTTCAATGCTCTTTTCTGCCATAAATGAAATCAATATCCCCCAGGACCCAGTTACAGAGCCTTTGAGCCAGGCTACAGTACAAGAGTACCGGGGAACCAAAGTCAGGTTTACTCTGGCTGGATCATAAACTCAGGGCTTAAGAACATGTCTTATTGCAGGAGGATCACGAAAATGCTCTTCTGGAACAGTTGCTCCACATTTCTCATATAATTATGGGGCTTAGGAACTCCAGCCAAGACTGGAGCAGTTTTGGCAGGTACCACACTGGGAAACACCCTTGTCCGATCGGCTTTCCAGTTGGAAGGGAAAAACAGATGCAGCAGAAGGGGAAACTGAGGTGCACATAAATGAACTTACTTATTGTAAGTGGCAGTAGAAATAAAATTATCATTTTAATAGGAGGAGCCCACTATATTTTTGAGGTTGTCAGAAACCTGAAATTTGTAATTAATTGTTCTGTTACACCTTGCCTCTCCTACCTTTTCTCTCTTTAATCTTCTTCCACCTGGATGAGCAGTGTGGCGTCATACAATGACATTACTGGGAGGAAGCTTTCATTTTGCTACCTTGGCGAATTAAGGTAGCACAAGTCAGTGGTTTTGGCTAAATCAGCTTTAAGGACACGCACGAGCAATGATGCATCATTGTCACCTAGGTTTGCCGGGACTGGTCGGCCCCCCAGGGCAGCAAGGAAGCCCCGGGACTCCTGGATTTCAAGGTGAAAAGGGAACTCGCGGCTGGGCTGGCTTACCAGGACAAGCAGGTACTCATAGAGCTTCAGCTATTCACTCGTTTCAATGTGAGCGCTTGCTACTGTTCCTTTGGGGTGAAGCAGAATAAAGGGGGCTTTTTTCAGTTCAGACTGGCAATTCCCTCTAATAAACATTCGTTCCTCATAAAGTTCAGGTGCATTAATGAAGACCAACGTGGTTGCTTTCTGATTTATGGATTCTGAAGGACAGGTGTCTACTGAGCTCACTTTAACTGCTGATGACCTCCCTCTCAACCAGGAAAGCAGTTTTCAGGAAATGTTTTAATTTTTCGTGACAGCTGGGAAGACAAAACCAAAAAATTATTCAAAATGCAGCAAAAGTAGTGATATACAGTATTAGAATTTTACAATCTGGCATTAGATAGCAAACATTATACTTGTCCTATATCATCATCAAAAACTGCAAACTGATCCAATGTCTGGTTTTTAGAATAAATGACTTATGGCTCGGACAGAATTCTGCTATCAAAATACAGGTGATAGTTTAAAATGAAGCTGTTTGTATCACGGGATTCAGAATCTCATTGGTTGCCCCCTAATTACTTAGTATATTAAGCAGATTTTTTTCTACAGCACAGCCAGAAATTGCCCTGCTTTTAGTAAGATTCATCTATATGAATGTGCATCAAATCTAAGCTGATAACGGTTATGAAGGCTGCCCTTATAGACAGGGAAGAGAGAGACAGACACTTATTTTTGTGAAGGTCCAATTGTCCCTCAGAACTCTGGCCATTGATTAGAGATACCTGTCTAGCTTTAACATCATGCTTAACACTTTGATACGAACAGGGACAAACAGATGGGATAAGCAGGTCTGAACAGATGGGATAAATTTTACCTGTAACAGCAGCAGCTATTAGACATTTTGTTAGGGTTTTGTTTGGGTTTTTTAATGACACAGAGTAAATTTCTCCTGAAGAGAGCTTCATTATAATCACATTTAGAGTGTACAATTATGCCATAATTATCTTGGTTTAAGGATTTTGGAGAACTATAAATGGTTATTAACAAAATTGTGGCAGCAAGACTGGAACTAATGGCATGCTACCAGACGGATCAGAGATATTTAAAAAAAAATCTCATAGTGAGTTTATTGCATAATAACAAAATTTGCCAATCACAAAACCATGGCATGGTGTGTTTCATAATAAGCTTATTGTAATGAATTAATTTGCATATAATACACAAAATTTTAATGCAGAGTGGTATTTACTCAAGCATTTGAATTTTTTGCCTAGGAATATGTACAGGTTCACAGAAACTGTTAAGATAATCATGAGTGTAATTTTAAAACAGGCTTGCCTGGCTTAAGAGGAATCGATGGACTGCATGGTTTACCAGGGACTAAGGGCTTACCAGGATCACCAGGTAAGTGAGACTCTTATCCTGCCTCTTCGCGGGCTCCACAGTTTGCTGGCTGCAAGTTTGATCGGTGACATCTTTGCAATGTGACTTTCCTAACTGTGTCATCCAAAGCCCAACGTGGAATTTGCCCCATTATTGTGGGCTCTGGCAAACAACTTCATACACTATGTGCTGCCACGCAGATGGATTAGAACACAACTTCAAATCCAAATTTCTTTCCTCTTATAAAGTTAAAGCCTCAAGGCCTTTTTTCCCATTATGAGCTATTCTTTCAATGAGCCTTTACAGATTCACACATTTAGTAAATCCACATGCTCCATACATGTACGTTAGCATGCTGATGCATTGTTACATGCGGAAATGTTTCAGCTTTCGTCTTAATTTTGAACAACTCCACGACAGGTACAGATGGCTACGGCTCTGCAGGTTTCCCGGGTGCAGTGGGTGACAAAGGGGAAGCGGGAGAGCCAAGCAGAGTGGAAGGCAGCCGAGGACCTCCGGGTCAGAAGGGAGACAGAGGTGTTCCAGGTTTGTATCCCGGAGAATGGGATCTACTTATTACTTGTTTCAGCTGTGGGTGTTACCGATGTCACAAAACACAGCATAGTGTACAGGAGAGCTGTACAGGAGAGCTCCCGATGTGGGGAAGGTCACTGTCTGGTGTTCGTGCTGCAGCTCAGCCAGCCCTTGCTCCAAAACAGCGATGTGTGCTGCCCAGCGCTGGACAAGCCAGCCCCTCCAAGACAGCCTGGGTCCTGCCCCATGGTAGCAGCATCTTGTAGCACCCACCAAGCTCAGCGCTGCAAATGCCAGAGGCTACTCTTAGCCATCAGCTCCCAAAATACTTCTAATGAGGCTCCAGGTATACAAACTATGGCTTTTATTTCTTTTTGTTCCAAGTCCATCAATGTTTACCTTTCTTCTGAAGCCTCACTGTCCATCAGTGTGTGATTGTCCCGCTGATCTTTCCTGGGCTCTATTCCCATGCACAGAGCTTTACTCCTGCCATCACCCCTCCTGCAATCAAACCCACCTCGTTGTAGCGGGCTGCACTTATCTCTGTATGGTTCCCACCAGTTATTCTTCCATCAGAGAGCCACCAGGCTGATGTTATGGATGAATCAACTAATTACAGAGGGTTTTAAAAAGTTTTCCAACATTTTGGCTCTAAAAGGATTAAGGACTGGCATATATAAAACCTTACTGCCTTTGCCAGCTTGATTCAATGGCTCATTCCTGTTCTTGTCTGTTACACTTTGTTGTTCCTAACACGCTGTGCCTTCTTAAACACCATTCAAAGATTTATTATCGAGCCCTGAAAGAAACAGCTATTATTTCACTTATTCATGTTTGTTTGTCAGAATTAAATATTAATTCTTTTTAAAATGAATAAACAAAAGGGGGTTTATGGCTTCCTAACAACTTGAACCTACTTAAAAGAATAAGCTGTCATTGGTGGGTGAGATTTTTGGCCATTTAACACTTTTCATCTATAGAGAACTTCTTGGATTCAAACTTTTTGTTTTAACAGATCCCTAAAAACCATGTCTGTGACCCCTGACTCCACAGGACACAGGAGAACAAAGCTGCTTTCTTATCTGCTTCAATACACCTAGGATATTTTGAGTACTTCCTATCTCAAAATAGTATTTTACCTGGCAGACTCAAGATGATTATCATTCCATACTGTGAGATGTAATTAGCTATCCAGAGAGCTTTGGCACAGAACTAGTATTCAGTTCTTTATAGAAAAACTTCCAGAACATGATCTGAAAAAAATAAAACAAAAATCAGTGGGAACTGCAGGTGCTTTCCATTTTGAAAATCCCATTCTTTATACTTAGTCTAAGGTGAGTCCTTGTAATTGCAACTGAGCATTTTCCTTGCAGTACTGATTATTTCTTCTCTTCCTTTCAGGAGTCCAAGGACCCTTTGGCATTCCTGGGCAGGAGGGATTTCCAGGGCCTCCTGGGATTTCAAATATATCAGGATATCCTGGTGATAAGGGCTCCCCAGGTCTAGATGGAGTGCCAGGTAATTCATGCCTTGTTCCCCACAGACAACAACAAAAGATTAAGTAGAAGGTTGTGCCCTCAGACAACAATAGGAGATTAAGTACTGGGTTAGCAACAGCAGGCATTGTTTTTTCAGTCTTGATTCAGTAAAATATCCCTATTAAATGCAACACTAAAGTGCATGAACAATTGTGGACAGAACTAATGATACATAAGATAGTAGGGACAGACCTCGTGAAAGCAAAAGACAATTCCTCCAGGTTGTCCTGATGGAAGAGTTTGATTTTCATGCAAATAACAGATTTAATCATCCTGAATTTTCTTAATAACTTTCAGAAGCATTATGCTAATTTAGTGCTTCAAAATCTGAGGTCTGTGTCAGACTTGCAAGTCTACAGAATATTTTCTTAATCATTTACAAAATTTTCCTATGTGAAATTGCCATGCAAACTAAGTTGCATTGGGAGGCATTAGCTCTTCGTCTCTCTAAAAGTCCACACTAGGAGTCTGCCTCTCTCACACAGGAAAGAGCCACCTCTCTGTCTCTCTGTATTTAGAGGCTGATACACCTGTTGCTTATTGGACTGCACAATCACTTCAAACTGTAGTGCCACTGCGAAGAGCTTGTAGCAGAAGTTGCAGGTGTCCCACTATCATGTTTATATGATGCATGGAAATTTTTATGTAAACTCGGCAAAATACTTACAACTGGCAAACTAGGTGAAAACCAACAAAATACCTGGGTTTCCAAGTGAAAAGAGAACCTTAGTTGGCCTAACTCTGCATACTGATTCCCCCTTGCCAGGCTGTCATTGGATTAAAAATAAAAACAGAAGAGAAGCAGTCAGGAGAGTGGGAACAGGAACACCATCTCCCAGCCAAAATGGTGGGACAGGCATGGCTTGCTCTTACTTTGCCACATGCACCTTGCATTCGTACCCACAGTGATCCAACTTCAACAGGCAGCACGAGAGATGCCCCACTCAAAACCCTCATTACTAAGTCCCTCTCTCCTCGGAAACAAGGTCCAAACGTCTTCTTAGGCAGCAGAGGTAGCTGAACAGAAACCTGCCAGGTTTAGCCTCAGGCAATACATAATTCTGGAAAAAGAAGCTGTTCCCGTAATTCCCAAGACAGCATGAAGTATTTATTAGTATCCAGGTGTTCAACTAAAGCACCAAGACACATGGAACAGTAAGTCCTTGGCTTATTTACCACCTGGCACCGCGTCAGGTACTTGCTGCTGTCTGATTTCTCTCTAGCTGCTTGGAGAATGCAGGATGAAGCAGGGAGGCACCCAGTGAAGTGGGGCATTTGCTTGGGCAGGGATAGCTCATCGAAGACTGTATCTCAGCAGGTACCCCACTTCTGCTGAAATCTTGCTTGAGATGACACCGTGCTTTGTGGGAGCTTCATGTTCTAATTCCTCTGCCACCACAGCACAAGGCTATGCCAGCCTGAGAGCAGGAGCAGGAGTGGTGAATAAGTCGGTTAGGGAGATAAACATTAGCTCCCCGCTTAAATTAAGGAAATAAAACCTGAGGGGTTACAATTAGATAGTACTGTTATTTTTCCCTGTGTCCAGGTCTTACATATAAACAGATTACAAGCTATATCTGCTCCTAACAGGCTATCCAGGACTACAGGGGCAGCCTGGAATACCAGCTCCACCAGGAAGCAAAGGAGAAAGTGGACAAACAGGTGTGAGTGGACCAATTGGCCCAAAAGGAAGCATAGGTGATCCTGGATCAGCAGGGAGACCTGGCGTTCCCGGGTACCCTGGACCAAAAGGTAAGGATGGGAACCGCTGATCTTGGCCGGGGGCAGGGGAAACCTCCTGTGCTACAGCAGCTTTGATAACATGACTTCTGCGCTCACTTGATCTGTGTTGAAATGCAGTAATGCCATTCTGTCATTTCGCATTAAAGGTCGCAAGGGTGAACAAGGTGTCATCGGCTTTATGGGCGCCATAGGATTTCCAGGTGATTTGGGACCCATCGGACCCAAGGGGGATAGAGGAGTAACTGGTGAGTAAGTGCAGTCAGATGCACGACTGCTTTCCAAACTACGTGTTTTGCAGCTCCACAGAGCCCGATTTAGCTGGCCCTGCTTTGAGCAGAAGGTTGGGCTAGATGTCCCTTCCAACCTGCATGACTCTGTGTGACCCCTAGCAAATTCCAGTGGAGAGGTGCCTGAATTTAACATGGGTAGTTAACCTTTTGCCTTTACAAATTTATTTTGTATGAGGTGCCAACTCCAAAATCAGAGCCGCTTCTGGGGTTTAAAAAAAAAAGAATAATTCCTGATACAAACTTATGCTGGAGAGTAGACATACTGGATATTTAGAAGTAGATAAAAATCCTTCATTCCATCTATACCATCGTGTATTTGTGTCTCCAGAAGCCCACCAAAAGATAGTGCTGCACCTCAGAGAGCTGTTGGCTATTTGGGGGGAACTTCCCAATTTCCTGTGTCCTAAGTGAGGGAGCAGCAGCATCATTCACTTCCTCCTGCTTATCTTTGTGCTCTCCAAGAGCAGACAACCCCCATACTTACACGCATTTCCCCAATATAATAAATATAGCTATACCCAAGGTGGTGAATTGCAGAGCATAGTCCCTCTCTCACATATGCAGCCAAGTAACAGAAACATATCCATGGATGGAAAGCACATTAAGGAAAATATAGGAGTTGGGTTTTTTAATCAAACTAACTCATCTTGCTTCCAATCACAGGCTTTCAGGGCCCTCCAGGCTCTCCTGGGCTGTCCCCTCTTCCTCCAAGGCTGGTTGCTGAGCCAGGTTCACCAGGTCCTCGTGGAAATATAGGACCTCAAGGAAGCCCAGGAGATACGGGACTTCAGGGTCCACCAGGCGATCCAGGTAGGAATCTCACACTCAGGGTGAAAGCTCAGTTCCCCTTAGCAGAGTGAAACCACCAGAGCACTGCTTTGGCTCTCTTCTACTTTGAATTCTGTAAGTCAGAAAGGAGAGTTAAATTTTGGCCTTTCAAAGCCAGGCTTGGCTTTCCTCCTCCTCCTAGGATTCAGAACATAAGCAAAACAGGAGAAAACTGACAACACTGACACAGCCAAAGCAACACAGATATGGATCTCACTTAAATCAAGGCTGAGCGTCTTTGGTGGAAATGTGCACATCCTTGTGGACATGCTTTCAGCCCAGGGACTGTAGTGTTAGTGATGCATGGACCCGATGTGGTGCACCTCCTGCTACAAGCCTCATCAGAGATGCGTGGTGGTAGCAAGAGTGAAAGATGAAGGTTGTGGGGCTCATGTAGTCTTCATCCCAGCAACATTTTCCAAAGAAGTCAGTGCTCTTTGCCTGAGCAAGAACTATAAAATCTTGCCTGTAGTATAAATTGTAAACCTAGCAGATAGGACCAAACATATGCAAGTAGAGCACACGTTAACAAAGCAGGCAGCATGTTGATATCTCTGCAGTCACTGTACTTATAACCGTTGTTGGTGCAAGGTTTCAGAGGCTCACCTGGAGAGCCAGGACTCCAGGGCAGGGGTGGCATTCCAGCTCCTCCTGGCTCCAGAGGTGAACAAGGAGCAACAGGGTTTCAGGGTCCGGTGGGATTTGAAGGTAAGAGATGTTGCATGCACTTCTTCCCTCTTTCCCATTTCACTGTCATAAATTGTTCTGTACTTACTACATCACCGGATGGGGAGGAGGGGAGAGAAAGTGTCTGTCTTCACAGCTTCCTCGTAACTAACTCTTAACAGAGTTAGCTTAAAGCAATATTTTCAGAATAAGTTTTGGTAGATGTCAGTCCACTCATGTGAGTGAGCTTGTTTTGACCTGACTCTGTTTTTATATTGGTTTTCTCTTAAGTATTTCAGCCTAGTGTCTTACTAACAGTTACATTCATGGAAATGAATGGTTGGGTAGGTGATGTTTGGATAGATGGTGTTTAAGGGAAGGTATTTGTAAAAGAAATACCTGTGTCCTTATCCAATCAAAGAGAACGATTACTACCTTAATTAGCTAAGTACACAGAGAAAAGGTATTTTTAGAGCATAGTTTTAGCAGTAGGAAGCAAATGCAAGCAATTAAAAACCCATTGGTTAATCTTGGACTAAGAAAATGTTTTAAATGAAAAATATGCTCATCTGTATTGTACGAAGTATGCCCAAATTTATCAGAACTTTATATGGGCCTTTCCCTGGCACTAATAGTGAAATACATCACCTTAGAAACCAGGGAGCTTGATCCGGCACCAATCTACTTCAAAAGCAACTGCTGTAATCCTAGAACTACATCTCTTTCAACAGTAATTTACCATAAGAAGCATTATGCAGTTTTGTTCATCAGCAGCTTAACTGGAATACTTCTTTGCTGTGAGGGTGACAGAGCTGCCCAGAGAGGTTGTGGAGTCTCCTTCTCTGGAGATATTCAAAACCCGCCTGGACACGATCCTGTGCAACCTGCTCTGGGTGATCCTGCTCTAGCAGGGGGGTTGGACTAGATGATCTCCAGAGGTCCCTTCCAACCCCTGCCCTTCTGTGATTCTGTGAATATCAGCCAGCGTCAGAGCATTTGTGAGAGCACAAACTAAGTTGTGTTATTTCTTTTCCCCCCTCTCCTAAGGTCAGCCAGGCCGCCCCGGTAGCCCCGGGCTGCCAGGCATGCCGGGTCGCAGCGTTAGCATGGGCTACCTGCTGGTGAAGCACAGCCAGTCCGATCAAGAGCCAATGTGCCCAGTTGGCATGAACAAACTCTGGAGCGGATACAGCCTGCTGTACTTCGAAGGACAAGAGAAAGCACACAACCAGGATCTAGGTACATGCAGATACTGCTGGTGGCAGACTTAATTCCATCTCTCTGGCTGAAAAGAACAAAAGAAAAATAAGTAAATAGAGAAAGCTGGGCCTTAGCAAACAGGCTTAGGAAACAGCAAAATGAGAAGATAAAAACTGTATGTCTGCATACAGTGCCCCTGAGAGAGCTCCTGCAAGTCATTAGCGTTGTTCAAGGGGACCTCTAAAAAAAAAAAAAAAGGAGCAGGAAACTGAAAACATGCATTGTCTTCTGGAAAATGGTTGCCATAATTTCTTTTGTTTTTCTCCTTTTTTAACAGGGCTGGCCGGCTCATGTTTGGCTCGTTTTAGTACTATGCCATTCCTCTACTGTAACCCTGGGGATATTTGCTATTATGCAAATCGAAATGATAAATCCTACTGGCTCTCAACTACAGCACCTCTTCCAATGATGCCTGTGGCAGAAGAAGACATTAGGCCATATATCAGTCGCTGCTCAGTTTGTGAGGCCCCAGCTGTGGCAATTGCTGTCCATAGCCAAGAAGCTTCTATTCCTCACTGCCCTGAAGGCTGGCGCAGTTTGTGGATCGGATATTCCTTCCTTATGGTATTTGTTCTCCAGTGTCACATTTTGTGTGGCACTGGGTTTTATGTTTGAGTCTTAGATACTAGGAAGGCTGCTCTGGTTTTGATCCAGCAACACCAAAATCATGCATTGTACTGGGGAACCAGGGAACTACAAAACTAGTTTCTAGAAAGCAGAAGAGAAGAAACACAATTTCTGTGGATTGCAGAGAAAATTGCCTCTTGTCAGACCAGCATCTGGAGTCCTTACTTTATGTACAAAATAGTGCTTTGGAGCAGAACACAGGGATGGCTGTGGATTAGGAAATAAAATTGCAGTGAGGTGCGACAGTAGCCTACAAAGCATTTTCACAGCTAAAGATTGAAAGTTACTTATATGCATCACCAGTGAGAAGCTGATCTAGAGGAAAAAAGCCAAAGCTTTTCCCCTTCTTTTGGAAACTCAAAATCATTGATGGTTGGTAGAAGCCAAAGTCTTTCACCTAGACTGGAAAGAGAGACAGCCTCCTGTTGTTTTTAAAAACGATCTTCAATGTTGGATCTCTAATGGCAACAGGAGCTGAGCTTTATATCCCATTCCTTACAGGATCTCTTAGATCTTGTGATCTGATAATTAGGAAATGGGATGTTATGGAAAAGCTTAGTGTTAGGTGTGCAGTGGAAGACCTACCAGAGGGCCTGACCTGCTTTTCTTGCAAGACTGTACAGAGGGATCATGTACACACTGGAGGGTTTAACATGGCAAAGAGCAGCTAGAACGTGCTAGTGAATGATCTGACAGATGCTCATTTTTCTGACTTGCTTCATGTACACAAGAGTCAAAACCTGCCACAGTATGCCAGTGTTGTTAACTCATTAAAGACTGGACTGAATGCTGAAGTAAACAAGGTTGGGAAAAAAATAAGATTTCTCTGGCAGAAAAACATCACAGAACAATAGTCAATCTTACCCACAAACTATTTGTTTGTCAAAAGTCAAAAGCTGCAATTTTTCAGAAAATGAGGTACAAGGAAATCTGATATTTTTCATTTAGTTACAGAAAAAAAAATGCTTTGAGAAAAGGCAGGTCAAATTTTTGACCAGCCCTATGTTTGACCTTTCTTTTGCTTCTATAAAAGGCCCTGATACCAATCTCATAGTTACTTCCCAAGAATGCCAAGGATTAATTAAATGTTTGCAAAGCCCTGTGTAAACACTGAGCATTGTTAAGAGCAAAGTTGTCACCTTAGCAAGAACTTTTTGCCAGGACAAAGTCTGCCAGCACCAAGGAACACGCAGTGAGAAGAGTTCACATTTTCCCAACTAGCGTTCAGAACAAATGAAGTGTTTGGAGTATGCATTTTTGCTTCTTAGGCAACTATGGAAGAGGTACAGCACACATGTGGTTATCTCATAGTACATATTGATTTACTTCCTTGGCTTAAACTTGTCACCTCCTTCCCCTCGGTAAGGCACAGTCATGAAGGGAGTCATCATGGACTCCTGCCCAAACAGCCTCTGAAGTCAGTAAGAGTTCACGTAGCGAGGGCACTCCACTATCATGCATCCTGTAGAGCTTTCCAGAAGGATAAAAGGCCATGGCCAGTAAAAGAAGAGATACTATTGGCATTGAGTTGGTCGCAGGGATGCCGGTGGTCGTCCTGAGGTTGTCAAGCGGGTCTGCTCCCAAGCCAGGGTTTAAATAGCACGTGCAGTTTTTACTAACTGCTTTCCAGCTCTAGCTGCAAAGGCCTCAGAGCTGTAATAGTTCATGCTGCTTCTTACCAACTTCGTTCTCGTTGAGGGATGCTAGAACAGTTTTGCTCCTAAACTTCTTAGCTTAGCGAACGTTGCAAATTTGTAAGACACCTGGTGAGCTGCAGCTTTAGGGTTTGGGGGCTTTATTGCTTAGTTTGGGTTTTTTTTATAAAAACAACTATCCTCAGCAACACGTAACACCAGACGAAGATCAGAGTCCTTTACTCTGTTAAAAGGTGGCCGCTTCTGTTACTCATTTATACGAACACAGTGGGCCTCTCGCAGCACAAACCAAGCCAGTTACAGCTTACACTTCTATAGTATGCTGTTTATTAATAAACACAGGCAGGCAAGCAGATTAGACACGCCCAGATTTCTCCCTACATTTACAAAACTATTTAGCAACTTTATTTTCCAGCTGCTTTCTTTTATATTGCAAATTCCTTCAGTTTTAACAGAAAATTAAACAGCTTCACTTAAAAATGCAGCTATACAACTCTTAAAGGGACAGAGGAAACATCTGTTTTGTTAGCAATGCCTTCAACAGAAGAAAAGTAACATTCAGTTCGTTACCACAATATGTGTCAAAGGTAGCAGTTGAGTGGTGTGAAGATGCATGATTTTGGAGTAAGTCGCTGTCAAAGAATAGAGGGAACTAGTTATTTGTATAGAAGCTAATTTTGCTTCCACAGTGCTCCTTGTGTGCGATACAGAGTAAGGCAGACTTTGTAACTGGGGAAAGTTAAGTTAGATATGTGGTGGAAACAACTTCTTGGTGAGGGTAATCAAGGAGAGGAACAGGTTGCCTAGAGAGTCTGTGGAAGCTCCATCCTTCAAGGTATTAACAACTCAACAGTGCCCTGGAGCAACTGAGGGACAACGCTGGAGTTGGCCCTGCTTTGAGCCAGGGACTGGCTCCAGTGACCTCCAGTCAGCCCTTCCCACCTAGATGATTCTCCAATTCTAAGACTTCC
The DNA here is from genome assembly GCF_011004875.1 of Balearica regulorum gibbericeps. Classification (NCBI taxonomy): domain Eukaryota; kingdom Metazoa; phylum Chordata; class Aves; order Gruiformes; family Gruidae; genus Balearica; species Balearica regulorum. The sequence continues at coordinate 153,776,407 of NC_046184.1, read as the reverse complement.
AACAGTGAAAAATCTTAACTATAGAAAAGATGTTTGTCAGAAGAGTTTAAAGTGGCATCAACATATGAGCTGGCTCCTTTGTATAGCTAAAGCATAGCCAAACCCTTAAGCCTTACATAGTTGCAGGATTAGCCGACTCTCTGCTCCGGAGCTAAGAATTAGGAGCAATTCTAGTGTTTTTTCTCTTTTCCCACGTGTAAGTTTTTGACAGCATTGCCTGAGGTTGTACTCTGAACGCTGCCCTCCTTGTCTCATTTAGCACACTGCTGCTGGTGATGAAGGTGGAGGACAGTCGCTGGTTTCTCCTGGGAGCTGTCTGGAAGATTTCAGAGCAACTCCTTTCATCGAATGCAACGGCGCACGTGGAACCTGTCACTACTTTGCAAATAAATACAGCTTCTGGCTCACTACGGTCGACCAGTCCTTCCAAAGCAAGCCCTCAGCAGATACGCTCAAGGCAGGACTCATCCGAAGCCATATCAGCAGATGTCAAGTCTGTATGAAAAATTTATAGAATCTTTCACAGTATAAGGAACCTGCTTTTCATGTAGTTCTTATACAGTGAAACCTTCCATGATAGCTAGACATTTGAATAAATCATGTTGGTGCTTTTTTAACTTATTACCTCAAAAGCTGAATGGAAAATTAATTTTTAAAAGTGTCTGTAAAAGCAAATTAAGTGTAACACAAATTAAGTCTAACAGATCTAGTGTTGTGTTCTCCTACTATACAGTATATATACATTTTTTGCTAGTCTAACATTATATCATTTGCCAAATGATATACTCTCAGCTTTGAAACACCAAAAAAACAACCTTCAATAATAAATGGTTACCTTGGTCAGATACTCACTACATTTACTTTAAGAGAATATATGTATCTTTTCTATTTACTGTATTTGTCACAACAGTAAACACTTAACAGCTGCAGTTCCCTAAATTAACACAGGGTGATCAAAGTGTTAAACGCTTGCAAAATACTGAAAACACACTCTGGAAAGCCCAGAGTCCAGCACTGAAACCTAACTTTGATTTTAGTATTTTATGTTTGGGCATTTCAAAAACACCCAAAACATTCATCTTTTTATTGTACTTGGTTTTTTTTTTTCAAGCCTCACCATGCTTCAGCACTTAACCACTGGCAATAGCAGAAGAGCCCACAGGCCTCCCAAAAATAGTGACCACAAAATGCAACTCTTCCTGTTTTGATTAGGAGACTATGTGACGAAGATCAGCATTTTATGTGACAAGCTTGATGGGTTTTTTTTCCTAGACGTACCCCAGGCCAAAGGATCATTACAAAGGTCTCTTGCTCCACAATGTTGTGGACATTCTTCTGTGTCGCACCACGCACACAGCAGCAGTACCGAGTAGTTTAGCAGTTTTTGCATTGCAGCTTTTCCCCTCTGAAACCAAGCCACTCATCACAATCAGATTTTAACCCCGTGCTGTTGGAGCAGTCGCACGTAGGGTAGGTTTTACAGGAGTGTGTATTGCTCGGTGCCACCTGACCTCCACAGAACTTCTAGACCTGGCAGTTGTCAGTCTGAAGGCATGGCGTCCTGGACACATGGCAATGGGATGACCACCGTCCCAACTTGCACACAGCCATCCTTGCAAAAGCAAAGGGAAAGGAAGCAAGGCATTTATTTGGCACCATCTTTTCCCAGAGAGAACCAGGTTACTGCATGCCAGGCTTGATCAATGGCCAGAATGGCTAGCTCTTTCCTTCCACAGAAAGAAGCAATTTAGCCCAAAGTTTGTTTGTCAGCACAGACAAAGGGTGGGGGGGTGGAAGGATCAGCTGCAAATTTCCTGTTTGCATAGTCAGATTATACACCTGAATGCTTAAAACTGAAATAAAAGAGACTTTTATAGCAATGGCAGTTGATTTTTTAACACTTCACCTCACTCCTGCTTCAGGTGCTTCTTGGCTTTTGTAATTACATTCCATTCTCACTGTATCATAAATAAAACCTGTTTTTTTCTACACCTCTAATTGTTGATGATTTCCAGTTAGTAAACAGTGTTTTTCTATACAATGCATATGGACTGGTCTGTTGAATTACTGTGTTTGCACCTGAGGAATTAGAAAAGCACTACCACAAAGCTCCTTCCACTGAACTTCAAACTCTTCAACCAGGAATACGGTTGTTAATCTCATGGCACTTAAAAAGACACAAGAGGGATGCTGCATTTCTAAACTTGTTTGTTTAAGCTGAACTACTGAAAAAGTATTTCATCTATTGTTGGGAAGAACAATTTAAGCTAATAAATTGCAATGTTGCAGATTAAAGAAATGTATTATTCATGCTCTACAATGTTCAGGAAACCAACATTATCCAAACTTGACAAGTGTTACCTCCACAAAAAATATAAAGTATAAGTTAATTTAAAGTTCTTGGCTAACACACTAACCTAGATTTGTTGTACATATTATTAGATATATACATAAACAGAGAAAGTACCTGAGTTTGAAATGAGCTCTCTGGCCATGCTGTAGCTCTGAAAGAGAGCCCCCAAACAAACTAATCACACCGGTAATTGTTTCATCTAAATAAAATACTTAAAATTGAAAACATTGCAGTCAACACGAGCAAAATCTATTCCACGTTTGCCAGTTCTTTTAAGTTAGACATGACAGTAACAAAGACCCAAGAACTGGCAATTTACCTCTTCTAGGTGTTGCTAGACATCAGTGGTCATGGGGTGATCACACGGTTATCACTTGTGATCTTTTCAGCACACGCTTCCGGCAACACAGCACATTCAGTGTTTAAAGAGAATTCAAGTGGAGGTTATTCAAATCTGTAAAAACCAATTATGTCAACAACAACAGCAAACTGTTTGGATTTTCACGGCTAATACATTGCCTAATCCATAGGCAGCTTTTTTTTTTTTCCCCATGTAAAACTTTACCAGATAGGTCTTTCTCTGACTCATAAGCTGCTCTTAACAAGTTTGTTCGGCACGGTATGGGCATAGCATTGAGTTGAATGCACAGGCACGATGCAGGAAAAATAAACCACAAAACCCCACAAGGTGCCAAGCAGACTTGAACTTCTGTACTTTGTTTGTGTACATCATGTGCTTCAGGTCGGTGTACTCATATCTGTGTTTGTCCAAAGCTTGTGCAATCGCTGTTTGAGAAGGGGCGGGAGCTCGCACGTGCAGACACGTGGAATACTTGGAAGCAGCCAGAGGATTTCACGTGGTGAGCTGACCTGCAGCACAGCATGGATGGGAACTGACTTACTCAAACTGCCTCTGAGCTGCAAGTTTACGTCCTCGCCTATGAGGACAGGCTTGAGGGAGTTGGGGTTGTTCAGCCTGGAGAAGAGAAGGCTCCAGGGAGACCTTATAGCAACCTTTCAGTGTATAAAGGGGGCTTATAAGCAAGATGGAGAGACCTTTTACAAAGGCCTGAAGTGACAGGACAGGGCAGCAGCTTTAAACTGAAGGACAGTAGGTTTACATTAGATACAAGGAAGAAATTCTTCACTGTGAGGGTGGTGAGGCGCTGGCACAGGTTGCCCAGAGAAGCTGTGGATGCCCCCTCCCTGGAAGCGTTCAAGGCCAGGTTGGATGGGGCTTTGGGCAACCTGGTCTAGTGGAGGGTGTCCCTGCCCATGGCAGGGGGGTTGGAACTAGATGATCTTTGAGGTCCCTTCCAACCCAAACCATTCTATGATTCTATGATCCCAGCACCCACTCCCATGAAGTTAAAACATTTTTATACAGCAAAGATTCAGCTACAACAAAAGCAGTCTTTTTACTGAAATATAGTACCCCAGCCTAGAATGTAAAAACCACAAGTGTTTTGCCTGATTTTGACCAAGTCAAATCTTTTGCTTCAAAGCGTGCTGTTTCTTCCCACACTTTCCTCTTTGAGAACACCCTGAAGTGTAACATATTGCTGAGCCTGGAGAAGGTAAACGAGATTGTATTCCCTTCTGTAGGTCATAGTGCATCAGTATATCAGCACAGATACAATGAAGTTAACACAGGGAGGTCAGTTGACACCAATTATTTCCTCAAATGTATTGACAAGATGGGCTGAGTTTGTTCACATCCTACATGACCAGGCTTGTTCAGGCTGCTGGAAACAGAAAATCAGCCAGTGGTAAGTAGCAAACACGCCGCCACAACAGAAGGTATCAGGCTACTGCCAGAAGAGAGGCTGAGGGGTCACTGCTGATGTGCTGAAGGCACCCCAGCGCAGTCAGCAACAGCCGCCATCACTGCATGGGGGCCAGCGCATCCCCAGGGATGGCTACCCGTGCCACCGAGGGCGAGCAGGGGCCCGGCCGCACAGCCCTTAGGGACCAGGCAAACACCAGTGCAAGACATACTGGACGAGGGGAACAAGTGATATCCCTGCACCCCATGACCCACGAGCAGAGAAGTAAAACCAGGCAGTGATGCTTCCCACTGCAACATGGGCAAGGGCGTAACTCAGCCAAAGCAGCAGCTCTGCCTGCCCCACAGGCACCAAAGCGGTTCAGGCTCCTTTCGTGGCCCCCACAAGACTCAGCCTTGTTGGGGTTGTCAGGGGCCAATGGCAACCTCGATCTCACACTACCAGCACCTGTGAGGGGCAGGAAGCAGGATGGGACCTTCCCACCCAGCCCAGTGCAGATCCTCACCCGCTCGCCCTACCATCCCTCCGGCCCTCCCTCTCCCTCGGCTCACAGCCTGGCCCAGCCATCGCCTCAGGCACAGGCAGGCCAGTAGTAGCTCACATTCACCCAGCATGGCCAAAAGTAACATCTCTCATTTCTCTGTTCAAACACTTCACGTAATCCAGACAAACATAACGTGGAGAGAGAGGGGGGAAATAAATACTTGTAAAACAAGGTTCCCCTCCCAGGCAAGGCAGGCGGAGCACATGGGTCCCAACTTTCACCCCCCATCACTGGTCCTGGCAGGGAGGGGTTCCACCTGGCTCCAGCAGCACCGCCATGACCGGCCCAGCTCCAGGCCACACACTGAGGCTATTAACAGGGAAAATAACCTCATGGCAATGGAGGAAAACACCCGCTGCAGCCGGCGGGGTGCAGAAGAGCTGGCATCGAACAGGTGCCCGGCCCAGCCACTGTTAATGTGGGTCCTAGCGCTGGCCCAGCCTACAGCTGCTAAGCCAGAAGTAGTACGCTGCCAGGTTGGGGGGCTGTTAAGAGAGTGAGAATTCAAACATGTCTGCATCAGCGCGGTTCCTGTGCTGCAAGCCCCTACCCCTGCTCCTCCCCGTCAATAAGCCAAGCTGAATTTTCCCAGTAAAATTAGGGAAGGAGGGCCACACACAAAAAAAAGCTTTTAGTAGTGCTGGAATATCAGGATGCACCTGCAGAAGCAATAGGGAAATTAATGAATTCATATTAGGACGCTCAATAAGCACAAGAGCAGGCCACCATATTGTATTGCTCCTCTATGCTGTTTAAAAAAAACCCTCCACACAGCACCACTAAGCAGAAAAAAAAAAAAAAATCTGTGCAATTTCAGTGTTGAGGGGTTGAACTGTGCTCTCTAGTAATGCTTGCAGACATGAAGGATTGCTTGCAGACATGCATAGGCACTGCTGGAGCAGATAGGCTATCAGTACTGGGCTGTAAAAATGGAGCTCAGCTACAGCACAGTTTAAATTACTAGTAAAATAAGTAAAAAAAACCTCCAGAAACCTTCAAGTTTTGCTTAAAGGCACACTGTGACTTCAGAAAGTAGTAAAGAAATGGGGCTAGCACGTACATTGAGCAATCCAGATCTCCTGACCTCTTATCACTAGCTCCAGTGGATTACGCAGCCTCTCAGGTTCTGCTGTGCAACCCCACAATCTCTCACAGGCTGGCACAGTGACAACCCATCATAACTGAGACGTTTCCCAAGGAACAATAGCCAGCGACACTAAAAAGTCACGAACATCGTGCCAGACAAGTGTAGCCCTAAGGGCAAAAGCGCAGCATGCAAGACTGGTTCCTGTGTCATCTCTTTCAGTGAAAACACCCAAAGTTGGAGCTTTCGGAAATAATTCCTTAAGATCTCACATGAATCAAATGCTGGTGCAACTGAATTGCAAGTATTTATATGTCAAGAAGCATTAGATGTTAAATTTACAAAAATATTTTTCCTGCCCTGTACCTTCCAGGTGTACATCTCCCAAAAGGCTGACCTTGCAACCAGTGTGTGCAGCAGGTTCAGCTGTCAGCAGATGCAGCAGAGGCAGCGGTGGACCTCTCACAGATGCGTTGGCAGATCGCTTTGGTCACGAACAAGACTGAGGTGGTAGCCAGTTCGTCTCTTCCCAGTCCTGAGGGAAAACTAGATATTGGCCCTAGAATTTTGTTACTAGCTAGGAGGTTTTTAGCTGTATACAGTTTTAAATACCAGAGAGCAGGTGCAGTTAAGTCTCTGACAGATTGGCAGGTGTTAAACTGCAAAGCCCTAACAAATCCGAAAGATCGCAGCCCTTAGTACAGCCTGTTGCAATAGGACAAGGGGTAACGGTTTTAAACTAAAAGAGGGTAGATGCAGACTAGATGTAACAAAGAAATTTTTTATGATGAGGGTGGTAAAACACTGGAACAGGCTGCCCAGAGAGGTGGTAGATGCCGCATCCCTGGGAACATTCAAGGTCAGGTCAGACGGGGCTCTGAGCAACCTGATCTAGTTGAAGATGTCCCTGCCCATTGCAGGGGGGGGTGAAGTAGATGACCTTTAAAGGTCTCTTCTAACCCAAACCGTTCTATGACTAAATGTACATAGGTTTTCTCTCAAGCCATTCTTCCCCACCACACATGTACTGTGCATAAACTTGAAAGTAGAAAATAAAGCTACTACTCTGCAGCAAGTTGCTCGAGAGGACATACTTTGGGAAAAAATATTTTAAATATGTTTAGTAATAATTTAATTCATTATTACTTTAGGAATTGTCCCCCTGTGTACTAAACAACTATGCTTTGTGTGGGACAGGGAAAGACAATGACAAAGTGTAAGACCAACCAATTCTTTAGTTCTGAAAAATTATGCCAGAAGCATCCATAGGAAGATGAAGGAGTCCCCACACAGCAACTTGCACAACTGGAAACATCTTCGGAGGTTGTGAGTTTTGGGAGGGTTGGTAGTAGTCGTTTGTTGATTTGCGGGGGGGAGGGATGCAGAGGCGGGGAGGGATGCAGAGGCAGGGGGTCAAGAAGAGTATTTTGGGTTTGGTTTTTAAACTAGCAGTTTTTCACTCTGGTTCCAGTGTCTCAGTGTGAGCTCCTCGGTCACTCCATGCATTCTTTGTAGCAGAGATGGTTGGGAAACTCTAGGAGCAATATTGAGTATTACCCTCTCCTTTTTACTGCAGTCAGGAGAGAAACCACATACCTCATTAGCGCTCCTTCGTGCACCTTTTGACTCCACAAAAGGCAGTTTTTCTTCCCTTCCTCCTGCATTAGCCAGTTTCACATCAGAAAATGTCACTTCCCTCCAGGTTGATGGTAATGTCATGCGTAGCTGCTAAAAAAATATCAAAGCTGCAGCTTTGCCTGGGCACAACTAAGGAGGAGTTGGAAGGGAGACAGAACACAGGTATTCAACACCGTGGTATCCTATAAGCACCATAAAGAGGTCTGTACAAAATGCAGACAAAATAGAAAACTGCTTCCTTCCCCCCAGAAAAAAACCCTTTGCTATCCACATTAAAAAGAACTACAAGAGAAAAACGAAAGAAAACACATCCTCCTGCAACTTGCAATTAGAGCAGCGAGAGCTGTTATACTGCCTGTTAATACATAAAAGCCCACTATAGAAGGAGAATTCACAGTAATAAAGTCTCCAAATGAATAGTACGTATCCACAGTGATTTTAATAGTTCAGCTTCTGAATCTTACACTGTCATACCTGACATAAAAAGACTGTAATTGATTTATTAGCTACAAATATAAATTATACCTGGATTTTCTTTTTTTTCTCTGAAGAATAAAAAAGTATCATGTGTGCAATCTTCAAAGTTAGAATCACAAAAGAAAAGATGATAATCACATGAAAGCTGTTGAGAGTACACAAACAGATCATTTACATGCAACATGAAATGGCGAGTCATTAAAAATCAGACTCCTTCAAAACTGTTCAAATGATTGTCGCTACCAATTGTACTAACACACCATTTGTCTTCAGAGCCCTTGGAAACTGGCAAGTCTTCCCTCCATAATTTCATTCGCATTCCTATTTTCATACACAGAGCTTCCCAGAAATCTTTAATGGTCAGAAGATTTGTGGGTTTTTTCCATATACACCATTTTAGTCTATTTATTCTTTGACTTTTCCTTTCTGGTGACCTGCAAGAACTTGTTACTCCTCAGTTTGTTGGAGCAAACAATCCCTCTCCTTTTCTATGCCATGTACATGGTTCAGGCACAACAACCAGATTTTGTCCTTTTTGCTGGTTTGTAGTCAGTAATGTCTACAGTTTGTGGTGGCCCCTCAGCTTTCTGCCGTCCAATTATTGGGACTACCATCTCAAACACAGTTTCAAAGAGGTAGTCCACCTTGTATCCTGTTTTTGCACTGGTCTCAAAGCACATTTTTTCAGCTGCTGGAACATCCTTCTCATCTAGCATTTTGTATTTCAGTATCTTTTTGTAGAGTGCAATCGCATCCTCTGCACGGACTTGTTTTCGCACCTTCGAGCCACAGCTGGCAACAGACTTCTCAGGTCTATTTTCATCCGGTGGTAAAGCACAGTCATCGGTGAGGTCAACTTTATTTCCAACAATAGCAAAAATGCAGTCGGCACTCGCACTGTCCGTCAGTGCCAAGAATCTTTCTTCCAGCTCTGTCAGGCTTTGGAGGCTGTTCACATCGTACGTGAGGATCACAGCAGCTGCTCCTCTGCAGTACATAGACCCGAGGCCATGAAACTGCTCCCGTCCTGGCAAAGGTTTAAACACAACAAAACATTAGTCTGCTGGAAGCTACATTATTCACTGAGCAGAAGAGTTTAAGGAATTTTAAGCCAATTTCACAAGTTTGGATGGAGCAGGGAAGGTAAAAATGTTTTATTTTATAGTATTTTCAGGTTTTTCCTCCTGCTTTTCCTTAAGAGCGCAACAGTGCCACAGAACTCGGCTCACCGCTTGCTCAGTTTCAGAGCAGGGAATCTGTAAAGACGAGTGAGCAAGTAAATGTGACACAACATTCACAGAGGCAGAAAGGAAAAAAAAGGGGTTTTTTTAATTAAATTGCATGCTAGTTTATGTCACATTAACAACCACCTGCTTGCATCTGTAGATGGCCCATTCCACCTATTTAACAATTTACAAACAAAAAAATAAGTTCTACTGTTTCAAACTCTGCTAGAACTTATCACTCCTATAAATTTAGTACACACTTTCAACCACATCCAGTTCAGAAATCTGGATCAAAGTCAGTAATCCACTTCTTCCTAGGTTTGGAAGAATTTTGTAAGCAATTTAGTCCTCTGCTACATGCCCGTCAGGTTCATTGGCTTTACAGGAAAAGACTTGTCCTTAATGCTGCCGCATACAGCCTGTATCGCTAGGCATCTGTCCCACCACAAGTACTCACTTTTTTTTTTAGAGTATTAAACACAATATAGAGAACCCCAATTACATTTTAAAAGTAATTTATCTTTTAAGTTGCCCTGACCATCACCCAATAACCGACAGTTAATAACAAAACATTTCTTCCCCCTCGCCATTCGGCAAGTATGTACCAGCACTTGCAGCTAAGTCTTGATGCCCTCCTTTAAATTCGTTTCTTGGAAGACAAAATTGACTCTTCTTTACATTCTGGGAAGCAAACGATGCTCTTCAGTAGCTGCAAAGGGACTAAGGGGAATGAGGCAAAAGACAGGCAGTGTTTTCCTTTCCTATTGAGGACAGCAACTTTCCTCAAATACCTGCTAATGTAGCTGTAAGCACATTCATTTTACTCTCCAAAACTCAATCGAGAAAAAGATAAAATACACTGGATTTCAACCAGCCATCAGAGTCAGCCTTAGGTCACTATGGAACAGAAGCATGAATGAACAAAGAAAAGAAAAAAGAAAAAAAAAAGATTAAAAAAGAGCCAACTCTGCTCTTCTGAACATTTAAGAAATCATCATCATTTATCAACTCTTTTCATACAGTCTCTTTGCACAGAGCCTCCATTTACAGAAAATCTGGAAGTGATCTGGTTACATTAATTTTCTGCACAAAGCTACTGACCACCACGAGTTACAGCATCATGAAATCCTTGTAAATGACTGTGGAATAGGAAAGGCAGAAGAAATTCATGCTGAAAAATACAGGTATGTTTGGGGAAAACACATCTCCACATGAACATGCACACTGTGAAAGTAACTTAGAGCCTATCTCCAGTCAGGAATAGAACTTAAAATAGATCTTTGAGTCACTGTAGTAAATCCTTTGACAAACTTCAGGACACTACTCCATGGTGGCTGGAAGAGAGACACAGTGTTCATCGCTACCAGTAAAGCAAAACTGGAAAACATTAAGCTAGAACATGAAATCCAAAGCTCATCACACCTTTAACATTTAGTGAAACTCTGGTAACTGCCACAAAAGTAGATTTTCTGCAGAGTGCACTGTAAAAAGGTCCAAAGGAAGCTGGTGAGGATGCTCAGAAGTATACAAAACTTTTGCATGAGGAAAAATTGTGGGATCTCTCAGGCTGGTGAATGATTGAAAAAGGGTATCAACAGATGTCTATCAATTCAGGCCTAATACTGAGAAAGTAACCCAGAAACAACTGCTTACTCTTTCTCGTGATGCAGAAAATGAGGATTTCCCATCAAAAAAAAAAAAAATCATGCATGTAGTTTAAATACTTTCCTACACAGTGAGTAATTGGCAATAAGTGTTATATGACCTTGCAGAGGTCAAAAGTTCAACAAAGGGAGTTCAGAAAAGCATTAAGCAAAGTTTATGGAGAATTGCTTCTATGCAGTTTTGTATAACCTCTGATTTGTTTTCCTCCAGCAAAAGAAATTCTTTAACCAATGCTCTGGAAGGCAGAAAAAAAGGGAGGAAAAAAAGAATAGACACGTCCTTGTTTTGGTACATTGGGTAAGGGCAAGGGAGATTGGGGTGTACGAGAGGGAGAAGGTCAGTGCTTCAATGCTTTTACTTCCAGTCTCATGTTCAAAGCTGTGCTTTCAGTTGCACTGCAAGTGAGTTTTTAAGTCTCCAATTTTCAGTAGAAGTTTGTGCCATGACCTACTTTGTTTTTATCCAAATTCTGATTATACTGAGGTCTGGAAACCACAATGGAACATATATCCTCCCCTGTTCTCCCACTTCAGATGCCTAAGACATAAAATCCAGCCCCCAAAATCATTTGCTACAGCAACCAAGTACTAGAACAATACTATTACTTGTTTTATGGAATTTGTATGCTAATCTAATCTTGCACAGCATAATATAAACCATGACATTTTTACACTCTAACTACAAATGGGCTACTTCGACAACTAACATATTGTTGAAAAGGGGAAAGAACAGAAAGAAGAATTTACCTTACATAAGGGATTAATTATGTCAGAGGAATTACAGATAGTCTCTCTCGCTCACCCACACAGCACAATCTACATGAAGAAAAAAATGCATAATTTATTTTTCTGTACAAGTTTCCTTGTACAGACCACTTCTGGCACTTAAGGGCTAGAACAACCCTAGATGTGGAAACCCCCCAAAACTACACGAAGCATTTAAACTAATACCTGGCCCCAGGGCGTCAGGCAAAATAGTATCAGCAATTACAGTGAAAACCTTATTGCATGAAAACAACTAGCCATAAGAAGGGGGTGGCTGTTTCTTTCTTTGGATTCGTGTGGTCCCACTACAATCATGTACCTTTTTACAGAGTTAGCTAAATTAAATGATAAATCCTGAATCCAAGAATTAAACAACTTCACCCTTTCAAAAATTAAAGTTAACAAGGAAGAGTGGCAGAACTATCAAATAATTTGCAAAGGAATTGCAAGAAGAACCAAATCAACCACAAAGGCACAACATTAGTGAAATTTCTTAAAGCCAAGGAACCAAAAACTAACTTCCATTTTTCTTTTCATCTTTATATTTTGCCTTATTTACAGCAGTTCGATAACCCTACAACCACATCACTACCTGCAGCACCACTAGCTTTTCAGAGGCTCTTCCAGTAAGTTTTCTCCAAGGGAGAAAAAAGGAAACAGGAGGTCTTGCAAGAGGCCAGACTGATAAATAAGTAAGGCTAGATTTAAAGTGTGCTGAGACTTTAACTTAAGGCCTAGGCTTTGGTCTAAGCCAGTCTCCTATAGCACCATGACCTCTCACAGCTGGAAGGCAGCAGCCCACATGAATGTTTTCTCTGGATGGGACCACAACCTGACCAAGCATCCCCTTCCCTTCCCAGCTGTGGGATCCACCGACAGCAGCAGCACTAGCCACTGCCCCAATCTCCTTGGAGCTCTCCTCCTGCCCGCCGTCCCTGGGGGTGGTATCCAAAGTAGCCTGTGAAGTTGCAGTTGATGTTTAGGAGAGCAAAAGATTTCCTCCAGCCAGATTTGAATGTTCCTTACTTACCAGCTCTTCAAAGGCTTTCACCACAACTTCTTAAGTAGCATAACTTCCCCCCCAACACACACTCTTTCAAGAAATCCTCTACTAGAAGAACAAGTTTTAAATCTCTCAGTGTTGAGCACATACAGGAATGCAAAACAGACTGTAACTTAAGTCTTGAGGGAATAAAATGCCACAAATACTAAAGAGCTAAAAAGGTCATCCAGAAAGTACTGAAAAAAAAAAAAAATTACTGTCATTACTCTGATATCGTGGTCTGAACAGGGTCCTAAATTCTGAGTTCCCAGAGTAAGTATATCTTGTGGAAAAGTACACGAAGGTGAGGAATAAAAGCACACTAGCATTGCATTAAAAATGAACAAGAGTGCAAAATTGTCCAGAAAGTTCTCAGTCCGTAAACCACATATCTTCCAAGGATTTTCACTGTAATTTAAGCACGATTGCAATCTGAACAGTAGAGAGGAATTAACACAAACACAAGGTTTCGCCTTTCAAATTCTCTTTCTTCTTTATAAAAGAGTCTGAACTTGAATGTAGACGGAGAAAGACAGGAACTGTGCCCTAAGGAAATAACCAAAACAGGAAAGAAAAGAGAAAGTATGATACCCATGGCACAGCACAGAAATCAGTATCAGAAAGAAACGAGAGTTGAGGATTCAGCTGCGGCTCAAAGGGTGACCCTGATGCTCTTGAGTTACCTCAGCGGGAACATCCGCGTGATTGCAACAGCGGACAAAGAAGCTCCTTTTTAAGGAACAGCATTTCCTTCTGTTTGCAGACAAAGCAGTAAAGTTGTGACCCTTTAAAGGACATTAGGGGAAACAATTTTGCTAGGAACTGAGATTTCTGTTTGTGCACGTATACCGAGATACATACTGACTATTAAAGAACAAACAATGAAGGTCCCTGAAGTTTTCGGGAAAATTCTCTTGCCCACAAGTGAGTCAGGCTGTAAAGTCTGGACACTGATGAAGTCAGAGTTCTTTATTACCTTGTTAAAGATCGATATTTATTTCTTCTAGGTAACTTTATCACATTTCCCTTGAAGTAAGGAGCTTTATTAAGAACTGAACTATGCCTATGGTTACTTGGGGATAAAAATAAAGCTCTTCACCCCTAAGGATTAACATGGAGGATGTAAGTAGGAATTAGTGGAAACAAATGAGTCAAAGCACTGGAGAGCTCAATTTTTACATATCCAGGAGCTGTCTGAATACATGATTTCCCAATCCATTAGAAAACTGTTGCATTTGGTTTTCCTCTAAGACAAAATTCCCCACAGAATAAAAGTCACTGGGAGGGAAAAGAGGAAAAAACCCAACAACAAAAACCACCACAAACCCCCCAAAAACTCCAACCACCAAAACAATTACAGTTGAGCAACTAGAAAATTAATTTAAGCTCCACCTTCACCTAGTATTATACATTCAGAATGCTGTATTATAGAATATACTTGAGTATATTGAAGTTTCAGAATGCAACAGACCTCTGGCTCTACTAAAAATCAAGACAACATTTATTTTGTTCATACTCATTATTTAAATATGAATCAACATTCAAGGCATGCACTGTGCCCTATTTCAGGAGCTTCTATTTAAGTTATTAAAATTAGATATGGATGTCTTGGCCAAAGCATAACATAAACATGGGAAAGTACTGATCTTAATACTCACAGGGCTTCACTTTCATGTTTTGAAGTAGAAAGAGCTACACATGGAAGAAGAAAATAACAGCCACATGGGTTAAGTGAACAGCGAACAAAGGAAAATTCTTTAATACAGCTCTCCAAAGAAAAAACAAAGACAGTCAAGAAAGCAGGCTCAATGTAATATATGATTGGGGCAAGCCCACTGCATTTCTAAATGCAACGTATTCTCAATTGCTAAGTCAAGTATCTCTACCTCATAATAAAGAAGATTTATGATGGCAAAAGAAACCATATCTTCTCTTAAATCTATGTATTTTTTTGATTTAATGAACAACTACTTTGAGGCCTGAAGGAGTCTGAAATTCCCAAGCCCCTGCAAACATCCCCACTCTACAAACAGGAATCGCTTTAGGCTTGTAAGGCTCCTTCTGCAAAACAGCAGTTCAGTGTGAGCAAGAAAGCCAGATGAGCAGGAACAATCATTCACTTCTCACTTAGGCAAGATGAGAAATCACGATCAAACTGAGCCCTGTCCTTCAGTCAGCTTTAATTATACTAGAAATATCACACCCTCACGAACAAATGTTTCACTTGGACATAAAGAGTGATGACTAGAAAGACTAGCACTTATCCATTCCAACTTCAATTTCCTTAGATCTGGTCTTAGAAAACAGAGGTTATTCAAAAACACTTTTGCAATAAATAGAAACAATTAACACAACTTCAGTCTGTAAAGCATTTTTCTTTTTACTCTAAATTAAAACATAAAAAACACATAAAACCACATAAAAGCACCATCAGGTTGCATAGTTCCTTCTTCCCACCAACACACACACACTCTCCACATCATAGACATTATTCACATGCTCATGTCCAAAGTCACTTAGATCCAAGCCTGACAGCATTTAGGTATTTATACTGCTGCTTTTATGTACATAAAGGAAATAATACTGCATGAGCTCTTCTCCTCCTCCCCTAGAGGCTGGCATTCAGGAAGGCAAACATACTCAGGACATTTGTTTCAAGTGCTACAAGTATCTTCCCATAAAAAAAGATCAGAATATTCAAACAGAGGCAAGTCCCAGACTCAAAGGAACCAATGATGTATTTGAACTGTCTAACACAGTTGACAAAGCCTTGTGAACCATAAACAGTGAGGCAGAAGATGCTTTCTAATACATTTAACTCCATGACATTTGAATAAAAGGCAAATCTCAAGAGTTCAGTGTGCTGTTATACAGGAAGAATGTAATGTTATTTTTGTGATCTGGAAGTGGCATTGCATCATGTCACGATAATCTAGTCCTCACTGAATTCACATACAGAAATCTTATGCAATCTACTAGCAGATTATAGAATAGATTTCTACCAAATATTAAAATGTTCAATTTAATAGATCTGATTTTGTCTGAGCAGCCTGATAAGTTACTTGAGAAAATCCAACTAGTTCTCTAACTGGAGCCAGAGAAAGGTTTTGATGAAATAGGAAATGCCTTGGCACTATAATCCCAATTTATAAACTATGGTACCACAGTATGGCTTTTCTCCTGGGAGATTAAACTGCACCCTTCCGTGTAAATAAAAATATTAGAGACTTTTTTTTTTTTTAAGAAGTCTATTAAACTACCATCAGTGATCCAGCAGTGTCTGAGATAAAACATATCCCAAAATATATGTAAACTCTGTTATTAGGGAACCTAAATTTTGATATAAATAAAAAATGAGCAAAAATATGCAGCAATGACTAACTGAAAGGCCATTTGAAAGGACTAATTCTTAAACACAATTTTAAAAAAAGAACATAAACCTTATGTTTTATCTTCAGAGGATAACTATTCGTCCCTTGCAAACTTATGCAGGAATATTTAACAGATATTAATACATTCTCCATGGAATAAGAGGAGAAGCTACAACAGTATTCAGGAAAAACTGGATGAGATGATGAGCATTACCAAGCATCAAGGCCTGTTACTGAGGATTTTGTCTCCAACATAATATGCAAGGAAAAAAATAAAACTCAGTCCTTATTTACGTATTTACATAACAAAGCCAACATCCTTTCAGGCATCTAAATTAGCTATTAACGTTCTGCCAAGAGAAGACAACTACCTCCTGGAAGACTTGTCCACACCAGAACTACCAGTGTGCATTAAGAAAAGCAACTCACTGCCTCTGCTTTAGTTAAGGGCACTAAAACCACAAATCATGTATTTCTACCCCTACTATATTTCACAAAAAAAAAAACAAACCAGACATGGAAATAGATATGGAAAGCAGGAAAAAAAAAATGGAAAAAGAATAAGTTTTTAAGGAGCATGAAGACAAACTACAGAGAAAAAACACCACCACACCCTGTATCCTGTATGAGGTTTTGCTCTTTTCACTTGTTCTAATACAAAGGGAGCATATGAATTCAATTTTTTGAGTTGTAATCAACACCAGTATGGCTGGGAAAGGAATCAATTCAGAATCTTTACAAACAAAAAGAATCACTAGAAGGCATGTGAAAAAGTGGGCATTTACTTAATAGAAATGGAAATTCCACTACACACTATGCCTAAGAATAGTAATAAATTTATGGGGGGGAAGCTGTATCCAGATTTCTTTTAGTCTACTTCTTTCCCCTCCTCTTTAAAGATAATAACTAAAAATAATGGACACGCCATAAATAAGGTTTGCAGGACATGTTTCAGCAGGGACCAACAAATACGAAGTACGTAAAAGATTTTGCCCTAACATTCTAGCCACTTCACCTACCTTCTGAAAGACAGGCCTTCCCTTAAAGAGAGCATTACTATTAGCAAAGTTATTAATTCTTTTATTTCTTTCTTTATAGATTCAAGCTTATTCCTAGTTTACAGCCTCTTCAAAAGGAAACTCAACAGCCAGCTAAAACAAATGACAGCAGCAACTATTATCAGTTTGTTTCTCCTTTTATGGTTTTAATAAGTGAAAAGCTCTCATAGTTCTATTTTGGCTGTGTTTCATTTTTAATTTTTTGCTATCTACACTCTGAGCAATTATAGCACAACCCTGTCAACACAGCCCTGTCGGGCTGGGAGAACAACCCCCTCCGTGCCCCATCCTTTCCGAGAACAGCTTTCCCTTGTCAAACTTGAACTATACCAATAGGTCAAGCAGTTTCAACCGCCTCTTTAATTGCTATTAAAACACCAATTCAATTAACATTCCAAAAAATGATACTTTGGCACAATTCACAGAAAACAATTCTTCCAAAGAAGTTCGCTTTAAATGAGCCTTTTATTGTTCGGGCAAATAGCATGCTGAGAAGTTATGCAAAAATAATGTCAGCGTGGTGTACTGCGTGTCACATGCCGAACTCCGTAACACATGCTTTAACAATCTACAGGATCATCTGAGATTTGTCTGAAGATGACGGCTTGTTGCAATACATTTTTCTTCAGCAAAAGGGCACACACAAATCCCCATTTAATAAAAGTGGCAAAACATAAAATATTTTTATTTCATATCCTCCAAAAAGCTTCTGTTTCTAGGCGTGTGCTGGTAGAAACTCCAAAATAAATGTCTAGTCACAACATTTCTCTGATGTGCTGAAGAAATGACTCAAAAGGCATATAGCTTTACCTCACAACTCACCTTTACAGAGCTCACAACTGAAACATGGGTAAAAAATTGCTGTGGGTTTTTTGACAGTTAACAGTGTGATAGTTTATGGAGAAATGTGCTTTTAAGTAAAAGCTTCACTTTCTACAGGCAGCTAAACTAAAAGCAGATGCCTAGCAGCTTATGCTGGCGCCCATCAATCCGTTGTTACCTCCTGCAGAGCATGCCGAGTCACAGAGGCATCCAAAAACGCCGATTACTGCAAATGAAAACCCTCTCATCCACACCTCAACTATAATAAACATCCCTCAAATCCTGTATTACTCGGTCATGAACTACTTTAAATATTCCCAGAAACTTTTTTAATCCAGTCCTGAAGAGCAGTTTATCAATTTTCATTCCATAAGTGGCAGTGAAGTCTTCCATTACCCGAAAGACAGACCCACTGGACACGCTCACGGGAAGGAGGAGATCAAGTTTGGAAGGGAGAGAAGAGAAGGAAAAAAAAAGTTCACAGAGCAAGGTCAGAGATCAAGTGTAATCCTCATCTGAGTCTGATCTCCTGCGTAATAAAGATGATAGAATTTCGCTCAGCCCTCGTCTTGTGACTGAGGAGGAATTTGTATTTTATAAAGCAACCAAAGAAAGAGAAGTTAATATCCCACAAATTAGTTTGCTGCATTTCAGCTTTCAGGCTCTGACCTTTGATAGACTTTCACCATCATGTGTCCTCTTCAGAAAAAAACAGAAAAAAAAAGTCACACACGCCCCCCCCAAAAAAACACCACCACAAAACCAACAACAACAGAAAACCCCCACTCTCTTCTCTAAGAGATATTCATGTATGACTTAACCTCCTTCTTGTTAAGCCAGAGAAATCAACATTTTTTTCATATTCAGGCTCTTTGCCTCTGGCAGATGCCTCTAAACCATTAACCATACTTGTAGCTCTTTTCTCCAACCTTTCCATATTATTCTACAACCAAGACTGTAAAAGAGTCTCACCAAAGCTGTGAGGTTACTCAAATTCTTCACTACTTTCATCCCTCCCAACACTTAGTATACTTTTCAGAACAGCTTGTAGGCTTTGGGATATTACAAGGTACCAAGAGCTCATTTTGTCATTTACTACCAACTCAATGGACCTTGCAAAATACATATTGTTGCCCAAACAAATCTAGCTTAACCTGTTACCAGCACTCCACACCATTCGTGTCTCTTCATTTGCAGCCTTACAAAACTGTTTAGTCTGCATATTTCTAGCGACAATCATCTTTTTTATAAACTCAGTGTGTCTGGACTAAATGCATATTCGTGGTATCTCTAATCAGCAACGTCTTCACCAGACAAAGGAGCAGCACAACTCCTATACAGGAGAAGAAATACTACCAGAGAAGATTCCTACTATCTACAAGAATTAGCACATGAACTAGTTTCAGCTTTCCTGGGACAAAAGAGTACTTGGGATCTATTCTGTTGCATAAATACAAAGTTATTTTTCTTGCTGGCAAGAATAAATCAGAACTTACCATTATTATAATGGAACTAAGCCCAAGCTTCTAAACTCGCAAGAATTTTAATTTCAAAATCAAAGTTCACATAGAAGCACCAATTTTACTCCAGCAATATGCTTTCTATCCAAAGTTTTAAATGTAATCATATTATGCCTAGAGTAACACAAAGCATGACATAGGGAAAAAAAGCTCCTAACCATACTACCTAGCATGTTTTTGGGGAAAAAAGAACCCACACCATCAACACTTTGAATAGACCTAAAAAAAAAAAAAAAAAGGACAAACACCCATTTGCATCTAAAGAGCACATTGACACCTCGACAATCCCAAATAACATTTTCATTTAGCTACTTAAGACTTATTTTTTCAAACCACACATTTTCTTTAGTTCTCCTGATCCACTATGTTTATTTCTAAGTGAAGGAAATAACCCCAGAAGCTTCAAGCAATTCACATATTTTTCAGCTGTCTGGAAACGTAGTGCCTTGAACAAGAAGAACAGAATTGACCTTAGCCCTGCCAGTCCAGCAAGCGTATCTTGAGTGCATCTGCAACACAAACTGAAAAAAATTACACCGGTATTTATCTATTTCCCTCTGAAATCTCACAGTTGTGTAAGAAGACATTTTATCTAAACACTGAAGTCTGGTGAAAAAGAGGAGGGCATGCCAGATTTATGGGACTTTATCATCCTGTCAACAAGCGGGTGCTCCACCAGAACTCCAGCTGAGATCTTGCATCAACACCATCTCTACTGAAAAGAAAACGTGGCAGGGTGCTGAGAGTTAAATTTATGAAGCTCCTGTATGCCTGTACTAAAATGGGAGCAGGAGCACAAGGATGAATTTAGAAATTTGATTCTAAGTAAAATGTGAGCATCACTGTGAAATTCTTCTGAAGCTTTATGTTTAAAAGACAATTGTAAACTGCTACTTAAAAAAGAACTGGTCATTTGGCAGATGACCTTCTTAAGGAAATATATGATTGGAAGCAAACCACGAGGGGAAAAAAAAAAACCCTTCGGATTTGCTTTGGCAGAGTTCTGCGGGAAGCAATAGCACTGAACACTTAAGTGCAGCAGCAGAGCTTGATGGTCAAATATTGCTCTGCAGTGGGTATCAAAGAGGCCAGTTATGGGACGGGGCTGTAAAACAACCTCACCTGTGTAAGACACTCGCTTCTGGGTTGTACGAGAAGCCTTTTGGTCGTAACACCCACTGGAACACAAATTCATCTCCTCCAAGAAAAGTCCCTCCTACAGAAAGGCAATTCATTTGCCACTGGATAAGCTCTAAAAGCAGCTTGTTTTTCTTTCCAGTACCTGAAAACTGACACTTTTTCCTTAAATTTACAATTCCTTTTCCACAGGGGAACAGGCACTGCAGATGAGCCCACTACTCTATGCAATTGCTATGCAGAGGTGGTTACCAAGTCTTTATCTTCACAGTCACACCAAAAGGAGATCTTTAAAGCCCACGCTCCCTCCCAAAGTTTGCTCTTCAAACAAAGTAGGTCCTCAGCTCAGGCAGGAATGCATGGCCGGGTGTACTTCAGCAGAGTTTGACTGGCATTGCGGGGCCAGGAGGTCACTCTACGCACCTTGGACGTTTTACATTGCTCAAGAAGGAATTGGCAAGTTAAACTTGGATTCCAATTCACCCAAGCAAACATTGATACAGGTGTGTGATTTTAAAAATAAAATAAAATAAGCAAATCCAGAGATGGGTAGGGTTAATTGCAATTGCCCTCCTAAACATATCTCAAGAAGCACTCTGAAACGCTACCACTCGTCAGGCATTCCTGCCAGCTCCCAGGGAAGAGTTAGCCAGTCAGCGTCCACCCGCTCCCTCACAGACAAGAAATGCTTCCTGTTTTTCTTCATTTTTATTCCTGTTTTAAGTTTACTTAGGTTTTTCAACTTCCTCATTAGATACTTTGCTTTTGCCCTAGATATCTCTTTACAACTTTTTTTTTTAAATCAAAAATCCCCATAGGATTTTTTGCAGAAGTGTAACTACATACATAGCAATTTTCTGTAGAAGGGTAACTATGTACATACCAAGTCAATCAATACAACACACCGTACCATTTTTTGAACGAGGAAATACCATGAAATCAATAAACATCTTAATTAAGGGCAGTGGCATTTTAGAGAAGAAAAATAGTTCATTGTTACTGATTGCAGATTCTCTTTAGATTAAGTTTTGTATCCAACCATAAATAAATGGTCTAATGTATTAGAAACATTATTCTTATTCCATATTACTACTTTAACCCCAAACACGTCATATGTATTTCTGCCTCCTGGCTGTCAGTCTTCAAGTCCCTTCCCAACTACAGGAAACCAAACCACCAACGTGCAGCTACAAACTTTTCTGTGCACACCCACGCAAGGAGAGCCATCCAAGAACACAGTAAGTTAGCTTTCTCTTTCACAGACCCACAGGAGAGCTTCACTTAAAAGAACGTCAGCTATGGCAGCACCCATTTTCCATCAGCCCCACTTCAATGACACCTCTTTCCATCCTGCTGCCAATACTTAGGAGCAGTAGCAGCAGCGATGGCAGACAGAGCCCGGCGCTGCCTCTCGCACAGTGCTCCTCTTCAGGGCCATCCCAGGACACCAGCCAGAGGGTTTTTAGACACTGCAAAAAGCTCAATCTTCAGACATTTCCAGGGATCTCCAGGGTGCTCTTACCACAGCACCAGGGCACCAGAAGCAGCAGCTTTTTAGCCTTCAATAATCAGCCTGGAACGCTTTGAGGGCAACCTGGTCATACAACCCTGGGAACACACCTTCTCACCCTTCCCTACAGCCAGAGACCATCCTCTTCTCCCACAGCAGCAGCACGGCTTTGTAGGGCTTTGGGGCCCTACCATCTACAGAAAGGCATCCAAGCATGCAGCCATGGTTCCTTTTGGAGATAAAATTAATTACTAAGCCCATATGCCTCAAGCACTATTTCCATAAATCTTTTATCCTACTAGTAACTTTCCAGGTTGATTAGAAGTAGATGACAGCAAGAGAAGGACTAGAAATACTTCCAAGTGACCTAGCTGTTACAAATCAGAAGTTAGTGCAAGCCAGCAGCTGAACGCTGGTAGTCATCACTGTTCACCACTAAAAAAAAAAAAAAAAAAAAAAAAAAGCGTCTACAAATCACAACGTTCATATTCTGAAAAACAGAGACCAGGTTTCACAAAAAAAAGACTGAGACCTGGCAGATTGTTTTGTCAGAAGTGACCTTCTGTGTCACATGTTTCAAAAATGAGAAATGATTCTTGCACACATAATGAATAACACAGAGTTGTCTGAAACTCCTTAGGAAGCTATGGCTATCAGATCAATAGCAGGCACCCACAGATGGTCTGCCCCAGCAGGTACTTCATAAATGCCTCTTATTTAAGGTTAAACTATCTTCCAGGGAAATGGAACTCAGCTGTAGTAGATGACTATATGCTAGCTCCTGATTTGTAACACTGAGTTTAACTTTAAATATTTTTCAAAGTGATACTGAAGGGAGGTTTAAACCTTGCTAAACAGGTAGAAGTAGAGGCCATGGATCTTGCAAACTGAATTTAAAAAAATCTACTTTATATATATATATATAAAAAAATATATGATAAACTCTCATTAGTAACATGGAACATAAACCTGGGCCCACTCAATAGACAGATATTTTTAATGATTTGTTTCAATGTCAGTTCATTTATAGGCAGGTTCTCAACTAAGAACACATGCAATTAATTCACGCCTAATTTACCCTTGAGAAAAATCACAACTTCTTCTACTCTTTACCAACCACCACCAGCTTCTATTCAGCTGAAATCTTCTTCACCGGCTACCTCTGGATAGTTGCTGTTTGTCAAAAGCAGGAGGAATTTCTGGTGATCCGTCTTCAGCAAGTACCAAAAGTGGGGGACCATGCCAGACATACAAACTGCCCCGTGGGTTTTACAGGCACGTACTTAAAACTCATTCACCTCGTTCAGATAAAATTATCACAGGACACGTGGCTTGTGTTTTCAGAACTTGCGCTGGCAAAGATGAACACATGGCTTTTACATTTCCAGAACTACTACTCCCTTCTAATTCCACTTCTGGCTTCTCTACCTACATTCTCAAGAGCGTATGTAGTACTCACTGTTTAGAGGCATTAATTTGAGGGTTAAAGAAATGAAAACCACAAAACAGGCATGGTAAAAAAATCGATCTCGTCTCATTAACGTTCTCCAACTTGGCACAAAGGGAGTACCACTAAAACCATAAACAACTCAGTTCTGAACTTTCTATACAGAATAAGCTATAAAGAACAACTTTACCACTGTCCAGTGTCTACCCATTCAACCCTCATGCCATGAGAGGAAGCTAATTACCAAAAGGGAACTGCCTACAGATTTGTAAGCATTACATCCTTTCCTTTCGTAATTAAGGCAATGAGGCAGCATCTCTAGGTCAGAAAGTGCTCTGCCACTCAAAAAGAGGACAGACGCCAACTTCTTCACTTCCACTGGCCTTCCAAGGCTTGAAATAAAATAAAATTTAAAAAAAAAAAAGCGCAGCTGAGCAGGACACTGTGGAAAGGGCACACAATGCTAGAATGGGAAAGGAAATAAGGGAGACAATACGAATGCAATACATACAGCTATCTGCTGTGGGAGGGAAAGCTGGTAAGACAGTCTTACAGGAGTGTTTGTTCCTCCTCATAAAAATAAGAAGTAATCATATTTGTGGGGGTTAGAAGAGCTGTTTGAGACATTTTCAGTTTCACAAAAATGAAGATTTAATTTTTAAATAAGCAACATCATGTATGGAAGGGGGAAAATCAGGAAATCACTCTCATTATACCAGTGGGCTTGTTCTGTTTTGTTTTAAAACACCTAAGTCTCACTTGCAGCAACCCACAAGATTTGATGATCCCTTTTATGAAGCTTGGAAGATGATGACTCAAATACATAGGGCTGCTTCTTTCATTTGTTTTTTAAGTATAAACTACTACATGTTCTGGTCATTTCTCCCTTTTCTGAATGAACCAAGATCTTTGCTTTTTTTGAGAGCAAATGACAGCCAGAGAATGGAAGCAAATAAACAAAAAAACCTCTAAAATATAACCAAGACCCTTATTTCTGACTTCAGCAATTAAGAGAACAACAATGGATTTGTACGTCCAAATCACAGACCCCACTATGAAGAACAGAAACTGAACCTCTGAGGGCTTTCACAACATAAGACATTAAAGTGCACGCAGCTTCAGTCCCATCGCTGAAGTAACCTACAACAACCAGAAAGGGAAGTCAGTCAGCCCAAACCCCTTGGGGAATGGGGAGCAGGAGCTCAGCTGAAGGTCCTTGCAACCAGGGCACATCATCACACACATATGTGTTTATACTGCTGTCGTTGAGTGGATTGGGAACGTGAGCTTAAGCAGAAATCAAAGTTGGTTGATTCCATGGAGAGAAATTATTATCCAGCCAATGACCAGTATGCAGATATTTCTTTTGTTTTAAAGGCTATTTCAATCTACCCTAACTTTTGCTTCACATTCTTCATGAAGTGTACTACACATTAATTTCCCTTGCCCCAACTCCCAAACTGTTTCTTTGGGGTTTCTAGTTATCCTGAAGGTCTAAGCCATCCTTCATTTTACAGATAATGATATAATTAAGAGAAAAATAAAATCTCAAGTATTTAAATATCTATGGTTGAATATTATACATGACTAAAAATTCTGAAGTAACCATCAGCTGCAGAAAGTAAAACAAAAAATATCCTGCTATTTTAGCTGTACTGAAAACCATTATTTTTAAACTAAGTATGTAAGAGCAGTTGGATGGCTGGACATCAACTTTTCTCGTATTTTATAGGAATTTCCTGAAGTACAAAACCAGTAGCTAGGAATATTAAATCAGGTAACAGATTAAAGAAAAAACTTCTCGGGAAAGGCTGAGAGAACAGGGAGAAGTATCTACATCAAATGTTGAATCATTATTGAACAAAATTATTCCAATCTTCAATTCATTAACCTGTAGACCAGAAAAAAAAAGTAAAAAGGAGGTATTCTCTGTAGCTGAGGATGTAAGTTATTTTCATGACACAAAAAAGCAAAAACAAAAGAATTTGTGAAAGGGCAGAACAGAAACAATCTGAAAGCACACAAGCTTTAGTTCATAACAAGACATTAGCCTGTTTGAGTACTGAAAGTTTTAAATCTCCTTCTGGAGTGATGTTTCCACCATGCTACAAACTAGAGCAAAATGTATTTTTGCTCCAAGAGAATTGGTGAAATGGCAAAAGCCCAAATACACATTTTCTTCTTTTTGCTTTATCTTTAAAACACTAATAAATTCAAGCTCACACAGGTTCTTTAGGCTGTCAGAGTTCTTCTATGAATGGCTCCTTGGTGGCCCATGCAAAGCCAACTTCAATTCTCATCTGCTTCCTAAGAAATGGAAAGATATACCAGAAGATTCACAGCTACATCTGATGATCTATCTCCCTTTAAAAATGTTTAAAAGTTCTCTTCTAGATTTGTTTTTTTCCCATGCCCAGGTAGGTTAGTAAGACTAAGAAATCTTGTATGCTTATTGAGTTGGTTGCACTAAAGGTGAAGGATCTCCTCCTGTTGGTGGTCCTCCTGTGGTGAAAGATGGCAAACTACTTATGTAGTTTATTTATTCAAATTAAGAGCAAAACCCCTTCATTTCCTTTGACCACCTCTGTTCTCAGCAGTACCACTTGCATAAGCTAAGTTTAATCACCAAGTTCAAATCTCATTTCCTAGGCTTATCTTCAGGTACTGCATATGAAGTTATAGTGACAGGTGCGGGAAAAGCACTTTATCACAAGTTTGATGCCTTTTGATCAAATCCCAGGATCGTCTACCCGGTGTTCAACTGAAGAAAGCAAATCATTCAGACTGGGGAGAGAGTGTGATTCTTTATGTTCCATAATTTTTAATGGCTTCAGATATATTCACTACAGACTCAGCATCTTTCTCGACGGAGACCCAAACAAAGGTTACTTGTTTGGATATTTTTGCAATGGTAATTCCTCGTCTGAGTCACATTATACTAAGTTCACCTTCAGTTCAGCCAGTGAAAGACTGCCACAGGACAAAATCACTTGGAAGCTCACATGGCTCACCCCGAGACAATAATTGTAGTGAAGCAAACAACTCATCTATGATATAAGACATGATTGCAGTGTGAAGTAAAGGTACTTAGACTAGCCTAAGTATCAGAAGCAGCTCAGCCAAGGCACCATGAAGCTGGCTACGAGTCTCCCAGCTTTGACATCTGTGCACCATAGTGGGTATGTACATGTGAGATGAAACAAGTAAAGTACTCGCTATACAGGAGTGCTCAAAGAACTGCAAAACCATACAGCTAACAGCTGGTTACCCGCCCTGTACTTGTATTTCAAGCACTCACTGTCACCTTCCTTCTGAAGGAAAAAATAAAAGTTCATTGCTTAGTCTACAGAAAAAGGCACCACAACACAGACTGCCTAAGTTCAGGCACCTAAACGTGCAGTACTAATTTTAAGAAGCTATTTGTTTTTCAGGAAGGAATGTACCTGGTACCTCAGAAATAACCAGAATTAGGTCAACATGAGTTAATTTGTACACAGTCATCTCTATTTACAGCTAATGATGTTTCTGCTGTTCTGCGCAATGCTATTTACCCTGCTAGAGAGAACTACTGGGGAAAAAAGTATCCCTGTGCTTTCTCCCTCGTGCCCAAACTGTTGAAAGAGTGGCCATTTCTTAGACAGCTCAGGTATAAGTCTCACAAATATTGAAGTCAAATTGAATAGTGCAACAGGGCATTAATAATGTGCTGTCTTGCACAGAACACCTCTTGAAGCCTTTGCACGTACTCAACAATCCAGTTCTTGGACATCCTTCTAAAGTTTTCTACAATTTCTCTCACCTGCTCCCAATTTACCAGGAAGATGAATTTCCATATGTCTGCAATTTTTGTCAGCAGCTTTGCCATTGCATTTACATTGTTTGACTAACCATTTCTCTTGTTCATGCCTCCCTCTCTCATACATTTTCAGTGTTGTCACAAAGCAGACAGTCAACACTTAAACCAACCTTTGAGCTGTCAAATCAATTTTGACAGAGATAGATGGAAAATACACCTCTTCCTTCAGTAAGCATGGAAGAAAGGATGCAATGCCAAAGGCACAAATTCCTCATTATGAAGATTCTCAGTATTGTTCCAACCTACAATCCAGGGCTTTAAGACAGGGTTTAAAGCAAACTCATTCAATCAATTCAAGGACTTTGTACAAACTCATTTGTATCAGCCAAAAAAAAGAAGCAAATTTTTCCACAGAAAAAGATGACAAGCCATGCACCAGAGACTAGACATATTCTTGTTCTCCCTTTCACCATCCATTCAGATGCACTTGAAAATGGTCAATATTAACTCCTCACCCCCCTTTTACACTATGACCCAAACTCAGGCCTCACTGCAGGCTAAAATTAGAAAGCAAAGACAAACTCTTTTGTTACAGAAGTTGAGGTGCTACTGAGGACTCCAAAGTTGCTAACGTTTGTCAAGCCGCCGTGCCATGGCATGACACTGGACAGCTTTAGCCAGGCACAGATCTCAGGTCACTGATGTTATTCAAGAGAGTCTCACTGAACTGTCAAGTAGTTTCCCACTTTGGCTAGAACAGCGCAGTCATTTGCACACTATTATTAAATACCACATGCAAAGCAGGGATTTAACGTGGGGGCTGGAATACAGAAGTTACCACAGAGGTTCGTGCCTGCATCAAATACTCACAACAAACGGCTTACCCTCCCCATTAGCTTGCCTCTCCAAGAGCTGGTACTAAAATTACAGGTTAGAAACAAAATTCCTCCTTCAATAAAGTGAATTAGCCATAGTTAAATAAACAAACTGTGCTAATTTTGTCTCCTGTTTCTTTTTTGATGTTTGTGTATTTTTCACAATTCCCTCTGACAAGGTATTTCCATATTTTTTACTTTATTTGCATACAAAAGCATTTTCAGCAGCTGTGAATTTGCCACCTTTGACTTGTGTATCTTTGTATTTTCAAGTAGTGAGAAACAGAAAATAAACTTCCTCCAGGACTTTCTCCAGACAATTCATTATTTCTTCATATTTTTAGTCACTTCTCAGGTTATTCTGCTTTTTTCAGAAAACTTACGTTGCAGAAAAAGTAATCTGGTACACTGTTTCACAACAACAAAACCATGCTTCCAGGGATGGTCTAAAGCTAACCCTTTATTCCTGCCTCTGAACCTGCTTTAGGGGCTTTAGATACAGAGCTCGCTGACAGTGAACTCTCTTCAGGGGTTTTCCCCCAAGTACACAAGAGATTTTTCTCGGCAGCTAGCTATACTGTCCCTTTGAACCTCCGCTCTTATGGTTTCCTTTTCAAGATGTGGAGACTATAACCGTACGCAGTAATCCCAGGGAAGCCACACTATTTAGGTATGAGGCACTGGTCCTCAGCTGTCATTGTTTTACATGCAACAATTACAAACAATTAATACACAGAGGTCAACATTGTATTCTGCAGGATAATTTTCCCACAGGTAAAAAGAAAAAAAAAAAAATCTCAAACCCTCTCGGTGGCAACAGCCCCTGAGCTGTGACTCACTGGCAACAAACTTAAGGTATTTTATTCTCCATAATTTCCATCTCATATCTTGTTAAGTTCCTGCCTCCTGCACGCAGCTACACACTCAACAGCCTTCCTTACTAAATGATCCCTGATGTCCAAGACGCTCTTTGAAGTGATATCCTCTAAATCCTTCCGCCAAACGGCCCCCTTAGTTAAACATACCTCATCACACATTCTGCAACACCCAACCCCAACTGCTACTCCGTCACTGTTTCATTGGGTTCAGAAAGGCTTTCCCATATGCTTCAAGAGTTCTCTTTGGCTTTGACTAACCTACGTAACAGTCTCATCTGTAGTTTCTTTTCTCTTATTGTCAAACATAGAAGAATACTGAACAGTGTAGCTACTGTCAATCTTCACTTGCGAGGAAAAGATACCACTTAATCCTACTCTTCCTCTGTTCTGTTTCAGTATGATGGAGGACCACGCTTCCTCCCTACCTACAGCCAATGTATATATTCTTCACTGCACCAGGGAACTTTAGTCTCCAGGGCAGCTGGGTGACCAGCCTGCCTGGGCTGATCTCATACTCCAAAGGACCAAGTCACACCCCACCACAAGTTTCCCCTGAGAACTCTGCTGGGTCACACCCTTTCCAGGAGGAAAGCCACGTGCAGAAGGAAGATATTGCTGCAGATAAGTACTTTAAAAACCTCATAGTCAAGGGACTCAAAGCCTAACAAAGCGCGGGAGGAACCTAGCGCTTCTTACCAGCTGAACGCTCACACCAAGCCCAAGAAAGCTCAGCACAGGCAGTTGCCTGCACTGCTGCCAGTGAAGCACTGGCTAGCAGAGATGGGAAACCGTGAGCAATTCACACATGCTCACCCCCACCGATCTACCAGACACCAGCAAACCAGTCACAAGAGATGTAAGCATTATGCAGATACACTGTGGTTGACCCAAGCCACAGAAGAGCCTTTTCCAGGCCATGTTTATCTTCTTTGTCCCTACTAGCTCCGACAAGTGAAAAGTCACCAAAAAAAAAAAAATCTGCAGGTGTAAAACAAAGGGGTGGAGGGTGTAAAAATATGAACTGATAGCTGAATATCCACAGAAGAAAATAGTGAAATCAGTTCTTACATGCAGACAGCTAGCTTAAGATGAGAGGAAGGAAAAGAAGGGAAGTTTGCTTTCCCAGTTAACCTTTATGTTTCCCCATTCTCATGCTGCTTAACTATCTGTTGGTAAGTTCAAAAGTCAGCCTCCTTCTCAAAAATCAATTACAGTATCATGAAGTGAACTTTATTAAATACTTGTCATTAACTTGTCAGTCTGCTGCCCTAATACCAAGCCAGGGCATGCTGACCACTAATAATGAAGAAACCTTTCTGCTGGGGGCACCGCTTACCTCCCAGATGAACAAATGTCAACTTAAAAAGAGACTGAAATCCAACATACAAACAAGTTTTTCCTTTTGAAATATTAACGCATCAGAAAATAAGCCTGAATTATATACTTCCACAAAATTGTTAGCTGCAGCCACCACCCATCAGTATTCCAGGTTTAAAGGTGGAGTGGGACAGAGAGTCTCAGAACTTCAGGACATGTTTGCGCTGCCCAAGATAAAAGGCTATGTGCAAGCTCAGAGCTGCATGCCATCAACACCCAGCAGGAAGTTTTGGTTTACTCCACAGTTGCTGTCATCACTGCCTAGAAGATATATATACACACACACACACACACACATATACATATATATAGCTTTCACATCCTGAGTCTCCAACCTCCAATCCTTTCACATGAGAAAGTTCTTCTGGCTGTTGCTTACCTTCCTTGGTTCAGAAAAATACTACTTCAAGCAAACTATTTATGAAGGTCTCAAAGCATACTCTCAAATGCTTTAGAGACTAGGCCTTTTTTTTTTTTTTTAAATTCCTTTGAATTAACTGACCCAAACAGAAAACAAGCAAATATAATTTTTAGCATCAGAACATAACAAGTAAATAATTCTCTGCACCAAGAATACAGCAGCAGCCATGCTGGGTCAGATGCAAGACCATCTATCCAAGCCTTTGACAATGGAGAAACAGTCAAAAGCAGATGGCTAGGAAAAAAAAAAAAAAAAAAAAAGAGCATAAAAACATGGCAAGCATATGATACTTCTCCCAAGTATTCTCCCATCTGTGGCTTATTTGTTTCCTTGAGTTGAATGCATTTCCGAGTAACTTCTCTCATAATCATCAGATTGGAAAACTGGAAATGTTGAATTATTTCCTGTGAGCATTTACATAAAAAATAATCAAGTCTGACAACTTCTGCACACCCATTTTACAAGACTCGCGGATAAGAACATGCAAGATTTAGACTAGACCAAGCAGCTGATTTTTCCAAGATAAGGAGGGGTGTGAATGTACAGCCAAGAGAAGAGTCTTCCCTAGAATAACTGATTTGCACTTCAGACCTACCTTGTAGAACGAGTTAGGTGTGCACTTCTGATTTACTGAGTGATAACAACACAGTAACATACATTTTAAGCACTTTGGCAAGAAAATTTAATTCTTCCTGGACAAAATGCGAGATTTTTCTGAATAACAGTGAAAAGTAATGCAAAATCAATGGAGTGATGAGTAAAAATGACACATTTTTTAAATAATTCAGAAGATCGGCAATTACACTGATGTAGTACTAGTATCAATGCATACTTAGCTTTTGATCCATCACTGCTACTGCAGATATATTCAATCACTGAAGTCTAGTCTTGTAAAAACAAAATTCTTGTGTTACAGAAACAAAGCTTCAGTGTATTGAGGTTTACACTGTTACAGCCAACTGCCTAACCCACACCAGAATAACAAATAACCACCCAAACTAAACTGAAACTAAATATGGGGGACTTCTACAGAGATAACAGTCCCCAAAATAATGCTGATAAGCGATGACAAAAATAAACATACATTCACATACTAAATGTAACATGAACTAAGAAAATTTAAAAAGAACATGCATTCCAGTTAACCGTGTATAATTGTGCATTTTACCTGAGTACTGAACTAGGGTAGTAGTGACGACCAAGCATCCCCTCATTTTCCGGGCCAAATCTTCGGTATTTCTACATTGTACGTTCTGTAAAGTACTATTGGGGTATCAAGACAGACATCAAGTTCAGACATCTTGAGGTGGCACTCAGTATTTAGTTAGGTAAGATGGGTGCAAACATTGAACATTTGCCATGTTGTTATGTCAAAGAATTTTTCACCTCCTGGATGATCTTTTGTTTCTGGATTCCCTTATATATCTATGTGCATGCATTTAGTCATATAGATATATCTATAACAATGTATCTGTGTTTGATGACCTTGTAACTGCTTCACAAGAATTCAGTAGTAAGCATGTCTGGTTAATAAGCATACAGAGCTAAATTTTAAACTCCTCCTTACTACAAATTCCAAGCTTACTTGGTACCCACCTGGCAGAGATAAGACAGTGACACCATAGAGAGACCCACAGACCAAGGACTGCAGATACATTGTGGCCAGCAAAAGCCTTAAGGTCCACACATCAGAAAAATTAAAAATGAATAAATCCCCTTGTTGACTTAACGTCAACAGAATTGCAGTGTCCACAGGCTCCCTTTTCTTCTCCATCAGGACAGGAGAAACCATATATGCGCCCTGGGAGCTGCTATTTCTTCGAAGATTAACGAGAGCTGTTAATAAACCAGAGCACACAACCCCAAACACAGTCTAGCCCAGTTCTGGCAACTTCCATCAATCTGCAGGAGCACAAGTCAACAGGGAGACGGAGCAAGAGTCTGTACCTGCCTCTGAAACGCAAGAGAGGGGATGCTGCATTCAACGCTAATTCCAACAACAGAGAAGGAGGAGGAAGATGTGTTATGCTGCCCTCAGTGCAGTACAACAACACTCCTCAGCTGCCGCTCTGCAAATACAGCTTCAGCATCCTGCTACAGAAGCCCCGACGAGGCTTGGGAAGCAGCGGGAGCTTCTACTACAGCGCTATGCAGGCAGCAGCATCGGCAGTGGCCCTGCTCCAGGGTGCAGAGGGAACTCCGACTGCTAGGAAGGTGATGAGCTCTGAAGGCTTGCATTGCCCTGAAACAGGTATGGCCCGACACATGGAAAACCACCTCTGGAGCTTTCCAGAGCCCATATAAAGCTGGAACCTGAATCCTCAAATCAACACTGATTAAAATTCTGCAATAAGAATAAATGACTGAGAAAAGGGCTCTAAACCCAGAAGACAAAGCCTGGGAGTTATGTGATAGTATATGATTTAAAAAAAAAAAAAAAAAAAGCAGAAGAGCATAAAGGAAATGACCAAAGAACAATCTCACCAAGATAATTCTTCTGTTGAAATAAAGCCCACTGCTAATCACTCACGTGGGTCTGGCTTACTAGAAACAAGCAGCAGTTGCCTGCAAGAGACTCCCCACAGTAAAATATGTCAATTGTAAAACTGAAGTAGATTTTTTTTTTAAAGATACTGCAAAGGACATAAAAAGTGTATTTAAAACAGAACTACTGTTAGTGAGCTTTCATCATAGTCATAGACTAAGAAATGCAAGAAGTAAAAGCTCTGAAATATCTCCTCCTCCCCTCCAAGAAGCGTTTCTGCATCACTTTTCTGCAGTTTCATCCCCCCCCCCCTTCCTCCTTCTCAATTCCTGACGCAGGAAAAGACATTTTGGACTAGATTGTGACATGAAGTGACACAGCAAATGAACTTCCCTCCCAAACGTCACCCAGAGGAAACTGGAATATTGCACGATGCTGCAGCTCCAAGTTTCACAAGAATATATAATCTGCATTCATCATATTGCCACTAACGAATTTTAACAAAATTCAGCTAAATGCGAAAACAAGAAAAATACTGAACAAGGTATTTCTCCCACGAGCAACTTAACAGGCGAGAACTTTCACAGACCTCATTTTTCAGGGTAACCTGGCCCTCTACGTGACACAGCAGAACTTCCTGACCTAATAACCAAGAGTAAGATATTCATACAACCAAGACTACAAACCACTTCTCCGCTCCATGCCCTCCCAGCTCCTCCACCCCAGGACTCCAAACCACAACCCACGCTCCCTCCTGCATCCCAGAGATGTTGCCTGACGCAACGCAGAGGGCCAGACAACCCCTTGCTGCTATCCCAGGCAGAAACTGCCTGCAGCTCATGCTCTCTGCGCATTAAACCCTTCCGTGCAGGCTCTTACCACTGGAGTGAAAGAGCCAGCCACGTCTGAACGCTTTGCAAGCTGCCGTGCATTTGAAAGTCTGAGTCTGACACCAGCTGATATCAATTGGACATCTGAAAGCGTGCAGCGAGAAGTGATGAACAGAAGTTTTAACTTCTCTAACTGCTGCCTGGATTTGCAGTCAGTAGCCATCTACTCGGGCAAAAGAAAGCAAATAGGCATCTTCCCTGTACATCCACATTTTGCAAAGCAGGTCCCAAAAGACCAGAGATTAGCAGTTCTAAGGCCTCTTTTGGCCCCTTCAAAAACGTGTTTCTTTTCAGACTTTGCTCTACTGCCAAACCATCTGTTTTAAGCGACTTACTTTGCAGTGGTACCAAAATAAGGCGCTCAGCGCCAGGCACGCAGGGAGCCTTTCCCGGTGCCGGCCTCCCCCGCCGGGGCAGAGCGGGGTTCACCTCTCCGGCTCCTGCGCTCGGGTTCTCGGAGGGGCGAAGCTGCCAGGTCGCCCGACCGCAGTCTTTCCCATCAACAGCTCTTACTTTAGGGCCGAGCCAAAATTAGGGAAAAGAATAAACATACGCACGGTGCCGTGACCAAACCACAGACGGTCTCGGCGGGCAGTCCCCACCCGCGACGGCGGAGGGGCAAGCGCTGCTCTCGCCGGAGCCAGAGAGGGGCAGCCCGCCCGCAAACATCCCGCAAGTGTCTGGGCGGCCCTTTCCGCCGCGAAACACCGGGAGCCCGCGGGGCCAGACCCTTCGCTCCTCCGGGCCGTCTTGCACCGTGGCCGGGAGAGGGGCCGTGCCGTGCCGGGGGCCTCACCTGCCGTGTCCCAGATGGAGATGTTGTACGGCCCCCACTGCTTCAGGTAGAAGGCGCCGCCGACGGTGCTGACCGTCTCTTGGAAGCGCCTCTCCATGTAGCGGTGCAGCAGGGAGGTCTTGCCCACGTTCATGTCCCCCAGCAGCACCACCTTCCCGTCCGGCTTCTTCATCGCGGCCCGGCTCGTCCTGCCGGCGGCCGGCTCCCGCCCGCCTCCTTCTCCCGGGCCGGGCCGGGCCGCTCCGCCTGGCGCGGCGGAGCCCCGGAAGCGGCGGGACGAGGGCCGCCTTCCGCGGGCAGCGCAAACTTCGGGGGCTCCGCCGGAGCCGCCGCGATCCGGCCCCGGCTCCAGCTCCTCCTACCCCCGGCCCGGCCCCGCTCCTGCCCCCGCCCTCCGCCGGCGCCAAGGGGAGGGGACGCGGGCGGGGAGGCGGCCGGAGCTTCGTAGACTATCCCCCCACCGCCACCCCCGGGCCTCCGTTCCAGCCGTGCCCCGGAGGAGCTGGGTGATGTGTCCCGGCCGCCCCGGTACCTCCCCGCGGCAGGGTGGCTGCTGGCGGGCTGCCGAGAAGCCGCCTCTCGCGGGGGCGTCGGGCCGGAGCTCGGCCGCGCTGAGCCTTCGGGGGACGCTGAGCCGCCCCAGGCTACCAAAGCCTTTCCAGCCGGAGATACCACAGTAACCAGCCCCGCACCAATCCCGGAGCCCAAGCGCAAAATCCGCCTCTCCCGCTCCCCTCCCGGGGTGTAAATGGAGAGGCAGAAAGTTGCTCCGAAATAAGGATCTCCTGCGGAGCTATGCCAGTTGCCTGACAAACACGTTAGAGGTAGGTTTTCTGTAGGAATCGGAGATTATTTTCCAAGTGGCAGGTCTGCCGGCTTTCACAGTCGGTTGCCCAGCTGCTGTAATTCAGCTTAATTCCAGTTCAGGTGACAGAATTGCAATCATTTAAATTACCCAGACATCTCACCTATCATTTTTGCATCAATCCTCTTCGTGTCAAACAAATCCAGAAAAATATTTTAATAGGATATAAGCATGTTGCAAATTTTGGGCAAGGAAAGGGATAATGTGTAGACCAACCGGAGGGGAAACAATTGTCAGAGTATTTTTAAGAGAACTTACCGGTTATTAATTAATGTCTCCCTCCTCACACGAAAGTGTTCAGATAGCAGCACTTTTCAAAATAAATGAACACGCAGCCTCACACTTGCGTGTCTCGTGTTGAAACTGTTAGAATTTCTTTAGCCAGTCTAGGTTTTGCTTTTATGAGATGCTTTGCTTTTTGCTTACCTGCTAAAAAGGAATAGGTCTGTAGCAGTATTAAGCCATGCCCAGCTAATTTTGTTTATTCTGCCTAGATTTTTTTATTTTTACTGCCTAGATTTGTGATATTGCAGCTGTACCTGGTGATACATAATTTCAGCTCAGAATCAGATACCCACCAGATATTAAAGTACTAGAGATACCCAAAGAGAGAGGATGTCAAATTATTTGAGGAAAAAAAAAATCTTACAAGAGACTCCAAATTAATTACATGAGATGTGATTCAGGGCTGTGTGGAATACTGTGTGAAGGGGGGTTGTTTCATTATTGTATGGGAGTTGTTTGCTGTGGTGTGCACAGCCTCGGATTCCCATTTCCTGCCTGGATTCCCATCTCAGTCCCAGAGTTGGGAAAAAAATTCATTGAATCAAAGTGCTTCTCTGAGTGCAAAGCAAGTAGGTTTCTTCTGGGTGCCTTGTATGCAAGCATAAAAAGAACAGAAGTTCTCTTTGCGTGGATACTATTTCCAAATTCCTATGTGCAATCTAAGTTATGCCCTTTTGAAGTGGCAGGCACCATTTCAGAAAAAGAAAAGAAGAATCTTGTATCAAAGAGTTTAGACCATGAAGATCTGAATCGGTAAAGGGATCCTGAGCGTATGTACTCTCACCTTATGCATTGATTTACTGTCAACATAATGAAGAAATACATAAAGGCTCAAGTATGATTATTGATTTACAGCAGTGCTTCTGCTACCAAATCATAGCACTTAAAACAATTATTTCTGTATTTGACCAAGATTCTGCTGTACTTGAGTTATTTTCATGTACTACTGAAAGGTAGCTCTTCCTGGTGTTCAAAACAGGTATCAATAGTTTCTCAACACTGACGCGGAGAAGTTAGGATAGAAAACAGTTTCAATAACAGGGTGAAAATGCAACTGGGATTTTAGGTTTTGTTGATAAATAACATGCGCTATAAAAAAACACCGCTCCCTTCACAGATGTTTTCCGCAGTCGCTTGAAACAGATCCCCACATCCCCACATTTTTGAGTGTGTGTATTTCCCACTAGCAGCGGTCAGACAGGGGACTCTCCTGAAAGTATCACCAGCCAACTGTCACTGATGGCAATGTGTTACTTTTGTATATTAACTATAGCCTAGCTAAATGAGATGACAAATCCATCAGGCCCAATACTCATTTGGACCTGACACCAAAGCTAACGACTCTGGTTCAGCCAGAGATGTACATTGTCCCACTACTATGCACCTCCACTTAAAGGATCATCTCTGTTTCGTAGTAACCTGCCAGTAAGAACTGGATGCAGTAAGATGGAAGAGTACTGTGTGTGGTTTCAGATCCTTGGGAGAATGTAGGAAAATAGTGGACAAATTCCAGGTATGTAGAAGGGCTCCAGGGGTAAGCCTTTAAATACTCAAGGCTGTGGAGCCCTCAGCAGTCTGAGCCTTCCCCTGACCTCAGGAGAGCATGTTCGCTAGGCACAGCGCAGCGTGTCTGGTTATTACTGCTCACGTCTCTTTGTATGAATGCGCTCCAATCTACGGCGTACAATTTAAGTCGCCTATTGTTAAAGTCAAATGGCTCATGATAGTCTGTAATGCAATATAGATAATAACAGAGCATATGTGAAAATATTTGGGAAAACATTAAGAGCCTGTAATTTGTTCTCCAGCCCTCAGATGCATAGGCCTGTTGCAAGATCATTTCCCAAAAATCACAAAGTCAGCTATATCGGGACGTGTCCACCGCAGTAAGTATGGGCATGAAGGATGTTGGAAGTTGCTTGATAGGAATGAATATGGAATACTTTACTGTCTGGATAGTGCATGTACGCAGGATGCACACATTTTCTGAGGTTCATTTGTTTTTCATTTTAGAGCATCTGAGGACACCATTTAATTACAGCGAGGCTGTTCATTAACCTTCCTGACAGTGTGGCGACATGGTCACCATGGTTGGTCTTCAGATGTTCTGGAATTCAGACACTTGGGCTAGCTTACAGAGACGGACAACGCATTAAAGTTTCCTACCGATTTCTGTGCTTGAGTAAAAACCCCCTCAAGAACAGGAATGTCAGCCTTGTATGCCAGCCAAAAACCTGAGCCAATAATGACTGTACTGGCGTCAGGGTAACTCAACCTTTCTAGTCTCCCACAGTATGAAAGCTGCCTAATTTTGCAGGAGAAAATTAAAGTCTGTTTATTTGCTTCCTTGCCAGCCTTTCGTAGGTATTTATATACGTTGTCCTGCCTATGGGCCCCATTTGGTCTCCAGGCTAACAGTATTTTGTAAGTTCACATGGGGTGAAACATTTGTCACAGAACAGGGTTGATTTTTGCTGAGCTCATCTTCTTTTGGAGACAAATTGAGCAAGTGGTTGAGGGCTTATGTCATGCCAGCTGCTAACTGCTGCCCCCCACGTGTCACAGGTTTGCTGTGGCCTTGGTGTTCAGCCACTCAAGCTGTCCCTCTTTT
Source organism: Balearica regulorum gibbericeps (assembly GCF_011004875.1). Lineage (NCBI taxonomy): Eukaryota > Metazoa > Chordata > Aves > Gruiformes > Gruidae > Balearica > Balearica regulorum. The sequence continues at coordinate 153,737,683 of NC_046184.1, read as the reverse complement.
TCCTCCTCTGGCAGTGTCTCTGTCTTCTGGGACGTTGAACCTCTGTGACCAGATGAGTGCTTTCTGGAGGTACCACAGGGACTGAATGGGACCGTTGATAATGATAAAGGAGGTACAAGCTGCTGAAAGAAACCTGCTGCTTTTTAAACACAGATGAATCTTTAAAGCAGAGGCATGTACCTCAGTTATCTAGTGAATCCTAGACAAGGCCTTACGAATGAAAAGGAAGGGCAATAAGGGAGGCTTATTCCTTGTCCTCAAAAACGTGCTGGCACTCCAGTGGTTTATTTGTTGTACCTCTTCTCAAGGCATGAGGTCACTGCAAAAGCTGCGAACAGGTAGCTGTTTGTGAAGCATGGCAATTTCTGGGTTTGTTTCTGCTTATTGCCTTCCTTTATGACTTCTTTCTTCTAAGTGAGCAAATGAGCATGCATGCTCATTAAACACAAGCATTTACACTCATCATCTTCCAGACAGCCCTAACTACAGCTCTCTGTCAAGGCGCTCTCTTTTAGGCTGCTGTGGTGGTTTAACCCAGCAGGCAGCTAAACCAACCACACACCCATTTGCTCATTTCCCCCGCCCAGTGGGATGGGGGAAAGAATCGAAAAGAAAAAGGTAAAACTCGTGGGTGGAGACAAAGACAGTTTAATAAGACAGAAAAGGAAGAGGGTAATAATAATAATAATAATAATAATAATAATAATAATAATAATACAGAAAACAAGTGATACACAGCACAATTGCTCACCACCCAGAACCAATGCTCAGCTAGTTCCTGAGCTGCACCACCTCCTGGCCAGCTCCCTCAACTATATACTGAACATGACAGGTCAGCTGTCCTGGCTGTGTCCCCTCTCAGCTTCTTGCCCCCCCCCTCCCCTCGCCCCCCAGCCTTCTCGTTGGCAGGGCAGTATGAGAAGCTGAAAAGTCCTTGAGCGCTTGGCAACAACTAAAACATCAGCGTGTTATCAACATTATTATCATCATAAATCCAAACCACAGCACTATACCCACTGCTAGGAAGAAAATTATCCCTGCCAAAATCACAACAGTATCCACTCCTTATTCTATATCATCTACATCAAGCCCAGGTCCCACACTTTCCAATACATTGTAATTCATCACCACCACTTTTCCTGTCTTTTGAGCTAAACACACAGATATCATTCTCTTAGTCAGCAGACCACCCCTGTGAAATGTCTGTAAAATGTTCATAGATGTCCAAAATATGTCCACTGAGTTCTTTCAGTCCATGACTTTGGGCTCCATCATAGTAGTCCTTCAGGGCAGGAGAGATTGTTGCATGCTGAAGCCAGTTCTGGTTGCGTCACCACTGCATTTGTCTGGTTCTATCATTGCTGCAATTTGCCCTGTTTCATCAAAATTCATTCTTTATTAATCTGGGTGATTTTTTACTGTAATACTATTGATACAGCATATAGCAACCATAGTAGTGTTGACACACGATTATATATGTAATACACAGTATTACATAGCAATTAACATCGTACGATTCAAATCATTGGCTATTCTCACCCAAAATCAAATCCCCTTGAGGTACACATCAGATTTCTCCATCCTCCCACATCACCCACCAAGTGCACCCAGGTCCTCGAGCGAAAGCAGTCCCATGGATGAGTTTGCCTTTGCCTGACGCAGGAGTAATCCAGACTGTCTTCCCCAACGTATTCTTTATATGCACTACGGGGACTTTATCCCCTTCTACAGTATGTAAAAGTTTTGATTGGGCAGGGCCAGCTCAATTGACTAACAAAGTGGCCTTTGCTAAATGTGCATCCCAATGTTTGAGGATCCCACCACCCATTGCTCTTAGTGTAGTCTTTACCAGTCCATTTGTTCAATTTTCCCAGAGGCTGGTGCATGATAGGGGATGTGATAGACCCACTCAATACCATGTTCTTTGGCCCAGGTGTCTATGAGGTTGTTCCGAAAATGAGTCCTGTTGTCTGACTCAATTCTTTCTGGGGTGCCATGTCACCACAGGACTTGTTTTTCAAGGCCCAGAATAGTGTTCCCGGCAGTGGCATGGGGCACGGGATATGTTTCCAGCCATCCAGTGGTTGCTTCCACCATTCTAAGTACACACTGCTTGCCTCAGCGGGTTGGTGAGGGTGTGATGTAGTCAGTCTGCCAGGCCTCCCCATATTTATATTTCAGCCATTGTCCTCCATATCAGAGAGGCTTTAACTGCTTGGCTTGCTTGATTGCAGCACGTTTCACATTCGTGGATAACCTGTGAGATAGCATCCATGGTCAAGTCCACCCCTCAGTCACGAGCCCATCTATATGTTCCATCTCTTCCTTGATGGCCTGAGGTGTCATGGGCCTAGCGAGCTATAAATAATTCACTCTTATGTTGTCAGTCCAAGTCCACCTGAGCCACTTCAATCTGAGCAGCCTGACCCACCTCCTGGTTGTTTTGATGTTCCTCAGTGGCTCGACTCTTGAGTACGTGGGCATCTACATGACCTACTTTCACAACCAGCTTCTCTAGCCGGGCAGCAATATCTTGCCATAATTTGGCAGCCCAAATGGGTTTGCCTCTGCACTGCCAGTTGTTCTGCTTCCACCGCTGTAACCACCCCCAGGGCATTGGCCACCACCCATGAGTCAGTACAGAGGTAGAGCACTGGCCACTTTTCTCTTTCAGCAATGTCTAAAGCCACTGGATGGCTTTCGCCTCTGCCAACTGACTCGACTCACCTTCTCCTTCAGCAGCTTCTGCAACTCATCTTGTAGGACTCCATACAGCAGCCTTCCACCTCCGATGCTTTCCCACAATGCCCATCAATGAACAGGGCATATGGCTTCTCATTTTCTGGTAGTTCATTATACGGTGGGGCCTCCTCAGCATGTGTCACCTCCTCCTCTGGCAACATTCCGAAATCTTTGCCTTCTCGCCAGTCCATGATCACTTCCAGAATTCCTAGGTGATTGAGGTTTCCTATTTGAGCCCACTGTGTGATCAGTGCGACCAACTTACTCCACGCAGCATCGGTTGCGTGATGTGTGGAGGACACCCTCCCCTTGAACACCCAGCCCAGCACTGGCAGTCGGGGTGCCAGAAGGAGCTGTGCTTTGGTACCAATCTTCTCCGAAGCAGCTCGAACCCCTCCCTATGCTGCCATTATCTCTTTTTCAGTTGGAGTGTAGCGGGCCTCGGATCCTCTGTATCCCCGACTCCAAAACCCCAGGGGTCGACCTCGAGGCTCCCCTGGTGCTTTCTGCCAGATTCCAGGTTGGGCCATTCTTCCCGGCTGTGGTGTAGAGCACATTTTTTACACCTTGTCATACCCAGACTGGCCCAAAGGCTACTGTGTGAAGCGTCTCCTGTTTAATTTGTTCAAAGGCTTGTTGTTGCTCAGGGCCCAATTTGAAATTGTTCTTCTTTCAGGTCACCTGATAGAGAGGGCTTACTATCAGACTGCCATTTGGAATATGCATTCTCCAGAAACCCACAGCTTGTGTTTTCTTTTTGCTAGTTGGTGGAGGCATAGCTGCTATTTTGTTGATCACATCCATTGGGATCTGATGACACCCGTCTTGCCATTTTATTCCTAAAAACTGGATCTCCTGTGCACGTCCTTTGACCTTACTTTGTTTTATGGCAAAACTGGGTTTCAGAAGGATTTGGACTATTTTCTTCCCTTCATCAGAGACTTCTTCTGCTGTGTTGCCCCATACAATGATGTCATCAATGTATTGCAGGTGCTCTGGGGCTTCACCCTTTTCCAGTGCAGTCTGGATCAGTCCCTGGCAAATGGTGGGGCTGTGTTTCCACCTCTGGGAAAACAGGGGCCTGAAAGAGCTATTCATCACGTTGCCACTGCTCTGTCTACATATTTACCCTTACACAGGTTACTCCACAACCTAGGTGCCCTAATCAAGGGAAATTGCCCTGCATTTCAAATCAAGAGTTAAGTCTGCTTTCTCTAGGATTGCGGTTCCATTCCTTTTTCCCTCTCCTTTTCCCACCCCTTTCCTTGTGCTGGCACTGGCTTCTGTTTGACCCTTCCTCAAGCCAATTGAACTTGATGAGCTGATGAAAAACAGTGAGCAGTGACAGCGAGTTGTTTTCTGCTGGTTTTGTGATCAGCACAGAGGCAGCACAAAGGAGGCTGATGAGGCAGCCCACAGTTGGAGCCACTGAGCTTCACTTCCCTGGGGTTTCAGCCCAGCAGTGCTGGCTGCTCGCACCAACGAGGTGCACAGGACTTTGCTTCCCCTCAGTGGGTGTCCCTGCTCTGCCCCCTCTCCAAACCTCGCAGCTCTTGGAGCACCTCAGTTGTAGAGCTGTTTTCTTTCACTGCGATTGAACAAACATACCACGGTATTACTTCTGCCTGGTGGGTGTCTGAATCACAGCATACTGAAAATGAGAGAGGCAAATCAATCAGCTTGACACGTCCTTATCACATAAAAGCCTGGCCTGGATTATTAGAATTTGCCTTTCTTACAGAAACTGGAAAGAAATTCTTAGATAGAAACCATGAGGCAACCTGAGCTGTAGATACAGCCACCAAGATGTAGTAAACTCTTCCCTGGTGCACAGATGCTAGAGGTGCAAATGAAAATAGGGGCTCAGGAAGAACTCCACACCCAGGTCTTCTGTAGAAGTTAGTTTAGACTCAGTTGCTCAACTGTGAGTCAAGGTCTCAAATCAGCTTTCTTCAGTGAGGAATCTGAGTTTGTGGACAGCTGGGACCTTGCGGAGGGAGCAGCCCTGCCATGTCCACACCACCAGCCAGCTCGACTCTCTCCTTACTGGTACTTTTCATTCACTAAAATCATCTGAATCCTCCAGTATTTTGTACCTATCTAGATAGATTGATATGTTTTACCATATTAAGGAATCAGTGCTCTAGTTTTTCTAGACTTTCTGCTATGTGAAAGAAAAAAAATTTTTATTTAGCGTGGACACGCTCACCAAATGACGTGGAAATACAGGACTGGGGACTCAATCAGAAAGTAAGCAGCCGTGATTCGAAGTGATCACAATGCAGGAAGTTCTGGTAAGTGCACAAAATGCGAGTTTTGTATAGATTTCTTTTTTCTAACAACTGCAGCATTTTAAGGTCTAATCAGACTCCATCAACACATGACAACCCAAGCCTATCTTACTATTCTATCACGCGCCTGGAGTTTAATAGGGCACTGTGAGTGGATCTGTACAGAGGTCTATATGCCTACAAGACTTTACAGAACTATGGCCTATAAAAAGATTTATTACTTTTTTACAACTTCTGGCATCATGAACCAGATGGACTAAGATATCTGGTCATAAAACAGAATTTGCTTTCGTTCTTATAAACTTACCGAGATTCTTGTTCATGATAAACAGATCCATATATCTATGGGAAGTCCTATGGACTGCAGTAGCCCACGAATGGGAAGCTGAGTGCAGGTTTGCCAGAATCAGATGCCATGAACTTAGTGACTAATAATGACACATAAGCCCAAGTGAATGCAACTTGTGACCTTTAAATGCGAAGTTATTTTCACGACATAGGTTTGTGACAGTTGAGAAAACTTTATTTTTATTTGCAAGTTCAATACTGTTGGCATCAGAATCATTAAAAAAAGTGACATATACAGAAGAAAAAGATCTGTGTTTTCAGTCGAGCCTGCCCAGTCATTATTGACTCTCATACATATCAAGTATCTTCTGCATTTTATACCCTAATTTTAAGTCATTTCTCTAGGCGCTGAGCCATAGCCACCATGCTTCCCTATGAAGAAATTCACTTGGTGCCAAGCTTGTCGGTATTGTTCCTGGTCAGGAAGAAAAGGCCATTGAAGAGAGTGTCACAGACAACTTTGCCTCGGGGCAAAATCACATCCAGTCAGGAGTTAACACTTTGTCCTGCCTCCAGCCACGTTACTACACTTTTTTTTTCCACCTCTTGGCTGGATGAGCCATTGTGATCCTTTTTTTCCTTCCTCCTTGAACTCCTCCCTACCCATACCGGCAGCATGCAGAGAGAAGTGGGACTTCTCCTCTGGGCACTTGTTAAAGGTCAAAAGAATTCGATTGAATTTGGCAGTAAAGAACAATTGTCCTCTTTTTTATCCCCTTACAGAAAGATAACATTGTGCCCTTCAAAGTGTAAACCGATCACCAGTTTATCATAATGATTTCTCCTAAAAGCATGGGAACCCATCATGGGCTCCTGCTTCACCTCCCTAGGTCTGGCCCTTGGGCGAGGGATGCACCAGCTATTGGTGGAGAACAGAACTTCTTTGGAAAGGAAATAGTCATGTGATGAGGAATGTAAAGACAGTCATGATGTAGTTATATGTGTGAAGATGGGACTTGGAGATTAGGGGTGGAGAAAGGATGATCAAAGTGCGATTTATAATATGCAAATTAATATCAGTATGTTTTTGGACAGTAACACTGGAAATTTTTGCTTGTTTGTAGTCTACAAATTAGAAACTTACTGTATAAAATTTTTAAGTCCTCTACTAGTCCTAGTTTAGAACTAGAAAAAAGGATTCTATGATGTTTTGTTAGTAACAGTTATTTCTGTAACAGAAAATCTTTCCCTCCCAGAATATGAAAGAGGGTTCCTAGCTGCTTTCTAACTTGTATAGAGACAAAAAAACCATAGTGTTTCAGATTTCAGTTGATAGCTAGTTAGTTGGACTTTCATTGTATTAGACATTATATCTATGCTCTAAGTCTACTAAAACAACCTTAAGGTTTATTAAAATAGTTTCAAACACAGCATAAGGGTAACATCATTACATTTGAAGCATTGTCATACTGTAATATTCTGTAGAGAGTTTACACAAAGATACTGCATTCCAAATTGCCTATTTTTCTGTGTCTTTAACTACATATTTATGATTAAAATAAAGTGCAGCACTCCCCAGTGCATCCCTTTATATCACACTGTTTCTGGGAGTTCATTTCTGTGTCGTTCTTTGGAGCACATTTTCAATTTAAGTATTTAGAAATTTGCTGTTGTTGAATCTTATGAAACTGTTCTGTTTTGCTTTTGTCCTTTCTTTTTTCATAACCAAGTTTTTCATCATTATTCACCTTGGGTACTCCTCCAGAAGTCGTATTGAGATCAATGGAACTATTCATAGCCAAGGTATAAATAAGCGTGATGGGATTTGACCTTCAGCCACCTCAAAAAAAAATAATTCTCCCGTCTAATTATGTAGATATAATCCTGCTCTAAATTCAAGAGCAAAAATACTTTAAAATTGCCTCTGACAAATAGTGTCTACTGTTCACAGCTGAAATGGGAACTTTTGTCTCCTGCTATAATACAGTTATCCTCTATGTAGTACTTTTATGTGAAAAATTGATGCAAATTATGTTTGCTAAAGCAGTATATTTTTTGGCACTTTGTTTCTGAGTTGCTATGAATTGCATGCTACTGTTTTGACATCTTTCCAGACTGTAGATGCTGCTGTGTTTCTTGGGAGCCTGGGAAGTTACCTAGAAATGAAACCTGTTGCTTGTGATTCCCTTTATAAAAGCAAGTTGCAAAAGTAATTGTTTTGGTACCTCCTGTTCTGGCTTCAGCTCTGAAAATATTATTTGAAAATTTGCTTGCTTGCTTTTTTTCCCTTTGAAATGCCAAGTGGGAGGTAAACATAATTGCAGATTGCTTTTCTTTGGGTATTTAGTTATCAGTAATAATTAGTATTTTCATGATGTTTTCCTCTTTGGAATATTGCAGAAATGGAGCGCTACGTTCTGTGCTGATTTACCCTTATGCCGGCTTCACTGAAACATTGCTTAAATTGCTTATGGCAGCAAATCAGTTCTGTATTTGGCCTGACACATCACTGATCGGTTCCAGCAGCTTTGAGCATCGTGTATCGCAACCTTCCTTCACACCTGGGGCGAGAAACTCATAAATCAGAGAGAAAATTTAGAACCATAAAGGACAGAAAGAAAATGCTCAAGGAAGAAGTTACACTCTGTTATGAGATTTTTGGTTTTCATAGGATGTGAATTACACATGTCCTTTTAACACACCAAGAAAACAGCTTCTGTGAGATAGAGGAAGTTGCAGAAATTATTAATGCTTGTTGGTATTTAATCTAAATCCCTAATTTAAACAGAAGTGCTGGGCAAAACTCATTCCAGATTTAATATGATATAATCTAATTGACTTTAAACACCTGCTTGTGTCAAAGCTGGTCTGTTTAAAGAGTAAAAATAACAGAGTGAAGAGCACTTTTAGAACATATTGGAGATGTTAATGTAAGATATTATTATTGGAGTGAGCTTGTTCCTATTTAATTCAAATAAAGAAGCTTGTCATTTTCTAAAGCTCAGAGGAGATTACAATAAAATAACATAGCAAGATTGCTATTCTTAAATCAGAAAAAAAAGAGAAAGAAGAAAATTAATTTACTATAGGCACATGAAACTGAAAGGAAGAAGTAATTGAAATTAAAAGGTGAAACAAAAGGATGTTTGTCCAAAAGAGGAGAGGATACAAAGTGTAAAATAAAAGCTCCGTTATAGAATACGTACATGGAAAATGACAATGGAAGAGGGTAAAAGAGAAATAAATAGGAATATCCTCTCTGGTTGGAAGACATCAGTGACTGTAGAAAAATATTTCAATTCTCAGTGAGATGGCACGTAGGGACCTGATCACATAGCCTGTTGCTGGTCAGCTGAGTGCTGAAGTATTTTCTTAGCTTTTAGGAATACTAGTAACAGTTAAAAACATACCTCAATGAAGCCCATGCTAAAATTCTTCAGTGAAGAAGGACGGACTTGAATTTAAATACTTTTATGAGCTTTTGATTAGGGTTATAAATTAACTAACTTCTGGACATACCAAAAATGGATAGTAACAAAAGGAAATGAGAAACAGTAGAGTACAAATGGAGAAATGACAGCAAACACTTGTTAGCTGCATTGTTCAGAGCGAGTAGGAAAAAATCCATCCATTTCAGTGAGCCTCAGGTCAAAGCCTGTGTTTTGATGGATAAGGCACACAAGTTTATGATGTACTTATATTCATTATAAGTACATTTTGTGATCACAAAAGAGAAAAGATTTGTAACAAACCTTTGTATGAAGGCACAACGGCTGTAACGACTTGAAACTCAAGGCCTTTTTAAAATGGAAGAATTTAGGCAATCCAGGGAATGGAAGTGGAGTTTGTTCTCCAGATAAAACATTTACCTCATTGTCTCTGTCCTCAAATTGCCAATACAAAAGATGAAAAACTGGTGGGAAGCTAGCAATAGTGAAGGTAGCCATTGCAATCTTGTGGTAGAAGGTTTAAAACCAAAGGAAGTAATTTTTTTTTTTTTTTCTCAGTGCATGCTTACATTGCAGAACATTGTAGAGGCCAAAAGTTAAAAATGGTTCGTCTAATGGAAATCAGAAAAAAATCAGACATCAGCTGCTAATTCTCAGACACTTCCAGTATTTACCAGGAAAGAGCTCCTGTACGCTCGCTCTGAATCCTCCTCACCTCTGTGAAAGGAATGGTTTTATGAAGCAGCCCCTGAACCACTACAGTTACATATAAACATAAACTGAAATTTGAGTCAGCTTCTCTTAAAGCATTAATGTCAAAGCTGTGGCATTTCAGGAGATGAAAAGGACTCTTCCGTGGGCCACTGAGCTTTTGAGGTGCGGTCAGGGTAGGAGGTGACTATAGAAAGGGGCTGCAAAGGTCTCTCAGATTCTGGACTAAGTCATCTTCTAGTATAAATCAGACCCACATGAAGGCTAACAACTGTCCAAGGCTTTATTTTTCAAGTTTTTGAATAATAAGCCATAAGTACTCTCTTGCTTCTCGATTATCAGCTGGAAGGATCATAAAACTTACATTGACATGATCTAACTAGTTGAAAGAACAGAAGAAATTAAGTAGTGTGGATTTTAGGAATTAGCATAATCGATACTGGATTTAAGCAAAGAAATGTAGAGATAGTAGTTAGACATTCTAGAATTGAAAAGGTTTTGCAAAAACTGCATAACTTGATCAAAACTTAGATGAGGGGAGATGTTTGGCCTTAAACTATCTTAACCTATCTGATAGCAGTGGTAACTTACTATTCTGGTCTTTGTAGCTTCCTCCCCTCTAGTCTTCTATTTCTGGGAGATTTTTCTGTTCAGCTCTTTTATTAGGTCTCCCTGGCAAGGCAAGTGGCTGCTTGTGCCCCATTTGTTTCATGCTGGAAATAAAATTGAATCACAAGAGGCTACAGAAATAAGTGGTTCATATTTTCACCCTGCTAAAATAAACATTAACTCTGAGCCCTGAAATGTTTTCAGGAGATCTGACCCAGAATTTATCAGGCATTTGAAATAAACTGTTAACTATTAACCAGTAAATGGAGGCTGGTTTGGTCACATTCTGACATCAGCCATTGCTAAGGAATGAGATGATTCGTGACCTTGACAAACTAGGTGTCTGATTGCAGCAAAAAAAAAATTAGCCTCTGCCAAGAGAGGAGATTAGCATCTACTGCTTGTGCATATTAATTGCATTAATATAATATGATAACAAATGTAGCAGTAAAAGTAACTCTTCACCAGGATGTACTCAAGGGCTAACAGTCCAGGCTCCAGTTTTGACATTGTTTATCTGAATTAGCAGAATTGTATTCTAGCCTTCTTTAGAGTCCACTTTTTTGCAGAAAACACAACTAAAAAAACTGTCCCGTGGGTGGGCTCTTAGGACCTCAGCCCACCATGGGAAGCACCCTGTGGGAAGCAACTCATCATGAAACTGGTGGGAGTGGAAACTGTTGTTTCTACAGCACAAAGGATATGACCTACCTGTACCATAGGTGCAAAGTAGGTACCCTGCCAGTAGCTTCATGAATCAGTCTGCCTAAACTCATCACCTCCGTTCTCTATGATTGCATCTGAACTGAGCTGTGGGTACATGGTGTACTTTGTCCTGAAAGCAGCCTGTTGCTTTCTTTCAACCTGTGAGCCATGTTTTTCGTGGTTCCCAGAGTAAATGGTTTAGGCATAAGCTATACAGTCAATGAAGAGGGGTGTAGGAGACCCTGTTGGCTGATGTAGGTGCCCCCAGGGTGAATTATTTCTCATTTATGAACAGTGAGGTTCATCTACTATTGTGCTACCTCTTCATTTAAATCCAATTAAGATTCCCTGAATTTCTGCTTTGTCTTTTCCAGACATGGGTAAACAAAAGAACTTGAAGTGGGAGGGATAACTTGCCAGAAGAAAAGATGAGCAAGCAGAGCGGGTGGATGTCTGGGTTCCCTCTGTGGTCAGTGGAGAGAAACGGGAACCTCACCACAGCAGTTGACTCCACCTTGCAAACGGAGTGGGGTGAAGCAACCTGCCTACACAAGGCATGGTAAGATGTCCAGTGTTAGAGAAATGAATCCTACACATTGTACCATTTGTGAGAGTTCCCTCATTCACCTCTCTTCTTTAACTGACCTTTTGTCTTTCTTTTATTTTACATATCAGACCATGTCATAGCTAATACAGAAACTTGAGACAACCCTCTATTAGCTTTTTGTCATGAAGAAATGTAGTATTTGTTTCTAGCATGTTTTCCACTCATTAGCTGTATTTTTGATCCATAAAAATGCTTTGGCTGTCACAGTCTGATGCCTAATCAAGCAGTCTCATCTTGGAAAATCTCTCTCTGATTACAGTTCTTTAAATGTGTTCCTAAGCAGGGAAAAGAGTTGGCATGGTTTACCCAGACTTTCAAAAGGCTTTTACAAGACTGGCTATATGAGGTTATAAAAAAATACTGAATAGTTGTGGGCCAAGTCTGGTGAACATAGTAGGGGTTTTGTTAATATCTGGTGTGCATTTTTTCCTGCGAGACTCCATGTTTCCTTGCACAATAAGATAAAGAGATTAATTCCAAATGAATTAAAAATTTGCACATGATACCATAGTTTCATGGCTGAATGCTCAAGGTCATCTCCTTGACACCTTTTGCAGAAAGTAAGATGAAAGAAAAAATCCTTTCCATTTGACCCCAATTACGTCAGAGAGAGAAGAGCTGAGTCAATGTATCTTTACCCCTTACTATTGCTAACACAGCAGAAGCCTGTGGGTGGGAATTATGATAGTGTGAACTATTTGGAGCTGGAGTTGTGAATTTGGCTGCAGTGTTGGCATACCCGTAGAGGAGTTGCTATTTTGGCTAAGAAAATGAGGATTTTAATGTGTTGCATCAAATTCCTCTTTCTGCCTAAGAACATTTTCCATCAGAAGAAGAAGGCAGGAGCTCTCTGCTCACATGTGCCATCCCTCCTAGATGCTTTACAATTCACAGGATTTTGTCCAAAATCATGGGAGTTTGGTGATTGTGATCCTCGCTTCCTCTGTGACAATGTGACATTACATCATCCCAACCATGAAACGGTTCAGAAGAAATTCCAGTTTCTGCGGTTCTATGGGACTTGTAGTGATTATCCCGAGAAGAAAACCTTTGGAAGATAGATATCCTTTTGGAAGATATCCTGGAGAAATCTACAACATACGTTGGTGCCTAGTCCCATACTACAGTACGTGGGAGTTTCGTGGATTTGTGTTGTCATGTCTTGTGTGTTGGTTTTGCGTGGCAAGGTTTTGGTAGCGGGGGGGCTACAGGGGTGGCTTCTGTGAGAAGCTGCTAGAAGCTTCCCCTGTGTCTGATAGAGCCAATGCCAGCCGGCTCCAAGACGGACCTGCCGCTGGCCAAGGCCAAGCCAATCAGCGCCTCTGTGATAACATATTTAAGAAAGACAAAAACAGTTAGCGCTTTTGCAGCCAGAGAGAGGAGTGAGAAGATGTAAGAACATCTGCAGACACCCAGGTCAGTGCAGGAGGAGGGGGAGGAGGTGCTCCAGGCGCCGGAGCAGAGATTCCCCTGCAGCCCGTGGTGAAGACCATGGTGAAGCAGGCTGTCCCCCTGCAGCCCATGGAGGGAGGATGAGGGGGTGTAGAGATTCCACCTGCAGCCCATGGAGGACCCCACGCCGGAGCAGGTGGAGACACCTGAAGGAGGCTGTGACCCCGTGGGAAGCCCACGCTGGAGCAAGCTCCTGGCAGGACCTGTGGCCCCGTGGAGAGAGGAGCCCACGCCAGAGCAGGTTTGCTGACAGGACTTGTGACCCCGTGGGGGACCCTACGCTGGAGCAGTCTGCTCCCAAAGGTCTGCACCCCGTGGGAGAGACTCACGTTGGAGAAGGTCGTGAAGGACTGTCTCCCGTGAGAGGGACCCCACGCTGGAGCGGGGGAACAATGAGTCCTCCCCCTGAGGAGGAAGAAGCGGCAGAAACAACATGTGATGAACTGACTGTAACCCCCACTCCCCGTCCCCCTGTGCCGCTGAGGGGGTGCGGAGGTTGAAGCCGGGAGTGAAGTTGAGCCCGGGAAGATGGGAGGGGTGGGGGGAGGTGTTTTAAGGTTTGGTTTTATTTCTCATTCCTCTACTCTGTTTTGCTTAGTAATAAATAAGATGAATTCCCTCTCTCAGTTCGGTCTGTTTTGCTCGTGATGATAATTAGAGAATGATCTCTCTCTGTCCTTATCTCGACCCGTAAGTTTTTTTTTCATTGTACCTTTTCTCCCCTGTCTAATGAACGAGGGGAGTGATAGAGCGGCTCTGGTGGGCACCTGGCCCTCAGCCAGTGTCAACCCACCACATCTTGGTACACAAACTACTCCAATCACAATAGAACATTCAGGATATGACTGTATTATGGGGCATGAGGGCATCTCTCTGTTGCCAAGTTTGGATGCTTAAAAACTCATGTCCTGATTTCATGCTTGAAGCACCATACCTGTCCTTTTGCTGACCTTTTTTTCTTCTATTTAAAAGAAAACTTGATTTTCGGGCAGGAGGGAGCAGGTGCAATCTTGGGCAGGTGCCTTTATCTGGACAAATAAGAAAATCAAGACTGCAGACATATATACACTATACGTGCCCCAACAGTATTGGCACAGCCAAAAACTGGAGTGTTTACTTCTGAAACAAGCTCTTGCAAAGAAAAAAAATTATTACCATTTCTCCCAAATGTATTTTTTCAAAAATCTCCTCTGTTAAACGTGTAGTATGTGTTATTAATATTTACCTTACAAAGTAGGGTAAAACATGCTGGATGTTATGAGAATGCTTGGGATATGCGGGGTCCCAGACAAGTTTGAAAAACAGAAGATAAAATGATAATTTGTGTAGTACATAAAGCGGGGGGTGGGGGGTGGGTGCTGGAGAGAAGGAAGATCCTGGGGGGTGCCGGGCTTTCACTCCGGGGCTTTGCAGGGCACCGGCGCCGGCAGGTGGCAGCACGGGCCCCCCGCCCCGCCGAAGGGCTCGGCCGGGACCGGCACCGGGGGTCTCGGGCCGGGGGTCTCGGGCCGGGGGTGTCGGACCGGGGGTCTCGGGCCGGGGGTCTCGGGCCGGGGGTCTCGGACCGGGGGTCGTTAGTGAACACCCAGCGCTCCCTCCTCCGCCGGGCTCGCCGGGGTCTCAGCGCCGGGGTCTTAGCTGTGGTGGCCCGTTAGATATTTTGGGGTTCTGCTCTTTCCAGCCTTCTGAATCCCAACAATTCGCAGCGGTACGACGGGAGACGGCGAGGCTGCCTGCTCTTCGCTGATGCTCCTCCTCACAGAATCATTTCCCGGCACGATACCACGTCCCAAATATACACCGGCTTCTGGGCAATTCTGGCACACACATTCATGTGGCTGCAATAAGAAAGCTTTTCTTCAGTGATGGATGAACAATTTTATTTTGTGAAGAAGCTGGCGAATGAAGGAACTGATGATCAGCCTCAGCAGTTGCCTTTTGAACAGCTTTGCTCCTGGAGAGGGAGACCTAGAGCTGCCCTGAGAGTCTGTGTGCGGGGCTCCCACGGCCGCGGCTGCCCGGCGGCTCTCACAGGGCACGGCTGGCAGCGGCCCTGCTGCACTTCGGTGCTGGTTTGGGGGAGGCTGAGATGCAGACTGGGGGAGCAAGGGCTGCGTGTCTTTCCTTGAACACATCCCTGCTGTGCCAGTGGAGGACTACGGCACTCTTCATCTCCCCTCCCTCTAATTCAGGGAACAACAGCATCGTGAAATCACAGTAACGCCGTGGCAAGTACGGACCTGCATTTATCCTGTTCGGATAGAGCTCTGCTACCACCGCTCTGAATATGAATGATCCTATCCACAAATTAAACTGAAAGCTTATCACAGCAAGAAATACTTGGCAAAGAGTAATGATTCAAACAGCAGAGATTACCCATGTTGTTCACCCTCTGGAAAAACTCCGCTGATAAGAGCTGTGAAGGTGCTGTGGTGGAGATGGAGAGTCTCTTCCCCTGAATAGTCACAGCATGAGTCCAAAAATCATTTGTATTGCAGTCACACCGCGCTGAGATGCTGACGTGCTCAGGATATTGCTATTCATGTTCCCTGTCACAGGCCATAGTCTACCACTGCAGTAATCAAGAATAACCCTGAACCTAGGAAAGAAATGGTTCAGGGGCCACTGCTGAATTAAAAGAGGCAAAAAAGGGTATACTATTTTTTAGACCATTGATAAAAAGGTCCTGTGATACATTATTTCCCAGAATAATCTGGTACCATTATTCAGAAAAGTACTATTAAGTCAGCAATACAAATGAACAGCCCAGTGGAAATGACTTCCCGTGATCTCTGAACTGGAAGAAGCATTGGCAGGGGGCAACAGTCAGCTGATGGCAAAGGATTAGTCACAAACCTAACCTCCACGCAGTGTGTTTGGGCATCCAGAGCTCGTGGCCATAGCCCTGTGGTTGTCATGACAGCCCGGAGGCTGCCTGCAGATTCACTGGCCAGCAAGAGACCCCTCTTCACGCTGGTTGGAAATGGAGTGCTCAGTGTAAGATCTCTCGGGTTTCAAGTCAGATGCGAACACCCACTTCCATGTTTACAGCATTGAAAATGAGAAGGTTTTCCTTCTTCAGTCACTTTTTTTTTTCTGCTCTGCTTTTACAGTAAATTCTTCATCATGGAGTACTCTTCCCAGGGATACTTTATATAAAAAAGCAATAGAAATGTCATTGTATTCAGAATATGTTCGCATGTGCAGTCAGATGCTGTTAAGATCATGCTCACTTTCCTGGAAAACTTGTTTGCTATTTGTTTCTGATGAGCATGGGCACTGACAACATCCCTTAAAGACATGAAAACAACTTCCTTTAAAGTGTGGTTTATATTCCTTGCTTCTGCTCTCATAGATGTGCCAGCATACCGTATCCCTCTGCTCCTTCCTGTGCAGGCATGTACCATGCTGAAGCCTGTTTTGAACAAAACCCGTGCCAGGTGTCCCGTTGTTGCCTGCTGGATAATTTTCAGGTTGTATGTCACCACCTGGCTGTGCTGGGGCTGCTGCTGTGGTTATTTTTTCCTCCTGTGTTTAAATACATATGAAAAACTCCACTGTTCCTCACCAACAGCAGGTGATGGTCTTGGTGCGGGGGCTCTGCGTGCAGGCTGCCAGCACCTCCCACCCCGGGGCTGTCTGGAAAATGGACACGGACCTCTGTCAGTCCTTCTCCAGTTTGCCCTTTTCCCCTGGCACCAGAAAATCACCGAAGGGCAGCACGGCTGGTGCAGAGCACAGCTCTGCTAGCTCTGCATGCTTAACGCCAATGAAAAGCCCCTTTGTGTGGAGCAAATTCTCTGCTGGCCATCTCCAGATGCGCCTCAGCCCTCTGCTCGTGCCTGAGCTGTGCAAAGGGGTCAGAGCAGAACAGAAAATCCGGTCAGAGAAGCGTGTGTCCTGAAGGCTGCAGAGGTGTGTCCTGGTGGACGGGTACTGCCTCCGCCGCAGGAATCACAGGGGCCTTCACCTTGCGGGAGTCACCTGAGGGTGTTTCTGTGGCTTTGGGAGGAGGAATTCACCCCTCCTTACTGTACGCAGCCTGTGGGAGTGAGCGAGTGTACTGGATTAGGGTGCTGGGAGTGAAAGTCATCCAGTCAGCTTCCAAGTGCTCTGTCAGCCCTCAAACAGCATTTTTCACCTCCATGTTCCCCGCTTCCCAAATTGCAGTTTATATTCACACACGATGTCAGTACCTCTATCGTAACAAAACGTCTGTACATTAGGTTTCCTCACCTACCTCAGAAATTACTTTCTGACTGGACTGAATAATCCAGCAGCATGGAAAAATACAGCTATTTGTATGGTAAGAAAGTATATGGACAACTCTGAGTTAGCTGTGGTCTAAATACTCTAGCATCTTAACCCAAATCTGGGTACGTGCCTTGCATAGCAAAGGTCAAAGTAAAGAAAGAGCAACTGGGGGAACAGAAAAAAGCTGAAGATTTCCTTTGATGCAAACTGTGGTGCTGAGAGTTTTAGGTGGTTTTGGTTTCTCCCCCATTTTTAATTAAGCTTAATTATAATATGTGGATTCTCAAATGCATTTCAGTGGTTGCTCATGGTGAGTAGAAAGCTCTCCACACCTGCTAAAGGGCTCTGTGGAGCAGCTTCTGCCAGCCCTGGGCACTGGAGTAGTGCTGCCAGTGTCCGACACCATTTGCAGTATTGTAAATGTTAATACAACCCAAATAGTTTCAATGCAACAACGTCTTGTACACCAATGGAAATAATTAGTCAAGTCTTCTGAAAGTTAAATAACTTTTATATGGAGCATTTTGAAGCCTGTAGAGTTACATCCATATGAGAATAAAAACAACTCTGAGGTCTGGGTGAAATGAAATTTTGCATGAGCTTTTGGGAAAGTAAAAAAAAAAAATTAAAAAAACGCCAAATCTACTTTTATCCGTATTGAAAAGGGATAACTGAACTTTTTCAGCCTGGAGGCAGGCTGAGTCTTTTAGCAGTGGTATATTCATTAACACAATAATACTTGATGGGTTTAAATTTTGTTTACTAATTAAATGCACACAGTCTAATCACAAAAATACAGAACATTAGGAGTAACTGTTTTTACTTGGATACGTAAAACTAGATCCTTAAATCAAATGGTCTTGGTAGGGCCAATGAGATTGTTGGTGCCTTCAATTACTAGTTGCTGAGATACTAAAGTGCATCTCATCAAGCCAAGCCTGTAGCTGTCAGGTCAGTAAGAGACTCTGGCTGATTATTCATATCTAGGTTTGTGCTCTTCCTAGACCAATAAAGAGCAGAAATTATGAGCTTCAAAGGTATTTTCCTTTAAAACTGTAGAGGAAAAATTCAGAGAAAAAAACCAAAAACAAAACCAAAAAACATTTGTGTGGGTTTTTTTCTCTCACAAGGGAGTTCTGATCCAGGGTAGATACTGTCATTTTATATAATTATGAGTGGGGCTGTAAAAGAACAAATGACCCCATGTAAAGCATATACATTAATCAAACCCCGTGCAATCTGAGCCATGGAAGGAGTAACAGATAGCGGCAGCAGGACAAAATGCATTGTAATTCATACTGATCAAAAGAAACTGTTCCATGTCTGTTCAGCCAAATCATACATGCCAGTTTCTGAAGGCAAAATGAAGTAATGATACTGTAACAAACATATTTAATTTGTTTTTCATTTTTCCTATAGTCTCCGATCTTTCAAACAGCTTGTTAAATCCCCCAAAGCTACGTATATAACAAATTTTTGATAGTTGAGGTTAAGGACTCGTTCATCCGTCTGAGCTGGGGTTCCAGAACGTCTCTACTAATTTTCGCAGGAGCAGTCTTCTGCAGCCTTTCTTGCTCTGCTGAACACTCCTAATTTTGATTCATTCGGTTGGCATATTAAGCTGAAGGCATTAAAAAAAAAAGGTTGTTGCAAAGTCTTCATTAGCTTGTTGGGAATATGTCATCCTGGC
Source organism: Balearica regulorum gibbericeps (assembly GCF_011004875.1). Taxonomy (NCBI): domain Eukaryota; kingdom Metazoa; phylum Chordata; class Aves; order Gruiformes; family Gruidae; genus Balearica; species Balearica regulorum. The sequence goes on along the minus strand of NC_046184.1, from coordinate 153,718,885 downwards.
CAAAACCTTAGGAGTGACTTTTCTTCTTTGTTATTATTCATATTCCTTCACTATTCCATCCCTCAGTTCATGCCTGCAATAAAGAGGATAATGAAGCCCTAATTTTCAACAATTTCTTTGACAATCTAAGAGGCACTGGAAACAGCCAAATGACAATCATATTCCATAAATCTTACTTGCATGCACTTCACAGGCTTTAATGGATGCGTTAGTGATGCTGAATGTGGTTCTGGAGCAGGTTATTTGGTGAGCCACCTCTCCCTCAGCTACAGAAACAACTCTTGTCCAGAAAGCCACTCTGTTTCCAAAGGCTGAAGAACAGGAGTGCGCAAAAAGAACGGATAAGCTGAAGACCCTGTCTTTAACAGGACTCAAATGAGGTTAAGAAAGTGTCGAACAGAGTTAGACCCATTGCTCTCATCCTTGTAGCAAGAAAGTATTTCTAGCACAAGCCGGCCCCCACTAAGACCCTCTCCACTCAATACCAGTAGCCAGTTTGGAGGCAGAGAGCCCGTAAGTAAAAATTCCACAGGGTGTGGAAAGATTTACAGGTGACAAACCCTGTGGCTCCTGTCGTGTGACACCTTCATGGTGTCACAAGGCGTAAAAGGCAGCAACAAACCACCCTGGGTTGTTTCCACACTCCAGGAGTTCTCCCCCTCGCCCCTCCAAAAATGTGTCACTGCGTTGTCTGTGTTTCTCTGATCAAACACGCTTCTTTGCCAAACCGTTTTAGTGTGTTCTGGAAAACCCCAAGCATTTCTTCCGCACTACCTCAGCTTTGCAAGGAATGAAGAACAGATTATTTTTTTCCTGGCTCAATTGCATCCGGACACTTCCTAGAAAGTGTAAAAAGAAGCGTCTGTGTCCCCAGCCAACCTCATAGGATCACCTGGTCAGTGCAACTGTTCAGCGAGTAAGATCGCCTGCGGCGGTTCTGCCGAGCTCCTGTTACCACAGCCCCTACAAAATAACCGAGTGGCAAACCTGTGCGAAAGTCCAGAGAAAGTTTTAATTCTGGAGCAAGATTTTTACCATGTTCTTACGCAGTGTTTCCTTATGGGTTGCTTTCTTCTCCCTCTGTGGCAGTATTGCCATACTTTGAGCCTATGTTTTGCGTGCTGGGGTCGGGCATTCGGGTTTCTATTTTGTACGCAACTCTCCAAATGTTCGAGCAAACATACTCACGAAGGCACGCTCACGGCTTCTTTCCAGGCTCTTATATGTCAAGAGGTATAAAGCATGAGCAACTGCAACCAGCTGCACTCTCATCCTACTCCGTGGACACCAAAAAATGCAGAACCTGAAACTTAGCAAATGGCTGTATTCCAGGGATTTCGATGAAGAAACTGAATCCTTCTTTGCTCTATGAGATGCTTGAATAAAATAATACCGAAGGAAGGTTTTGCAGCATAGCGGGGTGACATGAAGTTAGAGAAAAAATAAGTGCTAATCTCCAACCTGAAATAATTTTTCAGATCTGTAACATTTTGCTAATTAATTATACATACTATGACAATTGGCTGATCGTCTTTTTAATTCTGGCTGATGATAGTACACAAGAAAATTTTACGTGACCTGGTCACTCAAACAATTCAGATTTAACCTCATTTTAGGCTGATATTATTATATTTTTCTTCCTTTCTCTTGCAGGTTTTGATTAATGATCGAACAGCTCCTACAAACCTATGGTTTTCAAGTTTCTTTTACAGCCTGTTGTGTGAAAGTTCAACCAGGACATTATTTGCCTGGTTTTCTTTCTCACTTCCTTTATTAATTTGCTACAAAAAAAAAAAAAAAGGACACAAAATTAGTCAGAATTTATCCTCATGCAAGCTGATATTTTGCTCTTAAATTGTAAGCATCTTGGCATTTTGTCATTCTCAATGTGTTTGCTGATTACTATTCTTAGTAATGAGACTAAGAGCACTGGTTCGTATTTCTTTGGAATTCCTTTAGCATGAGTTCAGTGTTAGCAATATTTCTGTTCTTCAGGATAAGGCAGAAATAAAATATCTACAATTTAACAGGTATTCCTAGGGCTAGAGTTAGAGTCCGGGTTAGAGTGTCATCTCAGAGTGGCATAATAAGTGTGCGATGCTCACTTGTAGATATTTATTAACAAGTCAGCTGTTCCATTCTTCATCACTCCTGGAAAAGAGCCGTCCGGTCCTGATGGCCACTGTAAATTTCCATCATGTCAAGTCCTTCTGTCACTTATTTGTACATCTTCATAGTTGTGTTATACTTTTATTACCTGTGAAAATGGATGTCCAAGTGCAGTAAACACCAAATTATTGCCACCAATCTGTGGGAGCCTGAAAGTCACCCACAGCAGTCGGAGCTAGTACCCTATGTTCTCTTTAAGCACAATGGAAGGAAACAGAGGAGTTGTTTCTAAATTTCTCTAAATTGCCTAACTTTTCATAAGCTTTCATTTTAAGATGACACATATCATCTTTGATGGCGCATTTCTCTGGTCATTGATTATGAAAGGAGCCGACAATGACAACCTGAGGCTAAATACTTTACCTTCACCTTTACCTAAATTAAAGCAAATGAGTCCCACCCTTGCCTTTCAACCTTCATAGGGAATGCACTCGCCAAGAGGTTTTGGACATGTACACAAGAAAATACACTCTAGCCTTGCACTTACACTTTCGATTCTGTCTACAATCCAAAGTGGAGATACGTGTGTCCGTATTTCCTCACAGGGTGTTTGTGTAGAGGGGACTTGACAAAGGCACTGCAGTCACCAAAGAAATTTCTAGTCCATCCACACACCCCCAGAAGAGTACCAGCGTAATCAAGCACATACTTTTAAGTGTTCCAGTTCAGAGTTTATTGTAGCTAAAAACTGGACAAAGTGGGTTTGCTACCCTGACCTATTGGCTACTGTAGTCCAGACAAAAGAAGAAATTCTGTTCTCCCTGGCAAAGGGAAAGAGCAGGCAGCTGTTGAAATGCTTATAGTCTAAACCACCACAGCTGTTTGGTCCAGTGCAGGTGAGTCAGAGACCTAAAAAGACCCGCACTTCTTGGCACAATTCACAAATTCTGCTTGAAAAGAGAGTAAGAAGTGATCCAGTGAACATAGTTCAGAATACGTAAGAATGCAGAATCCCAACAAAGAAGAGCAAAAATACACCTTGTAGAAATCTTTGAAATACTAAGTAATAATTTCCATTTTTTATTAAGAAGTAGTAAATCTGCTCATATCTTGACAAAGTTGCCAAAAAGTCTAATTACTATAGCAATAGTATCTACGGGTTCTGGGCAAGACGCAGAGCCGTGGCTGTGCTGGACACTGGATAGCACCCAGTACCTGTCCCAGTAAGCTCCCCTCACCCTCGCTCCAGGGAGCTAACATCAATCCAGAACACGTGTGGATGCATTCATGAAGCATTGTCTATAGCTAGTAAACATGACCAAGAGATTCAAGAGATGTGCAACAAACACAGTTACAGGAATGCTGGATGAGGGCATGCTGTTGACAACGTATATATCCAGCTGCCCAGGAAGGCGTGCTCCTGTCCCTGGAGAACTTACGTTCCCAACTTTGGGTCTGCAAGTTCTTAGCCCTGTGCTTAACTTTGAGCACATCAACACCTTCCTACCCCGCTCTGGAAATGAGTTTGCACACTTGAAGTTATACAGGTGTGTATATCTGTGCAGGTACTGCCCTGAGAAAGCGCCTAAGGTGAAGTGGAAAGAAGCAATAAAACGCGTCCCTTCTTACTTCTGTGTTGACAGTCAATAAAGTTCCCATCTCCCCATTTGTCCCTTTAATGTAAAGGATGTTTTTAGCAAACTGTATGAGCACATTCCCACCAGCACAGAATGACATGTGTGTGGTGTGTGTTGGAAAGAAAAGCATTTTACAGAATTAGAAAGCCACCATCTGTATATGTGCATATTCTGTACTTGCCAACTCTCCTGTGGTATTTTTGCTGAAAGCTCCCAGCAGCAAAGCGCTCCCAGCAGCAAAACATTCCCAGCGGGAAGCATTCTGAGTGCGGGTTACAGCCCTGGAAAGGTTTCTCCTCACTGGGTGCTCACCCAGCTACGATCAGGGACCCAGAAGCTCTTTAAAGTTCTTTATTGCAAGTGGATTCCAATGCTGCTGTTGTAGTTCATCTCTCGGGCACACTGACTAGTAACAAGCTTTACCTGTTTCCTCTTTAAAGGAACGAGACCTCACAGTTCAGCTGCTGCAGAACCAGAGACTCTTCACCCCGAGGCACTTTCCCTAGCAACCCCTGGCCCATAACTCCATGCCCATGAGCATTTTATCACTTCTGGCACCTGTGGCGAGGGAGACAGTCACACAGACTTGCAGGCACTCCAAAAATAATTTCTTTTTGTTTTAACTGAAGGAAATATTGGAAGAACTGTGTAAAAGCTAAACCCCATGTGCTATCCTTCCAATTCAATCTTTTATTTTCAGATGGCGTGGCACACGTTCAAGGATGGATAAAGAAGGAATGAGGAGATGCTCAATGATGAATAAAGACACCAAATCAGTTCACAAACACAAAAACTGGACCATTTTCAAAAAAATCAGGTGCACAGTGAGTGGAAGCTGTTCCAAGTCTCATGCTTATACAGCAGCCAGCAGATGTTGTACGTCCATGTCTGAGCAACCAGCTGTCTTCTCATCAGTATTAAGTGTTCGGCTAACATTAAAGGGACAGAATTAAAACGGAGAGCTCAGAAAACTGAGCAGCTTTTTTGAAGTTTGTTATGTCTGTGAATTACTGAGCACACTTCTTTTTTTCTCAAACAAAGGCATTAATGAACATTTTAAAACTGAGAAGAATCATGAGAAGAGCAGCCATGGACACATAAACAGCTCAATACATATAAATAATCTCAACCAATAAATGTGGAAAACACATAGGAAAACAACATCATACAATGTTAAGAGATTGGTATGAAAATACAGGAAAGAGACAGAAGTGGCTGCCAAAGGTCTTTGAATTCAGTCCTATTAACCTCTTCTCCTTCCTGGGTTTTGTGACCTGTTTTGTAAAGTAGTTACAGATTCACATACTGTGTTGGGTTTGCGTGGCAAGGTTTTGTTAGCAGGGGGGGCTACAGGGGTGGCTTATGTGAGAAGCTGCTAGAAGCTTCCCCTGTGTCTGACAGAGCCAATGCCAGCCGGCTCCAAGACAGACCCGCTGCTGGCCAAGGCCAAGCCAATCAGCGCCTCTGTGATAACGTATTTAAGAAGGAAAAAAAACAGCTAGAGAGCACTTTTGCAGCTGGAGAGAGGAGTGAGAAGATGTAAGAAACTCTGCAGACACCCAGGTCAGTGCAGAAGGAGGGGCAGGAGGTGCTCCAGGTGCCAGAGCAGAGATCCCCCTGCAGCCCATGGTGAAGACCATGGTGAAGCAGGCTGTCCCCCTGCAGCCCATGGAGGAAGGAAGAGGGGGTGTAGAGATTCCACCTGCAGCCCATGGAGGACCCCACGCTGGAGCAGGTGGAGGCACCTGAAGGAGGCTGTGGCCTGTGGGAAGCCCACGCTGGAGCAAGCTCCTGGCAGGACCTGTGGATCCGTGGAGAGAGGAGCCCACACCAGAGCAGGTTTGCTGGCAGGACTTGTGACCCCGTGGGGGACCCCAAGCTGGAGCAGTTTGCTCCTGAAGGTCTGCACCCTGTGGGAGAGACTCACGCTGGTGCAGTTCGTGAAGGACTGTCTCCCGTGAGAGGGACTCCACGCTGGAGCAGGGGAAAAATGAGAAGAGTCCTCCCCCTGAGGATGAAGCGGCAGCAGAAACACCGTGTGATGAACTGACCGTAACCCCCATTCCCCGTCCCCCTGTGCCGCTGACAGGGGAAGGAGGTTGAAGCCGGGAGTGAAGTTGGGCCCGGGAAGATGGGAGGGGTGGGGGGAGGTGTTTTAGGATTTGATTTTATTTCTCATTCCTCTACTCTGTTTTGCTTAGTAATAAATTAGATGAATTCCCTCTCTAAGTTCGGCCTGTTTTGCTCATGACAATAGTGAGTGATCTCTCCCTGTCCTTATCTCGACCCATAAGCTTTTTCGTTGTACTTTTTCTCCCCTGTCTGGTGAAGGAGGGAGTGATAGAGCAGCTCTGGAGGGCACCTGGCCCCCAGCCAGGGTCAACCCACCACACATACCATGTCTGACAGCTCAATAAATCACAACACTCTTCCATAACAAATATGAAGAGAGATTATTTGGTATAATATGTCATAGATCAAAGAGTATCAAGGTCCAGATACCCACTCTGACTCTACCCTGACTGCATACTAGTGGGACAGACAGATGTTTGTGCTCCTTTTCCTTCCCTGAGGCTCTTTTCCACCTGAGGAAGACCTAGATAAATGAGAAAGGAGGGGGCAGTGATGTACTCCAACAGGTCCCCCGATGTGGGCAATCAGTGACTGTTAATACAAGATTTATCTTTGAGTGCACCTGAACCACAGTTTTGATATCAAGGTCAAGAAAAAATTGAAGCTGTACCTTAAAGGGCTTACAATATCTTTGCAAATGTAAGTACATACCTATTTTTAAGGAATGAAATGAACCACTCAATTTATTCATGCAGAACTGAATCAGTAGATTGACTTTTAGATTAATAGGCTAACTTTTAAATGACAAGAGTTAGGTGAGAAGAATTTCACTGTAAGTGATGGTTGGTTCAAAACTTATTTTATATTAAGGGGGTAAAATGGCTGCAATGAGGTGAGTGGCTCTGAAGGCAGAGATGCTCCAGGGATAACAGGTTGTAGTGCAAAAGGTGCTGAGTGGTTGGAGGAAAAACTCAACAAATTTAAGAGACACTTTTGTATCCTGAAATGCACTGTGCATGAATTGGATTTATTTGGATACCAGTATCTTAGTCAGATGTTGTAGTTTTTCTCTAGCCAGCTAAATACAGCTAAGAAATTTGTAACTGTGATGCAGACAAGTTTCTGGTGCTGAGTCCTACATCCCATTTATGTCCTTCATTCTTCCATCTGTCCTGGTAACAAAAACATGACATGAACTCATGCCCTACTTTTGGTCATTAGGTGTTTCAGGGAAAACAGGTGTTTCAGGAAACACCTATAGATCTTTACTTTTCAGTGCAAAGTTTCCAAAATATTTGCCAGTGCAAATGCCTAACCCTACTTGCAGGACTTCTCCTTTGTATTTATCTTATCTTACACTCCTTGAAATCACCTGTGGAGTCCCAGAGATGCTCAGAGCATGGGCGGAGAACTAAAAATTTTGAGAGTTCCTCTCTTTCTTCCTATAGTCAGCATCTTAGGGACTTGCTGAGCTAAAGGTTGTACCCTTACCACCATATGTAACAACTTCTGCCCTCCATTAGTTTTTCTATTGCCTCTCCAGCAGTTTGTCTTTGAACTCCACATATATTCTCTTTTTTTTTTTTTCTCTGTCATCAAATATATCCCTCTCTTCATTTCCAAGGGCCTTCCCAGCATGTTTGCACTGTGGTGTTATCCCTCATTCTCTATAAGATGCTGATTCCAGCCACCAACTGTCCATCTGTTGTATTTCTCGACACATCCCTTTGGTGCTTCCTCCCATGCAACCATCGTATGTGGGAGAAGAATGCCACAAATGTTTATGCAGTGAATGCATTGTGCTTTTCAAAGCTTTCCAGCAAAAATCTTGAAACTTTTATGCTGCAGGTGTGCTGGAAGTTCTGTCACTCCCATGCTGACCAATAATGACTTCTTCATTGTCCACATTTTCCTGTCTACTTGTTTGTATCCACCTGAGTGTTGTCTCATATACCTGGATTGCAAAGTTTTCTGGGACCCTGTCCTTTTTACAAGCTTTACACAATTCCTAGTGCAATGGGGTCTTGATCAGTGAGTAGTACTTCTAAACGTGACAGGAATTACAGACAAGGATTCTGACAAAAAAAATAGCAGTTCTCCCTCTTCTTCCAATATTGCAGTGCCTGTATTTGATAAGCTTTTTGGTGTGGGAGTAGGCAGGAAGGATCACTTCCTCAGAACAGTAGGCAAAAATCACCTGCAAGATTTAAGCATAGTTTGGATGCAAGGAACTCAAGTTTCAATCTGAAGGTCATGCCTGGGTTATAAATCAGATTGACAATCAGAAGAATCGTGCTGTCAATAATGATTACAAAGGGCGTAGGAAAGAGGAAATCTTTCCAGACAGCAGAGCACAGTGATATATATGGGTTATGAGAGAGGAATCACTTCTCTTTCAAGCTCTCTTTCTTAAAAGTGAGAAAAGGAAGGAGAAGATCCATAGCACTGCAACTCGCCAGGCTACCCTGTGTTTGCATGAACAGTGGGCTGTACATCAGTCACTTTGCCCATCTGGGGAATGTAAGAGGCTCAGAAATCCAAACCCAGAAAATTCATCTCCTAGAGGGACCTAATAATACCAAATAAATTAAAGGTGCACTGTTATGTACTGAAGGTGATCCTGCAGTCCCTAAAATCCAGCACTGACAGCTACTGGTTTTGTGAGAAACGTTTCTGTGGCACACTGCCAAAGGACAGTGAGAGTCTTTCAGAGGCAGATTTTTGCCCACAGCAGATGGAAGTAACAGCCTTTAGTTGCAAACAGAAGCCTAACAACAGTGAGAAAGGACACGACTGTGTAAAAACAGTGGCACAGACAAAGCTGATCATGCTTTTAAGGCAGATGTGTGCCAGGAATACCTTGTGAAAGGAATGTGCAATGAGCAGCGAGGGACCAAGAACCTTCTCGTGAAATGCAAGTCAATTATCTATGCATATATCCTCCTACATTGGCTGATGGTATCTATTCTTAATATCCACTGTTAAGTATTTGTGTGTTCACAGATCTGTCACGGAACCCCACAAACCAGGCCAGGCCAACTAACAAACTAAAAGCGGGATTTATTTTTACAAGATGGTAACAATATCAAACGAAGTTTTGCTCTAACCAAAACTGCTTTGAGACTCCAACAGACATCAACAATCCACAGGCTCAGAATGTCAGTTGGGATGTTAATACCACATTGCTGACTTAAGAGCTCCTAAAGTTTATGGCTGATGACCCAAAATGTGCATCATCACTTGCCCGTGTAAGATGAGGTTTCTCAGTCTGTACAGAAGATGAACTGCAGGTGACGTCCCAACCCGCGGGCAGAGCCCCCACTGCAGACCTGCTGCTCTGAGGGAGACCAACTCAAAATGGCTCTTTGTGGGGCCCCATTTATATCCGATTCGAATCTGACCTGTGGTCATATATGGTCACGTAGCCCTCCCTTCAACCAAAGACCTCAGCTTCATCACCTTTCAGCCAAAAAGAGCACTGCCACGTGAGCATAGTTCAAACTGTGGCAGGAAGTTTTTGTCGGGTCTTTGTTAGATTTTCTCACGGGCTTTGTCGGGGTGGGTGCATCTTTCACATCTTATGTTGAACTGTATGAACATACTTTATTTCCAGAAATGCTCTGTACTCATCTGATGTTCTACTCTGAAAATCCATTAGTAGTTAAATTTTTGTGATTCTTGTGCAATATGCCAAAAAGATTTGTAACCTTGTTTGTTAGTGAACTGTGCAAAGAAAGAGATAAAAATAAGCTCTGATAATGTCTTTGGGGGTCTGTTTGGGCTGGTTTCTTTTACCTTTTAGTTGCATAGCGGGTAAGATAAAAGAGAAATACATGAGGAAATTGCCCTTTCTCTTGTAAACGAGTGAGCTATAGATATTAATGCTGGAGATATAAAATTTGTTTGTATAGCCTTGCCTATATGTTCCATATATACTCCATACGTATAAAGGGCCAGGGTTGTCATGCCACATCTTTTCAATAGTGTTTACTGCAGACATACCTAGCCACTCTTACCAAAGAGCCCTTAGTCTCACAGCTCCTGTCCATAGCTCCACAGTCAAGACCATTCCCACGTTAGTAAGCCTGGCAGAGAGACTCTGAACAGATGAAGCTCTTGGGCTTCCCAGGAGCAGCTGATGCCATGTTTACATCCTTCGTGTGTCTACCATGTGAAACAAGCAAGTATATGAGCAGCTTTTGGGACATTCAAGGAAGCTTGCACTGAAGGATACATTAGACTCAGCTGTCCCAACCATCTGGTGTGTTTTTGTGTGGGCAAACAGGTACATAGTTCCAGTTCTCTCTTGCCAACACAGTTACCAGAGGGGTAAGTGTGGTTCCTCTGGCTTCGGGGAACCCAGTACATCCTCAGGCACTCTAGGCATCTGGGTCTGTGCCAAATAGACTTACAAAAGTTTAAGAAGTACCTTAGCAGCAGCAGGAGCGGGTCTTTGACTGACTGGCCTGGTAGGTGTCTAATTTAGGATGAGCTTGGTAGCTCTCTGGGCCACAGTAACTCTAAGGACTTGATCTCCATTGCTTGAAATGGAAGTTTAGGTATGTGGCTCACAGCAGTTACCTACATTTGATAGCTAAATTTAGATTTCTACAATCTGGAGCTGAATTACACTCCATATTTCCTGTTACAGCTCATGACCTGGCAAAAATACTCAGCCAGAAGCATCTTCTGAAACTCTTTGACCTCCTTTATTTCCACTTTTCCACTGCTCTGAAACACACCTCCACAATTAGATCATCTTTGTCCTTTGTCACTTTGACCTCCAATTCTGAGTCTTTTCACTCACCTTGAATAATCTAAGTGCCTTTTTGTTGCAGACACGTGACTTTGGAAGCCCAGAAAAAGCAAAAATGTTTGTATCTCCGGACTCTGCATACACAAGATGTTCGTAGGTTAATGTATCAATGAGTGTCCTTCGCATCTTTGAGATCCTAGAATCACTGGAGAGTAGGTAAGATGAATCTTATGGCTGGTAAACAAGTCTGAGAAGCCTTGTGCCCTCAAGAAAATTACTGTACTAGTGGATTCTGGCTCAACTGGACAAAAACCAGGGAGGTAGAAGGGCACAGAGACAGGGCACCTCTGAACGGTGTCAAGGAAACACAGGCAGAAACACACACTTGACAGAAGAACCGATAACCTCAGGCATCTGTTAAACCTGATAAACAGTATTTTTTCCATCAAGTATTTACTGTCATGATATTACTCAGTAATGATTTTGTCTTGAAATAATGCGATGCTTTTGAAAGGTGACTGAGTCACTTGTGTAATCACGATGAATTGCAACAGGTCAGCAGCTTTAATAAATTCAGCCTGAGAGGGAGGGAAGTAGGTCCCCCCTCTGAAAAAGGAAAGACCTGAGGTCTGAGCCTTGACCCGCAGGTGTCAGAAGTATAGCTAAGCCCAAACCTGCGGGACTTCTTTTTCCTCCATGAATTTGATAAAACTGCTTTTGAACCTGATGAACACAGGATGGATTACAACTCACTGGCAGAGCTGCAAATGAAAGGCATCACATTCTATCTCAAAAGAATGGCATTCAGTTTGCCTGTTTTCCTAACCAGCAAACTCCTGTCTGCTCTAAAGCATTATAAAAGAGCTCTTCCAGAAAAAAAACAAGAGTAATTTTTTTCTTCCCAATGCTTTCCTTCCCCATTACACGGTTTCTTTGCAGAGAGACAGTTTTGAATGCCTGAGCAGAAGGAACAGCCTGTTAAATCCTTTTAAGGCTGCTACAACCTTAAAATGTGCCACTTCAGTTGCCAGAATAGAAGCAGGACCAGTTACTAGAGGCCTCAGGAGGTGACTTTTTGTCTATGCAAGGGAAATCTTTCTGCTTCTTGTGACAGATGAACTGATAAGTGGCTGGATGGGGACTGCGAGTGACAGCAAAGGAAGGTGGACGCTTGCCATGCCAATATATCTCAGAGACCAGATGGAGTTTTTACTGAGCAAAATGTGTATTTTATTAGTCCCTAGGAGTGGCTCAAATAAGTTCAGCGATAATCTGGTTTCTGTATAACGGGAGGAAGCCTTCACAGCCACTTGGAAGGCAGTGCTTTTAAAGACTTTTTTCCAGCAGGTAACTTACCAGCTGACAGCTGGGCTGAAGGCGGCTTACAGACTGTTTCTTTGGGCCTCTGCCCTCATCTGAAGAAACTGCCCACCTGCAGCACATATAGTATATCGTATGGAAATGCACAGCAATCCGGTAAAAGTGCGTGAGGCTTGGCGCCCAGCTGCGGTGCCTGCTCCACTGCAAGGTGTTCCCTTGCACTCAACAGAGCACTGGGACCCTCTTTGCAAAAGAAAACACAGAGCAGGGCCCAAAGCGTGCTCTGCAGTGGGACAGGGAGGTACTCAAGAGAAAAGAAGGGGAGACTGGGGATGCAAAGGATGGACGTGCTAGCCTGCGGGAGCAGGATGTATAATTAAAAAATGGGAAAGGTAAGAGGAATGTCCTGGGGTACTTATTTGCAGAGTGGGGGTGTCATAACCTGACTGCTCTGAGGGGTTATGCGTTGGCAGAGGTTCAGACTGCTGAGGAGACAGACCCGGGCTGCCTTCCAGTGAGGTGATTTTAAGCTCCGTGCAATACCCAGATTCCTCCTCGACCATCCTACTTCCGCCCAGCTGGGCAAAGTAGGGAAACGTACCATACCGAACCAATGTCCACAAAACAATGTTTGAAAATAGGACGTAAAAGAATAGTACCCACCGGAACCCAGTGCGTAAAGAATTAAACCAGTCAAACATCAGGACTGCCAGTAAGTGTACATTTATTAAGCATCTAAATAGTCACTAATAGTTGTTATGTTAGATCTAACCTTATACAGATATTTGCGGATAAAAGTTCATAAAAACTTAATGGTAACAAACCTGATAATAACACAAATAACACTCACGATTGCAGTGCCATACGGTCAGGCGTCCCTGGCCAGGAGGATGTCACTGCGCTACTGAGACCCTCGGCTAGCTTGTTCAGGCTTGCAGCTTGTGGTCCGCGATCAAGTCACAAACCACACGTTAGATGCTTTGCTGCTTTTTCACTGTGAGCACTTCTTGCGGTTTTGTGTACCGGTGTGCATCCTGTCGGTGCACATCATCCAGGAGCTCTTCTAAGAAAAAGGGGGGAGGGACGGTGTCTGTCACCACAGGGGGTACCTGAAGAGGGCTTTTAGCACTATTCCTTTTAGCAATCCTCTCCCAGCATGGTGGTTTAGTATGATAGGCAATCAGCCGACGTTGCAGACTGAAGATGGTACACGATAGTATTGTTTGCTCATTTGAGCTCTGCATCCCCAGCTGAGGTTTGGCCTCAGCATCCCAAGACACTCCAGCTCATTACCACTCCGCCACCCATTCCCCCCACCACAGTACCAAGGGTTGACATGGTTAGCCCTCGCTAAGGTGCCTGGGTTTTGCACACACACCTCCTCTTTTTCCTCTATCAGGGTCCTGCCTGGGTGGATTTTGGTGAAGTGAAGGCTGTGTTTGCCTTACTGCCAGCAGCAGGAACCACTTCTTGGGCAGGGAGAGTGGGAGCAGAAGGCCTCAGTGCATGGTAGGGGGAGGCTGGAGCCAGCTGGCACCGGGTACTGACCCACAGCATGGCCAGCGAGGGAAGGGGCCGAGAGTGGGCAGGCGTGGAGGGAGAGGAATGGCTCTGGAGCTGGGGAGCACCTGCAAGATGGCCTCAGGGCAGCGAGACTTTGCCCTAACTGCGTGGGCACACAGAGACCTCTCATCTTCACTCATGAGAGTTGAATCTTCCTGGAACCTGTGAATGAGACCCGGGCTTGGTGGAAGACACTGGAAGACAGCTGGAGAGCAGAGTGCAGGAGGGGTGGGTTGGTACGGAGTGGCGACCCTGGCGTGGGCTGCCTGGACTCTTTTAATGCAAACTTCGAGGTGACAGCAGGTGCTTGGGGCCAGAAGGGCTACCTGCCTCCCTTCCTCCCCAGCCACACATCCTCCTTCTTGGCACGTGCTGTTCAGCAGTTCTGGGGAACCATCTGTCAACACTCTGCTTCCCACACCCCCACACAGAATTCCCACCCCTCCTGATCTTCGCTGCTCCTTCGTTAACTACTCTTCATGAAAATGTGCTATCAGGAGAACAGGATTCATTGAACGTGGCATGCTTTTCTGGGGAAGGTGTTAACAATAATGAAGGATAGAAAATGGAAATGTGGTTTTGAAAAGTTTATTTCATTTCACATGAAAGGACAAGCTTCTTTGTGGAAAACCATTGGCCAGAAGTAATTTAAAATTGCAATAGGTTATTTAGGGCTTGTCTGTCAAAAATAGGTACCATTGTAATTATCACAATAGAACTAAAGCAATACAATTTCCCTGCTATATCTCAACTACTTAATATGTCTAAAGTTATATTTGTATAAAGGTGCTTTACACTGGGATAGCTATTCCCAAACTGCAAGGAAAATCATCATTCTGATGTGTCATCTTTATAACGACATTGTTATATCCACCCTTTTACCCTATTTTGGCTTTTATTTTTAAATGACCTTCTCCTCCCCCAATGGGATTAATTATACCAGTAAAACTTGCAGAGCTGGCCTTGGCATGAAGAAAATGAATTGTTGCTGCCCATACTCTTACACAGCTGTGGCAACAACAGGAAGAAATAATACACATGCATATATGCTGACTTTCAATTAGAGGATGCTGTAATCAAACTCAGGTACGAGTGTTAAATTTTAACACCTGCATATTGAAGAGCAGGCATATTAAGGACTAGAGTATGTTTTCCATATACGAGACCTCAGGAATATGCAACATGAACAGCTCTCACAGGGAGGAAAAAGAACTACAGCTTCTCCCTTTGGGCAACAAGATTATGCACAACTCCAGAAGCAATGGAGGCAAAGATATCACCCATGGCATTGCAGCAATCTGAAACCGACTACAAATGCAAGGCTTAGGGGGTTGCGGGGAAAGCAACTACAAAGTCTCCAGAAAAACCTGAGGGGCACAACTACTAAAGTTGATATGCTGGATCTGTGAGATGACTAGCAACATATTACAGAAAAAAAAAAGGGAAGTGAGGTACCTGAAAGAAGAACATTTCAGCATTCAAATCCCTTTGTGGATGTAGCATGTAGTCTTCTAGCAGTCATGTTCAATATATACTATGTGTTTCCAAGTCTGAACTGAACTGTGTCACTTAAGGTAAAACCAATTTATCCTTACAAATCTGTCCATCATTCTGAGCATCCGTGTCTCTCTTCAATGCACATATAGCTGAGTTTTGAGCAAGGGGTTGACTTTTGTGTATGTACAACAGATAAGACAATACCCAGGCAAAGCCTCCAGGCTCAGCTACAACACAACTAAAATAAAACATCATGTAGCTATTGAACAGTAAAAAAGTGATATAAATGAGTAGTATATTTCATCATAATAGCAGTGTTCTAAATTGTGTAAGTTAATGGATTTGGCAAATGTTACCTTCTGCCACCAAAGGACAGAGCAAAAGTAGTTTTATGGAAAACTGTATAACTCCACAGTATTTACTTTCTTGGAGTCTCATTATTCTCTATTGAAAAAGAGACAATTTGTTTTAACTTTTTGGATGTTACTTAAGAAGCGTGCAAATTTGTATACGTTTGTTTGCACTAGATATCAGGAACTTGTTTGAAAAAGTTGGGTGAACCCCAAAAAACCCTTTTCACTTCTATTGCAGTACATAAATCATTCTTATTGCCAGCCCTAAGAAGAGGACATAACAGAAACATTCTCTTTATTGTTTTCTTGATATCTGGGTGTTTTTTTCACCATTAGCACTCAGCAAAAAGAAAAAAAACCTTACTGTTCACTTTGAATAAAACAAAAATTATCTAGTGAAGCACGGGGCTTGACAAATATTATTATACTGAATATGTCTAGAAGTGATATGTCTACAGTGTGTCTGTACTGCCCTGGTAAAAATATGAAGAATTATAGAAGCTGTAGGGACTAACTTATTACGCAGTATTTAATCAGGTGTGGGTATATTTCTTGTCATTTACAGTTTCCTTTCCCTTCTTCAGCCCATGTGACATTCGTGTTTAGTAAATTTTATAGGTAAACCAAAGCATGTTGATGTGTTTTTGTAATGGCTTGTCCTTAATTGCTTGCTGCCATCCTTCCTCTTGAATGTAAAAATGCACAGAAGTGTAGTGACAGAAATAATTATTATAGCTTCAGGTCTTCTTATTCTCTTTTTAGTTTCTTTGCAGCCTAGAGAGACATCAAAACTAACAAACTAAAAATTGCACCATATAAACCCACATTTTGTCCTGTACTAAGACAAACATAATATTTGGTGTAAAACATGCTCATTCCACTCACTTTAATGGCAGTAAATAGTACTGCTAATAACAACTGCAGGATTGCCCCCCTTTTTATCTTAACACATATACCATCACTGCCTTCTCTATTACCACTGTTAATTCTAAATCCTACAATTTGGCTAGGTAAACATTCAAATTAATTTAAGACTTTCCATTTTTTCATGATGAAAAGTGCTTCCAGATTCCCATTTCAACAACAAAGAAATCTTTGGTCATATTTTATGGGCAGTTTCAATTAAAGCTACTTATTCCCTCACTCCACATGAATGCTTAAATCTCATGTTGCAGTTATTAACATGGATATGCGTGTTGGGTTTGCGTGGCAAGGTTTTGTTAGCAGGGGGGGCTACAGGGGTGGCTTCTGTGAGAAGCTGCTAGAAGCTTCCCCTGTGTCTGATAGAGCCAATGCCAGCCGGCTCCAAGACAGACCCGCTGCTGGCCAAGGCCAAGCCAATCAGCACCTCTGTGATAACATATTTAAGAAGGAAAAAAAACAGCTAGAGAGCGCTTTTGCAGCCAGAGAGAGGAGTGAGAAGATGTAAGAAACTCTGCAGACACCCAGGTCAGTGCAGAAGGAGGGGCAGGAGGTGCTCCAGGCGCCGGAGCAGAGATCCCCCTGCAGCCCATGGTGAAGACCATGGTGAAGCAGGCTGTCCCCCTGCAGCCCATGGAGGAAGGATGAGGGGGTGTAGAGATTCCACCTGCAGCCCATGGAGGAAGGATGAGGGGGTGTAGAGATTCCACCTGCAGCCCGTGGAGGACCCCATGCTGGAGCAGGTGGAGACACCTGAAGGAGGCTGTGGCCCGTGGGAAGCCCACGCTGGAGCAAGCTCCTGGCAGGACCTGTGGATCCGTGGAGAGAGGAGCCCACGCCAGAGCAGGTTTGCTGACAGGACTTGTGACCCCGTGGGGGACCCACGCTGGAGCAGTTTGCTCCTGAAGGTCTGCACCCCGTGGAAGGGACCAACGCTGGAGCAGTTCATGAAGGACTGTCTCCTGTGAGAGGGACTCCACGCTGGAGCAGGGGAACAATGAGAGGAGTCCTCCCCCTGAGGATGAAGAAGCAGCAGAGACAACATGTGATGAACTAACCGTAACCCCCATTCCCCGTCCCCCTGTTCCACTGAGGGGGGCGGAGGTTGAAGCCAGGAGTGAAGTTGGGCCCAGGAAGATGGGAGGGGTGGGGGGAGGTGTTTTAGGATTTGATTTTATTTCTCATTCCTCTACTCTGTTTTGCTTAGTAATAAATTAGATGAATTCCCTCTCTAAGTTCGGTCTGTTTTGCTCGTGATGATAATTAGTGAGTGATCTCTCCCTGTCCTTATCTCGACCCATAAGCTTTTTCGTTGTACTTTTTCTCCCCTGTCTGGTGAATGAGGGGAGTGATAGAGCGGCTCTGGTGGGCACTTGGCCCTCAGCCAGGGTCAACCCACCACAATATGTTAACATGGATATTTTTATAGTATTTATGATATTAAATGGTGATTCTAGTACAGGCTGACAATTATTTGAGTGGAGAGAGCACAATCAAGGGATGTTGCAAGCTCTGCTATTGCCACCTGCTGTCAACGTTCACCTTGGAACAACTTGGGTAGGCAGGGTTGCACAACAGTTACCAAATGGATGGCAAGGACTCAGACTTCAGCGCTGAGTGGGTACAAAGTGATCAGAAGCAAAAAGCAAAAATATTGTGAGCAAAGATTCAGCAGGAACCTGCAGAAGAAACCACAAAATGGTCCAGAGTGGTCACTATTTTGGGGTCTCTACCTAGGGACACCTAGCTTACAGTCTATACCTCACTCTATCCATGTATATACATTCCATTCCCAGCAAGCATCAGCTGTCAGTGACTGCTTCCAAACCTCCAAGTTCCGCCTACCTTGACAGTAGTAGGACATTCTCAGGTCAGCCGTTGATGGCTAGCCGTCTGAAGGACAATTGTAGTTATAATTAAAAGAAATAGTGAGACATATGAGACCCATGAAAAGAGATCTCATAGTCTCAAAGGGGGGAAAAATAATATCCATAAAGTAGAATTTTCCACTTTACAGGGGCAGAAATGTGTTTGGGTTAGTGTTTAGACACTGTTTAATTTAGGGTTAAATGCACTACTTGCTTTGCTGACAACTATATCTTTGAAGAAGAGCCAAAAGACTGATAACAAGCATGCTTTGCTAAAGAGTATCCTTGAAGGAGAGCTGAAAAATTGATAAAGAGGAACCATCTTGCCCCAGAAGGCGCTGAGAGCTGGGTCATTGCCAGAGAGGCCTGAAGTCAACAAGAATCACCAGAAACCAGGGGAAGGGAAAAGTGTGTGGGGGGGGGGGGGGGGGGGGGGAGAGGTGGGGGGGGGGGGGGGGGGGGAGGTGGGGGGGGGGGGGGGGGGGGGGGGGGGGGGGGGGGGGGGGGGAGGTGAGGGAGGTGGGTTCACCACCACCTACCCAATTAAAGGACTATGCAAGTTACACCCCCCACACCCTCAAAGAGCATGCCTGCTAATTTAAAGATGCTTGACCAATAGTAGATGATGCGGTAATTAATAACCAATTAGCGTAAATTTAGGTGGATTTTTCTAATCCTGTAACAAGATAAATATGTGGTAGATTCTGTGTGTAGTGTGCTAGCTTTGGGGAATTACCAGCTAGCACCCATCTCTGCACAGACATGAAATAAATAAAATACCTCTGCTCTGTGTGTATATTGGCGTACTGCACACCAGGTAAACAATCCCACTTTTGGGACAACATTTCTTTGCGTAGTCGGGGAGGAAGAGGTTGCAGTAATTACTCCACTAACGAGGAGGATATGTTGTGGTGACAGTGCAGCTAGAAAAGGGGTTAACATGCTGGAACTGACGGCTGAGATCAAGAGCTAGGGAAGGAGGGGCAAGACTGAGAAAGAGGTAGGGGCCAGCCATGGACCAACAAGCAATGAAGCCAGAAGGATTTTGACCAAAGCATGAAAAGGAACTCTGCAGGTTATTCCTCCCTCCACAGACAAGCAGAAAAAGTGACAGGACTGTCAGAACAGGAAGCTCATTAAAAAAATGCACAGCACAATATATACCAGAAGAAATAAGTGCCTCTTGCAGTTGCTTTTACTCTAAC
The DNA here is from genome assembly GCF_011004875.1 of Balearica regulorum gibbericeps. Classification (NCBI taxonomy): domain Eukaryota; kingdom Metazoa; phylum Chordata; class Aves; order Gruiformes; family Gruidae; genus Balearica; species Balearica regulorum. The sequence continues at coordinate 153,699,583 of NC_046184.1, read as the reverse complement.
TCTATGATGGGCATGTGAACTTTTGCCTCATACACCTTTTACTTTCTGTAGTTCTGTAAAAGGCTGTTTGTCCCTGGTTAAGTAACATCACTGATGCTGGGCTCAGAGATGGCACTAGTAGTTTTGGATTTATACTGTACGTGGTGTGGAGACGGCAGCCGGTACTATACCAAAAGAAGGTAACTTGAGTTAGATGCAGAGCAATTGAACATTTGAGGAGCAGCAATGTGTTTTGCTCAAAGTTTTTACACTCATGTTGGCTAATGGTAGTGGCAAGACTGTTTTAGTTGATGTCAAGGTTGTGCAGAACAACCTGAACAACTTTGGCATAGAGGAAGCCCACAGATACCTTTAGGTTTTCTTCTACACATTAATTGAGAATTGGGTCCTGGAAACTTCACTGGTTCAACAAGCAACTTCTGAGGATTCTGCAGCATTAGAAGAACTTGCTTCCATCTCTGCTACAAAGGAAACCAGTGAAAAACATTACAAGTACATCTTTCTTCCTCTCTCTTTTGTTGGGTACAAGACATATTTTTGGTAGAGCCAGAGATACTTGATGGGATGAAAAAAACATCCACATCGTTCTTTCCCCCTCTCTCTTCCAGACATTAGATCTGTGCTGGAGTTACAGGAAATGCACGCACTTTTTATCCTTCCAGTTGGAATCAAAACACGAGTATAAGAAATGTGGTGTTCAACAACCCAGTTGTCATAACCTGACTGCTCTGAGGGGTTATGCGTTGGCAGAGGTTCAGACTGCTGAGGAGACAGACCCGGGTTGCCTTCCAGTGAGGTGATTTTAAGCTCCGTGCAATACCCAGATTCCTCCTCGACCATCCTACTTCCGCCCAGCTGGGCAAAGTAGGGAAACGTACCATACCGAACCAATGTCCACAAAACAATGTTTGAAAATAGGAGGTAAAGGAATAGTACCCACCGGAACCCAGTGCGTAAAGAATTAAACCAGTCAAACATCAGGACTGCCAGTAAGTGTACATTTATTAAGCATCTAAATAGTCACTAATAGTTGTTATGTTAGATCTAACCTTATACAGATATTTGCGGATAAAAGTTCATAAAAACTTAATGGTAATAAACCTGATAATAACACAAATAACACTCACGATTGCAGTGCCATACGGTCAGGCGTCCCTGGCCAGGAGGATGTCACTGCGCTACTGAGACCCTCGGCTAGCTCTGCTCCAAGGCTAGCTGTTACAGAGTTGCTTTACCTATGTGCAGTTACTTGTGGCTTATGATCCAAAATCAGACCACAAATTCAGGCTTGCAGCTTGTGGTCCGCGATCAAGTCACAAACCACACGTTAGATGCTTTGCTGCTTTTTCACTGTGAGCACTTCTTGCGGTTTTGTGTACCGGTGTGCATCCTGTCGGTGCACATCATCCAGGAGCTCTTCTAAGAAAAGGGGGGGGTTGGTCACCACACCAGATAACCTTTTTTTCTGTGTTAAAACTCATGTGAAAACTAAATGTGACTGGCCATTGAATCTGTCTTTTGAGTTGCCACACTGATAATCAAAGGGTAAAAAGCATTACTTGTGCTGACTGCATGCAGGGCAAATTTTACTGACCAGTATTGCCTTTAAAAATCGTACTAGATACCAGAACCTATTGAAGAGTAACTTTTTAATAAACAAGTTATTTACCTGGCAGTGAACTTGTCAGGCATCCAAGTTCCTGCTCCAGTACCTGAGTTACTGTTCAATCTGGGTTACTAAAAGCTCAGGTTGTCTGTGTCATAACCTGACTGCTCTGAGAGGTTATGCGTTGGCAGAGGTTCAGACTGCTGAGGAGACAGACCCGGGTTGCCTTCCAGTGAGGTGATTTTAAGCTCCGTGCAATACCCAGATTCCTCCTCGACCATCCTACTTCTGCCCAGCTGGGCAAAGCAGGGAAACGTACCATACCGAACCAATGTCCACAAAACAATGTTTGAAAATAGGAGGTAAAAGAATAGTACCCACTGGAACCCAGTGCGTAAAGAATTAAACCAGTCAAACATCAGGACTGCCAGTAAGTGTACGTTTATTAAGCATCTAAATAGTCACTAATAGTTGTTATGTTAGATCTAACCTTATACAGATATTTGCGGATAAAAGTTCATAAAAACTTAATGGTAACAAACCCGATAATAACACAAATAACACTCACGATTGCAGTGCCATACAGTCAGGCGTCCCTGGCCAGGAGGATGTCACTGCGCTACCGAGACCCTCGGCTAGCTCTGCTCCAAGGCTAGCTGTTACAGAGTTGCTTTACCTATGTGCAGTTACTTGTGGCTTATGATCCAAAATCAGACCACAAATTCAGGCTTGCAGCTTGTGGTCCGCGATCAAGTCACAAACCACACGTTAGATGCTTTGCTGCTTTTTCACTGTGAGCACTTCTTGCGGTTTTGTGTACCGGTGTGCATCCTGTCGGTGCACATCATCCAGGAGCTCTTCTAAGAAAAGGGGGCGAGGGGTGGGGGGGGGAATCGGTCACCACAGTCTGTCTTGCAGTTTGCAGACAGCATGGCTGGTTTAAGTGATGCTTCCAAAGCTGAAGGGCACAAATCTCTTCTGCCTGGGCTTGGTCCAAGTAAAACCAGTAGGTCTGTTTGACCACAGCTTATATATAACACAAAACAGTAAAGAAAAATGTTGTCCATCTTCACCCCTTCAAAATATTGATTGACACTGACATTTTACTGCTGTAGTTAGGCTAGACGTTTTTGAGCTTTAGTAATGACACTCTTGCTTGAAATATCCAGGAGTCTAGACCAGAAATTACAGCTGTTTTGAGCTTTAACGTTTCAGATTTCTCATGCATATAATCACATTAGTTCTTCCTGCGTGATGCTGTATTTTGATTTATTGTCTAGATTAAGAAGGTGCTGTATGACCAGAGGTAAACATCAGCTGGTATTTCCACCGGCTCTGGTGTGTTTTAGGGTAAAAGAAAATATTACAAGAATACTGCTCTAAAATGATGTATCTGAGCTAGAAATAGCAGCTTAGAAATTAATCACGCTCATAAATCAGGGGTTTGCCCAGAAACGCCTGGTGAGGTGAGGGACGTGAAAAACTTCTAAATGCTGGAAGCAATAAGTGGTAATTCCGAGGAGTTTTTAATTGTTGTCAATTAAAAGGGCCGGGAAGGTAGCCCCAAAGCGTCGGGACGGGCGCTCTCGGCTCGACCTCTCGCCTCCCGGGCAGGGTCCTGCCACACAACACAGCCGCCCAGCCCGCGCTGCCGGAGCGCACCTTGCGCACCCACCCCCGCTCCTCGCCCCGCCGCCCGAGACCCAGCGGCGAGGGCGGCAGGACGCCCGAGGGCACTAGGTCCCACGCCGCCGGAAAAGGCCGCAGGGCCCCTGCCCGGCTCCGCGGGCGACCAGGAACCGCGGCCGCCACCTCAGCGCGGCCCGCCCGCGCAGGCCCCGTGCCGCCATTGGCTGCCGCCGGCGGGGTGTGAGGGGGAGGCCGCGGCGCGCCGCGGGGAGGCGCGGAGCGGTGCCGGGCGGGCGCGCCCGCGTAGGCCCTGCGTGCCCTGTCCTGCCGTGCCCGGCCCGGCGCGGAGCCGGAAGCCGCGCCGATGAGTTGTGTGCGCCGCTTGCCTGCGCGCTTGGCGGGGGGTGTCGGGAGCCCCGCGCTGTGGCTAGGTAAGAGGAGAGCGCGGAGCGGCACGCCGCGGGGTCCCACCCGGCCACAGTCCTTGCTTTCTCCTCCGGGAGGATGTGGGGACGGGGCACTGTCACCGCCGGCGCCCTGGCTGCGCTAGCCTTGGCTGCGGCCTTCTGGCTGCGGTGTGATGAAGGTATAAACATCTCTGCACCGGGGCTCTGGCGGGGAGGGGGTGGGGCTTGCCCCTGAGGGGAGGCGGGGGCGGGCCAGGCCGGGCGGGTGGGCGCCGAGGGCTACTCTCCGAGGGGCCATGGAAGACCCTCGGCGGGTGTTCCCCGCGGAAGGAGAGGCTGCCGGGCAGGGGCCTCGGCCGGGCTGCCCCGTTGGGGGGCTGGGCCGGGGCCTGAGGGTAGGCGGTGGCGGGCCCCCGTGACGGGGAAGCGGGCTTGGTGCCGCTGCCCGCAGCTCCCGCAGGAGAACGGTTTCGGAGCAAAAGCAAAACGAAAGGGCAGGAGTAGCGTGTGGGCAGCAGTGGGGCCCGGAGGCAGCCCGGCACTATGAAATCCACCCCCACCTGCAGCGGGAGGCCGGCCGGGCCGCTCACCTGCCTTGCGAAGGGATGGCCTGTGGGGATGGGGGGGGGGGGCAAGCGCACACAAACCCGACCACCAGCACCTTCCCAGGGGTCCGCCGAGGGCAGGAGCTGTCTGATCCAACGGGGGGCCCCGTGAGGCGCCGTCTCTGGCAGCCTCAGCCGTGGGCTTTTATGGCGGCCTGCAGGGGCGAGCCGAGCCGCCTGCGCTCGGGCTCCTCCGCGCCGCAGGCACCGCTCGTCTGCGTGTGTGCGCTAGTGCGTGCGTGCGGGAGCTTGGCTGGCTGCCTGCCCCGGGGCTGAGTGACACGGCGGCCCTGGGGAGGGGGCAGGGATGTTGTTGCCCGTGCTGGCGCGGCGCGGCACGGCACGGCGGAGCGCTGGAGTGAGGTAGGGCGCCGTGCGGAGCCGGGGGCTCTCGGCAGCCGTGCGCCGAGCTGCAGTGCCCTGTGCGTGTGTGTGTGTGTGCGTGTGTGTGTGCGTGTGTGCAGGGATCGCGCTCCACTGCGGCGGGGAGGGAGGCGCGTTGTGATGAGCAGGGCCTCCGAGTCCAGCCAGCGCCGTCGTCCTGCCGCTCCCGGAGGAGCCCGGGGCGGGGGAGCGGCCGCGTACGGATGACTATCTGAGCGGGGTGGCGGCGCACCCTGCCCCGGGGGAGGGGGCTGCGGCTCCGTGCTAGGAGTCCGGTGGTTTATTTTTTATTTATCATCGTTTTCTGAGGGGGGCGAGCCGAGGGAGGAAGGTGGCTTTTTTTCTTTTACACCCCCCCTCCCTTTTTTTTTTTTTTTTTTTTTTTTTTTTGCAGGTGTCCGCAGCGCAAAGCGGCGCCTGGAAAGTTTTGTTTGCGTGCGTGCGGGCTGCGAGCGGCGGCCCGGGCTGGGATGCGGGGCCCGGGGCCCAGCTGCCCGCCGCTTCCCGCCGCACCGCGGCTGCCGGGGCTGGCGTAGGCGCCCCCTGGGAGAGCCGAGTGCGGGCATTAAACCCCCCTCCCTCCTCCCCGCCGCCCTCCTCCGCCCCCCTCCGTCCGTCCCTCCCTCCCTCGCTCTCTCCCTCCCTTCCTCCCTTTCCCCGGTGCGCGGCCATTGCAGTGACCCCGGCCGGCCAAGGATGATCACGAACACGCGGGGCTTCCTGTGGTCGGACCTGGAGACGCGGGCGCTGCTGGAGATCTGGGGCGAGGCGGACGTGCAGTCGGCGCTGGACGGCAACTTTCGGAACAGCCATGTGTACCGGGACGTGGCCTGCCGCCTGGCCGAGCTGGGCTTCGAGCGCACCCCCGAGCAGTGCCGCATCCGCATCAAGGGCCTCAAGCGCCAGTATTACCAGGCCCGGGACGGACTGAAGAAGAACGGTCACGCCCGCAAGATATGCAAGTACTACGACGAGATGGACCGGATCCTCAGCTGCCGGGGGGGGCCCGACGGCGCCTCCGAGCCGCTGGCCCCACCGCCCGATGGCGCCCAGCCAGCGGGGCCGCTCGCCGGGCCGCCCACGCCGGGCACGCCGCACAACAGCCGCGAGGTGGAGGCCGAGCTGGACGAGGACGCCGAGCTGGAGTCCCCCCGCGACAACTTCACCGAGGACTCCGGGGAGTGCTCCTCCTACGCCGACCACCCCATCAAGGTGGAGTGTCCCCCCTTCGCCATCCCCGTGCCGCCGGGCGACGGTGAGTAGCCGCCGGACTCCCGGCGCCGGGTGTCCTCCCCTCACCCCGCGGACAGCGCGACCCCCCCCCCCCTTCCCCCGGGGCTCTCGCAGCCTAACTGCCGGCGCCTCTCCAGCTAGCGTGCTTTTAGGGGCTTCTGCCTTATCCTCCGTCCTCTGCGCTCCGAAATCTGCCCATGCTCCCCCCCCCCCCGCCCCGCACCTTGCTCGTCCCCGAAAGCTTCCCCCCGCTGCGAAGGCTGCTGCGGGGAGTGGGGGGGGGAATGGATGCTGCAAACCGGGTAGTGGGAGATGCTGGGGGACAGAGATCATAGTGAGTTTTTATCAGTGTTTATCAATGGGAAAACCAATAGAAAACTAGCGCAGAGGTTATCAAGACAAAGTGTCAGGTAGTGCTGTACAAGAAAATAGGTGCCCTTCTCGCTGGAGGATTTTCCCGTTCCCTGCAGAGTATGTGCAGTTTTGTTAATCGGTATTAAAACAGTGATGACGATAATACCTGAAAAACCTGCTTATTGTTGCAGATGGGCCGGAAAGCTAGGGGAGAGCTTTTACGTAATTAATTGCTTGAGTTGTTTCAGAAACACCACTTCTAACTTTAGCGGGCTTGTGGACAGAAACAGCCCTGAGATAAAGCCTGTCCTTTCCTTGCTCGTTCTTTACCCTCAGCTCCGTATTTGTGTTGTGGAGGTGGGGAGGCAGTGTTATTTGTTTGTTTTAAATCTAGATTAATGCCATAGTTTTAATACAAACATGAACCTGTCTTCAGAGGTTGACATCACTGAGGAATCAGCCAATTGGTTGACGTTTAACCAACCTTCTTTTTACACATAAACCCCATCAAAGAGTTGTTTACACTAATGTTCTTTTGAAATGCAAATCCAGAATGCCAACAGACTGAAACTCAATTTAGATTAATGTAATTACCTGCAATACACAAATGAGGCTATACTGTTTAATAGTCTTCACTTAAACCTTTTTAGAAGATCAAAAAGACTCCTATTGTTGAAGTTTAGTACTACAACAATTAAAAGATGCCTGTCTGATTTTCGTGTTACCTTTATAACTTTGTAGAAGCTTGTGGTTTTGCTTTGGTACTCTCAAATAAAAATACCTGAAGTAATTACAAGTCACACTGAAAAAGTGTAAAAACTTTGTGATGCATTAGGTGCACGTCTCACAGGGAGATTTTTTTTTTTTGCTACTTTCTTCTTAGAAAATTATTTTTGTTCAGAAAAATAATTCTCTCTTCTCATTTTAGGCTTTAAAGAAATCAATGCTCCAACTATTACCCCACCTCTCAATCAGCCCAAAAGATCAAAAAAACGCCATGCAAATTTAACGTTGGATAAAATGATGGAAAAATTCCTGCAGCAGAGCGTGGATACAGAAGAGAAATTTTACCGGTATGAAGAGCAGAGGCTCAAAATTGAGGACAAACGTCGGGAAGCTGAGCATGCTCGAGAGCTCCAGATGTTACAGATGTTGGGACAGATGTTGGCAGGAATTTCTTCTACGGTATCACAAAGGTCACAATCTATACCAGCGAGTCCACCTCAGAGAGCGAACCATCGTTCATATGGGGATAACTTTAATTATAATGCTATGACAGCAGCACTTTCTCCACCGATAGGTACTTCCTCCTATAGCATAAATAAAAGCTAGTTGGTTTTCTTTAAACTTCTGTGTGAAAGCACTGGTAGTAAGTAGCTTTTGAAAATAAAAGCTAACTGGAATTATTTAATATTGTGGTGAAGGTGTCTGTCTGATGTAAAATGAAATTAAAACGTCATTCGTACCATTGTACTGATTATTTAATATAGATACATTAGTTATAACAAATTCTAATGAGCGAAATCACACCTTTCAAACCTGTAAATATCGGGACCTTCTTTCCACATTCACGTCTCTGTAAAGTGAAGTTAGGAGTTTTATATATAAAAGGCAAGTAGCACGTTTGCTGGAAGCTATGTGGAAACATTAGGTACCTTGTAGCGGAAATTCTACTGCTGTTGAAGTTAACAGGCCTAACCTAGCGTATGAAGTTAAGGCTGTGCATATGTTTTTTCAGGGTTGGGAAAAGAGTGGAGTTTTGCCTACACTAAAGTAAGTCAAATGTTAAAATCCAGCTTCTGTAAAGTAAATTTCTTTAAATCAGAATTCTGAATCTTACCTTTTAATTAAACATCATATTACTGTAGTAGGTGTAATAGAAGATGAAAATATTGGCATCTATTTTTCTTCTACCCCAGTTAATTTATAAATTCTTTGGGCATCTGAATTTATTTAAAGAAAAAGGCAAAGTAATAACTCCAGAATTGGTATTTATACACAGACTTTTCCTTCTGTACCTTATGTGTGGGCCAGAAGCTGATAATCGGATATTAACATTCATTTACAGACTTCTCGGGATGTGTGGCTCCATGTCATTTATCTTTATCATTGTCTCTTTGTACATGGAGGTAGACTGCATGGGCAGGAGGAAAACAGGGATACTGTATCAGTGCTGAAACCAGAGTCAGCTTGGGGCTCAGTGGTTGTAGCCTGCCGTGTGGAAACGAAACAAGTCTCATTCTGTTTTAATTCCAAATTTCACACTGCTTGGAAGAAAAAAGCATGGCTTGAAAAGAAAAAAGAAAAAAAACCCACAATACCCAGCCTCAGTGTTGAATAATAATCCGGCATGCCAGATCCTAAAGAGCATTCCCTGATTCCTGCGAGGATCTTGGAGCCTTTGTAGTTCTATGTTACATATTGCATTTCCCAGTAAAATGCAGGGGGGACTGGATGGTTAGGCCTGTTGAGGGTTTAGGCTGGCTGACTTGGTTGTGTTTCTCCTTGATTAGATAGTCGGTTTGTAGAATTCCTCGATGGCAGCAGATTTTCGTAGATAAATTACAGCATATGTATGGATTCTGTGTTTTAAATGTTGTTTTCACTTCTAAATTAAGAAGAAACCTGAAGTGTTTTAGAAAATCCCTTAGGGAATCATTTGAGGTTCTAGGCTGGGGTGATGGTACCTACAAGGCCTTACCATTGCTTCTGAAAGGTTTTTTGCTGAAAGAGTTTTATTATCTGTAAAGGCATGAAACTAAAGTTCAGTTTTTCTTGCTGGATTTCATGACGTAAGTGTACAATCGTATTACACTGTGCAAAAATGCATTATATATATTTAACTGTAGCAAGAACAACTTGGGATTCTAATGTTTTAATTGGTGAAGGTGTAACAAAGCATTTATAATAAAATGTGAAAATAACGCTTCAGGAAGCACGTCTTTTAAGGAATTAAGATTTCAGTTGTTTATAGCTAAGTATGCCTTAGTGTTTCTGTAGGTAAGTGGGGATCTCTTAAGATTTGCTTTTTGCATGATTCTGTTTCTCCTCGTTTATATTTACATATAAAGAAAAAACAGCAACAAAGAAACAGAGGCCCTTCTTAACAACGTTGCACTTTAAGGGTTACAAGCTATATAAATATGTTTCTTTCGTGGTTGAAAACCAGTGAGTGTATGAAGTGTGATTTAAGGAAAATAATCTGCCCTGTTTCCAGAGGAGATGAGTGTTTTGTTCTCCTCTGGGTCACTGCAATGCTATTTTGGCCATAATCCAAAACAGGGTGTTTTTTTCTTTTTCTTTTTTTTTTTCTTTTTGATCCCAATAGGAATGGGATGCCTGTGTTATAGAAGGATTTTAAAAGTAAAAGATCAGCCAGGAGTATTTATCATTACTGAATACTAAAGCATTTTATTATTGAAGATTAGCATGTCTGGTTTAGGTTTAGATTCTGTGGTAAACAGAAAATGATGATTTCTGCTGATAGCACACAGTTGCGGAGTCTTCTTGTTTATTACATTTTTTGCCCATTATTATGTCCAAAATTTTCAGAACCGTTTTTCCTCTTTTTTTCTTCAAACCACCCACCACCCCCCCACCACCCCCCCCCGCCCCACTAGGTTTTGGAGTTGGAGTGTGGGATTACTAAATTTTATACAGCTGAAAATAAGGAGTGTCATGGGAGTTATTTTTTATATAATTATGTATTACTATACAAAAGTGCCTTGACAGCTTTTGAGAAGATCTGTAAAATAGAAAGTAAGCATAGCTACGGTCTAGGAGACTAATACTGACATTCAAATAAACCACTTTTCTGACCAGAATTGTACAGTTAATGAGGAGCTTTGTTGAAATATAAGAACTTATTCTTTTAGTGTATTTACTGCAATTTATAGTTAAACACATTGTTGATAGAAGTACTGATCTTCAAATTTGTCCCATGTTAGGTAAATGGTTTACCTCTTTAGTTGTAATTGCTGAAATACTTTTTTCTTCTAAATGTTTGTAGTCTTTTGAAACAGTAATTTCAATATATAGCCTTCTGAGTGCAGTTTTAATGTGTAGCACGACATGTAGCTTTGTATCAGAGATCTGTAGTTGTATTATAGCTAAAAATGATCTTTGTGTGATGTTTGTACTGTTTGCCTCTAGTGTGTTGGATTATAGTTTTGGAGAAAGACTTACATTATGCTTTGTAACCACCTGCCAAAATAAAAAAGCAGTGAGATAGGCCCTGATACTTCTAAGAGGTGGAAGTCTTTAAGGGGGAGCAAAAAATAAGGTAGGGTGTACATTTAAAACGTGGTTTTAGTTGCTCTGTGTTTGGATGTGTTTAGTCCTTACCAAGTGTACCTATTTCAGTTGAGCTTAATTATTGAAGGGATTTCAGGCTGAACTAAGATATTTCTAGTTACAAAATGTTCATATAACTATTCTGGGCTGCTGTTTCTTTCTGTACCTGAGCCCTAAATTAGGACTGTGAGCAGTCAGTGGGAATATTCTCTGCATCAGACCCTAAATTCATCTTCCCTAGTTACAATCACCTTCCCTAGTTACTCACTGGCTTAAAGGCCTTTAAGTGACAAAGCATTTGGTTTTTAGAAGTATGTCACTTTGTGTATCTTTGGGTGATTTTATTAGTGTTCATGAGTGCTTAAAGAAATGCTGATGGTGGTTTAGGAAAGAACATACTTTAAAGTAACACTTATTTTCTTCTTTTCAGTTATAGAGAGAGCTTTTTCACTGCACAGAACACACTCTCTAAAGGATATGGAGAACATTTTTCAACTGGTGCGCAATGTTATCCCCCCTCTAACAGGGAAAAGGCATAAAGGTCAAGATGGACGTATAGGCATTGTTGGAGGATGTCAAGAGTAAGTTAAACAGAAATTTGATTTTTGTTTGTAAGAGAGTTTGAGGATGTCGTAAGTACTTGTAGAAGCCTTCAAACTCACCTTATATTTAAAATGAGTATTTTCCAGAGAGCTTTACTAACCCATCATCAAGACCGTGCTTACTTATGAAAGAACATACTTCCCTGAAATTGTGTTGCAAAATTTTGGTAGTGAATGTGGTTGAAACTTAGAATGCTTTTTTTATCTGTGTCTACCTTCTCTGTCTTTTTTGACCACCAGACTCTCTCTGCTTTCAGTGTTAAGTCTTTTCCCATTGCATGACGAAGTTATAGAGTAAGACAGTGGCACATCTGATTTTATTTCTTTTTTTAATATTTTGGTATCTTGGGAGCTAGATCTCTTAAATCAGGAATAGAATATTTTCTTACTGTGTGCTTTTTATTTTGATAAATTGTGGTGTTTACTAGATTCTGTCAATACTTTGTTTTATGGTCTGGAAAAATAGAAATAGCATGTTTTGGGAAAAAAAGAGATACAGCATAAATCAGCGAAGTGCTGTACTGACCTAGAAATAAAATGGGCTCTTTTCTTGGCCACGTTCAGTAATCTGCACAATACTTTGAATATTTTTCATTTTCCCCTTTTGAAATAGAGATGGCATCTTTCTCCTGTAAAAAAAGATCTGCTATTGGACATCTGCCATTAATAAACATTCTATAAGGAGCAAAAAGGTGCTGTCTTATAGCTGGGTTGATTAGCCAGCAGTTAGTTTTCATGTTGGTCTAATGGGCTTAGGTTCTTACCTCTTGGCAGAAGTAGGCACCTCTGGAGGGTGATTCTGTCTGTCTCTCTCAAGTTTTCATAAAGAGAATTTAGGGCAACTGGAACCACAGTTTACACACTTCAGTTAAGCATCTAAAACCAGATGGGATTGATCCAGGTCACAGATCCCAGATTTGGCTTGCAAACAGTGCTCAACTCTTTGTTTTGTTTTGTTTGTCTCTAAACTTTTAAAGTTGGTTGTCTGAGAAGAGTTTGCTTGTTTATGGCATGATCTTTATAAATGCTTCTATGAAAGGATTAGGTGGCTAAAGTGAAATCCTGTGCCATGGAAATCAAAGCAAGGTTTGAGATTGGCTTCATATAGCAAGTTTTGATCTCTCTTTTACAGCAAACAAAAGAGAAAGCTTTTTTAAAAATTTGCTCTTGAATTTGGGACTTCATTATTGCAGGCTGATTTCCAGATTATCGATCTCATGAATCTGTTTCCTAACCTAAATTGTATTTCATTCTAGATACACTGGAGCACCGTATTTTGCTGCAATTACAGCTCTCAAAGTGGTACGTGTTCTTCTATACCAATCCAAAATGAACTTTCCATCATTTATATTGGCTAAGCGCCATTTTTTCAAAGCATTCGTTCTGTGCTGCCCATGAAATTTGAGTTCTAAAGGGTCTTCTGTTTAACAAAGAAAATCCTTATTCCTGGATTTGTAGAAATGCTTTGTAAATGTGTCATGTGCTGTGTTTTCTGTAAATATTTTCTCTGTATAAGGTAGACATATGTAAAAAAATACAAAGTTTCAGAGACTTGGATAGGAAATTTCAAAACTTGATGAAATATTTTCTCCAACAGTGAACAATAAAATAACTTTAGATCAATTTTTAAAGTTATGTTTTCAGTGCTGCAGTCAGTTCTTTAGAAATTTTTTCTGAACCTGATAAGTGTGTTGAACGAAGTAACTTTCCTTCAAAACTTACAGCTTTAGGCTAGTAAAATTCTTATGTGTTGTAAGTCTGAAGATTATTAGTTCAATTTAATTTTAATAGCACATTTTATTTATATTATAATCTTTAGCAGAAGTATTTTCTAAGCTTTCTTTTTTCCTAGAAGTATAAACTTTCATATTTTAATGACATATTAACTGGCTAAAAATGTATTTACTGCGGACTACATCAAGACAGTGGTGATTATTCAAATGTAAACAAATCGCACTTATATCATACATATACTTTTCAGTATTCTATATATAGTGTGTCAGTACTTTCAGTTCACTGTGTATGTTTTTCTTTTTGAAGATTTGTTTCAATAAGTAGGTAACCAATCCAAGTATTTCCACACCTACCTCTTCTCCCCCACCCCGGGATGCAATCCCTCAAGGATTTTAAACTGAAATGATATTATTTAATGATCTGACGTAAGATATTAAGACGAGCCAGCTTTTATTCTCTGGAATAAAATACACACAAATACAGTAGCATACTAGATGGTCCCCTGTTGAAGTCACTTGGACTCAGATGATTACATCTGCATGTAAAGAGTCATAGGATCAAATCTCTGCATTGCTTAGTAGCTTGAAATGTTAAATGTATAGTAGTAAAGCAGAAGAGACACTTTCTTAACCTTGGGAAATTTCAGTATCCAAGAGGGATACAAGATCAAGCTTTCTGGTCACTGCTTACATAATTTTTGTGTGTGTGTCTGATTTTTTGAGTTCATAACAGAAGCTTGAGGCTAAACTCCTTGGATTTATTGTATATTTAACTTAAAGGCTGGCACAATTTCAGCAATACCTTTTATCTGGTATGGATTTGGCCCATTGAGTAAAAATGGTAGGACTGGAAATGTACTCATAGATTGCCACAGCTATATTTGGCAAGTATATTATAGTAGTATTTTTCCTCTCTAATGTAGCTTGTCTCTTGTTCAGCTGTGTTCTTTTGCCTTTCTTCTTACTGCATGTGTGACATTTTAGTCTTTGCTCATCTGCAAATGAGAAACATTTCTCAAGTGAGTAAAAGTTCAAGATCTGTGTTTTCAGTCATACTATCAGTGAGAAACAGGAAAAAAAAATATATTGGAAGTTAGAGACAAAAAAATTTCTCCAAAACATTGCATAGAGTCTAAGCCCAAATAGAAAAAAATAATAAAGTTTGCTTTAACTACTGAGAAATAAGAATTCAGGTGAATTATTCACTGAGTGAACTTTGCAATGATAAAGTTATTATTAAGTATAAATCTGATAATTCTGTTTGCAAATTTTCTTTTTTAGGGTGCAGATTTATCCCATGTGTTTTGTACCAAAGATGCAGCAACAGTAATCAAATCATATAGTCCAGAGCTGATTGTTCATCCAGTTCTGTAAGTGACTTATCTTTCGTTTAAATGAGCAAGTCAGGATTACTAGTTTGAACATTTCAGTCTGACAGTTGATTAGTTTTTGTTATTGTTTTATTCCTGAGTTACAGGATGGGTGAGCTGGAGGTTACAAAAACTCCTGGGTTTGTCCTTCCATTACAAACAGGTATTTAATATAGAAATAGCAGTTGTGAATTTTTTTCATTGCTATCAAAGTACAGTTTTTTTAAAGAGCAAATATCTTGCTTGCCACTACTTGCTGACACATGTTCTGTGATTGTAATGCATTTAACTGAGAACAGCAACAAAATCCAGAACTAAGAATCACTACAAGTCAGCATTTTAGAATCTGCATTTGAGAGGCAAGTAGAGGATGTTCTCTTGCTTCTTCAGTCCTAATAGTATTTAACACTAGCATATCTTTTTTTCCTCTCACTACTTTGTATATAGTCATTTATGCAAAATTGCTGGGCAAGAGAGATGCTGATTCTTGTTTTTCTTTGTAAGTATGTTGCATTAGATACACACCTATTTCTGAGAACAAATGGTTTTAAAATGGTCTAAAATACAGGGTTTATTAACAGGAAGTTTAATAAGCAACTGTCCTAACTGGGAAAATTAGTGTATGCTTCTCTGAATTTATGTTCTGAAATATGTTACTGATTGGTGAACTTTTACAGGATAAATTGTTTCAATTAGGTGTTACAATGGTTAACAATGAGCACTGCAAGTGAGAATTAGGATGTGTGCCTTAGGTATATGTCCCTGAGCTTAGCTTACACCAGTGTGTGTCTAAGTCTGTTAGTGTATATAAAAAGCTGTGATTAAGCTAGAAGAAGCATAATTTGAAATCATGTTTGTCAGATACTGCTGTCAGGAAGGATTTATGACAGTAGAAATATTTCAGTGTCTGAGAAGAAGAATATGGGGACACCTGTGGTTGGAAGCCATAAGTTTATGACATTCTAAAGGTGGGTTTCCTTCCTGTCAGTGTAGACAGAGGTGCCTAGAAAGAAGTCAGTTAAATAGACAGATGCCAAGGGTTGTGGTTGGGTTTTGTTTGTTTTCAAAGATAGAAGAAACACGTGACTTTGTGGATTTTAGACAGGGGAAAAAACGATGTTTGAAAGCAAGGGTAGGGTTTTTACCAATCCAATTGCATTAGCCTCTAAAATCTAAAAGGCACATCTTCAATTGATATTCTGTCTGATATCATATGATAACAAATGAGGTAGAGAATCTTAAAGGCAGTATTAGGTTGTAACTTAGATCGTTTTGATGGATGATGCTTGGGATACAGCATATGGTTATCATGTATGGGAAGGAGTTGACCTTGCCTTTTTGTGTACACAAGGTTCTTGATGTCTGTGGTAAAGGAAAAGGTTAATAGGAGAAACAGAAGCAGCATAGGGAAAAAGGGAGGTGACAATGTGCAAACAGTAAAATTTCTGTTCATGGAGGACCAGACTGTGCCTACTAAATAAGGGTGTTTTTTTACACACAGATTCTCAGTGTCTTATGTGGAATACAGATATCAGTGAAAACTCTGATTTTTCTATTCATAAAGAGAACTTTTGATTTTAAACTTCAGCTCTGTCTATGAATTCCTCCAGATGTACAAAGTACAGTGAATCTAGAAATTTTCACATCCATATAGCTTTAAGTCTGAAACTCAGTGTTTAATATTTCTATTACAACTGATTAATTTCACCCAGGCAGCTGGCTAATTGCATGAAGGAATGGATCTGTAAATATTGTTTATATGACATTCGAAATGAAAAAATGCAAATATCAGAATGTTCAGATTTTGTTTGTTAAATTTTCTTATATTTTTATCTCTTCTGCTTCATTTGAGGAAAAGAGAAAACAGTCTTTTCTGGTTAGAAAGGACAAAAATCTTGACTGACTCTATTGAGCCCAGGTTTTATTCAAATTTACACAAACAGTCTACTTTTCTCGTCAGATCCTTTGTCTTCAGTGTCACACTTTTCGTATGATCTTTTATACGTTGTGAAGCCATTCGAGTTCTGCAGGCACGGCTGGCTGCTCTTGATTCAGAGCCTGATCTCTTAAACAGTCTTTGTACTTTCTCCCGGGGCCGCACTTCACGCATGGAAGAACCTCCGGGTAAAACCCACCGAGCAGCTACGTCATTGTTTTCTTTTGTGTCTGTCCTTAAAACTTTGCTTTGTTATGATTTCTCCATGACCCTTCAGAGTAACTAGGTAGCTGTTGTACCACTCTCTTATTATGCTAATCATAATTATGGCCCCGTGTACTCCTCAATTCACTGTTAGAACAGCTTGGCATTTTGCCAGGGTTCAGCTGCCATTTTGTACTGCCAGGAGTCTGACATTTTATCATCTCCTCTGCAACTTGGCTGCCGCTACCTTTCGCTACTGCCTTCACCTCACGAGGGATCACCTCAAGGGAAGAACGTGCTCTTTTTTTGCTGCTGCCCCCTGAATGTGAGGGCTCTTCTGGCTCATTAGAGCTGCTGTCACGGATCTTTGACGGCATGACTAGCGAAGGTATGTGAGAGCTAGAAGTTGCACTGTTGTGTTTCAGGTCCTTGGCAAATGTCTTTCACTTCAAGGATGCGAGGAGTGTTATATGAGAAAGATGGAGTAGGATTGCAGAAGGAAGGTTATGAAAATGGGCATCCATCTTGCAGCATTGCCGAGGCAATTCCATGTGGCCCCAGCTGCAGACCATCCTGGGATTCCTTTTGGCGTAACATCCCGTGCTGGGGTTGCCCGTAACGCAACTTTCTCTGTGGTTGTTGTCTCATGACTTACCTTCACTCACAGGAACAGAGAATGAAGAGAGCTGGGACTGCATGTGACAGCCTGGGTTCTGGAAAGATGAAGCTTCTGTGCAACGTCACCACCTGAGCTGAATAATGATAGCTGGGTGTCTAGGGGCCATGACTAGTCAATATTATTAATAGTAGCTTTTACTTATTATTCAGGGATTCTGTCAAATGCATTATGGCACCTTTCACGATGAATTGGTATTAATGAAAGTATTACTTAAAAGCTGACCAACTAACCAGCTCAATATTTTTGCTGACTGACTTTTTGCTTTCCTGTGGAGATGTGAAAAGTGTGTATTGCAGAAATCAGGGTCTTTTGAATAGTGGAGTGTACAGAGTCTTGGTCATAGCTGCCTTGCTCTTGTCAGCACTACCCCTGGTTTGTGCTACATTTTTCTGTTTTCTCATCTAACACGTTCCTACTGTAAACTCTACACAGACAAGAGAAAACTTAGCTTTAGCATTTTGTTAAGTTTTATTGCAGACGTTTTCTGTGTGGATTTCTGCTGTAGATGTCTACATACTTTCTTGCATTAGTATTGGGAACCTTCTAGAGAACAGTTTTCAGGGGCTTTTTTGTATTCCCCATGTTAATTCCCTGGTGCAGGTCAGGTTGAATAGACTTCTTGGATACTTGTGTTGGGTTAGCTTATCCTGTCTTGATAGGCAAGTGATCACAGAGTTAAGTGAGCTATAGGAACCCGGCTGGTTATATTTTAAAAGAAGAGAGAATAAACCTATTGTGTTAGATTCCTCTCTTGCAAGGACTTTTTCATAACCTTACAGAGTTTTTATTTCTATGTAGACCAGAAAAGATCAAGATACTACTGAGTAGCTCACTTGTAACCTGATTGTCAGACAATTTGTAAAGTCAATATTTGATATACTCCTTGAGTATCAGAGTTTTATCAGAGAAGTAGGATGAGATGTCAGGTCATTATTTTCTTGTGGTCCTGAAGAAGTCACATAATTTTTCCATTATCTCCAAAAAAGTCACCTTGAACTAGGCATGGATTGAGAACTAATACCTTCTCCCCAGCTGGTTGCATCTATGGGTTTATATGGACTAGGAAAGATTGCCAGAATTACTGAAACATGAACATATTTTACCTAGTTTTATTGGATTTTTGCCTATGTTTTGATGATATGAAAAAATCATGGAAGTGAATCATGGATAGCAAGCTCCTGATAAGTTATTGGAGCACTTTTAACCAGTGCCAAGTCTCTTAAAGAAAGCCCAGGAGCAATCTTAAGATTTTTGGCCCTTTCTAATTCATTATGTGGAGAGGAGATTCAAAAACATTGGTCTTTTGTGGGAGGAAGCTCATACCTTTTAGTTGCGTTAGGATAGCTATTAAACGCTGCTTCTGTGTAACATGGGACCAACCTCTCTTTTGAATCAGCTGCTGGAAGAAGTGCAAGAATTCTTGTCACCAGGGAAAGTCAAGGAGAAAGTACAGATTGCTCCGATTACCAAAAAGCTGCCTCCCAAGTGACTTGGCTGCTGGATCCATATTGTACCTGCAGAGAAGATGCAGGCATAAACTTTATGATCTTTCTCCCAAACCTCATTTAGGCAGCAGCCTAGCTAGGAATTGCGGGGGGGAAAAAAAAAAAAAAAAACAAACCAAAAACTTCCTCATAAGTACTTAGGGAGAGATAAAAGTCAGTTTGTATGTGCTGTAAGTCAGTACGTAAGTATACTTAAATTGTTTCTAATGCTGTTGTAAAGTGCCACAGACAAAACTTGTTTATGGACTTGTTTCCTGTGTCCAGCTTTCTTGGCAAAAAGCTGCTGCTGCTGTTTTGCTATATGCCTCAAAGACAGGAGGTGTATTCACCCCATACTATAGTCCCTTTCCTCCCTATTGTTGCAGAGGTCCTTATCCCAGGTCATAGTAACAGAGGTTTTGCCCCCTCCTCAAAATGCAAGAAGTAGCCAAAGATGTTTAGCATCACTGTGGGGACTGCTGCTGTTCTTGCTGCTTTCTGGTATGTCAGAACGAGATGTATGCATGGGCAGGAGCATTTTATTCCATTTAGATCCTAGCCAAATTCCTCCTCCTGAACACTTGCCATACTGCTGTGATTTGACACCAGGATTAATTTTCTTTGGTATTTAATCTTTCGTGAATTTGAGTGAAGGCAAGCATGCCTGGGATTTGCTTTTTGCACATTATGATGATGATGATGATTATTATTATTATTATGTTTTAGGGTCTCACTCTTTTTTTGTTTTTTTAATATTTTTTCCCCCCAGCTGACAATCAGCAAAGCAGATATTTAGACTGAGACTCGTTCTGTCTTCTTATGTGTCCATAGCTGATTTGAAGTACTCTAGCCCTCTGGGTATTGATTCAACTATCATCTGTGCCTTAAGAGTTGAATGTAAACTAGAGAGGGGTACCGATGTGATAAAAGCTTGTTGCTTTATCCATTGGTTTTAACACTAAAAAAAAAAAAGTGCATTAGTTTTTCTAGGCACATTTTAAGTCTGTTTCATTCTGAGGGAAATTACATTGTCATCTTAACTTCATTTTGTCATTTTCAAAGTCACAACTTTTGGTTGATTGCAGTCTGTTTGGAAGAATATTTGACAGACTCCTTATCAAGTCAGTTCACTGGAAATATTAATAGGTCAAGACCCCTTCCATGAACTCTGAAAATACAAGGTCAAGACATTTGGTTTTCATTATACTGTCGGGGGGATTGTCATAACGTGCATTGGTAATGTGATTGAGATCAAAACATACTAGAACTGCTTTAAGTATTTGGTTATGCAGGTTGTAAAATGATTGTGTTGATACCTGTGGTACCTTTACAAGGCTAGATAAGGTTGACCTTGAGTGCTGTTGTCATGTCTGTATGAGAAATTTCAGAAAATAGAGTCAAGCAAGAGCTGCTTCTCCTTTGAGGCTCTTTCTCACATCCTGGAGAGGCTTGGCTCTGCATAAGAGAGGTGACCCTATTTGTATAATGCGTTTGGGTTCGTTATTAAAGAGGTAGTTGTTGACTCTGATGCCTGTAGTGTTTTGACACCCCAATTCCTAGTGAAACAGAAGATCTGATACCTAAATGAGAGTCTGGTGCCCAAGTAGCAGCTGTGGAAAACATTTTGGGTTTTGTCATCATTATTATGATATAAAAAATGTTGTAAATATGGCATTTTTTCTAAATGCATACCTCAATAAGTCATTCACACTCTCACTGCCTTGAATGTAGAATATGGAGCAAGTAAAGACTGTCGTGTCTGCATATTAAGAGCAGTCTCTTGCTATGAACTTGTGACACCAGTGCTTCTCCTGGATGATGGGTTGCTGTTTTGCTGCTGTGTTGTTAATATTCCGATGAAGCCTACCAGGTTCACTTCTGGTGTCTAAATTAACTTATTCAATGGCTGACATGGAACACTTGATCTGAATAGTATTGAATCCCCCTCTCATTAGGACCTTTGTTTTTCTTTCCTTTTCTTCCCTGTCATTTAATCAGATTGTAGCAGGAAAATAGGTATTGTCTACCCAGAATTTGCAGATTAAACACTATTCAAAGATCTTTCAACAGCCTGGTAGGTGAAAATGACCATTTTGTCTTATAAATTTTTGGGGCGGCATTTTAATATACTAATCTTAATTTATTAAATGTATCTCATTTTGGTCTCTAATTGCATCCAGCCAACTTCATGCCACTGTGTTACCACTGAGATTTGCTCTACCTGATTGAGGTACTTGGTGAGAGACCCATGAGTTGATAATGGGATCAATGAGCTTTTCTAGAATAAGTTGTTATTTCCAGTTCTGTTCACGGGGCTGAAAAAGGCTGCCCCAAGCCTTTGGGCTTCTGGAAGTTTGGAGTTAATTTACAAGAATGATGATTTAATCATTGACAAATATAGCTATTCTTGGAATATAGGATTAGTTTAATTTTATGCTCAAACATTTTTTGCACCATTTGGTTTTGCCTTTAATTCCTTTGACTCACCTTTCCAGAATAATCTCTCTTCCTATCTTATTTACCCAGTTTCCAATAATGACCTCACTCAAGGTTTACCACAATAGTTAATAATTAGCTTTCTGAGATAACAACTTAAATTCTAGAGCTACACATTATGTCCCATCTTTTGCTCTTTTGATGTACTGTATAACATGACAGGATCTAAATGTCAGCAGGTCTAACATTTGATTCACATTAATATAATTACCTGCAGTGCTTGGACAAACAAAACCAAAACTCTTTCATCCTCAGATCAGAGGCTTTTTCCCACCTTTGAAGATAAGACTCTAGGTTGGCTTTTGAAACTGCCCACTTAAAGTGGCTTTGTCTGAGTTTACGTAACAGACTTTTGCAACGGTACATTTTAATGCATTTGCAGTTGCCTCAGTCACACCAAGTGTGCACAGATAATGAGCAGAATTTGAAAAATAGGCTCTCCAGTGAGGAGCCATATAGTTGATTGGATGATGGCAGTCTTGCTTGTGTCCTGTGTTCTTCTGTATCAGGAGGTCCCTCTGATTGGCGTTTTGTGACATCCAGATCACATCTCTGATTATTAAGGTGGTTCCAGCTCTGCCTAAAACACGTGAAGAGCTGCAGTCCTGCTGCTTCCTGTCTGTGCTGTCATTCACGCTTATCTACTATTTCTGTAGCTCCTGGTTATACCCATACTGATTTCGCTTCACATATTCTTGTTTCCATGTAAAAATTGACAAGGCTGCACCTTATCACCTTTGTTCCTTTCCCTCTTTGACAAAGCAATGACAGTAACTGTCATTGACCCTGAATAAGGAAAGTTGCTGTGTTTAGAGCTTTCTGTGATAATTTAAGCTATTGCCTTGGTGGGTTTTGATCATTTGATGAAAGCCAGTCTTTGAATAAAATGCAGTGTTCGGCAAAATGTTCGTCTTTTGGAGGGGCTGGAGATGGAAGTTGCATTTCTGTTCCTGTCAAGTGTCTTCCTGCTCTGGACAGTGACCAGCCTAGAGCAGACTTTCAAGCAGATGGCACCTGTCAAATATGTTACAGACTGCTCTGGAAGATGTTTAGAAACTGTGGGTGATCTTAGGGCAGTAGCTACCATATTTTTCAGGCACTCTGTTGTTTTTGAAAAGGTTATTACATCAAGCTCTTACCAAGATGAAGATCTACAGAACTGTGTTTTCTGTCAAGTTTTATTGTGTGACAGTGAAATACAGAAGAGTCCTGAAGAGCAAAAAGCTTGACTTAAAAGTTTTATTTTCTTTATTAGCTTTTCAAAACTAAAAGATATTATAAGAGGCTGTGAGGTTGTGCATTAGGTCAAGAGGCAACAATGAGACTGAGCAGTACTGAATCCAGCAATTACTGCCATAAGCACCATAACCAAACCAGTGCTGTTCTTGTATGCAAAAATAGTTGAGGTGGCAAGACAAGAGGAATTTTTTCAGGATGTATTGATTTTGATAGAATCATAGAATGGTTTGGGTTGGATGCGACATCAAAGACCATCTAGTTCCAACCCCCCTGCCATGGGCAGGGACACCCTCCACTAGACCAGGTTGCCCAAAGCCCCA
Source organism: Balearica regulorum gibbericeps (assembly GCF_011004875.1). Taxonomy (NCBI): domain Eukaryota; kingdom Metazoa; phylum Chordata; class Aves; order Gruiformes; family Gruidae; genus Balearica; species Balearica regulorum. Next base: position 153,677,009 of record NC_046184.1, on the reverse strand, counting down.
TCCAACCTGGCCTTGAACACTTCCAGGGATGGGGCATCCACAGCTTCTCTGGGCAACCTGTGCCAGTGCCTCACCACCCTCACAGTACAGAATTTCTTCCTAACATCTAATCTAAACCTACCTTCCTTCAGCTTAAACCCATTACCCCTTGTCCTATCACTCCATGCCCTTGTAAACAGTCCCTCTCCATCTTTCCTGTAGGCCCCTTCAGGTACTGGAAGGCTGCTATAAGATCTCCCCAGAGCCTTCTCTTCTCCAGGCTGAACAACCCCAACTCTCTCAGCCTGTCCTCATAGGAGAGGTGCTCCAGCCCTCTGATCAGCTTCGTGGCCCTCCTCTGGACTCGCTCCAACAGCTCCATGTCTGTCTTGTACTGGGGCCCCCAGAGCTGGACGGAGTACTCCAGGTGGGGTCTCACAAGAGCGGAGTAGAGGGGCAGAATCACCTCCCTCGACCTGCTGGTCACACCTCTTTTGATATAGCCCAGGACACAGTTGGTTTTTTGGCCTGCAAGTGTGCATTGCCAGCTTACGTTGAGCTTTTTATCAACCAACACTCCCAAGTTCTGCTGCTGCTCTCAATCCATTCTCCACTCAGCTTGTAGTCGTGCTTGGGAACTACTTGAGTTTGGCAGAAGTTACCTAAAGCTACCAATAATTCACAAAGAAAATTTGTCCTTGCCATTTCAGAGACTCAGTGCTGTTTAATTTGAATAATCTTTGTAGATTTTGCAGTGGAAAGTACTTTTCTCAATACGTTCTGGAGGCAGAAAAGAGTGATAAGATAAACGTGCAAGATGCTGAACACCATCCCTTGGCCTTGTCTACACAGGGCCTTCAAGGAAGGAAAATATTGAAGCTGTTGTGTCTGTCTTCCTAAGAGATCACAGTCTTCTCAGCCTCCGCTGAGCGAAGCTTTGTTTCTCTCCCCTACCTCTCACTAATAGCCAAGAAAGCTGATGAGGTAAACAGTCCTTTTTCAGAGTGTGCCTCCCTGTGAGACTCTCTGTGTGCTTGCTTATTTGTTTAGATCTGCTTTGACTAATGGATGATGTGTAAAGTTGCTTGAATGATTGTTGACATTAGCTTTAGACTCTTTCATACCTACTAGACTTCACAGGTATGAGACAAGTTACAGAAGCTCCTTTGGTTTTCTTTATTAATGATTCTGTTGTCTTGCAGTTGTTATTTACGTGTTTATCCTGTGGTAGTTCTTTTCTGTATGCAGTCAGAGCTTTATCAATTGATTTGAAGACAAGCTAAGACTTTGAGGAAGCTTTTGAGGTTTGGAGGAGTGTTGGTTGGTTGCTTGATTGAACAACAGTGAGCTGTCATAATCTAGATTTTCAGCAGAATGGCATCTGATAATCTGTCACGTAAGACGTAGCGGTTAGCTGGAAGTTACGTAGCTGTTTGAAGATCTGTTCATTCCTTGCAAATCTACAGCTGTCGTCTGTCACCAGAATCTTTAGTTGTACACGTCTGCACAGTGGTATTGTAGTTCAGTCTCCATGTTTACAGGTATTACTGCTTGGATTCAGCTTCCCAAATTATTCCTGTTGTGTATATCCATGGTGCAGAGATCATATTTTCAAATTATGGGAAAGCCAGACTGTTTCCCAATCTCTTGCCCCATCACCTTCCAAAAAAAGCTTGCTTTATTTGGGGAAATCCCTGACTTTTAGTTAATCAAAGTCTCTCTCAGAGGTTTTTACCCTCTTTTCAGAAATTCAAGTGCTGTTTTCTCATGGCCTTGCAGGAGATTTTCTGACTCCTCTTAATAATAGCTTGGTGCTTTAGAGTAGGGGTATTGTATTTGTGATTCCTGTTTTGGAAAAAAAGCCAAGTTGTGTATCATATGGCTCTGCACCTCTAAAGGCAATAATGATTCTTGCTTACTTGATCCCTTGAAGCCTGAAGATTGCATCTCTCTTGATCAAGGGGAGTCTTCTTCATACCTCATAGCTTTCTAGATACTTTTTAAAAAAATACTCTGCTAATTTCGGTTGTGCGTGCACGTCTTGGACAGTGGAGGTGATAAATGAAAAGGTTTGAAGTCAAGTTAGTAATCAGGCGGAGAAATTGGCATGAAGGGACAAAGGAAGTTAACCACGTTATTTGTGTAAGTGTCGTACACAGCAAACAGTTGAGGACCTGACTTGTGTTCTGCACTGGTGCCTCCAAAGTATTTTGGCTTCTTTTTTTTTTTTCTCTTTTTGATGCACAGGCAAACAAGAATACACATTGGCTTTTTCTGTAGTAATAAACTAAATGCTGCCAGTGAATATTTATTCCAGTGTCAGAGAACTCTTCTGGACATGTTTAAATGTTGTGTATAGACTGTAGCTGTGAAGAGCTAGAAGAGTTTCTGTCTTTGTGCTAAATACCATGATCAGGAACATTCAAGGTGACACCCCTTCCTGAAGAAAGTTACATGTTGATCATTTGTACCCTATTGGCTTTAAAATGCTACTGCTTTGATGTCTGTGTGTGGGAATAAACTGTGAGATGACACAATAGCCCTTCCACTTTCAGAGAAGCTGTAGATACAGGATATTTGTAAGGTGTCCCTAGCTGCAGAGCCAGAGCTGTTGTGAACATCCAGTATCTTAAAGTGAAGTTGGCATGATGCTTCTCTGAGGCGGTATTTGTTCTACTTTACGAAAAATCAAAATCCATCAGTTATTTTTCAGCATGTTTTTATAGCCGATTTTACAATGTAATAGTCATTATAGCCATTTTAAATCTCATGGCCCTTCATGTGCCTTGGGTTGCTTCTTGATGTGAAGTTGCAAAGAAGTTATGTGAACGTAATGTTTGTAAAATGCTTTGAAGATGAAAAGCTCTACAGTAGGCTTTTATTATTACCAGAGGCAAAGTGAGCAGGAGTGGCTTAATGTTGGACTGTTCATTTCCCAAGAGATGACTTTGTTTTGAAGAGTGCACATTATCAATTGGGTTGAAGACAAAATTATCTTATTTCAAGTCTGAATATAAATAAATTGACAGACTTTCTACCTTGAGATTATTTGCATGAGATGTTTGGAAAGAGCAGAGACAGTTACGGTCCTATCTTGGCTCTCTTTCTAGCTTACATTTAAAGGAACGTTTATTTAATGTATTTGGCTTCTACTGTCCAAAGGTATTTTGAATCCAATCCTTTCAGATATCCTTATCAATATAGTAGTATTTTATATATATCTATGTAAAAAATAATTGATATATATGTGATATATATATTTGAGATATAAATGCTGCTTTTCTACAAATAAAATCAGTTTCAGTATGTAATTAAAAAGGTCTGCATTCAGAAATGGTGACGTTTTATTAGAATTTGATCCACAGACAGTTTTTCACATGCTCAACCTACCACATATAAAAGAACTGGCTAGTTTTTTAATAGTGCTTTAAATATTTCTTGAATAATTTTTATTTCCAGCCTGTATCTACATCATAAATTGATCGGTGGTTGTACCGGGAGGGGGGCGAAGTGAGCTGTTTGGCAATTCTCAAGCTACGACTGTTTCCTTGTGAGTTAGAGCAGAAGGGGGGGAGCTGCATCGTTCAAATGGAAATTCAACTTGAGCTGGCTAAGCGAGGGACTGCTTCAGGGACACTGATGTCCTCACGTGGTTCATCATGTTCCTTGCCCTTGCAGCAGGTCATCACTTCCTCTCAGCAGCCTTGTTTTGACAGAGCTGTTTTGTGGTGTCAGCACAGGACGCCTTTGGGGAGCCGGCGTTGCTGCAGCAGGGGATTTCTGAAGCGGCTATTGTTGGCGGAGGGGCTGCTGGGCCGCAGCCAGGCGCGGGGTACTGCATCCCTGCGGCCTTGAGCGGGCTGCCTTGCTCGGTGCAGCTGCAAAAGCTTTGGGCTCCTGCCTGGCACTTGCAGAAATCGTTGTGGAATTTGCTGATTCTGCCAGACGCGAGCTAAACACTTGTTCCCAAGTGGTGCGTCCCATCAGTACAGCTGTTGGTTATGAAAAAAAAAGGAAGGGCTTTCATCCGTAATAATAGAGCTTTGTTGAAGTATTGCAAGCTCAAAATTTTCTGAGTAATACTATCATACAGTATGGTTGCTGCAGTATGGTAGCTTGCTTAGCCTATAGGGAGCTTTTTTCCCCCCATGCGTCAGTTAAAATGTTCATTTATTATCATCATTTATGTCAGAGGAGGGGAGGGAGGGAGGCTAAATTTTCCCTCCGTACTGTCAGTAAGGATTAACCATATTGTTGGGCAGTGCTTTCAAAATATTCTGACCTATTTGTACAACAAAACTGATCAGAACAAAATAAACAGTTCTGGTCAGCAGCTGAATGCTGTATTGTGGCAGCTATATTTGGCAGTGTATTTTCTCATCATTTTTCCAATGTAGACAAAACCTGAATGCTACAGAAATCTTCAGCATTACAAGCAGATAATAGCCTTACTGAATAGCTTGATTCTTCTGTTGCCTGTTGGGGAAACGGGACAGTTTGGCCATAATTCAGTTGGAACAAATGCTTGTGAAGCAACTGACAAAAAAAGTATATGAGTAGATTTATCATTTTGCCACGCGGGGTAATAAATAATTGCATCATTTCCAGCAAACCGCAGTACATACCTGTCAGATGGTGGATCTCTCTCTGAAGTGTAATCTCTGCAAAGAAGCATTAAATAGGGAATTGTGACAGACTGTAAGAATTGTTGGTTTCCTGCTTAGGTTTTATTTTTTTATTTTGTTACAAATATAGTGGATACTTGCAATTATCTCCTCATTTTTGTGTGATATCGCCTGAGGAATGGATCGAGAGATATGTTTAATTTTAACTATTTGGACAACCATTCCATATTTCCTGTGTCACAGACTTTTGGTAGTTTGGAGGATAAAATTGCCTGACACTCAAGATAGGAAGTATCTCTTTCTAGCTTGCATCTGGAACTCAGATTCTGAGAATACTAAAATGAAGCATTTTTGAACTTTATGTCTTTTTTTTTTTTTCCCCAATTCCATTTAGTGATAGTCCCAATGCTGTCCATGAGGTGGAAAAGTGGTTACCACGACTGCACTCGGTTGTCATAGGACCTGGCTTAGGTAGAGATGAAGTTCTACTTGAGAATGCTAAGGTAATGTGTATACTGATATTTTATTCTGTGTCTTTATGTTGAATTTTATTAACCAATTTCATATCTTTTACATGATTACGCAAATGTTTTTGATAGGGTTACTAAATAACAAATTTAATAAAACATTGTTGACTGACAATTACAGCTGTTAGTCATGGTCTTCATTATTAAACTGTAAGCATCGCTCTGAATTTTAGGTACCCATAGGGTTGTTTTGATTGTGAAAGTCTCTAATTAAAGAATAGATGTTGGCATCTCTAGATAAAGAATTCTGTGTTTCATTAGGTGCAAAGCACCTGTACTGTAAGAACATAAATATGAATTTGAGTTCCTAATTTTCAGAACCATATTTGACAGCTTGTATCAGGAGAGATACCAAAGAACAGTGACTGTGTCCCCTTGCAATAAGAAATAATACTCTTAATTATAAAATGTTGCAGGTTTCTACTCTGGATAAAGAGGTAATCCTATTTTCTGTCAAGCCTTAGTGGAGAGCTGAAAACAAGAGCTTAGATAGTTCTGTACTCTAAATAATATGCATTTATACAGTCTTCCAGATGACGTCTTGTATTACTGTCAACACGTCTTTGTATGTTCAAGGTATATCTTTCAGTCTAATGTCAATTTAATTTCGTGCAATTTTAATTTTTTTTTCCTGAGAAGTATTAGTGAATTAATCAATGGTACTAACAAGTAGAATTAATATAATTTACAGAAATGTTGACAGTTACACAGTGAAATTGCAAAACAGGAGAGGCAAGAGACTGGAGACTGCCCTATCCAAGTAGTTTAGAATACCTTGAGAGCTGTGGAGAGAGGTTTTGCTAGGCTTTTGTTAGAGAAAGTTGCTATTGGAGCTGCTCTTTAATTCTCCTTCTGGTTTCAAAAATGTTTTATGATACAGAGGTGCAAAACTAATAAAGAACGTGAATTCAGAATGAAAGAAAAAAGACATTTATTACAGCTGATCAAGAAATCAAATTCTATTCTGAATGAAAAAAAATCAGCAGAGATTTTATTCTTTTTTTTAAGACTTTTTTTAGAATTCTTTTTACAGAAAAAAAATTGGGCAATTTTTTTTCTTTTTTTAAATCTAAGGGGGTTTATCTTTTAAAGGAAAACTATTTAAGCTTCTTTTATATCAGAATTCCATTTGGGTTTTATAAATATCTGACAATGTGCTTATCTGTATTACAGAAGTATCTGGAAGATTCCTTGATTGTTTTTGTTTCGTTTTTTTCATGATTGCTAAAAATAATTTTGCTTTCCTAGTGAATTACAAGCATATTTTTACTTCAACCTAGCCATCCTGGGTGAGCTTGCATAAAGTTAGAGAAACAAACCTGGCCAATGAAGACAAGGCATTCAGAAGTTACTTAAGGCTAAAATCTCAGGCCACGTTGATATGAGCTGTGGGTCTGACCTTATTAATTTCAAGTCATATTAAAGCTCAAGTTCTTTGTCTTCACTGTAATTATGTAACTGTTCATTAGTTACCCAGTGTTGTGTTTTTTGTTTTTTTTTTAGTCCAACTACCATAATCTTCTAAATTCTTTGTTCAGCCAAAAGCTTTAATAAGTGCCTGTAATTGGGCACAAGTGAACAACCCTGATTGCCTGCTTGAGGGAGACTGGTGTTTCTCTGTGCTGAGGAAAGCCTGAGTCTCCCTCTTGCTTCAACAGTGAATTTTAAGCTTTGTGTCACTCTTCACCTTCAAGGAAAAAAAAAGCAAGTGATGATAGCGTTGCTATTTTAAACTTTTATAGGAGGCTGGCTGGGTATATAATTTTCTGTTTTCCCTTTAAGCTAACCTCAGCATGCTGTCATATGAATAGAGGGCTGAGATGTTAGATTAGTGTCTGCTTTCTGGTCAGGGTTTTGTATCAGAGTGGCAGTGAGGATGGGAGAAAGCTTCCCCTCTTTCTCCTCCTGCTCCATTAAAGTGCTGAGGCGTCGCGGTCTGTCACCTCGGTGATGCTGTTCTGATGTCGGTTCTTGTGAGTATTGTGCCAGCACATTGCCAACGATTGTGTGTGTCCAAATAGTCATGTGTCAGGGCTGCTTCTCTCTTCTGAGCATTGAGAAATTAAGATACTAATGCAGTAACCTGCAATTTCTGGTGTACAGCCCATGGATGCTGTTTTATTGTGGAATAGCCTGAGTACTTGTTGACCAGGTGGTGCATCTTGTCTCTCCAGACCAGAGAATACTTTGCTTCCTCAGCTTCTTTACATTATCACCTGCCTCCCGCGTGCTTAATACCTGCAGTGTATGTACTGTGGCATTTCAGGTCCTTTTAACAGTGTGATGGAAAAGGGATAATGATCACTTTGTGATCAGTTTCCTTTGATTTTTTTTGTTGTTGTTTTTTGTTTCTTGAGAGTGTAGCAATACTCTTTCAATACATACTTACTGGCTTACTGTGATTGTCTGGTTTTTGTTGTAATTCCATTTACAAGTCCTGTTACAAGAAGCCACTCTACAAATTATATCTCTCTCCTATGCCACTTGTGTGAGTCTGCACCAAAACCTTCACATGCTGTTTCTCAGTTGCCTGGGTGAGGGCTGATGCTCTTGCAGAGCTTTCTAGCCATGGGTTTGCAGGACCAGGAGCTGCAGCTTCAGAAGAATCTCCTAAAGAAAGCATTTGTTGTGTCTTAATAGCTGTGCAGCTGGATCCTATGCAGATGTGGCAATCCTAGTCTTGGCCTAGTTAGACCCTCCAATGCCAGGGCAAATAAGCAGTCCAAGCTATTTCTCTTCAAGAGAAAAGGACGAAAACCACGTTTCTGCACCACTTCTCAGTTCTGGAGTGTGCAGATGGAAGCATCTCTGCTCCCCATTCTACTTCAAACTTCTGAAATACTGTTACCACATCTGGTGTGGAACTTGGCCACCACAGCCAGCTTCCTCGTAGGCAACATTAGGCCATCTTTTTTTTCCCTTTCAGTGTCCGTGATTGAATCTGGCCAGAGATGACAGCACCATTACCTCCCTGGGTTCACCTCAGCTGGTATTCTGCCGGTGGTGGTTCAGACTCGGTAGAGAAAGAATTTAGCTGCCATGTGGAAGCAAGGCCAAGGTCCCTACAACTGTCCTCTGTCAGCAGCATATTTCCAAAGCTATTGGATGTTCTTTTTTCACACAGCAGCAATGTTATGTCCCTATCATATCTACCCAGCACAGTGTTCTTCATTTAGCTCTTCCAGGGATGTTGGCACTTCAGGTCTTACTCTGATTTGATTTTTCTTGTAGCCTCAGGCTGGGAAGTAGGGGAATCACTGCCTTGTACCATCAAGAGTTGTTCCTCAGGTTTGTGAGAGAAAAAAGTTGCTCTCCTGCAGGATGATGAGTGCAGATCCCAAGAAGACTTTGGAAAGAATATTCTATTCCTTGCATAGCCCTCTGGGAGAGGAGATGATGCCACCCAATGCTCCAGGGTGTTTTGCATTCTGCTGCTGCCCAGCAGTTAAGCAGTTATGGGCTTACCTGTGTCCTGTATCAGTTTCCAGCATCTTGTCATCTCCTTTCTCCTCCTACTCCTTCTGGCATGAATCTGATATTCCTGTTGAATTTTCTGCTTCTGAGTTTGGTGTATCTTTATTGGGTACATTACCGGCTTTGTGATCAAATGGACTGATACAGAATTGTTGGTGCAATAGTAGTTACTGTTGGGATCAGGTAAAGAAAAGCAGTCATCCTTATCAAGAGCCCTATCCTTAACTGAAAAAAGACCTTTGAATTGTCAGTGGGTTCCTTAACTCTCTCCCAGAAGTGGCAGCACTGAATCCTGGACTCTGGCACTCCAGTCTTGCCATGTTAAGTTAGATTGGTTAGCAGCTAAGTTAGATTGGTGTTTTCAGCAGAGCATGCTTGCTTCCCTCCTGTAAGAGAGGTAATGATTAATAGCAAGAACGTAACTCAGATTACATGGTAAAATCGACTGGGTTCTCAAACTGCATACTTGTTCCTCTTGCTCAATTCTCAGTCTTTATTTTAGCTCCAAGAAAATGTCCTGAATACCAGCCTGGGTTCTTCTTCTAGGGTTTTTGTTTGTTTGTTTGTTGTTGTTTTTTCAGCTGAGGCCCTGCCTAGCCACCATTTCTGCCCATTGTTGTTGCTGTTTCTCTCCCCCCCAGCCCCCTCACTCTGCAACGCTACCCTCAGCCCATCATTTGCCCTTAAAGAACTCTGCTCTCTATTGGGATATAAATTTCAGAAATTTCATTTTCCACCCCTAGTGACATAATCTTAAGATTGTGTGGAAATGTCTTGGCTGTAGTTAACGTCTAGCAAAGGGTGGGAGAGGTTTGGGCCATTGTCGTGGGTCGTCTCCATCTCCATCGAGTGTGCCCAGAGAGAGCCCATTAGAAGTTTTCTCTTTCAGATGGATTCTCAGCTCCACTTCAATTGAGGTATCAGCCTTTCTGTGTTTGTTTTTGCTTAGTTGGAATAATTTCCCCTGCTTCGATCCTCATGTCTTCAGGATTTAGACAGCACTTCACAGCCTTAATAAATTGTGAGAATGGGACCAAGTGCTTCAGTACACTATCTGCATTAGTTTTTGGAATGTGAAGAAGACTACAGAATACAGAGCCACCTTTATTGTCATAGCAATCCATTAAAGCTAAATCTGCCTCTATGGGCTTTGAGAAGCATTTTCCTCTTGCTACCTGAGCAGCCCCCTGTGTTCTGCTTGTACTGAGTATAAGACACCTGAGAAGCATCCCAGGCTAGTGCTGCAGTTGATAGGTTAGTAGTATTGTCTGTGATGCCTACCACTGTGTATGAACACGAACAACTGTTTGGAATCACTGCTCGTGTCAACTCAAGTTAGCAGAAAAATTATTTACCAGAATCTTCATTCTTCAGTGTGTGTCACATGTTCATTTGCTTCCTGCCCTGTTTATCTCCTCTGGAGATTCCTGCTGTGGGGATTCAGCAGTTCATAGGGAACTGAAGTAGCAACAAGGACACGCAACTTTGTTCTCAGCCTTCAGTTAGGAGGAGGTGAGGTGGATGAGATCTTGTGCCTGTGATACTGCAGCGGCAAAAACCAGAGGGCACGTACGTGTACTCGCTCTGAGAATGTTTGTGTAAACTATTTCTCTCAGCCCTCACCCAACCTCCAAGACTGATGCATATACCACAAGTAGTATCCAGTGAAAAACGACTCTCTTAGTAGCCAAGCCTCATTGCTTTCCAACAGCCTGATGAGAGTCAGGATTTGTGGACATCCTCACCTAAGATGAGGCGGTTGCTGGGGTGGGGAGCAGTTCTTTCTCTGTGATGGTGGTACTGATGTGGATACAGCTTGGGAACGCCAGGTCTAGGCAGAGAGATCCTCTTGGTTACATTAAGAACTATTGTTGGTTGTGCTAAGAACTATTAGTATTCTGTGGTTTCCTCACAAATGTCTTGAGCAGAAAAACAGTGTTTGAAAATATGCTAACAGGACCTTAAATACAGGTTTATGCAGCTTGCAAGCAGAATTTATTTTCCAATATATGTAATGGATCTTAATGAAAGTCATTCACAGTGAAGTGGGATGTTCATTTGCTTTCTGTGTGCAGGCTTATATTGTTGTTTAACTTGATTTTGATACTTAAAAGCATTTGTAAGCAAAACACTGGAATTGGATACCTTTTCAACTCTATCTGAGCATCATTCAGCTAGAAACCCTAAAAAGAAGTTGGCAGTGATAAATTCCAGAGTTCATTTTGTTTGTTTCATTTTAAGACAAAATGCCAACAGCGGACCATGAATGTCTTAAGCCAAATCTGATATTAACATAATCAACCATAAATTGGAAACCTTGTGGAGTTTGCTTTATGAGTGCAAATGTTTGGTGAATGAGACAGCCTGAGAAAGTTTTGTGCCTTTATTTATTCTGATTTAGATTTTTTTACTTTGGATTGAAGTAAACAGGATTATTGCTTAAACTGGATTTGGATGTGTTTAGGGATGGAAGTGTGTAAATGTAGCTTCTCAAGTGATGTCTGGTTAATTTGGGGGGGATACCTAAAAAGGAGTGCTTTTTCTTTTGCATAACTGGGACAGTATTTCAGAGGCCTTTTCTTTGTTTTCTTGTATACCTTATGTTCAGGCATTACTTCTGATTATATCACTTCTAAGAATTTAGCATATGATTGAGACAGATATTAAGAAACTGTTAGCTGCAGTTTTCCTCCAACTTTGACAGCAAGTGATCTACTTTGAATTCAAAGAGGGAATCTACAAGTGGATCATTCTCCTCTCTTTTTTGGTTTTTGTTGTGTTTTTTTTAATTTTTTTAATATGGAATAGAACAGTTTTGATTAGCTGCCATCTACAGCATCTTCAGCTTTGTTAGTTGTAACAACAGCTTTTAACATTTCCCAGAGCACTTAATGAGCTTGATGATGTGGTGAGGTACTCTTTAGAGCCCTTATCAACCTCTGCCTGGCTTAAATGAAGTGTTTTCCTATGCACCTGAAAATGTTGGTTGTGGTTTTTTTTTTTTTTAAATAGAGCCTACCATGTGGTACTACAGTTAAAAGACAAAAGACCCAGTTGAATTGAATAGAACATAAACGATGAGATAAAGCAGCTATTTGTTTCAGAGAAAGGATATTCGTCTCTGTTATGTGACTCTGTATTCAAGTAGTACCAGTGGTGGTTAGTAGTTAATCATTTCTTCTGTGAGGTTTGAGAGCTTAGTGCAGTGATTAATGAGCTAGCGATAGTTATGCATACAGGAATATATAAAGTAAAACTGAGGCAATTAGGCTAGTTAAATGTGATTTATATAAAGCTTGTGCACAAAGTGAGATTTTGATTGACATTGCTGAGTTTCGAGAGGAGGATGAGTTCTTGGATCAATTCGTGGGAACTAATGAAAGCAAATTTCAGTGTTAACTGCATGTTTCCACCAGTGGGTAAATAAAAAAACAAAACCAGTTACTAAAAATATGGCTCTGATGTGAAGAATCTCAAAGAGTGGAACTCCATTTTTAACATTTTTCAAAACCTCCTGTATCAAATATATTTTATTTAGGGAAGCTTCTCCCCCCACCAGCCCTGACTGTAGCCTTGAGCACAGCCTGAGCTTGGGATATTTGCCCACCTCTAGCTGTGCAAGATTACAAACTTCTGCTTGCCAAGCCCATTTTCCAAGCATCTCTGCCACAGAGCTGCATCCTGACCTCTGTGCAGCTGAGTCCCTGCTAACTCTGCATTTATCCAGGCTTGAAGCAAGGAACGCAGAAATGCTTCCTAGGGTTTTCAGTGCCTGTTTGTAGGAATTGGTTTGCAGCGTGTTGGGATTGAACTTGTTTGTTCCTCCCAGGCACCTTGGGGATGGGGGTGTGCAGAAATGCTTTCAGCTGCGGCATTTACAAGGTAATTTGTGGCTATTTCTTCCCTTTTATATCTCTGTTCCAGACAAAACCATGGATTCAGGATTGTTGGATGGGAGCAGCATCCATGCAAAAAATACAAGCAGTTAAGGTGGCATTTCAACAGCAGTTTCTGATCCTAGCTTTCAGTAAAAAGTACTTTTTCTTAATAAAAGGGGCTGCCACTCCTTTTTGATTATTTAAGGTTGCATGAGACCTAACCAGTGCCAGGTTATCCACATTTGCATGTCTCTACCAAACCAGAAGCAAGTCACTCTTGCTGCCTTGAGTCTGGCGGCTCCAGCTTAGTCAGCCAGGAGCCTGTGTCAGTCTAGTATTGTCAAATCAGTAGCACAGGCTAGAGCAGTGGAGCTAAACTGCGCCGTCAGTCACCTTAATATAGCCAGCATTCCAGAAGGTAGTATTTGAGCTTTTACAGAGTGGGCCTTCTAACCTCTCCCAGCTACAGGCAGGCCTCTGGTTACCCTGCTGGAGAAGTACAGTATAGGATAGCATTGACTTACTCTGCAGGTGACCGGAGTTTTAGATGTGTGAACGTGGGCATGGTGTGTCCCTGGCAAGGCACATACTGCCCAAATGCCAAGGAGGTCTGGCAGTTACCTGTTTGGACAAGCGAGAATATTAGTCTTTCTTAGAAATCCAGTTATTAACAAGCTTTATGGGTGCAAACACTTGTTTAAAGCACTTCACCTGCTCAGCAGCTCACCTAAGATTTTTTTTTTTTTTTAAAACTTTACTTTGGAACACTTAGTAGAAGATGTAATTACATACTTGGCATTTGCATGTTGCAATAGAGTGCGCTTTTGGTGCTGTCCATTATTACAGAATGCTGAAGCTTGAACTTCTTTTTGAGCACTTGGGTAAGGAATTTTGCCATGAGTAGGCCAAGACATGACAAAGAGACCTAGGAGATGCAGTGTTGGTCACTGGTGTCGGTAAAGGAAACTTTGCCCGCAGTATCTTTCCATTGCAAGGTAGAAGGATGACAATGTGATGCATCCATAGTGAAAATTAATTACTGTTGTGGGATAGATGTTGCTTTATATACGCCGCTAATGCGGTTTTCTATTTATTTCATTAAAATTCAATCTTTTATTAAAACCACTAGCTCTAATTTCCTGATTCTTCCCTTTGCAAACACCGGATGCCAAAGTTATTTTGTAGCTAAACCAGTTCATCAGGAAAAACACAAATAGTGATACAACTAATAATATGTTAAAAGCCATTGCAGTCATTCTGCTGCCAATCCACACTAATTAAAAAAGCTGAAAAGTATATCTAAGTCAGGTGTGGGCAAAACTGTACATAATTGTCTTTTCCGAGGAGCCGTGGAGAACCAGGTTGTATGCTATTGTACAGGCAGAGTAAATAGGCTGTGTGTGTTATTGCTGGCTTGTGGACCTGGGTGGAGAAGTCCAGACTGACTGCAGAGTTTTGCTCGAGGCTGTGGGTGCTCGCTATGAGTATACCGCCTGCTGTCTGCCTCTGGTGCCTCAGGGTAGCTGCTCTATGAAGACTTCCATGACTGATTAGATACCCTTTGATTGTACTTAGGAGCTCCATAGCAATTTATTTCTCCCTGACATGTTCCCCCCATTCCCCTCCTAGATGTTTTTTTGCAGCCAGTGTCTCGCACTGGCTCATCTCGGGCCATTCCCTTTTTCCATAATTGTGGAAGTGTGCAAGAGTCCTGGATGTCCCTGTTAGTGCGATGCAGGTGAATCTTGTGTTTCGTAGCACAGCTGCAGGCCATCAAATGGATAAATTGTGTCATGCTTTTCTGCATTACTGTGCCCTCTTTCAGCAGTAGCCTGTCCATTCATTCCTTTGAGCTTCTTCCTCCTGCAGTCCTTTCCAGTCTGAATGATTTTGATTTTGTATGTGTGTTGTTCTGGTTTCAGTGTGTTTTGGGTTTTGTGTTTTCATAGAATCACAGAATGGTTTGGGTTGGAAGGAACCTCAAAGATCATCTAGTTCCAACCCCCCTGCTGTGGGCAGGGACACCCTCCACTAGACCAGGTTGCCCAAAGACCCATCCAACCCGGTCTTATACATTTCCAGGAATGGGGCATCCACAGCCTCTCTGGGCAACCTGTTCCAGTACCTCACCACTCTAGCAGTAAAGAATTTCTTTCTAACATCTAATCTAAATCGACCCTCCTTCAGCTTAAACACATTACCCCTTGTCCTGTCACTACACTCCCTGATAAACAGCCCCTGTCCATCTTTCCTGTAGGCCCCTTCAGGTACTGGAAGGCTGCTATAAGATCTCCCCAGAGCCTTCTCTTCTCCAGGCTGAACAACCCCAACTCTCTCAGCCTGTCCTCATAGGAGAGGTGCTCCAGCCCTCTGATCAGCTTTGTGGCCCTCCTCTGGACTTGCTCCAACAGCTCCATGTCTCTCCTGTACTGGGGCCCCCAGAGCTGGACGCAGTACTCCAGGTGGGGTCTCACCAGAGTGGAGTAGAGGGGCAGGATCACCTCCCTTGACCTGCTGGTCTTGTTGTTGTTGTTTTTTCAAAAAAACATTGGAATTTGGTTTTGGGAAACTATTTTAAAATTCCCATCTAAAAGCTGGGACAGAGAACACAGATTTCTACTAAAATTAATGCTTTGCATTTCAAGGAGTAGCTTCCACGATAATAAAAGAATTCATTAAAACACATAAATTCTTCACCCTTTTTATATTTTCTGAATTGCACTAAAGGGTTACCTTTACCCATGTAGAGCACCTGTATATGGTTTCTACTGTGACACAACTTGTTTTTCAGTTCTTACTGAGTTGTATAGAAGTCCTGGATATCCAGTTAGAGCAAAGATTGTTCAAAAATCAATTTGTGTATTTCAAGAGTATAGTGGGAGTAGATTCAGGTTAATTTTACACCCTCTGGCTCTCCTCCCCTCAACCACCTCCAACAAAAATTGCAATCACTGAAATATTATTTTGGGCAATCCAAAATGTCAAGTATTTGGTGCTGCTTACAAATGATTACTGTGTGGGAGGTTGTCCCATACAGAACCTTCACGGGATGTGTGAATCCCAGGTCATTTCCTCTTTGGCTTAATTAGGGTAGAAACTTAAACTTTGGCCTTCAATTATTAGGAGAGGAAACTTGTTGCAGATTTGTTCTAGCATGAGTCCTGCAGTCTTGTAATACAGTTCATCATCACTGAGTTTAATCACAGTGGGCTGGAACCTGTTTCCTTTTTCGCATCCAAACGTTGTGGGCTGTAGAATCACTGTTTCAGAGACCCACCAAGTATTTAGCCAACTGATACAAACCAGAATATCTCTAGCAAGAGACTGCCCAAACCCCCATTATTAGGACTCTCTACATGAAAGGTAGAATAGAATTGTTTTGGTTGGAAAAGATCATCACGTCCAACCGTTAACTTAACACTGCTACATCCACCACTAAACTATGTCCCTAAGCACCACATCTATATGTCATTCAAATACCTCTGGGGATGGAGACTCAACCACTTCCCTGAGCAGCCTGTTCCAATGATTGACAACACTTT
The DNA here is from genome assembly GCF_011004875.1 of Balearica regulorum gibbericeps. NCBI lineage: Eukaryota > Metazoa > Chordata > Aves > Gruiformes > Gruidae > Balearica > Balearica regulorum. The sequence continues at coordinate 153,660,984 of NC_046184.1, read as the reverse complement.
TGGTGAACACATTTTTCCTAATACCCGATCTAAACCTCCCCTGGCACAACTTGAGGCTGTTTTCTCTTGTCCTGTCACTTGTTACTTGGGAAAGAGACCAACCCCCACCTGGCTACAACCTCCTTTCAGGCAGTTGTAGAGAGCGAGAAGGTCTCCCCTCAGCCTCCTCTTCTCCAGGCTAAACAACCCCAGTTCCCTCAGCCACTCCTCACAAGACTTGTGCTCTAGACCCTTCCCCAGCTTCATTGCCCTTCTCTGGACACGCTCCAGCACCTCAGTGTCCTTCTTGTAGTGAGGGGCCCAAAAGTGAACACAGTATTTGAGGTGTGGCCTCACCAGTGCCGAGTACAGGAGGACAATCACTCCCCTATTCCTGCTGGCCACACTGTTCCTGACACAAGCCAGGACGCTGTTGGCCTTCTTGGCCACCTGGGCACACTGCTGGCTCATATTCAGCTGGCTGTCGACCAGCACCCCCAGGTCCTTTTCCTCCAGGCAGATTTCCAGCCACTCTTCCCCAAGCCTGTAGGAGACTGAAATTTGGAACTGGCTGTGATATCTTAGAAGAAGGATCTGAATTTCAGTCTTTGGTATCTTAGCCAACCAGTGTGGCTGTAGGCCATGAGGTTGGATGACAGCAGCCTGTCAGAGTCTCCTCCTCCTCATTGTCCTCTCTGCTTTGTGACTAGTGCCAAGGTTGCCCTGAGTCCAATCCTTCATTTCTGAACGTTCTCAAGTGCTTAGGAATTGAGTGAAGGAAGTGCTCCTGCCTTGGTCTGCACCAAGTTGAACCACTGCTGTTGTAGTATAATACATTTTGTGCACAGAAAAATAGTCCACAGGGATATCTTGGAGCTAGAATTTCCAAAATCTTAATATTCAAAGTGTTGTTTGAAGGGACAGGGCAATGTCTTGATTTTGACATTGATACCTGTAATGTTGCTGTTTACTTGTGTGATTGGTGTTTGGATTTCAGGTCTTGTCTTAACATTTCTTAGTACTTTTAATTAGCAATGTTCTCTTCTAAATCCTTTCCCATATAAATAATTGTTACATGGGGTAAAGCTGGACAGATGGTTCTTGCTTATAGAATCCTATCAGAAGCCGTTAATTAGGTTTCAGTGGGTGTCCCTGCCCATGGCAGGGGGGTTGCAACTAGATAATCTTTAAGGTCCCTTCCAACCCAAACCATTGTGTGATTCTGTGGTGCGAAAGTAAAGTTAGTCTGAGCTATATTAATTGTTCAATTAACAATGAAGATTCTTCTGTATGCTACAAGTATTAAATCAGGAAAGACCATGCCAAATATAGAGGTATAGATTCAGCTGAAAAATGATTTTTGCTTCAAGGAACAAAATACTGTGCATAGAGGATGTTGCTGTTATTGCTGTAAACACGTCTTAGGCAAATATTTTTTATACAATATCTGCGGTAATAGAGCGTTTAAAAGTGGACTTCATCTCACCTAATTCTTGGTATCTAAAAATAAAGCAGTAAAGTACCTCTGCTCCCTCTATGATAGCTGAGGAGAGACAGGTATGTCTGTTGGTGATTCATCCCACCCTAAATGCGGTGTCTAAGCTGCATGGAATGAATTGCTCTCCAGTGGTGAGCCATTTGACCTTTAAATGGCAGCAGATGAGATGGGTCCTGTCCACAATCAATAGGAAATGGAGGTTCTCCAATGAACATTGTGTCCTTCAAACGTGTGGTTGTCTTTCGGGGGTTTGCTTATCCCTGTTACTGCTTTATCACAGTTGTCAGATTACCCCCCCCCCCCGCCCCCAAACTTTCTCTTCTGAGGTTCCTTGTCTGTCTCCAAGCAGTTTCTTTCTGGGTTTAAGGAATGAAGAGGTAAGGAAAGTAATTAGGGTAGAGTTGTTTGTCTTATTTAGAAAGCTAATTTTTTATTAAAAAAACAAAAAGCAAAGGATTTTGTATCCCTTGATTGTGTGTTTTATAAGGAGAGAGAGAAAAAGCAAAGATCACTCAATATGTTAGATTAGAGATTGATACCTCAGAGACTTGGTACACTATAAAGTTGTTTGGCCAGTAGATTTTACTTAGCAAGATGAAATTTCTCTTCAGAGCAGAGGTCAAATGTCTCAGGATTGTGGAGGATGTGCTAGAGAGGTAGGAACTCAAAACATTATTAGGAAAAAATGCCTTATTTCTCTGAAGTGTACCAGTGACCCAGCCTTCCAGAAGCTATTTACCTGTACATATACTTTCATGCTTTTAACTTCCACAAGTCTTTTTCTTGTATTTACATTCTTTTGGTGGACAATGCACCTTCAGGATTCTTGATTTAGCCTGTTGTTAGATAGATAGACAAAAATAGTAGTCACGAGGACAATTATGTGGAAACATGAAAAGGGACCAAACAATAGCAGCAACAGCCAATCCTTAACTGTTTGGGGAACAGAACTTTGGCAAAATTAGTTCCCTGGATTGCTTATAATGAATTTAAGAGAATAGTTTGGAAGGATAAGGACTTCTGAGATCTGGTGTCTTCCTTCAGACTTCCTTATGGAATCTGTTGGGGAAATCTTTTTTTTGTTTTAAAAAAAATGAAGTGTCATGAAAGACTGGCTTACTAAAGTTGACATACTAGAATAAACTGGTGATTCATATTAGTGGGAAGTGGAGCAGTAATAATTTTAAGTGTACTGAAGGAGTTTGGTGAAATTGCTAATGTACAAAAATATTCTAATTAAAACCAGATAGAAAATGAGGTTGCAGTAAATGGTATTTGTATCTTCAAAAATTGGGGAAGCATGATCTGAATGCTTTCTTACATAATATCTTGCTAACCTGTGGGGCTCAGTGCCATATATCTAATCAGAAGAGCTTAGTATGGTTCAAAAATAATTGGACTTTTAGATGTATGACATTGATTTATACAGGAAAAAAAATATAAACCTGGTTGCTAGATCTACAGCCTTATTTTATGATAACCAAGTGTGTCAGATTAAACATAACTGTTAATGAACTTAACATAGGAGGGGCAAAAGAGTCCAGTTTCTGTGAAGGAAAACCAAGCTGTGCACATCTGTGCAGATTAACAGTAATGAATAAATGAATGACTCTGTCTAATAAATTTCTTAAAATCTTTGAAAGTAAAGCTCTCTGGTTTTCAGTACACCACAGCTAATTTTGGGTGTGTTTTAAGATTCTGTCCTTGCCCAGCTGTTAAATATACTTATTCATAAATCTGAATAATTTATTAGTAGCTGAATGGTATGAGTTGTGTAAAACTTGCTATTGGTTCAAAGTTATTTAAGTAGATGAATGTAAGAGAAGACTTGTGGTGTTTCCTTGGGATCCCAAGGAGGCTGGGCACCTGGCAATGTGTGACACCCAGCCAAGCTGAGACCTGTGCAAGCGTGTGTATGTCCTGGAAAGGTTTTTATTCTGTAGTGGCTTCTAACAGAGCCACAACTGTGTGTTGAGACAAGTCCTCAGGCTTGGAGCAGTGGGTAGTGTTTCAGTCTCACGCTTACAATGTGCAAACAGTGCCCAAACAAACAAAAGTAGTGTTGAGTTGAAGCATGCCACTAAATTCTGGTCATCCATTTGAAAATAGAAGGGAAAGATTTCTGCTGGTATTGGAAAAATCAGAATCGGGTAGGAATGAGTTAGTGAGGATATGTATATGCCATAATGAATAATTTACAGAAAGCAAGGTGGGTGGTATTTATTTTGACCACAATACAAGATCAGAGGTACATTCAATACTGTGAACATTAATTAAAAACTGCTTCCTTATTCCTTATGTAATGTCTTGCTAACCTGTGGAGCTCAGTGCTGTGTGATAGCTACTCTGAAGAGCTTAATAACGTTCAAAAGTAATTAGACTTTTGGATCGATACCATCCTCTGTTATCTTATACAGGAGAAAGATAAACTCTCCAGCTTCAAAGACAAGTTAGTAATGACCAACACTGAAAAAACTTGACTGTCAGCCATTGCCCATTAAAAAAGCTTGAGTATCAGTCACTGCCACTGCTCAGTTAGGAAAGAGGTTGAGGGCAGACGGTCTGCTGGTAGATACCGCTTGCTGAAAAACAGTTTTGCAAATGGGCTCTTGTCTGGGCCGCCTTGGTTTTACTTTGAAAGTGTAAAACCTCCAGGACCATGAGTGAAATGACATGTCTTACATACTGCTTGTCTTGGGATGTTAGTATATAAGGAAGTCAAACACTGCAGGGGGACTATCATCAGAAAAGCAACTAAAATTAGTGTTACAGGAGTTATTGATAGATTTCTATCATGGCAATACTCATTTGGATTTTTTTTTTTTTAATTGGAGATGTATGTTTACTATGTATGACTTAGTTGACCTTGCATGCCTCCAACACCAAGGAGAGCAGGTGAGATTGCTTGCTTGCATGCATATCAACACCACGACATCAGTTAGGGAAACCCTATTCACACTTCTTGTACTTGAACCAGGGAGAGAACAATGTAACTGTAAAATTACCAGTTGATATGAAAATGTCTTATGTTAGTTTGCAGAATATAACGGATTTTTTTTTTTTTTTGTATCTTACTTTGTAAAAACAACTTATGACCAAATTTATTGCATGAATTTGTTTTGGATCTTACGAGATTTGAATTAGCAAGTATCTTAAGGTTATCTGCATTTTTTGCAGGGTATTATAGAAAAATCAAAAGTGAAAGGAATTCCTATCATTATTGATGCCGTAAGTATTTTCTTGATTCAGTCAGTGGTTTCACGTTTAAGAATCTATTCAGTAAATGTTCTTCTTACTGGTTTTTGCAGGATGGACTGTGGCTCATTTCCCAGCAGCCTTCTCTTATTCAAGGCTACCAGCGAGCTATTCTTACTCCAAACTATATGGAGTTTAGTAGACTGTATGAAGCCATGGTGAGCTGTTTTCCTTTTTGATATTTAAGTACATGCAAGTTTAGTCTTTTAGTCTTTAAAAATAAACAACTTATTACTGGCTTAAATGTTATGGGCTGTTTCTTATATGGAAAAGCAGCATTCTCTGGGGTTTTATTCCATGGGATAATCACCACAACAATGCATATTCTTAAACAGAGCTCTTTTTTAAAGACGACCTTTTCTTATGCATTTTTTGGCATTGCAGAGGGTATAGAAAAAAATACCTGGAAAGACTGATACTGCTGCTTTGTTTTTTTCTCCCCCTTTCCCCCTGCCCATATGCTGAAGTAGCATGTGTTAGAGTATGTTGTTCTAGTAGTAAAATATGTACTGTGTATGGAATTCTTGTGTTATAGCTTAGAGACCCCGTAGACAGTAGTGATCATCATGGATGTGTATTAAGACTCAGCCAAGCCATGGGGAATTTGACAATTGTTCAAAAGGGAGAAAGAGATCTTATTTCAGATGGAGAGAAAGGTAAGTGAAGCCTTTTGCTTTTACCAATGTGATTTTTTTTTTGTTTTGTTTGCTTTCAGTCATAGTCCAGTGGTTGGACTATATAGTAATTGATTGACTGTATTCCCCTGAAGACTGAAGGCGAGGTATGACTGTCTTTGCAGATCACCTTTAGATGATTTGTGTAAATTGATGTTTTAAGAGTGCAACTTATTTGCTGAAAAAAGTTGCTGATTTTATTTCTCATTTAAATGGCTATAACTTATGTTTTACATTACACAGGTATTGAGACATTAATTTTTTAATCTTTGTGAACTGTTCTAAAATCCTTAGCTGAGATGGTCTATATAAGTGCCGATGTTGTTGCTAAATTAATGCAGACTAATATTGTTGTTTCACCATATATCGGTGTGTGTGAAAAGTGAAGATGTCTTGAGGTTCATGAGCTGCTCAGTTCTTTCATACTGTCTGCCATGGGGCTGTAGATTAGCATGTACATATATGACTTGTACATTAGCCCTGACAATTTAAAAAACAAAACCAAAAAAACCCCACCAAATTAACTCTAGATTGTCATTACAACTTTTTAAAAGAGTCACTTATAAATATGGTTAAAGTATTCTTAATAAAATTAGCTGCCTGTCTGATGCTTTTTATACTGATCATTTACTGTGATCAGTATAAAATTAATTCATGAGTGCATTCACTGCATGGTCTTATTTCACACACATAACAAGGCGCAGCTCTGCCTCTAATTGCTTGAAATGCTAATCTCTCTGATAAATGTTTATGCTGCTTCAGAACCGTTTGGTATATACAGTCAATTTTTCATTATTAGGAGCCATGGGAGTCTTTTATACCAGAAAAACAGATGCAATAAGGCAACTGGTTTGTGCAGAGCCACCTTCCACATACCCCCATTAGTACAGGTACTACAGCAGACTGTGAAACAAGCTGGGACCTGGAAGCAATATAGTTATGCCCGTGTGCTGAAGGACTTTGGTTGGTCATATAGTACCCAAGTTGGCCTGCATGAAGTCTGCTGTCATTCTTGCACCCATAGCAGGCTTGATTTGTAATCTTGGACAGTCAGGCCAGGCTTAAGGGAGGATGAACTCTGCCAGAGGATTAAATATCCTGGCTCCGGTTTATGCCAGCTAGAGAGCTTTAGAGTACTGTAGTGTATCTTCTTCCTCTGTTTTTATGTCAACCATGTTCTTTTTATGCAGGATTGTTGCTTTTTTTATGAATGTCGGGAAAACTGGGCGAGTGCTTTAGATTGAGGACATTACCTAGTATATCTCTGTTCTCCTTCTGAGCTGTTATTCTTGAGATAAGTGTATCCCCACCACTGCGGGAGAGAGGGGACGGTCTGTCACCGTTGTCTGTTGTCACGCAGGATTCAAAAACCAGGAAACAACTGAAACTCTTTCCCATTTCAATTTTGAATGTTCAGGTGTGGCACAAGTTTGGTGTATGTCTTTTGGGGCTTTTCGTTGGTTTTAATTTTTTTCCCACCTTGTTCTTTGTCTCTGTTGGGTTCTGATATTTTTTTTTCTTAGTTAAGTGGCTTTTTGATTTGAAATAAGAACAGTTCTGTGCCTTTATAGCAGTTATTTGATGTCCAGCTATAGGCTGCTTTCTTGTTCTTACCTTGGTTCTATCACCGATGCTTTCTCTCTCCTGGATTACAGACATTATAGGCAGCATTGCTGAGCTGTAAGAAAGCAGCTGTCAGGTTTAATACAGGTTTAATAATGTCTGTTACAAATGCTGTTTTTAGGGTTTGTGTTGCCTGCAAGAAGGTTCCTTAGAATTTTGCAGAAACTATAGACTTTAGCTTCCTTTTAACAAGAACGTTCTTTGGATCTGGGAGTTACTGTCAGTCAATTTTTTAAAAGCTTCTCAAATGCAAAATTACATTGAGAAAGGAGATTCTACCGTCTGCTCTGTGCCTGAACACAGAACAAGTTGTCATGTCACTGACCTTGAATTCTTTCCCAGGTTTTTTGCTCTTAACTTCTGCTTTTTTCACCTGTCTGTTCTTTTGATCTGATGTTATTTTTTTCAGCTGAGACAACATACATGATGATTCCAGTGTGAGGGAAATCCAGATCATTAGTTCAGGCCAATGTTTTCTGAGCATAGTCAAATATTATGAAAAGATCTGTGTACTCCTCTTGCCTTTTATTTTTCATATCATCATCTGTTTGTAGTGCTTAAGCCATACCCATTTTCAGGCATTTCCTGCTTGAGCTCATGTGCTTAGCTCACTGATGCAGTAGTCTCCATATATCACTTCTAAACTTTCTCCTTTGGGAATATACTACATGCATGCTTTCTGGGGGAGGGGAAAAAAAAAAAGTAAGTCTCAATGCTCTCCAAGAAAATGAGAAATTGCAAACTTAACAATGTAGCTTTAGTGTTCAACACTTGGCTGTTGTGGAAGAAAGGCTTCCAGAGAATGCAGAATTTTGCAACAAGGAAGACTGGCTTGGTGAACACTTTTATAGCTTAGAGTGATTATGATGGTTATTTTCACAATACTTTTATTCGTGAGTCTCTAGGAAATTCAGTAGCCAATTTACTTCTGTTGGTTGAAGACAAAAAGGGTTATGAGGTGATTTGATAGTGAGCTGGGTGGAAGTACAGCTGTTGGTGAAGGATTACTGTCAGCAGATAGCTCTGTAATCTAAGCAGGACAGGCACCATAAATTTGAATTGGAAGCTGAATCTTAATAAATTCAGATTAAAAGTAAGGCAGATTTTATTAACAGACAAATTTAGCTGTGACAATAACATACCTAGAATTTTGATCATCAGAGTCCCAAACTGTAAAGTACTTGGACATCTTTCATGTTTGTTTTTATGAATCAGATTAGATGATGCAGGTGGTTTCTTATGGCCTTAAAATCAGTACTGAATCATGTCCGTGGGCTCTCTGAAATCAGTAGCAGTCTTACACTGCAAAGGAGGTTTTTCTAAAATCTGTCTCCGTTTCAGTTATGAGCTGCCAACTGCCCTGTAAACATAATCACCAAGGTTTTAAAGTAAGTTTTATATACTCTTTTTCTCTTTCCTTTTGCAATTTCACGTTATAGCTTGGTCTACAGTTGTTGATTCCCTGCTCTACAAAGATGAGCTTCACCATGCTCTTGGTAGGTGATATCAGTGCCATCACTGACCAGGGTAGGAATGAGTACTCAGCCTGTGGGTAAAAGGTAAGTCAGCTTTTATTCACTATGGCACAGCTCTCTAAGGTTTTCTTTTTATTATTCTTTGGAGAACTGGTCAATAATAAAGTGTGGTTATACCAGTCTTAGTTCCTAACATGTTTAAAATTTGGTTAGGTCCTTGAAGTAGAGGATTTGGATTTTTGTTTTTAAATGTTATAATGAGTTTTTCTGTATTTTCCCCTGCACCTGCCTTTCAAAAGGCAGAGTTTATGGGTAACCAGCACGCTGCTGCCTGTGACTACTTTCAGCTGGAGCCAGTAGCCAAACATAGTTTCTCTCCAGTTGCCCAGCTGCAGCTATGGTCAAGAGAAGCAAAGAAGCATGTGAGAGGGATTATTGAATACTGAATATGGAGTAAAAAGCCAGCTCTTGCCAGAAATCCCCAAGCAGTACTTAGAATTTCTGCCATTTGTTCCCCATACAGCCGGAAAGGAAGCTATTCAGTGCTTGTCAGTCCCTAGCTCACTTAGCTAAAAGCTCTTACGGTGTCCAGCTGCCCAGCAAATTTTGCCAAGATTTTAACTGAGAGACAGTACCTTTGTCTCCAGTCCTGCTTCTGCAGAGTGAGCAAAACAGGGAGGTCGTGGTTCCAGTCCACGGTGCCTGTGCTCTCCGCTGCATGCTCAGCCCAGCCTGCTGTCTCCCTAGTGTTGCTCATCCACCATCACATCCGTCCCCTGGCTTCTGCACCAATCCAAGAAAAGTAATGTACAATTTGGATTAATTTCTTTTAACTTAAATTGCCTGCTGTCTCACACTCAAGGACCTATCTAAGTTTTAAAAGTGTGATTAGGGAATATAAAAGTATAAGCACCCTTTATATAAAAGCCAACTTACATTTTCCACATCAGTTGAGTGATTTCTCCAGCCCAAGTCATTAATACTGGTTTCCCTGTCTGTATGCACTCTGGGACATGTTTCTGGGAGTCCACAATCTCCAGCTATGTACTTTTGTGAACTAACTTGCAAAAGGAAAAAGATAAATTTCTTACTAGTATGAATATCTGCCAGCTCAGAGATGTATACTGCTAAAAGATTTTACTCAAATCTGATAATGGTCTAAACCTGAGTCTTGCATTTGATAGAGCAAAATGGTCCTTGATAGCTACGTTATTTTGTATAGAAAATTGAAATCTTAAGCCTTTTAATTAAACAAGACTATTTGTTGTTCTGTGGGGTAGCTGATGGTAGCTGATCTAATCCATTTGGAGCATATCAGAAGTCAGAATGGTGGTACCTTTGATGCACAGATCCCTAAGCGCGTTAGGATAAGTGTAATACTCCTGCTTTGTAAGAGGAAGACAAGTGCAGAGAACTTGTTCAGGACATCTGAGGTTCAAGAATTAAAAGTTTATCTCCAGGCTGGCTTTTGATTTGCAGCCTCAATAAGTGTGATGTTTCACATAGGCTCTTTGGCCTTCTTTATCATCATTGGCATTATGTGGTTAGCTTTTAGCTAGCCCATATTTCACATTCTGTGTTCTAAACAAAAACATCAAAGATTAATCCCTGTTTTGTGGGGGTTTTTTTCACTACTATGAATATTGTGAATCAAGAACACACAGACATAGATTACTTTTTATACTATGTGGGCCTTTGGTTTTCTAACTGTAATGTGTCTAGGAGCTAGTGGTGTAAGTAGGGCTGCCTGTGCACAGCCACGTCAAAATTCGTGCTTCCCAGTTCACTCGTAGTGCTTGATCTCAACAAAACTACTAAATTTTATTATTTTTTTTTCCTTCAAAGAGAGGACAGCTATTTTCAGTTACATAACAGATTGGGTTTTTTAATTAAGCATACAGTACACGTAAATGGATCATTCTTCTGGGCTTTGATCTGCCAGCAGAGTTTGGGCTGGCAGTTCATTGAGCTTAAAACTTGCTGGCAATGGTATAGTTAAAAGTTGACACCATGATCTGAGTGCTTCCCCAAATGCTAATGTTTATCTTATCCTCAAGGACTGCTGAAAAGGGGGAGCGACTGTAACTTTTATTTTGTGGCCTGAAATGTATTAAACATAGAGCTACTAAATGACTTGGCCATAGTTACTCAGGCAGTCTGGGGCAGAGTTTTGAATTGTGTGGAGTCTAAAACTCTGGAATGTCTACTTTCCAATATTCTGTCAGTATGACAACCTTCTTTTTTTTTGTTGCTGTTGCACTCATATTTCAGTACAAATTGTTTTCATGGACTTAGGTACGCAAGAAATCTGGGTGACTATACGTGAGGGACGTGTTGCATTTGCTGTGTGCAGCTCTGGCAGTATTTATGTGCTATTTAATCACTGAGATTATGTTGAAACTATTGAATAGGGCTGTGGTTGTTCTGACTCTAGCAGATCTCCTTGCCATACTTCATACAGCGATTTTTTCAACAATAGTATTTTTATTTCATTTAGCCTTTTCTTATGATAGTATATGTATGCCCCATGGGTAAGTGCTAGGGAGCTGGGATTTGTTTGGTTTTGGTGGTTTTTTCCAGAAAGTTACTTAGCATAAATCAATTTTCATTAAAAGGCTGTCTATCAATTATACTGAGTATACTGAGGGGTTTTTTTTTTGGGGGGGGGGGGTGGGGTGGGGTGGTGTGACTCATCACCCTGTGAAATAATGACAGCAGATTTGGTTGTCCAGACCTGTTAAAAACCAAAACAAGACACCCAGCCCCAGCAGCCAATTTGACTGGCATTAGTCATGTGTTTCTATCTCTTAAGGACTGTCAGCTGAACTATAGATGAACCTGTCCATTACTTTGATTGGGACTAGTGTCAGACTAATTGACCTTAAGTGGCCTCAGTTGCTGCCTGTTAAGGATGACACATTGTGGTGATTTCAGTCTTTGCAGTTTCCCTGTTGTCCAGCATCCAGTTGTCTTGGACTCCTCAGCTGTTCCAAGAACCATGTTTTGTAGGCTTTCCGATCTACATGTTCATCGCTAGTTGAAGGTGGTATAGCCTCACTGAGCAATAGACTGAAAAATACTTCATCCTTGTGTAAATACATCATTCTGCAGCTCTCCAGGGACTAGAACTGCCTGCCTTCTCGGCATCGTCACTGGCTATTCAGTCATGTCCATCTAATCGAGGTCTTGTAACATTTGCCAGTGGTTGTCACTGCTCAGTGCAGCATATAAGGATGTCACCCCTGTGGTCTGTAAAGAACTGCTTGAGCTGTCTTCACAGCGGGTCACAGATGTGTAGTGGAGGATGTTGGACTGGGGGAGTGGGAAGACAGCAGTTTTATTTTTGTTCTTCCAGGAGCAGGCAGGGAAAAGCATCAGGAAGAATTTGTCCTTTGTGGATTTGGCAGTATGCCAGTTTGTCTTGATGGTAGTGTGGGATTCCTGCTTTTATTTTAAAAGCTCTTAACGGTGACTATACTTCAGAGGAGTTTTTCATTCCTTTTCCCATCACCTGTTCTGATGTTCATCATCCTTTTATTTTGAGATATTCTTTGAGGAACTGAGCTTTTGCGCAAGAATTGCCTGAGCGTTATACCTTTCTCCCCTCATTCAAGTGAATTTCCTGTAGTTCTGCTTCTTTGAAGCTATTGCGTGGATTTGTTTTGCAGCATCTCTGTGCAGAGTACAAAGGTCTGCTTTTGTTGTTGCCTGTGAGGTAGTCTGCACATATTTGAGACTTACTTTTTAAAAAACCACAAACAAAAGACCACTTTTTTTTTTTTTTTTTTTTTTGTAGTGGGGTATTATAATTGGCCTAGTTTGAGGAGATCTTGCTTTCGTGTATAGCTGAAAACTGACTGGAAGGTTGTGGGGCTAGAGAATGGTGGCAGATGGTGACATACAGCTAATAAGCAGGGGCTTGTGCTCAGCTGTCAGTCAGAAGGCCCCAAAGCTTTTGAACAGAGGATTTCCATCCTGCCCCCTGCCAGGAGTTCAAGCCCTCAAAGTGAAAATCCTGTGAGATACCATCTTCAAAGTAGCAGAATTAGAGGTAATTTCTCCAAAGCACTGTATTTAAAAATAAAATAAAATAAACCACGCCACCTAAAAAGGCGTAGCTTTTTCAAATCGCTAACTCAGAAGAGCATTGCACTTGTGAAATTGGACATTAACTACTGCTCCCTGAGAAACACGTCCAGAATCTTAATTTGGGAGGGAGGGGGGAGGGGAGAAGAGTGATTGGGAAAATTAACTGCTGGCAACGCTGCAGCAGTGTCTGCTGTGTTCATGGTGACTAATGAATCTTTGCCCTCTCAGTGGCAGCAAAAATGCACAACTGCCTGGCCTCATGAGCCCAGCAATTACTGCTGGAAGAATCGGTAGGAAATAGAAGTGAAGTACAATTCTTTGCTGCACCAAGTAACAAAAAGCAGAAATGAACCATGCAAATGAACTGGAAAGGGTTTGCTTGTGCTAAGTAGTTTTTTTACATCTTGCTATTTAAGAAGGTTTACCTGCAAGTCCTTCAATTTCGTCCAGATTTTTCCCATTATTTTGTAAGAGAAAAATTGCTTTTAAAAATAGGGATACTACTCTCTCTCAAACACTTGGGCTCCTCTGTTCATACACCTTGGAGAAACCCAACCCAAGTGAATTGAGAAAATTGAGGTAAGAGCTGTTGTCTGAGCAACGTCTTGCTTTATACTTTGCTTGTGTACTTGGCATGCTGAGGAGCACACAAACCATTGTGCGTGTAGTCCTGAACCTGCGTAGCTCCGCAGTAGCTGACTGGAGATGCTAAGGATCGCTACTTGGCCACCAGTGATCCTGCCAGCTCTTACGTTCTCCTAGGAGAGGAAAATACATTTTTCCTGAGATTTTTTTTTTCCAGAGCCTAGCAAGAAGGAAAGCTAAGGATAGATACATATGCACAAGAGAGTTTGGAGAAGGGCAGCAGAACTGATGCTGTTTTCTTTTTGTGTGTCTTAGGTATCCTTCAGGCTTCCTACTTGGGCTTGTTGAGAGTGGAGAACAAAGGCGTTTTAAATTTAGTGAAACCATTTGCATGTTCTTAGCTAAAGCTCCACAAAGAGATCCGTTTGATCAAGGTCCTTTGTATATTTAAAATAGAAGTATAACATCTGATATTCCGACAGAGCCTATCCACAGTGACACTGCTGACAGAAACATACACAGATGCTGAGGGGACAGTTCACTGGCAGAAAAAGAGGTCACTCTTTGCATATGGTTTTTACAAAGCCTAAGGAAAAGGCAGTTTTCAGTAAAATACCTTTCTGATGGGCATAGCAGAAGATATTGCAGATTTTGGTTCTATTTTGCATTTGCTGTTTGTAAAACACCTTGGTTTACATTTGTAGATTCTGAAGGTCAGAGACTCTGGAGACCTGCATTTGTGCAGTAGCTTTGGTCCAGTTTGGGGTGATTGATCATTCTGGCAGCATCAGTTTGCATCAATCACTCATCTCATTAGTGACCAGATCTTCTGTGCAGGCTGAGTGAAGTGGAGAAAGTGTATACATTGTGCAATGATACTTGTAAAGGATTGAAAAGTAATTAGAAAAGTATGTCTTAAATGTTAATGCAATGTATTTTTTGAGAGTAGTGTATTTCAGCATATGCTGCTGCCTGTGGTTGATCTCTTACCTGTCGATCTCTGCGTGCCTCAGAGGTTAACCCTCACAGCTACGGTGATATCATTGTAAATAGAAGAAAAATGCACATGACGACTGTTTTTGGTTTGTCTGTTCATAGTACTTGTATGCAGTCACGAAGGAAGCAGCCGGAGATGTGGTGGACAGGGAGACCTCCTTTCTGGTTCTCTTGGAGTCTTAGCGCACTGGGCATTTCTTGCTGGAGCAGAAAAAACGAATGGGTATGAATATTAATTAATAACTTCTTAATTCTCCAAATGAAATTGGAGTCATTAGGACTAAGGTATCCATGTACTTGTAAAAATGTAAGGGTGTTCTAGAAAAGTCTACATAATAGTTAGAATTTTCATAAGACAAACTTTTCAGTAATTTAACTTCTCCCAAGTTTGAGGCAGAAGAGTGTGAACCTGGATCGAGGCCCAAGGCCATATATGTGTCTATGGGGAATGCGTTTTCAAAACAACTGAATCTAGGCAGAAAGTATGAAGAATAAATAAGTGGTAGTCACTGGCAGGAACATCTCTGTAATTCAAAAAAATGTGTTATTTAGCTTTGTTTTTGTAATTTGGTGAATGCTCTTACATTGGACCTAAGTAATTCAGTGGGGTAATTCAGGTAAGTTGAAACTTGCAAATAAAATAGCATTTCCGAGAGGGTGGCCATTTTAGAGCCGAGTGGCAGTCCAGCTTGGTCATACATCAGACAGCCACACACCGGCAGCTGGCTGTTGGCTCTTCTGTGAATTGATGTCAATTCCTATCCTACTAGTTGGTCCACAGAGTCATGTAGTCCTTCGGTGAAAGTGGCTGCTTTAAATAAAGTTGAAAGGAACCCTGACATAAGCAGTGAGGGAATAACAGTCCCTCTTCCCAGTAAGTAATGAGCTGTTGAAGCCTGAGGAGATGAGACCTTTTGTACTCTTTTGGAGGCACCATGCAGATGCACACAGTTAGACGTCTGTGGGAGTTAGCTGGTCTGTGCTGGTGTTACTGTGAGAGCACTGCACTGGGTCGCCCAGGATGAGTGAGGCACCAGCTGAACCGGACTTTAAAATTCTGAAATCGAACATACCCAGAATGAACAGTGAAACCAAAGAATGTGTATCTATCTGAAGTTGTAGCTGCCACTAAAGGAGTCATTTTGGTTCACGTCATTTTTGCATGGTGTACAACAGACCAGTATGACATTGTTGGAGACATTAGCAAATGCAGAACATGTTCTTCAGACTCTCCTGACTTGGGCTCCTGCGGCTTTTCCAAACAGCTTGCTCAGAAACTCCTTTATTTTATAGATAAAGGAAAAGTGAGAGAGCATAATTGGCATCAGCAATATGTTGTGTCTCCTGTGGTGGCGTTAAGGTGACCCTTCTCACACACCTGCTGTACAGATCCTGTTTGCCTCGTGTGTTTCAGGAAAGGAGGAGCTTTTTGGGTTTCGTGAATCAGGGCATCAGCTTGTAGACCGCGCTGCGGGCAGTCCGGCCAGTCCTTCCACACTTCTGCCTGGCTCTGTTGTTTCAGAATGGGTCTGTGCAGAGCAGGGTTTTGAAATGTTAAGATTGGCTTAATGTTAAGATAGGCTTTCAGGGCTGCTAATAGCAGATAGGATTCTCCTGTTAAGTACGTGGGATGCTAAGGTGGTATCTTTGGAGTACAGCGTATTTTGAACTGGTTATGCAGAAACCTTAGGAATAGGTGCTTCAGCTCTCCGGAGCCCAGAAGCCGGTGCACAGCTCTTGTTTCAGAGCAGTATTTGGGTATCCAGGACTGACTTTCAAGATGGCTTAAATACTCCCTCCTGCACCTTGATGAGTGTATGAAGTTGCAGTTTTCAAGGAAGACATACTTGAAGCTGCCCTGGTCGTAAACTGAACTTTCTGCTTTGCCTGTGCTTTATACAGTGATCCTTCACAAAACTGTCACTTGGCACAGAAGTCAATGGGACCTTAGAGACAAAGAGGCAGCTATGTCCCAGCCACCGCTGAGCGTTGTGAGGTGGAGCCCAGGCCTGGCTGCTAAATTATTCTGCGGTGGTTTTCCCCTGCTCTGATGCTGTCAAGGCAGCAGAAGCAGCTCCTGTGGCCCAACCCTGAAAAGGTGCTCTGGAGGTGGCAGGGCTGTGCTGCCTTCTCTGGGGGAGGTTTAGCGCTTGAGGCCGGGGTATGGTCCCTTAGGTGTACAGTTCATAAACACGTAGGAGGCATGAAGTGTGTGCCTTCGTTTCCATTGCGGTCTGCAGCTGTCACTGTACCCCTTTTAAGCTGATCTAATGAAGGCCCCAGAGCAGCGACTATGGCCCTGTTAAAAACAGGGTCTCTTGTCCACATCCCCATGTCCTTCCCCTAGCCCCTGCCCCCCAAAACTAAACAGAGTTGCCCAGCGAGGGGGGAGGAAAGGGAGCAACAAGGCTGCCAGGTGAGACTGCAGTCTTCCTCTGAAGGAACAGAAGAAGTTTCACATAGGTAAAACTAGACCGGGAACAACCTTCTTACGCACTCTTTAAGCAGGTTTTCCTTTTGCATCCTTCAGCTCTGGTGCTGTTTCTCACTCAGTCGTATGCTGTGCCATGGGAAGGGATGTATTTGTTAAAAAAAAAATTCAGCCAAAGGTGCTCTGCAATGCAAGAGCCTGAGAAACACAGGTGTTTTTGCTTAAGAGGCCTTCCCAACAGTGCTGACAAACATGTCTGGGTACAAAGAGTATGTCCACTACCTTAGGAATTACACAAGAGTGTTCAGATTTTGTTTATAATGTTGGTTGTTGTTGGGTTTTTTTTCTTTCCTTTTAGTCAAAATCCATTTCTAGTGGCTGCATTTGGAGCTTGCTCTCTTACGAGGCAGTCTAACCACCAAGCCTTTCAAAAATTTGGACGTTCAATGACTGCCTCGGACATGGTTTCAGAAGTTGGAACAGCTTTTAACAAACTTTTTGAAACCTGAAGCCAAAGCAGCTGAGAGGAAGAAAAGGAAGAACAATGACTGCAAGAGTAATTACATTTACCGTAGAATTTACAAAAGTAATGCACCCTTTCAAGTGCTGTAGCAGCATTGGTATGCTAGGTAGATTTTTTTTTTTATTTTTAAGAATAGAAAAATATGATTAATGTAGATATTTTTTAAGAGTTTGGAATACAAAAATGTTTTGGCTGAAATAAGCTGTAGTTGCAGATCTGTTATAATATAATAAAACTAAACTGAAAGTATTCCTCTGTTCTTTTTGATAGTTATTGAGCAATAACTAAAGTGTGAACAGCAAAAAAAAAATAAAAATGCACTTGATACTTAGATACAAAATTCTTCCACCAGCTCAACTGAATTTTCTTGGATTGCACCGAGGTTTTCACGTTTTCATTCTTAGACCCTCTGTCTAGATTTAGCTATTGCACTTCATTTTTTTGCCATGCTAGTGTATGAAGAAGCAAAAAGTAAGCCTCTTTGGAAAGGGAATGCATGAGAGTTGCTGTAGATTTTGAATGTAATTAGTTGCCTTTTCCCATTCCCAGTCCCAGAGGCAGTGTTCATTTTGACAAGACACCCCTTCCTGCAACGTCTTGGTCTTTTTTGTTTTAAAAGGTTCCCCAATTGCAGAATAAGGATATACTGTAGGTATCTTAGCATTATACAGTAATTAATGCTTACCTGAAAAAAAATTATTTTCTACTCCTTTAGCTGGCTTTGACTCATCTAGAACTTGCTATGATGAACTTTGTGAAATTATCATTTGGAGAGCTACTAGGCAGGGTAAGAAACTTAGTGCTACCAGACTGAGCTGGCCAAATGCAGTGATCATGGAAGAGCAAAGTGCTTTTACATCTCAGATTACCTGCTGAGTTAGAGCTCTGAGAAGATGGGCGTACAGGTACAGAGCTGGCTGTTTCTTAACCAGCAGGAATATGGATTGAAGGAGCAAAAGGCAGATGACACGGTTTAGGGGCTTTTTGCTCGATCCTTATCAAGACAGACAGGACTTCTACTGTTATGGGCCCTACCTATTACTGGGGGCTCATTGGCAGAGCAGGATTGGGTATAAAGGGGAAGGTGTGTAGAATTTTGCACAGTATCATTTCCTAAATTTTTGGAAATTCAGTCAAAGCTTGTAGGGATTGAACCAATCTGGAGAGAAGGGCAAGTTCGTGCAAAGTACATTTACAAAACTTCCTGTAAGGTCTGGAAGTGGGCACTGCCCTTAAACCTACAAGCTAGCTCCGAGTGTATATATACTCACTAAAGCGCAGGAACAAGCGCATAATGTGTACAGTTACTGCAATAGATGTTATATATTCATTGCAGCCACTCTTTGCCAGTGACCTAGCTCTAGACTACTAGTCAGACTGCATTCTCCTACCTTGCAGTAGCTGCTGCAGAAAGCACCTGGAATCAGAAAGGCTGCTCCAAGTATTTCCCTTCAGCCCTTATCACTGATATTTCTGGATGCACTGTGAATACTACCTCACCCCAATGCATTTTTGGTTTGGTTTTGGTTTTTTTTTTTTGAAGTGGTTACCTATTTTTAAAATAGGTTTTTAAATGTTTGCGCATTTTGGTCTCTGAGGGTTCACGGACTTTTTTTAGATTAGAGCAACGTCTACTCATAAGAGATGGGTTTTTGGTGTTTAATTTAAACAGTTTTGTAAACTGTCAACATCTCTGGGGAAACTAAGCTACTTTTTTTTCCCCCTTAAAACTATTTGAGAAGCCCAACTCCTTTTAAATAAAATCAGAAACTTTAAACTGATTTTAAAACAGCTACTGGATTTCCTTTAAAATGAGCATTTTTTTTGTATTTAGAACATCAGTGGTATTATAATCTAAATGGCATTTGTAGGCGAAGTCAATCAATTAACAGAGCTCAGTACAGATTTCAACCTGCCGCGTTGGTTTTAAATCTACACAGACGTTGTAACTGTTATTCACAAATGTATACAAATTGTTACAATTTTTAAACATTCTGGAAATGTAGCAGTTTCTTCTGGTAGGAAATAAAAATAATAGCAAATTAATTGCGTGTACTTTGTTTCATGTGTTCAGATCACATTTCCCACAGAAGCCAAGCTGACCTGCCATTCATTCTAGTTTACTGCTGGTATAGTTTACAGCTGGTATATATACAGCTGCCAGCACATTTAAAATACCCCACAAGCCCTGTGTAAACTCTGCCGCTAGAATACAGGCAGCCTTGCTCCATCTACCTACAGCCACGCCATCCATAGCAAGGGGTTTAACACAAACATGGTAAAAGAATTTCATCCTACCCTGTACAACAGCCATTTTATTTTCAATACTGACACATTACTGATCCTGAAATTTATGCAGGTTACTTACATTGCAGGGGATTAATAACTAAACATACTAATTCTCTCTTCCCATTTGTGCTGGAGAGAGCTGAAGCATGCTGCGCTCCCAGCACTAGGGCAATCTTGAACGTATTCTGTGAATTGTGAAAACACCAAGCCTTAGGGGTAACTCGGTACCATCATGTTGTGGTTAAATATTTCAGAGGACCAAACCAGCACCACTGCAGTAAGAGAATACTTCAAGGCCAAAAGCATTGCCTCCTGCGCCTGAGAAAAACAAATTGCTTAAGCCAGTGGGCATAAAACAAAGTGTGTTCACCCTCAAGCCAGGCCTCACTTCTTGCCTCTCTTGTCACGCTGTTGTAATTCTCAGTGCCAGCTCAGCAAACAAAGTGCAGATCACGTCGTGATTGAGGCTGGGGCAGTTCCTGCACAAGAACCTACTGAGGCACTGGTCAGACAATGCAGCTGCTCCTACCACCTGCACCATGTACACACCTGTATTTATTTACCTAGTAGTAATGTCAACAGTTCTGCTCAGATTGTATTATATCCTCATTAGCCATCCTGTTCCACAGATTTTATTTGGGAAGTCTTAGTATTTACAACTGTTGCCAAAGCAGCTGAAATTAAAAAAAAAAAAAATTTTAAAAAATTGAGAAAAATTTATTTAAAAAAAAAAAAAAAAGAGTCCAAGGCAGAAGGATCAGCTTTTTTCCTCAGTCTGCTGCTCTGCTTGCCCTCCTTCCAGAATTTCCCAGGTCGAAATGGCAGCTCTGTCCTGTAGGAAGAAGTAAGTGGGTCAGTCCCAGCACTCCGGATCACACAGATATCAAATCTGTACGTACTTGGAAGCACACATTCTTAACCAAGCTTCATACAGCAAAGCCATTAATTGGCAGTAGGTAAGAGAGGTGCGGATGCCACCTCACAGCAACACCACTGTTACTCAGAAGTTGTAAAACAAACCCAGACAATTCTTCCCAGTTAAGGAAAAACAACCCACTGTAATAGAAACGTCCCCTCCGTAGTGTGGGCTGCTGCAGCAGCGTGTGGCCTCTCTCACACAAGCAACTGCTGTTAAACTTGAGGAATCCAATTTTCATCTTTAAATGGCTCATGTACATGGAGAATGGCCAACACAGGAGAATATTCTGCCTAACATATTTGATCTCCTGAATTTTAGGATAGTAGCCTGCCCCTGTAAGCACCTGTAATGCAATACTGTCACATATGACAGTCAAACTGAGCCCTTCTGACTGTTAAGATCTAGCTGTTTGGCTGCAGTTGTTGAAAATATAAAGTTAATCTGAATATTGAAACAGGACAATGTTACATGAGTTCTGACTCCCACGAGAGGCTGGAATACAATGTAGAATTTTCTTTACATTAAAGTGAAAACTTTTCTTGATATGTAAATACCTGATTACTACATTTCACTTAGTAGCACAGATGAGCTTGCATTTCAAGCAGCTCTAATGCCATGAAAAGACCAGTAGATATTTTAGTTTGTTGCAAGTTCTGTAACTTCAGACCAACAGAACATCATCTGCATTGAGCAGCCTGAGAGAAGAAACCAGTGTACAGAAATCAGAAGCTTACAGCCAAAGGAGAAGTTACCCTTTCTACAAAGCTGATTTTTAAGGGAATTAAGTTACTCCTCAGAACCCCTCCCTGCCCAGCCCCACACCAGGGGTTCCTAGTCTGCACCAGGTGGAGATGAGGCTCGTCCGCCTCGTCTGTTCTGCTGCTTTTCTTCCCGCACACAGACTTGAGAAGTTGCTGGCTGACTTCTGCCACACTTGACAGAGGGAGAGTGCATTAGCAGATGCATTACTATGCCCGTATCGTGGGGCACATTAAAGTTTCATGGAAATCAGAGGCTGGGTAGAAAAGAGAAATTCAAATTACTGTCTCAAGTGCTTATTAGGCACGCAGGACCCAGCTGCTAGGCGCTGCATTACCATGGCATTTTTGGCAATAGCCAACCCAGCCAAGAAGACACTTGCTGAGCACGAGGGTGGCAAGAGCCCTGCTTTGGGTAGGGCTCGGTCTTGTCACATGTTGGCTCCAGGAACATGCGCGAGGAACCACAGAGCTGCAGGACCTCTTGCAAAGGCAAGAGCTGGGCAACCTTCACAGCACACCTTCAGATACTTCCACTCATTAAGCAGAAAAAAAAAAAGGCAGGAGTTCAGCTTTGGACACATGCTGTGTGCATGCATACATGTATGTGTGCTTCATCTTGGGGAGCAAACTACTCTGGGACAACAGATTATGCCGAGCTTCAGGTTATTAAAGAAATAATAAATAAATGGAAGGGGCTGAATCTTGGCTAAGACCAATTTCTAGCATGTTATTTAATGTCTCTAAATCCCTATAAACAACTGAAAACAAATCTTCAAAAGGGTGGTGCTGCAGCTGTTTTGCCAAATAGATGAAAAAGGAGTCTTCTTCTCTAGGACTTTGTCTCAGTGCAGGTGTTTGGATTTGCAGACTTTCTTGACAGATAAGTGGAGCAAGGATGTAGCTCTGTACAAACAAGTTAAGGAAGCAGGTGTTCCAACTTCCCACAGTCTTCCTTTGCTTTCCCAGCTGCAGCTCACCACCACTGCACTCTGCTCTCACCTCAGTTTGTATCAGCACTCTCACTTTCATCTGAGATCACGGGACAGCTGACCACATGTCAAATTTGGTTTTAATAGGTGTGTTGACAAATGACAGCTCTCACATTCAGCAATTAAAGAGGATGAATGCTGTCACTCCCTAATGTCATTGTGCTTTATATCCTCCTACTGGTAAAACGATGGAGGGAGACTGCTTGAGGGCAGGAAGGCTCTGCAGAGGGATCTGGACAGGCTGGATAGATAGGCCAAGGCCAACTGTATGAGGTTTGACAAAGCCAAGTGCCAGGTCCTGCACTTGGGTCACAACAACCCCAGGCAATGCTACAGGCTTGGGGAAGAGTGGCTGGAAAGCTGCCTGGAGGAAAAGGACCTGGGGGTGCTGGTTGACAACCGGCTGAATATGAGCCAGCAGTGTGCCCAGGTGGCCAAGAAGGCCAACAGCATCCTGGCTTGTGTCAGGAATAGTGTGGCCAGCAGGAGTAGGGAAGTGATTATCTCCCTGTACTCAGCTCTGGTGAGGCCGCACCTCAAGTGCTGTGTTCAGTTTTGGGCCCCTCACTACAAGAAGGACATTGAGGGGCTGGAGCGTGTCCAGAGAAGGGCAACGAAGCTGGGGAAGGGTCTAGAGCACAAGTCTTGTGAGGAGTGGCTGAGGGAACTGGGGTTGTTTAGCCTGGAGAAGAGGAGGCTGAGGGGAGACCTTCTCGCTCTCTACAACTGCCTGAAAGGAGGTTGTAGCCAGGTGGGGATCAGTCTCTTCTTCCAAGTAACAAGCAATAGGACAAGAGAAAACAGCCTCCAGTTGTGCCAGGGGAGGTTTAGATTGGGTATTAGGAAAAATGTGTTCACCAAAAGTGTTGTCAATCATTGGAACAGGCTGCCCAGGGAAGTGGTTGAGTCTCCATCCCCAGAGGTATTTGAATGACATATAGATGTGGTGCTTAGAGACATGGTTTAGTGGTGGACTTGGCGATCTTCAAGGTCTTTTCCAACCTAAATGACTCTATGATTCTATGACAACACAAGGCTCAATTCCAGAGCGAGGGGAAAAAAAATGAGCAGCATGAACTGGAGGGAGAAAGACATTGGAGACAAAGCAGAGGATTATTCTTCACGTAAGGAGCAACACTGACCCAACAAGGGCTACGGCTGAGGTGAGAAGTGCAGTGAAGCAAGAGGAACTGGAAGAAGCAGCACCCCTTAAAGAAGTAACGTAGCACCTTGAAACCAGGAAGAGATAGTAAGCTAATGAAGGGATTTTCTTTTGAGCAGAAGACACCATTGAGGTAATGGAAAATGGAAAGAACAGTGGCATTAGGTATAGGCTAAAAGTAGAAAGCAGAGTGGAGAGAGGAGTGGTACAGGAATCAGTCAAACTTACGGCTCAGGAATGGAGCTG
Organism: Balearica regulorum gibbericeps; assembly: GCF_011004875.1. Taxonomy (NCBI): domain Eukaryota; kingdom Metazoa; phylum Chordata; class Aves; order Gruiformes; family Gruidae; genus Balearica; species Balearica regulorum. The sequence continues at coordinate 153,637,490 of NC_046184.1, read as the reverse complement.
CTGATGATGGAAGAGGCTTTCTTGTGAGGACTTACCATTTTTGGTGGGGGCATGCGGGGAGGGTAGAGGGAAGGCATTATTTTCATAAGCCATCTCAGTTTGCTTTCTAGTTCCTTTTCAATCTACATTTTTAAAGACTGAACATATTACTCATACCTTTCCTTCTGGATTGAACTTGGGTAACTTAGGGATTTCGGAACATTACAGGATTTCCAGAGGCTAAATAAGACATCCTTAGTAACTGCAGAAGTAGCTACAGCTTGCACAGAGACACAAGGCTGACAGGGAGCAGAAGATAAAGCCAGCAGTCCAGCCAGGCAGGGGCGTAACTTTCACCTCCTGCTACTACAGTTGTACAGGGAGCAGGGCACAACGCTGAAAGCTGCCAAAGGGGCACGAAGGCCAAAAATAAACAGCATCTTAAAAAGTGACTAACAGTCTCACAAAGAAGGTCACTGTCTTCTACCTTTATGTGGATTCCAAAGGCAGCAAGGTCTCCACGCAGACTGTCGCAAGCCTCCAGGAGGGGTTTTCTCTCCTGCATTAATTGCTGCCTCTTTTGCTTCTGTTCTTGTTTTGTTGCTTTAGTTCCCACAGCACCCTCCGTTGGCACAGCTTCTGCTCCTTCTTCCGGCAGAGCAAGCGCATAATGACGAACCTTTGTGCGAAACCTTACAAGCTCATCAATGACATTAGAGAGCACAGCTGAGTTGCCTCCTCCCAGAGCCACCTAGAAATCAAACAAGTCACTTTACAAACATCCAAGAACAATTAAAAAAAAAAAAAAAATCGACCCCAACTCAGTAGCATACACTGAGGCCTCATCATCTCTCTTGGTTGTGCATCTTCCACAGTATTGGTAGGATTAAAATGTTGCAAGCTCACTAATGCTGGACAAAAGTTACAGTACAGGCATACCTGGAAGTAGTTCAGTGTATTCCTATACAGGACAATGTCTATCTTGGAGCAGAGGGCTCTCATGTGAACATAACATGCTGCATAACCCAACTGTGGAACTCATCGCCACAGGAAACCTCCTAGATGCCAGAAGCATGCATAAATTAAAAAGGATTAGACAAATTAATGGAAAAAAGGCCTGGCAACAGCCATCTGACACAGCAAGGGAAGCCCAGCTGCCAGCTCAGCCCCTCAGCTATAAACATCTGCAGAGCTAGAGAGTGCACCAGCCCCTTACTCCGCCTTCAAGCTCCAGACTCTCTTCAAGAATGACAAACCAGGAAAATTAGGTATTTTGGCTTAAAGTCTCTAGACTACCCTATCTCCTTGCACCTGCAGAACTTTTCTCTGATCCACCTTATCCAGTTCCAGCCACCCAACAAGACCTGACCGAGCAGCAGCCATTGCTCACAGATGCTGCCTGGCCCCCTCCTCCCCTCAGCCAGCTCTAAGTTTCCTTGGCCTCCTCTGGCTTGGCAGAAGTCTCACTGGGGGAAGGGAAGGGCAGGGGAATGGCCTCCCTCCTCCTAGAGGGTCCCACTCCAACAGCTGCCGGGACAGCAGCTCTGGTGCTAGCGGAAGAGGAAGGCCACTCCTCGGCGCTGGCACAGCCAGGCTCTCAGGCTCGCTCTCGGCAGAGAAACGTTCCCTGTTTCTCATTAGGGGTAAACTCCTAAGGGAGAGGAAAACGACAAACCTCCAACAAGCAACAAAATGCTGTTGCAGTATTTTTATCACTAAGACACAAGAGGGGGAGCAGACAATGGAGCAGTGAGACGCACATCAGGGCCAGGGGGACAAGTCGCTGGCAGCGATGCTCAACTGGGAGCAGAGGAGCAGCTGAGTAATTAAAGCCAGAGGGGACTGTATTTAGTCACTGAACAGCAGGATGGAAGTGAAAGGAAGTAGTTTCAGAGGTCACTGGCTGAAGCAAACAAAGAGGAGGAGAAGGAGGTGAGGGGGAAGCTATCAAAGGGCTAGAGTGCAAGATGCTCAGTGTCTCCACAAAAGGCAGCGAATTCCCCAAACTTTCAAAACATGTAAACATACTAAAGAAGGTAATAAATCCGAGTGCCAGAAATGCTCCATTGTAACCTGGGGCAGGGAAAAGAGCAGGATAAATGCTTAAATACAGAAGGGAGAGGAAAGACGAATGGTAAGGGGAGCAAGAAACATCTACAGACACCACTGCCAAAGTATAAACCAAGCATGTACTCATGACACAAAGGCAAGATCCTCTAAAAGGAGGGGCAGCTTTAGAGATGAACCAATCCTATTTCATGTAAAACATTGTGTAGCATCTCAGGGCTGATCTCTAATTTCTTCTGCAGTGCAACTAACTCAAAAGGCTCATAAGAAGCTTTATGTGGAAGTTTGACCCTTGCCCACCCCACAGGCGATCGATCACCTGTTTGCCCCTGGCTGCACCTGCAATACAGCACTCCTCAGCAGGATGAAAGCCCTCACCTTTGCTCCTCAGCTCTGAACAGGCACAATGGTTTCCACCCACCAGCAAGACTCCCTGGCAGTAAGTAGTAAAGTTGCCTAAGAGAGAAACATTTCCCCAGACTTCTGTCTGGTTAGCACTATCTTCTAGAATTATGGAATCATTAAGGCTGGAAAAGACCTCTAAGATCAAGTCCAACCATCAACCCAGCACCACCATGCCTACTAAGCCATGTCCCAAAGTGCCACATCTACATGTTTTTTGAACGCCTCCAGGAATGGCGACTCAACCACTTCCCTGGGCAGCCTGTTCAAGTACTTGACAGCCCTTTCAGTGAAGACATTTTTCTTAATATACAATCTAAACCTCCCCTGGCACAACTGGAGGCCGTTTCCTTTCGTCCTATCACTTCTTACTTGGGAGAAGAGACCAACCCCCACCTGGCTACAACCTCCTGTCAGGCAGTTGTAGAGAGCGAGAAGGTCTCCCCTCAGCCTCCTCTTCTCCAGGCTAAACAACCCCAGTTCCCTCAGCCACTCCTCACAAGACTTGTGCTCTAGACCCTTTCCCAGCTTTGTTGCCCTTCTCTGGACACGCTCCAGCACCTCAGTGTCCTTCTTGTAGTGAAGGGCCCAAAACTGAACACAGTTCAAGGTGCGGCCTCACCAGTGCCAAGTACAGGGGGACGATCACTCCCCTATTCCTGCTGGCCACACTATTCCTGACACAAGCCAGGATGCTGTTGGCCTTCTTGGCCACCTGGGCACACTGCTGGCTCATGTTCGGCCAGCTGTCAAACAGCACCCCCAGGTCCTTTTCCACCGGGGAAGTTTCAGATGGATTCACATGACCTGCCTGTGGCTGTCCAGGCTCCTTCTCTTGCCAATGCAGAGAGAGAAAGACAGCCAGTTGTACTTTATACAACCACCAGACTAAGACAAACCGTCCCTTAGCGGTGCCTTTCTCTCTCCACTGACTACTGCAGAAGCACAAGCAGTTACGTTAGACTGTAAAACTAATTAGCAAAGATGAATCCCATCTTAAGAGCGAGGCAGGCCCACAGGCTATATGCAAACATCCAAACGAAGAGGGCCTGAACACTGGTCCCCACAGCCCCTACATGAAATTGTTAGCGCAGTGGTGGCCAGGCCAGCTGGCCCTCTCCAGACAGCCCACATGCCGGGACCCATCATGGTGGTCAGGGACTGCTCCTGGCAAGCTGCCTGCCCAGGGCCACCTGGCTAAGGAGCAGCAAAGGCTGGGCACTGAGCTGCTGTGGCTGTCTCGAGGAGAAAGAACAATCCCTGCAGCCCACGGACCTTTCTGATGAAGATTTTGATTCACTCATCTACTGGAAGCTGAAAGGAAAGGGCAGAGGAACAGAGAAGGGTCCAATGTGCTGCTCCTTCCTTCCTTGTGCCAAGGTCTTCTGCTGACCCTGCTGCCCCAGAGAAACTAGCACAGCACGCAAAAAAGAAAAGCATTCTGATACTTGTTTCAGCAAAAATAAAGGTGTGGCAGGCACCTGCATACAGACAGCCCAGAATCTGGAGGAATGACTTTGACATCCAACTTATGGACATATGTAAGTTTAGTATGTCACTATTAACAAATTAACATGACAAACCATGGGTTATCAGGAGTAACACACAGCCAAATCACATCCAACCACTGTTTTGAAAGAAATTTTGTGGAAAAACCCACAAAGAGGCAAAGAAAATATATGAATTTATTGCTATGCTGCCTGACTTTCAAAGTATGAGGAAGGCCAGTTACATTTCCTCATCCTCTTCTCCCCTTCCCCCAAAAGAAACTGCAGAACAGTTTCTCTAAAGAAAGTTTTCAACTTCTTGGTATTCAACTCCAGATTTGAGCAGAAGAGAAGTACAGAACAGCCCGCTAATCTCCAATATCTTGTGTCCTTTTAAATGTTCCTCCTTCCATACATCAGGATATCGCCTTTGTATTTATTGCTCTTTCCCTGGTGCAGTACTTTGCTTTGGGCTTTTCTCTCCTTTTTTTTCCCCCCTCTCCTCATTCCTACCTTTCCAAGCACCAGAGGATATGTAAGATATTTCAAATGACGGGACCCCTGCGCTGCACCCTCCCCTGCCCGAGCCCTACCGCATGTCAAGGCGGAGCAGCCCCTTTCCCCGCACCCCGGCTTTGTGCGGAGGAGCTGGACCCTGGCTCCTGCTGCGCGGGGAGGTCACAAGCCCAAACATTTGTTAAGGCTGGCGAAGTCAGCCTGGGTGCAACCATCAGAAAGAAAAGGAAGAGCCGGGAAAAAGCCAGACACATAACAGGACCAACTTAAAAGGCCTCCAATGCTTTTTTCTCATTTCATTCCTCAAACATTCATTTCCACCGCATAATTGCTGCAGAAGCAACATGGGAGTATCTCAGAGACGAAAAAAGCCCACTCTGCTTTCTCCTGTTCTACCTCCTCACATCTCTAAGACATCATGGTAGAAACTGCACACAGTGCAGAAAGGTTTACTAAAGCCATACATAACTTCATTACATCTGACACTTCTGGAAAGTGTTCTATAAAATGTAATGCTGCTACCATACATTAGTACATATAGAAGAGATGTTTCATACCTGTCTTTCTCCAAAGGACATCCCAAGGGCATTAAAAAAGCCTTCTATATAGGAAATAATGCTTCCATACACAACAGAGCTTCTAGGAGATCCAGCATCCTGTTTAAAAAACACTCAAAAGAAATTGTCCAGTCAATATGTATTACAGAACTCAGCATCTCTCTGCAGCCTAGGTCCACAAGGGAAAACTATTACTAATTATATAGATCTACCTCCACCATTAACACCTGCCCAGACACGAACTTCTACAGAGATATAAAAGCACCTCACAACACAAAGGGAAAAGATTTAAGTAAACAGAGGAGGGAAAGAGCTTATTACCAGCATGCACAGCGAGGAGAAGAGATGCATAAAGCTGCCATGCATTACATGTGCACAGTAAATTAGGCCTAAAAATAGCACTTCTGGGCATGAAAGGGCTGTGTGTATGAAAACAAAATAAGAGAACAAAATCCCAGCTTCAAGGGCACCTATGAAATAAATTATTAAAAAACCCAAACCCTTTTCTCAGTGTCTTATTGATTTAAACAAAGTGAAGACTGCTTTAAGATAGCTTATGGTGTTTTGTCATGCCCCAGTAGCACCAGCAATCACCAGCAGCAGTGACAGAATAGCAGTTTTAAGAACAGATGTATTTATGTCTTTCCTCAATATTTATTTCACAAAAAAAAAAATTAAAATCAAGATTAAATGACAGACTGAGAAACAATTTAAGGGACTAACCCTTGCCTAAAAACAGAGTGACGACATACACAACCAAATTAGCAGCTGGTATTGGATTTTACGTGACATCTCTATTAGGGCCTGACACTAGCCATAACCTAAAGTTTGCAAAGAATCTGAGCTGGAAGGAGCTGAAGCGGACTGCTGAGGGAAAGAAACAGGAACATGCCAGCTAAGGCAAGAACAGCAAGAAGATTAAAGAGAGGAATGAGTAGTTACGTTTATGTGAATTTACTCACAACTCTTATGGAAAAAAAGTCCATGCAGAGTCAGTAGGAGGTAATGCTTAGACAGCTGGGCTGCGCCCAGAAAAGCTCCACCACCGCAACCAGAAATCCGAGTCAGCTGTCCCGCAAATATACCACCCAATTCTTAGCAAAATGAGTGACAGGAGGAATTCAGGGAAAACAAACAACTGGCAAAATGAGGCTACTTGTATTTAAGGCATGATAACACTGTTACAGAACCCTGCTGCAAGCTGGCTCAAGTCAGGGATTTGCTGAGAGAGTCATTTAGTAAAGAAAAGGGAAAGATAAGGCTAAGGACAGAGTTTAAAACCAGCACCAAAACAAGACCAGGAGGAGGGAGGATTTCTAAGCCAGTGAGCCAATTCAGTTGTTACTACTACTCCAGATCTCTTTCAGAGCAGAGAGATGGTGGACATGATGACACCAGCAATCCAGGAGCACAGCAACAAGGCTGAGCTGCTCACCTTGACCAAGAAAGGGAGCTGTTGGTACAAGGAGAGCCAGAAGTGCTTCAGACTGTATTTATTACTCAGGTCTGGTCCTTACCAGACTCTTCCTTTGTGTCAGCATCAAGAGATCTTAACGGGGGCCTCGATTTGCCAAAAGCCATCTGAAGATGGAGTCACACAGACATGCTGAGGCCACAGTTACAATTTGCTGACAACAGAAGCTGCTCAGTCCCCAGAGCTGAACTCACCACCATGACTGCCCCGTGCACCTGGGACTGCCGGCCAATGCTCCCGCAGCAACCGCCACCCCCTATTTCCCAATTTAGGTTGATTTCTGTGCATGGGTATTAAGCAAAGAAGCAGGGTAAGAACATAAAACTAGCGTAAAATTAGCAGCATGCCACAATGGCTTCACGCCTTTCAAAAACCTTAGGTATAAATAATATAGAGCAGGAGGAAAGAAACATCCTTTGGACACAACGAAGCACAAAACAATAGCCGTACACAATTCCTACGATACGGTCAGGACAAATGGGCACCATCAAGGTGAACAATTTATGGAGCTTTGTTTCTGCTGGTTTCTTATGTGAACAATAAGCTAATCTGTCTGCATTAAACAGTAGGACAGTGGACAGCTGTCATTTTCTGATCTCTGTATCCTAATGGGTTACCTTAGTAACAGCCTTAAGCTGTCTGTTGCCATGGTGAATGAGGTCCATAATTGCTGCAACAGCCCTGGAGGTGTCAAAGTCATCTGCAAACGCAGCCTTCACGGTTACTTTTGTGTTGGCTAGCCTTCAAGAAGAAAAGGTAACGTTTAAGATAAGACAAACAAGATGCCAGCAGTACGCTGAATTCATCAGCTATTTAGCCAGAGGGAGTCATCGAAAGGACGCTGTTGTTTCCTTCCTAGCTGTCCTATGATGGGTGATGCTAGGCTGATCAACGAGAACACATCTTTCAGCTGTGAAGGGAAAAACTTGACTCCTGTCAAAATCCAGAGTGCTACGTCCGTTCAGTAAATACATTGTTAAATCACAGGAACCAACAACAGCAGATCAAGGCTTGCCTTAATCATTTAAAAACAGATGGAAAATGAGGTTATATTAAGCATGCTAAGGATTTTGCTAAGTTCAGTTTTGTTTTGGGGTTGTTTTTTTTTTTCTTTTCTCTCCACGCTAATGGCACATTTCTCTTCCAAAGCCACACCACGTGCATCACTCCAGTGCCTGGCAAGAGAGCTGACTGGGGGTTGGTCAGGCATCCTGTTGGCATGATCCGGCTTTCCTCATTTCCCAGGCGAGCCCAGTCCCAGCCCTAGGACTCCACTTGCCTTAGCTGAGACGTAAAAGTCTGGTGGGACCGCTCATGTAATGGCACCAGAAGCCAGGAGGCAGCCAGCACTCTTCACCACAGGACCAGTGCCACCCACCGCAGCTGCTGCAAGCAGGACGATGAGGACAGCAGCAGGAATAAACGTGAGCTGCAACCAGCCACCAGCAGCGGGCTCCTGTACGCAGCCAGGTGAACCAGACCTCAGTAGTGCTGACCCGAGGATGCTGTTTCATGATAAAGCTCAGGGAGGAGGATTACCTGGTGAACCTCGAGCTGTCCTAGTGTCTCTCGGGCTCTCCTCAACCCAGCTGTGCCTGTTTCTGAGTGGTTTTGCCTGGAATGCCTGCCTCCCCTCAGATAGCAGGTGGTTGCTGCCCTAACTCATTCCTCCCAACACTCTTCCCTGCAAGCTTCTCCCTCTCTACCATTTTCCCAATTAAGGGCTCCATTTCATTTTGGTTGTTTCTACGTCTAGCAGTACACAAGTTCTGCCCTCCCACATGTGCCTCACTGACAATCCAGTTCAACTTGCCCATGTGCCTTGTGTCTCTCAGCCTTATCTCTCACCAACAAGTCTCCTGCAGCCTCCTGCTGAAGGACTTGCTTTTACCAAATACCACAACTAGTTAATTCCACTCCACTTCCCTGTAACACTGCTCCAGTGCCTTGCAAGCCTTAGTCGGTGCAGTTGCAAGCTCCCTGACAGCGAGGTGCCCGCACCACAAGGAAGCTGCCTCTCGCTTCCGCAGTGCAGGCTGTTTCCCCTCTGATCCTACAGCCTGGAGCTGCCCGCACGTACGTCGCTTTAGGGCGCTCAACACCCCTCCTACCCCAACTCCAGAGCTCATCTTCTCAGCTTGGCACCCAACACACAGCACATCTCTCTCCTGGAAGATGACCTGGTTTTCCTGAAGGACTCCAAAGAAGATTCCCCTCGTCGCTGTCAGTCACAGCCACCATAATTTCTTCTTTCCCTGTGACATCTCTGTCCCCAGCCAGTTTCTTAGTAACCCCTTTTGTCCTCTGCTGCTCGCCACAGTGCCAGCCAGCTTGACTACAAGCTCACGTACCTCAGGCATATTACTTTCCAGTCATCCTCTTCTTCAGTCGCTAATGGACACTTCTACTTAAGAACCAGGTAGCCTGACAACTTCGGTCATAGCTTTGCCTTCTACATCACTCAAGAGGGGCAAAGATGCCTGTGTTAGGACAGGCACACTAGATAAATAACACATGTTTTAAAAAATACAATTAAGTATCACAGACTATGAGGAAAAGCAGTTGGCTAGAAAAAAAAAAAAAAAGAGCAAAAAAAGAGGAAAAAAAACCCTGCCCTTGGAGGGAAGACTGCTTCTCAGTCCTTCTTCTTGTCTTGCTCCTTAAACAGAACTTGGAACACGATTCAGCCCTCTGAGCCTGTCAGCAAACTATTGCTCACAATCACAATCTTTAAGATACAGGAGGTGCACTTACCTTTCCCACAGTATGTCTTCTCTGACAGGGTCACATACTAGCTGTCCTTTTATATAAGCATTTGCATCTCTAAAAAATGAGGAGATTGCCTGAAGAAGGTGCTTTGCATCATCCATGCTCTCGTCACTAAATTCTACTCCTAAGAAAAAAAAATATTTCGCTGTTAAAATAGAGAGGATGTTGTCTGTCATGCACAGGAACGATATTCTGAGACAAAGTCATTCCAGGAAAAGTTTGTTGTTATTTGTCATACCAAACCTTTCTCAAAATTAATTGCATATTTAATTAAAAACACTGTTCTTCATGCACATTAGGTGAATTAAATCAATATAAGAGACAATCATTACATATGACAAAGTATAACCTACTGGAAAGGTATCAGACTAATTCAAAACGGTGTCTGGAAGCTGACTGAAGAAATAGCTACTTGACTTTTTTTCTTCTCATTATTGACTCTCTCTGTGAGGTTATTACTCCAAAGCATTTGGATTAGATATATTTCTAAGCATCCCCCAGATTTCAGTTGGCAAGACATACCTTTGATTTCACCCCTAATTTTGTTCCTATTTTAATTTAGGTAGACACGATCTGTATTTGGAGACCTCCACAAAGAGACCTAACTCTCACCACTGAATCCATGAGGAATACAGGCACTTCTAGTTAAAGGGCTGCTTCACCAGCACCTAAAATCTAGACGGACCTAAAAATTTGCAGTCTAGATTCTGCACTAGATATACAGTTCCCTCACAATATCAAAACTAAATTGACCGTATCAATTTTGGAAGGTGACTGTTAGAGAAAACACAAATTGCTTAAACTCGTAAGGGCACGTCTGGGATGGGATTCATCACGCTCGCACCTAAGCCTCTGTCGTGGTTTAACCCGGCAGGCAACGAAAACAACCACACCGCTGTTCGCTCACTTCCCCCTCTTACTGGGATGGGGGGAGAATTGAAAAGAAAAAGGTAAAATTCGTGGCTTGAGTTAAAGACAGTTTAATAGGACAGAAAAAGAAGATAATTAATTAATTAATAATAATAGAATATACAAACCAAGTGATGCACAGCAAAATTTCTCACCACCTGAAGCCAATGCTCAGCTAGTTCCTGAGCTGCCTCGCCTCCCAACCAACCCTCCAGTTATATACAGAGCATGACATCATATGGTGTGGAATATCCCTTTGGCCAGTTTGGGTCAGCTGTCCTACCTGTGTCCCCTCTCAGCTTCTTGCCCCCTGCCCCAGCCTTCTCCTTGGCAGGGCAGTATGAGAAGCTGAGAAGTCCTTGACTGCTTGGCAACAGCTAAAACATTAGTGTGTTACCAACATTATCCTCATCCTAAATCCAAACCACAGCACTAGACCCGCTGCTAGGAAGAAAATTAACTCTATCCCAGCCAAAACCAGGACAGCTTTTTACAGTCACTGGAAAGACAGACAAAACCTTAAGGTAAATGATTCATTGCATCCTAAGCAGCACTCTGCTTTATGATGAGATCTACTATACCCTAACCCTACAGTGCTTCTCTTCCACCAACAGGAAAGACGACATTATCTCCCCGCCTGACAGGGCACCCACACACACGGACACCCCCATTGCACGCAGCGGGACTCCAGCCGCAGCCTGCAATGGCGCTCCGGGAACTATCAGCGTCCCCTCCTGCTGGCTTCAGGTTAAGCGGGCTCCTCTCGCCCTGCCTATGCCCTCAGGTGCTGGACTGGGCCCTGCGAGCTGCCATCAGCAAGAGATAATTTATTTTTTTCATTTGTACAGTAACACCCAATTTTCTGTAGAACAGCACTCAGACCCCACACGAGACAGCTCACCCAACGTTGGTGGAAGTTGTGTCCACCAAGGACAGGCCTAAGTTTAAACGCATTCCTTCCCACAATATCACACCAGAGTTGACTACTTGAATCAAAGTGCCAGTCGTAGCCAGTGCAATATCGCTCCAACGTTTTACGCCTCACCTCTGCACTAAGGTACATCTAAACTGCAGCTTGCAGTGTATTCCTAATCTTACCAGCACCGAGCATCACCTGTAGTTCCCACAGCAATCTCACCTCTTGTCCTGAGCATGTTACAGCCGACTGCTTTGTGCTATTGCCCAACGCTGCCCAGACACCGACTCTTTAGAGCAGACAGATTGAGCAAGTGGACAGATCTAAGAGGGCAGAAGCAGCCAGATGTGATAGCTGATCTTGGTTCCATTAGCCTAAATTCCAAAGAAGTCTAACTGTTTAAACAGACTTTCCGTTGGATTTACCTCAGTATAAACTAAGGCGTAAGCCTGGACCTGTATTTGTCAGATTTTCCACTTGTGTGTAATTAAAAATCTGCATTACTGCCTCATTAACATTGGTTTTAAAATTAAGCTTTACTCAGCTTTTAAAAAAGACAGATGTACAGACTTTTAGAAAACAGTGAGGTATTGAAAGAGATCATTTATATCCACTAAGATTACTCAACTGATTACCCTGGTTACAGGAACTCTGTGAGGAATACTTGATGAAAGTTTATCCTGATGAAGCCCGCTTCGATTAAAGCCATTCTTCTTCCCCGATTCATGGCATTCTCCTAAACCACTGCCTGCAGCCACTGCAAACCTGCAGCGCGGCACAGGCTCTATAAATCTTCACTGTACTCCCTACTCCTTCCATCCTTTGCCACCAAGGGCATCGTTGCCACATCGTCAAATTAGAAAAACACAAGTTTATTAGCACCAACAAGTAATTAAAGACCAGAGCGACCAAAGCGTTCACTCAGGTTCACAAAATCACCAGAGAGGTTCTGGTGACCAGGAGAGCATTTTGGGGACAGAACCCCGCTGCCTGCAGCAGGCTCACAGCCCTTCCACCTAACTGCATAAAGCGAAGTCACTGCTGATGAGATGCAAGAGGAAAAGCAGTACCTCACAACGGGGTCCCATAGGGCTTCAGAGACAACACGTGTCCTTTTAAGCTGCACCCAGAGGCAGCCTGGCAGGCACGTTGGTGGTGGGACACCACGCCGCTGCCCGTGGCACCTAGGAGACACCTTTTCCCAACAGCCCCAGGTGGGCTGAAGGGTGGTGATTCGGGCCAGGGAGGGGACACCCAGAGGCATCAGGCAAAAGAGAAGGCCCAGATCACCACCACTGCCCCACAGCTCAGCTTAACTCTGAGCAGCATCACCCTGCCAGCCTGAGCAGATCGAGAGGGTGATGGAGCAGAGGGACCCCTGCAGAGATGCGCTACGGAAGGGTGATGTCCTGCATCAAAGCCCCTTCCCTCTAACTGTTCTCTTCCTCATGAGGAAGGCATCCAGCTTTATCCTCTCTGCGACAATGATGCCACGGGAGGGGGGCCTCCACTCCCACAAAACACATCCATCTCCCTGCACATACCCCTCCAGCCCTTGCCCCTCTGCGGCTGGGGCAGTTGGAGTCGTGTTTGTCCCCAGACACTAGACCTAAGTGAACTGATAGCAGGGACACAAACTGACAGGCTGCATAGGAAGTGCCTGGCTCAGCAGAGCCCAACTCCAGCTCTTTTTCGGACAGCGAATAACCACACCCCACCTCAGAAGGTGGAGGTGGCAAGCACAGCAGACCTCCGAGCAATCCTTATCTGCCAGCTGGCTTACTGGCACTATGGTCTGACATACCACCACCGTATCCTTTCAAAGCCACCTATATTTGCACAGGCAGCCCTCTGGTTTTAATCACAGGAACCTAGAAGTAAGGCAAAAAAAGAAAAAGGGGTCAGGTCCTTCTCGCAGAGGTTCAAATGCAGCCAGCTGACATGCAGCAGCAGAGAAGGCGTGCAGGCAGCCCTCCACTGCAGGGCTCCAGTGCCATTCCTTGCCCTGAGGCAAGCTTAGAAATTGCCAGCCGTTCTGCTTCTGTTTACAGGACAAACATATGTATGATAGTGTTGTAAGTATTAGCCTTTTTTCTTCTTTTGTTTTAAATACACATTTGTTCAAGACTCCCAAGTGCCCCCAGCTGCAGCCAGGGAGCCATTGATATGTGCACAACTTATTTCATCTCCTGACAGAGAGACCCAGAGGAAACAGCCAGGCGTGCCACTGTCGTGCGGCATCACCCCAAAACAGCCAGGCATGCCGCTGCCCCACCACCTCGCCCCACAGTGGCAGTGCTCCCCACTGCCTGCCCCCCGTCCTGCTCCAAACGGGGCCTTGGACTGCAGCAAACTTCCCACCTGGATCTACTCCTCCCTTCCTATCATGGTGGGGGTCAGCAGTTAATAACCAGCAGTCTCTTTACTACCCCATGCTTCAAAATACTTCAGGAATACATGGCATTCCCAATGCCTTCGGCTGCCTAGGAGAGGGAGGCTCCACTGGGACGATCAGGCAGGCAGCTCCTGCAAGCAGCTAGAGGTATTAACAATTAAAAAGACGTCTCAGTCCAATCATGGCATGTCTAGAAAGGACTGCACACTGACAGACACTAGCAAAGCCACAGAGCCTTAAGCACACCAGCTCTCCCAGTCATGCTGCTAGAGGTGCTTCATCCGAGGCAGGTAGAGGCCCACAGAAATAACACAGCAGGGGTCTCCCTGTGCTCCACCATTCCCTTACTGTGCCAAGACAGCCAACAGTGACCCCGCAGTGGTTAGGGAGCTACCATCTGCTTTTGGCAGGCCAATAAACTGGTTAAACCACTATCCACACGAAAACCTCTTCCAGTTCAAAGTAGCACCTGCCTGCTGGAAACACCGCGGTGTAGACGGGGAAGCTGACAGAACCCCCACACCTCTTCCCACCAGCAGCCTCTGCCAGGCTAAGACGATCATTAGGTTATCAAGCGCTGATGTAAGCGACCTGCACTGCACCACAGAACTGCTTGAATGCTCAGTAACTCCACAGGACAAAAATGATAAAACAGCAGGGAGATAAAAAAGTTATTAGCAAGCCCTTGTCATAGCCCACGGGAACATAAGGCAAAGCTCTACCTAGATACATCTCCAAAAACAGCCAATCGTGACTGAAATACAAGTGACTGCGACAGATGCAAATCAGAGATGGAGGTAATTCATTAATTGAAAGTGCAATTAACTGAGAGTTGCAGTTACCTGCAGCTCAGGAAGGTATTTAGACAAATGGTTAAGTACTAGCCTCAGTAAAGATGCTTTTCTAAACAAGAGCAGAAGAGCAGCCCCGCCGAGGGCTGCCAACCTTTGCACCCCCCGAGGGGAAGTCCATGGCACTGCCGGGACAGCCGCCCCGGCACCGCATCGCCGGTGCGGGGAAAGCCATGCACGCCTCAGCAAATAAAGGGGTTTCTCCTTACCTGAGCTGTATCTGCTGCGCAAACAAAACATCCTGAATTGATCCGATGAAAATTTCTTCAAGAAATCCTAAGCTCCACCCACAAAAGAGACAGCTTTAGTATTGTATCACACAATTCCTTCAGGAGTTGTTCCACCCCCTTACACTAGTTTCACAGTATATTTCAGACAAATTAGTGTGACAAATAACCCATCTTTGTAGTTTAACATAGGCATAAAGCTTTAAACTATAGCACTGGTTTAAAGTCTAAACTAAGTGAAATGTAGTAGATATGCACGCATATCTATCTTATGTGGAACAAGACATAAATATACATACAATGGCAAATATGAAACAGTGAATAGTACTTTCTAATTATGATGAAACATACACTGTATAAAGACCTTTGCAAAAAACCAAACTGAAATTATCAGACTAATATTGAGATGCAACCTTGCAGGAAAGGACAGCTCCTGAGTTTTGCAAATTTTATGGGAAAAAAAAATTCTTGAACAAGAAAATAAATATCCAATTTCTGCAGGATTAGCATATGAAAGAAAACAGAGAGTGAACAAAAATATGTTTAATATTGCTAGAATTTATCTGTGTTAATTATGAAACCTCATTAATTTCACCCTAGTATTTATCTAGTTTTACAAATAATTTACTGCAGTAAATAGTAAGTTATTGCTATTAATACTAGTGTAATTAATTTATACTAATAGTATAAAGAACTATTTCAATACTTGGAAGGTACACCAATAAAATACTCAATCACTTCCAACTCTGCTCTCAGTAAGGCTGGACACTGTGGCAGATTGACTGCGAACATTGTATTCCTGCCTTTTTGTTTGGGGTTTTTTTGTTTTCTTGTTGTTTTGGGTTTTTTATTCGTTTTTTAATTTGCAAATTGGTGATTGTAAGTTTGTAACACTGAAGTGCCACTGAAATAGAAAATCATAAGGAGAACTCAGTACAAGTGAAAAAATACGGAAAATGTCATTTGCTTAAAGATGTACATTTTGAAATTTAGCTTCTGCTACCAAACCAGTCTGAACACTGAAGGTAGCAAAGCATCTGCAATGTGCTGTCTCTCGTGTAAATAGAAATAACTGAGGCAATCAGGGCAAGCTAAATAAAAAAAATAGATAGTGATATAGTTTGATTTTTTTTTTTTAAATAAACTCTATATAACTGTGCCTAGAACCTTTATGCTAATATACAGAGGTAGAACAATATGAGTAAAGTATAGAAATAAATTCGAGTTTGGGAAAGGACCATCTGAACTGGAAAAAACAATTCTGCATTTCATTAAAAACGGGAGTACAGAAAAAGTATCACAGCTCTTTCAAAGCAGGTTGCTCAGCCGTGCTTTATCACAACATGCCCGATTTCGGGGGTCAGAATTAATAGCTATTTTAAAAAAAAAAGAAAAAAAAAGAAAAAAGTCATAGAAGGGGACACGGGGGAGGGAAAACAGGGCAGCTAGATGTGGAGGATGCAGGGTGGCTGTGTCCGGGTGACAGCCTGGCATGCAGGCAGCCGGTGGCAGGAGCAGGGGAAGGTCTCGGACAGGCCACCCCTCTTTCGGAGGGGGAATAAAAACTTCCACATAGGGCTTAACTTTCAAGATGCAGGAAGGCTGTACAGGAAGAAATCTGTTTCACTGGACTGAAAAATCACTTACAGGAAAGGACTAATACTTGTTAGCCACATCCAAGGGCAGAAATTAAAAGCAGAGACCCACAAGGGAAGAGAGATCAGCCTGAAGTTTTTGTTTTCTCAACACAAAGAGGTCTCACCACAGACGTGGAGGGGAATGTTTTTATAAGTTACTTTTAACTGCATGCATTGCTTTCATGGTCGTTTCTCCACCCAGACTTGGAAAATTGCTGTGAAAATTGTGAGCGACAGGTAATTTTCCTGGGGGAGACAGGGCTTAACTGTACCCAGACAGCATCAGGAGAATTAAGAATAAAAGCAGCTCATATTGAACTCCTTTTTAAAGGGATTTTAATTAAGTCTTGCAAGAGGGCAAAGGGGAACATATGTGCTGAAACAGCTTCTCCAGCTTTGTCTAAAGGAGGGAAATTGCCCACTTGTAGTGGTAGGTGTCAGCCATCACGGGAGCCACCCTAGTGCCAAGCACAGCTGTATCCCACGTGCGTGGCAGAGGAACCCTGCTCTGGGCTGCACCAAAAACTTTGGGGCACAGTAAAACAGGACACATTAATGTTGCAAGGTCACCATGTAAAAATAAAGGAGAATATGAGAGACTGATCGGCTGGAGCACCTCTCCTACGAGGACAGGCTGAGAGAGTTGGGGTTGTTCAGCCTGGAGAAGAGAAGGCTCCAGGGAGACCTTATAGCAGCCTTCCAGTACCTGAAGGGGCCTACAGGAAAGCTGGAGAGGGACTGTTTATCAGGGAGTGTAGTGACAGGACAAGGGTAATGGGTTTAAGCCGAAGGAGGGTCGATTTAGATTAGATGTTAGAAAGAAATTCTTCACTGTGAGGGTGGTGAGGCACTGGAACAGGTTGCCCAGAGAAGCTGTGGATGCCCCCTCCCTGGCAGTGTTCAAGGCCAGGTTGGATGGGGCTTTGGGCAACCTGGTCTAGTGGAGGGTGTCCCTGCCCATGGCAGGGGGGTTGGAACTAAATGATCTCTGAGGTCCCTTCCAACCCAAACCATTCTGTGATTCTCTGATAGTGCAGTTGCAGGACACCCAATGGCTTCCTGACAAAATGCTGACACTACGCCCCATTTCACTTAAAGCAGAACAAGGAAAAAGGTCCACCCTTTTCCAAGTCCCAAAAGCACACACACTATTAAGAGCAAACAGACAAGAACCCATCACTATGGAACAGAATCATTTAGGTTGGAAAAGAATCTTGAGATCATCGAGTCCAACCATAAACGTACAATGCAGAAGGCTGGTATTGAGTACAAACGCTGTTCTTACAAATGCTCTCAGCTCAGCAAGATCCATGCTATAAGCAAACCCCGACTCCAAGGGGGTTTCCTACATCCAGATCTGCACTAGCAGGTACGCCAGCACTAGAGAAACACTCTGCTTCAGGTCTTTTGCTGCAGCGTAAGCACTCGCTCCAAAGTTTTTTCAAAAGAGAGCTGTGATTAATATTTACATGTATTACAAACATACATTGCTTCAATTCACAGAATTAGATTACCTTAATTGTTACGTAGTTTTTTAATGACTTGGACATTTTTTCTTGACTTCCTTTAACATGCAAATGCCCTAGAACAACAAAAAAAAAAATCAGTATAAATGAGCGTGCTCTGAACAGGGAGTGAATGAGAAAGACTGCACTGAGACACTGGAAACGCTGGAGGCAGCATATGCTGTGATGGATATGCACCATTTCAATGCAACATGCAACATATTTTTTCAATAGCTTTGCCTACAGTCCTGCACACCTCTCCATCCTCAACTTTTGCTGGGAGAATTTTAAAACATAGGAAACGAAAATGTGGTTTTTAAAAAAAAAAAAAAACAACACAAAACAACAAAACACAAAACACCACCACCATGAGCAGAGACATTAATAAGAAAGAAACAGAAGTGTCTCCCTACTGAGAATTCATAATAAACTGATAAAAACAAGCAAGCAAACCCTTTCCAGCCTTTACAGAAGAGTACCTTACCTGTTACTCTTGACTTTTCAGAAATATTTTAAGACCTTTAAAGATCGTCCAGTGATCTTGCATTACAATATTCTTGAAACTAAACAATTTTTCTGTACTTATTACTTGCTGGTGGCTGTTACATCATTTTTTTTTGGCCAAAAGTTTATTGTGCTGGTTCAAAAAATACCTTACACGTAAAATCAATTTTCTGCAAATTCCCTATTCCTCCAGACTTTGGGAGACTGAAAAAGAAGGGAGAGGGAGGGATGTAGCCATGATGTCTAATTTCAATCAGCTTATTTTAAAATGCAATCCGTGAGCACTGCTAGAGCTTTCAATAACCATGGACCGTTGGTTTGCAGGGCTGTGGTACAAGAAAGAGGCAGTAACTATCTCCATTGCATTTAGGAAAGTACGTAGAGCTCGGCTTCAGGACTGGAAGGTCTGTTGAAGCAAGACAGGAGAGGGGCAACGTCAGGCTGTACGCTCCCGGGCCTCGTCTGTGCTAGCCACGGCACCACCACTGACGGAAAACATCAATTATTCACAGCAGCAGAGAGGTGCCGAACACGTAGCCAATAAAAGACTACTCAGCATCATTTCAGAAATGTTGTTAAAAGCCTTAATTGGACAACATACGATCACGCTTCTGCTTTTACAGGTGGTGGCAGAGGTGGCATTTCTTGCTCAGCAGCCTAAACAGCTGTCTGGATTTTATGCTACTCTCCATCCAGCGCTGCTTTTGCGGCCTCGCCTGACACCCTCTCTCTCCCGCAACAGATAAAATCCCCATTACGCTTGCCTGGATACATAAGCAACATGTTCAGGCCTGGTAAACGAGCATGAAAAGTATCCGGTTTCACTTCTTGGCTATTTCTGACAATAATTCAACACAATAGGGATTCTCCATGAGAAGGCTACCTCTGCTCCTATCCCGACCATCTGGAAATTTAAGTTCGCACAACACCCTCTATCAAGGGTAGGAAATAACCAAGAGATCTATGGATCCAGAACCAGCTACAGCAGAAATCTACAATCAACCCCAAGTCTCATTTTCATGGTGTTGGTCCTGCCTGCTAGCAGGCGAGGCCATTTTCATCCCTGCGTGGTTAAACTCGGGGCCCTCAACAAGAACATTCAGGCTGCCAGAGGCACTGGACACCTGCGGCTCTTGCGACTCAAATAAAACCCACAGACAAGCTTCTCCTGGGAGAAAGGGAAGAGCCTAGGTACGATTATTATTTTTTTTCTTTCGCAAGCGTGCCTGAATATTGACTGACTTAACTTTAGGCAGCCAAGGTTAAAACAGTTTCATTGTGTGTTCCCAATAAGGTACAGGTAACATCTGAATTTGAAATAATATTCCTCTTCAAGAGTTTCAGCAGTTAGAAGGATTTCATTAAAGAATCACAAAATACAAGGATTTTCATAACTTTGGCTTGGCACTCTTCCCAGAATACAAGTAGTCTAAAAATAGAGTCCTTATAAGAAGATTTATCCCCAGTGCAGGGATTTTCTTCCTCTAATGGGGATTGCTCCTCCAATTCTAAGCCTGCTAAAATTCTGAAGTCTGTTACCAGAATAAATTGTTTCTGAAGCTGATTCATTTGCCCTAAATAATTCACACTATCGTCCTCCAGCAAAGTTTTTTGACTTAATGAATGTAATCTGTCAGCTCCTAGAGAACCTCAGTGTACAAGTTGCCCTTGGAATTAAGCTCTTTTCCTTTTCTTTTTTTTTTTTTTAAAGAAAAAATGACTCCTCTTTAGTTAGTTAATTTCAAAGAATATTTCCCCTATAGTTTCAATTCCAGGCTTGAAAAGTCAGACTGACTGGTTTTCAACAGAAGGCTCCACCTGGCAGTAACCAGTGCATCTCAGTGGAAGAGCAGAGAACTACCCAGCACTTCAGAAGCAAAGCACACCCTGGAGGATGCACCAGCCTCTGGACAATTGCTATTGATTTAGAACAGGCTCTACACTGGAAACCGAAACTAGAATTCAATATTCACCCCATTCAATTCAAATACATATAAAAAGAAAGCTCAAGTAATTCC
The DNA here is from genome assembly GCF_011004875.1 of Balearica regulorum gibbericeps. Taxonomy (NCBI): domain Eukaryota; kingdom Metazoa; phylum Chordata; class Aves; order Gruiformes; family Gruidae; genus Balearica; species Balearica regulorum. The sequence goes on along the minus strand of NC_046184.1, from coordinate 153,617,277 downwards.
CAGAGCATAGCACAAGCTTAACTCTGCATCTCTTACTCAAGGAAGGAGCTCAGAGTTCACCAAGACATCTTGCACAAAGTACTGTTCAACAAGAAGAAAGACTGCAGATTTGAACCTGACTTTCTATTGTCTTCAGTTCTTTGGAGACCATCCAGAACCACCATGACTGCAACAGGAAGAACAAGTTTCACAATTTCCATTAACGGGAACAGTGCTACTACCATCAGACAACGACGTAGTTCAAAGCACTGTACAACACAAACTTCACCAAAGCACAGTCATTCAAAGGCAGCAAGGAGCAGTTCTACATAATGCCAGGCAGTATCCTGCACTGGAGGCACTTTGGTACAGTTTAGCCAGGCATAGCCAGCGAGGTGACTTCTGGGGGAAGAGACAGGGTCTATGACGTCTATGGGCTACACCAATACCAAGTCACTCCATAGGAAAGGAGAGAGACACTGAAGCTGGTCAGAGCACCAGAGAGCGTTAAGGGACCATAGTGATGAGACTCAATATCTCCAGAGCCGATGAATGAGTGACTTGGTCAATTTAGATTAGATGTTAGAAAGAAATTCTTTACTGTTAGAGTGGTGAGGTACTAGAACAGGTTGCCCAGAGAGGCTGTGGATGGCCCCATCCCTGGAAGTGTTTAAGACCAGGTTGGATGGGGCTTTGGGCAATGTGGTCTAGTGGAGGGTGTCCCTGCCCGCAGCAGGGGGGTTGGAACTAGATGATCTTTAAGGTCCCTTCCAACCCAAACCATTCCATGATTTTATGTGGCCCACAAGTCACAGATCTCCTTCTCTGTACTTCTCATTGACCATGCCTGACCAGAATAGACCAAAGCACCTGACTCACTTGGTCTTGTTTCTCACATCCATCACTAGGCATAATGCTACTGGTGGATAAAAAAAGGCTTCCCAGGAGGAGAAGGTAAGTAGTTACAGGTATGTGAATTATGCACACAGAACGTCCAGTGGTTAGTTGCTGCAGAGTGCCTGCCTGCAAGGCTTCCCTCACATTTCAAACCATACAAGCCATCCCAGCTCAGACACTTCTCTGCAGATCACAACTTTGTGAGCTTTGCTGGATCATCAGTTCATGTACCTTAGCATTCCCTCCATTATCATCTTCCAGCAGTACAGATGTCTTGTCTTTATAAACACAGGCTACTTGATTCCACATGCTACTGAAAACTTTTTTTAGGCCCACAAGCAAGTGGTGCTGAGAGACACTGGAGAATCAGATGAGCTTATCCTATTTGCAATGCTTTTAAAACCTTACAATCAGCTACCTGCCCACCTGCCAACTCCAGTCCCCGCCTTCAGATACTGTGGGTTCTGGTTCTAAGACAGTGGGAATTTCTGGTTTTAGGAGGACTACATAAACACATATAGAAAAGATCAACTATTTTCATCCCCTTCCTGCAGGACTGTTGCAGCCAAAATACAATAAAAAGAGAAAGCCTATTACAAAGAGTACTCTCAAATTTTGAGGAAACTCAAATGAAAGGGAATGAAATTCTACAGCAAAAATTCTTCTTTCCATATTTTTAATTAGGTGTAAACACTGTACATGGGCAATGCATATACTGTTATTTGGAGATTTCCCCAGATGAAATTCAAGAATATTTCACTGTAACTACTTCTATTAATAAAGGCATTCATTCTACAGTTTCAAGATTCACTCTCATTTATATTTCTTCACTTAGTGAGGACAGGAACTTGGTCACTGTAGTACAGGATCTGTTTTCCTACCATATAAATGTCCAACCTAAAAAACCAAACCCTTATATTTGTAGAGGCCTCTTGGGTGATTAGTATTTTACTCACCAGAATGCAAAAAGTAATTTCCCCATTGCTCACACTGATGATACACTTCACACTGTGCAATTTCATTTTCATGATGAGGAAATGCAAGATCTATTCCACCGGTATGGATGTCCAGCTGCTTTCCAAACACTGCACTGTAACAATATTTTCCTGTTCAGTAAGTAGAACACTACAAAAGCCTTTTGTAGAAGAAATACAGAAAAGAATAAGATGAAACATCATAAGTTTATGTGTACAATTTCATGATTGCAGTTTTAAAACAAGGGCTTGCACAGATCTTGGATACCAAAACTGCAGCAGAACTTGTACGGATGGGACCCGTATCTGCCCGCAATTAATTCTCCTTAGTAGGAGCAATTATTTTTCTAACTTAACTAAGTTAGAAAAGCAGGACATCTCCTTTCCTTGTTCTGCTACCGTTTCATTATCAGACAGCTGCCTTCATCTGCAAGCCTAACAACTTCAAAGTGATGAACATTTCTATAAATTCACTATTCTTTATCTTGTACCTTTTCTGTAAGGATTCAGGCAATGCTGTACGCAGTCATGATATAATATGCTTAGTCCTATACTGTTACAATGTCAAGAGAAAATGTCGGTGCCTCTGACCTCCCAAGGCCATTCCTCTCATCCCAACAGCACGGCTGTATCTGTGCAGGTCACCCACGGGCTTGCACAGCACAGGCCTCTCTGCAAATACTGGTGGCTGGAAATAATGTATTCATGTGGGAATCTATAGGACAGACCTAGACGTTTTCTGATTTTACCCCAGGAGTCAAGGCTGCTACGCTCTGTCCACTGTTCCAGCAAGTCCCTACTAGGTCACGTTGGGCAAATGAATAACTTCATTTTGCCCATCTGTTAAACAAAGACAACACTTACCTACTCACAGGGAGGTCAATCAGCACTAACTACACAAAAACCAGGGACACTCAAGCTGGGGAAGATGCAAAGTCTACACAGCAGAAAATAAAAGGCAAGCCCCACACATGCATGCACGTGTGTGTACAAACACACACAGTCTTCCCACACGTCACGTTAACAAGCTGCTCCCCGTAGCTGGCTAAATAATACTTTTGTCCCTTTTTGGGACAAAACACCCTGGTTCACGATGGCTCTGCAGAAGCAGTTGGGGCACAGGAAGAGAAGAAAACAAGGAAAAGAGAGGAAAGAAAGACTGGCTGTTGCCGTTTCCCAAACTCATGCCCCTCTGCTTCCTCCCATCTGCTCCAAAACCAGCTTAAGCACAGATCTTTGTGGCCCTGGCTCGTGCCGTCCCCTTGTACCACCTGCAGAGGAGCACTGGCCACTTGCTGCTTCCTCCAACTTAATTCCCAATTAAGAGCTGGGAAGAGGAGAGAGACAGATCTGGAAACAGCTGAGGGGTGTGAGGAGCATCCCATCTCACTGCAAGGGAAACTCCAGAGAGGGGATCAGACCTAAGTCACAGCAGGTCGTTCCCTCCTCCAGGGCTGCATTAGAGACCAACATCCTCCTCCTTCACCATCCCCAGGAACAGGGTGGGTTAGCCAAAATTAGCTCACCTAGCCTACTTAAAGTGCTTTGAGACCTTTGGCAAAACAGATGAGTAAGTCGGTATTGCTTAAAATGGGCTTTGGACAGCCGACTGGGACAGCAAAATGTTCTAAGTAACGTACCAAAAATACGGTCTCCATTTTTCACAGTCCAAGATTACTAAACTGATGTTCTGCATGCGTCGACTCTTACTTACATGGCAGGAGCCTGATCCAGCCACAGCAAAATAAGTTTTTACACAAAGAAATGCAGACTATAAACAGCACCGCATTAGCGGACAGGCCATTTTATAATAAGCTGGCATTTCTTATCTGTGCAATGCTGTCACAGGTTTGCACTTCAAATACAGCATGGTTTTGTGCACTTCAGTTGCTTTAAGAACTGTTTGGCAGTGCTGAAGCTATTTAAAGGCAGAAAAATCACCCTTATAAATGTTTTTCACTATCAGGTAGTAATGACTAACAACCCCAGGTGCAGCAGCAAAGCATATGAAAGAGAAACCTCAAGCATCTCTTCCACCTACTTTCAGCTTGGCTTGAAAACTTAAGTTAAACAGGGACAGATCTAAATAATTTGTTAATAGCTTCCAAAAAAAGATTTAAGACTGATGCAAAACTAAGTACCACTATCAATCTTCCAGGAGAGAAGATGTAAAGTCTCTTTTTTTTTTTTTTTTTAAAAAAATACAAATTAATAGGTCATAAGTTAACACAGTGTGGGACAAAGTACTACCATCCTGTGGAGAAAATAAAACTTCAAGTTAAGAGCAAAATTAATTTAAACGAACTACAAGCAAAATGCCGCCATGCACAATTCACATCGCGCCCACAGAATATACTGCCACAGAGAAATCAGAATATTTAATACCGTGGCTGACTTAAGGAAAGCTGAATAAAGCTTAGATGATTAACATGAATATCTACAACTGCTGTTAAGATAAAGCCAGCAAGATCTTGTATGCTCGCTGGCGTCACGATGGAATCCCATACCCTGGCCTCCTGACACAGCACAACATGCTAAACTAGGTCTGATGGAGACTGCAAGAAGTGGAAAGGAGGTTTATGATACTGATGTCATTTCTTTCACTAAAACTTTGGTTACCCAATTCAAGTCAAAAGACTTGCTAGTCAACTGTATGATCCTGCACAGCATATTTTAAATACTCAAGTCTGTCTCAAGAGAAAGTGCCAAAACACAGCAAGACAGCTACACCATTAAAGTAGAGCAGAGTTTGTTTGGGTCACACGTAACACCTCAAATTGCAGGAAGTATTCACATTAAACTGGTGCTTTCTACTGATCAAGAGAAAAACCCCACTTTCAATACTGCTGCTACCATTGTACTGTGACTGAAAACTAAAACCAACACTAGATTTAAAATCCAAGAAATCTGACCTTGATATTGTGGAACACTCAATGTGCCATCCAGGTCTTCCTTTTCCCCAGGGAGAAGTCCAAAATATCTCTTGAGGTTTGGCAGCCTTCCACAGGGCAAAATCTTTACTGTGTCGTTTGTCAGTATCAACTGCCAAGAGTAAGTGATTTGTTAGTGGGATATGTCTCAAACAAAAAGAACAAAAATTTAAAAAATGAGCAAATGAAATCACGTTGAAAGGTGCGTTTAGTGAGCTACTCTGATTTTAATTGATTTCACTCAACTTTTCCCTGCAACTTTCCTCCCTTCCCTCTTATACAGGGCTTCCAGTTTCTCAATCAAGCATTTGAAAAAATAATATGTTGAATTAGATTTCTGCAGGCTAAAAAAGATGGATTGAAGATTCTTTAATACAGCCTATCCTTTCAGTTCTTTTGGCCTTCTCTGTTTTCACATCGTTCATTTAGTTACTTCTCAGCCAGTTTCTCCAGGACAAACTGATTGCACCACAGCAGCAAAAGTAACAAAAACAACCTAAACAAAACAAGAAAAAGACAAAAAAAACCCAAGCAAAAACACCCACTTTTTTTTCTCTGGGACACAAATAGTTTCTGGTTCACAATCTATAAAACCAAGAGCAGCAAGGACATGAGAATCAAAACTATTCTTGGATAACAGCATCCTTCCAGTGCCATTTTCACCAATGGCTTCTCTACAAATGTCTCCTGCCCAGCTATCTTTGTTGTTTCCTTCACTACACAGCCAAGGATGTAGTCCTTTTTGCCACAGTACCACAGAGGATGGTTCATCGCCACTGGCTCTTAACCTCCAGTCAGATACACGCCACTCCCCGGCAGGAGTGGCAGAACAGAGTTCTGGACTTTTTTATTTTGCTGACAAATACACGACCTCATATTTGACTGATGCAGAACAATATACCTATTCGGCTTGAAGGGATCCAGCTTGCAAACAACTCAAGTTTCCTTATTTAACACTGCTCATCTGTTTTATCAGCAGCTGACACTAGATTTACTTCTTTCATCTACTTTTTTCAGATCACTAACAAAACCACAGTGTATTGCTGGGTCTGAACCAATCCCTGGAGCATTCCAGTATCAATACATTTTAATGATGATTCACAGCTATTTTGGGAAATCTATTAGATGGTCATTTTTCTTGAGCCATTCCGCTTGTAGTTTATTGATATTATACAGAGTTCTTATACAGAACGTCATGCAATATTAAGGGAAGCACATTACAAAAACCCATTACACCTGCTTCATCATTCAAAATTGCTAAGAAATAAAGGCACAGAAATATAACCCTAGTTTTATCTACTGAATCTTCATTCTGTCTCTGTCACTAGTTTGCCAAGCTCTGACTGACCAGTATCTGTTTACTCAATCCTTTTTTTTTTTGGTGAGTATACTGCTATAAAAAAAAAAGCGCTCTTCACCTTCTCTGTTATAAGCAAAACAACAGGCAAAATCTTTGGAAATAACAGTAGATTTGGTTGCAAGTGACTTGAGGCAAAAACAGATAAACCACTTGATTGGTCAGAGCTGAGGCTGGAAGGCACCTTGGAGATCATCTAGTCCAACCCCCTGCTCGGAGCAAGCTCAGCTACAGCAGGCTGCCCAGGACGGCATCCAGGCGGGTTTTGAATATCTCTAAGGATGGAGACTCCACAGCCTCTCTGGGTAACATGTTTTTGTGTTAACCATCCTCAGAGTAAAAAAAAAAAAAAAAAAAAGTTTTCTTAGCTTTAAATGGAATTTCCTGTGTTTCAAACTGTGTCCATTGCCTCTTGTCCTGTCACCAGGCACCACTGAGAAGAGGCTGGCTCCATCTTTTTTACTCCCCCCATCAGGTATTTGCCCACATGAGTAAGATGCCCCTGAGCGTTCTCTTCCCCAGGCTGAGCAGTCCCAGCCCTCTCAGCCCTTCCTCATATGAAAGATGCTCTAGCACCTCCACTGTATTCATGGCCCTTTGCCGGGCTCTCTCCAGTATGTCCATGTCTGTCTCGTACCGTGGAGTCCAGCGCTGGACCCAGCGCTCCAGGCATGCCTGACCTCACGCTGAGCAGAGAGGAAGGCTCACCTCCCTTGAGCTGCTGGCAATGCTCTTCCTAATGCGGCCCAGGAGGCTGCCTCTGCAGTCAGTAACTACCTCCAAATAACTGCCGACAAAACACATTCCCTCTGCAAGCTGTAACGCCGAAACAACTCCAGAGTAGAGCTGTGAGAAGTTTCTGGCTGCGACTCACCTGAGCATCAGCATGCCAGGCATTTTCAGTAATTGCAAACAGATTTTTTTCAATGAAGAAATATTGAACTTCAGCATGCAAAGGATGCAGGAGACCTGCAGGGAAACTACAGAGCGGCTCAGCAACCCTGCTCAGCAGCTGGACAACTGCAGCCAAGGGTATAGGCACACTCCAGCACAGCGTATCAAGAGGTTGCTCATCCTCACACAAATAGGCTGCTTAGCAGTAGCAGCCAGTGGTAAATAATGAAAAAGCCAAATTCATCTAGTTAGTGTGCATCAGAAGGCTGCAACTGTCCACACGACAACACAGTAGATGTTTCCCTGCATTTACCCTTGACTACCTCACTGCTGGCTAGTTGCAACGGCTGAGACCACCGCCTCACTATGAAGTTTGTATGTACCACTCCCAAGTATTTAAATAAAATTAAGAATCTTAGTTGTTCTAGCGTACCAGAACAAAGGTACAAGGGGAACCAAGTATGAAGAGAGACCAACAAGTTTCCTCTTGCACCAGCAACAGTGAGTGCCTTGATAAATACTAAAAAAAAATAAATAAAAAATAAAAAAAACCCTAGGTCTTCATTAACCAAAAAGCTGGTTATACCCAACAGGTTAGAAAACTGTTTCAGACTGTTCAATGAAGGTTTATGCATAGATACATCACGAGTTCAGACAATGCATTAATACAAATCAGTTGGTGTCATGAACATACCTGCTTCAGCTTGGGTATCTGGATAAATAGCAGTTAATACTCCATACCTTTTTCCCCAAGACTTAACATCAAAATAAACATTGCCTAAAAGCAAAGAAATGTTTAGTTTTACAGCAAAGACAGGACACATTCATGATGACAAGGGAACATTTCCCTAAAAGCAAAACAAACTACCCTTCAACTCCCATTTGAAATTCTGATTTATAAATTCAGAAATACTGCAGTAGTAGTAGCACGTTTCCACATTCCCAGTAACCTTGCTGCACATGCTCACTCTGCACATAGGATAACTTTGTATTCTGCAGATCTCCCCAGGTTCCCATGCACAATTGGCATTCCCCCTCTCTGACTGAAATGTAGCCTACTACTACTCCAGTTATAATGCACTCGACTCCTTCTACAACCACCAGCTCTGCTAAAAAAAAAAAAAAATTAAAAAAAAATCAACACATTGTGCTTTGCAGGCACATCTTTTACAGCACCTCCTGATTAGAGTTAAGAGGTTCCCCCAGCTCTCTTGTAGATGCCAGGCCAAGACTGCCCCACAGGAGCTTAGATAGCAGCTCATTACAGTAAACAATTATATTAAGTAATGAGCTACATTTAACTCAGAAATTGAGTAATAATTGCTCTGCCCACTCATGTCATCACAAACAAGTTGCTCACACCCTGTCTGTTAATCAACAGAAGGAAAGCTTGGCACAGAGTATCTCATCTGATCCCAAAACAGGATTACTAAGAGCACAGATTTCCTGTGCATGTGCTGAACAAGGAGTTGCCTTGCTGCGAGTCTTACCTTGCGAGGTTGCGTAAGCATGTCCACTAGCAATTATTGTTTTTATAAAGGAAATTATCTGAGGAATGTTGTCAGTCACTCTCATATATGCTGTTGGAGGAAGGACCTTAAAACAAAGAAAGAGTAACATCTCATTAGCCTGTATGGAATACACTGCTAACAAGTCCCTTCACTCTAAGAAACAAATTTTAAAGAACACTGTCCTCAATTTTAACTTTCAAAAAAAAAAAAAAGTTGCAAGTACCATAAAAAAGTCACGAGTAGAATTCAAGATAATACACCAAAAAAAAAAAAAAAGAAAAACTTTCAGGTGTGGCAAAAAAAAATAATCCACTCATTTCTCCCAGTAGCTTACTCCTTGCTTCTGACAAGTTTTTTGGACAAGAAGCAAAGACACTTGAAGTCAATAAAAGACTATTTGATGTTTCATACGCTTTAGATCAGGCTATTTCTACATTGTAGTAAATATATATGATCTGTGAAACTAGGCTCTGTTGCATGGAGCAAAAAAATTTTGTGTCCCTAAAGACATTTAACTTGTTCATTCCAAATCTAGAGTTTGCATCTTCCTCCATTTCTTTACCCAAAAAGTGTGCAATATCTTCCCAAAAGAATGAAAAAGTAAATCAGCACTCAGTTTCCAAGCAACACTATCACACAAGCAATCGATTCATTTTTTTCAGATCAAACTGTCAAAGTCAGATTCCTTACCAAACTAATTGCTTTAAAAGACTCTTAAATTTAGAAGCTCAAGTATTTGTACCTTTAAGGCAGCCATATCTTGTTTGAAGTCTTCTTCATAAATACGAGCAAGAGCTACTGGCGATATATTCATCTGAAAAAAAAAAAAAAAAAAAAAGAGAAACAGATTAGTAAATCAAAGTAATAATATAAAATATTGCAATCTTTTATCAGACAGTTAATAGCTAATTGGAAGACTTACAGAGCCCCCAAGGTAAAGAGTCAGAAAGGCTTATTAATCCAACATTCATAGAGGAAGAGATGTAAGTTATTTATAACTTAAAAGTAGTATTTCATTTATGCTTCTGAATTGCCAAAATATGAATACATATCTTCTAAGCTAAGGCAACCGAAGATTAAAACAAACTCCTTCCTTCCCTCCCTCATTATTTTCCTCTTGAGAGGGTCTTCCATTTCCAGCAACAAGATATACTACAGAACACAGGACGTGAAATTCATTTGACTTATTGGCAGGAGACGCCGATACCACCGACACATCAGAAAGACAGATCAGAGACTTGCAGGATGAGACAGGATATTAATTTTCAGTGATTAAGAAAAATAAGCTATTTCAGATGATCGTGGTTACTCATAGATCTCCGTACGACCAGGGGAAATGGACTGAAAGTCAGTCCCATGCTTTGCCAAGCGCGGCACTTGTCAAGCACCTTCTCCGCGTTTCTCATTGACAGGCTGAGGGGCAGGAACAGGGATCCTCGCAGAAGTAACGAGAAAGCGCAACCCAAAAGGGAAGAGACAACTTGCACGTGACGAGATGCTTGTTCTCAAATATTCAGAAGAGGCCAGGGCTCGAAAGATGCACGACAGCAAAACCTGCTCTAGCAAGCAAAAGCATGACATCAAAGTGTTTCAAATGCGAGCTTTTATATCTTCTTTGAGGAGAACCTACTGGGGAGGAGACATACTGGCAGTCTCTCCAGCTTGCAGGTAACTGAATCATTAACAAAAGAAATCCAGTTTCATCACTTCCAATTCATTACTGGAGTATCTTTAAGGGGTCTGATTTTTGGAGCGCACTGTTTGGACAAGCTCCTGGCCAAGGCAGGAGTTCTGGGGAAGACAGACCAGACACTCATCCAGCAATGAAAGAAGGAAGATGCTCAGCACTGAGAAATGAAGGCATGCTTCTGCCTACAGACCAGAGTGTGCTCTTCCAGACCCCAGCGACAGGACTCATCTCCATAGACAGCTCAGCTGCTTCCTTGATCAACAGAGAGACAAAAGGTGCCTAGAAGAGCAAGATGGGGAAATTCCTCCCTTCCAGACAGATGTTCAAAATACAAAGAGACTCATCTCTCTCTTAAAGGACCACTGAGGGCATGCAGCATGCTCACTGTACACTAGATGCCCAACTTTCAGACTAGATGAATCCCACCAGAGGGTGGGGAACAGCCTTAGGCATGTTGATCCCACCACTGTAATGCTTCGGGTACAGAGGTCCCAACAACAAGATCAGACTGCTGAGGTAGAGGCCTTGGCCATCCAAACAAAATGTGCAGAGCAGAGCAGGCATTTCAAAAAGTCACCAAAAAAAAAAAGTCACAAAAAGATTACTTCATACAACCGAACAATGCAGTAAATAAACACAAATTATTTTAAAACATCATGTCATCCCCCCCTCCTCAACCATAAAGTCACCATAATGTTCTGACAATAAGGAAAAAAATTTACAATGCACACATACAGATTTAAAATGCCTGGGTTTTTTGTTTCATTGGGTTTTTTTAAGATGGCCTATTGCCTTAGAAAACTGCAAGTAAATGGACTAAGGGAACACACATGTATTTCTACAGGGTCAGTGTGCTAGTATTGGTTTGAATGCAGTGCCCTATATTTGACTGCAATAGTAACTGTTTACTTAAAGATTAAATAAAAGTGACAGCTGTCAAATTCTCCGGCTCCAAGAAACTAGCTTAAAGCTTGCAACTGCAATTTGATCCACTACATTCATTTATGATCGAGAAGACATGACTCATAGAATTGAAAAACAAAACAGACAAAAAATATTCAAAACACAGAATATATTCCTAGCATTTCAGAGTCCAAAAAGCATTTTAAAAAACACAAAGAAAAAAAGAGAAGAATTGGAATAATCATTCACTAAGCTCCGCTGGTAAAAAAGGTTTGATTAAAATCCAGCTGAGAGCCACTTATTGGCATAAAACCTTTAATCATGCCAACAACCCTGAGAATTCAGTGAAAGGGTTGGTTGCGCTGGTTGTTGGGGTTTTTTTTATTCTATCATTTTCACATGAATCCAGCCACCAGGCCCCATTCTTACCAAGTCTTATCCATACACTCAACATCAATTGTCATGTAGGCGATGAACTCTGACAAGCCCGATGAAGCTTTCCAAGGCACAGACGTTGCAGCTAGATGGTGCTCGGCACCTTTTGGGAACCACCCTCCGCCTCACATGTGGCGATGCTGCATGTACTTACTGCCTTTAACCATCAACGGGCACACAACGCTTCTCCAGAACACAGCCAGAAGCCTTCTAGCTGCTAAGTTTTGAGATGCTTTGGGGATAAGATACTCTCTAACCGTGCTGAGGATTCACCCCGGGGTTTTTGTTCCCCGCTGGCCTCCCCGGCAGGAGGTGAGGGAAGGAGGACTGGGCCGTGGGTGCTGCAACACAGCCCTCCCCACCACACAGCTCTGTGCCCATTGACCTCCACGCAGCTCTCGATGCCCAGCCCCATGACAGCCATGCTAGGGGACCAGAAATCTCAACATGTATTATCTACTAATTAAAACAAACACGACTCAAGAAAAACAAAAAAAAAACCAAAAAAAAAACCAAACCACAAACCTAGGTTAATTTCCCTACATAGAAAATACCAAAAGTTTGTTTCAAAGACTGCAGCAAACACCTACCTCGTTGGCTCTTCTTATTATCTTGTCATCTATGTCCGTGATCCCCATCACCATGATAACTTCTATTCCAAAAAACCTAGTCATTATCCTTCGAATTATATCAAACTTAACATAGGAGCTGGAAGAGAAAAAGACCAAACCAACCATGAGCTTTTAAACATGCAGGAGTAGGAATAAGCGTAAACAAAAATAACCAACAGCCACAGGGACAATCTAAATACCCCAAGACTTGTAATGAAGAGGTCTTCAGTGCATGAAGTACTTTTCCAAAACCAGTTACCACCTACACAAAAGTCAAGCAAATTTCCCTTGAACTGGCCTACCCTCTTCTGGCATTAGTGACACATTACATCAAATTTTCTGAGTGTTTTCCTTTGTTGCATCTCTTTATTCAAGCACTGAAGCACGTCAGAAGCTATGCATGAGCCAGGAGACTCTCAAAGCAAACAGTACAGACAGATGGATATTCTTGAAATACATCCCTCAGGCTTTGGATATTCTAACAGGTTTTCAAAAGCCACAGGGCAAAAGAACAGGGAGAAATAAAACAGGGTTCAGGTGAACTTTGCTTGGGGTTGAGTAACAACTACAGCTACCAACCACCACTAAACTATTTAATTCACACACCACCACAGATCTTTCCCTGATAGCAAAGAAGAGCTGCTCTGGGGGTTATTTTGTTTTATTTACACTTGAGAATAAATTTTCAAAATTATGCAGGCTCCTCGCCACAAAACAGAGTATTTAATGCTGCTAGACTGATGTACCTACAAGCTGCACAGGGCTGTGCCAACCCTTTCTGCCCCTCAGACTCTCCACTCGCAATTCTCAAAACATGCTTTGATTGAGTAAAACCCAATTATTAGGTGAGGTATTACAAGGTGACTAGAGGCTCTGGGTCTGCCCTTCAAGGTGATGAGAAACTTCAGCCTGCGCTGGTTTTGGAGAAAACGAAGCCCAAAAGGAGACTCACAGACCTACAGGTTCCTATTTCACCCACAGCACCGCACAAACTGCGACTCCCGGGGCTGTCGGAGCAAAGCAGCATAAGCAAACCCCGGAAAGGGATTTGTATCCTTCCCCTTAGCTGCAGGGACCAGGTGGCATTAAGGTTCAGATTTATGGATGTTGTAATATCTTGATGAAGAAAAATACTTTTTGTTGTTGTTTGCACCATGCCCATGTTGAAAAAGGTTTTTTGAAAGGCGGAACATGCTGCCAAGGAAATAGTTTTTAATGAGCTCACTAGAAGTAACGATCATCTAATGTGGTGACACGATTCCGTAAGAACATTAGATTGCTCTTTGGATCCCATTCAGAGGAACAATGCCAGCATCAAAAGCTTGATATTAGATTTACAGCCCTGCAGTGCCCGTTCCCAGAGCAGACACAAATTTTGCACTGTTTCCTCTTCTCTGACTTTCCACCTGAATGGATGGAAGAAACACTGCAAGAGCCAGAGCAGATGCCCTGACACCTCAGAAAGCAGCGCCCTTACCACTTCAGGACTGATAAGAAAAAAAAACAAAACACAACACACCACCAGTAAAAAAATCAGGGGAGTGACAGAGCAGGCACAAGGGACTGAATGAAATCTCCTTTCATGCTTGGATTTACTCTTATTTCCAAGTATTCAGCCAGGAACCCAGATGCCAACCAGGCTGCAGCTCACACCAGCAACATCAAGGCCAGCCTTAGAACTGAGGGAAAAGGTGACATTATCTGCCGGTCTGATGTTTTTCTTCATACAGAATAAGTTTTGGATATTGTATCATGGCATACAGAGCACCTGTTTTGAAGTCTGGAAGCAAAACATACTAAAAAAGAAAGTTGGATTACTTTGAGAAATAAGAAATCCTTATGCAGGGGAAGGAGGAAGGGAGAAAAAAGAATAACGCCATTATTTTCAAATTCTTCTGAAGGATTTCAAGCTCATTTCCATTATTCATTTCTGCATTATAGCCTACCACAAGTCAAACATAAAAAAGAAGGGAAAAAAGGAATTCTAATGATAACATGGTGCAAGACTGTGACAAAACAATGGTATTTTACAAGAGCGGCACCGTAGCAACAGCCGTCACTCCATTTGACTTCACACTCTTTCTCAGGGCATTTCCTGGCCTGTAGACCCCCATAGCAACATGCACTTCAGTTGGGCCTACAGAAGCTTTACAGTTAGACCTAGCTATTGGAGGGGAAAAAAAAATTTTCAAAAAAAAAAAAAGAAAATTAAGAGCACTCCACCATCCTGAACACATCAGCTGAGCAATAGGACGTCAACAGTGACATGTGCAAGACCACAGACAGTGGTCAGGAACAGCCGACTTCTGACACACTGGAGGGAAAAAGAGAGGAAGGTCTTCAGTTCAGGTGTCTTGCCGCACAACAGTGCTACAGGAACAACGTGTGAAGGTGGTAAAGAGGCAGCAGAAAGAGTATTACCACAGTGACTTATCCGCATGATACACCACTCCGAAGGCAATATTCAGCCATAACCTTTCTTAAATCAGCAAGTAAAGAGGTCAAACCCAGGTGGCACAAACGTATGCCAAACCTCCAGATCAGGAAAGCTTGAAATTTTTAGTTTAGACACAGGATAAGAAGAGATGGGTGAGAGAACTGGCAAAGTGAGCAAGGCCTTCCTACTCCCTCCGCTAATCAAAAGAGCCTGAACGCAGGGGAACAAGGAGAACCGCTGACAAAACCAGACATTCAAAAGCTACAGAGAGATGCAAGACTGAAAGGTGAAATTCTCCACCTCTATGAACATTGTGCTCTAGATCCACGATACCCCTTAGTAGCTGATGTAGCAAAGAGAAGAATGGGCAGAGCACCCAAAGGTGTTACAAGATACTCTACTCCACAGCCCGGGGTGCTGCAAGGAGATGCCTTATCTCTCCTTCCTCAGTACGACATTTGATTAGTGAAATGTTACGTTAGAAGAGCACCACGCACACGTCCAGAGAGGACAGATACTGGAAACGCACTGCAGATGCTGTTTCCCTATTTCCATTTTGCTCCTTGTGGCACTGAACACTGCCTTTTGCTCAGCAGTCTCGGGAAGTGTCTTTCTCCACACAAACTCTAAATCACAAGATCAAAAAAGTTTTACAGCACCAATCAATTGTCCCCAAGGGACAGGAGCGCTTCTGCAGTTCCCTCCCCTGTTACATCACATCAGGGAAGAACCTCAACTGAGTGATGGAGAAAAGAAACGTATTAGCATCTTTTTATATAGTTCCTCTCAAGCAATGATTTTAAATTGCAATTATTTCAAGGCAAACTGTAACATAGCCTGTATTACAGTAACTGTCAATTTAAATACACAAATTGCTATGACTTTTTTTTTTTAAAGTTCCCCTGAAGGTACTAAGTACAAACAAAATAATTCAAGATAGTGGTTTCTTGATTTTTAGATCACCAGTAAAAAGTTAGGTTAGTTTTCTGCTAAGACTGGAAAAAAGCAAGGAGGAAGAAGACACCACCACATACACACAACAGTACAGCAGCGTTTAAGGAGTGGCTGCCAACAGTATTTTTACATGATTGGTATTTTAAAACTTCGCTTTTACAGAAACTAGTTATGCAGTACTGTGATGGTTCAACATTTGAGCAACATTCCACACAAGTTTCTGAATGAAGCTGAGACAGGACCAGAATCTGTGAAAAGCCCTAAATTAAAATGGAATTACTCAAACACACAGCATCGGATCTTCACGCAAGTGGTAATTATCCAAGAAACCCCTGCTCCTCCAAGGAGGAGCTGCTGCAATTCCCCTCAGCTTCACAGGAGCCTGCAGGCACCCTGCACGTCTTCTCATCAGGTGTGCTGCAGAACAACTGGCAGCAACCTTCTCTGGCATATTTAAAGTATTTTTTTCCAAGATTACTTATAATGAAGCTCATTTATTATCGCAATTACCCTAATGACCTACAGAGAAAAAGCTGTTTTGTTTGTTTTGTTTTTTTTTAAACATGGTAACCCACTGAACTGTTACTATGCAAAAAAGCCTTTAAGCTACCTGGGCTTTCTGAAATTTAAGAACTGCCATTTTAACTGTTAACCTTAAAAGCATCTTTTAAATAGTCAACCCTGAACAGCTTTTTCCTTGGTACTGACACAGTAGCCAAACTAAATTTGAGGCAAAAACTGTACTTTCACAGGGACAGGAGGCTCTGCTCCAGGCCCCCAACTCCTCTCTACACGAGAGGTCACGTTACGCCGATACACTTAGAAGTATCTCCCCCTGCCTAGCAAAAAAGTGCGCATTCCTCGTACTTTCCATCCCACGATTGTCTCTTTCTGGACGAGCTGCACCAACAGCCCCATCCGTGATTCCTGAGGCCGGGGTGCGAGTTGCAGGGAGGAACCCAAATAGTATTTTGCCCTTTGCACGGAACAGGAAGGCGAAGTGCCGGCGCTGCCGCAGCGGCTCCCAGCGAGGTCTGTCACCCGGACACGGGGTCTGTCACCCGGACACACTACTGCGGTTCCCACCCGCGCCGAGCCCACGCAGGACGGGACATCTCTCCCCTCCCCCCCCCCCGCGACTGGGGACAGCCGGGACTCACCAGGCGTGCCCGAGGTGTGCCTGGTCGTACACCGTCGGCCCGCAGCTGTACCTGCGGAGAGGGGAGGCAAACCGCACCCGTCACCGCCAGCCCGGCCGGCGGGCGCGGCCCCGCGGCCCGGCAGCCCCACACCCGCCCTCCGCGAGGCGCTACCAGGTCGCCACTCCTTCCGCGGCCAGTACGAGCGGCTCCTTGCTCCGGCTCCGGCTGTTGTAAGCCACGATCCCGCTGCGCCACCCCGCCGGCGGCACCCACTCCCGCCGTCGCGCTGCGCCGCTGCAACACCGCCGAGCCGCCGCCTTCCCCCCGCCGGGGACGGCACTGGAGCCGGGGCCGCATCGCCGGGCCGCCGCCACCGCCGCTCCGCGCAGCATGGCTACAGCCCCCCCCCCGGCCGCGGGCGGGCGAGGAGCCGGCAACTCCGCCTCTCCGCAGGGAGGGAGTGAGGGGAGGGAGCACAACCCGCCGCGACACCCGCGCCGCCTGTACCGGGAAACAGCAGGCGAGCGCGGTAACTACAGCCAGAGCGGCAGGAAGAGGAGGGGCCTGCGGACAGGGGGCGCGGCCGGGCTGCCGCTACCTCTTGCCGGGCGCGGGGTCGGCTCTGTGTGCGCTGCCTACCAGGGAAGCTCGGCCTAGGCGGACGGCGCTCCTCGGGGCGGCCCCGCGGTGAGTCCGGCGGGCTGGGGCGCGGCTGAGGAGCCTGGGGGTGTGTGGGCCCGGGCTGCCGGCTCCGCTCCGCGCGGGTGTGGGTACCCAGCCTTGTGCTTCGGTTTAATTGCATCAGTGCACGGTTTCTTCCTAACGAGGTTTTTAGTGGGGATGTTTGTAGGAAGTACGTGGTAATTTAACAAAGTGGTCTCTGCTGTGTCGAGTCGATTTGGTCAAACGGGGGTGAATCTATTTTACAGTGCTTTTCAGGTCAGGGAACGGCAGGCAGCCTGTTAGCCTCCGAAGGAAAAATGTGGTGTGATGTTCCCTAGCTGGATTTGATAGAGTCTCAAAAACCGCTTCTGCACCCGTTTCTGTGTCCCTGTGTATTATCCTACCCGACTGGGATATTGACCTGAACTGCTGCTAGGTGCTGGGTGAGGTACCCTGTGCGTTAGCCAGCTGATCGTCAAGGTCCGCTTCCTCTCCCGTGTCAGGGCAAGCACAGGGCATGTGCTTTATGATGATGTTTCTCTCATCTCATTGTGGATTTTTTTTTTTCCTTTCAGAGCATACAAAGGAAATGGAGCTTAACTGGCTGCAGTGCCTTGACCCAATTTGGAAAATATGAGCTACTTAACTAGAGCGAATAAAAGTATAACGGAAGGGGTGCCAAAAGTCTTTTTTAACTAGCATCTTGTTTCCAAAAGTAACTATGAGCAGGTACCAAGGAAACAAGTGAGAACTCTACAAGCATATGTAATATTTTCCCTGCTACTCTCCCAGCTCCTGACCAGATGACTTCCTCAGCTGAATGCTTTGGACTTGGTTTTTTTGTCCTCCCTCGCTGGATTGCTCTACCATTAATTTCCCCAGCCTCTGCAAACCCACATCAACTCCAGCCTTTGGCAAGGAGTACCATAGGTCCGCTGCCGTTTTTAGGAAGCATCCTCTTGTCACATATTGAAGTTGAGGCCCATTAGCTCCAGCTTGCGACCACCTTTGCTCTTGTACGCGCAGAGTGAACCATCAGTTCCAGCGCATGCTGTCTGCCCTGCTCCTGACTGTCTTCCCCTCTACGAGCCTCCAAGCAGGCTGTTCAGAGCGGAGCCTTTTCGAGTCTCCCCGACCGCGGCGTTACTCGCCTGCTAAAGCATCTTGTTGGCCTCTGGGAGGAAGGTAATACCGAGGGATCGCAGTATCGATCTTGACTGGATGCTGCGGGGAATAGGTCAGCCTGTGCTGAACTGCCTGACCAAAGTCCTTGTGTTGTTTCCTCTTCTATCTGCTGGGAACAGGTTTGGTAGATTTTTCTCACATGTAATATGATCATTTAAAATCATTGCTTTTATATAATAACAGATGTCTGTCTACACCTTGCTTTATTTTAGAGAGTATCAGATATAAAGCCCTACCAGTGACAAATGTTACCTTTTTTTTCCTAATACACACATTCCACAATATTTTTTCATTTAACAATCTTAACTTTTTGATCAAATAAGAAACTTATTTTATAGGCTTGCTTAATTTGAGACTAGCTAAGATGAAACTGAAGATACCATCCAATAACCTTTGTAAATGTTTGCTTTATATGTTTCTCGGGAAGCTTCACAGGCCAATTACTTCAGTTTCCATAGTGAGCCAGTTTTGATGTCTTTGCTGTTCAACACACATCCTGTTAAGAGTTGTCATTAACTCTGTTGTCTTCTTTGTTCTGCACAGTGCCAAGCACTTTGAGAGAGTCCAAATCAATACTAAGTAACAATGGATGTTTTTTAGCCGTAATTCCAGGTTTAGCTATCATGGATGAAACGGATCAGAAGAATGCAGGAGCTTTTTCTTTCCCCTCTGGTTTCAGAAGGCTTAGTGTCTATGCTCTCCAGATCGGCTTTCAGCATTTAGTCCTGAAACCTCTGTGTCCTGCTATAAAACACTATTTTTCTGAGGATAGGAAAAGCCACAGATATTATTAAATGCCTGAAATAAACAGTTAACATCGTTCACACTTGAATTTTGTTTTAATGCAGTAGAATAAATTCAGTGAAAAGTATTTTACAAGCACTGAAGTACCAAAATAATATAATTTCAAATTAAAAGCAATACTAATCTTGATGGATTAGAACCATAAATTATGTATTTTAAAAATACTAACATTCTCAGAAATAAACAGTCTGTGGCTGTAAGCACACCTCTACTTATGCCACCTATAACTACCTCCCTTCCTGATACCCGTATTCCTGGCTGGGGACCTGCAGAATGAGACCATGCTCCTTTACCGGGGAGCCAGAATAGCAGTAAAGGCTTTTCTGCCTCTGTCAGGAGACTCATCTTTGCTTCCACCTGGAGCAGAAGATGCCTTTAGAGGTTGCCAGCAGCAGAAGCCAGGGTAGACCAAATCAATACCAGGCCTGGGCCTGGTGTACTCCTGTTACTTCTGTATTTTTTGCTGAATAGCTAGCAGGAGATGTGGTCTGCAGAGTGGTATGGCTCTGAGTCAAAGTCCCGCTGAGGTGTGTCTATCCAAGCTTCAGGTAAACTGCTGTTTTAAGGGGACACACAGAGAATCACAGAAGGGCAGGGGTTGGAAGGGACCTCTAGAGATCATCTAGTCCAACCCCCCTGCTAGAGCAGGATCACCCAGAGCAGGTCGCACAGGATGGCGTCCAGGCGGGTTTTGAATATCTCCAGAGAAGGAGACTCCACAGCCTCTCTGGGCAGCCTGTTCCAGTGCTCTGTATTTGACATTGTCAGGTCATCTTTTCACATTTTTCTGAGGAGCAATTAAGGCTAAAACTTTGTATTTTTAACTAAAAACTGAAGCTCTAAGGTAAAGAGGTGAGTCCTGAACGCCTTAGAATGGGTTTATGTATTTTCTATGCCTTTTATCTGCATGTGCAAGAGGCAACATTTACCCTCCAGGCTTGATTGAAAGGGAGAATCGGGCAGAAGCACAGCTCTGTGTGTGCTCTCCACCAGAAGCTCTGCAACACCTCTAGGGTGGGCAGGGAGGGTCTCTGGGGGTTCTGGCTCACCTGGCTCCTCATGTATATTTCCAGTCCCAGCTATTCAGACCAGGACTACCTACAAGATCTGTCCCCAAGAGGTAAGATCAGTGAGCAAATCCCAGAGCATGTTTTGTGTCATAAGTAAATAAACAAAAATTAAGCTAAAATTTCATTTTTCCTTTCTATTTGTTATTAGGAGATATGTGCTTTGTAAGGTTTTACAGGTTTCTCCCTAGTGCTACAGGTGCTGCATTTTTTTTTCTAAAAAAGTAAACCACACCATCTTAGAATTGTTGACAGAGGAGAAAACACAACAAATGCAGCCTATCAAGAGCACATTTCCAGTATCTGTGGCCCTTGTCAGATTCTAGTTCAGGAACCTGGTAAGGAAGCTGACCCTGAGAAAGTAAGGAGGAAAAAGGTTGTAAAGACAAACTACAAACCAAAAGTGAAGATAAGCTAAATCCACTGCAGTGGACTGAATTTCTCTTAGCACTCTGCAGTGGTCTGTAATAACAGACACATTTTGACTTACCTTTTATAGTCCTTTTATTTTTATAAAACCTAGGTGCTTATCCATTTGTCTAAGAATCTCATTGAATTTTTAAAAGGAGAATAAAAGTTGTCTCAAGCTTATTACAAATGCTTGACTCAGATATGTTGTAAATGTTGAATGGCCATTCCCCCAAATATTCACAAAGTAAAGATGTTTTCTGTATTATAAAAGAGAAATAATCTTGAGATACCTATTCTAAAAGAGTGATTCTGGTGAAATGAAATAAAACTGCCAAAGAAATTTCATTGGTGGACATAAAGAACAAAATAAACTTTTCTGCTGTTAGCAAAAGCCTAGTAGGCTGGACCTGAGTTTTTAACACCATCTACTATTGTTCAAGCAACCTACCCATCGACTGCTCCAACAAATGCTACCTGGTAGAAGTGTTTGGGTCCTGCACCACTGTTTACGGAAACAAGCCTGAGGGTTGGTATGAATTTGGTTGGGGTCAGATTGGTGCCTTCATCAGTGGTTTCCAACTGTTGAGGTGCATCTCTCTTCAACTCATTGTGGGAATGTGGAGCCCGTAGAATAAGCTTCCCTTGATCTGTGCTGACTCCATGCTGGGACAACTCAGATGTACTTCTGCCTTGGCCTCGTACTGCAAGGCACAGTTACTAGTTCCTGTCAGATTGTTTTGCTCAGCTTCAATGCCAGCACTGTTTAAACTCAGTAGGTGTAGTAGATGCAAGAAAGAGATGGCAGCAGCCAGAAAACAGCTGTAAAAAGAGGCAGCGAGTGCAATAGTCTCAGGACAAGCAGAGGAAGAGATGAGGAGCTGTATCCAGTGAAATACCCATTTTCTTAAGTAGGACTTGACTTAATAGAAAAACAAAAAACCAAACCCACAAAAAGTTTAGAATGGCAGGCCTATGTTAGGTGAGTGTTTGGGAAGTTTGTGAAGTTCTTGAGCTTTTACTGGGAAGCAGCACAAGGACCAACTCAGCTAGATTTGTCTTCCAGATTTTAGAATCCATTAATCCCACATCATTTGCTGACATGAACAGGCATTTCTGCCCCAAATACTGTAATCAGTGTACACTGTCCACTGCACAGACAATGCGTATTGCACAAAAGTGTCTTCTCTGATGGTCTTCATACTTGGCAAACCTCAGCTCTGCTCATCTTGCAGGTTAACCTTTTGCAGTTTTGTTTCAAAACCTTCAACCAAAAGCAAAATGAATAGACTTGTACATTTCTATCATCATCACCCAGGTAAGTATGAATTTAGTCTGATAAAGAATAAACAAGAAAAAAACCCCACCAAACCCAACTCCATATGTAACCGTAGAAGGGAGGGATTAAACTATTAAATGGTGCAGAAACAGCAATTCATTAGGAGTAACTCATCTGATTTGTCTGTACCTGTAAAGTATAATGACTAACGACCAGAAGACACTATCTTTTCTAATAGAGACACAGCTGTAAGTAATTACATAGTATTTCATATAGCAATTTTCAACTAAGGCAGAGAAAGGAGGTAGCCAGAATTCCTTGTACCAGCTATCCTTATATATTCAGTATCTGCATTTGTAGAAGATGTTTGGAGGTTTGGGATCTTATGTTCCTCATATTAAGAATACTGAACTTTATGCTGATGAGATGGAATAACTATAATGACTAAAATAAACATAATTACTGGAATATTTATGTGTTATATGAAGTGTAAGTTATATAATGTTATATATACCTAACATGTATGTTACACAGTAATTCTGTGAGTTGATCTGGTTATTGGTTCCTTTGATTCGCATTGCTGTGAGTTTAGATCTTTAGTAAGGTAACAGCTTCAAGAAACTCTTGAAAACCTCAGAGATTTGGGGTTCTAAACAGGAAAGATTTCTTGTAATCAGAGCAAAGGGGCTTGGAAGCAGGAGGACAGTCAGACAGTTTATCCTTCCGTCAAGTACAGAAAATAGGAAGAAAATGAAGCCCACAAGTTTCTTCCTTCTCTGACGCATGACAATCATTCCCTACACCTCTACTTCTGAGTGCTCCACCAGAGTAAGAAATGGGCTCTTGATATGGAAAAAGAACTACAACTGCATTCAAAATCTCCCATCTCTCACCTACTGCAGTTCAGAGGTGAGAAACCAAAGTCAAAAGAAAGCAGAGCAGAGATGGGCAACGGCTGTCAGCTCTACATCTTCCAAAACTTTCCAACCTGGAGATATACCTGATTCCTTCCCCCACCCTGGCTTCCTAAAACGATGGGTAACATGCTGCTGAGCCTAGAGGGGGAGCAGAGAGTAGGTATTTCTGGGTACAGGTATATTTGACACTACACAAAGCACTGAGAATCATCTTTATGCACTGTGAAAGGGGACCTTCAAAGTGTACACCAGATGCATTCTCAGGTGAGCTCAGTCCCACTCTTTCCATTGGACTTGCGCAAAGTCTGATGATGGTTTCTTTCCTGTCACTTTTCTGGCAACATATGAGAGGTTAACAGAGGAAGATCTAGTTGATGGCACTTTTAAGGGGCAGATGATACCAAGCTCTCTATCCTCGGTGCCTCCAAGCCTATCGATACTTTGAGCAAATTACTGAAGCCTAGCAGGCCACAACTACGCTTGAAAGTTGCACCTGATTTTTTTTTTGTCTATAAGGAAGGACAGAAGTTCTTGTTTAGTAAATTAGCAGGTACTTTCACAAACTGATTTCTTATTTGTATCTGTAATTACTACTGTGTGTCTAGAATGGTGGTTAACTTTTTTGCAAGAATGGCTCTTTTTGGGACTCATTTGCATTCTTTTCAGATGTCTTGCCTCTACTGAGTCATAATTATTGGCTTGAGTTCTTACACTAGCCAGGGGACTGTTAACTACCTTTAATTGCTGACAAGTAGCTCAGCTTCTTCAAGGGAAGTGTAAAACAGGCTGTAACTACCCAGGTGGTGCCAACAGTTTAGAATAGGTGTTCCCAGGCTGGTGGTGCCTTTACACAACTCCATCTTGATGCCACCGTAAACCAGAGTGCACAGGTCCAAAAACCACTGGCTTGGAGCGCTGCCTAGATGCTGTAGTACTCATCATCATTTACATACTTAAGATCTTAGGTTTTCGAGGTTTACATCAGCAAGCACAACTCACAGAAGCAGAAAATGAGGGGAAGAAAAGAACAGAGAACTTACAGGTATCGTCAGAAATGAGCAACTGCCCTCTGAAGTCTGCCCGAAGGAGTGGGGCAGAGGCTGTTCAAAATGGGCTTAGTCTATGCTAGGGAAGATCGGCTCGGGTTCTCGAAGTATTTCGGTGCCTGGCTCCCACTGGAGGGATCGGTAAAGAGCTGCCTGTGCTCCCCTGAAAACCCGGCTCCGGGCGTTCAGACACCAAGTTGATGACAGCGGCAGAAACACTTAGATGGGGTTCAGATGCTGAGGTCCTTAGTCAGGCCGTTGCTCCCTCTGTTCCCTACAAGAAGCAGAACGTCAGTGCCTCAATAAACAACGACTGTACCAGCAAGTCTGAGCATTTAGAAATGATGAGTCAGTCTCCCCTAAATTAGGGGATTGCCAGTGACGTTTTGAAAAGGAAAAAAAAAAAAAAAAAAAAAAAGAAAAACAGAGAGGGTGCGCTGTTTTGCTTCGCTGAAGGCGGGGTAGGTTTTCCAGGCCGGGCTCCTCGCTACCCGACACCCCCGATCCCGGCGGGAGTCTGCGGGCTCCGGGGACTTCGCGAGAGGAAACGTCAGGTAAACGCCAGCGCATCTCCCTAATGAAGGACGAGATAAAATCGCCGACGCTGACAACAACGCTTCACCCCGCCGGACCAGAGCCCGCCCTGGGGCTGGGCCGCCACCGCCTCCCCTCAGCGCCCGCCCCGCCTCCCGCCGCCGCCGGGAGAGAGCGCGGAGCGGCCGGAACGGAGCCCCGCTGAGTGAAGAGGCAGCGGGGCGGGCAGGGCTAGGCATTGCCGGCAGAGGAGGGCTTTCCCGGCCCTACCGCCGCCCTGCTCCCCCCAGGTGTGCCTGCTGCCTCTCGGCGCCCCGCCGCGGGAAGGGAAGGCGGGGCGGGGCTCGGAGGAGCCCGGGGAGGATCTGATCTCCCCGGCGTTACCGGCCGGCCGGCGGCGGGGCGGCTGCCGGGTATGAACCGCCACAGTAGCAACTTCGGGACACAAAGGCAGGCGGCCCCCGGCGAGCCCCAGCCCCGGGAAAGGTGACCGACAGCGGTGTCCCACAAGACCGCCTCCGTCTGCCGCCGCGGTCCCTGCAAAAGCTGGAACACGCTTTGTGCGTTTGTTTTCACGTTGTTGTGCGGGGTTTGGTTTCAGCCGGCAGGTTCGTGGCATCCCAGGTGCCGCTGAAGTCAAATCGCAAATTGCAACGAAAAGCACAACTGGACGTGACTCTTCACAGCCTTGTGAAACAGCTTGAAACAGTTTCAAGCGCGGGGCGGAGACTGCCTCCCTTCCCCCCTCCATTTACTGTAGCCTGAAAGCCTGCGTTGAGAGGGGGGTGAGGAGGAACCCGCCGGTTTCAAAAAAAACCCCCGCACGGCCTCCACGCCTTCCCACAGCGGCCCTTCCCCGCGGCAGAACTCGAGCGGCGCGGGACTGCACCCAGCACCCCTTCCTCCCCCCCCCCCCCCCCCCGGAGGCGCTCGGAGCCCTCTCCACCGGGCGCCCAGGCGGAGCGGCGGCAACCCGCCACTGGGCTACGCCGTAACGCAGCTTCAAGCGCCCCCGAGTCGCTGTCCCCGCTCCGCCGCTACCCCTTCCCCGGCGGTCGCCTGCCGCAGACCGCTGAGCGGGGGAAGGGGCACCGCGGTCAGCCCGCCTGCCAGCGCGCACGCGCAGCTGCTCAAGGGCCGCTGGGAAACGTAGTTGGCTGTCGTCTCCGACGGCTCCATTTTCTCCTCGCGCTGCGGGCAGTGCGCATGCGCGTGCCCGCCTCCCTCCCCTCCCTACTCTCCTCTCCCCCTGCCAACGCGTTACCGCCCCTTCTGCCGCGGCCGGTATCCCAGGCAGCGTTGTCACCGTAGCGCCCTCCCTCCCGCCTAACGGGGATTGGTCGAGAGAGCTGCGGGGCGGGACAGAAGGGAAGAGGTGATTGGCTGGGGCGGGTGTCACCCGCCGCGGGGGTGATTGATGCGGTTGCCTGCTGAGGAGGGAGGCAACGCTTCTCCTCAGCGTCCGGCGCCGCGCCGGGTACAGCCCTGCCCCCAAAGCGGGGTGGCAGCGCAGCCAGCGCCGTGGCGTCGCATGGTTCCCCGTGCCCCCCTGAGTCCCTCCTAGGAAAGGTCTCGGAGCTGCTCCGCTCTGGGGTGAGGGCGGTCTCCGCCACCAGCTCGCAGATAGGCGAGAGACTCCTCCAAAGTCCGTGCCCTACCGCAAAAGCATCCAACTTGTCCCGCTCGCAAGCTCCGGCAGCCCGCCGGCCCCGCGCCGTGCACTCTCCCCTCAGCCTCCCTGCGCGCCGCTCCTCGCAGCGTCCGCTCAACTTCACCGGAGCCTCCGCCTTTCCCCCCAGTCAGCCGCCCCCCCCCGCGCCCGGCCGCCCGCGGGGGCTTCTTCCCCACGCCTACGCCGGCACCGAGCCGCCCACCCCCTCGCTACGGCCGCATCCTTGCCGTCTTCCCTCCCCAAACGTGAGTAAGGGGAGGAGGGACGATGAATATGCAGAGAAGCGCTCGCCCCGCCGCGGTTCCGGGAGGGGGAGGGGGAGAGTGTGTGTGCGCGGTGAGTGTGCCAGTGTGTGTGTGTGTGTGTGTGTGTGTGTATACAGCGCTGGGAGGGGTGCGCATGCGCCGTGCGTGGCGGGGCTGAATGTTTCCCAAGTGTTTGAAACTGGTATTTGGGTTTTCCACGTTGGATCAAGTGCGGCGTATAGGAGCGAGGAGGCTGCGTTAATATCACCGGGGAGCAGCGGCGGCGGCGGCGGTGAGGAGAGCGGGGAAGGGGGGAGCGGAGGAGAAGCGGAGCAGAGCGGCGCTGGCGCATGCAGAGGGGCTGCCGCTGCTTCTGACAGACACTTTGCAGAGCACATTTTGTTTCCAGATTGTTTCGGAGGAGCTGGTTTAAGCCCCCCTCCTTTCTCCTCCTCCTCCCCCCCCCCCTTCACACACACACACACAAATCCCTCTGATTGTTCCTACCACCTCCTTCGTGAATTACCCACAACGACAGCCATTCAATCAGCTGCTGCTGGCTGTAGGGGACTAGCGGAGGGTGTGTGTGTGTCTCCCTCTCCGTTTCACACAAGAGGAGTCAGATGTAGCTTCTCTCGGTTTTTTTTGGGGGGGAGCTACAGAGAGAGGTGGGCAGGGAGTGAGCCGTTCATCGGGGTTACCGTCTTTGGAGGGAGCAGCACTTGCTCTCGCACAGGGAGAGAGAGGTGTGGGGAAGGATATTTTTTTTTTTCTTTGCCGGATGAAAATGTTGAGTCCTGCAAACGGAGACCAGCTTCACCTAGTGAACTATGTGGAGGATTATCTGGACTCCATCGAGTCTATGCCCTTCGATCTGCAGAGAAATGTCTCCTTGATGAGGGAAATTGACGCCAAATATCAAGGTAAGTGCTTTCTATATGTGTGTGTGTGCGTGTGTGTGGTGTGGGGCTCGGGGGGGGGAGGGTGTCTTTCCCTTTCTTTTCTTCAGAGCTGAGCCTCGGCTCCGTTTGCCCCTCTGCACCCCACGGGGATGGTAGTTTTATTTTTGGGAGGTGAGAGGAGGGAGAAAGCCAGGAGGAGAGATCCGAGGAGAGAGAGGGGCTGATCTGCAGCGTTAGCTCTTGTCATGGGGCGGAACAAAAGGTCTCCAGCTTCTCTTATTAAGCAAGGACTCTGCTTTTCTGTGTAAATTGCTGGCCAAGAAGGCGGGGGCAGGGAAGTGGGGTGTGCGGTGCACAAAGGGGGGCCGTCCCCGGCCGTGGGGCTGAGGTGGAAGGGTTTGGGGGTACGAAAGAAAGTGCTGGGTAGACAGGGAGAGATTACAGCACAACATTTAGGAATGTACAGTATTCATTATGGCTGTAGTAGGGGAGAGAGGCAGCTAGTGAGGGAGGGAGGGAAGGAGGGAGGGAGGGAGGAGAGGGGGGTTAGGCGAGAGTGGGGGGCAGGGTGTGCTTTCTTCGCTCCCTCCTCGGTGGGTTTCGTTTCACCCCGTAAAACAGCCCTGCTCCGTGGGGCGGGGGGAGGACGGGACTGGCGTGTGCAGTGTGGGGTGTGCGGGGGGGGGTGTGTGTGTGATACGGTCGGGTTTACGGATGGGCTGAAAGCTGAAGTGCCCCCTCCCTCTCCCTGCTGCCGGCACTCGGGGCACGCTGTCCCCATGCCCCACGGGCGGAGGGAAGGGAAGGCCGGGCCAGTTTGTGCGGGGCTCGGGGCAGCTTTGTCACTTGCTTGCCGGTGTCCGCTCGGGAAGGGGGGAGGGGGAGTGCTTTATTCGGTGCCGCCGGCAGCGGTGACAGCCGGGGTGCCGGGCGGGGAGGACCCCCTGTCCCTCGGCGTGCGCACCGCCCTGCGCCCCCGTGCATGTGGCCTTAGGGGCGGTGGGCAGCGAGCCCTGCCATTCCCCCGGTTCCTAGTCGGGCAGCCCGCCAGGGAACCCGGTGGTTCCCGGGGAGGGAAGAGGCCGGGTAAAACTTCCCCGGGCGGCCGCGGGGGGCGCGGGCTGGCGGGGGGGGGGGAGGGCGGAGGAGAGGGCAGGGCAGGGCGGACAGCTCGCGTCTCGCGCGCACCGGGCACACGTCGCGGCGGCCAGCGGGCGCCTCCGCGCTTTGCTGGGGACTCAGCGTCGTTGCTGCTTTTATCAACGCCCCGCCTTAGCATATCGCGGCTAGCTCCGCCCCCGGCGGGGATGATAGGGAGGAAGCCTCCCCACGGGCCGCCCGCGGCCCGCCTCCTCCCGCCGATTGGTCTTCGGGCCGGGCCGTTCCGCCTTGTGTCCTGCCCCTTCGTGACGTTTCCAGCAGCAACTTTTCTGTGGGGTTGATTTGAATATCTCGGCCTGCCCCGGCCTTTGGGTTCCGATTGGCTGCGGCGGCAGCAGCGGGCGGGCCAAGGTTGTGCGTTCGGAGTGTGACTGACGTGTTGTCGGGACGGGATGGACGCCGCTGCTCTTCCCGCCTCCTCTTGCTCGTGAATGGCACGCTGGTGCTGGAGGGGGCGGGCGCAAGGTCGCTCTGTTCGCTGCGATTGGCTGGGGTTTTTTTTTAATTTTTTTTTTTTTTTTTTTACTTTTTCTTTCTGGTTCCGATTGGGAACACCGGGCCAGCAGGGCGGGCTCTCCCCGTCGGCGGCTCTGATAGGCGCGAAGGTGGGCGGGCCGCCTCCTCCCACGCCCCTCCTCCCCCGTTTCCTCTGGCTCCCCTCTTACGCTGCGAACCGGGGGGGACGGCCGCCGTTTTCCTGTCGGAGAACAATAGCTGCTCCGTCACTTCCGGGGCGTTGCCGCTGCGCTGGTTGCTAGGAGAAGGCGGCCTCCCTGGCCCGGCGCGAGGAGGCCGTTTCCTGGGCGGGCGGTGTGCGGGCGCGCGCGCAGGGGCTGCCTTACGTTAGGATCGTTAGGGCCCGCCGCGCCGTAATGGCGGCGTCGGGTGCCCTCCCTTCTCCGCGCTCCTTCCCCGAGCCGCGGAGCACGCGGGTTGCCGGGCCTGGCGCGGGGCGGAGCCGCCGGGGCGAGGCGGGGGCGGGAGCTCAGGACCGGCCCCGGAGGCGGCGGGTGGCGCCGCAGAGGGGCGGGCCGGGTGCTGGGCCTTCCCCCGGCGGGGAGAGCTGCTTGCTACCCGTGTCCTGCACGCCGTTGCCCCGGCGGAGCGCGGACGTCCTGGCCTGGCTTTGCCCCTCCTGCCCGCGGAGGTGCCTGCCGCCCCCGCCGTCCCTTCGGGGGTCCCGGCTGTCCTGCCCTGTGCTGGCCGGCCTGGCGGCGATGTGGAAGGGGGCTCCCGGGGTGCGTGGGCATGCAGCCATTACGGCGGTGTCTCGGCCCCCGTGTGGGCTGCGGAACTGTTCTGGGAATAAAGCTTTCACGACACACGGCACCTTTTTTTTTTTTTAATTGTTGTTATTTGAATGACGTTTGTGATGTTGGGCGTGTGCTTTCACAGCTGGTTAACAATTGCATAACGCGCAAACCGTGCAAAACTCTGCTTTTTTGGTCTTTCTGTTACAGCCCGCCAGGGGAAAGCAGTTTTCTGAAATTCCTCTACACGCAGCCTCCTCTGGGCGGATAACTTCAGCTGAACATGAGGAACGGTGGTGCAATCTTCCTCCAAGCTGTAGTAGACAGCTGTCAAGCTGTTTCTTCTATTCAGTGCACTGCTTGAATAACATGTTTCTGACACCGATGCTAAGCAGCCCTTTCTGATGGCGTGCATCTGTGAAAAGGCACATCTCGCATGGCGTCTTACATACTAAACGTGTCAGTGCCCCAGGACGTGCTCAGCAGGGCTTTGCAGAATTCAAGGCTGTTGCAGCCAGCTATTTCTCCTGCATAATCCAGCAGTGTCAGGAGGTGGTGTGGTGCTGTAGTGTTAATGTGTATAAGCAGTACTAGAATCGAAGTTTTCGTAGTGCCTGACTTCAGTCAATGTCATGAATTGTTTTGTGCTATCGAGAGAGAGAATATTCTGCATGAAAGATGCCTACATATCAGATTCATCAGTCAAGTGTCAAAGCTTAGAACATAAAACTTATGCATTTCAGCCATTGAAAATAATTAACACTGGATTTTTAGTCTTTCTATGCTTAATCTGCTTAATCTTCTCCACATCTGTGTTTTTTTGGTGGTGGTGGTAGGGATGGGGTTTTTTGGGTGGGTGTTTTGGGGGATTTTTCAGTGCTGGGTTTTTTTGTGCATGGGTTTTGTTTTGTGGTTTTTTTTAGTTAGAAAAAAAGGCATTTGCTTGAGATAGTTAATAGCACATTGAAATACTGATTTTGGTCAGATAGGTTATATTGCAGTACCTGTTGACAGATTGTGCTTAACTGGTGTTAGAAGCAAAGGCTGCAGCTCTGAAAACTAAAGTAAAACTTGCATAAACTTTCCATGTCTTCACAAGAAATTTGGAATGTGTGTGTGTGTGTTCAAAAAATCTACCCAGGCAAGACAAAACCTGAATCAGAGGATAACTATTAGTTGCATATATAAATTGCTGTTACCACATTTTCTTTTTTTTTTCTTTTTAAAAAGTTTTAAAAATGTAACTTCATACTTGTGAAATTCAGAGACAGTTTTGATAATGCCATTGGCATGTACATGAGATCCTGGTTTCTGTTAGGTGAATTGAGGTTAGATTTTATATCTCAGATTATTTTGCTTCTCTAAGGCAGAATGTTCTAACCTGTGAGAAAAGAAAAAAATCAGAGAAGAAAGGAGATGCAGGAAAAACATTCTGCACGTTTTTGAGGACTTGGTATGGAACTGCTGAGTGTCCTGTATGGTTGAGTTGATTTGAGTATCGTAGTGAAACTCAAAAACATCTGCTTAAAAATATGTTTCTAGAACTATTCTTGAAACATTAAACACTTTTGCACAGTGTTCTTTCTTATACGCTGTTGAAACCATCCTTGAGGTGCAATTCAAGATCTGACATATTTTCAGTGTTAGCATTTTAAATTGGAAGCTCTAGCCGCTCCAATTGTTGCATATAATTTTTAAGGTTATCTTCAAACCTTTTCATCTCCTTCTTTGCAGTAAATATTTAACGGAGATTATATTTCTATGTTTAAAAAGTAGGCAACAGGACTCTTACAGAAAGTCTAGGGAGAAAATCATCTGGACATCTTGGATATTGTAATCGTAATTCTGTATTCCTAGGGATTTAAGTGGCCTCACATTTTCAGCAAAAATAACTCGGCAGTATCAGATGAAACTTGCCATGGCTTAGGGTCTAGCCTAAGTTTGGAGTTCTTCTGCCATATGATAGTGATTATTAAGTAATTCAGCATCTGAATTCTACACTGGTTTGTGTTTGCTTTCTCTCCCACTCTCTTTCTCCCACTCTCAGTCATTCACTGAAAATATTAATGTTGTTATACAGAAAATGTTCAGGAAAACAATGTATTAATTTCCCCTCTAATTTTACAATTAATTTTGGAACTTTTGATGGTGTGTATGTATTTGTTTAGTTAGTTCTTTTTAATTACTGGTAAGTTAAAATGGAAGAAGTGTCAACATGCACAAAATTATATTTAATAACTTTTTTTTTCCCCCTGAATCACCGTTTGCATTCTGTTCCAGCAGGACTGACTAGAACAAAAGTAATCCACTGGAGTCATGAGCCACTTATCAGATAGCAGCTTCAGGGATTCTGCCTTTGCTCAGCTTTGTACATTAAAAAAGGGTGTTGCTGTGAGGAAGGAACGCTATGGGAAGGTGCTGTTTCACCATTCTGTTGAAAATATTTATAGGTTTTTGTTTCTTCCTTGCAGAGATTCTGAAGGACCTGGATGATTACTATGAAAAATTTAAACGAGAGACAGATGCAGTGCAAAAGAGAAGAATGTTGCACTGCATACAGAGAGCCTTGATTCGGAGTCAGGAACTGGGGGACGAGAAGATCCAAATCGTCAGTCAGATGGTAGAGCTGGTTGAGAACAGAACCAGGCAAGTGGACAGCCACGTGGAACTGTTTGAGACTTGTCAAGAGACTAATGATACCACTGGAAACAGCGGGAAAGCCAGCCAGGACAAGTCAAAGAACGAGACAATCACGCAGGCCGAAAAGCCCAACAATAAGAGATCGAGGCGGCAAAGAAATAATGAGAATCGAGAGAACGCTTCAAATAATCATGATCATGATGACATCACCTCAGGAACTCCAAAGGAGAAGAAAGCAAAAACGTCCAAGAAGAAGAAACGCTCCAAGGCTAAAGCAGAGCGGGAAGCTTCTCCCCCAGACCTTCCCATTGACCCTAATGAGCCAACATACTGCTTGTGCAACCAGGTCTCCTATGGAGAAATGATAGGCTGCGATAACGATGAGTGCCCCATCGAGTGGTTTCACTTTTCCTGCGTGGGACTCAATCATAAACCAAAGGGCAAATGGTACTGCCCCAAATGTAGAGGAGAAAACGAGAAAACTATGGACAAGGCATTGGAGAAGTCTAAAAAAGAAAGGGCCTACAACAGGTAGTTTGTAGACTTTTCGTAGCGAAGAAAATAAAACCACCAAACCAGTGTATTTATTGTCAGCGTCGCCTTTGTTGAGGTGAAAGGATTGTAAAATGTATATTTTTAAAGGAGGTTTAAAACTGAACCATTCCTGTTATAGGGACGGCAATAAGCGATTTTGTTTTTCATTTGGTAAACTGTAACAAGAATGTGGTCTGTGGACCAATGTATTCCAAAAGCAAAGTTATAAAGAGTTTAAACTGAATTATCTTAAAAGATAAAATATTTTTTTTTTTTTTTCAGTGCTGGTAGCACTCTACCCATTAAAATTTTGATGACAACTATCTCTGAAATGTAATTTCGTTTTCTTTAATGAAAAATGTTATTTACCTTTTGAGCAAAAATTGTTAAATAGTTGAGCCATCTGGTTGTATCTGAATAAAGCTGCAATACATTACAACTGTAACTTCTTTCGGTGATAAGCAGTGCAAGAGCAAAAAAAAAAGGAGGGTAAAATTTGGTTCCTGCTACAAAGTGTCAGTATAACAGTTCAATAGCAAATGTTTAAATAGGCTTAGAGGATTATTTTTTAAAAAAAAAAGAAAAAAGTTAATCATTAAATTTTACACAGCAAATATTTTATATGCTGGCCAAGTACCACAAGGGCCATTTTAAAATGATTGAATATGTTTTATATTTAACCAGGAAGTGGTTTAGTAATGAGACTTAACATAAATGAAGCTTTATACTGTCACAGATAGTAGCGTAGCAATCCTTAATTTGTTTAAGTTGTATAAATGTACATTTTTAAGTGGAGTTGCACTTACTGTATTATACTTGGAAATGCAGCCAAATGCCATTGTGTAACCAATGTGCATTTCCTGCTGTATGTATGAAAATTGTACAGCTGTGATATTAAGAAATAAATGAAACGACTTTGACGGTTTGCTGCTTTAGCAATCATGTTTAATGATCATTCATATAGCTTAAAAAAAATAATTTTTGTCTTTAATCTCAGCAGCTCCAGGAAGCTGCTGATAGCAAGCCTGAAACTGTTGTAGTGGTAACCAAATTACAGGTCTGATAATGAATCTTCATAGACCTTATGACCAGCAGGGTCGTAGGAGAGCCAAAATAGCATTTAACTTTCCATCCCAGTCTACTCATTTTGTGCTTGCAGTCACTGCCAGGCCTGGCCATTTGTCTAAAAATCAATAGTATAGAGCTGGCCTTGTTCAGTTGTTTTCATGCGTTTACACTACAGATATAAATTATTCCATGTTTGTTATCAGCAGAAAGATCTCTTGTGTTACATTTTCAAAGTAGTATTGCAGCCATTCCAGGGTAGGCATTGTTACTCTTCATGGTCGCCTCATACAGAAATACGTTAGCTATGCCCAAGGTGCTGTGCGTTAGATCAGATATCTGGCTCCTGTGTCACTCAGCTTCCCAGCAAAGCTTGGGCAGGCCGTTCTTTCACCTGCACGGCTGGAGGGGCCGACGTCCTGGCTGAGCTGATTTCCTGGCCTCAACCCCCACGGGCCTTGGCTGCGAGCGAGAAGAAGATGGGACCAGCAGTAGGAAGGTCGTGGAAGCGAAGGCTGTGAAATCTGGTGGTCAAACAGGAGTCTTGTAAGCATATGGGTGACCTGGGTGGTTGGTTGTTTGGTTTTTTTAATTAATTATAATTGTGTGGTTTGCTTCCTGGATAGTGACACCATACCACTGTAGTGATGCTGCTTTTTCCCCGATGTGTTCCAGCAGGTCCTTCTGCTGGAAGTAGGGGAGACAAGGTTTGGGATCCAGTTGAAGGGGCTCAGTGTTTTCTAAAGATGTACTGAACAGCGACAAGATGCGCCCCATCGCCTTGCGTGGATACTCCCTGCCAGACAAACACGCTCACAGTGACAAGCAGAAGTCCCGTTTTACTTCTCAGTAGGTACCCTGTGTGTGTGTGCACGTGCAGGCGTGTTTCCAGTCGCTACAGACTGTCATGTTACACCGAGCTGCCTTTGCCCTGGGCAAACGGCCGCTCCAAACCTGGGTCTCCTGCTCCTGAGGTGGTGTAGGGTTGGTGTGTAATTTCTCTATTACCCTTCTCTTTTCTCTCTAAAGCCTTCTCGTTTTCCATTCTCCCTATGCACTTACCAGTCTTTCCTGCTCCTGCCTCCCTCCCTCCACTTGCTGTTGTTGTGGCTAATCCCGTTGTTTCTGGTCCTTTCTGCCTCAGCCGTTCTGTTGTCCTCCTGCCAGCCTACACTGAGAACATCCATACTTAGCAGGATTGTACCTGTGAAACCCTGGTGAAACTTTGTATAGGAACTAGTGCAGGCACAGTTTCTGACTGTAGCCTTTTTCATGAAATTTCTGCCTCGGTTCTGCAAGACATTTTGAATGTGAAAAGCCAGAAGAAAACAACAAAGGTGCAAAGGAGTATGGTAAGAAAGTTTGGCTAAAGGTGGATCGGCAGAGCGATGTATGTATCACCCTTAATATATTTCCACCTACTGAAGGCTGGCTGTGGTCTCCCATATTTCAGGGGTTTTTTTGCAAAAGACATCTGTGAAGCAGTTTGGAGTTACATCACTTTCCGCATTTTCCCAAGACTTGTGTTATTTTCCGACTTCCCTTTGTTAAGGGCTGCAGCGTTGTTCTGCTGCTTGACCCTGAGGGTTGACGGGACGGGCACGGTACCGTTTGGCAGGTCTAGTTTCAGTCGATGGGCACAATTAATTACTTGAGTTGGATGCGAGGGAGTCTGCCATGGCACTAAGCTCGCTGTTGATGGAAGTGAAGCCATCTGATGTTGTGCTAACACACTGCCAAGCGCTGCGTACCGTGCAAACTTTCTTCTGGCTTCAGTGTCTTGTCTAAACCACTGTCTTAACAAAATGTCTTTACAACTTCTTAGTTATTCAGTGTGAATTTAATGGTCATGAGAAACTGCCATCCTTTGAGCCAATTTTTGTTATTTCTGTGTGATAGATGAGCTAATTTACAAGTTCCCTTATAGTGCCCAGCAGCGTGACAGTGCTGTGATTTGGGGACATCATCTGCAGGTTTGAGAAAACATCTGAATCTCATGGTGATTCATCAGTTTCAACCACTGTATCACCTGAAAGCATCCCAATTAAGCAGAACTACTGTCTCCATTAAGCAGCAGCAACCCTGGCCATGTGTATCATTAGGATTAAATAGGTTTCTTACTAATTAAGCACAGTTGCTGATTAAGTGTGTCCTAATTTCGTAGAGCATGCAGAATAAATACAATTGAATTGGACTGCTCCACCAGTCTCATTTTTTGCCAGGGTATTTTTAGTTAATCTTTTAAATTGTAATAACAATGAAAGAGAGAGACAAAATATTGTAAGCTGTTTCACAGAATATAATACAAAAAAAGTTCTCAGAAGTGCTTCAAAAAATTTGAATATCCTTGGGAGTGCATTCTGTTGCTTTAGTTAGACAACTTACCATCCTCACGGCCTACGTGCTCTGTGTACATTTAAAAAATCCACCCTTGTGCTACCCATAGCTCAAAAGAGCTAATAATTTTTTGCTTTTGAGTATCAAACGGAGTGCGAGCGTTCAATGTAACGTCAAAAAATAATCAAGCTAATAATGCTTCGCGCAGCTTCTTACTTTCCCAGGTATTACTGAAGTGTCAAATGAAACAAGTAGGAGGAATGACGCAGCAATGAAGAGCACTGGAGCAAATGAAGTATCTACAGGAAAAGCTGAGAGACAGTATTAAGGTTTTCTCCTGAGTTCAGGATGCCTAGATTACTTTTCCCAGGAAGCGTTTATTGTTGTCAGTAGTACAAAATAACTAACGCACCTCTGTCCCTCCTCACAGCAGGGGAGCCGTGTTAGTGGCCAGGACAGGAGCGTGGAGGGCCGGTGGCTCTCCCCGGTCGCGGGCTTCCAGTTGTTGATATGTGAAGCCCGATTGGTGGGTTAAATGGGTCCTTGGGTTCACTTTGTAAGCAGCTTTGCCAACGGTGGTGTTACCATCCCTCGCCCCTCTGCAGGACCTCACCGCTCTTGCAGCTCTGCCAGAACATGACAGAAGGTGCTTGATACCAAACTTTTCAAAACTGTCACCAGCGTTTAAATTTCCAGCTCTTACATGAGAAACGTAAGCAAACATTGTGGCTTAACATCCTTGAGAAGGACTCCTGGCTTTGCTGGCCTCTCCAAAATAGCTTGGTAGTTCAGATAACCATTTGTAAAGGCTTTGCGTGCTGTCCATCTAACCTGAGATCATGAATTCTCAGTTGCTGCAATAACGGAGGGCGTGGAAATAACACCAGTCAGATGGATGGACGCTTTGTAGAAGTCAAAATTCCTTTCAGTTGTTGGGGTGAGAATATAACCTCCATCCAAATTTTCGGTAACTAGTGAAGCAGGGAGCAAAAAAACGTGTCTGTAATGGCAGAATTCCCTGCAGTACAGGAGTTCGGGTTTATATGCAAGTCTGCTGTGAGCACCATGCGCCTGTGCATTGAGTCCGTCCCCTCAAAGTGTTTCAAGGCAATTCCTCAGATTGTTGATCAAATGTAGTCCAGTATCGTTCACTTTTAAGCTGCTTTAAGTTGTGACTTTTATTTTCGATAGCTTACTTTAATAAGTCAGGCTTCCTATACGGCTGTCAGCCAAGACTGAGGGCTGGAAGAGACTCCCGGGGAGCCGCAGAAGGTGCGGGCAGTAGGTGACTTCATACTGGTGGTATGTCATTTGTCTACGTGGGCACTGGCTGAGCTGGGCCTGAACTTCTCTTTCTGCTTCATGCTTTGGGGAAAGGATCACGATGCAAAGAAAACGGAGAGATCTCTTGCATTTTGTTTGCTGACAAGTCAGGTAAGGCCCTAAGAGATTAACATATCTAGGGCTGGTAACTCGGCATCGTAACAAAAATAATAATATGTACTTAAAATAAACTTGGATCTTTTAAGCAAATATTGTAAAACTTGGGTAAGACAGATAGAATAACCTTTATACTCTCACTTTGTGGAAGAATTAATGCAATTTAAATGACTGTTGTCCCCTTGATGCCATACATCCTGAACTCCCTCATCACACAATACACTTCACTAGTTCGATTTTTTTTTTCCCCAAAATAAATCAAACTAGCAAAAACAAGGTTTTTAGTGATAAGGATGAGAAGCCCAAGTGAATTGTGTGTAAGTGATTTACCTGCATACAGAAAGGAATGTTTTGCTATGTTAATTAAAAGATATATATCAGGGGACTTTTCTTTCTGCCAGCCTCCTCTCTCCTTGAGATTTGCATGGTTTCACCTGAAATAAAATGCTCCGTTCTCATAATAGCTTCTTCAGTCTTATAACTCTGGGAACAGACAACTTATCGAGAGCCGTACCAGTAAAAGATGAATTGTTAGATACATGTTCCGCAGAGTGATTTTATTCAACAACTAAAAGATTAAGGGCAAATCTTCAGAAAACTCCCCTGAGTTTGCATGCTTTAGTTTGTAGGTGTCCCCGAAGGACATTGCAAGTAGAAGAAAATGAATGTAACATGTCTTAAACTTTAATCAAGTCTAATCTATGGTCACAGTTACTTAAAAACTTTGATTGGGATCATATCATTTTGGCATCGTGTCACTGCAGAACAGAAATATGATTGTTTGGATGCCCTGATTTTTCATTTCCATGCTTTATCAGAATTTGATTGATTTTATGTTTTGTCTCAGTTTTTTATCTGCTGACCGTATTCTGCTTGGATTGGAGACAGCCTCAAGAAGACAAAATTTTAAATTAAAATTAACGATACTGCTCTCAATCTTTATTATCCACACTCTTTTTTGTTTTTTTTCTCTTTTTTTTCTTCTTTTTTTTTTTTTCCTGGGAATATAGAAGGTGTCATGAGTTCTCCCTTGTGCTGAGCCCTTAGAATCAACACAAAGAAAAGAGAGAGAGTGGAAGTAAGGCTACAATACCAAAGTAAACAGCTGGACTTTGATATCAAAAGTCATCCTTACTGGGCCATAAAGGATTTAAAGGATTTAATTTCTATCTAAGTAGCTTCAAGGGAAATAGAGCATCACATTTCCGAAAAAAGTTAAACACAAAATATGTGACACTTTTGCACTTTTAGTTTTGCTGAGAGGACCGGAGACTGTCACGTGCAAGGGCAGTAGTAAAATTCTGCAAAGCCAGAACTGTGTCGTACCATACGGGACAATATTGAAGAACTGTTAGAAGTGGGTTACCAAAGTGTCCTCTCATCTACGGATGTTATTTTACAGAAGGTACCGCTGGCCAGGAGGTATCACCTGTGTCCACAGAGGTTTAAAGGGAAGCCAAAGAATCTTCTTTGTGCAAGTCAGAGGCCAAGGACCCACTTGCTGTGTCAGAGCAGAAGCACGCAAATTTATATATGACCTCAACTCACTGACAAGCAATTGCTAAGCAAGTTTCTCAAAAAAGCGCAATTATTAACTTCCATGAGTAAACCAATAGTATTTTTTACAGGTAATTGCGGCAAATGTCAGATGCTCATATTTCAGGAAATATTTCAGGCATTAAGTGAAGAGATCTATTATCTAATGCTACTAGGGTATAAAAGGTGAAAACGAACTTCTGGAGGAATAGTTGAAAAGGTTTGGATCAAAGCTCAAGAAGAGGAGGTGCATTTTTATTGCTAAAGCTGATGTAAACCTTATTTTAAATGTTTCATCTAACTTTAGGAGGGTTCATTACCTCATCCTTTCTAATGTAGGGCTTTTTAGATCAATTTCTTGCTTGAAGTAGAAACTAGAGACACAGACTCAGATATGCTACCAGCGCGGGTTGCTCCTTTGTATGCGGGACCTACACCTGATCTTTCTGGACAGCAGAGATTCCCTCCATTGAAAATACAGGTAAAGCACTTCTGCTCTGCATCAAGCAGCTGCTGGAGGGTCTTTTATTAGCATCTTTCAGA
The DNA here is from genome assembly GCF_011004875.1 of Balearica regulorum gibbericeps. Lineage (NCBI taxonomy): Eukaryota > Metazoa > Chordata > Aves > Gruiformes > Gruidae > Balearica > Balearica regulorum. The sequence goes on along the minus strand of NC_046184.1, from coordinate 153,577,335 downwards.
TGACACCAGTTCTGCAGGAGTGTTGATCTGCTTGAGGGCAGGAAAGCTCTACAGAGGGGTCTGGACAGGCTGGATCTATGGGCTGAGGCCAACTGTATGAGATTCAACAGGGCTCAGTGCCAGGTCCTGTACTTGGGTCACAACAACCCCAGGCAATGCTACAGGCTTGGGGAAGAGTGGCTGGAAAGCTGCCTGGCAGAAAAGGACCTGGGGGTGCTGGTTGACAACCGGCTGAATATGAGCCAGCAGTGTGCCCAGGTGGCCAAGAAGGCCAACAGCATCCTGGCTTGTGTCAGGAATAGTGTGGCCAGCAGGAATAGGGGAGTGATTGTCCTCCTGTACTCGGCACTGGTGAGGCCACACCTCAAGTGCTGTGTTCAGTTTTGGGCCCCTCACTGCAAGAAGGACACTGAGGTGCTGGAGCGTGTCCAGAGAAGGGCAACAGAGCTGGGAAAGGGTCTAGAGCACAAGTCATGTGAGCAGTGGCTGAGGGAACTGGGGTTGTTTAGCCTGGAGAAGAGGAGGCTGAGGGGAGATGTTATTGCTCTCTACAACTACCTGAGTAGCCAGGTGGGGGTTGGTCTCTTTCCCAAGTAACAAGTGACAGGACAAGAGAAAATGGCCTCAAGTTGTGCCAGGGGAGGTTTAGATTGGGTATTAGGAAAAATGTGTTCACCAAAAGTGTTGTCAATCATTGGAACAGGCTGCCCGGGGAAGTGGTTGAGTCACCATCCCTGGAGGGATTTAAAAGACGTGCAGATGTGGTGCTTAGGGACATGGTTTAGTGATGGGCTTGGCAGTGCTAGGTTAACGGTTGGACGTGATGATCTTAAAGGTCTTTTCCAACCTAAACAATTCTATGATTCTACAATATGATCATCTTTAAAAAAAGACAAAAAGTACAATCGAGGGAACTATGGGTAAGTCAGCCTCACTTCAGACCCTGGGAAAATCATGGAGTGAGTCCCCATGGAGCACATTTCTGGGCACATGCCTTCAGCATAGCTTTACCAAGGGCAAATCATACCTGAGCAGCCTGTTTGCCTTCTGTGATAAAATGACTGGATTTGTGAATGAGGGGAGAGCACTGGATCTCATTTCCTTCAACTTCAATGAGATGGATGCTGTTCACTTCAACTTTAGCAAGGCTTTCAACATTGTCTCCCATAGTATTCATACATCTAAACTGGGAATTTGTAGTCTGGATGGACAAGTAAATGGGTAAGCAACTCTTTGGATGGTTGAGCTCAGAGAGTCGTGGTTAATGGGTCATGTACCTTCTTCCTGGGAGCTGGTAGCAAGTACTGCAGGTCTGTCCTGTGACCTATCCTGTTTAACGTCATTATCGGTGAACTGGAGGAAGTGGTGAAGAGCTGTCATGGTTTAACCCCAGCTGGCAGCAAAGCCCCATGCAGCTGCTCGTTTGCTTCCCCCCCCCCAGCGGGATGGGGAAGAGAATCGGAAGAGTGAAAGTGAGAAAACTCATGGGCTGAGATAAAGACAGTTTAGTAGGTAAAGCAAAAGCCGCACGCACAAGCAGAGCAAGACAAGGAATTCATTCACCACTTCCCAGGGGCAGGCAGGGGTTCAGCCATCTCCAGGAAAGCAGGGCTCCATCATGTATAACAGTTAGTTGGGAAGACAAATGCCATCACTCCGAACGTCCTCCCTCTCCTTCTTCTTCCCCCAGCTGTATATGCTGAGCATGACATCATATGGTATGTGGTATCCCTTTGGTCAGTTGGGGTCAGCTGTCCCAGCCGTGTCCCCTCCCAACTCCTTGTGCACCCCCAGCCTCCTCGCTGGTGGGGTGGTGTGAGGAGCAGAAAAGGCCTTGGCTCTGTGTAAGCACTGCTCAGTGGTAACTAAACCATCCCTGTGTTATCAACACTGTTCTAAGCACAAATCCAAAACACAGCCCCATGCTAGCTACTGTGAAGAAAAACTATCTCTACCCCAGTCAAAACCAGCACAAGGACTCTGTTGTCAAGGTTGGCAGTGACACCAAACTGGGATGGTGGTACCAGTCAATGGACTCGATGCTAGGCCTGCCATCCAGAGGGACCTAGACAGGCTGGAGTGGGGGGCCAACAGGAACCTTGTGCAATTCAGCAAGGACAGCTGAATTCATACAGCTGTCCAGAAGTCCACAGGGAAACACCTGCTAACCCTTATTTCAGATATAAGAATCCATTGAAGCATTGGAGACAAGCCTCTCGCTTCATCTGTGGGGATCAGCACTATAAAGAAAAAGTAAATAAGCAGAGTAACCCTATTAGCACATCTTTAACTGATCCTGACACAAGTTTATAGTTCTGGGGTCTTGCAGGGTGATTTTATTTTTTTTTTCCTTGGAAAAAGTTAATCCGTGGTGATTTCTGTCAAATACAAATGGATGAACATATATGACCAGCTTTCCTAAACCTTTTCCTTAATCAAGGTGCAGGAGAAGGGAGTCCCTGGATTATATTTTTTATCTGAAGTTTTATGTTTTGTTTTTGCTGGGCCTCAGGTAAGTTCCCAGCTCCCCACATCTTGTTTCTGATCAATTTTAGACAAATTCAAAACCCGATTTCTATTTTTGACTGCTGGGGGTTTTTTATTACTACTTTAGCACCTGGATATGAACAGAGCTGTTTGAAATGCTCGTAGTGGTAGGAAAAAGTTTGATGCTGAAACGCTCCACAATTCTGAGATTCTTAAATAAACTTCTGTAGCAATGAGATTGTCTGAACTTAGCCATCCATGTGACCGGAGCAACATGGAACTTTGGGGGGGGTGGTGTGTGTGGTTAAGTGATGTTTTCCTAACTGCAATTTTCTTTCTATGTATTCTATAACTCAGGCAACAGGAGATTTGCAGGGATGATACCATATATTTGGAAAGGAAGATGAAGTTTTTGGTGAAAAGGATAGGAGAAAACCAGCATAAAATTGTGCACAGGCCTGTATAGTGGGTCAGGAGCTGGTGCCTCTGCCACCTTGTCCTCTCTGCAAGGCGTGAAGCCGGTGTGGCTGTATCTGCTGCCGCTGTGATGTCTGGAGGTGTGCAGCTGGGCACAGCAGCAGCACCGCACCTACCCAAACTACATCGATGTTCTAGGCTCTGGGGAGAAAGGGAACTTTTCCTACAGAGCTGAACCTAGTCCAAGAGACATCTATGGGATGTCATTGCCTCGGTGCGTGTGCCTGCACGGGGCAGGGTGCTCCAGAGGGTGTTTTTCTTGATCATAGTAGTGTGCCTGTGAAACCACAGTTTATCCATTTTGTCTGCTTTATGCTAATAGAGAGCTCTTTCTGCAACTTCTGAATTTATTTAGCCCAAAGCAAGAGCAACCACTTCTATCGTGTATACTGGAAGCCTACTGTAAGAAACAAGAGTGAAGGCGAACGTAAATGAACCCAAAGAACAGGTGCTGCTGTAGAAGACTGGGAATTGGGACTAAACTGTCATTCATATGCGTAAGCACAATTCCCACTGATTTCCTATCTCCCATTTCTGACTATCTACCCGCATGGTGTCTTATCTCCGAGTCCGTACCATCCTTCCCATTCTTCTGTGCCCAAATCTGCTGTCAGATGAACCCCTACAGCTTTTACCAAAGCCAGTTGGAATTTCAAATATGTTTTACATGATAAGCTTACTTACTTAAAATAAGTCAGTAAGTCTTGTTTTCACAAGATCTAGTACAACTGGGAATTCATTTTATTATAGCGGGTCTTGATTTTTTCCAAGGTTCCCATGAGGCAAATGTTGCCAGGCTTTTATGGGATAGGACACATTAAATTACTCCACATGATTCCCTCTGTCACTATGGAATGGCTTGCCATTTGCCATGGAAGTGCAGATTTGCTAATTGTACCGTGGGGAAAGTATAAGAGAATTGCTAAATATACCAACAAGGAAAATAAATTGGTGTCTGTGAGTTGGAATTGCTAGTTAAAATGTTAAACGTATGAATGTAATAGGATGGTAGCAATTTAAAAATCTAAGTATTTACAAAAGGGCAGAAGTGAAGATCGAAGTCAAGGCAGACAGATACCTTGAGACATTCGTGTCAAAAATCTTGTCTCTGCTTCTGTGTCCTGTTACCACTAGAATAAAGATCTGTTTACGTTCACTTGCCTCACATCAGATTAACTTCCAGTATTGGCATCAAAACTTCTCTGGTTATCACTGTGTTGTGATCCAAGACCTAGATTTCCTACCGTGAAAGATCAGACACTGACACCCCCCCCCGAGCAACCATGCTCAGGCATCCCCACTTCTTTCCCCATGACACCCTCCAAGGAACAACAGCCACCCCTCCGCTGCAGTTTTGCCCTGCAGTTTGCAGCTCAAGGTTAGACCTCTGCTAACACCGGACTTGCCTGCAGTCTATACTGGGCCCATGGAAGTCCCCATTCATACACAAAGTTAGGAGAGAGCCTGGAGACTCCCAAAGGGAAAAGCTTTTGGCCACCCCATGGGGCCACCCACGCTCTCCTTCGCAGGAGCCAGATGAGTAAGCCTAGGTGAGTCGCGGTGACACTGAGTGCGCAGAGTAGAAGCCCTATTACACGTTGCCTTGTCGCTGCCCCGGCAGTTCTTGTGTTTATTTTGCAGATGATGAGCTGATCCTTTTGGTGGAAGAGCAAAGGAAAGGCACTGGTAGCCAGGGTTGTCTCGCCTCCCCAGTGTGCAGGAATGAGACCTGCAAGGGTTACGTCTCACTCAGCCTTAGGGAAGCTATGAAATGAGAGACAGCTAGCAGCTAGTGGCAGAGAAAGAGAGGGAAAGAAAGGGAGATTTTTTAAAAAAAAAAGTCTCTACGAGTGGAAAGTTGTAGAAGGATGCTGCAACAGGGCTGTCAGAGAAGCCTGGGCAAACCCTGCTAATTTCAGCCTTTATCCAAGCCTCTACAGTACACACCTCTGCCACACAAGAGAAGCTCCTTCGTACCAGTTAAGGAGCAGTCCTTATATCCTTTAATCGCAACAGAGAAGCACCCTTTGGATGGTGAGAGGCTCCAGCTGCACTGCAGTGCCTGCAGCCCCAAGGATTATCCTTCCCTTTTTTCCTTAGGGTTTGTCTCCACCCCGCTTTAGAAAGGCACCGTAGATCTGCGGAGAGGATGCTGCACGTTTCCGAGCGCTCACTTGGATCTTCTCTGGGCTCACGAGCTCCCAAGGCTGCTGGCTGCTGCCGGTACCATTGTTCCCTGCAGTTTGGTTGCTTTAGTGAACTGCACCTTTCATCCACGCTAGCTTCATACGGATGCAGCAGCTGTGGAGAGAGGCATCAGCAGGAAAATATTATTTAAACAGCCTGCCAGAGCTGATTCCCAGCCCCTTTTCTGTGCTCACTGCAGGGCACTGTGTAGGCAAAGTACTACCTACTGGTCTTTACCTGAGCTGTGATACCTGAGGCACAAAATAAGGAGGTAAAAGCCAGTAGCTGTAGCACCACCAGGATGTTGGCATCACATGGGACCTCCGCAACCTGGGATAGCCTCCGGCCCAGATGTGGGCGCATGCTTCAGCTGGTTCAGCTGGGCTGGTAAGCTGTGGAGCTGCAAACCAGCTTTCCATGCCATAGAGGACACTTTGCTTCAAAAGTGAAATTTTGCTTTGTGGTACATCTGAAGCACCAGCAAGCTGTTGAGCCAGAGCCCTTTGCAGAAACATTAGACATGGAGAAGTTGTCCCGAGGTCTGGTGGCAGCCTTAATCCTTAAAATAGGGCTCCCCATCCCTGTCCCACTGTGTGGAAGGCACAGCTCACCTGGCTTTTGACCTGTGCAATAGGGTATCTTGAAGTAACCCATAGTCCCTTATGAACCACATCTTTAATTTTCAGGCTGGAGTGCAGAGACGGGCTGGAAAGAGAGCAACCTACCACGTCTCTTCCCTTAATTCCCCCATTCAGCTCTCCCCTGCTCCCTCTGCGCCCACAAAGCAACGGCAATCTGCAAGTTCGCAATCCCCAACCCATCGGGCTTGAGCTACTGGTGAATCTCCATAAACTGTTTGTACAACTTTTTTTGGTCTGAACTAGATATTACGTAAGTTTTTTCTTTCTTAGAAATAAGCAATTCAGCAAACAGGCAGTAGTAGAAGGAGTGCTTTAATGAAATGTGTACGGGCTGGGGTTTGTCTGAACAGCCAGGTCCCTCTTTGAATATCGATGTTCTTGGTCCAGCTCTGCTCAAGCAGCTTCTCTCATGCCTCTACCTCTTTCTTCCTCTGCAATGTGCTAGGAAATTAAAATTTAAAAAATAGTGGTGGTAAGGCAAGTGAAATCCACTATTTTTAGAACAGTTGAAAAATATCAATGCCTGGTTTTAAAGACCAACAACTTATTACCTGAAAACTTCTGGGTGGTCTGGAAAAATAAGTTTCTCCTTACCCATCTCTGTGTAAAAGTGAAGGCTGAAGCACAGAGGTGGTGTCAATGTGTTCAGGGTGGCGCAGCAAGTTGATGGGAGGCCGTGGATGGAGCAACCGGGGAACTTGCAGCACTTTCGGAGGAGGGCAGAGCAGAATGCAGTTTATGTTTTGGCAGCCAACATATTTTTAAACAGGACTGTTGTTACTTTTTCCCTTTATCTTGAGGTTTGGCTAATATATATATATATAGTTTCAATTTAAAACACTGTTTAGCAAGCAGGACACTTGTGGAAAGGGTTGGCCGGCAGACCTGGGGAGCGATGCCCTCTCCCTCAGCATGGGGACAGTTGTCTCCACGCGTGCTGCCCAGCCTGCCCGGTGCAGGCAGCTATCGCCTGTCCCCCTCGTGCAGCAGCGGCCAGGCTCTCCTGTGAGCAGCAACGCTGCAGCACGAGGCACCGGGGGGAATGCACACCCTGTTGGGCTCCAGTCTTCAATTATTTATGATCTTGCCTCAAGATTGAGTTGCCGGTCCCTACTCAGACACCTTTGTATCTTTGCTGTTATTACTCCTCTTCTAGAGCCTTTTATTTGCCTCATTCATATTCCTGGGGAAGTTGCTAAATTAAAATAAATTCAGTAAATTCCATGGATAATATACAGCTTCAGTGAAACGGCCTGAAGTTTTTATTGGTAACCGTTATCTCCAACTACAGATTCTTTTTTGTACACGATTCCTTCCCACTAGCTTGGTTATGGGGAGGTTATTGCTGAGGCAATAATTTTCTCATATTCCTGTTTATGATTTTGTTCCTTTAGCCCATAGGAGAAGGAGAGCCCCTGCCCGAGAAGAGCATTCAGAGCCAGGTACCCAGCTTGAAAGCCTGCTGCAATTTTGGTACAAGGAGAGGGTGAAGCAGGAATTGCTGGATTAAATTCCCTGATTTGTGCTGTGCAGAATTCGTGGACTGAGATATTTCCCCCAGCATTACTTTTAATCATTGGCATTTTTTTCAATCCCCCTGCTTTCTGCATTAGCAGCGTACAGGCAGGTGTTTGGTGTTTGACCACGACTGCTTAGATGCGGATCTGCTGTTTGCTCGTGCTGAAGAAGCATGACAGGACAGAGCCTGATTCTTGCTTCCATGGCCAGTTGCTTCATGTCTCTGACCACCCTGGGGGCCCTGCCAACAGTAGGCAAGAAAAAGGTACTGTCAGTCCAAGGTACCACTTTTTAATATGCTTCCCAGTTCTTATACGGCAGAGTGATGTGAAAAAGACCTTTGTCTGGAGATCTCCATTCCCAAGAGCAGTTTGGAGCTTGGGGATGTCGTTTCACAGGATAGTCAGGGCAGAGCTGTGCCTCTTAGAGCTGGGATCACACCTGCCAGCAACCAACCAGCACAAGTCTCTGTTCTCATCTCAAGCTCCTTCGCTGGCTCAAATGTCTCCCAGAAATTTTGCCAGGGTGGCTCTGAGATGCCAGAGGTTATGACCAATTGTGCCAAAGCCACCAGTGCCTTTGCTGTGCCCAGTCACCAGGTCCACCTTGCACCTCCTTGGTGGACTCGATGATCTTACAGATGTTTTCCAACCTAAAAGATTCTACGATTCCTGTCCTTATTTTGCTTCTCAGCTTGCTAAGCCCTGGCATCCTTCCACCTTTACAACACTGGGCAGTGAACATCTATGTTTGCTTTGGACGCTTGGTGCAGGGGGGCTCTCCCTCGCTGGAGGGGGAGCAGGCTCTGACGGCTGGGCCGTAAGCTTGTGCACACGTGTGCGTGTGCGCGCATGTGTGCAGGCACCAAGCCCCACAAGGACGCAGCCTTGAGCCCTGATGGCAGGACAGCATCTGACTGCCTGGGCCGAGGTACCTCAGCCAGACTCGCAGTTCCCACAGAGACTCCGGCCACCAGACTCCCACCTCCCTTTCACAGAATCACAGAAGGGCAGGGGCTGGAAGGGACCTCTGGAGATCATCTAGTCCAACCCCCCTGCTAGAGCAGGATCACCCAGAGCAGGTTGCACAGGATTGTGTGTGTTTTGAATATCTCCAGAGAAGGAGACTCCACAACCTCTCTTTCCTCGCTGTCCTTCCCACCACCCTTCCCTTGCTTTGGGGGGGACGTTTCAGGTGTTTCGGCATCACCTGAAGAAACTCTGCTTGTTGGAAGGGTTTAAGTCAGTCATGCACCCTTGTCTCCTGAGCAAAGAAAGGGCTGAGGGCAGGAGGGAAATGAAATCCTCAGGGATGGTACATCAGATGCTTTTACTAGAAATGCAAATTGTAGTACTACGTTACACTAATGTTCTAGGTACAACAAAATAAATTACCTAATCTATTCATCTATTCTCTGATGAAAACCTACTGGTTTGGACTGGCCTCATTTTCTCTTTGTCTGCAGCTCTCTGATTGCATCCTATTTAATTTCCTCTTTCATTGAGAAACCACACTTCCAAATGTGAGCATTGTTAGTGTGTTCTGCTTAATTAGTTATCATAATCTTTGTTGAAGGAGGCTGAATTCAGAGAAATCCAGTAAAAACAGATTATTTTTTTTTTCCTCCCATTAGCCTTGTCTGTCAGGCTGGTTTTTGTTGTTTCAGTGCTGACCACATCTGGTAAAATTTCCACGGCTCTAAGGCCACCGGTAAGCACAGCCAGCATGGAAAGCAACCAGCAGCATGTGAAGGAGGACGAAGGCAGGGATGGGCACCATCCTCCAGCCAGAGGCAGCCGGGACAACCTTAGACGGGGGCTTAGTTCATGGTGTACTCCTTCCAAAGGGGGTGTTACAGCATTCTATTTACAGCAAGGGTTGCACTGTCCACCTGCTGGGAAGACACAGATTTTAGGAGCCTCCGGACAAAGCGGTGCCCTGTTTTGCTCTGCAGCAGGAGAGCTGCCACTGGCACCCTGCGGTGGCACGTTCTGCTCCGCCTGCGTGGCTGGCCGGCGGGCACTGCCCGGGCTGGGTGTTTTTACAGCTGTTACTTTCTTGCGGGATTTATTCACGCTCATATTTTCCTTACTTGATTTCTCGATTGTTGCCCTTCCTGAAAATACTTTTTGCAGAGGTTTACACCCTTGGCTCCATGAAGCATTTTCCGTACCTACGTGACCAGTCCTCCCTGTGAGGGCTACCAGGCTGGCGCACGTTACCTACGTCTCTGCACACCCAGCACAGCTGTGGCCTTATAAAGGGCCTTTGAGAGCTTCTCCTGCCTCTCTCTCCTGCGCACGTCATTAACCAAAACAACCATCAGCAGATCCTTGACGAGTGACTTGTCCTGCTGTGGCTGCTGCCCAGCTGAGAGGCTTGCCACGCGTGGTGGCCAAGCCCGAGAGCACAGGCGGGCAGCAGTGAGGAGGCAGCACCATGCTTCCAGTGGAGGTCTGTCCCACACAGGTGCTGACCACCCAGGCATGGCCATCCACGGATTTGTCCCTGCAGATCCCACTGTGCAACCAGGTCGGTGGCCAGGCATCTTCCTGAAAGATGTTTTCTTGCAGAAACAGCATGTTGTCTGACGCGTAAACTGCACCTTTGAACCTTCGATGTGCGATGCGTAACTGTGCCCTGGGTTGGACCCGCCTGATGACGCAGCTCTGGGTGGATCTGGCTCCTCAGGAAGGCACGCTGAAACCAGCACCCCGTATTTCTGAGGCTCTGGACACTTGAGAGGCGTCAGACGTACAGGGCAAGGCGGCAGCAGCTCTGCTGGCCCTGCAAAGGCAAGCGATACGCATGCAAGATGTGGGTCACGTTAGGAGGGCTTTTCCTAGGATTCAAGAAAGCTTTATAAATGAACTATAGAGAAAAACGGCTTCAATTTTTCAGAGCTCACTGTATATAAAGATGACATTTACCCAGAGAAGCGTTGTTTTCAGAGTATACAGAGAACTGGAATACCCCTTTAGATTGATCCCTTGTAGCTGAAAATTACCATTACTGTTCAATTGCATACAGACATCTTAAATTATTAATGGGATTCCTGCCTGAAGGTAGACATTGTAGATTCACATTCTAAGATTTTTTTTAAGAGCTCTTTGATTGCTCACAACTAGGGCTGTTAAATACGGTTATTTGCTTTATACATCTTAAATGGATCAATATCAACTGAAGAAATATCAGTGGGATTAGAGTAAAGGAGTAGGACTAAAGCTGCCACCAGTATCCCTTAGGTCTTAAGGAATTTCTAAATCTGACTGAGGTTTTGTCCCTTAACTGTAATCTTGTGACTGACCAGACCCTGAATCCTGGGTGAAATTCATGGAGTTGCACCCTGCACATACGCTTTAAGCAAAAAACAAGCTGCTTCCTCTCGTCAAACCTTTTCCAGCTGCTTAACTTGTCTGGGAGAAGCAACTGTAAAGCCATTCTCTTTTTTCTGATGGAAAGCAGTTTGTCAAAGGCTACTTTAATAGAAAGCCCCGTTTCGCTTTCTTTGTGGGCTAAAGTTTCCACGACAGAGTAGCAGGCGTTACGCAGGACCAATGTAACTTCCTGCAGAGCGGTTTGGGAACCGGCCCCAGACCCGCCCATGCCATTGCCCTCACAGTCGTGGGTGTCCCATGGGCTGTTTTCCAGAGTACCAAAAGTCCGCAGCCTACGAGCCCAGAAGGAGATGACCAAGCATCCACACACAGCCCTTGCAGCAGGGATGCTGTCCTGGGTAGTCTGACGAGCTCTTGGTCACCCAGAGGACTTGTCTTTGTGCTTCCCTCTCTGTATGGAAAGCTATCTTTCACTCCTGGATCCAAATGGCTTCTTTTTGAAAAGACACACCAGTAGAGATGGCACACAGGGCTTCAATCTGCCTCTTTGTCTTCGTGCTACACCTTGATCAGGCACCTGTGTCCATTGCTGTTGTTGTCGCTACTCTTCTCCTCTCACCAGCTTCCCAAAAATGACTGTTGCTTAGGAAAAGTCGGGCTGAGGTGGAAGAAGCTGCTTTGCCTTCTCCTTTCCAGGTTCCCGTCTGTGTTATTCCTCCTTTTGCAGCTGTCTTGGGGTAAGGTTTCATAAGATGGCGAGCGCCAACGCAGCGGCTTGCTGCTGCCAAAAGGGGACGGTTCCCACCCCAACCCCTGGCGAAAGTTCACACCACCACCTCTGCTAGGTATGCCATGCATCGGGCTTCTCTCTGAGCAAAACCAGCAGGTAGGTTTCCCACTTCAGTAGGTAAATGGGCAGAGGAGAGGATCTAAAAGGTGCAAGAGAGGTGGTGGGATGGTGTGGCCAGCAGCAGGAGAAGTGGGACCAGTTCTTTCTCCTCAGCCACGGGCAGCTCTGCCGGCTCAGCTGGACGTCAAGCTTCACCGCAGACGGCAGCTCAGCTCTCTGCCCTGTGCTTCTCGGGTGCCGCCTCTCCACAGCGAAGGGACGAGCCCTCGGGGCGGCAGACACTTCATCATGCCGTGTGCTGCGCGTGGGTGCCCGGTGCCCGTGCTCGCAGGGGAAATTCAAGGGAGAATTTCGAGCCCTCCCTTCTGGCAAGATGGTGATATTTGCTATTACAAACCCAGTCGTGCAAAAAGAAAAGCTCTTCTCCAAACAAAAAGGACGCGTAAGCAGAGTTGTACAGCTTTGAAAAGTACTTATCTTAATGCTGAGACTCTGAACTATGGTTCATTTTAATTCTTGTAAGTAAAATAACCTTCTGTTCAGGGATCCCATTGAAAAGAGAGAGCAACCCAGCTATTTTATTTTTAATCCAGGCTAAACCTATTCAGGTACTGGCATATCCTTTCTTACGTGAAGAGTCATTCTTGCTGAATTAACTCATACTGTTGCTATCTATTCCATTCAATCTACTCATTTCTTTATGCAACCCTGCTGCCCTCTGACTATCCAACAACACTGAAAAACTTCAGCACCAAAGTAATGAAGATGGTAATTTAGTATGCCACACAGGAAAAAGAGAAAAGATTAGCCTTCTAACATTGTGGAGGGAAGTGTTGTTATATTTGATGCCTCATTTGCTACAAACTGTATCTTAATACAAGCACGTTTCATAATATGTTAATCTTAAATCAAGCATGTAATCATTAAGACTGATGTAACACACCTAGAATCACAGCATAGTAATTAGTTTTCTAGTGCCGCTAGTTCAGAGCATTTCATAATGAATGGTGGTATTCAGAAATGTGATACAGTATGTTCACAATTCCCAAGGAGTAAATCAGGTAATTCCATCCATCCCAATGTCACCGAAGAAATGGTCTGATATAATATATTTAGGATTTGAAAATGAGAATGAATTAATAAGATTGTTGAATCCGAATAGATTGGATGGAGTTTCAAAGTTAGCGTTTGAACCAGATATTGAATGGATTCTATGGTGCTTTTCAGTATGGTCCATACACAGTGAACAAGTACAGTGTAAGGTTCAAAGTTAATAAAATAAAAAATAAAATAACACTGCCCCCAAACAACAAGGGTTTTGCTTTTGATGGAATTACCTCTTCAGAAACTTTTAGGAGGTAAAATATCACACAAAATATCATGAAACATGATCATTCAAAATTCCCCCGGAAACAAAGGCATAAGGGATGTTGATACCACAACATGTTTTTGAAGACTGAAAACTCAAATCTGATCCCTGAGGACGTATTTAGCTAGACTTGACATTCAGGCCCAGAAGGCTGTGCCAAGCCACTTAAAAGTCCAGGACTTCATTTTTAGCCAGCCGTTCCTACATTACAAATGCACAAATGCCATTCAAAGTTGACCTAGAAAGAATTACGTGACACTAATATAGTAACATGAATCCATCTTCAGCAGTTGTTACACGGTTTTGATTTTGTCTAATATGTCATATTTGTGAAGCTGAGGTTCAGAAGTGACGGTGTAGTAATTTGTTAGCACTGGAGTGCAAAAGCTATCTGACATAAAGCAGGAAAATCCAAAGCCGTGATATTTCAGCCATCTATCAGGACTTCAAAAATAGCTACCAAAAATTCCCCAAACCAAAGGAAAGTGCTTGAGGAAAGCGCTTTGAATACATCGCGGTCTGTAGGGTGGATATCAAGGTCAGCAAGGTCAGGCTATTAACCATCATCAGATCAGAGGTATAACAAACACTTTTCAGAGATGTACATGGTCCAAATCCTTCGGCAGTATAAATCAACCTGATTAGAGTCAAGGAGGTTATAAACGATCTCTTTAAATCACGAAACCCTCCCTGGCAAGTCACTCTCCATCAGAGACGCTTGCAAGGGCCACAGGGCTGTCTGCCAGGACTTCTTTGCTAGCCAAAGGCCGGGCAGAGGGTACGCAGAACTTGTGGGTGAAGGCAATGCGCACCCAGGTTCAAGCAGCAAACTCTTCTGTGTGTTACCAGGGCTCCCGCCTCTTGTGTCCTTCGCTTATTTATTATTTCATTGAGCATTGAACATCTTCTTCTCAGCCGTGGAAAAGCAGCAGATTTTTTTGCCAAAGAGGCTGTTAGAGGAAATATTTCTCCCTTGGCTATCACCTGATATTACTAGCTCTTACACTTGCCAGATGACTTACAAGAGCATGCATCCCTGTGCTTGACGTCCTCCAACACACGTGCTGAACTTTATACACTGCTGGTTTGTCCCAAGCCATCCCGTTCGGCAGTTTGCTGTTTCTGTGAGGAACATCACCATCTCCTGGCTCACTATGAGATCACTTTATTACTAGACAAGATGCAAGATGGAAATAAACCAGGTTTATTTGACCAAAGTAAAATGATAAGCAAGTGTAAAGCTGTGGTGGGTTGACCCTGGCTGGGGGCCAGGTGCCCACCAGAGCCGCTCTATCACTCCCCCTCCTCAACTAAACAGGGGAGAAAAAAGTATAACAAAAAGCTTGTGGGTCAAGATAAGGACAGGGAGAGATCACTCACTAATTATCGTCATGAGCAAAACAGACCGAACTTAGAGAGGGAATTCATCTAATTTATTACTAAGCAAAACAGAGTAAAGGAATGAGAAATAAAATCAAATCTTAAAAACACCTCCCCCCACCCCTCCCATCTTCCCGGGCCCAACTTTACTCCCGGCTTCAACCTCCTCCCCCCTCAGCGGCACAGGGGGATGGGGAATGGGGGTTATGGTCAGTTCATCACACGTTGTTTCTGCCGCTCCTTCCTCCTCAGGGGGAGGACTCCTCTCATCGTTCCCCTGCTCCAGCGTGGGGTCCCTCCCAGGGGAGACAGCCCTCCACCAACTTCTCCAATGTGAGTCCTTCCCACAGGATGCAGTTCTTCATGAACTGCTCCAGCGTGGGTCCCTTCCATGGGGTGCAGACCTTCAGGAGCAGACTGCTCCAGCGTGGGTCCCCCACGGGGTCACAAGTCCTGCCAGCATCTGGCATGGGCTTGTCTCTCCATGGGTCCACAGCCTCCTGTCAGGAGCTTGCTCCAGTGTGGGCTTCCCACAGGCCACAGCCTCCTTCAGGGGCCTCCACTTGCTCCAGCGTGGGGTCCTCCACGGGCTGCAGGTGGAATCTCTACACCCCCTCATCCTCCCTCCATGGGCTGCAGGGGGACAGCCTGCCTCACCATGGTCTTCACCACAGGCTGCAGGGGGATCTCTGCTCCGGCACCTGGAGCACCTCCTGCCCCTCCTCCTGCACTGACCTTGGTGTCTGCAGAGTTTCTTACATCTTCTCACTCCTCTCTCCAGCTGCAAAAGCTCTCTCTGACTGGTTTTTTTCCTTCTCAAATATGTTATCACAGAGTCGCTGTTTGGCTTGGCCTTGGCCAGCGGCGGGTCCGTCTTGGAGCCGGCTGGCATTGGCTCTGTCAGATACAGGGGAAGCTTCTGGCAGCTTCTCACAGAAGCCGCCCCTGTAGCCCCCCCCCGCTACCAAAACCTTGCCACGCAAACCCAACACAAAAGTGTTAGCCTGCTTACAAAAGACTGTACCTGCTGCTCATCCTGTGTTTTAGCTGTTCTCTTTTGCTGTTCTCCCTGCATGGTAATGCTTTACTTCAAACATCTTTTTAGCAAGGGATCCTGTTCTCACCTTTTTTATTCCTGTTTGCACGTGTGTATTTTATGGTTGCTCTCAAAGTGCCAAAGCATGTTGCTCTACAAATGTAGAGCACCTCTGTATTGTGCCGATGCTTAGGCATTCACTACACCACTTCTTTTGACTATGTGAAAATACTAATGAAGTATTCTTTTAACTGTGAGCTGCTTGAGTAGAGAGTCCTTGATCTTCCAGTTTTTCCTCATCTATTTACCCCTTCTCTCAAGAGTCAAGTAATTTGCAACCATGAGCTGACTTCCTAGCATTTTACAAATCACACATACAGAAGGAGCCCTCTGGGGCAGCACTTTTTGGTTTATCTTCCCAGAGACAATAGGAAACTTTTTTGTGAGCTGCATGAAAATTTGCCTCTTATGCACTCTAAAATGCCTGACTTTTGACATGTTTCTATTCCCCTAGTTCATGTGATGCCCTCAGTATCTGCACAGACCACACACGACTGTGATAGCATCGATGTCTGACCTGACAGGGCATTCTCTCACAGAGCATCGGTGTTTAAGTTTTGTGGGAGAAGCGTGCTTTAGGAAAAAGTGGAAAAACTAATAAAGTCACCATCACAATGAGCCTCATTGTTTCATTTCAACTTTTTTTATCACCAGCCCGGTCTTGATCTCCCTCAGCAATTTTTTCAGATTTCTTCTTCTGAAATTGGTGCAATAATAGGCTAGCAAAGGCCTAAGTGGTGAGTTGTTTTACTCCGGCCCTGACCTTTAAAATTCAATGCTAACATAATTTGAGGATAGTAAACAAAAAAGTAAAACTATTTTTTATTTAAAGGGATTTTTGTCCCTCTTGCACAGTAATCATTCCCGCTAAAGTGATAAAAATTGAAGGAGCTGGAGATCTCTGTCTTATATTGAGTGCTGAGTTCAGAGCCAAGTTCTGCAGACCTTGGATTAGGCTGCAGGAGAAGCAACAGGCAAAAAAAGAAAGGAGAGGGTGAACTGGTCTGTCTGTGCTGTGAAAGGCATGGGGCTAACAGCAGTTTCCTTATTCTCTTGGTAGCTTCATCCAAAGGAAGAGTAGCTCAAGAAATCCCTAATGCTTCAAGTGCTCCTCCTGGCACTGGGCATGTGAGAGCAGTGATGGGCCACAGCCGTGTTTGCTGGATCACTGCTGCATGCCAGCTAGATCCGGGAGCAAGTAGTATGTGATGTGCATAGGATGGGGATGCTATATTTGCTCTGGGCTGGAAACATCTGCAGCTCCTGCCTAACGAAGAGCTGGTCTCCATGCCTTGTGCTGAGTCAAAAGCCGGAGGAAACTGACCATTTGTCTCTGTGTCCAGCACATGTCCTGCATGAAGCAGCAAGTGGTCCTTCCTTTATTCTAACTTCCCAGCGGACATATGAGGGAGGTGGGCTTGCAGGAGAGTCCAGTTAGTGGTGACGTGCTTCTTCATGTTTAACCCTGTCTTGGACCAGGCTGTACTTGGACCGATGACACTGTGAAGTTGCAGCAGACATTTGTCAGGGATTCTCTCCCAGGTCGCTGCCTCAGCTTTCTCACACATCTTTCTGAGCCCACTGCTGGAGCAAGGTGGGGGGGGCTGATGCCAGCCATTTCTGGGGTCATCTCGCATGTGCACAAATATGAGTTTCAGCGACACCTCTGCGCTCAGAGTGTGTGCAATGCCACCTTGGAGCCAATGCACTGGTGCTCCCTCAGGTGCTCCCCTCGGGGTTTCACAGCAGAAGGGTGTCAGGGCCACCACCAGTTAGGGTTATTAGGGCTAGCAGCAGAGAGGTCTTTTCGCTCTAGCAAGCCCATCTCACAGCCCAGAGGCATGGCATCAGCTCCCGCGTTTCCAGCTTTGCTCTCCCTCGCCTTTCTCAGCCCTCCTGCTCCGCTCCACTCATGAAGAGGAATTACCTGGCAGGATGGTGACCCACGGGATGATAACTGCACGGCTCCAGCCTGTGTCGGTGAGCAGCTAACTAAAGAGCATTTCTAGGTGAGTTACCTGGATGGTTTTCAGTTAAAACCCACAATTTCTCCCTGTTAAGATGGTATGTCTCCTCATGTATAAAACCATTTCTCAAGTGTTACAGTGAAAGGCACACAACTGACAGACTTACACCAGATCCACCTTAATTTCAGGTAGGTTATGGAGAAATGTTGGGTTTGTCCCAGGCAGGGGCTATCTTCTCTTCCCTAGCGAAGCTGTATGCTTCAATCACCTGCAGAGAGCCATGTGGTGAGACTCCCCGTGGTGCTTTCCAGTACAGAACTGGGCAGACTGGATTCCTTACAAAGCAGTATGAACGGTCCTCCTCCCTCTTGGAAGATGACACCATTTTTCCTTGCAGATGCAGTGAGCAGGAACCCTCACTTTTCCCTGCAAGGGACATCGCAGTGTCAAGGCACAGTACGACAGCACACGCTGTAGTTTGCTGAGGTTCAGCTTGCTTAAAGGAGATTTTGCCCTACCTAAGGTGTTTATGCAGTGCCTCTCTACATGCAAAGCCCGAAGGGAAATTACCAGCTCTCCTCTTACCAGGGCTGCATTGATGTAACGCCACTTCTCATCTATCGCGGTGAAAGCAACCTTGTACTAAATATTTCTTTAGAGCCTTCATTATCTGAAAAAAGGCCAGTTCCATGTAGTTTCTTAACAACTGGTGTAGATTTACACTGTGGGCATCTTCTGATGCAGACTGACCATCTTCTGATGGTCAGTGCAAGCCAGTGGACAGTGCTGCTGTGAAGTTCTTCCCCTAGGTCACAGCCATTAACCACAAGAGAGATTTTAAAGAGTACTGACGTTTTAGCAAAGGAGGTTTTGCCCATGTTGCAGTGCAGTTAAATCATCCCATCGGTAAGGAAGCACAAGGCAAGACTGCTCCGAGCAGTGTGGACACACAAAGTGCACTTCTAGAGCAGCAGCTGACCAGGACCAGTCCTGTAGGAAACCAACTGCTTTGGTTGCAAGTGGGAAGCAGCACCTCTTTTTTTCAAAATGTGTAGAAACCCATATTCTTCTCAGATGCTGCAGAGCAGGCTGTGATAGACCATTTGTTACTTTATTAACTATTCCAACAGCAATTTAAAAAAAAAAAATAAGAAAAGAAAAAAAAAGTGCTAAAATAAATTAGACCCTATCCCCATTCCCTGTACCATTCCCAGCTGTTGTTAATGGTGCAGTTTTGCCACATGAAGGATGCACATGAAACAGATGCTACAGTGTCCTGAGCTGCAGGACGCCCATGTGTACAGTTTGTTAGAGGGTGCATCAGGGAGGAGGACTCAAGCCTACCACTCCTAACAAGCGCTGTAGGTTACTCTTTAAAGTACTTCCAAAGCACCTGTCCTTTGGCTGATGAGCATTAAATAAATAGGAGCACCTTACACCCCAGAGAAGTGTCCCCCAGAAATATTCAAAGCTGTAACTGCTGATATGTAATGGCAAAGCAGCTGTTGTGGCTTTCACTTCAATTTTAGCTGTGCAGGCAGCCTGCCGAAGAAAACAGTTCCCCTGAAGCCACAGCAGAAAGCAGGCCAGGGGCAATTTAATTGAAAGGCCAGGGGAAAGCTGAGAGGCAGGGAAAAGTGCAGATGTTACAGTGGTGTAGCTTCATGGGATGAATATATTAAAAATTTTATATCCCAGAGAGAGAATGGGGAGAAGAAAGGACAGAAGTTGACAAAATTCCACAAAGAAAATGGGCAAGGACCAGCTACAATAATCAGAGTCTTGTTTTAACAGGGTTTTAAGAAATAGGGACTAAGGGGAAAGGAAGGGCGTAGAGCTGGAGCCATCCAGCGAGGACACGGCAGGCAGCTCTGATGCTGGGAGGAAAGGAGGATGTCGTCAATGGGCACTGTGGTACTCCAAATGCTGCCGCATAAGGTGTGTGAGCCACCACCGGGGCTCGTTCAGCTGTCATTCGGGGTACAAAGTGTTTAGGAACAACTCTGCAAGAACTCTGCCCCTCTACTCTGCTCTTGTGAGACCCCACCTGGAGTACTGCATCCAGCTCTGGGGGCCCCAGTACAGGAGAGACATGGAGCTGTTGGAGAGAGTCCAGAGGAGGGCCACGAAGCTGATCAGAGGGCTGGAGCACCTCTCCTGTGAGGACAGGCTGAGAGAGTTGGGGTTGTTCAGCCTGGAGAAGAGAAGGCTCTGGGGAGATCTAATTGTGGCCTTCCAGTACCTGAAGGGGCCTACAGGAAAGCTGGAGAGGGACTGTTTATCAGGGAGTGTAGTGACAGGACAAGGGGTAATGGGTTCAAGCTGAAGGAGGGTCGATTTAGATTAGATGTTAGAAAGAAATTCTTTACTGTGAGGGTGGTGACGCACTGGCACAGGTTGCCCAGAGAAGCTGTGGATGCCCCATCCCTGGAAGCGTTCAAGGCCAGGCTGGATGGGGCTTTGGGCAACGTGGTCTAGTGGAGGGTGTCCCTGCCCATGGCAGGGGGGGTTGGAACTAGATGGTCTTTGAAGGTCCCTTCCAACCCAAACCATTCTATGATTCTATGATTCTAACTCATTCCAGTTGAGGAACAGTGCTGGAAGTGTTGGGAAATATCCCAGGGTGAAGCCGGGTGGGGGTGTCTCAGCTGACAGCAGGGAATCCCACGGATAACAGTGCCATGTCGAAGCTGAAAGAGTTACGGCATTGAGGCTTTGCCAGCAGCTGTCTGGCCAAGATGGCGACAGGCACTTGGAAAAGCTAAGGGAGATTAGAGAGGCTGGGAGGATAGAAAACGCAATATATTTCAGTGGTTCCCATGCAGACAGGGAGCTGTCACGATGGAGCATGATGCGGAGAGTCAATTGTTAGACAACATAAGCGCATGCACGGCTAGCCACAGCAAGTCACCAGAAAAGTCAAAAGATGCAATTCTCAATCTAATCTTGAATGGTACGCTAGGTCTGCATCATATTCAATTTAAACATCATTAGAGGAACAGAAAGATAAAAAAAATAAAAAATTCCATTACAACAATGTTTAATTTCAAGGAGAGAAATCATGTAAAAGTGAGAAAGCTTGTTAAAGGTACAGCCAAAAGTACCAAGTGGGACTGAAATGCCTTATGGATACTGCATCAGAGGATGGAAGGAAAAATATATTTTAAAAGACTCTCAAAAGAATCCAAAAAAGCTACACTTCCATGTTCTTAAACAGTAAAGACCACTACTAGAAGTAAATAAATAAAATCCCTCAGAAAATGGAAGACATCTCCCAATGAGGGTGATACAAAAAAGGATGAGTTCTGGCAGACTAAATGGAAACCCACAGCATGACAGGCCTCAAAAATTCCTCAGAATTAGAGTGCAAAAAATCCTATAGAGGCCCTTGGGGGAGTTCAAACTCTTTCTTTGCAGATGACAAGCCCATGGATCTGTCTCAGATTAATGTGCCAGTAGAAGACAATCTAGATGAAACTGATAGGTGGGGCTCAGGCGGGGAAAGTCGAGGACATCAGAGGTGGAGGTGCCACATCACTGTGGGGTGGAGCTGGCTGATGTGGCACCTCTTTAAAATGGCCAGTCCGGAGATGATGAAGTGATAAGCTTGACTTTCTGGAAGACAGTCTGGTTGTCAGGCTAATGAGAGATGGAAGTAGGAGACACATGGATGAACAGGACATACAGGAAAGGATCAATGTGTGTTTAATGTGCATTTAATCAAGCCAGTTATTTCAAAACTTTTTGATAAGGGCCTCCATCCAAGATTTTTGAAGAAACAAGGATACAGGAAAGTTTTAAGAGCTGCTTTAAAAGTAGGGAATAAAAGTAGGTACAAATAAGCAGCTGGAAGGGGAATATGGGTGAAGTCTGGGAGAAATTTATGTTGTGACCTACATTATTCAAAATACTTGCAAGTGATCTAGGAAGAAAAGCATCCGTTGTGAGGTGAATGAGTTTGTTGGCCATACAACATTATCCAGACCTATCTGAACTGAAACCAGCTGCTGAGAGTTGCAGAAGGATCTTATGGTACTGATTAACTGGAAATAAAGTCAGAGATGAAAGTTGGTGTTACTATGTTCAGGGTAATTCACACAGGGAAAACAATCTTAACTACGTACTTATACGTAATGACGGGCTCTCCATTTCTTCTAACCACATAAGAAAGATCTGGTAGTGCTTGTGAACAGTTCTTTGAGAACATCAGTTCAGTGTTAAGTGGAAAGAGAATCTTGGAAATTACTAGGGAAAGAAGGGAGCACAAAACAGGGTGCATCATTACACTATAAATTTACGATGCATCCTCTTTTCATATACTGTCATCTCATCTCAAAAGGTTATAGTCGAAATGAAAAAGAGGTACAGAGAATAACTAGAATTTGCTGTGTAGATCTGCTTCATAAAAAGCACTGAACTGAATATGATTCCTCTGCTTGGAAAACAGATGATTGACGAGAAATATGATATAGCTCTACAAAATTGTGTGCTGCATAAGAAAATTTATTCACTGTTTCTCACAGAACCAGGAGTCACCAAATGAAGCAGTCAGAGAACAGCAAACAAAAAGGAGTACTTTTTCACACAGTCTATACTGAATTTGTGGAGCTCACTGGCAAAGGATGTTGTAGAAGTCAAAATTATAAACAGGTTCAAAAATAATGAAACAAACTAATGGAGGGAAGGCAGTTAAGAGCCATGGAAAACCAGCATGTATATACACGCTCTGGCTGGAGCAGCGAGCTGGGCAGGAGCCAGCAGCGATCCCTGGCAGCAGAGACGGCCAGCAGCACCCAGGGCTGCATCAGCAGGAGCAGAGCCAGGAGCTCGGGGCAGGGGTTGTCCCCTCTGCCCAGCACTCGCTGTTAGACCACATCTGGATACCGTGGCCGGTTTGGTGCCCCCCAGCGCAGAAAGACACGGACAACCCGGAGCGAGTTCACCCCCGTGACGCTCAGGGCTGGAGGGTGTCCCTGTGAGCAGAGGGGGGGCTCCAGCCTGGGGCAGAGACGGCTTCGGGGGCACCTCACAGCCCCCCAGTGCCTACGGGGAGGGGAGGGAGAGGGGACAGCCGGGCCCGTCACAGCCGTGCGTGGCAGGGCAATGGGGCATGGCAGGCGTGAGCTGAAACGAGAAGGGTTTGGGCTGGGTGCTGGAACCTCTCCCCGTGAGGACAGGCAGGCCGGGGGCAGGCAGAGGGACGGGCTGCCCAGGGAGGTCTGGCAGGCTCCATCCTTGGGGGGGTTTCAAGACCCGGCTGGGCAAAGCCCTGAGCAACCTGCTCTGATCCCACAGCTGGCCCTGCTGGGAGCAGGGCTGCGCGAGGGACCTCCTGACGTCTCTTCCAACCTGAATTACCCAGTGATCCCATCCTATGATCCGCTGATCCTAAATCCTTTAGCTAGAAATTGTCAGAAGTCAGAAATCGGTGTCGGGTATGTGGTGGGTTGACCCTGGCTGGAGGGCAGGTGTCCCACAAAGCCGCTCTGTCACTCCCCTCCTCAGCTGGACAGGGGAGAGAAAATATAACGGAAGGCTCGTGGGTCGAGATAAGGACAGGGAGAGATCACTCACCAATTACTGTCATGGGTGAAACAGACCCAACTTGGGAAAATTAATTTAATTTATTACCAACCAAATCAGAGTTGAGTAATGAGAAATAAACCCAAATCTTAAAAACACCTCCCCTCACCCCTCCCTTCTTCCTGGGCTTCACTTCACTCCCGATTTCTCTCCCTCCTCCCCCCAGCAGCACAGGGGGATGGGGAATGGGGGTTACGGTCAGTTCATCACACGTTGTCTCTGCCGCTCCTTCCTCCTCAGGGGGAGGACTCCTCACACTCTGCCCCTGCTCCAGCATGGGGGAAGTCCTCCATGAACTTCTCCAACGTGAGTCCTTCCCACAGGCTGCAGTCCTTCACAAACTGCTCCAGCGTGGGTCCCCCACGGGGTCACAAGTCCTGCCAGCAAACCTGCTCTGGCGTGGGCTCGTCTCTCCATGGGTCCACAGGTCCTGCCAGGAGCTTGCTCCAGCATGGGCTTCCCACAAGCCACAGCCTCCTTCAGGTGCCTCCACCTGCTCCAGCGTGGGGTCCTCCACGGGCTGCAGGTGGAATCTCTACACCCCCTCATCCTCCCTCCATGGGCTGCAGGAGGACAGCCTGCCTCACCATGGTCTTCACCACGGGCTGCAGGGGGATCTCTGCTCCGGCGCCTGGAGCACCTCCTGCCCCTCCTTCTGCACTGACCTGGGTGTCTGCAGATGTTCTTACATCTTCTCA
This sequence comes from Balearica regulorum gibbericeps, assembly GCF_011004875.1. Taxonomy (NCBI): domain Eukaryota; kingdom Metazoa; phylum Chordata; class Aves; order Gruiformes; family Gruidae; genus Balearica; species Balearica regulorum. The sequence continues at coordinate 153,553,744 of NC_046184.1, read as the reverse complement.
CTCCTCTCTGGCTACAATTGCTCCTGGTGCTTTTTATCCCTTTCTTAAATACGTTACCCCAGAGGTATTACCACCATGGCTGATGGGCTCAGCCTTGGCCAGTGGCAGGTCTGTCTTGGAGCCGTCTGGCATTGGCTCTGTTGGACATGGGGGAAGCTTCTAGCAGCTTCTCACAGAAGCCACCCCTGTAGCCCTCCCGCTATCAAAACCTTGCCATGCAAACCCAATACAGAGGAAAATATGATATTGGATAAGACTGTACCTGAATCACACTCAGTGCATCTGTGGTTTTTTTTTTCTTTCTGTGTTCTTACAAAGAAATAAAAGTAAACAGTAAAAAAAAAAAAAAATTAATGAAAAATGGGATTCTGGAGCACAATTCCATGAGAAGAAGCCCTGAAGCCTGAGAGTGACCTGAGCCTTTTGACAAAATGAAACTGTAACTGCACTTGACTCACGGCTACCCTACAGAGCTATTGCAAGGAAGAGAAAGTAGTTTAAGGCATCCATTCCTTCTTCTGCATCCTCAGCTGGTTCCTTTCGCAAGTTTCTATTACACGGCCAATCAATCACACCTGCCCCATGGCTGCAGAGGTGTCGATGAAAACCTTCAGTGACCTGCACACTCCTTACCGCACTCGGTGATGTGTGAGGCAAAAAAAAATCAAGCTCAGGCCTACACTCTTAGGATGAGTTTGTAGGATTTGCAGCTGAGAAGACCCAGCACAGACATTTTCCAGAGTGACCAAAGCTACTGGATCTGTAGTGCAGCAAATACAGATGTGGCAAGGCCATTTTTCATCTGTTTTCAACCCAAGAACCATGTTTTGGTACTGAGTGAATACCCAAAAGCGGCTGCAAGTGGCAACTACAGTGAAAGAATTGTCAGTCATTTTGAAGTCCCACGGTGATGTTTCATAAAGGTCCACAGTGCTGGGGCAGGCTGCAGCACACCTTCCACGCCTTCTGGTGCAGAGCAGTTGCCATTTGGACTGCATGTTGGGAAAGGTGTGAGAGACATTCCCAATTCTTGATTACAAAGAAGTCTCTATGGTGCTCAGCGACACTCCTCTCTTTATCTTCTTCTGGTATAAGAAGGACAAACCATCCATCAAGTACTAGCCAGATGCTGGCAAACAGCATTGTTTGCTCATGTAGTAGGGCTCTCTGAGATAGTTCTGTTTTCATGAGCCATTTCAGGATGACGCGTATTCAGTTTTACCCCCAGGTAGATTTCAGGGACAAGTGGGCTTTCACTTGCAGAGAAGAAAATCTTGGTGACATTGTACCTGAAATCTAGACCTAGGGCTGCCATCGGTTATATCTTAGTCAATGCCTTGTTCCACTTTGTGTAAGAGCTGAGGAACAAGCTTAAAGCATCTTATTTTTCTATCCCTACACGGCAATGCCTGACTCCCTAGGGCAAAGCATTACACTTTCAAGTTAATTGGTATAGATGTTTCCAAAGTTTGGTACTACAAATCAAGCAAGAAATTCATTTCAGAGTACAGGAGCTCCGTACTTTCTCTCCCTCTCAAGTCAATTCCAAATGCTCCGCTCTACAAGTTTCTCTTCTTTTCAATTACAGTTCTCCCATGGTAGTAAATAAATTTGTTTCAAGCACATACGTTTCTCTTCTTTTCAATTACAGTACCCTCTCAAGTAATTTAATTTCTTTCGAGTCTTCAATTCACATCCAACTTTCTCTACAACAAATGTATACATCAGGTAGCAGAAATACATCCCAGGGTCTGCCTTTATATTGAGGTTTTAGAAGGTGGGTTTTGTCTCCATTACCTCTGAATTGACTAAAATCTCTTCATGGGTTTAGCAAGAGGTATGCAGACCAAATAACATGTGAGAGCTGCACGAGCAGACTTTTGTTTGGGCCATCTCCTTTGGTTCCAGCAGCTGCCCTAACCCTGGGGCAGGAGTGATGGGAGCACCAAGTGTCAGAGCTCCAGCTTTATTTTGATACAAATATATTCCGTTTAATTTGCAGCAATAGATGACGTGATAGTGAAACCCTACGAAGGCTTCATCATTAGCCATTGCAGGCTGATATTGATCTCCCTCTTGTCTTCACGGAGTATTAGAAGACATGCAGAAGGATAGGGTTTTAGATGCAGGTGAGGGATGGATGGAGGGCTGAAGGAACTGGAGGTCAAGGACTTCCTCAGGACTGAGGCTGGGATATTCTGTACAGCCTCTGGTTGCTCTAGGACCCACCAGAAGTGTACCATGAAAGACCGGAGGGCAAAGCAATCTGCCAGTACATGTACTCTATCCCTCCTGCAAATAAACACAGGACTGAGGTGACTGTTTCGATACCTTCCACATGTGCAATACTAAATATTCAAAAAGCAAAACATTGGGGAAAATGCACATAAATTCATTACAATAGGGGCTGACCTAAACTGCCCACATAACAATAAGGGGTTCAGGCAGTGAGGCGATGCATGGTCCTCACCTAACGTAGCAAAGGGATGCATGGTTGGACTCGGGCAGATGTATAAACTCAGCCAGTTGAGTTAGTAGCTGGCTGAACAGGCAAAAATATTTCTCTGATGCTTTACTACAGCCACCTGTCAGAGGATGGGTAGAGCAGTCAGTGATCCACGGAGAACCCCAAGGAGCTTTCTTCTGCCTTTGCTCGTTTAATCACGGCAGTGAGAAAAGATGATTCAGCCTTTCACGAGAGCCGTATAAGGGTTATGAAAGTGAGAGAGGCTTCCTCAGCCAGCTGTCCTGAGCTGGTATGATCTGGTCTCTATGGCTTGCACCGGGGATGGAGGTGCTGCAGTGTGTTTGCCGTTCCTGCCCAGCTCCGAGCCCCGGGCAGATCGCTGAGCGTGCAGGCTCTCTCCTCTCGCACGGCGCTAGGCAGATTGACTTCGGCGCCCATGATGGAGAGCCATTACCGATTCCTGATGGCTGTGGGAAATAGATGTTCACACTTGCTCTCATTTTGGACATTAACATAGAAAGCACATTTTTATCTTCAGTCTCCTGAGCTAATTGCGGTTCATTTCTCTCTGGATTTGGCTTTTATGTGCACCCCAACTGACACCTGCTGTTTTTATTTATTGAGCCTGTATTTGATGAGATTCTGCCTTTTGCTTTTTTTTCTCCCCATTTCACTGTAGTTGCAGTTCATTCAGTAGCTCCCTAATTTGACAGCTCTGTTCCCAGATCTGGCACAGTACTCCGCCTTTCTCTTTGCTGATACAATACTATTTCTTTCCTTACAAAGACTTGTTTTCCTAACATCCAAATTGTGCAGAGAGGTCCATATGTTCCCATAGTCCATGTGCTCTAAAGCATAGCAAATTACTATTTGGAAAAAGCACTCTGCAGTCCCCTGTGCCAGTCAAAGCGTGCTCCTTGGCGTGATGCCATTCCCATTTACAGTACAAAGTACTCTCGGGGAGAGGGTTCTCAAGAGGGCACTGGAGCTGATGTGCACAGTGGAAATGTAGGTGCAACCAGAGACCAACTCAATCGTTACACTCAACATGTAGTATTTTGCGAAACAAAAACTTCCCACATTTTAAATGCTACACAAGGCACATGGTGAGCTCCCCTTCCTGCAATCTGTGATGATTAAAATCTTTCAAATATTCCTAAGTAAACCAAAACCCACCTCTAGCCATTCGGAGCAGGCAAGGCATTGTGTGGGAGTGCACAGACCTTTCTGCTCAAGTAACGTGTTTGCTGGGGCCTCATTAAATACTTTTTCCACTTTGCTTTTGTCCTTTACCATTTTTCTTCTGTGTCAAACACCCGTTCTCGCAGCCCTCTCCCTATTTAGTCTCCTCACTGTTTGAGGAGGCACTTTGATTTCACCCTACCAGCACAGCTGCCTGAAAGCCTCTCAGAAATTACGGGAGTGACTGGAGCTTGCTTCTGACCTGCTACAAAAACCCACCCTGGCAGCTCCTGGCTCTGCTGAGCAGAGGAATTGTTCCTCGTTAGCAGCCCGGGGAAGGGCTGGGGTACATCTCCTGTTTGCCACAGGCAACTGTGGAGAAGCAGCTGTGCCACATCTTGCAAGGAAGAGCCTTTGGGCTCAGTAGCTGCTGAAAGGGTTTTTTCGACAGCTTAGTTGGTTATCCTCTGTTTCAGCCCTGTTTGATCCAGTTAACCCTTTTCAGGTGGGAAATTGGATGTAGAGTCTGCTTCTTGCCCCAGAGCCTTCCTGCAGCGTTTAGGCTCCCACCAAGGAATGAACATCCAGCCCTCGCTAGGACTGAGACCTCCTTCCCACCACCTGGCCTCCTGTGAGCCTGCACCTCCACAGCTGCACAATTTATTTCCTGAGTATTGTTTTTCCTTGTTTTGGTTTTGTTTCCCCAACAAATTCAGAATAATCAGTTTTGGTTTCTCTCTCTCTCTTTGGCAGTGCCTCTGCACCGTCAGCTTTAGGGCATTGCCCATGCTCTGTACACCCTCACGGAGCTGCAGAATAGAGTCTGGAGGAGGGCGAGAGCAGAGCTGGACTCCTGGCTGCAGACAAGAAATAGTGTAATGATGGATAGGGAACCCTACACATTGACTGGGAAGCCAGAAGGGGGTCTGAAAATGAGACCTGAGATAAGGTAAAGAAAGGAGATTTTTCAGCCTGACATACTACAGGAGAAGGATGTGGAGGAAGGCTGTTCTTAAATGTATAATAAATCAACCTTTTCTTGCAAGTAATCACAATGGGACACAATCCACAATGTTCATATTAATTGATATTTTCAAATAAGTTTCTATGGGGAGCGTGTACAAGAGGAGGAGAGAAGATGACATCTCAGTGTTACTGCCACCAGATGCTGGAGCTGCTGCTATGGGCCACGGCTTTTGGTCCCATCGCACCATGACATATGTAAGTCTTAGGTTATATTCTTAACTTACTAGTGCTGTTGCTGCTGTTGTCATTATTACTATCATTCCTGGAAGCCCTACTGCTAGACTAGGATTTCACTGTGCTAATCATCTAGACACACAACTAAAAAAAATTCAGTCTTTGTCTCAAAGTGCATGTAAACTGCATCTAGGACAAGAGATGACTGGTGGATACGGGCAGGCAGTACAAGAAATCAGAGAAACAGTGATGGTCAACATGACAAGTTTTAGTATCAACCCATCAGTGACCAAAAAAATAGGGAAAGGTGGTTTTTTTTAGGTTTTAAAGGCAGTTTTTTAAGGGAGCATCTGAAGGAGCACAGTGAAGTAGCTTAGCATACATGAAAGGGGAGTTTCCCCAAGCATGGGAGCTTGCACAGGAAAGGCACGAAGATGTTAACTTAAAAATTCAGAGAGTGGGTGAAGGAGCTGGCAGGATGGCCCTTGCAGAGTCAGCAAGTTCTGACTGTACTGAGTGATGGGTGGTAGGGGTTGGTAATAAATGACAGGCCTCGAAAATGATAGGAAATTTCTTGTATTGAACATGTAGTGAATGAGCCTGAGGAGGAGAGAGGGAAAGGGGTGATACAGTCAAACCAATAGGTAGGAAATGGTCTTTCAGCAGCAATTTGTATGGAGCTCAGCTAGGTTAGGTTTCGTTTATCACCATCAGAGATACCAAAGTTAGTGAAAAATAACTGAATAACGAGGAGATGAGAGAACCAGTTTAGTCATGTGGATTGGTAGGAGAGCAGAGATGTTTCCATGGGAGTGTCAGCAAGACTAACGCACGGTGCGGACGGGAGAGGCCAAGGGGAGAGGAGACCCGAAGAAGCCAGGCAGGCTGTGTGGGGACGACCAAGAGGCACGCAGAAGATGTAAACTTTCAGTTCACTAGTTTCGCTGGCATGACCTGGGGGCCCACTCGTGAGGAAAAGCCGGGCAGCTCCCACCATTACGGGAGTGTGTCCTCAGTGTTGTACGGATGGTGAGTGTCCAAGAAGACGCTGCAATGCTGGAAGGCAACGCCTGCAGAAAGTGCAGGTAGCAGCAAGTATCCACCTGTGTAACACGCTGAGTATCCTCCTCACACTGCTAGCAGGTGGCACGTAGGGTAGGACATGTACATCAATGAAGAGGTGGGGATGCAGGAGGGCACCTGAGTAAAGCCCAACCTGTTCTGACGCCCTCCAAGCCAGCGCAGGGCACCCCCAGCATGAGAGCCAGACCAGGCGGTGAGGGTCCCGACTTCCCATTACCCTTTCCGGGTGACATTTGCCAGGGCACTGAGGACCTTCCAATCCTGACCTCCTCACAAAATTTGGACTCACTATATATAGAATATTTTGTGTATCTTTCAGGGACTTCAGTGGTGCACCAGACATGGTGGCAGATCACTTGGAGGTTTGGAGACCTTCTGATACCCATCAGTCCCCCATGGACCTCTGCTCCTGGCCATCATGAAACAGCATTTGCAGCTCCTCAAGCCCACGTTGTGCTTAGATTGGGCAAGTTTATTGGCTGCTTCAGCAAGAAGGAAATCCAACACCTGTATCAGGTAAAACGGACACCGTGTGTCATTTGCACCAGGTGCAGACTTCAGACATTTGAAAACAAATGACTGTGAAATATGTAACTCTGCCCTAATTCTGGAAAGGTTTTATCTTGCTGGTCATAGCAGACTTTGGTCTTTGCATTTGCCTTTTTCCCCCCTGCTACTCCTTCTACTTCTCCCAGAAATAATATGCCTGAGGTTTGAGAGCATGTGCATATACTGGTGTCAAGCATTGTCCTGGAATGGCATTAAATTAAATACCATTTCTGGGAGCATTTCTCTTCATTGAAAAGTAGTTTTGCTTTATGCAGATTTCACCCTTTGCAATTTTAAGTGGTTTTCTCAGCAGAACCAGAGTAATGATATAATATGTCTGAATTTATCCGGTGCTTGGACAAATTGCTCAAATTCAGTACAAATTAATTTTGAGTCCAGCATTTGAATTTACACAGCTTGCGAGCACAACTATACTGAAATACTTCAGTGCTTTGCATAGTAGGGTCTTTACAGGAGACATAAGACAGCTATAGGACAGCTCATTTTATTCATAATAATTTAAAAACTCACTAACAATAATAAAATTGTTGGTGCCATTTGTGGCAAAGAGGTTACTATTTTATTCTCAGGCTGAGTATTTTCATCACCTCATGCTGCTGCTTGGCCTGTGTTCCTCTTCTGGTTCCTGAAATCTCTGGATTTCTCATCACTAGATCTCATCTCATCACTGGATTTTTGGATCTTTCTATACTGGAAAAGGTCTGGTGGGTCCTTGAGGATCTCTGTCTCAAAGAGCTGCCCGTAGCGAGCATGCCTCCTTTCTGCTCCTTCTCCCTTACCGCATGGCTAGTTTGTCGGTCATTTTCTGAGTTTCTTTCAGGATGGGGCAATCATATTAATGTTTGCTGTCTTTAGTCTCACACTACGCAGCTGTTCTGTGCAAGAGGTCACCTGTGCATATCTCAGCTCTTTCACTCTGCAAATTGAGTTCAAGGGATGATCTTATTCTCCTGCCTTTGGGTTCAGCAGGATTATTCCCTCAGCTGTTCTGCCTTTTTTCTATCTGTCCTGGTTTCAGCAGGGATAGAGTTAATTTTCTTCCTACCAGCTGATACAGTGCTGTGGTTTGGATTTAGGATGAGAATAATGTTGATAACACACTGATGTTTTTAGTTGTTGCCAAGCAGTCAAGGACTTTTCAGCTTCTCACGGCACCCCACCAGCGAGTAGGCTGCGAGGGGCCCAAGAAGCCGGGAGGGGACACAGCCGGGACAGCTGACCCCACCTGACCAAAGGGATATTCCATACCGTATGACAGCATGCTCCGTATATAACTGGGGGGTTGGCCAGCAGGTGGGGTGAATCGGGAACTAGCTGAGCATTAGCTTTGGGTGGTGAGAAATTGTGCTGTTCATCACTTGTTTTGTATAGTAGTATTATTGTTGTTGTTGTTGTTATTATCCTTTTCTGTCCTGTTAAACTGTCTTTATCTCAACTCACGAGTTTGGTGGGTTTTTTTCCTTTTTGATTCTCTTCCCCATCCCACTGGTAGGGGGGGCAGTGAGCAAACGGGCATGTGGTTGTTTTAGACGCCAGCTGGATTAAACCACACTATCAAAGCCATGGCAGGCAGAGTACTGAAGACCTACCAAACAGGCCTTATTATTCTGGGCTTGGTGCCATGCTAACCTGGTTGCAGAGCTTCCAGCTGGCACACGTCTGGCTGGGGGCTGTGCGGTGCTGATTCGAGCAGCATCTCAACACCTTGAGAAACAGGGGGCTGTTGCAGCCGATGTGCCCACACAGACTACATCGTCCCCAGCAGGTGAGGCATGGCACCAGGGACTGGGGGGAGCTGCTGGTCACTGCCAGGGGTGATGGTCACTCTGCTGCTGCCCCTTTCCTTGCATCCCATACCAAACACCACAGGATGTGACCTCTAGTTCAAAATTAGTCTTTCAGAGCAAAACTCACCCCGCACAGTGGCTTCCAGGAGAGTTTCTCAGCTCTTTGGACTCTGCATATCTCATGATGGTGTCCCAGTGCAGATGACAGCAGGCAGTGCCCAGGTGCCCATCAGTTCCCCTCGGCCCTGGCTGCCTTGGGGAAGGCAGGGCTGGTGTGGAGGCTGGACCAGAGCCACAACATGCTTCGGCAAGGTCCTGCATAAGAGACCAGGAAACCAGGGCTGCAGGTTGAAACAAGGAGCACGAGTTGAGCATGTAGTGAAAAGACCAACTCCAACTTAACACTGTAGTAGCCATTTTGTAGATTCAGGTATACAAAATTATACGCAGTAATTGAAGCAATGTAAGAAGCTCCAGCGAGGCATGAGCTCTCCATGAGCCAGCAGTGTGCCCTCGTGGCCAAGATGGCCAATGGGGTGCATTCAGAAGAGCGTGGCCAGCAGGTCGAGCGAGGTTATCCTCCCCCTCTGCTCTGCCCTGGTGAGGCCACATCTGGAGTCCTGTGTCCAGTTCTGGGTTCCCCAGTTCAAGAAAGACAGGGAATTACTGGGGAGAGTCCAGCGGAGGGCTACAAAGGTGATGAGGGGACTGGAGCATCTCTCTGATGAGGAAAGGCTGAGAGAGCTGGGTCTGTTTAGCCTGGAGAAGAGAAGACTGAGAGGGGATCTGATCAACACTTATAAATATCTAAGGGGTGGGTGTCTAGAGGAAGGGGCCAGACTCTTTTCAGTGGTGCCCAGTGACAGGACAAGGGGCAACGGGCACAAACTGGAACACAGGAAATTCCATCTGAATATGAGGAAAAAAATTCTTCACTCTGAGGGTGACAGAGCGCTGGAACAGGCTGCCCAGAGAGGCTGTGGAGTCTCCTTCTCTGGAGATATTCAAAACACACACAATCCTGTGCAATCTGCTCTGGGTGATCCTGCTCTAGCAGGGGGGTTGGACTAGATGATCTCCAGAGGTCCCTTCCAACCCCTACCAATCTGTAATCTGGGTTTTCTGTGAAAACCCAGCAAAAAGTGCAGACACTACTAAGTTTGTGGTTGTCACAGGAAAGCACATGTGTCTTTGTTGAGACCAAGCTACCAGCTAGCACTAACAAACAATGCTCAACCTTTTGGTAACATCAAGAGAAGAGCTCTATTAATATGTGGTATTTCCTCTGTAGTAAGATTACATCCTGCCTTTGCAGGAAGAGAAACTCAGACTAACTTATTTTTCTTCTTTAACTTACAATTCTAGCCCAGCAAGAAGAAATATAATTAATACTTCATTAATACTGTGGTATCGTGTTCGGCTTTAGGTATTCAGTTATTTTCCTTGTGGAACACCGGTCAGATTAGTGATTGAGCCAGGGGACTTGTCTTCAGTGTCAAATGTGTGTCTTTTCTGCTTGCACGTCAGCCAGTTGAGGCTAATCCCTACTGATTTGGAAATGGTTATCAAATCCTGTATGTGCAGCTGAGTCACACAGAAGCAAAGAGAAGCTACTCATTAAAACTTGTGCTTTTTGGAGGCAGAGATGCTTTCTGGGGGGTGCTATAGAGAAAGTACAATTTTGAGTGTGGCAAAGCTTTTAATTTGGATATGTGCTCCAAGCATATGGTACTGTTATGAACTGTTGTAGTGTGGGGTGTTTTTTTTTTAATATTACAGGCAGATATGGTTTTAAAATAAACCATCTGCTTTGAAACAGAGTTCTTTTGATCCTTGCCTGTAAATAGCCAGTCACCACTTTGAGACAGGAAACTCCGGGAACGGAAGGAGAGGTGTGAAATATCTGGGAGTCATTAAGCAATGTAGCAGAAATGTAGTTACCAGTTGCCAGGAATAGTAAACCCTCCTTGCACAAGATTTCATTTTTTATTTCCTTGGTTTGACTGGGTCTCAAAGATTTCTGCCCTGTGGATCTGCATCCCCCAGGCCAGCAGCAGCAGGGAGGTGGGATGCTCCCAGGGTGCCATCTTCCACTACCACTTCTGCTGCAGCATGGGAACCTCCCCTTGCCCTTCCTCTCTTTTTATCCCTGTAGGAAATCTGCAACACTGCTCCATCCCCAGCTCTCCTGCCCCCAAACCAAGGCATCCATGACTCCCTCCCTGGAGCATCAAAAAATTCGTTTTAGCTGTAGCTTTACATGGAGCTATACTTGAGAGTTACAGGCAAAACCCAAGAACATGCACTTATTAGAATGCCAGAGGAGGTGGTTTTTTTTTTTTTTTTTTGTCACAAAGACCCATAGAAAGCACAATTAAAAAGAATTTCACCAGGATAGTAAACACCCTGAAGAAAATCAATCAGGATTTGAAGGTGCTGGTGGGAAGCTGCAGCGTGTGTCACATCTAGTGGCACCAGCAAGGGAGGAGGGGTCCAGCTGCCCTGCCCTCTGCTGCTAATGCCCCACGTGTCCGGGAGGTCAAGGGCTCTAAAGGACGTACTGCACCGGCTATGCCGGCATGGATCGGCGAGGTGGGCAGAGTACTCTGCTGGTGAGAGAGCTTTGGGTTTGGTTTTTGGTTGGGGTTTTTTGGGGGTTTTTTTGTTCTGCGATTTCTTTTTTTTCCCTTGAATCGTGTAGTTTTTATTTGACTGGAAGCAACTGGTTGGACACAAAATAAGCAGAGAAGTGTGCAAGGCTGTACTTCAGAAAGCATGCATTGCTGGTAAAAGCTTGTATGGTTGGTTGGCTCTAGCATATGGGAGAGCAAGGATTCCTTTTGCGTTCCAAGTTTGTTTTGTGCTGAGGACTGACTTTGATGTTTTGTGAGGCAGCTCTTTTGGATGCATTACATTTGTAATCGGAATGGCAGAAGCTCCTTAATGATTTATAACTTGTCTCTAAATATTAAGTTGGGGTTCAAGACCGCAGAAGGATGCTAGTAAGAAGTTTAGTAAAATAGACTTACAGAGAGTCTTTTTCTAGCTTATGGAATGCGAGTATGAGCAAGGATCAGGATTTGATCACAGCCAGGTGCAAGACCAATGTTCAGAAAAGTTCACCCAAACCATTGGGTCTTGAAGTTGAACAGCATCTCATCTTAATCTAATACATATCTCAAATGATAGCCTTCTTGTACAGCTGTTAGAAGTTTAGACCAACATTTTATCTGGAGTCAGGGGATCAGGGGATCAGTTGTTAAAAATATTAAAGGCTAACCATGTATGCATATGCTGGATTTGGCTGGAATAGACTTAATGTTCTTCACAGTAGCTAGCGTGGGGTCGTGGTTTGGATTTGTGCTGAAAACAGTGTTGATAACACAGAGATGTTTTTGTTACTGCTGAGCAGTGCTTACACAGAGCCAAGGCCTTTGCTGCTCCTCACCCCACCCCACCAGCGAGGAGACTGGGCGTGCACAAGGAGTTGGGAGGGGACACGGCTGGGACAGCTGACCCCAACTGACCAAAGGGATATTCCATACCTTATGGCATCATGCTCAGCATATAAGGGGCTGGGGGAAGAAGAATGAAGGGGGGGGGACATTCAGAGTGGTGGTGTTTGCCTTCCCAAGTAACCGTTATGCATGCCAGAGCCCCGCTTTCCTGGAGATGGCTGAACCCCTGCCTGCCCATGGGAAGTGGGGAATGAATTCCTTGTCTTGCTTTGCTTGTACACATGGCTTTTGCTTTACCTATTAAACTGTCTTTATCTCAGCCCATGAGTTTTCTCACTTTCACTCTTCTGGTTCTCTCCCCACATCCTGCCGGGGGGTGGGGTGGGGGGGTGGAGAGTGAGTGAGCAGCTGTGTGGGGCTTTGCTGCCAGCTGGGGTTAAACCATCACAATGAAGTTGCGTTAACACTTCTCTTCCTCTTCCAACATTGCTAAACTTCAACTACTTGGTCAGAAATTTTGCATTATCAAAATACTACCTGAATCTGTACTTATTTATATTTCTGCCAAAACTTTGCAGGTGTTTTTCAAAAACAAAATAAGAAAGAAGCTACATTTGGGGGGAATTAGGGCAAAAACATCTCCATAAGCTGGAAAGAAATCAACTGAAATTTCACACAAAATTGAGTATCAGCCAAAGAGATAAGCAGGAGGATGATGAGAATAACTGGTTAGTGTATTCCATATGAAATTCATGGTGGTTCTATTGAGTTAAATCTAGGCAGATGGAAAGTAAACTTTAGTTTCGGAGAACAATTTCCAGAACCAAGATACTGGTAAGACAAAGCATCACCTAAAATAACATTCAGTTGATAAAAGCCTTGAAAATTCTAGACTTGGACTAAAGGCCAGAGTACAAACAGTCCTACAATCTACTGCCCTTGCTAAACAAAAAACTTGTGAGAATTTAACTCCGTGTGTTTAAAACCCAGCAACCTTTTCAGGAATTGTGGAGCACAGCGTAATTAAAATGCTTCAGCCCTGCTGTCTGTATGCAGAATTTGAAACTTTGTTAATTCAGGCCTGAAGACGGCTTGTGAGCCCTACCAGGCTTCTTAAACTACATCAGCTGATCTAACACAGCAAAACCAGGGAAGTCCTCTGCATTTTAACAGCAAGGTATTTAAAAACAAGGTCTGTGCCATCAATAGTTACATACAGAAAGAGACGGCCACACCTGGCAGACCTCATCCCATGCTTGACAACGTAATAATGTAAGTTCTTCGCCTACTAATGCAGCACCTTCCCCACCAGCAGTGCAGTGGTTCCTTACTTTTAGAGTTTTATTTCTCGCATGTATCTGAAATTACAAGACAAAAGTCAAAACCAGGAAATTCCAATTAAACGTAAGAAACTTTTTTCCTGTGCGAGTGGTATGGGTTTGTAACAGTACTGTACACTTGGGTATCAACCATCCTGTGATTCTGTGACTCCCTATTTCATCTTCTATTGAAGATGTATGGAATAATTTAGAAACAAGACTTTAGATGGCCGTTGCTGTAAGTACATGTATTGTTTCAAAAATCAGCTGTAAAAAGGCAGTCTCAGAATTCTTAGAAAATAATTATCTGATGCTTTAAGAATGATACATCTCAGCTCTTGGCTGAGGCACACTCTGTCACAGACTTCTATCTTTTGCACCATTAGCTGTAAAGGAAACTACCCAGCTAACTCACACAGCGTGCCTACATCATATGGCCTTCACCAGTATTCTACATTTAATAAGAATTTAATAATTATAATAAACTTCCATGGGGCCTGGCAACAGATACAGGCCCCAAAGTCTGTCTCTGCATTAGCACGTGGCTGAACACGCGCGCGTAGAATTGCTTTTTAAAATAAAGCAGTAAGTTCTCTCCTTGAGTTTGTTTTCCAAGGTACTTTTAGGTGAAAAGATGTGAAAAGCAAGTGAATGAAAACCAAATGTACACAAATTTCAAAAACCTTGTCATGCTAAAATTATGTACGTAAAATTATGTACCATCATAACAGACACATGCAAACTTGTTACCCAACAAAAATCCTTCAGGAATCGGTTTATAGCCACAGATGTTAAGATGGCAGTGCTTCTTTCAACTACAAGTTGCTTTGACTTATTTGAAGAAGCACAAGCAAGCATATGCAGCAAGCTCAGCAAATACTAAAAAGATTCCCAAACCAAACGCTACAACAAGTTTAAGTTAATATCGCACGTTAGTGTGACGGCAATAGTGCACGTGCCTCTGGGCATTACATCACAAAACTAAATCGTCTAATGACAGGGCCTGGATGCAGTTCTTCAAGCACGAGCAAGTGGTTACGCACGTGCCAGGAACAGCTTTTCTCAGGTGAGACTCAGCTTCCGTCGATGGTGTGTTTGTCTCCAGAAGGCCCTGGTGGGTTTCGCTGGTCTGGCCAACTATTTGCCAAAGGACCGGTCAATTTTCCCATCAGTGCTACTCTCAATTTGAATATGCTGCGAGTATCTTGTATGTAGACAGTGAACCATGTAAAATCTATTTAAAACACTGACTTCTCTGTAGACACTAGCATTTTGCCTAAAAATGTTCAAAGGAGGATAAAATGTTCAGGAAAATCAGCCAGCCAGTATTTTAACCCGTTTTTGGAGTTCAAGACCGATACAACCTTCATACACAGAATATCCCATATGTGTTCAATCAAGGACAACTTACTGGGCTGTTCCCATTTGCTTCCATATACTGACAAAATCCAGAAATTCCACAGTTGCACACAGAAAGGTTATGGAGAAATGTGATTTAAAAACTATTAAAGACTTGCTCAGATTGCCAATAATAGTAGTAGTAGTAGTAATAATAATAATAATAATAATAATGTCTAAACAAAATATTCAGATACAATGTAATATGTTTATTTTTTTTAAATCCAATTTGTAAAGGTCCCTTTTTAAACCAAACAGGAAGAAAAAAATCAACACAATTCAGAGGGCTTATCTCATTGACCATATTCTTCCCCACTCTTCACTTATCATAACACAAAGCAGCAACTTATATTATTAGTGCTCATATAGTGCACTTATATGAATTTTGATTTGTGTATTAAGCTTTAAATACAACGTATTTTCTGTGAGCATAGCCCAAAGAGTACACAACATTACATTTTCAAAGCGTATGTTAAAAAAAAGGACAATAAGTGTATATCCAAGACAGTCAAACTCAAATATTTTGACTTGGCAAATCCTATAACAAGTAACAGCAATTTTAAACTGCGTACAAAGCAGAACAGTGCCAACATGCCTCCGGTCCGTGAGCTATGGTAAAATATCAAGCGTACATATAAAGGAGAGAAGCCAAAGAAAACCGCCACAAATTCAGAGCTAACCTGAGGCACACCCAACTGCGACTGAACAAAGGCAGCTTCACTTTCCCACTCTATAATGCAGAGCCCAACAACAACGAAAAGCACTTCTACGCTACAGAAACTGAAACAGTAACTTCTTCAATTTTGTCTCTGCGTTTTTTAAACGACTCATTCAAAAAATGTAAAGGTGAACATCTAATTATACCAAACAAATGTACAAACTATGAAGTTAGAGAAGCTCCAGAAGATTGCCACTTTCAACCTTGCATAGTGATAGCTGGCATTGATATTGCTACCATAGCTTCAGCAGAAGATATGGAAAAGGAAAATCTTTACTTCTAAGAAGTGATGCACGTATGTAACATTTTCTTCACAAAATTCAGTTAAACATAGTTTTTAATAAAAGGGAAAACAGCTCTAAAAAGGGAAAGATAGTGTTCACAAGCTTAGAAATAAAAAAAATACAAAACCAGAACATTCCATAATAAAAAAATGAAAATAATAAACATTCCATCATAACAGCACCTATTTTATCACTATAAGCCCCATACATGCAACAAACTACAACTATTGTATAAGGCTGTCAAATTAAAGGTTTACTTTTCATATAAACAAAGTGTAAAAATAGCAGTAAGTTGCAATCTTCAAATTTAATGCTATGTGAGGGTTTTGTATCCCCCCCTCCCCGGTTTCATTTGGTAGCAATTTCAGTTACGCGCTTGAAAGGTCATTCATCTAGGAACCGTGATACAAATACATTGTGCCTAGGACAGTATTGTCGTATCTCTGTTCAACCTTGACAGAATTGGAATGCTCAACAACACTACTAAGTTCAGGGATGCTTTCAGCAGTATCCCCAAAACCATGATAGTGTCCGTAGTGCAAAGTATCTCCAGGGTCTTCCACCCACGAGGGCCGGTTAGAAACACAGCTACTCGGGCTTCCATTCAGATGTAGAGATCCACACATATCAGTGGAATTATTCATGGCTTTTTCTGGTTCCTCGGTGCCGTTGCTGGTATGAATTCGATGCCTACTGGGAGAAGTTATTCCGGGAATTATTCCGTTAGGTGTTAATGTTAAACACTCCTCACGCCTGCCATCCATCCCACTGAGCTGTTGTGCGGCGGTGAAATCCAAATGTCCATTGATGGCACATCCATTTGTCAGTGCATTCAATATGGAGCTACTGCTATTCATATCTGCATTAAGAAATACACCTGTCACCAACAATTAAGAATAAATTGAAATACATCAAAATGTCTCCACTATACTCATTTTAAAAAAACCCCAATTTTCATACACAGCTTTGAAAATAAATCTACCCTTTCTTTATTTATAACAATATAGGTAGCTCAAAGTAGTGAGAGCTGACCAGTAAGCTTGCAGAATGGATTTTTACGTTGAAAATGCAACTATCTATGTTCCGTGTGTAAATGTACCTATATTAACCTTTGCAAAGACAATGTGAATGTCTCAGAATTTTTTTCATTTAATTCTATGAAGTAAGTGTAGCAGACAACATTCTGGCCAGTGTTTTGAAAGGTGGAATAAAAGACATCTTTCCACTTTAACTGTAATGCCCTCTTGGGATGAAGGATTCTGTACATACAAGAACTGAGTGTCTGTGAGAGGGTGAAGGGTTGGGGTTTTTTTATTTTTCAGCTGCAATTTATCCGTGGCTCTTTTTTATTTATTTTCATTTTAGTGGTAACTCTCACAGTACAGTATACGCTGAAATAGGTCAAATAGAGAAATGTTATGTTGGAGTGCTAATATAAAATGTTTCAAAGTTCCTTTATTCAGAAAGTACTTCAATTTATCTAGCAGCTTGCTAGATAACATACTAGGCTGGTTTGTGTTTAGTAAGTTTATAATAACATCTGTACAATCCACAAGCAAAATGCCATACAATAGCAACAGCAGAGTGCACAGAAGACTAAAAAATTAGTAGTAGGAAACAAAATTCTATAAATGTGCATGCAAAATCCACTGACAACTGTTTTAAAGCAATTTCCCCTTTGAATTTAGTAATTAGTACAATAGTTTTTATTTCCATAAACAGATTTCATCAGTGTGTCTGAAATTTATGTTTTTGCAGTGGTACTCAAAGTACTAGCACAAAAAATGGATGATATATTCTGCCTTAAAAATGCCTACCAGTAAAGGACATCTAAGATTTACATCTATATTGGTAAAGATGAGCAAGACAAACGTAGAAACTACAGGACTATACGGTGACATTTAAAGATTCCATTGTTATCCTTGGATACATGCACATATGTTTATGTATACATGAATGCATAAACCTATGTGCAAAATAGGATTGCATTTACTGCGTATTTCCAGTTTGAGCCTGTAGGTCTGTTGGTAACTTCCCACATTTGTAAAATGCTGGGTTCCTGTTTAAGTGACAGATAATGAGTACCACTGTTTGACAAGGGAGAATCCGAAGGTTTGGTTCTCTGTTAGTCCTTTGCATGGATATTGTTTGAAATATGGATTGATTAGGATACTGATACTTCACATACAGCAATACACAATGCCAAGAAATGGGTTCGATTTGTAACTTTTGCACTAACTGGAGTTTCCTGTTTAGTCTCTATATGAGTTAAAATAACCACATCAGCTGAACTCGCTAACCACAAATTCTTATTGAAAGGAGAAAAAAAAAAACCCCAAACCCATCAAGACATCAAAGCTACTATTTCAGTGATGAAAACGCACAGAAGGAATTTCATATAGTGTTTATTAACTGAAAAGTGCAAAATTTTAACTGTTTAAAAATAAATCCTTATAGGCTGGCTTTGCCAAATCAGATTTAATAAAAATGGCACTACTGTTAGTTAATATGCTGAAGTAGGTAATGAATAGTTCTAGTGATAATTATAGAATGTTATTATTTGTTAAAAATTAGCACCTATAGTAATAGAGTTTATTTATGAAAGACAATCATTTTTCCATAAATAAGAACACTTAGTAATTATCACTGGAAGATATCAGTCTACTTTTAAAGTAGTGTTTTTATATATATATATTCCTAATATATTAAAATATCTATTAATTATCATTCCCTTTGGTGAACCTGATCTGTGGTACAAAGCAAAAACATATTTATCACAGAACAAATTAAAATAAGGAATTCATTTCTGAATGTAATAATGCACTATCATAGTAACTCCATGCCTTTACCTACAAAGTGCATCAAAAAAGCGGACCCAAGACAGTTTTAATCGAAACTACACACATCCTGGGGTTACCAAAAGCATCTTGATTAAGCAGCCCTCCAAAAACTTAGAGCATTAATATTCACTAATACTAGTAACATTCTGACTGTTTCATGAAGATCTGTACAAAACACAAAACCTGTTTTCCAAGGTACATTAGTTCCAAATACTAGTTTAAGACCTGTGATGTCCAGTCTTTTATTTACATTAAAAAACCCCCATAGCAGGATCCCGCACTTAGGTCATTGTGTCTGCACAAATCTGAACACATGGTATATGTCTAGACTATTCTTTGTAGTATTTGTTGAACTATTTTGAATATAGTTTCGTTGTAACATACATTATTTTCAAAGCTATATAAGCACTAGGATATGTTTCCCTATCAAGTCTTTTTATTAGCAATTAATCTATTTAATGGAAATGAAATGAATAATTTAAATTATTTCTGAATTTCCTTTAACCTGAAATTATAGCAACTAAAGGCAAGGCACAATGTAATACAAGCCTCAGGTTAAAAGTGAAACAGCCATTGTGGATTTCTGTTTATCAGAAATAATAATAAACTACTAATAAACCTTCTCTTTCACCATTACAATATATTGCATGAAACAGCTAATTTTAGATACCTACTAAACCCCCAATATAGCGGGTGTTACAGCAATACAATAGTTTTCGAGACTGTAGACAACAATGTGCAAGTAGGACTAAGTTTTATGCTTAAATTAAAAATAAAATGCATATTGATTCTTGCAACGACAAGGAGTTTGCATTGCAGAAACAGTGTATATTTCAATTTCTTTTGGTCCAACAGAAGTACTCTCCTGTTGTTTGGTGTCTTCAACCATTTGAATGTTGTTGTAGTTAACAGGAAATTGTCCACTCCCACCTGATACAACAGCAAACTCTCTATCAACGTGCATATTGTCAGCATCATCCTCAACTCCTCCATTCATCATTGGTATTAAGCCATCAAAGCTGTAAGCTGATTAAAAAAAAAAAGTCACGTTTAGTCACTGGTGCACACTTGAAAACTCAGCCAACAAACAGATGAGGACTTTGATTATTAAAGCAAAAGCTTTTTACAAAGAAATGTAAATTTTTCACATCTGAAAGCTTCTGACGTCTTTGAGATTCCAAATGTAGAATAAGTAAATGCTAAGTACTTGCACATTCATTTTAATCTCTCAAAAGGGAGAATTACCAGTGTACCTATCAGACTTTGCACCTACATATCAAACAATTATTAGTCTGATGTACTAATAAATTGAATAAAGAGCAAATTGAATAAAGAGCAATTTAAGTTACCCATATTCAGGATTTACAGCTAGTGTGCCTGACAGATAAAAATCAGTCTCTGCCCCACATTTGTCTACTGTCAGGCTGGACTGCTCCCTCTTTCACTCCCAAGGGCCAGTTCCCAGTAACCCACCCCCAATTCATACCAGACTGCTCCAGGGTTCCCTTCAAGAGCTGAACAAACAGATCTCTCTCCTGAGAAAAGCCGCCAAGTGGCTAGACTGCTGTGGGAAATGCTTTAGTAAGCAAGATGGGCTTGACTTCACTATCTCTTTTACCTACCACCTGAAGTACTGCTCCAGTACTGTCCCAGCAGACCCCGCACTGCTCTCACACTGACATTAACACACTTTTCTATGTACACTGCACACTATTAACGTTATAAAGAGCTACTTTAGTAGACTGCATGTCAGCTCTCATTACTTTGTGCATGACGGAAATTTTCGTAAACTACTTGTTGAAGAACCTTAAGCAATAGCTAGTGTCGCAGGGCCAAAAGATCACACAGAGCTTAACGGAGACCCAGGATCGGTGGGCTTCAAATCACTCTAATCCAGTGAGGGAAAGGCATTTTTTCTAGTTACCTAGAGGAATATAGGAGTGCAGTTTCATGCTGGCCAACTCAAGGGTACACGTGGCAACCCCTTCCATCCCCATCTCACACAGAACACCTAAAACCCGCCGTGCTGAGGCTCACGATACCGAGACAGCCAGCCGCCGGCTGCGTACAGCACGTCAGCACAGTGCGCAGCACGCTCGGCACAGTGCAAACGCCACCCTGCCAAGGGCCACGAACCAGCGGGGCCAGGATTAGGGCTGCCACAAACACAGCCACGTCACCAGTTGGCCTGATGTGCATCATCATCAGCCTTGACCCTGTGCACCACCCTCCACCAACCAGCCCAGGGAAGTGGGGGGAAAATTTCTGGAATTGATTTCAGGAAAAGGGAAATAAAAACCAGCTCATGTTTCCAAGTCAAAATTACAAACTATTTGGTGTACATTCTGAAAGTGGCAATCGATTTACTTCTGTTAAGTTCAGCTTCAGCCTTTGGAACTAATTTTTGCATTACATTTGAGAGAGTAATTACTTTCTATCACAGTGTATCATGTATTGGTGTTGCTTAATTTAGAGGCAGAAGGTGTTTTTAATACTATGCACCCAATACCAGATGCACGTGTGTGCGTATAAGCAAAATTACGCTTAAGTAACCCCCACCCACTGCCCAGTTTAGCTATTCCAGGACAAAGGGCGAAGCACAGCTTATGTATTTCTCTTCTTCCAACTCTACTGCTTACAGGCTCTTGTAAGGTGCGTGTACCATGCCTGGTCACAACAATTAGGCTCTTACAAAGCAGTGATTGCTCTAATTCGGGGTATGGCCATCAAAATCTGACTCTTCCCTGTGAATACAGGTTCCCTGCACTCTCTCTGAAAATATGAAATCTCCTGTGCAAATAGACTTTAAAGGACAATAGACCAGGGTGGTTTTGGTAAGGGCAAAATTACCGCAAAATTAGGCTTGTTTTGTAAAAAGGCTAGCTAAGCAGAAAGATGTACTGATGACCTCTCATTACTCAGCTCTGTTGTTTACAAAGCGGCTCAAGAACAGGGATTCATTCTCACCCCAAAAGACTTTTTACATTGATACTACAGGTATTACTGATGATGTCTTGGAGAGCAGACACGTCAGATTAGAAACTTAAGTTTCTGCAGTTGGGACACATCTACTAATTACTCTGAAAACCTTCAAGCAAATGCAGTGAAGCTTTTGGCTTTGTTTGCAAAAGTCTTAAAAGTCATACTGGTAAAAATGCCAAAATTTACCTACTCTGATTGTTTCTCTAACATCTCTGTAATTACTTAGATCTCATTCACTTGAACATAGTGTCTATTTTAGTTTGCTCAATCTAACTTATCCACTGGACCAACTATTCATGCTGAAAGGTATCACAGATACCACTATTTCATGACAATATACAGAATAAAGATAGCTAGCCCAGTGCCACTCCCACAGATTGTGGGGCAAGGCTACCTATAACTAGACTGGAGCCATTTTCCGAAACTAAGAGATTGCTGGTTATGAACATTCAAGAAGTAATAGCTCTTCAAAACGAAAGATACGTAACTCTGACTTCAAGCAGCATGTCCTGGTAACAGAACATGAATATACTGAAGAAATTTTTCCATAGTTGTTATGGGCAGCTGTATACTGCGCAAGTTTCCTCATTCTGTGTAGCTACTTAAGCACATTATTCCTGAAACGTACTCTTGCATTTAATTCCATAGGCACTCTTCTCCGTCATGAAATTATTTATAGTTTAGACCAACTACATGAAGTAACATATCCCATTTGTGACTGCCTATGGAATACCCTGCTAAGGTCTCTGATCTTGGTATAGTTGAAACAATGGCTGGATAGCAAGTACTAAAGCAAATACTACAGTGTCAATATTGATGTAATTTATGTTATCCATGTCATATTTAGAAACAACGGGTTTAGGTCTCAATTCCCCTCTTGTTATCTGGAATTAAGCACCATTTGAGCCCTATTTATTTGGCTCACTGAATGTCCCATCTGTTAGAATACAAGCTTTAAACGAAGAAAGTGTCTTCAATGAAGACCTACAAAGTCCCTTTCCTGATGCTAGACACAGGAAAAAGAAATGAGGTTTGAGTGCAGAATGCTGTGTGCTTTTTAATGAGAATTTAATGGGATGACCAACAGAAAGGAAGCAGAAAATATTCTCTATGGTGTTATTCAAGGTGTTTATAAGATGTAAAAAAGATTTCTTCAGAGTCACCAAACAATATCTTCGAGGTTGTACTATTGCATCATTGCTGGCAGAGGAAGCAGTATGCTCATTGCACAAGGCTGAACAGAAATCCTTAAAAGTTCATTCTACTCTTATATCCTCCCGTAAGATATCACTTCCCCTTGGAACATGACCCTGGAAACTTAAGGTATGCTAACATAATGTCACAGACAATCCCTCTTGATCTGTCAAAACTTTTGCATTCAATTTCTTTCACCCATCTTATCTAACAGTTTTTGAACTCTGAATTAATCCTGAAGTGGAAAATTACCATCACAACGTCCAGGCATCTTCATGAATTAACGCAACATTATTTGGCTCTCCTGAAGAACAACAACTTGGGGAAGGAGTAGAACCTATTTCAGCTCCTACTCTTCCACATACTATTCTTGGCATCAGGTACCTTCAGCAGCCTCTGGAAACAGATTTCTGAACACACTAAGGGTGATGAAAAGGAGCACTGGGATCTTGTGGCACGGAATAGAATCATAGAATGGTTTGGGTTGGAAGGGACATCAAAGATCATCTCATCCCAATCCCCCGGGCAAGGACACACCCTCCACTAGACCAGGTTGCCCAAAGCCCCATCCAACCTGGCCTTGAACACTTCCAGGGAGGGGGCATCCACAGCTTCTCTGGGCAACCTGTGCCAGTGCCACACCACCCTCACAGTAAATAATTTCTTCCTAACACCTAGTCTAAATCTATCCTCTCTTCGCTTAAACCCACTACCTCATGTCCTATCACTACACTCCTGGATCCAGTCCCCCGCCAGTTTTCCTGTAGGCCCCTTCAGGTACTGGAAGGCTGCTATAAGGTCTCCCCGGAGCTTTCTCATCTCCAAGCCGAACAATCCCAACTCTCTCAGCCTGTCTTCACCTGCTTCTTATATTAATACATAATTTAGATATGTACATGAGTTTGTCAATAATACTCAACATCCACTCTGAAAGGCTTTTAAAACGTTTATTTTCCTTTCTTGGCAACAGCATCGCCCCATCCCTTTTACCTCTAGGGTCTCACCTTCCGTTCTAGCCTTCTTTACTCCAGCAGACTCCGAATCTTCAAAGGATCTCTTTCGACTGGTCCCACCACTGAATAGGTTGGGACCTGCATTCTGATGAACCCCATTTAAGGTGCCATTGCTATAGAAACGATTCAGGTGACAGTTCTGGAGGTTCAAGAGAAACTGGGCACATTCTTGGAAGCCCTGGGTATGTGCAAGGTCTGCTGCTGTCAGGCCACTGGCATTTCTCAAGCTGTACAATACAAAGAAACTGAATTACACTCATTCATCAAGCTGGCTTGCTGCTGCTGCTGCCCTTACTGACTATCTATCTGTTGGTGATGAGAGAAAACATACACTTATCAATTCTCATTAAGAAATTAGTTAATCTTAGTTTTATAACTAACTTAACTTTTCGCACATATATCTGGCTTCTAAGCAAAATTTGGGAGACAATACACTTTTAAATAAAATCAATATACTATGTGCCTTAAAAAAAAACATCTTCCTATTTAAACTTCTCAAAACGCTTTATTCTAAAATAGTCTGAAGTATCTGAGCTTTATGTAAACTTCAGACTAATTTAAGCCTTGAATTTTACATCTTCTGCAGTTTATTCTGCAATCTATTGCTTTAACTTGAGCAAAAGATCAAATACTCAAAACAAACTTAACAAGACTTGGCAATTGTCCATGGCATTCTGGTTTCTAAGGTAACAACATCACTATTCTTCCTAAAATATATACATATATAGAAGATAAAGATGCTATATTTAATTATGCTTTGCTTATAATATTTTTTTCCCTGGTTTGTTTCTCATTTCAAAGTGTGTGACATCATAAGTGCTGGGACTTGCTTTGTTATTTGAACTAAGACTTTTCCATGGATGAGAGGCTGGCACTGGATTTTGAATATTCTAATGCATCAAGGGGAATATAAATTAAATCAGATAGGACATGTAGAGGTTTATTTTGAAAGAGTGCTCTATCACATGCATTTACACAAACATATAGTGTGTCTGTGCTTAGAAATATGGGCTAACTTCATAAGGAAGTCCATAAAAGTGGAGACAAGAGGACCAGAAATGACAAAATTAGATTGTGAAGTGAAAGATGCCAATAAATCTTTCCTACGTTTTTTTACGCCTTTCCAGACAGATCTAGTCAGAAAACTGAACTTTTGTTTCTTGGCTTCAGTAGTTTAGACGAGTCCATTATTTAAAAAATCCAGAAACAGACAAGCCAAAAGAATAAGAATTCAGAAGACTAATAGACCCGATTCTGTTGAAACTCACAAAAAGTAGAAAACAACTGACTCCAGCTCACTGAAGAAAACAAAGAAGAAAGCCCAGATTTGCTTCCTAGATCATTGCAACTTATTCGCTATAAAAAAAGAGACTTTTAGGCTTTAGAAACTATTATAACAAGATGTAATTCCATAAATGGACAATCTGCTGGATTGCAGAAAATTTGGAAGATGAGTCAAAATAGCACAGAATCAGAAAAAACTTTAGGCTAGAACCGAGAAATTTCATTCCATACTACAGTATATTAAGTCACCATTTACTTGGACTCCTAGTGAAAATCCAGAGAGCAGCCACCAAGAGTGGTGTAGAAAGTAACACTTTAGAAGACTGAAAAAAAACTAGTTAGTCAAAAGAAATGAAACCTCAAAGTACATGTAGTAGTTCTGAATACCTAAAAGACAGCTGCAAAGAGAATATTCTGTTCTGTGTGTCCAGTGCAGACAGTCTATGAATGGGATTAACACAAACAAAGGATATTTGAAGTTAGGCATTAGGAGAAAGTTTCAGAGTATAAAGGTTGCTGAATCTCCAGAGGGTTCTCTTCCCCCCCCCCCCCCCCCCATTTAAGAGCAGATGATGGTTTCAGAAATTCTGCAAAATAGTCAATCCTTTCCCAGGTTGAACTAGATGGTCTGTTGAGGTCCCTGCTAACCAACATTCAATGCTCTTTTAGTAGTTCTAACTTACTCATGTAGCATACGGACGTAACACAATGCAACTACAACTTAAGAAACAGAAATTACAACTTATCTGTTTTGGTCAAAAAAGAATAGCTCAGTTTTTCAAAAGCCATTTTAAATTTGCAAGCTCCAAAAGGATGGTAAAAGAAATCTTAACAAGAGCAAATTAAAGTTATGCAAAGATAAAAATGACCAAAACAATAGGGTGTTGACTGACCACCTAATTTAATAAAACTTCAAGGAGTAATTCTATTATTTAATAAATGTTATTGAACAATAACTCTGCTTTGAAAAATGGACTAGAAGATAGACTACAGTTAAGTCACCATTTCCCAAAGGAACGTCGATATAAGTTGCCAGAGGTATTTAGAGATGTACAAACTAAGACGCAAGTGTGTAAGGCTACATGACCAAACCCTGGGAAAGACATGTTCAACTTCCCAGAAACAAAATAAATGAACTTTAAGTTAGTGTTTGTCAGATTTAAAATGTAATGACCTTTGATATTTTTAGATCTGTTTCCTTACCACCTCTTCCTGAACAGTTTACTCTTAACAGTTAAGCAAAGATGTACTTGTTCTACAGGAGCATTCTGGAAGCACTGCACAGGTCTTCAAGAGACTCAAGTACACTGGATGTAAGATTCTTGCTTGAGAGTTTAGAAATGTCTCTCTTAAAAATCTGAGTCTGAATTTAGCCCATTGATTTCAAGAGAACTCTCGGTGTTCCAAAGTTAGTAATGAAAAAAGAGAGAAAAAACGTCCAAATAAAATGACATTAGAAGATCTAGATGACTCTAGAAACCGGTTGTCCAACTGCTACTAAAGAGAACACAACTGTTCACTTCTGTCTGCTCCCTCTCAAAGGGAACACTAATTTGAGTACCTTTTCTATATCTAGTGGTCAATTTCCATTAGTTTAATCAAAGCTTGACTAATCTGGGACTTTCACATCCTTTCAAATTTCAGTTAAACTGGCTTGCATTCCAACGTTAATGGAAAGGAGAAAAGGAGAAGTTGACAAAATTGACAGAAATTTAAGTCTCACTTTCTCAGAAATAGGCTAGAAGGATAAAAAAGATAGAGTTCTTTAGTTGTTTTTTCTAGCCTTCTGTAGGAGGAAAAATCCAGCAGTGGGAACACAAAAGGCAGCAAGAGCTAGCCGTGCTATACTAGCTCATCATAACAAAACAGAAGTAATCCAAGAAAAAATGGCTAATTCGATTAGCCACAAGCACAAAATAAGAAAAAAAATGCTCTTAACAGGTATCAGAGAGTTTTACCAGACTGGAATAGTTTTATATACTCCCAAAATATGTAGAAATACTGCAATCACTGTGAGGATTCTGAGTTCATAACAGGAAAATCCAGTCTTACACAATCCTAGAAACTCTGGAGTACCTGAAAGAATTAAAAAGCTAGGACATCTACTAGATCGTTCTTTAAAAGTGCTAATCTGGACTTGGAGTGGAATAACCCTGTTACAGCAGTAGTTACAAGGAACTGGGGACACATCTACTACTAAATCTGTAATGTATAGTCTACCTCAAATGCTGCCAATGTCTGAAAATTAAGATGCCACCTCAGCCTAATCCATGAGCTCAGCACATACAAAAGCCACTTCTCTAAACAGACTCCATTACAGGAATGAAAACCGAAATGGCTCCCTGCGACAACTACACATAAGACTAAGAGAAGTTCAATCCCTAATGTGTAATCCCTATGTCAGTCCTTGGTTACGAACTGCAATTAGAAGTCAACTGACTGTCAAGTGAAAAGGCAAGGAATAATAGCTGAAGATTCATTTGGCCATTAAGTAGACTATACACGACATGGACTGCATGGTTTAAAAAAAAATAAAAATCAACAACCAGGAAACTCAATGAGGTAATCACTATATTTAAGTGAATTTTCAACTACTTCAGTTATTTGAGGCATCCCTTGAAAGGTACTTCATTTCTCATGGCTGGCTACAAAAAAGGATTTGACTAGGTAAAGGATATTATAACTGAAAGTAACTTCAAGACCTGGCCTGCAAAAGAAAAGCAGTGGAAAAAAGTAAACCATTGGACAACATGTGCAAAAATACCTCAAAATTTCATGTGTCTCAAAAAAAAAATCTTTTCCACCCATCCTCTGCTTTTTTAGTAAGTTAAAAATCTCTTCAGTACTAGTTTTGGTCTTTCACCCGAAACATCTTGAAATAGTGGAAGCTCCAAAGAAGCTCAGAACACACTATTAAATCTTCAGGCAAGGTGTCCTTTTGTTAATGCTAATCATACAGCAAATATGACAGTTCTATTTCTATAACTGCATTACTCAGAATTTAAAAATCAGTAAGGACATTTCCTGCAGATTGTGTGGTGTTGATGTTTTGGTATTTTGTGGGTTTGGGTTTTGTTGTTTGTTTGGTTTTCCCCTGACAAAGATGCCAAACTTGAGGACAAGCTTATGTTTCTTTTCAGGGTTTTTTCTAAGGTAGGCTACCTGAAACAAGACTAGGCAAATAACAAGCTACATAGACTGTATTTTTCAAAGATGATCTTATGAAGGAAGAAGCTATCAGTAAGGAAGGTGGGGAAGGATGGAAGAGAGCCATATTAAAGAAAGTCTGATTTTCTTTCCTTTAATATGACTAAGTCTTGAAAAGTTACATGCATTTTATGATCAGTCTGTCTTTTATTAAATAGTATTCATTGACTTAGAAAATAATTGCACTAAAGGCTGGCCTAGTTACTGTCAAGAGAGACAGCTACGCTCCAGAAACTTAATTCCCTTTCTCTCCAGTCAAAAAAAAAAAAAAAAAAGTGAAGACATCCCTGAAGGTCAGTCAGTCCAGCTGCAGGAAGAAGTGGAAAAACTGAAGAAGGGACACTGAAAACTAAAGTTCTGAAAATATCATTCCTTTTTTGGCACCTACTCCAGACAGGAACACACATGAAGGTTTGAACTGACAAACAGGAGAAAAAAAATCCTTACTTATCCTTGCCCAGGACTAAATGCAGTTTGCTAAGTGGTCAGAAAGACAATTCACTCTATGCTTACAAAACACGTACCTTGCGTCATTTCAAAAGCAATTCAAGTATTTGAAAAATGAATGAGTCCTGTTAAGATTCTTTCACTTGGTGGTATTTTTTTGCTTTACGGTTTATTCACTATTTCCATGTAATTGTTATTACTAGAAACAAATTAGAATCATGAAGCATGATGTTATTTACCCTCAGCCTTGTTGTAGGCTAAAATCCGGGAGCTGGGAATGATAGAGACATACTGTTTTCTTCAGAGTACAGAAATTTAAGATGCTAACTCCAGAGCAAAAAATGACAAACGTAATCAGAAAGATACATTTTCACATTATAAAATTATTCTAGATAGAAAAAAATCCGTGATAAAAGTTGAAGAAATTCTGAATATGGATGAGTAGAAGTAGGTGATCTTGAAGTTCCTTGACAGATGACATTTAACACTTGAATCATTCTTTAGTGACAGGTGTTTTATAAACAAACTCAAAACATGCACTGTTATATTAAGAGTTAAAGCTCTGACTTTTGTATATACGTTTATTCACACACCTACAAAAACAACACTCTTATAACACATTTTTCTTCTTCCATCAAGTGATGTCCACAGGCAGTCTTCAAAACTGACTAATCTTGCATGAAGAGGACTTTTTTTTTAATCTATTTTTCTCCCTCCAGTTGACATCATCAGAATTCCCATTTTAGAGGCCCAGTTCATCTGAGAGTCCTGGTATCAAATTAATGCAGCTATAAAGAGGATACTGATGAAGGATGTGTTTAGATAGACCCTTCTTCTGAAATGGTTTTAAAAATGCTGGCTGTGAGTATAATTCAATTGTTCAAAACCAAGAGAGACAAGTATGTTATCTGATCAAATAGGACTGGTGTACAGAAACATGAATTTAACTTTCAGTTTAGCTTTAGTTCATGAGGATGTTTTTATTATTTCAATCCAACCATAATTTGTTGGTTTTGAGAAGGAAAAAAAATCTGAGGCAAGACACTTCCACTATGATTAAGTTATAGAAAGTAGAAAAACAAAACTTGGAATTGTTTAAATATATCCACCTTTGTTTAAGAAAGACTTATTTCAAGATAACTTACAAAATTTACTTTTTGAAACAAAAGATAAAGACTTGTGCTTCTCACATTAAATTATAAATTATATTGAATTTACTTAGAAAAAAACCTTGATTCTAACTTGTTTCAATTGTTCGTATTTTTAATACTTATTGGAGGAAAAAAGCAAGTACATTTCTATGTGTCTTTAACATAGAAATACATTTGAAATACACTCTCTTCCACTTATAATGTCACATACCTTGAAAAACAAAACGTTTGCTACAAAAAGTCAACAGTAAATCTTTTTGAAAAAAACATTCAAATATGTAAAAAAATCCCCTAAATGTTTAATTTTCAATAGTGATTACATCACCTACATCTTACTGTGTTTTTGTTAATGCCATGCGACAATCTAAGAAAATAAACCACAGTTTTCGTATATCAACGTAATATCTGTTAAAAAATACTGATCTCAACTTATCTATTGTTAGTTTACAAATAAAAATGTAGATAATTGTAAATTAGGGTAAGCAAAGCATGCAAATCTATAGATTCTATATCTGAATTCCTAGATTAGCATTAAAACCAATCACCGCAACAAATACCTCAACAGTATGCCTTGTGTGCAGAAAGGAAGCGATACTGAACATTCAATGCCACAACTGTAAGGTTTTCGGAGAAGCACCTGTGGCAGTTTCAGCAGTTTCTATATGGAATGCTCCCCCTTTCTAGGATTACTTGAAAAAATCAAGTCAATTCGAATTACGTAGCTGTAAAACATTGACATGTGTAGTTTTTACAGTTTCAGAATCTTCTGTTTGATTTAAACGGGCAATGGTGCATAAACAGGAAACTTATATCATAAGGGATCACATATTTGCAGGCAACATTAAGATTAAAAGTTACATTAACATACATAGAGTGCTGTAGCACATTATTCAATATGTAAGCCATTATCATGTGACCACCTTAACAACAAGATACTAAGCCTTTTATGCCTTTAAAGCATTATTACTTTCATCCTGAAACCAATTTGTCAGTTCTTCACTGAAATTTATATAGAATGGATTAAAATTACCGGTCAACTCATGGCTTCAATTACTTTAAATTTAGTAGGCTGTATCTCAAAAGAATTAGTAACTATTCCTACACAAAAATTAGCAGATACAAGGATTAAAACAAAACAAAAGGAGAAAGAGAAAAAAAAAAGATCAGAACACTAAAACGCCCACAGTGAGAAAAAACGTTTCCTATATAAACATCAGTATACTAGTCTAAAATTTCTAAAGCAAAATGATTTTAAAATACTAAACTTTAAGTGTTTTAACCCTTTGGTGTCCAAATACAAAAGTTATGAAATAGTTTCAAACATGTTTTTTTTCTTTTTCAGATACCAAGAGAAAATTATTCTTAACTAAACAGACGTGTGTCACTGCTGGGGACAGCTATAAAAATTCACAATAGTGTTACATACTGGGCATCTACAAAAGCACTAGTTGGTGCCAAGTTTTTATTTCACAACAAAACATGTGGCAGCTGAAATTATTTTAGACTTTTAAAAACAATGGTAGAGTTTCTCAGAACATCCTCCAAAATCATAACAAGATGAATATACTGGAAAGAAGGAAGCTCCTCTTTGCAAAGCCATTTTTTTTCCACATAAAAATCAAGGTTCACTACAAATTATGCAGCTATAATCAGCTCCCAGATACTTCAACTCACGACTGAGCAAATGCTGGCAGAAGAAAGAATTCATTAACCATGGTAGGCAACATTAGAATTACTACAAGCATCACCATCAGGTGGTGATTTATTGCTGTATCGGTATTCCAATTTATATGCCTTAAGAAAGACCTCAAACAGCAGACTTCGATTTTCAGCATCTCTTGTAGAAATGATTCACATTTCCAAGTAAATTTTCTCCTGAACAATATAGGCCTATCTGACTTTGCCTGGTATTGGAAATGAACAATATTTTAAAATTCATATCCAATTACGTATGAAATGATTCCTAAACACAACTCACAAAAGGAAGGTATGCAAGACTACAGTAACTCTTAAAACAAGTTTGATTGCAAGACATCATAACAGAAAAGACCTTCCCTATTAAAATGAAAACAAATCTTTCTGAGATCACTTGCAAAGAAGAATTCCAGATAAGCATCATCATAGTACTGCAGCCACTTTAAGTCCAAAGACAATGTAAGAGTTTCTTAGCCAGCCAACTTTAAGAAAATGAGAACTATCATGGCTGCTGCTATCATGTTTCTAGGAGCAGACCAAGAATTGCAGATTGCTTACAAAGAGGAAAGCATTATGGAAGACTATTGAGGAAAGGTTCAGTGCAAACTCTGACCTGAAAAGATAAAACAACCTTGCAACACAGATTCTGCCAAGAAGCCTCTAGTAGCAAATAAAATCACATTATTTCTCCTCAACATACCAACTGAAAACCATGATAGCCTAGAATTAGAAAAAATTAAGAAAGCAAGCTTCTCTCAAATGTGCCAAACATGGAGAAAGTTCCAGAGATTCAGTACAAAAAGCATGGACAGTAACAGCTTGGGAATAAACTAAAGAAAAGAGGTAATGAATTTTAAAGTATTTTTGTGCCAAAAGGGAAAAAAAAAAGTCAAGAATGAAAGGACTAAAGGTATTAGACAGATTCATTATTTTCCTGTAATAGGCACAGAGAGGAAGACTATCAAACTACACAAAATTTTATTTTTTGTGACAAAGAGCATCAAGTTATATCACTTGAGCAGACAGAAAATCTTTTGGATTAAGAAACTGCTGAAGGGCATAAAACCACTTCAAATGAGCTTCACAAAGGAGTTTTTTCAACTTAGATTTCCTTCATTTAAAAGACAATTTATCTACCATGTATGAGCAACATCAAGCAAAAGAGAAAGAAGGAAACAGAACCTGAAACAGAAGAGTAACATTGTCCCTGAGTTACAGCTGGCTGAAGCTCTTCCAGGGTTTGTTAAGCCTCCACGCAATAAGAGACATCTTGTAACCTGTAGCACATGACATACATTAGAAAACTTTTCTGACCAACCTGAATGTGTTCTGGGCCATACCATAACTACCTACTCTTTTTTGTCCAGGTCCAAAGATACTAGTTGAACTATGATCAACTTTACTGAAAAGACACAAACTAGAAGAGCAAACAAAACCCAAATCAAACACAGCAGAAGTTATAGCAAACACATACCTTTACCACATATCCAGTCAAAAAGCGTCAGCAGATCAAATACAGCACCCATACAGATCCTCACCGCCATCATATCTGGACAAAATGATCAGAACTAATCAGACTGTTGTATTTGGGAATATACTGCACCCTTGTTTCTTCCACGTGTCCAACTTGAGCTCTGGCCAAGTTCCACTTCATAACACTTTGGTTCCTCCACCTGACTTAACCGCACCCAGTTTCTGTCGCCAGTAATAGCTAATCATACAGAAAAAAAATAACCTATCCGAAGGAAGCTACACAGTGAATATTATTAGCACAGTATCATATGCGAAGGCAGATCACTCCCAACAAAAAAATCCAAACCTTCCTGCCAGAAATCTGAGCTATTCTCACATAGAACCCTTGGTAATACTTCAATGTTCTTTATCCAGCTCTTTTGGACTGAAGAAAAGCTGTGCTATAAATCACAAAGGCTGGTCACTAATGAATAAGCTCTCCTATCAAGTTGACCCATATCCTGTGAACTCCTTTAACGTCCCAGAAAGGTCATAAAATATCATTGCTTTAATGAAGGACTTAACTTTATTCATAAAAAGTACAATCTCTCACATTCTTCTCTATTTCTGAACTGATATCAGTAACTAATGTTGTTATTCCACCCCCATTAAGAAAAATCCACTCTCAAACTGAACAGGAACTCAGTGGTTTGCCTCAACTCAGAGTTTGCCTCAACTTCCTGCAATTATTCAAAAACAGCTGTAACTATGAGAAACTACCCTTTTCCATCTGGTGTACTGTAAGACTGAGCCTCTCCCACTTTTTGATTTATCAGTTATCCATGCATATATGTTCTGCTTCAGTATTTCCAAATCTTTCCTTGAGACTAAATCCAAATTACTGCCTTACTTCATGGTCACAGCCTCCTATAAACAACATTAAGTTCTACAAGGATGGCAATCAAGCATGAAACCAAACATAGAAGAAAGTAGCAAGCTTTACTTGTAATTATTTTGCAGGAGAATTAGAGTTTCACCACTGAAATATACAAATCACTTTGTATAAGGCAGGAAAGGAAGAACAAATTCCAGCACCTGTAGGCTCCATACTGCACAATGGTCACTATAAGAATACTACAGTGATGGCCCTTAAAATGCTTGTTATACACAATTAGACAATAATAGTCACATTTTCCCCTCAACTATACTGCACTGCCTAAATAATGCAACAACAGTAATTAATCTGGCAGTTTAACTGCTATCTGGAAAGCAGGCATTGAGGTTTGCGAAAAGAATCATGTACAAAGTGGTCTGAGTTTGAAAATTAGCAAGCAGATTATATAAATATTAATATACTAATTCACAGATAAGAACGACTTTGTTGAAAAAGCACCTAAATCCTATTCCTAAGACAAATGATCAGCAAGAACCTGAAGCATTATTCTCAAGATGAGGTCAACGACCATAAGAAAATGGCACGTTGATTCCTCTACACTGAAATCAGGGCAGCAGTACAGCTTCTAAAGTAAAAAAAATGACACATAACAGCACATCACAATTACATTAACTCAGAAACGGACTGCAGTTCAATATTAAAAGTTTCGTAGTTAAGTCAGCTATGTAGGAATAAACAAGCAAATGTTAAAAACCTGCAAGTATCTTCTAAGATTTTAAGAAATAAGGAAGAAATCCAGAAACAAATGGAGATCTCTGAACGAGATCTCTGAACTCTGAGACTCTTCAAGAGAACAGGCCATGCAAGTTTCCCCTCCAGACTGAAAAGGAACTGAGGGTTTACATCACAACTGAGGGTTTACATCACAAAGGAATGGCCGATTTCTGCATTGTCATCATGAAATCTACACATCACTCTTCTTCCTGTCTCTTCACTAAGGGTGACTGAACTTCAGAAAGTCAAGAAGTCTCAAAAGTACAAAGGAGAGCAAAAAAGCTGAGATATCACAAGAGTGGTCGTAATTAAAATGGGAAACAGACTTCAAACAAATGTATTAGAAGACTTTTACAAAGGGCTAATCCAGAGGCACTAAAAATTCACATTTGATAGATTTCTCTTATGGAGGATGGAGAGCAGTTGTGAGAAGAAAAAAATTAATGATTTTTTTTATAAGAACATAATACCATTCATGACACAAGAATTTGCAGAGAATAATTAAAATTAAGCCGCTGTCAAAGAATGAGAATAAAGGTTTTGCTGAAAAACTAAATACCAGAGGTTGGACATTTCTGGCATTATAGGAGAGTGAATTTACATATTCAAGTGAATGCAAGACAGCTTTAATGAGAAAGTGGCTGAAGTGTCTGCCTAAAGTAGATCAACATCAGGGTATGAATCTGTCATCTGGCAGAATCAGATGTGCTGGTATATTTATCCCAGCATGTCAGTTATTCACATCCAAACCTGGAGACCAGAGTACAAGAAACTAGAAAGGAAAGTAACTCTTTGGGTCTTGTAGCATCCCCTCATGGTATACAAAATCAATTTTCCACCAATCCTTAAGATTGTTAGCAGCCAAATAAAAACCTTTCCTATTGTTACTATTCAAGCATCTTGATCAACAAAACTCTGAAGCAAGTACTTGTGTTCAATTGGATGGGTGCATACCAAGCCACATCCATCACACAAGTTACACTTCTCTTTATCCCAGTATAACAGAGTGTTTGAAACTTCTCTCCTAGCTCTAATCCAGTTACTAAGGAATACACAACTGTGCAATGACGTTGCAGAAGAATTTTTATTCAGAAATAAGTGAACACAATGCAAAAATGAACTAGCATGAAAAAGGATATTAAACAGAAGAAGTAAGTTCAAATCAGTATAATTAACAGCTGCACCTGCTTATTATTTTAATTCAATAGCATCCTGTGTTTATAGCTGAATTTTATATTTATATATATGCTGTGATGCAATCTATATAAGTATATTAATACCCAGCCTTAAAAAATTATTGTAAAAAGAGCAAAACAAAACATGGCACCAAGAAGGCTTTTCCTCCATAAAGAGCTGTGGACACTTGTTTTGTCACCATGATAAATAAATAATACACAATGAACCATACATAATTTCATAATTATGCTTTTTAGTGAAAATCCAGCAGTTTATTATGGATACTTTAAAGGTACTATCCACATTAAAAAGTCAGTTACACAGCAAACCTTTTCACTCATATGAGGACATTGTGACCACCTGCTTCCCCCTCTTCAAGGGTCCATGAATACCATAGTTAGTGGAGCAACCATTTTGATGGCTGTAGGACATACTGTGCACAGAATATGCTTCAGGCTAAAATGAGAAGGTAAATACCACAAAAAAAAATCAAAATATTTTCACTAGGGTACAATTATTATTTTTTAATATTATTAAAATTTACACAGGAATAGAGACCCAAATTCTCTCTCATCAATTAGGAAAACATGCAACAACTTCATGAAATTTAGAGACTGCAACATACTGTATTTCTCTGTAAATGCAAACAGACTAACAAGCCTGAAATAAAGTAAACTAGAACAATTCGAGTGAGGCAATTTTAATCAAACTAAAATTCTTACTTTTATCCTTACTGGACCATTGTCAATATTCTTTGGCTTCCATAATAACCACAAGGAGTGAATAAGTAGGAAATACAGTGAACACTGATATCAAATGTTACACTAGTCCAAGTTACTTCATTTTAACAGCAGTACTTAATGATCCTCATTAATTAAAAATACATTTCTTGCAATATTACACTACTGTTTACTAGTGTTCATGTAATAATGAAATCTTAACATCCCTGTTCTACTTTCTATAATAAACTAGGGATGGTGCAATACTTGATGTATACTATAAATAACAGGTATAAGCAGTATATTTGACTATTTGCAGTCGCAAGGGATATTCTCTGCATCTTCATGTAACTAGATTTCGATATCATAACTGTATGAAGAAATAAAAAAAATGGATTAGAAGATCTAATCCCCATTAAAAGGCCATATTCACTATTGGTACAGATCAGCACTTAATTCTAGTTAGTGCTTAGTTCTGTATTTAGTAAAATTCTTGCCTTGGTCCTACATAGCCAATTATAACTTCAGTTAATATATACATATTAGCACTCAAATATATGGATAAAATCCCTCTCCTTTTCTTCTAACCAAAGCTATAAATAGTCTAAAACTTTCAGAGCATCTACATTTTCAAAATGTTACAAAAATCAGGAAATCAACATAACCACTAGAGATATGTGGGTGGGTTTTCAGACCCAGATAACCCAAAATTAATCAATGTCAAAAGCATATAAAATGGATTTGGCCTAATGTAA
Organism: Balearica regulorum gibbericeps; assembly: GCF_011004875.1. Taxonomy (NCBI): domain Eukaryota; kingdom Metazoa; phylum Chordata; class Aves; order Gruiformes; family Gruidae; genus Balearica; species Balearica regulorum. The sequence goes on along the minus strand of NC_046184.1, from coordinate 153,516,694 downwards.
CATACTGAGCCTGGAGACTAGATTCTATGGAAAAAAAAACCCACCCCACCCATTCCCCAACCCAATCAGTCAATAGTTAGCTCTCTCAGGTGACAGGGCCAGTTCTCATCCTCTAAATGACTAAACATGGTTTGCTCCACAGCCTATTCCATTTGCATCCCTGATTTTACCATTTCCTGGACAGGATCTGATATTTAATTACCTATAGAACTTGTGACAAGTCTATCCTTTTGAAACACAGATGGAATTCAAAGTTAGAAAAACTGAGAATTCAAATTATTTCCTGTTCACTAAAACTGCTATAAACCTGTGCTAACTTCTGCTGCAAGTAGCTTTGGTCAAAGGCAGGTATCACTCTCCAAGTTTTATAGAAACGTTTTGCTTATAGCTTGCAAATACAATGTTTAAAAAGCAAAATTTTAGTTCTGTGAGTTAAAGTTGCAGCCACATCTCCAACCTCAGTTACTCAGCTACTTATTTGGAAGTCCTGTGGATGTAACATATCCTCTTCTTTACATCGACTCTTAACTCACTCATTTCACACTGTTTATGCAGTTCTACAACTTCTCTTTGATTGGATACTTTGTAAAAATCACAAGATTATGTACTAATTGATGATGATAATTAAGGTTTGCTCAATTCCACAGTAAATTTAAATCCAAGTTTATCTTAAGATATCTGAAAGTGAGTGCAAAATGGGAATTTATAAATTCAAGACTGATTTCAGGAACTTGTCAATAACCGAGAGCTGCATAAGTTAGTTCAGTGTCATTTTTCTATGAAGCAATCTCTTCATATAAAGCAATTGTTATTACTATTAACTTAAAAGGTACTATATTTCCTGAATACTCTATGATACCATTGAAAGAGTTAAATTTTATGGTAGATTTACCAGGGCAGCATACAAAAACAGTAAGATGGAAACCAAAGGGTAAAACAAGAAATTAACTACAGGATTCTTATTTCACTTACAACTTAAAAGTTTCATATTGCAGGTTAAAATACAGTAACTAGTTACCATTTAAGATAATAAGGCTAGTTCTAATTAAAACAAATTGCTAAAGTATTTACATTATTATAAGCCATAGAGCTTATACTCAACATTTCTAGGTGAAAACTGCATCCATTTTGTCCATGCTGTAAGTTGCAAAGTTGTGAGATTTCTGAATGTTTGTGCAGTACATAAACCTTTAAAGACAAAAGTTAACAGGGCAAATACACAATACACTAACAAACAGTATTAAACTAACTGCGAAGAAAGAGTGGGTGAGATGCTATTTTGCACATAATGTTGCTTTTGCATTGTTTTCTATATTTATTCACCAGTGCAAATTGTTTGTAAAAAATACTAGAAGCTTGATAAAGTGCAGAATTTGGGGTCATCTGACAGAACCGTGATAAATATTTTAATATATCAGATATAAATGCAATACTAATGTAGCACACTGGTATCACTTAAGTAAAATAAACTATTACCAGACATGCAAAACGTCTTGGGCTTTGTTACAGTTCAACATGTCTAGCTGTCTTTTAATCAGGTGTCTGCTGTTTTGACTTTCTTTCTAACATTAGTATCTATGTTTACTGGTCTAAGTTAGTTAGCTAAACACACAACAATCAACAACAAAAAAAAATACCTCACTTACTCTATTTGCCGCACCATGAGGCACAAGGGCACTTATGGAGATCCATACTACCAGACCGTGCTGCTTATGAAATAGGAGTTTCACCAACATAATCCTGTAAAGACAAACTACATTTTGTCAAGCATAATCTTTCTAAAAATTAAAATCTTATTTTTACATTACTTTAATTAAGAAGCAGATATATAAAAGCAGCATTTATTAGCTAGCAAATGCATCAGGTACTGTTATTTTAAAAGTTTGCAGTAGGCTGTCATGTACATTAGATATTTAGCAAGAAATAATGCTAAGGGCATCTAACTCACAAGATAAGCCTTCCCAATAACTAGGCAATCAGCAGAGTCATATTCAGCAAACTTGTTAAAAAAACCCCACAACACATACTACTGTAACAGTTACTCTAACACCTTTACTTCCTAGCACTTTTGTTTCCCAACACGTTGAGCTGAGCAAGCCATCTTGAATTCAGAAAACAGCCTGGCCAAGTTTGTGGGACTATATTGGCTTTCAGATCTTGCTGACACACTTATGCAGTACTGTATTGCACCATAAATACGCACCAGGTGAGGAGTATGCACTACTCTAACAGTAGTATGGCCAAAGTTCACAGGACAGACCAGATCTCTCCTGAGCCATACACTCGACTCATGTCCTATAACGCTTTTCTTTTCTGACTATATCCATTACATGCCACTATTTTTAAACAGCTCATCCAATCATTTAATCTTTTTTGTATTAGAACAAACATACTGGGAGTATGATATTGCTTTTCAGGCAACTCCTCTCTGCAAACTATCCTCACAGATAACAGGGAGTCTACAGCAATTTTACAAATGCAGCTGGCAAGAAGCAAGTGAATTCCATGCACGGGCTACAGATGAAATTCAGTACTTGCAATTAACTGTAAGTATCAAGAACCACAGAGAAAAATCTGTAATGAAATATGGCCTTGAAGTAGCAAGTAAATGTTCAGTTACTGGTTTGTTACGTGATTTCATTATCACAGTCCTCAACGCTTCCAATAAAAGTTTTTTTCCCCTTTCTTCCTCATCCTCTTGCTTTCTCTACAAATTTTTTACAAACTTCACTTGTCTACTCCACTGATATTAAACATGTTCTAACTGTATGTGCCTCATTTTTGCTTCCCTATTCCTTTTATTAAAGTATCAACTAGCTATTAAAAGTAACGCAGCACCTTTACTGACTCATCAGTCTTCATATGCAAGAGTGTTCACACCTAACTCTACTGGTTACGCTTTAGCTCTATTTCACATATGAATATATTCAAATATGATCATACTACCACCTTGATAGATAGAAGGTTAACAAGTGTTCAAATTGTCTGCCAAGTTTCTGAGAAATTAAATCACATCTTTTAGACTATGCAATGTAATTTGAAAATGAATTTGGATTACGTGTCACATACTCTCTATTTTATACTTGCCAATTTATTTCATGGTAAAATATTTTTATAACAGGTTACAAACTGCCTGAAGGTAAGCCTGTTTACCAGTGCTTAAGACATATATTCAGCCAAACAGTGAACCAGCTAGCACCCCAGCAGGGAACAATAATAGTACCCAACAAAGTTTACCTTTGTATAAACTAAGGCAAAATTGCTGAGGCTGACAAGTTTGGAGACAGGAAAAGCAGAAAACTCCTTGAGTCCTTAGTGATTAGAAAAGAACTATAGAGCACTTATTCCAAATGACTGGCTATAGCTGATGAATAGAAGACTGCTTTCCAAAGAAATCTATATAATTTCTCCTATTTATAACTTTTCTTGAAGTTACACTAAGACATATGTTTAACAGAGGACACAATTTAATTAACTATCATACATGGAAATTCATTTGGCACTAATTTATCCAGGAAGATTTTCTTCATAGTGTAGTACATTTTCTCATCATGAAGCCATCTTCGATTCATCATTTTGTTATTGTTTCTCTTCCCCCCCCCCCTTTTGTTAAAGAGATAAAGTGTGGAAAAGAAGTGATTTGCCTCTTTTGTTCAGCATTAGTATTTACAATCCCAACCCTAAAAGGTAATAATTCATATAAAGTTCAATTTAGGGAAAGTTAGCTCAACTAGCCATGCACATGACAAAGATGACAAAAAAGTCTCTACTAGCCCCATAACCCTAGCATGTTGCCCACAATTAGATCTAGAGAACCAAATTATGAAGTATTGCTGGGGGAAACACTAGAAGGATGAGAAAAGACCTTTGCAAACGGACTCCTCACCACTGCATTACAAGAATAAGCTAAGCTTATAGCAGCTAATCCTGTCAGCAGCAACCAGAAAAGGGTTAGTATTTCAGAAGAGAATATATGTCTTGAGAAAGGGCTTCTTTCAATCACTGGCCCAGAAAAGCATGTCTCTTCTCTAAAGCTAAGGAATTGAGAAAATACTTAGTGAATGACAGAATATACAGATTTAGATTTTTATAGCATTCATTTTAATTATGGCACCTAAAATTCAGTCATCACTGATGTTATCTTCTTTGAAGTTCTCCTATGGGACCAAATCAATTTGCACTGAAATGGTTTCTGAAATAAGTCTCCTAGCTTTACAAGAAGAAATTCTCTCTGTGTTATGAGCTAGACTGAAAGGAAAAAAAAATTGTCTCCCACTGAAAAATGGCTTTAAAGTTTACGTATTTTTCAACACATCCAGTACTGCATATACAGAGGAAAATAAAGTACTCTATGAGCCTCAGAACAATCATGTTTGATTCAACACTTGGAATGGATGGGACCAAAGAGAAAAAGCAGTAACAGAGGTTTTTGAAAGAAGCTTCTGAAAGCAATTCAGTGTCTACATTGCTGGCACTTTTCACGCGTAAGACACCTCTTCCCTATCTCTTTTCTGGCTGTGTGGAACAAACTAAGTTATTCATTTTGACAGACTCTACAAATTCCTACTTATCCTTGATAATACCTCATAATCCTTCTAATTGTCCCACAATGCTCGTATGTGTTTCAGTTTGATATAATACCTTCTGTAGTAACATTCTAGGAAGGGAAACATCAATAATTTGTACTGGCCTTTCATATCTAGAGCAGAACTTTTCAGGGTCCCATTTAACCCTTCTGATGTAACACTGTACCAACAGCCCAAACTTATCTCAAAATCCAGAAGTCACACTGTAAATAAATGAGCAGAAAGACCAATTAAGTTTTATTAATTTAGCCTTGTTTGCTTCTGTGTAGACCAAGTATTTTGTGTACAATGCTCCTGAAGAGATGACAAGAGAGTAATACAGCATTATAGGGCACATTTATTTTTACAACTCATTGCTACTGTCAAATGCTCTCCTCCGTTCTCTTGGAGGAACGTGACTACCCTTTTTGCACTGACAAGGATAGCTTGGGGTCATGACTAGATTACCTTTGACTTCTATTTCATTTTACTGAGTAAGTATCTAGCTTCCTTCCTTATTCTCTTTTTATTTATGTGGCTGAAAAGTCTTTTGGTTTTTAGCTAGATTTTATCAGTAAATCTATCTCAGCTTGATTAATCAGTTTGCATTCCTTGCTATGCTGCTTAACCTCAAAGACACTTCCTCTACTGATTAAATATTTTTCTCAAACTCTCTGCTTATGTCCCCAGGCTTCTTTTAGATGTGGTTATTTTTCAGTTCAGTCTAAAGCCATTTTCATTCTATTTCCCCTCCTTCTGTCTTTTTGGATTCAAATTTCTGTTTGCTTTAGCAAAAGCTTTCAGTTGAACTTCAAGCAAATTTCCCATTTTGTTCTCAAAGTTCCTTGATAGGATTCAGTTAATTTCACCCATTGGTACCTTTACACCTTTGTCATTTAAAAAAAAAAAAGTTACTTACCTGTAAATATTTCTTTTTAAAACAAAAAAAAAACCCATGCACATTTACACTGAAAGCTTTCAATTACACATACTGGTTTTGGCTAGGATAGAGTTAATTTTCTTCATAGCAGCTGGTATGATGCCATTTTGGATTTGTGACCAAGCAGTGTTGATAATACACCAATGTTTTAGCTAGGAGTAGGCTAGGGGTGCACAAGAAGCTGGCAGGTGACACAGCTGGATCACTGACCCTAACTGACCAGAGGAATATCCCATACCATATGACATCATGCTCAGCAAGAAAAGCTGGAGAGGTGGAGCTGCTAGGGCTGTCATTGCCTGGGGCCTGACAGGGCATCAGTCAGCTAGTGGTGAGCAATTCTGGAATTTTTTGGTTGTGGTGTGAGTTTAATTTTTTTTATCATCACTTAATTTTCTTGGGTTATTCTTTGTTTCTTTTTACCTGTTAAACCGTCTTTATCTCAACCCACGCATTCTCACTTTTCCCTTCCGATTCTCTCCCTCAGTGGGGGTGTGGGGGAGGATGAGCAAGTGGCTGTGTGGTGCTTACGTGCCTACCAGGGTTAAACCACAACAGTATGCGTTTGTAAAGTACTTCTAGCATAGATATCTAAGACACAAAAGCACTATTTTACATGACAAGAAATATAAATTAACTCCATGCCTTAACTGACTGAATTTCAAATTCTATCAGCTGATCACATTTCCAAAAGCTGGTTCAGATTTTAGACCAGCACCCTACCCTATCTGAAGCCAAGAAATAGAAGCTGGAGAACACTAAATGGTTTTTGTCATTCTTTGCTAAAAATGCTTTGAATTCATGATGGTTTTTCCTTCTGAACCTTGAGTACAGATTAGAACTGATGGAATATTTTTATCTGGATTTAGTCCAAATCTTGTTTTAAATACAAAACTAACATACCAAAGGAATGAGTGTTTTCTTCCTCCCCACCAAGGATATCTGCATGTTTACAGTTCTTGCTAGCACGGGTAGCCTAACCTTGCTAATCTATCTGCCATCACTACCACATGACGGTAACTGGCTAGATGAAAAGTAAGTTAGCATCACCTGTAAGAATGCAGTATTTTTACCCCTTCTCTAAGACAGGCCACACAAAACTGGATTTTGGCCAATCACACAGGCAACATACAACAGGACGTTTAATAGGCTGAGGCTAGAGGGAAAATATATTTAAATGAAGTAACAGGCTTTTAAATCAAGAAGTGCTTTGCACCGTTACAGTGAACTAGGGCAGGCAGGTAGGCGGGCAAGTGCAGGTCTTGAGTCACATTGTTAAGAACTACTAGCAGGCACTGCCCACTGAAAAAAAAAAAAAACAACCACAAACTAACAGAACTTTCTGTTGAGTCCCACTGCTGGGTAGAAATAAGTAGGTCATTGCTTGACACTTCAGCTTTCTGTTGTGAATTTTTATGGTGATCCTGTGTGTGGGGGAAGAACTGGCCACTGATCATAAAGAGAGATGGCTTCTAGCCAGCACATACAGTTATACAGGAGAGCCTGGGCATCACAGGATATACTCACAGAGCTTATTTGGGGAGCAAGGTACAGTTGGACAAGCAGTTTTCAGCATTTGTCCTTCATTGCCGCTGCCCAAGAAATATCCTGGGCAACTGTCACCCGCACTGAGATATGCATTTTCAAGTTTCCTAAACTTCAGGGCAAGGCAGCACGGGCTACAATACAATACCTCAGGGTAGATACGAGAAAGCGTGCATGCAAATTCTACTGAGTACCGGAGCTTTACGTTAAGACTGAGAGACTTGAGTGGATTCCTTTTCAGAAGCTATCCTTTTCTTTTTCCAGAGGTGATGGGTTAGTCTGTAGCCAATGACCAGGAGTCAGTTTGGAAGGAAAGTTTTACTAGTTTAAATATCAAGTATTCCCAGATCTTTCTCAGCATGTGTTTTGTATCCAGTGTCCATGTAACACTTGTCCTCACACAACCATTAGCCAGTGACTATGTCTGTCTGAAGTACAGCATCAGTCAGCGAGCTGGAAGGAATAAACAAAATACACATCAGGAAATAGTGCTCCAAAAGCTCAAAAGTGTGGGTGGAAGCCCTACATGATCACCTGAAAGTGCTTGGAAGTTAAATAAGGAACCAAGATCAGTTATTAAGCAGTTCAAATCAAACAAGAATAGTAGAATTTGACTGCAATTTCAATAAACAGCTGGAAGGAATTGGGGAGAGCAAAGCATGCAGTATGCTTTACATAGCCATGTATAAAACATTCCAAATATCTGCGGGATGAGTTTCCTGCTGTAGGTATCACCAAGGTATGCTGTCTAGCTTTCAGTGCTCGTGTATGTGAAACCAGTGTGACTGACCAGTTGCATCCTAACAAAAAGCTTAAGAGACTTTTTTGTTTCTACTACAATTTTAATTAACCAGAACTATCTTCTTATCGTCAAACCAAACCTAAAAAACCTCATCTTGTATGTTCAACTAATATTTTGTGGGGGCAAAAAGAAGTTATTACATTCAAGTGTAACTTGAGCCAACCATTAACAACATAGAAGGCTTCCACAGCATCAACTCTCAGTAGTATTTATATTAGTGTCCTTTCCCTGTCAATACCTGATCTGCCCTTAGAAGTCTACAGGATACTATCAACACTATCTCATTTGAAAGCTTGAGAATCACAGTACTCTTCCTCCTGTGGAGGACCACAGATCTACTATTTGGATTTGCTCTGGTGACAGACCATCAATTTATAAAGACTCCCAAGTCACTGACTAGTCTTGGTCACTTAAGTTGGAATGGGTTTCCTGTCTACTTTTAACTGTGCATCATACTGCCTTCTGCTTTCCTTTACAGTCATCTGTATGTTGCCCTGTGCCCATGGAGAAATCTCTCTGCACTCTTCTCCTCTTCTTTTGGAAGCTAGCTGCTACCTTCTTCTTTGCTATAATCTCACTCACTATATGTGATTTTTTTTTTCCCCTCATCACGTTCCAGGACAGCAAGCTTGTTCTTCAACTCCATTTCAACCTCACTGGTCAGTTCTTCTCTTTATCCTCATAGTTGGATACTTTCATTCTTCTCATTCATTCATTTTCATTCATTCTTCTCTTCTCATTTAGCAGATATTTGTACATCTTTATTCTGTGCATGCCATGTTTCCTCTCTAATGACTGTTTCTTTACATTCTTACCTGGTCTCCAGATGCATTTATAGTTCTTGTATTTTCTCTTCTGAAGATGCTAGCACTATGCAGCAATAACTTATTGCATAAGTTACTTTTGTCAGGTATCAAGGAGAAGATGCGATCTATAGCCTCTGCATCCAGTCACCTTCATTGTTTCTACAATTCTCCTGGTGTCTCACAGCTGTTCTCAATGCACCAGCCTTCTTTTCTGAAAACTCAACACAAACTTCCCCATTTCTTATTTTTGCATAATTAAAAAAAAAAGAACCAAACTCTAAAATGCAAATGTTCTTCAGCAGACTTAGCTTTAAACTCTACTGCATGTAAAACACAGCCTGGCCATTAAATATTGTATTAAAAGTATGATACAAGTTTTAACAGACCAGATATTTTACAGATGCTGTGCTATACTACAGCTTTTAGTAAATGCATATGCTGTAGTATTAATTACTCTCACAGAATATTATAGAGTACTGTTATAAAGGCACACATTATGTATGCCCAGTATAGATCCATTCAGTACTATAAACATTTCTCCAAAAGCACGATAGTTTTAAGCACTTGATTCTGTTACTGTACCAGAGTACAACAGTCCTTCACAGGAATTTTGTTATATTATCCATCTCTGCTACCACATAAATAGTTATCCATGCTCACTGAAAAAGTGATGGAAAATTAATTTAAAAAAAAAATCACCTATTCATTCTTCATTAGTAAAGTACATGTTTCTGATCTATTGCAGGAAGTTACTAGAAAAGCTTGAGAAATAACCTGAAAACAGTATGCAAACAGATGCAACTTAAAATAAACCATGGCAGACCTTACTAGTTAGATGTATGCCTAATCATGAAGTACCACAAAGGTCTCATGGTTCTGTAGGTAATGATGAGTGTTTCAATTTTGGCATATTTAATAAGTTAAGACATTCCTCACTAGTCTTTTTAATTTTCCTAAAGAGGTATTACAATATTAGAGTATTTGCTAATGCTTGCCAACACCAGAGTAGCATACCATTTTGTTCAAGCAGCAGCAAGATGTTAAATCCTAAAACAATGTTCTACAAACCTTTAGAGGCTTAAAGGACATTTATTAGTCCTATCTCTACTATAACGAAAAAAGTCTATAACTGATAATTAAGTCATTTGACTTCAGCTGATGTCAGAATAATGTGTCTATATGTGAATGTAAGGATCACACATGTAGTAAAAAGGACAGAGACACTCCTTCAAACTATATGCAGACATGAAATATGCATGAATCCATACCTGTTTGTTTATGTTGGCTCCCACTTGAATCAACCAATTCAGGCACTGTGGATGTCCTCCAAAAGCAGCAATGTGGGCTGGTGTTTGAGCAAAACGTGTTGTACTGCATTTACAGAAAGCTCCAGCTCTTACTAACTGCATTAGGCACTCCAGCTTTAAAGACATGAGGGAATAAAACCAAAAACGTTACACAGATCTTCTATGACAATTAGCACATGCTAAATAAACCTAACATACAACCTTAAAAAAGAAGCGCTAAACTTAGATGGATACAAAACAAAAAGAGAATATGAACATTAGGATTTTCCCCCTCCTCTGGCCATAAGCCATACCTGAGAAGTACTTAATTCTCATCCCTAGAAACTGAATTCCAACATTTATTTTCAGGATGAGGGAAAAGAGGGCATAAATACTTCAGAGCTGACTACAAAAGCTATTGGTTCACTTTTGTTAAGGAGAAGGAAAAAAAGAGAGTTCTGATCCAGCCAAGTTGCAAACATGATACTAAACAGACATTATTAAATAATGTTGCCAAAACAAGCGTGTGTTAGGAGATACATAGATGTACTCTCAGGAGAGTTTAGAGGAAGGTGAAATAGAAAACATACGAAAGATTTTAAATTTCTTTATGTTTTCTTAGAGTGAACACAGCAGATTACTAATTAAAACTAATATTGTTAATACTATGTCAAATCTATAAAAGGAATAAATTCTTTTCACCATTTTCCTGTTATTACAGCTGAAGAGCTGTTAAAAAATAGTTTGGGTGTTTGTGGCAATAGCATAAAAGAAACACTGTTTACAAAGAAAAAAAAAGCAGTATTTTGTCATACTATATTCTGACTTTTATTTGCGCCATCATACTAACCGTAAGTGTCAGATATCCAGCTACTATTTTAAAATGTTCATAACATCACATTTGTAGAAGCTAGGCAAACCACAGCCACGATGACCTCAACTTTCAAAAACAGTAAAAAAAAAAAAAAAGTAATTTTAAAATGCTCCTTTCTTGCCACACAGTAACATTGTCTTTTTGTTCATAGGAAAAGGAATGCACTACGCTAAAACAAACAGTTTAGTCTAGGCTTCCAATTTTTGTGGTTAGAAAACAAACACCACTGTACACACCTGTGACAGCAAAACAAAAAACTACCACACTAACTCAGGGCATTGGTTCATATAAAACAAAAATCTATGGGTCAGTTTCTCACAGTTAAAGAAAATGTTAGCCATACCACAGCTATGGAATAATCTGTTCGTAAAGGAACACTTAAAAAGCATCAGAAAGACAGCTGGCAGCTTGATTACAGATAGAAACATAAGCATCACAATTCCAACTTTCTTCTCTATTGCTGTATGTCAGTCTTTTTTTTTTTTAACCTGTAAATTCCTTATCTTGATGAATTACATACAAGAGATAAAAGTACCAACTACTGTAGTGAAATATTTTGTATTAGTTTGCAAATATATTGTAAACTGCAGTTATTTCCTCCCCCCATATAGTTCAAACACATATGAACCCTATCCTTTAGGATATACAAAAGTACATTTTTGGACTGTAATACTTGACACTAGACATAGATGTACCATTAACTCACTAATTATATGAAGTAAACGTGGAAGGGCGAGGGTAACTGAAATACTGCAGCATTAATGAATCTAGCTCCATAAACCTCACCATTATCAGAGACAAAGTACCTTTACAAAAGCAAACAAGTACTTTTTTTGGGGGGGGGGGGGGAGCGAGGTGGGGACCCACCACAAAAGCTAGTGTAAGAAAATTTATAATTCTAGTGCTAGACTACCAAAATGCCTAGTATTGCTGTTAGCTCTTAATAATTGTAACACTGTAATTATTAATAAGCGATATGATGGAAAAACCTCCAGCTATACCAAGAAGTTCCTCTACTATAACTGCAAACAAAAATAAAGTTCAGTCAGTATTTAAGACAATAGACTTTTTAATAGAATTAATTTGAAAACACTTTCAGACAAGCATTGCTACTGCAGGAAAGAATAATATTCCTGCACAGAAACAGGCTGAGAGAACTTCCATAACTAGACAGGCATTATAGCCCATCAATTGAAAGAGGAAAAACATTAGAACTGGTTCACCAGTGTCATCCTGCACTGTTTAAATTAACTTTGTAAGATGACTAGATGTTCATGGTTAAATGTTTTTGCTTTGTTTTTTCTTCCTCCCCCCCCATTATCTCTTACAGGATTTTAACAATGAAAATAACACTTCATGCCATTAAAAGCTGAAGTATGGGTCTTCTGCATCATGGCTGTCAGAAAAATCTGCTTCTTCTGGCATTATGGTGGAAACAGGTAAATTACTTCCATGGGCAGGACAAGTCAACATAACAAAAAACAACACTTTATTTATGCTTGAGATCAGGACACACAAGCCCGCTTTCGTTAAATAACCTTTTAGAAGGTATGTTCCACTGTATTGTTATACCTAAAGCAGAGGTTAAACTGATTTAACAAAGAAGAAAGACAGGCCTCCACACAAGCCACAAGACTGGCAAAATACCAAGGAAGAGACATGCATTTTCATCTGTACTACTTTTGTTCCAAAAGAAACAGAATGTACTTACTACTGTTTTGCTTCCTATAATGTAAACAGTCAAATGGCAAAAATAGAAATAAGAGAAGAAAGAGTACAAGCAAATAAATGCGGTCAAAGAAAATTAAAATACACATGCAAGCAGTTAAAAAGAAAAATTAAATTAAGGTTAGTATAAGATGAAGTGAATTAACAGTGACTTTGGGTTTTATGCAAGCCCTTAGTTTTCTGCCTCTCTGGTAGCTTTTTACATCATTAACAATTTTACATTCTGACCCATCTTCTGAGATATCTACAGCATGCCAGGGTAATTTAGGGCACTATATAATTAACTCTAATTTGAATACAGCAACTCTAATGGGAATTAATTTACATTTCAGATGATGAGCACTTCTCTGCAGTCAGGGAATATCCTGAAAAAGCAAACTCCACTACAGATACTCAACATCGCAAGTAAATTTGGACTTTCTACTATCTCTAAAAGGAGGCCCACGCTGTCATTAAAACTCTAGATATTACAGCTCGAAAATGGTAGATACTACAGCCAGTGTTTCTGTTGACTTTGCTGGTATTTTATTTATTACTTGCAAACTGTACCAGTATGTTTCAGAGTAAGCTATTAAAAAATACTGTGTTTTCATTTTTAGTCCATTTCTATTGGTACTAGTATTAGACCAGCATTTCCCCAAAATAAGCTATCTTTCCTCTTTCACGCAGTCATTTCTAACTTGATTATTGATGATACTTCCTTACTGGAGCACATCTACAACTGCGTGCAATAACGTAGTGCTACATAGTTTTATTCTAAATTGATATCGTACTGTCCTTTGAATGTAAAAGAAAGCCCTCGTTATACCAAATTGTGTAATAGGTAAAGAAACATCTCTATACTGCTGAAGTTTACCAACTCTCGACTGAAGCTGCATGTCCATGCACATGCGTACATGTTATAAACAGTGAAATCTGAAACAGTTCATGTAAATTGTTCCACAAGCACTTCTTCCTGAAAGGAACTAAATCAGTTTTGTCATTTCAGCGTCCTACAGAGCTGCAGTTAGGACCAATATATGTCTGATGGCCCTAGATCAGGACAGCCATGAAGTTCTGTTGTCATTTAATTTCTTTCAGGAAAAGAAAGCCAAACAAGTGAAAAACCCACATAATCTAGAAAAACAAAGAAGAGGGTCTTGTTCAGTAACTACCAATGAACATTAATTACTGTTTTAAAACTGACACTTTGAGAAATGGAACTCTCCATTTGAAGTTTTTATGAATCTGAACTTGGAAAAAAATCCCATAAATAATAACAAAAGACATCCCCTAATAGCAGTGAAACAATAGCTGCTCTTAACTGGTGAAAAGTAAAAGTATAACTATGCCACACAAACGCAAAGTTAGTCAGGTTGTGGATCTGATTACATTACTGTAACTTTTTTCAAGTGTCTTTGGCTCAGAGAAAGGAATACTGCCTAACAAGACTATAAAACATGCAAATAACTTCATAAATTGAAACTGCCTAGACCTCGTTGCAAGGCTTTTAGGAAAGTACATACATGCAAAGTTGTATAAAACCCATTTATAGTCTATGTCATCTTTGTGAGTCTCATTTCCCTTGCCAGATTTTTCCTCCTTACATGCAACAACAACAAAAACACGTATCAAATTTTGCTGATACCTAAGAATGAACACAGCAAATATAAACGCAGTATCTTGCAGATCGACTTCTTCCCTTTGTTAGCTGTTTCTGGAAGACTCTCTTCAACAGAAACTAGAACATACACAAAAACCTCACTTAACCTAGGATGGTTAGTAGAAGGTTGAAGATACTTAAAGGAAAAAACCAAAACAACACACACACTTTCAAGACAAAGGCAAGCCTGCACTGAAGAATTCTTATGAGGGAAAAAGGAGACAGAAGACCGTGCAATGCCAAATTAGTATCTTCACATTTTCTGTAAGTGTACTTCATGATAAAATTTAAGGCACTCCACTTGTTTTTCCAGACTATGGACTATTACCTTCTTTCTGAACAGATAAAAACTGCTTTAGGTTTTGTGGGTTTGTTTTTTTTTTTTTTTCTAAAAGACTGAAGGACTACTTAGCTGTGTTTTTAAAATGTTTCTCAAATACTGCAGATAAGATCATTTAACATATAGAAACCATCTCTTAATGTACTTTTATAAACCATGGCAACTGCCTAAATACATTCATTTTCCTCCTCTGGCACACAATCAATAAACAAATAGAAATATATTGGAAGTGGGAAGGAGAACAAGAACAAAAGTCCCTCAAAATCCAAACCCAGACAAATTAATGAGAAAAAAAAAATACAAACCCCAACCCTCTAGGCTGGAATTTTGCATAGGCTGGAACACTCACTGCATTAGAAACAGGAAAGGCCTACATAAAATCAAGAAATTAAGATACCACTCATCTAAGATTTGAAGTTAGAGATAAGTCAGAGAAGAAAGGCGCTTTAGAAATTGCCTGTTTCCTAACTAGCTGTTAATTCCCATTTTCAAGTTTGTCAATCCAACAAAGGAGATTATAAACGCATTTATTTTAAAATGGTACTAGGATTCTCATATAGCATGGCTTCAAACAGTGCCTGTTAGCTTAGAAAGATCACTTTATTTTTTAATACTTAAGATTCAAAAGGAACCGAAAGCAAAGGCTTTGGGAATAGAAATAGACTAATTCAGTTGGAAGGAACCAGCAACGATCATCTAGTCTAACTGCCTGACCACTTCAGGGCTGACCAAAAGTTAAAGCATGTTATTAAGGGCACTGTCCAAATACCTCTTAAACATCGGCAGGCTTGGGGCATCGACCACCTCCCTAGGAAGCCTATACCAGTGTTTGACCACCCTCTCGTTAAAAAAATGCTTCTTAATATGCAGTCTAAACCTCCCCGGCACAGCTCCGAACCACAGTGTTGCTACTTGTGTTTTGATCTTTCCTGCATTGCAACGATGCCAACGTAGTTATTTCCATATAGTATCTGCGCGCGTATAAAACACGATTTATTTTCATCCTGAAGGCAACAAAGGAGCGCTTTACAAGCACAAGCATCTTCTTCCCGAACTCGTAACGAGTCGGTAGTCATAACACAGACACCACAACAAAGCGGTCTCCAAGGCGTGGGGTCTAAGGACGATAAAGGACCGTGACTAGACTCTGCAGACAAAGCGTGAATCGCGACGAGAGGGTGGGTTAGCACGGAAGCGCGGAAGCGGTCACCGCCCCGGCAGTCCCTCTGGCCCCGGCTGGCCGGCGCCCGCCGGGCCGCCTGGGAGGTCTGGAGGGGGTCAGCGTGGGAGGAGCCCCCTGCCCCTCCTCCTCCCCATTGGCTCCCGCCGCCCTGTGCCGGTGACCCGGGCGCCTTTTGAAAGCCCGGCTGCGAGACCCAGGGCCGCCTGTCAGCCAGCTTGCCGGGAAGACAGCGAAAAAAAGGGGCCACTCCCGCCGGCGGCGGCAGGGAGGGGGACGAATGATTCGGGGACGGCAGGTGCCACCAGCCCCGTGATCTGCCCCACCCCCGCCTCTCTGACCGCGGGGCCAGGAAAGAAGCCAAGCGCCGCGGCTCTCCCCTCCCGACCGATCCCCCTCAGGAGAAATGAGCGGCAGGGAGAGGGGGGGGGGGTAGGGCGGCGCGGCGGGCGCCTCCCGACAGAGCGCGCGCAAGGGGCAAAGATGGCGCCGCGTTGCGCGCGAGGGGCACTCGCGCCCTCCTTCTCCTTCACCCGCCGCCCCCGCCCTCGCTCCGCCGGCCGAGCCGGGCCCCACCTTGCCGAAGTGCGCGGCCCAGTGGATGGGCGTCCAGCCGTAGAAGGAATCCTCGGCCGCCAAGTCGGAGCGGGGCGAGCTCTGGAGCAGCGCGCACAAGGCGGGCAGGTCCCCATCGCGGCAGGCGCGATGTAGGGGGAAGCGCAGGGTCAGCAGCTCCTCGCTGGAGAAACCCGCCTCGGGGCCGGCTCCCAGCGACATGGCGAGCGGGAAGGCGGGCAGGGGGAAAGCGGCGAGAGGGGTGGCGGCGGCAGGGGCGAGGGGAGGGGGAATAGGAAGGAGGGGGGAGAGAAGCAGCAGGCGGGCAGAGGCGCGCTGTCCAGGCTGGAAGCGGCGGCGACTGCGGCTGCCGCTGGCTGCCCGAGCACAAAGGAAGCGGGGCGGGGCCGCGCGCGACGCTCCGCCCCCTACGGGCGGGGCCCGACGCCGCTCCGGGCGCTGGGGCATGGGGGGGCGGGGGGGGGGGGACCGGCGGAGTAGGCGCGAGGCAGGGCGCGGCGGGAAGCGGGCGGCCGGCCGCTCCCCGTTGCCCGCGAGGGGAGGGGGCGGGAGGCTGTCGCGCGCTCTGCCCGCGGCTGGTCCGTTTGTTGTTTTTTTTTCCGTTGCCCGAGGCGGGAGGAGTGTTGCCGCCGCCTGAGGAGGCTGGTTTGGCAGCAGCCTCAGGGGAAGGGAGGGAGCGGCCTCCTCGATCCCGGCGCGCCGGCGGAGAGGGACGGCGCCTCTGGGCTCGCTGGAGAAAGCCAGGCGGCGCGGCGGTGTGTTTTTGGTTTTTTTTTTTGCTCTCCCTGGGGCGGGGGGGGGGGCGAGAGGAACGGTCCGTGTTGCCGCTTCTCTCCCCGTGCAGGTGAAATCTGCTGGCGAGAGGGCTCTGCCGAGGGGCACGGAGCTTCGCGAGCGTTCCCGAGCCTTTGCTAGGGGTAGCGGAATCGGCCTCCCTTGAGGATGCGCTGCTGGCTTTCAACACGCCGAGTTTGTCTGAACGCTATCCAGTGAGGTTATTAACTCTCCAGAGCGCCTGTGCGGTTAGCAGTAGTGGGTAAGGAGACAGGATGTTTGTGTAAAAGCACACACGGAAGCAGATTTGATAGAAACAAACCATATCTCATCAAGGCCTCTTGCAGACATCAAGTAGTCTTGTTCACCTGGGCAGACCCCCCTCAACTCAAAGGGACTGTTTATATGTTTCTTTGCTTGTGGTTCAGAGCTTGTATCTGAATATTCAGTTACGGTGTTCCGGTACACCACATTAAGTGCTTTCAAGCTAACCAGCACTTGGAGATGACTATGGGTTTGTGCAGCAGAATGGATTGCAAACCAAAGAATAACCTTGTTAAGAGTCTGATGAAAATGCCAATGTCAAATTTTTAATTGCAACTAGAAACCAGTCCTTGAGTTACACCTCCACAGAAACTTCAGGAAACTTTTGTTGATTGCCTCTAATTATTTTCTGTCCAAAGTATTTGTGAACTACTTTTCTGACAGTAGTAAAATTAAATTGATGATAATGTGTTTGTTTAAGTGCATCCATTTGCCCCTGAAAATCAAGGGATATTCCTTTTTCAGTATACACTATGGAGTGATGCGAGCCAGGAATTACATTCTGGGGCAAAGAAGGTGCAAAGTAATTTCTGTTAAAAGTACCAAGAGACCATGGCATTTTAAAAGCTTTTATTTAACATCAGATTAAATTGATCATTACGGTATTGTGAAATAGCTTTTTCTTAATACAGGAGTTCTGGTTTCTCAGAAAGTATGTTGGTTTTCTCTCTTATGGAAGCAAAAAACTAATTAAGAAAAATAAAACATTCATAATTGCTTTTGGATTAGCTTTTGTGCATGAGAAATGTGTATTTTGTGGGTGGGTAGAAACTAGTATCTGAAATAATTTGATTTAAATCGATTTTGTAAATTACTTTTCTGGTTGAACTAGTAGTTAAACGTATAAAGATGGTAGTTTTTTTGTTTTGGGTTGTCATGGTTTAACCTCAGCCAGCAGTGAAGCCCCACACAGCCACTCACTCACTCACTCCCCCCCAGTGGAATGGAGGAGAGAACCAGAAGAGTGAAAGTGAGAAAACTCATGGGCTGAGATAAAGACAGTTTAATAGGTAAAGCAAAAGCCATGTGTACAAGCAAAGCAAGACAAGGAATTCATTCCCCACTTCCCATGGGCAGGCAGGGGTTCAGCCATCTCCAGGAAAGCGGGGCTCTGGCATGCATAACGGTTACTTGGGAAGGCAAACACCACCACTCTGAATGTCCCCCCCCCTTCATTCTTCTTCCCCTAGCCCCTTATATGCTGAGCATGATGCCATAAGGTATGGAATATCCCTTTGGTCAGTTGGGGTCAGCTGTCCCGGCTGTGTCCCCTCCCAGCTCCTTGTGCACCCCCAGCCTCCTCGCTGGTGGGGTGGGGTGAGGAGCAGAAAAGGCCTTGGCTCTGTGTAAGCACTGCTCAGCAGTAACAAAAACATCTCTGTGTTATCAACACTGTTTCAGCACAAATCCAAACCACGACCCCACGCTAGCTACTGTGAAGAACATTAACTCTGTCCCAGCCAAAACCAGCACATGGGGTTTTTTAATAGCTTTTTTTATTCCATATACTCTTTGAGGGGGAACTCTGGACTGTTAGGCTAACACATAAATGTTAGTTTTCAGCTTTTGCTGAAACTGTCCCTGACCATAGTTTTATATACTATTCACAGCAAGTATGTATTGTGGTTCCATAGGTGTTCCTCACACTTACTTGGCTTCTTTGGATTTTGGCATAGCTAAAACTGTGTATGTACGATATCCAATCCTCAGAGATAAGATTCCAACACAAAGAAAAACACCTACCTGCAAGCAGAAAGAACTGCACCCTGGAATACAGCCCATCATAAAATGCCCTCTTGACATATGCTTCCCATAGCAAATAGTCTTTTTGTACATATGTAAAATCTTAGAAAAGGAATTAGACATACAGCATACGGGGTAATTTTTTAGTCTTCAAGGAGGTGATTAGGGAATTCATTCACTGTGGAAAGGTGCTGATACTGATTATACTGCTCTCATGTAGAGAAGGTGCTTTCTAGAATGTTTTTGCATCAGCAAACAGGAGATTTGGATTCAGATTTTCCTTAAAATATCACAATGTTGGCCTGAGCTAGAAACAGTGGATTTAGACTGTAAAAATTATAGCAAAATGAAATACCTTTCTTGTGTTCTCAAAGTTCTGTTTTGATCTGGACAGTCAAGTAATAACACACGTCCTCTCTGAACTTAGGACAAGCAGCACAAGTCTGGTATCAAGAACTATCGTATTTAACTATAAATTCATAAAATTTACAAACTTTATATGTGGTTATATTTTTGTAGCAGCATCAAGAGAATATAAAAATAGAAAGCTTGCTTTCAGAAACTTCTGTTTTGACCTTAACAGTTGTCTTCATTGTGGCGTTATTTAAACTGTAGAGGCTTATTTCATTAGCTTTTTATCTGCAAAATGGGAATAAAATCACATCCTGAGTAGTGGTAAGAAGCTTAATTAATCAAAGTGCTTTGAGGTAAAAATATAACACTATGGTATAAATATACAGATGAGGAATTTCAACACTAGGAGTTACTGCAGCTAATATTTGTATACTGTAACTATTATTTTATCTTCACCAAAATAAAATAATACTTAGGTTTCTACAAGGCTGCCAAGTTATAGATCTCAGAATAATGTCTAAAGGAGGATGAATTACAAATAAGCCCTTTTATAGATGGTGACACCGAAGCACAGGAAAGCTAAATGCTTTGGCCAGGGGAGGGAGTACTTTCAGCTCCTGCAACTTTTGGTTCAGTACCTTATCCTTTGCCTTACAAAAACGTTCATCTTATGTTGGATCTGGACTTTGTTTTCATGAGCTCTAAGAGTTTATCATCCTACTGTTTCTGGGTTTTGTGGATTTTTTTCCCCATATATAGCTAGGCAGATGCTAACGCTTTACATCAGTATGCCTCGTTTTGGGATTAATGAAGGCCCTATATGATGGAACAGTTGAAAGAAAAAAAAAAAGAAAAAAAACCCAACCTAAACCAAACACCCCCTCCCTCCAACCCCTGAAATAATAACTTGTGTTATAAAAATGGTCATTACCAGAATGCCTGGTATTAAGGAATACAGTTTCTGAGGTTAAAAACAGGCAAACTGTTTCTGTGTTGTGTATAAGCACTGACATAGTTGATCACATATTGTTTATAACTATCACTAAAAGTAATAAATATTAAAAACGTCTGGATTATAGTGAACATGGACAAGAATTAAATATTCTTGAGCTTGAGAAGGTTCATAGTCAAGATTTGTATGTGTGTTTTACTGGGATATAGAAACTGCCATACCAAATAAAGGCAGTGGTCTATCTTGTTTCCTTATAGATGCTGTCTTCATTTATCTTCTAGCACTCCCTGCAAGACAGACAAGTGCTGTGATTTCTTTTAGAAAGGGAGAAGCAGAATGCAGAGAAGGGAAGAGGCTTTAAGAACGCCATGCAGGAATTCTGCACGTGGAACTGAACCCCATATCTTAAGTGTCGTGACTAGATTCTTTGTTATGAGATCAGCCTTTTTATTTCCTTGCTAGCGATCTACACCAAAAGTTCCAAGTAGACAAGCACAGTGCTCTCCATATGAGACTCATTCCTTAATCAGTCTGTAGTTGGCATGTGACTTGGGAGTCACAGCTGTCTCTATTTTTTAAATTGTGAATCATTACCCAGATAAATATAAAAAGATGTATTTTTTAATTCTTCTGCTTTTCTATTGACTTCCTTAAGATATTTTAGCAATGGCTTTATAAGTTAATTTTAATTAAAAATGTTTTCTTTAACTGCTGTCATATGTGAAACTGGGGAAATGGGAATTCTGGTTTTGACTTTAACATTTCATTACAATTACATTATAATCCATTCTTTTGTACTACTTTATCATTATCATGGTTAGCTGCTATATGGAACAATAAAAAATCTTTATTTTCGACAATCTTTCTGTTCAAAGGATCAATGCGTAAAATATACATCTGTTATATGGTTCTAACCTCTTCTAGATGATAGATTTGTTTTCCCTGACAAACATAGCTGCTATTATGGTCTGTTTGCACTTAGTGTAATTCAGGAAATTGACAATCATGGGTTAAACTGTAATTTACAACCTTTTATGAAAAAAGGGAAGCAGTAATACATAACATCTCAGGTTCTTTGCATTTTCTGGTTTGTATGAAGACAGATTTTAGCATTTAATATGTTCTATACACTGAAATTCTTTATTGGAATGCAATAAACAGTATGCTTACAGTGTTGTTTACACAAAAATATATTCCTGATTTTTTTATGACTCAGAAGAGTTCACCTCCTAAACTTAGTAGCCCACATTTTTGTATATTTGAAAAAAAAATAGTTATTTGCAGGCGTATTTGCATTAATTTCATCGTCAGTTCTATTCCTGGTCTTTTAAGGGAAGTGAGAGGCTTTGTTTCTGTTTCTGTCAGATCAAGGAGGTAAACTTCATGTTTTGTTGGGGCATTTAACAGAACTAAATTTTCCCTAAGAAAGAAACAGAAAAAGACACAGAGGAGTTTATAGGCAAAGTGGGGTGGAAGAAGAGATTGGGTTTATTTTAGCTAAGTTTGCTTTTATGTTCTCTTTTGGCTAAAGGCTGAGAAAGAAAATGGTCTGTAAATGAGGGCTTCTTGAATATTCAATAGAGTCTAACAAGTATAAATTTAGAAAGTAAATACATTATTTTAAAGCTGTGTTTTGTGGAAAAGAATTTTCTGGCTTGCATAACTGTAATGTACTCAGCTTCTTCTCTGTGCCATTCTGATACAAATAAATTATATTCACCCATTTTTCTTTTCAGACAGGTTGAGTATGGAGCATTTGATGACTTGTATAGAATAAAGTGGGTTTTTTTGTTAAAAAATACTGTAGAATTTAATTGCATACATAGTTCATTCAAATCCTTCCGTTCTTGGTGTAGCAAGCTTGCATCAGTTAACACTTAGGGCTTTATTTAGTTGCCCATACGTACACGTCCAGTGCCATTTGAGATGGCTAAGAGTATTCTTCCCTGTTGCCAGCTGCCGCTGCAGAAAGGTTTCAGTTTACGCAGGTCCTCTGCCATGCCTGCGCAGAGCCCACAGAGGTCTTGGGAGTCCAGAGGCTTCTCAGGCTGCACTGGGCATCTACGTTCTGACACATGAATCCTCCATAAATGTAATTTGCATTGATGTGCCCAGTCACATAAGGAGTTCCTCATGTTTTGTATGGTCCTGAAGCCCTTAGAACATCCTGTCTTTGGAGGAGGTTGTCACAAAATTGCTGGCTGTCTCCCATATTATGCCTGAATCCATTCTGGGTCTGTGGGGCATTGTACTAGCAGCTTGTGTTTCATTTTGTTTTCCTATCTACAACCTTGGAGGGGGATTTTGCAAAAGGACCAACTTACTCAAACATTATTCATAATTTTTTTCCCCTGAAAGTCTCAGTGAACTGTGATGAAAATATACCCTTTCTTTATATGCCATGAATTTATTTTAGCAATGGTGGGAACTTTCTGTCATTTTCCCAGTGTAAATAGAATCTGACTCATCATTTTCAAGGACTAGTTCAAAGATTAGGTTTACTTCTTATTTTGGTTTAAATTAAACCCTGAGTGGTGTACCGCTTGAAGTATGTTGTTCTTATCTGGATTTTTTGCTATCTTCACTTTTCTTCAGTGAAGACTCAGTCTTCTGTTGCGATCACTCCTAAAACAGATAGGAAATAAACATTATTCTTTCAGATGGAAGTTATTGGCAGAAACAGCTGAAACATTTTGCAAAAATTAATTTAATAAACTTAAAAGCATTACTGCTCAAGTGCTACAATTAAGTTTGCATAGTGTGTGAGGCCTCCAAAGGCACAAAGATCAGGACATTAATAGCAGCAGTAGCTGCTGACATGGAAAAAAAGCCATAAGTGGAAAAACAGTAAACTGAAAGTCCTTTATCCTCCTTTCCAGTCCTCAGTTCTCAGAGTTTTGTCTGGCAGGGAGAGCAGGGAATCTGTCTGACTTTCAAATAATTACTGATGTATTACTCCATTGCAGGCTAGTAGCAAAGAGCAGCTGCGTGCCGTAGCCAGAGCCAACTTCTCCTTTCCCATCCCCCATTTCTGACTGCCTTCCCTAGAGAAAGCTATCTCGCTGTTAAATAAACTAGGGTTGGGTTGCAAGGCAAACCAAGATTTCATTAGAAAAATATTTACTCATGCATAAAGGAGCCTTTTTTAAAAACTTCACTGCCTAGGAATCGACGCGATTTTGTGGGTAATAAATAAAAACAGATTTGTTACACTACAGTTGTAAAGCTGCTGTCTTTTATGAGCCTGGGAAGAGTGACCTTATTCATCATAAGGCTTTGTCAATTCTGCCTCTGTGCAACTATTCTCTTCTTGAGACATGTGAGTCATCTGGGCCATGCTTAACTGAGAGGTGTAGTGCCCTAAAAGTAAGGGAATTCATTATAGTTATTGGCTTTTCAACAAACTCCCTCTTTTCCCACATTCCTTACCAGTTTTAAATGAAAATTAACATTTCTTGAGAGACAAACTACCAGCATTGTGGTAAAAAAAACATAGTTCTATAAGAAATCAATACCAAACCATTTCCATTTTGCTCTAATACGGAGCCTGAACCACAGCAATAAAAAGCTCCTTCAATGTCCTCATCTTCAAAAGGACAAGTTCTCAGCAGAATTGCAGGAGTGTCAAAAGTTCATGATATCTCCACTTATCTTTACATTTAAGATGAATGTAAATCTGAATTCCTGACCGCTTGTATTCAGTAAATAACTTTTATCTGATAAAACTCATGAATGTGTGGAGGAGTCTTGCTCAAGTTCCTGTTTAAATAATTCACCCGGTGACTCCCTGAACTCGTCCTGACATTTCATTAGAGATGCTGTCTTCCTCCACTTCCAGATGCAGCGGTAAGTAGTTGCCGTGTTGTAGCCTGCTGTTCAGCGATGGGGGAAGCGACACGTTTGTGTCATTTATGTTGTGCTCTGAGGTATTTTGAGATGTTAAGGAATACAAAGGATACCGTTAAAATGTCAGCACTCTCGCACCCCGAGGAAGGCTACCATGGGGCAGTGCACATTGCGACCCATGGAATTCATGGCTGCTGGCATGGAATCTACGTAATTGAGCATAACAGACCTTTCACACCAAACCAGACTTTCTTATGTTAAGAACATGTAATTACTCTGTGTACTGTTTTGTTTTGCACTGGGATGGAAGCTTGAAGCAGTACGTTCATGTAATATTTATTCAAATGTTAAATGAAACAATGACCAAATCTGTAGCTTGATTGCATCTACATGCATGTGGAGTTAATGAATCATGTAATAATTTTACAGTTCAATAATCTGGAAATCTTTCCATGGAAAAATATTTAATAAAGGGGAAAATGCCTTATGCTCTTACAAAGAGAACAAACAAAAATCTTGAGAAAGGTGAAGAGTGTGAAATGTCCGTGTCTGAGCCTGGCAAGTGTTCTTGAAACCTGCACCCTGTGCAGTGAGATTAGATGTTTGTATTTGAGGGGTATAGTGCTTACTTGTTTAAGAAAGAGCATGCTCCTCCCCAAACCGTGATTTAATAAAGCGATTGTAGCACCATTCTTTTGTCAAAGAGGATGGTGCCTGGTGTTCCAGTTGTTCATGAAAGGGAGTGAAAAGACTAAGCAGCCTACGTTATCAGAATGGGTTTCTATTTTAGCTAGCATCATATGAAAGGAGCCATCTTGTGGTTGTCTCTTTTGCAAATAAAATGTTGCTGTAATATTGCCTTGAAAAGCTGAAGTAAAAGATGCATCTATATGACTGTGATAATTTTTCTTCTACTTGTTTAGAAATGTTGCCTTTCGAATAAAACTTAACCTGATACATGTTTTCACTCAGTGAATTTTTGTCATTCTGTCAGATTTCCGATTCCACCAAATCTTCAGAATTAAAATACCACATCTATCTAGTCATACAGGATTAAACTCGGTATGTTCAGTCTATGTCCCTGCTAGTCAATCCACCCCAATATTTGCTAGTCCTCTGAGCTCCTACTCAGAGCTCTAATCTGTACTCTAAATTCTGCTTTAAACTGAAATCAGCAGCATGTCCTCTGAAATGTGACTCTTAGTAGAACTGCTTTCTAAATGAATGCTAAGTGATTTTTTTTTTTTAATAATCTCCATTAAAATGTGATCCTTGGGAACTGTGTGCATTCCAGGCACAAAACTGAAGCATCCCCATTCTTTGCTCCTGGACTTCAAACTTGACTTGGAGAAACAATGATAATTCAGTCTGATTTCTTCACCTCTTTGTTGATACACAATAGCATGTACCAGTTTTAGAGTTTAATTAATCCTCACAATCCTGAGCAGATGTCAGCAAATTTATTTTTATACAGATCTCACTGATGTTTGTGAGATATATTTTATATACTTTAATTAAGTATATATTAAGTATATTTTAAAAAAACAACCAACCCTAGTTAACCCAAAAGTTATGTATAGACACAAGCTTCAGTCATAATTTGTAAAGTTCTATAACCTTAGTAATGCTGACTAATGTTATATACAGTTGAACTTGGATAGCCATCTATCTAATGCAGTTGTTCACAGCTAAATGTAACATCAAGGCCAAGGATCGCCATCATTTGAAAGTATAGAAAAATGTTACAAATTTCATTTAATTGTTTGCTGTCTGCCTAGAATATTGACTGAAGGTAAAAATGTATGAAATCTATACTTTCTGATAAATCTGTTCACATATTACATCTAACAGATAAGCCAAGTCTTACTTCAAAATGTGCCATCTGAGGTTTATTCTGTTCCTTGGACTTGAAGAAGAGACTGTTCTAGGAAAATGTAAATCTGAAATTGGGGTTTTGGGGTGAGACTATTACTTATTCTTGCTGGAATGGGAGGTAGAGTCTGAGCAAAGGAGAGACAGGATTAGTAATTGTTTTTACTACAGCTGATTTGGGAAGACAATGTAAAAATTATTTTGGGAAAGTATTTGAGCCATTGGACTGAAGTTAGACCTTACTGAATTTTCAATCAGAAAATACCAATTAACTGTGGGGAAAATCCAACTTTTTGACTGAAAATGTGTTTGAACTTTTTTTTCCCCAGAATGTTTTCTTGGCTTTAAAACTGAAAGTGTAACATTTTAGGTGAAAATCTGATTTCCTTAAAATGATGTTTTATTTCAAAATCATTAAAATAGTTCAAAACATTGAATTAAAAATTAAATGTTTTAAAATTATTAAACAAGATGCTTATTTTGATTTTCATTTTTTAAGCTTTTTAAAAAGTATTTTTCTTTTTACTGACATTTTTATTTTTTCTCTCCAAGACTTTAAAAAATGTCATTTACTTGAAATAGAAAAAATTATTTCCAGTGTTGCTCTAAATAAGATCAAAAAGTCAGATGACGTCTCACTATTTGAGAAAACAGTTTCCATGAATGAAACATCAGGCTTGTAGAGAACATAAGTAGGGAAATCAAAGGTATATCACACCATATAAGATTTTAACATAATCTTTCTGTAAGCTTATATTAGAACTGATTTAAGCAACAATGATTCTCAGTTGTTTCAGGCATCATCTTAGATCTTTACATTCCATTTGAATTACTGCTCTCTATCTTGGGTCTAGTAAAGGACACACAATCTCTGTAATGAAAGAAATAGGAGAGGATTCTTGCTTAGGAAATCGGTTAAAAGCAAGTGAGTGAAAGTGTCTTCCCCCAAAAAGTGATGCTGGCAGGACAGTGATGATTATTCTGAGCACTGGAATAAGGGAGACAAAATATATATGGGATTGTTTTTGACACAAATAGTCTGCTGCTATGTAGGAAATTAAGTCTTTAAATCTGCAGGATTCTGAAAGGTAATGGATTAAATATAATAATTAGAATAATCAGTGGTTTCTTAGGTAACCTGCCTCATTTCCCTGTCTGTTAGGATGCAAAGTCTCATTTAAAAAAATGAGTCTCTGTGTATCTCTGAAGAGAACCACTCCAGCTATCCAGAACCACAGCCTGACCTCTGTGTCTATATATTTGAGTGGGACTCGAAGCAAAAGCTTTTTTTTTTTTTTTTTTAATATGTTTCCACAAAAACATGGATTTATTTGGTTGAAACTGAAATCAGATGTAGGTCCCAGACTGATGTAATTGTGCAATTTCTTTGATGTTAAGAAGTGTAAAAGTCAATAATTTTGGCACTAGTAGTATATTCTGAGTAGAATAAATATGCATTATAAGAAACATGGAATGTAGTGAAGTTAAAAGAGGATTAAATATGAAAATGGACTGTGTGGAAGAGAGTCCATTTTTAAATTATTACATTCCCTCTTATGTCTAAATGCTACGAATACTGTTGAAAAGTATCAGTGTATCCTCATGTAACAACAGATCCAAAGTGAGTTTATTAGAATTACCTGGATTCAACTTCCAGAAATTTCTTGTTGCTAGGTGACTTTGTAGTCATAGATACCTTTTTTTTTTTTGCCTAGGTCAGCACTTCCATATTAATAAACAAGAAGTAGGGTAAGATTTTCCCTAGGTATAAATCACTGCCGTCCACTGTTTATGGAAGCTTATAGCAGATCAGCCTTAAAGGTACCTCTGTACTTTGTATAGATTTTTTTTTTTGTTCCTATTAATCAAGATTACAGTGAGTTTTCAATCAGAAATTGTTTTATTCAAAACAGTAAGGAAAGCATTTTTAAACTGAATTGTGAAATAGTTAAAAGGAGAATCTGGAAGAGAATGTTGTAATGCCATCAACTGGAAATTCATCCAAACAATAAACTTTTTGCCTCCCTGCTTCTTTTTCCACTTTGGCATATTGAATGAATGTCTAATTTGTTTGACTGAAACCTTTTGCTTCAATAGTAAACTACTGGTTTGCTGAAAAGAAAATCCTTTTGGTACAGAGAGACTTTTCATACATATATGCAGGATTATGAGCTCTGTTTGTACCCTGGAAAGCTTTCAGGTATTGTACGCATGGTACTGAATATACAGTGTGAGAGTGTGGTGGACATTAATCAGTGATATTTCCTGTGAACTCACCTCCAGATGAGTGTCATCTCTTTTTGTCTTTTACTTTGGTATTATATTTTAACAAGTGAATACTCGTTCCCTTTTCGTTTTATAAATCTTTAAATTTAATCTTGAGCAGCATAGCATATTCTTGTCTGTGTCCAGTAGATGCTATATACATCATTTAAAACAACTAAACACTGCTAAAAGCCTGTTGAACACCCTCATTTCTTGCAGGCTCCTTCACCAGTGCCATCCCTTCTGCAATATCTAAGTCCAGTTCTGATCTAATTGGAATGAAGTGATTTTTTACTGACCTTGCCAAAATAAACAGAACAGCTTTAAACTAAAATACTTTGTTAATTAGATTGGTAATTTTACTAGATAAATCTGTGCCAGTGATAACTAGTTGGCTGGATTGAAGAAATGGTTACCGCCCAAATTCAGCTATGTGGTCTGTTACTGTGAAGACCTTGCCTTATGTGCAACTTCAGTACATTTTCCTCTATCTGCTAGGCGTATTAGAATACTTTCTGAAATAACACAGTTCTGAGCAGAACGTACCAAGAGTAAACAGTGGCCTGAAAGCGAAAAGCTTTAGGCAATGCAAACCAGTGTGTTAACCTGAAGCCTCTCTATGTAGTAGTATTTATTCTAGCAGTGTTCTCACTCTAGCTGTAGTAGCGACATTCTTGCATCAAAATCTACTATCCTCACATGCAGATATTCTTTTTATTGACCAGACTTTCTCTGAGACATACACGTATATTTTAGGGAGAAAAGAAGATGTGTTTTATTTAGTTTTGGTGCTGTCATTCTGAAGAAGTTTGTGAAATTAGACCCTAGCGAGCTTTATGGAGCATCTTACAAGGAAGCTTAAACCACAGCCATTATTTATATCAACATAAAGTAATTGCGTAACCCCAAAGGAACGGCAATGTGTTATTTCAAGCAATCAGACAGGACATGAGAGACTGTCTGATATCACATGTTGGCCTGAAAGTTAATGCTGAAATCTTTAGCCATGCCAGGTTTTAAAATGACGGGTAGTACCATTCAGTGTGTAAAATGCGTTACCTTTTTTGAAACACAAATAATTTTCTCCCTACATGGGGAATAATAGTCTGCCTGTCACAGTAATGAAATACGTGACCAAACTTGCAAAGCAGCCTTGACTTCGAAGCATTTGAGAAGCTGAGGAATACCCAAGTAGTTAGGATACCAACCTGCATTACAACAGGTGTGGTTCATCCGCTCTTAACAGATTTCTTCTGTTATCCTGGATAAGGCATACTGGTCCAGATCCACAAAGGCTCCTATTGATAGCAGCTGAAATCCACTTCAAATAGCAGTTACTTTCTTAAGAACTTTTGCGGGTCTGTGCGTAGGTCTATATTCATTGGGAAAATGAAGTCTAGGAGAACTGCCGGGACTCTTGTCATTCTCCAAGGTTTGTGAGGCAAAGTATAATTTGAAGCGCTTGGCTACTTCAAAAGCCAGGGGCATAGAAATATATAAACAAAAGCTTACATGTTCCTCTAATATACCAACCATGAAAAATCTTTGATACTAAAGCTCTAATATATTAATGTCGTAAGGCATATTACCACTGCAAAAAATGAACAAACAGAAGTACAAGCTATAAATCTGTTGTATGTTTGGAAAATGCTTTGTTTTTTCCTCAATGGAATGCTAGGAAAATAAAGCCCTGTGTGTGGGTAAGAGCCATTTGGCTGAAATAACCCCCAAATTTGGTGCTATAAGTAAATTGGTATTGAAAGAATTCCAGGCAGTTGTGATATGTACGGTTATACAAAACAATAGTTCTTTGCTTTCCACAAGTGTAATATTATGTGAAATTTTGTCAATATGAGGTAACATTTATTAATGTTTTCTTAACTTAGTGCAATTTATGATTTGTATTCAAGTTTCGTAAATCATAACCTGAACAATTACTTGTTCATCTGTATGTCAGAATCAAGCAGGAATATTTTTCACTTTTAAAAATCATATTTCTGATATGTTTATTACATGTGTCTTGAACTTGTGGATTCATGCTCTCTCACCAGGTGACAGCTGTTCTCCAAAGAAAAAGCGGCACTGTCACCTTTTCTCATCTTCTAAAAGTATTTATGCTGCCTTTTGAAAGGAACAATGTAGGTGACTACTAGCAATTCTAGCACCTTGCTGGAGCTCAGATTAAGGCCCAACAATTTCAGAGGTGCATATGTTGTAAAATCTAAGTGATGCTCTTTCCTCCAGCATCACTACTGGCTAGTTCAGGCAGTCCAAACTGAGCATAGTGTCTGTTTTGAATTCCAATTTAAACAGTTTTACAGTGTGGCATCTTCTGGTCTACATCCAGTTTGCTCTTGACCAGCTGCCACTAACGTGGATCAAGTGGATCCATATCCACTCTTGGGGGAGGGCAAGGAGAAAATCTGCTATTTTAAACTGCTTGCTCTGACTTGGGTTTCCCTTCCACTCCAAGCTGCACTATATAGGAACCAAGGCACTGATTTGGGTTTAAAAACATCCAAAGTTAGACGTTTTAGTGCTCCACCTAAATCAGTTTGTAGAACTAGTGTATAAGTTTTTTGATGGCACCAGACTGAGGAATCAAGTTCATCCCTTGCATAACAACAGAAATGGCAAAGACAGCAGCAGGAATACAGTGCTGAGAATCACTGCCCTGCCAGTCTGTCTCAGCCTTGACCAAAGACTTCACAGTTCATTGTCAATGTCTGTTCAACCTTCAGTTTTCATTCAAAATGCTAGGGGAAAAAAAAGGATGTGTGCCACTGTTGATGTTTTTAAAGATTCTATACTCAATGTGTTGAGGTGGGTGACCTCAGAAGTTAAAGTTATGCATGTACCATGTGCATTTGGAACCCAACTTGGGAATCTGCATGCTTTCCAAAATGTATAGGGCTTGGGATGAAAAAAGAGTATATTCCATCTTTTCAGTTTTGGGAAAAAGCTTAGCTAAACCAGGAATATGAATTCAGAAATTCACTGGGATCAGGCCAATAGGGAATTTAGGAGCAGAGCTTCTGAAGGGAGATGTAGCTAGCAGACAGTTTGGGAATGGGCACAGTTCTAGACTCTCAAATGAGTGGGATATCTCCTGGAAATGAGAACCAGGAAGGAAAATCCTAATGATTGTTTGAGCCTAACTTTATGTTTCTCACCTCTAGCCACCTATTTGTACCATTCTGACCAAACGCTAAAGAGCTCTGCCAGGGCAGGTCTTGTGTAATAAGTTCCATTATTCAAGTTTAATTCAGCAGTCTAGATTTGGGACATACTTCGCTATTTCCTAGAAGTGTTAGCTCAGTTTTATTCAGGATTTCCATGGTTTTACTGCCAGGCAGTTTAATTGCGAGTAACTCGGTTTTCCCCTGTGTCTTATATTATGGGAAAGAACCCATAATTGTCAAGAGTTTGTATGATGCTTTATGATTTTTTTCTTGTAATACTGATGTAATTCTTGCACAATATATGTGTTACAGTGTTACCTAGACTTTACAGTTACTCTTATACAGATGATGTACTGCTGCAAATGTAAAATAGGAAACCCTATTGCTCAGAACGATGTGTTTCTAACAGCAGTATGTCAAGAACAGGAGCAGTGAGAGTGCTGGCGCACAAGGGGTGATGCTCACCTAGTGATGGCTGTGACACTGCTCCCAGCTGTCCTTTCCATCCCATGACAGGTAGTGTTCCACTCTCAGTGCAGAGATGGTTCAGCTGCTCATGTTGTAGCTGCTGAATTTCTGTAATGTGCAGCCAAGCATATTAAGGTAACCCCAAATCATTATTTACCTTAAAACATTGGTCCACCAATGGTAGTACTTCAGCAGCTGCTCTGCAACCAAAATGTGATTGCCACAGAACCAAAAATCTCTAGGGAAAGGGAGATGGGACTTTTATCAACGGCCCAAAAGAGTCAAGGTGTTGGATTGGAAAAAAGTTATATTGTATTCTGTGCTGAGAAGCTCCAGAGCACTTCCAGGCTCTTTAGTGAGAGTACCTGCCCTAACAACCTAGCTACAGGTTCGGATGAAACACACATCCAGAACAAGTCACCTCTGATCATGAATCAGCTCTTAGAGTCGGAGTCAGCTCCAGACTCAGAGCTGAATTTAGATGTCTACAGTGTAGATTTCTACATGGTGAGGTATGTGCTCAATGCGCAAAGGATTCAGTGAATACAGTCAATGGTGCTTTCAGACCAGTTTTGTGTCTTGTTGGATTATATCCTCTCCTTTCATTGACCGTTCCAGGAACAACAGTCAATGACTCATACTAATCGCTTTATTTCTGTAAGTACTAATGACTCCTCGATGATCTCTGCCTCTTCCTTTGTTGTAGTTTCTCTTTCCCATTTTTTGGTAATACTTCTCAAGTCTGTTTGGGACATAACTGTCAGAGCCTTCGTGTTCTTTTGTAGAAATCTCATGAATGTTAGTGAATTGAATAGTTTTTGCTCTATGCTATGGACTCAACTTCTAGCCGGTTTGGCTCAATGTGCTAAGGCTACGAGCAGAAGACAGGCAACCTGCATCATTTGCTGTCCCTCCTCCCGTACACAAACTGTCAAGTGTCTCACTGAATCTATAAGAGTTTTTTAAGAGTATATAATGGCTGGCTCTTTTTCCTATCTTTCATCCACATGAAAAGTCTTTATCTTACTAATCATTCAGTTGTGCCTTTCCTTTCAGTGTTCTCTTTAAGAGCCCAGCTGTTGTCTTGGGCTAAGTTATAGTGAGTCCTTTGTGGTTCACTTTATCCCTTGGTCACTTCATCTGCCATGAGATTGCCTGTATAGCCAGAGCACCTAGTTTTCTTCCAACAGTCCCGTCATTTTAATACTACAAGAATTCTCCATAGGTCTGTGAAATGTGCCCTTATGCTGACCATCATTACATTTGCCTTCCCTTTCCAGTACCTTCCAGGGTTTTTCATTAGTTTGTCTTTTAAATGCTATTCTTAACAAGTGTGGCTGAGATAAAACAGAAACATTGTTCAGAGAGAAAAGGGCTTCTGGTGAAACAGATGTCACTCGCAGGACTATATATCCCCTTCCTTTGGCAACTGACAGAGATTCTGGCTAACTTCTCAGTGGGCATCCTGCCCTCCCAACAGATGGTCAGAAGTGTGGAGAGCCAAAAGCCCATCTATGGACGCGGAATATGTTGAAGAGTGTATGTCTAGACACAAATGTCAAATGAGCTTTTTAGGCTGAACTTCTGTGCCCGCAGTCAATCTAGAGGAAAGGACAGCTCTTTAATAAAGGGACATTCTGCATCAACATATGGCTGCTTTGGTGTTTAGAGCGGCTGATAGTTACGGGAGGGTTGGGGAGAGGGAGATCATGAAGTAATCAGCATATTAAAAGAGTCACTCCATTTTTTCTTTCTTTCTATTGGGAATATCTAGTAAGAGACCAAAACACAGTTGTTCTGGCTCAGCTGAGTTTCGCAAAATTAGTTCAGGAAATTGGAGAAATCTGTGGTACAGTTGCTCAGATAAACATATGTAGCCTTAGAGCAGAATTTCACATGTGTTTTAGTAGAAAATTGAACTTGTTTTCTTATGGCTTTGTCATATTTGCCAACAACTGTAAGAATCAGAGATGTTTTTATTGTCACAAAACCATCTCACAAAATACAGAAGTTATCACATGGATGTGTGAGAACAGTTTGTGTGGCTTCTTACAGTCATGCTTAGGAACCTGACTAGTTCTTGGTAGGTTTTTAGGGGAAAGTCAGTGACCTATGCTACTGTAGCTGAGCAAGGAAATGTGTATTGCAACAAGGATATATATATATAAAAAAAATTAAGTCAAGACTTTTGCCCCACATTTTCCTACAGCTAGAAATGCTCGCTAATACACAGTCTGTACTTTACACATCATCTACCGTTGCTCATAGCTGTTGAACTCTTACCCATCTGAACCTAAAAATCAAGCAGGTTTAAATCAGTTGCCTGGTGTGTTAGATAAAAGCATAGCAAATTGTGATAAATGCTTAGAAGAAATTTACTGGATAATATTAAGAAATTCATGGAGATTTATATGAGTCCAGGCAACCCAGCTGCAGAATTTGTATGTTTTTTGCATGAGTGTAAGGAAGGAGTTGACTTTAGCTTTGAAGGAAAACAAAGGCAGGGATTAATGAACTCAGAGAGGGACAGAGTATTTTCATGTGAGATGAGGAAACAAAGGAACTGGCTTGTTGGTTGCCGTGCCCTGAGAAGAATGTTACAGGTGCTTGCACGCCCTCGAGCATGAGCCAGTACAAAACAGAGGCAAAAGCCAATCTTTACTCTGCATCATCGGTGCATTCAGACAGCTTCTGAAGATCACATTTTTTGTGGTAAAAGGGAAAGTTCATCTTTAGGTAGTTCATGCTCTGGCAGAAACGATACCAAATGCAACAAGAATTTAGTAGTGTGTGCACCTTCCTATGGAGGATTGGTTAGAAACTGTTGGGATGGTTCACTTATAAGTTGTAATAAACGGCTATCAGGTAATAATTATTTTCACATACTACCAAGACTGGTTTGGTGACCAAGAGCTGAAAAGTCATATATTGCATTGTCATTCACCTAGACTTCTTGGATCCAATTCCATCCTGCTTTTACATCGATTCCCCCTTGTACTTTTCACTATAATTCTTGAGTATTTTAAATTCTGTCATTTTTTAGAGTGGCCAAAATCATATGCCCTGGTTTTTTTGTAACTTGATTCTCTATGGATGTGTTATTTGACTGCATATATGTGTTTCTATAGTTGACGATTATAAGGTCAATCACCAAGTGAGCTCACTAGCAGTGCACATTCAGTTGTACTCCTCATTAGTTGGTTCGTAAAAGCATAGGATTTTGGTTCTTTGTACATTGTACCAGTGTGAAGTGCCCTATGAACTCAGTACCAGCTTTCTGGTATTTACCAGCCTGTTTTCTGTTCTCTTTTAGCCCAGCTAAAAATTACTTTGACTAAATGCTAGCTGATGCACAATCTCATGAGCAACGTGAGATTTGCTTATGAATGGTATTTTATTTAAATAATGAAATTCACAACAGCGTTGAATTATGGTGCTTGCTTCAGAAATGTTTTCAAGCTCCTTGTCTTTCTAACATTTAAAGTACATGCCGCGGGTGTAAGGGAGGGGAGGACATAGCCTAACTCGCTGGGTAAAAAAGTACGTCTTTGTGTTACCGCAATGAAAAAGGCCTAATCAGGGAACTAATCAAGAGACTGCAGAAGCTAAAGGCTCTCCAAGATCGACAGGCCTAGTATGGGGCTATTGTGTACTGTTTTAGAGCTGGGGCATTGTGTTTGCTATTCTGATGGAGCCCTGCACAGGGTATGAATGGGAAAATGGAAGCCAATGCCACTTCCTGGTAATTTTTTCTGTACAAGAGTCTGTTAGCGATTTGCCACACACCCTGAAGTCCTACCGTCACGTGGGCTTGTTTCCTGACTGTGTCTCTGCCACGATATTTTCACCATCCCTTGTTCATCATTCTCTCCTGGCCCTGCTGCCGCACCTGTGTACTTTTGAACTGCTTTATGCATCTGGAACAGTTTGTCAGACTCTGGGCAGAAGTTTTTCTCCCTCAGAAAATCTGTGTTGCCATACTGTGTGAAGAAATCTGGCTGCGTTCCAGCCTGCTTGGCTTTGCACAGTAAAGTGTGTACACACGAATACCGAAGTGAGAGCTTAAGTAAATCTCCAGAACAAATCTATGGGAGTGTTACCTGCGTGAGGGCTGGGTGACTTATATCTTATGATTGGGGAGCCATATTTCACAATTCAGCAATTACCAGCTGCCAGATCTGAACCTATCTAGTTTTTAAGGGGTGTTTGAATTTTTATTCTTTCATATTATGCAAGAAAGGAAGAGTTTTCATCCTCATTTACTGGCCTAAGTTAAATACTGCCTTCATTAATAGGTAAATCCGTAGATTTAAGTTACAGAAAAAATAATCTGATAGTAATTTGTACTATTGCCAGGTCATTAGAAGGCATCTCATTACATTCATTTTTGGTAGTTATGGCCTACACATCATAAGCTGCAAATGCAGGTGCACACTGAGAAGTCCAATGTACATCTACCACCTATAGGAGTGTTTTAGACACTGGGGTATAGGCCAAGTTGGGGGCAAGAGTATTCATCATTCTTGTTGAAGCTTATTGACTGTGTGACATGCAAAGCTTAAAGAGAATCTGAAGTGCTATACCTTCAACTTGGGGACAGTAGGAAAAATAACATTTTTAAAATGTGTGGGTTCAGATTTACATCTGCATAGAAAATAAATGGGGTGTCTTTGAGACTGAGCAGTGTGCACAGGACCCTGCCTGTTTCCCCCA
Organism: Balearica regulorum gibbericeps; assembly: GCF_011004875.1. NCBI lineage: Eukaryota > Metazoa > Chordata > Aves > Gruiformes > Gruidae > Balearica > Balearica regulorum. Next base: position 153,479,917 of record NC_046184.1, on the reverse strand, counting down.
CTTAGAAGGGTCTAGCTTATCAAATTATCGTAGTCATTCAGTTAGCAAATGTGTCATGTCAATGAACAAATATTAATTGAATGTACTTACGCATGTTACCATGGTTAATTCTACATACTTATTGCAGAACTGCTGGGTAAATTACAAGATTATTGGCATGATTAATTTGCATTCCACACCTAATACATAATACAGAATTTTCCTTTCTTATTTGTAAACAGAACAGTTGGGACTCAGGGTGGATTTGAGAGAGCCAACAGGCACTGCCGTCTCACCTCAGTTTGGTCTTGAGTTAGTGCTCAGGTCAGAAGATGCAGGATCACTGACCTTCATGATTCCATTGCAACGTTTGGCATTTTTCTTAAAACTTCAGCCTCTTGTTGGACTTCAGCGAAGCAATCAACGCTGTTTCCCACAGCCTTCTCCTGCACAAACTGGCAAGGTACAGATTGGATGGGTGGTCTGTGAGATGGGTAGGAAATTGGCTAACAGGTCACCCTCAGAGGGTGGTGATCAACGGTTTTTACTCAGGCTGGAAGACTGTCACAAGTGGGGTCCCCCAGGGAGCAATAGTGGGCCCCATGCTGCTCAGCATCTCCATAAATGATCTGGATGGTGGGACTGAAAGCACCCTCACCAAGTTTGCTGATGACACCAAACTGGGTGTTGAGGTGGACATGTCAGAAGGGAGAGCCATCTTACAGAGCGAGCTGGACAGGCTGGAAGAGCCTGTTGGCAAGAACAGTATGAAGTTTAACAAAGGCAAGGGCAAAGTCCTGCACCTGGGACAGAGTAACCAAAGAGTATGGGCTAGGATCTGTGCAGCTGGGGAGCAGCCTTGCTGAGAGGGACCTGGGATCCTGGTGGACAAGAAGCCAAACACGAGTCAGCAGTGTGCCGCTGCAGCAACCCAGGCAAATCGGATCCTGGGCTGCATCCGCAGGGGCATTACAAGCAGAGATAGAGAGGTGATCATCCTGCTATGCTTAGCATGTGCCCGGCTGCACCTGGAATACTGTGTCCTGTTCTGTCCCCACAACTCAAGAAAGATGTGGACAGACTGGAGAGGGTCCCGAAGAGGCCCATGAAGATGATCAAAGGGCTGGAGAACCTGCCCTATGAGGAAAGGCTCAAGGAGTTCAGTCTTTTCTCCAGGGAGAAGAGAAGGCTTATGGGGGATCTCATCACAGTATTCCTGCCGCCACTTAAGGGGTGGCTACAAAGAGGACAGAGGCTCTCTCTTCACAAGTTGTCGTGTGGAGAAGACAAGGGGCAACAGGTACAAATTGCACTGGGAGAGGATTCATCTCAATACAAGAAAGAAATTATTTTACAGTGAGAACAATCATTCACTGGAACAACCTCCCCAGGGTCAGGGTAGAGTGCCCATTGCTGGAGGTTTTCAAGATGTGACTGGACAGGGTGCTAGATAATCTCATCAAGGCTCCCTTTCCCCACGAAAGCTTGGGCCAGGTGATCTTTCAAGGTCATTTCCAACCTGGGCAGTTCTGTGGTTCTATGATTGTTAAAAAGCCTATTTTCTCTCAAATAAGAGTAAAGTCTTTGGCCCTAGATATTGGAGGGAAGTGCCTGAAAATGTTAAAAATAGTGTAGGAAGAGCCTTGCAGGGCAGATAAAAGGACCTGAGAATGAATTACTGGAAAGCAAATCTAAAACTTTTTGCAAGCCCATCCTCTTTATATTTGAGGAATCAGTTCAGAATTTGTAAAGGCGTAGAGTGTTAAAACTCATAAAAGGTCTCTTTTTGCTGCAGTTCGTTGTTATTAATGCTTATTGAGAGGATAACTGAACTGGTACACCAAATGGCCTGCTAACTTACCTCCTAAATTTCGGAGTTTATGTTCCTTGGCACCACAAGAAATTTTTCTGAATCTTTTCAGAAATGCTTATGCATTTCGAGGCCTTCTGCTGTCAGTTTGGTTATTTTCTCCTCTATTACATTTCTAATATTCTACTGTATTGCTAATCATGTAATTTTAGGATTTTTTTTTTAAATTTTACATTTCTTTGATGGCCTCAACTTCTGAATTATTAGCTTTATGAATGCATCTCAGCCTTCATTGGAAATAAAGTATCTACACATTCCAGTTCCTAAGAAGATGCTTGAAAATATGACTGGAGCACACTCTAGAGGCTCAAAATCTCAACGGCAGATAAATAAGTCCAAATTTATTCATATTTCAAATCTCATGACTTTAAAGCCAATCTCATGATTTTTTAAAAGCATGTTTCATTTCCGATGAAGATTTGAAGCAAGATTTGTAAATACTGTGGATTTTCTTATCTGCTGTTCCTCCAGAGAATTATCTTTGATTATGCTTAATCTGGTGACAGGGAGCTGAGTTTTGTACGTTTTGCTAAGTCTTATATCTAGGTCAAACATGGATGAAACTCTGCCAGTTCATAGAGATGCTGATACTGTTTCTGGAGTGTTTTGCAAACTAGCAAAATTTGTCTTGGTAAGTTTTACAAAAAGATTGTGTGAAAAGGACAAATTTTGCACTTTATAAATTTCTTTGGAGGGCCAAGACATAAGTATACATACATTAAAAAAATTCTAAACAGGTCTGCAGACATCATAAGGTTGTATAAAATTTATTATGCCATTTAAAAAGGGTTGCTACCCTATAAGGGGACTATGTGCTTTCTGCTATTTTACATCATGTTGCATGACTGGGAAACTTGCATGAAGAAGAGGAAGAGCAAGCTTGATAAAAATCCTAATTTATATGTTGCTTAAATCATTGAGTTTGACCGCATGTCTATCCATCTCCACTTTGCAGATTTTTTTAGATCGATGTAATATTTCCAATAAAATGTAAAGCTCTGCAAGTGTAGCACAAGGATCAGTGTATTTTTTGGAGTGCTGATGCTTTAGGATCATGTTTAGTAATGGGTTCACGTTACTCTCTTGAAGGATGGTGCAGATAGGGCTAAATGTCCAACTGAGTGACCTAGACAGCTGAATGTTGTCACTGTATCTGAGCAGCAATTTGTAAAATCATTCATGCTTTTTCTAAGCTGCCAAATAGGCAGCTATCAACACTGTCAAATTTTTGCTATTATTTTTAGCTATTTATTAAACATACATGTTGCCTGCTTGAACTCTGTTGATCATATATTATTTTATGCTGACACTCTAGAGCCTCAAAGATGAATCAAACTCAGGCATCCCCGTCTGGGTGTGCAGCCCACATCCAGTAATCACAAGACCTTTCTTTTTTTAAACTGCAGTTGCTGTCTCTGTTCCCACTTCTCTGGCTGGTCATCGCTTCATTACACAAAATCTGCCTTCCAGTCTTCTGCCCTACATTGGTTCCACTGCCTGTTTGAACACTTTGGGGCAGAATCGGACATAGCCTGTGGCATCTGGCTGGGTACAGCTTCCAGGGATGTGCAGCCCATCTGCAGAGGAGCTGGCCTGGCACAAAGCCACTTGGCAGACCCTTGCTGTGCTCAAGACCTGGAGATGTGGCCAGGACAGCTGAGGGATGTGCTGAATCAGTTTGTCCGTGCTGGGGCAGAGATTTCCAAACTGTAACCTGTGAGCTAACATTTACGTTCAGAACAGGTGGTTTGTTTGTGGGGTTTTTTTTTCTTTCTTTCTCCTTTGGCTGGTAGAGAGCATTTACATTTTGGAAATTGTTTGAACGACTGTTTAGGCCAGCCAGCTTCTGTGATTGTAGTTAGCAATCCCTGGCAGAAACCACACGGCTGGAAGTCAGGGATAAAAGAACAGAAAAAAATTCAGGGATAAAAAATACCCAACCGGACCAAACCCAGAAGCATTTACTCCCCTTACATGAGGTACAGCTGAGAACGTGCCCAAGCTACTACATCAGAATGAGACCTCTAATGATTATGAAGGGAAGGGAAGCCCATGGCAACAAAAAACAATGAGAACAAAAAGCCTGAGGGTTGGTGGGTTTGTTTTTCTTAAAGGAAGAAATGTTCCACGTATCTCTAGGGTTAACTGGACAATGCATCGGAGCAGATTTGCTTTCCTGAAAAGGTATGGACCACTACATAAAGTAAAACTTTTGATTGAAAAAATACCCCTGGATTCTGGCTTAAAAGTTGAGAAAACCAAAAGTATTTTCATTTAAAAAAATCAAGGAAAATTTTAAAAACTTTTAATATTTTTTGTAAAAAAGGAGATTTCGATGTAAATTTAACTTGGTCAATGTCACACATTCACATCAGAAGGTAGTTTTACCAGTCTTACGGGTTAGTTTTCAAGAGCAGACCAAATAGCAAGTTTTTCTCCCAACCCAAACATCGAATTTCTAGTAAACATCTTTTAAAAAAAGTGGCCGAGGTGTTCATTGGCATTTAATCCTTGCAGGCATTCTATATCCCTTAAAATCCTGAGCTCAGCCAAACTCTGGTTACAGAAATGGTTTTGGCAGTACTAACTACTGATTTCTACGTACTTGTAGTTAAATCCCTCTGAGAAGAAAAACTTATGTTTTCACAGTAACTACCAATAAGGAGAAAAGAAAAAGAGGAAAAAACCCCACGAGGGATAAGTAAAATAAATCTGACGGAGGGAGAGAGCATCCAGCAAGAGAGAAGGAAATAACGTGCCATGTGACTGGAGTCAGAGAGGGAAAGGTGATACTCGGGGTTTGATCCTGAGCCTTCTCTTCATTTACTGATTTGGGTGTCCAGCACTGGTGTTGGGTAAGACACCTAAGATAGTTTATATAGACCACGTTACCTTCCAACTGAATAAAAGTAATTAGTAGCTATACGTAAGACAGGATATTCTTAGGGAAGACATCGTTCATATTTGCTTCTTTCAGTGAGTTTGCTACAACTCTATGGCTTTTATATTTTCCCAAATTGTTCCTGATTGTGCCAATGCAGATAAAGGCATGGAGTAATTTCTGCTTGCACTATAGCCTTTATGTGTGCAGTATACTCCCATATATATAGCTAAAGGCTAGGGAAAAGTCAACGTGAAATGGGCTTGTTTCTTACCTGATAATTTTTAAATGATATTTGTTCACATACCACTGACTGTAAGTCTTGAGAAAGATTATTCTTGTTATTAACCATATTTTAACAATTACAATTAACAATTAACAGGTTTATTTAATTGTTAGTTATGGTTGGATATTTTGTAAGAACTTTATATAAACTTTTTTCTTATTATTTCTTACTATTTATTTACTCCAGGTTAGCCTTCAAATATTTAACTGCTTGCACAGATGCCTTTGTGCTAAAATTCAGAAGGACAATTACACTACAACAGAATTAAGAAAATAATGCAGTGGCTACGTTGTTTTGAGCTACTATTAGACACATGTATGTGTAAAATCAGTCTGTGTGGACTGATAAAAATCATACTGCCTGAATAAAATTTGTATGTACAGATCAGTCTGAACTCTGCAGTTAAAGTTGGGCAGAGCCTTTCACTGCCAGGAACGTGACAGGAAGCAGAAGCCACTTCTGGAGAAGATTTATAATGAAGTTAACTCCCATTCATCGAGCTCATCTTACCGGTAAGATAAAAGTAATGATTAAGAGACAGAGCTAAGAACATCGGTGAGCTCAGCATATGATGCTTTTCTGCTTTTGTGATATGTGGATGAGGTCACCTTTTGAAATAGCTGAGAGGAAGAGAAAGAAGAAAAGATGCTGGTTGCCTAATATCATGCTGCTAAAGAAATCACAGAGCCTCGTGCTAACATGCAGAGGTGTTATTTTGGGCTGCTGTTTTCTGTATCTAACAAATTGGGATTCTTCTGTTTTGTTTTGTTTCCCTGAAAATTCTTGAAGAGTAAATCAGAGCCATTCTTGTAAATTCAGCCTCTCATACTGGAAAATCATAAGCAATCACTGTGATTGTTTCAGTCTTGCCGGTCATGGGTGACCAAAGAGCAATCCTGGTTTATGCCTGCATTTTAAGACCAGAAGTGAGAGTGATGATTATTCTCTGTTACACAGGTCACACCTTAAGTCATAGTCATGGAGGCTCTGTTTGATAACTGGCTGCTGTCTCATCTGCTTTTTCAGTAATAAGTAATAAAATGCCTTGAGCTTATTCCTATATAGGTTTTTTTAATCTCAAGGTGATTACTATAAATTTCCATTAGCAAATACCATCACAAGGAAAGATTAGCTATTTTTCTCTAAAACTTGCTGATCTTTCATTTATAGCTGTAATTCTAGTTCAGATTGTATTTTAGACTGTAATTTAGACTTAGTGGTATTTTGTTATTCTTATGTTTGATATATAGAAGCTTCTATATGAAATCATTGGGCTTGAAAGAACATCAGAGTTTATCTGTGCATCTTCCTGTCGCCAGGCAGGAACATGTGTAGATACATCACTTCTGACAGATACTTGTCTCATGTTTTCTTAAAGGTTGCTAGCGATGCTAAGGTTACAGCACCTCCCCAGAAAAACTCTAAAGACATTTCCCAGTGTCCAGTCTGAATTTGCCTTGCTGCAGTTTAAACCTGTTCTTTCTCATTTCATGCACCGCAGACATGGAAAACACATTATTTCCATCTGGTTTGCAATAGCCCTTCTATGTATTTGAACATTTGTTCCATCCTTTCGCATAGGTCATATATTTTGTGTACTGTGCTGTTGTTCCTGCCTTGCATTCTCACTTTCCCCATTGCTATTATCAGGAGCTTCATTAGCACATGTATGTGTTCTTATTAACGTTCTTTCATTTTTGCCTCAGGTACTTAGAATGTTCACAGTGAATAACTTCTGGATAGTGAATGATCAAAACTTGCTTTTATATTTTAGCTGGATTATTTTCTTCATACTGGTAGAGACACAAGATTTCTAAAGTCAGTACATCAAGAATTTTTGCAAAGGCATTGGAATTTAAATACTTTATTTCGGTATTTTTTTTTAATACTGATTTCTGTTTTCAGCTATCCAGTATAAAAATGCTGTCCAGCTGAAAAGCAGGTGGGTATCCCTCGCGTTTGCCTCTGGTTTCAGGATGTCAGACTGAATGATTTTGTGCAGGTGTCGTTCCTTCCAGGGAAACAACTTTGGGCAGCAGGGCTATATATCTTGCCCCTCAGAAAAATTTAGCTTCGAATTAGCTAGACGGCCAGTGCTACCATCTGGCAGAGAATTTGACTAGGCTGCCCTAGAAGGCAGCTCTTGGTGGTGGTACTCTCCCTCTGTGCCCAGCTTCCAGCGGTGAAACATCTGCTATCACTGCAAAGCGGACCTGGATCATTTCACCTCACGTGATCCCGGAGCAGAAACATGGAATAACTTGGGTCAGAAGGGACCTCTGGAGGTCTCTAGTCCAGCCTACTCTAAACGTCTGGTCTGGTCTCCTCTACTTGAGCTACATGGAGCCAGCTCTTTCCCAGGCTGAGCAAGCCCAGCTTTCTCAGCCTCCCCCTTTGCGTTGTGTCCTTCATTCAGCCCCTGGACAAGGACCGGCTCCAGATTGTCAGCAAGTCTCTAGTGCAGAGAGAGCGGGACGGGATGCGCCACTCCAGATGTAGCCCCACAAATGGGAAGAACGGCCTGACAAGAGGAAAACTCACTTTGCTTGGCCATCTGGCTACATTGTGACACTGAGTACACAAGGCAGCAGGAGGTTAATGTAGCTCAGATAAAATTTCTGTATGGATTTAAAAGTTTTATTCTTTTTTTTTTTTTCTATAAGAACAAGTAATATTTTTGCTCAGCCCCCATGCATGTAACTTTTATTTAGAATTCAGCGCCTGTTTGAACACCTCTCTCAAATAGTCTTTCTCACTCCTTTGTGCTACCAGTGCTGCACGCTGCCTCGGTCTTTAAATGGATCATGGTAACTAATGACCATGTGGATCCATTTGCAGGCTTGTACCGTCTAAAGCCTTTAAAGGAATAGCTGTCTGCAGACCTCATTTTTCTTTTAGAATATGTTTCAATATTATTAACTGAATATTCAGATTATTTGCAGCATTCCCGCTGTCGGTGTATTAATACCTCTCCGCCTGAGTAGAAAGCTAAGGCTTAATGGCGCTGTGGTCGGCAAACTCATCTATACTTATTTTGGGAGTTCAGCTGGCTGTTACGGAGGGGCAGTTTCCGTTTCATCTGAGCACATCCTGTGCTAGTGAAATACTTCAATCATGAACATATGTTGCAGGAAATACAGTTGTAGCATGTAGGGGGTTTTTAATTTTCTCTTAGACTTATGACTAAAGGCAGTGTCAAAGTTCATGGTCTAAAAGTGGATATTTCTTGACAGTCATCTTATTTTTAGGTCTTTTGACTTGAAACAAGATTTTTCTTGGCTTGAAATGGTGATCAAAATATATACAGCTGTAATTTACAGTAAGCAATTAAATGCCTTTGTTGAAGCTAAATTTGCTTATATGAGATTCTAGTGTTTACAAACCTAATAAAGAACAACATTGGACTACAAAAAGTTGAATTATTTCAAAGTTTGTTTGCTTAGTTTTTCTGAGGTTTCCCTTCGGAAGAGGAAGCTAAATTATATCCAGCTTTGCAGTCCCGCAGGCATGCTGTGCCATCATTTTTCTTTCTCACTTCATTAGGTTATTTTGCTGTAAATTATATATATTTCAGATAGACCTATACCATGTAATAAATACACCCCAAAATGTACTTCAAAATAAAGTAAATAATCTGTCATGTGCTTTGCAAATTAAAAGGTACAAATAGAGTCTTAAATAAAAATGTCTTGGGCTCAAATTTGGTCTTTTTATTATATGGAATAGTAGCTGCTCCTTGAATAGTCCTGCTGTGTCTTTTTGAGGAGTAAAGTCCTTTTCCGTGTGAGTAAGTCTATCCAACTTTGTCACCCCATATTTAATTAGGTTTCATTCCTACTATAGAAGATCTGCTCTTACAGTTGTTTAGGCAAAGATCTCAGTGTATTTATCAGGACTGAATAAAAATTGTGGGGTCACTCTGTAGCTACTTAAGCAATGCTTAAGCCAAATGCATTACGGACTGTTTTCATGTAATGCTTAAATAAGTATATATGGTGTGGGACTACTTGATTCATAATTCTCACCAGTTAGAGTGTTCAAAGGCTTAAGCCGTTGGAGAAACTCAGATACTAGTTGAAAGAGCATAGATAAAGATCTCAAGTAATTGCAGAATTCATTACTTTATTATTTTCATTACTTTTTATGTATGCAAAATTTTTAACTCTGGTCCAAACACAATGTTGCATTTGTTAAATTAATGATTTCTTGCAACATCTGTGTAAAGACTGACCTTTATTGACGTCAATATTCAAAATCCAGACAGATTCCAAACAATTTTCCCTGGATGTGAATTATTTCTTCATGCATTAACAACAAGAGGAGAGAGTGAGGGAGGAGAATCCCTATGAAGTTCCCCTTGGAGTTCTCTCCATCAACTTTTAATTTGGGATAAATGAAACTGATATTCAACAGAGTGAGGTAAGGAGCCTGGAAAACATACAGTCTTCCTGTACCTGTGTTTCTCTCATCATTTTGCACTCCTTCTGTACCCAGCCGAGTCTCTGGATCCAGCCTCTACACGGCAGGACAGCGCAAGTGCAGGACGGTGCAGTATGGTGGTGTACGGTCTGTCTGCGGTAGCAACAGGGAAGCATCTTCCTGGACAGATGCTAAGTGCAGACTGGGATGGCTGCTCCCTTACTGGAGCTGGTCAACAGTCCAGTTCCACTTGTAAGGGAAGAGCAGCAGTGGACGGTGTCTCTGACTTTTTGTTTGTCATTTCACAATGTCATGAATGACAGGAAACAGCAATGTCTGTCTTTTCTCCTGAAATACTTTATGTCTATATGGAATATGTTCAAAAGGCTTATTTTTATGTTGGTTTGAGCAAAAAGAGTGCAGTCGTACAGGCGTGACAGTGGCTGATGGCATTTTTCTCCTAGCTGGTTTAGAAAACAACTCAAGCTTGAAGTTAACTTCTGAACAGCTTTAATGTGAAGAACAAGAAGTTGAAATTGGCACAGGGGAACCCATTTGTGAAAGATCTGCTTTCTGGTGGCTCAACCTCATCTGTGCCGTATCAGTTGAGTTGTCTGAGCTTGAAATCGGAGACGGAGTAGTCCCAGTGAAAGGCTGTGTCCTCAATCTGTAATTCTATACAGATTTCTACCATCAACTCCTCAGCCTGGGAAACTGCACCCAAGAAAACAGAGTGTTACTTTTAAAATATAATTCAGCTAAAGGTTTATTCTCATCCACAGAAGTTGCAGGCAGAAGTTGCCACAGATGAAATTCGTCTGCTACAATGATGACTTCTGAATAAAAGATGAGATTTCATACTTTACGTTTAAAATAGTACTTTTCCTTTGTTTTGTACGGAAATTTAGGACAGAAAAAGAGCCAGAAGTGGGCTTCGAATTTTTTCGTTGCTCCTTTGTCATGTAAAACTCCTAGTTACTTTGTGAGAATTTGCTTGAGCGTGAACTTTGGTGTTTGACTTGTATGTCAACTAATTAAATAATTCTACTTTCAAGAACTGCTTGACCAGTAGACAAATGTATATACTGGAATGTAATGTTGTTAAACTAATCATTACTGATCTGGACAATCCTGTGAGTTTGGATGGGGCAAAATGATGGGAAAACAATGTGGGTTTGAATCTCAAGGGCTACACTCAATTTCAGCCAATTTTTCTTATTAACCACCCCACCTTTTTCTTTCTTTTTTTTTTTTTTTTTTTTTAGGGCTTTGTCTCACTTCCTAGTATACATTTGGAGGATTAAATAGCTAGATCAAGCTATTTTGGTGGTGCTGTTTCTTCCCAGTGGCATTAAACTGTGACATTCAATCCACAACAGCACAGCCAAGCAGCATTTGAAGATCTCTGCGTACATTAGTTATGTCAGACATCAAAGCGGGAGGCTCACATTTAGGTCTGGCCCAACCCATATTATTAAATTTAAAGCTGATGTCAATACTGTTGCGAGTTACGCATCAAATATAAATTGGTTACAAAACATCTCTGAATGTTAAACTACCTCAGATTGCCTCAATTGGTGCGATTAGACAGTGAATATAATTTACATGTTGAGCAGTGGAAAAATTCTTCCTTGTACTAACAAGGATACATTAAACAATGTCTCTAGCCAGTTTCCTTCCCTTAACATCCTTTGCTTCTTAAGTTATTGTTTAATACACTTCCTAATCCTAAATTAGCGCAGGTAGTACTGATTTAGTACTATTTGGCGTTGATGTAGTGATTGCACATGGTTTTTTTTCTGACCGACATACATAATATGAAGCTTTTCATTTCTGAACTGAACAATTATAGACTTGTTTTGCTCTTCAACTGAATATGCAAATAATTATGAGGAAAATAGGCAATGCTCCCAGGAAAGCCTCTGGTTTCCAAGTCTAGTCCAATTAGTAAAGAAGGAAGCTTTCTTACACAGTTTTTATAATGGTCTGTTTCACTGATCAGATAGAGATTATTAATAGAGCTGGGACTGAACACTCTTCAGATTAAAAAGTAACAAGGTAGAGAGTCAATCCATTCTATCAATTACTGATTAATGTAAGAAAGACAGGCTTATAAATATCATCACATATAGCATGCTGAAAATACATAGAGATCTGCAGTGCTTTGAAGGTGCCCTAGAAAATCCAAGGTAAGCATTGAAAAACTTATTTTGCTTAATTTAAAGAGAGATTTTATCTTACCTATTGTCCTGGCTTCAGCAGGGATAGAGTTAATTTTCTTCTAGCAGCTGGTATAGTGCTGTGCTTTGGATTTAGGATGAGAATAATGTTGATAACACACTGATGGTTTGGTTGTTGCCAGGCAATGTTTACACAGAGCCAAGGCCTTTTCTGCTCCTCACACCACCCCACCAGCGAGGAGGCTGGGGGTGCACAAGGAGTTGGGAGGGGACACAGCCGGGACAGCTGACCCCAACTGACCAAAGGGATATTCCATACCATGTGATGACATGCTCAGCATATATCTTGGGAGAAGCTGGCCTGGGGTTTAGACTGCAACTTAGGAACTAGCCGGGCATCGGTAGCCTGCAGGTGGTAAGCAATTGTGCTGTGCATCACTTGTTTTGTATATTCTTTTATCATTATTGTTATTATTTGCTTCCTTTTCTGTCCTATTAAAGTCTTTATCTCAACCCACAAGTTTTACTTTGTTTTCCCAATTCTCTCCCCCCATCCCACTGGAGGAGGGGTGTGGAGAGCAAACGGCTGTGTGGTTGTTTTAGCTGCCGGCCAGGTTAAACCACAGCACCTATATAATGTCTTTCCTTTCTGTAGCTATGTCTGACAAGGAGCTGGAATACACGTTCTGGAAACCAGCTGATGCAGAAGCAATGACTGCGGAGCTGTCTTTCAAAATATATTTTAAATGAATACAGAAACTCTCAATTGGGAACATAGCAAACATGGACAAAGAAAAAGGAGACAAGAATTTCAGACAATCTTCAGCCCAGGGTTCTTACAATGTTTTACAATCCAGTTCCTGTGTTTAAAAGCAGGAATATCCCATTACTTTGTTGGAAACAGGAGGTTTAACACAAGGCCACTGAGTAATGAAAGCCTGGCGCTCTCCTCACAAAGGGCATTTTTATATGGGGTAATAGCTTCAGTGGGATTACACCTGAAATATGACAGGAGAATATGGCATAGGAAAATATGGCCTACGAGGGCAGACCTTATAGACAGTTTGTTTGCTAAATGATGATGTCACCTAAGTTTGGGAATTCTAGGAAATCCAGCATGTCAGTGACTCTCTTATTTCTCTTTTTCTAATGAACTGGGGTGTGACTCTGTGTGTGCACCTTGGCTTTTATAAAGTTGTAGGTCTTTAGGCTTCAAGGCCTCTGGAAGACCTTGTTTGGTGAGCTGCTTGTCAAGTGACTACTAATTTATCAGACACTACTTCGTAGTTTTATCTGGTCAAAATGAAAAGCACTGAAAGTGATAATAGCTGCAAACCAGACTATAAAAGCCGAGGAAAAATATGCAAGATTGGGGTTCTTAAACACTGGGAACTTAAAGACAAAAAAAGGCAGAGGGGTTGAACTGAAAAACCATCACCATAATCTGTCTCCGTTGGGCGGTTGCAGTTTTGATCAGCAAAAAAGAGCAGCCAGAGGTGCCCGGAGATTCTGCATCGAAGCACAGCATTTCGGCTGCTGCTGTCTGTGTGTGCCCTGTCTGACGGGGCAGGGAGCAGCTTCCTCTTGGTACCCAGCACCAGCGCAAACCCTTTAGTCTACAGAGGTACAGCTAGGTAAGCCTTCAGCAGGGCTTGTGCTGGAAGAGTTTCTTTAATATCTGGTTTCTTTCAAAAGGAGCACTAGGAGAACATCTTACTGCTGACTGAGAGTGTCAGAAATAAATCTGAAGTGAACCGGCGACAATACAAAGGTCTACAACCTAAATGGATATTATATAAATATGGGATCATGAGGGCTGGAAGGGTGCAGATGCTAACTGTAAGGCAGATGGTGACATTTATTGACTGTAACATTTATTGACTGTAATGTTTATTGACAGATCTTTAAAAGGCTTCTATTGCCTTGGCACTTCAATATCTACTGCACAGGAAACAGACCTAGTCAACAAATCCCACTGTAGAACTAAAAATAAAAGCTCCATCGACTCATGGACTACTGCAAAAATAGTCCGGAGAGCACTCGAAAGCCTGATGGAGCCGACAGAGGTTACGCGGAACCTTGCTGGGTGCCAGGCTGGGCTCTGGCCAGCTGCCAAAGGGAGTGAGTTCCCAAAACCCTCCCCTGGGCATGTGCCCTGCTGTCAGTACCAGCCGGTGCAACCCCCGCACCCAAACCATCATAAGGGTGACCCGGCGGGGAGACAGCCATTTCCCGTGTGAATGGGGAATGATCCAGTTTTACAGTTTTGTCAAATGTAGGCAGTATGTTGACCACTCGTACAAGAGTGACTAAGAATCCTCTTGCAAACCTCACCAAACACTACACAATCCCATCAAATTACCTGTTCAGTCCTCTTCCTCTTTACCGGAGCAAAGTGTGGAAACGTTATCATAAATATGCTGATGGGTGAGTTGTACATTTTGTTGCTCCTGCTCAATGCATTGACCAAGAGCCTCCAGCGTCTCTGTGTCCTCCTCCCCTCTTTCATCCCACATGCTGCCCTTCCATCCTCCCGTACTTCAGAAAAGTCTTGTCTACTGCCAAGGAGTTTGGAGTAAAGTGGAGGACAGGCTATTCACAACAGTAACAGGACACTACGTCACTCTGGTAACAGCTGCACGTTTAAAAAGCAAACTTTTATAGGACTGAAAAATATGAATAGAAAAGGACTCTACAAAATATGTCCAAGGGTGACTATGTGTAGCTTCCAACCCAACAGGCCTGTATCTCAGAGGATTTTCTTCCATTAACCTAGTTTACTAAGTGAATTTTCCATGCGGCAATGAACGAGTGTCATTAGCATTCACTCTGAGTGAGAGAACAGCTTTGCCTGTGGTTCTGCTTATTTGACTTCTCTCACTAAACCTTATCCATCATGATGAATGCTGGGCCCACTTTGATCCTGGTAGGCATAACGCGAAGTCTGCTGAGGAGCGGAGCCTGGGAGAAGTCCAGTCCCTGCTACTGATATCTGTCATTGAATTTAAAGTTAACCATGGCTCTGTAGTTAATCAAGTTTTATATACAATGGCTCCATAGTTAAGAATGTTGTAGATAGTTGCTAAGTGGTTGCTAAGGAAAAGATCAAAGGGAATTGTTTGAAGGAACATCTGTAAACTAATTGTCCTGGAACACTAAGACCTTGAATGAACATCTAATCAAGATGTTTACACAGCCACACAGCCAATTGGGCAGTGAAGACTGAAGTCCAAGCATCCTTAACTGAACTGTCTTCACTATAATACTAAAAACCACACCCACAGGTCAAGAAGACCCTCGAGCAGGTGAAGACCCTTCCTCCATGCAGGCGCAGTGATTGAAGAAAATGACACAGCAAGTATTATAACTACATGTAAATTACTAGCCAGTCGTTGTAACTGGGAGTGTACTACCTTGTAACATTTGTGTATAAATATAAGGAGGAAACCGGCATTGTATGTGCTTGATTTGTGGAAATCCACCGAGCACCTAGGCCTGAATAAAAAGGCAATGTCTCTCCTGTGTGTGTGAGAATTGGCTTATTGCACACCAGGTAATGGGTCCGCTTTTGGGATGACAGTTTCTGGCGACCCAGATGGGACTGCTGTGACAGGACCGCCGTGACGCCTTGCCTGGATTGACTTGCTGGCTGCTGGGGAGACGCTGCTCTCCGGACTCCAGTGCGCACCGACCCTTTGATCGGGGACTCCGTGGGTACCCTCCCCAGCCGGAGCGGGTAAGCGATACAACGGTGCAACGCTTGCTGTAAGAGATATTGATTACTTCATTATTATATGCATGCATGTGGGAGGTTCAATAGGTAGTCATATACATTTGACAGTGACGACTGGAGTATGGGAAATCTTGGTTTAGAACGTTCTTCTTGGGAAAATATGTGGGCACCCAGGAGTCAGTAATAACTCCTTGTTCCCCAGTAGGTTGTATTTTAAAACACTGGGGCAAGTGGGGAGGGGATCCCCTACCAAAAAGAAAACTGGCAGAATATTGTACTCAATGGTGGCCAAAGTACAAATTGGACGATGAGGAAAAATAGCCAGAACAGGGATCATTGAATTATAATACAATTTTGCAATTGATGTTATTTTGTAGAAGGTTGGATAAATGGGATGAAGTACCGTATGTTGATTTATTTTTCTCATTGAGAAATGATCATGAAACACAAAAACAATGTAATTTGTTAGTTTCTGATTCAAATGTAATGATGATGATGAAATATAAGAAGAAGGCATCAAGGTATTGTTCTGCTTGCAGTATGGGAAAAAGGTGCCTGAAGCTGGAAGAGGAGGAGGACGATGATATTCAGATGTTAGTGGCTCCAGACAAAGAAAGTGTCAGTAATGGAGAGGGAGGCAGTGAAAGAGGTAGCGATAACTTATTTACACCTGAAGAAAAAAGAATGGTTATACAAAAGGCAAGGGAAGAAAATGAAAGGCAGAATGCTAGGGATGGCCCTGATTGGTTTATGTCAACTCTGGAGCCAGACTGGAACCTGAATTCAGGTACAGGTTGATTAATGATTAAGCAATACCAACAGCTAATTTTGTATGGGATAAAAAATGGAATATCTAGACCAAAGTATCTCGCTAAATTGTATCAAGTAGTACAAGGTAAAACAGAAGATCCATCTGCCTTTTATGTGAGGTGTGAGGTGGCCAGAAAATTGACAGATTTGGACCCTGAAGATGAGGCCAGTAAAATGACTTTTACCACCCTGTTTGTAGGACAATTGGCACCTGATACAAGAAGGAAATTACAAAAAGTAGACAGAATGTCTGGGATGACAATATCCCAGATGACTGAAATTGCATACAAGGTATATAATAACAGGGAAGAGGTAGAAAAGATGGAAAGCGAAAAGGAGAAATTGAAAGAAAGCAAGCAAAAGGCAGCAATATTGGCAGCTGCTTTCATGCAAGCTCAGGCCTCCTCCCGAGGCCAAGGTTTTCAAAGGGGATGAGGAAGAGGTCGGGGAATAGGAAGGGACTGAAGAACTAGAATTCCGCTACAAAAAGATCAATGTGCCCGTTGTAAAGAGAAGGGACAATGGAAAAATGAGTGTCCAAAAGGACACTCTAATTGGACTCCTGTCCCAGCCACGGCCCCAATACCAGAGGAACTAATCAGGGTTGTCAATGAGGACTTGGATTGCAACCAATTAAATGCAAAATTGGTAATAAAATATTTGTACATGAATTTTTATATATGCCAGAATGCCCTGTACCTCTAACGGGAAAGGATTTGTTAATAAACTAGGGGCGCAAATAACCTTTGATAAAAACAAAATTAGAGTTCATATTCCACAAAATAATGTCTGGGAAGCGCAAATATATGTATTACAGGAATTACTGAAGAGAACAGAAAATGGAGAAAAAGAAGTACCAATCAACTCTCTTTCTGAAATAGAGGATGCTGTAACCCCTTTTGTATGGGCAACCAAGAAACCTGGAAGAGCTAAATTGGCCAAACTGGTAAAAATAGAATTGAAGCCAGGAGCTAAACCGGTAAGATGAAAAAAGTATCCTATGAAATTGGAAGCCCATGTTGGACTGGAACCTATTATAAACAATTTCCTCAAATATGGACTATTAACGGCAGTGCCAGTCAGAATATAACACCCCAATTCTACCTGTAAGAAGACTTTTGTAAATTGTACCTCAAAATGTGAAAACTTAACACACCTCCAGCCCCCTTTAACCTGTAATAAACCCCAGAATCTGAGTTATGCTTGGGCCCATGCCAAATTTCCTCTAGGGTGGTTTTTACTTTGTGGACGGCTTGCTTATACTTAGGTACTGGCTAATATAACTGGAGGCCCTTGTTCTGTAGGAAGATTAGCTCCTTTATCATTAAATAAGGAAGATCTAAAGCCTGAAAAAAAGATTAAAAAGAATTGTCCACCAATTGCCTGAAGATTGTGAATTCCAAGTTACCTTGTATTGTGATAGTGAGATGGTAGCTGTTGCTACATTAACACCAGGAGTCGGAGCAGCTATGAATTACCACACATTAAAGAGAATTGCTCGTGCCTTGGTAAAGGATATAAACTACACTTCACAGGCTCTAACAGCTCTTGGGACTCAAATGACTCAAATTAGAGAGGCTACACTAGAAAATCGAGTGGCTGTAGACTATTTATTATTGAGACACAATCATGGGTGTGAAGAATTTAAAGGGATGTGTTGTTTCAATCTTTCTGACAATTCACTACTGATAGAAAAGAAGGTCCAGCAGTTGAAAGAGCTAGCTTCTAAATTTTCAGAACGAGAAGGATCTTGGTTGACTTCACGTCTTCCCAATTTAAGTTGGTTAAAACAATTATTTGTATTTGTCTTATTGTTTGTATTTTTCATTTTTACTACCTGTTTTAATCATAGAATCACAGAATGTTTTGAGTTGGAAGGGACCTCAAAGATCATCTAGTTCCAACCCCCCTGCCATAGGCAGGGACACCCTCCACTAGACCAGGTTGCCCAAAGCTCCATCCAACCTGGCCTTGAACACTGCCAGGGAGGGGGCATCCACAGCTTCTCTGGGCAACCTGTGCCAGTGCCTCACCACCCTCACAGTGAAGAATTTCTTTCTAACATCTAATCTAAATCGACCCTCCTTCAGCTTAAACCCATTACCCCTTGTCCTATCAAATGGATCTGCTTTTTGGACGAGACTACTGCAGTCAAGTCATATAATCACTTTAACCCACTCATTATACTCCTCTCTAAAATGACTTGGGTTATTTGCCCCACTATTTCTTATCAGTATTAAAGATTTTTATGGCTAGAAGAATCAAATATCTTTTCTTCTGATTCCCAGCATAAACTTATTCTGTTTATATCCATTTGTTCTTTCTTGTGCTAGCACTGTCTGTAAGCTTAAATAGTTTCTTGCTTGTCTATCTGTGATATTTACGCACCAATTTACCCAGCCCTCCTGTCCCCTTTCTCAGGCTTTGTTTCGCCAGGGCAAACAAGCCAAGCTGCCATGAGATCACTGTCAGTCTTCTAATGACTCTGTTTCAGTGTGATTTAATTTTTCTGGAGCACAAGTGTCCAAGTCTCTGTGCTACACTCCAAATGAGGTTTTACTAATGACTCTGTTACACTCTTTCTTACCTTTACTCTGCCCAAAATTCTTCATCAGATACATCCCAGAATCCGAATTGCCCTTTTTATGGATGGTCATGTCGGTCTGCTGTAATCAGAGCAAAAGTTTTAGAGCTTGCTGCTGAAAAACTGTCACAGCTTCATCAACTTCAAGGGAGCTGTGACAGCTTCCACCAGCTGGGGATCTGCAGCTGATATTTCAGTTTGCAGGACACAGCTTTCTCTGTGGCTGGCCCGAAATGGTGCAGCTCGCTGCCAACTCCCCTCCCCCAAGCCCTTCCCCAGGGGAACCACTGATTTGCTTCTGCCCAGCCTGCAATGTTGGACAAGGACTTGCTCCATATCATCCTGATAAAATACAAGGCAAAATTTGGCAAATATTATTCATTCAGTATGTGTGTGTGTCAAAAAAAATCTAAAAATCTCAGCTCCTTTTTTTTTGTTTAAATTCAAAACATTTTCAGTCATTTTAGCCATTTTGATTCCTGGCCATTCAATTCTTGTCCTTCATTTCTTTCTCAGTCCTCATTAAGTGTGAATAAAACTTTCAAAATGACAATTAAAATAGATTTATTTTTTTTCCAGGGAGAGAGCTGACGTGTGACTGCACTGCTGCCCGTTATCCTTCTTCATTTCTTCTTTTCTCAGGTCTATCCGTCATCTTCTATCATCCATGATTTAGACTAAGCCCTTCATGGCAAGGACCATCACTTTATATTCGTCTCTGCCTAAAGCAGAGATGCTTATTATTGGTTTCTGAAAGTATAAAGAATGTGGCGGATCAATGCCATTATCCTGAACTGCACTTAGGAGACAAAGGCAGCGTAGCTGTTGAATTGATGCTCTCGGGAGCACGGAAGCAGAGCTACATTTTGGGCTATCGCGAGACTTGCCAGAGGACTCTGCGGATATTTCCATCTAAAGATCATAGCTAGGGTAAAAGCTACAAAAGCACCAATGACTGTGAGAAAACTTGTAACACACAGAATTGTCTCGGTTGCCCCATCAAATGAAGCAAATGTTAACAAAAATTTCGATTGCTGAGGCTAAGATCGCTAAGGATCTGGCAGCAGCCCGGACTCTGACCTTAATCAGAACATGGTGTCAATAGGCTGCACTGATTTAAAATAAAGACATGGTGACAGTATTTCTGCTTTTGAATAGACCCTAAAGGCACTTACTTAGGAAGTAGTAGAGCAAGTGGGCTAGAAGCCTGAGAGATATGAAATCATAGTCCAGTGGAAATAAATGAGGGAGTTGAGCTCTGGGGCATCTCTCTCCCGGCTAAAAGCCCTAACCGTGCTCAGCATCCCTGCTTTCCCTCAGGTGCCTGTAGCTCACATGAAAGAAAGAGGTTTAGAAGCACCTTTTCCTTTGTTTTTTTTTTTTTTCTTTCTTTTTGGGACTGACTTGGACGTTTCTGCATTCAGCACACCGCATACCGTGAACCCCATCTGAGAGGCCCAAGTCTGCCTGGCCACCCATCGCGCTGCCCTGCAGCCCTGAGCATCGCGCTGCTGCGGCCCTTTGTCAAGCACCCGCTCCGAGAGCCCCGTATTTGTGTTTCTGCATCAGCGCTTTAGCTGCACTCTGTACAGTACTCATTTATTTATGCTTGATTGATAGGCTTCTCAGGACCAGAAATTTTGCATCTGCCCATTAAAATACTTTGCAACTTGGAAGATAATGAAATAATTGGTTCTCTGTTGTGGGTTTTTTTCTCTCTGTTGTCACCTGTGCCGGTACCATGCGGCTCATGGACCTGTCTTCCCGAGTTCACCAACACCATCTCTGGCATATAGATTTTAACTGACACCTTCGGCTGACAGGTAGTCAATCAACAGCAAGGAGAGCTGGTGATACTGCACTTGTGATAGCTGGTTTCAGTAACTGCAAAAGACTAGCTCCCCTGTAAGTCTCAAGATACTTTTGAAAGGTAGGTTTAATTAGACATGGAAATGTATCTGTGAGTTTAATACAGAAGCGTTGCTTTGCTGGGGTGAGGTTTTTACTCAGAGGGATGTAAACCTCCCTAGGCTAAAACTACAGAGATAATTACAAGTAGGACAGGAATCCCAGCACAGTGATTGATCCAGCGTGACCCCTGTATAGCTAATTACAGACTGTCAAAGCGATTTCTGTTCAAGCCGGACCAATATTTAATTAGTCTCCTCCCCATTGAAATCCTGACCTTGGTTTGGCACTGGGAAAGCAGAGAGTCGGGTATCCGGCCAAAGCATCTCATCGCTGCTCCAGGGGCAGGCAGGCGAGGGAGTAACAGCTGAAAACGAAAAATGGCAAATGAGAGTCCCAAATGAAGCAGCAGCTTCCACTGCCTCCTAGTTCCTTCCTCTCTTGCTCTCTCTCCTCTAAAACCTGTTGCTCAGGCTAAAAGATAAATAAAACCCACAGAAGTACAATTGCCTTTTGGTGATTTAATTTACAGTGCAGAATAGAGGAGATATCTTTACTGGTGACTTTTTGGTCAAATTGAAAAGTGGCAATTTATTCCTGCTGCTTTGTCTTTCAACCACTTTCTAATCCGTGGCAGAAATTTACCTTCTACCTCATGCCTACCTGGTTTCCTCAGTAACTTCTCCTAAGAAGATGACAAAAGCTTAGGAAAGGACAACTAAATTGTCAACTGCTTAATCTTTATTTATGGAAAATGATACCCTGTTAAATCTACTAGATTTCTGCCAAAGCTGGCTGACGTATTTCATAGAATATTTCTTTTGCCGTTGTTCAGAAAAAAAGGTCCAGATATATTATTAAACTGAAAAACAAATCAAAATATAAAAATCTCTTTGCTTGTTTAAAAAGATGTAAGACCTGCAAGTTACCTGAACCTACGTACATACTCCATGCCTATCCTTTGAGAGTCAGTACCAAAATGACATTTTCAACTTTGTATATATTTAAAATGTTTGCAGAAAAAGCTGGTTAAAATCATGCCTCTTTGTGCCTTCAGAAAGGGTTTAGATTGCTTAAACATTATCATAGTGGCTGCTTAAATAAAGATATCATCAGTTTATGATTTAGAAACAAAAGTGGGACCAAAGTCAGGACAGAAGAGAATCAGAACAGCTTTAATTGTGAAACAAAGAAGGAGTGCAGATTAGCAATAATTATATGTTTCATTGTTTGTGTGACTTCAAAACTCCCACCATGGCACGGGTTCCACTCGCTGGATGGTGCAGATGCCAAACAGCTGTCTGTCCTACAAGTCTGCGGTATCAACACTCAGGACTGGGGCACGCAGGAGGAAGGGATAAAACAAGAGAGCAGTGCAGAGCCTTTGGGTGGTCTGCAGTAAATACCTTGTAAGGGAAGGTCTGAGAAGGAAGGGAGCCAGGGAGAGACTGGCATGCTCCTAAATCTTTTGGGCACTTTCATTTTTTTTTTTTCCTCTAAAGATTTGGAAATGGTTCCCCCACCTGTGGCAAGCTTCTTTCAAAGGTCTCCAGGTAGGCTATCCACACACCTTTCCAATGGCAAAAAATAGCCATGTCTGTGTTCTTCATAGCTCACCAGCTGTCGGGTAGGAAGCCGTTGCTCAAAATATATATGGAAGGGGCAAAAGGAAAGACAAAGTTCAAATGATTGATGCTAACAAATTTGGGATGAGGTATCACACCTCAGGCGTCAGAGTTTAAGAAAATCTGCTTCTGTTATGGATTAGAAGGTGATTGAACATTGGAATTAGATTATCTGGTCTCAAATCCAAAGGCATCGCTGACCGAGCACTGGAACAGGCTGCCCAGAGAGGCTTGAATATCTCCTTCTCTGGAGATATTCAAAACCCGCCTGGACGCCATCCTGTGCAACCTGGTCTGGGTGATCCTGCTCTAGCAGGGGGGTTGGACTACATGATCTCCAGAGGTCCCTTCCAACCCCTGCCCTTCTGTGAATCTGTGACCTTCTGAGAAGCACGTGGGCTGGCTTGCAGACTGGGAGGGGAATCTGGACCAGGAGAACACCACACCAGAGATGCTGCTCTGGGGCTGCGGTGGTGGCAGACGTGGTGAGCCAGGCTGGAAGCAGGACAGAGACATGAGCTCCATGAGCTCTCGGCTGGCAATGACTCCTCTAACACTGCCTTGAAGGTGGCTTTGCCCCTCGAGGGGGTCAGGTGGGGTTCGAGGGGAAGGGAGGAGAGCACAGGCCACGGTGGCATCACCTCTCCAGCGTGTGTGCCGCATCAGGGAGGCTGATGGCGACAGATGGGCCCTGGGGAGCCCATGCCAGGTCTCAGCAAAAAAATAATGATTGCACATAGGGTTCTGTCCAGCAAAGTCTCGAGGAATGGGGCTTTGCCGGAATAAAAACCACAGGGATGCTTTCGCTGCTCTTATTTCAGGTTAGCCTTCCCGGCCCTTCTGACGCGGGCTGGGCTGCCCACGGCGGGCCGCAGGCCGTGCGGGTGGGAGCTGCCGGGGAGGCACATGGCGAGCTGCAGGCGTGGCGGTGAGGACGGAGCACACCGAGGCGAGCCAGCGATCCGGCCGCTGGCCCGAGGCTCCCTCGGCAAGGAAACGTAAAGATCGCGTCAACGGGACCAGTCGGGCCAAGAACCCGCTGCCCGTGCGCCCAGCGGGAGACGGTATGAAATCAGTCGCCCTCAGCCGAGCACCACAGGCCCGTGGGGGCTTGTTCCCTGCGCGACGGCGCTGTCCGAGAATGCAAATGAGGAGCCGGGGGATCCGGTAACTATTCCTCCCCCGCTCAGGACGCCACCGCCGCCGGTGACCGGCTGCTCCTTCCCTGCGGCGCTGCCTCCCGCCGCGGTTGTCCCGCTGCGCGCCCGCGGAGGCGCCGTCCGTCCGCTAGGGGGCAGCCACCGCCCGCCCCTCTGGGTGCGGGTCCCCGCGGAGCGGTGCGGGGCCAAGGGGTGCGGAGCGGTGCGGAGCGGAGAGCGGGTCTCCGCGGGCGCGCTGCCCCCGCGCGGCGGGGCCGCCTGCCGCCGCTGCCAGTGATGTCATGGGGCGGCGGCGGCGGCGGCGGCGGCGGTGGCGGGGGGGGGGGCGGGGAGGAGGCGGCACTGCAGCTGCATGTGTCTGTAGCGGCGGCGGCGGCGGGGCCGGGGCGTCGTCATCTGCATTCACATGGGGGCGGCGCCGGCCTCCGCCTGAAGCCCCCGCCCGGGGAGACACAAAACCCACGCGAGGCGCGGGGTGCCGCGACCCCAGCCCCGCCGCCGCCACCGCCGCCATGAATTCGGCGGAGCAGACCGTTACGTGGCTGATCGCCCTGGGCGTGCTGGAGTCGCCCAAAAAGACCATCTCCGACCCCGAGGGCTTCCTCCAGTCCTCCCTGAAGGACGGGGTGGTGCTCTGCCGCCTGCTCGACCGCCTGCTCCCGGGCACCATAGACAAAGTAAGTACCCAGTTCCCCCTCCCCTCCTCTCCCCGCCCCAGCCGCCCCCCGCCGCCCTTTGTGCAGCCGGGCCCGCCGCCCCCGGACCCGGCCTCGCCCGCCGCCGGGCCCCCCGCGCCGCCTCCGCCCGCGCGGGAGGGAGGGGGGATCCCCCCGGTCCCGGGGGCGGGTGTGTGTGTGTGTGAAGGGCGCGGTGGGGCGGGGGGCGGTTCAGCCCCGGTCGGGCGTGCGCCCGGGGGGGCCGGGGCGAGAGCGGGGAGCGGCAGCGGGCAGCCTGACTGAAGAGGGCTTTCCCCTTCAGGGCCACGATTTTGGAAGTGTTTTACATAAAAAATTGCTCCGCTCTCCAAATCGAAGTCCTGGATGTGCAGGGGAGAAGCATTTTTTTTGGGGGGGGGGGGGCGCGTTATGGACCTTTTGTGGCGTGCTACGAGCCGGCCGCAAACTTGTCTACGCAACTGCTGGAACAGTCGGTGCCTCACCTCACTTGGGAGGTGGTTCAGCTCATCCCTTCCAGCCTCTGAAGGACATCTTCATCTTTGATGTTTAGTTTTCTTGAAGGCTGTTTTAGCGTTATTTGGGTCTTTTACTGCTCGGTAGCCTGTGGAAAAAAAAAATCTCATGCTTTTCGGGTTGAAAAAACACGTTACAGCTCTATTCTGCGTTGCGTTTGAAGAAAATGCACTCTGTCAGGTAACTTTTATGTGTTATGTGTGCGTACGTAATTCCTGTCGTAGCTCAACTGGAGGGAAGGGGGTTTATTTTTGATACTGTGCCTCAAGACTTGGGTCGGTGCC
Organism: Balearica regulorum gibbericeps; assembly: GCF_011004875.1. Lineage (NCBI taxonomy): Eukaryota > Metazoa > Chordata > Aves > Gruiformes > Gruidae > Balearica > Balearica regulorum. The sequence goes on along the minus strand of NC_046184.1, from coordinate 153,455,008 downwards.
GTTATCACACCTGGCGCTCAGCAATGTAGCACACGTAGTGACCCGCGTATTGGCAAAACTTTCCTTACGAGCCAGTACGAGGTGGTGAAGAGAAGATTGATGAAGGTCATCTGCCAGGCTGATGGGAAAACTCCTTGCTTGAAAATAACACCATATTTTGCACCTTTTGCAGCTGGCAGACCACTCCACACATTGGAGCCTGCTGACAATGGGCTTTTGTTACCTTTTGTGGCTCTTTTTCAAGTAGTCCGCTGACCCACAAAGTTGAAAACCAGTGCTTTGAGCTCGGTGGGGCACTGGACTGGGCTGTCTCCTTTCAGTTCTTTAGTTTGCCACCAACTGGGATTGTTACTGGTCTATGTTGTACTTTAGCACGGAGGTCCTGGCCCCGGCCTGGAGTCCCGCTCTACTGGGTGTAGTAGGTCATTCCTGCCCTCCTAAAATCACAATCAAATTAGGAGGCAGCGTGGGGATACGGAAACCCCGCAGGAGCCCACGGTGCCATCACCGGACGATGGAAGCGATGAGAGCGGGGCCGGCATGTCGGCAGCAGTGCAAGTGTGGGTAACTCAGGGTCCCCCACAGTGGCCAGTGGAGCTAGCTGGGACAGCTGAAGCCACAGCCGCTGCCGCCAGCTTTCCCCACCGCCACGTTCCCAGAAGTGGCTGTTTGTGTGACGGAGCCAAAGAGGACGTGTGCTCGCCGCCAAGATGCTGTGGCTTTATGGCCGTGGTACACGAGGTACAAGCTGCTGTCCAGTACGCTGGGCCGTAAGCTGCAGCTCCGGAGCTGGTAAATGTCCTGCTCCACTGTCCGGGGTGAGGTGTGTGATGTGGGGCTGAGGGCAGGGACCCCTTCATCATGGGGACACCCCCCCCCCCCGCTGCCCACCCGCTGGGGCAGGCTCTGCCTGTGCCTCCTTGCCCCCAGGCTCTCTTGCCTGGTGGCACCAAGCCCGAGGAGGGTCTTGGCAGCCCGTTCCACCGCACCGCTCCAGGCACCCTCTCTGAGTACCTCTCCAAAATCTTGGGCTTTGGGTCCTGAGCTTCAGGGCAGAAAAGGTCTTTCCCCTTGTGCAGCTGTCAAGTCTAGTAAAATGGGGTCCTCAACTCAATTTGGGAAACGGCCTCTACTGAACAACGAAATAAATAAAAAAGCATGACAGAAATAAGTGTTAGAACAGCATTTCCCAACTTAACATGCTTTTCTGTGTATGCTATAACTAGGAGCGGCTCGGTCTCTGTGAACGAGAGGCTCCTTTTTCTTTTCATGTCAGAAGAGCGAATACCTCTGGTGTTCGGGCAGGGGGTCCCTTCACGGCACCCACACCCAGAGGAGCGTTTGCGGAGGGGCACAGCTCCCCACAGCCTACTCCGCTCCCAGCCTGGCCTGCAAGGAGCTGTTGGGGGGCTTATCAGGGACCCCGTGGTGGGGAGGCGCGGGGTTTGCGGCGGGTGGGACGGCAGCCGGGGCGGGAGAGAAGCAGGTGCTTCGCAGCCTCCCACCTCCCTGAGCTCGCCCCGCATCCAGCAGGGTGCTGGGGCAGGCGGCTGCAGGAGGTCCGTGCCAACCTAGTGTGTCTCCTCCGGCTTTGGCTTAGTTAAAGTCTGGGAAGAAATAACCCTTTTTGAATTTTTTTTCTTTTTTTTTTTTTAGGGGCTCTTTTGTGAGGGGAACTGTACTTATTTTTGTGGGCCTTTCACATGGCACTTTCTAATTCATAGGTGTGTCTGAGACTCATGAACTCATTTTCTCATCCAACTTTTTGAGTATTTTTTTTCTATGAACTCAGGCTATATACCACCTACTTCTTTCATGCTCTCAGCTACCATTATAAGTCTGAGCTGTTTTGATAATACCTTGTTTTTCTGTTTCATTTTTTTACTAATAAAAACATTCAAAATTTACATCCTTCCCTGTATTCTGTTATTTTTTATCAATTTCTTTTTTGCTACTACTGTTCATTTACCTCACATGCTTTTATACTGAGTGCATTTGAAATATGAGCCCTTTTATTCCTTATATGTCCTGAAAGCCTCCAGTTCAAACTAGACAATTTTGAAGTCTAAAAGATACAAGGCTTGTCCCACAGATGTGGACTGTTTCAGTTCTTAAAATCATTTGAGATCATAACTTTCTATAAATATCTGACATCAGCAGACACTTTGAAGACTTGCAGAGCTCATTTTTCTGTAAATACAAAGTAGTAACTAAGCCCAAAGAGAACATTAAAAAAAAAAAAATTATAAATAAGAAGGAATGTTTATCAGTTGTTTTTTAAGATATTTTCTAGAAAAGGCTATAAATGCATTTCTTTCTTTCGAAAACTGTTTAGAAACAGGATTCAGTATGTGCAGAAATGTAATAATACATTTTTTTGGCATTTTGTGCTTTTTAAAGCCTCTGGGTATCCTGAGAATAATTAGTAGAAGATTTCTAATAAATAAATGTTGTGTGACCATAAAAGGAATCAAGCACTTGAAGGTCAAAGAACAGATTTTTCTTAAGTCGATAAATTAGTGGGTTTCAAGGCTGGTTAGTATGTTCTTCCTTTACATTGCTGTGATTTGTATACCATCCTTGCACAGAATAACATACGGAGCTTCTTGTCAGGAAATTTTAGCAAAATTTGTTTACATTACAGTCATCTTCTATCTTGAACAGCAGCAAAGGACAGATATTAAATTCACCGGATTCTAAGAACTCTGAATGAAGGTGCTTTGGAAAGTAATGTTTTTTCAGACTGTTTCTCTGATTGTTGGGCTCCCATTTAATGTCATTGTGGTTCCTTTGCATTTGGAGAGAGAACATGACAGGGTAAAAGAAAATAGTTGGGTTAGGCAGCGTGATGGTAGGGCTCAATAACCTTACCCTGAACATGGGAAAGGAACAAAAAGGAGAGCAGTTATTAAAAAAAAACCACCAAACACCACAAAAACCCCAAACCCAACAAAAAACACAACAGCTTCCCCCGACCCTGACCAAACCCAGCCATGTCTTAGTTTTTTAAAGCACAGAGATCTGTACTGAAACACACTGGTCAGTGGATCAGCCCTAAAGGGTAGGGGATTGCTGAATTCTCGGCGTTTGAATGAAAAGACGTGGTTTCATTTTACAGGGTTTCGACCCTGCATTGTAAATTTGAGTTACTTTGATGGCAGAGGAGAGGATCCCGGTGGAAGCATTGCAGCGCAGTTGTCTGCCGCGGAGATGCTTTTCCTCGCCGAGATCATTTTCCGAACAGATTCCTCCATCACAGACCGGTTTGACCCACTTTTGACGTTGTAAACAGAGATCAGAACTGGAGCGGGAATTTTCCTTGTCATATGAGGCTTCGCGCTCCATTAAGTTTTGTTTGTACTTTCATTTTTGGTCAGCTGTTCGACAGAAAGCATCATTTTGAGGGCAGCTTTGTTCCGTTCAGGGAAAATAGGGAAGACGAATCGGGGGATGCGATGCAGCGGCCATTTGGCACTTCGCGGTCCCCCCCTCTCCTGTTAGGGGCTCCTGGAGGGGATGAGAGCAGCTGGTTCAGCGCTTTGAAGCCAGGGGAGGGGGAAGTGTGATGGGTCTCGCACGCCTTGGCCCCCCCTCTGTCGAACAGACTGTCCCCAGCCGTTGCACCGAGTGTAGGATTAAACAAGCCAGAAGATGCTCTGCTGCGCGTGGGAGGCCGATCCAAAACACAGCCGCTTCCTCTCGCTGCTCCCACATCTCCTGAGGCGCGAGAGGAGCGGCACGAGGCTGGCCCTGGGAAAATAAATCCGGCTCGTTCTTGCTGGCTGGGACTTGGTGCATGGCTGGAGGAAAACTTCGTTCTCTGTCTGGAGGATTGGGCACCAGTGTCGACATTAATTTGGTTATTATTTGGGATAGTATCTGGACTGATGGGAGCAAAGATTAGGATCTTTTTATAAATACCTGGTGTATTAGTATAATTCTCTTTTTAATGATGGAGGTCTTTGGCTAACCGAGGCGTTCCGAATTGTAGTTTAGGAAGAAATTAGCACTCTGTGACTCACAAGGCAAATGAGTTGCTGTGTGTGAGTGCAAGCACTGAAGAAGAGCCAAAGTCCCCAAAAGGAGGGTTCAGGCTGCCACACGTGGCAGCTGTCTCGCCAGCCTTGTCCTTGCCACAGGTCTGTGCCCCTACGGCTCCGCCAAGGGGAGATTTATCTGCATTTGTCTCTGATTTCACATGGATGTATGAGGACCAGCTACTAGTGTCATGTTGTGACAAGGTGTGCCCCAAATGTGGTGTTTCAAGCATTTGCAAAGGGAGAAGAAAAGGAGGGTGTTGGGGAGCCAGAGGTAGTAACAAGCAGTGATTTTTATAGCCCGATAACCTCTGCAGAGATTGCATTGCTGGCTGTGAGCTGACTGTGGAGCCCAGGCAGAGCTCAGGAATGGTGGGGAGCATCCCACCAGTGGTGCAGAGGTTACTCCTAAGGTAGCAGTTGCCAGGTGCTGGTTGCCCCTTAGCAGTCTGAATTTGGGAAATTCTTCTGGCAGGATGGCTCTGCCCCTGCAGCCCTGCTGAGGTTATCGAGGTCTGTTGGGCTGAACCAAAGGACTGTCCTGCCTTTGCTGACTGGAGTCCATCAGGAAGGTAGTGCAGACGCTGGTATTAGAACAGCAGCAGCAGAAGGTCATCGTAAGACTAGACCTGGGAGGCAGGAAGCAAAAATCTGCATTTTAATGTGCGTATGTTCTCTCCCCCCGGCAATAGTCCTTACGTAGAGCCTCCCAAGGAGATTATTGTGCTTCTGGCAAGAATAATCGGTTCTGGGCAGCTGTGCCTGCTGTGGCTGCGTGCTTGGGGAGCGCAGGCGTGCGTGCGGATGCTTTTGCTCCAGCGTGGAAGCACTGCAAGGTCGAGCCTAGCGCCAGGCGAAAGTTATCCCAAGCGAAGTTGTTAGGGTGCCTTTTTCCTCAATACGTGCTGTTCTCCGAAGTGTCACTGTGAGCTTCTTACGGGATTGTTCAGTCCTGTTACGGAGTTGGCCATGTTGTCATTTGCCACTTCACTCCTGTTGCCTTGTGAGTGCAGGGATGCACGGATGCATGGAAGGAGAATGCCCGTGCTTTTCCCATCTATGCACTGGCTCTGTAATTCTGGTGACTGGGATGTTATCCAGAGAAACACCGTCTGCCTGTGTGCGCTGAGGAAGCAGAGGGCTTGTATCTGCGTTTGCTGTCTTTTTCCCTGAAAAGCAGACCCTGTTAATGCATAAGGGTCTACACTGAATTAAATAAGGACATGCCAGATCCTGAGAAGAGGGGGGAAATGAAGGAAACTGTTGGCGATTAAATTGTTTTTGTGAGAAAATACAAAAAGTTAACGTAGTTTTGCTGGTCTTGCTCTCGTTAATGTCCTTTCCACAGTTTCTTGGTATGTTCTTTCTATGTCTGTGCATAATGTGGACAAAAGAAAAGCAATTCCTTAGCTCTCAGGTGCCCTGCTGCTACCCGGACCATCCTCCAAACGTTGTGCCTGTGTGGGGAAAAGGAAGAGCTGTGGGGATGCCAGCAGCACACTCCCCCTGGTTACTGCTGCGTGCTGGTGGCTGAGGGCACTGCATCGTTCAGCTGAAAATGTTTAAGATTGTAATTCAAGCCTTAGAAATACTGGAAGTCTGGCTTGAAAATCGAAGTTTACAAATTATATATGTGTGTAAGTGTATTTATATATATATAAATATACATATATACACATATATGTACTTAAAATCTGGCTTTGAACCACTGAGGGGAATTCAATATACCTCTTTCTTAACAATTTTAATTAGTTGTTACCCAGTGGCTGTGATTTGAAGAGCTGGAACCTTAAAACATTTCAACCATGACAGGGCTTGCAAAAATACTGTGAGCTGGCAGCGTGGAAGTGGCGTCAGTCTTGCACCTTGGCTGGCTGTGCTTCACTCCCTGATCCTCAGCCAGCGTGACACTCCTGCGCTCTCCCTGACTTCACTGCATGGAACAAAGCACCTTCTCTCCACATCTCTCAGTATGACCTGGTTGCTGCCATCACTCACCACCGGCACTGCAGAGGGGTGGCCGGCCTCATCTGCAAGAAGTTCCCGTCACACCGCTCCTCACCACGGACAGACCTTTGGCACCCGGTCTCCTCTTGGACCGTGAAACGCTGCTTGGGTCTGAGAGCATTTCGTTTAGGTCTGCATTTACCTGATCTGCAGCGAGTGCCGCCGGACGATGTTGGCAGCTTGCCTGGGAGGGGGTCTCCACCGTAGAGCTTTGATAGTCCTACAGAATATTTTCATGCACAGAGAGGGTGAAAAAGCAGAAAAATCGTACACATGCACCCCCCAAGCCTCCGGTGCAGCTGTGCTGACAGAGAAGTGTTTTTGTTGGCTTCGTTAATGTCGGTGGGGGAAGCGGTACCGTTAGACTGGCAGAGGAATTCCCTCTCTGGCATATGTTACATCCACACCGAGGAGCGATGCCAACATATCTAGCAGCAGAGCTCTCCCAGTGTAAACAAACCCTGAGTGATTGGACTCCTGAAGCCCAAGCTCGTGCTGCATCAAAACAGTGATGCTGCGCAGGAAGCGCTGCAGGGTTTACGTGAGAAGGGGTGCAAAATCCCTACCCGCCAGCCTCCCTTTGCAGGGGAACGCCAGCGAACGGAGCTCCCAAAACACGGCTTTAGGTAGGTTCTCGCCAAGCGCTGCCCAAATGCTGCTACACCTGGAGCAGCACTTCACCAAGCTTTTTCCACTCGCTGACTTCAGAGCTGGTCTTCCTGTGGGAACCTTAGTGCTGGCATCCCTGGAGCTCCGCAGCGTGAGGCTGATAATACTGCACGGGGTTGGTGACGGTTTGCATGCTAGCTGATTTCCTCCTTTTCTTTAAAATAGCAAGAAAATAAGCAAAACCACAAGAATTAGGAATATTAGTTCTCAGCATTTAGGAGATGCTGGAAAGAAGATTACTCCTCCAGCTGTAACTAGATCCTCTTATGTGTATATGTAAAATTCTTCATGCACGCTCCCGTGTGTGTGTTGCAGTAGGACTCCGGCCAAGTTCAGTTCACAAGGTGGGCCTGCAAGTGGTTCATTATTGCAGTTGCAAAGGCAGCTGTCAGTCTTGTATTTGCTAAGTTTTACGTGCTTGGCATTCTCAGTTTCTTAATGCTGTCTTAATGTAGTTTTTTTGTGTGAAATACAAAAATATAATGGAAACTTGAGAAAACAAAAGTACCGTCTGGAATGTCCTGACGTACTAGGTCACGTACTAGGTACCGTCTGGAATGTCCCGACGACCGCTAGGTCACGTACCCACTCCATGGGAGTCAGTTTATAGACTTTGATGGGAATTTGATCAAGGTCCAAGGGAAGTAACAAAAGTACAGCACTTCCACTGCAAAGAACATACTGTTTTCCTGAACATTGTTTAATACAGGTGCGCATCTGAAAGGATGAGCTGAAACAGCTGTATCAGTTTTACAGTATCATTTTCACAGGGCAGATTAAAGAAAAAACGTGGCTCTAGTTGATGTGTAAGACTCAAAGAACCAATTTATCAAGGCTGCCACAGACCCAGCTGGCATTTTAACCAAACTGTAAATTTCCCTTGCAAACTTAGCTGAACTTAGTTTTTGAGGGCTATTTCCAATAAGGGGCTGAAGCAGCTAAAGCAGAAGGTCACTGTGTTTGAATGTCGGTCACTATTAATGAAGGCTGGTCAAGCAGATGAGCATTTCTGAACATGTGCAGGGGAAGAACTCCAAGACCTGAAGGAGTCTTCAGTCAACCATGGTGCTCCTGATTTCAGGTGCCATAGCAGGGTGGAAGTTGAGGGAGCATGGAGCTGTGGCTGATGAGTCAGTATGTCCCATTGGACAGTAAAGGAAGGGTGGTGGGATAAGGTTTAGTGGTAGAAGAGTAGGGCTAAATGTGGGGTTGGAGTTGCTGGTTTGGAAGGTGGTGTCATGTGGTCTGAGGTGGGACAGATGGAAGGGTGGGGTACAGGGACTGGTGTGGTGATATAGGGTGTGCAGCAGAAGAGTCTCAGGTGTGGGGTCAGCCATGCTGAAGGCTGTGGAGCAAAGCAGTGGGATCGAAGAGCTGCTGCTGTGGCTGTCACTAATAGTGGTGTCCAAGGGCAAGAGGTTTGGAATCTCCATGCTAAATTATTTCATAAAAAGTGGGCACCTATCACTTCTCAGAGAGGGTGCGCTGTTGAGTTCTTCCAAAGGACACTCAAAGTACACTTGTAAGTGCAGGAGATGGCTGGAGTTTGGGACACTAAGCAGAAGGCTCCCTGTGTTAAAATCCCGGGGGGGGGTCAAGAACATAGGTACACTCTTGCTTTTGCCTTCTGCTGTGTCTTAGCTCTTGGTTAACTTCAAGGCCAGGTATCCTTCTCAGCATATAAGAAGTTTAGTGTGTATTTTAAGGCACCTCCTTTCCTCTGTGCTGTATGCAGACCTTGTGTGAATTCTTGGGTGAACCCTGGAGATTTAAAATTTGAGTACCTTAGTGCATGGCTCGTAAAAGCTTCAGTCTTTTACTAGATCTAGCTCATAGTATGTGTGCTGACTGCCTGCTGCTGTAAAAGCACGGGTTTTCTCATGCCAAAATACGGATGTCTAGCACACAGTAACTGCTGCATGGCTTATTATTGAAGAGTTTGTGGGCAGCAGGTTTTATAGGTTGGGAAAAATAAGTACTAAAGAGCTACAGAACTGCAGAAACAGTATTGTGGTAAGATCTGGTGCTCCACCAAGACACCTAATTTTAAAACAAAGCTGTGCCTTGCTGAGAATCTTGATCCGTGTTTTTAGTTTAAACGTAGCATTCTCCTAATGTCATCTAATGCCACCAGCAAGACGTGTGATCCATGAAGCGGTTGGGCTCAACTGCAGGGTGCTCCTCACTTACAGATGTGGAAGATGTGACTTTTAAAGTGCATCTGTGACTCCTGCTGTCCTGGGAGGAGCATGGGGCTCCATCTGCAGTCCTCTGAGCCCAGTTCTGCTCACTCATTACGGACAGAGCTCCGCACCTGCCATCCGTCCCTAGCAATGGATTCTTCCCCAAGAAGCAGATGATGTCCTCCCATGTAGCTATAGGGAATGCTGTCGTGACGCCACTCTTTCTTTTCCTTCCCTGCTGGGTGCAATTTGTGAGGGTGAGTGCTCTGGGACGGAGGATGGAGCAGGAAACTCGAATGCCCCAAGGGATGGGCCCTGCTGGGCACGGGTGCAGGAGCAGACAGGAGGTAACACAGCTGGGAGCGGTGGGAGGGAAGGAACCTGCAGGAGTCACTGGACAGTGAATCACCTGCAGCTTCGCAGCCCAGGTTAGTGTGAGAATGGCTTGGCTTCCTCCTCATTATTTTTTTTTAATCTCATTTTATCCCTGAACACAAACCCTGGTGACAAACCCTAGCCTGCAGCGCTTGTGCAGGAGGTGTTTGCCTCCATTGGAAGGTCAGTTGACCTTGATGTTGTTGTGCCTTAGCCACTCAAAGGGGCTAGACACAAAACACGGCTGCTGTGGGACTGAATAGGATCAATAGAACCCTTTCATTAACTTTCCTGCGTTGTTAATTTATAGTATTTTTACTGATTAGATTGCGGTAATGCTCAGTGTGCACAAGGTGTTCTGAAACCTGGAGAGAAAACTGTTGCCTGCTGCAAGGCAGATACCGTGTAGAAGGCTCCAGGCAGGATGAACAGGGTGTGGGAAAATGATCCAGCACGTTGTGACAGAGGATAGCACCCTCATCCACACTGTCCCTACACCACCTCCCTTAGTGATTACATTGTTCTGTGATGCTCATTCTTTATGAGGTTTCCCCCTAGTATCCCTACTTGAGGGATGAGTCTTCGGCAGCTGTACTGAACAGGATATTTTTAAGTGTCTGCTGGACATGCCCACTAGTTTGCAGCTACCTGTTCTCTATTAGTTACTGCTTTGTAGTAACTGAGATAGTCTTCTTACATAGTAAATCATGTTGTACATATTATATGTCATGCTAGATAAATGATTGATTTTTTTTTAACTTTTATGTAGTAAACCTGCTGTCATTCAATCTCTTCCTATTGCCCTCCTGGTAGATTCCGGTTTATATTTAAAGACTTAATACACCCCTCCTCCTTTGACCCATTTTGTCAACTTGTTCAGCAGATAAATGCAAGCAAACAGCTGGTTTCCCATACATATAGCTGAAGATGTCTCCTCCCTTTTATTAATTTCTTGTGTTTACTCATTGCAATCAAAAGATTGTGGTTTTTTTTTTTCTTTTAAACCCATTATTTTACAGATTCCTTGCTTATTTTCTTCATACACTTTCCCTGTCCAAATGCACTAATGGTAGCCTTTTTCATTTTTTCTAAGACCACCCCTGTTGTACCTTTTCTTGATACTGCCTGTCTCAGCATTGCCCTTTTTTATGCATTCGTTGTTGTTGTTGATTGAAATCATAGATTTTAACTGATCAAAAGGGATGTAACATTTAGCCAGGTACCATCTATTTGTATCCTACATTGTTCTCCATCTTTTCTGGATGGTAGAAAACGTGCTCCGCTCCTTGATAGCTGCAGTGCATCACGTAAGTGTCCTCATTGAACCATCCATGATTTCCAGAACTACTCCCCGAGAGATTAAATCTTAATCAGAACCTGTACCTGAACCACAAAGAAGGTTTAAACTGTTGCTGCTCTGTGTATTACCTTCCACTTGTCTCTTTGGATTCCATCGTGGAGCCCCGGTCCCTAATTAAGAATCTGTTAGGTCTCTCTGGAATCCTTGTCTTTTCTAATTATTATGAACCTTTTTTATTTGTATTACTACAGCACATAGAGGTTCCAGTTGGACACTGAGGCCTCTTTGTACTAGGAGATGTACAGACATAGAAGAAGAAGACAGCCCCTATTAATGAACTAACGGTGTTGGTCTGTGAAAGCGAGAGGATGAAGCAAATATTGGAGAGGAAAAGATGTAACCTCTTTATTTCATTGGCTTTATGTACATGCAATCTTCTTTTCATTAAGCCAAGTAATTTTGGAATATGACCCTACTTTAATTTTATTTTGGTTATCCTTTCTCTCTGAATGTATCTGCCATCCTTCAGGCAGACTAGAATTTACCTGCCTGTGATCTGCTTGCATTTATGTTCTGTTACATTTTGAATAGTCTGTAAGGCTACAAATGTGATCTATGAGAGAGAGGTTACCCTCCTGAGCTTCCTATAACTGTATGTAAAGGATGTCATATACCATAAGTGTGACTTTAACATGGGCTTGGCCGACATAATTGCACTTTGAGATTCTGCCAGGGGGGCTGAGTTTGTTACTCAGGTCCCTCATGTGTTTCTCAGCCATCTGTAGGGGAAGGTTGCCAGAATCACATTAAGATTTCCCAGGTAAATAACTTAACAGGTTTTCTTCTTTTTATGGGATCATTAACACTTTAAATTTCCAGCAGGATACAAATGCTAAGATATTTTTAAAATCTTTACGTATGCTTCCATCTCCTGCTAGATAAAAATGCCACTGTGGCCACAGAGCTGAGAGAACATAGCCTGCTTCTCGCATTGCCCCTGAAGTCTGTGCCCTAGCTTTGTGAGAGAAGAAATGGCATTTCTAAAGATTTACCATAACTTATTTTACCCTTTTGAGGCAAGATGATTTTTTTAACTGGAAACACGCATTAGAGTGCTGGTAGGGCTGAGGTCTCGCAGACGTGTCTTTGGCATGTATTTTAAACTTCCAGACCTGAAAGAGGACAATTTGCAGGGTTTGGGTTTTCTTTTCTTGTTCTTTAATCTTTAACTGGAAGTTTTTACCCTCTTCTAACCAGATGTCCCTCCTTACCCTTTTTTTTGGGGCCTGTTTCCAGGTATTGTGCAGTGTTTTATGAGGTAGTAGTATCTATATCTGGGTTTCTTACAATGACTGAGTTCTGCACTTAACATGTGGGGGCTTTGGGAATAAGGAGTATTAATGTGGATTATGTTATGAGACATTTGCTTCTCTTAAGAGAAATCTAGATTTGCTGTGATTTCTTGAGGTTATTCTTGTTTGGGGAGTAGAAGTAATTTTAAGGTTTCTCAGAATGAAAAGAGGCCTTGATGAAGTACAAACAACCAAGGAAATTGTGGGTGCAAAAAAGAGTTGAGTATAAAGGGAGATTGAAAACAGTAATTACGCAAATAATTTAAGAAAACAAAATTATAAACTGCAACTATGAAATTATTGTATAAGTATTAGGAATATGGAGAAGGGGGCATACTAGAAGCATCAACTTCCATGGAAATACTAACGATGCTCTTCATGTTTCCAGGAGGGTTCTCCCACCATTTGTATGCTTTCTGAATTTACTGAGATCATCTTTTGGACTCTTGTACTCACGTAGGACTTCTTTGGCATTCCCTTTATGGTTTGGGTTTGTTTTTTTTTTTGGGGGGGGGGGGGGTGTGGAGTAAAAGGGTTATTCTTAACCCACAGTGGTTTATCATAATACCAGACAATTTGAGGAGTTTGGTTGGGGAATATGCTTGCTTGAGGACAGGAAAATTCTTCAACTCATATAGCTACCAAATTCCTTGTATTACAACATAGTGGCTTTATTTTAAAACTGAATTTTGTGCTTAGAAAGTGATAGTGACCTGTGTTTTAAATTTCTTTGTACCAGGTTCAGCCTGTCGTGCTGTTGTATCTGTTCATTTTTGCGGTATCCCAGGGTCAGAAATACCTTTGACATCATATGAACATATGGGAAGGCACTACCTTGGTTTCAGCTTGATGCAATGTTTGGAATGAACCTCATGTTCCCCTTTCCAAAAGCTCTCCTCTCTTAAATTCAGTCAGGGTTTTCCTCTTCATGAAGGTGCTTTTCTTCTGGGGTGGGAAGTGACTGCAGCTGTTTAACTCACTGCAAATAAACAAGGTCGTTAACATCGGCCCCTGGAATTGGTAGATTATTAACTCTGGGTACTGATATTTTTCCGCTGAGGTCTATGGGGCATTTCTGATATACTTCCTCGTTAGAAACCCAATACTTAAGGGTGAACCGAAGTCAGAACAACGGGGGCGCTGGCAGCCCCACAAACGACACGGACCATCCCGAGGAGGGGCTGTGTCCTGGCTGCCCCTCCTCCAGCCCCTCAGCCCGGGGCACCGCACCGCATCACCCTGCAGCCCGAAGCCTTAACGGCGCGGGGATTCTGTACTATTATTTAAAAAAAATAATAAAATAATTAAAGACTCCTCAGCGGCGAGGCCTGGGAGCACTGCCATCGGGGCTCCCCGCCTTCTCGCCGGCCGGGCCTGCGGCTGCAGCCGGGGCGGGGCGGGGGCGGGCCGGGCCGGGCTTTCCCTCCCCTTTCCTCCCCTCCCCGCGGCGGGGCAGAGCCGCCCGGGGCTGCGCCTGGCCGGGGCACCCCAACCCGCGCTCCTGCCCGCCGCCCCCTGCCCTCGCACGCCATTTCCTGTGCTCCGTGTTTACTTCCCGGTTCAACCCCTTCACTGGGAGCGATCGGCGCCGCCGCCGTTTGCAGAGGGAGCGGGAGGTGAGGGGAGGGGAGCGGCGGGGCGGGGGCTGCCGTGCTGCGCTGTGCCGCTCCCCGCCGCTCCCCGCGCTGAGCCGTCCGCCTCTTCTCTTGCAGGTGTACCCGGAGCCGCGGACGGAGGGCGAGTGCCTGAGCAACATCCGCGAATTCCTGCGGGGCTGCGGTGCCTCCCTCCGCCTGGAGGTGAGTCGAGGGGGCGGCGGCAGGCAGCGCCCAGCGGGGCCGGGAGGGTTGCCCGGGCTGGGGGTGCCCGGCTCGATCCCCGAGGGTGGGGGGATTTCTCTGCCTCCCTCTACCCGCCCGGCGCCACGGCAGGCGGCGGTGCCCTCCCTTTGTGCCCGGGGACGCGGGGGCGGCCGGTGGCGGGCGGCTGACAAGATGGTGGCGGGCGCCCCTCCCCTGGCTGCGGGTCCGGGTTGGGGGGGGGGGGGCGACGGGGAAACCTCCGCGGCCTCTCCGCTGACCGATGGGTCTCGGTGGCGGCTGCGCCCCGGCCGGGCCTCCCGTCCATCGCCGCGGGATGGCTTGGCTTGGCTTGGCTTGCCGGCGGCGTGAGTGCAGAATGTGCCGTACCGCGTGGAAGGAAGGGGGAAGGGGCATGTAAGGGCCTCGGCTCGCCTTTACCGAGCGCTGAGGGAGGCTGCGGCCCGGCCCTCTGTCAGTGTCAAGCGGGCAAATGCTGCCGGGGCTCCGTGCGCCGGGGGTGAGGGAGGGGTTTGGCTCCGGTGCGGGTAAAACCTTTGCTTTTCTGTTCAAGTGGATCGTCGGTAATAAAGGTATAAATTGTGTCTGATTTATTTGTGAAACTGTTTCTGAAGCGCTGGAGTTGGCTTACGGAAATTAAGTTGGTAACAGTGAAATGAAATGCTAATTAAGAAAAATGGTAGGTGCCGTTTCTTCCGTTTAAATTAACGTTACATAAAAGCCCAGCAAACTGCCATCTTTTCCAAACATGTGTTTGCAGGGTTGCAAATTAGGTAGTCATATATTACCGGTATATTTAGCTATAGCAAGTACATGCTGCTGTCAAGTTTACTTGATGTGCATGCGTGGGAAGGAACCGATGCGATTTAAAAACAGGTTGCAACTTCTTTGCATTGGAAAGCGAGAAGTATTGTAATCTCAGTTCTTAGAGGCGTTTTTTGGGTGGAAAAAATGGTTTCTAGTGCTTCTGAACTTAAATTAGTGAAGTGTTGCCTTAATTAGCGCTCAGGTTCTTACCGTACCTCTGGTCCTGCCCGTAATTTTGCCAGGGAGTAGCAGAATATTATTAGAAAGAGTCAGATTGCTTTCCTGAGGCCTCTAAACAGTGAAGTAGCATTAGTGAAATTAATGATACTTACAGGACTTGCATTTAATCTTAGGTTCTGTCACTGGGATAGATGGAAATTAAGAAAGCTTTTAGTGCTGTTCCTTGTGAAATAAGACCTTGCATTCTTACCTGCCTTTCTTCTTCCACCCTCCTCCAAATAAATAGAGAATTTTCTATGATTTGCTGGGAGACAAAAAACAAATTAAGTTCTAAAATACTCAGGAACCAGGTTCTGGAGTGAACTTTGCATTCTGTCAAGCATTCTTTTTTTGCCTTTAAGCAGCCAGCTCTCCATTTGTCTTTTTTAGGACTGCATTAAGTTTTTCATGTTTTGAACATTTGTGTGAGAGCTGATCTAAAATTCAAGTAGTAGGCATGCATGACCTAGAGAGGATTGGTGAGGAAGGCACTTCAAATCTCAATTCAGAAATAAATTGAGTATTGCAAATGTTAAAGCAAAAGGGAAAAAAATACCATTAATATCCCTCCCTCCCCTTTCCTCATTTCCTGCATCAGGTCTCTCACTGAAGTTTTTGCAATTGTGACAGGCTGGGAATAGTCACGGCATTGCAGTTTGGTCTCCCTTTTGTGGTTGCGGAGAGCTTGTGTCATCTCTTTTCCTCGGAGTGACGAGAAAGTGAAGAAAAATGATGAAAATGGTCTTACTCTCAGAGCCTGAATATTTTTGGGCATAGTCAAATTGTTAACCTGGCCTCAGGGGCTTCTCAGCAAGATTGCCGGAAACTCCTTTCTTACGTGGAGGTAACTGGCTGCAGGAGCTTCCAGCTCAGCATGTTGGAACAGGAATCACTTCCAAACTACCAGAAGAGTTGAGAGGCTGGCAGGAAGGGGCACAAATGTTTGGGCTTACGGAGCCTCTTGTGTGTGTATTTACAGCTTGTACGTTGGCCATTCCCTGTTGTTTTCTCATTATTTTTTCCAACCCCCTAGCTGTGGCCAAAGATGAGAGGAATGGTGACCCAGATTCAACCAGCAAGTAGCTGGCAGGGGCCTCTCGGCCATCCGCTAATCCTGGGCTCCTTCTCCCGTCTCCTTTAAGAAAGCGTGAGTCAGACCTTGTGGATCTCTGCCTTCTTCACTGTGGGAGCTGGGGAGATGCCATAGCTCCTCTGTGCAGCGTCTACGTAATGCTTCCTCAGTTGCGATCAGGTTTAGAGATTGTACCGAGCAAAGTGTGTGAAGAGTGTCTTTGGAAGCGGTGAAGGGGATATTTTCAGAGAGGGCAGATTAGCTAATCAAGAGTTAATGGTGAGTATAAATATTTGACAAAGTGGTGGATGTGTATGATACCTTAAATAGCAGAAGCATTTGGATAATACAGGTATCAGAGGAAGCTCTAGAGTGGTGTGGGGAGATGTGACCTTGTTCTGTGCACTAATATAATGCTTTTCCTAATAAGTACTTCCCGGTGTGGAGTTTTGCATGGCTCTACAAGCGGTGCACTTGAGCCTGACACTGAATCTGTGTTATATGTGGTTGGATCGGGTGGTTCCTCAGTGTGTAGTTTTGTGAGTGTGGTTAGAAACACAGTACTGATTTGGTTAGCCTAGGTTCAGCATTGCACAAGCACTTTTTGCTCCTGGATCTGAACTTATCTTAGAAATAGCAGAATTGTATTTTAACAAAACTGTGTCAGAGCTCCTTGCCTTGCTGGAGCTCTGTATGGTTCCAGCTTTGGAGACTTTGTTATGGCATGTTTGAGGACTTGATAAACTGCTATGGTTAATGGAAAATTGCACAGCAGTAGATGGCTTCTCTGAGATGCTTTCCTCTGTGGTGTCCTTTTATTAGAGGACATGATTGGTGTTGTCTTCCTATCCTAAAAATAAGGGGTGGAGATGAGAAACTTTGTTGGTTGGAAGTGTTCTGGTGTTTGAAAGTTGTTCTTATCTTCTTGCTCTTACTTTCCAGTAAGTCTGGTCTGTTAGAAAGATAATAGGATATTCAGAAAGGATATTTAAATTTCTAATGAGAAGGATTGCTATTCCTCAGAAGAAACCAGTGGCTCCCTTCCCACACTCCCTATTATTTTTTGATGTTTAAGTGTTCCAGAGCAAAAAGAGTACTTAATCTGGAGCTTGCAACAATCCTTTGTGAGATGAAATCTGGGTTGGTAAAGCAGAGCAAATTTGAAGAAATAACCAGGAGAATGTTCTGCGAGTATTGGTTTGATTATTTTTTTTTTAATACAGGTTTTTTGTGTGCGGATACAAAGAGCTGAGAACGATTAATGACAAAATGTTCCTAAGACTTCAACCAGGAACTGAATTTGCAACTCCATATTGTTTTTCTATTCTGGAAGCTGTTAGTGTTTGCTTAGGATAATTGTAATGTCGAGTAGTTTATTCTACTTTGAAGCTTCACTGCCTATGATGAATGTCTGTGTGGATAGAAGGGACTGTAGAATAGCTGCCTACATTGTCAGTTCACAACTTACTGTGCACTTTGTCCTTGGGCAGAGGATATTCGCTGTATGCTGCTTTTACCATCTTTGGTTTAAACGCTGTTTTCCTTCACAGTTTTATCTTTGGGTGGGAAAACATTTAACTGTACTTCCTTCTGAGAAGAATGACCTGCTTTTCGAAAGAGGGTCCTAGGCAGTTGTTGTACGTGATGGACTCTGTTCTCAAAGAATATGAGTGGATATGTATAGTTGATGTGGAATTCATTGTAGGTATATAGTATCTTCTACGGAAGTCTGGCAAAAGAGAAGAAAATGAAAAGGTGATGGTCACGGACCACTTGTTCCTATCTGAGCCCTTATGAGTTTTGCTGTCATGATTGTCTTGTACCTGTGTCATGTTACTCCAATTTTGTTCTTTCAAAGGAGTTTCAGTTTCCTGAATATGATGCAGTCTTCCCTCATTCTTTGACCAGAGCTGCTTG
Source organism: Balearica regulorum gibbericeps (assembly GCF_011004875.1). NCBI lineage: Eukaryota > Metazoa > Chordata > Aves > Gruiformes > Gruidae > Balearica > Balearica regulorum. The sequence continues at coordinate 153,437,250 of NC_046184.1, read as the reverse complement.
ACAGCTTGCAGGGCCAAAAAGAGGCTCTGGCGAAATTGCTGTATAGGTCAACAGCAGAGAAGTTTGTTTGGGGAGCAATTAAATGTAGAATAATAAGCAAAAATAGGTTAATAGAAAATTGTGTTAGTGTGTTGTTTAAAGGGCAGAACAGTTAATATATCCTGTGGACAATACCAAGCTCTATGTGATCAAATTCCATGAGTAGTGTCTTGCAGCATTTTTCTGCTGGCTTTCATCAAATAAAAGATTAATGCCTGCTTGTCTGCAAGTATCTAATGTTAACAGGTTTCTTGAGCTCAAAAACGTTTTGTATTTCTGACTTATACTGATCAGAACAATAGCAACTGGCAAATGGGAAAAGATAGACAAACCACAGATCTGAGAACCTTTTCGGTTCCTGGCAAGAGACCTGCTTGCCTCTGTGATTCAGGATGGTCACTTTATTACAGAGGCAGCAATGCCGAAACAAGGATTTTATTTCTACAGTAAACTAACCAAGGAAGAAATAAAGTAAACCTGGCAGTCTCATGCAGTCTAAGAAGATCCCTTGTTTGTTTATTATTAAATCTCTTTCATAAGAAGGTTTTGCCGTTAAGGTTCAGAACACCACATGCAAATTTGGGATATTAAATCTGAAGAGCTATCAATTATATCAAGACATACAAATGTCTGTAATACAGCTCTAGCCTCGGGGAAAAGTTTGCAATGGGTGCCACTGCCATTCTGTTAGACCAGCTAATCTTTTGGGAGCGAGCTTGCATGTCTGTCTGCTTCCCTCACACCCACCCCAACCATAGCAGTTCATCTATTAGGTGACGCTCCTCTTCCCTGAGCCTTGCATACTTCTTTAGATCATTCTGGCTACAGTCCTACCACCATTGTGGCCTTGGAAAGGTATTTTGCAAGTTGGCTCTCAAAGACGTATTTGTGTAAGGAAGGTGTAGAGTTAAGCTGCTAGCATAGATGGATGGACTTAGCTCACTTCTGTTAGTGAATTGGGAATGGCTAGGATTCTAGTACTGAAGAGCTTTAGGCCAATCTGATGATGATATAGAAATTCAATCACCCACCTACTCCTTTCAGCCCTTATTCAGACTATTGTCTCTTTTTATCAAGAACAGTATTTTCTTTAGATTTGATCTTGGTTTTATTCCAATGGAATGCCTTTCTAATCCAGAAGGTGCACTGCTGAATGCTGTGGCCGAACATCTTCGTGATTCTTTGTTATAAATGTTTTCCAGAATTTTGGTGTTTTAAAATTACCATTCTTTGCTTACAGATGACACATTGGAAAGTTTTATTTGGAGTCTGAGATCTTACTGGTAGATTTTTCAAAAGGGAAAAATCGTACAAAGAAGTTAGGTCTTTCATTAAAGATATATCTACTGTATTCCCCCCCCGCCCCAGTTTTCTAATTATTTGTAGAACTGCTCAGAACAGATCTATACTAGATAATATTTACAGCAAAGAGCGGTGTGTCACTGCAACTCGCCTTGTACATATTGACCTCCAAGACATGACTACTGCCCCCCCCCCCCCCCCCAACTTCTGTCCTTTCTCTTATGTGTTAATATGACAATTCTTAAAATCAGTGTTTCATGCAGTTTGTCCTCAGGTCTTTTCTTTTTGGTCTGTTTTGCTCATCACATATAATAGATAAGTACAGCCTGACTTGCATGATTAGAAGGCCATGCTAGCACATCTGGGAACCTTTCTAAGACAGGAAGATGCTGTTACTTGACTATTTACGTTACTTTTATAGAATGGCTTATTTTTATGATGTGAAGGATTCTTATGATACACAAGTACTCTAGGACTGTGACCAGGTTTCCTGTGTTTACCAATTCTTTGTATTTCCATTGAGGAGAAGGCTTTGAATACTATTTTAAGAGTGTCTTACAAATAGAGTGGTGGAAAAGTAGTCTTTTTTTTTTTTTAAGGTCAAACCAATTCTTCATCTCGTATACCACTCATGCATGGTGTCATGGTAGCTGAGGAGGTGACACAGAGAGGCAGGAATATATGGTGTTGGACAGGGAGGAATGGTAGTATCAAAAGCTGTTAGAGTTCTTTCCAGTAAAACACAGTCTAAAACATGAATGTGTGTGGTAGCAATTCAGATCCTCACACTGTTCCCTGCTCACTGAAACCTTCCTTCTCTTCCCATGAGAATTTATTTCTTGTGGTTCTGCCAAGCTTCTTGCATCAGCAGTAGCATGGTATTGTGTTATCGCTTCATTCCAGTGGCTTTCATTAAATAGGAAGAATGCTTCTCCTTACTGGAGTAAGTGTTCAAAAGCACCTGATGTTGAAAATTTTTAAGAAGATTTAAAAAAAAAAAAAAAGCTAGAAAATAACAAAAAGTAGATTAAAAGTGTGTGCCTTTGTAAGTAGTACTGTAGCAAACATGGTTGGGGAATGTGCTAGTATTTTCTGGCTACTTAATGGTTGTATTCAATATTTCCCAAGTAAAAAATAATAAATTTTGAATTGGACCATAAATATTTTCATTCCTGCCAATTCTTTTATATTGCACGCTGGTGTGATACTTTGAACGCAAAAATGTGAGTGTGCATGTACAGAGTCTGTCTGGCACAGTCAATCTGCCACAGGTGCAGATCTATTGGTCTTCACTGCGTGGACTGTGCATGAGGGCGAGTCAAAATAGATCCAAATCATGTTTCCGAGGTCAGTATGTACAAGACAAGTTGCAGTGACACACCGCACTTTGCTGTAAATGTTATCTGGTATAGATCTGTTCAGAGTAATTTTGTGATTGAGTTGCTGTGTGGTTTGGGAGAGGCCTCTGTGTAACTGCTTCATTTGTGGCATTCATTTGGATTGTAAGAATAAAATGAACCTTCATCTAGCAATTAAAATGTATTGCACTATTAATCTAGAATGCACAGAAGATTTCAGCATTGTACTCTTATGCTCAAATATAGAAAACTGTTTTCACAAAAGGGTTTCAGTGCTTCTTTGATAGAAGAGGGGTTAATCATGTGAGGGAAAGCATGGAAACTAGGAAAATGGGGAGAAAAGGGTGGGTAGAGAAGGCTGGAGGGGAGGAGGGTTTGGGTCAGAGCTTCGGAGTCCCTGAGGGAGAGAAAAGGGAAAGAATGCAGAGGCTGTTTGCTGACTTACACTGTTCTCTTGATTTGTCAGAGGAGTTCTTGCTCTCTAATTTCTTTAGCCCTCTCCTGCCCTCCAGCTCTTTGGTGTGAAGCACAGTGAGGAAGGGCTCATCTGCTGGCTTTCTGAAGGGTGAGAGCTGTGGGAGGAGGGACTTTTGATCAGCCCTGAGCAAGAAGCAAGCTGTGCAGGAGTAGTGGGGATGCGAGGTGTGAAGATAGCTCCTGGGAGGAGAGCAGGTGAGCCACTCCATCCTTCCTCACAAAGGAGCGGCAGCAGGTACGGTAGGTTGGGTGGTGAGAGAGGGGACTGGAGATGGCGTTGGGGCAGCATTGCACCTGCTGTGAGGTGAGTGCTGAGCAGTGAAATGCATTTCAGAAAGCAGGTCTGTGCATGTGTCAGGGCCTGCCTGCCTTTTTCCTTCACGGGGATGGCTATGGTCTTGTTGGTTGCTGTTGTGGTTTTTAAGAATGACTTCTGAAGTTGAACTTGGACTCCCTAGCCCCCTCTCCCCCCCCCCCCCCCTTGAATAGTTTTGAAGACTTGTAAGAAATTTTTTAGCTGGCAAACGTACTGAAAATAGAAATGGAGATAAAGCTTGCACTCTACAGCTACACTTGTGTATACTGAACACAGTTACCTTGTTATTAGGTGTCAGCTGAATTTCCCAACGCTGTGTGTGACAGAGGAAGAGGAAAAGAACTACCTCTATACAGACTGTGTCGTAGGTGGTGGTATTGTCTGTGAAGAAAACTTGAGTACCTGCAGATCTAATGACATAGCATTGCATGTTTTTAACATACGCTTTTGGACTGATAAGGTCCTCACACGGCTGATGTGCATCCTGCAGTGGAAGAGACATCAGTGCTCTGTCTCTGCAGGAACTTGGAAAACTCTCCTCTTGTGACAACTGACAATGTTGCATCCCTTTAGCAAGGGAGGAATTCTAGCAGAATGGTTGCTTTGAAGATTACCCAAGATGAGGACTTCACAGAAGAGAGTCCAGCTCTGCAAAACAGGCTACTGTTTTTGTTTACTGTGATCTCAGCAGAATCTTCTTTTGGTTTTACTTGGGACTTAAGAGTCAACATAAATCACCTCAGTTATGTGAAAATGATGCAACATCAAATCTAGGTCTTCTATGACTTGCTCTGAATTCTTAAATGCTTCCAGCTTTGCAACTGTTCCTGACTTCTGCTTGCATGTGTGGGAAAGGTGATATGCACTCTGCTGTGAGGTTTCACAGGCTTGATTTTGCAACATAGTGTTGATGAGAGGAGAAAAGGGCCTTGCTCACTTCCTCTAACTGAAAGGAAAAGGCATATTAGAATATGGTGAGTTTTCCTTGAGGGAAGTTAATCTTATCTTACTGTATTCAGCTGAATATCCAGATAGCTCTGGCTCTGACATGTTTCAGCTTGAACCCTCTATTTTGCTGTAGCTAACTGTGTTTAGATGTCTTATCAGATGCTGGGCCGGTCCTGTCAGTATTGCTGAAAGCTGGAGTCTGCCTGCGTGGGAACCATCATGTTTTTTTGACGCTGCTAGATTTTTCCAGGTCTTAGGTTTTTCAGGAAATACTGAAAAATTCTAGGTAACAGAGAAAATTGTAGGGCTGAAAACTTCAGACTCTTGTTACTGAAAATAAACTGTCTTCAGCCGTGGTGCCTCAGTACATTGCCTACCTGTTTAATGAAGCCAGTAGGATCTAGCTCTTAAGTAACTTGAGGGCAGGTGAAGAGGGAACGTCGCTGTGTGGGAAGTTTCAGTAGGTGGCAGTCCTTCTCTGAATCGGTCCAGGGCCAGTGGTGAGCCTGGTGTCAGAGGGAGGCAGGGAGAGAGGAAAAAAAGAGGGAGCAAAGTGTCAGTGCCATCTTGTGGGTCAAGCGCAAACACATGAGCTTGAGCACCCGTGGCTCGGCAAGAGGGGTGTGTATCCCTTCTGGGCTGTCCTGGGGTGGCTGCCTGTCTGGGCAGCACTGCAGCTGCCCTCTTCGCCTTTGGGGCCAGTGGACGGGGGGGGCAGAGGTTCTCAGAGTACCCTGTTCTTGCTGGAGGGTTGGGGCTAGAGCCTCTTATTTAGCAGATGAAATCCTGATTGATCCTTCTCCCATCTAAACTTCAGCTGAAGTCAAAAGACTTCTTCCATTTTTTTGACTGTTGTGTATTTTGCACAGCATAGAGCATTGCTCTATTTCATCATCCAGTTGGCTGCACTACTTTGAATGTAGTAGAATATTTAGAAACTATTAAGTAGCAGTTGCCTTTGAGTTCGATTTAGAAACAAAACATTAAAAACTGAGCCAAGCCCTTGCTCAAAATCCTCAATGCTACTTGCTTCACCAGCCCTATGAAAGGTAGAGTGTAGTAGTGCAACTGCCTTAGGAGGTGAAATAATAAAGGAAAAAATAGAGGAGGGGATAAAAACCTGACAACAGATATGTGCCATTACTAGCCAGTGAACTTCTTGTTTGTGAAGGCCACCTTTGTGGATCCTCTCCTGGTAGTGCAGAGTGATTTTAATATATATATATTTAATTTTTATTTCCCTGCTCCCCTCTGTTTTATTTTCTACCCACTACCCCTGACTTGTTTTCCTTGAGGAGGAAGGCATTACAGTGGTTATCAGAGAGAAGACTAGCGGTGGTTAGTGAGAACGTGGTGATGACATGCTTAATAGTTTTTTTTCCCAGATATATACTTGTTAAATATCTTGTGAAATTCCTGCCTGATCAAGTTTTCATCCTGTGATGTCCACTCTTGCTTTACCCTAGGCTGTTTTGCACGATGATTTTAGGGGATTATTAGCTGGAAGTGCCAGCAAAAGCAGTAGCTCTTGTCCTCTTAGGCTGGCACTGCTGAAAAACAAACCATTGCCCTAGCTTTAATTAAATTATCCCTCCCTTTTTTCCTGTCTCCCCAAAAAAGGGGCCTTAACTGGTTTGATTCCTTCATGCAGGTCACTCAGCAGATGAATGGAAGGGGGGTGTATGAGGAGCATTTTTCTTTAATGGTATTGGAACAAATTAAATAGTCCTCAGTTTTTAGGGTGACTTAAGTGTGCTGAGATTTGTCTAAATAGGACTCTGGTCTCTGTGCTGAAAGCACTAACATTTTTTTTTCTTTTTTTTGTCTTCTCCATCAAGTTTTCCTCTGAAAAAATTTAAGTACCACGACTCTGGGTGTCCTAGGGCAGAGTTTGAGTGCTGATTAAAATACTTTAATACTTTCCCTTTGCCCACCTGCCTGGCAGCGACTGAGCATGGCAGAGCAGAGCTTCCAGGGGTGCTGAGCGCTTCATGTGTAGCTGTGTGCTAGGCAGCTTCCTCTGAAGCAGGAAAATGAAATTCAGTTGAAATAGCACAAAAATATTTGATGGTGGGATTATTGGTGGTTCAGTGTAAGGGTAACTGGTGGTGAATTGACTTGTGACAAAGCCAATTTAGCTGGTTGCTGCTGCCAAAAGGAGGTCTGCTCCCGGCCTTTGTTTTCCCCGATCTCCCTGCTGTGGCCATTTCATCTTGTGCTGGTTCTCACATGTGCCAGCTGCCTTCAGGAGCCACCTGGCTGAGTAAATCTGTAAAAAATCCAACCCTCCTTTCCCTTACCCCCCCAAAAAAACCCCCATCAAAACAACCCAACCCAACAATAATAGAAAATTGTGCTTCCCCAAGCCCACTGCCAATGGGATGGTGAGCCAGGTTGCCTCAGCGCAGGGTCTGAGTGCCAGGCTTGGTGAAGGGGGGCATTAGGGACACCTGTTAAGAGCTGCTCCATGTATCTCAGCAGATGTCTGGATGGAGTTAGAAATCCTGCTCTGAGTTTCAAACAAATTATTTTTGAGAATCACATTGATGGACAATTGCTCAAGCATGTCCGTGTAAAGGGGGGAGGCTGATTTGGTTAGTCAGGGAGCAGTGTTGCAGGGGCAGCACCCTGGTTGAGATTAGTGTGAGCTGCAATGGAAACACCTTTAGCCAGACATCCACCAATTCTGTGTCGACTTTCCTTACAACTCTGGCAGCAAGCATGTACTGCCTGAGTATTATTTTTACTTCATCTGGATGAGTTTATGCTGTGTTTCATATTTATTTCTAATGAAATATGAGCAGAAACACCCCTGGCTCTATTTTTAGATGAACTGCCAGACTCCCAGTCAACTGTTCACTGCTTCCCTGCCAGTCTCTGGTGGGTTACATTTTTTTTTTTCTTCTAGTGTAACTGCCCCCCTGAACTGGATCAGAGTGGGTCAGTTGAGTGACTATGGCACAAAGGACACAGCACAGAAGGGAGGGGACTGGGACCTCCTCTTTTGGCAGCAGCAGCCCCACCTAAAATAAATAGACCTTTACTTACTTTTCAGCTGGATCAGTCTATTCTTCAAATGTTGTGAGTTCATTCAGTCAGTACAAAGCAAAGAGACTGAGAGAAGGGGTGGAATTTATCACACCCCACGCCCCCACACTTGTTCACTTAATTAATGAATAAAAATGAGGTTTCAGAAAAAGACAGTTCCTAATTCTAAAATCTGTTAGCAGCAGGTGCCTAGAAGCAGTTTGTTTTAAATCACCAGGCACAAATACTTCTTCCTATTTGTTAAATTAATTGGTTTTCCATGCAAAACATGTTGAAACATTTTTTTCTTGCATGTTCTGTATGTTTATTAGCTACATAGAGTGCCTTCAAAATGTACACTTTAACTGATTACCGTGTTTTGTCTAAAAGCAGCCTCAGTGCAGAAATGATGACATAGTTCTTCATTTCCTGTCACTTGATCAAATTCTTTGTTCTCAAGTACGTTAAAGCATTTAAATGTGTGGAGACAGGGTAATCTCCCACTTTTTCTTCCTCAGTATTGATACTCAATGTTTAGGAAAGTGCTTGAACTACAAATATAGAACAGGATGTTAATATATACTAATCAAATCATTCAAATAGGCCATTTAAATCCATCCACCCTGCAGGCTTGTGAGCAGCATAAAGTAAATTACAAGAAAACGCATTTTCACACCCTTTGCCTTAGGCTAGTTCTTCACCCCGGTGTCACAAGAACATTTTGCAAAAGATAACTTTCGTGTATAAATACAGCTAAAGTATTTTCTGTACTTGGCAGTGAAACTGAAAGAGCAATTCTTCATTGTTATGATAGGAAGTTGTTGTAATTAGCTGACTTTGATATTGTAAACTGCTCATAGTTAAATTGACCACATCTAGGTATTATTTATGGCCTAAGTTAATTAGTTGGCTTGGAGGGCTCTGCAGTTTCGAAGATGCCTGTCAGTTTGTTGATTTCTTTCCTGCCTGTACTTGCTTATTAAGATGGCTTATCTCCTAATTTTTTGTTAATATTGCTTGCTAGAAGTATCTAATTTTCAAATGTCAGTATATAATTCAGAATTAAGTGAATGACTGTAATTTTATTTATAGCTGTTGTCAGCAAATGCAGAAGAAAATGTAGATGTGCCTTTAGAACAGTCCAAAAATCTTAGATGTCAAGGAAGTACTCTTTGAGATAGAAATGAGAGAATATTCTAACTTAAAATGCTGTGGGCTGTTTTTCCTGACTGACATACTCAAAAGTGTGCAATTTGGGCTTGTTTTGCATAGGTGTAAATAAATCGATGTTTCTATTAGTTTAGCTGCTAAGTAGGTAAGTGGGGTACTTGTCTTTGTAGCGTAAAAGCATTTCAGGACCAGAACAACCATAGACTGACTTTTGTGTACCATGCTCTCCTCAAATTCTTTTTTATTGTGGATGCCACTAAGTCTTTGACCAAAGAAAAATCATGGCAAAACTAAAAAGCTTTATTGCCCCCTCTGTAATTTCATTGTAATAATAGGTAATTGCTCAGTTTTCTGTTAGTCTTGCCTGGTTTCATCTGGAAGGCTGTTCGGTACTCTTCCTTTGTTTGTTGGATGGTCTCAGACTTTTCTTGGATACGATTTAAGTCTTAGTTTGGAGGCAGAATTATTAGTTTCTGCATGGATATTTTGTGGTGCTTTCCGCAGTAGTGTAAGACACTTATACACTTTATTTGTTATTTGATTTTAAGACTGTTTATGAAGGAGTGGTATTATCCTGATTTCACAGTGCTTGAGCTGCAGGCTAAAGTGTCCGTAGCTGGACACAGCTCCCTTGGACCTCAGTTGCAGCCATGAGTACTAAAAATGCCGCAGAGCAGACTGAAGCTAGGTTCTAGGTTGTGGTCCTAGGGTAGCTTAAACCCATTGCAGCGACTCACGCTATTGCTTGCATGCTCCTTTTCCTTCCTCTTCTAGCACAGGTGCTTGGCAGACTCGGAGGTGAGGTGGTGCAGGGAGATGGGCTGGTAGAAGTAGCCCTGCTAACCTGGTCTCTTTCCCACTGAATTGGCTCACTGTGGGGGTCAGGAGGGAGCTGGGGCTGGCACACAGTGGCAGGATAGTTGCAGTGCTGCCTCAAATTCATTTAAATTCTTGTTTAACTCAAAGCCTTGATTTCTGAGCAGCCAAGGAGACAAGCAATCGATCAACTCAAAAGAAATGAGATTACTTTTTTGTAGTGATGTAGCAATGTTGTGGCAGATAGAGGAAATTAATTTCTCTGCTATAGCTGTCAGCTTGTTTCACTGTGAGACACACAGTTTGCTGGCTTCATACCATACCTTCTGGCTTCTGCAGTAAACGACATGGGCATCTAAAGGAGTAGGTTTTGTGAGCTTCTGGCTCAGTGGCAGTGCTAGTTTAGCACTGCCCACCACTGCACCAGCCTCCTTGTCTTGCAAACTCAATTAATTTGGGAACTAAATTGCAAACGAGGACACATTTTTCTAAAGTTGGTTTTAATCCAGGAAAGTGAAATGATTCGCCTGAATGTGGTGGGTAGGATTACGTCCTGGATGGGAGAGATTTGGGGCCTGGGAAAATGCCCCTACAGGCAAATCCTTTTTTTAAGGCTTCTTCATTGATCCTTTGACTAGCCTTGTCCTAACTAGTGAATGGGGACAGAGATCTTGAGGGAAATGCTAAGAGTTGATTATTGAATGGTGAATATGCAGATCATCCTTAGGTGATCCTAGATTTTAAAAAAGGAAGGTGGGGGAGCTCCCTGTGGCAGCATGCTGACATGTGGGAGCAGAACTGCTGTCTCTCTGCTCAGCCTCTGCACCTGAACTATCAGTGTATCTGCTGGTGATGGTGAGCTTGGGTTTCTTCTTTGTGCTGAGCTGAGAAGAGATGGGCACGTTCTCAGCTGCTGCATTTCGTAAGTATTTGTTGGTAGCAGAGGGATGACATGACTTGGTTTCTACACCAAGCTTGTGACAACTGTTTATGTTTCTCCTCTCCTGTTCTTCCTTTCTTGTTGGCTTTGTTTTCCCATTTGGGTTTTAGGTCCTGATCTGCCTTTCCGCAGGTTTTCACAAGTGATTTGTGTCATTGTTTCCTCCCTCCTGTCATTCCTAGCCTAGTATCAGCTGTCTAGCCCTGATTTCCCAGGTCTCAGAGACAAGTAAGTCAGTGTCATCTCTGCTTAGAGAAAGGTGTTTTTCTCTCTGTTCCTGCTACTTACTGTAGACCAGCTCTGGTGCTGGTCAGGCTCTTGAAACAGCAGAGAACTAAATGGATTGCTTTAGTCTTCAGCAGAATCAATTCGTTACAGTGAAGGGGATGATAGACTCAAAAACTGGTGGGAGCAAGAGGGTGCAACTTTGTAGCTGAGAGCGTGGTTAGGGAGGAGTGGGACTTCCAAAGGCTGCAGTTCTCTGTAACACTATCCTTTCCTTCCCTTCCCTTCCCTTCAGCTCTGTCTCCTGGGCCGCAGCTAAAGTTAGTTATGGAGGCTTCCTTTTACAGTCAACAACAGAAGTCTCTCTGTAGGATGACCTATGGTGGATGGGATGCATGTAGCTCTAGGGATACAAAAGCATGGACCCAGACGTCTGAAAAACAGTTTCCTAAAACTAGGTGAATCTTAGTCTTGGCTAAGATGTCATTCTTTCACCTCCAGCTTCTCAGTTCTGGATCTAGCTTTTGTTTCACGGCATTTGAATTGGGCAGTTGCTTTCTCTTGGAGGATCCCTCTTTTGGTATTAGCGTCCAAACTGTGTTGAGACCACCAGGAAGCGTTCTGCTCCATGCTTTGCAAGTGGACTCCTCTGTGAATCTCTGATGTGCTCAGTCTGCCCTAAGCATGTGTTTAGACTAGTTTAAAGAAGAAATGAACAAAACAAAGCCAAAGGGTCTTGAGCTGGTCAAAATTGGGTGGTTTTTTTTTTTTCTAGGGGACAATTTCTTGTATTTTGGAAAGGAATTTTGATAGGGTAGAGAGCCTTTAAAAATTCTGCTCCAAAGCAAAATTGTTGAGCTGAATTGTTTCAGGGTTTGGATTTCCCGAAGTTGAATTCTGGCCAACATGTTTTCTTGGTGTCATTTCTGGTAATGACAGGATAGGGAAGTTCTGTACCAAATACTGATAATGATAAAGCGAAGCATGAGACACATATGTTGTCCACATATTGGCGTACTGCACACCGGGTAAGCGATCCCACTTTTGGGACAACACATACACTGCAAGAAAAATACTAGTTCAAATGTTTGAAGTTCAGGAAAGCTTAAGAGAAAAGAAAGGATCTGATAATGGAAAGTGTTAGCATTGACAGGGCTACCAGGTCCTGTTCCTGCAGACTGCTGATTTGCAACAAAGCCTGTCAGACATCTACTAGTGTTTCTTGAAGAGACTTGAACTGTTAGGGTGATGTTGTACTGCAGTGCTCAGCCTTTCAAATAGGGTCTTGGTTTTGCTTTGCTACTGAAAGTCCTGAAGCTGGATTGAATTCCACCTAATTGCTACCTGTAATTGCTCTGAAGTTTGAGTCTGTTCTTGGTAGTAGGAAAGGCAAGTCTCATCAAGGAGTGTCCTCACTGCCTACTGAATACTAATAGTTTCAGTAGATAAAGTACCCAAATGAGATAATTATATTTTCAGTGGCAGTGTCTACCCTCAGGTAACTGTGGTGATGCTTGAAGTGAGGTACATTGAGATTGTTTGAAGTAATCCTGTTTTAATATTAAGAAAACTTTTTCATCTTTGTACATTTCTTTTTGCTTCTGTGGAATATGGAGGCTTTGTAGTCCTAAAGAGGAAGCCTCAGGTGCTCTTCCTGCGAGTTAATGAAGGACATGAAATTCCCCTCACAACATGAAACTCTCTCCTCCTTTGTTTTCCTGCCTTTTTAAAATAGTCTCTCTAAGGGAACTTATGCAAGCAGACGCAGCCTGCCTTTTGAGGCAGTGAGCTGTGGCTTGTTTGACAGCCAGAGAACAACTTGCTCGAGCAGCTTGCAGAGAGCACAGCTGCTCATCTGTTCTCTTGGCTTGAAAGATTTGGACAGAATACCTTGGCCAATAGTTGGGGCAGCAAGGTCACACTGGGAAGGAAGTCTTGTGTCGGAAGCTGCAATGGCTTTATGTAGGACTGTGTAGGTTAAATTGTTCAGAAAGCAGTAGGATCGTGGAGTTTAGGGGGGCGAATTGTCATGAAGCAGAACTTGCATTGCTTTGGTATGGTCCAGACATTACATCATGGCTTTATTTGAAGCAAACTGTAGTAACTCCATTTTAAAAGATGGTGTTAGAGATTATGGTGTGAATGTCTGTCTGGAAGGAAGTGCTTTTATAGCTGGTAAATGGTATTGTGGAAGCTCCTGCTTGCTGCATGCTTTAAGAGCAATCTTCATAGCTGGATTTATTGTCTGAGTACCCTAAAACCAATTATGTTGCAGGGCACTAAATACAAGGAGTATCTACTATATGTGTATTGCTTTATCTGGTGTGTGGTATTGGTCACCATGCCAATATTTGTACAGAATAAGGTGCGCTATTTAGAAGCCTTGCAAAGGCTTGTGTAAAACAAATTTGGCTTGACAGACAGATTGTACAAAATAGACATCTTCAATCTGTTCTTAAACGAGAAGTGCTTTTTAGTAGTAGCTTTGTGGGTCAGTAGCTTTATATATGTTTGCTTTCAGAGCTGCTGTTGTTACTTAGAATCATAGAATGGTTTGGGTTGGAAGGCACCTCAAAGATCATCTAGTTCCAACCCCCCTGCCGTGGGCAGGGACACCCTCCACTAGACCAGGTTGCCCAAAGCCTCATCCAACCTGGCCCTGAACACTTCCAGGGAGGGGGCATCCACAGCTTCTCTGGGCAACCTGTGCCAGTGCCTCACCACCCTCACAGTGAAGAATTTCTTCCTAACATCTAATTTCAATCTACCCTCCTTTAGCTTAAACCTATTACCCCTTGTCCTGTCACTACACTCCCTGATAAACAGTCCCTCTCCAGCTTTTTGAGAGGATGTTGCTGGAGATTTTTAAGCAATTCTGCTTTGTTGGAAGCACATCTTTGTTTTCTAAATGCTTCTGGAGCATCCTGTTGGAATGGATGCTTAAGGAAAGATTTGCTTAACTTTTCAATCTGCTTCTAGAATGGCACATTTTACTCCATTGTATTTTCTTTTAATTTCATTTCTTCCTACTTGCAGCATGTGCTATTGCTTGTTTTTCATATGAGAGGAAACAGCAGGACTTTGGAAAGCAGTCAGACTTTTCAAACACTTGTTGATTGGGAAGGAGGAAGATATACCTTCGTAGACCTTCCAGGAGAGATTTGGATTAGCCAGAGAAGTATAAAACACAATACAGAAAATGAGCGTTATCATCACTGTTCCAGATACAGGGAAAAAATGTGGTATTGCACATGGAAGCTCTTGTGCTTCTGAAGAGGTAGCTGCATCTTTTTAGCTATTGTATTTGCTAAGAACAAAGTCTTGCTTTAATTGCTTTCTGCATCACGTTGTTCTGTGTTGTTGCAGTCCTAATCCGGGTTAAAAACTGTGGCAGTTGCCCCCTGCTCCAAGAGCAACCCCACAGTGCACAAGCAGCTCTCGTGAGAGCTTGGTGACTTTGGAGCACTTTCACTGTTTTCATTCACGTGCAAGAGAGAAGCCTTTGCTTTTATTTGATCGGTTTAAGACGCTATTTGCACTGGGTTTTTAGATGTGTGATAGAGCACGATATCTGGTAACCTCTTACCTTTAGGTCATAGGCTGTATCTTTCGGGTGTGGATGGACGCACAGGAAAGCGCTTCCCTCTTTTGCAGCTAGGTTAGGTGTAAGTATCCATTCTTCTTCTTTTCTTTAAGAAGCAAGGGAAATGAGAGGTCATCACCTCAGGCACTGCTTGACGTGATGCCTGTTTTTTCCGTGTGCAGAGCACCTTGGTGGGTTTTTTGTGTGTACTGAACTCCTCTGAGGCTGGGTCTTTACCATCACCGCCCTAGTTACTGCTTCTAACGCATGACCTCTTATTTTTCTGTTTCTAGTTCAGTTGGGAACTTTATGCCTCATTGGCATTTTCTATGTTAATACAGCAGTATATTTTGCAGACTTCATCTCTTGTAGAAGTTATGTTTCCAGTGCAGTATGACTCTGGTAATAACAGGATATCTACTCTGATCTTACGGCTAAAAGATCGAGGTCTTAAGACTGGTGTCAGTCGCATCAGTGACCTCAGCAGGAGTTTCATAATGTCCTGGTTCTGGCAAGGATAGAGTTAATTTCCCAAGGAGCCAGGACAGGTGAGCCAGGCTGGCCGGGGGCTATTCCATACCATGTGACGTCATGCTCACCATAAAAGGGGGCTAGTCGGGCAGGGGCGGGCTCGGCGTGGCTCAGGACGGGTTGAGTGTTCGTTGGGTCGGTCGTTGGATCAGTAAATCGTTCTCTGTTATCACCATTGTTACTATCTGTTATCAGCACTGTTGCTGATTGTTTCCCTCTCCCTTGCTGTCCCAGTAAACTGCCCTTATCCCAACCCTCGAGGCTTTGCCGTTGTTTTTCTGTTCTCCTCCCCATCCCGCCGGGGGAGGGGTGAGCGAGCGGCACTTAGCTACCGGCTGGGGCTGAACCACGTCACACATGTGGGTTTTTTGGGGTGTTGTAATGGAGATCACAATCTGAAAAGGGTCTATATGGTCTCTTTGACTTGTTCTGAGACTCATGCTAAATGCCAGAGTGTTGCAGCCATTTATGCTTTTGCAGTGACGTCTGTGATGAATTGTGTTTCTGAGGATGCTGTTGCACCATGTGATTAGGTTGGTATCCTTTCTTCTTAAAGTGTTCTGTAAATGACAGTTTCAGGTTTAAGTGCTTCCCTGTAGGGGCTTCAGTTACACTTGAAGCCTCATCCTTAACTCAGTGTACTTAACGTTGAGTAGGAGAAAATCGTGAGCTTCCAGCAGAAGTCCCATTAATATCTCAACTTCAGAGTATCAACTGTAAAGATGGGTCAGTACAATAATCCATAACTTGTTCTTCTAGACTGAGGCTGATTTTTGTGGTACTTACATAGCAAAGATTAAGTGTGTGTGGGAGAAAACCCCATGTGTTAATATACCACACAAAATTTTTGTAACAATGTTATTGCTGTTCTGTGCCATAACTTTAATGTATTGGTATAGCGATATATGGAGCTGATCCTTCTTGCTTGTCTCCTTGCTGTCATTTAAATCTAGACATAATTACTGTTTAATTTTGAAGTGATGCAAAGTTCTTGTCAATGTTCAAGTGGTGCACTTAGTGATATTAGCATTACTGTGTTTGCATCTATTAATGGTGAATATGGCTTGTCACACATTTCCCTTCCTACAGCAGAAGGCTGTAGCTGCGGGCTACCTTTGTGAAGGGAACTCTCGATAATCCACGGTCTTAGTCACAGTTCCGCCACTTCCCTGGTGTCACATCTACAGACTGTGCAGTTACAGAGTGAGTTGTTTCAATGAGCTGATCTTATGGAAAGCTTTCTGTAGCTGAACTGACTCACCCCTTGATTACCCTGTGGCCAGATCCCACACTGGGGAGGTGTGTGGGGTACATCTATGGGAGGTGTTGAGTCAGCATTGCCCCTTTGGGTAACAGGGTGCAGTTGCACTGACATGGATAAAATGTTTTCTCAAATTTCACGCATGATAATATTTCTCCATTTTCCAATATGGCTATTCAATTGCTTAACTGAGCTTTTAAATCCTGTATTAGTTGTAAAACAAAATCTGATGCGTGGTTTTGAGAATTTGGGGAATAAAGGCTTATTATTGTTGCTCAAGCAGTGTTTTACCAAGGGGTTTTCTGTAGTGACTAAGTTAGCATAACAAACCTTTTTTGCCTAACTTGGCTTTGGAGATTAAAAAAAAAAAAAAAAGTAGAAATAGTTTTATGGCCTTTAATGACCTAAGGATGATTATGCAAGTTCAGATCAAAGGTCTGTTTACCTTGTTATCCTGTGAGATAAGGATCTGTAATAGATGACTGGAAGAAAAGATGTAAAAAATGGTGAAAATACAGTATGACACCTTCTGTTAAATCTTCTCAGTTTATGATAGTCTATAGCTGAGGAGCTTCTTCAGGAGTCAGGGATGGTATCTGTATTATTGTGTGTTTATTAGCTCGATGGACCTCATTCTATGTGTGTTTTTTCCAATTAGCTTTCCAAAGCTATTTTGATCTTTTTTTTTTTTACCTTCACAACATCCTATGGCAGTAAGTTCTAGGATTAAATTATGCATTTTATAAAAACTTCCTTTTGTTTATTCAGCTGCTGCAGCTGGTGGCAATGAGTGATTTTGTTCTTATGTTACGGATCTTCTTTGTGCTATACATGACTTCATACGGCACTAGTATACTTTGCTACATCCCATATTGTCTTTCCAAGATGGACACTTTAGTTTGTTTACTCTTTCCTTGTATGAAAACCATTGAATTAATTCAGTGGGTTTAAACAGCATACATCTCTATACCCTTTCTTGTTTAATAGTATTGTGATGGACCAGAGTTGTGTTTAAGTTACAGAGATACTGCAGAAATAATAAAAGCCATCTGTTTGTTGCCTCTGTCTTTTCTAATTTTCCTGTATTGTTTCTCTTGGGCTTCATGACTTGACTGATCCTTGATCTGAAGTTGGTTAGCTGACCATCATCTTTTACTTGGGAATAGCTAATTTAGAACTCTTTTTTTATACAAGTATAATGACAAGGTTTGGGTTTATTATTTTGACTGAGGGTAGTTTTTGCATTTGCTAGGATGGGATTTCACCTGCCACTTTAACATTTGATCGTCTACCAGATCATATGGTAGCTGTTTGCTGTGAGTTTAAGTTGTGACTACCTTGAATAATTTTGTGTCCTCAACAAAGAAAATTCACTCTTCATGCCTTTTGTGAAATTGCGTGCACATTGTGTTGAGTAGTGTGGGTTCTAAGGCAGGTCCCTATGGGATGCTTTTGATACTCTCTTCATAGTGAAACCCAATCGTTTGTATACAACTGTTTCTTACTTGTTGAGCACCTCTGAATCTTCAAGAGGAGTTCTCCTAGCTTACATTACCTCTATTTAAAATACTACCCTTGATGAGATGTCTTTTCAAAGGATATTCAGATATGATGTTAACTGGACTACCCTATGTTTATAGCTAATTGCTTTGAGGAGCGTAGATGCATTTTGTAAAGATTACTTCCTTCTACCAAAGCAATATTAATTCTTTTCTATTTCCATATTTATGCAAGCCTCACCAATTTTGTTATTATAGCTTTTATCAATTTATCAGGCTTAGGCATTTGCTTTACTGATGTGTATTTCTCTGGATCTGTTCCCTTCTTTCTTTCCTTGATCTTTAAAGGCTTTTTTCATGTTTGCTGCATTCCATTCCTCCACTACTGAGGCTGTGTCAAGTACTATGTTGCACGCTATAGTTAAAATTTCAATTTAGTATCAGAGTTCTTTGAACTGGCAGGTATCATGTAGTCCTGGTAAATCACAAAGATATTGTGCTTGGTCACTCTTTTCTGACTATTCTGTGAGTTGTAGCATTGAGATGAATTATATTTTTAGCAATGCCCAGGAGAAATGCTATATTTAAAGGAAATGGGATAGTCTGCCATTTCAGGACTTAACAGAAATTGTTACGCGAAAAGGAAGGAATGGAGTCAATGCGAGCTGCAGATAAATGTGTTGACTTTTCTTTTGGCAGAAGAGATGAGTATCTGAAGTCGATAGGGTCTCAGTGGTGGGTGGCATGGAGAAGGTAGGAAGGTTGTTTTCTGTTTCTGCTTGCACAGGAGCCAAGAGTTACTCAGAAAAAAGCAAGCAATTGGCAAGGTCATAACAAAGGAAAGGAAGTCATTCTTCACTCTGAGCAGTGCAAATAATTTCTGTGAGGTTTTTGTAGAAGTTGAAATTACGTGGATTGCAGAAGTGACTAGAGCAGTCTAAAAATCCATTTAAGGCTTTAAATGCAGATAGTGCCTGAGACACAAACTGTTGGAAGAACATCTTGGTTAAGTATTACTACGTAATATTTGTCTTTCTATATTCTTCCTTATTGGCAACTCTTAGATGCAGGTTTTGGGGCTGGATAAGCTGTCATCAATTTTTCTTAATTGCTTGTCCTGATTCCACAAATGGCATCCCTAGATGCTTCTTGGAGTAGTGTATGACCCTCTGTTAGAAGTTCTTGTTGTCAAGATGAGCAGCTTTAGCTCCTGGGTTCTGCTGCATGAGCATCAATTACATTAGCAAAAGAGCTTACACTGAAACAGTCTTTGCCAGTCACTGAACTGTTATAACTCGTAAAAGCGCACAATAGCATATCTGAGTCTTCATCAGAAGGTCCCAAGCTCTGGTGCTTGTGGGCAGACACAATCCTGACCTTACAGGGCATCACCTACCACAGGCATGGACTCCTTGGCATTGGTTGGCTGCACAGAGATGATAGGAACAGGATATCTCCCTATGGGTACCATTGATCAGATGGTGGCTGAAGCTTGCTCTCTTCAGTGTCTGCTGTGGAAACCCAGGACCTGCCTTCTGGATCAGGATGCCAGATCAGGGCCCAGGCAGTGCTGGTGAGATAGTATGTGTTGCAAGAGAGAGGCTGGATTTAGGACTCTGTTTTTTTGAAGGCTGGAATGTGAGCAGTTGTGTTTACGAGAGGGCATTGAAGTTAGGGCATCTGCAATGGGGAAGGTGATGGCATGAGGCTAGAAGAATCCTGGATTGTGGAGATGAGAATATTTGGGAGAAAAGGAGGATTTGAGATAGACTGTTGGGCCTGGTTGCTCGTAGTAACACCTCTAGCTGCCCTTGCCAGCTTGGCTACCCAAGCCCATCGTGTAGCCTATCGACTGATGAATCAGAACTATAAAATTCTTGCAATAGCTAGTTTCTTGGAAAAGTTATTTTTATTTCTTTCAGGTTGTGTCCCCAGGCATTACTATGAATAAGCAAAACTTGTATTGATTTTACTTTTGTTGTTGCTTGTAACCTGCTAGAGGCCATCTTTTATTAATATTTGGAATGTGGAAATTTTTATAGATATTCTCATAAACAGTAAGTTTTAATTTCTTACAGAAACTTACTACTGAACATCAGCATGATGCTGGATGATTAGAGTGGGGGTGGATTGTAGCGAAGCTGTGTGGGGTTTTTTTTTCTCCCCCCCCCCCCCCCCCCCCCCGAAAATATCTGATCAACTGTGATGTTTTTCAGCACCTCAAGTGAGTGTTTCTTCCCTTGACAGACAAGATGTTTCTCTCCCACGCATTGGTGCAGGTCCTAATCTTGTCCGGTATTGAACTGGTTTAGCCTGTGAAACTTGCAGCAAACTTCCCACTTCTTGCTGGATTAATTTTCTACCAGTTCAGCTGCTAGAACTGGATTACTGTGAGAGTTTAATGACCACTTGAGTGAAAGGAGTGTGAGGTGGTGTGGGAGAAAGGAGTGTGGGAGATCTCCCTCCTGAAAGCTTTCGCTCCTCTGTGGGCTTGCAAATCCTGAGCAGGAGTGGTTTACCTAGACCTGTGCCACGTGTCTTGCCCTGATGACTCGGCTGCTGGCCTGGCAGCTGCTGAATGCCCTCAAGTTACAGGCTGTTGCATTGAGTTGGCTTCAGTTTTCCATCTTCCTCGCCCGAAGATGCTGGGCCCTCTGGCTGCCCTGCTGCTGCTTAGGCAGCTCTGCCAGCCCCGCAACAGGAGCGGTCACCAAAGGAGGTGGTTGTGAGGCTGGTCCTTGCTTCCTGGGTAAAGTCCTGTGCCTGCTTTTCCAAAATGGGTTTTATAAATGGTGGAGGATCCTGGATCATGTTATTGCACGTGCCTGGGAGAGAGAGAGAGATCCAGCCCTAGGCTCCTTTTTAACAGTATTTATACTGACTGAAATCAAAATGGTAAGCTATGAATCGAAAAGGATTCACTTGGGAGGAGCTCAGGGGCTCTATATGCAATTTTGTGCTCTTCAGTGAATTTTTAAAACAGAAGTATTGAAATGAATTCACTCTTGATCTAACTGAAACTTGAAATCTTGGGTTTGGGGGTTTGTTAATTTCTGCTAACTATTTTGAAATTACTTTTTTCCAGTTGATTCTAAATGAAAACTTCAACAGGCTATATGGAAATTCAGTAAGCCTTTATTCTTAATTTTTGGCACTTTCCACAGTATATTTGGGAAGCAAATGAGATTTCTCATAAATCCCTTCTTACCAGAAGGGTGTAACACTCCTTTTTTCTTTCTTGCATTTCTAAATTATCTTTCTTTTTCCCTCTGCCATGGTTTTCCATGCATCTAATCATGCTCAGTCAAATTCTGACCCATGCTAGAAATCTCAAAATACCAATTCCTCTTCAGTCTTTCTCCTCTGGCTACTAATACATATTTAACACTACAAGCGTTTTCCTGTTTCTTCTGTTAAAATGTTTATTTAAAAAAGGGTGTGTGCACGCAACAAAATGAGACTCCGAAGCACTGTGATGAGCAGTAGGTGAAATAGTGTGTTTGAGGTCAGCGGGGCTGTTCTTGTGGCTCATGCTTTGTCTGTAGTTCGTTCTCCATTGATGCTGAATCTATGCATCATCTGACCACTTGGCTGTATGCATTTGTTCCAGATGAAACGTGAGCATGTGATAGCATTTAAGTTGTGGTTAGAGCATGTGGTAGTGTAGTAAAACAGCCAGCAGGCTATTTTAAGAGGGCAGATGATAACCTCATGTAGTACAAAATCTTTTGCAGTAGGATGACTTCTTTCCCCTGCCCCCAGCTCTTAACTCTCTGACATGATCTGGGTGTGTCTGTGTCTATGAATGCTGCTGTTTTAAAAGAAAAAATCTGTCTCAACAATTTTACTATGCGTCTGTGATACTTTGATGGTAGCGACTTAAACAGGTATTTAGCTACTATTTTCCCTGTTTTGCAAATGGAGAGTTGGATTGCAGGTAACACTACCTATTTTGGACCCAGAGAAGTTGGTTTTCCTACTTTTTTTTTTCCCTTCAAATTTTTTATGATATAAATTAAGCTTTTTTTCTTCATTATATAGACTTCTTCTCACTCCATACAGCATGGCTTTTGAAACTAGGCTGATATTTCAGAAATTAGTTGTGATACGTTAGCAGAACATGTATCTAGACAGAAGGCATCTGAAATCAGTTATGGCAAACCATCCTTCCTGTGTTTTTAGGTAAGAGTATGGAGATGTTCACAGTTTAGCTGATGTGCAATTCTTTATTTCAGAACAATGCTTGAAATCTAGTTGCAAGTTTCCTGAACATATCAACTCCCTCTTCCTTAGGAACTGGTTTATTTTGAGCCTTAAAGAATTCAGTGTGTCACTACTGGGTTCAGTCATTGGCAAACAGCAGTTTAAAACCTTGTGCAGAGATCATAGAATCACAGAATTGTTTTGGTTGGAAAAAGACCTTTAAGATCATCAAGTCCAACTGTTAACCTAACACTGCCAAGCCCACCACTAAACCATGTCTCTAAGCACCACATCTATATGTCATTCAAATACCTCTGGGGATGGAGACTCAACCACTTCCCTGGGCAGCCTGTTCCAATGATTGACAACCCTTTTGGTGAAGACATTTTTCCTAACATCCAATTTAAACCTCCCCTGGCACAACTTGAGGCCGTTTTCTCTTGTCCTATCACTTCTTACTTGGGAAAGAGACCAACCCCCACGTGGCTACAGCCTCCTGTCAGGCAGTTGTAGAGAGCGAGAAGGTCTCCCCTCAGCCCCCTCTTCTCTAGGCTAAACAACCCCAGTTCCCTCAGCCACTCCTCACAAGACTTGTGCTCCAGACCCTTCCCCAGCTTCATTGCCCTTCTCTGGACACGCTCCAGCACCTCAATGTCCTTCTTGTAGTGAGGGGCCCAAAAGTGAACACAGTATTTGAGGTGTGGCCTCACCAGTGCCAAGTACAGGAGGACAATCACTCCCCTAGTCCTGCTGGCCACACTATTCCTGACACAAGCCAGGACGCTGTTGGCCTTCTTGGCCACCTGGGCACACTGCTGGCTCATATTCAGCTGGCTGTCGACCAATACCCCCAGGTCCTTTTCTGCCAGGCAACTTTCTCAGCCACTCTTCCCCAAGTCTGTGGCATTGCGTGAGGTTGTTGTGACCCAAGTACAGGACCTGGCACTGAGCCCTGTTGAACCTCATACAGTTGGCCTCAGCCCATAGATCCAGCCTGTCCAGACCCCTCTGTAGAGCTTTCCTGCCCTCAAGCAGATCAATGTTCCTGCACAACTTGGTATCATCTGCAAACTTACTGGGAGTGCACTCGATCCTCTCATCCAGATAATTGATAAAGATATTAAAGAGAACTTGCTCCAATAATGAGCCCTGGGGAGCACCACTTGTCACCAGCCACCAATTGGATTTAACTCCATTCACCACAACTCCTTGGGCCCGACCACCCGGCCAGGTTTTTACCCAGCAAAGCACACGCCCATCCAGGCCATGAGCAGCCAGCTTCTCCAGGAGAATGCTGTGGGAAGCTGTGTCAAAGGCTTTACTGAAGTCTAGGTAGACAACATCCACAGCCTTTCCCTCATCCACTAAGTGGGTCACCTTGTCATAGAAGGAGATCAGGTTAGTCAAGCAGGACCTGCCTGTCATAAGCCCATTCTGACTGGTCCTGATCAGCTGGTTGTCGTGTACATGCTGCATGATGGCACTTGACATGATCTGCTCCGTAACCTTCCCTGGCATCAAGGTCAGACTGACAGACCTGCAGTTCCCCAGATCCTCCTTCCAGCTTTTCTTGTAGGTGGGCAACATGGTTGCTAATCTCTAGTCAGCTGGGACCTGATTCGGTTCTGAATGTTTATGTTCAAGATCTCCTTTCAGACCCTGGCCAGGCCAGTTGGGCAGCCTGTTTCGGTAGTCTTAAGCGACTGTGACTGTTGCTGTCCTGTAATTTTGATTTTTGCTATGACTGTGATCTGCTTGAGGTCAGTTTTCATTTTCAGTGCTCTTGATAATTTCAGTTAGCATAAAGTGTTGGTCTGGTGTTTGTGCAGAGCCATTTTTGTGTTGCTCTTTCATTAAGACTTTTTCATAACTTCTTTCTAAGTTATTATTGGGGAAAAAAGAAAAGCAGGAAGAAATTGTAGATTTATGAAAATGATGGAGCCATAATGTATGTTTATACTTTAAGATGGGAAAGTGTTTACAGATTCCATTACATTAACTTTGCTTGCAAGTATGACATTTATCCATAAATTATGGAGGAGAAGGTGGATATCTGCCTGTGAATTTTACCTAGTACTTCAGGGCATGATAGACATCTTCTAAACTGGAACTCGAGAAGGTTTGTGTTTCCATGCTGCTCTTTCACAGCAGTACTGAATGGGGTTGGTGGAAGGACGGGTACCCAATGGGGTCTGAAGTAGCAGAAGCTGTGGGATGAAGGAGTAGATTCAAAAAACTAAAATCTACTGTGATTTTAAAAAAAAAAAAAAAAAGAAAAAAGAAAAAAAAGAAAAAAGAAAAAAGTACGGCCACTCAAGTGACCAGCCGCTCCCATGACTTGCAGTTGTTCACATCTAATGGGGATTGTAGTCTTGCGGAACGTGAGCAGTTGATGCTGTTACAGACATCGTTTTAATTTGGAAGACCAAAATCTGCCATTTCTTTTTTTTTTTTTTTTTGGTAGTTGCAAGTTATTGACAAACTAATTATCAGCATCTGTCGCATAGAAAGGCCTGAAAACGAACTTCACAGGCTTTCTCCTCCTACATTGATCTTTAATGAACTATTCACACAAGAAGAAACCGCTTTCATTAAGTGTCTAGCCTCAGAATCAGAGGCACAGTCCTGCAGTAGATGTTAGCATTGTTCTTGGGGTAAAACCCAGGACCTAGAAGCTGCTTTCCTTCTCTGCAGCCTGTTTCTTTTGGGAAAGTCTCCTGTTAGTTCTGTGGGTTTTCCTGCTGTTTGCTTTTGTTTCTAAAATTTGGCCAGCCTTTTTGTTAGCTGCAGCACTGTATCCAATCCCCACAGCAATTTTAGCTTCTAGTCCACTTGCACCCTGTAGTGCTGAAAAAGTTTGTCATCTGTGGTGTCCAAAAGGAAGGCTATGAAAGCAGGAGCCTTCTTTTTAGCAAAAAGTTACTGACACGTTGCAATCTATGCTGATAAACACCGCAGAAACATACATGTTTTTTTCATTACAGGGTTAGACGACACAATCGCTTTCAGGAAGAAAATTACTTTGTGACACTCTTGAGAAACTTCTTGCTGATTTCTTGTGAGGCAGTTCTGTCAGTGCAGACACTTGAGCTTTGAGCTCTAGAGCAGTGCTAGAGTACACGGCTGGCTTAGAGCACAGAAAGTTAAGTAGAACTCATCAGTAAATTTAGGAAATTAATGTAACTTGTAGTTAACTGAGCACCTAGTCTTGGTCATCTGAGTATATCATTGCTGTTCTGTACAACAGGCTTTCATCTAAGCAGGTGGACATTGTACTTCAAGCCAAGTGAAGTGATTTTTACTCCTCATTCAAATGCCTTTGGTTCATTTATTCTTAAGAACTGTTGGGAGAAGGCGGAGTTTTCAGTTCTTCTTTTTAGAAAGAAAAGCTAGTTATAGTAAAAGTAAAGTTTAGTAAGATATCCTTCACCTTTCTCTTGTGGTTTTCCCCAGAACATATGACTATTTAACTGTGTCCTTGTTTATCAGATGTACTGGCAGTCTGTGACATCTTGTGCACTTATTAGCCAAAAATTATGTTTTACCATTTTTGTCGCTGAGTGCTTACTCTGCTTCATGGAACTGTCTGTATTTATTTACAAGCATGTATTTTGTGAGGGTTTTTTTTTTTTTCCTTTACTTACAGTATTCCCCATGTGTTTTGGCCTGGATTTCCACAGCTGTGTTTCCTGATTTATTTTAGGAGAGTAGTTTATATAGTTCTTGTCTATGCATAGCAGAAAATGAGGTGAGTTTTACTGGGCTGAATCTCTCTCAGGGTATGTTTCTGGCTAAGGTTCCCTGCTGAGGTGCCTCTCTTCATCGGCACTAGAAGGTGCTTGTGCAATTGCTTTGTTTTGGCTAAGCAAGTAGGTGTAACCTCATTTTGACAAGTACCAAGGCATGTTAACGTCAGTGTCTTGATCAAATTTTATCTTCAATAATTTTGTTACAACAACTTTTATTTTTGCCTGTACTTCCAGGAGTGTGAGCTTCCTTAAGCCTTAGTACTCAATCATGTATTAATACTATATGCCACTGAATGTCTCTCTTGCAGTGCAAGCTGAGAATTATCACTGTGTGGTATCATCTGTAAGATTAAAAACCTACAAAGCAATTTGAAGGTGATCTTGGATGAAGATGCAATAGATGTAGTTCTTGTTTTGCTGTGCAGGTAGAAATTTGGAACAGGCTTACATTTTCTTACGTGCTTATACAAATGTAGACAGTGCTAACCTTTCTATGTTTTAAATTACATCTTGGTTTCCTACTACTAGAAGTTTATGGTTAAAAGTATCAAATTCTTTGACTCGTTTATTAAAGAATTCATCTGAGGATACTAACTTGCTGTGTCACATTCTAAAAACAGAAAGAACCTTAGTATTCCTTTGTGTAGGGTTGGTTTTCTTCGCTTTTTTTCTTAATGCCATTTTTGCTGAAAAATAAGTCGTATATGTTTAGTTTTGCAATGTTTAGATGTTGACTTTGAAGCAGTGGCTTAGGTAAAACGTTAAGTAGTAATTGAAATTAATGCTCTGCAGAATCATTAGTGCTTTGAGGCAGTTGGTTTGGGCAAAAATAATATTGGAGCCGGAAAGCTTTAGTACATCTTCAGGGACTAAAACAAGTTGGGTTTTTTTTTTTAACCTTTGTCCTCTTCAGATTTGTGTTGTAAATGTGTATTTAGATACATGCATGTGCACACAAACACTACAGACTTCCATATACATTTTATTGTTGGTTGTGCCTGCTTTTGTCGATAACGTGTTAGGTCTTAAAAGTATTACTAGTTGTAAGAATTAAAGCTTTCTAAGTGATGTGGTGTATTTTGTACAATTAAGTTTTTACTTTTGTAAAACAGGTAAAATTTATTCCAAATCTCCTCTTAAGTTTTATTTATTCTTTACCACTGAGTTTTAATTTCTCTTGTGAACTCACAGAAATCCTGCACTGCAGGTCTATTCTCCCAGTTATTTTCAAACTTTTCTTCTTGACTTACTCTTAATTTTTGAAATAGAACTTAATGTTTTTAGCTCTCCCTTTGCTGTGCATTACTACATTTGGGTAGCAGTATGCTTCATAGAGATTTCCAGAACATTTGTAATCATCTCTTCTCCCCCCTTCCCTTCTCCTCTGAGTTGTCATAGTACCCTGCTTTTCTTATCTCTCTTTTTTACTGCCGCAGCTTTCAGATGATAATGCACGGCACAGGGAACAGCTGCTGCACAGTAGCTGAATGAGACTCAGAACCACTTACCGCTGACCTAATGTGAGAATAAATGAAAAAAAATGTGCTTTGCATGTAGGCTTACCTATGGGATCTTTTTTCCAGCTTGAATGTATTAGGTGTCATCACAGGAATGTGGACCTGATCATGGATGGTCTCTGTGGCTTCCCCTTGCCAGCTGCTCTAGGGGTAGAAATACGCTGGATATTCTTAGTGCTTTTCAAGAAGGTCACTCGTTTCTAACCATGAGTTGCTTTTTTTTGTACCGCTTGTTTATTCTTGCTCTTGTGGCCAAAAATGCCACAGCCTGTGCACTAGGAACAGGTGGAGTGACACGTTGTACATGGTCGTGCTGCACTTTGCCAAGCCACCCTGCTCACTTCCTTTCATTTCCTCCGGGTGAGCAAGCCAATGTTCTCGTAATCTTTTGCGCTAGGGACCCAAGGCCCCCAAGCTGAGCTGGAAAGTGTCCTGCCAGTTTAGTATGCACAGCCTAGGGGGTACAGTTTATTTTGGGGCTGGCTGGTGAGGTTAGCAGCAGCAGCCCTATCTGTGCTGCACAGATGTCGGGGCTGCTCGTAAGTCAGCTCCTCAGCTGCTGCAGTTTATGGTGCAGTGCTGTAAAGAAAGCTGTCATCTATTTTTGTCAGATGCTTAAAATGTTAATATTCACTGGGAATACTGTACCTGTGTATATTCAAGGCACTAGTCTAGCAAGGAAATACTAAGAAAAACCTTTCTATTTTACTCTTAACCAGTATATGAACTTTTCTTACTATGACCATTAGATACAGCCTTACTCATGCTCTGGTGGCTTAAGGGTACAAGCAAGTTAAGATTGGTAGAAGACACATTTGAGGAAAAAGTGTGTGTCTGGAAGCTTGGCTGAACCACTCCAGATTCCCCCTCCCCCGCCCCATCTCCAGTTGTAGACCTTGCCTTATCAGGAGAAATACCTTAATCTAAAAATATTTCTTCCATAACTGCCTTCTGACCTAATGGACTAGAAGGGGGGGAGCGGGGGGGATAAAATAGTGTAAAGGATACCCAAGGCCTTGAAACTAGCTGATTGGAAGAAAAGAATGCTGCTGCAGGCTTACTGTATGCCAGAGTCTGCTCTCACCTGGTATACTCTCAACCTTATTTTCTAATTTCCTTTCACTAATTCCTCAGTTAATGTTTTTCTAGTTCCAATAGGTACTGGTTGTTGCAGGGATATGAGGGGCAAGCATTGCTATGTTAGTTTTATTTCCTTATTGCTATTAGATCATAAACACTGTTGGAACAGAAGTCTCCATCCACTCAGGGTTAGTGGTTTAGGACTTAAAGTAACTGAGTGTATTACCATCACCATTACCATCACTTGGAATGTGATGGAGTTTAAACAGATGCATGCAAAGGTCAGTCTTGTTTTAAAATGAGAGGATGGATTTGGTAGTTGAATAACCAGTATGTGGATGAAATGGATCTCTAAGGCATTTCATTTGGTGTTTTAAGAAATGTCAGTGATGGAAAAATCAATACAGCTCATATGAATGAATTAAAAAAACCTGGCTAATTAATAGACTAATACAATTACAAATGCGGAATAACCATCCAATGTACACCTTGCAATAGCAGATATATGGGCACTCGACCATGTTATTTAACATTTCATTAATGCCCTGGAAGAAGTCATAAAGTTGTTACCAGTAAAGTTTGCAGCCAATTGAAATCCTAGGGGCAAAAAATGCAGGCATAGTTGTGGAAAGCCAGGCTTGTATATTGGGAATTGTTAGGGGGTGTAGAAAGGGAAGTCAGAATCTGTGGGTCAGGGTAGGCAACAAGCAGGCTTTGGTGACCGAAAGGGCCAATGTCCTCTTGAGTGTGTATGTAGTGTTATAGCTCACGTGAGACCCCTTGTTATTAGGCAGTTTGGTCTGGTCTGCTTCTAGAATACAGTGTCTGCCTGGGATATCACTGTGTCAGATGGTGAAATCCAGGGGAGAACAGAAGAATGTGAGAAAGATGTTGAAAGAACAGGAAAACAGGCAGATAAGGCATACGGGGATGAACTTGCTAAGCTTGACATTCATTGATTCCCAGCTAACTATTTATAAATTGCAAAGTGTTCCCAGTGCCAGGCTCCTAATATGGTCCTGGTCTGTCTTCGTTTAGTAGCTGTGCTTTATATTAATGCTAATACAAGACATATCTGCAGGTGGTCAATTCTATGGAATTTAAAAACAAAGGTATTTTATTTAAAGTTTGTTCAAAAGATTTGGCTTGGCTAGGTCCTCATCTGATGTGATTTATGACAGTTTTTTATACTTGTGTCCTGACTAATGTTTTATCTGACTGTCTTGGTGGAAGGTAAGGATGGATGAACAAGAGGATAATCTTCATCACAAATGGA
Source organism: Balearica regulorum gibbericeps (assembly GCF_011004875.1). Classification (NCBI taxonomy): domain Eukaryota; kingdom Metazoa; phylum Chordata; class Aves; order Gruiformes; family Gruidae; genus Balearica; species Balearica regulorum. The sequence continues at coordinate 153,407,933 of NC_046184.1, read as the reverse complement.
GTCTCTGCAGAGTTTGCCTAGAAAGCAAGGATGTTTTGGAAATACTTTTCCATAAAGCCTTGTTTAACATCTGTCACATAGTGTTTGAAAGACAAATCTCAATATTTCCAAGGTAGTATCTTCCTCAGTGTTTGGATTTTTAAGAGCTGTTGTAAGCATATGCAAGTTTGAATTCACATTATGCTTATAACATGATTTGAGAAGTGGGTTATGCTAGTATTATAGAAGATAATTTAGCATGCAGACCTTGTTATGTGGTAATAGTTTGCAGTATAAAAATAACTTTGCTCGATACTTAGATCTCAGAATTCAACCTTGATTCTTGCAATCACAGAATTGGGGGTGTTATATGGAGGGGATGTTTATCATCCGGTGACATTAACTAGGGAAGTTACTGAATGACTTTTCCTCACATCAAAATACAATGTTTTAAAGTGTCAGTTCTCACAGCTGATCTGTCTGTAAATGCCAGAATGAAGATGGTGGTCCACATGCAAGTCAGACTTCTCTCAAAACCTGAGGCAGACTCTTTTTCTCTGGCAGTCCCATGGAAGCTCCTCTTAAAGCATCTTGGTGCTTTTACTCAGAGATGTTACTTGGTGCTTTTTACTCTCATGTCAGAGAGAGTTTATATATTGTGAAATGAGCAAACCTCCACTAAGAAGAAGGATGTGAGAGTTTGGTGGGGATTTGGTGGATTTGTGGGTGTTTTTTGTAATTTTTTTTTTTTGAAACAAGGTTTTATAATCAAGTAGTTGAGTTTGTAACAAATTAGCCTCAAAACTTTAGAGCATCTAAGCTTTTTTTCCCCTCACTTTTTATCTCTCTAGGTTATTTTATTCTTAAGCATTCGTTAAGTTAGGAGAAAATCTGTCTGGAGGGTGTCATGTCCCCCTCCTGCTTTATCAAATGCTACTGATGAATATACTGACAGGAAGCCATCCTCAGCATTGCTTTTGTAAAATCGCAAGGAAGCAAATGTTTCTCATATCCTCCCATTGTGTTGTTTCCTCTGAAGTAGCAGACTGGATGTGTGTCCTGGATACAGGCCTCTTTTTATGGTAGTATACGTGTTTGGGATGATCCAATCAAATCACTCTCGGTATCCCCTATAGTCTCAGCGTAGCAGGAAACAAGCCTTCCTCGCATCCTGTTGTTCTCCAGTTAGCCTGACTTTGGAGAGCTCTTGGCTCTATCAGAATCCAGAATGAAGGTGAGCTTAAAATTGATTTAGTGGGGGTTTTTGGTTGGGTTTTTTTTTGAAGTTTTTGTAAGTTTAAGCTGTAGCTTATAACATTTTTCTTAAACGTTATTTAATAGTTCTCTCTCTCTCTCTCTCTCCTCTGTAGTACTTTGATCCAGTTCTGGTGTCCGCACAAGCATGTATTTCCTTTTTTAAGATCAGGGCCATTGTTTCATGAGTCTGTTCATATTTTTAGTTTGCTTGTTTAAAAGCTACCACAGTAAGCATATAGCTAACAACAGGAATTTTACATTCCTGATGCTTTCTTGTTCCATAACAGCTTAATTTTATTTTATTTTATTTTTCCCCCAATTGGAGCAGTGATTAAGCTATCTCCAGTCTGGTTTTGCTTTTATGCGTTCTGGTGTCACCTTATTGGTATCTTTTCTCATCTCTATTATAAATTATGCTATTAATAAAACTTAACATATCTTTAGTCTCTGTGTGTGAAATCAGATAATTTCTTATTTGATGAACATCTTTTATTGTGCACATAGTTTTTTAAATACTTCCTCATATTTCAGGAAAACCCCTACAAAATTCACACCTAGGCAGTTCCCTGGTCTATCTCCTTACAGCTTCAAACAAATAAGAGTAGTCTTTAAATTATCTATAGCCCAGTGAAACTTGATGAAATAGTTACTTGATTTATTTTATGTGAGTAATAACTGCTTGGAGTATGTGTTTGACTGCTTGATTCAGCATCTGTTTTCTATAGAATCATAGAATCATTTAGGTTGGAAAAGACCTTTAAGATCATCAAGTCCAACTGTTAACCTAGCACTGCCAAGCCCACCACTAAACCATGTCCCAAAGCACCAAAACTACGCATCTTTTAAATCCTTCCAGGGATGGTGACTCAACCACTTCCCTGGGCAGCCTGTTCCAATGATTGACAACCCTTTTGGTGAAGACATTTTTCCAAATATCCAATTTAAACCTCCCCTGGCACAACTTGAGGCCGTTTTCTCTTGTCCTGTCACTTGTTACTTGGGAAAGAGACCAACCCCCACCTGGCTACAACCTCCTTTCAGGGAGTTGTAGAGAGCCATACACGCTACCTGAGCTTGAGAGATGTCAGCACCCATACAGCCGAGGTAGAGCTGCTGCTCATTGGGACCAGAGATGATCCTCATTCTGAGGGTAAAGAATGTGCATGTTAACATATGCAAGTACCTCGAATGCTTTGGGACATTTCTTCTTACTGGACGATACTGTTGTTAAATGTTTCCCAAATCTGCTCTACCTTTGTCAGTATATCACATAACCAGTCATAACTGGTCTGGCAGTCCCTTCTGTGGTTACTTTAAGTAGCTTTCATGAAAATTTTCACTTCTCTTTGATTCAACCAGTGTTTCTCTGTCCCTTTCTCACTTTCCTTTGGGAATATGGGTTTTTCCGCTCCTGCCTCTGAAGGCTGCTTTCTGTGGTACAGACTTTCTGATAGTGCCTGTGGGATGGGTCTGTTATCAGGAAAATAAACACGTTTTTGTTGACTTTTTAGATAAAAGCCACTATGCTGCGGGAAACTGAATCTCTTTCTGTTTCTTAAATCAGTTGGAACAACTGTAATAGCTATCTTTTATTGTCCTCTTTCTGGTCTTGCACAAGGGAATACTGTGACTCCTTTCAACCTATGCAGAATCTGTTGGAGAGCTATTTTCATGAGACTTTGGATGAGTTTCCATTACCTCAGGCAAATATTATGGTCTCTTTTTTTTTTTTCTTTAAATCTCCTCTTCCCCCCTGAAAATCCAGATGTTTAATGTCATCACCCAGTGCTTGAAAGTTACTAGAGTGTTTTCTGCAAGATAGTTTGAGGTTTGGATCTCTTTCCCACAGTTAAAAAATAAAAATAAAATAACCCCCAGCTTTCATCCCTCCCCTTCCTAAACCTTATTCTCCATCTAACCTATCCAGCAACTTCACTCTTCATAAAATTAATTAATTTTCAGGAATGCTGCTTTCCTCTGTGTCTTGTAGAATAAAGAGATAGCATGTACATTGTTGTAATACTCTCTGAAGTGTTTGTAGTCATTCTGAAAATATTTTATGAACAATTGGGTACAGTGCCTGTGAGCTGCTGCAGAAGAAGAGTATGCCAGGAATAGTGATACTCAGTAACTTTTTTGACCAAACTGTCAGAGGAAAGCTGCTCTTATCTGATAATTATGTTTTATTCAACTTTCCTGTAATTTAAATGACACTTGGTATTTTTAGTTTATATGTTCTTAATTTTTTCTCAAATGCAGCTGTTTCTATATTTTCTTTCTATTTTAAAATGAGGGTGTTTGGGGTTTTTTTTGTTTGTTTTTTAAAAAAAGAGGGAAACACCCCCCATACTTTTACAGGTCCATGACAGCCACTGAAAGACTGACACCTTGCTCAGGCAATAGCTTCTACAGTCATGGTTGCGTGATAGCATAGAAATGCTTATTTTAAAGGTTTGTTTCTACAACTTATTGTATGTTCTTCTGTTTTCAGACTTTTGATGCAAATGACCTGTATCAGGGACAGAATTTCAGCAAAGTTCTCAGCTCTCTCGTGGCTTTAAATAAGGTGACTGCAGGTAAGTAGGCTCTACCGTGTCCTGGTGCTTGCTCACCTTACCTTCAGCTCACATCAATGTGTATTTATACCTGTTGCTATAGTCACAATAAAGTGAACATGCTTTGTTGCAGTTACGATTTTTGCAGTGACATCTCTGGTGTGTCTTGTCTATTCCTTTGCAGAAGGAAGCTTTGCACTGGAGCTAAGGCTGAGCCTTTTAGTTGGCAAGAATTCTTAGAAAAATGCCTCATCTTTTTTTTTTTTTACTTTTTTATTTTCTTTTTTCAGTTTGAAATACTAAAAGTTTACTTTTGCCCCACTCTTACTCCTGTGTTTAAACACTGTTGTCAATGTTTTTTGTTGTCTCCCTGCCCCCCCCCCCCCCCCCATTCCCCAGCACCATCTTTTCTTGACAGTAACAAAAGCATAGCCAACATCTCTGATTCCTTAATCTACGTGTTTCATTTCCATGGAAGCTAGAAGTCACAAACCACCTAACTCAAGTTCCTTGAGGGGAAAAAAGCGCTCTAGAAATTAGCACACAGGTGAGAGGTGTCCATGCTTTGTTGTAGGGTGAGGTTGTACTGAATGGTGTCAGCTGGACCCTGGGACAATCAAGAAAAGTTAACATTGGTGGCCCTTTTTGCTGCTCCATGCTGGGGACTTATATTGTCAGCAGCAAATTCCAATAATGACCATCAGGTTTGAGTCTGGCGAGAGAGAGATATTATTTAAAAATGGACCGTGCTTGTCAGTTTTTATGTCGGGGGGGGGGGGAGGAAGCTGATAGAGAAGTCAGTGGTGGATCGGTGTAATTTTGCTTACTAGCAATATGATAAGTGTCTTACCACTTTCATATTACTCCTGTGGTCCACTACAACACAGATATTTTTTGGTTGCTTTTTTTTCTTCTTGCATCAGAAAACACCTTCAGGAGTGAGTTTTACAATCATATTCTTAGTTCTAACAAATGGGCATGAAGTAGTACTGTTGACAACTTTGAAGCTACTTACGCCACTTGAAGATACTGCCATTCCTCTTAACTACAAGTGCAAATGTAAACCATTTCAGTACATCTTTAAAGCTGTTGTACACTGACCATAGCTCTCTAAAGGTGAGAAAAAGTGTGGCTGTTTGGTCCAGACATCAATAGATTAATACCCACATCAAAACCCCACAATTGCAGCTGGCCTTAGAAAGGACCCAGGCTGATCCCTTTCCTGGAGTGGTGGTGGTATGGAAATCAAATATCAGAACCACATGCGAACTGTGGTGTTGTCTATTTCTTAGGAGCAAGCAGAGCTCCATAAATCTGCCTGGCCAACTGTTCTTCCAAACAGTTTTCTTTGGGTGACTGTGTAGAAGGCATTTTAGACTCTCTTTCCCTACTCTAGTGCTGGAAGTTGGCTTTCAGATCCCTATCTGGGTCTACAGGAATTTCAGGTATACGCACATCCTTCTGAGATGGTCTTTCTGCAGGGGAAGAAGTGTGAGTAATGAGCATGAAGACTGATGAAAGGCTGCTATGGATATACACTCCATCAAATTATTTAGGATCAAGGTACCGGTTGCTGTTTGTAGACAGATAAAAGCAGAGGAACTGGTATAGGGAAGCAGAGATAATGGTGGAGAAGAAGAAATGGTGTTACAAACCCGGGAAACCTTTTGGTGGATGGATAGAAGCATGAAGCTTCTGTGAAATCAACCAAACTAATATTTGTCAAACACGTGCATTCTGTTGCCACTCAAGATTCTTCAGTTTTTAGCAGCAGAGTTGAATTATTTTCTGACAGTAATCCTGTTGAGAAACTCATTGAACACATTTATTTGGTATTTTAATGGAAACTGTAATGGGTATATGGGGTCTGCAAGCCTTTTTAGTCTATCAAATGTTCAAATTCATTTGAAAGTATTCATATATTATTGGTAAAAACACTTCTAATTTGCATGTGGTCTGTTTGTAATAATTTTCCTTCTTTTCAGCTCAGACACGTGCAGTTTCTAATTCAAGCCTCAAAAGGTGCTCTTGTGTTGGTATATTAGCTCTGCTGGTGTGAACTAGAAAATTTCAGGAATCAGGCTGCACTTAAACAGTTTCTAGGTGGTGTGTTTTAGGATTGCCCAGAGGCTGGAACACACTGCCACAATTAAACATGATCCTGTTTTCCTGGGTGAACTGTGTCAAGGTATAATGCTGGATTTGGTGGTGTATCTATTCTACTTGACTGCAGATAGGAAACATAGCAAACTGGACATGGAGATGCTTCAGATTACTTATAACCCTTCAGTTCTATTAGTTACTGATGGTTATGGTAACTTTAAAGCTTTTGGGAGCATTAGAATTAGCCATAAAGTTATGATTTAGAAACAAAGCCCATGACCTAATCCCATTTCCTGACAGTTTGTGAAAACAAAGATGTATGTTCTTTCTGTGATGCATTATAATCACCAATGTTTATACAATGGCCTTCAAATGCTTTTAGGAAAGCAGGCTCACAAAGTGTGAAGTATCTTATGACTTCAATGTGTAACGATATGCAACTTAACATGAATAATTCTAATATTGCACTACTTGATTAGGGAGTGTAAATTTATAGGGTTTTTTGAAGGATAATGATTCTTGAAGGATAGCAAAGATTCATTTAAAAAGATGCACCTGAGGAAGGTGTTCTCTGCTTCGGCACTGTGGACTTGGAGCATCCTTTGTCAACACTTTTCTTCTGTGCTCATTATCCATCTAAAACCCTGTCCTGCTGCATGTCTGCTGCTGTTAGATGCTGTGCTGAAGTAGAAAGGCTTTCCAGTTAAAATGAATTGAATTCTCCCTTCAGGTTTGATGTGGAACAGCAGATACACTTTGTTCACCAGTCTTCTCATGGAACTGCACCTGTATGTGTGTTTCCCTTTGACCAAAAATAACTAGGATTGCGTAATTGCCGTCTGCTTTAGTTTGGAAGTATCTGAGAGACTGTAGTTGTCTGCCTCTACCTCTAATGGAGGTAGAGTGTTGGAGGCAAAGCAAACTACTAGGAAAGAGAGTAAGAGAGGCATAAAAACCAGAAGAGCAGTTGGGATGCTTGTGTAGTCTAGTGGAACCATCTTAAATTTTGGACAGAAAATACTGCATTGTTTTTGGGGCTCCTTGAAGCTCAGATGCTCACTGAATGATTCCCTTCTATGTGGGAAAACATGAGGAAAAGGAATGACTTGTGTGAAGGAGTGATGTTTGTCTGCTGTAGCACATCACCCGTGCAAGGGCCCTGGGAGCATCCCCCTGCCTGCGAGGGCTGGGGGAGCTGGTGCAGCCGGGAGCAGCCCCTGTCCCACAGTAACACTGGGATGAGGCTCCTTAGAAGCTGCTTTTGGTGTGGCTTGGCCACTGTCTGGCTGTGGCCTGCTAATCTGCACAAGGACACCCCACACATATATGGGCCAGCACCCCAGCTCCGGCCAGGGCTGTGCCCGATGTCCAGGGCTGGGGCTGCCCCTGTGCCCCAGCTGCCCGGCTCCTGGTTGCGGTGGTGGGATGAGCCCTGCCCTGCCACCCCCTCGGTGCCTCCCAGCCCTCAGAGACCCCAGCGGCACCCAGACAGCACCTAATGCTGCCCTGCCCTTCCCTTCCCAGGAACATCTCAACCGGGTGTGCTTTTCAGAGTAGAGACGAATGAGGGGAGAGGTTTGGAGGAGGTGGCTGGTTTTTTTTGAGCAAGCAGCTTTCTTCCTTTCTATTCCTCCTATCCCTCCCCCTCCCTCTAAAAAAGAAGAAATAGCTTAGTTGGCAGAAAATGGATGAGACAAAGGAATGTAGGAAAAAAGACAGTGGAAGGAATGTTTTAATTGAGAAGGAGATGGGGGGGGGGGGGGGAAGAGCTAAGAAACAGATGTGGCTGGCTTTGCTTCAAGCAAGTTTTATGCATTTGAAATTCTTTGCCACTAGCTAAAATGATGCTGGTTAATTACCTTTAAATAGACTGGTAGTGAGTAGGAATGGAGAAATACAAGCCTAACCCTCCTCCTCCTAAACAGCTCAAATTGTTTTCTTGTCTGTGCGGGGAAGAAACTCATGGTGTCTGAGGATTTCAGATCACTTTAATATATTTTTTTTTTAATCTTGAATTATTGAGCAACTACAGATACATCAAATCTGGTTTAAGCATGTGAGTTTTACTGAAGTAAGCAGAAGTTATATGCAGATTTCTCAAATTCTAATATTTACTTCTTTTTTTCCCCCTTCTACAGACATAGGGCTGGGCAGTGACTCTGTATGCACACGTCCCTCATCTCATCGGATAAAATCTTTCGATTCTCTGGGATCCCAGTCTTCACATAGTAGAACTTCAAAACTCTTTCAGGGACAGTATCGGAGTTTGGTAAGTTCTAGACAAAATGAAACATGCTGCGGTGTGATTTTTTTTTTTTTCTTTTGACAAGATTTATGAGTAAGCAATAGTGTAGCAAAGTAACTGTCTCCTCTCTTTCACCTCTGTATTTCAAGCCTGTGATAGTCTATTTTTGTAGCTTTTCTTACGATGTTCCAAAATACATGCAGCTTTCTGTGAACTTCTAATTATTCTTTCCTCAGTTACCACTCCATGTTGTCTGCATACACAGTATCTTCCTGGATTTATTTCTTTTCAGCATGAGGACTTGCTTTTCCAAAGGCAAAAATCTCATTTTTTTTTTTTCCATGTCTGAGTTTAGGGATGATGATTGAAGGATACTCAAACCTCAGCAAAGGTGGTACTTTTAATGGTGGCAGTATTGGTAGTTATTCCTGTTTTCTGTTATGTTTCAAGGTGAATCCTTCAACTAGCCTTCAGGTAACTGAGTGGTATGTGTAGTTGTTTTACAGTACAGCTGAAATCACAATTAGTTTTAATACACTACTCCATCCTGATGAAAGGTGCTTTTAGTGACTAAAAGATTTGCTAGGAGGGTTGAGATCCCTACTGTAAACTGGTTTTTCCATGCTTGAAGGAGGTTGTTTTGAACTATGATTGTTACGTGAAACTTTAAACATGGTGCTCTGCTTAAGCTTTCTTAGGTGTGGTTTGGTGTGTTTTCTCTGGTAGCAGAGCCCTGGCAAGTTCTTGCCCTAGGCCACTAATTCCAGCTCCCACTCTGCTGTTCACCACCCACTCAGTTTTGCTGATGCAACTGTTTGTGGGACTAGCTGTTAGCCGGATTACTGAAGCAATCTGTTTTTTAAGTCTTTCTATCACTTTGGTTATCTGAGGAGCTCTGCAGAAAGTTGCAAAGGGGCAGAGAAGTGCAAGGAGGAGGGAAAGCGAGCTAGTGGCCAAACCTGGGAAATTCTTAGTTTGGTTTTGCTGCTGAGGATGATCAATTTGGAACTGTTCTCACCAAATTTGTACTCTGTTGCCTCTACTGGAGAGCCATCCTAGTAGAGTAAGGGGATTATAGTTGATGTTGCTGTGTAACATTGCTGCTGATTTTGTGGCTTTCTACCGTTTACTAAGGCAAAACTTTTTCTCTTGTTGAGCAGTCCTAGCAGATGAAAGCACATGATGCACAAGCAGAGGACTAAGGGAGAGGCACTTGTTTGAAAATATGCCGATCTAATTGTCCAACATGGGGACTGACAGTATCTTGGGGCTTTCTGCATGTTTTCAAAGTTGTGTTTGCCCTCATTTTCCTACAGTTTCTTAGCCACTAAAAGTCTGATTGTTAAATTGAGTTGTGATACAATAACATAATTGCTGTGGATATGAATTAAGCTCACACGTTATATGATCCCAGTCACATTACGTAGTACATCTTTTCATCATCTTGATTATATAGACATCATGTAGGTGAAATTCTGCTATCTGGATAGCTGACTGGGATTGCTTACACAGTCACTTTCTCACTAAGTTACTTCTTTAGTAATACAGGTATTGATCCTTACTTATGATAGAGACAGACATAATTTATAGTTCTGTTCTCTCAGTACCAGTGCATTGGATTGTATCTGGATTATTTAAAGCTGTCCAATTATTTAGCTTTTTTTAGCATAAAAGTTTGTTGTAACTCTCATGAAATGCTTAAATGATGCAGACATCCAAACTGACATCCAAGAACAAAATGCCAGATTTCAACATCGTTAATTTGAAGGACTTCTAAGAAGGAGCTATTAACATTTAGTTGTTACAATAGAGCGAAAAATCTGCCTTCACGTCTGTGATAGGGGATAAGTGCGTGTGTGTGTGTATATATATATACACACACACATATATATATACAGCTGCAAGTCAGACGTGCTGCAGACTTGCAGCTGTGCTCACCTTGAGGCAAATGATTCGTGAGTACTTTTTCAAGGTAAATTGCATAACTGTGTCATAGGTTTTGTGGAAGAACACTGTCCTCCTCTATTGGCAGGCCATGGAGACTTGCACATTCAGGTATGGAACCTTCCAACCTGATGTTTTACAGGAAAGAAAAAAAAAAGTTTTAAGCTGCAAACTATTTATATCCAGCATTAAATTAAACTCAGCTCAGTTCTACCCTCCTTCCAGCCTGGAAAGTTTTTTAGAGAAAAAACCTCTCTAATGTAAATCTGTTGTTTCTTTGTAGTTGCCAAAAGGAATTTTAATTTATACAGTATATAGAAAATACTTGATTTTGGGGGGGGGGGAGTAAGAATTATTCTCATTTTAGCTCTGTCGCATTCTTCTGATTTGAAGGGGCTGTGTAATAAGACAGTGTACTCCCTGGACTGATACAAATCCATAGATTAAAAATGACAGAAATATTGGGAATAGCAAATCATCCCTTACAAATGCTTAGAGAAAAACATATGGGGAGTGCTGTATGTGGAGGAGAGGCTGCTTCCATTTTATGGATACTTCTGTTTCATTCATGGAGTAATTGTTTAAATCTCTATCATGATCTTTTTTCTTTGTGTTCTCACTTACTAGGACATGACAGATAACAGCAACCATCAGTTGGTGGTGAGAGCAAAATTTAATTTTCAACAGACAAATGAAGATGAACTTTCTTTTTCGAAAGGAGATATTATTCATGTTACAAGAGTGGAAGAAGGAGGCTGGTGGGAAGGAACGCTAAATGGCAAAACAGGGTGGTTTCCAAGTAACTACGTACGAGAAATAAAATCAAATGGTGAGTTTTGAAGGAGAGCATATTTGCACAAATTCTGGCTTTGAATAGAGGTTGATGGTTGATTGATTAATTAAAAACTGTAATTGTTTAAGCTTGACTGTATTTACTGAACTTCATTCACAGGAATCATTAATGCTCAGGAACTCATACTCCCGTACCCCAGTTTGCTATATAGAGTGCTCGAGGACTTTTCTGCATGCTTACTGTTAATTCTAAAGTTCCCCATTCTGTTTGCTTGTCTGTCTGTCTGTTGCAGTTGAGCTGCTCTGATTTCCTTGATCTGAATTCCTAGAATGCTGGATTTTGACTCTGATGCTGACATAAGTTGAATTGGTGCTTTGGGTTTAAATATTGAAGGATTTCCTGCAAATGTATTTAAAAACAACAAAACCCAAACAAAAACACCATCCCCCCAAACCAACAAAAACTACACCAAAAACATCTCTAAACATGTCCCATTACTTAAAAGCAAATAAATGCAGGAAAAAATCCCCAATTCTACTGAAATCTACCGGAAGCTGGAGACAGTTTTTCAAAGATCATGTATTTGTGACTTTTCCTTTTGTTTATTGTTCATGTGCCTTCCACTTTTATTTATACAGACTTCACTCTTTCATTAAAGTTTTATTTTGAACTTCATACCATGAAAGTTCCTTCTGTAAATGTCATCTTCATGACTGAATCTCGGAACTAACATTGCTTTTTAATCCACCAGGACTTTTTTTTCCTGTCTCTCTCTTTCTGCTTGCTTTCAGAGACTGGGGGTAAACCTGGTAGGATAAAACTACCCAGGGACGTTCTGAGAGGCTTTACCACTCTTTCCTTTGTCACAGCTGCAATCAAAACACCTGTATTTTGGGCCATGCTAAAATCATTGGCATGACTTTTTTTTTTAGGCAGCCATACAGATACATGATTGCAAACTGAAGTTGTGAGGGTAAAACTCCATTTCTAAACTTACTCTTTCTCGTCCAGTTGCATCCTCTTATTTTCTTCCTTGATTTGCTATCTGCAGTCCATTTTTGCAGAATGCTAAAGTCTTGGATCTGTAACTTTGTTGTCATTTTCAACTAGATCCTCTTGGGCATAGTCATGATGTAAGTCACGATCTAAGACTTAGCTTTAATGTTTTTCAGAGATCTCTCAGATGTGGCTTATCCTGAAAAACAATTCCCAAAGCCTGTTTTTTCTTGTCTGTAGTGTTGTAGCAGTCTTTGAGCCACGATGACTGTCTTGTCCAAACCTTATTCGTTTAAAACATTGCTGCAGAGGTCTTGTTTGGATTACATCAGTTTTGATGTCTTCTGACTCCCAAGACTGGAACCTGAGTCAGCAGTTAGGCTCCAGAATAATGGAAATAACTTTTAACAGTGAACATATGAGAACCAAAACTTGCCAGCAACTGAAATTAAGGTTGTTCTAGGATGATTTTTTTTTTTTTTTTTTTAAGAATACTTCATCTGGGTGAAGTAACTCTCCTAAGTAGGAAAGCCAACAAGCTATGGGACTGAAGTTAGTACCAAGTGCAGTTTGATTCTTGCCAGTCCTTGCAACCCTGTCTGATTCCTGGGGGCTGAGATGAACTGCTTCCAGTCCCTGGTTTAAATTTCACTTCTCACAATGAGGAAAGTTTTCTGCTAAGCTCTCTTCCCTCCATTGTACAGGTATGTTCCCTGGGCTACAAGGGCTTGGTCCTAGCTTCTGTAAGACTTCTTACATTCTTGAAGAACTCTCTCATATGCTCAGTTCCTCCTATGGAAGGGAATATATGCCCGTGCTTTTTTCTTTCTCAGGAAGTTGAGTTCATTGCTTTGTTTTCTGTGCATTTACTGACTATTACAAAGTTAAAAAGACTGACCCATAGCTCTCTAGCTTTCTCTATTTTCCTCTTCCTTTTTAAAGACAATTACTATGTTTGGCCTTTTCCAGTACTTTATGGAACTTCACTTGTCCTCTGTGGTTTCAAACATGGATATAGCTAGTTTAGTCTTACTGCCAAATCAGCACAGCAGGTACTGTTTAATTTATCAAAACACTAGTTTTAACCTGCTTTTATGCCTTTGTAGGTATGTGTTTGAATTGTCTGAAGTTGACCTTTTTATAATGAGGATGGGGGTGGTAGAAGGAAGCATGACATATTAAGAGCTTCTTGATGTCTGTTAACTCTTCTTCCCTATTGAGTTGCAGATCAGCTTTCCCCCTTGATGTATGCATGCTATCGAATGTTTTGTTGCCGCTACCCTTATGTCCATGTTAGTTGTATTTCAACTGGTGACTTGACATTTTCTAGTTACTTTTGCTTCTTTTTGTGTGTTTGAGGTCACCGTAGTATTTGTGATATTTAATCCTGTCAATTTGCATCTACTTCTCCTGTTCTTCATTTAAGATGCCCCTAACTTTTAAAGGAATTTTGTCATTCTTGTGAGCCTTTTCCTCTTACATTGTCACTAGTGAGAATCCTTTTTTTACCTGTATTTTTAAGTTTACTGAATTCTTCTTACTTGAAGTTCATTATTCTCATTTTGTTGCTCTTTTTTTTTTTTCCTTTTTTCTTTTCTTGGTTGTTTCCATGAAATTTGTTATGAATGTTTTTATTCTCAACTGATTTCTGCTTTGTGGATGTTGTTGAAGGTGCTAGAGAGAGGGCTTTTCTATAATTCTCCTCCCTTCTATATCAAAGTGCATCACCACTGCATCCTGAGGTTGGATTTCTTTTGTTCCACTGTCCTTGTTGCAACAGGAATGTAGTGCCATTTAACACAAAGCTCTGCAGTTATACGGACAGCTCTGGTGGGTGTTCAGAAGTTTCATCTGGGTTCTGTGTATGGTTTGACAGTCTCTGTTGCTCTCCTGTGCTTCTGTTCTTTTTTGCTAGTCTTCATTAGACTGGTTGACACTTCTTGAGTTGATAGTCTTTCACAGTCCATTTTTCTTGACTTCCTGGGACCTATATATGCCTCACTTTAAGATGTTCCTAATTCAGAAATTTAAGTGCCTTAATACTTTAAGCATGAGGTTAAAACACAAGTGCTTTTTTTTTTTCTCTGATGTATTTTAAAATGAGTTAATAGAACTTGCTGTCTTGCAAGCTCAAATTCAAAATGTGTTTTCCATCAGCGTTACAATGAATGGATTTAAAAAAAGATCAGAATAGGATTATTGAAATACTTGCTCTTGGTTAAAGTCTCTTTATGAACAAAATGTTCATCCTGGACATTTAATTGGTTTTCACAATACTCTCTAAAATGTTCTGACATTGACAATATGACTCAACCCTTCTTATCTCAAATGTGGCTGAAAATACTTCAACTAGTTAGAAATTCTGTACATGCAACCCAGTGTTGTTATTTTTGATGGTTATTTGGAGAGCTCCTGAGAAATGGTGGGTTTGATTAAATAAATCCCTTCAGTCTGCTGTAACCTGACTTCAGCAAACTAGGTAACAGAACAAAGGAAAGCTGTTCTTTATGCATGCGTGTTTTTGTTTTAATTCTCACAAAATTCATAGACATTAAATTTTAGATAAATAGATTTTCTAAATTAAAATATTCTCTAATGTCAGATAACTGTATGTTTGTAATCCTAGCATGTACAGTTGCTCTGACGTTAGATATCAAGGAAAAGAAGAAAGAGCCTGAAGGAGAATCTGAAAAAATGAGATAATCTGAGATTATAATGTAGCAGTAGCTCTCTTTCCTGAGAGGGAATTCAGAATACTGGCTGTATGAAAGAGTTGCCATGAAGGAAACGAACGCTCAAATTTGATGTGCTACTTAGTAATGGGAACTACCTTTACCCATGTTTCTTCTAAAATCTTTTAAGAAAGCAAAATCAACTATATTACAATCTCTGCTTGTGCAATATACGTAACTTGTTTGCTTAGCTATACCAGAATGATTAGCATTAGCACGGAATGCTGATACATGTATGAGACGAGCTACGAATGGTTGTAGGAAAGATACTGAAATTATTGAGCAAAGCACCACATTTAGTTTTCCTAGGCTGGATGACGACTGTAAATTTGGGGGAAGTAAATTTGGTTGAGACAGGAGATGGTTTTTATTTTGCTTTTGCATGTGTGTTGTTTATTCTCCCCCCACTGGGTTTCTTTGAAATTGTAGTATTTATGATCAAACTTATAAATAAAAGGAAGAAAAAAAGTGGAGTAGTTTCTTTTCACGTGACAGAGAGTAAGAGATTTATACTGTGTAAACTTGTTAGATGCTTGACAATGTGGCCTTATTAAGTTGTTTTTTTTAATTATATTAAACAGAGCAGGGAGAGGTGAAGGTGTAGGTGGAGCCTTGTCTCTTACACTGCTGCTTGCTTCTGTCTCGCACAACAGGGAGATTTGGAGACTTAGTTCTGAGAGTTCCCTTGTGGTGAAGAGAAGAGGGGTTAGCCAGAATGGGATGCGCTTGCTTGGCTACTGTCAAATGTTAATCAGATACTTTATAAAAAATCATATAGTCATTTGCTGGGTTTTATCAAAGTGTAATCCATTTAAATGGTATGAGATTATGTAGAAGGGAATATAGCTTTGAAAAATGATATTTGATATGTCACAAACTTTATTCTAATTCTTCACAGAAATTAACATGTCATTACTGTCCCAGCCTCTCTTGTGTTCTGCTTTCTTGACAGTTCTGTTAGTATCAGGCCCAGTGCAAATTACAGTGTTAACAGTTCTTCTGGTTAGACATTTAAAAAAAAATAAAAAAATCACAGTGCGGGAAAAGGCCAGTGTATAGTGGAAGAGTAGAGTATCTCCTATTCCCATCCTGTGGTGCATGAGGGAAGGACAGGTACACTTTTAGCTTTGGTGGACCCCCCCCAAACCCAAAAACCACCAAGAAAGCTAGTTTTGTTCTCCCCAGCCATGTGCACTTGGAGGGGTCTTTTGTTCTCCTGTCAAGTATTACTCTACAGTCATAAATAGAATACAGTTTGGGACAAGTGAGTATTACTAGGGAAGAAGTGTCGGTAGTGCCGTTGTTGCAGAGTGGAGTTACAGCGATGCCTGAACCAGCTTGAGAACTGGGAACAAGTTTAGATCTACGTTCCTGGTGTTGGGCTTGAACCCGTTAGTTTTGAGAGACAGAGCTTGCTTGTAGCACTTCACTAATAGGGACCACATAGCTTTTGGTCTCCCAACTGGCACATCTTTTCTCCTGTACTGTAGGATGAAGTAGTACGCATCAGATCTTTGCATCTAGATTACACACACCGTAGCCTAGTAATAGAAACATGGTGGTGATCTTGCAGCAGTACAGCTGAAATGCTTTAGTAAAGTATGTCATGGAGGAGTGCTTTGTGGAGTAGCATGAAGTAGCCTGTTGCATGAAAATGAATATGACGTTAACTGGAAACATGACAGACAAGAGATAGGAGGGAATGTGAGAATGACAAGTAATTTGAAGGTGAGTAAAAGAAATACTTGCATATTAATGAAAATGGAATGAAACAAAGGATTGGGAACAATTGGGTAAATTGTCCTTTTACAGTCACTTAGGTAGATGTTTGTAAAGGATAAGATAACTTCATTTTATGATGGTTAGTGACATCTTACGTACTCCTTAGGGAAAGGTTACAGAAGCAGCTGCTCTAAGTTGTTTTGGTTCTGATGAGAATAATTATTTGCTGGAAGAATAGTGTTAAGAAACCTGTGCCAACCTCCCTCTCCACCCAAAGATGATCTGTTAAGTGAATTCTGTCTGATCAATCACTAGCCACAAGACACTTCATTATCAAGTGTAGCTGGGTGCAGTTGAATGTAATGCTTTGATCAGGAAATAAACTGATAGTGGTAACTTACCTCTTGGTTTCAGTCATCAGCTGGGTATGGTCTCTTCCAGTACTTGAGCAGATACTTGTTTGCTTTGGATTTGATCATATACTGTGCATGGTTTTATTGTGTTTTCAGCATTAACGTAACAGACTTACATCGGGACTGGGGGGAAAAGTAGGGAGAAGGGAAGAATTTTCCACATGGAAAAACTTGGTGTCTGGCTCAGGTCGCTCTCTTCCAGTGCTTTGATAAACAGAGCTTATATGCTAGAGTGGGCGAGGTGCTGTGGTTTTGCTAATATTTTCCAAAACCTATGGACTCTATAGATCTGTGGACCTGTAAGACCTTTATATGTTCCCAGTATGCTGAGCGAGGGTGACATCTGCTTGAAATACTCAATGAATTATACTATATGTTTGCAAAAGTACTGTAGTGTTCTCTCATGAAAGATAATGTTCTCTCATGAGAGCTGTGTGGTGTGGTCGACATGCTGGAGGGAAGGGATGCCATCCAGAGGGACCTTGGCAGGCTGGAGAGGTGGGACAGTGCGAACCGCATGAAGTTCAACAAGGCCAAGTGCAAGGTCCTGCACATGGGTCGGTGCAATCCCAAGCACGACTGTAGGCTGGGTGGAGAATGGATTGAGAGCAGCCCCGAGGAGAAGGACTTGGGGGTATTGATTGATGAGAAGCTCAACATGAGCCAGCAGTGTGCGCTTGCAGCCCAGAAAGCCAACCGTGTCCTGGGCTGCATCAAAAGAGGTGTGACCAGCAGGTCGAGGGAGGTGATCCTGCCCCTCTACTCCGCTCTTGTGAGACCCCACCTGGAGTACTGCATCCAGCTCTGGGGGCCCCAGTACAGGAGAGACATGGAGCTGTTGGAGAGAGTCCAGAGGAGGGCCATGAAGCTGATCAGAGGGCTGGAGCACCTCTCCTATGAGGACAGGCTGAGAGAGTTGGGGTTGTTCAGCCTGGAGAAGAGAAGGCTCCAGGGAGATCTAATTGTGGCTTACCAGTACCTGAAGGGGCCTACAGGAAAGCTGGAGAGGGACTGTTTATCAGGGAGTGTAGTGACAGGACAAGGGGTAATGGGTTTAAGCTGAAGGAGGGTCAATTTAGATTAGATGTTAGAAAGAAATTCTGTACTGTGAGGGTGGTGAGGTACTGGCACAGGTTGCCCAGAGAAGCTGTGGATGCCCCCTCCCTGGAAGTGTTCAAGGCCAGGTTGGATGGGGCTTTGGGCAACGTGGTCTAGTGGAGGGTGTCCCTGCCCATGGCAGGGGGGTTGGAACTAGATGATCTTTGATGTCCCTTCCAACCCAAACCATTCTATGATTCTATGATAGTAGATAACACATCTTTGTTTATGCTAAGAAAGTGATTTTGTATGTGCAAGATCAGGATTTTCTTCTGTGTAATGCATTGTGCAATAAGCTAATTGCAACAAGACAGTTTCTTATTCCTCCTTATGAAGCAAGGCAGTGCTTGGAGGCAGTATACCAAACATGACAGACAGCTGGACTGATTTGCTGAGTCTAATTCTGTGTTTCTGCAATAGAAATGGCCTTTGCATTTTAAAAGCTGAATGTTGATTATGGCTGTTCAGGCAAAATTATTTCAATGTGTGATTCTTTTTTGTGTCCTGTTTTTAAGTCTGAATGTGATGGTGTCTCTCTGATAGATAACTGAATCAGCTGAACAGCTGGTAATATAAATGACTACATATTTCAGCTTAGGAGAAGAAGTAAGTAGGGGAAGAGATGTATTTTTTTTACACCCTTTGGGATAACAAAGTAGCTGGTAGAAGAGCCAGATTTTTATGACCAGCCAACTTTCTCCAGATGAACAAGGGTCAGACATCTGTATTGTGATAAAATTGAGTGACAAGTTATTTACCTTTTTCCTTAAATAACTCTGTTTTTTCCTTTCATGCTTTTTGGGACATGATTAATAAACCTTTAGGTATTTAGTGAACCTGAAAGTTGCTATAAATTGTGTGAAATATGTAAGTCAAGAGCTTCCACAGAGAATGAAAGCTAATTACCAAGTTTGCCTAAACTACATCATTTTCATCGTTCAGTACGAAGAAACAAGTTGCAATTGTCTCATGAATAGCATTCTATGTAAATATATGAGTAGCTGTACATACAGCATGACTTTAGGTGCTTCTTTCACATTGAGTGTTTAATGACAAATCTGCTTGGGTTTATGGTTTTGTTTTAAGGGGACGGGAGGAGCCCTGTCACTTGGAATTACTTGGCTGTACAGCAGAGCACGTATGTACTGCAGGGCTGGTGGCTGAGGGCATCAGTTTTCCCAGCTGAGTAACTGCTGGGGCTAACAGGTTTTGTGCTGTCTGTCAGCTTATAGCTGACTTGGGGGTGTGGGTGGGTGATATTAACTGAAAGGATTTTGCTGTCATCTCTGAACATGGTAAGGAGAAATGTTTTGCCTGTGTTTGGCAGTTTTAAGACCGTGTTTTATTTTTAGAATAGCTTCTTTCAGGAGAGTTCCAGTGCAATACAGAGAAAATCCCCTTGAAGATACTGCATGCGTGCTTTTGGGGTCTGAGCTGCTCCTTATGGGCTGCTGGCTAAAGCCTTGGGTCCGGCTGGCCTGCCCGCTGCTCCTGGCACTGGAGATGAAAGAGTGCTCTGCATCTGTAGTCAGCTCACCTGAGCCTGCAGCATCTGTGAGGCTGCAACTGGGTAGCCTGAAGAAGCACTAAATTAGCCAAGATAGAGTCCAGCAGAGGCTAGTACCACACAGGCTCTCGTCCGCTTATGGTGGTGTTTTCTCTGGTCAGCTTTACTGTCTATGGGAATTTCCTGTAGCCAGCCCTTAGCTGGGCTGACTAGGCTTCTCCTGGACAAGCAGGTCTGTACTTGAGACTTGCATAATTTATTCATAGTGGCCTGAGGTATCAGGTGAACTAGAGTTAAATTATTCATCTATCTTTATTAAAATGTATTTGAAACAGGAACTTTTTTTAAAATAAAGATAAAACTTTAAGTAGGTATGTTTTGATGATGTGGGTGGTTTGGGGGTTTTTTTGGTTGTGGGTGGTTTTTGGTTTTTTTTTTTAATTTGTTTGGGGTTTTGGGGGGAGGGTGTTTTGGGTTTGTTTTTTTTACTGTCTGCCATTTTCTTGTGTGGATACAAATTCCTCAAATGTTTATTTGAAATTTGCATGTTAGACAACCCTGCTTATATAAAAAAACCCAAACCAACACCATAATGTCCTGATAAATACAGTCTCACAAGCATTCTCAGTGGTATGCAAAGTCAAGTGTGAGAGGTCAGAAAGAGATGCTGTAAATCATACTTGCTGATTCTCCAGCATGCAGCATGATGCTTGTGATTGTCTCTCCCCTCATCTTTGTTCCTCTGTGATTGACTTAAAGGGGGTGGTAGAGGTGGGAAGGGAGGCTTCAGGAGTGTGTTTTCTGTGCCTCTCCATTCTGGGAGTCAGCATGCAGGTAACTCTCAGGACTGTTGTTTTGATCTTGCAGGCTTATGTTGTCCTTCCAGTGACAGTATGTATTACTGAGGGGTAGACTGACTATGGCATTGTAGGAAGGATTGCATTTGTTGTTATGATGGACTCTATTCTCAATTGCATAAGCATTTTTATTTTTTACTTCATTAACAGAAACAGATAAGTTGTTTTAAAAGGTGATTTTTCTGGGATAGGCATCTGGTAAGTCACTCCGCTACTTGTATAGTGTTTTGATCACTATTTCAGCCACGTTGAGTGTTATGTCCCACCTCTGGTATTTTCAGCCTTTGATTGGTCACTTGCTTTTACCAAGTTCATTAAATTGACATTAAAACTTAGTAATACTTTTGTTTAAAAGTGCGTGTAGTGTTTGGAAATGCCTGTTGTATGGTGGGTTTTGGGTTTGTTTTTTTAATTGCAGTCTGTGATAATGGTCTGGGTTCTTTTTAAATAATTTTGGAAAAGCTAATTTTATTAACTGACTTTCTGGTTCCAGGGAAAAGAATGGGTGTTTTTATACTTGCCTTCATTGAGGCTAGAGTTTAATTCATTGTCAACATATAAACCATTTTGATTATTTGTCGATAATTTCAAGCAAATGTGTGTACGTTTCTCAGTGAAGCACTATTTTGACTGTATCTCATGATAAATATTTTAAAGCAGTTTGTTTGACCTCTAGTGTTGAGCTATGAAATTGCACCCCATTGACACACAAATATCTTATATTTCAGAAAAACCGGTCTCCCCCAAATCAGGTACATTGAAGAGTCCACCTAAAGGCTTTGATACGTCTGCAATTAACAAAAGCTATTACAATGTGGTGAGTGATCCTTTTTCCTCCATGTGAGCTGTTATATACAGTAGAATGTCACTTAAGAAAATGCTCTTACCAGCACAAAAAATTTGGCAATCTTGTCAGAGCCTTAGTGTCAAAACTAGATAGGTGTGTTAGTGAATTCTCATATAAACAAGATCATTGTTAATTTAATAGAATATGACACATATGGATTCTTAAGCATGATGCAAAATTATAGTCTAAAGTAAGTGAATAATAGGCATTTCTGTAATATATTATGCTCATTTTATTTGCTTTGCTAGTTGTTAATTTCCCTTTCTCCCCCACCCCCAAATCTACAGTCTTCTCCAGTCTCTATGAAACAATGAAATTCTGCTATGTTAAAATGATTAAGAATATTTTTGTCCTTTTTTTTTGAATAAGAGATTGAAGATTTTGAATGAATTTTCTTTCTTTGTATTTGTGCTTGTAAATCAACTCAATTATTAACTACGGGAACTTCTACCTTACACTGATGAATAGATTTCACAGCAGAAGTGGTATAGCCAGAGTAAGCCTTTAACATATCCTCAGGAATTCTTAACGTAGTATTCAGACCTTTGTAGTAGATCCATGTAAGAAATATATCAGACTCTTTTTAAACCTGGTGTTGTAACCATTTTGAGAATCCTTTATTTACTAACAGTAGATACCTTGGGAAGTGAAGAGCATCTTCCTGTTTTTGTTGACCACTGCTCCCTGCTGGTGTAAACCCCAAACCACAAGGTTTCTTTCCCTTTTCTTTGAGGCAGCTGTCATTTGTATTTACACTTTATTTGTCAGTTTTTAGCAGGGATCATAAAACATTGTTTTACACTTTCATCTTTTGTGGTTGTGGCATTAATAACACCAGCCACCTGGAAGAACAGAGCAGTTTTGCATATATTCCAATAATTGAAAAGAATGAAACAGCCTCCTGCTCCTCCCCCTGGCTTGCCTGGTGCCTCTTTAGCCATAAATCCATGGTAAAGGGAAGGCTGCAGTTCTTTGCCTATTGTATCCCATACCTGCTAGTCACAGTGGAAGGTACCTGTGCAGGCACACCTTCCTTCAAACTGCAGGAAGTAATGATCTTACCGTGCTACATCCAGCAACAAAATATAGGATAATTGTCACTTTCTTTTTTTTCACTATATCTCTTTATAGTAATTTTTTTCAAAGTTGCTGTAGCGTGTAGTAGCAAATATGTCTTCTCTATTGTTGTTTTGATGTTAAAACCTACATCTTTCAATACAAGTAAACTGAAGTGAACGCGGCAAAGAGAGGATTTAGTTCCTTCACTAGGCAGAAGATTGCTCTTACTTAAGTTTAACCCCTACCTATATTGAATTTTTAATCAAAATAAATTGGCAGCTGTCTTGAACACCAGTCCTTTAGATTTGGGTTAGTTTTGGTGAGGTTTTTTGGTTATTTGTTGGGTTGGGTTTTTGTGAGTGTTTTGTTTTTCTTTCTAAAAGTCAGTGGTAAATATATGGCTCGTGTATAATCTTATATTATTATTTCCCTATCAGATCTTAATCTGATGAAGAGCCAGAGTTGCAGCTGTTTAATTTGGGCTTAACTAAAACTCCAGTTTGACTGCGTCCAAAATGAATTGAATCTTGTGGTGGCATATTTTACTTTGTAGGAGCAATACAGACCATTTTTGGGGGGTAATAGTGTACTTCACTGAAAATAAAAGGAAGTAAATGTTTGAATTTGCATAAAACCATAGTTAAAGCAGCCAAGTTATATAAGGCCGTACAATTTTAAAATATCAACATTGGCTTCTGTGCCTTTTATAATCGTTCCCTGCATAACCTATTATCATAATAATGGAGAGTCAAGCTAGTATATACTTTGGGAAGCAGATAGCCATAGCTGGCTTTTAAAGTAGTTTAACTTTTTTTTTTTTTTTAATTAAACTGGTGATCATCATACCTAGTCTGGGAATTAGGTTGATTTTTATCTTGTTCAGGTGCAACTTTCTTGGTACACTAAACTGTCGTAATAAGATTTCCACTGTTTTGACTGCTAGTTATTTATTAACTCTTGATGCTATATTGGGGTGGGGTGCAGAAATTAGCAGTTCATAATAATATATATAGTAAATTAGAGCAGTGGGTCTGGAGTGCTGTTCTTAAATCTGTCTGCAGTGAATTGGATAATTGTCTTGTTTTAACATTTTTCCACAGTGTGACAAAACCCCTCTCT
Source organism: Balearica regulorum gibbericeps (assembly GCF_011004875.1). Taxonomy (NCBI): domain Eukaryota; kingdom Metazoa; phylum Chordata; class Aves; order Gruiformes; family Gruidae; genus Balearica; species Balearica regulorum. The sequence goes on along the minus strand of NC_046184.1, from coordinate 153,384,707 downwards.
TTATTTTTTTAAGCTCACCATTTTATTCTTTTTGTTTAAAGAATGAGAGGCTGTGCTGTAGCATGCACTTTGTTTCACAGAAGTAAGACTTTACTGCTGTCCTTAAAACCTAAATTAGACCAGCTAGCATCTAGATTTCTTTGAAAAATACTAAGTGCTTCTGACAATATAACTATAAAATAATTATTAAAAATAATTATTAAATATTAATGATTTTTACATGTAGATGAGGCAAACAGCAGACCCATTCATTGAAGTGAAAGCAGTTTAACCTGAGCTGAGTTTTTGTTCTGTCTTAATATGTAAGCTGCAGACATGGGACTTCCCTGCACTAGAATTCTTATCGTCAGTCTTCATTGATAGCAAAATTGAGCCCCTACTAAGGTAGAAACAGAACATCTCCAAATAAACCTTTGGCAACTGGTAGCTAAAAGGATCTAGCCCAAGTTAGAGTCAACATTATAATCTATGTTAAAGGCTCTCTTGACAACCAAGCATGATTTGGAGCTGGTACTGTGGGACTGCTTGCTATTTTTATGTTGGGGCTATCTCCTATACAGCTATGTGCTGAGATCCTGTAAACCTCATGATTATTTATTGCTGGTCTTCCTAGGGAAGGATTTGTACAGGTGCAGGCAGGACCTCTAGGTACATTTGTTGGACAGAGGACAAAATGAAAGGGCAGTTCAGAGGAAGTTCAGAAAGTGGTAGGAGAGGCTCTGCTAATCTCCCTTTCTGGGAGAAGGGTTGGGATATGCTAAGGGAAAGATCCTTAATATAAAGAGGAGATTGCTTTCACTGCTTTCCTCTGTTTTTCACCCCCTTGTAAAGGTGTTCTTTATTTTTATGGATTCACAGAGCTCCATCTGAAGTTCATAACACAAATGACATACCTTCTAGTCTCTGTGTGCTTTATTGGCTCCACCTTGCACTAGGTGTTGCTGAGAAGACAGAGCACATTTGGTTTATGCTTACATTGTGCCTGGCTCGGGAATGCAGGTTAGTAGAGAACGACTACTGCTACAAGGTCTTGTCCTCCATAAAATGGTACAAGTCTATGGCAGTGTGTAGTATGAACCAGACTTGTGATCAAGCATGAAGCATTTTTCATGTAGAAGTAATTTAGTAACCTGTTACTGAAGAAGCAGGCATATCATTGCCGGTTATTCCCTGAAGACAGAGCAGGTGTTACTCTTTTATTTTTACTTGTTAATCCCTTGAGAATTTAAAACTTTCTGTCCAAAATAAAATTGGGTTATCTCTGCTTACAGAACAATTGCCTTGAGATTAAGGAGCTCTTCTAAAAGCAGGTGAAGAAATGGGCAACTTTCTCCTTAGTATGAGTATTTGGATGACCTCATTTTTCATTTAAGTGTTTGAGAAGTGATGGAAAATAAGCACTCCTTTTGAGGCCACACTTCTGAAGTTGGGTCAAGTGTTTGTGTTTACTGAAGTTCATAAAAGTTTTTTGAGGACCCTTGACATATGATATACTTGTGTGGTGCTTTACATTGCCCCTCTCAAGGGCCTGTTTTAAGGGGTTCATCTCTCAGATTCTCATCATCCAGGAAAATGAGACGTTGATCACCATTTTGCTGAAGTACATATTTCTGTTGAGTGCCTTACTCCTCCTATAAAGCAGGAATGTGCTACAGGATCATGCCCAAGCATAGCTATAACATCTGGTTTTTCTCCCTCTGATTTGGAAGGCGATCAGCTTCATGTAGGTCATTTAAAATCCAGGTTTGGGTGATAGTTTTTGCCTTGGGAAGAATGACTGGGGTTTTGTGTGACAGAATTCTTAACCATGCTTGAATTTTCCATGCCGTGTTATTGAGAGAGCTTGTGCTGTATGAGCTCAGTTGTCTGTGCCTGCCATTCATCAGTGTTAACGGATTGCAAAAGCTGCCACTTCAATGCTGCTCTTTGGGTACCCGGTCTTATCTGTGCAAATGTTGTGGTGGAGTTGTGGAAACAAGGTCTTTGAGGTCTCATGGGGTCTTGCAGCAGCCAGAACGTGCAGAAAGCAGGAAAGGGAAGAAAGGTGATTATTAGAGCGTGCGGGTGAGATGTGGACGTGAGGAATGTAAGTGTGCTCTGGTGCCAAAATACTGAGTTGCAATACTGACTACTTATCGCTTCAAAGCACAGTCTGAGTGTTTAATCCTTGTAGCTTCTCCGCGAGGTAGGTAAGTCAAGCTGGGAGGATGTGAGAATTCACAGAACTGATGTTTTAGAGCTATGCAAGCAGAATTATTCTTTTTAAAAGATGTGTTAGCACAGTGAACTGCTGGAGTAACGTAAAGCAGCATAAGTGTGTCTAGTACTCTGCATATGTCTTGTAGCGTATTTACAATTGCATTTATTTTCCTTTTTCCAATTTAGTATCAGCAATCTGATAAATGTTTTTAAGCTTTCCTGTTCTTTTTTTTTTCTCCCTCCTTTAAGTCTTTTTCTTCCAATCCCTTATTCTCTGTATTGCAAAAAAAATCCTCAAATAAAAATCCAAACCAGCAGAGGAAAATAATGGGAGTTGTGTATAACATGAAACTAGTTTTATTTCAAGCTTTTCAAACAGCTGTTTATAGCAAAGAATGGAAATACTCTTTGAGAAAGTGGAGAAGTGGTGCAGCCTTTCAAGATCTCTACCAAGTTTGTTGATTTTCATCTTTGAATATATTTTAATGCTGTTCAGTGCTTCTTTAGGACACTGTGTTTTTGTCCTTGGCTTTCAGACTCCTTTTCCTTACTAATGGCTCTGTAATGACTTTGGGTTGGAACATTTTTGTAGGAAGAGCCATATTGGAAAAGATTGGTCTTGCATTTAGTTTTGAACCTCATGGATCCTAGAGTACTTTTACACTTCCATTTTAACAGTTGACTGACTTTGTTTTATATGTGAATGTGGAGTTTAATTAGTGCTATGATCAATGGAAATTTCTTTCTTTTTTCCCTCCCTGGTCCAAAAAATAGCTTTGTTAAAATTTGTGTGCCCATGTTGTACTTCATGCTGTAGTTTCCTAGTTAGTAGCTGTAACTTTCCCTGTGACATTCTTCTGTCATAGTGTTTAGTAGAGAGTGGAGACATTTTAATCATCAGTTCAGGATTCAGATTTCCAACAAAAGAATGAACTCAGAAGTGGTCTGTGTGTGTGTGTCTGTCTCCAAATGAATAGAAGCATTCAAGGAATAAGCAGAATCAATGACACCAATGAAAGGAACAGTGAATTCTTCATTGACATACTGAACTATTTAAAGTTATTTCATCAGGTTTGCATTTAGAAATGAATGGCTTTTTTATTTCCTAAGAAAGAGTATTGACTACAACAGTGAATAATGCACTCAATTACAGTCGTTACTATAAATGCTGAAATGAGATATTACTGTAGGCTTGACAAATATGGCATGTAGCAAAATGAGAAGGTTTGTGGTGTGGCTTATGACCAGTGAATAGCAAAAAGTTTTCAAAGCTCAGCTATGTTCATTGAACTACATTTAGTTCTCGTGATTCTCTTGCTAAATCATTAACCTTTTGGAGGCAAAAAATCATTTGCATGCTAGAAGCACAGTAGAACTTGATGTGAATATATGGTAGGATATCCTAAAGCAGACTACCTGGAGATGGCCCAGTAAAATGCTTTCTTGTACATATTTGGGGTTATTCCAGTTGTTTGATTTATATTTGGCCAAAAAACAAGTGTGTGCTGTATTTTAGAAATTCTTGGCTTTACATCAGAGTCTGTTGTAATTTTCTCATGGTAGTGTATATTGTTGCACTCTTGGCTGAAGGCTAGGCAGCTCCATTTAAAAATAATGCAATAACGCTAATCATATTGCTAAGTAAAGTTGACAATTACTGAATATTAACAGATTTATAAATATCAAGACCTTCTAGATAGAAGAGTGCATCTGAATAAGTAAACGCTATGCTAGCAAGATCAGCTGCTGTGTGTTGTAATTGAGACTGAGAAAATGACTCTAATTGTTTGTTTCTCTTGCAACTTTTAATGTGCTTCACCAACCTCTGACAATCTTTGACTGTTTTGGAGTACACAGGAGGAATAGTGACTTCTAACTCCTAACTTTGGAAGAACACTGTATACCTTTCAACTTTTACAGTAAAAGTTTAAATGCAGTAAAATTCCTGTTAGCTTACCACTTTTTGTATGTGGCTAAAGCATGACTCATCATGTGTGTGCGATGTTGTTTCCTCCCCTGTGAATTTCATAAATACATAGTATGTAATGCTTTCTTGCTGGTATTTAATTTTTTAATGTAGGAACATTCATTTAAATTTTCCCAGTGCTAAGTAAATTTTAGTATGTTTTGAAAATGGTATTGATTTTTTACTTTTAAGTATCTCTTAAAAAAATACCAATTAGCAACTGTCATTTATTGTAGGTGCTACAAAACATACTAGAAACAGAAAATGAATATGCTAAGGAGCTGCAAACAATACTTTCAAACTACCTGCGACCATTACAAGCCAGTGAAAAGTATGTGAGTTTGTTTTGGTGTTTTAAAATTAAGCTTGAGGTTTCTTGTGTATTGGGGAGGGTTTATGTGGTCCAAACTTCAATTTCAATGTTAATGTATATTTTATGTGGACTGGGAGAACCTTGAGGCAGGGCTTGCTTTTATTCAGTTTGTTTGCTGACTAAGACAGTCTGGCCCTTCATCTAAGAACTAGTAAGCATTTTCTTTTAAGGTTGTAGGCTTTATTAAAGCACAATTAGTCAATAACTGCAAACCTAAACACCTTTTATTTACCTTGGCTCCAGGTTAAACTCAGCAAATACTTCATACTTAATGGGGAACCTGGAAGAAATAAGTTCTTTCCAGCAAATGCTTGTACAGTCTCTAGAAGAATGCACCAAGTAAGTACTATGCATACCAGATACTGTAAAATTCTAACAAGCAAATATTTTTTTATTATTTTACTTGACATGTATGTTGTTTGAGATAAAATTTTGTTCCTCTCACTTTAAGGATAGCTGCTACAGCAGTACAATAGTAGACGTTTGAATAATGCATTGATTACTTGTGCAGATAGATACTGGCCCTAGGATGCAATTGCAGAGGTAGGAATTTTGATGTAGTTTGGAAACAATTTTATGAGTTTCCATGATGCAATTGCATAGCAGTGGAGAAGTGTATTTTGTTTTGGAGGCATGAATTTTAAGTCTTTTCTCAAAGTAACAGAGAGAATGAAGGGAGCTCATATTGTGATGGAATAGTGGAGGAGTGGGTAGGTTGGGTGAAGGATGCTGTATGAGAATGCTGGTGCTTAGTATTCTTCTGACCTGGACAATGGTGGTCGTCAAAAATCATAGAATCATAGAATGGTTTCAGTTGGAAGGGACCTGAACTATCATCTAGTTCCAACCCGCTGCTACAGGCAGGGACACCCTCCACTAGATCACATTGCCCAAAGCCCCATCCAACCTGGCCTTGAACACTGCCAGGGATGGGGCCTCCACAGCTTTTCTGGGCAACCTGTGCCAGTGCCTCACCACCCTCACAGTACAGAATTTCTTTCTAACATCTAATCTAAATCGACCCTCCTTCAGCTTAAACCCATTACCCCTTGTCCTGTCACTACACTCCCTGATAAACAGTCCCTCTCCAGCTTTCCTGTAGGCCCCTTCAGAAACTGGTAAGCTGCAATTAGATCTCCCTGGAGCCTTCTCTTCTCCAGGCTTGAACAATCCCAACTCTCTCAGCCTGTCCTCATAGGAGTGGTGCTCCAGCCCTCTGATCAGCTTCGTGGCCCTCCTCTGGACTCTCTCCAACAGCTCCATGTCCCTCCTCTACTGGGGCCCCCAGAGCTGGACGCAGTACTCCGGGTGGGGTCTCACCAGAGCGGAGTAGAGGGGCAGGATCACCTCCCTCGACCTGCTGGTCACACCTCTTTTGATATAGCCCAGGACACGGTTGGCTTTCTGGGCTGCAAGCGCACACTGCTGGCTCATGTTGAGCTTCTCATTAATCGACGCCCCCAAGTCCTTCTCCTCGAGGCTGAAATGTGCTGGGAGAGGCGTGCAGGATAGGCAGAAAGAGCAGTCTGAAGAAAAAACTCACCCTCTATGCCTGTACTGTACTGTATAGGAAGCATGAAGCACAGAAAAAAGGGAATGAAGATACCTTTCCTCCTTCCGTAGGTGTGAAGTGATAGCTGGATATTTTTCAGCTTGTACCTCAGCACTTGGCGGGTGTTAGAAAGAAGGTGACCATATCACATTTGCATTGTCCTAACAATTTTCTAGTGTTGAAACTCCACTGAAAGTGGAGTTCCTGTTCCTAACCTTGGTTGTGTCCTTTTCCTTGCCTGTGTTCTGGTTTTGTCTCACCACATGGTGAGCTAAGGCAACTTGCTAATCCAAATTTGCTTGTTTTCTGCCAAGTCAGTCATTTGAATTGCTACTGAGGGCTTAGACAAGTTTCAGTCTGCTGGGAGTACTTAGCTGTGAGAAGGAATGAATGTCTTGGATGAAGGAGAAAATACCTCTTTTGGCAGCAGTGATCCTTAGATCAGCTCGGTGTGTCTTGTTTTGACCTCTCCCTCCTCTTTTCCTCTGAGCTGCTCCACATGAAGAGGAAGCTTTGTCATGACAAAGTATAAGCTGCGTCCCCACTAGGCAGTAATGTGTGTCTGGGTGTGTTGCTGACTTTGGATCCCATGTCCTACCACCTGGCTTTTCTCCTTCTCTTCTGCCTCTGGACAACTTAGGCTGCAGAGAATGGAAAGGAGGACCGTGTAGTTCAGATGACTGTTGAGCAGTGGAATGGAAACATTCTTGAAATGGCCTTTCTTCCATACTGTGTTTGAGAAAGAAGAATATTCTTTCTGACAAGTTAGACTTGATTAGTTAAGTGTCCAAATCCCCGAGAATGACAGTTTGTCCACATACTTAAATGTTTCCTTTCTTTTCTTGTCACTGTGCTTTGTTGTATCATTATTTTGTTACCATGATTTTGTTTCTGTGAATCAGAAGTTAGGGAAATTATGTATCTTGCGTGAACAGACTGTCATCTTTTAAAACTTTTCTATAAGGTGGTCTTTAAAAAAAAAAAAAAAGAGTAGAAGAGCATATGCATTTAAACAAATATTAATGCAAGCTTTGTTTTAACTTGGTATGTAGGTTAATGCAATATCATAATGTAGCTTCAAGCTCAGAAAGCTTATTTAGAACTCTTTCCTCAATGTAAACTCTATTAAAGCAACTTCTCATAATGTCTTTTTTTAATTCTTCCTGCTAAGTGAAATCTTGCTGTATAATAAATTAGCAATGTAATGGATGCTAGTAGGTGAGCAGAGGAAGTGATGCCCCAGGGTTACTGAAGGGTTACTGCAAATGTTTTGTATTATTTATTTCATAAATGTGCTGGTCGTGCCCAGTTGTATTTTCAATTTAATTTTCATCATAACATATTGACTTGAGTGTCCAGCTTCCTCTTGTTTTGAACCTAATCCATTATAATTTCCATCATATAGAAGAATGCTTGCCCTGCTGCCTTGTTTTTTGTCATTTTGCCATGGTTTTTTGGCTGGTGAACCTGTTCTGTAAACTCAGAGTAGCTCCTGGGCTGAAAATAGATTTATCATTTTATTTTATTTTTGGCAGAGACCTTATAGCTCCATCATTCAGGCACTTCATATTGCAGTATCCAGTGTGGTGGTGTTTTTCTGATGTTTGTCAGAATGACCAAATGCTGATGTCCTGCCAGTTGTAGTGCTGCCAGCCTACGTTGCTTGACAAATTCCTGTTCTGGGGTATGAGTGTTGAATGGTTTTTTTGAATTCCACACTCTTCTCAAATCAGTTTGTCATTTGAGTTTTCTTTTAACAAATCCTGGCGTGTACTTCAGTGACAGAAACTTTCTGGTGCTTTTCTTCTTGCCTGCACTGTTTTGGCTTATTTAATCCTCATGTTGTTAAACATTGGGTTGCATGGTTTTTTTCAGAACACATAATGCTGTAGTGGGCACTCTTGTATTTTGGGGGAAGTAGGTTTTTGGGTGTGGTTTGGTTTTAGTTGTGTGCTACCCTGCCCCCAGCCTCGAAGCTCTTCTGGTGTATTGGTAAAGGTTTGTCCTCTTTGAAGTATTGCTCTTTGGGTGTTTTTGTAGCAGGAGATCGAGCCGATGTCTCCTGCTGAAAAAAACCCCGTTCTTCCATTCACCTGGGAATAGAAGCTGTCAGTCTATGGCTGTACTTCTCAGTAAGGGGAGGGACATGACGCGCAGGCTAGCCAGTGACACCATCTCCTCTGTAGCAAACTGAAGGCATTGACTGTCTTTTAGGTAGTATCATGGACTTCTCTCCTTGCCCCATAGTAGCTGTAGCTGGATTTTGCCTTCTCTTTCTCTCATGTCCCCACTCTTGCAGTCACAGTAACTGTGTTGTTTTTCTTTATCTTGTTCTGTTTGAATGCAAGCAGATATTTTATGCTGTGGTTTTGGAGTGCAGATACAAATTGGGTCTGTTAAAGGTTTATCCCAGTCTCTTGCTTGCTTTTGGTTATTGTATGAAAAGAAATAAGGCTATCAATGTTAAGTGAATTTGAACACAGTGTCTTCAGATTGCCTGAAACAAACATGCAAATTAACTGCTGTCTGAGAGGTTACACAAATAGTGAAAGGTATGGTTGTGAAGAGAGCATTAAAAATTAGACTGATGGCTTGTGAATAAGTTGAGTACTGCCTCCATTTGTGAAAACAGTAGCTCAGAAAATTGTGAAGTGTCCCACCTTATTTCAGCAATCCTGTTGACTCTGAAGCCTTAGGAGATAACACCTAATCTTGTGTTTCTTCACAAACTACATCCCTTGGAGTCATTAATCACAATTAGCCCATAGTAACTTTTGCAGATCTTCACTTGTTCTGGATCTTCTCTGCTGTCAGCTTTTGAAGTTCAAGACATTCTCTATACTGACCTGCAAGCACAGCAAACTTAATGATGTTTCAGCTCCTTCAAGAGGCTGAAAGAGGGGCGGGAAATTCTACTGTTTATCTGTCTCTGGGAGAAGATAGGGAAGAGCAGAAAATGCCACCCAGATAATTGAAAGTTTCTAGTTTGTGGCAGGTTCTGCAGGTGTGTGTGTGTGTATATATATATATTTATTTAGACAGAGATTGCTGCATGACCCTTATGGTAACCACAGAGTCAAGTTAAATTTAGGGACATCTGATCTTTTCCTTCCAAAAATAAACCATACAATGCTGATTACATTTTGTTAGCTACTTTTCTTTTAAAATTGCCTCTGTTAGCCTGTGTTTAAATTTGTCTGGATTCATCACAGTTTTCAGTCTTTCCCAGAACGTTGTAATGCCCACTGACACCAAAACTAAGGCACGTTTCTTCAGAACATGCAGGACATAATTAGATATTCTGTAATGTCAGTCTTTTTCTGTTGGCTGCCAGTCTAGCTCTAGTCCAGTTCTGATTGCTGGTTGTGATCAGAATCTTCAAGTAAGCGTAGTAATTGAGCAACAAGATATTTTCTTTCTTTCTTTTCTCCAATTTTCATGTGGTGGGAACCTGTTTTAAGTCTGGAGAAACAGAACTGATAGCTATCGGATGTAACTCCAACAAGCAGGTAATCTGTTAGGTAGTTAGATGAACTGGTATGATGATCCCTCTTGCATGTGTACAACAGCAGAGACTTTGTTACGGTGCCCTGATTCTGTAGATGAAATTAAAACATGTCTTTGTCCTTTTTATTACGGGAGTTATTATCATTTATATATATGTATAAATACTGTATTTATATGTGATTCATTTTTAATTAAAGTATCAAATACGAGAAGAATATTGGGATGACAACTTCAGAATAAACTGTAAAGTAACTATGCTCTTTATGGAGCACGTTAATTACTAAAAAGTTTGTATGATGTGGCGATAGGCTTTTAATTGTGTTTTTTTCAGCAGTTAAAGGAGGTACAGATAACTTACTAATTTTTCCTCTAAAAATAGTAGAACACTTGCAATTAATGCATGGATTAGAAAAGTCAAAGGGCGTGAGTTGCCACCCCCCCCCATAAAGTCTGTTAACTGTCTTAATTCAACAAGAAACATGGAGTATAAAGTTGCAGTGCATGTGCAATGTGTAACAGAGAATAATGTCAGTCTTTTATTCTGCTAAAGAACAGCAGACTGAGAAGACACAGATGTCTGCTTGGTGCGAACAGACATAATTTACTCTCCCCCAGCCCCAGCACTACAGCATGAAAAGGCAATTTAACCATTTTCAGCAACTGTTTATTGGGACCTCTTACTATTTAATTCTGAGTTATATGCCTTGAATATGTCTTCAGAGTTTAAGACTTCTGCTGCATCTATTACTTGAAGAATGTATCATTAGCTCCTGCTTAAATTTATTAAAGGAGACCAGCTGCTAGGCAGGAAATGCTGCTTGGAAGGCTGTAAGAATAGCATTCCCGTGGTGTTCTGGGGAATGCCCCTGGTTTTTCCCTAAATACCTGCAGAAGCAGCCACTCTGATTTCAGAATTTAAACTTCTCTTGAAAGAGAAGGAAAGATGCAGACAATAAAATACAGGCCCTAGCTGTTAATGTAAGGAGCGCTGATGATGTGATCAGAGTGTAATCTGGCATGATGTAGTAACTGGGGATTCAGCTGTCATAAGGAAGCGTGTTTCCCTGCCTCGCATTTTGAATACCTGTACAGTCAATTTTGACTTCATATTGGGTAGATCTTCCCACATTGTACAGAGGGACTGTACAGCTTAGCAGGAGACAGACTTCTTGTTTTGACCTTTGGGGGAATATTTCTTGGGATCATCTTGGGATGAACTCTGAATTTTAACTACTATGAGCAAACCCAAGGACTGGGACAAGAGGACTGTGTTTGAGCAGGATGGGAACATCCCTGCCTGGAGGAGCAGCTGTCCTGTGAAGCTGAGCAGTTCTTTTCTACTGGAGTTCACTGGAGCATCTCTCACTTTTCCAGAGGGAATATGTTAAATATTGATGTTAGAGACTTTATGCACATGTTCAGGACAATTACAGAAAATCTTGACTTTTAAAAAAAAAAGAATAAAATTTTTAAATAAAAACCATACTCTTCCAGAGAGAATTGTTGGAAGTAATGTTAGCATGAAACCTTTTATGCTAACAGTATGTCTGTTGAGTACTTACTGAGGACTCATCTAGCTTTAGAGCAGCATGGAGCACTGGTTTTAAGAGCAGTTAAAATGGATGAGAACAACAACAAAACCCACTGTTTGTCTCATCTTACAAACAGGCTGAAGCAAAGACTTGGCATATTTATGTTATGAGATGCAATCTTTATGCAAGGAGAGGAAATATATGGAGAAATTGAAACATTTAATCTCCTTGCATGTGTTGTACAATGGGTTTAGACAAGGCATCGGGGATAAGCTTGTAGTCTAGGACTACTGAAAACATAGTGTCCCGTTTTCTGGTTAACTTCAGTGTGGGTTATACAATTGTCTATTGGCCATATAACGTAGTGCTGAAGAGGTTTAGTCCTTCAAGTGCGAGCTGCTCTGTAGAAAATAAAGTTTCATGCCTTCCAGCACTCTTATGATATTCGTTAGTCCAATTTATTCTTCCTCACATAGGAAGAAATCTAGTATGGATGTTTTTGAGTGGTTCTGAGAATGGTGAGACAGTAGCAGTAGGGAAGCATGTCTGGTTAGAGTCTATACTTCCTCCCATCAGTTTGTGTTTAAAATTTAGAACAATTTTCAAGTTAAGGTATGTGAGTGTGCTTTTATTTGCATCTGAAGTATGCAGCTTAAAGAGATCCTAAGAATAAGACTGGGAGGGTTGCAATTTCCACCTCTCTCCCCCCCTTGCTTATACAGATGCAAAATCAGAAGTCAGACTTTTACTATCTATTGATTGTACCAGTTCTAAGCTGGTGCCACGCAGCCATGTTCAGATACGTATACTCCAGATATTTTCTTACTGCAATTAGAAATGACAGCTTCTGCTAAAACCTTTTCAAAAATACAGTGTATATTCATGTTATCTTTCTTCATACTCTGTCTCCCTTTGTGTGAACAAATGTGTGCATATTCCTCTGACAAAAGTGATCAGAATGGATTACTTTCACACAGTCTTGGTGGACCTAAGCTTTTTCTTTTAAATGCTGTTTCTTTTGCTGAGTCATCTTTTTTCAAAGTCATTGAGGCTGCTGTTATTTAAGCACCATTTTGTGCTAGACAAAATAAGCTCTTTGAATAGAACTGTGAAATTTTCCTTCACTGTTTAGCAAATGTGGTGTTTTCGAGCATGAAAGACGAAGAAAGTATGAGTTATAGGAAGTATTTCTGTACTGATGGTGGTAAAGCAGCAATCTTGACCTGGTTACAAACCAATGTAAAAGTGCTTTATGGTCCTTAATAAGCAAGATGAGTGATAATTGTGTAAAACCAGCCTGTTACTGCATTGGAACTGGCTTCTATTTATGCTTTCAGAGTTTAATATGGTACTTAGATCTTTTAATGAATATTTCAACCCTATCATCTCTGCTGGTGTAGAGTGGAGAGAAAGAATCCTGAATGCTGAAATTTTAAGATTTGGCATGGCATATATGAACGGATAGTAAACTGAACAGATAGGTATGTTGACTGAAAATCAGGTGCTAATTACCACTTATTCTTGAAAAAGTTTTGCTGAATGACCATCTTGCAGGTATGTACCATATTTTGCCTATACTGTGGTGGTGTAATCAGGCCTAACAGTTCCAGGGTTGAAGCTGTAAAGAAGGAAGAGAAAGGTGTTGGTTGCTGGTCAGTGACCATAGAAATTTATCTGTTGATCTTATTTAAAAAAACCAAAAAACAAAAAACCAAAAATCAAACAAAAAAAACCCAGCATATACTGCTTTTCCAGGCTTTAATTTATTTCTGTGTCTGGTTGGTATTACCGTCATTTTGTCTTTATTACTCTGTTTTTAGGTTGTCTGAGGCTCAGCAGAGGGTCGGAGGATGTTTTCTAAATTTGATGCCACAAATGAAAAGCTTATACCTTGCATACTGTGCCAACCATCCATCAGCAGTAAATGTTCTCACAGAACACAGGTACGTTTACTTTGCAGTCTTTTAAGTCTGATAGAAAAAAAAATGCATAAAATACACTTGTGTTGTAAACCTGTGATGTCTCTCTTGACACAGATTTGGTATGGTAGAGCTTGTTTAAGGAAAAAAAGCAGTAGTATATTTTTTAAAAAAAGACAAAACCCCCTACAACACAAAGTTCTTCCATGTGATCAGGACCATCTTGTCACTTTTGGCAGTGTGTTGTCAACTATTTGAGAGCATTTCCTCATTTAAAGAGCACACGCTGGACTCTTATGTAAAAGAAAGCATACCGATTGACATCTTCGTTTAAAAGATGTCGAGATCAAAACAAGTTTATGGAATTATGGCATAATTGACATGACTACTAGTAGACAATTGATGAATTGTAAGTTAGCCCTGTAAAAGCCTGTGTGTACTGAACTTTATAATGGTATACCCTTAGCTTTACTTCTGAGCGATATGAAAGGAGTGTGAGCTTTTCAAGTTTACCAAATTAATGTTTCCTGTGCGTAAGAAATAGGATGCTGAGTTAACATGATAGGGATTGCTCAGCTTTTGGGACTGACCTTGAATTTGCATAGAAGATGCCCTGTATCACCTTGAGGGAAGAGAGTTGAGGCCAGAATTTGATTCAAGACGTCTGTTTTCACAAACTTGTCCTGTGTATCCCTCTGATGAGCGCATGCTGCAGAAGCTGTTAATTTGGGGCTCTTTGTTTCCTTGTGGTGCGTGGCAGAACTGTGACCTTCTCTTGAAGGTTAGACATAGGACAAATTCTAGCAGGATATCTGTTTTTTTCCCCCTCCCTGCTTTGTCTTGTTGTGCTGGACCAAAGTAATTGCATATTCTTCATTGTTCCTAAACAAAGAGGAGCGTAAATGAGTTATATACTATAGTGTTAGCATTTTCCAAGAACTTCCATTTTAACAGCAACAATATGTGGCATGTTTGTGAGTTTTACTCATAATAGTATAAATAAAAAACCCCTTCTAGCTACCAAATACTATGTACTACCATTTATGTCCGTAAGACACGCAACCATGTTCCAACACCAATTTGAAAAATCAAGCTGGAAATTCACATTGCAATTTAGGCAGACAGAGGGTATTTTTTTGTCAGAAGCAATGACAAAATTAAACAAAATATGTTCAAAACCCCCTGATGAAACTCTTTACTGTTTGTTTTCTTTCAAGTGGCCTACTTCTAGTACCACTTTCTGTAAATGGTAAAATATTTAGCTGATCCACACCTATGGGTTTTTTAATACTCTTAGGGTTAGATTTTGTTCGTGACTGTATGCTCTTTCTGGGATTTAATCTATAGTCAGAAGACATGGAGTGATAGCTAAGTGATCATCTGCATTTCTTAAGATTTGGAGATACTTTTAAAGGATTATCATAACTTTCAGAACTCTTGGAAAACAGAGGGAATAGCCATGTCTGAGAAATTGTGACAAAAATGTGAGGAAGGAAAACTATTTGTTCTGGAGATGGAGAAGAGTAGCATTTCTTCTCTTCTGTGTTGCTTTGGGTGTAGGTTGTTCTAAGAAAAATTCAGCTTCTGGTTTGTAAAGTCAGCTTGATATCAAATTCTGGTGGAGTCAATGCAAGTATAGAGCAGTGAAGTAATTTGTATGTGGAAGTAGGTTCAAAGCAATTGTGCTGTTTTTAAGAGATAGCTCAAGGGGAGGTAAGTTGTGATAAATGGCTTTCTTTAATGCTGTTGTGTTGCCAGGCATGAGTCAACAGAAGTGAATGCTGGTTTTTTCTTAATTACCCTTCTTTTATTATTCTAAGCCCTTCATTTTTGTTCAACACCATTGCTGTAGGTAGCAAGTGGCTTGACTAAAAATTCTGCTTGAGACAGATGCCATGAAGAAATCAGAAGGTGGCTTTAAGCAGGTCTGAAACTTTTCCTCTCAGAATGCCAGAAAGCTTTTAATTGCGTTGCTTTAAAGGTGGGGAGGGGAAAAGACTTTTCTGCCAAGAATAACAGACTGATTGAAGGCAGGAAGAAAAGGAAAATACTCAGAACTATCTCCTTGTTTATTTAGTTTAGATGTTTTTATTATGTAAAAGCATCCCTAGTAAACCTTAATGTTAAAAAATTATTGTGAGGTTTGAGGGTAGTCATGATTGTAATAATAATGAAACAACTACACTGCAGTGAATACCAGATTAATAATGAGCTGGAATTTTTCAGAGATGTCAAAGACTGAGACTTAAGACTTTTAAGAAACAGTGATGATTTGTTGGCTGGTTTTGCATTACAGTTTTAGCAGAGGGTCCAAAAGCATTACATGTGCTTTAATACCAGCAAAAATATGGCAGAGAAATAGATGTTTGCTGAATTCTTGAATTTGAATGTCATGTTTGTAACAGCTGTGCTATTCAGTAGCATTTTAGAGGGAAAAAGAACAGTCTGGAACGGTTTGATTTGGAACATAAATTCTTACTGTCTACAGCAGATTATTTCTCGCCATGAATTCTGCGCACTTCATAAACTGAACATACATGCATTAACTGTGCTTCTGAAAGCCTTTCTACAAGAAACCTAGCAGATCATTTTAAGTCAGACTCTTAACATCACAGCATTAGTTGCAGTTTAGTAAGTTCACTTGCTTTTGTTGGGAACCATACCAACAAAAAAGAAACAAAAAAATTTCCTAGATAATTGCTCTAGGTGACACTTCAGAAACTTTACCTCTATTTTGGTTTTTAATTTTATAAAAGATACTGGTTTTATTGTTGTGTTTTTACTGTCGCTGACTAAAAACAACTTAAAGGAAATTGGCTATCATTTTGAAGCATTAACTGTATTGTTTCTTTAACCGACTGGATCACTGTAACATCAAAACTGTAAGCAATCATCTGGTTTGGAATATTACATGTATGAGGTTTTTATATGTCATTTTCTGAAGTATCAAATGTGCTCCTGGAGTAGTGTTGTAATATGTCAAATGTCATTGACATCTGCTAAAGACTATGTGTGTATGTATGCATATGCACAGATAAAACCTGACCATAATTAACTTACTCAGAATTATTTTGGACTTCTAGTCAAAGGGTTCTTTTTTTGAATAGCATTTTTGTGAAGTCGATTCTAAATAGCAGTACTTGGGATGGGGCTGGAGATTTAAAAGGGACATTCAATTGGAATGTGACTATCTTTTGTTTTTCTTCTTTTTTTTTTTTTCCTTTCTTTCTTAAATGCCATTCAGTATGAATGCTAGCCTGTGTTTCCTCCTTCTCTTCTTTGTCATTTGCTTCTTGGTCATATGTAGCAGCAACATGGGGGCATATATTCAATTAGTACAAAATAAGAGAGAGAGCACGTTTATATAAGTACACAGTCGGGGTGAAGGGGGTTAATTATATTAATGGATAAGAGATTTTTCATGTTCAGATCTTCAAAGCTGCAAATATCTTTCATTTCTTTAAGTTAATTATTAATAGTCAAACTATTGAAATGAATATCATTGGAGACCTGAGCCTATGTGAATATGCAGAAATGGGAATAAACCTAATATAGCCCATACAGGAATTCAGGTTCCAGAGCTGCATATTTCTGAGGTTGTATTTGCCTCTGATAATCACAATAATAATAACAACAACAAAATCTTTCTGTTAAGTTTGGGAACAGATTGTCGTCTTGATTCCAGTTGTGGCACTGTAAGTTTTATCCAGGTGATAAGAATTGGTACTCAATTTTTCCAATTTCCTACAATCTTGAAATTTGGTAGGTACTTTTTCTCTCAGGAGTTGTTTCAGAGCCATTGCATATTCTTTCCAAAATTAAAATTCTTTCTGTGTAACAAATTGTGGTGGGTTGACCCTGGCTGAGGGCCAGGTGCCCACCAGAGCAGCTCTATCACTCCCCTCTTTCATTAGACAGGGGAGAAAAGGTACAATGAAAAAAAAAAAAACTTACGGGTCGAGATAAGGACAGGGAGAGATCATTCTCTAATTATCATCACGAGCAAAACAGACCGAACTTAGAGAGGGAATTCATCTTATTTATTACTAAGCAAAACAGAGTAGAGGAATGAGAAATAAAATCAAATCTTAAAAACACCTCCCCCCACCCCTCCCATCTTCCCGGGCTCAACTTCACTCCCGGCTTCAACCTCCGCCCCCCCCAGCGGCACAGGGGGACGGGGAGTGGGGGTTACGGTCAGTTCATCACACGTTGTTTCTGCCGCTTCTTCATCCTCAGGGGGAGGACTCATTGTTCCCCCGCTCCAGCGTGGGGTCCCTCTCACGGGAGACAGTCCTTCACGGGGTGCAGACCTTCAGGAGCAAACTGCTCCAGCGTGGGTCCCCCACGGGGTCACAAGTCCTGTCAGCAAACCTGCTCTGGCGTGGGCTCCTCTCTCCACGGGGCCACAGGTCCTGCCAGGAGCTTGCTCCAGCGCAGGCTTCCCACGGGGTCACAGCCTCCTTCAGGTGTCTCCACCTGCTCCGGCGTGGGGTCCTCCACGGGCTGCAGGTGGAATCTCTACACCCCCTCATCCTCCCTCCATGGGCTGCAGGGGGACAGCCTGCTTCACCATGGTCTTCACCACGGGCTGCAGGGGAATCTTGCTCCGGTGCCTGGAGCACCTCCTCCCCCTCCTTCTTCACTGACCTTGGTGTCTGTAGATGTTCTTACATCTTCTCACTCCTCTCTCTGGCTGCAAAAGCGCTCTCTAACTGTTTTTCTCTTTCTTAAATATGTTATCACAGAGGCGCTGATTGGCTCGGCCTTGGCCAGTGGCGGGTCCGTCTTGGAGCCGGCTGGCATTGGCTCTGTCAGACACAGGGGAAGCTTCTAGCAGCTTCTCACAGAAGCCACCCCTGTAGCCCCCCCCCGCTACCAAAACCTTGCCACGCAAAACCAACACACAAATCCAGAATTTTTAAGAATTCAGTCATTTTTCCTTAGGTCCATTGTTGTGTCTTAAGGCACTGGTTAGAGCTGAAGAGGTGGAGCTCATCAGGTACAGCAGAGTAGTGGCTCTTGCGGAGATTAGCGTTTTGCACGTTTCCACCACTGCTTCTTAGCTTGTTCCCTTCTCTCGTTGTGGCTATAGCGCCACTGTATGCAATCCCTATTTTATTTACTTTATTCCGTAACAGTCATAACTCTTTGGCTGCATTGTATGAGGTTTCAGTTTCTAATATCCCTTAGTTTTTCTTGAGAAACCCAGTTCAAGTCCAAGTGTAGGTGTTACTTTTGGAGAGAATTTTGGTAGCTGGTGAGAGCAGAACTGCCTCCAGGGCTTAGTGTTTAGTCAAAGTATCATTGATTGCTGTGTGTGCTTTTGATCATAGACATGTGTTTGCCTTCCAGTAAGAGAAGAAACAGGATGAGCAACCTAAGGCATGAAAGAATGAATTTCCCTCAAATAAATTAAAAAAAACCAAACCCAAACATTTGGATACAAAGTACAGAAATGGATAATTGCAGTGGAGTAAGGAGTCCCAGGAACATGAGATGTTACCTACCTGGGGAAGATCATAAGCCACAAAGTTTAATGCAAGGGGAAAAAAAAAAACCCTCCAGCAAAGAAAAAGAGGAGGCAGAAGCTAAGACTGGGACTGTGTGGACTGCATCCAAAATGGCAAGAAGAAAGATATTTAAGTATAGAACTCACTGAAGGGTGGACAACATAATGAAAAAAAAAGTTTTAACAGGCTCCACTGATCCGTGGACATAAAGCTCTTCTGAAGAAATATGGAGAGTACAGACCCAAAGTAATCAGCATTAAGTATGTAATTATTGGGGGGAGAGGTTCTTCAGCTTTTTTTACTTTGTTTAAACAACACCTTGTTTATTTTAAAACAAAATGGGGAAAAATGTTTCTAAAAGAAAATCTAAATTGATGAAAAGACAGCCAAAAATTAGTAATATACGCCTGCTTTTTTTTAATTTTGCAAAGTGGCAAGTGTCAAACCAGTTCTCAGCTGGAAGAAAGCTATTCACAAATCTTTGTTCAAATACTAATTTTGCTAGATTCTTCTGTTCTCTTAGATAACATGTCCCAAGCATACTCTACACTTGCATCACAGACCTAGCAGTCTGGATGAAATTTGTGGAGCTGAAACATCACAATTACTCTGAGTAATTGGAGCATGGAATACAGATCAGCTTGAGTCAGAAAACTCTTTGTGCCTCCCCCACTTTGGTGCATCCCTGAGCCTGCAAGTGTGCAGGCTGATGTCATACGGCAAGCAACAGTCCCCGGGAGAGGAGCTGGACTGGGAAGTTCAGCACTAGGAAATTAAAAGCTGCGGTTGAGGGGTTGCTGAGCCAAGTTGTGCCACAACGCTCTCAAAATGCGGTGCCTGTGTGCAGTCCTCAGACCCCTCAGCAGTGATAGCTCGTGCTCCTTCTATTACAAACAGAGACCCACTTCAGAAGTGTAAGTTGTGATTTTAAGTTTGTATGGTTTAGTTTCCTGGGTGTGCTTTCCTCGAGTTTAAATGGCTTTTTTTTTTCTTCTTTTTGCCTTCTGTTACTCTAGGCACATCTAAACTTGTTTTCTTCCCTCTCCCTAGTCTGATTTGCAGCTTTGGAGGCAGCTGCACTAAAAGAAAAGATTTAAATATATTCATAGTGCTTAAAGACACTTTTCGTGGTGACCTTTAAAATATCTCAAGCTGTGAACTAACTCTAGTCTGGAGAGGGGAGAACTCTTCAGCTTGAGAGTTCAGGATAAACAAAGCACAGCACTTTTGTATGCTTCTCTGCATTTTAGTCTATAAAATGACACCAAGTAGTGAATTCAGATCTCAGCTGCCTCTTTCTGAAAAGCTACTTAGGCAGTTGTGACTAAGTTGATGATTTCACTGTTCAAAAGTTTTTCCTGTTCAGGAATGATACCTTTTTTAAAATGTACTGCTTAGCTTTGGGCCAGAGTTTTATTCAGTGTATACTGCCTAGGAGAGTGTGGTACTTGCAGGCATCAATTGTAATTGTGACATGAAAGAGCCATTGTTTCTGGCAAAGCAGCTGTGCTCTTAGGCTAACAGCACTGACTTTTAAGCTGCTAGTAATTTAAAAAAAAAAATTATGAACTGTTGTCATATTCAAACAGTATTTTAACCCACCCATCTTCTGTTGAAAGTAAACCTTTCCATTATGTTCTGCATTGTATTTGTCCTTTGTGAATAAATGAAGGACGCTCTCTTTAAGCTAAAGTGACGTCCATTTTGCCAGATATTTTATGTCCACGAAGCTGCAGTGGTTGGTTTAGTGTGAGTAGACTGCCAAGGAGGTCTGCATGATGGAACTGCTCAGACAAAATTTGGGGTACTATTGTATTAAAAGAGTGTTTGTGTGTTCACACTAGAGTTTGAGCAAGCTGGCATGTCAAAACTTGTCAGTGGGAAGCACGGAGGTGTATGAAAGAAAACATTGTCCTCTTGGGAATATTGGGAGGAAAATTACGTCATTCGGTTTTAATTACACCTATTAACATTGCTCGGTGTGAAAGGCTTCCTGATGATGCCATTGCTAAGCGTGTTTTTCAGGACTTTGGGTACATTTCAAGTGAGCTGAGGTTCAAACTTGCTCTGTAGGTCCCTATACAGTGATTAAGTAAAAAGGAGGTGATAAACAATCTTGTGTGAAGAGCAGTGAATGGCTTGGAAACGGCTGCAACATTGTGTAACCACGGTGTGTTTAGTTAAAGCAATAGCAGAGTAGACAGTGACAACAAGATAATACCAGGTTTTTATTTCAGGTTTCCAATTAGTCGATTTTAATTCAGGCTGCAGTGGATTTTTTCCCTTTTTCTGACACATCTGTTTCGTAATGCCAAAGTCAGGAAGAAATGGAACAGTGATAATGAAAATTAGAAATGTGAATGTGGGTGAAATGGTAACCAATGTTCCCCCTACAGTAGAGGCATGAAATAAAAAAGAAAAAAGAAAAGGGGGGGGAAGCATTGTGTTAATGGATAGCTCAGCAAATACCATTTATACAATGCATTTGTCTGCACCCAGCAGCATGCAGATGGCTGAAGTAATTAGGAATGAGGATTTTTGTGTCTTTGCAATCTAAAGGCTAAAATCAGCGCTGTTCAGAACAATGTTAAATTAAACGCCCTGTGGTATTTGCAACTGGTGCGTACTGGAGAGTGTACTGGTATGTAGGGAGAAAAGAGAATCTGCGTAGGTGTACATATGGATTGTGCTGCCTGAAATGGGGAAGAAGAGCAGATAAAATGTGTGAAGGGAATAGTTGATAAAGTTAGGCAGCAGGGGCCATGCATCTGGCTGAAGCAAACAAAATGCAAAGAATGAGTTTAAATGTTTACTTTGAAGGTAGTAGCAAGTACCAGAGGTACTCTCACTTTGATGCTAACATGGGTGGGAGTGCATACAAAGAGAATTGGTGGTTGAAACAAAAATAAGCAGTAGCATACACATGATCAGTGTCATATAAACAATGAATTGAAATTTAAAATCACTGAGTGCCTTGACAGATAGGCTTTCACAGGTGAGCGTTGGTAAAGTGCTTTGTGTAAACTGGGTGCTATACCCTTGTTTGTCCACCCCACCACCTTGCTGGAACCAGCTGCTTCCCTTTAGCTGAGGAAATTTTTAATTTTGGCTAAAACCTGATAATGTCTCAAGCTGATTTTAGGAGGCCTGGAGTTGCTGATACATGTTGCTTGAGAGGGATATAGCAAGGTCTGCCTGGTGGAGCTGTGGGCATTCTCAAGGGTGCCCAGCTGTTCCCTTTGCATCTTTAAAATGCAAAGCAGGTGCTGGGAAATCCCCTCTCCCACTTTCTGCAGTTGAGCACAGCAGCAATGGTGCAGGGATGGGCACCCAGGGGTGCCTGGGCCTGGTTAGAATGGGGGTGAAGTGCTCTAAAAGAGGTGGTGTAAGGTTAGGTTGGACCTGGTGATTCGGAAACAGTGCTGGATGTATTTAAGCAATATAGTGTATGTAAATACCAATTAACTAATGTGAAGACAAGTAAACATTGGAGTAAACTGTATGAAAAAGTACCATCTCTTCTGTGAACTTGGGGAAGCTGTAGCAGCCAGGGGAGAGAGATCTGGGTGGGATGATGGGTAAAGCACTTAGATGGGATGGGAAGGCCTTGGTTCATGTTCTTGTTCTGCTCTCTTCATCTCTTTGGACAAATGACATTAATAAGCCAAGTGTCACTTGCTCTGAAATGGGAAGGAGTGTGTGTGTGTCTTGGGGCTGGGGGGTGTAGACAGGGAGGTCTGTTTTGTCTTAATGAAAGTAATGCTTTTATATAGCGTGACTCAGATATAATTGAGCATGTATATTATGTCAGTGTCCTATCAGTGGGTGTTTCTCCTAGGGAAATTGAGCAGATCAAGATTTGCTTCCACTTCTGCGTGGAAACACTGTGCCTTAGGTTTGGAGATCCTTGCCCATCCGTTCTTGTTAATGTGGGCTTAATATACAAGTGTTCATCTTTTATTGTTGTTTGATGTTTTAACACTATTTAACACTTTCTAAAGATACTGAATCTGGTAGCTAGCTAAGGCTTCCTTTGAAAAAATGAGACTATACCAATAACCCAGGAAGGGAAAAAATATTTAAGTAATGATTCTGACTTACTGGGGGCATACTGCTGTTAATCAGTAGAAAGTAAGGACTTTGAGGATATTTTAGACTAGAATTTATACAACTGCCACGTAAGAATAGTGTTTTCTCTTGTGGGTTTTTTTTTTGTTTTTTTGTTTGTGGGGTTTTTTTGGGTTTTTTTTTTGAGAACTGGTTAATTTACTATAACAAGGGCTCAAAATGTGAGCAACCCCATCTGGACATGTCCAGAATGACACAGCTTGAATGGAAGATGATGTTCTCTTTTTAATAAGTGGCTTTCTGAATTTCCTTTATTTAGATGTTGTCTTCAGAATTCCATGTTCTTCTGCAACTTGTGTTTTCTGAAGCTTCGAAATGAGCCCAGGTGCTGCTGTACCTTTCTTTCCCCACAGAGAGGGCTAATTTTGTTCCTGGCCATTTAACTATAGAAAAGCTTGTCCTCTACCATAGTCCTCTGAAACCTCTGCTTTATAAGGAAGCAGAAGATGTAGCTATTTTAAGTTTCCTTGATAGCAAAGTGAGCTGAAATTCCCAGGACACACTGCTTTTTTAACTGAATTAATGTAAAAAGTTGAGGGGCTGGGCCAGTTCTTGGAAATGATTGAAGTATGAAAAACCATCTGGATGGGGGAATCAGCAGTTCATGATATTTGGAGAGCATGGATTTCTTATAGCAGCTTTGCTGTCAAAACAAGTGTGTTGCGTAAGTACACCCTCAGTGAAACCCTACTTGTTTGAGACTAGATCACACGGTAATTTTTTCTACTATGAGCTACCATTTGTATGGCTGTTGGCTAGTTGATCATTTTGCAATAACACCTTGGATGTGTGAGATGAGGTTATTAAACACGTAAGTGCAAGAGGAAAAAGGGTTCTGAAACATTTTGTGTCTTCCCATTAGTGCCTGACACCTTAAAAATATTGGTACTTGATTAAATATGAAGCCATTGATTCATTTATGCTTGTGTATTACCTGTGTAAACCACCTCTAAGGTCAGATGCCATTTTACTAGAATGAAGAGCTGAGTAATAACATAGGGTGCCAATGGCTTTATTCTGTAATCCTCGCTCAGATGGGCTAGCATTTAGGAGCTGTCTTTGAGCATCAGTTGTCTAGCTTGATGGCTTTGAGCCTATGTCTGCTGTTCCGTGGATGGACCCCAAATCTGCAAATGTCATCTGTGTTTTATTTAATGCAGAAACTGATTGCAGCACTTAAGTTGTACTTGAATTACTTTTTGATTTATTTGGCCTCTTGTTTTATTGGCAGAATTCATTGCAGATGAAAGAACGAAGTGAAGACACCAGTGTAATTTTAATTGTCTTAGTAATTTGATCTTAATTTTCTTAAATATCTTGTGTACACAGTGAGGAACTAGGAGAATTCATGGAGATGAAAGGTGCCAACAGCCCTGGGATCCTTGTACTGACCACAGGCCTCAGCAAACCTTTTATGCGTCTGGATAAATACCCCACCTTACTCAAAGAACTTGAAAGGCACATGGAGGTATATCTTATCAGCATTTATGTTCCAGCTTAATGATGATTTGACAACAATTATTTTAAAGGTACATGTCAAACATGATGGGACCCAAAATTACATTTATTTGCTCTTCCGTCAGCCTTCTAAAATATGGGCTGCAATGGTTTAAAACTTAGTGCAGTAAAACTTCCTGTAAAAGCTAAACACTTGAAGCAGAACTAGCCAGAGAAGCTAATTTTCACTCTTAGAACAGTCTTGCAGGGTCTTTGGTTGACTTGACATTGAATGTGTCTCCTGCATACTACTTGAGGCTACTTTTTCTTGTAGAAGGAGTGCTGCTTCTCATCTTAGGACCCCTCAGTGTGTTGAACATGTCACCAAAATAGTCCCTTTGACTTCTACTGAACACTGTCCAAAAATGATCTTTCTGATATGGGAAGGTGTTTGAGGAGCTACTGGTTTCTGCTTTTGCATTTTATAGGTTAGATTTTTGGACTGTGAAGGAGGGAGAGAAATAGAAAGCGTATGGGTCTTGTCACACAATTTGGTTTGTCAGTCAGTGACAAAGGAACATACTAGTCTGTAAGGAATCTCATTTGTGACAAAGCTAACATGCCAAATAAAACTGTTTAGAATAAACACTTTCCTATTAGGATTTCAAAATCTCATGTCCACTAGGTCCTGTAGAACTTCCTTGGCTCTATTTTAAGCATAGTAGGAATGTTGTAAGTGATTCTTCATTTTTACTATAAGCCACCAGTGTTTGATATAAGAATAAGGCTGTGAAAAGAGAGCAGATAGGTCTACAACTTCTATTTTACGGAACTGTTTGTTTGGGTTTAGTTAAGCCTCTAAAAGAATTTTATTAATTTTACTAGAACTAAAGTTTTTATTATATGTTTTCTCCATTATTTTTAGGATTATCATCCGGATCGTCCAGATATTCAGAAATCCATGACTGCCTTCAAAAATCTTTCTGTAAGAGTGATAAAAAAGACATGATATATTTTAAGTAGAATATTTTCTAATTTCATCCCCCTCTACTGCTTTAAAAAGTATATCTCTTTTTGTAAATGTTTGTACAATAAATTTTTGAAAGTCTGGAAATTGATGCTGTTTGCAGGCAGAGCTAAGGATGGTAATTTACTGCGGAGTTACAGCAAATAGACTTGAAGTAAGGGCCACGCAAGCATTCTGCACCTCTTGGTCTGCCCTCTCACTCATGCTTCATCTCCCTTCCTACTAGTGCTAGCATAACTAGTATCCTGAAGAAGGACTTCTTTACAACAATTGAGTATATCTTCTGAGGTCTTTCTTAAGTATGTTCCTTCTAGGGGAATAGTGGTGAAGTTGAGGGAGAGAGGATAAAGGGGACAGTGCTAAAGAATATCAGAAAATACAAAACTTCTAGTAATAATTGGAGTAGGAAGCCTAATTTGAACAGATGATGTCTGTTATTGTCTCTTAAAAATAAAAAAAAGTCAACTGCAATAAGCATGTATTCAATGCAGTCTCAGTCAGAATAAACAATGTTTTCTGTTTCCTGTTAGGAGTGTGTGCTGGTGGTAACCCGGTACTTTCTATTTTTTCTTTTTTAAAGCAGAAATTTAGTGCTATCTGTGTTCAGAAGAGGTTTGGGGATCCCATTCTGTTGGGTGCTTTACAAACGAGAGGAAACAATCTCGTCGAGAAGAATACAAATTAATGGGAATATAGATAGTAGAGCAGGTTGGAGATGTTGAATAAAAGTAGGAGCACAAGGTTATACACACTCAGGGTTTGCAGAATTGGTGTGGCTCTTTTTACTAAAGTAAGATGCTTTGTTGTATAGTCATGTGTATTCATGACAGCTGTGTTTTTTGCTGAGCCTTGTCATTTTTGGTTGGAAGTACAAAAATTGAAAATGTAAAGGAAGGAGAAATTTGAGAAACAGAGCTGTGACTCTGAATTTGAAATGGTAATTGAAGTCAGTGTATTAAAAGGAAAAGTAATAATATTGAAGTTAGAAAAACTAGTTTTGTAAGAAATATTGGTAATAGTCATCTAAATGAAAACCCTTCAAGTTAGGCGCTGTCTTCTGTGTACTATAAGCGCAACAGTAAATACAACTGTACTGATATTTCTACCTGCTCCAAATTGATAGAGTTGATAGAGATGGTGTTTTTCCCTATCTTTATTAGGCACAATGTCAAGAAGTACGGAAACGGAAAGAACTTGAACTACAAATACTGACCGAAGCTATCCGTTGTTGGGAGGGAGAGGATATTAAAACACTTGGCAATGTGATTTACATGTCCCAGGTCATGATTCAGTGTGCTGGAAGTGAGGTAACGTTCTTCTCATCTTTACTGTCAGTCTTTCTTTCCATTTTGAATAAAATTAATTATAATCATTATGCAGCAGAAATAAACAAGAGTGCTTCAGAGATACTAATCTAGACTAAAACCTTTATCTGCTGATACAAGGCTTTTATTACAAAATATGAAATCAATTTCCTTGAAGGTGGATGGTCTCATCAGTAAAATTTACTAAAACGTAACTGAGTGTAGCAGTTATAAACATTGTGAGATGATTTTGCAGGACTATTTTCAAAGTGCATAAACAGGATTTTCCATGTGTAGTTATGTTAAAGGATCATTTTGCATAGCAGTTATTACAATGTGTTTTAAATAACAAAAACTTTCAAGTTTGTATTCTAAGGTGTCTGAGGCACACTTTTTCCTTGCTGTTTTGGGCACTTTGCTCACACAGTAAATTTTGAAATACAAGCTTGAGAACCAAGTGGTTTTGGAGAAATAAAATAAGAAGAGAGACCAGAAAGTCAAAGGCGACACTGCAAGTCTGGGTTATTTTATTTTTTTTTTTTTTAAACAAACAAAGAAAAGGTTGTCCTACCAGAAATAGTGTTAAAATAATCTTAAAAGCAAGTGCTAACAGAAAGGAAATGTTACACAGATCAATGGCATATTTTTTCTTTAAGTTGTTCCCCTGTATAATCCATGAAGCTTTGAACTTGGTGGAGGCTTTTGAAATGCAACCTCATTCAGTCGGTTTCCTCCCTTAGAACAAAGTTGTCCATAAATATGAAGAACGAGAAAAGTGTCTATGTAACTGAGTATTTCAAAATTTGTCACCCAGTATTTTTCTCTCAGATATTTTGTTAGGTGTTTAAAATAAATAAGATTCAGTAGAGCTGATAGTGCATCTTCTGCAGTGATGTCTCTTCTTGTCGTCTTAAAAACACCACAAACCACCACCCTACCCCCCCTCTCATCATGAGCTAAAATGTCAAATGGAATGGACTTTTAGAAGTTTCTGCAGATCATTGCAGCTTTTTGACTAGATATAGAACAGCTTCATTTGTGCAAAAACAATTGGCTTTGGTTTTAGTTTGGGGGGTGTGTGTGGTTTTTTTTTAAATGATACTGACACTTGTAAAAGTTTACTGAAAAACTGATAGAAACATTAAACTTGATAAAACTTGGATTGTTTTGGCAGAGATGCTTGAAACTGAGATGGTGGCTTTTGTCAATGGATTTGTTTTGTCATTAAAATTAAAACATTATATCTTAATGCGTCTCTCTTTCATTGTTTGTCTATAGCAGTAGATTATGAGTAAACCTTCTCCTCCTTCCATAAAAATACTCTCAAAACAAAAAACAAAGGACAACTGCATAAGTGAAACCAACAAATTAAAATCAGAACAAAGTAATGAGTATTTTTGTTGCTAATATAAGCATTATTACTTTTCTTTTATCATCTTCTTCTACTTTGGGGCATAAGCCAACATCATGCAAAAATCGGATCTCTCCAATTTGAGAGACTACGGTCTTGATGTTACTGTAACAGCATCCATCTAAATTAAGAAATATATCCACTATGTAATTTTGGTTTTGCTGAAATCAGCAAAACAGTTGTTATCATATTAAACAAGATGAGTATTTCAACCAGACTGTAAAATTCCTGTTTTAAAATATTAGGCTGTACTCTCCAGGAAGAGGAATAAGCATGTGTTACTAGCACTTTTCAAATAGAATATCATTCTGACTTTTTTTTTTTAATTCTGTGGAGAGTTAATTTTGGCAGGAGCAAATATTTGTGGAGTAACTGCGGAGCTGTAACATTGATGGCAATTTTTAGCAATATAAAACAAAAAAAGCGGGGGCAGGAGGCTTGTGATGTTGTGTTCACTTTTTCTTTTTTTTTTTTTTTTGATAAGGAAAAGAATGAAAGATACCTTCTTCTCTTCCCTAACATTTTGCTAATGTTGTCTGCCAGCCCGAGAATGAGTGGGTTTATCTATCAGGTACAGTAAGACATGTACTTATGTGTGTAAATATTTTGGGGGGTAGCTTTCTTCTAAATGGTATTTCATAGAAAATTTGGAAGGATTATTAAACTTCTGCATTATAAAGATAAAGGGGTAATTTCTGCAATAAGAACTGGTCATCTGTTTCATAAAATTCTGGGCTAGAAGCCTGGGTGTGATTTTTTTTTTTTTTTTTTTTTGTAGCTGTGACTATCAGCAAGGTTTTTGCACCTTGTTAGTAGTAGCTAACGAGAGGAAGTATTGATAGCCTTTCAAATCTACATAGGAAGACAATGCTGTTCTGCAGGCAGGTTTGTTAGTGCTCCTCTGCCTGCTGCTTGAGCCTTACCAAAATTACACAGCACTCTTAAAGCTTGCATTGGTGTGAGTTAGGCTGTGCTACCATCTGTTTCTTTAGACATGTCTACATTAGTGTTTTATCTTTGAATCAGCAGAGTGCTTTTGAAATAAATGTTTCCAGTTTTCTCTTTTTACTGATCTTTGAGTCACAGTGCAGAAGTAGTCTCAGGGCTTGCAGACTGGACTCCCTCTGGATGAAGCTGAACTGGAATGTGTGCTCCGAAAGTGCACTCGACCTGCTACAAGTACTGGAGCAGATGAAGTACATGGACTGGCATTCAATCCATGGTCACAGCCTAGAGCTAGCCTGGTGTAACACCACCTGAAATGCATACAATGTGGTGTTCAGGTCCTTAGCACCAGGTGTTTCACTTCACAAATCCACTACTCACTGCTGGTAGACATGGCTTTGTGCTCTCTAGCAAGTCTCCCAGCTGAATACTTCTTGCCTGTTTCCCCACTGCAGCAATAGCAGCTCTGGATGAGTGCAGGGGGATGAGTGCAGAAGGATGACTGCCGATTGGGTTGGCTCCCTTGTAGCTCTAGGTCACGTTTCACAGAAGCACCTGCATTCGGGGTGTGGAGTTTCAAAGACCCCTTAGAGGTGAACTTAAAGCAAATGCACAGTCAGTGAGTTTCTGAAATCTTCACAAATGTTTTTCAACTATTGTTATGTAGTTTCTAGACAACACGGTAAAACACCAGAAATTCTAGGAGGAGTCAGAGATTTGTCCTGCTCTAGGTACTTCTGTAAATCAGGCTCTCAAGCGGTTTGTTCCTTTCTCTTGAGCAGTGCTTTGTCTGTTGTGGAGGAATGTTGAAGGGTAGTCATTTGGGGTTTCGACAGGATCAGCTACATCCAGTCACAGACTGTGTGACTTTAAGAGCAATTGAATTCCAAAATTCATGTTTGGATTCGTATCTTACCTGCCATGGTAGTAGCTGGATTTGTCTGAGACTGTGTTGCATTAGGTGGTTCAAATGCACAATCAAGTTTCTCTTAGCATTGTGCTGCCCTTCAGAATTTTTGGCTAGTGCTTTATCACAGCATAGATGGAAAAAAGGTATTAGAAAAGGCAGATGAGCGCTGTACCTCAAGTGGCACATCCCTAATTCTCAACGAAGGGAGATTGTTGTGTACTGTTTTCAGAGGCAACTGACTGGAAATTTAGTGTGTTGACAAACAATACGAAATTAAACAATGAGAATCTGTCAGGCTTAATTTTGCTCTCCTACTCATCACTTAGTTCTTTTTCCTGTCTCTGACTTTGTCCCCCAGGTGCACAGCATTGTTCAGTAAATAAGAGCAATTTTTCTGTGCATTTGTCTTCAGGTTCTGCTCAGTACGGCCACAGCCCTTTCTTAATGTTTGCTGTCCAGCCCTCAGTCATTCCCAGGGAAATGATGCCACTGGAGGCAGCATCTCAAACTACATCCTTTCTGTATTTTCTGAATGTTCCAGTTATCAGCAGCTTCAGATGTTCTGGTTGATAGCGCTGATACCTGCCGCATGAGCTAATTGGGAAAACTTTTAGCAGTGGTAAACTGAAGTCACAAGGGCCACAGCCATATTTTGCACGATGGCTTCACAATTTTGTTGGAAGAAAGGGAATATAAATGATTCATGAGTTCCGTTCCATTTTTTTCTCTGTTATTTGCTGACTTTGTACTTTTTCTCTCCATGCGGCTCAGGTGATCCTTGTCCTCTGTCACCAGTCTTTTGCTTGGTGTGTCCCCATATTCCCTTTTCACCTGTGTCAGCAGTTCTTGCCCCTCTTTTTCACTGTGGCTGTAGGCTGTGTTATTTGTGAACCAGCAAACAGAAAAAACGGTTTTAGGCTGCATAGTAGTGCATGACATCACCATGTTTCCTTCAGTGGGGAAGCTGTTGCAATAAAACTCTTCCTTTCCTCTTTGGCATCTTGGGGTTTGAGGCGTGCTCTGTGCATACAGAATATCAAGTGATTTTTAGTTTCCAAGCTTCTAAGAAACCTTTGTCCATTCTGCAGTCATTAGGAAAGAAAAAAGAAACAAAAAAAGTTTGGGGGGGTTTTTTTTCCTCCCCTCCATTGGAGCCAAATTCCACAGTAGATGGTATTTGCACTTTTGCCAGCATGTGCTGAATAGTATTTTCTGTGCAGGAGAATACAGGATCTGTCTTAAAGAACTTTATTATAAAAGTTGGATTTTGGTAAACTCTTTCACTCTGACAATATTCAGTCTTATTTATTCTTCTGTGGTTTCTAAAGGGTCAGAAAGTTACCCTAAACTGACCTTGTTTTTCCCCAGCTTGACTGGTTTTAAAATGAGAGTTATCTTCTGCAAAATTAATATGATGTTCTGAACTTTACAAACTTAAAGGTGTTTTTACTGCTTTTGTTTTTCTTTCCCCAGATATTTCTGAGTGAATTTATTAGTGGGGTTGAGACATAAATCTTTATTAAATACTTGATGCATTTGTTTAGTGAAATTTTCCTTTCTAAATCTACTTGTACCACAAACCTTATTTTGAGAGGTAATCAGTTTGCAAACAAATGTGCTTAAAGATGAGTCACTAGTGCCTCTAATCACGTAACACAGATGAACCTGAAGGTCTTGGTTCCAAGAACTTGAGGCTATGATGAATGACCACTATTACATTTGTATGGATTTCATAGCCTGCATAGGTATCGGATAGGCTCATCGTAGTCACAGGTGTCATTTGCAGAAGTTGGGCATGTTAAAAACTGCCATTATCAGGTGTTTGCATGGATGTTTTAAATGTTTAAAACCCATCAGTGTGTGTATGTTTGCAAACTTACTGTGTATGTCTTTGTTCAGAGCTTTAAGCTTCTAGTACCTGAAGGGCCTACAAGAAAGCTGGGGAGGGACTGTTTACAGGGGCATGTAGTGACAGGACAAGGGGTAATGGGTTTAAGCTAAAGGAGGGTAGATTGAAATTAGATGTTAGGAAGAAATTCTTCACTGTGAGGGTGATGAGGCACTGGCACAGGTTGCCCAGAGAAGCTGTGGATGCCCCCTCCCTGGAAGTGTTCAAGGCCAGGTTGGATGGGGCTTTGGGCAACCTGGTCTAGTGGAGGGTGTCCCCGCCAACAGCAGGGGGGTTGGAACTAGATGATCTTTGAGGTCCCTTCCAACCCAAACCATTCTGTGATTCTATGGTGTTCTTTCCTCGGTAATGTGTTTGTGTGTTTTGGATTTAACTTCAGTGTTACTATATTGGGTTTTGGTTTTTGTTTGGTTTTTTTTTTTTTTAGGGAAAACTGCCAATGACAGGAATGACTATCACAAAGCTAGAAGACAGTGAAAACCATAAAAATGCATTTGAAATATCAGGTATTGACCTTAAATATTTTTATTTACTGCTTACTCCAGGATATCCTATTTAGAACATCAAACGTTCTGTCTGAACAGAGGGAAAAGCTTTTCCATTGTGAAAGTGACCAAGCACTGGCACAGGTTGCCTGGAGAGATCTCCAACCTTGGAGATACTCAAAAACTCTCTGGCCACAGTCCTGGGCAACCAGCTCTAGGTGTCTGTGCTTGAGGAGGGGCTGGATGACCTACAGAGGTCCCTTCCAGACTCAGTCATCTTGTGATCATACAAATTTTGTAAGGCAGCTACTCATAACCTCACTTGAAAGCTGTTTTTTGCTGCTTGTCTTTAGCAGTTAACAAGCTGTCTCTGTGTGGGATTCATCCCCAAATTTCTGTATTTTAATGAATGGAGACAGTAGCCTTGGAGAAGGTCCCTTATAATGAAGCAGTTCAAAGTGTGCTACTCACTGGGAGAAAATGATTTCCAGAGATTCTGGAAGAGCTTTAAGCAAGAACTTTCTTCTAGCAATGGTCCACCTCTTTGCTGAGAAATCTTTTGTGTCTCTGCTAACAGTGGCTGCCATTGTGCTTACTTTGGGTAACTTCTGTCTGTTAAGTCATTCGTTTCAGCATGTACCTTACTTCCTTGGGGGATTGAAAGGGCAGTGGGAGCAGGGTCCACGTGATGGAGCTTCACATCTTCATTCATTTCCTGGATCAATTCTGCCTCTAAGCATTTCAGTAAATGTAAAGTAATTTTGACCCTCTCAAGTGGCAGGTGGCATTACACGTCAGTGCTATGAGGCAGAGGGAAGAAGCTGTTGATGGTGCATGTTCTTCTGAGTAGCTATGAGGCTGACCTCAGATGAGGAATATGATGGGTTAAAATGGAGTTAACTGCAGAAATTAAAGTAATCTTTAGTTAAGATTGCTTTCCCAAGTGACTTTTGCCTGAGCTTTGATATTAGATTCAGACCAACTTTATACCTTTTTCTGAGAGAAGAAGATCAGTGAACTGTATTTTATAATTTTTTCTATATTGTAGCTTACAGACTCAAGAATGATATTTTAGGCCATACGCTGGCTTTCCTTGGGAAGATGGAGTAGTGTAAGGCTACTACATGAGCCTGACTCCTACATCTGTTTCTGGTCATTGTGTTTAATTATTAGAGGTGGGGAAAAAAGTAGAACTCCTGTGCTTGGCACAAGAACAAATACATGGAGGAAATGTCTATTACAACCTGGAAAAGTGAGATGCTGTTGTACTGAAAATACAGGTTAAATATTTTGCTTAGTACTTAAGGGATATAATGTTTTAGGAAATGAGTGTCATGTCAGATACAATCATGTCAGATTGACTAAGTAGTTTTTCTGTGGTATCCTACATCTTCTGTTTTCTGTCAACTAGGAAATATGATTGAAAGGATACTAGTGTCTTGTAACAACCAGCAAGATTTGCATGAATGGGTGGATCACCTGCAGAAGCAAACCAAAGTCACAACTGTTGGGAATCCCACTGTTAAACCTCACTCTGTGCCATCTCACACAGTAAGAAATAGCTTCTGGATTGAAGTGAATGAGCAGTGTATGCAGAATTAGGTTATATGGCCAATAAACCACTATGTAAAGCATTTTTTAGCCATTAGTACCAAGAACTGAACATTATGACTGTAGTTTAATGGGTCAAAAGGTCATTCTGTTTTTAATTGTGTCAATAAAGAATAAAATGCTTACATTTTGGTGTAATAGTTTAGCAGAGTAAAAGAAAATTCATTATTGTTACTTCTTCTATTTTGACCAAGTAATATATCACCATCTTTTAAGTATCCTTAGAACAGTAGGTTTTAATTGGTGATGTATTGGACAGGCTGTGGAGAAACAACTTCCTTAAGTACCTTCTTTTGGGTTTGTTGGATATGAATGGATCTAAATTTAGCTCTGTCCGTAGTGGTTGAGAGAAGTGGGAGTAGGGCTGCTCATACTTGTTCTTTCTTTAGTGCGTGCTGTCTACGGTAGACAAATTTCTTTAAGATCCTTCCCCCCCCCCCCCCCCCCCCCCCCCAATAATAATTTAGTGTCAAAATTTTCAAAGGACAGCTGTAATAAACAGAAACTCTAGAAAGTGAATGAGATTGTCACCAATCTTTGATATTATGTCTTTATTATGATAATATGTTTTCTTTCCCTTCCCATCACCTTTGTGTCTTTGACAGCTTCCTTCCCATCCCGTAACACCCTCCAGCAAGCATTCAGACAGCAAGCCAATACCACTGACTCCTGCATACCACACTCTCCCTCATCCGTCGCATCATGGGACTCCACATACCACAATAAACTGGGGACCTCTGGAACCTCCGAAAACCCCCAAGCCTTGGAGTCTGAGCTGCTTGCGGCCCGCGCCTCCATTACGGCCTTCAGCAGCTCTTTGTTATAAAGAGGTGAGATACAACAGCCAAGAAATATGACTGAGTAGCAGGCCTATAATGGGAAGTTTAACTTTTTTTTACAGACTACCATTTTACAGTTTTGTGAATGTTTTTGTATAAAGATGATTTAGCAGCCAGTGTTTCATACAGGGATTTAGTCTTGCAGCTGAGGAAATAATAAGGCTTGTTAGGAGAAGCTTCCCCTGCCTCCCCAAGTGCTTCTGCTTATTTCCACTCCTTATCCAGTTAATAAATAAGACTTTTTAATATTTTTTTTTTAAACTAGCAATTCCTTTGTTATGTTGATCATTCAGGCTTATTGCAAAATAAGTTATGTGTTAAGCACACTGCAAAATATCTAGGATAAGTGATCCTGTGGTGCTTCAGAATGCTGTATCAAATCATTCTGAACAGCTTTGGTGGCATAATTGACTCTTGGTTCCTCAGTACTTACCACTGTTACTAGATAACAATAGCATATTTACAGGGGAAAAAAAGAATGGTAACTGTCAAAATATAGGTAATGTTTTTGTACTCAAAAGAATCTGATGGTTAATGTTACTACTAGCAAAAAAAAAAAAAGCTTAGATTTTAAGATGCTGTTGTATATTTTAATTAGCACCTGGTATGAAACAGGAATCTGTTCCAAGAGAAATAAAATGTGGTGGTTTTAACCACAAAAAGATGGTGATGGTAGATTAATTTGGTCCTGCCACTACATTTTGCGTGATTTTGTAAATAGTAGGAAAATTAGATGTGTGTTGGAAGTCTGCATGTAGGTGAGAAGGAGAATATTGGATGCTCTGTGGCTTGGTCGTATCTCCTGTTTCAGTATCTTTGTCATGCGTTCTCATGATAATAGTTCAGTATGAAGCAACAGGGCCCAGAAGGAATCATGCAGTTGTGCCTAAGAATGTCTTATTCTGCAAGCATGAGATGTTGACAGAACAATTTTATTTTGCAGACATGTAAATCTGCAATTTCTTAGAAACTGTAGCCTAAACACTGTGGCCTGGTGTGCCCTGGCTGTTGGGTTTTTTTGTCGTAGCTCTCTGTGTGTGACTTTTTTCTTTTCTGTTCTTTTGTAAATCCCCTAAACAACAGGGAAAAAGCGATAGGTGATCTGCAATTGGAAGGTTAGTATTTAGGCTTAGCTGCTACAAGAGATTTTTCTGTTTGGCTGTACTATATGCTCACTTTGTAATTTAAGTTAAATTCCTTTCATGTTTTCATGTGTAGGGCACTGAATTCTCCAGTGTGGTAAAATTTCAATCATCTTTACAGTTTTTAGCATACAATGATGTTCAAAACCTATCTTCATTTTCTTTGGTCTGTCCTGCTCATTCACGTTTTTACTTTCTTGTTCTGTATTTTATAGAGGATGTCTTGTATCCTTAAGGTAAGGGGGTAGACCAGTATGTTCCTTTTTGTTCCTGTAACCTAGCATTGTTCCTATAAATTAGCATGACTAAGTTTTGAGCAGAAATGCTATTTGTTGCTGTATTTTTTATTTTTTTTTTTGCTGTAAAGCTTTGTAAGAACAGACCTAAACATTCACGAATTCTGGCTTTAAAGAGTGTACTATCTGCCAAGCTTCCTTGTTAGGTCCTTTTTTACGTGCTTCTAAGTATACAAGTGAAATGGGTTGTCCCTTCAAAAGTTAGGGGGAAGAACCAAACCTGTGTTAATGTATGCCTGCCTCTTCCCTTCGCTCTGTCTCCCAAACAGCCTGCATGCTTTTGCAGCAGCTTTTGTGTATATTTCTGTTACTAGAACAGATGAAATACATGACTTTGTGTATAGTTGGAGGAAGGGCAGAGAGGAATCATCCAGTTCAGGTAAATCAGATGTGCCAAAAAATATTAGTAAACTGAATTTTAGTTAGTAACTCCTGTATGCATCTTAAAAGTTAAACTTTTGAAATACTGTAGAGAAGCTCTACTCTTCTTATTTTCTCCACACAGGATCTCAGTAAAAGCCCTAAAACCATGAAAAAGCTGCTTCCCAAACGCAAGCCAGAACGGAAACCGTCAGATGAAGAGTTTGCACTGAGAAAAAGTAAGAGAGACTTAAACAAATGTCTGCATAATACAAAGGCTGGAATTAACATCAGTTTAAATTCTGTGAAAATTAAATGTACAGGGTAAGCAAGTCATCTGGTTCCCTAAGCAAGTCATCTGGTTCCCTCTCTCCTGTCAGGGGAGAGGGGGTAGGTATCGCTAGAGGATGGTTTGTTTTAGTCATCTTAAGTGCTTATGTCACAATGGGATTAGTTGCTTTCTAGAGTTTTACAATTGACTGCAGTGGATGTATGCTTGTGAAGTGCCTATTTCTATCTGTTTGCTACAGAGGGAAGTGAGGTTGACTGTAGAGCCATGTAAAGTTCAGTAAGGTAAACCTGTATTTTAATTTCATAAACAATTTGAAGATGCTGTCCCACTCTTGCAGAATACTTAATAGCTATGTTCTTAAACTGATCCTGGTAGGAACTTCTGCTGAGCTGGGTGTTGGAAAGCTGGGTGTTGCTGCTGGTTTGAAGACTAGTCACTTCCATGATCACTCTATCTAAGATCTAGATCTCCTGGAAATAAGGTCATTTGCTAGTGTCTGTGTCTGAATAAATTGCAGAGCTTTAGACTGCTGAAGTCTGAGAGTTTCCAATAAGGGGATTTTTGGTGGGTTTAAGTCAGTGTTACTTCAAGAATCAGTAAATATTTCTGTTATTCATCTCTTTTCTCCCCACCCCACCCCCCCTTGTGTCAGTAATTAGAAGCTTCTGTTATATGTTAGTGCTCCTTCAACCTTTTCCAGCTTGTGGAGCTGTAAAAGTTTTCCAGTGAGGAGCTTCTGTCAAACTTAAAAGCTTATTGAAAGATAGGTTTGGGTTTTATTACTTATCTTCCCTGGAATCCCAGGGATTTATGGGCTATGTTTTAAGAACTGCTGTGTCAAATTAGCATTATAACATACAAACCAAAATAAGGTATTTCAACTGAGTGCCTTCACAATACTAATTTCAGAAGTGAAATATTTGTCCTGCTACAGTTATATGGTGCTACATTCTAACCACAACAAAATCCAATTATTTTTCCTGCCTTGAAAGAGAAAGAACCTGTACTTTGGAGTACCTGTGTCTCTTAAACTGTGCAGAAACTATATCAGGCCAAGATAATTTCTTCAACAGTTAGCTTGTCAGCTGATCCTGACAAATGTTTGGACAATTGGCTTTGTTCTGGTGATAACAAATCACAAAAAACTAACAAGTTGCATTGGCTGACAGAGAATACAGCTACATTCTGATGCTGAAGGCAGTTCAGATTCACACAGCAGAAAATCTTCAAGCCTAATTTTTTCTTCAAGGAGGAAAACAGGAAAAATGCTTCTAAAACAACATCTTGCCCTACACATAGACTCCTGGTTCCATCTAAACTCATGGTAGAGGTCCCTCTAGATTTCAGTTTGATTGGAATTTCACTCCGTTGCAAGTGAACAGTGTGACGGCATTTTTTACTGAATTCCCCAAGGAGAAGGTTTGCTGTGGAGCTCTACCTTTAGGAAAATTTTGCCATTTTAAGCTTGAATAGTTGGATTTTTTTCTGTAGTGCTGTTTCTACTTTAAAGTCTGAGAAGTTTAATTACTCCACTTTTCACAGATATACTTATGTGATAGTAACATCTCTGCTGCTGCACACTGGACTGAAATTGTACTAACTTATTTATTATGCTGTTAATTCTGAGTTCAATTTTCAGTAGTGTGCTGTTGAAAGGGGTAAATCTGATATATATACAAAATCCAAAAGTTTTCAAGATCTCTTTTCTGTGAATTAATATTATTTTCCTTGATTTCTTTGATTAAATAGTGAAATAACATGTATATAATAACCAGAGTATACAGTGTTTTTCAGTTTAATGGCTGTTTGGTTTAGAGCCAGAGTGATCACAGTTCAGAACATGTTCTGTGCAAGTTCACATGCTCAGAAAATTTTTTGAATGTGTGGGTAGTTACTCTGACCAGTTCGGGGTTTTTTTTTTGCCAAGCATTTCAAGATAGTATTTTGTCTTTTTAAACTATTAAATTTTGCTCACCAAAGTTTAATTTTTAAAATGGGATGGTTAAGATCATTTTAAAGGGTTGATTAGGCTGAACTTTGGACTCAACTAAAATGTAGTAATTTACAAAGGCTTTATGAAACATAACCATGTTTAAAATTCTGTTTTTCCCATTGATTCTAGGTACAGCTGCTTTAGAAGAAGATGCTCAAATTCTTAAAGTCATTGAAGCATATTGCACAAGTGCCAAAACACGTCAAACACTAAATTCAAGTAAGTTAGAAAGTACTGAAATGGCTAACTGAAACACAAATTAGATAGCTTGCAAAAAAAAAAAAAAAAAAAAAAAAAGAGCTATACGTTCTCAGGCTTTGCAAATAGCAAGCTGGACCTGGAAGAAATGATAACAACCTATTTCTGGGTTAATATCAGTGCTGAGTGTTTAAGTATTGGATGCCAAGGACCATGGTTAGAGACTATAATTCTTTGAGTATTAAAAAAAACCAAAAAACCCCAAAAAACCCAAAACGGAAACCCAAAAGTTTTCATGGATTAAAATTGCACAAAACCATCACCAGTGAATGAGAGGTGTCTGAACTGAATATGACAGTTGATCAATATGCTTTTTGATAAATTTCAAGAAGCTGGTAAGTAGTGAGGAGAAATTAAAAAGTAGTCACAATTTTGGAGGAGTGTATTTTTTCTTCTTCTATGTTCAACAAAGACTTCCACTATGGAAAAGTAACCTAGACCTATAAAGAATTCTTTTCTTTTATTACCACTAGTTGTTTTTAGTATTAATTACAAATTTTTATCCCATCTCATAATTTCTGAAGAAATTGTTCTCAGATCTGTGTGTTGCTTAAAGCCATTTTTAGTTTCTCAGATCAATACCTAGCTTATTGAAAACCTGTAACGTGCCTCTGGGGTCCTACTTCATTTAATCCAAATCAAGGTTGCCATGTGGAGTTCCTCTGTATTGTAAGTAAAACGTTGCGCAGAGCAGGGGAGTCCACCAGCATGTGTTCCATTTACACAAGGAAGGAGAAAATGCTGTTGCGTTTGTTCTGATTTGCACAGTTTTTGCACTGTTCAATACCAATTGAATTCAGGGATCCTTGGAACACAGTATAATGATCCTGAAGTACTTGGCTGGTTTTGCTGTTGTCAGGAGCTAGAAGAGTGGATGTTATAACTTAGTCCTCATCCATTAAAGCTGTTTAAATTTGCAGTATTAATCACTGTTACTACTACCCACAGCGCTCTGTGCCTGTTTTGCTTCCAAGCAAAAGCACTTTATGCTGATAGTTGAGAAGTCTCAAAATGCAGTTGCAAACTTAGCTTTTCCTAATATGTGTTCACTTACTATTACCACCCTGAAAAAAATCCAGCTACTTTTGTATTCATATGTGCTATAAGATGGGAATATGGCCTTTGTCTTTAGACTGTGGAAACTTTTGCAATAACAGCAAAAACCTTCATTTTAATTTTTCTGTCTTGAAGGAACTGTAGGTCTCCAAGGTGATAAAATTAGCTACTATTACACAATTTTTTATTAATACTAATCTATAGCCCTACAGTCATTACAGTAGTGTGTTTAATTGGATAAAAGGAAATGAATGTGTTCAAAATTCTGAAGATATACTGTTGTTCCAAACAAAATTAAATGAGATGGTTGCTGCTTAAACGTGTCGACTGTGATCTTTTGATTATTTCCAAGGGTAATGTGACAAGAAATGGTTGGGGAAACATTTGCACTTGCACAGTAGTGTGTGTGTGTGCAGATATAAAATGGATATGATTTTTTGTTGCTTTTTTGCCTGTTTTTTTCCTTTCTATGTATATTTAAGAAATATACATAGTGCTGTGGGTGTCATTGCATACATCAGAAGTCAGCAGCTTTTATTTGCTCTTAATTGCAGCAAGAAATATTTTAATTTTTTAATTGATTAAGCATATGGCTGCTTTGTTTGGAAAGAATAGTGTTGTTGTCAAAGACCAGGTTTCAGAAGATCCATTTGTAGACTGAATTTGGAAATAGGGAAAAAAACCAAACATGGTGGAATTGCCTCTGTGGGAATAGTAGTCAGTGTAGAAGAACAGAATGAAAGAGTTCCCTGTCATCTGTGAAGTACGCCCTTTTTTTATGTATTTCTTTCTTACCTCCGTATTAATATTCTGCCTGTCCCTCTCAGCACTCATTTGGCAATTTTCCTACCTGCACCTTAATCCAAAGCCCGAGGGGTGCTGCTTTTGGCAACGTCAGTGGCTCCAGTGGAAACTGGCGGTGTGGCATTAGAGGCAGCAAAGCAACTTTTTTCAGTTGTTTGGGTGGGGAAGATGTAGGGTTTAATTTGGGGAGACATCAAATAGAAGAAGAGAGTTTCACTTTCTCTTGTTTCTTATATACTGAGTTTATTTTGCATTTCTGCTCCAAATGAAGGCTTAAAATCTCTTGCAAGATCATGTGTATGGTGGCTCATAGCATGGCCACTTACATGGTTTCAATCCTTGCATATTGCCAGACCTTCCAAAAAAAAAAAAAAAAATGTCCTTAGCTATGTTTGACCAACTACCCTAGACATCTTAAAGTATTTAGTTGGGAAGATAGATTCAGATAGAGGTGTGTAAGGAGTTGGAATGGACCAGACTCTGTTGCTGGCCCTGTTCTCCTGTGAGTTAATTCTCTACATGGTTAAACAAATAACAAGGGGTACAGGCACAGAAAAGCTGTAGTTTGACAGTCCCCTTGAGTGGGTGCAAGATGTTGCAGCTGATTCAGAAAGTCAGCAGCCCTGCTCTGCATGAGAATCTTTGCTTTTTCCCCTGCATTTTCCTCTTTCAGTGGTGACACAAGCACTTCTGTGGCTGTGTTGTGAGCTGGTGGGGAAATTACCTGCTTGAAAAATAATCTTTTGTAGGGTTAGTTTTCATCTGAAACTGTTCCCTGACCTGGTTCTCCAAGCAGCCATAGAAATGACTGTGTTGTTGCAAGGGAGGGAAAGGATGTGGAGGTACCGATGTTTGGTGGGGAAGGAGCTGTTGCTTTTCACATCAGTGCTGGATCATGCTGGCTTACTGTGTTTATTGCTCTGTCCCCAGTCAAATCCCCCCAGACCAGAACTGACTCCATACCTGAAAAGAACTTAACTTCCTCTTCCAAAAAATCTACTTTCAAACAAGATTTTGGTTACTCAAAATTGTCAACTGAGGCTGCCTAGAAGCTTAAAAACCACTTCAAAAATTGTATTGTAACAGTTCAAACGTTCTTACATGCTGAGTGTAACTTATACCTAAACCCCAAACAAATTTAAAAAGAAAAAGAAAAAAACTTTGGTGCCTTTTTAACAATATTTTCTCTTTTCCTTCTCTTCCCATCACCTTTTTGCTTTTATTTCATGTGTTTGGTTGTGGCTATTCCTTACGTTCTCCTCCTCATCCCACCTCTGCCTATCCACATCCACCATTTCATTTCACCTATACATCCTTAGCATGGCAAGGCACTGACCTGATGCATAATCACGTCTTGGCTGATGATGACCAATCAAGTCTAGACTCCTTGGGTCGTCGCAGTAGTCTTTCTCGTTTGGAGCCTTCAGACCTCTCAGAAGACTCTGACTATGACAGTATATGGACAGCCCATAGTTACAGAATGGGGTCTACATCTCGTAAGAGCTGTTGCTCATATATCTCTCACCAGAACTAATGCACTTCTGAGCTTTTTCTTAACAAATGCTTGTTGTATCACAGCCTGCTTTTCTTAGATGTTTTCTTGCTGTTCCTTGTCTCTTTAATGTGATATTTTAACAACTTCTGAGGGAGCTTCTGAAACTTCAGTTATACCTGGTGGAAGGCTCTATTGCCAATTCAATACACGTACAAATAAGTCATTCTAAAAAGTGTATATCCTGTTAAGGATGATATTTCTTGAGGGTTTTTTTTAACTGACAGATGTTAATTTGTAGCTCTGAATGGTCTTTTTTTTTTTTTTCTTTTGACTTGGTCAGTCTAGCAACAGGTCCTTTCTTCTTTTCTTTTTTTTTTTTATTTTGGATACAGCACTTTTTGTATTTTGTACTGAAACCATACTGGTTTGTGAGCCAAGTGCCAGCAATATGGAAATACCTTAGCAGTAGCTGTTGGATTTTCTACATATTCCTAACAAAATACAAAGCTGGTAGAGTAAGAAAAATGCAGCTTAAAAATAAGCAGTACAAGAGCTGTAAAATCGTTCAGATATTCACTTATCTGGCCCATTTATTTGGAAGAGCATTTTCTAATCCATAAAAATTTCTGGTTTTATACTGCTGTCTTTTCCTCATTGCTTAGACGTTTATTCAGAGGACTGCACTGCTCTCCCCACCCCGAGTCTGGCAGTTGTCATGAAAACCCAGCAGTCCATGCTCATTACATGCAGTGTTTTGATAATCTCATGTTACCTATGGTTATACTGTCACTTTACTGTATGCAGTAGCGTGGCAGAAAGCAGGGTCTAGATGTTTACTTGCCTGTTAAAATACACAGCTGTCAACTCTCAATTGACCATTCCTCTTGAAAAGATGAGATGAAAATGGTTCCCCTGATGGAGGCTGGAGTGTTCAGCATCTGAAACTCTAGGTACAACTGCGATCACATTGCCTTGTTTGAAGTTCTGAATAATAGAATGCTTGGCTTTTGGGTTGTACTGTTTGGAGCATGTCCGTGACGGATTTTATTGTGTCTTGTAACTTCTCTCACGAGCAGGTTTGTTTTCAGCAGCAGCTCTTCATTTACAGTCGTGTGGGCTTTTCAGAGAACTGTGACGCACTGTGCACAGCTGAAGGTCTCGAACCTGCACCTGGGGCACTGCTGGGGTGAAGTGCGTGTGGTCTGTCTTGTGGATAATGTAATTGTCATCAGAACAAAAATGACATGTTTACTAAGTCTCTGTTAGCATTAGGGAAAAGCATGTGATAAAAGGACAGAAACAGTTCTTATTTTCACCAGGGCCCCCAGATGCAATTCCCTTACCCCTTTTCAACTAAGCATGTTATCCAGTGCTCAGATATTACTCTATGAACAAGTTCAGAATATTCATGATGTACTAACTGCCGCCTGGCAAACTTGATCAGACTGTTTGAAAGATAATCAATGCCTTTCTGCAGGTTACATGATCAGAAAGTTAGTAATTGCTAGACGTGCATGATTCCAGAAGGTGGTCAGCATGGAGAAGCTATTTCAAAGCAGTTCACATCTGCAGATTTGCAATCAGTCGTCTTTGTTCACCTACTTTATCCTTTCTGACTGTTGTTGGCATTCAAAAATGTGACTAACAAAAGCAGCAGTGCTTACCGAGGAGGGGTTTCAGGGGTACGTTTTACTACTAGTCCTATATTAACGTAATGACTGGAACCTTGCGTATGTTGAACTTTTTTCAAAGTGGAGGAGTGTTGCTTAGAGAAACAAGTTAAGTACGTGTGCTCCATACCATTCCACAGCACATTTGTAACCCACTTCACTCCCCTCTTCCTTTCAGTCAGTTTTTGTTTTTTTAACGTATATGGAAAGTATGGATTGTTTTTTTTTTCCTGTTTCTTAAGCTGTGGTGTTCTAGTTGAATAATGTTTTCTGCACTGGATAAACGATAATTCCTTTCTGTCTGTTTCATGTTACATAGTGTAAATATGAGTTTGAAATACAGTTGTTGCACTTGAACTTTCCTTATCACACAGAATGTTTTGTTATCCAGATCCGAAGATTTTATTGACTTCCTATGCACCAAAGCTTTGACAGTTTACCACCATTAATTATTGTAGCATTTAAGTCATTGACTATTATCATAATTAGGATCTCTCATATTAACATCACCTTGCATTTAAAATCATTCTGTGTCTTCAGTGTTACAGGCCATAAGCTATCGTGAAATGATCAGGAGTATTAATGCAACATGCTTTTTAAAAAAAAAAAAAAACAAAAAACCAAAAAAAAACCAAATGTGGAAATGGTGGTATTCAGTCCAAAGGTTCAGTGTTTCTATTTTTGTGGAACTTTAGTCATGGTAATAATAGTACCTTATGTTTATGCAATTCTGTAAAATATATGTGTACAGTTACAAATACACTGGAAGGATGGAGAATCTGAATTAGAAGGTAGGTCCAAGCCATTGTCAGCCCCTCTTCACATGGCTTACGCAGTGTTTCCATAAATTAGTATTTGCCATAAATTGAAACCAACCAATATGAATTGGGTGTTTTGCATAATCTTGCCAAAACACGGTAATGTGTATATA
This sequence comes from Balearica regulorum gibbericeps, assembly GCF_011004875.1. Classification (NCBI taxonomy): domain Eukaryota; kingdom Metazoa; phylum Chordata; class Aves; order Gruiformes; family Gruidae; genus Balearica; species Balearica regulorum. The sequence continues at coordinate 153,339,843 of NC_046184.1, read as the reverse complement.
TAGTGACGTAAAACATAGAAAAAAAAAAAAATATATATTGTGCACTTCATTTGTGAATGGGAGAAGCCATCTTTAGTAGGTTACTGCCTTTTGAAAATACAAAATGGATGTATATCTGAATGTTGCATTGTACTGTACAGTATGCATATTGTTTGTGGTTGCATATATCAATTCAGTGTTTTGTTTTATATAAAAAGGACATCTGTTATGTACAGTTGAAATAAATTTTGCATTTGCTAGACTGTGACTTTAATATTTAATTATTACACAGGGGGAAAGGACAGCATAACTTGTAACTTAACACTTAACTTCCTCTTCTCCCCATGCCTCCTTTCTCTCCCTCCCTTCTTCCCGGAGGAATCAAATGCTGAAGTGAAAGAGCTTTTTTGACAGAAGTGTGTACTCTTTGTTAAATGTAGTTGACAACTGCAGGAAATTCAATGTGATGTGAAGTATGTATCCTTCTGTATCCTCTTTTATTTTTTTTTTTAAATAACTATTCAGAGATGTTGCCATCTACAGAGTGATTTTCTGTTGCCTCCCTCTCCCCTTAATTGATTTTATTTTCTTTTTCATTTTTTGAATTAGTGTATTCTCAGTAAAAGCATGGGCTGAATTATTGGAACAATCTAAAGCCCACTTCTGTGGATCCTGTTTATGAATATCATACTTGTTTCTATAACCTTAAGTATTTCAAGATTTAATATTACAACATTTTTCTCTTTAAAAAAAGTTATCTTAAGTGTTTCTACTTAAAAGATGCTCATATTTTTGTGAATTTAAATAAAATGATAACCTGATATACATACAAAATGTTTTCATCAGAACAAACAAAATAATCACCTACTTTATCAAAAGGGTCATCACATGTTTTTTGCTATGACTGCATCAGCTCTAGTTTTAGCCCTAGAGCCCTCTGGTTGGATGTTTTTGTGTTGGTTAGTGAAATATAGGAAGTTTAGCAGGATAGCTCTTTCCAAATTTTGTCTTAGAAACATCCAATTTCTGATAGTGTATCTGTCTGTCAGATTCTTCATTCTGTTCTTATATGACACATGGAGTTGTATGTGTTCCGGTCTGCTTTAATTATTTTCATTGTAGTCGTCAAAACATTCTATTGTATACTGCATAGATCTGTCCATCTGAGTCGTGGGTTGTGGTTTTTTTTTTTTCCTATTTGTGTATCACTGTTAGTTTTTTTAAAAAAAAAGCCAAAACTTTTTTTGTTACTCCCAAGAATTTGCAAAAAAGAATGTCTTTAATACAGTGAACTGAAGTTTGGCCTGATGTTTGGATTCTGATTTGTTATCTGTAGAAGATACTAAAGGGCTCCCTTTTGACTTTGGCAGATCTGTAGCATGAAGGATTTTTTTAATTATTATTTTTTTCAATGCTTTAATCTCAACACATGCAGAATCTGGGAGGACCTCTTTTAGGATTCTTCATGTTAAGACTTCATCAAAAATTCATTGAGAAAGAGAAGGTGAATTTGGCGTGTCTGCTCATCCACTTTAACATCTTATATTTAATTAATGCAATGAAACACTGAATGTTTTAAATGACATGTAATTCCTGTTTTTTGTCTAACATTTGCTTTTCCAGGAAATGTACACATCTGTGCATACTGACGGCTAGTGGTAGATCTAAACAGTTGCATACGCACATACTTGTTTTTCAGTGGCGAGTCAGTCTTTGAAACTCAACCAAATGATTTCAAAGAGCTTCTTAGCTTATGGAGAGAGAGCCTAGTAAAGTTGGTGAAAACCAGAATTGTATATTTACAAGTACTGTTTCTGATTATTGACCTTTATTGTGCCTTGTTCCCTTCTCTACCTTTCCTAATCGCAATAAAGGTATGCAGAAATGAAGAAAATACCAATACTTAAAAGCTGTGCAACAGAATCATTGCTTATAGCCTCAAATTATGCTGTGCATTTTTTAAAATTAACCACCATCACCACAGGTTTAACTTCCATAGCTTTAATTGGGATCCTTATAGTCGCTGGAAGAAGGCACTCGACTCTTTGTAGAGTACCTAGGTTGAGCCTTCGCCTCCAAATGGCTAGCTGGAGGAAGGAACCCTCTTCTTGATTGACTGGGGAGAGCTGGCTTTCAATTGAGGCCGTAAGGTTAGCCACTTTAAGTAGGTGATGTGAATATCCACCTCCATTTTACTGTTCGCTTAAACGGTTCCTGGACAGACAAGGTCTTTGAACATAGGCAGAGACTTAATATCTGGTTAAAGTGAAAAGGTATCTAAATTTCATCCCCTTCCTTCTCTTCGTTCCCTCCTGCCTGATGTGTTAAGATCTGTGCAAAACTTCTGGACTCTTTTCACATATGTCTGTTAAATGATTCAGAGCGAAGGATCAGACTGATTACCAGTACAGCTCCTTCTGAAGCCTGGCCTCTGTCAGGAACCGGCATGGTACCATATCAAGTCTTTTTTAACATGTCACACTCTCTTTGGAGGAGAATGAATAAAAGGTTGGGGTTGTGCAGTTATGTTTAACAAACTGACATCACTGAGAACCTCTGTTGCATTCAATCCACGCTCTAGTTTCTTCCCGTTTTGGTGTTAAGGCCCTTCTCCAGGGCTAGGAGTGATGTTCAGCTGGTTTCAGCCAGGTATAAAGTGAACTTCTGTCATGACATCTTTCAGCCACATAATATCCAAACAGGTTTCAGCTTACCTTTTTTTTCCAGAAATGCTCAGAGCTGCTTTCTGGTTTGGCTGATTGATGAGGCTGGAGAGGGGATCAGACACTGAAAACTAAAAGCAGGGGGCTGTTCTCCGCAGGCCTGTTCTCGTATCTCGGGCATTGCACCACGTTACGTAGAGGGTATTGTTGAGGTCTCTAGCCCTGGTCTGAATGCCAGGTGGGCCATACTGTTATTTGCTTTACTCTGGAGGCTAAATTTGCGTAACCTGTAATTTAGGGTATGGTATTGGCAAAAAGCATTGTAATTCTTTATTCAATGTTAGTATCTCCCAGCCCTAGAGTGAGAAATAGATACCTTTTTTTCTTGATGGAATTTAATTGATGGAAATGTAGTTGAATCTTGATCACAGTGGCCAGTTGTTTGGCCGTAAATATACAACAAACAAACTTCTAAACACTGGGTCATTCTTCCAGCATCCTGGATTTAGGAGTTCCCCCATGGAAAAGTTATGGCAACTTACTCAGCCTTAACATTTGCTTACTAATCTTGAAGTAATTGTCTGGGTTTGCCAAACATCCTTTCTTCTCCATCCACCTTACTTCTCCTAATACCCCTCCAAAAGAAAAAGAAAATTAACCCTGTTTTGTAAAGAGGGAGAGGTGGTGTATGTGGGGGTGTGGCTTCCATCTTTTTGGTTGTATTTTCTCAAGGTGATTTAGGGCCGGAGTTGCTGGGGGTCAATTTAAACATTGTATTTTGGCCTGTTTGACTTGGAACAATACTGAGTAGTGTCTCGTAATAAAATTCAGCATGAAACTTGCATGCTTAGGATTGAGGCATGGCAGACTGAAGTAACTTTTGGTTCTTCTGCCCTAATTCATGAAAATGTGGAATATGTCTCAGAGGTGCTTAGGAATATCTAAGTTGCAGGAATGTCCTATACTGTCCTTTTAGTACAACTCTGTGTGAAATGCTCACTCTGCTATAACACAACCTTCTCTTCATGTCCTAAAGCTGTAGCTTGTAAAATTTTCTGGAGAGAAATGGTCACATAGAGAACAGACATAAAGAACTTGGTGGAGGCACAAGGTGCGATTTAGGGAATATTGCTGAGTGCCAGTAATGAGGTGACTCTGCCTGAAGTTCCTTCTAGATGTATAATTGCCAGAAAGTGTGTCCTTAAAAAAAAAAAAAAAAAAAAAAATTCTGGCAGAGGTGGTGCAGAAGAGCAAGACAGTGAAGTAGCTTTGTTTTGCCTTTAGAACTTGACACATCAAGTCTGATGTTCCTTATGCAGTGCTTATTTGATGTCAGGGTCCTTTGAGCAGGATGGATTGCTGTGTGTTTGTACCTTTGATACTTAGCAAGTGCTTGTGGGGTTTAGGAAATAAAACATCTGCAACAAGCAGACAAACTCACCAAAACTCACAAAAAGCACACCAAGGTAAAGGAGAAAATGTTGGGGTTTGGGATGGTGGGGTTTTTTGTTTTGGTTTAGCTTTTTGTGGGTTTTTGTTTTGTTTTTGCATAAGTACAAACCACAAGAGCAGTGAGGGTTCTGAGATACAAATATAATAGTTGCATGATGGAGGGTATTAGAGCAATGAAGGCAAGAGTGAAACTTGTGATGTCCCAAATTCCGTGGTAGTTAATGTTTTGTGGCACAGGAAGGTCAGTGTTCACAGCAACAGTTTGGCATTGTGTGTGTGTGTATGTGTACTGTGTGGTCTCCTTGTGTGTGTAATGTTGGTGAACATTTTGTTTTTAATGAAACTTCATTCTGTGTCTCAGTAGCATTGTTTACTGTGCTGTGCTGTACGTACATCAAGATATGCTGATGTAGACATCTGTTTTACATGCGTGTGTGTATATAACTGTACAGCTGGGACATTTTATTTTTCTTAAAGCTGTCTGCTCCATGCTATTTCTGCTTTGCAAGGACCTGTGTTACTCTGACCAGGCAAAGACAATTATATGCAGCTGTATACAGAGATAATGTGCAGCTCCATTTGCTTGAAGGGACGAGAAACACGTCGGAGTTCTCTCCCTTTAGTCCATGTCTCCCTCGCATGCACTGAGCTGAGGTGCTCCACATTGGTACAGAGACCCAAAATGTAGTGAGCTGGTAGCAGCTGCCGCCAACTAATTCCTAAAATAACATTTAGCTCAATGTTCTGTGTTACCTCCTGGGCTAATGAAGCAGAGCAGTAACCAATTAACTGAAATGAACAAGATGACGACTTTTTACAATTAGAGATTGACAGCGCAAACAGGGAAATGCCCTTGAGCTCCATACAGAGTTTGGATGTGCTTGGTTTATAGGTTGTTCCTTCCCTGGAAAATAAGTGGGAGTGGATGGGTATTAACCCTTAAAGATTTCTTCACTCTGTAAGATGAAGAACTTACAGCTTTCAAGGATGAGATTCTGTTCTCAAATCTGCAGTTATTTTTATTCCATAAAATTTTGACCATCGCGTACTGATACATTAGATCTTTCCTGTCAGCTTAAGGAGACTATTTTCTTCATTAAAGGATGTTTGTTTACTAAAATAGTTTAAATAACACGTACTGCTGCTAAACTATGATCCCTACAGGCTCATTGTTCAGAACTCAAAACTGCAGCCGTCTGGGAAGTTAGTATTTTTTGATGAGTTTGATTTCTTTCATGTTTTTGTGTGTTAAATGGACGCGTTTTATCATGAACCATAAAAGAAAAGCACTGTGCCACAAAGCAGCTGTTCAGCAAGAGCTAACTAATTTCTCCTGACAGGCATGCGCCCTGTAGTACTTGGTTATCAGTTCAAACCGTACTAGAATTAAGACGTACCTGGTTAATGAAAGTTCATTACAATGAATTGGTAGGAAAATGTAACTTTTTTGTTAAAATTGATATCTTGGTTAAAATATGCAAGAACTTTAATGCCTTATCTACTGTGTTTGAATTCTGAACAAACAGACAGCCATTTATTTACATCCGTTCTTTAAAAAGAAAAAGCTTGTAATTTGTTGCAGCCTAATTAAATAACATTTCTAGAATACATACTTTATGTATGAATGGATGCACATCTGAGCTGTAGATTTTTCTTTTCAGAGCTACTTTTTTAGAATCTATGTGTATTATCTTGATGTTATAAACTGTAATGATTGTGGAAAATGTTTTGAAGATGTTGCAATGTTTTTAAGTTTTTCTTGTCAAACTATTAAGTGCTTTTAAAAACATTAAATATAAAGTATGTATTTCATTTGGTAGGAATTTATTATAGGACTAAGAGGCTATTTGTAAGTGTATGTATATGTGTGCGCGCACACACAAAATTGTGGTGTTTATAGTGTTTCAGGGGAAAGGGGTTTTAACTCTTTTTTTCTTCCATCACTCTATCATTTGGTACCACTATTCTACTCCTTACTGATAGAGTAATTGGTTTAGATTGGAATTATTTCTTGGATTTGTATCAGCGTGAGATCAGAATCTGTCCTTGAGGCTTAAATCGCTGTTACTTAAACATGTCTTATTTTTTTTCTGAGTTAGCTATGGTGAATTTGTATAGCTTTTACTGATTGTTGGTCAGTGCACTGTTTGTTGAACAGTGTAGCATCCCCATTGATGACGCAAGATTTACATCAGCAGCAGGATAGGAATGTCAGACAATTTTTTCTGTTGTAAGGCTGTGGTTTCAAATGTGAAAAATGTGTCAGTAGCTTGTGTGTGTGGAGGGAAGGGGGAAATGGAAAGTGATATGCCTTGGTCATGCAGGTGTATCATGCAATGACTGAAATAATAATCTTTAAAATGCCCCAGCAATATGTGTGAGTTGCTCATTATGTAATTTATTTTTTACAACAGGTTCCCGTAAAGAATCAGCTCCTCAAGTCCTGCTTCCAGAAGAAGAAAAAATTATTGTAGAAGAAACTAAAAGTAATGGTCAGACTGTTATAGAAGAGAAGTAAGAGAACATTTAATGAATGATGGATTAAAACAGTAAACTTTGCGCTCTTCTTCCTCCTCTTGTCTCCCATTATAGTCATGTCTATGGTATATTTGTAGTAGGGAACAGAGCTGTTTGGAGTATGCTGCCAGTCCTTTAAGTGCTGTTGACCTTCATTTAAATGCTTGTAGTCTGGTCTCTTTGCATATGCCATGCAACTGCTTCCTTCCATGCCGAGAACCGATAGGTTTCATTTATAAATAGTTTCTCCAAGTGCTGTAGGATTTCAGTATTGAATTGGTATCATCTTTCTAGTTAGTCTGTGCCATCATTCTGGTTTTCTGGTAAGGTGTATGTTGGAAATGAAATACAGTTACAGAAAGCTGTGATATAGAAACCAGTATAGGTCCATACGTGCTTGAAAGGTATCCTGTCACAGAAGCTGGTAACAGGTCCTTCCCTTACTGAATATAACTCACGATAAGAGACAATTTTTTTAACACAAGTTTGAAATCAGCTGTTAGCCGTGGGGTTTGGTTTTTTCAATGCATTTCATTTAACAGTTTGTCTAATATAGATTTAGACATATATTTCTGAAAACCGTTGTAACAGCTGATCTTTTTTCATTTTAGAAGCCTTGTTGACACAGTATATGCATTAAAGGATGAAGTACAGGAGTTAAGACAGGTTGGTAACTTACTACATTTATAGCAACATGGAGAATGGAAAGATGGAAGGCTTATTATAAAAATCAATACAGCTTGGAAGTTGATGCACTTTAACAGGAATGAACTTAAATTTTGGACTAGAGTTAAAAGCCTGAGATTCACTTTTAAAAGTAGAACATACCAATTTGACAAAAAGCACCATCTATTTTGCTTGTCATCTGTCCTTGGAGCACTCACATTTGAGAAGAGCATTAAATATCCTGTCTCTGAGGTGACTTACTAAGCTATGTTTCATTTATTTTTGTATGTTACGATTTCTGAAATGGTGAAAGCGTTAAGCAAATTCAGTTCTGTATTGCCAGCAAAATAACCTTATAGAGACTGTGAAATAGTATTTGCTCTTGGAATGTATTATTTTAGTAGTACAAATTAGTCTGGATCTATTTAGGCCTTTATTAAAACAGTCTTTCAGTAGCCTGAATGCCTCTTACAGGTTAGTTCTTAAAGCCTCTCATTTCCAGAGACGAGAGTCCTTTTTGGCGTCTGTCATGTGGCCTTTTTTAACGAGAGCTTCAGCTTAGCTTGGGGTGCTGCTTTGTCACGTGGGGGAATTGTGCAAGATCTCACCTGAGTTGCTGGTATGGAAGTAGCAGCCAATGTTTTAAGTATCCAAAATTAGTTGTTTAAAAATGTCTTTTTCTTGTCAGGACACAGCCTGTTTAAACCATGTTAATGCTGCTGTCTGTAGTCATTGCTTAATACGTAGACGAAAAAAGCATTGAATTATCCTCACTTTCCAATGTGTGAATTTGCTAACTGACCTTAACAGATCTATGACTCAAAGTCAGTTAAAATCTCCTGTGTTAATGTAAAATAGGTTTGTATTCAAATTACTGTAGGTTTTGGGCTGTAAACATGAATTCAAATTCTTTGCCCATCTGTAAGCATGCCCAGTATTTTTAAGGATGTGGTGCATGTTCCTTGAAATAGGACAGTTGGCATCTTAATACTTAATTTTTTGCTGTTTTCAACATATAAAGCATGTGTATCCCAGACTTGATGCAAATTTGACAGTGTTACTTTTAAAAATACAATTCACTTAATACAAGCACCAATAATAACCCACTAATGTTCCCGTGACCCTAAACAAAAGGTCACCTTCTCCTGAGCTTCAAGGAACAGCTCTCTTCTGATGCTTTCCAAAGAGATGATCTTTTCAGAATCTTGCATCTTCCAAGGCCAAGACCTACTAAAGCCTGAGTTCCTTTTCTTGTATATCAGGAATCTCGGGTTAGAAACATTTATTTATTGGTCTGCTGCTGTGATGTTGCCAACTGGAGAAGGGGCAGAAACAATCTCTGAGCTGGTCCCAAGTGACAACGGCTCTCTAGGAGTACATAGTGCGCTGGTTGGTGTAGACAGCAGGCTGCCTGTTGGTGAGTGGTACCAGGCAAATTGGGATCCCTCGGAGCTGTAGCAGCTTCCATAGGTTATTCATAGCCGTTGCTCCACAGGCGCTACACTTGAATTGTACAGTCCTCAATTGGCAGTAAATAAATAAGTGTAAAGGAAAAGAAATTAAGTCTGTACTTACAAGAAAATAATGAAATTTCATGGAATCACAGAATGGTTTGGGTAGCAAGGGACCTCAAAGACCATCTAGTTCCAACCCCCCTGCCATGGGCAGGGACACCCTCCACTAGACCAGCTTGCCCAAAGCCCCGTCCAACCTGGCCTGAGTTTCTCAACACACTTGAAGAAGGAATGGAGTTAAGGAGGTAGCAGCTGTTGATCCTGCCCTGTTTCTAGAAATGTCTGTAAATGACAGCCGATGGGAGTCCAGTGGGACCCCTGGATTGCAGACCTGTGTTTGTTAAACACCTGTAAACCTGTTGTCTTGGGGCCTTAATATAATGTTGCCTTATCTTCCGGTTGCTTCCCCACTGTTGTCAGCATCACTTTGGCCCGTACAGGATTAAGCAATGTAAGCATCACTGTGGTTTGGTCAGTGACATCCTTATGGTCCTGTTTTTCATGGTATTTCAGTATTACCTGATGACGCTAAATATTGAGAACTGACTCACTTGTTAATATGCATGCAGAGCGGTGGTGGTCCTTGAAATTCAGACTCCTCTTAGACTGTTGGTAGTAATCTGTGTGGTTTAAAACTTAGTCACAAAACACTTTGCAGAGAACATAATGGTTTTCAAGATACTCCTTTCAACTATTTACTTTCCTAACGAAGCAAGTTAATTTGCATTAAGTTTTAAGAAGCTTTTCTGAGATTGTGAAACTAGTTATAATCACAGGAGGCTCTTAGAGGGCATATTTATTCTACTTACTGCTCCATTTCCCTTTTCCATTAACAACAAATATATTCTACTCCTCATTGATCAGATTTGAGCAGGAAAATTCAAGATTACTGGCCATCTGTTACTAGCACTTGCATTATAAAAGAACCCCTAAGTATAAATAGGAAATAGTTCCATTTCCATTTGGTGGTTTGTGTTGCATCGTGTGAAGTTAACTGTGGGTAACTTGTGAAATTTTAATAGAAGTCTGTGCTTTTGAACAGCTAATAGCAGCCTTACTGAGGAGAGCCTTCAGAATTTGTAATTGATAGTGTATGTGTGGTCAGAAGAGATCCGTTAAAAAAACCAAACCAAACCAAAACCAAACTAGTAATGTTTCTGTCTCTATTAAACAGGATAACAAAAAGATGAAGAAATCATTAGAAGAAGAACAAAGAGCTCGCAAGGACTTGGAGAAGCTTGTTAGAAAAGTTCTAAAGAACATGAATGATCCATCTTGGGATGAAACCAACTTATAACTAATTTTTTTCTTTTTTTTTTCTCCCCCCTTTTTCTTTCTATTGAAAGACCAGTTGTAAAACTGAGCTGGGAAGCCTTCTGACATTAGTCAGTGTTGCATCAGGAGCACTACAAAACAGGATTTAACTGGATCTAGTGATTTCTTGCTCTGAACATATAGAAACAGTCAAGCCATTTACTGAAGCAATCTGTACTTTAAGTGTGGAGACCGTGGATCCTGAACTTTACTAAACTTAATTTGTTTGCATCTAAATTACCTCATTTTGCAGAAAGTGCAGCACCTGACTAAAAGTCCATGTTTTTCAGTGGCTTTTTAATTAAATATATATTTTTCTTGTAAATATCTGTAATTTTGAATGCATATGTGATTGATGTATCAGGGCTGATATGTTATTTTTTCCTCTTGTTATTATGATGGTCACAAGTGTTAGAAATGACGGCAGTACTGTCTTACCTAAGAAAGGTCAGAGTTCTTTATGGATAATTATGGATTTCTTCCAAATTACCCACTCATCACACATGCAGAGTTAAAAACCTATTTTTCCTATTGACCACTGTATTTAAATCCTTTACTGTTATTTATGTCTGTGCATACATTTTTAAACAGTTTACAATTCTTTAAGAACAGTATTAAAATACAGAAAATTGTTTATTGACAGTAGAAACGGTTTTTAACAAAACGAATGCCCATGATTTACAGTCACGTACACTTGTTTGGCAGACTAATCTGTTGTGCTTTAGCCACCAAAAGACTGATGTACTTGCCTGCTTTTTATGACTGTGATTTTTAGGTGTTTATGTACTACATTTTCTATTGTTGTGCTTAAACATACAGCTGGCTGATAATTTAATAGATCATACAGTTAAAGCAAAAAAAAAATAATCTAATCCAGAATTTTGTGAATAAATTGTTGCTATTTATATTTTATGGTCACAACAATTACATTTTAGCTAACCTTTGTGCATAAGACACATGGGCTAGGCCAAACTTCATTTGGAGCTTTGTTTTTATACCACTGTGTCAGACTGTCTGTTTGGAATTCCCAGACCATGGAAGCAGAGTCATTCCTTTTCCACCCTGTTTTCTCAGCATGTTGCTGATTTCTGTCCTACTAGGATTTAAATGGAAACAAATCTGGAAATGAAAATTTTTTTTAATCATACTGTAATTCATAATTTGCACTGCTGACAGATTTGAAATTACATAAACGAAGATTTATTCCCTAGTCTGATAGGTGCAATTGCTGCAATCCTCTCCTGTATTTAAAATAGGAGATGCTATGTCATTGCAAACTGTGAGCTTCAGTTGGAGCACTTAAAATACTAATCCCATTAAAGCTCATTGTGTTTCATTGATTTCAGCAAACTTTGGATCCAGCTCCAGACAGTGCAATTTTCTGAGGGGTTTTTCTTCAGTTGACAGTCAGAAGTGCAGGTATAGCACAGACCCAAGTCACACCTTTTGTCGTCCTGATTTTCTAGTGTCCTTTAACTCCTGTTAAATTTAATGCTCGGACTTGAGCAAATGTTTATATGAACTTTAATGAGTTGGAGCCAGGATGATTAGGGTGGTAGGAATTACCATGCACATTTTGCATCTAATGAAAAATCTATTTTTAAAGCTATCCACTTTTCTCAGCCAAGAACAGATTTTTAAATAGGAAAGAATGTCAGTGATTACATACTTGAGGAACAATTCTGTGGGAATGGATACTTAAGAATCTGAATAGACAATTAGTTGTCAGATTTTAAAAAAGTTGAGTATATTTGTAGGTATTTAGTTTGTGTTCCTACAATTTAAAAATGTCTTCCTTTAATTCTAGAGGAGCAGACTGGATTAAAAAACCTGAAAAAGTCTACAATATCAGAGTTACATATATTCCCAGAACTTTAAATTTGTGATAATTTTTGATCCCAAAATTTAACAGTTGCACAAAAATGTGGACTGACATTTATAATTATCTTCATATTTAGAAGATACTCTTGCTAAAAGCTAAGTGATACTAAACCCTGCAAATTCATAACATCTTGGCTAAAATTAGATTTGGGAATACCAACATAATTAGACTTATGCTAACATTTTTTACTTTCTGACATTCAGGCTATTTTCAGACTGAATTTTAATTTTCAATTAACCATATGTGAAAGGACACTCCAGAGGAAGAAGTATAAAAGGAAAACATGAATCTTAGCTGTATTTAGCAAATTTTAACTCAGGAACAACTTCCATCATAACAATTTGTTTTACATTATATTGTGAAGAGTGGCATTGCTTTGTAAATTTGCTGATGCTTAGTACCTGTGGTTATTATAATTTCTGACAGTTACCCCTATACTGACATCTAATGAACATGCCTTAAACACTGGGATTAAGCAGTTGTTAAATATGACCAGGACTTAGGGACTGATTTTTATTCAAGGTGGACTGGGATGATGAATTTAAAAAAACCAAACCAAACAAAAAACACAACCCACCTAATATTGTAGGTAGCTTTTGTCTCTAGTGCAGAGAGCGAGCTTCAGGCTTTTGGGAACCAAGGAATAGCTGAACTTTTTTCTTTGACAATTTGTTATACTGTATATAGATTGTAAATTTCACCACGGACCTTCTGAATTGTTCGAAACTTTATATAAGCATGGATAAATGGGGCACTGTTTATTTAACCTATTAAAGGGTTATTTCTTTGCTCTCATCGTTTAGGGATGAGGAGATGAAGCCATTTCTTATCCTATAGATGTGAAGCACTTTCAGTTCTGAACTGTCCAAAATGTAGCATAACATTTCTCTGTACTTACTGATGTACGCGTGTTTGTCTCACCATGTCATGACATCTTAAAGATTAAACAACTGACCACCTTTGTATAAACCTTCTTAATGCCAATCATTTAGGGAATTTAGAGTGTCTGTTTACAGCATCTGTGGAGAACTCAAGTTTAGTTTAGATGTCACAATAATATCCTGGTATCGACTACTAAAGTGTTTATGCTACATTGCTGTAATTAAACCATGATTTTCCCCCTACCCTATGAAGTGTTACATTTCATCTAATACGTGGGCTAGGAGATGAAGAAGGAAAATTGCTTTAATTTTTTTTTCTGTTCCTTTCGTATAAGGAACCTATTTAATAGTTGGTATACTGTATTGAAAGGGCCTTTTCGTAGTCTTTTATAATAGAAAATTGATGCCTGGAAAATAGAACAAAGCCAGGGTTGTTTAGAGGGGCGAGGAGGAGGATCTTAACTGTCTGGCACTGAGGAACTTTCACTTTGGCAACCTGACCTGCTAGGGTAACGCAAGAGATGCAGGAGATCAAAGACAGAAGATAATGGCAGAAAGCAAGAAACTTTAGAAAATCAAATCACTGCATAAATAAATACTTGCCTACATGCATGACTTATCTGAATAGGTGTTAAATTTGTCATAAGTGAGTATCATAGACTTTACTTGGCTGGTGCCACATGAAATGGGGAGTGTGGTTTTTATGATAGGAACATTTTATCGGTATTGCTTTATGCAGGACGATGGGATGGGTAATGGAAAGTGTCGCGAGTCATTTGTTTGAAAAGATGGCTTCAGTCTTTGGACGAGGCATTTGATGGGATTAATAACTGAGCTTAGATATCTGAAATAATACATATGGTTTTGTATACTTAAAAAGAACAGAGGACATAACTTTTAGTCAGAAGTAATTCATATTTTGCAAATTTTCTCTTGGCTCATCATTGTAAAGACAGGTTTTCCCCGCAACTTGAAATCCTCATTTACTTTAGATATTCAGAAGTGTTTTGGGGATTTTCTTTCTGGGTGTGTTTTGTTGTGGCAGCTTGACCTTGGCTGGCTGCTCTCTTACTCCTCCTCAACATGAGGAGGGGAGAGAATAAGATGGAAAAGCTCATGGGATGGGATAAAAACAGGGAAATTATTTTTGTCACAAGCAAAACAGATGACTTGGGGAAAAACAATTTCTTGCCTATTAAAAAGAGTTGCAGAGTGAGGACCAAAGACAAAACCAAAACCACCTTCTCCTCACATCCTTCTCCAGGCTTAATTTCACTCCGTCATTCCTGAATCCCCTACCTCACCCCGCCCCAAGCAGCGCAGGGGGATGTGGAACAGGGGGTTGTGGTCTGTCCATAACAATTCCTCACTGTTGCTCCTTCCTCCTCTTTTTCCTGCTCTGGTTTGGGTCCTCTCCATGGGCTGCTGTCCTGCAGAATAAACTTGCTCCACCGTGGGTCCCCCATAGGCCGTAGTTCCTGCCATAAGCCTGCTCCAGTGTGGGCTTTCCATGGGCTGCAGCTTCCTTCAGGGCACCTGCTCTTCCACGGGACCCTCCACGTGTGGGTATCTGCTCTGGTGGGGTCCTCTACAGGTTGCAGGGGAGCAACCTGCTGCCATGTCATCTCCTCCATAGGCTGCAGGGGAGCCTGCTGGAGCACCTCATCCCCCTCCTCTGACCCAGATCTTCATGGTGGTGTTTCTCAGGGATTTTTCTCACTGTTGCACTCTTAAATATGCTTTTGCTCAGGCGCCACCTTCTTGGCCACCCTACAATCCCTGCTGCTAGCGCCTGGGCACATAAACCCAGTGCATTTATTAACACTCAGGAGCGAGTAGGTTTGGGTTCAGGAAAGCTCCCTGGGTCCTGTATATAATACGCTGAAACTTTAAATAACCATTAAAGCATTAAGCATTACCTTAAATAATGCTGTTTGCCTGAGATTGGCAGCTCCACCTGCAATGTTGGGACACAAGGCAGGAGTGAGAAAGGTTAGGAAGGTAGATGCCCACCATGGCAGATGTGAGTGGAGCTGTTAGTTCGATGGGAACAAAAAAAGCGTTTTCTCCTTCATCTTGTCAGATGACTCGTTTCTAATTTCTTGCTCTTTCCTTAACTGACCATCTGAGTTTGTTCAATCACCTTCAGAATTTCTTCAGATCACAGTACAGGTTGTGTCCAGCAGGTGAAACCCATGTTTATTTCATTATTGCTTATGAAAACCATTTTTACTGTTAATACTCCACCAGCTACTTTCTGTTGTATAATTACTGCCAAGTAGTTGTCACTTGCCCACCCACAAGCACTGGCAATGTTTTCCAAGGGTGTGGTGTGCTTTGACAACTAGAGGAAAACACATTGGCAATCAATGTCTTCAGCATCTGGGGGGCGCAAAGAGGAGGATTGATGGTTCTGAGATGTGGATGGTGTCAGGAGAGCGCTACATTTCAACTGGGAAGGAGTGGGAAATGAATTGGCCACGTTGGCCACTCTGCCTTCAGGTAGTGCTGCTGATGTTACAGGCTGGGTTGGTAGAAGCAGCAGATAAAAGATAGGATTTGTATCCTGCTACCAGCACAGCACAAATTGTTATTTCTCCTTATAGTTGGATGAATTTCTGAGGAAATGGTCTAAATAGATCTTGAGATGCTTTTCACTACGCATGCTTGTGGCCACCACATTTCCCATGTAGGGTTATGCCTCTGAACTACTGCTGCTTGTCCAAGGGCTATCTAATTTATACACTGTTGGAGCTGCTACACCTAGTAGAAGCTAATTGCAGCGGGCACTTTTGCTTGCTACGATAAGGTAACGGATAACAGGGCGGGAGGGAGCACGTAGCAACTATTGATTATGGGAGTGAGAGGCCTAAAATAGCCAGGGGAGCAGTGGGTGAAGTGTGTATGTATCTGTATGTACACCACAAGTCCCACAGTGCTGATGTTGAAGGATCCCAGAAATGCAGAATTTGCATGTTGGAGAAATGCTGAGATGAAATTTGAGATTAATTTGCTCTGCAAGGTATGCTTCATGATCTGGAAAAGAGGCGTAGGGTTGCCATATTTCACCTTGTGTGCTCTGCAGTTGAGCTTTCTCTTTATTTCATGTGAATCAAATATCACCTTGGAAGGGGAGCTGTGCCTGGATTTGGAACTAAATTAACCTGAGCTTTTTATTAATTTGAGTGGCTGCCCTCAAGCAACGATTCAGGCCCAAATCTAGTTGTTCTTGTTAGAAGGAAGTGAGAGCTACAGGTCACTGAGTTCCTGTGAACAGTTACATCTGTTGCTATTTGCATAGTGCAATCTTAGCAGTCAAAAAATTTGCTTGGATGCTCCCATTAGTTCCTGAACGTTCTCACTGATATTGTTCCCTTCCTCTGTTGAACGTGTGCAGGATCTCCTCTATGCGTGGCAGAGCTCAATGCTGTGCTTTTACCCTAAGAACATCATCATGAGGATGGTTTTAGCCTGACATCCAAAAGGCAATGGAGGCTGATAGAAGGAGAAAGCTTTTACCTACTGATACACACCAGTCCCAGGAAGGCGGTGTTGCCATGTGTGACACCCAGGTTATCATAGAGTATCTCACGTTGGAAGGACCCATAAGGATCATCAAGTCCAACTCCCTGCTTTTCGCAGGACTACCTGAAACTAAACCATATGAGTAAGAGTGTCATCCAGATGCTCCTTGAACTCTGACAGGCTTGGTGCCATGACCGCTGCCCTGGGGAGCCCCTTCCAGTGACTGACCACCCTCTTGATGAAGAATCTTTTCCTAATGTCCAATCTGATGTTATGTGTAGGCCTGGTGAGATTCCCTAAACAATTTTTTTTTTTGACCGGTGTATTGCTCAGGTTTCGTTAGACATCTCTTGCCTGTCAAGCAGCCTATGACAGCTCTGTGTGTGCTGTAGACATAGATGAGCAATACAGAAATAGCATGTTTTTGCAGTATTTTTCCAGCAGGGGACTGTGTTAGCTTCTGCTTTGTCAGAAACTATTCACAGCTTCCCTGAATTTGTTAATATTTGTACTTTTGTATGCTTTTATAACCAACTGGACTTAGCTTTTTGTATATTTTGGAGCTGCTTTTCAAGCTCCAGGAAATACGGTCTATTAACCTTTTGTCCCACAGAACAAAAGTGGACCGTCACAGTTGAAAGTGTTTGTGAAGCATTTGACCCAGCCATGTGTATGGGATTTGTATGGGGTTTTTAGCATTTCCCTGCGGCATGCGTGACTTATAGCGTCCGTACATTCAGCATCACAAGGGCTCTTTCAGCCCAGTGCAATGTGGAGGTAACATGGGATCAGGTTTATTGAGAAGCGAAACTAAGCAAGGAGTTTGGCTGTGATCACTAGCTCGTTTAACCTCAGACCTCACTCTAAGGCAAGCAGAATTTCAGAGGAACTGAGAAACATCCACTGCTACAGGACTAGTCTTACCAGTTCCCACAAGAAGTCTCCATTGTGACAGCTGAGAAAACACTGGGCCGGTGCAACGCATGATCCATCCGCCACACTCTCTCATTGCTATCTACTTTGCCAAGTGAGTTTTCTGCCGGGAATTTAAGATACAGGACTGGTTTACCTGTGCTGCGAAGGGGAGAGAGCAATGCACTCTTTCTTAGTGGCAGAGGGGGAGCATGGCGACTACCTTGGACTTGAAGCTAAGTATTTGAAATACAGGTTCAGGAAAGTGGCCTGTCCCTGCCCAGCCCTACACTGACCACCACTTGTCACCAGCCACCAATTGGATTTAATTCCATTCACCACAACTCCCTGGGCCCGGCCACCCGGCCAGGTTTTTACCCAGCAAAGCACACGCCCATCCAAGCCATGAGCAGCCAGCTTCTCCAGGAGAATGCTGTGGGAAGCTGTGTCAAAGACTTTACTGAAGTAGACAACATCCACAGCCTTTCCTTCATCCACTGAGCGGGTCACCTTGTCATAGAAGGAGATCAGGTTAGTCAAGCAGGACCTGCCTGTCATAAGCCCATTCTGACTGGTCCTGATCAGCTGGTTGTCATGTACGTGCCACGTGATGGCACTCAATATGATCTGTTCCATGACCTTCCCCGGCACTGAGGTCAGACTGACAGGCCTGTTGTTCCCCAGATCCTCCTTCCGGCCCTTCTTGTAGGTGGGTGTCACATTTGCTAAACTCCAGTCAACTGGGACCTCCCTGGTTAGCCAGGACTGGTGATAAATGATGGAAAGAGGCTTGGTAAACACTTCCGCCAGCTCCCCAGCACCCCTGGGTGGATACCATCTGGCCCCATAGACTTGTGTGTGTCTAAAGTGGTGTAACAGGTTGCTAATCATTTCCCCTCAGATTATGGGGGCTTCATTCTGCTCCCTGTCCCTGTCTTCCACCTCAGGGGGCTGGGTATGTGGAGAACAACTGGTCTTACTGCTAAAGACTGAGGCAAAGAAGGTATTAAGTACCTCAGCCTTTTCCTTCTCCCTCCCCTCCCCCCCCACACCCAATAAAGGATGGAGATTCTCCTTAGCCCTCCTTTTGTTTTTTTAATGTATGTATAGAAACATTTTTTATTGCCTTTAACAGCAGTAACCAAATTAAGTCCTAGCTGGGCTTTGGCCCTTCTAATTTTCTTCCTGTGTAGCCTAATGACATCTTTGTAGTCCCCCTGAGTTGCCTGCCTCTTCTTCCAAAGGACATAAACTCTCCTTTTTTTCCTGAGTTCCAGCCAAAACTCTCTGTTCAGCCAGGCCAACCTTCTTCCCACAGGCTCGTCTTTCAGTACCTGGGGACAGCTTGCTTCTGCAACTTTAAGATTTCCTTCTTGAAGAGTGTCTAGCCTTCCTGGACTCCTTTGCCCTTCAGGACTGCCTCCCAAGGGACTCTGTACACCAGTCTCCTAAACAGGCTGAAGTCTGCCCTCTGGAAGTCCAAGGTAGCAGTTCTGCTGACCCCTCTTCTTACTTCTCCAAGAATCAAAAACTCTCATTCCATGATCACTATGCCCAAGATGGCCTCACACCGTCACATCACCCACAAGTCCTTCTCTACTCACAAGCAACAGGTCCAGCGGTTGCCTTCCCTAGTTGGCTCACTCACCAGCTGTGTCAGGAAGTTATTTTCCACACACTCCAGGAACCCCTTAGACTGCTTCCTCTCTGCTGTTCTGTATTTCCAGCAGACAACTGGTAAATTGAAGTCCCCCATGAGAACAAAGGCTAGTGATCATGAGACTTTCTACTAGCAGCTTATAGAATATTTCATCTGCTTCTTCATCCTGGTTGGGTGGTCTATAACAGATTCCAACCATGATATCTGCCTTGTTGGCCTTCCCCTGATTCTTGCTCATAAACACCTGACCCTTTCATCACCATTGTCAGGCTCTAGACAGTCAAACCACTCCCTAACATACAGGGCCACCCCACTGCCTCTCCTTCCTTGCCTATCCCTTCTGAAGGGTTTATAGCCATCCATTGCACCACTCCAGTTGTGAGTCATCCCACCATGTTTCTGTGGCTGCAATTACATCATCTCCATCCAGTATCCCCACTGAGATGGCTAAGGTGCTGTGTGCATTAGTATAGAAACATTTCAAATGTACTCCAGTGCACTCAGCTCATCATGGAGCAGAGCGAAGGACCTCTCTAGCAGACTGTCCCTCAAACACTGGCATGCTGTTCCATGGCTTATCACTAGCAAGCCTGGTTTTATCCCTTTCCCCATTCAAATCTAGTTTAAAGCTCTTTCAATGACTCCTGCTAACTCTTGTGCAAAGATCCTTTTCTCCCTTTGGGAAAGGTGTACCCCATGTTGTCAGTAGGCCTGGTGTCATGTAGACCAACCTACGATCAAAAACCCCCAAAATTCTGCCAGTTACACCAGTCACAGAGCCAGGTGTTGATAAGTTGGGTCTTCCTGTTTCTTCCAACATCATTCCCTGCAACTGGAAGTACAGAGGAAAACACTATTTGTGCTACTGATCCCTTAACCAGTCATCCCAAAGCCCTGAAGTCTTTTTTTGATTGCCCTTGGACTTCTTTTTGCAACTTCATTGCTGCCTATATGAAAAAGCAGTAATGGATAATAATCTGAGGACCATACCAGGGTAGGAAGTTTTCTCATAATATCTTTAACCCAGGCCCCAGGAAGGCAGCAGATTTCCCTAAGATGTGGGTCTGGTCAGGTTATTGGGCCTTCTGTTCCCATCAGAAGAGAGTCTCCTATAACAATAATCTGTCTTTATTTCTTAATAGAGGTGGTTTTGACACAGGGCGTAGGCCAACTTAACCTTGATGACACCTCCAACCAATATGGACCATCATCCTCATCATTGTTTGCTTCTACTTGCAGAGCCTCATACCTATTGTACAAGGGCACCTGGAAGGTGAGGTAGTCATGGAGGAGATGTGCCTGCTGCGCATCATCCTACTGCTGCAGTGAATGCTGGCACTTGGATTACAGGGTAGGATGTGCTCTTGTAAGAAAGAAAACCAAATGGGTATTGTCCAAACGTAGAATTCTCTGACATGGGCTGCCATGTCTCACTCTCCTTTACTCCATCAAACTCTGTGCAGGAATCTTGCTTCTCAGAGATGGCAATTCACAGACAACGGGGACCCAAAGAACGTGTCTCATCTTGCATCTCATCTGCTGAATCAGAGGGAGAGTTAGAGGTGAGTTTTGTCTACAGATGTTACAAGGGAAGAACATTCTTCAGTTTTGAGTGGTTGGGTGTGCACACATAGACAACACATCTTGAGTTGCCAAGAGTAATTTTTCCTAGTCATGGAAAAGAAGAAAAAGACAGGTGACTATAAGGACCAGATTTACATGTTATTGTTTTGGGAAAGTAATCAGGAAATGGATTCAGAATCTTGAATTATTCTCATTTAACAGACTTGGTTTCTGGTTGAATGGAGAACTTCCGTTCTGAGGGCTTGTTGCATAGAAATATTCCCAGGCCTAGATTTTGGGCTGTAAAACACATTTAAATATGATCACATTTACGAGTACAGCATACTTGATATCTGCTATGGATAGCTGCACAAATCAACACTGCATAATTTGCCTGCTTCAGGTTGTAAAATAGGAAAAGCTGTTCTGAAAGGACCGAGGAAGCACACAATTTGTAGTGGAAATTCAGTCTAGTCCCTTGAAATAGTTTATCTTCTTGGTATATACCTGTTATTCTGAAGACAATGAAAACTCACAATATAAAAATTTGTATTCCAGGTAGTTTTGCTTCTGTCAGTTTATGGTTTATTAGAATTCTTTTAGAAGTGCCTTTAAAACAATTCAGATTAACTGGGCTTTATTAGGAAGCAAATTGAATTAACATTTCAATGCATTTCACATTAGTAGGGAAGCTTTCGATTAAAAGAAAAAGCACACTCTGGCTATTCTGAAGGGCTTCCTGCTCGTCAAGAGTGTCAGATTTTATCAGCATGCACCACGGAATGGTTAACATGAACAGTTATGCCTTCTACAAAGCTGCACATAAAGAGCTCAGATGCATTTGTGTAAAGTGAGAAGCACTGGTGTATGGCAGGAGGAAAAGTAATTTCTACCTAAATCATTATACATGTCTGTAAGGCTGGATTCATCTCCGCAGCCCTTTGTGATGTGCGCCAGGAGGATTCTTCCTGGCAGAGGCCAGTTCGACCACCCTGTAGCAACAGTAATCCCTTGTGCCGCACTCCAAATCAAAAGGATGGCCATCAGCTGGTTTGCATGCACATAAATTAGGTGGCCTCGTGCAAAGGTGCACTGTCAAAACTCACTGTCAGTGCAGGCACGACAGGAAACCGGGAGCTATGACATGGGGTTGAGTGATGAGGTGAGAAAAACACAGTGAAAACACCCTTTTCTCATTATCCTGATAGGGGAAGTGTACTGATGTGATCCTTCAGCAAGGCAGCACGTCCTGTGTGCTATGCACACTGTGGAGAACAAGAGTGTGAAAACTTGAGTGGGAAGCAACAAATGAGTTGTAGCTTGGTGTTGCTCAAAACCTTGACTACTGGAAGAGGTTAGAACGACAGGTTTTATTTGAAGAAAACGGATAAACAGGACTGAAAACACTGTGCAACCCACAGGCATTGTCCTAACAGAGGTGGACATTTTGGGGTGGCTCTTTGTCCACAGAGCACGATCTCCTCATTCTGCTGTTTTCTACTCGGTTTCTCTTCTACCTTATGCCTCCCGCATCCATCTGCTGGCAACTGTGACGCGATGCCGACTACTATGTGACCTCACTGAGCATTGGCCCACACCTCAGGGGAAGGATGCCAGGAGGCATGTCCTGAGCAGCTGGAAAAGCTGCTGCCCCTAAGCTGGAAGCTGCTGACCCGAGCTGCACTGAACGCTTTGGTTTTTGCAACTGCGTTAGAATCCCCTTTGCCTTTTCCCCCTTCGTTTCCAGCTGAACCCATGGTTTTCCAGAAACTCCTCTTCATAGCATTGCCAACAGAAAGACAGCAGATGTGTGCCAGGAAGAAGCCTTTTCTTTTAGCGTGCTTCTTCACAGCTTCCTTCCAGCCAAGGGCTTGGCCTTCCCCTCTAAGTCACGCAGTGTCATTGACCGTAAACTCACCGTCGGTGTTCAGGCGAGATCTCCGAGCTGTCCACGGAGAAGATTTCCCAGTGAGGTTAGAAAGCTGTGAAGTACTTTACTCTGTGCATTCATGCGTTTTGCAGGCAGCGGCCGTGCACGTTGTAATATATTAAACTACTTGGTGAACTATTACTTGATTCCTAGGCAAAAATGTGCTGATGTGAGGCTGTTCTGCCTCTCGCCTTGACTGTGTCTTGCAGCATTTGGAAGTGCTCCGTGATCGGCCTTAATGAGCTAGAATCTGTTTGTGTCTTGATTTAAGAAGAATCATTTACAGAGCTTTTTGGGTCTAATGAGCATTGGTTTACAGGAAATTCGAGAATTCTGTCCCTTTGTCAAATGTGGTTGAAGTCCACCGGGAGGTTCAAAAATTGTTCAGATTGGGAGGGGGCATGGGAAGCAAAGGAGCTGGCCGAATGATTTTGGAGTTTTTGTAGGTACCTCAGGAAACTGAAGTAAAAATGGTGTGCACAGACTTGTAATGAAACATGTAATTGCTTGACGCTCTCGAAACAAGTGAAAATAAGCTGACGGAGCTGGGCTGTATCAGTCATTGCAATTTTATGAGGCAGTCGGGACATGGGTGCCTGTGTGGCTGCGGCTGCTGCCCAGCACGGCTGAAGCCTGCCAGCTGCTGAAGGTTGTGCTGATGGGCAGCCATAACATCACGTGGGTGCTCACAGTTTTGCTAAAAACCCCTTTATAAAGCCAGTAACACTTTGCTTGTTTAGTTGCCAAGCTCTATTTTTAGAACATCTACCCAACAATTTTAGAATGGCGTTGCTGGACTTTTGTCCTCCTCTTCAGTGTGAAGTAGTGCCATGGATATTTGAGGAAGAAAATATATATGAGAAAGTTGAGGAGTATCAATTAAGGGAAACCCACTGACTTGCAGATAATTCTCTGCAACTTGAGCAAAGGTGACTAGAGCAAAACTGAGCTTGCTCACCAAAACCCAACCCTGTGAACTCGTCACAGACATGCATCCTCTTGTCTTTGTGGCACTTTGTCCCTCCTGCTCGTGGCTCAGGGTCTGTTGAGGTTCTCAAACCCTTTCTCCCTTTGATTACTAGTTCTTGACTGCACAGAGCTCATGGGTTTTGTGCTGGCTGATGTGGTCCTGGGCAATCTCTTTTTTTCAGTTCAATGGCTCTGCAAGCGCCATTCCTCAGGTTGTTTAAAGAAAAATATTTTAAATTAATTTGACTAAATGGATATGAAACCAACATGACTGTCTATATTAAGCTGAGACAGAAATGAAAAGTTATATGAAACAAACAAAAAAACCCCTCCTGGATGACAGATCTCTTCCTCAGCCCCTGTTTTATGAGGGATTGGTCTCTGGAAATGCTACCTGTACAGGTGAAAACTGCAGAAGGGGAATACTTAAGGGTCACACGTTGGTACGCTGAACCTAGCAGTTTGCTGTAGCTGAGAGTGTTGGACAGGAAAGTATTTGCCTCTCCTCTGCCAAAACTGGGGTAGTAAGGCTGAGGGGAATGTCGTAAAGCGTACCTGGAACGCAATGCCCAACAACCCCATGAAATTTATTTCCTGCCAGGCTTTGGAAGATGGCTCAAAGTAAGCTGTTTCAGAACATTCACCTTTGAAATAATGATAGATGGGGCAAATTGTTATTTCATAAGTTGCGGTATAGAAAGCAAACTGCTTTAGATGAAAATATTTACTCTGGATTTACATACTTAGAGTATGAAGATTAAATGATGTACTTCCATTATGTGAGGCCACAGGGGAAGACACAACCTGTCTTCAGGGCTGGAAAAAAGCACATTTGATGAGAGATAATTCTGAAATGTAAACAGTCAATATTGTAGCGCTTCACCGCAAAATTGTACATATTGTAAATGAGTCATGCTGCTACTTTAAACTGTGGTAAAGCAGTAAACAAGACACAGAAGTGCAATGGTACAGTTCAGTCCTGTACTTGTCAGAAAAATATAAATTTAAGAAAGAGTTCTGTCAAAAGCTTAGTGCTTCTGAATTCTGGTGCAATTTATTAGATTTTGAAATGTGATGAACAAATAAGGCTTACAGAACACCTCACCAAACTCTAATTTGTGTTTGTTCATGATACGAGACTTTGTATTTTGAGGAGATTGTGTGGTTTGATGAATAATCCTATCTAAGGCATTTTTCAGTATAGGCAAATTTGTAGAAAAAGAAAACTATATCCAGAAAAGCTTGTCATAAATATTATATTATGTCTGAAACAAGCACAATCCTAATAAAAGCTGTGCACAGCCATGATGTAGGAGTACAGACTGGGGGAGCTGGAGGTCTGCTAGCCCCTCTTCTCTCATTTATATTTATCCCAACATTCTGTCATTTGTGTCCGAAGCAGAGAGTGAAACATGGGTTTTGTACTGACACCTGAGAGCACTGAGCCTGGATGAACTCTCTAAACAGACCTGAATTTGTTCTTGGATACCTGCTTCCTCTAAAGAGCAATTTACCTATGGCTCTGCGAACGCTCGCAGTTAAGAGGCGACTCCAAGCGTGGATGTTCCCTAACCAGTGTAGGAATTACTTCATTTCACTACAGAACGCATGGGAGCAGTGGCGGGAAGAGAAGAAGCCCTGTAAATTAAGGACAGCTTACAGAGTAAAAGTAAAATAAACGTCTTAGGAACTTTAACGTGAGTCCCCAAGGACTGGAGAACAAGCTGCCGTTAGCAGGGTTTTCTGTACTTGAGGTGAGGGAAGTAGATACTCAGAGCAATCAAAGCATCAGTCAGGAGTGGCAGAGCAGCATTGCTTCTGGGAAATCCATACCAGTGCCTTCAAATTAAATGCAGAAGGCATTAAGAAACTCCAAACTCCAGGGAGGCTCCTTCCCATCCATCTTCTTCCCCCAAATCTGGTAAAATCCCGCTTGCCGTGTTACAACAGAGCATCTTTAACACGCTTGGCTGAGGAAACTGTGCGCTCTGCTTTTTACTGCGGTTTCCTATGGATTTTTTTTACCCCTCCTTGAAAGGAGAGTAAAGCCTGCGGTGTGCTGTGGGACTTTGACGTGCTGGTTTTTCTTTCTCCCCCCTTCCCTTCTTCTGACGGAGGACGTGCCGGGGAGCCGCAGGGCCGCCATCAGCGGTGGCGGGGCTCCTCCTGCTGGCAGCCGCCTCCGGGACCGCCGCCGCCGAGCCTGGCCGGGCAGGGCAGTGCGGGCAGCGGCCCCCCCGCCCCCCCCGCCTCTTGGGGCGTAGGTTTTTGCTCTGCCATCCTCTTCTGTATTTATCCCCCCCCCCCCCCCCCCCCAGTAAACTATGTGGGACAACTCAGGGGGGAAGGACTTTTTTACTATTTGTCCGTACCAGGCTGAGCATCCCGGGTCTTGATGCCGGGATGGGTGTTTCAGCTCTGCAGTTCATGGTAGGATTCAGGGCAGCAATGTGAGGAGGGGGATATAGTTCAGGGGAGAGCAGGGCAGATGTTCATTTTGGTATATCTAGGTGAATCCTGGGTCCGGTGCGTTGGCAGATGTGTACATCTATATGGTACTTACGTAGTTACTGTGAGACGTGGGATCCTGTGGGCTCTTTGGATCCCGTGCTAGTTACATACTCACTAAACACAGCAGCGATCAAGGAGAAGAAAGTTTTAAACAGGATTGTGCCTAAAATCCTTCCAAATAATCCTTTCAGGACCTCTTCCTGTTGCTCTGGCATTTTCTTCATTTCCCTCTATCTGCCTTCTCATGGGTTAACCCTGGCAGGCAGCTCAGCACCACCCACCCGCTTGCTCATTCCCCCTTCCCCGCCTGGTGCGATTGGGGCAAGAATCACAGGAGTGAAGGTGAGAAAACTCGTGGGTTGAGGTAAAGGCAGCTTAATAGGTAAAGCAAAAGCCGCACACACAAGCAAAGCAAGACAAGGAATTCATTCCCCATGAGCAGGCAGGGATTCAGCCATCTCCAGGAAAGCAGGGCTCCATCACACGTAACTGTTACTTGGGAAGACAAATGCCATCACTCTGAATGTCCCCTCCCTTCATTCTTCTTCCTCCAGCCCCTTATATGCTGAGCATGACATCATATGGTGTGGAATATCCCTCTGGTCAGTTGGGGTCAGCTGTCCCAGCCGTGTCCCCTCCCAACTCCTTGTGCATCCCCAGCCTCCTCGCTGGTGGGGTGGTGTGAGGAGCAGAAAAGGCCTTGGCTCTGTGTAAGCACTGCTCAGCAGCAACAAAAACATCCCTGTGTTATCAGCGCTGGTTTCAGCACAAATCCAACATAGCACCATACAAGCTACAATGAAGAAAATTAACTCGATTCCAGCCAAAACCAGCACAGCCTCCAGATACTTCACAGGCTTGCAGACACCATATCTTGCCAGATCCAGCCTTCTGCATGTTCATAGTCAATTTTCAGTGGAAAATTCTTTCGCTGTTCCTCAGCATTTGGCAGGTCTCTGGTTTTGTGTGATGGCTTCTGTCCCCATAGCTGTTGTTTTCCCCCAAAGGGGACCCTAATCGCTTCCTACGCTTAGCATCAATCAAGGGTAGCTGCAGCATAACAATGGTGCTGGAAACTACTGGGAAGTTTTATTCCAAGCAGTGAGGGGCAGAAAAACTGAACTCCTATTAAAAAGAATAAAAAAGTCCTTCCAGGCCAGGGGTCCTGTTTCTATTCAAGGAGGTTTAAGGATATGAATCCTGTTGTACCTTCAGAAAATTTCCCCACTGGCCACAAGAAAGACTGATGTCAAGCAGGCTGGTCTTCTAATCCCTAACTTCGTCTTCTTTTACTTAACTTTCTTGCATAGATTTGCCTTTAAAACCATCCCAAATACATTTCGCACTTAGATCGGGTTGCCAGGTGCTTTCTTTTTTTTTTTTTTTTTAAAGAGATGTTAAGTGGGCCTTTGCTCAGGCTTACCATAGTTACTGAATTTCAGAGCTTATAGGCCTATATTGGAATTAGTGATGTGACGGTAGCACAGAGGAACAAGCCTGAACTTGACTACCTCATCATGTCTGCCTGAGCACTGATGGTAGGATTAGCTATAGCAGTATGGGCTTTGATATGGGCTAGGTACATGAATAAAACCATTTGGGCTGGAAGGGACCTCAGGAGGTCTCTAGTCTAGCCTCCTGCTCAGAGCAGGGTCAGCTCTGAGTTCAGACCCAGTTGCTCAGGGCTTTGTCCAATTGGGTCTTGAAAACCCTCAAGGATGGAAAACTAGCCAGAGAACCCAGTGGGCTTGAACTGCTGATGTTGCTGAAGGAACTTTACTGAAAACAGCTGGATTAAAGGTAGGCTGGGCAGGTCTCCAAGGCTGCAGTGTAGCTGGCATGGGTCTTAGCTCAGATAACGACATGGTACTGTCTTCGTGTGTTTCACGCTGAGCATCAGGGTATGTGCTCCTGTACCACAATCACATTATGTTCTCCAGCATAAAAGTACTCTGAGATGGTAGTGCACTACAATGCCTGTACTTCTGTAATATATATATATGTATTGGTTTTTAAATCCTGTATGACACAGGGCTGATGGAAACAATTGACAGAGTTTTGCTGCAGCTGTCTTTGAGAATTGCTGTACCGCAGATTGCTGAAATGGGGAATGGGATTTCCCTTTCTTCTCAGTGGTTAAGAGGAGGCAGGTATGCAGGTTCTGGACCACAGACACCTTCAAAGGTGCAGCTGTCACCTTCTGCTGAGAAGAAGGTGCTGGTTTCTTTGTTTTTTGTTGGTTTTTTTCCTAGTTGTAATCATTTTGAAATCCCATTTCCACTTTATATTATAAAAAGCTTTCTTGATGAAAATGTTGAACTACTTGTAAATATATTGAAAATGGTCAGTCACAGAATTGGTACTTTTCTTTAATCTTCTTCTGTAGTACATATTAATTATCTTCCTTCCTGTCAAAATGGGAGTAAAAATTTCCATTCTATTACACAGACTCGAAATCCTAAAATCCTCTCATGTGGATAATTTAAACTTATAATACAGTAAAATATGGAATAATTATATGTTACAAATAGAATCTCAAAATTTCTATTGTATTCAGTCTGTCTTGTGTTCTGCTGGACTATTCAGACTCATATCAGCAAGAGTCTTCCACTGAAGTGTATTATGACTTGAAGACTGTGTTGCTATGAATAGTCAATTCTACCTTCATTTTGTTTGCTTCAAACTTTAATTTATTCTAGATATGCATTACAGATTTCACTTTCAGTGATTATGAAGATAATGCAACTACTTTCAGTGAAATTAAATGAAAAGCTAATGTTAAATTCACTGCCTTCCCCCCTCCCCCTTTTTTTTTTTGGTCTATTTTGTAGTTTGTGAATTTAATGTTTATGAAATACATTACCAAAATGTGCCAGGAAAGGTGTATGTAACCTTAGATGGCTCCTTCTATGGGCAAGATAGTTATCTGAAACCTATGCCAAATGAATATTTAAAAAAATAAGGTAACATTGTTCAGATCTCAGACTTTGCTTCTAATTTTGGAGTTAATGTCTTTTTTGTGGACTGTGCTTGTGGTTCTCATGTCTCAGGCAGGAAGAGATGGGCCTGTGCCCGTGGGAGCCTGCCACAGCCTTTCTGTTCTCATTTCGAGTTGATCGATGCCCTTATGTCCCTGCGTCCTCCTCTGGTGACTGGCATCACATTGTCGATACTAAATGAACCAAGAGAGCTTCCTTCAACCATGCCGTTAATGGGGGAGGAGAATTTGCAGGAATAATACCCAGATTCCAATGAAAATTTATTGAAATGTTCATTATAAAAATGGTCAGGACAGGCTATGTATGTTAATCTTCGAGAAATCAGCATATTTGGAGACAGCTGAAGACTGACTAGTGTTTCAGTTCTGTCCAAAACGTAACCTCATGCTCACAAGTTGACTTGTACTTGCATTTCAGAGGGTTGGTTTCAGCTTCCTCTCACAGAGCCCCAGGACAAGGAGGAGACATATTAGAGAAGAGAACAAGATCTTTGTGAATAAAGGCTCAGAAATAAATATACTTTGAAAAATTATGGAAGTAGTCTGTAAAAATGTAAGGCAGGCATGTTTTCGCCATGAGGGAGAGAGAAATCTGCCAAAGAGCTCCTTCAGAGAGAAGTGAGATGGGCAATTTTCCTTCACCTTTTTCTATATGGGTTGTGCACATACAAGTTAGATTTGTATTTATGCAATTCTGTGATACTTGAAACACTGTTCTCTTAAAAATCTTGTGATTGAAAACATCTGGTTTTCATATAAAAAGGCTACCTGGACTGATCAAACAGGAGAAAGTTAAACCAGATCAGGGTGAGAAGGTTGGGCAAATAATAATGAGGGGAAAAAAAAAAAAAGGTGTAATGCCATAGACAGGAAAGGTTTTTTAAAAAATTATACTGAAATTAAGACAGTATCTGTGTGGGAGTAAGTAACAGGATAAAATGAAACTAAAAAATGGGGAAAGTTACTGATCTGTAACTCTTTATCCTGAAGAGCCATGCAAGTGAGGAACTTGGCAGATTTTAATTCCAGAGTGGAGAAAAAGGTTTCTGACATACAGTTTAGGATAGTCAAGGAACAGCAGACAAAGTGAACTGCACAGTCATGTTTTCATCTTCAGGTTACAGCATTATAAGCTTCCTGGCCCCATCCTGCCTCCATATTTTATTTTTTCTCCGCTTAATTCCTTTTTCTCTGTGAAGCAAGTGTGAAACACACATATACATATGCATGTGCTTCAGCATCCTTTTCTGAGAACTGGGTTATTTCATGTTGTGTAAAATTTACTTCTTTACATTTCCCCATTTATTTCTATTTACTGTTGATGTAGCAAGCTCATGCTGAGCGCAGAGAAGATGGTGTGTGGTATTGCTTCTTCTGGCATAGCGCACCTTTAACTCGGACTCAGTATGAGGCTTTGCTGAAAGAAATATTGTGCAGAGAAAAGGGTATTGTTTTTCATACAAATCTATTTGCCAAAAAGTGCTGCTTCATTGAGGCTGCTCAGAGTTTCACATCCCAATTGAACTGGGTGAATAGTTTTGGCCAAAAGAGGGAAAAATACACGACATTTTTGTAACGCTTGATTCAAATGACCCCGTAATAAAACATCACAGGGTTTCAGGGTGGGTTTGTAGAGCAGTGCAGGTTGCTGGCTGCGCAGGGAGGATGCAGTGGTCCTTTCCTCCCTTACTGTGTGATAACCCAGCAACTAGGGAATTTGCCGGCCGGCGGCCATGCAGGGTTCAAACCTTCCTCGTCCTGATGCAAGTGAGTCTGTAAAGCAGGGATGGGGACCCCATGACTCTTGGTCTTGGCTGTGTAAGTAGACGTAAAACATTGAAATGCTTCATCTTTTATTTAAATGCAGGTACAAAGATATTCAGGTACTTAATTCCTTTGTGATAAATGAAATGTATTTTTAAGTGCCTTTGTGACCTTGCCAGTGTTCCAGCAGTCAGCCTCCAGCCTTTTAAAAATCATTAGGGTTTTTTTAAAATATCATGGCGGTTAAGATAACAATATTATTACTATTTCTAATTATACATTTGGGAGCTTTTCTATTTGGCATCCTACCTTCTAGCATAAACTTTTCGTGATTTTTTTCCTCAATGAGCAAGGTTAAAAAGTATGATTTTTTGAAAGCTAGAATTATCTTTCAGATTGCAGGAAAAATGAAAAATCTTGTAAGAACCGAAAGCGTGATTTCTTTGCATGTTTGTTTCTGTGTATAATTTTCTGCTTAAGATAATTCCCCAGCTGCAAGTCAAAGGTGGAGACCAGAGTCTTCATGTAAGGAAAACTTAAAAGGAATTCTCAGCTAAGAGACAAGCTGTTCTTCTGATACCTAATATTAATCATGTCCCTAAATGTGTGCTGTCTGTGCCACTCCTGCATGTAATCCGCAGGCTGCTGCCATCATTATTTTAAAAAGGAGGAAGAAATAATGTTGAGGAGTTGTAGATGACAAAGTGCAATTGTTTTTCAGCCTACGTGAAAGTGCTCGCCAGCTTGATAATGCTTGTCCTGGTCTTCTTCATTGTATTTATGTACAGCAGGTGAGTGCTTTTACTCTATAAAGAAAATGTAATTCTATTGACTTCGGCAAAATTGAATTAATACCATATATAACTTGATTTCAAGTTTATAGGGGCTTTCACAGATATTGAACTTCTTTTTATTTATTTTTTTTTAGTCTATCTCCAGAAATGCCTGTGCTGCCTGCCCAGGGAATACAGAATGCAGGCGGGGGATGAGAACTACCTGCGTGGTGAGCCACAACAAAGCTGTTTTGAGTATCCTGTCCTATAAGCTTGGATGGTAATTTGATGTGACTAACTCCTTTCAGCCGTGGAAAAAGGATAACATAACTTTATCCCACTGAAGAGAGGGTTCGAGAAAAATTATTTGTGCCCTTTTGGTTGGGCCTGAGCTGCTTACACAGCTGGATCCTGCCCTGACTGTGCAGTTCAGCTACGATTAAGCCGTTTATAAGTAGCAACTTTGTGTTTGCTAGGTGTCCAGTCTCTCCTTCTAGCAGGTCAGTACAGTTGGCAGAGCCTAGAGAGCCAACCAGCCATTTGATGTCTGCTTTGGGGGGTGAGCTGAACCTTGCTCTGGGCTCCCGTCACTCTGCTGATCAAGTAGAACTCAATCCAGTTACCTAAATATAAGTGTACCTTGCCAAATCTGGTGCCCTAGGATATTAAAACATCTGTCAGCCTCATGCAGATGTCTTATAGGACCAACGGGAAATCTCTGCCCTGCTGGAGGCCAGTCAGAAAACCCAACTCATCTCAAATGATACTAGATACCCACGTTTAAGCAACTGAACCCAGCCCTATCTCTCCGTTGGCTGTAATGGCACCCAGCTCATGTCAGCACCTAGATTCAAGTGATTGAACCTCAAACTGAATCCCCCTAGTCTTCTCTTTCTTAGGGAATTTCTTCTCTTTCTCTTTCTACCTCTTGCTCCCTGGTAATGTAGCAATGCTGTGGCTTGCCTTGTGCTCTTCATGCAATTTATAATATTATAAATAGGCTAAACTTGTTCATGTTTATATAAGCTATGAGTTAGATTTCAAAGTTATGTAGAGCAAGGGCAGTTCAATACGTCCTTGCAAGACCACAGGAGGCGGGCACAGAGTTCCCAGCTCTTGATGACAGGCGTTCATGGTAGAAGGTATAGCTGCTGCCCTACCATCACCTACCATGTGGATGTGGAGACAATTTCTCTGTCTAGCTTTGGCCTTTATTTGTAGCTGGTGGAGGGCTGGGTGCACTCAGTCTTCAGCCCATGTCTTGCCTGAAAACAGCCATCCTAGCCTACTTTGGTCTATTTACACACTAAAGTATCAGAAGTAAAGGTCAGTGAGGAGGCTTTTACTCCTTTAACAGTGCTCTTTTTTTACAGAAGGTCAAAACATGATGTAGGAAGAACAAAAAAAAAGAAATTAAGAATTCCACTGATGATTAAATCCTGCATCTCCACATAGCACAAAACTATACACCAACATTTGGAATCTTATTCTGACTGCCATCTGAATAGTTCCAAAAATATTCCTAACACCAAGAAAATCTACTAAAAATATTCTAGTTTTCCTTATTCATTCATAAAAGGCATTTGTCTATAAGGTATTGGTCACCACTTTAAAGTGACTCTATCAAATAAAGTTCTCTGGGATTTCTGAGGGAATTGTGTTAGTGATTTTGGACCTGTGATAATACATATCTCCTTTATGGACCTTTAGTACTCATAAGTGCAGAGAATCTGGTGGTTTGTTTTTTTGTTTTTAAATTTATGAAAATACAGAGTGAGATGGATATTTATTTCAGCAAAGATTTTTGAGAATTCCTGGATGAGGCAAGAAGTTGTGAACTTGGTGATAACATCTTCTGTTGGTCTTAGAACTGCGTGGGGGTGTGAGCTGTAGGGCTGCGGAAAGACTGGGTGTCCTGCTGTTTGGTTGTGACTCAGCTGTGACTGAAGTTATTCTTCCTGTTACACAACTTAAACCTAATATTGGCAACAATACGGGGCTTCTCCACACTGTAATTTTTGATGCACTGTACTGCTGTTATGGTCTCTACCTTCCATAAATATTGTTTACCTCTTTTTCCCTCTTTGCCTTCGTCTTCCACTTTTGCTAACAGCCTTCCTCTGCTTCACAGGTACCAACTGCTTCTAACTATTTAATTAACATATTTAATTTAAACTCACAGGTGTTGTGCTCATTCTGTCTTTAGCCTGAAGTCTGCTGCTGCTTCAGATCTGAAGAAGGGTTTATGTGCATAAAAGCTCTTCTCCCTCTTTTCCAAATCCATCAGATGGTGTTACAAAATAAATTATCTTTCCCCACAAATCTTACCTTGATGGAATGTCAAGAGGGGACAACCCACACTTGATGGTATCTTTAATGCCTTCAGGTCAGACACATGATTTCCATATGGTGTCTCTTTTTTTGGAGAACAGCTGTTGTTCAAGCCTGCTTAGTCTCTTTTCTGTTGATCATGATGGGGATCTTACGATATTGAATATATTCCAGGCTTTGTAAGGTGAAAAGTACCACAGGTAGAGGTACTTCAGTCTCCTTTCCTGTTCTTCCAAGTTCACTTTTTAAATGCTCAGCCAGGCACTCTTATTCTGAAGTGGGATTTTGTGGTTCTGGAGTATGGTGAATTTTGTTGGTGCCTTCTCCCACGATGCCTCCTGCTTTGGCACTCTTTCTTCTCATCTCCTTGTGGTGGGTTGACCCTGGCTTGAGGCCAGGTGCCCCCCCCCCAAGCTGCTGTGTCGCTCCCCTCCTCAATTAAACAGGGGAGAGAAACTATAATGAAAGGCTCGTGGGTCAAGATAAGGACAGGAGAGATCACTCACCAATTACTGTCATGGGTGAAACAGACCCAACTTGGGAAAATTAATTTAATTTATTGCCAAACAAATCAGAGTAGGATAATGAGAAATAAAACCAAATCTTAAAAACACCTCCCTCACCCCTCCCTTCTTCCCGGGCTTCACTTCACTCCTGATTTCTCTCCCTCCTCCCCCTCAGCGGCACAGGGGGATGGGGAATGGGGGTTACGGTCAGTTCATCACACGTTGTCTCTGCCGCTCCTTCCTCCTCAGGGGGAGGACTCCTCACACTCTGCCCCTGCTCCAGCATGGGGGAAGTCCTCCATGAACTTCTCCAATGTGAGTCCTTCCCACAGGCTGCAGTCCTTCACGAACTGCTCCAGCGTGGGTCCCTTCCATGGGGTGCAGACATTCAGGAGCAGACTGCTCCAGCGTGAGTCCCCCACGGGGTCACAAGTCCTGTCAGCAAACCTGCTCTAGCCTGGGCTCCTCTCTCCACGGGTCCACAGGTCCTGCCAGGAGCCTGCTCCAGCGTGGGCTTCCCACAGGCCACAGCCTCCTTCAGGTGCCTCCACCTGCTCCAGTGTGGGGTCCTCCACAGGCTGCAGGTGGAATCTCTACACCCCCTCATCCTTCCTCCATGGGCTGCAGGGGGACAGCCTGCCTCACCATGGTCTTCACCATGGGCTGCAGGGGGATCTCTGCTCCGGCGCCTGGAGCACCTCCTGCCCCTCCTCCTGCACTGACCTGGGTGTCTGCAGAGTTGTTCCTCTCACATCTTCTCACTCCTCTCTCTAGCTACAATTGCTGCTGCTCAGCAACTTTTTATGCTTCTTAATTCTGTTACCCCAGAGGTGCTACCACTGTCACTGATGGGCTTGGCCTTGGCCAGCGGCAGGTCTGTCTTGGAGCCGGCTGGCATTGGCTCTGTCAGACATGGGGGAAGCTTCTAGCAGCGTCTTACAGAAGCCACCCCTGTAGCCCTGCCGCTACCAAAACCTTGCCATGCAAACCCAATACACTCCTGAAGGTTCTTCTTGCCTCCTCATTTTCCTTAAAGAGATGAACAAATAAAACTACTGACTTATTTCAGGAATTTCTTTTTGTCTGTTTTCCCAATTAACAATTAATTACACTAACCTTAGCAAAAAAACCATGAGGCTCTCAACCTATCTTTTTTTGGGGAGGTGGGCATTGGAGACAAATAGAAATTTTTTTTTGTCCTTGTTTGACAGACACAGGCTAAATTAAAATCCTGTAAACTAATGTTATAACAGTCCTGCTTTTATTTTCCTTTCTGTTCATACTCTCTTTTTCAATATTGCTATTTATTGTACACATTATACCCTTTAAATAGTAGCAGTTAAAGGTGTATCTTTCTCCTGTGGGTTGTTTGTTTGTTTTTTCTTTTTCATTCTATGACCCACTGCAGAAATTGACTTTTCACATTTCTGATTTATAAATCACTTTTCATGTGAGATGCCTCTTCATCTCTGACAAGGCTGTTAAAGAGAGATTAGGTTTAAGAGCCTATTTCAAAGACCAAACTCCTCCTAGAAAAGTAAATTGTGCTGTTTCTGGGGCTTCAGTACTGTCCTTGCCTTGCATGTCATATTTACTGCCAACAGTGATAACTTTTATCATCTGTGACTCCAGACTTCCCTCCTTAAGCCAATCCCTTGTCTGTAAATCTGCTGATTCTCTGTTGCTATAAAGCTGGAATTGACCTCACTCTGTCTCCCTAATATTCCTGTTCATCCTTGCAGTCTAACCCAGGATGCTCTTTTTCTTCTGATCTTTATAAATATTTGTGCTGACATTAAGGGGGAAAAAAAAGTCATGAGTGAGGTTCAGAAATCCCAGTCTGTGGTCCAAAGGGATCTACACTCCCCTCACCTAGGACATCAGGTATTTCTATGCTTTTGGAGACTGACCGTGCATGAGTTGAAATGATAAATCTGGAGGATAGCTTTAAGCTTTGCTTCCTAAGATTCTGGCCTTACCACATTGCAAACAATACAATTTTCTTGCTTTAGAAAGCTTGAATTTGTCTATCTTCCATCTTTAATATTAGCCTGTCACCCATCCCTTCTTTGCTCCTGTGGCATTATGGTTCTCTGCAAGCTGTACGTCCTGAGCTCAAAGGCAAGGCTTGCTCCATGTTCCAACAAATTTCTCCATTTCAGCTCATTATCTAAGGTCACAATCTAGTCACTGGGGTATAACTAACACAAGGCTTAACTCAATTTCCCCCACATCCCTATTGACCTCCAGTTCAGAATAAGGCAGAAGGAAATGAGTCTCCTGCAGGGCATGTCCTATCCACCTGCTCTGTGCAGATGCCTCAGACCTCTCAAATGGCACTACATTTCTGTGGGTGAACAACTTACTCGAACTCTTTGTATCCCCTAACAAGTACCTCCAGACACATCCCTGATCCGGTTGCTGTGAAGTCATAAGAGTGGCAGATGTGCCAATTTAGCCAGTCTTGCTGGGTCACAGCCCGTTGCGTTTGCAAGTGACTCAGGACCATCGCTTCCACTATTCTGCCACAAGTAGACACCCATGTTTGGTCAGTTTGATGCTGCCTAAGATCCACTTTTGGCCTCAATCAGTTACCCATACTTTGGCAACTACTTTAGGGCAAATAGTTAGGACTGTATTGACTAGATCTCACCTGGCTGCAATGCGATCTTAGAGGCGCAGCACACATGGACACTTGAATTTACCCGTTTCGGTCTTGAATTGAATCTTCCCCAAACTATTTCCCTCCAAGGTGGCTGCAGTTAGAGCAAAGCTAGTAGAAGCTAATATGTTCTGAATGGCTGAGGGTGTGAGCCTGACCTCAGGACTGTGCTGTCTGATCCCAGCTGGCCTGCAGTAGTGATGGAGACTCTGAAGGTGGAATGGCAAGTGATGGTTGATATTGACCTAAAACTAAACTCTTCTTGGATGTTGCAAGCTGTTAATGCTTCTACAGTAACTGGGAGAATTGAGGGTTGGATAGTGTCATTACAGAATGGCTGCAAGGTAAGATGATGTAAATGTTTTAAAGTCCAGCATTTCTAGAAAGGGTTTCTTGGCCCTCCAGCAGGAGTCTAAAGAAGTTACCTCACCTGCACTGATTTAATTCAACTTTGTTCTTCCTGACAGAAGTTTTACTTTTTAAGGTCTTCCTTCTTTTAGTTTCTGCCCAAAGATACCTAGAATGTGTTGCTTGCTATGTCTGTGTGTGAAGAGCACCCATGGAAAATGAAAACCATGGTTTTTTGGTTAAAAAAAATCTTCGTGAATTAAAAAAAATTACTGCGACTTGTTTTGTGGTTGAACATAAATCCATAATCGATACTCATTTCATAGAGGCAGACCTTAGCAATCATTCCAATGATATGCTTTCACCAAACATATTTTGATATTGAAATAATCAAATTATTTAGACAACCTTAGAGCAGTACCAGATCAACATCAAACTAATATGGCAACATTGGCAGCATGATTCACTCTCATTATAAACTGGTCATTAATGCCTGCTTAAATAATATATAGAGACTTTGAACATTTATCCAAATAAATAGTTGTTTTTAAAGTCAGTTAAATGATAGCTGGAAAAGAAAATAATGTGATTGCTGTTAAAACACTTACTTGTATTCAATCACACTGCTCACCTGCCTGGTGAATTCCAGGGTTTCTTTGTTTTATTTATTTAGGAAACTCATGTTCCTTAAAGAGGTGATGATACCCCAATAGAGAGACTTTTCTTAATCTGTCCAAAGTCACAAATATTTACTTATTATCACTAGAAATCAGAGAGGGTTTTTCAATTTCTTATGTTATTAAACTAAATGTTGTCTATTATCTGTCTGTCCAGAATGCTTATCTGTAGAGTCACATCACATCTGGATGATGTCATTTGTTATCTAGACACATAAACATAAACAGATCACTTGAAGATGGTAAGGGTGGAATCAGCAGTAGTATGGAAAGAAAGAGCACGTATTTATTTTCCCTAATATAGAGAGAATCCACCAAAGGAGGAGCTTTTCTAATAACATGTCTGTAGGAAAGATTAGGGCCTTGTTGGACCTTCATGGTCCCTGTTTTCTTAAAAGCAGGAACCAGCTCAGATCTAGCAATTTCTGAATCTTCCAGTTCTTCATCTGGTACCTGCAACAGAGATTTGGGTTTTATGACAATGGGACCTCTTTGAGGATCAAGGACTGCTATGAAGAGAGAGGATCCACTTGATCAAGGAGGTCAAAAGCATCTCAGCCAACAGGCTAGCTAACCTGATGTGAAGAGCTTTAAAGTAGAAATGACAGGAGAGGGAAGTGATGAACACATTCAGGTGAAGAAGTGAACTGGGTTGGCAAGAAAAGGGTGCAGGGTGATATGGACAAGAGGCCTTGTAAACAACAAAACAGGACTGAAAGAGCCTCGTCCTAAGTGTATGCACATAAATAAGGAAGTGTCTACAGGACAGCATGGTGAGGAAAGCTCTCATCTTTTCTGGGCCATCAGCACACTTGGGTGCTTCTCTGAAGTGTCTGCACGCTCATGCATGCAGCACGAGAACAAACAAGAAGGGTTCAGAAGTTTGCATGCGCTTGCAGGGCTACTATCATGTGGGGATCAGAGATCCTGGAGTGCCGCAATGGATGGATAGAAGCTCTTTAGAGGGGACAGGCTAGGAAGACAAGGAGAGGGAGTTACAATTTATGAGAGAGAACAGTGGGACTGATGGAGCTCTGCCTAGGAAAGGGTGGTGAGCCAGCTCAGAGTTTAATGAG
Source organism: Balearica regulorum gibbericeps (assembly GCF_011004875.1). Lineage (NCBI taxonomy): Eukaryota > Metazoa > Chordata > Aves > Gruiformes > Gruidae > Balearica > Balearica regulorum. The sequence continues at coordinate 153,300,770 of NC_046184.1, read as the reverse complement.
TCAGGGTTAGTGGGCAAACCAGTGTGGATGATGTTGCAGTGGGTGTCTGCTATACACTGCCTGATCAGGAAGAAGGAGAAGTTGAAGCTTTGTCGGAAAACTGGAAGAATTGCACTTCAGCATCCTTAGAAGAGGGAGCAGGTCAAAAAACTAGTCAACCCCAGATTTCAGGAGAGCAGAATTTGGCCTTTTCAGGGATCTGCTTAGAATAATCTCATGGGAGATGGCCCTGGAGATAAAAGAGGTTCAAGAGAGTTGGTTGATATTGAAGGATTGTCTCCTCCAAGATCAGGAACGGTCCATCCCACTGGTACTGAATGTATACTTCACCTCAGTTTTTAATAGTAAGATCATCCTTCAGAAATCTGCGGACCCAGAGACTAGTGGGAAAGTCTGGAGCAAGAAAGATTTACCTTTGATGAAAGAAGATCAGGCAAACTGGACATACAAGTCCATGGGGCCTGATGGTATGCACCCATGAGTGCTGAGGGAGCCAGCAGATGTCATTGCAAGGCCACTCTTGATTACCTTTGAATGATCATGCTGACTGGGACAGGTGCCTGAGGACTGGAGGAAAGCAAATGTCACTCCTATCTTCAAGAAGGGCAAGAAGGAGGACCCAGGGAAATGTAGGCTGGTCAGTCTCACCTCGATTCCTGGGAAGGTGCTGAAAAGGTGCTGCTAGAAGCTGACGGGTGAGATACTGCAAGACCCAACTCTAACTTGCAGGTGTATGGTCCCCAGCACAGGAAGCAGAATTTTTCTTTTAGGAAACTAGAATGGATCATCCAATGGTGTCAGGAGGAGATCCAGACCAAAGACTAGCCCAAGAAATGCCTACAACTGAACGCAGGGAAGAGCTGAATTGACTTACCAAGGTAAGCCTTCACTCTATTGTTTCGCTGTGGGACATAGAATCATAGAATGGTCCCAGCTGAGAACTGGCCCAACGCCTGTCCATGAGGGTGAGCTGCTATGCTGTGTTTATTTTCTGTGCTGCATTGCTAACAATTAGAATAGTGTCACTCTCTTGCTTTTATAATTTGGTTAAAGATGCTTTAAAACAAAGCAAAAAGTTACTTAATATTTGTCACTGCTGTGTGTTTGTTAGAGACGTCCCAAGCCTTGAAGGTTATGAAGGGAGGGATATCTGGGCATTACATGGTTTCAGGCTGCAGCATCTTGCCATGGTAAGGGCTTCTCTGAGTAAGGGCAGGCTTGTCATGTCAGGCTTCCAGGAAACTTTATCATGGAAAATGGGATGTCCCTGGTGTTTGCCCACAGTTAAGCAGCTATGAAGAGAATTAGGAAGGTAGTTGAAGTTTTAAAACTAATTTTGGGTTTACATGTCAAATTATATGTTCTGTAATGGATGATTTGAAGTTCCTGTCCTTAAATACTCTGTGGTGATCACCAAACTTACCTAGGCAGTAGGCTGAAACATTAAGGGGTCAGTTTGTCAGTCTAGTTGCGGAAATGTTTAAAACCATAGCACTTCTTTTAACTGCTTATTTTCCAGTTATGCTCCAGGAAAGGCAAGAGACAGTGAGCGGGGGAGGCAGAGGTTCCTATTTGCCATCCCCAGGTGCTTGCTGAGCTCTTTTTCTGAATGACTCAGTGCAGTACAGAAGATGAAGGAGTTTCTAAGAAAAAAAATTATCTATTGTGCACTAATGTATTTTTCAAGGAAAATCCCTTCTGAGTCATCACAAATGTTCTCTAATAGTTACTAGAGGACCTATTTTCCACCCATAAATAGTTTCTTTTATATTTCAAAAGCCTGTATCTTTCCGGCTTGGAATTAAACTCAAAGTGTGCTTTATCAGACCATTTGTTATTGCAGTAGCTGGTTGATTACGGATGTACATTTCCCACCCCCCCCCCCCCGGTCTTTTTAGAGGGCCAATCACTATGGTAACCACATTACAGAAAATTGCTTGGTCTCCTTAAAATACCCTTCAGGTCATTTGTTATTAACATTTTCTGACTAAACTCGAAATGTTAAAAACATCAAGAATATTGTCGCTGTTTCTATACTTACATGGTTTTTTTCTTTACCACACACCTTTCAGTTAACTATCAAAACAGGACAAAATATTGAGACTCCAAAACAATTGCAAAGCTGCAGACTTTTGAATATGTTTTGAAATATCAAGATTTGCTCATGTTGCTCCGTTTCGGCTGCTGGCATGCACAGCTTTGTTTCATTGTTTTCATTTCTCTGATTTGGAGCAAGATCCAGGCTGAAGTTGCTCTTTCAACCTCTGCAGGCTACGACTGCAAGGAAGGGGCAGGCGTATGACTATTACAGACAGCCGTCTGCTGTTGAATTATCAAATAGCTGTTCTGGATAGTCATTTAAAAGCCTGGAAATAGCTGGTTAAAGGTTTCTACTCCCAGGGTAAAATGCATCCAAGGGATGTTAGATGGGAAAAATCAGGTCTGATTGTAATAATAGGGTCCCAGCCTGTGAAGTGAGAACACACAAAGTTGCTCTCTTTCTGGCGTACGCCACTTGTGTTCTGCTTGATTGGACACGTTGTTTCTTTGCCATTTCACATTATCTACATTGCCGGCAAAGGATTCTCACATTTGTATAGTTTTCTTGTTTTGCAGACAGCTATTTGCAGCTTTTATCCAAGCCCAGTAAACAATTAAAAAAAATCCCCTTTCTTGGAGTTCCATCATTTTGGAATTGACAAACAAGTTAAAAAGGCTGCCAAAAGAAAGCACGAGTTGGAGGAAGTTAATTCGCATTGATGTGTGCATGCCACTGATAGCAAGTTATGCCTATGACATTCTGACATCGCCTCTCAAAAAAAGAGAAAGAGTGGAGTGGAGTGAAAGACTAAGAGGATGTTCATTTAATTGGAAAGCCTACTGAGATCTGAGGCAGCTGAGGCAAAGGATGCACCCTTTTTCTGCACAATGGCATTGGTTGAAGGTTGTATATAAGGTGGCCTTATTAAAGTGACAAGGCAATTTAATTCTTTTGTGCACAATGATTCTACTTCATTGATTTACAATGGGAAGGATATAATTTTGCTAGTGTTGGCAAAAAGCTCAAATGTCAGGCTTTTCAAATTGCCATACTTGCCTTGTTCAGGATGAATAATGAATAAGTCACCTTTTGTCTACAGTTAAATATTCTTGAATAAATACAAAGAACATAAAAGACATAAATGATTGCCTGATTTATATTTAAAATAAAGATCAACATTGTGATAAATGGTTGAAAATGCTTAGTGTGAAGTAATATGACTATGCTGATAATTACATTATCAATTAAGGGGCAGCCCAGGTGTGGAGTGTTATAGAATGGATGGCAGAGAGAAACCCCCAGTGTGGAACATGCCAAACTTGGCTGTCTGGAAAGGGGGAGGGGTGGAGAGTGAAGAGACCCTTAGTTATGCAGGGGTTCTCATGTTTAAAATTGGACCATTTACTGTACTGAAATAACTGTTCTCTCAGGAAGCTCTAGCTGTTGCTTCTTGCTTTGTCATTAGCAGGACGCATTGGTCTCATGTCTGGAAACAGATTTTGCTCCATTTATTCCTGATGGTTTGGGTGGGCAGAGAAGGCTGCTCACCATTTCTCAGGATCTGTCTTTATTCAGAGAGGAACAGATCTTAAAGACCTGCTAAGTCCAACATTCATTACTTGCAATGTTGTCAAAACCTCAGTAGAAGAACTGGGACAACTCAGAAGAAGACAAGATGCAGAAGTCTGCTGAATACTCCTCAACCATTCCTAGACCATAAGCAACAGGCCTTGCCTCTGTATGCACAAGCACACAGTCTCCACTTTAGCTAAAATAATTGTGTTAAAACTGTGCCTACTCTCGATCTGTTGTTCTTCCTCTTCTAGAAAGCTTTGTTTGTCTTTATTAAATGTCTCAATGTCTTAAACAAGATGATCCTAAAGGATTAGCTGCTTAGATGCTTCTTATAGATGAAACATATGCTTTGAACTTGTAGTAGGGCAGCAGGCAGTCCAGAAGTAGCTGGCTGGCATGAGAGTGTGATATGGTGAAGATATCAGGATGCTGTACGTGGAAATGCAAAATGGAGTACAATGGAGCAGGTACAACATACGCCTGGGTCCTACGGTACTTAGATCATGATGATGGAAGGAAGGAAGGACCATAGCGCTTACTTGCAAAGCGTTACAAAGGTGCTGCAGGCAAATTCAACACCCCCATAGTATAACGTGTGCAACTTTACAGCTAATCACATACTTTAATTCTATATGCATATATCTGAGAGACGGGGATTTCTGGGACTCTTAAAAAAAAGCCAAAACTAGCTACCCCAAAAAAGCCTTCCAGAAATGTGCCATGTGACACTAAGAGATCATCAGCAGGAAGAATTACATCTGCCATGCAAACTTCTTTCATTGAACGAATCAAGTATTATGCAACAGTAGCAGACTATAGCTCTCTAAATGAACCGGGTCAGGGCTTGGGGATTGCAGTAGGGTTTTAGGTGCATGCTGACAGCAAAGATATGGTGAGATTCCTCAGCTTTGGGCAGGGGCAGCATGTGCTCTTCTGTCTACTCTCTTCTGTGACATCTTTAATCTCTCCTTGTATTAGTCTTTCCACCATCCCTCTCCAGGCTCTCCTGTTCTCATCTTCTCATTCTCCCACACATTTCCTTGTTCAGTGGGTCCAAAAGATCTCCTTTTGATCCCTTTCCCAGATCCATAATCTCCAGAACTATTCTTGCTTTCCATGTGCATATGCTCCCATTTCTCCCTACATTTTTTTTCAATAACATTTCTCACTTCCATGGGGTGTGTTGCAATGCAAATTGAGAGGGAGTTATTTCACCCTCTTTCCTGCCCATTTGTTCCAAAAGCCCAACAAAGAAAACTAGCTCAAAGAAAAGTGCTCTTGCTTTCCCTGCTAGCAGTGTGCTGCTTGCTTATCTCTGCACAGGATGATGGTAGTGGCCAGTAATGTTGCCCACGAGCAGAAACTACCTTCTTCCACTCCGTCCTGTAGTGTTAGGTCAGAAGTTGAGAGTGACTAGTTTTTCCCTTGCTGCTAAGAGTTGTTCTTGTGGGTGTTCCCCAGATTCGGTATCACAGGTTTGTCACTACCTGTTTCCTGAAGGAGTCTGTGTTGGCAGCTGGCATGTGAAAGCTTCAGGTACATCTAATATTTCCTACTTTTTTCTAAAATATTGCTGGCTGATGATTCCTGCAGTACCTATTTCTAATGTGGCTTTTAATTTCTAGAGCTGAGTAGTTTTGACATTATATTAAATGTGATGTTAAATGACTCTTGCAGTGGGTCATTGTGAGAAAATAAAATTAAATTTCTTATGATGTTATCTGAAGATCTATGTTCATTGATAGGGACTTATCATTCAGAAGCTGCCAGATTTCTTCATTTCTTTGTTTTTGCTCACATACTATTGAATAGGGTGAAGCCGAAGTGTTATGTTATAAAGGAAGAAACACGTGAGAAGAACGTGAACATTGCATGCTACTTTTAGAAACTCCGAATAATTTTAAGCTACACATGGTTTAAAACCATTCTATTAAGCAAAAATCCATTCAGTGAGTGCTTGACTGTGCCTTGTCTCTCAAGATCTCTATGGATCTAATTGACCAAGAAGCTGCTGTACTTCTGGGTCTGTGGAAACAAACTGGCTTATGATTTCTTTCAGTCTTGCAACAATAGGACAGTTACTGTAGCTTTACTTGCAAAAGGAGTCTGTTGTATGAATAAATGTGGTGAGCTACAAGGGGCAATGAAGGTAGATAGGAAAATGCAGTATGTAATAAAATTTCTTTTGGACCCTGTGCAGAGTCCTTGCCCAGCCCTGTTTTCAGACTTCAGCAAATTTCTTCTGTTAGGAGCAAAACTGATGATGAAGCAAGGTATTTCTTTGATGTAACTGTGTTTATATCCAATGAACATATGAATTGAATGTCAGTCTCTTTGCTCAGTTATGGAGTACGTCCAGGCAACTTACTGTGTGAAGGCTATCTAAGCCTGCTTTGAAAGGATCTGTCTACCAGGACTTCAGTGTTTGAAATACTTTGTATTCTCGTTATCCCTTTCCTTATGAGCGCCCTGCTTTTTTTCCGAGATGCAGCTTTGTCAATCAATGCTCTATCTAGAGCAGTTGCCGCATCATTCTCCTGATAAGGTTGCATGGGCCAGCTTCTGCTCAGATCTCACTTTCTCTGGTCTTGTTTCAAGTTCATCCAAGAGCTTACTTTCTTCCTGAATGAAGAGCAGAGATTATGATCAATATTTTTCACTGGTATTTTGGGGGTATCCAGCTTCACAATATGACCATAAGATATAGGAGTGAGGTGTGTTATCAGTATAATAAAAGCATCAGATTCTTTACAGAAAACATGCAAGAGACTGAAATAATGTGTCCTTGTTTACGTACATATTAGCTATGGTTAGTAAGAACTCCCCTGGCATTTGGTCTTCATTCTTTTTCTGTTCTTTGGGCCACTTGCTGTCATGAAAAGAAAATGGAAAAGATTATCATGGACATGACTGATAGCGTAATCAGAAGAATACACCTAGTTTGAACACTACTCCTCTGCAGAGAGAATAGGTGGATGAGACATACAACTGCTATTTCAGTGAGGACACATGGGTACCAAATTTTCATTTTCACCCAAAAGGATACTTGCAGAGGGCAACGATTTCCAAATCAACACCCATTAAGCAAAAGAAATCAGTATACAATGACCACTTAATAGAATCGTAGAATAGCCCAGCTTGGAAGGGACCTTGAAAGATCACCTGGTCCAACCGTTTCTTTTAGTGCAAAGAAAAAAAAAGCATAATGGAAATTTTTAACTCCAAATACTTGTCCTGTATCCAGAAAACGTTGAAAGAATGGACTGTTTCAAAGATTCATATAGCAGGCGATGCATTTCAGGACTTCTTTGCTAGTGGGGGCTGTTAGTGTTAAGACCCCAAACCTGAACAATGGAGTTTGTCAATTGTATCAGTTTCTGCCATCCTCACCTCTCCCAGCTCCATTTTTTCACCATGAGAAATGTCCTGTAAGGTGGTTGGTGTTTGTTTGTTTGTTTGTTTGTTTTTAATACAAGCATTTATTATGGTGGTATATTTTTCAAAACTAAGGACTGAGGAAACTGGAAATATAAAAGTGAATACTGTTTTTTTGTCACTTATGTAATTCTAGCATGTCTTTTTGTTTGGACATTAAAACAAGCCTCCTGAGTGGAAACTGAATGTTATACCAAGAAGATGCCATTTTTAGGAAGGATTTATAAAGCATTGTTCAGGTAACCGGCTCTCTAAACTTCCTTTGTGTGAACGTTGTGTAAGAAAGCACTGCAGTAGCAAGCAGAAAGTAGAGTAAATCTTCTCCATCCTTCCTTAAGACAAATTCTGAGAACTGTGCAAACTCCTGGACTTATGTGAACTGCATTTTGCAGGTTATTCAATTATTCTGATCTGTCAGCATGGTTTGGGTATAATTTGAGGTCTGGGAAGAGATCAGTGGTTGCTGTTCAGAAACTGCCTTGTGTGTGAAAGAAGATTTCTTTATATCTGGAAACCCTAGGTTGAAAATAAAAATTAATTCAGTTCAAAATAAATATTCAATGTATTTTTGTTCTAGATGGAAGTTGTTTCCTTTGTGTTTTAAGGGCAGGTTGAACTAAATCAGTGTGTAATGAACTCTACACAAAGATGTTTCTCAGCAATTGATCTAGGTTTCTTCCTCGATGTGTGATGGAGCACTGCATACTTGTGGGCAAATCTTGTATTTCCTCATGCTAAGCTTTTGCTAGCATGTAGTTTAAAGTCAGCAAGCTGCTTTCTCCTTTCTATTCCTGTGGCTGACTTCTGGTAAATCTTTTTTTTTTTTTTTTTTTTTTTTTTTTAGACTAGGAGAGATCCAAAATGTGCAAATATTTCAGAATAGCACGCCCCTAGGAAGAAACCCCTGAAATGCCATTGCAGAATATGGTTTTGGTTGGTGTGAAATAGTATTGTTTGCGTGTATAAGAGACAGAGTTGTACAGAGTGGCTGAGAGGGGAGTTATTTGCCAATCTTGTCCCCTCATTGTCTGGTGTGCTTCAGTTCTGGGCCTCCCAGGGACACAGGCAGGAGGACAGGTAGAAGCAGAAGAGGGGTGACGGGTCTTTGTAGGGACTTGAATTTCAGCACCTGGATTGCAAATGAGCTCATGGGAAAGGAGGGACCCCACAGCAGCTCCCTGAAATGCAAGACCAACATTTGTTCTAACTTCATTTGCTTTTAGGAAGCCCATGCAGCGTTTAATCAACAAAGACCTCTCTTACCGGTAAAATAAAGACCAATGGGAGCAGATATACAATAGGCAGAAATAAAAAGAATGAGGAGTTGCTCCTTCTTCCCAAGAGTCATTTGTAAATTCTGTCCCAAGTGCAATTTTCCACATGCTTCTTTTTAAGCCTTGAAGTACAGTTTTTAGGAAAAAAAAAAAAAGATACTTCTACCCTTTGATTGGTCAAGGACTGGTATGATACATTATTATTGACTAGAAATTAATTGTAGCTTTTCTTCCTAGTTTGGACTGTAAAGTCAAGCTGTGATTCTGTTTTCTGAGACCGGTTGCTAGAGTAGACTGTCAATAGGCTAGCCTAAAAGATGATCACTTAGCAATGAATTCTCTTCCCTCTTTTTCACTACTTTCCTTGGCTTCTTCCTTTTGTTGGATTTAAATGTTTGTGATTTTCACCTCTTTATCCATCATAGCACACCATTGACTGAATAATACACTTTTATTAAGCTGCCCTCTTTCTGTGAAATAAATGCCAGTAATAATCAGTCAATCATTCAATCCATATGAATGTGGAATTTAGATGTGGCTGTTTGAATTGGGTTTATAATATACCGTTTCTTGGTACAGCATGTTCTTTGATAGTATTCTTTTAAATGACTGTTTCCAACTGCACTTGAAAGCACCTATGAAAGAAATTGTTTGTGACGCTATACTTAGTTTAAATCTCCTTCTCTTTTCTTCAGCATTTTTGTCTGTATTTCATTTCTATGCAAATTATATCTTTGTGAGTTAGTAAAATTTTACAAACCAGATGAAATGCAGCTATGGAATGAATTATTGGAGAAAATTTGGAAAATATGCTTATGAAAGGAAAACTGAGGAAAACATTTAAATCTAATTGTGTATTATTCAAAGAGAATTTCAGAGCAACTCTTAGGCAAATATTACATAAATGTATACCTATATTAAATGATTAATTTACCACAGGTAATATACTTGAAGGCTCGGGGACTATTTTCCCATTAGCCTGTGCATGTAGCACTTCTCAGCTGAAATAGAGCCTAGGTGCACAAATGCACTTAACTTGCTCATGGGGAATTGCGGAGGACAAATTGTGAATGTAATGCTTGTAAACAGCTAGAGACCAATGGCAGTCGCTACCAACGATCCCAGTGCTTCGTTTCCATTAGAGTGACAGTGACCGAGTTTAACCTCGCAGGGAGTCAAACCTTGATGACCAAGAATAATTTTGTATCCTCCCAAGTATAAAGCATACGGTCCCCCTAAATTCATTAACAGCAGCTGGCAGATCTACTGTGAATACTCTGAATAACTACCAGATTCCCAGCAATCGATCTCCAAAACGGGAGACTTGATAGCTGCACATTTGTCAGTCAAGAATAATTTCTGTGATTTGTGCCTCCGTGAGGTATCTGCTTCTCATGAGACAGGCTGGCTTTGTGAATAGTTTCTTCCCTCATTTCAACATTTACCTAGGAAGGATGTGGGCTGAAATACAGAGGCAAGGAGATTAAAGGACCTTCAGTACTTTCAGAGCCTCCATGGGAGAGAGGAGCTGGAGTCCAACCCAAAGGTTGTGCTGGTGTCTCCAGAGTCCAGGAGATATTGCAGACAGCTCAACATGAGACTTTTTTTTTTTTTTTTAATATATTAAAAAAAGTCTAATTCTACTCATGCTTCCTTATTCACAAGTAGTGAGCTGCATGTCCAAAGGGTCTGGCTAGTGCAGATGATGAGGGGTGCCAGTTACCTCCCCCTCCCTGTATCTCCTGGTTTCTTCAGCACATGATCAACAAGTTGAGGTCACCAAAATGTGCCTTTTAGGACCTGACAGTGGTTGTGGTCTTTTGAGACATCCTGACCCACTTGTGCAAGTCATTAGGTTTTATTCCCTTTTAGCTCCTTATCTTTGTGTGTCTCCAGCCCTGTCCATTATCTTTCTGTCATCATCTCATAATCCAGACTGTCCTTTGTTTAAGTCTGGGTGCTTTTTCCATCTGGGTGTCCTGGGAAGCTGTGTGTCCAGGTGCTGATCTGCTTACCTGGGTGCTGTCAACACCTGCCATTCTTACAGCCCTACTTCTGCTTTTCCTTCTGGTGCTTCCACACCCAGGCATGCCCATTCACTCTCAATTCATATCAATCTTAATCTTTCTATTACAGATCTGTTTTCATGAATAAGTTTAATCAGTTTGGGTTTCTGCACCCAGCAGAATGTCTCCTTACTCCTTATAGATTGGCGGTGATGATCTTTTGCTTCTGTGGAGCAAATACACTCAAACAATAAACAGTATTTTTTGAAGTACCCATGTAACTAAGGGCAGGATTCAATAGAGCACGTAGGGACATATAAACTAAAATGCAGGCAGATTTAAGGCATTGAAGTCTAATGTTGCATCCCAAGCTACCTCTTCCTAGTTGCCCGCTCAACCCAGAGTATTTTCTGGTGCCTCCGAGCTTGAATCCCAAGTTCCTTGTGAAGTTCCCCAGTTTGAGCAGGTAAGTGATTAGCTGGTGCCTAATATTGCTGAAGGTCTATCAGCTACTGTACGTGCCCTTGAAGGACCCAATGTTCAAGGAACAAGCCTCTGCAATGCACATTGGGATAACTCGGCCTTGTGTGAAAACCCACAGCAAGGAACCCTCTGCGTCGAGGGGCTGTTTTGGAGCCCTTTAGTTCTCTGTGTGGAGGCTCCCAGCTCAGCCCGTGTCCTCCGAAGGGAACTGCAGTTCCAAACAAGGCATTCTGGCTGGCCCTTCAGGGGCCGGGTACCCTGTGCTGGGCATCCTTGTGAAGCAGCAAGATGCCTGCAATGATCTTCTCTCCCACCAAACACCCATGCCTCTCATGCCTCCATTCTGCGGTGAAGCCTATTTATGAATTGTTGCCGACTGTAGGAATGCTTAGACTGAGTAAAGATGACACGAAGCTTATGCATTCCTCTTATTTAATCAGCCACAGTAGTGCTCATCAGCTCTTGGTCTAACAGGGTATTTTATATATTTCCAAATGGATGACAAGGGAAATTTAATCTTTAATTTGAATTTCCATCAAGGATATCTTACATTGTAAGCTAACAATGAGGTTTCTGTAATGCAGAGTAGGTTACATTTATGTGTGTGTGTGTTTGGTTTTTTTCTATAGTACTTTCTCGTACTATGGGTATGAAAGAAAGTTCATGTTTCTGTACTGACTGCATAAATTTGTACATAAAGTATGGTAGTCATGTGGTAAATACAATGCATGCATAGTAGCTTGTAAGTATCACATCCTGTGTTAATTTCCAGTGCTCTCGAAAACCTAAGGGGATTCATTGGTTGCATGCAATTCAACAAAATTATGAAAATTAATGGAGTGTTGAAATAGTACCAGTAGCCAAATTCAGACAATTTTTTTTTCAGGATAGTAAAAGATAGATTCATCCTCTTTGATTTTAGTAAGCTTAGATTTGATGTCAAAGTCCAACTAGTCTTCTAGGTTTCACGTATAATGTGTTTAGAGATAGACATCTGCATCGTGGAATGGAAGACTTTAAAATTACAGATGATCCAGAAACATGACAAGGCAATTATTATTCACTATTTTTCACAAAAGAAGGGCTATGGAGCACAGAGCTAAATCAATATCATGTCCTGAAAACAAAGATGGTGTATAATTAAATCATGAAACACATTGTCACAGGTTGCAGTAAAATAAAAAATACAAATTTATTTTAAAAGATGTAGAGAGGTTCAAGGGTAGGTCTCTTGCTGGGTTATTGAAAGTAGTTATTTAACTGTGACCCTTGCCTTGGGAAATTCCTGTGCTCCTCAATGAGACTGGGAGTATATATACTGGGGACAAATCTTTTCAGCTACTGGGTAACATCAGAAACAGGATATTATTCTGAACGGGCTTTTGCCCTGATCAGTTTTGGAGTTTTATCTTCCTTTTGTCTCCTTAGGACTAAAGACCATCACTGAAATAACACTACAGTAACACTGGGTAATCTCAGCATGCTGTATCTCTGTCAAGATTTTTGTAAGCATTATGTTGCAAGACCGATTTATCAGAATAGTTTTAAAGGGCACAGTAAGACAGTTCTGAGTTTGTTTTTCCAAAGTGGTTCATCACAGAAAGAGCAAAAACATACTTCTTCAGCCACAATGGTACTCATACTCAGAATTTAAAAGTTTTGTGACTTAAGTTGGAAAAAATAAAAATTATTCTTGATTTTAAGAGCATGTGCATAAAAATCTAGTATTTGGAATGCTTCAGGTAGTGGGTTTGTGTTTATTGGTGTAATGAGAATGGCAGAGAAGGGAAAAATTCTGGGGTTTTGATTTGTGTTTCTTGAAGCACAGTGAGCTTTCCTGAACTTTTCAATGGGAACTTCCACTGGAGTGTGCTTCCAAGGAGACTGAACTCCTTCAAGGATGAGGAAAGCCTTTAAGCTGCACCTCTTATTTCTTAGCAAGAGCTTTAATATAGGGTTTCTATGCAGAATTAAGCAATTTCTTCCTCTTGCACAGAGTTTAAGTAAATCCACTTGGAAGAACCTGGCAATTCAAAATCAGGTTGTAACTAGCTAGTGGTCTTATTCTGGTTACATGTTTGTTGCCAGTGATTCTGTATTCATGTGTAGCCAAGACTGAAGCACCTCTTCCTGTTGTCTTGCGCTTTTCCATCCTTCATGTTCTTCCATGTTACCTTTCTGCACAGAGTATCTTCCATTTCATGTAGATAGAGCCAGGACCTCCCAGACTTGTGAGTTGTACGCTGAAGGCAGTTTGTATTTCACAGCTTGGTCTGTTCTGTCTGCGGCTCTGTGTTCCTTGCCTGGCAACTTAGTAAAGCAGAAGCACTTCTGGCATGATGTTTTCCTGCAAGCAGAGTCAAGGCATGGAACCAGGCCAAGAGCTGTTTCAGCCATTGGTGTTGGTGTGAGTGTCTGTGTAGGCCAGAAAGGGTCATTCTACAGGCCTCTCTGCAATAAAAAAATAACATTTTTGGGAGTCAGCCAGCACACAAAGCTCCAGCATGTTGCATTACACTAGGCATTTTGGGGAGCTCTGATTTTCATAATTGGACAAAAGCACATAAAGTTAATTTGGGAGACCTATGGTTGGGTTGGTTTTTTTTTTTTTGCCTGCATGGACTTATGAAGTGAGTGTATGTGGCAGAAAAATATGTAATGGTACATTGGGCATCTGATTGTAGCTTCAGCTTGGCTGACTGAAAGAAAGATGAGGTAGGTTGAGCCATTTTGAAATGATTGTGATATTTCCATTCACACTGTTGATTCTTGAACAAGATATACAGGTGAGTCAGGAAGTCTCATGGAACTTACAACCTAAAAGAAGAGCCTTTGAGAGGGATATCTTGTGTGCACAGTCCTTGGTTTCTTGCTTTGGAAGTCACCCACATACTGTGCTGCACTGTCATGGTTCAGCCCCAGCTGGCAGCTGAGCATCACAGTCATGGTTAACGGGGGAGGTCCCAGATGACTGGAGGCTTGCCAATGTGATGTCAATCTACAATAAGGGCCCAAAAGAGGATCCAGGGAACTACAGGCCTGTCAGCCTGACCTTGGTGCCAGGGAAGGTTATGGAACAGTTCATCTTGGGTGTGCTCACCAAGTGTGTGCAAGACAGCCAGGGGATCAGGCCCAGCTAACATGGGTTCATGACAGGCAGGTCCTGCCTGACCAACCTGATCTCCTTCTATGACCTGGTGACCCACCTAGTGGATGAAGGAAAGGCTGTGGATGTTATCTACCTGGACTTCAGTAAAGTCTTTGACATGGTCTCCCAGAGCATTCTCCTAGAGAAGCTGGTGGCTCATGGCTTAGATGGGTACATTCTTTGCTGGGTAAAAGATTGACTGGAAGTCTGAGCCCAGAGAATTGTGGTGAACAGAGTTAAATCCAGTTGGTGACTGGTCACAAGCGGTGTTCCCCAGGGCTTAGTCTTGGGGCCGGTCTTGTTTAATATCTTTATTAATGATCTGGACAAGGGGATCGAGTGTGCCCTCAGTAAGTTTGCGGATGACACTAAGTTGGGAGGGAGTGTCGATCTGCTTGAGGGCAGGAAGGCTCTGCAGAGGGATCTGGACCAGCTGGATTGATGGGCCGAGGCCAACTGTATGAGGTTTAACAAGGCCAAGTGCCGAGTCCTGCACTTGGGTCACAACAACCCCAGGCAACGCTACAGGCTTGGGGAAGAGTGGCTGGAAAGCTGCCTGGAGGAAAAGGACCTGGGGGTGCTGGTAGACAGCCAGCTGAATATGAGCCAGCAGTGTGCCCAAGTGGCCAAGAAAGCCAACAGCATCCTGGCTTGTGTCAGGAATAGTGTGGCCAGCAGGATCAGGGACATGATTGTCCCCCTGTACTCAGCACTAGTGAGGCCACACTTCGAGTGCTGTGTTCAGTTTTGGGCCCCTCACTACAAGAAGGACATTGAGGTGCTGGAGCGTGTCCAGAGAAGGCAATGAAGCTGGGGAAGGGTCTAGAGCACAAGTCTTGCGAGGAGTGGCTGAGGGAACTGGGGTTGTTTAGCCTGGAGAAGAGGAGGCTGAGGGGAGACCTTCTCGCTCTCTACAACTACCTCAAAGGGGGTTGTGGTGAGGTAGGGGTCAGTCTCTTCTCCCAAGCAACAAGTGATAGGACAAGAGGAAACGGTCTCAAATTGCTCCAGGGGTGGTTTAGGTTGGATATTAGGAAAAACTTCTTCACTGAAAAGGTGGTCAGGCATTGAAACAGGCTCCCCAGAGAGGTGATAGAGTCACCATCCCTGGTGGTGCTCAAAAAGCGTGTAGACATGGCACTTCGGGACATGGTCTAGTAGACATGGGGGTGTTGGGCTGATGGTTGGACTTGATGATCCTAGAGGTTTTTTCCAATCTTAAAAATTCTATGATTCTATGATCACGTGGCCACTTGCTCACTCCTCTCTCCCCAGGTGGGATGGGGAGGAGAATTGGAAGAAAAAGGCAAAACTTGTAGGTTGGGATATGGACAGTTTACTGGGACAGCAAAGGAAGAGGAAAATTACAACAGTAATACTTACAAAAGAATATACAAAGCAGGTGATACACAATGCAATTTGCTCACTGCCTGGAACCCGATGCCCATCCCATCCCCCAGGAGTGACCCCTCCTCCCCAGCCAGCTCCTCCCTCACATACTGGGCATGATGTCATGGTATGGAATACCCCTTTGGCTAGTTTGGGGCAGCTGTCCTGGCTGTGTCCCCTCCCAGCTTCTTGTGAAAATTAACTCTATCCCAGCTGAAAACCAGGACATGCACGTTCCATGAAGATCTTGCTTCTTTTTTTTTTCTTGCTCCTAACTATTTACACAGAAATGGATGAGATAGCAGAATAACGGACTAAAAGTCTGCTGAACTTTGACCACTACAGTCTGAGTAGTTCCCTCTGTGATTGCCACACTCTGGTCTAACCTGCTGACAAAGTCTGTATCTTCAATTTTCCCTTCCCTTCTGAGACATCTGAATTTGGGGGACAGTGCTACCCTGATACGTAATTTACATTTGTATGAGGGAAAAATCCAGAATGGTTTTATACTCTATACTCTTAGAGGAAAATATATCATGTCAGATCCAACAGAGAGAGGTAAGGATGCTGCAGCTCCATGCTCCCAGGTCCAGCCAGTAGTGAGGCTGGAAATGTACTCCCAGTAGGCACACACACGCAAGCACACACATACACCACATCTATATATACATGGCTGGCCACACAGATCACAGACAGACACAGAGAGCACTTGCATGAACACGGGCAGCACCAAGAGCCTCATCCCACTCCCCTCTCCAGCTGAGTGGGATGGGGGTCACTAGTGAGAGTATACCTATACATATGTACAAGATGGATCCCTCCAGGAGCTGGGCTCAGACACTCCATCTGCCCCATAGCTGGCCCCTGGACCCCAGTATCCCCAGTTCCTGGCACCTGGACATATGACCCCCCCGAGGCTGCAGCCCCTCAGTAGTTGCTGGCACAGACCATCTCACTCATCCCACACACACACCCAAGCTGGCTGGGACTCCTCTGGTTCCCCCAACAGCCACCAGCCATGGTCTCACCCTTGGAGACAAACACACACATGGGTCTTGCTCCTAGAGAGCCCCAAACCCCACTGTCTCTCTGGCACCTGGTGGGACTACCCTGGTCCCACCAATAACCCGCTCCTCCATGGTCTCATCCTTAGAGACAGACAAACAGACAGACACACACGCCTGGCTCCCAGACCACTTCACCTACTTGCAGGTATCTTTGCTAGTACTCACACACTCACCAGCACACCCACACTTGCTGCAGCTGCTGCCACCACGAACACATGGGCCCCTGTGACCTGAGGTCCCGCTCTGGTTGCCACACTCAGATCCCATAACACACGCGTGCACCCAGGAAAGGAGAAAGGAATTCAATTAGGGAATAGAACAGACTGCACTGATCAGGCAAAGTGCAGACAAGTGTATCAACCAGCTCCCTATTCACATGTCTGCTGGTTTTGGCTGGGATAGAGTTAAATTTTTTCACAGTAGCTCATATGGGGCCATGGTTTGGATTTGTGCTGAAACCAGTGCTGACAAAACAGAGATGTTTTAGTTACCACTGAGCAGTGCTTACACAGAGCCAAGGCCTTTTCTACTCCTCACACCACCCCACCAGCGAGGGGGCTGGGGGTGCACAAGGAGCTGGGAGGGGACACGGCTCGGACAGCTGACCCCAACTGACCAAAGGGATATTCCATACCTTATGATGTCATGCTCAGCATATACAGCTGGGGGAAGAAGAAGGAAGTGGGGGACGTTCAGAGTGATGGCATTGTCTTCCCAAGTAACGGTTATGTGTGATGGAGACCTGCTTTCCTGGAGATGGCTGAACCCCTGCCTGCCCATGGGAAGTGGGGAATGAATTCCTTGTCTTGCTTTGCTTGTACACATGGCTTTTGCTTTACCTATTGAACTGTCTTTATCTCAACCCACGAGTTTTCTCACTTTCACCCCTGTGATTCTTGCCCCCATCCCGCCAGGGGGGAGTGAACGAGTGGCTGTGTGGGGCTTAGTTCCCGGCTGGGGTTAAACCATGACACAGGCATCCAGCTCTTTTTACCTGTTTATCCCTCTGTTTTCCCATGTTGTTCCTCCCCAAATCACTTAGATGCCTCCCTTCTCTACCTTTGGTTCCTACCCTAAGCATCCCATAGTAATCCCTGGATAATCCCAAACTGCTCTTTCCCTGCATCTCATAATGTGTCCCAACCCTGGGAAGCAACTTCCCTTATTCGGAAAGGTGATGTGGAGAGCTCCTCCTGATGATTCATTGTGGTGGACCCCATGCCTGGACACCAGGGCTGGTGGCTCTGCTGGCACAACCCTGGGAGTTGCTTAACTTGGGATCCCTGCCTGCTATTGCTCTCTGTTCTCCTTCATGGGAGCTTTTGTCACATACCCTAAAATATAAAACTTTTATGTGCAGCAGAAAAAAATGGGAAGGCCTTTTTGTTAATTAAAACTTTCTGCATTGCAGGAAGGGAAGTTGCAACTTCAAAGCTATGTAGTTGTCTAGCTGGTCTGTTCTGCAGCTGCCATGTTCCAGTTTCTCTGCCTGTGACCATTGCATAGACTCTAGGTACTACAGGTACCATATTATGCTGTCTATGCAGAGTTGGACAGGTCAAAGACATTTTTACTAGTAATATAATTACAAAAAGTATTGACACAGAGTATGTGAATATCTCAGAATGGAAATGAAAACTTTTGCTCCAGGCCCCCAGCAGAGTGCTGTTCATCCAAACAGCTGCTTTTCCTGAGAATAGATATGGAAATTGTTAACTTCATTTAATATTCTTAGGAAAATATTAAAACTTTGTTCTTCTTAGGAACATCACAGTCAGTTTAGTGTTTCTGGAATTTGGACATGTAAGAGTTCTTATATTGCTCCACAGAAGAGGATTCATGGGCTCGCCAAGGTTGCTTGGGGAATCCTTTCCTGTGCCGTCTTCACGGAGGTAACTTTGCAAAAGTGAAAATTGCAGTTATGTCTTCTCAAAGTTGGGTCTTGCTGATATCACACCACGCTTCTGCCAGACTACTTGAGACCTACATCTGGCCATCTGGCAGCACGCTGGGACGACAAGTCATTGATTCAAGTATGCTGGGGATGTGCATAGTATGGAAAGAAAAAAAAAAAAAGAGTGATGGCAGCACTGCTAGTTCAGATGAATTTGTCCCCAGAATAAGATCAAAAGCAGGGCACATTCTTGCTGTGAAGGCTTCAACAGAGTCTCTCCACAATGGCTGAAAGACAAATTCAGACTAAAAATAAGGGCGCAATGAATGAAGCTCTAACAATATAGAAAATTAACCTTTGGTATAATTTATCAAGGGCAGCAATGCACAAACTTCAACTCAAGATGAATTCAGGCATATGTTCAGTTCAAGAAAGGCTTTTGCGCTTGAAATAACACATACCGGGAAAATCTTACAGTGTGCATAATGCACAAGGTTGGACTAGATGATTATTTTTGCCCTTCAAGTCTGTGGGTTTCACGTAGTTCCTGTCTGCAAGAAAAGGAGCCTTGTTAATGTGTGCTAAAGGTGTAGGGTACCTAAAGGGAGCATATGTGCAAATGGGAAATAGAAGACTGTTTTCCATAATGGTTATGGGGTGGTAAAAGAGCAGCTGGTCTTTTCTGTGCTAGGATATTAAGACATGTTAAAAATACACCTTTCTCCATTGGCAAAGATAAAACTATATGAGTTACATAAAGAGGAAGCTAATGCAATGTTGCAATGAACAAATGCCAAGTGAAGGGAGAGAGAGAAAAGCAATAGAAGAGAGGTCTATAGAACAGAAGGGGATTTAGGATAGTGAAAAGTGGTAGAAAGGACAAAGAGGTGATTGTGCTTGCAAAAGATGAACCTCTCTGATACAGTGTGGGATTTGTTTGTGCAGAGTCTAAATCACTAAGGAGAATTGGATCACCTTTCTTTAAAATTTCTTATCTTTTCTTTTTTTTTTTTTTTTACTTCAGAGCATCATTTAAGATTCACATGCCTGGTACATCACACATACCTACTCAAGTGCCTTTCTCCATGAGAAAAATTGTATCTTTCATCAAGGTAATGTATTTTTTTTAAACTGTCAGAATCATTCCAATGAAGTGCATGAAGAAATCAATAGCAGAATTGTATTAAAGAAAAACCACAGCTTTGCTCACAGTTACAGGTTTCAAGTTCAATAATGTTGGACTTTAAAGAGAAGGAAAGAAATCTCCTTCATTTTTACTATAATGCACTTAATGCACCATACAGAGAAGAATAGAAGTGCTGTCCAATAGACCCTTTGTGTTTTCCTCAACCTTTGCTATCAGTTCCCTTTTCCATTTCTTTTTAATTCTCCTTGTTCATTTTCAGAAAAAGACCTCTCCACTGCAAACGAAGTTATTCCTTCCAGTGACACTGCACTAGATCTCCCCGCATCCTGTCTCAAACAATATCCATGACGTTTCAAGAACTGTCTTTTATTTTGAAATATCAGTAGAAAAGGTATTCCTGGATCTGTTCTTTCTGAGATACTACAAAGAAAGATAAAAGAGTGGGCCAGTACCATCACGAGCACATTTTTTTTCAAAAACATACCTGCTCTCAGTGTGTTAATACACAGTGAGGGGAAGAACCAGATAAGCAAGATGTAGCTACTGCCTTGTGTCACAAATAAGACTAGTTATGGAGGATTATTTTATTTGGGCATCCTTTTCTGTCAGAAATGAAGGACTGACCCAAAACAGCTGCTGCTTTTTGAAACTATTCTTAATTACCTAGCTACTGTTCAGCTTAGGTATGTTGTCCTCTGTATTAGTCTCTTTTGGTGTCTCTAAGTCGTTGTCTTCCATTTGAATCTACTTCAGGCAGTCATTTATCACAACCTTCCTTTGAACCGAGCTTCCTTTTTTTCCTTGCTGTCTTCGAATACTCCTCCCACTGACAGCTAGTCTTTCTTTACATTCTTTTTACATTACTTTGCGTGGGTTTTTCTGCCAGCTAACTCTCAGAAAGAGTTTTGCTTTCTGATTTTAAACAGCACATCTAATAAATAGTATTTACTTTTCTAAAGTAAATACTTTTCTGGTTAGGGAGAGAGGACTTCTACCAAGGAGCAGACAATTGCCTGTATCCTTATAAAGACTTAAACGAGGTTTTAGGTTCACATGATCTGACCATCTCTATGTTAATGAAAACACATAATGGGTTATGTACGCTTCCCTGTTCCACTCTAATTTGAAGCTGGTTACTTTCTGCCTATAACAAACTGTGATCCAATTTCCACCTGAAAATCAGAGTGTCTGGGAATACTTACAAAAAGGTGAATGTGATTAAGGTCCTGGGAGACCGCGGCCAGTAACACTGACTAATGATATAGCCTTGTCTCCTCCTGTTCCCATGTCAAAAAAAAAAAAAAAAAAAAAAAGTGCTGATGAATACTTATTTACCCCTTCACGTGCACAATGCTAGTGCTTTTAGCCAGTCTGTACCAACTTCTACTGCTTCTTCTCTCTTCTTCATGAACTTAGACTGGGTAGAGGTCTCCGGTCTCTGTCTGAGATTCCCAAACTGATGAGCAAGGGAGCAGCCATGCTGGCTGAAAGGTTGCTGGAAGGCTCAGCTGTGGGAGGAAGAAAAAAATAAGAGAGGATGTTTGATTCAGGTTGGGGGTAAGTCTAAGGCCTTTCTTAGGGAGTGCACACACACACACACAAAAAAGATGGTAGTAATAAACAGTCAATACATTAATTAACCTCCTTTTGAAAAAGGACACAGTTTTTCCGTATTGGCCAAACAGTGATTTTACCAGTCAAGATCTGACAGGTCAGGCACTTTAGCTTTTTTTTTTTTGAGGTAAGGGCAGCTTTCACACCCAGAGATGCTTATTCCCCCTTTCTCCTGTGTTAGGTCACTCCACTGTCATCACGGCCTCTTAAGTGAGAGCTGGTGAAGGGAAAAGGAAGGTCAGGACCTGCAGGGAGAGTCAAACACAGCCTTTGCTTGGAGGGGAGGGTGTGACGGGAGATGGTTTAAGGGTGCTACTGAAGTTAGACCTGATGAAGAGGGAAACACTGGAAGGGTCTGTGACAAAGGCTTGTGGAAAAATGAAATGGGAGGAGGAAGTGGCCTAGGGCAGGGCAGTGTCTGCTAGAAACTCTCTGTTGGTATTGCTTTCTTGTGTTCTTAAGGGCATGCCGATCATATTTTGTCAAAGGATGAAGGATGAGGGATGACCCTTTATCGATCTTATGGAAAGATTAATGAGGAAGACATGGTAGAAGCAAGTCCATTTGCTTTAAACATCTCTTGTTTGAAGCCACATCTGATGGCTTGGTAGCTTCTCTGGCTTTCCCTGTGCAATGCTCTAATGAAACAATGTGGACAAGTCCTGGGGCTATTTCCCTACTTAGTATTGTCCTGACAGAGCACTTAATGCACATCCATGATTATTGCACTCAGGGACATCTCCCTGCTTTACAATGTCAGGTTCTTGTGCATGTTGAAGGACTGAAATCCATCATGGGTTTCCACCTCCACTCGCTCTTTCGCACAAGTAAGCTGTCCGCCGGTTTAGCGCTGTGTCAAACCTTGCCACATCTCTGCAGCTTTACAATGTGCAGCAGCAGGCTGTTTGCTGCTGGTTTGCACGGTGCCTTGTGTGAAGGCGCTTCTCACACCTGCCCCGAATACTACCTGTCCCGAACTACGATAGTAAATGTTAACAAGTGGGAGAAGGGGCAGGGCGCAGCCATTACCAGCAGGGTCCAAACACTGCGTCAACTCAGCCTAGTATGGTAACATATTAAAATACTCTCTATTTGTAAGATTTCCCCAGTCTGTCAGATCTTCTATGTTTAAAAAATGTGGGATTAGAGACAAAAGATATTTTCAGAAAGCATCTGCTGTAAACAAAAATGTGCACGTGTGCGTGACTGCATATAATAGATACACACAAACAAATTACGAGCGTACTGCAAAACCAGCTAGATTTTGTGCGTGGATATATATGGAGACCGCTTTAATAGTCTGCATGTGCACACATACACACATTTAAATACTTTATGCAATGGTATGAGATCTCTTTTGGTGCTAAGTACTTTTCTGATTTTCAGTAGTTTTTCACACAGAAATGGTGCCAAGAATATACGAATTTGTTGTAAAAATTGTGTCCCTGGGTAGTGGTGTTGTACAGATGCTCTTAATGCCTTGATGTACCAATAAGCCTCGTGAACATGAGCTGGAATTGCTGTATCTGAACAAATACTTTTCACTAGTTACAGCAGACTTCCCTACATACTACTATTTTTCAGAATGTTAAATGGTTGTAGCTGCCTTTTCTCTACTCAGGCATACCTACACAAGCATACAACTTTCTCAATTTTTTATGGGTATTGAAACACTATGGAATTAGAACTTTTTGAATTTGAATACTATTTGAGTAATTGTTCATGTCTGTCTGTCTGTCTTTCTTTCTTTCTTCTTCTTTTTTTTTTTCTTGGTCCAGACACAAATTTTCCCTGTGTTTCCCACATCGGTTTGCCAGCATTTGGTTGTGTCTTAAGGGAATGCATAGCCATTGCCACCAACTCTTCAGAGATGTTTCAAACACAGTAAAAACTAAAATGAAATAATGAGAAAACTTGAAGGTGTGAGTAGGATGAGACTGTGTAGCAAGTATAGCCATATACTGGAATTTTAAAATACATCTTTGTATTCAGCTTCTGTGAGTTGACAATGGTCTGTGGGTACACTGAATTTTGTAGGTAGCTACCTGACTCTGAGAAATAGATCTGACAAAACCAAACTGCAACTTTTTTATACTCAAAATACAGTTCTTTTGATGTACACACTGGTTTTTTCTCTCTCTGATGCTGAAGCAGGGGTTTTCAGACTGCTTTTGCTTTTATAAGCTCTCTAGATATTTTCCAGTGAAAGCACTCCTTACCAAAATTTACAAGAACAGATTCTTTCCTTTTTTTTCTTAGTTGCATTTCACAAAGGACTTTTGCAGTCTGATCATCCCAGTACAGAAACTCTGACTCACTGAAGTGAGCATCAAGAACCAAACCCTTTGACCTTTGATGGATTTGGACCTAGATATGAACCCAAGGAGTAGCATCTGCCTTTAGCAAGAGCTGAACTCTTTCAGATCTTCGATGTGAGCTGTGTCCATCCAGCAAGAGAACCAGAAAAGAAAGTTCAGATTATTCTGCAATTCCAGGTTTGGGCTTCACTATAGTTATGAGTGACCAGCACCAAAATACAGCCTTTTTCCCCCTGAAATCTATATGAGATTGAGAGGAATACCTTAAATGTGAATGCCTGCTCAGGCCAGGTAATGTTAAGAAATGCACAATGAATTAAAAGGTAGGAATACAGCATGAGCTGAGAATTGTTGGTTTATTTGTAAAACTAATTCAGGTTTCAAAGTTTTTGTGTTAAAGGACCCCAAATGGGACTTACGGTAGCAACTGTGGTTTATTTTCCTCTTTTGCTTTTCAAAAGTTGATGTCAAACCACTGAAAGATGAACATGAACTAATTGAATTTTTACTGTAGCTGTGTAAAGAGAGAGAAATTGTCTCCGAATTGTCTCAGTAGTCTTAAGTGTGCTGTATTTGAGTCATTCTGATCTGCTGTATGTGATTTTTTTTGAAGACTTCTCAATTTAGTGACTGAGCCAATTCAAATCATTGCGGTACAGAGGCTGCTTTCATAATGCAGCATCCAGGTGTCTTTGGCAAAGTCCATGTACTAACAGTTCAATTCCACTTTTCTATCGTACATGTTCTATAAACCATTTTTAAAAAATCAATAATTTAAAAATCTTTTTGTCCGATACAGCAAAACCAGTTTGTGCCCTTCATGGTCTGACAGCTTAATTTTTATTTCTTAAAGAAAAAATATACTCAAATCCTAAACCCAATCTTGAGTTATACAGTTGTTAAAAAGCCTCAGAAATTAGCAAGCAGCTTTTAGAAATGTTTAACTTAAAAACAGCCAGGAAGGGGATTTTTTTTTCCCCTTTTACATTTGTTTAAAAAAAAATTATATTCCCTCAAAATGAGACCTTTGTGCCAAGTTTTATTCTGGAGCACAGCTTTACAGCTGAGCTAAAACCCCCTATAATAGGAGAAAAGTGACAGACCCTTAACTATAGTAGCATGAACAGCACTGCTATAATTCCTGGGTGAACTTTGTCCCTGGATGTGTGTTTTTGGAGTGTGCCGGGGTGACATTCAGCCTCTACATTCATTTTTATGATAATTCAGAGTAAATTGTGGTGCAATAAACTCTTCAAGCCTGTCTTTCTTGTGAAAGCCATGAATCAATCAGCTGCAGGCTTTTTTGGGTCTTTTCAATGTATAGTGATCATTTAGATTTGACATGCATTGTGAGACCTTGGCTTAGCTCCTCTCTATGGTCTGTCATTAATTCCAGCCTTTACTGTTCTGAAGTACAGTGAAGGATGACTGAGAAATCATTGCCCCTCTTCAGCTCTGTTATTGCACAAAATAGCAGCGCAATAATTTTTTGTCAATGTTTTACTCTAAAAGCTTTCTACATCAGTTTTGAAAAGGAAGCAATAAAGCCCATTCAATGGTATGAATAAAAATCCTTTGAGGTTTAGGCGCAGGGCTGCTTTTCTTCAGCTGGTAATCAAATTGGAGCTAAAATGAAATTGAGTTTTCTTATGAAAATAGCCTTTGTTGCTGGGAAGGCTGGTAATTCATAAACAATAACCTGCTCTTTTGTGTGGATAATAATATATTCATGTTCTTTCAATAGGGTAAAAGCCAGACCTAGTGCATTATGGTACAGTAAAAATAGCAGAAGGAGCTTGCTGGAATAATCTTGAAGAAGAAATGTAGCATTCGGTGACTTAAGCTTTCAGCTCCCATCTGAAATTGTACTTTGCTTTTATTTGCGAGCCGGGTTTTAGTTGTTGATTTGTTGCTGCTATACAATATTTGGTTAATTGTGGAAGATCTCAAGCTGTGCTCATCACTGCTCCTGCGAAGGCTGCTGCCAGCTGCTAGAAACAGAGCCTGCTGCTACAGGATGTACACTATTCACAGGAGCAGCCTCTCAGCGCTGATTATCACTGAAGAGTTCCCCGCTCTCCATCACTCTGCGCCCTGCACGCAACCGGACTGCCGAGCACGGGGAGGTAGGCTGCCTGCCCTCTCTTTGGGGTAAGGTTAAAGGCGTGCAGCGGGGCTGCGGAGAGCGTGGTGGGCGAACTTGGCTGGGGATTTTCCAAGCGCCGGTGGGGAAACAGGCTCCCAGCCCCCGGGGAGGACGGTGTGGGCTCAGTCACTTTGGAGCTGAGCAGGGGCTGGAGGAGGACGTGAGGGGCAAGGAGCGAGGGTTTCCATGTGCACTGCAAGGTGCTCTTGGAAATGTTGCCTCAGGGTTTGGTGTTTTTTTCTAACTAGCCGGGCGATCCTTTGGAGGTTTGATCCGGCGCTGGTGCTTGTTGGTGTTTTGGGGCGTACCTTATTGCCACATCTGTGCTTTGTGACTCGATGCTAAAGGTCTCAGTATGGGTGGAGGATGCTCCCCAGATAGGTTGTGTCAGCAAAGGCAAGAGGCTGGCAGAAAAGTCTGGGAGCACGTCCTGCCTGCAGTGACTCTTTTTCTTTGCCTCAGCTCGCAGGGAGTGGAGGGTAAACTTCAGTCTGAGTACCTGAAATTACCTCCCTCCCCTCCTCTCCACCAGTGTATGCTTTTAAATTGTTGATAGCTTTGATAGTCTTGAGCTCTGAGTGGTGATAAAAAAAATTGCATGCAGACACGGGCGTACAAAAACGCTGATTTGGGGTCTGTTTACTTGTAAGATGCAGACTTGATCAGTCTCACCAACACCGAGGTGAGAGATTGCTTCAGGATTTAGTTTAATTTTGACCAGTCTCCCTGCCTGGGTGGCAGTACTAATACTAAAGCCACTCGTCAGAGTGCTTGGGGAGATGCAGCGTGAGATGTGATAGCAGGTCAAACCTGTGCCATTACTTGTGGATTTCAGGTGCAGGGAGGACTAGAGGACAGACCGTGTCCTGGTGGCAAATCAGAAGCAGCTTTGCACAGGGCTTTCTTACAGTGAAAGGATTTGTAATCCAGGCTCTGCAAACCCCACTCTTTTTAACTGAAATAAGGGATGAATTAATACTAGATGTACTGTTCTCCTTAGAAACTTTCCCAAGGCTTCAGAAAAGTTTTAAAAAATCCAAACCAGAA
This sequence comes from Balearica regulorum gibbericeps, assembly GCF_011004875.1. NCBI lineage: Eukaryota > Metazoa > Chordata > Aves > Gruiformes > Gruidae > Balearica > Balearica regulorum. The sequence goes on along the minus strand of NC_046184.1, from coordinate 153,274,186 downwards.
CATACCCTAGGCAGATATAAATGGGAATGTAAAGTGCAAAGACTTACAATGGGGATTATTTTCCAAGTAACATTGAAGTTAGATCTGTACCATATCTAAGGCTGTCTTGAGGCAGTTGCATAGGTTTTTATTCATTTTTAACAGTGAAATTACATGCTTAACAAAAGGAACTTTTAAAGGCACAGTGGTAACTGACAGTCAAAGCAAGATATGTCATTATCCAATTAGTACGCACAAGTGTGTTTTTATTATTCACTTAACATACCTCTGTGTTTGCCGCTCAGAAATACGATGTTTTATTTCTCAAAGTGTTTTAAGACTGGTATGTGTTTTACTGCTGTAATTGGAGTAATATTTTTTCACATTACATGTATTTGCATCTTTGTTGCTCATTGGATTAGCTCTGTTTAGAAGAAAATTTCTAAAATGAAGAATTGTTTTTGTGGGTAAATGCTGGTTAGACCACATGTAGCATGCACTCAATTCCAGTTTTCTTCACAACTGGAAAATCTGCTTTATATTGCATCCAAAGTTGAATTGAGATAAATAATATTGCTTGTGTTTAAAAGAATGATGATACGAGTAAATATTCAAGTGCATTTGAATGAAATGTATGTTAGCAGGTAATAGAGCATTTGTTGGTACTTGCTAATATGAGAACAGAGAGTCTATTCAATAGAACCACCCTTTTTGTTTTGCTGAAGAATAAAACTATCTAGCAATGTGTTGCTGGCATTTGTTTCATTGGGAGACTAGTTAACTGACAGATGTGGGGGTGATTTAATTTTTTAGATTACAGGCTAGCAGACTTGTGGTACATTGTATTATCAGAGTTCCTTAGGAGCAAACATTTGGGTTGTAGTTGGACAGTGCTGTTATCCTAGCACCAAACAGGTCAAATAGGTATAACAAGTTTTCCAGAGAATCCACGCTGTCTACAGCTTTAGAAAGAACAGTTTTGCTTCTTTTGCTATATTTAAATAAGATTTAGTGAATGTGTTTGGAGTGGACTATGTTTCCTAGTGTTTCTGATGCTGGATTCACCTTTGTCATGGAAATGCATGCTTTGTTCTGGGAGTCATGCAGAAAGGATGCTGCACTTAGGTGTACGGTGCTCTGATGAAGCTCTGGTATGTGCATAAACCTCTATGAAAGCAAACTGAGTCTTTAAATTTCACTAACGGTAGATATTTCCCATACTGATAACACCAGAGTGGGACAGCTAGAGAAAGTATAAGCTGTCCATGAGAGAACTGCTAGTGTATCTATCTCATGCCCAAGTACTATTCTGTTATTTGGCAGTATTATGAATTATGAATAATTACCCAGCAGTGAATCACCCTAAAACCTCCAAACTAATTTCTTGGTGCCTATGTTAGAATATAAATAAAAGTAAATATGAAGTTTGCCAATGTTAACTTTATGTACCACTGTAACTCACAAAAATAGATATTTTCAATTGCAACTAGCATTTGTAAGCTCACAAAGGAACGGATTTCCAGTCTATGCAGTCATAAATTACATGCTACTTATTACAACACACGAATCAAATTTGTCCACAGTTGACAAAGTTGGTTGAGTGATGCACTGTACATTTGCCTTGAAATTTTAAGTATCTGCTGATGCTGCAGCATAAATTCTTTACTGAGTATGTAGGATTTCCCTACAGATGTAAGGCAAACAAGTTGATCATAATTATTTTGGAAAAAAAAAAAAAAGCAAGTTCCAACCACTGCAGATAATAAGGTAATCGAAAGCCCTGAAACCCTGTAGTCAAAAAAATATTTATATATTCAGGTTTCGCATATTTTACCCAATGAATGCATCCTAGCACTGGAAAAAAACAACACTGACCTTTAAGATAAGAAAGCAAACAAGGTGAATTAAGATCAAGATTAGTCTAAATAAGAGAACTTTTACATGTATTTTTACACATTGGCTTTCTCTGTACTAACTGTATTTAAATTTTTCAACCTTGATTTTCAAGTCATTTGTTGTCACCTTGGCTGGGTTTGCATCTAGTTGTTTATTGCTTTTTTTTTTTCTTTTTAAGAGAGTATTCAGTAAAGGCATATCTGGATAATTTATTCATATTAGAATTCTGATGTTATAATAGATCTGACACCAGACTGATCTGATAGGCTTTTAAATGTGTAAAAATACTACTTAAGAAGAAAAATATGTTAAAGGATTCTTATCAACAATGATGTTAATGAAGGTCACCGATTGCAACCTGTATCATGTGGATGAATGTCTGTAGAGTGCTGTTTCATGGACCGTCCTGCTTTTACTCTTCTGATTCTTATGTTTGCTTAAACTTTGTAGATTTTAGTTAAATGCTTTATGTACTTCTTTATGTAAATTACAGAGATAAAAGTTCAGAGCCGTGCAAAGTTTCAATACTTTCGCGTCTGTCTCTACTTCAGTCCTTGAAAACTAAGAGCCTGTTTACGTGTGACTTTTTATTTTCTACTAAAATATAAGATTAGCAGATTTCAGTTTCTATTGCGTTCTCAGCTTTCAATGCACTCTGCCTTATCGCTGTACTCGAATCCACGTGGTGCATATAAAGTGAAAGCTTCAAGTATTTTTATTAAGACATCCAGGAAGAGCTCTGTAAACAAGGCTTTGCTTTCCAATGTTCAAGCTTTGAATTGTCAGCTGTTATAACACACACTTACTTTCTCATTCTGAAAGGTGGCCAGAAAAAAAGAGCACATCTCTAATGTGTGTGGTGCCTTCTCAATGTAGCTATTTGAATATCAATATTTTGCTTTGAAATAGGAATCTATTTTATCAGGAGAGCTGGTCCCTCAAGTTTTCTCAGCGTATGTGATGGCCCTGAAGGTAACATTATTTTACAGTGTAAGTCAGTCAGCTAATTTTACCAAGGCTGTTCTCAGAGACAGTTGAAACAGCACCTTTCTGCTTCAAAGCTCTCAAGTACAGTACAAAGAAGTCAATAAAAGTAAAATATTTTGCTGGCAGTCAGGTTACTCAAGGGGCTTCAGGAGTTGAAAGAAAGTAGGGGTCCCGTTTTAGCAGCCTTAAGGGGTTCAAAATGGGCTGGAAATAAGCAGAGGAAAATCACCCAAACCGTGGGCTGAAGCAAAATTCCTCCATTTGCTGTTACGAACGGGAAGCCAAGATCCTTACTCCCCACTGTCTCGTAGTTCGTACTTTCCCTGGTGATTTCAGAAAGCAGGTAAAAACCAGAGGTTGTCATGGTGGCTGCATTGCGATTCAAAGCCCAGGGCGTCCTCCAGGTTGGATTATAAAACTGGGGTGAGGGCGGAGGAAATGGTGGCTGGGCACAGCAAGTTTCTGGGGCCACGGGAACCCCACAACACTAGTGGTGTAAGTGTAAGGAAAGTGCTCACTGCAACCTTAGGGAGTTTTAAGCCACTTGGCACAGCTGTGAAGAATCAGGCTCAGATATTTAAGGAAGTAAATTCTTGAGCAAAGGATCTCTCAGAATATTTCCGGCATCATCTCTGATGCCACTGGCCAGAGACAACACATGTTGCAAAATCAGACCAATAGTTATTTGGTATATTGAGTATGTACAGCACTGAAGGGAGGAAATAGGAATTGGCAGTTCTTTGGAATCTGGAGAAGACTCCCACACGCCATGAAACAGTTGATTTTTTAACTAAATTTACTTGTGCCTTTGTGATAGACAGTATTTTCTCCCTTTTTTTTTTCCCATCCATGGATTTTTTTTTTCCTCACTGGTTTTCTTACCTCGCTGCAAAATAATTTAATCTTCTCTTAAATTTAGCTTATCATTGCTAAAAGCACTGGTCCTGATTTCCCCAGAGCATTCCATCACTTACAAATCTCTGTAACTAATTTGAAATCAGATCTATGCCAGTGTGAAAGTGATGGAAAACACTGGGAAATCAGGTCTGCTCTCAGAGTAGAATGCTAGCTTTGTAAAAGTTTTTCAGATCACCTTTTTTATTGTCAAATGTAAAAGCATTGAAGTTCAACAACTTTTCTGTTTTGCTCCCTAAGCCATGTTTGCTAGCATTAAGGTAGTCTATAAAAAGTCATGTTCCCGCTGCCACACTGAAGCCAATGAAATAGCAGCCATCTCAAAATAACTGGAGCAAGAAGTGGTGCATCCACTGCATCGTAACATAGCAAAAGGAAAACTTTTAAGATCAATCATTATTCAAAGTGTTATGGGTAATCATCTTCACGGTCTAGGCTTGACAGCACATCTGAAGTATTAAACAGCCATCCGCAGACACTTAAATAGCCTTTTTCTATACACTGCTTACACTGAAGAAAGAGCACAGCTTATACTTCTACCCATCAGCAAAGGCACAAAACTTACAGAGAGTTACAAAAATGTAATTTCAGTCTTCCTGGGAAATGGAACATCCAGCTGCAACGTATTTATAAAGTACATCAAATACTTCATATCACACAGCAGCTAGTAAAACATGTCTTGATTTATCTGTTTGAGAGCTGATCTCCAGTGTCACTTTGGAGTTGGTCTTAATCTTTCATCAAGGCCTTTCATAGAAGTTCTTCACCATATTGGAAATGTGAAAATGTTGCTTTTGAATCATATTGGAAATGTCACATTATGTTGCTTTAATTGAGAATTTTTAACAAAATCAATGCAAACATGCCAATAAATGTTAAAGGATGAAATGGCATTGGACTCCACATTTGCTTTATTAGGCTGTGTCACAAATACATAAAATGGATAATGGCTACTGATTAACACTTCATAAGCTGACATAACTGTACAGAAACCATTAAAATAATTTAAAAGTTTGTAAGAAGATCCACTGTGATGAGTTTGTAAAACAAATTGAATAGTTTTAACAGGTATTCAAACCAGAACAGTAATTTGAATGAGACTCTACCGCCTGTTATCTTAAACAAAGCATCGTGGTACTTAAAATGAACTAATACTCTGGTTAGTCTAATAGAATAAGAACATGAGAGTTCAGTTACTCAGAATTAGAGGTATGCATCAGAGACTTTGACATTGCTGGCATCTTTGTCAATCTTGAAGTTTGAGTGCAGATGTCCTGGGTTGACTGGATATAGAAAAGGGTCCGGTTGATACGGATCTCTAATCTAGTGAGAACCTCATCATTCAAAGTCAAATTTGAGGAGACCAATTTTTGCCTTGTATTTGCTACCAAAGCACATTTTACTGAAGATTCTGCCTCTAATATCTCAAAGCTAATGCAGGACAGACCAGCATTTTTGTGGTACTAAGTGGAAAAAACATCCAGCTTTCTAAGTGACTGAATTTTTATCCTCCTGAAAAACTGTGCTTGAGTCAACTTTTTGATGCCAACCTACACCAGTACGTCACCTTATAGAAATTCTGTCTGGTTAGGTATTTGTAGTAAGACTTGTATGAGTAGGAAAAAGAAGGCATTGATCCTCTTTCAGTATGCTTCCCAACGTTGAATGCAGAGCTTAGAAAGATGAACTTTGCAGTTATTTTTAAAGCTAAAAACAAAGTCTTTAATTTAGGGAGCTTACTATTTGGAACACTGAATTCATGTTGTCCCTAGAGATCAAGCTTTTGTGTGTGGAAAAATTTGTTTTTGGATGGCAGCACAGCAAAAGAAAAAAATATTATTCAAAGAAGCAAAGACTCTTTAAGCTGCAAGAGTCTGTGGTTTCAAAATAATGGCCTGCCTGAAAGTAGGGGTGTAGCTGTGTACAGAGAACCTGAACCGAAGGACACCTATGGTGATGAAAGGCTGCTGACAGCTCCATCCAGAAGCCACTGTAGAAATTGGCAATGCTACATGCTCTGTGAACTTTTACAAACTTCCCCTCGTATTCTTGGAGAACATGTCTTTTCATGGGCATTCCACATCACTCTGTGGACGTGCTGTGTGCTTCTGAAGGCTGCCTCTGCTTGGCGAGGTCAGATGTGCTAAAGCAGAGTACTCTTCATTACATTATTCATCATATGAACAACGTGTGGTCGGTAGTGCAGACTGGGGCAGGTAGTCAGTGACCTTTTATCACTGTGCAGTTTGTGACTTGGATCTGGCACTGGAAGGGAGAAGGAAATTCCAAAATACCACTGAATAGAGCATGAAAGACTGTTTGGGCTTTATTCATTTTCCACATAACTGGGAGAGGATGACAGTTGCTGTACAAAACTGACAGAGAATGAAACCCTTGCATTAGTGGATTTATCTCTGAAGAGAGCATTAGGCTTGTTGTTTGGAAGGAAGGATCTAACTGTATCTTTTGTGTTGTAAAAATATACGTGATTCTAAACCCTATGAGCTCTTTTCCTTTTTCAGCTTGGGAAAGTCACCAGTGACTATTATCCTGGGTAATGTTGACAAACAGAAATGCTTTGAGACTAACTGTTCATAAGGGATAGCCCATGGCACAATCATACATGGTAATAATTTACAGCTGCTCTCATTCCAGGCTGGATATGACTTAGAAACCTAAAGATAGAAGGATATTTGTTCAGTTATTAAGCTCTAGCACCGGTCACGTTATCTGGAAACTACATTTCTATTCTGAACGCCCAGGGGACGTTACGTTTCCCATGATTTTCATTCTGCGAGAGGCAGAAATATCTGCTAGCTTTATACAATAATGCTTCTCAGTAGATGAAGGGCTAATGTCCTATGCTCCATTGCAGCTGATTGTGAAAAGCAGCAACAAGCTCTTTTTGGTAGTATGTCACATGGATGCTGACCTTGTGTGGCAGTGGCAGTGGCATTGCATCATCTTTTGTGTTGGGGGTGGGTAGAGGAGACTGGCTGGCTGCATGACAATTAGCATTCCCTAGGAGGCCACCGCACGTGCGGGTTGTGCAGAACGCTGCGGTGTGCTCCCCTCCTCATTAGCACCCTCCCCACACAGGACCTGCCGAGTTGCGTACGGAGGGAACCTACTGCTCATTTAGTTTGTGCTGGATTCTTAGATGAAGAGAAGAAAATGCTGTCAGGGCTTACTCCTTTTTAATATTGAGGAAGAAGAGAGGAAAGCACTGAGTCTCTCTCTTTTTCTGCCTGAATTTCACTCTGGGGAAAGGAGAAGCCAGCAGGCATACAGAAATTGGTCAAAAAGGAAGCAATCACCTCTCTAAATCAGGATGATCTCCTCCTTTCCCCTCACTCTGTCTTCTGTTGCTGGCTTTACTCTATCTGCTGGCAAGGAAGCTTTGGGATCCTTTGACCTCCACAGAGATTAGCTTCTTTTGATGCTCAAGCTTCTTGCTTTTAGCAAAGGAAGAGGACAAATCTCCCCATTGTTTTTCTCTCCTTTAAATCCTGCTAAGTCTTTATAGGCCCTTAGGCTGCTGACAATCTTGTACCACTCTGAACTTGTGCTGTGTCATCTCTAACCTGCTTGGACGATGCTGCGATTTGGGGCTCTGCAATCACACTGGCAGAGCATCTTTAGTTTCTTTGATGTATTTATGGGCATGAGCTTCTGGAGTATCTTCAGCTGTTCATTGATGGCAAGAAGAGAGCTTTTCCATCTTACTGACTCATATTCTAACGAAGGATGGAGCTCTGCAAAAGCTGGTTCCTAACTTGTACAGTGCCATGAATCTGTGAGGTACCAGGTTCAGGATGTTTAGCTTACTCACGTGATACAAAGGCCCTTGTTTCAATGCAGTTACAGGTTAAGCGTGCCTAATTTGGGCTCATATTAACATGCTATTAGGGCTGAAGCACAATTTAGTACTTCAAGTAAACGCTAAGCATGTTTCAGCCGATGCAACTGCTAGATCTGCTGACACACAGGGCTTTGAAGTAAGTTCAAATAAGAAAGGTGATATATTAAATCAGCTAATACTTCTTGGAATGAACAAAACAACTGAATGGGTTATCTGCAGAAAGGTTAACAGAGAAGTTGTTTGTCATGTAATGTCTATCAGAAATTGAGCACTTGGGGAAAATCTCCAAATCACTAGTCCTGCAGTACTTTTTTTAAGCATGCTTTTCACAAAAGATATGTCTAAGCATCAGAAACATCTCTGGATTTCTGTCAAGCCACCCAGCAGGCATGCCACATGGCTCATAGAAGCAATGGGAAAGTTGTGTTTTCCCATATGCCTATTTTCACTTTTTAGTAACAGATTCATGTTATTCCCTAAACACTGTGAAGAATAAAATACAGATGAGGATGAACTTAGTGTCAAGGGGACAACTTGCTAGTAATGCCAGTAAAAATGTTGTGCTCATTTGGAGCTCAGGAGCAAAGGAGGGATTATGAATGTGAATATATGAATTATAGTGTGTGATTATTACTGGATTCCAGCACCTATACACATGTATGTGACACACTCAAGGTACAGGCATGGTCTTCCATATCTTGTGGCCTGTCAGAGAGCCTTCTTGCTCATTACTGGTTGCTAGTACACACTTCTTCCTCTCCTGACCCTAGGTTACCACATGGTTTGTGAAGCGTCTGTGGATACTTACTCTGTAACTAACATGGAGAATGTGTTGGGAGCTGAGAAACTTAAGATGCTTATCTAAGACAAGCTAAAATCTTTAAAATTGTTTTTCAGGTGATAGTCTTGCCATTTGTCTTAACTGAAGTATGTAAATGAAGTATCCTAACTGAAGTATCACATACTTGGAGATGTTACATGCCAATAACTTCTTTTTGCTTCATTGAGGAGTAATACCTGCTCATGTCCCTTCATAGATTAGTATGCATTTGTCAATGAAAAATGTTTTCTCCAATGAACCACATATCTTTCTGTAATCAAAAATACCTGATGCAAACAGCTAAAGGGCATAAACATGCATACCTCCTAGCTTGCTCTTGATTGCGAGTGGATGCTCTGGTGACCCTCTACTTTGGAAAGAAAATGGATTTGGGTAAATGACTCCCATCAGCTTTATTCTCTATCTGTCATTTTCCACTGTACATTGAATCTAAGTAGTAGTGCCATGGTTTCACATATTTTAGTCTGATCGGGCTAACTTTTCAATCATTTCTCTATGAAATACATGTGATGAAACCCAGCAGCAGTTAGAAACAATTACCTGTGGCTTGTAAACGGAGGTGTGTTACAGCCAACAGTAGGGATATTCCTGAAATGTTCTCATTTTCATCAAGTCAGTGTAAGATTAAACAGAATAAACCACATGATCCAGCCATGATAGTTTAATAGATGTTCTAATTAGAGATAGCCAATTTTGATATAATAGAATAGAACAGAATAGAATAGAATAGAACAGAAGTATTTCAGTTGGAAGAAACTGGCAACGATCATCTAGTCCAACTGCCTGACCAATTCAGGGCTGACCAAGTTAATGCATGGTATTAAGCGCATTGTTCAAATACCTCTTAAACACTGGCAGGCTTGGGGCATTGACCACCTCTCTAGAAAGCCTGTTCCAGTGTTTGACCACCCTCTTGGTAAAGAAATGCTTCCTCACGTCCAGTCTAAACCTTCCCTGGAGCAGCTTTGAACCATACCCACGTGTCCTATCACTGGATACCAGGGAGAAGAGATCAGCAATTTATTTAAAAAATTAGCAATTGTAATATATTACTTGCAAAGATACTACTTTGGGAATTATAAGTGCCCCATATTCTGTTGTTATTATTAGAGGAAGATAATATCCACAGTATCTATATGATGACGTTAAAAAAATATTGAGGAATACATGAAACTCTCTACTTGGGGTCTTATCTCATTTGATCTATCTTTAGAAACACCTCCATTTAATCACAGCAGAATCTGCATTTTCAGACTTAAAAAACAACATGGAATTTCATTTCTTATGCCTGAGTGTTTCAGCAGATATGATGTTTCATTTTCACAAACATTTGAAAATGCAACGTGAACATGTTCTGGAAATGGACAGTATTATCTCAACATTATGAGTACTTGTGTAGTGTCCTGTTACTTTTCTGTTCTAGAATTGTTAGAAAACTTGGGTTTACAGTTGTAGGCAAATTTTTTAATTATTTCAAGCATACAGTAGAGTTTCTGTACAGATTATCTTTGCTTATAAATAAGGTTTTACTGTGATCTTGATAAGAAAGGAGAATTACTGCTTGTAACATCTGTTCTCTACCTTTGCATGGTAGCTCATTTATATTTGGTTTTGACTTATATAAAGAGCACTTGTAAAAATTTAGAAAATTACTTGTGAAAACCATCCACTTCTTACATAGTCAGTATTAATTTTAAAATGGAAATGGCTTAATTGTTTGTCTTAATTATTTTTTAGTAGCAAAGGGAATGAATTCATTAAGGACATTATACTTCAGTTCTGCAAACACTTTGCTTGGTTTTTAGCCCATGAAGAGTTGTGATGAGTGATGACTTCTCTTTGTTCAGCACAGGAACCTGTTTGCCAGCCTGAGGACTAATTGCCCGCTCTACTGTCTCAGTTGAAGGTGGCAGAAAGTTTGCTCACTGACGACTGCTGAAATGAAGCTTTCTTTTCCATCATCAATTTTTAATTTTTTTCTGCAAATGCAGTGTGTTGTAGAGATTAATAAGTTGTTCATAGTTTTCTCTCAGGTACCAGTTACTCTTTTATATGAAAGGTTTCTATCAGTTATTCTTACATGGAAGTCTCCTTGCCATTGTATGGTAGCGCGTGAGCTGTTTGAATGATGCATGAAGCAGAGTTCACCTAGAAACAGAATCATTGCCTACAGATGTGAAGAACTTTCAAAACTTAGCACTGCAGACAAAATGCCATGAGCCCTTGAGCCCTCATGGGGCTAATGCAATGGGATGTTCTATGCACATGGGATTTTTGAAAAATACAGCAAAAAATCTACCCAAAGACTCTTCAGTAACAAATGGAAAATGCCAGGCATTTACAATCATCAGGGTGCTGTGTACGCCTATCCTGGGGCCAATCTCGAAAACTGGGACTCAAACTGATGTATGTAAATTATCATAAATATTTCATAGAAGTATTGTAGATGTTAACTGAAATATTTAAAAGGAATATAATTAAAAAATATAATCATAATCAAGACTGCTCGTTTTATGGGCTATGACCATATTCTTATGTTCTTAATTTTGTGTTTAACAGACCAAGATTTAAAGTTGGTGAATAGGCAATTGTACATCCAGTACAGAACTTTTGTGCAACTCTATGAATTAAAGTTTTAATAAAATTTACATAAAAAGTTGGTAAAACCATTACTGCTGTGCTGCTGAGGCCGTCCGGTCAGTTGGTGATGTGTGTGGGAAGACAGAGCTCTGCAGGTCTCCTTGCAGTCTCCAACTGCTTGTACCAAGGCAGCTACTGGTTTTGTATGTGGTTAGAGAACTGCATTTAGGGCTCATGAAGTGTCATAGGGTGGCTTTAGTAAGAAAAGAAGATTGAAACCACTGTGTAGTGATGAAGGAGGAGTTTGATGGAGCATATTTTATTGTAAAGCTGTTCCTGTGGTGTTCATCTCTGTTAACTACTGCTCCTTCAGCTTTTCATAGATTTTTATAGTGTTGGAAGACTGTTTTACCTGCTTTCAGGCTGAAGTAATGCTCTACTGTATTGTCTGCCCTATTTTTTCATGAAGCGTGAAAAGTCCTCTCCACTCATGAGTTTTCAAACTCAACTCTTTAGAGGCATCTAGGACCTCACTTTTTATTTTCTACTTTGTCCTCTGCTTCCCTGGTAGATTTGTCAGAGTTTGGGTGATGGACTAGGATTCACTCTTGGAGGATATTGATTGCACAGGAGTGGACTGTATGGAAAAGAGGGGAAAAAACCCCATGCAAGCAGTGTTATTACAGAATAACTGAGGCATCAAAGATAAAACTGAAGATGGAGGGCTGTGCTGAGATGCTATTCTTGTTCCCAGAACTGGAAGAGCTTGGATAATATGTTATTTAATGCACTAAGTTCTATATGCTTTGAAGACTTGACCCAATGAGTCCCGCATGTGAGAGAGAGTTGGACTGATCTCTATGAGCATGAGCAAACATATTTATTGTCTATTGGCTAGGAGAGCCCAGTAAACTAGGAATAAAGTCCAACCTGATGGAAGGTGAAAAATAGTAGAAATGCAATTTGACACTGTAATGCTTAAACCTTTATGACTCACTTCTGTCTCATGCCCAACCTCACAGTGGAAAAGTGAATTTTGCAAGAATTGTTTAGAAATTTAGAGGTTAGTGGGGTCCTGTCTCCTTTCCATTTCTGGTGTCTGTGTTTTTCTGAGAGGAGTTTGTTTAGGAATGCAATGCTAAGGTTGGTCTGAGATAAGAAACCTTAGAAATCTTTCGATAGCTGAAATGCTGTGATTTGTTTCTGAGGAAATGCCTGATATGGTGCTGTGCTCAGCCTCTCCTCATATGACAGATGATCCAAGCCCTTCATCATCTTTGTGGCTCTCTTCTGTACTTTACTGCAGTAAGTCCACGTCCTTCTTGCACTGGGGAGCCCAGCACTGGAGCCAGCACACCAGCTGTGTCTCACCAGTGTGAGGCTGAGGGGAAGGATCACCTCCCACTACCTGCTGACAACACTTTCCCTAATGCAGCCCAGGATCTGAATCTTTTCTTATTTCTAGAAGAAACAGCGATCCTGAACCGCTGGCCCAATACCTGCCAGTGGCTGAAATATTTTTATCACTACAGTGAAGTAATGCTTTAAAAGCTCTTGTGCTCTGCTGCTACTCCAGGTGTATAGAGGTACGCAAGCCTGTGTACGGATGCTTGTTAGTGTTAGGTGGAAGTTTTGTAATGAAGTGGATGTAGTGAGCTTATACTGGAAAGTGTGCTAAAAGTTGGAAGCTGGTTATCTTTTTCGGTTTATACACAGTAAGGCATGAATGCAAGCCATGTCTATGTGTAGCAGCTGCATCTTGTGTGTTATCTCAGAGTCTTCTGGGTCATAGAAAAGCCAATGATTTTGAGTTTTGCTTTCCTGTGCTGATTATATGCTAGTGAAACTTCCAGGAAATCAATGGAAGTACGTGGGTTCAGATCACAGTATAGCAGATTGCTCAGCTGGTCCCTTAGTTCCGCCTGAACCACCCTCCAAGCCCTAGTGCTGTCAGCATTGTAGGACTGGGGGGCTATAGTCAGTCTACCTTAATTTCTTAAATTAAGTCTAAACACTCATAATTAAACGTAAGGTTCTCTCAAACAGAGGGACATCAAAGCCAGTTTTGGATTCACCAGAACATAGATAGCAGGCCAGCTGCAATAATGAGGCCAGATGTCTGAAAGAAAATGACTTCCAAGTAGATGTAAGACTACCCTTCTGGGAAACTGTGAAACAAGTCCAGGATTTATATGCAAAGCGGGTCTTGATTCTATTGACAGTGATTTGCCACTTCTGGTGCAAAACTGAAATATGTAGCTAACATCATTTACAATCATATGATGAAGAGCAATATTTTGAAAGCAGGTTTGCAGTGCTTTGAACTCTGAAAGCATATAGAACAAAGCAATTTTTGAAAAAAAATTAGGCAGGACTCTTCTGTTGTTGCCATCATTAGGATGTGTTTGAATCAATTCCAGCCTTGCTTCTCAAACATTACAGGCTTCTACATCTAGTTACAGATCTGAAGGTTTCTGGAAGGCTTTGTGTTTTATAACAATATCCGACCGACACTGAGGAGTAACCTGCTGATGATCCTCAGTGTCTATAAAATATTGAACCCTGAGATCACAGGATGGTAACATTTCCTCAAAGCACCGCATGGTAACTGCTGGCTTCCTGGTAGTGCCCAGCAGAGGATGCCCACTTGGGGAAGAATAGAGGGGACGAGCATGTGGTTTGGCCCCAACAAATTGTGGTTGACTTTCCAGAGACCTTTACAAAGGCTAGTTGTGGTTTGCAGATCCATTGTGGATATTGCTGCAGTCATGAGCAACCAAGACGACAGATCTTATCCCACAAAACAAGCAAGCTGCACGTAAGACGAAGACATGAAGAAACGTGAAAATTAAGTTGGAGTGAATGAAAGCATAGGATAACAATGAATTTTACAGAAAAACAAAGTTTTCAGGTCATGTTTTGCCTTGTCAGTGTCAGAAGGGAGAGGATGGTTTTAAGGAGGGATTTGTCAGAGGTAGTGAGAGAATAAAACGCCAATAAACACAATTAGGACAGCTTGAAAAAGTGGAGAAGTACTTCAAAAAGAAGCAAGAAAACTGTGTTGCCATTGGCATTACTGACAGGGGTAAGGCAAGGATCAGAGGTGTACCAGGGAACTCCGTGTGGGGCTAGCCCTAAAGTGAGAGCCTGGCACCAGAGTGATGGAAGCGAGGGAGCTGGAGGGGTGGATCACAGCAGTCAGGATGATGATTTTGAAGGATGGTCCTAGTAAGAGTGATGTGAATAGGTTTAAGGAGGTGACTGATGTCAAGAACAGGAAGGGGAAAATTCCTGGAACGGGGACAAGAGTTAGCACAAAGCAGGAGGGTGAGACTTGAAGGTCTAAAGGGATAGAGCACAGGCAGGCTTGGTCCAACTTTAAAATGGTGCTGTGTCTGCATAGACGGGCAACACCTCAAATACAAGCTCAGTAGGAGGACGGCAATGGTGTGTTCACAGCAGCGGAGGCATTATAGCAGAGTTCAGGTGATTTCACCGAAGACTGGTAGGGTGGGAGGGGAATTCAGTTGTACTCTTGTAATAATAACTCCAATATCGCTAATGTGAAAGAGAGAAAGAGGCGCTCAGCATTGCTTAAAATCAGGAGTTATTATGTTAGTAAAATGGAATTTATGTTAAAAAAGTAAACATATTAAAGTTGTTCCACGCTGTTAAGGCTGTAGCAGTTCGTCAGAAATACAGATGAGCAACCCCACAGCACCACTGTGACACAGTTAGGTATTGCTCCCACTATAAGTGAAAAAAAATGATATAAAGGAGCTTAGCACCTCAGCTGAACAGAGCACTTGGAAAATGCATGAATGCTGAAGTAGACTCATTGACTTCAACAACACTGCTTTTTCTTAAAGTTACATAGGGACATAAGTGCCTTGCTGAATTGAGAGCCCAAGGGTAGGGATTAGAACTTGTGTTTTCTTGGCTCTCCGCCTGAGCAAAATTGGTTATGCCACACCGATCCTGAAACACAACTTCTGTTTATATTATTTGTGGAGTGCGGTGGGGAAATGAAAACTGGTAAGGCATAATTTTATTTGTGTGCTTTGAAATTTTATATTATTATGTATTTCTTCTTGCACTGTAATGAAGCTCTGATTTCCATATTAAAATTAATAAAATGAAAATAAAATGAATGCAATATTCCCGCTGAATACACATTGACTAGACAATGTTTTCGTATTATTCCGCAGGCATATTTATGATAGCCTATTTCACTGCACCTTGAGAAGGCTGCAGGTCCAAAGGAACTTTAATCATTCACATTTGGCTTACCCAGTTACAACAGAATTCACACACAATCCATATTTGAATACCACTTTTAAACTAAGCAGTAATAGAATAAGTTTCATTGTAATGATGTATAAGCTTTTTTAGACTGTTCCCAGCCTATAATGATGTGTTTATGAAAACAACGGCACTTACTGGAGAGAAATAATCTGCTAAAATAGAGCTTATATTTCATAACTAACAGTCCTTTGTTTTATTGTGGATATTGGGCAGAGAACAAGAGTTTCACAGCTTCAGCCTGGGTTCGGGTAGGTATATCAAGTTCATTAATCTGTGCCTATGTTACTTGGACCTCTCAACTTAGCAAAGACATAATAGTTTGAAATAAGTATCAGTGCTCTGTAGGACTCGGCAAACATGGATTGTGCATTCAGAAGGGTGGTGGGTTTGTAAGTTACGGTTGTCTGTAAGCACTGGTTCATCCAGATGAATGCAGGGATCATGGGCTCTTCCTTACATCCAGGCAAAGGTATCACAACCTACGTTACGCTAGCAATGCGGTGTATTAGAGAGTCCTCTGCTCAGTGTCCGATTACACAGGAAGCAGACCAGCAGGAGGAACTTGAGTATCTGTACAGCACATGGACTGCACCTCCCTTACGTCACAGCCTTTGTGCACTCTCCTCTTTCCTCATCTCCACCGCTAAAATGTTCATGGACTTGCCAGCAGGGAGAGCGTTTCACTGTGGGGGAGAGAGACAGAGGTTGGATGGAATTTTTCTAGGGCTCCTTGCTTGCTGCCAGCCCACTCTTTTAGGACAGGTACCTTATGTCCCCCCATATAACTGGTTTTCAGGATGGACAAGTGATCTGGCAGGCCCACCTATAAAAGGCATTTCTCAAGACATCAACATAACAATTCTCCCTGTCATCTTGGTGAAACTTTACCTATGGGATAAGGAAATAGGCATTAGATGCGCAAAGGTGTTTTGTAAAAGCATTTTCCCTTGTCACTCTTGCCCAGCTACCTCCCGTGGGATTTATGACTTCAGAAGCATTATGACAAATGAATCATTGTTTCAGTAAATTTGATTTCAGGGTGCCAAAAGGCTGTCATTTACGTCAACATTTGGTTTCGTTTGGTAGTTCTCTGCTACCGGACGTGGAAAAAAAAAGCAAACATCAATGACAGCAATTTGAATATTTTATTAAATGGTACAGCAGCCTTCATTGAAAGCTGTTATCACTGACGTTCACAGCATGGACAGTGCGGTGGTATGTGGTGGTGTTTCCTGGCCAAGCTGCTGTGAATACTCTTAATGAAGAAATGTAGCTGGGAGATGTTATTCCCACTCTGGTTCCACAAATTCAGAAAATATTAGATGAGCAGAGAAATTGTTTGTTCTCTGTATCATCAAATAAAATTTCTTCACTTTTCTTCAACTTGTCTGTAGTCTTTAACCTGGTCTTTCATCTCAGAGAAATAGTTTTTCCAATAGATTTTCTGGAGAGGAAACTATATTTTGGAGTATACTACCTAAAATAGAATACCATATACTGTTATAGAAGTACATGTGTATGATTTATAATACCAAAAAAAAATTCATACTGTAATGCTACAATATAATACCATTTCACGATTTTCACTGTTTTAGTAGTAGGACAACTTTCTGATGAAGATGCCTCTGTACCTGGCCCATATTCTTTTCAAAAGTATAAAAACAAATGTGCTTCTAGACTTTCTCCCCCAGGTAATCTTCCTGATGAGAAAACATAGTGCCTCTATTTGTGTTCCTTCACTTTTTAGTTGATTGTGCCTTGTGGTCAAGAATATTTTTAGTAATTAAATCTTTACAGGTCTATTCCCTTTTTGAACCCCAAATAAACTTAAATTTTAATTATATGAACTCAAGGAGGACTCAGTTATTTGTTCAGAATAATTAAAGTACATTAAATAATATTAGGTTTTAATCTTATTTTCAAAAGAAGTGATTTAATATTAACTGGGAAGATAGCACCACAGTTTAAGACAGCACCACAATATAACTAATCAGCTATACTAAGCTGTACATGTTGCTTTGGCTTATGGCAGTAAAGAAAGTACATGGTAGATCATGCCAAGCCATTGAAACCTTAAATGAACACCCTAGTTGCTTTTCTGAACTGCCTGCCTGTGTGGGAAAATGCTATAGCTTTCCACTATAACAGCATGTAGTTTACTGTTGATTTATGGCAGAGAGAAAAAGATTCATCCTAAAGGCATTGCCAGAAATTATCCCATTTGCCTTTAGAGTCAAACTTTACCTTTCAGTGGATTGCCAGAAAAAGGTTTGCATCTGACTGATTTCTTATCCATATTACAGAATAAAATTCTGGGTTTGCTTGCATGCAAAACTTATTTTGATACTGCAGCACTAATAAGTATATGGAAGCATGCTGAGGCCTTTGGTGCCCCTGTCCTTTTCTGTGATAATTTTTCTGGGTACAGATGATCTTTTTCTTTTATTTTCTGCATGCAGAAAGTGAGGGAGGATGGGTTTCCTTTTGCTACCTGTTATTTGGGATGGGAAATGAGTTCAAGTGCACCGTAGTCTCCATTCAGTAGTTACTTGAAAGAGAAAACACATTAACAGAGCACTAACACTGAGGTGACACAGAACCAGAAATGTTCCTCTTGCTTTGCTCTCAAAAGCAGTGTCAGTCACTATGGGGAACTATAAAAGGCCATAGCAACACCAGGAGAAAATGTTTTTTACTGCAGGTTTGGTGGGAGCTTTTTGTTCCTCTTCCTTTGGCTTTTGAGTTGCACTGGAAGAAGGGTGAGGTCAGTGGGTTTTGACGGTGTTGCACGGCACAGATTAATGCTTTCTTTTTTATCTGAGTGTGTTTTGCAGCAAATACAGCATTACAGAGATGCGCGAACATCACAGTGCTAAATTGAATACATGTTTGGGGGAAGACCTGCTGATTTAAATACTGTCTAGCAGGCATTTGGGCATTACAATAAATACGCTACATTTCTTTTTATGAAAAACTGGGAAATAGTTATGGTTTGTAATGGTGGATTATTGGTAATTATGGGCAGGATTGTTTTTGTAGATTGTTTTTGTAGGTAATTATGGGTGAAGTTCATCTCGCACCAGTTTAGAGGTCTACCTCTGAGCTAATCACCCAGAACTTCTTACAAATGTTGTGGAGAAATGGACACCCTAAGAAAGTAGTTCACTCCTCTTATTTTTTGAATGAAAGGAATCATTTTCTAGAGATGCCTGCTTCTCTACATCAACTGTAGAAGGAGCTGAGGGGATCACCTGTAGAGTGCTCATCTTCTGGTTGCCTAAACTAGGGCATAGCAACTCCATGTGGTAACAGTACTTTCCAAATTGATTATCTCAAGAACAGGGAATCATTCTTCATGTGGCTACCTGGCTTTTTAGTGGTAGATGTCTTGTGTCCAACCAGTTAGGAGCATGGCAATCAAAGTAGGGTCATATATCTATCTCTACACCCTCATTTAGAACCTGCCTCTCTCAGGGAGCTGTGCGTCTTTCCCAGCACCGCTGGGGTATGTCTCAGCACCAGGATCCTGCCACTGGCCTTTCCCAAATTAATCGAGAGCTCCCTTCTCTGTCCTGTCACGTGGTGCCCTCACCAGTTGGCTGCTGGTTTTCAGTCTTTCCTTCGCCACATTTATGTATCATGAGTGCTTTTTTATCAGTGGAGCAGCTTCCAGGCTGGATGGGGTTTTGGGCAACCTGGTGTAGTGGAGGGTGTCCCTGCCCATGGCAGGGGGGTTGGAACTAGATGGTCTTCGAGGTCCCTTCCAACCCAAACCATTCTGTGATTCTATGATTCCAAGGGGACGGTTAAGAGCACTGCCAGCCCCTTGGCCAGCAGCCCACCTGGCATCATCATGGCACCTTCAGGAGACTGGGGTGAGTGACAGGCAGGTACCCTCCTCAGGGGTGAGTGCTTTGGACCAGAAACCATTGTACATAAAGCAGGCAGGTTTGTCCTGAAGGCTGAGGGTATGCAAGGGCTGCCTTGCTCGGCTCCCTAACACCGGAGTTTTCTTCTGGAGGTGGAGTTTTAGGAACCCACAAACATACTCATGGAGAAATAAGCCATCTCCAGAGATCAGGTATTCCCAAAATAAGGAAGAAGGTCTTGGATGGACATCTCTATGTTTCTATATAACTGCGGCTTTAAGCACTTGGGGGCCTTTTTGCATATGCTTTGCGCTGAGCGCTTTTCTTCATTTGAAAATACAGTGGGATCAAATAGGTGTGAAACCATGGGGCAAGGCATTTGACATTCAAAACTTTGTCTTTAAAATCCCTGACTATAGAGGGTCTTTTAAACATTGCAGAGGCTGGTAGGCACAAATGAAACTGGGCAACCGTGCATAAATACTCTACCTGCATGAAATTCAAGTGCAAAATGTCATGCACTGAATTTTGGGGAGAATTTTGTAGTGGTCTTTAACTTTGTTTTCAGAATTATGTTTATCTGCTCATTAAGACCCACAGAAACCATGGAAATCTTTGTATCTCTGAATGACAGGAGTGTTAAATCTTTCCCATCGCTATAAAATGTTACAGGTTTAACATTAAGGAATCAGAATGTAGTGAAGTTTAATAGTATTGTGTTCTATGAATGCTCTGAAACAGATCGTTAAACATTATTATGCACTATGGTTATTTCACCACTCAGCAGAAAGTGCCTCAGTGTTATCCTGAAAAAAATATCTTGAGCCACGTGTAACATTTACAAAGATTCTTAAGTCACTTTATAATCAAAGTCTTATTTATGTTGCAATGCTACTATTCTAAGTCTTGAGGTGCTTAAAATTTGGTGATACTGCTGTCTGCTTTTTCCCACAGACAGCATTGTGAGAAAAAGCCCAGGATACCCCTCTCTGCTCCAATTTCTACTTCTAGGTCACTGTGGAACTTCACATCCCTACTTTTCCCAGGTGTTCATTTTCTTTATTTCCATATTAAAATTACACTGAGTTGTATTAATGTAAATAGGCTACATAGCTATGTACAAATCTTGCTAAGGCAGACTTTTTTTTTTCCTCTGAAACTTGTGTAATATGCCATAATTCCTCACTGTTGTACAACAGTATCTTGGATGAATTTTTGCTTTTGCTCAAAATGGAAAAATACCTTCTTTAATGACACTCTGCTGGAAAAGCTTTCAGACAATTTTCTTACCGACAGCTGGGTAAAACCATGTGCTGTGCTACATTTAAAGTATAGCTGGTTTAAAATTTATGGTTCTTTACAGCAAACTGCCCAAGCACAAGTCAGTCATCTATTTTAACAACTCCTGAGGCTTAGGTTTGACACTTTCATTCCAAACTCCATTACATATTGTGGATGCTTATCTTATCTCACTGATCAAATAAAAACCTATAGGAAAAAATATCATTTTCCTTCTAAGAAGACCCTCATTCTTTGCTGTTTTTCCTGAAAAGGGAGAGAGATGTGGAGATGGCTGCAGCATTTTTTCAGAATCCTTATTCTCTACCTCTCTGGGATTTTTTGGATGATTTTTTTAGACTTTTATTGAAATGTTATTTCCTGACTCATGCAGGAATTATTTTTTTTGTTACCATGTATTGAAATAAATTGAAAAAAAGAAATCTGTACAGATAAGCAGCTGGAAAATCTTGAAAGTATGAAACTACCAAATGAGATTTCATGACCTTAAATAATAATTGTAATATCTGATTTCCAAATAGCACATACCTTCCTTTCCTCTCTGAAAATCCAGCCCTTTCAAGATTATGTTTCAAAACATGAGCCATATGTTTTTCATTTGTCATTGGTTTTCTGTAGTTTCTGCAAAGAGAACTTCTATTGACTTTGCATAAGAGCGTGATCCCCAGAAGAGATTCCCATTTAAACTGTTCCCTGTACTGTGCCATAACATCCTTCCATTTCCTTGACTGCCCTGTAACGACACTGGAATATTGTGAACTGGGAACACCAGTTATGATGGGCACCAGGAATAAATCTCAAACAGCAGAGATGACATGACACATCAATAAATGCCACAAAACTGGAGCTAGTCAGAAAACTGTTAGGCAAAACAAGATTTCTTGTCTCCGTGTAGAGCGTGTAATATTTTTTTTCTGTTTTTTGACATTGAAATAAGTTGCTTTCAAAGCTAAAACCACATAGGACTTCTTGAATGCAAAAGAAGCTGCCACATAATAGACATCTTTGACATGGGCCACTGTGCAGTTTATGCTATTGGCAGCATTTATTCAGCTTCACCAGTCTGCATTAGAAAGAACTTGGGACCAAGGTGCGCACTTCTGTGCTGGAGCAGGTAATAGTGGTAATACGAATGCATGGAAACAAGGAGGGACTTTATTGGTGAAAATAAGCCCTAGTAGCAGTGGCATTATCTGCATACTCCCAGCTTCTGCTGTTCTTTAGGACAAGGTGGTTGCTAAGCAATCACAGAGTTGGACAGGCAGATTCAGAACTTGTTAGCTCTGCTTGACGTGGGAAATTCACAATTCAAGCTGCATGTCTGCTCCAAGGAAAGGATAAGCTGATGAATGAATCCGGCAGTGAAACAGCCAGTGCTATATCTGGTAGAAATCTGAAGCAGCCTGTGAATGTCTGAGTTCCCTGGGTGGCACATCCTTTCCAGGTGATGACAATATGCTCCAGAAACATCTGATTGCTCAAGGTAAGGTATGGAGCAGGTCTTTGTTGGACCATATCAGTGTTTGTCTGTCTGTCTGTCTGTCTGTTGTTATATGTCATCTGCCAGTTCCCAGTTTTGTCCAGTAGACACAGGCTCCTATAAAGATCATTTCTTCCAAACTGAAGACAGAAGGCTCCGTGAGTTGCATGATTCATAGAAGTGCCATACACCCACCCTTTGACCTTACACCTTACCAAGGTACATATTTATACCCCCTGCACACCCAACTTCAAGAAACAAGGTAAGCCCTTAAAGCACTGACAGTCTATGTGGTATTTTGTCCAGCAATGATATAACTTACACTTGGCATTTGTAAATATGTAAGTAGCTGTGCCTGGAAAAATAGCTTCTGAAGCATGGTTTGTCCCAGTAGTGTGAATTAAGATGCAAGATAGGGTGGCAAAAATTACTTCCTACCAGTAAAGAAAATGAACAGTCCTGGTTTTCTCATGAGCTCAGTATAGGGAAAGGAAAAGTAAACCTGGAAAGCTAAATATACTTAGATGATGACAAAATTAGCTCAAAAAAGAAACAAGTTTACTCCAAAAATTTTTGGAGTATATATCAATGCAAAACAAGTAAGCACAAAAAAGGTGTTACATAGAGGAAGCTGGAGCAGAAGTGAAGCAGTTGTTAGAATACGGTAGCAGAGTCAGAATTTCTGGAAAACACAGATAAAACTTAATGGCTATACACAAAAGAATAAAAAGTCATGGTCACAATGGGCAGAGATGGAGCGACAAAAAAGATGAAGGTTCATTGAAAAACTCAGACAATGGAAACTCTGAATTCTGATATACAGAAGGGAACAACACAGTTCAGGCTGACTGAGTCTCATTTTAAAGAAGAGTATAAAAGGATTGCGTAAGCAGGTGAAGATAACATCAGAAATGCCAAAGGAGCAAAATGAGATATAACTAGCAAAAGACATCAGAAATGTACCGGTAGCAGCAGAGAAACACCAAGGAAAGAATTGGCCTGCTTTGCGGCAGAAAGAGAAAGCTATTGATGGACAGTGCTGAAGTGTCAGAAGGGTTATATAGCTTTTTTGTTTATCCTCACTGAAAGCGTCAGCTCCGATCAGACAGAACCAAACAGTGGGAACCCAGAGCTCTTAGTGTGGTTACACTCAGCATGTAGTTGCGGGCACAACGGTGACATTTTGTGCCACTCCTGAAAATCTAAATGATGTAATAACTTTCTAGTGCCATCGAAAGTTGACATCTAGCATATGACAGGCACAGTGAGATGTTTACAGGAACTTTCATGCCCTGAATTTGTCAGTATTTTATGTTTAGAAGGACTTTAGAAAGCTGAAGAAGCAGCCTTCGTTTTGCTCAGGTTAAGTTGTTTTCTTATTTCATGTATTGGAAAGATAATGAGTATCTCTGAAAACAAAGTTCACCTGTGCTTACCTGGACAGGCTGTATAATTGAACACATACAACAATTATATTCTTCTGTTAACAGTTTTATAATTTCATACTTGCAGAAGTATCAAGTGCCCCAAATAACATAATTCAAGTCACATCTGAGGCAAATTTGCCTGGTTTTAATTTCAGATACATTTGACCAGTACAACATTTTAAAAGCAAGGAAACAGCATATGGCAAAAGCCTTATGCATAGACGCTGATCAACTTTGAAAAGCCCAAGTTAAAAAAAAAAAAAAAAGGTAGAATTGATTATAATGATTTTGCTGTCTCTGGTTTAAGGTTGAATACTGGAAGAATAACTGGAGGGGGGGAATATAGTGTCACTTTTACTACTATGTCTCTGAAATTTCTGTCTCTGCATGTACGAGAAAGATTTTAAGAGTTTTCAGAAAAATTAGAAGTTAGAAATGATGGAGACTGCTTTTATTTTTTTTAACCATGTATTCCCCCCTCCCCCCTTTTTTTCCCTTTATTTTTTATTTTATTTTACCAAGGAAATGAACTAAAATCTCAGTCTATATTACTGCCCAAAGCAGCTTTTCAGCACAGGTCCCATTTCCTGTTAAAGTAATAGGATTCTCCCATTCACATCATGAGCTGCATCTGATCTCTTGAACTACCTGAAAGTCTAGCACTTGTTAAAGTTTTGGAGTAAGTCATTGTCAGCTACAAGGTATGGGATGTCAGGGTCCATTCGGAGAAAACAAGTAACTAACTATGTAAAGGGATTTAAAGCTTCCAGATTGGGATTTGAGCTAGTGAGAACTGATTATCTAGTTTTGTTTTAACTTCATCATACACCCTGAGTTTTCTTGATGTCTCTGAGTGTTATGATGATAGCAGGTAAAAATAACAATATTTATTTTGTAGTAGCACCAGAACAGTTTAGCCAAAGCAAATAGCAGTTTATGTCCAAGTGATTTCCAGGCAGCAGTGAAAGCAGGAGGAGAAGGTTGCAAGAAAACTTGCAATTAAAAGCTGAAAAATTGGAGTTGAAAAATCCTGTACTAAGCTTCACAGAATTGTAGTCCAAGTACATCCTGCTTTCATTTTTTCTCATAGGCTGAATTCCCAATTAAGAGATAATAATCTGATACATCATAGATTTTCTTTCTTGAGACCAGAGCCATAAAAGTTGTAATGTACTATAAAAGATGCAGCAGGAGACTAAAACCACACAGCTGCTTTCACTAGGTGGTGAATAATCCATATAAAGATTAATATTTCAGCTTTCTACAAAATGTGGAAAACAGATTCATCTAATCAACTTTTTTGTTTTACAATGTCTTGTTTGTCTATCACCTTAGTTTAGGCAAAAAAAAAAAAAAAATGTCAGCAGCTCCTAGGCTTCAGTCTGGAAAGTATTGATGTTCACCTGAAAAACTATACTGCCGAGAGCAACTGTAAATTCCCTATGAAATAGAACTGACAAATATATTGGTAATACTGTAACTTAAACTCAGGAAAACTGAGTTTTAAGTATATTTAAGTAACTCGAATCTGAGATATTGGGACTGTCCCAAGGAAAATGAAGTCCAGTGAGATAAAGTCAAGAAGGAAGATTTTGCAAAAAGATTTACTAAGGATTTTGGTTTTACTAGCAATCTTACTTGCAAATTGAACAATTGGTTTGCTTTGTTTTTCTAGGGAATGTTGTGGGCGATCATACATGTGAAGAAAGAGGAGGTTTGAAAAGCAGTAGGAGTTAACTCTTGCAGAAGAGTTTTCTGTCTCCCATGACGCCATTTGATTCTGATTTGATTGGACAGTTTGCTTTTCTTAAAAGTCTTAGTTACTATGTATTTGACTCAGTCATTTGAGTCAACATTTTTACCATTGTGGGCATAGTATCCTTTTATTATTTATGAAACAGCCCTAGCAATCCAACCGTTTTCATCCTTGGCTAAGGCTGGTGTTAAAATCAGACCTCGGTAGACCTTTGGGCTCTGCTATGCACTGCTTTCTGACTGGGTTATGTCAGGTTCCTCTTCAGGATGGTGCTTTCAGAATTGTAAATCTGTGAGGAAATCAGAGAAACTCTGAAGCCTGTTCTCCAATCCAATAAGATAGAGATTGAGAACATCTTTTGAGTGTGTAACAATTTGTAACTTTAGGTTTTAGGATAATGCTAGAATAGCTATAAATACTTTTTCCTTTCTGCTTTTATTCAACACTTGGCAAAAAGTGTATCCCTTTACAGCACACACATCAATTCAGCATGTGTGTTGAAGGTGGAGGGGGGTTAACAAGGACCTTGAACCTCAGCCAAGTGTGGTCTTCCCTTGTGGGTATCCCATTGCAGTGACTCTTCCTAGCCTGGGGCAATTCTTCATTCTCTTCTTGGACCCAAACTAGAAATGGTTTAATGCTTCCTCATTCCTTACCCCATCTGTCTCCCACTCCTTTCCCGATCCCACTTTTTGGTGTTGTAGAGGCCCTATTGCTCTATGCATGCTGCCACCAGGCTTATAGCACCACCCAATCAATTATAAACCTTTCAACCAGTACAAGTACCTTAGGTCCAGGAGGGAGGATTTGTGGGATGCTAGACTTAGGTGTTAGGTCCCTCCTTTTGCTGTCCCCCATAACTTCTGTACCGCTGGCCTGTCTTCAATGGGAACTGTATTTGAAGTGTGAGCTTCACTGTGGTGGTGCAGGCCTTTGCTCATCCTTCGTTATGGGATCAATCAGTCGTGAGGGGAAAAGAAACCCACGCTCACCTTAACAAACCTCATGGACCAGCTGGTGCTGCTCAGCACTGTGGTCTGCTTCCTGCCTGAGTCAGCCGGTGATTCAGTAGAAAGGGTTAGCCAACAGAAGAGAAAATGCAGAAACTGGTGTGGTATTTGAGAATAATTGGGCATATATCCATATCCTTTCTTAAGGCCAGAAAGTGAGAGGTGGAAAACTTACTCATGATGTTGATATAGAGAACTTATAGAATGGAAAGACCAAGAAGATAGCGAGACAGAAAAGCTACGTGCTGTTCTTAAAGCATAATTGTATAGAGTTGTTTAAGAGCATTGAGGAAGATGGTGAATTCAAGCTGGAATTGGCAAGGCAGGAGGCTGTGAAGTTGGCCAAGAAACTGGGGAGCCTTTTTTTTATGTGAGGAGGTGAAAATAACGCATATTGTGTGCCTGCAAAATGAATTTTGAAAGAAGTGACTGATTTCAATGTACTCATAAAAGAAGTAAACAATAGGAGGGATGGGTAGGAGAAGAATGATTTAACCTACACTGGAGTTTCAAAAATTATTATCTATCCTTCCATTTGAGCTGGAGATGAGAGAAATGCCACAGAGCTACTTGAATAAATTTTTCAATTTAATTTGCTCTGCTTTTCTTCAGACTATGTTTAGCATTTGTCATAACAATCCAGGCAAAACCAGTTTTTACTTAATGGGACAGGTAGCAATCCAGCTTTGATCACAGCAGTTATCTGAGGATTATATGACATTATAAAAATAACAAATATAACTAGAAAGATTTTGGGTCTATAAAATATACAGACTGTCATGGGTATTTTGGATACTTCTGAAGGAGAAAGAGAATACTTAGTTTTGGAGACTATTTACTTCATGGCTACAATAATACGTACTTTGAACAGATGTTCTGTAACATAAATACTTTAAAAGTTATTGTGATGCCTAAATATTTTACCACGTAGGTCATATTAATACCTAAGTTTCCTAATGGGTATGAGTTTTGCATCAGCATCTCTTAATCTACAAGCGTCTCACTGGCACACACAAGAGCAAAAGCCGGGACTTTACCCTACAGTAAAAAAAGGAAGCACTGTGAAAGTTTATACATCAAAAGGGGGAAAATTCATATCAGACTGCACCTTGCTAAACAAAGGAGCAGTATTTTGTTTTACCTTTATGTATAGTTCTTACTGCTGGAAAGAAACTGCCCATGTTTGTTAGAAGAAACTGGAGGCTTTAGTGTGGAGCAGTGCAGTTCATGCTGCTAATTTGTTCCTGTATGCTACTCTGTTCTTGGTGCCCTCTTCTTAGCTGCTGCCTTATCTCTAACTTTCTCATTCTGAAGAATAAGCAGAACTGACATATTAAATAGAGGTGGCTGAGTAAAATGTGCTGCCTACATTGTGACAAATTTTACCAATTTATTTTTCGAAATCTTTAAAACAAATATCTGATTTTGTGGGTCTAGACTTCTAATTCTTAAACTTCTACTTAGATGTGACACAACTTACACTTCTGAAATGAGGGTTCAGATACCCACAGGCTGAAGAGGCTCTGGAACCCACACTTACTGCTTTCTGGTGGAGCAACTAGTGACTATTGCCCCTTTGTCCTGTTTACTTATTTTTATTGGGTTTGGGGCTTTTTTTTTTTTTTTTTAAGTGGTACTATACAGCCACCATTTCATCTGACCTCAGAGAGGACATACCTTATATTGCCATGTGTAAAATGATGACATTAACTACTACTGCTCTTTTGCAGTAAAGCTGTGCTTGGTGCTTGATAATATTATAATGTTAAAATTATAATGTTAATTTTAAATGTACTCAGATTATGCTTAGATGTGATTCATGTTGCACAGCTTGTTCAGCATGGCTGTGCTTCTTTCTGAGCGTGATTAGGAGCAGAACTTTACACGTCTAAGGATGCTGACCCTCCAAAGCGGCTAGACAGAATATCTGCAAATCTCACTAGTGTTGAGGTACCAAAGTGAAAGCGCACTACTGAAATCCATTTGTGGGTTGAGTCTTGTCTTCTAAGTCAATCCTTAATGCCTCATACTTTTGAAGATAGGTTGGTAGTACACTGGGACTCTGATCTGACCTGTACCTTATTGGATGATCAAACAGCCATGTGGCAAAAATATGTGTCTTTTGCAGCACGTTAGGTGATTTCTTCTCATCTCACCTTCTCCTGTACGTTTCCAGTGTCGTACTCTTATAAAGACAGACTCTAGACTTGAGTCACACTATTCATTCTGAAGAGTATAAAATACAGACCCTGAAATTTTACTTGAAACAAAGCAAAAAATTGGTGCAACATTAGATTGTGAGGATGGAAAACTTTATTTAAACATTAAAATAATAATCAGTAGATTTTTTTCAATACTATAAGTGTGTGCGTGTTTGACACCATTCTTCAGTCTTGAGTGCTACACGAGTTAGAGCAAGCTGCAAGAACAATTGCCTCACAATTTCTGATTGTTACAACTTGTAGCATTTTTGTTCTTTTGAGACAAGGTGACTCATTACAATTGGGGTTGGTTCATAAGTGTGGGAACCAAAACCCTGGACTTCCAAGGAGTTGAAACTGTCTGAGAGGGTTTGGTCTTGATTTAATGATAGCTTGAACAACAGAAATACTTCTCTGCTGATACTCAAACCTTTTAACTTTGGGCCATTCCTAATAAATATAGCTTGTACATTGCTACAATCCTGGAAAGAGCAATGTAATACTGCACAGGAGGCTTGCAGATAGCATTCCCATCTTTTTTTCCAGCTCAGTGTAAGCAAATATTGTCCCTTGAAATTAGTTAGGTTTTATTTTACAGTACAAGAAAGTACATAAATTATGCACATTTATTCACAGAGATTGAAGGCAAGGTGCAATATCAGAAAGGTGTTAAGCAAACTCTTCTAACTTCAGGGTCCCCAGAAAGGTGCCCATCTGAAGAGTCATCCTAAGCAGTCTCTGTAGTCAATGAAAAGAAGAAAAGAGGATCCTCAGAGAGAGATTTATTCCACCAACAAACAAGGTGATTGTGTTCCCAGGCTAGGCAGACTCTTAGATGCTTACAGTGAAGCGGAGAGAGAGGAAGGCCTCGTGAATTGAGATATGAAATATCATATGATTACACTGCATTGACTATGTAAACTTCCAGCAACTGAAATGTTAGGAAGACACTGGTGAGCTTTCCCTCTCATTGAATGTGAGCTGTGTCCATGGCCCATCAGTTGCACACATCTGTGTTCCATCAGCTGATGGACACTGGGGGAAGAAGGATCACTTCATATTTGCCTTGGTTTTTTGTGCGCTTTACTCCATATGTTCCTGGGCTACCCTTGCATTGACTCATCAATGGTCAATTCTTATATACGTAAATATTTACGACTGATCTTATGTAGGTATTTAAGTTGGGGAGGATTCTTAGGTGACAAACTTTGAGAAAAGTCTCAAAAGTCTCAGTCTTCAGATAATCAGTGGACACTTTTCTCACAAACACCACTAAAAAAAAATCTAACCTTTTACTACATAATATGACAGAAAGCCGGTTTTATTGGGAGTCATAAAGATCAACTTAGTAGTGTCTTTGAATTAGGTACATTTTTTACTAGCATTTAATTAAACATGGGGTAGTCGTGACATCACAAGACTGTAAATATGTAGTGAAAAGATTTACTTTTCAAAAGATTAATTTTTAGTCTTACTATGTGTACTTTGCATAATAGTATGCTAAAAATTATCAGAAATACAACAGGTATTTATTTTAACAAACATTATGATTTCTTTCAGTTTGTCAGTCTTACATTTAGATCTTACCGTATATTTCCAATGTTTGCTTCCTGGTCAGCACTGTGAGATCTGTCCAGAAATTACATGCAGATTAAGTGGAATTTCTTCTAGACAGGCTTTCTTTCCGCTCTGAGCTTCAGAAGGACCAAAGTACTCTGTGCCCTGGCTGATGTCATTAAGGTGGTATCCGGGACTGAACTTTGAACTGACTCCAGATGTGATGTGATCTCAGTACTGTGGTCAAATCTGGTCGACTGCTCAGTCCCTTTGTCACTCGTGGAGAATTGTTCTGTGTCAGTTTGCTTCATCTTTAGCATGGCAAATAAAAAGACAAAATGCCCAGCTGTCGTTACCCAGTACGTGAAGTTCATGACAGCTTCCCCATGAAGAGGATGTCCCCTTTCAAAGTTAGGTCAGATGATGGGATGGAGGAGTTGTGGTACAAGCCTGCGAATGGGATGCATACATCTTCCAACAAGGCTCCTTAGACTATGTGTCCCTGCTAAGAGGCACCAGATGCTGGGCTTTGGCAGTGCTACAGCCTCTTCTCAGCCCCAGGTTCCCACGCGTGACGTACCTGTGACTGATACACCAGCGAAATGCCAGTGGTAACGCAGGCTTTTGGTGCTGGAGAGAAGTGACAGTACTGCATGTGGGGTGCAAGAGTTCCCAGGCGTGCAGAGAGGGGGTGGGAGGGAATGTGAAGCTGGGCCAAGGGGGTGAATATCAGACATAAAGCATGACACTTGGCAGGTCTGCTAGGACAGAGCCAAAGGACCTCCTGAGGAGATGAAGGAGACCGCCTACACAGATGTGCTCTCATTGTGTATTGTGTCCCTACTTTTCTACAAATTGAGTGAAACGCCTTTTGCAAAGGCGTTTGCAAAAGAATCTAGAAAAATTAATGGAAACTTGAAAGGAAAGAGATGACTTTACAGAATTTTCCCTGATGGGATAGTCCCATAAATATAACACAGGGGAAACACAATAAATCGACAAACACTCTGTCCATACAGACTTGAATATGAAAATAGATATCTCCTAAAGAAATCGAGTATAAGCTCAGAACAGTATGATTGTTCTCTGTTCAGTGAGATAGGATTTATTTCAAAGGCATAATGCAGTTTTAGCAAAACATACCTCTATCTTCCAAAATACGTGTACTGAAAAATAGACCTACTTTGTTTGCAAAGACATTCTGCAGAAAAGTGTATAAAATAGAAGGGAAAGAGGTGCTAGTGTGTTTTAAAGAGAGAAAGCAAGGGTTTGGCAAGCACTTTTGAGAATAAAGCACTCATTGATTAGAAATTTGTGAAGGTCGCCGCCATCTAGTGATGAGATGTTGAAGATGTTGCTTAGAACGAAACTACCAAAACACGAAGTGTCTTTTCCAGCTGTGTCTGTATTCACTCAGTACAATAGATGCATCCTGAAACAGTGGGGTTTTTTTCTTTGTGTGTCTTGTGGCACATAAGTTAACTGGGAACAGGAGAAACTTATTGAGACTCAGTGCATTTGTTCCTGTGCACTGCTCTTGCATTACAGTCCTAGAACAGGGCACTGACGTAACCGTCAGCTTTCGAGTGCAGTTTCAAGTGAAAACAGCAATCCAGCAACTTAACTACGCGTAAAACTCCAGCTGTCAGGGCAATGAAAGTTACTCATACACACAAGATGGGCAGTGCGCATCATCTTTTATGAACTGCCCCCCTGTGAAGCACTTGGGCAATGTCATAATTTTAGTTTAAGAAATTTAAAAATGTAGCTAATGCACCCACTTCTTGTTCCTGGCTTAGCAAATTATTTGAACACTATGTATCACTTGGGATGTGAATAGTCCTCAAGTGTTTTAATCTAAGTTTAAAATTTCTACAAAACTAATCACTGTCATCTGAACAGAAGGGAAGTACAGCATGCAACCGGTTTGGGAAACTTGCATCAAGATTTGCATGTTTTAGAAACTCTGAGAACCTGGTCTGCACCCACAAAGTCTATACCTGGTCAGTATCTACAAAGGTAACTTTTGCATTTTTTCTATTATTTTTTAGTAGACGTGCTTCCTTGGGTCCCACCCGTGTCTGTACGATTTCTTCCAAATGCCTTTACTGCGTAAAGAGCAAAGGGCATGACAGCAAAGGAAACCCAGCAGTGGGTGAAGACAGGCTTTTGACTAATAGCTATTGGCTTGGAATTGTTGTTCAAATAAGAGAGCCAAAGTATCTACCTGTGTAGTAGTTCAAAGAAACTTCCAGTGTGGACTCAGCCAGACGTGAAGATGGATGAATCTTTAAGGGCCAACAAGAAAAACCCATATCTGCCTGTTCAGTTGGAACATTATGCCCACCTGAAGCGTTAAATCCAAAAAAACCAGCCCTGGCTTCAGTATTCCTTCCTGCTAAACCTGCACCTCAGACATCCTCTACAGAGAGCCACAGCTTTTCTCCCACCCTGAGCTGGTCTGACCGGTGGTCCCGCAGCCTGTGATGCCTGCGGGTGAGCAGCGGGGAGCCCAGGAGAGGCTGGGGGGCTGTGCTGCTTCAGCTGGCAGCTGCTCAGAAAAGCTGCAGTAAAAGGCAGCAGCAACTTTCCACCATGGCCCTCGTGAACCAAGTGGCTGTATCTCCGCCAGCTGTGTGCTCATGTCCTGGGTCCCAGTGTGTGTGTGTTGGATCCTGGAGAGGTCACTGACTCCTTAACTAGTGCTTGGCAGAGGAATATATGGGGATAGGGCCAGCTTTCTACTGTAAGATTTTGCTTCCCAAGCTCTGCCCCAGTTCAGATGAAGAGGCCCACTGGTAAGTGACCGTGGAGCATTGACTGAGGTGAAGGTAGTGCCTTAGCAAAATTATAGTTCACATGAAGGTTGTGATACTTTCTCCAGTGCGCATACATGCTTCAGAACCCTCTGCAAGCTGCAGGCACTGGAAATGTCCTGCTAAGACAGAATTACAATAATCAAGCCTTCTGGCCCCAAATGTGTATGTTACTGTTACTAGGTCACTGCGTTATCAAAAAGGGGCAGCTTGTGCATCTGAAATTTGCTTCCTTTCCAAAGCTGATTGCCACCTACCGGCCAAAATCTGGTGACCTTTCTGGGGAAGGAGCATAATCAAAAGTGTCATCAAAATACTTAATCTGATTCATTATCTCAGCATGCATCCCTTCAACAGCAGGGGCATGAAGGAAGACAGCATCATCATAACAATGACCTTGACCGATTCACTAGACTTCTGATTTCCCCGAACAAAATTGCGCCAGCAGCAGGCATTACAGCAATCAAACTCAATCTGTTTTGTACCACTAGTCTAAGTTTATTATAGCTGACTTACAGATCTAAAGGGCCTGTTGCCCAATCATCTAGTTTAAATATTACACCAGGGACAAAGCTAAGTGGTACTAAGTCAATGAGAGGCTCGAGTATGATGCAGGGAATGTCTCTTGGAGCTGCTTTTATGGAATCAGACCTCTGTTCTTTGTTTTCTGCTGGAGGTCAGCTAAGGACATTTTCTTTTTACTAATACTGAAAAATAGCAGTCTACTGTTTGGGTGGATCAGTGACAATGCATACAGCGAAAGGACTGATACTGCAGTCCTTACAAGAATAACTGAAATCTGATAAGCTGAACAAATATCAAATTGCAACTAGGGAAATTGTTGATGAATCATGCTTGTGACTTTGGATGACCAAAGTGAAAGGCCCTCAATTTCTTACTTTCTCTGCAAGAGCATAAGGACATTTTAATTCTCTAGCTACTGCCTAGCTGGTAACCTCTATATTCAGTGTCTCCTGGGTCTGGCACTACGCAGTATTTTCAGTACTGATGGAAATGCTGCTGTAGTGTTTTCAGGCAGTATCAAGCTGGAAGGGGTGCTCAGAATACAGAAGGGAATACAGGTGGCAATTCAAGATTATTGTAATGAATTGGAAAAAAAAAAAGAAACCACAAACAGGATGAACATCGGCGGCACCAAATACAGGATACCAGAGGCAGGTAGGGATAAAAAATTGTAAAAACCTAACATTTGGAAACAACAGGCTAGGTAAGGATGAGAAGCAGATTAAAAAAGGACTAGGAGATAATACTGATTCTGCTGTATCACGGCATAGAGATCTAGTGGAAAGAGAAAGTGATGGGAATTATTTGTAAGCTATGAAGTAATGCATTTGCTCTACTTGGCACCAGGAAGACTTCTGCTGCAACGCTAAGTGTGGTACTAGGTAGGCATCACAGCTGAAGAAGTTCAGTGAAAAACCATGAGAGTGGTAATGACAAAATAAAATTTTGTGACTAAATATTGAAGAAGTTGGAATTGTTTAATCTACAACAAACTGAAAGGTGATCTAGCCTTCAAATACATGAAAAAGTTGCAAAAATAGGAAATACTCTTTTCTACATGCTATATGGACAGGATAAGAAACTGAATTTAAACTGCATCAAACTTTTAGACAAGCCCCAATATTTTCTTATAGTAAATATAGGTACATACTAGCACGTATGACAGAAGGCAATGGAGTCTAGAGTTTTGAAAACAAACCAGACAAAAATCTATCAGGAATGCTGTGGGGATATCTGATCTTAAGGAAAGTGATGAGGGAAAATGAAAAAACCCTACCTCCTTTAATTTTCGCCCATCCTTATTTTCCATCATGAAAATATGACCTCCTCAGGTAAAAGCATATATTTCACCTTCCCTGTAAACTCAGCAGCTCCTTGAGAGAGCAGACCACGGCTTCAAGATTTTAAACTCAAGGAGAATACAAAGACTGACAATCAATTCTTTACATATATATAGACTCCAAAATGATTCACGCTTGCCAAATTTAGCAGCTTTCACTGATGATCACGATCAGTAAGATGAGTCATGTTAGGGCACATTCAGATGATCACATGCCTTCCAGGAGTATTACAGGGCACATATTCCTGGCTCTTGCTACTCTGAGTGAAACTTTAGGCTGTAGTTCATAGCAGTCATAAATGAAACTGTTAGAAAGTGACTTTTTATCCATTAAACCCAGAATTTTAAAGAGCAATCTAGAGCTAGGGAATCTGTCATATCAATGTTTTTTCACATCAAAGCCCCAAAATCTGACTTTTGAGACACTGTTTATATAATTTGCATTGTGTTTGAATTTGGGATTTAATATTTTGTAATGCCCTGCTTTACATCAAGCAACAACCCATCTTCTGTACCATGTTATCTTACAAAATAAAAACAGAACGCAAAGCAACCATGATGTTAGATTTGTTAGTGAAGTGGGCTTAGATAGAAAGAAGAAGAGTCTCCTGTTCCAGCCCTATCTCCAGTCGGGGGCTTGGGGCCTTCTCTTGAGGTGTGACACATGGTTTTGAGCTATCTCTGCCTGAGGCAGCCGTTGAACCAAGGCATCCTGCTTCTTATGGCCAAACCGTCAGTTTGCTACATAAAAGTAGGCAAAAATGCCTGGTATGCTTCTCTTTAAGAGCAGAGTAGACCAGGAAGAAAATTTCAGCTGTGAAGCCCAGCCTCGCACTGGGAGAAATGCACTTTTCCTTGTAGCACCATTAGCTGCTGGCTTGCGTCCCGCTGCTCAGTGTGCTGGCTGTTGGGATTTACACAACCGTACACAGCCTACTGTATGGAGACCGGGGAACCTTGATCATTCTTGGAGTTGTCTACCTGAATTCACTATCACCCCCAACTTCTGGTCTTCAGAAAAAACTTTTTAAAAAAATCTGCATATGCTTTAAGTGTCTGACCTAAAGACGTGTGGTGTTGTCTTGTGCCCTGTCTCTTTGCAGCTTTGCTTCAAAGACAAGTATTTGCCACTGGTTGGCTTTCTGCTGGTTCTGTGACTTTTGGTGGCCTTGGGTCAGGTTCAGGGGTCCGTCTGGCTTTTTTTTTGGCACTGCACATAACTCTCTGAAGTTCCCAAGGAAGTTAAAACAGCAACCAAGTTGCTTTCTATAGAGTTGACGAGAGTAAGGGCTGTCCTCTGCTTTAAGCAATCCCATTTCAGTTTTGCCACTGGAATACGAGAAGTCTAATTACTGAAGTCAGGAGACCCAGAAGACAAACTGGGCCATTTAGTCCTCTTTCTTTGTGATTAAGCCTGGTCTTGAACAACACCTCTTAGTAATCCTCTGTGGTGTGGACAGTGTTTAGGTTCTCCAGAATTAAAAGAGGAGCTAATAGGGTTTTCTTAGCCTTAGCAATCTCTAGATGATGTTGATCTACCCTTAAAGAGCAAGACAATTGCACTAAGGTATAGCTATAGCATATTTTTGATCCTTTTTGTAGCAGGAGTATATTTTATTAGTGAAAATACACACCTTAAAGTGCACGGTATAAAGGTTAGGTTGTATCCCAGTACTGGCGTGTATTTCCACAAGACATCTCAGGCACTGCATGCAACAGGTTTAGGAGGCATTTGCTGCCTGGTTTACATATGATTCCTGGCTTTTTTCTGTTTTATTTCCTCATTCCCTTCTGACAGAGATTGGAAGCAAAGTTCATGTGTTTGTGCACTCACTGTCACTATCATTAAATTTTGGCACTTTTGGTTGGATTCATTTTGTGTAGTGTGGAGCCAAATGTTTGTGCCCTCATCTCTTTCCTTTTCAGATGGCAAGAGCATTTAATGTGTTTTCAGGGTGAGGCGTGCCAGAACCTACCACTTAACAGATTGTCTTTCGCATACAAAGCGTTTAATCATTTAATTAAGCAATAACACTTTAAGCCATTAATGTGTGTCTTGGATGCACTGGGCGACATGAGGCTAAAGGCAGAATGACTTCAGTCACCCCAGCAGTGCTTTCATGCTTTGGTAATGTGCATCCTGGAGCGGCCAGTTACTATCGTAATAAGGACTTTCTGTATTTGAAAGAGCTTTTAAATTTTTTAAACGCTTTTCTTTTATGTTTTATTGACTACATTTCTCTTTTGGAAAAATGGGCTATTGATGTTAGTCTGTTGAGGAGCTTGCATGCTAACTGTCTGCTGACCCTGACTCTTTCCTCAGCTATTAAAACACATCCCAACTACCTTTTCCTCAGCTTTGTGCAATTATAGATGATGAATTATAGATGGGGCCTCATCTTTCTCATTTTGTATCAGTTCTGTTAATAATATATAAAAAGCACTATTAAACATATATTAATACATACTATTAACAAATATACACAATATCATTATACATTAGTCAAATAATGCTAGTTACACTTGCACTTTTCAAATAGCAGGTGTTTAGGTCTCACAACAACTGTATTAAGTAGGTAGGAAGGTTGTAAACTGAGGTATACAGAAATTAAGGTTGTGTTTACACTGGTAAACACATTTTAGGGAGTGATTCTGTTGTCAGTATTTTGAGTATATATATTACTTTTCCAAAACAATAGACAAAAATGCATGTAGGAAAATTAAGAATAAAATAGTTGATATTACTTCTAAGCAAATACAATGACTCACGTTCAGCTAAAACCAGAAGCCTTAACTGTACTGTACCCTAAGAAACATGTTCTGTACCCTTGATGCAGTTTAAATCCATTACTGCTTTACTCTTTCTCTTTTACATTTTTGAAGGCAGTTCACAGACTCTTTTCTGTTTTCTAGAAGATTTCCTTTAGCTGTTACCCCAGGTTATGTTATTCAGACTTCTTTTCACTTTTATTACCTCTCTGGACTCTCTCCATTTGGCTCACGTCTTTCCTAAAGTGCCATGCCCAAAACTAGACATCATGCTCTTGCCGCTGCCTTACCGACACTCAGTAGAGCTGAAGGCCCCGTGAGGCAAGACGGAGCGGCTCACAAAGTACTTCAATCTATATCAGCTGCCAGGAGTGTCAATAGGCCACTCCAGCAGTCAAGACTCACTGAGATGCAAGAGAGTCCTTGTCATGTTCCCACATTCCCCCCCACTCTTAGCAATTCACCTACCACTATAGAGAAAAGTGTGCCGTACTCCTTGATTTCTAACTATGGATTATTCATAACACACTGGTAAGTCAGAGTCAAGGCTGCAGTGATTATCTAAGGATGACTCATTGTTGCCTTCTTTGAAAAGTGGAAGCACATCAACTCAGTCATTCCCGAGTTTCCAACTGTACTTTCCTCTCTTTGTAGTGTCTACGATTCCTGAAAAGCAATACACATTAGGTACATTGATATATGTAGGAAACATAAACAAATTAATTCTCTAGGAATACTTATTTTAAAGTCCCAAACTACCCTGGACCAGAACTCCCCTCTCCTATGGTTCAGAGAAGTAAGGGGCCCAATCTTTTTTTTCCAGCCTAGAAGATCTTCACATGATTCAGGCAAAGAGTTTGTCCTTGAGCACAACCATGTTACAGTTCATTCCTCAGGTCATGTCTGAAGCCGAATTCAAACTCTGATTATATAGTACTTGTACTTTTTCTTCTCTGTATTCACCTGTGATTGTTCTAGTTTTGAGTGGAGGTACTGAATGTACCAGGAAGAGGTAACTTCAAAATGCCACCGATTTTCAGCTATTTTATGGTCTCTACATCAGGTTCAGCTAAAGCATCCAGGTGGCTAGAGGTGTAGTTGAATATTTATGATGTTCAAAACCAAGAAATGTCTGAATGTGACTGATTATTAAGTAACTACAGCTCTTCCAAAAGTTCCTCTAAGGACTCTAAGGTAGAAAGGCTCGTAAGTGCTGACAGTACTTCTAACGGGAGGCAAAACTACAGCTGAGAAGACTGTGTGCCAAAAATTTCCATTTTCCTCAGCATGACCATGGGAGGTCAAATGCCCCATGTTATGAATCAGGACAAGAAAGGATTCACTGAACCTAGTTCATGTTTGAAAGGTGCATGCACAGATGTTCTTAGCAACCTCCAGTGGCTATCAATTTTTGGGGTAAAATTTTTATGATTTCAAAGCAGTGAGTGTATGGGCTTACTGATATCAAAGACAAAACAGATGTGATCTTGAACCCAGCGTAGCAATCCTGTGAACTTCATTGGTTTTGACAGTTAAAACTCAGCAATTTTGCCTGGGGTTACCTTTGCAGCATCAGGATCATTCAGACATGATGTTTAAACTGTAACTGTGTAGGCTGAAAAGTCAAACTGAAAAGCTGACTAACAGGTGTTCCATCAGGTCTCCTCCAAATCGCTTGGCCTTTTGCTTCTTTCTGGATGAAGCTTTCATAAAAGTCTTAAACTCCTGAAAGCTTGCTATGTTTGAAATATACTTAAACTTCTAGTTTGTGTGCAATTTACGTTGCTAGTAAAATCCTGAGTATTTTTTGAGACCTGTTCTTTCTACATTGAATGATTTTCTTTATCTTGACATTGACGCTGACGAGAGACAGCCTGCTAGAGAGTTTGGAGTTCAGGTCCAGGTTCAGATCTCTGTTTTGCTGAGGTTGCATTACAAATACTGCAAAGGGATTAGTCTTACTGTCTTCTCCCCAGAATTCCCTACGATGCTGAACTTGGCTGGAGCAGCCCAGTACTATTCAGGCTGAGGATTAATTTACTTTTTTTTTTTTTCCATCTCATCATCTTATAGAATCACTTAGGTTGGAAAAGACCCTTATGCTCTTTCGTAGTCAGCTTGCCGTCTCCCCTCATCCAGACCGAACCCCTTTCCCGTGACAAGCCGCTGTCAGCAGTCGCAGTATATGGTTTTTGTCGTGGTTTTGTCATGGTTTTTGGGAGGGTTTGGGGTTTTTTTTGGCGAGAGTTCGGCGGCGGTGCGGTTCCTCTCGCCGCCACCAGATGTCGCTAGCATCCCTATGGAAAGCGATGCTGCCGGGCTGGGAGCGGGGCGGCGGGACGGGCCTCGGGTTTAGCGCAATCCTGCCACTCCTCTCAGAGCAGAAAGTGGATAAGGAAGTTTCGGTGGGGTTGTTCTGGGGTTTGTTTGGTTGGGTTTTTTTGTTTTTTGGGTTTTTTTGTTTGTTTGTTTGGTTTGTTTTTTTTTTTTGGAAGCCTTGCTTCTTGGATGAAAACGTATCCCAGGCTGGGTCGTTCCTAAGATGCCAGCTGCATGGAGGTAAAAGCTGGAATAGAGTGGATGAGCTGATGGCCAGTTTGTGTGGCAAATTTCGTTCGTGCAAATCCAGGATTTGCCTGTAGGTTTTGCTGAGACGAGTACAGAAATTGCAGATTTTGAATAAAATAGTATTAATTTGGGTTAATATGAGACTGATCGCTCTGTGCTCAGGCAGGGGCTATGCTCTGAATGTGTGACACAGCAACAAAAGGTTAAGGGAACAGAGAGCCACAAAGGTCTTGAATCCAAGGCACTTTATGCCTCAGGACCCTCTCAACACAAGTCCTTTGTCAAACTGCTCCATTCTCCACTGCCCTTCTGCTCGGCCACGGGCGTCAAAATGCATTTTTAAAGGAATGTTCTTTTGCTTTCTCTGCTTTTGTTCTGAAAGGAGAAGGTCACAGACATTAAAGACCTCAAGTCCTGTGGCTAAATCAATGTTGTTCATCTCCTGAATTCCTTTAATTGCTTATTTCTTCTTCTGGAATCAAATTCAGGATCCTCAACCTCCAATTTATGGCTTTCTATTTCTTCTGTAGTGCTTATTTCTCAGCCAGCCTTTCATCCCACCTCATCCCTTCATCCTGCTTTTGTCACCAATTCTTAACTTTTTTATTTTCCTTATTGGGGTTTGTCTGGAATTCTAGATAGGAAACTTGCCTTTACCTGCCTAATTTTTGGATTCTTCCAATCTGAACTTAGGCACAGAGCTAGTGTTAAGAACAGACCAATTTGCTTTATCAGAGAGAGCTGCTTTTGTGTTAAGGTTTTGTGTTTAATTTCAGTTACTCTTGTCCCACTGTTTTTTGTGTCATCTTTTTCTCTTAAGAAAAATCAAGTTGAAGCAACAAGACACAGAACGCGAATCAGAAGCAGTATATTCTTTTAAATTGTATAATGGCAAAGAGCAGTATTAGGCTCAACATTTTTAGTTGCTATAATATGCTTTTAGTTGCTATAATGTGCCATGAATTCCTATCAAGAGCTAATATTTAAAAGTGTAAATGAGAGAAAAATTAGATTACATTTGCTATGTGTCTTTTTAATATGCAAAACTGGATGTGAACAAAGATATATAATTAGATAAATGATTCATTCTTGATGCATTAGGATATGACTTGTGCTTAAA
The DNA here is from genome assembly GCF_011004875.1 of Balearica regulorum gibbericeps. Taxonomy (NCBI): domain Eukaryota; kingdom Metazoa; phylum Chordata; class Aves; order Gruiformes; family Gruidae; genus Balearica; species Balearica regulorum. The sequence continues at coordinate 153,233,085 of NC_046184.1, read as the reverse complement.
TAATTCCAACTGGAATGATGTCCCTCTCAGTCATGTGGAAAGCAGGAAAAATTGCTGTGGAGGATTTTCTTATAGTTCTAACATTCAGCCGATATAAACCAGCATCCCAAATTGCATGCCGCTTGAACTCCTTTCCCATCAAAACCAGGTTTTCACTGTTTGGGTTGGGTTTTTTTCTCCATAACAGTATTTCCTTGGTATAAAATGTTAACTAAAGAAAAAAATGAAAGAAACAAAGGGAAAAAAAGTCACTTGGGGCTTGGTGACATCATGTTACATCACATGGAAAGACTGTGGCTGATTGTATTATAGGGTGCCCAGCTGTAACCTTTTACTGTACCCGGATGCAGCACAACCAGGTACTGCCCCTTCTGCGGCTGCCTCCATCACAGCCAGCCGACAGCGCGTCCATGCCTACCTCAACGTGTACGAAGGCATTGGTGCGCCTGGACACACAGCGTCGCCTGTGCTGGAGGACATCTGAGGGTGCTCCTTCAGCACCCATGTGTCCCAGGAGCAGAGGTGGCTGGGGAAGCCTATGGACCTTCAGCTGGAGCTGGTAAATCCCTGGACAGCACTGTACAGGCAGCCTGCTGAGTGTATAAACAGCCCTATATTGGATATTTTCTGATCTCCAAATGCTTAAGTAGGCTGTTTGAACATTATTTTAACATGGTTTTTGTTTTTCTCCTTAATGGAGTATTATACACTCCTGCAGCTATTGTGCCTTTGGTTCCACTGTGCTCTGGTGTACAGTGGATGTTTACTTGTCTTTGTCTGACATAAGATATAATTAAATTGGGCAACGTGCACTGTCAAACAGCAGTGCTCAGTGGTTTGTAGTCCTTGTAAAATGTGCCAAAAGCCATTATTGAGCTAGAAACTGGTCTGATAGCTACTCCTTTTGTGTCCTTTCTGTGGCATAACCAGGAATCTGTTCAGTGATGCCTTCTGACCTCAGTAGAGGGGGGAGATGCTTAGGGCCAGAGGGGGCTGAGATGCAGAGCTTACCTATTCACTCCTGAGCATTACAGAGAGAACAGAGTAAAAAGGGTTTCTGTGGGGGAAAAAAACACCTTACTCATCAAGACCAGAATATTTGCCAGGACAGGTTGGTTAGCGTGAAGTTTTTTCCACGAGAAATTGGTGTGAAAAGCTCCTGCACACCTTGGAGTTTCACCATTCAAAGCTCTTCCTGTGGTGCAGAGCTCCCATAGCCAAGGGTTAGAAGATCTCTGGTCACTCCTCTGTGATGCTGGCAGCCCCTTGGGCTCAGTGGCACTCACTTTCAGGGGGCAGCAGGGAAACGATGAGACTCCCACCATCAGCCCTTGAATATTCTCAGATCTCCTGGGCCTCCTTCTTCTTCCTGATAGTAAGGGGTTACTTGCAAGACTTGCTTTGAAGAGATCTTGAAATGTCCACAATTTATTAGGGTTTGGGTACCTTTGGGACTTCTTGGCTCCCTGCATTTGATGTTAAGCCATATTTCCTTATATAATAGGCAAATTTTTAGCACAGCTGAAGGAAATGTTTACTGTCACAGCTCATTTCTCAATCCAGGGCGGCTAACTCAGCTCAGATTAGCTGTGTAGCTGGACTGGATTTCTTATGTTGCTTTAGAGTCCCGGACTGAAAATGTGTTTATTGCAATACACACTTGAAGCAACGATGGTCTCCAAAGCACCTAGCCCTCTCTCCATGATAGCTTCGCCTCTCCAGCGGTATCTCTGGAGCAGAGGGTGCCCACGCTCTGCCAGCAATGCAACTGTCTAGCAGAGTCATTCAGGCCAGCTGGGTTGAATTGGATATGTTCTGTGGTTAAGGAGACTTTAGTCCCAGAAAGGATGGCTGTATTTGTCCCAAAAGGTCTCCTATTCACCCCTGTAAAAGATATCTTCCTATGATAAATTGAAGTAAAGCATAATGATCCAGGAGCTACTTTCATGTTTATCTACCTTTCTGAAGAGATCTCATAGAAAATCATCACCCACCTTCGCAGTATGGCATCACATAGTTATTCTCTGCAAATGTTTTAATATAATAAATCATCAGTGGAAAACAAACAATAGTGCATTGCCCATCTGCATTTTCTGTCTTCTGGAGCTCTAAAAGCGTTGAGTAAACATTTATTAAATCTAATAATGCTCCTATGAGAAAGTCATACTAAAAAGTTGGGTGGCTTGTCCCACAGAAACAGGATGGATGTAGTAGGGCACAAAATAGCCTCATGTCTCCTGCACTGTGTATTAAAACCAGAATTCATTGCAGTAGCTATTTCAAAACATTGAAATAACTTAAACTCTGTTTAGAATATTTATATTCTCCGTCCATCACATTCTCCAAGGAGACAGCACAATCTCAAATCTATTTTCAGATTTTATATAGCAGCATGCGATAGGGAATATGCGGGGTTTCCTCTTAAATAAAGTATTCAATGAAATACGCTTTATACGACTCTGACAAATTGCTTGCAAAGTTACTGGGCTGTGCCTTGATCTGCAGCAGCTGCTATAGTTAGACATGCTGTATCATGATTTCTGTAGATGGTAGCGGTCAGGATAAAGCCAGGCAAGTGATGATATAAGTATCTGTAAATAAAAACAGGCTAGTGGAGGTAGGATCATTGCAAACAGAAGCAATACACACCATTCAGCTGAGCAAATATCTGTCACACAATGCAGCTGACACAAGAATAGTCTTAAGAGATGGGATTAATAAGGTAATCAAACTGTTAAAATGTAAAATGGTTAATTCCTGTCATATCAGAATTTGGTTTAACCTGTGAATAGCAGTTAATTTTAGAAAAAAGTTCCATAACAGTGCAGAGTATTTAGGGTAACACTCACCAAAATAAGCATTTACTAGTATATAAAAATAAACAAAAGCAATATTAATTTTCTTGATGCTTCCCCAGTGTCAATATTTAACATGTTCTATTGTTCTGACATCTGGACCATTAAACAGATAAAGATAATAGGGACTGGAAAAATGGCCAGCCAAGCTACCCACAAACTTTGGGTATTATGAAATACCGATTACAACTATGGTGCCTAAATTTGAATATGTAATCTAGCCTCTGGAGGTAAAAAACGAAACAAAAAAACGCAACAGCGACAAAAAACCCCACTGCCCTCAAAACAAAACAACCTCCTCAGAAACTCAGCCAAAACCCTGCATAACTGCATAAGCAAAGGGGAATTTGTGCGTGCAGTTTCTTTACTCATTAATACCAGCTTTTGGAGCATGGTAAGCGTATACGTTAGCAAACTAAGCCAGCCATTTGACTTGGTTGTCGCATGAGATCCGTTCGCTGTAGCTGCCCTGTGGAAAGGAGCGGGCTGAGCGGGACAGCAGCAAGCAATGGAGTGGCAAGCTGTGCACGCACGTTTCCCACGCAGGACAGAACGGATGGCCCCGGGATGTAAATGCTCTTCTGACAATGTGGCCGCTTTGCTCCTCTCTCTCTCTTTACTTCAGGGTGCCTGAAAGATGGACTAATTTCTCCTTATGACCTGCTTTATGACTTTACAGCATCTTACACCTACCTTTTCTTTCATTTATATGCATATATATGTATGAAAATCCCCTTAACATAATGTTGCAAGTGCTTTTAATTCTCTTAATATGGAGTCCTCCAAAACTCACAACATTAAGGCTGCAAGGGTACAAACTTGATAATAGCAAAAAGTTACATCCCTTTTGACTTTTTTTGTGATTAATGTTAGTTTCCCAAGTAATTTATATTCTCAGGATGCACCTTACATTTTGGTGATTATACATTTTTAAAAAAGAAGATGAATTCTCACTGAGAATAGATAGAAATACTTTTAAGGCAATATTTCTCAGGATGCGAAAACACTTTGAGGAGTTCAGAAGCCTTTAATCAGCTACAGAGGTGTTCACATTTTTTAATGTAAGATTGCTCCATTGTAGAGTAAAGGCTGATCCTTGCACTCTAGCTGGGTGTCCCTCCTAAATGATGCTGGCTGCAGTATTTAATGATACTATCTCTGATTCCCCACTTCTTTCTTTTTTTTTTTCCATTACATGATAGACATTAATATTAGAATGCCATATCATGAAGTCGAAGTAATCATAAAGACCAATTTTGTAAAATATACAAAGTCTTCTTGCTTCCATACATGGGGGTTTCTAAAATGTGAAAGATGAAAAGTGTTTCAAGAGGGCTTCTGAGTCATATACCTACAAATAGAATCTTGTATAGATACTTAGGCATGTAAGTAAAAGAGCTCACACAGTTTACCAAATGTGAATGGCTGTCGGTTTTGCTTTGCAGAAGTGTAAAAGACTAACCATTCAATTCTCTGTGCACTGATTTCACACTGTCCATGTTGTGTTCACAGTACACACCCTGGTGAAATAACATGGGTGATACTTAAAATGCTTATTTACATGGGAAAGATTGCATGTGGTATGCAAAAGCATAAGTTTACAGTGAATCATCTGTTCTGTACTAACTCCTGTAGATGTAGCTGGTGAGGGCTATACATCCCTACTCCACTTTCAGAAGTATTGGGGGGGAAACGCAATATAGACAAACCCTACAAAGGGCTGGAAAAAGAAATGCACCTTCACAGTCCAGCAGTCTTGCCAGGGCGGCTCGGACACCCATCAGAGCTGTCAGACCCGATGCTCCCCGCCTGTGTGGTACTCACCGCTCGCTCTCAGCTCTCGTCACCCGGGCTGGGGCTGGGGCTGATGCGGGGAGGAGGCCTGGTTCCTGCTGCCCACGCTGTCCGCAGGCACCGTGCAGCACGTGTAGCATCGAGAAGGTGCTTTGGTCTCTGGCTGGAAGCGCAGTTGATTCAAGCCTGTTTTGACAAAGTAAAATGTGTTTGTTGTGAAAAGCACTTACACAGCAAACTGTAATTATGGAGCAGTTGGGTTAATAGTGGAGCCAATGTAACAGACTCACTCTATTTGATTTGATCCAACAGCCCAGCCTACCCACTGAACAAACCAGATGAGAGCATTCCCTTAACATTCCCCTTTTGGTTTTTTGGGACTTGGTACATTCTGCTGTCTTTTCTCTTCTGAAACCAGTAAGAACCAGTTTAACTCAAAGGGATCTTTTCCTCGCTACCTGTCTGCAATGGTGTTATCCACAGCAAAGTCTCATTTTCTGCCTGTTTCTAAGTTGAGGGAAACAGGTTATTGCCTCAGTTTCCTGCACTTTCAATATGTACATTGGATTTAATGTGTAAATGAATTACTAAATTGGTTCTTATTCTCCCTTATTTTATATTTCACTGGCTTCTCAGAGCTTTGGTGTTGCTTTTCCATGAAACTTTGACAATTCAGTTCTGGCTTTATAAGTTAGTCTTGCAATAAAATTTTCTCAGATGCCACGGGTTTGGCTCATTTTATGTAAAATGACTGTTGTGCTTGCTGGTATTACTAAGGAAGGGCCGCAGTCCATTTGTTTAGTGCAGCAGCCACCTCCGTGATTAAAGAGCACATACATATTATCAGCCCATTTTGAAAGGGTGTTGACATGGCTGCACCTGTTTCAACTTCTTTTATTGTCTTGAAAATCACAAAGTTAAAAGTGGTTTACCATCTGGATCATTTATTTAACAAATGTTTCTGGAGTGAAATGACAGGGCATTGTTTGTTTACTTCTTTTGTTAATGGATCTACTTTGCATATATGACAATATATAGTTAACTGGTGGAAGAGAAACTGGAATATAGGCAGCTGGAAAAATTGTCCTTGACCTGGGCCTTAAATGACTACAAACACTTAGATATGGTGAATACTCACTCTGTATGTTAACTTTCCAGGAATGTCAGTATAAGTTAATACTTCTGTCAATAACACTGAGTTAACCATTAGTGAGAAGATGATGCTCTACTGGCATTCTCTTTTGAAGGAGGAGCAATGGTATTTTGGGCCACAAAACAGAGAAGACATAATTATGAAGTTGGACAGAAGTATACCCCTCAAAGTTATACTGTTACAGATTCTTATCTGGACAAACATGAATTTAGATGAACCTGATGGTTGAAAGCTATCATGAGATGATAATGACATTTTTGTACAAAACCTTGATAGCTTTGCTTGTGAGAGTTCTCTTGCCTGGAAATTTTCTAGAAGGAGAGAGGAAAAAATGGCAAAGTAAAAAATGTGACTGATGTGGGAAAGGATGCTTCAAGAAATAGGTGGACTTCAGGTCTATAAGCTTGCCCACCACAGTCAGAAGGAGGAATACCAGGTTAGGAAACATCATAAAAGGGATGGCCAAACAAAGGCAGAGCCAGAGTAGTTTGCATCTGGCTAGCATCACCCTGAGAACCTGCCTGAGCACGTTCAAAAATACTTTAGGGGTGATTTCAGGATTGCCTTTGGAAACCTTATGCTCATATATCTAATTAAGTTTCTATTAAATTAGGGGTGTTCGTCTTTTAAAAAAAAGCAAACAAAGAAGTGGAGGACAGAGAGTCAGACAGAGGCCGAAATATGCATGGTAGGATGGTAAATTCATCCCTGTTTTACTTATCATTCTTTGAAGTTTGATATTCACAGAATGTACTTTCCATACTTTGCTCTTTCTTTTGATTAATCCGTTAGCGTAATCCTGCTCTTCATTAGACATGAGCTTACATCAATATTTAATTTGTTAGAAAAGACCAATTGGTCTTGAAATGAGTCAAAAGAAGGCTGGAGGAAAACTTGAAGAAGCATGGAAGCAGCACTCCTGGAAGCAGTGTCCTTACGCCTTCCTCCAGTAACAGAAAACTTATTCCAGGTAGTGCATACAGGGTCTGGCAAATAGATTTGTTCCTGGATTTCTTCTGAAATGTTGAAAGGCTTTGCTGATTTTCTGAACTTCTGCTGCATCACTACAGCTTTGCCTCTTTCTCATCTGTATATGATGCTTCTTTGGTGGTACAGTCAGTACCAGTGCCGTATTAATGTGTGTATGTATGGAGAGACGTGTCACTGTGCCTGAAGAGGAAAACCTAGAGCTGCTGTTTTTTCTTCCAGGTTTCTCCTGGTGTCTGCTTTTGCTTATTCTTCCATCGGCCACTGTTTTCCAGCCTTTGTTCAGCCCCAAAGAGCACTATCTCCCCTGAAAGTAAAAACTTTTAATTCTGTATTCCCTTCTCCTCCCTTCATTCAGTTTACGTTGGACAAGAAAATAAGGAGGTAGATTTTCTATAGCTTTGAACTTCTGCAGCTACTATTAGATGTTTGGATGTTTGGGCACTCAGCACCCCAGAAAATCCTATTTCAGGTGTTTAAAGTAATCTTTTGTTGCTTTGTTGCTGAGCTGCTTCAAGCTGTGCATAAGCAGATAAAGTAGGTGCGTATTTTCCAGTGGCACTAGGAATTAGTAGATTTAAATGCAGATCATTCCCAGAGCCAAGGAAGTAAAATTCAAATGTTTTATATTTTCTACAGTTAGTGCATATGTGAGCTTTGAAAAATTGTAAATGTAAAACATAGATAAGTAAAACAAATCCATCAAGAAAACAACCTGTACTATACCTTTCTGTTCCATGAAACACATCGAACAGGTTTTTTGCATAAAATTGGGACATTCGTGCTAGTAAATACTCTGGTTTACTGGAAATCAACTGTTGATTTAATCATTGTGTTGGTGACCTGCTGCCTGCAGCTTTGGTCTGCCTACACCATTTCTCCTGGTGCCAAGAATCAGAGGCAGCCCATCGCTCGCTAATCATCCTCGCTGTGACGTCTGTGCCAGACTACCTGAGGATCCCAAACTGCCACGCAGCTATTAATGCGGCTGTGGAGTAGCCAGTGAGTAAGTCGTGTTATCTCCATTTTACAGATGAGGCAGGCAAGGGGGACACAGGTAGGTTAGATGACATGCTGAAGGGCACAGAGAAAGTTTTTGGTTCAGCCAGCTGTTCCTTTGGCTCCAGCCCCAAATATTCACGATGAGACTGTCCGTGCTGGCTCCGTATGCCTGCTACAGGTGAACGGGAAAGCTGGGGCTCGGCACGCGGATTCTCAGCTGGCTTGCAATAATACAGCTTTGTTTGTAAACACTTAGCCTGTTGTTTCATAGTTGAAAGGGGGCTCGATGTAGCAAAATAACTGATGCATGTTTTAGTTAGAACCTCCATTCTGTCCCGCACCTGCCCAGAGCCAGGGATGGGTGCATCTCAGCATGGTTACCCACATCCTCCTTCCCAGCTCCCAGTACCAACATGGGGCAGCCTCTCTAGGATTAAATTTCTGTCCCTCATTTTCTAAATAGGTTTCCTTAGGGCCTTGAAACAGCAGGAGGAAGAACACAAAGTGTGACTCCAAGGTAGTAGGTTCAACCTTTGTCATGAGGAATATTTTATTTTATTTTGCAGTGAGATTCTACTCAGGTGGTTTGAACATTTTCTTCCCCTCTGCATTTCTTTATTATGGTTATTTTTAAATACTCTTTGATCATGCTGCCTTAGCGTTGTTTATCTCCCAGAGTGTAGCCTTTTGTCTCACAAGAGCAGGTTCACTCCCTCCCTGCCTTGACACATGCTGCTGAACGTGGCTGTGCTCTTGCTGTGCAGCGGATCTATTCATGGTTTTATGAGTGGAAAGGGCTGTTTGCCGTGTGGAGCCCAGCAGGGCTAATAGCATATTTTTTCCCTGAGCTATTATCCCATTGGATTACCACCTGCCTTTTTACTATTTTGCAGGCTATTTACATGGTCAGCTGCTAAGTGATAGGTAAGCTTACTACTAATTGAGTTCCTTTTTTAGGAGTGCAATTTGGGATGGACAGACCACACATAAGGCACCACGAATAATTCTCCCGGAGTATGTAGGCTCTGACTCAAGTCAGTTATCAGGCTGAACTGCAAACTCCATGTACTGGGTAACTTCAGACAAAATATTCCCCTCCAGGAAGAAGCTCTGTACTTTATAGCAGAAGGTTCAGGAAAGATGATACAGCCTTGAACAAGGAAGATATTGTTGGCTGCTGCTATAGCCGAGATTATATATTCACTTGGCTACTCCTCTGTGTCAAAGCACTCAGTGTCCAGGAGCAGGCAGCTGTAATTTTCAGTCTTGACATTTACAATCAAAACCTTTTTACACTTTTTTTTTTAAGTTCACAATCAGCTATGTTTGGTCCCCACTGCTTCCATAGAAAATTTGGAGTAGGGGAAGTACTGGTGACAGGCTTCCAAAAGAAGGTCATTAGGTTAACCATTATCCAGCCACCAACATAAGAGGCAAACTTTAGGAGCTTCTGCCAAAGACCCATCTAGCCCCAGTTTCCCATTGCGAAGTAGGAAGTTTACTGCACTTCTTCAGACCGTGGTCAGCAGTGCTTCTGTGGTTAACGCTGTATGATAAATGGTCTGTTTTTTCCTTGATACAATTACTCACCTGAGAGCTGGAAAGCTTCACATGTTTATACAACACTTTTTTTTTTTTGTTTGGTTTGGTTTGTTTATACTGCATTTTCAGGATGTCCATTCAGAACACAAGCTGTCCTAATCCTTGTATTCAAAGTCAAAATTTGAAGTCGTTCAGGGTAATAAAAGAGAAAAGTTTCTTAGAGCATATGGTGAACATCGTGAATGTAGGACTTTTGCCGTAGGACTCTGACCAGTACTTGTTTGACTCAAGTTCTCAATCCAAAATCAATCTCTTTGCTCAGTTGGCCTACTGCGTAAAGCTGGTGGCTGGCAAAGAAACAGAAGAAATGTTATCTAATAATTGAAGATCACGGAAAGAAAAGAAGAAAAGGGGGAGAGAGGAAGAGGAAGAGGAGGAAAAAAAGGAAAAGAAAATTCTGAGGGGATAAGCATGATTTGGTACATTTCATTTCATTTCATTTCATTTCATTTCATTTCATTTCATTTCATTTCATTTCTCTTTCCCATCAGAAACGGCTCTGACAATATAACTATCAAATTAAAGAAGACAGGAAAGAAGTTCAACATCTTTAGTTTGAAAGTTGTTATCATATGTCTAAGCAGCATATCATTTCTAGATACCATTTTCATTGTACTGACATCTATAGCATTTTTAATCTAATTAACAAAAAATAGATATGACAGCAAAATGAGAAAAAGCATACTGATTTGCCATGTACAAGCTCCTTTTTAAATGGAGATATATTCTTTCCAACTTACCCTATGTGCAACTACTTTGATCACCATTGAAGAAGAGGATGGCATAAACCATTGATTCTGTTGACATCAATAAGTTTTTTGCCATGAGCTCTAATGGTAGAAGGTTTCCCTTCCCAGTCCCAGATTTACTGTCCCTCCCCATATATCTTACTTGTGTCATGTTCCAACATGAGATGATGTTCTCTGAGGTCATTCACCATAATTCTCAATGTTGTGGTCTCCAGTTCTTGGAAAGAAAATTAAGTTTGGACTACCATACACACCCTTGCCTGCCCCCACAATGCATCAACCCTTAGCAAAAGCTTGTTCCTCTCAATTTTAAACCTGTCTCTCCTTGGTTAGCCTTTTGTGTCATTGAGAATTGTGCACTAGTTCTGACAATGCTTCTCTTTTTATGCCTTGATTAGCGGTGATATAATTAAAAACAGTGAAAGATACAACTCTCTGATTATTTCACAGAGTTATCAACCCTTGAAGTGAATTGGGTAACCTACATCTCAGAACCAGTGTTTTAGGCTCTCTGCAGATTCAGGCAGACATCTTCAGAAATGTTTTATTCAAGTAATATTTCAAAAATGGTTCTTGCAATCTAACCACTTGCTTAGAATAACAAATGAACAAAAATGGTACTAAAAGCCAACCCAACCATCATAAATTTAAAAAAAAAAAAAAAAGGAGAGGGAGATAAAGTAGAAGTTTTAGTGATCAAATCAGATTCTTGCTGGAAATGCACTTTATGGAAGTGTTCAAGGCCAGGTTAGATGGGGCTTTGAGCAACCTGGTCTAGTGGAGGGTGTCCCTGCCCATGGCAGGGGGGTTGGAACTAGATGGTCTTTAAGATCCCTTCCAATCCAAATCATTCTATGATTCTATGATTTATGAGCTATAAGCATGAATGAAATAAATATAGAACATAACTACATAATAACCTAATATAGTATCTCTGAGACCAAGAGAAAACAATAAAGTGTTGTTGCATTAATATGAGTTGGAAAAAAAGTACTGTAAGTAGTAGAACTGAAATGGCTACTGTAAACCAGCTCCAATTAGCTCTTCCAATGAACATGCTGGACAATTTTCTGTCCTTATCTTTTAATTGTTCTTTCAACCTTTGCATCCTTTTCTTTTTGCTTTGAGAGAAACAATGCAAAACATTTGTTTTCAGGATTCTGAAGAGAGCTATTATTCATTTATTGTAAAAAAAGGTGTCAGTACTTTGCACAATGAGGGCTTGCTCACTAGCAGAAAAATTCGAGTCCTGCTGAACTGTGAAACTTGTCACTGTTCTATACAAAAAATTAGAGCTTGTTTTAGTCCTCAAATGTCCCTGCCAAAACACAAATAGCACGGAAAGGTATTGACATTGGAGAGGCAATCCTCTCATTAATATTCAGATAAATCATCTAGCCTTTTGGGATTCCTGCACATATAGTCTTTCCGCATTCTGTTTGGGGAGTCTCTATTGTAAATAGACCCTGGGTTTGGGTCTTGCTGAGATTGCAAGTTGTGTTGTGGTCAACAGGAAATCCCTCTCCACTGTCACCCGGGACCAAGATATGGCTGAGAAATACATAAAAGCTCTATCTTGCATGCAAATAAATATTCAACAGGAGCTCAAAACCATGGTAAAATATTTTGTCACCTAGGCCTTTCTTCTTTGGCTCAGATTTCTTCCAGTTGCTGCCCCAGCTGCCTCGTGCCTTGCCGTCTCCCACTGCCCCTGCAGATCTTTAGCACAATGATAGCAAAAGGTTTAGAACAAATTCATCCCATTTGAGGTCTCCTGGCCTTACTGCTAACGCTCTGCATACTTGTTTCTCTTCAGATAGTGTTAATCTAAGACTGCAGCATTCTCATGCGGAGTGGAGAAGGAAAATTCAAATTGATGGTAAATTCTTCCTTGTATTTTTAAGAATAACTACATTATTATTCTCTGCCCCTTGAAATCTGGCTGCTTTTTCAGTATGATGGCAGTTCTAGGATTGAATTTCAGCTTGCTTGCTTTAATAGCTGAGCAATTCTCAGCGTAGCCTTTTTACCAGAGAGCTGCTGCATGTTGCCACAGAACTTCTGCTCCTGAAAGAGAAGGTTTTGACTGTTCCAGACCACAAAGGTGCAAGAGATAGCAGGAGATGAATAGCCTCCAGAGAAATACCACATTGTCAAAATTTGGCAATGGTTAGTTTTGATCCTGAGTCCTCTGTTAGTGGAATTCAGTAAAAAATTTTCATCTGTCCTGATTTTCTAGCTAGAAAAAAGGGGGAGGAATGTTTGTTAGACTTCTCTTTTGAAGATTTTTAGAAAGGTTTTGGCTTTTTTGGCTCATCTCGAGTGCAGGCCTGAAATAAGAAGCTTGATTGCCTCCTCCTTGTTAGAGAAACTTCTGGGGCTTGCCACCCGCATCGTCGCCACTCTCTCCCTTTCATTTCTCTGGGATGTGAACATGAGGGGCCAAGGGTACACGCTATCTGCCAGGGAACTCTGTTTTGGAGGGGGCAAGGCCAGGATGATCTGTGAATCTGTCAGCATTGGCTGGTTAAAGGCCCCCCCCCCCCCCCCCCAAGTGTTTTAGTAAATGAACTCATACTCAAGTAATTCAAAGATACATAGCAAATGGATAAAGCGACACAAAGGTTGCTCACGTAGATCTTAGCAGCCATTCCCCTGCCCTCTTAGTCTGGGTGCAGCCCACTCAGTCTGGATCCTGCACTGCTCTTGTGAAAGAAGTGACTGCACTGTGGCATCCTCTTTGTACCCTCTGGCCAGCAATCCTCCTGCAATTTCTGTTGCCCACACAAAGACTGACAAACCATTCCAGACATGCAATGCCATGTAGTTATGCAGACACAGGCAAATTAAGGTGTGTATGACATGTTAGGTGTTCCCCTCATTCACCAGTATTTATCACCCAGTATTTATCTAACATTGCCATGACTGAAACTTCCAAGAGTATTTTGAAAGACAGAGATGTCCCTGTTTCACTGTTACAGAATGAAAAGAGCTTCACTTCCCAGGATTTAGAAGTACTTTTTACTGATCTGCTCTTTTCTCAGCAATAGCGTGTGAATTGCAAACTCTTTTTTTCAGACTACAAACTTTCTGGAAAGACATTTTGTTCTGAGTTTGTTTACATGGTGCCCAGAACAATTGTGTTCTCAGTTGTGACTGAAACTCCTCAGCACTACGATGGTCTCCTCAACAAACAACACTGCTTTTCTTACACTAGAGTGAGTAAAGTTACACCTGTATTTTTCTTCAAAAAGAAGTTATGCTCTGCATGGTGTGAGCACTGGAGACGTCTCTTAATCCTTGACTCTGTGTGCTTGTCATTTTATAATCCCTTCTTCAAATAGTACATCAGTTTAATATCTGCTAGTTACTGGGCCCAGCACATTTTTTTTTTTTTTCAAGAAAAAGGTGTGGGTTTGTTCGTTTGTTTCTTTAATATGGCAAAGGAAACTGTGAAGAACAAAAGGGCACACTTCATTGCATTAAAGCAGTCTCCATCTTTGCCACCAGAGTGGTGGCTCCAACTATGCTGAAGCACTCACATGCCATAAGAAAAAGAAAAGGAAAATCTCATCAGTGACAGCTGTACAGGGATGATTTTTCACTCATTGGAGAGACTGTCATAACTCACAGTCCTAAGAGAGTGTCTGTTTCTCACTGTCACTGGTGAGATAAGCTATATTTAATGCTGCAACATCAAAGCTGCCAATTTTACATTTGCATTTAGTGGTACAGTTACAAATTAAATACACTGCCTGCCTGGTTTTGGTTTTGGTTTGCAGAGGGTAAAGTGATGTATTACATTAGAGGGGAAAAAGGTCTTAAAAAATTTCAAAGTGCAGGGCTTGACATTTCAGGAACATTGGACAGGTACAGATTTAAATGATGTGAATTTATATATTATCAGCAATGCTACATTAAAAATGTGCATGACCGTATTGAGGTCAGACTTCTTATTCTGTAAATTACTGTATAGAATCCTTGGATAGCTCTGTGCTAAATATAAAAGCAAATCAGCGTCTGGTCTGCTATAACTAGTGTGGAAAAAAGGAGTTTTCATTATCAGCAATGGAGATGAGATATATATTTGTGGCTGTAAGCAATGGTGGGGTACTATTAGAATGAGAATATCCTAGTTGATTATCTGTTTGTTTAAATGAGGAAAAATGCATCAAGTTCCTTTCAGGTGGTGGACTATATAACAAACTACTGATCAGGATTAAGCATCACTTCTTATTTTCTTTAAAAGGCTAGCAAAGTAATTGAAAAGCACTGGATAGAGTCTGTTGTACTAAGACAGCATAAATCTAAAGTAAAGGAGACAAACATACAATGGTTACACTTCTTCACTATCCATGTGTCCTATGTCTGAACTATTTATTAACTGAAACATGAATGGGCAATGAAGGGCCAATTTATATGTTACATCAAGAGATGTATTATAACCGCCTTAAGCATTGATTTCCTTCCTTTGCCTATTCTTGATTGGGATATACACACATAGAACAGCAATAATGTGGGGTTTCCTTATCAGATCTTGGATATTTCCCCAGACTGTCTGCAACCATTAACCTTGCATATTATCTGACTTTAGTGATTAGTACAAGGCACATAAAACCGTATTGATGGCCAGCCTTGGGTTAGAATGGTGAGCTGAATTATTGGAGGTTAGATTTTGCTGACTTTGTGATACAAATGATAGTATTATGCTAGTCCTGTGAAATTGCTAATTTGTCATTTCTTTCATGGTGTAGTCAATGATGTGGTACTAATGAATGAGGCACATAATAGTGTGATACCGAGCTGTAGCTTCTTGCTGATGCCTCCTGCGCCTGTATTAAGAGGGAGCGAATGTCAAGACTCTCTTTGTTCACTAGTTCCTCTCGCATTTCTGCGCTCTGCTGCTAGATGATCAGAAACAGTGTTTGTAATTAATGCTAAGGCTATTGCAGTTCGATTTATAAGCCTGACTTTGTTCTGTTGTGCTCATTACTTTGATGAGGCGCTTTTGTAGGGTTCTGTCGCTTCTTTGCTCTTGCAGCTCTGCTGTGAGATGTGTGCTCTGCATCTGCAGGGAACTTCAGCAAATAAAGTCCTCCAGGATCGTACAGGGGCTGCCATTCTGAGATCCCTCAAGAAGGGTTTTTCAGTGCACATCTCAGAGACTATCCAACAAAGTGGGCCTCCAAAAGGATTTGGAAGATAAACTGGAGTGGGTAAACTGGGGATCAGTGTTTGAAGCATTTCTTTTTGTCTACTGTTCTATTTTTGCTTAAGTGGTTGTGCAAGATCTAACTGGACCAGATTAACACATTGCAGTGGTCGATCAAAATGCTTCTTATCCTTATGATTAATTTGGGGGTTTCTTTTTTTTTTTTTAAATCCCTTTTTTCTTATTCTTTATCCATTTTATTAGGAAGAATGAGGCTTAGGGGAGGAAGGGGAAAAAAAGGAAGAAAAGGGACTAAGTCTTTTCTTTTAATTGGTAAAACAGAGTTCATGGCTGTTCATAGGTACAATTTCAGCTTATGTTATTAGATACTTTTTAGTTCTTCTCCCAGAAGGCACTGAAGAAATAGAAGTACACATATCTGTCTGCTTCCCACCTGGCATCAGGAAGCAGCTGGGCCAGAACTTTAGTTTACGTATGCAATGGTGGACATCCCTAGCAGCCTCAAGTGGGGCAAGTTCTCCTGCAGCAAGGGCTGTGGGGGAGCACCAGCTCAGGCACTGCTGCCCTCAAGAGCATTGTGGCCGTCCCGTGCCATCTGACGTCATACCTAAAGCTCTAGCTTGGGAAAATAAAGTAAATATTGGAAAATCTCAGTTTGTATTAAAATTAGACAGAAAGATGAATACAGAATAAGAAATAGTATTTATTATGAGAAAAATGAAAAAATAATCTTGTTGGTTGAGAAGTCTGAAAAACAAGCACAAGTGGATTTTGAAGGCTCGAAAACCAAAAGGTGTGTGTGGTGGAGAGAGAAGAGTTTACACTATTATAAAAATAAAAAGTTCTGCTTTATCCTAATTGGATGCTTCTTGTAGGCTGTTTTGATGAATTGTATGGATCTGGAGTCCTAGAGTCTGATTTACTTCTGTATGGTTTGGTCAGATGTTAGTGTGATACCACTGAGCTCCAAATAACAGCTCACAAACACAAGCCCTTGAAACTCCTTCCCTAATTGGTCTGAGCAGTTTAATATTGAGAAAATCACTTTGGAAATCAGCTTTTTAGCCTTCTTACATGTAAAATGGGAATAGCAACATTTGTTTAAGTCCGAAAAGTGTTTTTTTCAGTTTTATGTAAGAAAGACGTAGTGTCTGGCTGTTAGTGAATAGTGCCTATGGTATGCAGCAGAGGTGTTATGCTGTGTATCATATTTACCCATATTTACCCCATCAATACCATATCATATTTATGCATATTTACCTCATCAAATTTAAAGTGGAAGAAATACACACTGCTCAAGTGAAAGTGTCCAAGTCCCAATTAATTTGATATGCTTGCATTTAACTAGAAGCCCCTTCAATCTTTTTGGGCTCATACTTCTGTTCTCTGGTTCTTTACCATATGCAGCTATAGTGCTGTAATGAACTTTCACTGATGCCGCAGTTGTTATATTTATTAAAACGACATCAGTATAAACAGTCTTCTTTTGTAACAAACTGTGTATTTATTGCATTAGTTTTCAAGCCAGTAGTCATGCTACGCTAAAATGTATTATTAACTCGTCTCTGAGTTTGGAGTGATGAGTGATGTCCTCCTCCTGCTGCTGGAGAACTCAAGCTCTGATAGTGACATACTCGCGAACTGCTGTTCTGCTTGAAGCGTTTTAACAGAAGATAGGAAGGCGGCTATTTTTCAGATCCAGGTTGTCTCGGTATACAAGCAATTTTGCATTGGGTTTAGGAGAACAGTTTACTCAGAAGCTCGAGTCTTCATGAATTAACAGACAATTTCTTCCATTAGAATAATTCAAAAGCAACTCAGTTGTTTTTTTCGAGACCTTTACTCATTCCACAAGTATTTGTGGAATGTGGGGTGCACTAGCTTTTCTGTTAGATGCAGTATTTCTACAAAATTAACCAGCAAATACAGTAAAAAAGGGAATGTTAGGGTCCCACTAATCCAGAGCTAGTGGCTTTTTAAACCATAGGAATAGTAAGATTTGGAGAGAGACAGTAGGGAGCACATGCTATTTCTGCATTGTGAAGGACTATTTCCCATGGGCTCAGGCAGTGCAATTTAACAAATGAAACAATGAACGGGGAACCAGTTGCTATTCCTAGTATGTCCCCAAGCAAAGCTATGATTTTCTTTTTATCTTTAGAATTTAAGCTTTGTGGATGATCTTTTATAATGTGTTTGTACAAAGCCAAGAATAAAAAGGGCTGAAATCAAGTAGATAGGCTTATTTTCTTCTGTTACTGTTGTTACAGCTGTCTAAAGAAGCAGATAAGTCTTGTAGACAGAGAAAATATCTCTCAGTTGGAACAACCAGTATAATTGCAAAATCTAGGCAAGTTCTTGGGCATACAAACCCATCTTTGAGTCTGGAATAGGACATGAACACCTTAAATCTAAACAAAACCTGTATCTTTCTGGAGTTAATGATTTCTGGTATGCAGAGACACTATGAACATTATTTTATAGTTGCCTTTTGAAGACATTTTTTGCAGGTCTCCACCGAAAAGCAGGATTAGAGATCAGAGATGGAGTGATTAGTGAATATCTGGGTCTTTAATTATTTGTATGGATGTGTGAGCTCCCTCTAGGCTATAACATTTGTTAAGTCTTGTCTACTCAGTTTCTGTGAGAGCTCTGTATGAAGTATTCTATGTACTGAGAAGTATTGGGATCCAAGGATTTTGATTGTTTTGTTTATCTATTCCAGTGTTGCACAGAAGTGTTGCCAAGCTTCCTGCTTATTAGTCAGATCAGGCATAGTCTAGAGCCACATGGTATTTTTTGGACTATAGAAACTTTCATCTGTTTGTAGTGTAATAAAATAAGGTTACTTGAGAGCTAGGAAAATTTATGTTGGGAATGTATCTTGGAAGGTAAGATCTCCTTTCAGTACAGTTTGCAATTTCTTAATGACTTTCTCCATAGTTTCCAAAGACTGGTGGCATGTGCCTTTGAGGGGCGTGTGATCAGTGAGTTGTCTAGGTTTGTTTTTTTATAAGGTGTTCTTAAATGGTAACCGAGTGCTTTCTGTAGCTGTGTGCTACAGATGTGTGAGTCTTAGGTATGTTTATTTTTTGATAGATTAAACAGTATATTGCATCAAATAGAGACAAAATGTTGTGGAGGCCCCATCCTTGGAAGTGTTCAAGGCCAGGTTGGATGGGTCTTTGGGCAACGTGGTCTAGTGGAGGGTGTCCCTGCCCATGGCAGGGGGGTTGGAACTAAATGATCTTTGAGGTCCCTTCCAAACCAAATCATTCTATGATTCTATGATTCTATGATATTTTTACTCCTCTATTCCACCTCACAAAAGCTGCAACACTTTAACAACACTTTCAGAAGAACTTTACTCAGTTTTGCTTAATTCAGGTTCTACTGGGTTTGGGTTTTTTGGTTGGTTTGGGTTTTGGGGTTTTTTTGTTGTTTGGTTTTGGTTTTTTTTTTTTTTTGTTCTTGGTAATGAGCAGATATTTCCTGCTCTCTGTCTTGTTGTTCTGGTTAGAAATGGGTATTGCAGAAGTTTAACTCAGTGTTGAATGTTTTCCCTGAGCAGCATCTGAAACAGGTCAAAAGAGTATCTGCTCGGGTTGGGGGCCCAACCATCCTTTTTGACTATTAGCAAGGCAGCACCCACCGATGCTAAAAGTGCTGGGAGCTCTGCTCTGTCCTGCCTCTCCATGGATCAAGAGGAGCAGGAGCTGGACTCTTCAAAGACCTGTAGTCACCCTTTCAAGACTAATTCCCTATTGCTGGACCCAGCAAGGCAAAGCTGAGTCTCATGCTGCCTATCACCATCAGCTGTAGTCTGGCAAACACATCATCTGCACACTATTTCCCTCCCCTTGGGCTTAAGCTGCAAAGGTTCATCTCTAAAAGTAGCTGAGAAGGTAGCTGGGTCTCTCACCAAATCCGCTCATTCTGACTCTACACATATTGCTGATGGGGCTTGCTGGTGTGATGGTAGAGGATCAAAAGAAACCTGAATCGCTAGCAGTTTGTTTGAATCAAGGAAGGATATTTTTGACCTGAAATCCTGTGCATTACTTGTTTAACCGATAAAAGAACTGCCATTGTTGCTACAAATTACCTGTTTTGTCCACATTAAAATATAAAACATTTCTGTTGAAGGAAAATATGGGACCATAAATAATTAAAACTATTCCAATTGACTTTTTTGGTCAATTTTAATCTGACCTTAAATCACAATGGTCAGCTGTTTTATTTATTTTTTTAATTACTGATTATTTAGAGAGATTACTCTAAGCAATTACTAGTTAATATCCTTAATAGCCAGTTTTACATGTAGTCCACTGCTATGCTGCCACTGGCCCTGCTTGAGAAATATAATACACTGAATATCAGATCACATCCTGTATGTCCCCAGTATTAAAGAGAACAAAATGAAAGTAATATGAATTTCACTGATAAGGACCACTTTTGCTATGATTATAGTTCTATCAAAATGTACCAGTCTAATATTAAGCACAGATTTACATATCTTTGAAATAATACAATTATATATAAGAAACCTTGCTTTAGCGATTAAGACAATGAGATCTGCCCCATGGTGTTACGGGGGAGAAGTCCATATTTTTTGATCTGGACAGGCTGGGGTTTTTTCTTCTTGATATTATCAAAGCTATATGAGGCAACAGCCTTCCTCCCCCCCCCCCCCCCCCCCCCCCCCCCCCCCCCCCCCGCTCCATTTTCTGGAGGGTTACAATTGTTCTGTCAGTGATACTTGGGTTACATATTCAATGACCTTGTGGAGGTTCCTGTTTTATTGTAATCAACCATTTAGCAACAACTGGATGGTATATTTGTGCCTCACAGTTACTTGTTTCACTGAGATTAAGGAACTATGAACCTTCTATATGTGCTATTATTTATTGAACCATGTTTGAAGAAATTCGTCTACTGCTTTTCATTGATGGGAGTTTCTGGCTAACAGCACTTTAAATAAGTGGAAAATGCTCAGTTATCACCCAATGTGAACAGGATCAATAATAGTTTAGTAGTGTCTGATAATTGCAGTGCCTGTTATACACAAGAGCTTGCATCTTCTTGAGTGACTCTTATCAATCTATTGTCCGTCATCATCTGATAATCAGACCGAAAATATAGTGGGGAATTATCCCTTTTTGAATCAAGCTTGTGAAAGACATTTGAAATAATGGTAAAAAAAATTCTCATTGTTCCACTCAGCAGGGAGAAAAATTCAGTATCTGGGTGACTATAGTGAGAAAGGGACAAAAAAAAAAAAAGACAAAAAAAAATCCAATGTGCACTTGCTAAGTAGAAAAATATGTATAGCACAGTGATATAAGGGCAAAATGCAATATTTGGAGAGTGTCTTAAAATATTTGCAATTGTATTCTGAAGGAGTCATGACCCTTTGTATCGCTCAGGACTATGCTGGTGACTTGAAAGGAAGCCATAGGACACAGATGGCAAGAAAGGTATGCTAGAGTGCAGCAGAGTGCAGCTCTTGTTGCTTTGTTCCTGAGGGCAGCAGCATCTCCGCTTCGCAGCACAAGCACCCCAGCGCTGCGATGGTGTGCAGCTTTGACTGTTCCCTCCTGCTCTTAGAAGAAATGTTGCTCTTGGACACATTGAGTTCACTTACAAAACCAGAAATATTTATCATCTCCCCCACCCGCCCCTGCTGCTTTACATGGCAGTAGGAGTGGCTTTTTTAATGACTGTCTCATCATCTTCCTGCTTACGCTTCTCTCCTCAGTTTCCTTTCCCTTTTTTAATTTGTATTTTAGCTTGTTACTTTCACTAACATGTATAGCCTTGCCATCTTAGGCTTCCTGGCCTTGCTCCTCTGCTGACAGCAGACAGAAGTGCCAGAAGTCTGTCTGGGCATAGGTTTTTGTATTACTAGGCTCAGCTATCTCAGAAAATCCTTTCTCTCTTTTTACATATTTGTTCTAGGAATGAAGAAAATAGATTTATTTTTTTTAAAAGCAGTTAAATGAAATATGCCTCTGTAGACCAGTGGCTTTACTAGTATATTATTTTATGAAAAGAACTTAACAGTTTGTGTGTAGTCTGCTGGTAGCAACATCATGTTTTCTTTGCAATGTTTCTGGCTTTGGTATCTGTTTTATCAGGCCATCTGTTTGGCAGACACATGTGTTAGGGGAAGACAAACGCACAACTTTGCTCTCTCTCCCCTTACTTTTAATTGCTGAATCATGGAGTAACACTACATAGAGTAATTGCTGAATCATAGAATAATAATAGGTTGGAAGAGACCTGCTCAAAGCAGTTCAGTTACTTTAGGTTTATCAGGGACTGGTATAGGCAAGTAAAGTTTTGGATATCTGCAACAATCTCCAGAACCTCTCTGGGTTCCCGTTCCAGTGTTTAATTGCCCTCACAATTAAAAAAAAAAAAAAAAAAAAATTCCCTAATTCACAGGAAATCAGAAAATCACATATTCCAACTTGTGTCTGTTTCCTCTTGACTTGTGTCTGTTCCCACTGTGCACCTTTAAGAAGAGTTTGGCTCCATCTTCTCTACGCCCTCCCATTAAACCATGTAGATAGCAATAAGGCTGCCCCTTACCTTTGTCATCTTAAAGTTGAGCAAACCTGCTCTGTTAGTCTCTCCCTGTTCGTCATGTGCTCCAGCCCCCTGACCATCTTGGTGGCTCTGTGCTGGAATTGCTCCAGTTATGTCAATCTCATTCTTCTACTGGAGAGCCCAAAACTGGACACAGTTCTGCAGATGTGGTTTCACCAGTGCTGAGTAGAAGGAACTCACCTCCCTTCATCTACGGGTTGTGCTCTTGCTCATGCAGCCCAGTATTTGATTGCTCTTCACTGCAGAGACTAATGACTCATGTTCAAAATGAACATGCTATGATGTGAGGGCATAAATCGTTTTTGATTATATCTAGTCTAGGCACCAAAGTTGTGTTTTTGAGAACTTTTCAAAAACGTTGCATCAAGTCATATCCCAGACTACCTTATTCAAAGAATCTCAATTTAGATCTTATTGAATAGCTTCCATAACAGTCTTAAGTAATATTTAAGCCAAAGTCTCCAGCTATCCTGGCCATACTGTCTTTAATAAACTCTTTTGTGTACTTTTGAATAACAACTTGATTTCTGCCATATGGCTTGCAATGTGAAGAGTTAAATACAGTATTTCTGTACCTTGGCATGCATATGTCCTCTCTTCCTTTACATTTATTTCAAAGGCAGTTTCAGACTTGATTGTGGTCTGCTGTCTATTATGTATCTCCTGGACTATTCAGACTGGAATGAAATTACAACAGCCCTAATTCCCTGAGAAAACACTTTTGACTGAGCAAACAGGAAACTTAATTGGTGGGTGCTTCTGTAGTCCCGTCCTTTGCTAGATGATTAGAGCACAATCAAATTACTCTGTTGAAACAAAGTAAAATTTACTGGTAGCCAAAGTATAATTACTTTGAAATATTAATCTTTAGTATGTACCTGCAGGACTTCCTCTCTGTAAGGGTATTGCCTTTTTCTCTGTATGTCAGTGAGTAAAGATTTACAAATACTAGCAAAAGTCTTTCAGATTTAAAAAATGTCCCTATTCTGCATCAGGACAAACCCAACACCCCTCCACACACACTGTTTCTGGGTGAAAAAGGTGATTACCCATCAAACCCAGAAAAGGAATCTCACTGAAGACATTGGGGAACTGCTTTCAAGTTCTTGTTCTGCTATACTTCTTATTCCCTTATATGCCATATTTCTTCATCCCCTTATGTATAACACTGCAGGCTGCTGCTGGGTGCTTGTCCTGTCCTGTACCAGTAGAGATGACACCTTCCTCCTGCCTGCTCCTAAGCGTAGGACTTGAAAAAAACATGAACACATTAAAGGCAGTGACCTAACTACTAGGCTATGGTTTATGTTGTCTTCCAAGACAAACACCTTGGACCTGAAAGATTATCCTGAGGCAAATTTCCACTACACTGGCATTATTCTTGAGGAAAAACAAACAAACAAACAAAACACCCTAGTTTTTTTATTCAGCTGTTTTGTGTCCTTACAGTTGTTTTGAATCATCTTCTCTGACCAAAAAAAAAAAAAAATCAAAAAGTGCAGCTGAAACATTCCCTGCTACATATATTTATAATTTTTTTCTCTTTGGCTTTGTATAGAGCTTTTTGTTCTCTTAAGGTGCAATAAAACCTCAGATAAACCAGAAATTAAATCATTTTATTTGCATAAAAACTATAGCCTCTAACTCCATCAACTACAACTTTGTGTGCCATATAGTGTATTTTTACCTAAAGCCCATTTAGTAGGTAAAGGATGAATAGGCATTTTTAGACCTAGTCTTGAAAGCTGACCTGCTTAGGCTTGGCTGGTACCTTTGGAGGGCTAAGTCGACAAGGACATTTGTTACTTCCATATTCACAGAATTCCTCCTTTCCTTCTGAGCTCTAGCTGCCTATGCTTTCAGAAAGAAATGGATGGTTCTCTGTATTCTCAAATTGATAAGCAGACTTCTGACTTCCAAAATGGAGGATTTCTATATAACTACGAGAAAACCAAAAGAAAGAGCTTGTTACTGCAATGGCAATCACCAGAACTTCTTCCTGTACTACCCTGGAGTTTTCAACCGGTTTGCTGGTTCCCTTTTCTGTACACACAGAGCTGTGTAAGAGAGCAACTCCCTTCGGTCTTTGGAGTGAAACAGGTTAAATATTGCAGCATAAAGTGTGTGGTCCACACTGAAAATGACTTGCAGATGCTGCTGCTAAGACCATGAATCTTTTATACTTCAACCCAAATCTATGTATTTTGTTTTAGTCAGAAAATTCAGCCCTTAAAAATCAAAATGCAATGGAAGAGTATTCTTATCTGATCTCAGACAATCCCAATAATGTTGTAAACTTAATAATGAAAGAATATTAATAATGAACGAATATGTGGCATGTCTATGAAAGGCTTTGTCACTTCTCTCTATGGAGTAAAGAGTGAAGGACAACTGGGCTCTAATTTGACTGCGTCAGGTAAGTGCTCAAAGTTAAAGCAGGATGACTTTGGATTCCAGCTTCTTACCAAAATAGCGTAAAGACAAAATTCAGCTGACTTGGAAATGGAAAAGTATCTGGTTGAGGAAAGCGGGATTTAATTTCCATTCTCAGTTATTCAGTATAATTTGTACTTTCCTTAAAGAGAATGAAAGTTGCCACTCTTTATATTAAGATTTAATGATATTTTGCAAATGGTTAATAAAATGTAGTAGGCTTAAGGCAGTAGTGCTTGCTACAGATGAATTCCAAAGTGATAAGCATTTTAGGTGGAAATACAGGTGATTGGAATTCAAAGCAGTCAATTATAAAGTCACTTTCTAACCTTCAGCTTTCTGTAAACCAACTCGAAAAAGAAGCCAAGTTATTTCAGAAGTCATAATATCAAGTGAAGGTTTTAACGGAAGGCTTGTTAGGTACATTTATAGAGGTCTACCAGTGAACAAAAAAATAGTATATTTAATTGACTTATCCTTTCAACAGCTCTAATGCCCACTTTTAACATCTATTCCCCTGAGACATGAGATATCACTCATTTATTTCACCTGCTCTAAGGTCTAGGGTGGAGTTTGGGGTTTGGTTTTTTTTACTTGATTTGCTTTGCTTTTAGCATTTGGGAAGATATGAAACTGCCTCTTACATCCTTTACATGATTATTACGTACCACTCTTTTAAATAAGAGCATTACTGCTGCATCAGCCCCTATCTTCTGGAGTTGTATGGGTTTGCACTGAAACACCGCTCCCTTACTTGAGACATTTTTGACAGCGTAGTTGAAGTATCTCTATCCAACCATACTCCAAGATGGTACTGAAGACTGTCATTTCTTAGGCACCATTCATCACCCAGCTTGACATCTGCTGAGATAGTTTCTTGCAGCTGCATTTAGTATTCTAGTGCATTTATTTATTTATAAACCTGGCTGCTCAACAAATGGCAAGATCAGACAGATTTGATATGAGGTCTCCCCATAAAACACCTGTATTATAAAGTTAAATGCGTCCTTTACATTAGGTTCCGCTGCACCTAAAGCACTGCATAGCATTTTGGGCTCATGAAAAGCATCAAAGACATTTAATTTTTTTGCAAGCAGACCTGCTCAGAGCAGAGTTGGGTCTGGGTATAGCTTTTATTGCTCTTAGAATTCAACTGCTTTGCAGGGGAGACATGACCCATTTAGCTGTGTAAATATCTCAGACATCCATAGGTTAAAAAATTCAAGAAAAACATATTCTGCTTTGTCACTCGTTATTCCATTGATACATAAAATAACATACCTTTGTGAAGTAGGTGCATACATTAATGGGAGCTTTAACTGTTGATTTTTCTGTTTCTGTCACCATTATAATATTACTTAATCACAGCTTTTTGTGTCTAATTTACCCAAGAGTATTTTTAATAGAAGCATAAAAGAAGTTCAGCGCTGGGTATGAAAAGAAAAGGAATTGAGGTCCAGTCTCTTTGGCAAATACTCCATAACAAGGTAATTCTTTAAAGGCATATCACATAGCTCTGAGAGAATAAAACAAACGCTTCAGAGTAATTCTGTTCTCTCAGACAAATACACTATTAGATTATATGATTTACATTAGATGATGTTAATTTACATAGGAAAATATGTGAAATATTCCCAAGGAGTAAGGACAGATCTATATAACTGGAGAGACCTTTAATAAGCCCATGCTCCCCTCTGTTAAATAATAAAGCAGAAATAATGTTTAAGTGTTAGAGCTTTTGTGATATGTTTGAGAGCATTTCTTACAAATTATGAATAAAATTAACTACTGCTCATTCTCATGCATGCTATCAAGTTTTTCCACACCAATATATCAAGGTTTTTCACATGTCAGCATACTAATACATGTATATCTTTAACATTCATGAGACATAAATGCCTCTAACATCTAACAACAAATAGGTAACTGATTTATAGAAAAGTAAAAAAAGTAAATCGGATCATTAGGAACATGTCTATTTTTGGTTTTGAGAAATAAAAACTATGAATATCGCATTAATGAAACATGTGGGAAGAATTTGCTTGCTGCATAATTTTATTATGATAAAGTTTTTATTTTCACATAGAGTAGACAAATGATTTAAGATACACAAAGAGCACAAAGTGGTGGGAACTGAGGTAAGTTGGTCTTTTTCCTGGAAGGCAGTGCAGCAGGCCAGTGAATGGACTATGCTGGGTCTTCCCAACCTAATCCAAAAGCCTTTGTTCAATTGGTTCCTTCCTTTAATGGAAGTGAAGACTTTCATGTGAGTACAGACTGTAGGACTGCCTCCCCTCTGATAGCATCAACTGGAAGAGAGATCTCATTTTGGCTACTTGTTCCCTTAATGCTCCCATAATGAGTGTATTGTTTATTTCCAGCAGATCTAGTTGTAAAGTTATACTTTACAAACCACTCTGAGAGCTTTTTTTTTTTTTTTTGTCCTCTTTACCCCAGCACCCACATATATATTTTAACATTTCACGGACATTTTCCTTGAAATCTTTAAAATTATATGCGGCTGATGATACAGAATATGGTTATCATTGTGGTACAACCACAAGTGATGCCTTACAACATGACACACATACGTACATCATAACTTGTGTT
Organism: Balearica regulorum gibbericeps; assembly: GCF_011004875.1. Taxonomy (NCBI): domain Eukaryota; kingdom Metazoa; phylum Chordata; class Aves; order Gruiformes; family Gruidae; genus Balearica; species Balearica regulorum. The sequence continues at coordinate 153,206,115 of NC_046184.1, read as the reverse complement.
TACAATACGATCAACCAGTCCACCTAGCCTTAACAGTTAAGGTTGCCACTTCCATTTCAAATGAGAGGCAAACCTGGCAGACAGGCTATGAGCAACCCACATAGCTGCTTGCTTCCTGAACTTTACATTTGCAGAACAATAATAGTTTTCTCTCTGTTTTGAAATAGAAGATGCAGGGAATTTAGAATTAATGAGATGTCCAGTCTAAATGCAATCACTAAAATTAGCAGAAGCAAGAGGTATCACATATGATGTAAAGGCCTTTTATTTTTTTCCACTTGTACTGACTTGAATGGTTCATGTAGTGAATAATGCTATGCCTGTTAATGAACTCAGGCCTGTTTAAATAGAGAAATGGTATTCTCTGTTTATTCATGTGTGCTGTTTACAGGAGAGTGAAACACCCAAGGTAAAATGTGAGGACTATGTCCTCAAGGTTTCTTGACCAGCATGCACACGCATATATATGCATCGCTGTAGCTCAGGGTCCTCCTTTTTTAAGACATAAAAATTAGCTACTGAGAAGACCAGCAAAACCCCAGATGAATACAAGACACAATGAAGGTCTCAGATTTTAAGAGGAGTGTAGCTTTGGATATTTTTCTTCTTCTTCTTTTGTTACAACCACATATACCTGACATAGGTACAGTATCGATCTACCTACTGGTGGTGAAGCTGGCTTTTTGTTCATCTGGTGGTTGTGTTACCCTAAAGCTGCATGTCAGTTCATCAAAATCAATTCCCTTTTGATTTTTGCAACAGCAGAGATGGTTCAGCTAACAAATGACAAAGGGCCCTATTCATGACAAAGCGATTGTTGCATTACAAGTACAATTTTGTAGGAATTTAACAAAAAAAAAAAAACAGCACAATTTTACTGCATCATTTACTGTCTCACATGATTCCTCAGACCTCTTGAATGTCACATAATACAGTGTTTAGACTGTCTTCAGAGTAGACTAGTCACCTTCTTAAAGAGAAACTCAACAAATTCAGCAGCGCATATTTTTCCAATAGGAAAAAGAAGTTCTTCACTTAAATGTATTTCCTAACATTTTGCTGCAAATTCCGAAACACCTTAACTGACCAAACAAAACCCCCTCTGCATTACTCACAACATTATCTTCTATTTATTTTAGTTACTTAACATAGATTATATAGGTTAGAAAAGAGCCCTCTGTTACAATATGTGAATTGGTCATTTCTCCTGCTGAACAGTTAGCAATGCTTCCTGCAAGGCTGGAATAGTGACTGCAAAGCTGAGGCAGAATCTGGAAAAAGACACCAAGATCCACTTGACAATTTTGCAGAGATTTTTACCAGCTCAGTGCTGACAACTGACGCAAATGTATGAATTAACAGAGGGAGGGTATGAATTAACATTTTCAGGAAACAAAATTTTGAAGCTGGCATTTTTGTTTGAATGAGAGTTTGTATTTGAGCAACACTGAGCTCATGCAGACTCTAGATGTCTTTCTATGTAGATATTTATCAGATGAATGGCAAATCTCTACATAAAAATCCAGTTTAAACACTTTAACTTAGACACAAACATGAGTGTGAAAGTTTTCCATGGCACTTGGAGTGTCCTTACTTAAGTCCGTATGTAGAACATCTTGGGCATATGGTTTAGCTCTATTGTATTGCAGCAATAACAGCAAAGTTTGGAAAACTATTGACTCACCGGTTGGAGGATCTTGTTTTGGTGTAGCTCTTGGATGCCACAGATTTGAAAAAAGTACACTTGTAATCTCTTAATTTTCAGCAGCTTTGGTGTAGTGCTTTAGGAGAGCAAGGATTTAGCAAGCTGGTTGAGTCTCGCCTCTGACGGTTGTTAACTTTTGTTTTAAACCAAGGTATTGTCACCTGCTTGATACCAAACCAGCTGCACAATTGTCCCTAAGACTGGCGTGCTGGAAGAGTTTGTGCCTAGGAAGGCTGTAATGCTTTTCAAACTTGTCCTTTAATAAAGTTTTCTGAGCTTTTTTCTCCAGGAATTCTTAAGAACCATTGATATTTATTTATCTGTAATAAGGGACAGAAAAGACTTTCTCATTATTAACTTGTCTAAGAGTGGTTGGTAAGCATTGCCAGGTTGGTAAAGAATACTTTTGGAAGTATTGCAGGGGGCTGGCATACAGCTTCTTGCAAGGAGGGAGCCTCCAGCCCCTGGCTCTGTGGGCTACTTTGCAAAGTCTATGCCTTCTCAACCCAGCCAGAGGGTTTCCAAATGCAGATTTAGCTCTCCCCATCTGCGCTGATGGCCAAGACATACACTTCTCGGACACATAAGACTGGGGTCTGCAGCGCGTGCTGGGACGCTCATTGGAATTGGGGCAGCACCTACTCCAGACTTTCTGTATCTCCACAAGTCCACGGAAAGGTCAACCATGAGGCCACTTTAGGCTCGTTTTTGTTGTTGCTGCTGTTGTTGTTGTTTGCTAGAGAACTCAAAAGAGAAGCAGTTGCTGTTTGTCAGTCAAAGGGAACAAAAATGCAAACAATGACAGTATTATGTCTGTATGGATGTATGATTTAGATTTATGTAAATAGCTATGGAAATTAAATTGCCACCTGGCTTTTAATAGGTTCTGGTGTGGCTCATGGAGTTGCAAAGTTTTAACAGCTACATTTTAGTTCCTTCGGTCAAAGGTATAGCTCTTCTCTGCTTAAATAGCAGATTGATCACAATTCCTTTTTATTTTTCACAAGATGCTGGACATTGTCCCCCACTTATAAACTTGAAACTATTCGAAGTGTTTGTGTTTAGCCCCAGAAGTTTTAAGCATGCAGATGCTTTTTCTGCACGTGCATATTCTTGCGTGTTTTAATTTATAGGCACAGAAACATCAATTTACTGGTCTCTTCTGCAGAGGGATTAGATGCCAGTAGCCAGGACCATGTTGGGACAGCCTTTTCACAGCTGTTTAAGCACGGAATAAAACCCCTTATTGATCCTACTGAAATACCTAAGACATGGCTATTATTATTACATATCCATTTATCATCTGGTGTTACATTTGTCTTATAGACAACGCTCTTTAACCAAGGTGTTGTCCAGGCTGCTAGGAAAATGCATGACTCTGGGGGAAGTGCTACTGTTTGTGCGCTCCACTGCAATCTTATTCCGGATATGAATGGGAATATCACATTAAATTCACTGGGAACAGACTCAGTCTGCCAGGCTTGGATAATTATGTATTTCAATGTTCCTTCAGGAATTGTGCAGCTCTGAAATGCCTTTTCCTTAGGACTACTTTAAGGTCATAATACCTACAAGTATTTTAATTACGGTCAATACATTCCCTTTGCTTACTTCGTATTTTCTGAAATGCTCAATATCAGTTGCCTGTTCTCCAATAAAAAAATACCAAGTGCCATTCCTTTCCTCTGGCACACGATTTAACTTGGGGTCTGCCTGGTGCAGAGATGCTGGGAGTTTATCAGGGCATTTTTTTTCTCCCAGCAGTCTCCTTCTGGGGAGTTCGTCAGTTTGCAAGCTATAATGAGAAGTAGGTTAAAAGAAAAAGGGCATTTTAGTGGAGGAGGGAATTAAAATTCAGCAGCTTAATATCAGCAGTAGTTTATAACAGGGCCTTATAAAAGGCAGCTCTGTGTCTTTTTTTGTGTGCACTTTTATTTCCTTTGATATCAGCAGGGGAATTTTCTCTGCAAGACCCATTCCCATCTCACTTTTCTGCTTTCAGATCCCTGCTGCTCTGGGTTTTCTCCTTTCATTTTGATATATGTTATATTCTTCAACCTTCCCACTTGAAGGTTGTAGGAAGCTCGATATTGCCCTTAAAATAGAGAACACAATTGACGTGAAAATTCTTCAAGGGGTGGCCCTGCTTTTCATATATGTTGAAAAGAATCCTTCCGCTTACTGGGAGGCCTTGGTGGTGGTGGAGGTGAAATCTTCAGGACACCATCCCATGCCTAAAGAAATTGCACTAGAAACCAGTCACACCGTATCCTTACTAAGAATGCGTTTAGGAATTCTGTAATTATACAATAATAGTATATAATTATGGTTTTATGCATATACACCTATCTCTAATGCTGCTACAGAATTAAAAATGTGTCTTTATGAACTGCTGCTCAGATGTTTGCCCTCCATGAAATGTGGCAAGCTCCCTAGTTTAGTCTGAAGTAATTCCTTCTCTGTACTACCTATCTCAAGTAATTCTTTCTCTATACTACCTAGGGCAGAGGCTAAAAAGCCAGTTAGGCGCTTCCGCAGAAGCAGGAAAATATCTTTCTAAACACTGATCATAGTGTGGTTAGCATGTTCCAAACGAAATTGCGTTTAAACCTCCCACGACAATTCCCTCGAGCTCTTTGCTGACTTTTCTTTTGCTTTTTCGGTGACCCCCAGGGTAGGATAGGAAGGCGGTACGCGGGGGAGCGTGTGGTTATCTCACACCCTCCACTCCAGCAGTGGCCTCCGGTGCATTTCTAGCTGTTGCAAATAGATGGCACTTTTGACTTGTACTAGAGCAATTCAGTTGGTAGGATGCAATACCTGGGGGAAAAAAAAAAAAACAAACCCAAACCAAAACCAACCAACCCACTTGCTAGGGTTTTCATAAGTCAGGCACATATTTGTTATTACTTACATAGGGGCAAAAGAAATGAAGCAGATTCAAATAGTCTGCCATGTATATCTCAGGCGGTGAAAGCTTAAAAATATAAAAATTAAACGGTAGAATGGGCAAATCAAGTACATTTGTAATGTATTTTCAGATTCATGCACTGGATTCTCAGGGCAAGCTGGAAGGGAATTATCTTTTAATACTGAGCTGCTTTAAACGCGAGCTAGGCAATTGCCACAAAAGTCTCTTATTTGCTGCTTTTCTGGTCTACACGTGTGCACACAGAGACACACATACACACAGGGGGGAAAAAATCAGCCTGTTGTCTTGCAAGTGTTACTTATCATATTAATTAAAATCTGGTGACACGATAACACTAGCAGCTGTGTGGGAAAGCGAGGGAAATTAACAAACGTTTGATTTGTTGTGTTGCTAATGTGACACTTATTATACAGGTCACAGTAAAACAATACCTCAGCCAAAATATGCTAATACTGGTGGAGAACTGTTGCAGTTGTAAAAACATTGGTGTTTATTATAATGAGGCAAAATAGCACATTACCTTTAGCAGAGTGAATTGCTGTTTCTCAGCACAAGAATAAAGTGTATCTGAAGGTTTAATTAAAAAAAAAAAAAAAAGATGATGTAGAGGAAGAATAAAATGAAATTGTTATACTTATAAAACCGGTAAAAAGAAAACAACCTCAGGTACGAAAAGGACGTACCGCTCGTAGAAGGCAAAATATGTAATTTCTAATGGACATGGATTAAATGGAGGATGCCTGCAGCTTCTTCGTTTAGCATTCCAAGGAACTTTGTTACAAGAACAAAAGAAAATGATTTACTAAGATACAAGTTATGCTATAAAATACACGTAGCACTGGAAATGTAATTACATTTAGAAATGGATGTATTAACCGCCCTTTTCCCCTGAGGTAAACTAATATGTAAGCTTATTTTTAATGGTGGCTTATATCCAATCAACCGGTTTGATGAAATTTTTAAACAAAGACCTTCGGACTTTAAATAATTATTCCCATGCAATTGTTGGATCACATTTAATTGCTCGCCTTTTAGTACCTCTTCCCAAAGTTAATTGCACTATAGTCTGGATCTGAGAGGTTTTTTATACATAAAAATAAATAAATTTACAGAATTCAAATCTGAAATAGGAAAAATCCTTCCCTGAAGTAAAAATTAAGAGTATGCATTCAGCATTTTGTAGCTATTTACATCTTCCCAGGAATAATTCAATTTTTACCTTTTCAAAGGTTTCTTTCATTTCCAGGGTATTTTCTCAATCTTTGTACCATATTTTTGAGCCCAAGGAAGGTTTTTTTTTTCTTTCTGATGTTTTGATCATTTTACTGAAATGGGGTGTATGAAGTCAACCATTTGTTTGACAGTCTTTGACAGCAGATTATGTAGATTTTGCCTGACAGAACACTAGTCATTCGGAACTGAATTCCGAGTGAGCAATCTAGATCAGAGGTCAGGCTGCGGGGTACAAATTGGGACAGCTATTTCACCTTACCATGCGAAAGGACACAAAAAAGCACACGAATCAGGAATTGGTGAGAACTAAAAGGTTAAAGCAGAGGTGATCCAATTACACAATATTTACAGCCTAAGATTGCGCTAAGTCGTTTTGAACCTCCTGCCCCTCCAGTTCACGGATTTCCGATTTGGAAATCTTCCCTGAAGAAATGTGAATGCACTATTTAAAGATCTCTATGCCAAAATGCTAAAATATACCTGTTGTCACTTGCGTTTCCCATCATTCACCTTGGTTTCAGTTTCAAATGGGGTATCAGACTACACAGGTGCACATGCCAGAAAATAGTTCTTTATTCCTCCTCCTTTTTCAGAATAATAACAGTAAGGGAAAAAAAAGAAAAAAAAAAAAAGGAAGAGAAAAGATAGTTACCTAGGGCAAAACTCAGGTACAGAACCCAGGGACTAGATTTTTTGACTTTTGACATGAAAATTGCCAGCTGCAAAAATGTAATACTGAGGCGCTGAATTAAATTATTGGTAAATCACATGTTAAAAAAAAAAAACAACTAAAAAACCCCCAAAAAACCTACCCCAAAACAACAACAACAAAAACCACAAACAAACAAACAAACAAAGAAAACCAACAGAAAAAAGTGTTCTATATTTTAGTGGTAACTGGACGGTGATAGAAAGGAAACCAATTTGCAAACATCTTAAGCTCTCAACAGAGACTGATCTTTTTCCTTTTAGTGGTCAGTACTAGCAGTTACACATACAAAACAAAACTCATGAGAGCATTTGAGTTGGAGATTTCTAAAAAAAATAAAGACTCGATGAGAAAGGTGGTTTGTTTTAATTTTTTTTACCTCTGAATTAATTGTAATTGGAGATAATTTTCAGAGGAACGTTAGTGTAACATTTATTATGTATCTTCATCTATTACACTCATGCTTTTATTAGTATCTGCCAAAACATAGGAAAAGTCAAAGCAGAAGAGGTTAGAGAAATTCCAGAAAGTGATTAAGTTTTGGTTTTGTTTTTGGAGAATCTGTATAAATTAGATGGAGCTTTTGTGCAAACTTCCACCTTATATAAATATGAAAGGATGTCTCTACATGTTCAAGGAGGTTAAGATTATACCTGAATCAATAATAAAGATGCCAAGAGTACAATTTAAATCTACTAAGTAACTAAAATCCTAAAACCATTGGGGGGGGGGGGGGGAAGAAGAGAAAAAAAGAAAACACTTAAGGCTGATGAAATATCAAGGTTTATTATTCTATTAGACTTTGACAATGAAATGAAATACACAGACCTCTAACAATGTTATTAAAATAAAATTTCCAAGCTTGATTTTTCAATCATGCAGTCAAAGAAAGGAAGACATTTTACAGTCATATCCTGTAGAGTATAGGAAAGTTCTCTGTCAAAGCTGTGTAACATTTTGATTAAGTGCTTGATAGATTATAAATATAAGTCAGAGCTGGCAAGACACTGTAATAAATGGATCTTCTAAGAATGACTTGTGATCAATTTCAAATTACAGAAGTTTGTAATATACTCATTTCTTCCCTACATGTACTCTCTTTAATAATGCCTTCAAGTACACGCGTGTAGTTTTGTCTGTATGTAGGCACGCAGCGTAGAAATGCAAAGACTCATCCATGCATGTACACATACATATGTTTGCACATCCACATCTCCTTATATAAGGTTTCAAGTAGTGTCCTATTCTGCAAGTTGTTGTTTCTTTTGGAGTTTTTGTCATGAATATTATTTTGCGTATCGTTAAACTGTAAGCCAATGGGCAGACCTGCCATGGATGGGTTTTGGACAAGCAGATGAGACCCCAAACCCACAGATGATTGCATAGGAAGTCAGTGGCAAATGCAATGCTGAAAAAAAGGAAGTGCGGAGCCGTTCCTGGAGGATTACAGTGAGCAACAAAACACTCTGCTTTTTGCTGCTGTGCTTCATTTCCACTGCAGCATAACTTTGTAAGATTTTTTGCTATGGGAAAATTATTTTGGTACGAACTGAGCAGTAGCTGATTCAGTTCTGTGCTCTCAACTTCTGTTACCAGTACTGTTCATTGAAATAATATAATTTATTGATATAATTTAACCTCTCTCATATGAATTGTTTGAAAGCAACCAGTCTCTTAAGTACTATTGATCTATGCTCTACCCTGATTTTAATGGGCACTCTTATAATACTGTCTCTGGAACCTACTCTGTTTGTTCCTAAGTACATTAATCTCAATAATTACAATTATATTCATTATAAAAATACTCCATGTAGTACCTAAAAAAAATGTGACTCTTAGCTGGAATTAATTTGTCATTATCTTGTTCTGAACTCGAAGAAGCCTACCAAAAAGGCAGGAAATGACTAGAGAAAGAAGAGAAAATTTCCAAAGGGTTTATCTAACAAAGGAGAGACTGTTTCCAGGGAAGTTGTACCACACGACATGTTTTAAATGCATACATTCAATACTATAATAAGTTTACAGTCAATCGTTAGTTCATAGGTCATCGGTCATGAATTATAATCTGAAATTACTTTCTTCTGAATAAGCTCCGAAACTACGCAGGTTTTTCATATATCAGAACCTTTACAGCTCACTGGGAAAGATTCATTATCAATGCAAGCCTGATAAATTTGGCAAGATGTTAACTTTTATTACTAACATTTGTTTGTTTAGATTACTGTAACTTGCTGTACAGTGTATTTATAACAAGCATTAGACCAGCAATAATAGGAACTTTCCTTTTGAAATGTCACAGATGTGCCATTCCCTTTAATTCTCCAGAAATATGGGAAGTGATGATAGAAAAGGGGAGGGGGTGCCGTTCAAAATATGCAATTTGGTTTTTAGGAGCAATTTTTAAAAAGACCAATTTCCATATATCAACACTTCTCAGTGAGTTCCATGAAACATTTTGATATGATTTACCAAAAACAGTTTTTGCATCAGGAACATTACAGTAGCTAATCTGCATCTGTAAAGAGTGGGAAATGGAATCACATTAGATATAAATGTAATGCAAAAAAGAAAAAAAAGTTAATGCAACATTATGGTAGAGAATTTAAATGTACAATAGTGAGGATATTCAAAGTTATGGTTCCCACAGCAACAGTAACTCAGCTTTATTTACGTTGTAGGATTATATATGTTTTATTCCTTAAAGGAAAACTGATTTCTTTTTTTCTCAACTATATAGGATAACATTTGCACATCAGGAAATATTTGTCTCTGAGATGAAACTGTGAACACCGAAGACATACATTTAGTAAAACTGACTATTTCTGAGTGTGTCCAAGGAAATATCTTTTGCACTAAAAGGTGAGAGAAATTTCTCAATTTCTCTCCCAAAACAATAGCTTGGGAGAAGGGTGTTTAAATTAGTTTGCAGTAATTTAGTGCAGTTAACTGTTTAATTAATGACCTGTCATGAGATTTTCTAGAAGTACTTGAATATTTCACCTAGAACTACTTGAAAATTTCATATTTAAGCATTAAATTTTTGCATAAATATTAGATGCTTTTAGTTATTCTGCATTTAATCTGACTGGAAACTTTTTTACATGTTTTCCATTGAGCTTTTACACTGGATGGATCATCCACGGTATAACCTTCCAGCAAAATGGTGAACTGTATTACAAGCTTCAGAAGAATCTACTAATTTCATCTGTCTATTTTAAAACTAACAGATGATGAACACTAGTAAGTAAATGAGATGAGAAATAACCAAAAGGCTAACTATCTGTATGTGGCTGCATGCTTCACCATACTTCAGGGTTTATAGTGATGGCGTAGGAATCTCGTTTTCAAGGTTGCTTTCTCTTTCTTTGAATAAAATTAGCTCATTATATTAAAAATGGAAAACAGACCACTATAGCCCATCAAATCCAGCCATTAGGCTCCTCCCATGTGGGTCATTAGTTTAATGGGAATCCTGAACCTTCAGATTCCCCTACTGCAGACATCTGCCACTCAAGTGACAAAGCAACTGTTAACCTCTCTTTGGGTACCAAGCCCTGCAGCAATACTTGAAGCACTCTTTGCTAGCAGGTTATATTTAGAAATCCCGAGTTCGCTCTATAGCTATGGCACAAGGTTACAGTGCAGCAGTTAGCAATAGGATAAATAAAGCTTGTACATTCATATATGAAGTTTTGAATTACAGGGCATTTGGTTGCAGTTCATCCCCCTGTGTCCCAGTGGGATTTTGCCTTTAGTACAAAATCCATCACGTGAGAGATGCCATGATATTGGTTAGGGCAAGACTGGTGAGGGCTTCTATGGTGTGAGAGAGCTATCTAGTCAGAGGTACCACGTTTAGAAGGACAACAAAGCCAAGGCACATGTTGGGTTACTGTCCCGCCATCAGTCTTAGTGTACTCCCTTGCATGGACCAGGGGATAGTACATTCCAGAAACTATTCCTAAAGGTGACTTCTGACATCAGAAGGTAAACCCTATAAAGGTGAACTTTGTCATGGCACGTGGTCCATTTTAATTGTCAGCATAGACAACTCCTGCAAGCTCACCTGACACATAAGTGCCTGTGCTCACCTTACACTTTTAGGGTACCAGAGAAGCTTAGGTTTGTGTCTGTGCTGTTAAAATGCATGTGGTTCTGGGCATGATTCCGGGCCCTTGGGCCAAGTAAAGCACAGCACTTGGTGTATACCCAAATCCTACTCAGATTTTTCTGGAAGATTAGTAGTTGGAGTACCTGAAAAAAAAGGAGTCCACAGTTTGAACTTGGTCCTCACGGTGTTTTAATTAGCAGTGGGTTTGTATGCTAGTAACCCCAGGGATGGTAAAAAATGTGGTATCATCAAGCTAGTTACTTGGTGCAAAAGGGATTTTCTTAGGTCCTGTGGTCTGTGAATATTGGTGGCTACCACCTGGTAGCTAGGTGGGTCTGTGGGGAAATGTGTTGTTTGTAGGTCATTCATCACACTCACATTTGCTGCCCAGATTTCTGGTCTGATGTTACTAATATTTTACTTAACAAGCTGTGTCAAATTAAGCCCTAGCCTTTCTGTGACCTACCTAAAACTGTGTGTGTCATCAGAGTTGTGCCTGTAAATCTTTACGTGCTTATAGACTGCTCTTCTGACAAATAATATATTAAATGTTCTTTGAGTGTCCTATACACGCAATGTGTCTGAAGTTCCTGGATTGTTTGTTTATATTCTCAGACCTAAAAGTCTTTTTTTCCTTGGTACTAAGACTTTTTGCTTTGTCTTTTTTTTTTTTTTTTTTTTTTTTAGAAAAAAGTAAAAAGAGATTCATGTTTCATTAGTTAGCATCCTCCTTTGCAATTTTGTTATAGAAAACACTCATTTCAGATAGGGATTAAAAAAGATTTTCATTTAAGTTTCAGTCATGCAGAATGCAGAGGGAGCATTTGGAGTGAGCAATATAGACAAATTTGCACTGGTAAATCAACTCTGTTTAAAAACAGAAGACAAGTCTGCTGAGAACCCTTCAATACAGTCATTTTGGAGAAAACAGAATGACATTATTAGTGAAAGCCTACGCTTATCTGAGTGTGATAAATTAGAATCAGACCCAACTACATGGTTCTGATTGTTTCCACAGAATGTTTCCAAATAATTAAATATCACACACATGATGCCAGAATACCATAATAATAATAATAATAATAATAATGCTCAAAAATCTACTGAGGTGTAGTGTAAATGAGGACATGCATAATTCTGGTACTTGTTAAGTCATTCTAAAAACAGCAAAAGATAATGAAAAATGTCATTTTAAAAAGGATATAATTTCTAAATTAATCTATCCAGATATTCCTAAACCCCTCATCTTCAGAGTAGACTAAATCCTTTGAAAATCTGAAATTCTGTATTTTAGTCTTTGTATCCAAATGCTTTATGTATACCAACTCTGTAGCTTGAGTGCCAGCACAGACCCAGAATGCACAGCCTCTAAGCTGTGATTACTCAAACTCTGTTGAAAGAGAAGTGCTTGAACTTTGTAAAAATCCTTCTTGGTTTAAACATAAGACTTAAAGGAATAAACTCTCTCTCTTTCTCCCAGATCAAAACATTGAACTGTTCATAAAGTTATGCACCATTGAGGAAGAGAAGCATGTAATGAAATTACTTATTTTAATTCTACATTACAGAAAAACATTGCCAACATTATTATGAGATACTATGGACTCATTTAAAATGTTATCACATGTATGGCAATATCATAGAATCATAGGATGGTTTGGGTTGGAAGGGACCTGAAAGATCATCCAGTTCCAAACCCCTGCCATGGGCAGGGACACCCTCCACTAGACCAGGTTGCCCAAAGCCCCATCCAACCTGGCCTTGAACACTTCCAGGGAGGGGGCATCCACAGCTTCTCTGGGCAACCTGTGCCAGTGCCTCACCACCCTCACAGTAAAGAATTTCTTCCTAATATCTAATCTAAATCTACCCTCTTTCAGTTTAAAGCCATTACCCCTTGTCCTGTCACTACATGCCCTTGTAAAAAGTCCCTCCCCAGCTTTTTTGTAGCTCCCCCCCCCACACCGCCTTTTAGATACTGGAGGGCTGCAATTAGATCTCCCCGGAGACTTCTTTTCTCCAGGCTGAACAATCCCAACTCTCTCAGCCTGTCCTCACAGGAGAGGTACTCCAGCCCTCTCATCAGCTTCGTGGCTTCATCCTCCTCTGGATTCGCTCCAACAGGTCCATGTCCTTCTTATGTTGAGGACCCCAGAACTGGGCGCAGTACTCCAGGTGTGGTCTTACAAAGCAGAGCAGAGAAGGAGAATCACCTCCCGAACCTGCTGGTCACACCTCTTTTGATGCAGCCCAGAACACATTTGGCTTTCTGGGCTGCAAGCACACATTGCCACCTCATGTTGAGCTTTTCATCAATCAACAATCCCAAGTCCTTCTCCTTAGAGCTGCTTTCAATCCATTCCCTAGCCAGACTGTAGTTGTGCTTCGGATTGCCCCGACCCATGTGTAGGACCTTGCACTTGGCCTTGTTGAACATCATGAGGTTCACACAGGCCAATCTCTCCAGCCTGTCAAGGTCCCTCTGGATGGCATCCCTTCCCTCCACCATGTCGACCGCACCACACAGCTTGGTGTTGTCAGCAAACTTGCTGAGGGTGCACTCGATCCCACTGTCCATGTCACTGACAAAGATGTTGAACAGTGCCGGTTCCAGTACTGACCCCTGAGGAACGCCACTTGTCACTGGTCTCCACTTGGACCACAACTCTTTGAGTGCGACCATCCAGCCAATTCCTTATCCATCGATTGGCCCATCTGTCAAATCCATGTCTCTCCAATGTAGACACAAGGATGCCGTGTGGGACAGTGTCAAATGCTTTGCACAAGTCCAGGTAGATGATGTCAGTTGTTCTTCCCTTATCCACCACAGAAGGCCACCAAATTTGTCAGGCACAATATAAAAACATTTAAAATAGCTCCATGAAACTCACAGAGCTCATTTTAGAGAAACAAACACAGACATTATTGTCTGTTTCCTAATAATTTTTTCCCATAAGAGAGAGCAGTATGTCACTTCCAGCAAAACAGCTCTTTTAGATTGGGCAAAGGAGTTGTGATAGAAATAGTTAATCCATTTTAAACATTATTATTTTTTAAAAAAGCAAGCTATATCTGGGATAACTGGAGGTTCCAGACATTTCCATATGGATAGCATTTCTGTGTCTTTGAACCTATTTATCAGAAAACCCTGGATAAAAATCCAAGATTATTCAGCTTTCCTTGGTTACAAAAAATGTTGTGGTGGTTTCTGAGTTCCACACTGCTCTCATTAAGGATCGGTAGGTCCTTAAAGAGAAATTGGCATTGATGAATTATCTGGCTATAGTCACCCTACAGTCTCCATAAGGAGAGTGACCGAGTGCTTCCTCCGGAGTATTAATGCGGAGGAGCTGGCTCAGGTCCTTCCCGGTCAGAGACAGTTTGGACCAGCAGCCTCTCTCCAAGGGGTACAGAGGGACCCCACAGAGACCAGGACCCAGACTTGTCTGGAGGTGAGTGGGGACCCCAGGAGATGCCACAAGCCAACAGTTGAGGCAGTGGCACCACCACTACGGCAAGGACTGGGGAACAAAGGCCAGAGGAAGGCTTTTGCTTGTTTTCCACCAAAGCCTGCAGCAAAAAGACTGCCTGCTGGAGATGATAGGGAGAATGTGTGGCAGAGAAAATTAGAGATTATCAAGAAAATTGGGAAAAGGGAAGTCATGTGAGGAAGACAGACAAGAGTAAACAAAAGCAAGCAGAATGAGGACAGAGAACAGCATGAGGTTTAAAAAAAAAGACAACCAAAAAGGAAAAGAAAGATGGTATACAGGTAAAAGTATCATTTTTAGAAGACCAGCTGCAGCTCAAACTCAGGAACTTCACGGGGGGAACTTTGCGCTCTGGTACAGGAGATTAGCTGAGAGGACCATAAGTGTCCATCCTGGTGTTCACATTTCTAGAGGCTGGAGGGAATAGACAGCACAGCTGCTTCACTGTTAGTTGTTCCTTTCCTGTACCCTTACTTAGGCCCTAAATCTGGGCATCTGTTGTCCCTTAGGACAAGTTCACACCAGGAAAGATCTCGTTGCCTCGTGAATGCTTTCTTTATTTCAAAACGTAAAGATTTAATTATAGTCCACTGCTGCATTAACTCACACTAAGCGCAGCTCACCCCAAGGGTCTACTTTGAGTCAGGGAAGACCTCAGGTAGTTCATGATCACTTTAAGTCTGTGACGTCTGGAAAAGCTATACTGTACAGCAACCACGGAAACAAACACAGGCTGGAAAATATATGGTACAGTAAAGATGCTGCAATCTGCTCTCCACAGTCAGAATAGCATTTCTCCAGCAGTGACATGCTTGGTATTGTGCTAGCAATATTTAGCACTATGGTACATTTGTTAGTGTCTAATCATCAGAGACATGAAGTCTCAACATGTATAATTTGGCATAAATTTGAAATCAGTTGACAAAATATGAAGAATTTTCATGGTCAAGCTGGCTATTAGACTGTTCCTGGTGAATTTAAGTATGCCATAAGACTCTACATAATCAATACCCAAAGAAAGGGTGGGCACTTTTACAGGCCCTGATGACCTTCAAGATAAAAATTTTTGCTACTACTTTTGATATTTCTAGTCTGCCCTGAGCTACTCATCTGTGTTGCTGGATGGAGGTGCCTCCTTGCCCGTCTTTAAACTCTTTAAACATATTTCTGCTGACATGAGAACATGAGCAAAGTGGCCATTGGTATTTCCCCCATCTGTACAGTCGGTTCTAAAGCCAAACTTTTCCTCAAGTCTTGTCTTTTCTTTTCTTTTCTTTTCTTTTCTTTTCTTTTCTTTTCTTTTCTTTTCTTTTCTTTTCTTTTCTTTTCTTTTCTTTTCTTTTCTTTTCTTTTCTTTTCTTTTCTTTTCTTTTCTTTTCTTTTCTTTTCTTTTCTTTTCTTTTCTTTTCTTTTCTTTTCTTTTCTTTTCTTTTCTTTTCTTTTCTTTTCTTTTCTTTTCTTTTCTTTTCTTTTCTTTTCTTCTCTTCTCTTCTCTTCTCTTCTCTTCTCTTCTCTTCTCTTCTCTTTACTTCTCTTTACTTTACTTTTTTACTTTCATGGCAAAAGCCGAACAAGAAATCCTAACTACGAGATGAACCAAGAACCCAGTAGTTTTGGACCACGCAGCTATTACTAACAGGCAATTACGTGTTTGAACTTGCCTTTGGATGCCAGGATAGGCAATCCAAATATTTTTGGTAGATGAGAAAATGTGTTGGTCTTACAGGATATATTGTCAAACGTGGCTCATTTTTAACTCTAGGTGGCCTTTAGACTGTATCGTTACTTCATGTTTTCCAAATGGCAAATATGCACTTCAGGTTCACTTATTGTAAGTCCTCCAAGTGTTTTGTTTTCTTCATCTTTCTGTATTTTTGGCTCTTGCCATAGCTGGTGGTAAGCCCCTGCCTGTAACAATTTAAGAATCATAGAATCGTGGAATAGTTTGGCTTGGAAGGGAACTTTAGAGGTCACCTAGTCCAAACCCCCTGCAATTAACTTGCTCAGCTATGTTAAAGAGCTTCCAGATCTTTTTGTTTTATATTCTCTATGTTCTTAACTTCCTTTGACTTCCAATGACTTTGTCTTATGTAACTGACTTAAAATTTGTTCCTGGCTCCTGCTTTATGTTCTTTCACCATATTTGCAGTCCAGTGCTCTGATTTTAGATCAGCACACTAAAACATATGTTACCTTACTAAAACCTAGCTCTGAACCTGACCGGTTTGCTACGTTGAGGTTCTTGTTTGGGATGGAAGTGGTTAATACACTGCAAGCACAGGAATAGTGCTTGCCCTGTTGAGTTCAGACTGTTCAAACTCTTGGTGAAAATCTAAAGCCACGAATACTTTTTTTTCCTTTCCAGCTATTGTTTAGCACTTGCTGTTGACAGTCCTTTCCAGATTAGGAAAAATATTCTCTTTTGGTTTCATTCTATTGACCATACAATTAACCTGCTTGGACAGTGTCTGGTTTTGATTAATAACTTCTTATTTTATCACAGGGATGCATAATTCTATTTAGTTTCACGGTGTTGGTTGGATTTCCCTTGAAAATATCATTCTGAGGTTTTGAAGTCTTTCCACAGGGAGGAAGGAGTTGTCTTTACATATGCATTGCATTATAGATATTCTCCCTGTGCCCTTTATTTTGGTATGAACTTCTGTGGACTTGCCAGGCTCCTTCAGTTCTGAAGAAGCACTTTTTGGTTTTACCTATCATTTTCTCTTGTCCTTCCAGGAGTTATTTTTTGTAGAGTAAGGGTAAGCATCCATACCCAAAACCATTTTTAAGCTGGTCTGTTAGTAAATTATTAATTGATGTGGGAGATCACTGCATAAAACTAGTGCATCCTGTGCTTGTTACAGCCTACCCAGGTTTGGCTTGTTGCAATATCAGAAACTTCAGCCTACACTGGATTTCAGATGCAATCAGTTATATCTTTGGCTAGGGACAGTGGACCATAATTAAAATGAGAATTCTGAATTTGCACAAGACATTTAAAGGAATAAATGTCTTCCTAGTCCTAATAGCTGTGTGCAACATTTTAGATCTAGCCATATTTTTAAACATAGTATGGATATCAATTATTTCATTAAAAAACATAACAACAAATATTTTTTTCTGCCAAAACCCATTTTTTTTCTTTTCCTTTTTAGCTATTGTTTAGCACTTGCTGTTGACAGTCCTTTCCAGATTTGAAAAAATACTCTCTTTTCTTGGTTTCATTCTACTGCCTGGACAATTAACCTACTTGGATAGTGTCTTTTTTTGATTAATAACGTCTTATTTTATCACAGGGATGAATAATTTTATTTATATAATGTTAATATAGACCAAAGATAATTAACACTCTTTTATAATGATCATGATCCTTTTTATGTATCAGCATTTAGATTTTAAAGAGTATTAAGATTTTCAAGACTTTTTAAAGGCCTTAAGAACTCAATTAGAACCTGTTCAAACACTGTGAAAAACAGCCAGAAACTAATGATGATAATAGACAAAACTCCTGCTTTAAGAGGCAGTAGAAAAACTCCATTTTATTTTTTGTCTGAAGTATTTATTTCAAAATAGGCTTAAGAACTTTTTAAATTGTTGCTAGCATAAATTAAGAAAGAAGCTCTCAAACGCAATTGTTTTATTTCACAATAAAATTGCTGTAGAAACAGATTCACAGGTGGTGTCAGGTAATCATATTCTGTGGCATTATATTTGTAATAATTGACTGCCAAATAGAGTGTCTAAATAAATATCAGCTAAATAAAGCACCTATATTTTTTACTTCATTGCATTTCGGTTATGAAGAATGGTATTTTTTTCCTCACAATGACTTTGCTGCAAAAAGAAACTCAGTACCTCTTGACTTTTACCACATAAAATCCACATCTTTGAAAACTAGTTTTAAAGTAATTCTGGAGGAGGATGCTGTCAGCAGTGGCCTGGTGTTAACGGCAGCCAGTCTGTGGGAAGACTGTATTTTCTTTTGTTTTCTGTGAAAAAGAATGAAAACTAGTGGTCAAACATACTTTTACCAGCTCAATGTATAGACATAAAAATGTCTTCTCTGCTAATGTAACATTATCACAGTTGTCCAGACCACATTCAATGAAACTCATAAATGAGTGTTTTGTCATCAAAGGGGGCTGTGAAATTTCTCCTAGTTTCAGAATCCATTATTTCTGTTCCTTTTAAAAAGAGTTAAGTCATTATTAAGAAATTAAAAAGAGTTTTCCTCACTTATACAGTCAAAGCTGGGTCTGCTACTGAGTAGATGAGGTTAGATCATGGACTTCTAAGTGCTGTGACCCAAAAGTGCAATTAGTCAGGAGGCAGGCACGGAGTCAAAAGAAATGGTGATTTAAGGGACTGAATTCTTCTACCACCCAAATCATAAATCCTGTCTCAATCACTTTTGCTTGGGATCTCACACCAATGTGGTGGAATTTGAACAAGTGTCTAGTACTCAGAGCAATCTATATTCTTATAATATCATGTGTAAAGTATCATTACATGCACCTCGCATACACTATTAGGTATATCAGGTTTATGTATACCCTATATTACTAATGTATACCCTATATTACTAATAAAGATACTAATTAGTATCATGTACATATATATATTATACTCCTAACCAAATAAATACACAGGCTGTATGCATGTCTGGAATATTAAAAAAAAAAAAAAAAAGGGTTTGATGATGCAGAGGAACTGCAACTTTTGAAGGAAATCAGATCAGCATCTGGAAACTCCAAAGAACAGAGTCCTGAAAATAATTTTCTCAAAGTTGAATGAGACATATAGGCCAGCAGTCACTTCCAGACTGGTGGGAGATTGAAGCTGGCTAAAGATATTCAAGTTTAAAGCAAGAAAAGATGGAAAGAAAGTTGAGGAGTGAGAGGCTTAGGATGGAGAATAAAGTAACAGCATTGACGTTTTGAGGTAACATTTAAGGAAAGCTGATAAGGGAGATTAGGAGATAACTCTTATAAGCTAAACCTAGAGCAGAGAAATCTGAGGATTTTCAGAGGATTTGATGATAGTAGATAAAAACATAGAAAGCAGACAATAAACCACAAGGACTTTCTCACAGAGGTGCTCCCTTTACTCTGGGCTCGTACACATACAACCATGAAAGAGGCCGATCAACGTTAGTACGAGGGAGTGTCATTATTCATACCATGGCTAGAAAGAGAATAAAATGTTGCACCAAGTAGGCCATTTAGACTTGTAATCATTAGAGCTGAGGAAACTACCACCTCAGACCTTGCTAGCCACGTCTAAACTGAGCTTGAATTCAAAGCAAAGTTTAAATCTCAGGGAAGGACGTTCACACAGGGGAAACGTACATGACTTCTATTGAAATATCATTTTCCAACTGACTGCCTTCCCCCAGTCAGACTTCTTTTGTAATGAACTTCCTTGGGATTTCAAAAGTGTCTTCTCTGAATAACATTAGCAGCTCCAGATCTCTGCCGAGCACATTAACGAAGGTGGCCCTAATGCCCCTGCCTG
Organism: Balearica regulorum gibbericeps; assembly: GCF_011004875.1. Taxonomy (NCBI): domain Eukaryota; kingdom Metazoa; phylum Chordata; class Aves; order Gruiformes; family Gruidae; genus Balearica; species Balearica regulorum. The sequence goes on along the minus strand of NC_046184.1, from coordinate 153,186,417 downwards.
CCTTGCCAACCCTACAGCTGGCTCTTCCACCTGCTCCTTTGAGACCACCAAAGTGGGACCTCTCATTGTCAGAATGCGTTGCTGTTCTCTGAACATTTCCTAAATTTATTCTATTTAACTTATCGTGTCTGTGATCACTGAGCACACGGAGAAATGAGGCAAGATATTAAATTCTATTTCTTTATAGTGGTAGGAATATTATGCAGTAATTTTGTCTTGTGTGTCAGGAGAGTGCGAGTTTTACTCAAAGAGTTCTTTCTGAGACCAAGCTAGTGATGACCACAAAAATCTAAATAACCATCTCTTCTGCATTTCATCTTTTTTTTTTACATGTTTGAAGTAACTGTTTCTTTCAGCTTTGAGTAAGCTCACTGGGGTTCCTGGTGGCCCATGACTACCTACTTAAATCCTCTGGCACTGTTTTAAGAGGATGAAGAAATAACCAGTTCCCACTTCTAACTTTCAGTTTCCCCTGCCCAGCCACCATGAGACTTTTTCTCTAAAGATCCCAAAGACAGAGGCTATTCTTGAAGGAGGAATATGGGTCTGTATAACAAGGAAGAAAGTAGCAAGAGAACGCTGGTGTGTAATTTTTTTCCCTTTTGAGTGCCTACTAGCATATACATTTTTTGTACCCTTTGTTTCCTCCCCTGAATCTTGGAAATGAGCTTCCACCCCAATATTTATGGTTAGATACAGCTGTCTTTACAGATGATAGCAATGCCATGTACACGGTTATCCAGAGAACGGTATGAGGGCTCCTTCCCAGGGACCAAGTGCTCTTCATCTTTGGTACTTCCAGCTCTTGTACAGCTTTGGTTTTGAACCTACATGTCCTCAGACATGTTGGAAGGTCTGAGCTGGTATTTCACTGATAATCGCACCATTTCTCACAGGGATGGATAATATGCACTGTGTAGCTTGCTGCTTCAATTTCCACGTAGCTTTCTTCCCACTATTTCTGGAGATAGTTGAAGTCCTCGTAAAAACACTCTTGACATTAACACTGGAGGAATTTATAGTGTCCTATGCCAAGCCAGAACACAGCGGATGAACAGTCTACTCAAGTCATAAATGAGTTCATATGCAACCAAATAGATGCACTAGAACTGGTTAATTGGTAATTTTTCATACTTTAGTTGAGAGGACAAATAAGTATTTTTTTTAATACAAAATTGTTCATATTGCTACATTTAACTAATTGAGTCTGTATTCTAGTACCACTGCCTATGTGGTGAAGAGGCATTCGACTTCATTACTGATTTTCTTTTCACTATTCTTTACTTAGTAACTCCTACTTTTTTTGGGGGGGGGGGGGATGGCAGCAAGAAAGGCCACTTGTCCTGTGGGAGCTTGTTAATGACTCCTAGAAATGTGTGCTCTTATTGGGGAAAAAGTGCTTTACCTATAGTCAATCCTACAGAAATGCGGGGTGAGGTCCCAAGACTGCAATACTTATTTTACATAAAACATCAGGTTGGTCTTTAAATAGCAGTCCCAGAAGCGCAAGGCATTTTATTATCCATTAAGATACTTAGCATCCACTATGTTTTTTTTAAAGTTATTTTCCCCAGAGGAGTTCCTAATATATGGTATTCCAGCACAGAGGAAAAAGAGCAAAGTATCTACAGCAAATAATCTTCTGCTAAATTCAATCCTTATAATTTTGGAAGTGTAGTAGATAGCAGTAGGAGTGCTGAGACATCCATATGATACCTCTCTAAATTTAGGATCTGTCCTGGACCTCCGTACGGGAATATGGCAGAGCTTCTTTGTCTTTTTTTATAAGAAAGGCAAATAGTTATTTTTATGTTTTTCCTGAATACTTCTATAACCAGTATTCTGTGTTGGTTTATAGTGGGCAACTCTAGATGTAGGCATGTGTGTGAGGGGCCCAAGTGGATAGGTACTCCTAGAGAATAGGAGAAGGCAGACTGGAGACACTACATGTTTTAGCTGTGCAGAATCTCTATGGACAAACCTACACTAGAAGCTTACTACAGATGAAGGAGTTTGGCACCAGAATATGAACCTTAAAACTAAATGGATATCCTTCTGATTACTCCTGAAAAAAAGAGGTGGGTGGAGGATGGGATAGTCACATCTTCTCAGATCTCTACCAGAAGTTACTTTCTTTAGATTCCCTGTTTAGCTGAAATTTCTGCTCTGACTTGCCAGGGTCTCTGCATGGGCTGTCTGATAGGCACCTAGGTCAGGTTCATCAAAAGGGGGGAAATTCAGTTTCACAAGATTTGTTCTAAGGCAAAGGTGAGCTCAAAATTCTTATATTTTCTGTGATCTAACATGAAGAACAAAATGTGAGGGGCAATAAATTCTGGAAACTAAGAAAATTAGTTACTGATTGTAATGGAGATACAGAGAAGGAAGCCTGAGCTTTACAAAATGAATTAAGCAAGCAGAAAATAAAAGCTTCTTCCAAAAGGAGAAGCTGGAACTTATGAAAACTGCACGCTCAGGGACAGGTTATGGCCTTGAAGTTAATACCACCAGTGACAGTATCTGGAGAAGTGTTTTTTTCAGTTTCCCGAATTAGTATTACCACTTTCTTAACTCTGTTGGCCACCCAACTCACCAGTATGCCTAGACTTGCTTTAGTTGTTAAAGTGATAATGTATTACAGCAGATACACAGATACTGTGTTTGAAGGCATCCTCCAAATTACACGAAGTGCGGAGATAAAATTGCATACCACCACAATATGGATTGATTTTCTGGGTTTTGTTGTTGTTATTGTTAAAAAAACATTCTTTCTTCAGCAAAATTTCCAAATATGAAAAAAGGGGTTCTGCTTGACTGTCCTGTTGTGAGTAATAATGCATGCGTCTTTTTATTCTAATCTAGATCAGATTTAGTTGTGTAGTGCACTAACGTGAACTTCTCTGAGAACAGACATGATACTGGAGGGAGACTCCATGATCACTCTAACTGCTGTGTGGTAGGCAGGTAAGAGCTTCTCTGGAGATTGTTCAGGGCATGAAGGACAAAAGGGATTTATAGAAAGGTATTAATGAAGGTTCATGGTAGCTGAAGGATGCAGCTGGGCATGCCAATCTGATTGATGATCTCCTTTTAAGCTTTCCTATGCCCCTGTCCTCTCAGCCCCTTTGGCTGATGCATAAAGGTCAATGCATCTTTCTCCCTTTACATTGCTACAAAGTCTAGCAAGAGATATCTTAAAAATCCCTCCAAAGACAATGGAGACAGGTTTTGGTCATTTAGCTAGCTACTCATTTCAGCTCTCTTAAAAAATGTGGCTGGAGTTAGAAGCAGCAAGACTCCTTCTCTAATTTAGAGAAGCAACTTTTGGGAGAAGGAATGATCTAAATGTTGGTCTGCCTACCCACGTAACGATGGCTAAAACTCAGAGACTTGTAAACCCTCCCCAAAGATCAGGTCTGTAAAATTCTCATGATGAGACTGGAAAGCAGGGATGTGACTGCACTGTTACTGCTCAGTCAGCACATTTCAGCCTACCCTCATTTTAAATCTGTTCTTTCTAAGCTGTGTGGACTGCAGCATCACTCCCTTATCAAGTCACTAATCCATAATGAGAATATTAGTCTGTTTGCCCCAATAGGAATGATCATCTTGAAAAAAAAAAAAAGAAAAGAAAAGAAAACAAAGCAGTGCAGCAACTATCCTAGATGCTCTCGGCGAAGCAGAGCTGCCATGCCTACCGTGACATGGAAGCTTTTTGTCATCCTTATTTTTTAAACACTTTGAGGTTGAAATGACTCAATTCAGCAGAGTCCATTCCCTTTCAGGTTCAGTGCTTTATGATGCTACAAGAGGAATAACTTCCAGCTTCCCACCGAAGGTGCAGTGTAGTGCGTCTGGTTTACGTGCTTTGGGTACATAGTAGATCCTTATTATATATTATTCACCAACATACTAAGTACAAAGGCAGATAGTTGCCATGTTTGATAGGTTAATTTTAAAGGGGTTTTGTTAGCAAACAAATCTTAGAAATAAAGCAGAAAAATGCTCAAGTTTGGTTCCAGCCTCTCCCAGGGAGGAGCTGCTCGCCTCTTCAGCAAGAATTCAAATGAATTGAAAATTCCTTTAGAACTGACAGCCCAAGTGTAAGAATGATAAACGGCTTTGGCCTTGATAATTTTTATTAAGCACTAAATGTCACATTTAACCTGCATTACTGAAAGCAATTACCCATGTATCAACAGTCAAGCAGTGCAGAGCTAGACGCCTGAAGCAGCAGCATTATGCTCCATCTGGGAATAAGGATTTTCAATTAGAAGGCAAATAGCTGGAGAGGGGATCAAGTCCTCCAGTGGCTCCCAAAGGAGGTCTATGAGAAGCAAAGTCTTCATATCCAAGTAATCGCAGGCAATGTCAACAGAGCATTCCAAACCATCTGCTGCCGGAGTAGCATTTACTTTATCAAATCTCAATATTTACAGAACACTGATCAGCTCGTGGGACCAGGATGGCTCACTGCCAGGGTGTTCTGGGAAATTCATTTTAAGGTGTGTTTCAGTAGGCTAATTAATTTACAAGCACCTGTTTCATCACTGGGAGCTGTTAGCACACCAGATGAGCTGCAGCAGGGGAAGGGGACTTTTTATCCCAGCTAAATTGATTTCAATTGATTTTCATTTACTGATGGCACAGTTGTAGTTTAATATGAGCATGGCCTAAAGTCTTTTTGTTTATTAATGTATAAGACAGTTTAGATAGATAGTTTATAATTTACAAATACACTTTGGCTCTAGGAGACCTATGAGATTTACTAAGTTAAATACAGCACACACCTTCCTACAGCAAGGTATACTGTATACATCCTATTCCATTGTGGTGAATTGTATTTTTTTTCATTCTATGTTATTTAAAAGAAAAAAAAAATGCAGCTTTTTCTGTTAATTCTATTGGTGTGTCATTCAGAAAGTCTCTGTAAAGGACTGTAAACCTCTGTACCCAGCACCAGGAATCGTGCCACCTAACCTTAAACTGCTCTGTCACGCTAGGCATTGAGGTTCCTCACTTTTGTCTCAGTTTCCTCTTACACTACTTCTTCACATCAGGGAGCCAATTCAGGATTAATTAGTTCATGTTTTAATGTCATTTTGCAAATGGAAAGTTCAGGATACTTCTAGTTAAGATGTGACAAGTGGCACAGAGGATTGATTTGTAAAGCCAAATTAATCATTTTTGTTTCTTAAGTGTGGTGTTTAGAATTAGGGTTTTTCCCTGGCTAGCTGGAGAGCTTCCACAATCTTTGTGTGCTACCCCAGGAATGGCCAAGAGCTATGTTACATAGAAGAAGAGTCTTCAAAGCAAGCTGGACTTTTGAACATAGAATATTTTCACAACAAACTATTCAGATATGAGTAACAGATCAAGAATGAATTGCAAATATTATTTTGCTAAAATTTTAGAGTGATAGATTTGAGAAAATAAATGACAGTAACTTGAGAAGAACTTGTATTAGCACAACAGGATAAGATTTAAGAGGCTTGGGAAGTCCTGGGTCTCTTAGACTGCCTGTGAGGCTTTCACCAGATCTTTGTGTCCTTCACTTCTCACTCTGTAAAATGAGGATAATACTAGCTGCCCCAACTGCCTTGTTTAGCATCTCTAAACTGGGCGTGAGGTGACTGTGTTTTGCCACGTGCTTTTACAGCAGTTTTCACCCTACTGCTCCAGTATTGGATGGTTCCTCTTGACACCGCAGTAATAGAAAAAGGGAATAATGATAATTTTGTTATAGTAATGTCAAGATAACCTAACCCATATTGACTTCCTCTTGACACTCTTGTAGTACAATTATTGTCCTTTTGAATTACTGGTCTAGATCTTCTTTACACTATGGATGTATGGTGCCTATATGAGATGGAGGCAATTTAAATTAGCAGGAGAAAACATAAATAGTTAAGGCAGCTGGAAGTTCAGCTTAAATAGATTTAGACTGGAGATGAAGAATGTATTTTTTTTTCATTGTGGCAATTATCTACTGGTGAAAGGTTTATGGGAGTTTAGTGGATTGTCAGCCTTTAGATCAAAACTGGATATCTCACCCATCTTTGCTTGGGCTCGGCAATGAAGGCCCTGATGAAGAAATTCTGTGACCTGTTGTGTCCTGAAAAACAGAACAAGCATACTGGTTTTCAGTTTGCTTTTAACTTCAGGTCTGTGTCTCCCTAGTAAATTTTGAGCTACTTCAGGGAATTAAAAAATATATATTAAAAAAATTAATCTCATATTACGTTATATAACACCCTACACCTGTGAAAGGGCTTAAGTCAGTCTCTGCTAAAAGAGTTTTGAAAGTCCCTGACCAGGGAAAAAATTTGGAACTACTGGTCTGGTGAATTAATGATGACTTTTTTGCTTTAAAATTCATTGGGCAGTTTTGTGTTTCATCCCCTGGAAGGAGGGAGAAACAGCTTGGGTCTTCTTTGTGCCCCTCCTGGTTAGAGTGTTGCCTGTGGGGTGCCTGGGGACACTCCAGCAGCACCCCTGGAGTGTCTGTGGTGTTTCACAGGCATGTTCCTGCTGTCTTAGGAATCACAACGAGGACCTTACAGGGTACTTGTGATACAGCAGAGTCTCGTTTTCCGCTGATTAATTGAAGGATTGCCACAGCTGTTTAGAATATATACCCAAAGGATGAAAGTATTTCTCCCTACTATATGTAATACTGCTGCACTAGAATATTCATTTTTATTTAGGACTATGTAACTATATCATGTGGTCATGAAAGTTTTCTTTCAGTGTAAAATACTTTTGTTTGTCTTAAATGTACTTGTTCCATGATCCCGGTCTGACATACTCCATATCTTTGGGTTCAGTTCGGCAGGAGAGAATTTATTTCCAGCTTTTGCATTTACTATCCATTGGCTGGAGGGGTTTTCTAAAAGAGTGATTTAAGCATGAAGGATTTATAAGTCAGCTTCTTTCTGTATTGATGGGGGGGGAGATAAAGGATTGGAAATACTTGCAGAAGGAGGAAAAACTTTCTATGAGTATCTACAACTTTCAACCTTATGATTATCCCAAAGTCACGATCTCACCCAATTGCTAATGTTAAAAGCAATGTTTTAGCATTTATTTGTCTATTTCTTATCTGTATGTGTAGAGAAATGGGTAGAGGAGGGATTTTGCCAAGTGGTTTTTGCGGTTTTTGTAGTGTGGTTTGGGGTATTTTCTGAGAGGCACGTGTCATTGTTTTTCTCATCTCAGAGGCTGTTTGTCTGTGGAAATATATATGTCTGAGGAGTCTCCTTCATATGGAAAACGAAGAAAATTTAATAATGTCACAAGGCTCAGAGAGGGGTCTTTAGTTTGCCCAGTATCTGAGATGAGGGTAGTTGAGCATGATCATAAATTTTATTGCTTATAATGTTGTTGACAAAGTGCTTGGATTTGAGCAAAACAGAAAATGTGGCATTTCTTGCTTCAAGGAACTACCTTAGTCTAATTCTATTTGTCCACATTCTACTTCTGACTTTCAGAGGACACATTCATTAAAAAAGTCAAGATCTCAAGGAGGAGAAACTAACTGTTTAAAACCGAAAAAGCTGTAGTTTTTCAAAACAGCTGGGATTTGCTTTCACTTCTCAAATCTGAAAAAAAGATCTTTGAAGAAGGAATGACTAGCAGAACACATTATAAGCATATTAAAAAGCTGGTCTGCAGTCCTAAATATACAGCAGTGGTTGTTATAAAGTCACTGTTGTTTATACTTAGAAACATCTTTTTCTTTCCGAATTCTTCCCAATTCAGTGAAAAAGAATTATTTATTCCACTATATTTTTTTTTTCCATATTGCAATCAATACAGTGATGGATATTTTACACTTGAAAGAAATTTCAGTAGAGATGTAGATCGAGCAAATTGATATAGACCAAATTCTGATTTTTTAGGATCATTTTGGTATACCTCAGGGGTTCAGAACAAGATGAAATTATTTTCACGTACAGAGAGAGTTGTATCAGTCATTTAACATGCACATAAAGCAAGAGAGTAAAATCCTGCACTCTCTGAATTCAATGGCAAAACATTTCACTGCATCTAAGATTTTACTCGGTAAGTAAGTTTTGAGAAAACAGGGCAGATTTTCTCCTGTAGTAATTATCTTAAAGTGTATTTTTTTTAGTGTCTTACAGAGGGTGCAATGAATAACATGGTGAGCCAGCCTGGGCTTGCCAGCCAGCAGTTCACAGAATGGTGGGGGGAGAAAGTGGCACTGATAGTGCCCCTTAGAAGTGCTGCAACTACATAGCAGAAAATAGACTGGAAATCCCATTTATTCCCCCAAAAGACTGATGGTAACCAACCACTACGGTCATGTGTTTGTGCCAGGTATCTTTTGACAAGCGTACTAACCTGATGATTCCCCTGCACTATTAGTTGTGGTGTTTTATTGCTAGTTGTTGGCATGCACTGGGACAGGTGCTTTGTTTGCTGATGAAACTCAATAAATCTTTCAAATGTTGCAGTTTAGGCCCAGCTGATCAGCAGCTGCAGGAACGAAGTTCTGTATTTGCTCCGTGTTGCTGTTTATTGTGGTGGAGGTTTGTTCCTTGCAACGTGGAAAAGACATACCTACTCCTTAAGTCCTGGACTTAGTGTGACCATTGACTTTTTCCACAGAAACCACCGAAAAGATTTAATTGCAACATATAGAAGTCTGGCTCCATTCCCCTCTGTGACCTAGAGGTGAAAGGATCTATATTTAACTTTTAACAGGGTCCATAATCTATTCATCCCCCATGGCCGTCGTTTGCTCTATCGTTTCTGCTCCAGCACCCTCTGACAGCCGGGCTTCCACAAGGCTCCCACAAGGGTGATTCAGCATACTGTAATTTTATTGCTGGTAGCTCTGTTTGCTTTAATGGGATTTGTTTTACTTTGCAATATTACTTTAAGCTCTGATCTGTTGTAGGATAAAGATGTTGTTATGACAGTGTTAGCTTCTCTTGTAAATTACAGTGCCTTGAGGATTGCATTTTGAGACTTCATGTAAACACTTTACAGAGCTAATAACATAGATACCATATGTAAAGCTTGAAAAATATTTAAATAGGGCACATTTGAAGGAATAAAACAATCAAAAGGCTTTTTGGGGGATAATGAAGATTACACTGAATTGTTTAAACTCAATGTACAGCTTTTAAAACATAACCCATATACCATCATCCATTTTCCCTTTTCTTCCTGCTTAGCTACAATTTATTTGAACTATTGGAATATGTTTTCAGCAGAATTCCTTTACAGTAATTGATGAGATCTCTGGGATAATGTCTTTAGAACAACAACCTTTCATTTAATGTAACAATCATTAGTCATTTTTGTTAACAGTCTTGACTAGAAGAAAAACAGTTGTTACAAAAATGAAAACAAGCAAGCCAGCTAGCTGCTTAGACAGAAATGCACCACTTTCTGTGACAGCAGTGATGTTGCTTGAATGTTTTGGTTGACTCCAAGTGGGGCTTTTTAATCCCTTTGCAAGCACAATAGCTGCACGACTGCAGTTGGTAGTTTGAGTCACAGTGGAACTGCAGCCATCAAGGGTTACTACTAATACAATATTTTCAGTATAAGACTTTCTGTGGAGACTGAAACACAAGCCTAACCTTTGATCAAAATGGAGTATTTATTATTTCATTTTTCTTACAATACTTCTTCCATACTATATTTTGAACTTTCCTCTCCTCTCCTCTCCTCTCCTCTCCTCTCCTCTCCTCTCCCTCAAACTCTGATTATCTCATTTGATTCCACTGACTTCCTTGGAGTTATATGTGTGCAAGTAAAGCAAGTTGGGGTTTTTTTCCCCACTTTTGTGCACTGGGCAGCTCTATTAAACTATCAACCAGTTTATTTAAAGAAGGCCACATAGCAACTCCATGTCATTCTTGTTATTGTCAGCTGCCTTAGGAAACGATTGGCAGGTGTAATGGTATATGTAAAACAAAAACATAGTGGTCCTGGTGCTTCATTTGCTTCATAATCCTGGTTCTTGTGGCGTTATTTTTCCATCTAGTTGGATTTTGGGGTGTGGGTTTGTTGTTTGGGTGGGGTTTTTTTTTGGGGGGGAGGTTGTGTGTGTGTTTTAATTGATAAATTTTATATTTTCCTTCACTTTTCCATGGGTTTTAAACAAAGCCCCACTTTTCCAGTTAATCCACAGAGCATTCCTTGCATTTCTTCAATACAAATTCTGATCCAGGGTTATACATGCAACAGTTCTGTGGTCATGACTCTTAATGAGCAGAACTCACCTAGATAAGCTGAAGTTAATTTTCCTGAGGAATTAATTGTGAAATTAATGGCTTTACTCGCTTGAGTAAATGTCGCTCCCTCCAGGTGCCAGCCCTGGCAGGTCCTGGTACTGCAGTTCTGAGGACAAGCCACCCGGCGATCACTGACAAATCACTTGCACGTCGTTTTGGTGACCCTATCTGAGCGCTATCAGTTAAATCCACCTCCTCACATCTACCTCTTTCTTCTCTTTGTTCCCAAGCCCATTTCATGCTGTCGAGGAATCTGAAGACTTGGAATTAGGGCCTGAATCATCAGAAAATGGCACGTACTGTGTTACTGTCCTTCTCCAGTGTGAGGCTGAATGACTCTGTGGTTTCCTATATAAAAAGTGTCTTTTGTGAGATTGCCTCTTTGTTTAAACAAAAAGAGAGAGAGGGAGAGAATGAAATATACTATGGAATACTCAAGCAGATGCTTGGCATTATATTAACACATGTATTATGGCGTATCATGTAATGGTACACTGTGGGGAATAGTAATGAATAGTTTGGAGCACAATAATGTGCATTGTTGATGTTTGTTAAAATAAAGATATTCAATTTATAATAAAAGGGATTAAAAGCTTAATTCATGACTATGTTAATATTTGTCTGCAAGTACACAGATAAATGGTAACGTACCTTATCACATTAAACACCTGCACGTACAAGTTCCTCTGCTGAGATCTCCATGGGATTGTATGTTTTACAGAGCTTAAACTTTCATTTCCCAAAATAATGATATCATTCATTTACAGATATAGATAGGCTCTTCTTACTCAAACTCTATCCTGAAATGAGAATTGTTACTTCAACTACAAAAATGTGGGATTAATTACCACAGTGATTGCCTGCTGCATCATCTGATGGTATTTGTATATAGAATTTATATATTTTGCAACAATCTGATTGCCTGACAGAAGTGAATTAAGACTTTCTAAAATACACTGCTGTTAAAGGTAAATGATACCTCCAACACAGATGTGATGAGCCAGGCGGTGGTGGCAAACAGATCTCATCTCAACACAGATCTCCCAGTGTCTTCCCCGTATTTCCCACATGCCATCCTCTGTGAACAACAGAAAAGAATGTGCATTTGTGAAGAAAATGCATAATTAAGGAGGGTGATTGATGTCTGAAGTATTTCATTGTTTAGCTCTGCTGTGCAAGTGTTTACAGGCATACTGGATGCCTGTGCAGTCTCAGTATATGTACTTGGAAGTATCCAAAGGACAAAATGTCAGCAGAAGCACCCACCATATTCCCCTCCATGAAAAAAATTGTCCAAAATAAAATGGCAACAATTCATACTCCCTTTGTTTGCAGACTTTCCTAAAAGTATGATCAGAAAGGAAAACAGTGCTGTGAAGCCAGGCGAAGGGTGACACAGAACTATCCTGAGCAAAGTCATAAAATTGGGCACTTGGAAGGATTTGGCTGCATGAAGACAGTTCAAAGAAATTCTGTGCACACCAAACAGGGTTGTGGTTTTGCCCCAGCTGGCAGTGAAGCCCCATGCAGCCACTCGTTCACTCCTCCCTGGCCGAATGGGGAAGAGAATCAGAAGAGTGAAAGTGAGAAAACTCGTGGGTTGAGATAAAGACAGTTCAATAGGTAAAGCAAAAGCCGTGCGCACAAGCAGAGCAAGACAAGGAATTCACTCCCCACTTCCCATGGGCAGGCAGGGGTTCAGCCATCTCCAGGAAAGCAGGGCTCCATCACATGTAATCGTTACTTGGGAAGACAAATGCCATCACTCTGAATGTCTCCCCCTCCTTCTTCTTCCCCCAGCTTTATATGCTGAGCATGACATCATATGGTATGTGATATCCCTTTGGTTGCTTGGGGTCAGCTGTCCCAGCCGTGTCCCCTCCCAGCTCCTTGTGCCCCCCCAGCCTCCTCGCTGGTGGGGTGGTGTGAGAAGCAGAAAAGGCCTTGGCTCTGTGTAAGCACTGTTCAACCATAACAAAAACATCCCTATATCATCAACACCGTTTTCAGGAAAAATTCAAACCATAGCCCCATACTAGCTACTATGATGAAAACTAACTCTATCCCAGCCAAAACCAGCATGTTCTCTACCCCTTATTCCATACCAGGTATGTCATGCTCAGGTACCACACTATCCAATACAACCTCAGCAACCACCACCCCTTTTCCCATCCTTTGATATAACACACAGATATAATTCCCTTCATCTATGGACCACACCTGTGAAATGTCTGTAAAATGTCCACAAAATGTCCATTGAGCTAATTTAGTCCATGACTTTGGGCTTCATCTGTTATGGTGGTCACTCAGGACAGCAGAGGTGCTCTGTGACATGGAGTTACTGGACACCAAAGCCAACTCAGGTGAGGTCACTGCTGCACTTGCACTGCTTCTTGTAAGGCTTGTCATCCATTGCTTCAGGCGGTTCCTGCTATAGTAATTCCTATAACATGCAACTCAAATCATGGGTTACAACAATTTAAAGGTATTTCCATTACAATCTTCACCTCTGGTCCCTTTGGACCACACCATCGGGTTTAGCATTGCAATGAATTCCTCCTCTTGCCCCTGCTCTAGCTTGGACTTATCCACAGAGTGCAGTCCCTTAGGGGTGTGCCTGCTCCAAGTGGAGCCTTATCTATGAGCCATAGTCTCTCTAGGGGTACACCTGCTGTGGCATAGGCTTGTCCACAGCCACAGTCACTTTGAGGTTCACCTGTTCCAGCGTGGCCTCATCCATGGGCCACAATGCCTTCAGAGATATACCTACTCCAGAGTGGCCTTACCCACAGCCACAGTCACTTCAGAAGTAAACCTGCCCTGTTGTGGGCTCATCCATGGCCACACTCTTTGAAGTGCTCCAGCATGACGTCATGCACAGCCATTGATGCTTCAGGGTGTACCTGCTGCAGCATGGACTTATCCAGAGCCACAGATGCTTCAAGGTGTACCTTCTCCAGCATGGATTTATTCTTGGGCCACAATCCCTTCAGAGGTATACCTGCTGTGGCACAGACATAACCACAGCCAGAGACGCTTCAAGATGTACCTGCTCTGGTGTGGACATATTCACAGCCACAGGCTTCGGGGTGTCCTTCTCCTATGTGGACACATCCACAGGTCACAGTCCCTTCGACTCGAGTGCACACAGGAGTTCCAGCCTGTGCAGTAAGGCAGCACAGAAACAGCAACGATGCCCTGGCCATCTGCCAGCCCAGGCGCATCGCCATTGCTGTTATCAAAATGTTCCCAGGCACAGCGTAGTAAGATGATAAGCAGTACAGCAGTACAGTGAACAGCGAAAGCAAAAAGCAGCCACTAACGAGCACTAGACTCTAATAAAGAGTAAGGCAAGCAAGCCCCATGGCAAGCACAGGAGCCTGTCAATTAATAGCTAAACAGCAATAACAGCTATAAATGCCATCTAGCACATTCCAATCAAATCTGTTGTTATCTTCAACCCTTCAAGCCCTACATTGGGACTGTTGTGGTTTAGCCCCAGCCGGCAACCAAGCCCCACGCAGCTGCTTGCTCACTCCCCCAGATGGGATGGGGGAGAGAATCAGAAGAGTGAAAGTGAGAAAACTCGTGGGTTGAGGTAAAGACCGTTTAATAGGTAAAGCAAAAGCTTCACACGCAAGCAAAGCAAGACAAGGAATTCATTCCCCACTTCCCATGGGCAGGCAGGGGTTCAGCCATCTCCAGGAAAGCAGGGCTCCATCACACATAACTGTTACTTGGGAAGACAAATGCCATCACTCTGAATGTCCTTCCCTCCTTCTTCTTCCCCTAGCCCCTTATACGTTGAGCATGATGCCATAAGGTATGGAATATCCCTGTGGTCTACAATCGTAGCTGTTTATGAAATAAACATTTTATTCAAAGCTTTGGTGTGAAAGCCATTTTCCATGATCTCCCAGGTTTAAGGCTGTATCATATAGTCAAAATATCCTGTGTAACGTATGCACAGTAAACCTGCTTGAAACTCTTGATTTCGCTATCTTGTCCTCTGCTCAAGTAGGTCTCATGGACAACACATGGGTCCTCTCTTCAGTGTCTCATGTCGGTTCTACAGAACCCTGTCCTGCCTCTCACCCCCTTCTTCCCCACACGCACTTTTTTGAACTTTTCCTGCTGGACATACTATTTAACATATTTTCTATTGACTAACAGTTTAATAGCAAAGCACAGTTTATTAATTGACTTTTAGTACTTCATTTGCTTTTTATTCTGCAACTATAGTATCAAAGAAAAGGAAGATTTTGTGTGTTAAATTTTATTTTTAGCATGCATTGCTGCAGCATGATGGAGAGATTAAGACTGTCTTCGTGTTAGATGCAGTTGTCTAGTATATGGCACAGTCAGAGTTTTAGTCTATGTTGTGCAGTGAAAATTAAGCTTCTCTGAGTGTGTGTCTAGGTGTGCATGAGATTTGTGTGAAGGAATGACCACCTTATCAAACAGGAGAACCAGGGAGTCCATCATTTGAAGGTCATCCTGTACCTTCTGAAGTAGCTCTTCATTAAACCTTTCTGGGGAACATGTTGGATGTGCATGCACTGGGAGACGTTTTGCATACCCGAGGGTGTGTGAGACACCCACCTTGGGCTGGCAAGGTCCAGATGGACCCAGTGGGAGGCTGTGTCTGTCTATAAAAGCAGCAGGAGTCTGGGAGCAAGAAATCTGTGCCAGTCGTCTGTATTCCAACAAGTGCCTCTTGCCCTTGGTGTCCACCCATTCCTATGGATAGTGCATTCCTATGAGTAGCGCAACTAACAAATCTCATTTTTCTACAGTTTTGTGTCCCCTGCCTTTCCCCTGCAGGCCACAGCAGAGGTCCTCCCCGTCCTCCCTCTGTCCTGACTGAGCAGTGGTTTAGTAAGGAGTCTCCCACTGCTGACACACAGATCTTGGAACTTGTGGGGACTTCCTGTGTATCAGATTTGAAAGTTGGTTGACATTTTCCAGAGAGTTAGAAGTAGCTGGAGAGGACAAGCAGGTACAGCAGCAGTACAGTCATATATGAAGAAAAGATAAAATCTACACGCTAACCTAGTCCAACAGGTCCCCCTGTCCTGGCTAGTCATAATTTTTAATCTATCTTTTAGCTGTCTCAGAGAACAGAACATTTTCATGTACTGTAAGAAGAAATGTTCTTGTTAGGCCTCCATTTTGTATATTTGATACATTTCAGCAAAACATGATAAGCTTTAATTTTTTACATTCCCTCTCCAGTTCATGTTCTGCTGAACATTCATTCTTCTGGCTGTGCCTAGTTACCAGAAACCTGCTCCCAACGCCATTCTCAGTGGGGTGATGCATTTGGGATCCTGGGTAAACCAGAAATTTGCTAACAATAATTAAGAAGCCAGAGACATTAATAAATCTAAATCAAACTCTGAATCTCGCTACTGCTCACTATGTGTTCATAGACTTGGATCTACATGTAGATCCAGACGTTAAAAAGTGCCTATCACCTGAGAACTAATGTACTGCAAAAAGTCTCAAATCTGTTATTTTAGCAGCGGCTCTTTAGATGAAGCAACACAACGCTCACATTTCCCTGCAGACAGCAGGTGATGCGAGGCTGACTGCGGGCTGGGAAGTTGGGGCAAGGTTTGCTCTGTGCTCTTTTAGGGGAGCTACCTGCCTCAGAGCTGGCAGGCAGAGATGTGCGGCAACACAAAAACTGGCAGCATGTCGAGACGTTGGATCACCCTTATGAAAAAGGTGTATTTGGGCTTCCTCCGGCCTCCGCAGGGGCTTGGCTGCTGGCACCTCCCTCCAAGGGGTTCTCACCACCAGCAAAGCAGTAAAGAAAGGTGTCATGTCACACGGTAACTTGGGATGATAAACCAAAATAACTTAGAGACAACACCGTGGCAAGACGAGATTTTCCCTAAATTATGACCCTGAAAGTTATGAATGCTGTGAAGAACCTCTTTGCTCTGCTTGCTCCTGCATGCATGCTCAAGCATGCAGATACACTGTTAATACAAAAGTCCTTTGTCTAACTAGGGAAACACTACTGAAAACACTTAATTTTAAAAACATTAGTATCTGTCCCTCTTTCTTATGTATTCAGGGAATTAGACTAATAAAAATACCTTTGTTGCATATTAAATGCCCCTACTAATATACAGATATGTTAAATAAGAGTTGGTGATTTTCCCAATAGTTATATTTTCATAAGTAAACCTTTTTTCACACCCCTGTTCTGCAGAAAGAAAACTGTGCACATTTATTTTATTTTTTAGTTTCATTTCTCTTTGTCCTTTTAAAATACATACTTTACCAAATTCTAATTCAAAATCTTTCAGTACAATGTCTCTTATGTATATGTGATAAATTGGGGGAATGAAACTGGAGAAATTTTCAATTCATATTCTTCTATTAAAAAATTATATATGTTTCTGAGTGACATCATTAGAAAAACCCTTCAAAAACTCCTTATTCACACTAGTATTTTAGATCTTTCCCTGAATATATATTTTTTAAAGATAACTACTGTATGTTTGGAGGAAGATCAGTTTCTTTTTTTTTCCACCTCTTATTTCTGCAGAATGACTTTCTTTTTAAACACTGGGACTTTTGTTATGTTAATCAGTCAGGGAACATTTCCAATTCAATTTTACCTGAGCGCTGGTCAGCTAGAGTTTCCTTTGTTTGATGTCCCTTGAGCCTTCCCTTGTCTTTTAAAGTGTAATTTAGTTGGAGCTGCTGTCAATTTACTCCGTCCATTACATTTACAGTGATATTCCAGACATTGTCTTCTATTCAGTCCTAGAGAAGTTCCTCGACCTAAACAAAATGTGCAGGGAAAAATCCTATAGAAATCGGAAGTACAAGCACAGAACTCCTGTTTGCCTGTGTGCAATGCATGCATACAAATAAAATTGTTGCTCCCTACCAAGATTATTGTTATTTTGTTTTTAATCTAACAGATCCTTACACTCAAGACAGCTACCAAATGGTAATTAATTAGGATTTTCAATGAAGTGGACATGTCCCATCAACTAGGCAGCCAGCTTGCTCTCTGCTCTGCCATGCCTTTGTAGTAATGAGATTGTAAACCCTGCTACTTTTTAACTCCACAGAACAGCCCTTAACATTAAGAGGTGGATTTTTTTATCACAATTACCAGCTGTCATGGAGTTCAACAAATAGAGCAATTTTCTTGCCCTTAGTCCGTATCAGCAAGTTCCTAAGGCTTCGGTGCGCCAGGTGGGAAATTGTTGCTTTGAGCAGTTGCTTTCTGTGGGACGAGAAGGGAAGAACCTCCAAGAAAGAGGGTGTTAGAACCGATTTTAACCATTGAGCTGCCTTGACCAAGGGTGATGCCAATGTCTGTAGCAGCAAAAAAGGGAAAATATTGCCTATACGGGCTTCCACGTGTGCCTCTGAAAGCTGTTACCTGGGACTGGAGAGCTGAAAGGTAAAACACTGAAATATTATGCCCTTTCCTGTATCTCCCAAAAAGAAAACAAAAAAGAGGCCGTTAAATGACAAATGGCAGAGAGTAAAACTTCCAGCCCATCAAAGAACATGGCGTAAAGACTTTGAGAAGATTGAGAGAGATGGAAACAGATGGAAGTGTGGTATACATGTCCCTCTGTGGCTCTACAGGCTTTACAAAGAAACCAAATTGTCTTTTCTACAAAGCTCCCCAGCCTGGCCAGGCTTGCAGCACCCTGCTTTGCCAGCATTGGGTTCCTGGGCCTTGGCTGGGAGGTAGGTGGGTGCTGCATTGGCAGCTGGATACTTTGGGGCAGGCTCCCAAGAGTTCTGAGGCCTGCGGTACATGCTGTGGCAGAGGCCAAATCCCACTCCTCGGGCAGAGTGCTCTGGGAAGCTCTGCAATGGCATCGCCTAGGGGTTTCTGTCCTTCTGAGTCCAGTCCATTTGGGGGATGATTGATCCATCCCCAAAAGGCTACAGGTCCACATTCACTAGGAACAGGAGTCTCCCATTTCAAACAAAAGCAGTCTGGCCTGATCCTGCAGTGCCTGGTCAGCTGCAGTTCCTCCAGCGTTGAATTTGGTTCTAAAGATAGGCTTGGCTTCTTCTTGTACAGAACAGGCTGGAGGCTGCTTTTATCCTTGTAAGCTCTAGAATAAAAAGAGGTGAGGCAGTTTCAGAAATGGCTCAGTGTTTCAGGATATTCTGTTCAGAGTCTCTGCTTTTCCCGTTTGGTTTTATACGTACATGTGTAGTCAGTTTTTCCCCTTGAAGATAGGCTTTGGGAATGTCTCTAGGACAGTCAAATAATGAAGCTGTCAGTTTATCCATTTGCCACTAGTGTGAAGCTTAAAAATAGGAAGTGATCAATAGCTAATGACAGAACGCGTGGAAGAGCAGGAGCTGCCTGCCCTCTGCCAACAGGCTTGACAAGGTTAGTGCTCTGGCAGTACGCAGACACTTGTACGGCCCTAACCTTCGTCAGCATTGCTTGTTGTAATTATCACGGGGCTTCCCCAGCGTTTACCTTCCATCACTCACCCAGCACAAACAATTCTTAGATTGTTTTTCCATTATAAATTCTATTTGGTAGCCAGATTTTAAAAGGCCTGAGTTATGGATTTCTTTTTCTGTCCTGTTGTGTTGGTTTTGTTTTTCCTTTTAATTTTGATGGGAGATGGTCTGTGTGCTTGGTTTAATTGCATTCAGTCTCACAGACTGATACACCAATGTTCTGTACACACTGCATATTTGAGCCATGCGTATGGATTTGCCTTTCATTCTACGTACAATCAATGAAACTTGTTTTAAAAGCCACTACAAAAGGAGAGATCAGTTTCTGCAGACTGTGATTCTCTACGTAGGACAGGATATGCAGAAGCTGAGCAGTGGGTCTCAGGGATTGCCCTTCAGCCAAGAGGAACTGGGACCTTCCCAGCACCAACACTCCTTGCTGCAGGGAGTCTGCAAGCTCAGGCATTCATCCCCTCCTCGGCGAGACTGGGTCGGCTTCTGCAGCCTGGAGAGCCAAAAGCATAGCCAGGCCTAACCCTGGTGAATGGCAATTCGGTGACTGACTGCATCTAGGCCAGGGCTTGGCAGCTATTTTTGAGGGAAGCTCAGATCCTGATGGTGCCTGATACTTACTGTTTGAGGCCGGCTTTGGTTATTGCCTGTGCTTAATGTATCCTTGAAAATTGCTTATTTGCTGATGGCTGCCTTAAACAATAGAAGCTAGTTACTTACAGGGAACAGTTACTTATGTATGGAAAGTAATTGGTTCCATACTGAAGAAATGATTTATTTCTATTCCACCATTTATTTGGACTGTAAAGTATAGTAATTATTTTATTCCCTTACAGCATAGTTTGTGATATAAATACATGTTGGATATATGTGTTTTTTAACAAAAAGATTTAAATGTATTTTGTCTGCTGCTTACAAAAACATCAAGAAATTTGGGGTTTTTTTTTTAATATTTTAAAGCTGACAGTACCAGCAAAATTTATGTAGCAAGGAAAAGACTGCTACAAAATGCCTAATTATAACAACAAGAATTACAATTTAACCAGCTTATGGTTATATCTTAAATAATATTGATTTTTAAGCTGAGTGAACTGAGAAATATTATGAATGCTGCTTGTGTATCAAACTTTAAGGGGAAAGGGCATGCCACCCAGGCCTTAAGTGTTGTTTGCTATGTAGCATAGTTGTAAAGAAAGTTGTGTGAATTATGGGTGATATTGATTGGGTGGCCTATTCAAAAAAATCAGGGGAAAGAAGTCAGGTTTTA
Organism: Balearica regulorum gibbericeps; assembly: GCF_011004875.1. NCBI lineage: Eukaryota > Metazoa > Chordata > Aves > Gruiformes > Gruidae > Balearica > Balearica regulorum. Next base: position 153,166,395 of record NC_046184.1, on the reverse strand, counting down.
GGTTAGTACAGAAGGAAAATCTGTTGCACTTTCTGGAGGAAGGGGAAAGTTATCTCTGGTGAAGCAACAGTTTTAGTGCACCTTGCTGATTTTGGCAGGATGTCTTTTTTTCCCTTTTAAAAAACAATTCAAGTTAGATTTCAGAGTGAAGATTGTTTAAAACAAAATCTGTTGAGATTAATTTTCTCTCCATTGTTACATTTGAAGTTGTTTGCTGAATTTGACCCAAACTGATGATAAAGGGTCTGTTTCAGCAACGACACCATTTCTCTAACAAGTTCTCTTCAGCTCGCCTTGTAACTAACTCAGCGAGCTTCTGCCATGCCTCTGGACCAGACTTCCCTGGTCACCCACCAGGATCATAACCTGGGAAGAGGCAGCTATGGCAGCACCGGAGAAGTAGGGGACGGGCACTAGTGATATAGGATGGTCATCAAACCACTCCTGGTAAACACTACACTTGCCAGGTGCTGATGGCTGCTCCAGGAGACTAATCACCGACTTTGCCCTTGTGTTCCTCTGGTTCTCTTCTACAGCTGCTCCTTTATCCTGCCAGCAGTCCTTTCTTTATCATTTGTATAATTAATGTATTTTAATTAGGGTTATTTCTCTCCTTTTAGCCTTGCTGAGTTTATATTTCCCCAATATTGCTTTTTCTAGCATTCCTTCTAGCCTTCATCTCAATACTCCTGTCATTGCCAGCAATGAAGCGAAGCTGGATTTAACTGCAGTGATGTGTCCAGGTGCATCCCAAAGTCCTGGTCCCTTAAGCATATAGAGATAGTCTAGATGATAGTATACAAGTACACCAGACCGTCTGTCCTCCGACTACATGCCAGACTTGTATTTGGTGGAGACCACAGTGTTGGGAGAGAAGGGAAAATCTGTATTTATCAATCGGTGGATCATAACATAAACCAGCACTGAGATGCATTTAGACCCATACTCTTGCATCCCTCAATTCGTATTTAAGGACAGCCATCCAGATTCATTCAGGACATCCTTGGATGTGTTATTACAGATTTTTTGGTGTCAAATGCTTGGTTTTCAAAAAAAAGAAACCATTCTGGAAATCATCTGTTTCTTATTCTGAATGCATGGGACTTTTTAGTCTCACTGTGACTGAATTAAAGCAAGAGTCCTTCCTGCATGATTTTTTGTCACTTGACAAGAGTTTGGAAAACCTGACACAATTCAGAAAATAAAGAAGTTCCTGTTCAACAGACCAACCAAAATATACAAAACAGCTGAATTTCAACCTAGTGTACGTCTAAATATATTCTCCATCAGAAAATAGCAATTATTGAATACATCATGTACAATGACATCAGGGAGCAAAATGTTCCTCATGCTGCCCAATGGACCATGCTGGAACACCTGTTTCGTATCACGAAACCATTTATAATTACTACCAAAGAAGTGAGAGCTGAAATGGCATCATTAAATCTAATTCTGCCACTCATGTCTTTGTTGAAAAAAATCCCTAAGGGGGAGGGGGGAGAAATAAAATATATTAAAAACACATTCACTTATTTTCCAGTGTGTTAAATCTCTGAGCCATAGAAACAAGCAAATATTGATACTACACGTAGTCTCAGAGCTGATAGTTACTTCCATGACTCTACATTGACAAACAGTCATTAAATACCTTTCTTTCTTCCTCCTGGAAAATGATGAGGCAGTGGTACTTTCAAAAAACCACACATTTTTCTATTACCTGCCTTGGGCTCTACCCCTTGTAAAAATCAGATCTTGTGCTTTTTTAATTGTTTCTATGTCAGTAAGTAGTTTTAAAGCAGTAAACCTCTTTTGTGCCTTTTTTTAATATTCTTTTGTGCTCTAGGGTACTTCAATGGCCCTTATAGTATATATACCTTTGCCTATAACTAGATGGGGTTTGTGTCTCAGGCTTTCATGCTGCTGCCTGGCCAAGGGAAGCCACGTACTCAGGAGATTCATGCTTTGCTATTACATTTCATCAGATTTTGGCTTGAGTGCAAGAAATTCAATATTAGAAAAAGGAAAAAAAAGGAAAAAAAAATAGTAAAGTAGCTGTAGGTACCAATGAAGCAGGGGCAGATGTGCAGCCCTCTGGAGCCATCTGGTACCTCTGCCCACATTAAAATATCAAGGTATGGTCTGAGATGCTTTGTTTGAACACAAGACCTAGTACAACGGCACTGGATGTACACAAGTTATTTTTGCTTAAGGTACATCATCTTCTTATCTCTAGTTCAGCAAGAACTAACTTCCCATTGACTGCAAAATATACTTTAAAGTATATTTTGATTATTTGAATCTGTCCATGGGAATTGCCTAGAGTGGGCTATTCCTCCAGCCATTATCCCAAGACATCCTACTCTCAATACTTTTTAATTGGGCAGAAGGAGGATGCTTAAGCACAGGCCACATTTTCATGAGTTGGGACTATGGTACTTCTCTTCCAAACAGTAACAAACATCTCACCACTTCTATCACTGACTGGCAAACTCACTGCTTTCGATGGATTTTGATCCTGTTACTTCTGTGAAGAAGGGAATGTACAGATTATGACGTTCCTGTTCCTGTATGTTAAAGAAGTGCTGAAATACTATAACAGTAAAACCATGCACTGTACCTTGACAGGTATCAGTTTGACTAAATAATGGACTCATAGAATCATAGAATATCCTGAGTTGGAAGGGACTCATAAGGATGATTGAGGCCAGCTCCTGGCTCCACGCAGGACCAGCCGAATCAGAGCGTATGACTGAGAGCGTTATCCAGACGCTTCTTGAACTCAGTCAAGCTCGGTGCTGTGACCGCTTCCCTGGGGAGCCTGTTCCAATGCCCAACCACCCTCGCAGCAAAGAACCTTTTCCTGATATCCAACCTAAACCTCCTAAAGTCGCAGCTTCATGCTGTTCCCTTGGGTTCTATCACTGGTCACCAGAGGGAGGAGATCAGCACCTGCCCCTTCGCTCCCCCTCGTGAGGAAGCTGTAGGCCGCGATGAGGTCTCCCCTCAGTCTCCTCTTCTCGATGCTGAACAAACCAAGGGACTTCAGCATCTCCTCATACATCTTCCCCTCTAGACCCTTCACCATCTTTGTTGCCCTCCTTTGAACATTCTCCAATAGTTTTATATCCTTTTTGTACTGTGGTGCCCAAAACTGCACACAGTACTTAAGGTGAGGCCGCATCAGCGCAGTGTAGAGTGGGACAATCTCCTCCCTAGACCAGCTAGCAATGCCGTGCTTGATGCACCCCAGGATATGGTTGGCCTTCCTGGCAGTCTGGGCACACTGCTGACTCGTGTTCAACTTGCTGACGACCAAGACACCCAAGTCCCTTTCAGCATGGCTGGTCTCCAGCGTCTCATTGCCCAGTCTGTATGTATAGCCAGGATTGGAAGAAGGAGATGATGCACAGCTATAAAAGAGATGAATTTGACATGACTAGAAGAGGGCAGTCAGCAGAAAGTTTCCAAATGGGCAACGTGATCACAGTTGCAGGCTAAACCCACAGTTCTAGCAGATGCCAGAAAAGCTAGGAAAGAGAGATTCTTAAAGCTCAGTGAGAGTCTTGGAAGAGAGCTCTGCAGTGGTGTCCATGACTGAGTTTTTAAATCTAAAATTACATGGGAAACAGAAGACAAGTGGGCAAGTCCAAAATGAAGACCTTCCACTTGGCAGAAAGGTTAGCAATACTATGGACACAGATGAGGTTTGAGAGGATTTTGAGTGATAGCTTTGGAGTTAGTTTGTTTATTTTGTGAAGTATTTACTGTTTACACTGTTTTATGAGGTTTGGGCTCATCTTTGTGTGGTTTTCAGTGGTAGAAACCTTGTTCTGATATTGTGCTGGCTGTAGCCTACATGCTGGGGTAGCTAGGACCATTTGCTGATAACCGCAGTTTACCTCCTAAATTCTTCACTGACTCCTATAAGGACTAATTGAAACTCTTTCCAGTTCTGCTGTTTAACTGAGAAACAATTATTGCCACCAATAGCAAAAGTCATGTATGCAACTGCTAGCTATTTTCTTGACTGGGCAAGTGGTCACCCATTTTCTTTCCCTTAGAGGCCGTCCTGCTATGGTGAAACAGAAGGGGGAAAAGCAATGAGTCTTACTACCACCAAGGAAAGCACATTAAGAGCTAAATTTTCTCTTGTCACTGTCCTTCTGTAGTCTTCTAAAGCTCCACTGCTGGCTCAGCTAGTTTGTGGCAGTGCACGGTCCCATTACCGCCAGAGCAGTACGGGGACGGGTACAGACAGCTGCACGCTGGTGTACGTGAACCAATTCCAGGTTCAAAGCAGTGCAGACACTTTAGCAGCTTTGCCTAGACCAGCATGGCTGTGCTGCCTCTGAACTGGTGCGTGGTCTTGTCGTGCTGGCACAGAGGAGTTGCATTGTAGTTTGGCTCAGGAGTGTGTGTTTGAACCCATCACCCTTTTGACTCCATGTAATGCACTGTGGTTCCCACTGCAGAGCAGTCTCCTAGATTGTGAATTTGATTCTTTTTGGATGAAATTAAACTGGAAGGTGCATTCTGGGAGGTGACCTCATGCACTGACCACTAATAGCCATGTTGCCTCTGGAACAGAACAGAGCTAATCCGAAATAAAACCACCTGAAGAGTGCAGAGTTTAGGTCCCCCGCACCAACTGCTTCTCCTTGCAAATCTTCACCCACTGGGCCACTACTTGCCAAATAATCACGGCTTATGTGATCAGCAGGGCAAGGAGCAACACGTGGGTTACTTCTGTAAAGGTATCATCTCACAGTTTATTTAGTAAAGTACTACCTTGGCTACACCAACACTGTTGCAGTTTAGCTGCCTGTTGTGGTTTTTATAGCTGTATTTGGTACACAATAGATGAGCATTTTATGGTTATATGCATGTGTGTGTCTGTGTGTGTATATGCATACAAACATAAATAAACCTACTGTTTGGATGTTTTATAACATAAGGTAATATACTAGATTTTTAATCAGAGCATCCTTTTGTCATAATGCAAAACTAATTGTGTTGTTGTGTGCTGGAGGTCAAAGTTGTTATAATAAAACATCCATCCTGGAGCTTTTTAGAGGAACCTGTTTAAAAAGGTTAAAGTGGGTAATTATCACAACCCTAATTTACAACTACTTGGCAATAAGAGTTGCTTTTCAATGAACCATTTATTCATGATCTGCTGCTTCACACTGCAGGATTCTTCTTGACTAGGTTAGAAAATGTAATTAATAAATGATAGGATTATTTATGGTTCACGGTGCCAGATTGGGAAATACAATGATATACAGAATGAGCTAAAAATTATTCTTACAAGCAGCAACTTGGTTTTTAATCCATGGATTGGATTGTCACATTACTTGATATGGTGTGGTGAACTCCTGATGGTATTCATAGGACATTATTTTGTTTGTCATCCTAGCTCTTCTGTGTGCCAACAAAAATGGACATGCTCCTTTGAGAACAGAGTTAATGAACGCTGACATGTTAATCTTTTTCTAGTTGAGGTAGGGTGGCATTTTTGTTTGTGCTGAGTTTGACTATATTTGTGATTATCTCAAGCCCCCAGTGGAAACTGGAAGATGGTTATATTTCGTAATGATAAAATGATCCTCTTTGAGAATTTATTCTAGTAATACTAGTTATGGAAACATGCCTGCTAAATACAGACTTTCTCAATTTCAAGTTACAAAAAATATGCTAAAATGGGATAATATCAGCTCTAATGTATTTATTCATGGACAAAATGCCTAGACATGTGTGAATGAAGTTGAAATTTTGCTATGACCTTCAAAACCTGTAGGATCCAAGCCTAAGAGGAAAAGCATCCTGAGTGATAACATTTTATATTTTTATTGTTATTAATTATTGCTTGGGTAAGAAGTTTTCACGAGGAGAAAAATATTTTATACACTGATTTCTACACAGTCCTATAGAAAGCCAGCATAAAAATCTAAATCTGAGGCATACTGGCTGTCTGCTGTGCTTTCTACTGATAACATACTGGAGCTAATCAGCAAAAATCTAGGCTTTAGCACTAAGTTGAAATGTACTGTGGACCAATTCAGTTTCCAGTTTATTCTCAGCTCAGACCCCTTTTAAAATACTTTCCTATAGTGATTAGGATTTCCAACAGTGATTCTAATATATGTCTGTGCATGTAGTTGATATTTACAGAAGTGACCTACTAAGAGAATTAAAAAAATGCCTTTAAGTTTTGATGATGATTTGAATCCCATGGCTTTAGAGTTTCAAATGGAGAATAATGCTGGACATGAGAATAATGGATGAAACACAGGGGAATTACAGAATCACAGAATGGTTAAGTGTGGTGGGTTGACCCTGGCTAAGGGCCAGGTGCCCACCAGAGCCGCTCTATCACTCCCCTCCTTCTCTAGACAGGGGAGAAAAGGTATAACAAAAAGCTTGTGGGTCGAGATAAGGACAGGGAGAGATCATTCTCTAATTCTCATCACGAGCAAAAAAGACCGAACTTAGAGAGGGAATTCATCTAATTTATTACTAAGCAAAACAGAGTAGAGGAATGAGAAATAAAACCAAATCTTAAAACACCTCCCCCCACCCCTCCCATCTTCCCGGGCTCAACTTCACTCCCGGCTTCAAACCTCCGCCCCTCCCCCAGCGGCACAGGGGGACGGGGAGTGGGGGTTACGGTCAGTTCATCACACGTTGTTTCTGCCGCTTCTTCATCCTCAGGGGGAGGACTCCTCTCATCATTCCCCTGCTCCAGCGTGGGGTGCCTCTCATGGGAGACAGTCCTTCACGACCTTCTCCAACCCGAGTCCTTCCCACGGGCTACAGTCCTTCATGAACTGCTCCAGCGTGGGTCCCCCACGGGGTCACAAGTCCTGCCAGCAAACCTGCTCCAGCGTGGGCTCCTCTCTCCATGGGTCCACAGGTCCTGCCAGGAGCTTGCTCCAGCGTGGGCTTCCCACAGGCCACAGCCTCCTTCAGGTGCCTCCACCTGCTCCGGCGTGGGGTCCTCCACGGGCTGCAGGTGGAATCTCTACACCCCCTCATCCTTCCTCCATGGGCTGCAGGGGGACAGCCTGCCTCACCATGGTCTTCTCCAGGGGCTGCAGGGGGATCTCTGCTCCGGCGCCTGGAGCACCTCCTGCCCCTCCTTCTGCACTGACCTGGGTGTCTGCAGAGTTTCTTACATCTTCTCACTCCTCTCTCTGGCTGCAAAAGCTCTCTCTAGCTGTTTTTTTTCCTTCTTAAATATGTTATCACAGAGGCGCTGATGGGCTTGGCCTTGGCCAGCGGCGGGTCCGTCTTGGAGCCGGCTGGCATTGGCTCTATCAGACACAGGGGAAGCTTCTAGCAGCTTCTCACAGAAGCCACCCCTGTAGCCCCCCTGCTACCAAAACCTTGCCATGCAAAACCAACACATTAAGGCTGGAGGGCACCTCTGGACGTCGTCCAGTCCATTCCCTCTACTCAAGCAGGGTCACCTACAGCAGGCTGCCCAGGACCACATCCAGATGGGTTTTGAATATCTCCAAAGATGGATATTCCTCAACCTCTCTTGGCAACCTTTTCCAGGGCAAATTTAATACAGATTTAATTGTTTTAACAACATTTAGTTATAAGTATGGGTAAACTTATGCTTTTCTCTGTGTGCATTTGCATATAGATGCATATGTAAAATAAAACTGGGATTTTATTTTTGTTCTTAGTCTGAGATCGAGTTATTGCAGCATTACTGGGTTATAGTTCTAAACACTAATTTAGGCTCAGGTACTGTTTCCTCTGTTGGAAGCAATGGTGCCTGCATTCACTCCTCTTTCCTCTGATTTTGTTTTAGATTAAATGTACAATTTGAAATGCAAAATGGGTGCTTGAATTTATGCACAAATTTATATTACAAAATGTCAAAACGATTGTAAAGGTTTCCAAATGAAGGTGAAATAACAAAACAATGATATGGGGGAAATATCTTGCTTTTTTTCTTTAAGCTCTGAAAATTTTGCAAAATGGAAACACTGGATGCTTTGTTCAGTTTCCTTAAGAGGTCCTCTTTATCTACTGTCTTTTCTATGTACCAAGCATATAGATGAATGGGTAAAAAGGCTCTAACTTTTGCAAATACTGCTCTTGGAGTCTACAGGCTCTTTGAACTTCGTCATGGCATGTTCTACTTTGTCCCAAGGTTCTTGCATTTTTTGTAATCTGGGAGGATATCCACTTCTGTTTCTGTGATGTGGGATGTTACATGGAGAACCAGCTGTTTTTCAGTCTTCTACGATGTTTGCAAGGAGTCCGCTGACTCCAGACATGGGTCAGGAGGGAAAAGGTGTTAGTATGTTCTCCAGCCTACATACCTTTATACTGTCTTTTTATGTGAGTGTATGAACAAGAATCTTTGAGATGTATAAATCTATCTCATTCAAAGCTCCAGGCACTGCAAGCAATAAAAATCCTGTTTATTGTATTGTCCTAAACTTATGGCAGCCCTGCTGTTCTGCAGGGCTTCTATAGCAACTCTTCTTCTTGATGAGAGGAATATACACATTATAAGATTATTGCTGTGGAAAACAAAAAGTTTCCCCTTCTAAAACATCAAAAGGGAACATTTAGCCAGTCTGTAAAGAGACATACTACACTGCTAGCCTTTTTATTACTTTGCTGTTAGTATTTCGTATGGTTTCTTTCCTTGCAAAACTAGTATTTTCAACATCCCCCAAAAATCCCTCACGTGCTGCTGTTTGAACGTCTTTGCTGTTTTTTTAATGCTTCAAGCATTCACAGTTATGAGGAAAACTTACATTTTCTTGCTTGCTTGTACCTGTTTTTCTTTTGGTGTTTCTTTTGCATTGACCCAGTTTATGAGAAATAGAGAACTAATTCAAATGTGTTTGAATTAGCTCTTCTGGATACATACATAGTTCTCATTTTCCCTGCTAGAAAGAACTAGAAAGACTATTGTTCTTCTAAACCCATCTTCCCAGACTGCAAATAGGAGTGATAAGGAAGATACCAAAGAGGACAGTTGTGATTATTTTTCCCTTGTAACTATTTGGGATAGGAGAAGCCTCTATATTCTAAAAATGAGAGACAGCATATGAGAGAAAGTGTTTCCTCTACTTTTCCAAACAAAATGAGATGAAGTGTTTGTCTGTCTTCAGATATCTTCTATTTCTTCCTTCGTTTCATAAAGAGGAAGGTGAAGATCCTATAGAAAGTGAGAAGATGTTTGTTACATTTTGCATAGGAATTGTCAAATTAATATTCCTGAGCTGAGCTTTGTTTGAATGACATTCAGCCAATATCTGGTCTGTGAAGAACAGTGGTATTTTTCCTATTTGGTTAAATGTATGATTTAATTCAACCTTTTTTCTTTTTTTCTTTTTTTTCTTTTTTTTTTTTTTTTTTTTTGCTATTTCTTAGTGATCGACAGTGGGTCAAAAACCTTAGACATTCAACAATTTCTGCCTCAATATTGTGTTCTCTTCTTATGTGTCCTTTTCATCCAAGGTTTTAAATCATTCTGCTTCATTCACCCATAAAGTCAAGTCCCTTTATGTGCAGTTACAGGAGGTCCTTTGCTATCTTTACCTTGCTTCCAGCATTTCTACATAAACACCTGAGGAATTTTTTTCTTTGTGACCTTATTTCTGTCAGGATATTTTTCTTTCTTAGCTCCATTCTCTTATTTCTAATTTAGTTCGCCTCACCTCAGCTTGCCTAGTCCCCTGTGTGGCTGCAAAAGGAAGAGGTAGTGTAACATTATTTTTAGTGGTGGCTGAATAGTCTTCTATTTTTAATCAGACAGTTTTCATGTTCCATTTCAGGAATGGACAAATGCATCCTCTCATAAATACATGAATTCCTGTACACACACACCTGCACAAGTGTCAATTTAGGCAAGTCATGTGGCCTAAAATTTCAAAAGATGTTAGATGATTTAAACCAGCCTATTCTTTGGAAATTGCAGGGCATTCGTCCTTTGGTAGATCAGTGCGATGATCAAATTCACTACTCACCTCTGAAAATCAGGCCAAAGGATGCCATTTTCGGAAGCAGAAGGGAGAACAGAAGTGCCTTGCTCCAGCCTGGGCTCTCGGAGGTGTGGAGGCCATTGGGTTCAGATTGTTGTTTCCACAGTTGCATGCATGTTTCTACAATAAAGGGCAGCTGAGGGCAAAGCAGATGAAGGAGTGGAAGCACACCTGTCTCCTGTAGAGGATGTGGTTGGAAAGGCACTTTAAATCACTCCCCACCATGCATGACCAAACACCTGCTAAATTACCCTGAAGTTGCAACATACGCATTGATGACACACAACTTTGCCTCCTATGGCTGCACTGCAGACAGGAGTAGAATTGCTTACAAGGTGGTGCAAACTTGAGGCATTCATGAGACAGCTCATGATATGATTTTCAGTCTTCCTGGATGATTAAGCCTTTATTTCTCCTGTCCTCAGTAACCCAGCTCTTCTCTGCTTTCCTTTCCTTGACATTATGCAGTTCAGCTTCTTTTGATCTTGAATATAGTCATTTCTCAAGCTATTGTATCAGCTGCGAGTCTTTTATTCTTCCTAGAAGTGTGTTGTGGCACATCATCTGCAGAGGGCTCTATCTCTAGAGATACTCTGTAAACCCATTTTGCTATGCATATGCACAATCCCTGCCTGTGAGCAACGTGCCATCTCTCAGCCGCATGGCACGGGAGATAATAGGACTTTGCTTCACAACCTGCATGAGTGACTGAAGTTCTGCACAATGAATTGGCTGTGCCTCTTGTGAGCAATCTGATCATCCCAAATAGACTTGCAGTAACATGACATCATATATTGTGTCCGTCTCTCCCTCTCTTTCTCACCTAATCATCCGTAGAATGAAGACACACAATAGTGTGTTTGTGTATCATCTGGGATCAGCAACCAAGTCACCTGTGAATTATACAGGTCAATAGAAATGGAGGTTAAGATTTGGTCCACACGCATTCTTCCTGTGTCATCAGAGATTACAGACAAAACAAACATAGGGATACACCATAGGCATTTATTAAATGTTATTAGAATTCCTTTATTGTGGGGAGAATGAGAAGAGGAAGGATTATATCTCTGAATGCAAAGCTTATTGCATTACTTACTCTGATCCCAAGCCATTTTAATTGACGTAAAATAGCGTGCCTCAGTATAAACATGCCACAGTATAAAACTGTCAGGTCCTGGTAGTTTGGAGGCATAGGAAATGTTGAGTATGAGTGGAAAATCGAGAATTTCTCCTTAGTAATGCTCCTAAAGCTTTTGAGTGGACTTCTGGAGTGCATAAATATGGACACTGATTCTTTTCTGCCTTTCCCTGAAATGTATCCCGTCCCTGTCATTTCCCCCTGCATTTTCTTCTACTCTTCTGAGTAAACCATTGATTTGTAATCTGTGTTCCCCAGTTCCAGTCAGCAGGTTCTCTGCTTCCAGGACTCTATTTACAAGTTGCCAGTATGTTTCCCAACAGGTACTTCCCTAGGTGCTGCCCGTAGTCTATTTTCTGGAATATTTTCTTTGTCTCTAGGAGACTTTTTTCACTTGATGGTTAAGTTTCCACCAAGGCATCAGCTATTTTATCATGGGTGGGAACTGAGGAAACACAGGAGTGTGGCTTAGCTCAAAGTCTTCTGATTTCTTTCGGCATAGAAAAGAAGACAGAAAGTGTAGCTCTGGGAAGAAAAGAAATTATGAGTATTAATAATGTCAAAATGACCAGAGAAATGGCTTGTGGGCTTGGAAACATCTTAATTTTTTGCCAGCTGTGTCAGCTGGTCTAATAAATATTACCTCCCCTACAAACACTGCCATTTGAAGTGCTTATAGATGAGTTAGAGAGTCAGAGAAAGTAAGTAGGAGAGTTAGAAAAAACTAAGAGGGACTAAAGATATTATGAAGTGATGATAGCATCCCAGCTATAACTGCAACTTGCTGATACAGTAAATTAGCTAATTAGTTTGCTGGCAAGATATAAAGCAGCTCTGAAAAAAGTGGTGGTGACAATACAGGCAATGAAAGCAGAGAAAAAAATTAATGTGATCATCTAAACACAACCACTAAGGCTGGAGAAGAGTGAGAATAGAAAAATACTATTGGATAATTGAAATTAGGGAGGGGAATACTTGGAGTTAACAAATACAGCAAAATATCAGTAACAGAAGACAGTATTAAATTATGTAACTTTTTGCCATCTACACTCGAATCAGAGAGCATCTTGGATCTGCTTCTGCTTCTCACGACATCAAATTCTGCTTTGTTAAGAAAATAAGTGAGGCAGTGTGATAGGTTTGGCTTTTTCCTTTCTAATTTCTGTAACATGCTAAAGAAATTACCCATTGTTTCATGCAACAAATAAGCTATTACACATTTTCACTTCATCTTGTTGGGTATGATTTCACTGTTTACAGTGTGGTATATTCGTTTTCAATGTGCTTGAGCATTTTCAGTAGTTTTTGAGTGTGAAGAGAAAAGAGTCCAGATAAGGAGCTGGTCTGCCCTTAGCCTCAATCTACCATTCTAGGTCTTCAAAGATTCTGGAATCCACTTTCTTTATTTAAAATAAATAAATAAATAAAACAACCAAATTCTCAATTAAATTCTGACACAGACAGACGTTGTTCCATTGCAGGAACCATTTACTGAAAGACTGAAAGTTTGTTGAAGCCATCACACAGGGGGGTTGCAAATTTACCTTTTATTTAGCCCAAAATTTACTCATTTAAATTCCTATCCAAACATAAGGAAGAAGCATTCTAACTAGTTTGGAATTACTTTTATTAATACCTATAACTCTCCTACCTCTACCCACATCCTTTCAAAACAATTTCAGACTCTCTTAATACAAACATATTGAGAGATTTGTCATAAATACTGTACTGATTATTATTACTATGAACAATCTGTTCATTGCATTACTGGTATTAGAAATGGAAAGACCAATTAGACCTGTTAACCCATCTTTTTGTCAGTAAGTTGATGGGGAATTACTGAAGCGTAACAATTCTAAGTGGCTTTTCATGTGAATGCCAAGCTAAAATGGATATTCAGAGATGCATTAAGCATTTTTACCTGGCACTGCATTCTTCACTTAAAGATCGACATGTTAATTTGCAGAAGTGCAACATAAACATGGCTCAGGCTTCTGTGCATCCTCTTCCCAATATTTGTACACATGTAAGAGTCAAATAGTAAAATTGTAGGCCAAATGTTGTGAGTAAGGACTAGGAGCACAGTTAACATGGATTACTTGGACATAATACTTAGAGCGACGCATCCGGCAGGTATTGTAAGACTGACTCAAGGGTTTAACTACAACAATCACAGGCAAAAATTGTTAGTTGAGTTAATATCTGAATGCATTTAACAGAGGGAATTATTTTAAAAGATCAAGGCAGCATTTCTTATGATGAAGCTTTATTTCAGAAAATGGCTTATTCAGGCAGATAGGAGTTTGGAAAATGGCAGTCAGTGAAAGATAACCATGTGAATTACCCATGGGAATGGTGCTAGAGAGGAGCAGCAAACAGGATATCTAGAAAAAAGTGTGTTTCTTTTACTTTATGGTGTAATCTAGTCAATATGTAGTTGACACAGTTAGAAATTCTTTGGTAAAGAAATATACAGAGATGGCTGAAAAATTCTGACAAAATGCTTCTTTCTTTGGAATTTGCTGTTCTCTTGAGATCAAATCACTCTTCTCAGATGGCTGAGAAGGTTCCTGGAGGGCAGGTTCCTGGAAAGATTGCAGTCGCAGAGCCCTGCCACGTCCCCACCTTGAGCTTTCTAGATGTGAGGCTGGGAGACAAATTGCTAGAAGGTCTGTCCCACAGTGTGTGGTATTGATTTAGTTTCATTAAGAATCACTAAAATGTGTAACCTTATTCCACATCGAAACAAAAACACATTTCCCTAACAAAATCTGTCAGTCAATTGGAACTATGTATTTCTGTGCAATTCTGCTTTTGTGGTTCTTTTTAAAATGAAGTTATGCTGAAACGTAAGTCTGCTTGCATAGCCTCCCTCAGTAACCCCCTGATCACACTTCTCTGTGCCAGCCTGGGTCAGGTAACATGGTGGTACTGAATATCAGGTACACTGACAGCAGCAGAACCCCAGTTTAGCAATACATTTACTTGCTACTTTTAGAAAGTTCAGACACAATTTGCCATTGTCACTAGCATGCTTTTCCGCTCTCCCTGGGGGCAGAAAACGCATTCCCTTGATCAGAGTTGTGATCACCTTGTTCAGAGGTGATTTGCCAAAAGAGGTCTTTCCCTCCATCTGAGAAGAGCCAGTCCCCTTGATGCAGCAGAGATGAATAAAAAGAACGTAATGCATTAAGCTAAGTGACTGAACCGGGAGTTACAGAAATAAATGAACCTCCTTCTCTTGTACCCCTTAGGCACCTGACTGTTTCCTATGTAGGCATACAGAACATCTCAAAAGAAAACAAGTTTATATACTGGCCACTTAGCTATCACTAAGACTTTCAGCATGTTTCAGGAAGGAATACGACTTAGGAAAACACATTCTTCTCTTGGCATCAACCCTGGACAAAAGCCCTAGGGACCACTTAACCTTCCAGGGCAGCATGAATGCTGAAAACCTCAGTCTCTGTGAAGGCAACAGGGAAGTTGAGATGTTGAGTCATGGAGCCTTACAGGGAGCACCTTGCCAGAAGGTCCAGGGACCCCTGGGGTTGGACTGTGGTAAGTTCATCACCTTAGCTGATTTGGGCAGCCTCAGACAGTGAGAAGAAGGGCAGCCAGAAGTTTAACCCACACCTGAACATTAAAGGTCCCCTAAGTTAAAATGAAGACATTACTCGCAAGTATTAATTGGAAGCTACCTCAGTGAAAAGGCATAGCTAATTGCAATGCTTACGCTCAAGAGGAAATGATGTTTACTAATTTCAACGGCAAAAACATCTTGTGCATCTCTTGACTGTAGTTTCACGCAGACAAGTATGAGCCACGGGGAACACAGTCTAGTGCTTGTGCCTGGGAAGAGCCTGTGAGCCTTTGTGCTCCTCCACGCTGGCGTTCCCAGAGTATCTGCTCCTCCTTGCAAATTCTGGGAGTGAAATCGGGGGAGACTTTCTAGCGACGTGTGCTGGAGCTGAGTGCCATCTGGGGCTGGGTTCGGTGAGGAGAGGGATAGGCAGCTTGGGGCAGCAACCAGCTCAGGCTCATCAGTTAAATCTGCCTGCAGCCCTCAGCTGGAGACCTCCAGCTCCCCAAATGGCTACAAGCACATCTGCATTACAGTCTGTCTCTGTGTTCTGATTTGGGTTTTGTTTTTCTTTTTCCTGACAGGAACGTGTCCATAAATAAATTTCCTTTACTTTTTGACTTTTTTCAGTTACCCAGTCAAAATTAAAAAAAAAAAAAAAAGGCTTTATATACAAAATCCTTGACAAATTCCCAGTACTTTTCATATATATGTGAAGATTGCACAAAGAGATTTTTAGATATATTTACATATATGTATAGAACACAGAGCTATCATGAATGAAATACCATTTTCTGAGGTGGCAAAATCAGTCTCACCAAATGATTCTTACAGAAATCTGTGATTCAGCTAAGTTTCTGCGACACACTGAATACAAATTTGTGAAGCAAATGTTTGTAAGATACCCCTAAGGTCCAATCATGAACAGAAAAGATGTTTTAGGAGATGTGTCTTGGTGAAATTTTAGACAGTTGCTTTGCAATTATATAGGGAAAGAAAACAAATTCAGCCTTAATCTTGGCAGTAATAGACCTGTGCATGAACACATTTTATAATATGTCTCTTCATAAGCTGCGCAGATCAGAATTTAGAACATGAGCCCATCTGCAAACTTTAGGAGAGAAAAATTCCCAAAAGCAACAAATAAGGGCAGCTAAAATATGCCGTAAGTTAAAACTTTGTATTTCACCTAGAACTGAATTCCGGTCTTACACTAAGTGCATAAAATATTTGTTTGGATTCAGGCCAACACTTCCATGTCTTTAGTGTAAATAAGACATCTCTATGGCAAGTTTGAAGTCAAACGGCTCTATACAAAATGGCAGCAGCATTAATTAAGCATACACTTTTCTAACACCTTGGGATTCTGTGTCTATTAATCACATGTCAAAATGGTTCCTATTTTGTGGGGACTCATCAGAGCAGCCCTGTTCCCCACTTGTACTTTGGCTGTAAAGTCAAATATTTAAAAGGTGTTAGTGGAGCTGAAGAGGAGCACAAGAAGTCACTGAATAGGATGATAATTTATTACCCTTTATCAGGCCTATTTTTTTGTCTCATCAGGTAAAAGCACGCTGAGTTTAAGTCATTCCTGGCTGATGCTGAACTGATTACTCGCCGTGACTCACCTGACTTTGGGGTAGCTTCTGCTCACGTGCAAGTTTGCAAGTGTGGGTGTGGAACTGAACATATATTTAAAATAAACATAGACCTGAAATACTGATCCTCACTGGGTACAAGGTTGTTTTGCCTAGTCACATAATTTACAAGATTAGTGGTAGCGTTACTTTAATTAAAACACTTTAACTACTGTTTTGCAGCTTGAATATTTTTATGAATATTTGTGACATTTGTTTCTCTGAACTTATATAAAATCACAGTACTGTAATGAATTGTCTACCATTTTAAAACATGTTCCTTTATAATGATTAATTTAAAAAAAAATTACGATTTCACCTCTTCATTTATCATTTCTCTGTGATTCTTAGACCTCTCAGCAGCAAGTATATTATTTGGACTCACATTTTGTATGCAGTAGGTTAGCATAAAAGCACTATGGTATGTTCAGCCATCTTGGCATTGTCATTTGAGGCTTTTTTTAATTAAAAGTCTGCCTTGGAGTATGTCAAGTGCTCCTGTATTTTTGCCATTCTTCTTATCTCTATGGCAACAAAAATATTTCAACATTTACATGGGCATCATATTCTTTGCTAATGTACTATCTGAACTGTTTGTATGCTGAGAAGGGGAACAGCAGAGATTGGCTTCTGCTGGCTGGGATGCAGGAGTTGTCAAGACAACCAAGAGGCCTAAGGATGTCCTTACTAGTAGCATTAAATTGAAGCTTTAAATTAATTCACCCGCATGTGTTTTTGTAGCTTATGCTGTTAATTGAAATAATAGGAATGACCTTCCCTGTACATTCAGAGCACCTGTCCTATTAAAATTGCATGTGCTATTTACTTAAGTACACTCATCTATCAGACAAATCTAGCGTGAAATAGGGGAAAATGGAAGACACTTATATTGTACTGCTATGTATTGACTTGTAGTAATAGGAGAAGCAGCTTTTCTTGTGTCAAGCTTGAGATAGTTGTGATGAACATTTTATTCTCAAACTTCATTTATTTCTGCTTCCCACTCAAGAGCCTTAAGTCTGCATAACTCCAGACACTACAATTTATTCTTCACTGCAGAATCTAATTGAAATGAATAGTTAAAATTGTTTTTGTGGCTTTAATATACTTGAAGAAGCCGAGTATCGTGGTTTTGTGTATGCAAGAGGCTGTCTTTTCCTTCTCAGCAGAGAAAAACCCAAAACAGTAGGAAACTGTTACTTTTTTGTTCAAATCATAATCTTGCACTGACTTCTTTTGTGAAGTTACTTTTAATGTCTTTTTAAAAATAATTTTATACAGGAGCTGGTTGAACTTTTTGTGTCTGATCTTTTAGATTTGCACAGGCAAGTGCATAGCCACACCGGAGGGAAAAGATTATGTGATCACATGTACATTTGTTTTCCTTCTCAAAAGAAACCACAATCTGCAAACAGCTGTTTTGCTGAAATTCACAAGTTTCATGTATGTCAAATATTCAATCCTTTTTAAACTGGGCAATGATGGACAAAGATGCACAAGTTCTTAAAGGACTGAAAGGATTTCATGCTTCTCTGCAACAAGTTTAAAACACAAGTTTCTACCCCGTACCCTCCCGGAACACTTTTCATTTCTGAAAGAGGGAAATACACTTCTAGTTGCCACTGCTTTTATGCTCTTAGGTAGATCATAAAGCTATAGAAAATTTGGGAATATTTGATGCATTGATGCACAAATCTATGTAATTATACTGATGTACACCAGCTGAGATGCTAACCAGTAAATGAATGAACCCTTGAAGTATGTTTGTTGGGCAGAAAAATATTCATCTTTCTTCACAGATTAGGAAACAGAGAGGAATGATTTATGTGTTACTTCAGGCTTATTGAGAGTGCCGATATTAAAATGGGGATCTGATCTCCCTGTAGTAGAGAACACAGGTGAAGTATCTTGGGCATTTCTTGCTGCAATGGCTGGAGTGTACCCCTGAGGAACGGTGACTCGCCTGTCACAGTCGTACTTCACTGCGTGCAGAAACTCAAATGTAAGCCACTAACGGAACGGTACCGAAACTGGTAAAAACAAATGTACTGTGTAAACAGGAATACCACAGCATGATCTGGAAGTGCTATAAATTTGTTTCTGTCTTTATGAAGGGACTGATTAACGGGAGAGTGCCGGAGGCAGACAGGCACCCTCTCTTATTCCCCTGGCTCCTGTTAGTCTCTCCAAGACTCATGCCATCTCGGTGGCATGTGGCAGGCATGCAGCAGTCTCCACATCGACACTGTGGCTGCAACCAGTTTACCGTATGCATGTTAATGCTCGCTCCCATTGGTATTTGAAACATCTGTGAGTGCTCAGCACATCTGAAAATCAGGTCATTTAATTCTAGGTACTTTAAATATAGATTAAGGGTCTTTAAATTTAGGTGTGCAGGTTTGAATGTTTTGGATCAAACCTCTCCATCAGCCTGCAATCAACAGTGCTATATAGAGATGATATTGCAGAATAAGATACAATCAGATCAGAATTATTTGCAGAAATAAGTCCATAACACAATACCTTAAGCTCACTTTAAAATAAAATTCTTAGAGTGTAGTTGCATACAACACATTTTAATAAACTTAAACTGGCAAATCCATAGCTAATGGCAATGGGTCTATATCTAAAAGAAAAGCGCTACTCTCTTTGCTACATGCAGACTAAAAATACCCTTTTGATCCAACCACAGCTTCTGGCTATGCACTAAAAGACCGTTGGTAGCACCGAAGCCATCTTACTTTGCTGAGATGTACAACTGAAGGCATAAAACCACAGACCAGAACAGCTTGTCGTTGTTTCCCTGTTTTCAGCCCCCCTGGATATTTTCTGAAGCTCAGGGTCTCCTTTCACAGTCTCTCTCTTGTTGTTTTTGCAAGGAGCTGGAAGACTGCTCCCTTGTTGCTGCATCATGTACCTGTGCTGAACAGGAACGATGCCGAAATAAGATTGTGGAGGATAGTTTGGTCAAATCAAAATAACCTACCTACTTTCTGGACAACGCAGAAAAGGAGCAGGGCTCCACTACACCTGTCTCAGGTGCACGTATATCATACCAATATCAAAGGGCTGCAGGGATCAGCATGAATGACTTGAACTCATGGTGTCATTTTTGCTTCCTTTGTAATTTTAAAGGGATCTTAAACTAGGATAAAAGTGGGCTTTAAAACTGATGGAAGGGAGGGGCTATGCTACAGTGGCATTGAGATAAGTACAAATTGGACCATTATCACTTTCCTTCTCTGAAAGAAAATGGTAGAGGAATAGAGGCAGAACAGTCTCCATAGCATCTCTAGGGTTGGCATCAGACTGGTGAGAGTCACAGAATTTGTAGGAGCCCATACTTTTAGAGATGGATGCCATCCCACATCCTTCTCAATCTCTGGTTCAAGAGATGGAGACTGATGGCAGGAGAGTCTCACTTGAGGAGGTCCCTAACCACAGCCTCCTTAAAGAATATCTCACTGATTTCTGTGAGAAATTATCTCAGTGTTTCTTCTAGGGCCATGACACTTTCCAGCCATTGCAGTAGTACAGCTGAGACTGACAGGGGCCAAAAGTCAAGCACAGAAGAGAAAATGGTCTGTCATAGTAGGTCAGGCATTTCAGGTGGCATTTGAATGATAGGATCTGCAAAGTCACATGAAAGTTCCTTATAGCAGGAAGAAAAACTCACTGGCCTGAATCAAATTCCTCCAAGACTCTGGGCATCTGGATTAATTTTTCCATTTTGGACCTATATCCAGATTTCCTGCAGCAGAACTGGCCTATGCAACAGTCAGCATGTGCAAATCGATATGGAATATAAATCTGCATATACGGATCTAAACTAGCACAAACTGACTGTGTCTCAGTCATCTATTAAAATAAAATACAATACTATTTTTGTAATTTAGTATGTCCTTAAAGAGCTCTCTAGCACCTCCCGTAACTTCTTAATGATGAGTCTTGAAATGTCAGCACAGTCCCAGCTCCAGATAAACAGCTTACAGACCACTATGTGTTTCACAGGTATTCATACCTAAATCTTGTAGCCAGTGTACATAATCTCCTGGTTTTCCTCCTATCTTTCTCCTCTTCCCTCCCCTCCCCCCCCCCCCCCCAGTTTTGCTTCCTCTTTTTAGGGCCTGGATATGGCACGGAAGAGTTCCCTTATTAAAGCAGCTTGCCAATGTTTTCTCTGTCTTCAGCACCGTGGGATATTTCATTGACACTCAGGATCTCCTTCGATATTCTCTCTCTGTCTCTCTTGACATTTTTGCAAGGAGGGAGAAAGAGGCTGGGGGAAGGTGCATATAATGCTTCCACTGCTGAGCAGTATGAATTATATCTG
Organism: Balearica regulorum gibbericeps; assembly: GCF_011004875.1. Taxonomy (NCBI): domain Eukaryota; kingdom Metazoa; phylum Chordata; class Aves; order Gruiformes; family Gruidae; genus Balearica; species Balearica regulorum. The sequence continues at coordinate 153,145,688 of NC_046184.1, read as the reverse complement.
CTGGAGTAATAGTGTGAAGTGGCAGGGATCCGTTTTGATGAATCTCATGCTGATTTGTAGCCCCAATTCTAGCTGTAGGTAACACTGAACACCTGTTTGTAGTACTAGAGAGACGGAATAAAGCTCTGTACAGTAAATATGCTGTGTACTGTAGCTGTTTGTTTATTGTCAGATGGTAATTAATTTGCAATTATATTTCGAAACATACCGGAAGAGAAGTGCGCTATAATTCCTACCACCCAGACAGAGGCTCAGCAGTGACACTTGTTAGATTCCGAGCTGGCTGATTCTCTCTTTTCTCATCACTGATTGCTTTTTTCTTTTGTCTCAGCACAAAACAGAAGATTACAAAAGAGACTTCTGTAAAGATTTGTGCCTGGATACTAATGGGTCTGTGCTGCTCTAGAGTAGTACGTCTTAAAAACACACACACACACACACACACACAGATGCGTGAAAGACATGGTGTGAAGATCTATATGATTTTATCCCTGACATCCCTTGCCGTACCACCTCATTCACAGTGTTCTACTGCAGAGGAGAGTTTGTGAACCCCATTCTTCATGTCCCACCCATGAAATCCTTGTTTTCTCATCCAAACACCTCCTTTGCTTCTGTTTAGAGCTTTCAGAAATATCTGCTAAGAGATTTCTTTTTATCATTCATCATTCTACCTGCCTCTGACTCTTTTCCCATGAAAATCAAGCTCCCGCTCTCAGTCTTTAAAATCCTTCTAAGTCCAACATTGTTTTTAAATACTCTTGTGTTCTATTGCGCAACTGTGCAGTAAGTTCTCTATCAACTATTCCTTTCGGCAACCTCTCCGTGCTTTCCTCCAATATGTCTCATGTACCTGGAAGTCTGGCTTTTCAAAAGCAGACCCCAAAATTGGGTTTCTGCTAGCTCGCTTCAAATGAACAGAGGAGACAGAAGCCCCTGTTTGCTTTCAGTGCCGTAGTAATATTGCAAGAAAACAGATGCTGCTGTGTTAGATACTGCAGCAAGTGTTTTCAATGTAGTTTTGCAACCTGATGTTTGGCTCCTCTGATACAGATTTTAGAAATAGCTTCCGACTAGATTGACAGCAAGTTGGTTGTTTCTTCCTTGCCTTTTCCTGAGAGTCATCTATTCTCAGGTCCGTGCTTGATACCAATACATCCAGAATTCTGGGATTTCTTTTCTCCCATGTTTTTTGATTCAGTTTGCAATTTTTATCCTTCTTTTCTTTCACGTTTTTATTAGTATTTCCATATTTTGTTATTATTGAATTGGTCTCAAGATATTTTAAAGATATGTATATATGGTTAAATTCAAAATCTAAATTTGAAAGTAGTTCCTTATTATTTCACTAAAGCTTAAAGCTTAAATGTACGATCCCGTTATTCTGTTTCTGTTGTAACAGAATGGTTGCAGAAAAAAAGCATTTTCCACTGTGCACATTGAGGTTTACTTTGTAGCTGAGAATATGGATCTTAAACTGGTAAAGACTGACTTGTTTTATACAAATTTATGATCAACTGCAAATCTGTGGAATATATAAACAAAAATCCTTTGACAGCAAAAAAAGAAATAAATCAATATGTCTCAAAGAGTGCTAACTTAATTTGCAATTATGTCAAGTAAGGAAGAAAAAGAGAAAAATACTGGCTTCCTCTGAAAAATCTTCCCAAATACGACATTTCTTTGACATTTTCACATGGGCTGAAAAGTTACTCCTGAGGAATTCATTTCCATTGCTCTCTCTTGGTGTCCAACAGTGACTGATATAAATATTTTATTAGGCAAACCTGCAGGTTTCTGAAGATTATATGTCTTATCAAGTTGACCCTTATAATTATGTTGTCTTCTGTAACTGTGGGATCTCTTTTAATTTTGCAGTCTTTTTGTAAATATTGAACCATTAAAAAAATATACAACCACAAGCAAAAACTGACTGTGAGTAAGAAAAGGTGTAAACAGGTCTCTTCTGCTTGCTCAGGAAGATTCTCATTCTGCTTGTTGCTGCAGAGATGGTGACTTAATTATAAATTAGTAACCGGTCACAGTGCAGCGTGTCCTTAACTTATTAAAAATCTGTTTTCCCAGGCTCTTTTTCTTTGTTTAAAGAATCAAGTTTACTTTTAAAATAATCACATTTTTCTTTCCTGGAACATGGGATTTAATGGAGAAGTGTTTCAGTTGCTCAGTTTTATGCGCAGTGAGCTCAATGAATGTTTGCAGTTCCATCAAACTGAGATGGACGTTGTATGTAGAGAAGAAAATATTCGTGAATTTTTGTTTGATACAGGAATTTTTTACACATTTTTTTTGGTGGAGATTAGCTTTCATTTACATAATTCTGTGGCCTTCTGCTGCAATTATGAAACCATTGCCTCTGTTATTCTCTGCCTCTGCTTTCTTTATTTACTTTATTTATCAATTCGATGCCCCAATGTGTCCCAGTGCATCAGTTCATAAAAAAGGAGATGAGCTAAAATATTGGCCCAGCTACTTAATGCAGATAGGGGTTTTGCCTCACATTCTTCCCATTTAAATTTAGTACTTAGCTGACATACCTTACTGAGGGCAATGTTCCTTCTTAGGCAGTGGAGTTCCAGAAAGTGATTAGATGTTAAATGAACTGAATCATCCTCTTAAAGTGTCTTTTTTTCCTTCCATAGACTACAGGAACAACTACAACCCTAATTAAGACACCTTAACTCAATGTCTACATTTAGTTGGGATAGACCTTTGCCCGTCTATCAGTGGGTGTTGTGTTGTGGCTGCCGTGTTGTGGTGGGTCTTGTGCCAGGCAAAGCAGAATATTTCCAGACTGCTGACTTTTCTGCTTCTGCGGGCTGTCTCCTGTTTGCTCACAGTTCTCTGCCAGGGTAGGATCCACCAATCCAGAAATAGCCACTAAGATACAGGGCATCTATTTCTAAGTAATTTTTGCTTGGTTTTAAATATAAAACCAGGGAGAAGTCTAATTACATGACAGAGAAGATAGTCCCAGGGCTTAAAATTAGTGATATGGGCTACAAAATCACTACAACTTCCCCTTTTTATTTAAGACTTATCTAAGAATTTTGAGGGGGTGTTTTGTAAGAATTATTATTGATAAAACAATGGGTAAAAAGTCTTCGATGGAAAGTAATGAAATAGGGACTCAAAAGAATGGGTGATGCTGCTATATCTATAGGTCTTTCTAGAGACGAACTGAGCTGCCTTTTGGATTCCTGCTTGGATGACCTGCAAATAGTAGAAAGACACGTGGCAGCAGAAATGGCTCCAGTTTCTAGGCAGACTTGGAAAGACTTGCGCAAACGTGCGATGGTTGTGCACTGACAGAGACTCCCACTGGCTTGTGTGAACTTCACAAGTGAACTATCTTCATAAACACCTGGGGCTTCTCACCTTTCCTCATGTGCACTACTTTTGGTGGTGCAGTGCAATACATCCAGTGCAATAAAAAGCGGTGGCCTGCTTGGTTTCCTCTGTTAGCAGCCCAGCATCTTCACTGTCTGATATAACGAAACAGCCGGTCTCTTCATTATACTCTAGTGCTCAGGTTCTCCAAAATCCTCGTCATTTGGGAACCTCTGTTTTTCTTTTGCCCCTTCTAATACTTCTAGATATCCTGTAATCCACAAAAGGAACTAAAATGTTAGATGAATGACAAATTATTTTATGGTGCCTTTTTTTTTTTTTTTTCCAGATCAAATTATCTGAAATACTGTGAATTCTGTGTGACCACCAAATTGTTCTTGTAGTATGAAACAGGGTGCATGCTTTTTATGCCCTGCGATATGAGGGAGTGTGAGGGAGCTAAAATAATGTTGGAAGATATAGCAGACTGATAGGAGCCAAATCTAGCACAGTTTTATTGACAGTAGTTTCTAGAGTAAAATATGCCCAGAACATGTTCAGATCAGTCTTGGAGAAAATTTACTGAAATCATTAAAACAAAAAGCCTAACAATTGAGCACTGAAGAAAACTAGGGTTCTGGATTTTGAGCTGGCTCTTTGGCCTTTTATTTAGTTGTAAGCATCCCAAAGGAGCTGTGTGCCAGCTGCCATTTCTTATTTACACCCACCCAGAAGCTTTTCTATTTTGACCTTGTGCGATTGTATATGATTCCCCCTGCACAGTCCCTCTAAAATTAAATATCTTTGCTGGAGACCAGGGTTTCCAAATGTCAGTGTAGGTAAGTGCAGCACTGCCAGGAGAGCCAAAGGCAGCCTGAGAAGCCAAGAGATTCCCCTGCAACTCTATGGTGTGGCCAAGAGTCAGGAGATACTGACACTATTGCCAGTAATGGTACCTCTGTACTTTTATATTCAAACAAGATCTGTTCACTTCAATACAGGTTATACAAGCTATTATAATTTAATTTCTACAGAGCTTAGATTGCTAGTGGCAAGGTGTGAGGTGATAAGACAAAATTTCTTATATTTAGTGTTTCAAGAAGGGTAGGTTGCACACTTGAAACTGATTTACTGATTTAAAACCAACAAATACCGAAGTGGTGAATTTCAATAAAGGCCTCTAAAAGTTCCTGAAAAGAGAGCGCTGCCTGCCTGCGTGCAATGCAGTGAGAGGTGTGGGAGCAGGAAGCACGCACTGCGTGCCTTACGGACAAGAGGAAGTCCTGGGAAACGGAGGGAGTAAGGCAGAAACGAGGGATCAAGATGCAGATGGCGGCTGCTACCTTATGGGTTCTATTTGTCGCTCTCCTTGCAATCGTAAAACTGCAATAGCATCAGCGAAATAGCTGCTTTGAGGGTCCTTTTGAAAGATTGTGACACTTTTAACTTCCTAACCATCCTCCCTGCACAGCTCATTGCAAGGGTTGGGAGGACTTGACTAATAAACATTATAACTTGTGTTGATGGAAAGCAGTTTACTAGCATGAGTGTGGTAAATCTTGACAGTACTAATTGAAATCTGTGGTGTTTTTTTCCAAATATCGTAAAGGTCTCTCACTTTCTAGAAGACCCCATGAAACTGTGTGCATAAGAACTGACAAACTGTTTCTGCGATAGCAGTGACTGTGATTGCGGCGAGCTTTGTAGTTCCTTGAGGTTACAGAAAAGTGTACTTTTTTTTAACTTCACTAGCAGTTTCTTGTAATATCCTGTAGCACACAATGGAGGAAAACCCTACCAAAATTTATAATCTTATAGAGCAAACTAAATCTATACCGTCAAAAAATGACCTAAGCAAATGCTATGTTTTCACTCTTCTCATTTTGTGTACTGAAGAAGACGGGGATCATGTAGGCTGTATCCTAACGCTGCCCATGTTGCAGTGAAAGGAAGCCCACTTTAAATAAACACTGAATCCAATTTCAGTCAGCCCTGTATCTCTCAATTGCAATTTATTTTTCTTTAAATATGCAGAATGAGTCTCAGGGCTTTTCATTTCTTAAGAGATGAACAACTGGAGCACTATGACACATTTATATAATGCTTAATTTCAGAAGCAAGGAAATTAGACAAATGGATATATTGAGTCCAGAATTTAGATCAGGGTTCAGCTTCTGAGCTTAATGTGCTATATTAGCCTTTTAAATTATGTTCCTTTGTTGATGTAGTCTCTATCACCATTACACTCCCTTACCATTGATGTTCTTCATCATGTATCTGCTACAAGTTCTTACTTAGGTGTGGGGGAGGGTGAAGCTAATAAGATTGATGTTGATGATAATAAAACATATCCATCACAACTTCTTTCTCTGCGTCTAGGAAGAGGTAGATTGGTAACTTAGCTCCCTTTCCTCATGGGAAAACTCTCAAAAGGTAAATGTTAGCTGCAAGAATTCATAGTGTGGTGAAGACAGGAAGAAATGAGAAAACTGCAGCCCCATATTACCATCCCTCCACTGAGGTGTAGTAAAGAGTATTAGAGAGGATTCCATGACATTGAACAACATCTATATGATTACACAGAGCTAAAATTTGTGTATGCTGCAGCAGATGAGAAGAGGGGGTTTTTGCAACTTTTCCCCCAACTCCTAAAGATGGCTTTCTTCTTCCAGACTTTTTGTGTCCAGAAACATTTCTTTTTGATACTTGCCAAACTTGAATTTTATTAGACTTGAAAGCTCTAAAAGCTAAATATTTTTCTTCAAGTTTAACACAATATTTTCTTCAGGCTGATGTTTTTCTTTATTTCTTCCTTTAATTAAGCAGATATTTTTGTTCACATTTCCCATTTGAACCAGACAAGTTGAAAACAAGCATTATACATTTTGTTGCTGTTCAGCCAATGAACTAAATACTGAGTGATTAGTATGCTGTTATTTTTTTTCCAGGCTGACATTTTCTGATTGTACATGAATGGCTTTCCACCAACCCCCCTGTGTCTTTAGAAATAGTCTAGAACAGCTCTTGGTCCCCAGCGCACACCAGTTTTATCCACAAAGGTCTCAGGAAAGTCCATAAGCAGGTGATTCATTTCAGACACACGAGGAGACACTCAGAGGAGAGCAGACATCCACGTCATCTAGTTTGGGTCCTTAATTAAAGTGGGATTCAGAATTGTTGCTTTTAGGATCCTAAGTCCTAGAAAGAGCCAGGAGTCTTCAGAGGGTGATCAGAGCAGCCGCACTGACTGCGTGAAGTGAAACTATGTGCATGTCTCAGGAAAGACAGCAGGTCTGTGTGCTGAAAGGTGAATAAAAGCTTATGCGTGTTACTGACACAGGGGCATATAGCTCAGCATCCTGCAGCATCAGAGCTTTGCGGTCAGGAAGATATACAGTGCCCTTTGCTAGAGGTATTTTGTCCTTGCAGTATATTATAGTAATGAAATCTGGATACACTTACAGTAAAATATTTTCTTTTTTCAGTCTTTTATGAGTTGAGAAATACTGATTTCATAAAAGCTCATTTGATATACAACAAAATCTATCTATTCCTCCAAGAAATTTCTGTTTCTTCATCAGCTGCACTTTCATAAGAGTTTCTCCTATTGGCTAATGTTTGCAAAGTGCTTTAAAGAGGAAAGCATTAAGTGCTTGGTGTTATTACTACTATCATAGAGCATACTGTAGGTATGCAGAATGGAAGTGTTCAGGGAAAGTAGTTATTTCACATACTCACACTGAAATAACTTGGGCCATGTTTATCCCTGGTGTAAATTCAATGAGGCCAGTAGAAATCTATCAGGGTTGAACCTGGTACTTTTTGTTTTTGTCTGTACAATTTATATCAAATCAATTTAAGGTCACACTAGGACCTATTTCTGTAAAAACATGTTTGTCTGCAAAACCACTGAAATAATACCCTGAGAGTCAGTTTTCAATGTCATCCATATCCCCCCAAGTGCTTTCATCATTCAAAAGCTTACCATTAAAGAAAACCTCCTTTATTTTCAATTTGTTGTATTGGAGGAAATGTTTGAAAGCTGTCATCTCCCATGGAAAGGCACTACAACATTGACTTTCAAAGAGCATAAGTCATTTTTAAAAGTGGGCCTTAGACTTGTACGTTACTCAACTGCTCTTGAAGATTGTGTCCTTTCCAGTAATATGAAATATCTGTGCACCTTTGGATATCATAATGAAAGCTTTATACATCACTACCCGGTAGTTTACTTGAAGGGTGAATAAAACGATGAAATAAGAGACTAGGGAAAGCAAGAGGGAAGGCTGGAGGAGCAGAAAAAAAATGTATTTTTATATAGATTTTGCCACTTGACATAGAATCATAGAATAATTTAAGTTGGAAGTCGCCTGGTTCAACCCCCCATGTAGGGCAGGGCAGACAGAATACAGTGCATTCCTTTTTAAACAAAAATTATATTCTAAAGGTCTAGGAAGATTAATTGAGCAAAACCAGCTAGGTTTCTCGCCTGCAAGAAACAGCCCCTCCCGCCCTCCCAGGGCTTAAGAAATGAAGCAGGTAAAATATCTTGCTTGCGGTTGTGCAGAAAACCTGTGGACACTTTGTACTGGAAGAGGATTCTGTGCTGCAGGATCCTGCCTGCACCTCACTAATACATTAGAAGTTTGTCTTTTCTAGTAAGACCGTAACCAAAATCCTGCTCATGTGTGAGGCAGACACAGTGCTCAGGAGGAGCCAAACCTTTAAAAATCTTCTGAGCTTTTAGGAAGGGTAGGGAATTAATTCATAACTCAGTGACACTAGCAATTCCAGTAACTCATAAGGCAAAGATAAGGAAAACTCTACATCTCTTTCCCTGTGTTAAATCCTGTTTAGCAAAGCCTTCCAAGCACAATAACAACTAGCCTAAAAAACTAGTTCTGGACTGATTAAGTTGTACTTTCCTTAGCTGGAAGTGCTTAAAAGTGGGTACCAACCTCATTGGTAGTGTGATCCCTAGAGGTACTTATGTTTCTCCTACAGACCTGAACCTTTCTCACATTTCCCAGCTGTTCAGGCAAAATTACATTTTGCCACCTTGAGGATGATAGTCCACCTTTCCCTGAGCAGGAGCAGCCATCCCTACATCCCTAAGAGTGCAGCATAGGTCATCCGGTGCTGGTGGCACTGAGGAGATGAGACAAACACACCCACTGATTGCCAGAATTAACATAGTCCTGAAGTTACTCTCTGGCACCATAAGAGAACATGAAAACAATGACATACATTTAAAACAAAACCTTTAAAAGTGCTTAAACTCAAAGAAGGAATAGAATCTTGGACACAAATGACCTGGAGGCATCTAAATATGTTTCCAGAGTGTTTGCTAAAGCAATTAGTTGTATGCAGAATGTTTGCAAAATTCGGAGGTGACAGGGTTAAAGGGAGGGATGCAATCTAATTATGAAAGGAACTGGCCCACTTAAAACAATAGCTTTTACAGTTACTGAATTCATGGTAATTAAATCACAGGGTTGCTTCCTTAGGCTTTAAGGATTGGCAATGGAGTTCTTGTAATCCTCTCCTGATCTTCTCAGGGCATCAGGACTGTGGTTTATTGACATGTAATTAGATCAGGATGTCACTACATCAATGTCAGTGTAAACATCACTAAGTAAGTAGCTGATCCTTACAAGATCAGCAACCTAATCTCCTCTGGGATGCCAACAGGTTTTGTTAACACTTAGGCTTAGGATTCTATCTGTTCTTTTAAAGCCTGACTCCCAACAACCGTGGGAGCTTTGACATTCCAAGTCAACCAGCATCTGAAGTTAAACTAGTTGTATTGATGTTCTGGCAATTGCAATATCTTGTCTGCTAATAGATTTTATTGATTAGAAAACAAACAAATAATGAAATCTTGCTGGCAACATTTTTTGCAGAGCAGGAGGGGACGGATTGGGCTTTCTAGTTTACGTTTTTAAACTGACTGTGAGTCAGCTACTGCATAGGTAACTGAAATTACTAGCTTTTAATGACAGTTGTATAGTAGCTGATTTCTTACAGGCCTTATTCACAGCTTTAATCTGCAATTGCAGTTGAAAGAAATCTTATAAAATAACATGTTAAAAGATTAATCATAAATCGTATTTTAAATTGCCAGCAATACAATCAAAGGAAATTGTTTCACAGGGTGGAGGTTTGAAATAAAGGTTCTACTTCTAAAAACATTCTTAATGGAGAAAAATATCTATAAATTTATTTTATTTTGAGGGAACAGAAAAGATATCTTAATTGGGATCACTTCAGCTCATATGATTTGTCCATAAACTGTAAATCTAGTTCTATAGTCAAAAGATTGTCAGCCTTTCTTAGTCTGAGGACCTCATAACACTTTTCAGCAGACGTACGTACAGTTAATATCTATGGTAATAGTCTAGCTTTTCTAAGTCAGGTTTCAGACGCACTTCAGAAATATAGCATAGACCACTGGGCTTCATGAGCACAGTTTGAAAAGCACAGGCTGTTTTTCTTGTTTGAACAATACTTCCATAGACTTTAATGGAAATTAAGAAGTCAGGTTTTTCTAAAGTGTTACAACGTAGCTGTGAAGCAAAGGAATAAAGGTGTTGATGTTAAGGTCTAAAGCCCTGCCTATATTGAATCATGAACATATGGGACTATTTTCTTGGCAGGCATGTGTCGTGCCAAACATTGTAATTGTGTGACATTCACAACCCTAAATATGTGTAGGTGTTTAGACACAATTATATAAAATGAGGAAGAGCAGAAGCATCTAAAGAACAGTAGTTACAAAAAATCAGTGTGCTCAACTAATACCCATTTTAGGTAGCCAACAGGAAATACAATCTGGTTTAGGTGCTTACCAGGAAGATTAACAGATGGGTATTTCCAAAGCTTTAGGAGCATTTAAGGCTTATAAATAACCTAGAAAAATACCAGTAGTATTTGGAGCCTAAAACGAGTGCTAAAAGCACTTGTCTCTGGATTCATTTGTTGCATCTGAGCACCTGGTGGTTTGTGAGCAATGAAAACGAGTGGGTCCTGTCATGTCATTTCTCTAAGCTAGCGCGCACCTTTAAAAAAAGAGAAAAAAGAAAAGGAAAAAAACAAAACCCAAACCTTGCAAGCTTTTGTGCTGGGATGCACGCCCCTGTGGGGAACTGAAGCGCTGAGAATCACCAGTCTACTGCTATTATGCCTGCAGGGTTGAAGCTGGCCAGCTGCTCTTTGTGTCCTTTGTGCTTAAGGGCTTGGACTGGTAGTTTTTCATGGGTTTGTTTACTCTGACCTGCATACATATCAGGAAAACTTAGAGAAAGGAAGTTACCTAGAATAAATCCAGAGGATGCACATGGTAGAATGCTCATTGATGAATCCAGTCAAAATGACTTGAGAATTTCATGTGTGAGACTATTTTTAAATTCTTTTCCCTGGGGGCTAAAAGGTTTAATAGATTAAAAAAGAAATATTTCCAACTCTTGAATTCAGACATCTGAATTAAAATTGATATAAATTTGTTTTAAGCTAACAAAGCTGTTAAGTGTTTAAAAGCTGATATCACTGGAAATAAGGGGCGGGGGGGGTGGGGGGTGGGGGGGGGTGGAGAGAAAAGAAAAAAAAAGCCTGAATACAAAGTTAGAAGTAATTGCCTTTTCATGCCTTTGGTCTCAGTCAGACTGAATCTTTCTCAAAAGCAGGGATGGAGGGAAGTTGTGAATGGTCTTGATGGAAGGTGAAACATTGATACTTCATAACACCTACAAGGATGTACTGCAATGTAGAAAGTTGGGGCCTTCTCTAACCTCCTAAAAGAGGAATTCCAGGGTAATGTATTCATGCTTGCTCTCTGTACCTGAATGATTGCCACACAAACACACTGGTAATCATAAGAAAAACAAATCAGATAGATTGATAGACAAGGGAAATTCATTTCAGATGTGCAAAAAACATGTCTTTCGGGTACAACTTTTAAATTTTATCCAAGTTTAGAAATTATTTACTGGCATGAGACATACAATGTTTAACCTCTCTTTAAGTGCATGTTTAAAAAAACTGTTTCCTTTTGCAGGTAACACTCAAGTTTAATGGGGTTCTTTCAGAGAGAGCGAGCTTATTGTATTGGAGGTTAGGTAGAAGTTTGGGTCATTTGGTGGAACAAAGCAAAGGTTTTTGTGGTTTCCACAGCTGCTAATCCTTTAAACATTACTTCAGAAAAAAAAGTTCATTAAAAAATGTCCACTTTTTCTGCTTTAGAAATTAACACAATACTGCAGACATATCGGTCCCTTTTCTATTTGTCTAAGTAAACCAGCTTATGTGAATAAGGGAAATGGAACAAGACCTCTTCCAAAAACACTCCACCAGTCAAAGCTGGAAAGGTCATATTGTTTGAAAATGACTAATGATTAGTTTATAGTTCCTTTAATACATAGGTTCCATAACAATGGAATTAATCTTTAGAGGAAAAACATTAGAAAGTAGTTTACTCCCAAGGGAGACGTGCTGGGGTTTTGTACTAATAGTTATGATGAGCACTCATCAGGACAGACAGCAAAACCCCAGGACGTCTCATTGTTTAATCAGTTCGGGTAATAACAAGTTGATTAATCAGCTGCACTTCCTTCTGTCAGAAGCTGTTCATGTTTGCAGCGGTGGTAGCGCTCCTCACTGCACATCGCTGATCGTAATGAACTCTCGGGGACTCCAGTCTCCGACACGGGGCAGAAAGAGCAACGTTTCATTAAGCTTTTCCTCTTTTCCTTCTTTTTGAGGTTGTTGGGATTTTTTCTTGGTTGTTTTATTTTGTTTTGTGGTGTGTTTCTGTTGAACAGGAAAATGTTTTCAAGTGAAATCCTAGAAGCATTTTGTCTGTGTATTGTGACTAATGCTAGTGTCTCGAACGTGGATTGGGTGATTTGGTCATCTCAGGAAAGCCAGACCTTCTCTTGACTTCCTTGGGGACAGGATTTCACTGTTTAAGTGAAGTCTGTCTCAGTTTCTCTGATAAAGATATTCTTGAACACTACTGTAGGTGTGAGGAAAAATTAAGACAGACATGGCCAGCCTTGCGCATTTCCCAGCCACAGCACACCCAATTCCTGCTGAGCCAACATAGGGCCATTTGGGACGCACACCAAACCAGGGGTCTGTGCTTCTTTCACTTATGGATGGTAACCACAGCAGGTTCCCATCACCCATATCCACAGTTTTCCTCCTTTCTGAGGGTAATCCTTGTTGGTACCCTGAAGCCCATATTTCCACACGCACAAATGATGCAATGTACTTACGTTTCTGTGGTTTTGTATTAAGAGGTATTTAAGGACCGGCATACATGAATGAAAGGCAGAGGCTCCCATGTGGATAAGTCATCGCATATGTGAGAATCTGTTCCAAAACTGCACTTCAAGGGCTAAACTCAGTGCAAAGGAAAGATGTTTTATTAAATGCATTTTTTTAAGCATTACAATGGTTGTGCTTCAGGGATAAGAAAAGTGTTATACATGAGTACCTTTGAAGCCCATACAGTTCATGAATGCTTAAGTCAGAGATGGAGAAGGAACCTGGTGGGCTGTGACAAATTCCTACGTGGTACGACCATCCATGAGTCACGTTCCTTAGCCTACCACAATGCAATGAGCCTGAAATTGTGAAGAAGAAAATTCAATTTTTAATTTGTAGTGTGCTAAATTCAATTAAATACAAGAAGATATGCTGTTGTTACATATAGTTGGAGTGTTGCAGTGGATCAAAACAATACCTTTTTAAAAGTGAAAACTATTTTAAACTATTTTATTTATACCATGTGTTCTGAGAGCATGAAAATGCTCATTTATCCATTTTGCAAACAGGAAAGAAAATTATTAAATGGCAATAATGATCAGTGAGATTCTATACATCCATTTACTATTACTATTCAATAATGCACTCTAAAGTGTCCTTTGGTGACAGCTCCGAAGCAGATCACTGGTGCTTACTAGCATTAAAGTGCTTCCTTTTTAAAATAATTTATTGTACATTTTACATGGCTATACTAGGACATCATGCTTTTTTTTTTTTTGCTGGGTATCAGGTGAAGGGTTTAAGGAGGGGGCAAATGAGCAATATAAGTGCTGCCAGATTTTAGACATTTGTTTCTGGAGTTCTTTGAAAGGGTGAACTTGAGAAATATGCAAACTATAAATGGAACTTTGTCTAGTCTAGAAAAAAGAAGCTTATATTATTGGATGTCATCTTCTTCTGTCCTTTCCATTTGCCTGTCTCTATATGTGTCTTCTTTTGTCTAATTGCACAATAATCATAAAGTGATAATGTTTGCAACTTGCAATTCTTATGAAATTGTGACTAAAAGAACAAATGCATGTGCATTAGTATGTGCTATTATCCCATTAGGGATGGGAAGAGAAACATACCTTTGAATTTCAAAGACCTTCAACATCAATGCATTAAATTGGAATCAGTCATTTAATGGACAGAGATGGGAGAAGAAAGGATATCTCTTTTTTATGTGTTCTCTTCTTTTTCTTTCTTTAAAAATTACTGAAATAGAATACTGTGAGAAAAGTCAAGTCACCAGTGAGCATTTAAGAACATCTCCAGGCAAAACTTGAAAACATGAGTTGCTGCAGAGGTGGAATTTCCACAGACTTCACGTTCTGTCTCCTTGTTAAATTTCTGAGATAATTAACTAGTTTAGCTAGCTACCTCAAATCCTGACAGACATGAAGACCATTTTGTCTTTCTGAGAAAGAAAAAATAATTTATTTTCTTGGTGTGCTTAACTGATCAATAAATACTGAAGACACAGTAGGCAGATGTACTTAAGGGTAGATGGCGGAGTTTCACATTTCCCAGGGTTACTTTGGGCCAATTTTCTCTTGTTTTGCTCTTTTTTTTTTTTTTTACCAACCAATGTTCTAGTCTGATGTTTGGTTACTAGCTTCCATCAGATTTTCGTAGATAAGCCTTGAGGGTGCAGTCATTTCTGCATAAATGCAGATCCTGTGTAGACAAGAACGTGCAGTGAAACCAAGTGGGCCTTCCAGTCCCATGAGATCTCTTCTTTGTCTCCAGAGTTGTGGATCCAACTGCAGATTTGGGACTTCAGCTTACAAAATGCTCTGAAATCCTGCAGATAAGATGCATGTGGGAAGTACCCGTGAAACAGAAAGATGAGAAGAAACTGAGACTTACATGCAAATTGCATCCGTGTTCACATCCAACCTGATTCTACCTCTTCTGATCAAAAAGCAAAATAGGTAACATTGGACTCCAGCCTACCATTTTCCAGTTTAGCCTGCCAGAGGACATTTAAAGTGGATGTTCTACTTGAGATACGTCTCTAATATAATCCTAGACCTTATTTGCTACTGAGAAACAAGTATTAGGCTCTGTTGTTGCATGCACATTGTATGAACTGGTGGGGAATGACTGTGTATTATTCAGATATTCTTAAAAATCCACCTTTAGCATAACTGTTCATTTCCACCCAGAATAAGGGGAAGTCCTACACATAAAGTTTGCTGCATGGAGACATAGCATGTGTAAAGTAAGATGAATGCAAAAAAAAGTAATGATGCAGAGAGCCGTTATTTATTTACGTTCCATAAGCAATATGCACATCCCCTGCAAGGGGAAAATGCATAAAGAGAAAATGCTGCTGACTGGGCTGCACAAACCTTGAATAGCCGATTCATAACAAGTTCTCCCTGTGCTTTAGAGGGATTTGCTATAAACATTTTTACTTCCCCACTGTGTATGAAGAGGTACTCTGATAACCCCAGAGGAATGGTACGAAGGCCATCCAGGTCAATGGATGCCTTTGCACTGGCTTCAGTAGGCTTTCAGTCAGGCCACACTGCAAGAGTTGTGGTGCTTCCAGCGTTCAAGGGGTCAACATTTTTTCAGAAATGCATTTCCATTAAAAACTTCATTTTTGAAGAGTCATTAGTTGTATGGTTTTGCTCAGATGGAGCTGTGACATGCTGTCTGTGGTCTTATTATAGATGTAATTTTAAAGTGTATTTTTAGGTAGGTTTCTGGGAACTCAGCAGACATACAGCAATAGACAAAGGAAGGCAGGTAATGTACATTTGAAAGCCAACAAATGGGTATGTTTAGCTACTTTGTCTTAATATTTAATAATAAACCCTATGTTCTATAAAACCCTTTTAGGACCTTGATCTTTCTTATACATGGTTAATTCTGGTGTTTTCAAACTTTTAAACTGAAGTTTTCCATTCCTGGGCTGAACGCAGATTTTTTTGAGATTTATTGATTAAAATTTGAAAATTGTACTGCTATGCCATCTGAATGATGGGAAAGAAAACGTAGGTTAGAAATACTGAATATGCGCTTGTCCTGGTTTCAGCTGAGATCAAGTTAATTTTCTTTCTAGTAATTGGTATAGTGCTGTGTTTTGGATTTAGGAGGAGAATAATGTTGATAACACACCAATGTTTTTTAGCTGTTGCTAGGTAGTTGTGTCTACACTAAGTCAAGGACTTTTGAGCTTCTCATGGCTGGCCAGGTGCACAGGAAGCTGGGAAAGCACAGCCAGGACAGCTGATGCAGACTGGCCAAAGGGATATTCCCTACCCATCATGCTCCATATATAACTGGGGAGGCTAGTGGGGAGGCAGGATTGCTGCTCAGAAACAGACTGGGCATTGGGTTGGGTTTTTTCCACATGTGGTGAACAATTGCATTTGTGCATCACTTGTATTATTGTTGTTGTTGGTGGTGGTGTTTTGTTGTTGTTGTTATCATTGTCATTATTATATTATTCTCTCCCTTTCTTATCCTATTAAACTGTCTTTATCTCAGCCCATGAGGGTTTTTTTCCATTCTCTTCCCCATTCCTTTGGGGGTGGGGAGGGGTGAGCGAGTGGCTGCTTAGTTACCAGCTGGGGTTAACCAATGACAGCACTGGAAAGACTAACTGTGCACATTCAGTTAGCATGGGGGTAAAAGTGGAAAAAGCTGCAAAAAGCAGCATATTTCTTACCTCTAATAGAAGAAAACGCTTCCATCACTGTGTACAGATAGGTTTTTAATTTTCCTTCCTAATAATGCAAACCCAGAATAAGGACAATCAGAAATTTTGCACATAAATAATACTTCCTAAGGTATAGTACTTTTGCAAGAGTCGGAGGCTAGAAACAAACTTCTGAGAACATGAAATAGTCTCAGGACAGATTTTAGGGCAGCCTGAGGAAGCCTGTCCTGTCTCGGGCTCTATACTTTCCTGGATTGGTCTTGGCACTTGGGGTGAGGCTGTGTGTCCCTGCACAGTGCCAGGATTGCTCACTTCCACACAATACATCATGGTACAAATCTAGATACTAAACCCAATAATGAACAAATCCCAAGGTTTTGGTTTGTGATTTGACATATTTTGCACAATTGAGGGAAATGTGAGTTAAATTTTAAACTCTTTTTCCATGCAGGATTATGTTCTTATCTTTTTTTTTAAAAAAAAAAAAAAAAAAAGCAAACCTAAGCTGAGATAGTCATATAATCATTTCAGATGGGAGCTTTAAGAAAAAAAAAACACTAAACATCGCAAGACTCAGAATGAAATCATGAAAGCAGTCAACACTGCAATTTACATGAGAGATGGTATGTCTTTCATTGAAGAACATGTATTAAACAATCTTCTATAAATACCATTTCCTTTCCTCACTTTTTCTGTTGCTGCTGCTGTCAGGTTTTGCTTTTTAGATATTTTCCTGCTGTACTATTCTGCCTTTGAAGGACAGGGTAGAGCATTGCCCTCACCTAAGTCACACATGGCTGGAGTGACCCCATATTTCAGACTTTGGGAAGGTATGTACCTGAAGTGCAAAACTCTTCCACCTTGCTGGAGAGGACTAAGTAACCAGCGTAATGTGGGAGAAAGAGAGACATCTCTTTCTTTCCTTTGCTTCAGTTTTTTTAGTCTTCTCCTACTCAGCTATCTGCTAGACATACTGCTTTCCAGATTCACTAGCAGCTAACCCTAGAAGATTGCTGGCATATCACTGTCAACCATTACAGGTATTAGGCAGGTTAACCGCAGAAAAGCACAAGTAGGTCCGTACAGCTGCCTCCAGACCAGATGAAACATGCTGGCACAGTCCTCTGGCATTGAGGCCGAGTCGCAGAGCCACCCACATCCATGGCATTAGGTCCAAGTCAGGGTGGCCACGTGCAAACCAGCACCTGGAATTGGTACTGGGACCAAGCCGTTACCAGGAACGGTCCCCAGGCGTGGCTGAGAGCAGCCCAGGTGGAAAGCACGGGCCAACGCCGCACCAGAAGCCTGTCACACCGCCTAGCAGTACAGAGAGTCGAGCTCTAGCACCCATTCAGTGATGCGGAGGCAGCCCACATCATCAGCCTGGCTAATTGCTTGTCAGTCCTAGCTTGTCCATAGGCACATCTCCTTGTTTCTCTCAGACTACCTAGCAGACAGGCAGAAATTAAGAGTGATACGGGAAGGGGCATGCAACTTCTCTGACCATGAAGACAGCGTGTTGCACGTCTCCTGCCCAGGCCTGGAGAGGATACTGCTTATTTCAGCTATCCCTTATGCCTAGATACCGGGTTTGCTTTTAAAGCATTTGCTTTATTTCATTAATTGTGCACGTAATTAATATATGTGCATTGATTTGAGGAATGGATTTAATGATGGAGAAGGGGAGCTCTGCATTCCTTTTAGGCAGAGGAACATTTGATGGGCTGGATGTGTCAGGCCAGAGAAGCGTGCATTTACCACAGGGGGGTTATTGATTCTCCTGGGGTGCTCCTGGCTGACAATGGTATCTTTAAAAGATGAAAATGCTTGGGGTTTAGGATGGGACGTGAGCCAGGAAAAAAGATTCATGCAAGGCATTTTCAAAAAAGCAGAAATATAAGGTAAGTAATTTTCTCATATAGCACATGTACCATGTAGCAGAAGTAAGCCAGTTTACCTGAAATGTCTCATGCACGTATGCGTTTCTGCCAGAAAAGGATGATGACATGTTACCCTAGGTAGTCTGGACAGCAAGAGGACTTCTTGCAATGTAGGACTGCAAGTAAGTCAGTAACCACAGAAGAAGACCGAGAGTGTTTTGGGTGAATCTTAATCATGTCTTGATTTGAGTATCTTGATTTCCCCTTTTCCTGAACCCCCACAAAGGATAGCCCCTATTCTGCTTATGCAGAAGTGAGGGACTGGTAGAAAATTTAATTGGATGGAGAAATAATTTTCTTTATAAGAAATAATGATTGATTTCAGCAGACATGATGGGAATGTGGGGGGGGGGGGGTGTGCCTATGTACATGTGCAAATGCATATACATTTATATGTAGCTGTATATGTGTGTATATAGGTGTATGTAAATGTAAGTACATATATAAGTAGAGATGTATATATAGAGAGATGAGTGTACTTGTAAGGGCATATGTGTGTGTGTGTGTGTGTGTGCATGCTTCTTGGATCATTCAAGAATGGAACAGAAATGGCATGATTTAGATTAGGTATTCAACTATGTATCTCAACTGGATAAATTCCAAAGAAGTCCTGGTAAAACTATCCTACAATGACCAATAACCATAAAATGCTAATTTACATGGATTACAACTGAATAAATAACACATCAGCACTTTTCATCACAAACTTAGCAAAAGGTTTGTAAAGTTGCAAATTTGCATTGAAGTCTGTTTATGGCTTATACCAAATCATATGGAAACAAAAAGACAGGCTTAATCAACCAGCTCTGGAGCAGATCCTAAAATGAATGTTGATGTGTCAAAAAAGCATAATCAGGAATGATTTAGCCAAAAACCAGAAAAAAATAATTAAAGATGAGAAAATACGAAAGATTCCACTTAATTTTACTGAAGTAATTATGAACTATTGGCCCTTGACATACCACGATCCTAACTTCATAAATTTCCCTCAACTCTAAGATTATCTTTGGATAAAGACTTTTTCTAAGATCTTCAGGACTGGTGACGATAAATTGCCTGCATTTCCCATCCAGTCTAATAATAATTGCGAAGAAAATTTCAAGCCTGAA
This sequence comes from Balearica regulorum gibbericeps, assembly GCF_011004875.1. NCBI lineage: Eukaryota > Metazoa > Chordata > Aves > Gruiformes > Gruidae > Balearica > Balearica regulorum. The sequence goes on along the minus strand of NC_046184.1, from coordinate 153,126,312 downwards.
TGCTGATTTCATATCTGATATCATAAGTTATACAATATTTCTGACAATAGTTGTGATACTTCATCTCTCACTAACTTTGGAACTCTCCATTTTAGTGATACTATTTAGAATATTCACTCTGGAAAATGTACATTTATTCCAAGCAAATGTATTGCATTTAATACATCATGCACAGTATTCCACTTCACCACTTTAAACATCCTCTGGAAGTGACATCTTTACTGGAAAAGCCTTTCTCTGTGATGCACAAAACTGCCTAAATTTGTGTTTGATATATGCAAGGGAGATGAAGCCACATTTTTAGGTTTTTTGAATAATTTTACTGCTTTCTGTATCCTGGACTTTCAGAAACAGAGGGTTTTATTGTCGCTGTTTGGTAGAATCTTGAAGGAGATACCATACCTTTAGGCTAGATTCTGTAAAACTGCAGAAAAAGACCTTCTTTTTGCATTTTGGGGATACAAATCATAAAAAGCCTGTTTTATGGATGGAAAATGTTGCACTTACATCTCTAGTTGTTTTCAGGAATCATGGCAGGAATGGACTTTAAAGCTGTGTAATGATCATGACTGTGCATTTCAGTGCTTCCCAAGGAATTTTTTTTTCTTTTTACATTTTCTGGATTTTCAGTATTAACTTTCATTAGCATACTTGTATGACTTCTTCCCCTTAGATACAGGTGCATATTAGACTTTTAGCTGCTGAATAGGTTTTTCTTTTTTGTGGGATAGTAGAGACAGACAAATATGCAATAACTTTCCAAGTTGCCTTATTTTACACCTAAGTTGAATTCAATATTAGTCAGCAGTTAGTCATTAGAAGTGGCTGGCTGAGGTAGTGCTCTCACTATGCCCCAGGGGAAAAAAAAAAAAAAAAGAAGAAAAAAAAACCAGAAAAAAAAATCCTTTATTTTGTCAATAACAAGCCATACTTGGCCTTCTTGAAAAAGAAACTACAGTTTCAAATAGCTGGAAATTGAAGTGCCATTTCAGTAAAGACTGGTGTAAGTAGACAACTTCATTTTGTAGACCTGTCACTCAGATTGCTTCCATCAAGAGTAAACTCACTCTAACGAAACACCCACTACCACAGCAGTATTTTAACTACAAGCTTAATTCAGCAAGGCTTCTCCCTTAGTCCTGAGACAGGGGTACCGCAGCATGCCTTGTTGTTCTGGAAAAGGTCAATCAGTTATGTCTAGGTTACTCCCACTATAAGTTAGGCTGAGGAGCTAATGCTAAGAATGTGTTTGTCCCGGGCTTCATGACTGCCCACGGGGGGGAAAGTTCACCTTCAGAGAAGTCTCAGATTGCTGTTGGGCTGAAGGCTTTCTTCTCCATTGACTAAAGAGGGAGAGGAGTTTGGCAAGATACTAACTCAGCTCTCCAACTAGGTATCTGTGGTGGTTTGACCCTGGCTGGAGGCCAGGTGCCCACCAAAGCTGCTCTATCACTCCCCTCCTCAATTAAAAAGGGGAGAAAATACAACAAAAAGCTTATGGGTTGAGATAAGGGCAGGGAGAGATTACTCACCAATTACCATCATGGGCAAAACAAACTTGACCCACCCCTCCCTTCTTCCTGGGCTGAACTTCACTCCTGAATTCTCTACTTAGTCCCCTCCCCATGGCACACGGGGACAGAGAATGGGGTTTGTGGTCAGTTCATCACACGGTGTCTCTGCCACTCCTTCCTCCTCAGTGGAAGGACTCCTCACATTCTTCCCCTGCTCCAGTGTGGGGTCCCTCCCATGGCAGACAGTCCTCCATGAACTTCTCCAATGTGAGTCCTTCCCCTGGGGTGCAGTTCTTCATGAACTGCTCCAGCGTGGGTCCCCCATGGGGTCACAAGTCCTGCCAGCAAACCTGCTCCAGCGTGGGCTTCCCACAGGGTCACAGCCTCCTTCAGGTGCCTCCACCTGCTCCAGTGTGGGGTCCTCCATGGGCTGCAGGTGGATATCTGCTCCACCATCATCCTCCATGGGCTGTAGGGGGACAGCCTGCCTCACCATGGTCTTCACACACTGCAGAGGAATCTCTGCTCCGGCACCTGGAGCACCTCCTGCCCCTCCTTCTGCACTGACCTGGGTGTCTGCAGAGTTGTTCCTCTCACATCTTCTCACTCCTCTCTCTGGCTGCAATTGCTCCTGCTGTTTTTTCCCCTTCTTAAGTCTGTTATCCCAGAGGCGCTACCATTGTCACTGATGGGCTCAGTCTTGGCCAGCAGCAGGTCTGTCTTGGAGCCGGCTGGCATTCCCCCCGGACATGGGGGAAGCTTCTAGCAGCTTCTCACAGAAGCCACCCCTGTAGCTCCCACACATACACACTACCAAGACTTTGCCACACAAACCCAATACAGTATCTAAAGTCAGAATCTTAGAATCATAGAATCATAGAGCCATGGAATCATAGAATGGTTTGGTTTGGAAGGGACCTCAAAGATCATCTAGTTCCAACCCCCCTGCCATGGGCAGGGACACCCTCCACTAGACCAGGTTGCCCACAGCCCCATCCAGCCTGGCCTTGAACACTCCCAGGGAGGGGGCATCCACAGCTTCTCTGGGCAACCTGTGCCAGTGCCTCACCACCCTCACAGTAAAGAATTACTTCCTAATATCAAATCTAAATGTATTCTCAGTTTAAAACTATTACGCCTCATCCTATGACTACGTGGCCTTTGTGTTGGTTTTGCGTGGCAAGGTTTTGGTAGCGGGGGGGCTACAGGGGTACCCTTGTAAACTGTCCCTCTCCAGCTTTCCTATAGGCCCCCTTTAGGCACTGGAAAGCCGCAATTAGATCTTCCCGGAGCCTTCTCCAGGCTGAACAACCCCGAGTCTTTCAGCCTGTCCTCATAGGAGAGGTGCTCCAGCCCTCTGATCAGCTTTGTGGCCCTCCTCTGGACTCTCTCCAACAGCTCCATGTCTCTCCTGTACTGGGGCCCCCAGAGCTGGACGCAGTACTCCAGGTGGGGTCTCACAAGAGCGGAGTAGAGGGGCAGGATCACCTCCCTTGACCTGCTGGTCACACCTCTTTTGATGCAGCCCGGGACACAGTTGGCTTTCTGGGCTGCAAGCGTGCGTTGCTGGGTTATGTTGAGCCGGATTTATCAGAAGGCAGCTAAACCTTTTGCAGTTTAGCTGGTTCCTACCGGACTTTTGCTGTTGATGTAAACCAGCATATACTCCTTGATGCTCCCAATATTGCTCTGAAGTCACACTGTAGAAAAGCAGCTCAAATATCTTTCCAGCTCTCCTCAAGTCCTCAGCAGAGCGCAGCTCAGATCACAGAAATTTGTCTCCCTGGCATTGCATTGAGACTATGCCCACTGAGTTGTACAGCAACACCAGAAAGTAAAACATATTGAACTTGGCAAAGTGCCAATGATATATCAAGGAAAAAATTACAGCTTGCTATATTGAACTGATCTTCAAATATTTAAATAAAAATATAGTATAGCTATGCTGACTGAAATGCATTATACCCTATGCCTGTGAAGATCAACAATTGCATTCCTTCCTTTCTTTACTGAAATAACCCCTAATCCCAAATTGACCTATTCTGAATTCAAAGGTTTCTATACAAGCATCATAAACAGCAAGGTAAAGCAGAATTTTTTACCCTCCTGTTCAAAAGTATCTAATTAAATTCCCTGAAAAAAAGGTCTATGAATTTACCTTAAGCAAACAAAAAGTTTTAAATAAATCAAGGGGGGGGGGGGGGGGGGGGGGGGTGTTTATGTGATGCAAGGATTTGAATGTCATTCCTGGCAGGAATTCTGAAAAGGCATACTAAGAACACACCTTCATAGCCCAAAAGGCAACTATGTGTGAGGAATACTGTATTACATTACACAGCAATGACAGGTATCACATAACTACGACAGAGCTGCTGTTACAAGAATGATTGTGAAATTCCAGGGACTTTGAACCCTGGAGTAGTTATTTTTATTCTACTGCATAAATGCCAATCCTCTCTAAATAGTTTGTAGTTGGCCATGAGAGAAAAAAGTTTTGGTTTTGCATCAAATTTCTACGGTTCTTATTTAGCAAAATGCTTAATTCTAAGATGCCTAACACTCTGTGAAATAATAATAAAAATTCCATTAGTATAAAATTCTTTTTCTCATTCTTATTCTCTATTGCTTAGAAATCACTTACAATGTATTTTTAGTCATGGTTTTTGAGACTAAAATACATATAAATAATGACCACATCCTATCAAAAAAAGAAAAAAGCTCATTTAAAAAGAGTGGTCCTTACCCTATTCTCTGAACACAGAATCAGGCCATTATTGTAACATTACCCTTCTAGGGCTATAGGGTACAAATACAGCAAGCATACCAGAGCTCATTTTGCAGGCTGAGAAATGCAATGGATTTCTCATCTGAAACAGAAGCAAGTGAAATGTTTAAGTTATTTTCTATCTTTCCTTTTCTCTTGAACTGATAAAGGAAAAAGCTCACATCAGGTATGATAGCTTTTACTGAAAAATACAAAATATATTGTTGTATCTATAAAATAAAATCTCCAAAGAAATTATCTGAATCTCTGCTTGTAGAGACCCATAAATAGCTGAATGACAGACTGGTAATAACCCTGACCAGGCTGGCCAAAATTCTGCTGGCCCATTTCAATCTGATTTCTAGTCCTCCCTGTTCTCCTAAAAGTGTATTTAACATTTGAATGAGCAGCTCCCTTGCAACTCTCTACTAACTCTTTCTCCATTGTTCTCAAGGGTCACAACTAATAATAATTACTTCTGAAGAAGAAGTTTTTCCTGTGATGAGTTGAACCTAAAAACAAAACCCAAAGAGTAGTACAATCCCCTCAGGACAGCATTATTCAGTTTTAAATTGCTCCCACTAGAAGACTTAGAATTTTACACATATCCAGAATTGCTTTTATAATAAAAAATAAGTGTTCTATAAGTGACAGTATCATGGGAATATCAACAGCACTGACACAAGTCTAGTCAATTCTGCGAGAGAAGCCGGCGTTCCCTGAGCTCCTCTTTCCTCCTTTCTCTCTTCACACAACTTCCTGAGTCACCACCAGTTCTCAGCTTGGCTTTATTTTTCAACGTCCATTGTTTGATAAATGCTATTTTAATTGCATTCAGCTTCTCTAAATGTTTCTTCATTTGGAACATGAGTTCACCTCTCCTGATGTGCCACTGCCCATATCAAGCACATTCATGGCATTTAATCTGGAGTATTCTCAAACTCTGTACTCATTCAGACCTGTATGTTTTCAAAAGGAGATTTCCATTTTTCCTTTCAACGTTTATGACCTGTTCTATTTTTCTGTCAATATTCGATGCATCTGTGAGGTGTTCCTTTGCTAATTACAAATTAAGTATCTCTATAAAGATGACATTCTTTCCTAGGAAAGGTATTGTTGCCCAAAGGACATGGAGTACAGCTATTCCACACATTATTATTTGCTATCTATTATACAAAATGAAGAAACAATACTGTAGAACAAAGCAAATTGGGGTGATACGTTGTAGGTGAGAAACATGGGTTGTAAACAGCTAAAAAGCACCTTCTCTTGCCTTGAAGAGGCTGTATTTTATTTATGTATATTGTATGTGTACTATCAAAACTGCAGCTCTTGATGCAACTATGGCATGTCTATTGGTACCCATTCTCTTACGTTAAACTGCAGACAAAACCTGTAGAGGCTACGATCGATACCACGGCAATCTTGTCCCAATCCCTTCTGTTGCTGCTTTTAAACAAAGAGAAATGTAAAAATGAGAGCAAAGCCTTAAATGGCAAAAAGGTATAAAAACTAGCAGAGAAGGAACAAATCAGGTGCATTTCTTTATTCCCAAAGACCTTCTTCTGTAGTCAGACAAACCTGAACAGAAATATTCGTTAACCTCAGGGTAAAATTTTAGCTTTTTAAAAATACCCTAGGTACATGGGGGAAAAATGCACTCAAGGTTGTTACATGGAGGGAAGCAGCGTAAAGCGTCCCCTTGGACAAAGCAGGTGGCGCAGCATTTTTATGGGATTTTAAAGACTATACTTATTGTAAGAGGGAAGTTGGCTTTGAGTTGTTTACACAAGCTTCCTCAGATTTGTACCTGGAAAATTAAATGTAGATTTCGTGTTCGCTACAGCTAAAGTTACAATTCTCGCCGCTTCATCTGCAGCCAGGAGTGCTGACTGTGCAGGTTCGTGCGTTGCAAAGGCACACTTGCTCAGAAACGCGCGGGGCACTTTGCTCGTTCCTTTTCTTTAATTTCTTTACTTTGTGTTGTTGAGAGGGTTAGAGCAGATTTTTGGTTCACATAAAAGTGTACAGTGTTAACTAGGTGACATATGGGTGGATGAAACGTTACTGATTGTCCACTGCAGCCAGGGAGGCCGAGTTTCCATAGAGATAAGAAGGAAAAGTGCTCCATGCAACCTAATTGGTATGCATCTCCAGATCAGGTTCATTGTGCTTTTGCTAATGACAGGGTTGTCTCAGTAATAAGGATGGTGCACTGGAGAAATTTGCTGCCTTGGTATATTTTTCCCTGGCAGAAAACTACTTAGAGACTGTAGTCAGTAAGAAGAGTGACTGGCAGGCTGAAGGGGCTGCTTAGCAGCATATGGGGGAAGGCTGGCGCTCTGTGCCACATGCATATGGCTGCCATTAAACTCCAGCTTTGCGCTTTGTGTATTTCTGGTCCCATGCCAGTAAGCCCACCTGCTGCAAGAATACTTGTAAAGCACAACTCAAAAGTGATTGAAAAGCTACTAGAATAAACTGTAATAACACAGTGCTTCACAGATGGGACATAATTGCAAGCTAAAGTGTACAGCCTCTGCAGTAATGAAAACACGAGCCATTAAATTAAAATCATAAGGGAAAAAACTATAAAAGTCTGTTGAATTTTTTTTTTTAGTTTTATTGCAAAACTTCAATTTTCTTGCCCTCATTAATCAAATACCATAAAACTACGGTGCTACTTTGTCTGAGTGAAGATTCAGGCAATTAAAATGATGAATGTAGATTAAAATGATGTAACTTTTGTTTTATACTTACTTGGATAACTTGAGCTTTGGGCAGCGTGAAGAACGGAAAGCTGACATGAATCTATCAATTTGCAGATTAAGGTACGGTTGGGACTTTGCACTTAGAATTCATTTGTAAAAAAGTTGGTTTGCAGGAGGAAAGTGCTAGTATAGATTTTGCTTCCTTAGTATGTTATTTTCGCCCTTTAAATAATACTAATTTGATTTTTTAAAAAAAAAAAAAAAATCAAACCCCCAGACTTTAAAACTGTGTAAACACACAAAACTACTTGAGCAATATCAAAGCAGTTTTAATTAGTGGTAGTGTGGTAATAATGAAATCGCTAATCTGACATGTAATTAGTTGTACGGTGGGTATGAGTGTTATGTGAAGCTGAATGGGCTCAGCAGGGCCCTAATACATTCTGGCCTCTCAAGGCGTTCTCTAGTGGAGAGAGGCCTGACAGAGCCATCTTTGTTCTGTTCCCTTTCTGTGGGTGGGCGAAGCAAGGAGAAAGAAACATTTGTTTCACAGTAGTCACCGAAGTAAACAGGCTCTAAAAGCCTTTTTCATTTTTTAATTATGCATTTCTCCAACACCCGTCATAGCAAAGTCCATAGGACAGGTTTTAAGCAAGACAAATAATGCCCGACTGGTTAAAAATATATAGAAATGTCTATTTAAGGGAATATTTATAAATCTAAAAATTTAGTTCATCTTTACAAGAGGGTCTTTACCCCCTTTAAAAGGATGAGCACTTTCCTAAATGCGCCATTTACACACAATTTATGCAGGAGTCGCAGTTGATCTAGCAAAGACTTTGGCAAACACTAGAGGTGCTAATGAGCTACCCGTAAATGTTTCATCCCATCTCTTTTCTCCTCTGGAAATGGCCTCAAAAAAGAAAAAAAAAAAAAAAAACAACAAACAAACAACCATCTGAAAAGATAGCATCCGCTCATTAGCTGCCTGAGAAGTCATAGCAATATCAGATGACTGGCATTTCTTAATATACTACCGTTCCAAAGAAATTTATTTTTCTAAAAGACTTGCCAAGAGTAAGGTATATTGGCAGCCTCCACATTACCATCAGGCTTCCTAAAAGTGTAGTAAAGTATATCTGTACCCCAGAGAATCTGGAGAATAATTCAGGTAAGTACAATATGGACATCTAAAAGAAAATGGTCGGGTTTATTTGCTTTTGCAGTGTTTTTTGCTGGTTTTTTTTTTTTTAGTCAGGCGAGGCAACCAGGCATATTTTCTCTGAATGAGATCGGTTTGTTCTTGAGTAAACAGAACATAGCGTGTTTTGCTCACACTTGGTAAATTTAAAGCTTGCTTGAGTGATTAGAGTCTAATTATTGCCAAGCAGCAATATCCAGGTGCAGGCAAATAAACACTGAAGGCAAAGTGCTTACAATCAGTTGCTGGTTATTATTACTACAAGTCAGGCTCTAATGCTAGTGTTTATTAACACAATACAGGTATCTTCCCTGAATCAGATAATTTAATCATTACTCTCCCACTGGTGCTCCAATGCTTGTATTTTATCAATATTTTTAGTAATAAATATTGTTATTAACCTTTAATTATGGTTATAAGACCACCTAGGTCCTTTCTTTTCACTTAGGATTCACTCGTTCCTCTGTAGATCATGACAGAGAGTTATGCCAGGTAGTAAGAAATTATTTGGAAAACTTGTCAGACAGCACTGTCTCCGTGTTATTTATTTATTTACTGCAAGCATCACGTGAGCTCATCAGGGACATTCGACTGGGCAATTTGCTATATAGACATTGCTTTCATCTTCTTTAATGAATCTCACCACCAATAGAGTGATGTCTAACTTTGTATTGCTGCTTCTGCAAACTCCATCCATTTTTCGTTGTGAGCTGGGAATCAATAGGGATATCTACAGATAAAATATCTACATTTTCAGAAATGGGGTTATACTCCCTCTTTTTTGTGCTTGTCCTCATTCATGCCAGGTTTTACTTGCATGTAGGAGGGAGCGGCAGTGGCAGCCCCTGGGTTGTGAAAAGGCCAGGGGTTTGCGCTTTTCAGTCTCGGATTAAAGCCAGATAGAGTGGAATGACACCAACATGGTGCATCAATAGTGCTGGCCCCGGGTAGCTGCCACACTGCAGTTGAAAGAAGCAAAAATCTGAATGACTGTGTTGTCCATTGATGTTGTGAAAGTATTAATTGAATTCTTCACCTGAGAAATGTGACCTTCTCATTTTATAGGCGTTAGTTGTTGAGCTGTTGAAAACACACTCGTGTGTTTTGAAGTCAGTGAAACATAGGTGGGCTGAACATTTTTCAGACCTTTTCAAACACGGTTACTTTAGCACCTCAAAAAGCTGTCCCCCGCATCTTTGCTACAAAATGCTCTATCTGGACGGGGCATGAGTGAAAGGCACTCACCATCAGGTGTTAAACATCCATTTTGCTGAGATCATGCCAATCCTGGCATGGTGCACTGTTTGATATGAGTAAGGCTAAGAGAATTTGGCACTTTGTAAGATCTTCTGTCAAAAAAAAAATTGTAAAGAGCTCGGTTGGTGGAAAATAACAGCTTCTTTACAATGAAACAGTGAAAAAATATGTAGGAACCAGCAAGTTCTACTGTAAGTATTTGATATAATGTCCGTAAGATATCATTCAGCTTTTGTTGAAAGAACCTGCAAGGTAATGCCTGCACCCCATAAGATGTCTAGGACGCTCTTTCTACACTGAATGCTATGGGAACTGAGAAGGTCCAATGGCACCTCACAGGGTAGCAATCAGCAGTTACTAGAACAAGCTCATAATGACTAAATTCTGAGAACCCGGTTAGGCAAGGGAGATGTCCAAGACACAAGTCCTTGGTTATTGGCCTTGTATCCCCATACTGACAAACAGCTTGGCTTGGGGAAGGTAATGGGATGATTCCCCGTTAGAAAATGACTATTCCCAGTCAGCAAGGAAAAGCCACGTTTCCGTTCTTCATCTAATTTTGTACGAGCCTACAGAGCTGGACAAAAATAATTTTTCTGTCCTATGAAAATTAAAAAAAAAAAAGGTAAAATTCTCATCCCATTCTCAATTTTAAAAATTGGAAAATTCAGTTTTGAAAGCCCATCCGGACATTATTTTGAATTCAGTGAATTAAAATGTTTGGCTTCAATAATTTCATATGATTTGCTCTTCACCTTTTGGTCTTGTTACCTTTTAACACATATGTATTAAAAATGAGATACAATTGTGTTATATAGTATTGTACATATGCTACATATAAAATTGATATTTTGTATCACAACATTTCAATCGAGACAGTAATTTTCTCTTTGGAAAATGTGAAAAATTTTGTCTGACAATTTCAAAATATTTTCCAAACTTTTCTTGAATTGGAAAATGTTTCTGAATGTGCCTTTTGACAATGACAGTTTTGGCTTTGCTGGAGAATTCCCAACTACCTCTAGCAAACCAGTAGAAGGGACTTGCTGGTAAAAGGGTATACAGTCTGAGCATGATAATCTGGGAGAAGAAAGAACACAGAATGATGAATTGACTTGGTCCTAGTCTCAACAGCAAAATTTCAGCAGAGCTTAGCAAGGGATGTAACCCAAATTTTAGTAGTCACTGAGAGTTTTGTCTCTGTAATCCATGGGATCATGATTTTCTCACTACTCCTGGCATCCCTGCCAGAGAGCCAGATAAAATAATCGAAGTGTAAAGGAATCGGATATATAATTTAAAAAAGCTTGGACCCTAAAAGAGCTTAAAAGATGGAACTACATTGAATGTATTTTAAAATTAAGAAATAATACAGATAAAATGCACAATGGGATTTGGGTAATGTAAGACTTACTTGAGGACCATACCCAATATGTTAAGCCAGTGGAAGGCAACCTTTATCTCTTGTGAGTCCACCGAACACGTAGGTTCGAATATATCCTTCACCCAGTCAGCGCACCCCTGCCAGCTGTGTCACACTCTCTCCCTGGGTGGTCACTCCCTTTTTTGTGTCATCTTTGGAAGTTTTAAGTAGCTCCCCCCACTAGAAAGGTTACGCAGTGTGGTGCTAAAGGCTGAGGAAAGGTTGTGCTTTGTACTGGAACATAGCTCATGTATTACTTAATCCAGAGTACAACAGTATCTCTTCTTAATGCTTGTTTAAATATTTGTTAATTCTTGAACTAATTTAACAGATTTGTGTCTAGCAGTTCCAGCCTGCAGTTTCTGCCCAGCCCTTGATGACTGTAGATCCATAAACAACAGCGTACTGCTAGACCGTGGAGTTCAAGCTGACTCTTGAGGACTGAATTGATTCCACATCAGCACCCATTCCTGTCCAATTCTATCTCTGTGCCTGCCTCCATGGGTCTCAATAGAAGGCTTTCAAAAATAAACTTTTAGGGCCTGAGCTTGAAAGATAAAGAGCTGGTATGAATGTTCATCACCATAAGCAAAGACCACTGTGAAAGCAGAGGAAGGAGTTTATTAGGATTTCATAGAGAACAAATTTTGTCAAAATTCTACGAATTACAGAAATACACTTTGAAGCATTCAAATTGAGTCTTTTAACATATTTGCAAGTTTTCATTAATTTGGAGAATTTTATGGTTGGAGATAGCTATATTTTCTATTTGTGTTTTTTTCTGTTTTGTGCTTTGCAAAAACAGTATTCATAGGAAAAATAAATAAGGAAGTAAAAATATGCTTTTTGCTTTTGACAAATGCGGGAGCTGCAAATTACTGGTGGAAAATGAATATTTCCATCTTTGTGTGAACTTGGTGAAAAGCCAACATCTTCCACACAGCTGCAGAGGTGCAGGGCCAAATTAATTTGTGGTGCAATTCTATGGACTTCTGTGAAATGACATCAGTAAGAGTTTAGTCCCCATGCAATAAAAAACCAGTATATAAAATGCTCGTAGTGGTAAGTGGTTGATTAAGTATGGTATAAATAGAAGCTGATGTAACACATATTTCATTGGGAGTAGAAAGGGCACAAAAGCAGGTAAAGAAACCAGTAAGCTTGTTTTACGTACAGCTCTTTTACTGGTAGTCTTTGTTTAATGATGCATACTTGCTCTTCTATGCCCTCTGTATAGTTAAGTCTGCATTCCCCCATTTTCTTATATAGATAGCAAAACTAATATGAGGTACTACTGCAGAGCTTGTCTGAAGACTTGTAACTGCAGTGGTTTAGACTATAAAGGGCCTACCAACTCATTCTCTGGTCCATTGCATCTCATCTTGGTGCACTGACCAGACAGTGGGTGTTTGTAGACCTCGAGCATAGAAGTACCACATGTACAGAAATGCACCCAGAGTTACACGGAATAGGCTGCTGTCATGCCCACCTGGGACATATAGCTGTGTTTCCCTTCTGAAGGAACATGTGCAAGAGGAGACTAACACATGCCTATATCGGGTCTCATCCTGTTATAGGGGTCTTTACAAACTGGCTAAGCATTGTTGGATTTACTTTTCATTCTGTTCTAATATAAGATTTCATGGTTCTTTTCTAGAGTGTAGAAGTGATAAATAAAGTGGTTAAAATCCACCTCCTTGGCTTTCCAAGCTAGGTAAGGACAAGGGGAAGAGCTCTATGGTGCATGAGTAAGGTGTGACGGAACTGCTTCAGCAGGCATTTACCCTTTAGCAGACCCTGTAGGGCAAACTGCAAGTGTTTGTGGGAACTGACCACAGCTGGATTCTACCGAGATGCTGCAATTGCCTCTGAACAAGAGGTGTATCTGTCGGCCTGCTAGGCATGTTTGAATTCCTAAGTCACCCTTTTGAGATGGGGCTGGCAGCAAGTGTTTCATTTATACAAAACCCACTTTTTTCCGTGCTCAGATTTTGCCAAGCCATACTATATTACCACTTCTGAGTAAGTGGCATATAATGGTGTGCATCTTTCTTATGTAGATGCTAAACGGCCAAGTTTCAGCAAGCTATTGTGTTCCATGCAGTCATAGTGTTTGGTTTATCTCAGCCAGTCTATTTGGAGTAAGTTAGTTTTACTCTGTCTTGGGGAGTTTATAAGGCATCGTAAGGGCAACTACCAAGAGCAATCAACTCTTCTTTCTCACTTACAGTTCTCAGGATTGCTCTCTGGTCTTTTACTTTTTCTTCCATACGATATGGAATAACTGAAATCAAGACTTTCACTTCATATATACCCTTCCAAAAATACTGCACTTACTGAACTCCAGACTTTGTTCTCTTTGAAAGTTCCAGTGTTTCTAATTAGAACTGAGTTTATTACTCTAATAGCTTTCATTCATATTAGAATACCAGTAAGACATAGAAAATTAGTTTTACAGTTTTTCTTTTTCAGCATACTCGGAGACTGTGGATCCACTTTAGGCAGCACTATGGATTTAATTAAATTCCAGCATTAACTCACAAAGGCTTTTTAGACCTTTACTTTGTCCCTTGGAAGTGAGTTTACATGTGGAAAATTCATTTCACAAGTAATAATTTTTAGAGCATACCAAAAGGTATTAATAATTATGGTTATTTTATATTGGACCTTAGTGACATGGCACAGATGGCTTTGATGTTTAATCAGTAGCTGTGCTTCACAGCTTATTTTCATTAGTGATTAACCTTGACTTATTATATAACAGAAGAACATAAGACAGAGTCTGAGAGACAGTTTCCTTTGCTATAGCTGTGTTTGCTGTGAAATTGGGCTTCATTTTCAAAGAAGTGTACATCCACGCCCGATCACTTCTTAGGAATGATCACACATGGACTTTCATTCACTATACGGGTTCATAAATAAATATGTGGCATTTGTGTATCCAGATTAGATGCTGCTGAGGCGTCAACCAGTACTTATTTAAAGTGTTTAATGGGAATACATTTTTACTTTAGAATTGTAAAGTCTTGTCTTTTTATTTTTTTAATAGAGAGCATAGCGATTCATTCTTTTTTGAAAAAACACTAGGCGTGCTAAACTGTGCAAGTTAACAAGGCCTGTGCTATATCTAGTATGGATTGATGTCTTCACAGAAAATCCTTTTGTATTGCTTTCCAGCTTTTCTCAACAACAACAACAAAAAAAACCAACAAAAAAAAAATCTAGAGAGTAAGACATCTGAGGTACTGTGCTGCTCCCTAATTACACCAATAGACACCTGTCAATGGACTTCTTTCTCTGTAGCTCTGGGATTACCCGTGAGAGAAGGAGTCAGGACAAAAATACTTAAAGAATGAAGAGCAAAAGTCAGAGAAAAAAGTGCTAAAGATACATTTTCCAGACTAATATTAAATGTGACAGAAGAAAAGGCAAACATGTTCAGCAAGTATCATATGCCTCACAGTATAAAATGTTTGTTCAACTCAGAATTCAAAGCTTTAGCCCTGAAACTGCATTTCTTGCGTTTCAAGGACTGTTATTTCTCAATATTGTTGTCCTATTCAAGATGGACTCCTGGATCATGAGGTAGAACTGTCTGATTTCAGTATCAGAAGATGTAATACCTTTTCTTCTAAAAGTTGCTCCCCCTCATTCCCCAGTAGCAGAATGATACCATGAAAGAAATCGCTATCTGTGACCAGAGTCGTCTCTACATCCAAAAGTAAAAAATAGAGACACCAGCATAAACATGATATATTGTCATTTGCCAGCTGTCTGTAACACCAATCAAACCTAAATCCAAGACATGGTACAGAAACCTCACAGCTATCCTTATTCTTTACAGATAAGGGCAGCCATAACCTTTCACTTTCCTTGGCAACTGAGTAAAAGCATCCCAGTCGCCAAATGACGGAAGTTGGACAAAAGTAACTTGTCTTCCTTCTTTTCATAAAAGCCCAGTGGGTTGCTTTGCTCCCGTATTTATTCACACCCAGCGGTTAACAGAAAACTCCTAATTCTCCCAGAGTGTTCAAAATCTACATAAAGATGACAAAGATACTGGGAAAACACAGGACAAGACAAAAGCAGTAGGCATCTATCTCTCCATGACCGCCTTCTGAGCTCTATTTTGTATCTTGCTTAACAAAGGCATCTTGCAGTTCATCATTGCATAGCTAAAACTGGTACTGAGATTAAAACCAGAAAGTTACAGATGAATTCAGGGATTGCTCTTGCAAGAACTTGCTTAATTTAGTATTTCCTCCACTGTTCAGAGTATCTTCCTTCAGGTTCCTAAATTGCTTCCCCATTTAGCAGGTTCTTTTGGACTTTACAGGCTGCTCAATGTCCTACCACCTTGACCAACAAAACATTTCTGACCTTCCATCTGCAGTTTTGCTTTCTGTGACTGAACTCATGTTAGGCCCTACTGACTTATAAAGTTCTGACTTCAAGGCTCAATTGTTTCGGTTCAGTATATTTGGAATGAAACAAAATGCCTTGGAAAGAGCTTCAATGAATCAAGAAAGCAGCAGACTGACTGCTTGACAATGCAAGACAGTTGTGAACACATTCTTAGTGTTTCTTCACTTTTTCGCCCCATTGAATTCTGATTCCCGGTTCAAGGTCTCTTTCTGATTTTTACGGTTCTCCATGAGATTGATTCTACCTCTTTTAGCAATTATATTTTCCTCTGCAGAGGTGACCTTCGTGACAGATCTGGCCCACTAGAATCAGAAGAACTGTAACAGGAATGGAAAGTAGCAAAAAATGAGAGCTTGAACTAGATGATGTAAATATTTATCATGAAATATAAAAAAACCAGAGGCTTGAACATTGAGAATAAAATGCAAAACTCTAATTTTTCTGATTGGCTTTCATTTGGTTTGCCATCAACACATGTAGTTACAGTTTGGTTTTTTTCTTTCTTTCTTTTTTCCCCTTCGTCTTCTTTATATACTTGATCTTTTGTATGCGAGGTCGTCATTTCTCGAGATGTGACTGGAAGAGCTTCAAATAGAAAACTGAGAAGACTGGTAAATGTTCTAGCTTTAGAAGGAGTTTAGATTAGATGTGAGTAAATACTTCAATCTGTTCTCGTACACTGTCTCTCTATACTCCATAATTACCTAGACAATCCATCATTTATCTGCAGAACTCACACAGGTGAGGCAGCCTTGAAAGAAGAGTATCTTTACTTGATTTGATTATGAAGCCAAACACTCAATCCAGGCACAGTAACAGGGTCTTACAATATAGCCATTTAAATGTTTGGGCTAAATAAGATTAGATTTCAATCCCTAGGTGCTTCAAAAATGCAAATGTTAAAGAGAAGTTGCCACATCTTGCAGTGTCCCTGGCTTCCTAATGCACTGAACACTGTCATAAATATGTAATCTTTCCTGGTAAAGATTATACTTTTTCACCCAAAACCCCTCCAGCAATGGCGTGTAGCGATTCTGCCATTTCATTTCAGATCTATTTTTCATTGTAAAGAGAGCAGCCTTTTTTATTAGGATGCAATCTTACATCTAAAGAGACAATCATAAGTTAAAACAAGTGAAACACACATATGGGCTAACCATATGGATGACAGTACCAATTAGTAGAGATTTTGTATTTATTTTTTATATTTTGAGCACAGGGTGAGACCTGCCTTTTTCCAGCAAGTGGCAAATTTGAATGTGAAATGTCATTAGTGCTGTTTTTCGCTAATACAATTTCTTTTCTGAATAACAAAAAACACATCAGTGTTATTTTTAATAAAAAACCCACCCTTTAATTTACATACATTTAGGGTGAAGTAAATGAAAATGCATTATGTTACCACTGTGCTATTGAATAATGAGCCTATAGGGTTCTAAATGGGAAGGAAAGTTGTTTTTCAAGCCCTGTACCCACTGTTCCCTTTACAAAGGCGCCATTGTGATCAGGACACATGAACTGGGTTTCTAACAGTAAAGATCCACCTTCTGGCAGAGAGACTGGGAAATAAAGCACCCCAGTAAGCCGCCACTTCAGCAGGAGAAGCTGAGCTAACGAAGGAAGGACAGGTGGAACTGGTCCCTTGGCCTTTCAGTGACATTTACAGCCTCTGTGCAAGGACATGCTCTTTTCTTTCTGTTTCTATTTTCTCCAGTTAATCAGGTGACTTGAAAAGAAGCTAGATAAGGGTATTGTTTGCACTGACAACATCCTGATGATACTGTCAGAGGAGATCACAGGAAAATGTTCCTTTTTTGAACCAATAGAGTCATTAGGGAGAGTACTCATCACTTGAGTGCATCTAGGTTAATTACCACGGAAAATCTGGAACTGGCAGCTATAATTTTTCTGAAGAAAGTACTGCTATTTTTACTCCTGATGCTACAGAATGTCTCTTAAAGTACCTCGCAGGACCCCATTTTACAGTTCAATGGTAAAATAATTTTAGAAATACGGCTTTCTGGCTGAAATTAGTGGGATACGATCCATGGAAATTTAATGAAAGTACAAACTGTGAGTTATGTACTGTATGAATGAAATTCATCTCTGTTTGCCAGGACTGATTACTCTCCTTCCCATAAATGAGCAAGCATATTTCTCTATTGCAGTGTCACTTTGGAAAAGAGAGAAGTGTCAGGTTGAGATGAATGACTTATCCCTGCACAGATGTAGCAAACTGTCACATGCCTGATCCTGTTTGCTATGGTACATTATGGCACAGAGTAGCCAAAAACCCTCCAGCATGAGACAAACACAGAATGCTGGTTTTGGATCGGCATCAAAGCACACGCAGTGGATGCCTTTTTAGGAAAACGGAGACATGGTGTAGTTTTAACCCACCCAGTATTCAGTGAGTGCTTACAAACCCTAACAGTGTTCATGATTTTTAAAAAGCCTCAGACAATAAAAGGAAGGTGCTTGAGTGTGCTGAATACTTATTCAACTAATAATTCTTTGAGTACTTCTGCTGTGGTGCCTGTTCTCTAAGGATCTGCAAAAAAGAAGACTGAGTGCATTTTTCAGCCTAATTATCTTTTTTCCAAAATTATTTGAGGCCAGGAATGCTTTCTGGTGTTTGCCTATCTGTGATGTGATATGCATGCTATCCTGTCTGTCATGTCTCACAGGTACTGTCAAGCCAGAGCAGTCAGAGGAACTCGGAAATTTGCTCACATCCAGTAGCATAAACAGGATCCAAATGGAAAGTAGTTATCACTATTCAGAGAGTTGGTAGAGTTAAACGTTAAATGGTTAATGCAATGAATGTCATGTACTACCCTCCCCTTCCAATTCACCTTTTTGCTGTGGTAAAATTGTAAAAATATTCACTGTAAAATATTCTTGAGAACTGTTTTGATTCCATGGTTGTTACTTGGGAATTTGGTTAAAGCTTACCTGTTTGATGTTAATCATTTCCTATAGAAATGTGGATTACTTACTGCAGTGCCTGCTGTAAGCAGCTCACACATATAAATTATGAGTGCTTTGACCCATTCCACTTAAGTCTTA
This sequence comes from Balearica regulorum gibbericeps, assembly GCF_011004875.1. NCBI lineage: Eukaryota > Metazoa > Chordata > Aves > Gruiformes > Gruidae > Balearica > Balearica regulorum. Next base: position 153,107,948 of record NC_046184.1, on the reverse strand, counting down.
CTGAGGAGCCGAAGCCTCCAACAGATGAAATTCTCTCAAGTTTCTTGAAAACAACAGCCACGTTAGGGAGATATATGCTATAGAGCCAGCTAAACAGGATTATTAGACATCATAGAGTCTTCACCGGACAGATGAAGATGAATCTAGGCTTTACAAGCCCATCCTGATAACAAAACAATTTAATTCTTTAGAAAATTTTGGTATAAACCCATTCCAAAATATATGAGAGAATGAGGTGCCAATAACTGTTACAGCAGGGGAAAAAATATTTCTGGTTTCCAAAGCAAACATTTTAGTAATTGCCCCTCATTTATTTGTATTTTCTAATTTGCTTTACATACTACAGGGAATCCTGCAATTACCCATAGAATGTACTGTCTGTACCTTCCTGATTGAACTGCCACCTCCCCTACACTTTGTTAGAGCTGCCATTCAATGCAGCTCTGATTCAGCCTCAAGGGAATAGCCTTGACACAATGCACTGAAGGCAATATTTGCAGAGAAAAGGGATAATCGCTTAACAGCAGCCTAGCTCCACGTTTCCATGTCCCGTGACCTCTTTTCTCTCTAGCCTTGGCACAAGAACTTAGTGTAAGTCCTTAGAACTCTGCTGTCCCCTTTCATGATCCCTTACCCTCTGGCACAGTTTGGAGGTACTCCTGACAGGTTAATATACTTCACGTGATGAGAGCAGTGAAATATCACAGTCTGTTTCCACTAAGGTTTCAGACAAAGCTAGAACAACGTCTTTATCTGCTGATATTTGCCAAGATCATCACCTCTGCCTGCACACATTTCACAAAAACTGTACCCAGTAAAACAGACTTAGAAAATGAAACTTGATACCTCTTTTTTTTTTTTTTTTTCTTTTTCACTCCATTCAGGATTATTATTCATTCCAAATGATATTTCTTTTACCTCAGGCTCAGGTTTTCTCAAATCCCAGTTTCACATCATTTTCAGAAAAATCTTTAATACAAACCTACTCTTAGATTGAACTGTCCTTAAAAATGAGTTTTCTTTGTGATGTCCAGCTGCAGGATCTTTCTTCAATTAGATGCCAGTATGCAAGGAAAAAAAATTGTCAAAGCACTGATATGAAAACATAAATTGCATAAAATACTGGTAACAGAATACTGAAGTCACAACTTGACATCTACAATCTGGGTGGGGGAGGGGGGTGTTAGCATTATGCTAATAAGACTTATTTTTTTTTATTTATGCCGTTTTATTTATGCAGTGCTGTAGATTTGCATGATGCTTTATAAAGAAAATATCTCACAAGTTCCTGCTAGTGCAGTATCCTACATCAGGCATAGTACAGCACTGCACAAGGGACTGTGGATGAGAAGGGGAACACTTTAACACGAAAAAATAATACAAATCCCCAAATACTTACCCAAAACCTGCTATTTTCATTTAACATGTTTGAAATGTCTGGCATGCAGCTTGGCCACATCCTATCTAGTGAATTTGCTTCATGTTATCATGATTTTCAGGAGGATGAGGAGACTTCATCTTTCAGCTTCCTCACTACCTCTGCTCTTAGTGGGAATGATGAATTAGCAGAAGTGTGTGTGCACTTTTGTATACTCCTTACTACGGAACGCCTAACCTGGGGGAGGGAAATCATACGTGTGCCTTTATCCGGTTACCAAAGATTCATCATTTGCAAGAGATCACTACAGCCACTTTTGCTTGACACGTCCTCTGACTTTCAGAATATTTCAGCTGATGTGTATCACCACTGGCCATGTCATAGCAAGGATGCAACAAAATTGGAGGTTCATGGAGTTATTACGTTTATATCATAAAGTCAACCGAATGTATCTTGTGTGTCAGCTCTTTGCTGGTGCTCTGCTTGTGGCACTATATATGTACACTGGAGATGTGTCCCTTTCCCTAGGTTAAGATGGTAACTAAGCTAAAGGAGTACGTGAATGCAAACTTTGCAGGTTGTTGTTTGTTCTGCGTTGTCCATGCTGTGAAACTACATATTCAAATCTTACCTACTTTGACCTTCCACACTTTGTCCTAAGATAAAAAAGGCAAGTCTAGTAAGTAGAATTTGCTGAAAAATCTGTCAGCATATGAGACGAGTTTAGGGGAGAGGGAGAAGGGAAGCATTATTATTGTCTTGATTGTTTCCTTAACAAAAATTAAAAAGAGACAGTATAGAAAAAAGAAGCAAGCGAAAACCAGCAAAAAAACAAACCCCAGAAAATTTCTGGCTAAACCTCAGAACTTCACAGTGGAAATCCTTCTGAATGCTGCAGCTGGGCTTCTTGGACAGGTGATGTAACTCCCAAGATGCACAGCAGTCTCCTCAGTCAGGGAATCGCTATTGTGCATCACAGGAAGCCCCTGGCCGCAGTGCATCGAGGACCAGTGCATCAACAGCCCAGCTAGTGGGACCAGTCTACAGAGATGGTGCATCTTGCACCCCATAACTTCCGTAAAACATCCCACAGGTGTATTTTACTGCTAAATACAGTAACATTATGGTTTATAAATGTAAGTACAAGTACAAATGTAAATGTGAATGTAAAAGTATATTGTGTGTGTTTTCGTGTGGGTCTTTAGACAAATTTAGTTCAGGCTAAAAACACCTTTTCATGAAAAATTTACCTTGGTCAAAAGCTGGTCACAATTTAAAATCTTTTACTGGCCAACATTACATTCCTTTTATTTCCAGAAAAAACCCTGTACAAAGTACAAACTTGTTTGGACAATGAAATATTTTTTTCTGTGTATCCTTCAGCCTGCCAGAAATCAGCATTGCAAAGAGAGGTGAGGCAGGTCAAAAACCTTATCATATCTAGTACCATAAGTTTTCCCCTGAACAACGAGTCAAACAAGCCTATGGACCATTTTTTTTTAACTTCTGTTCTAACAACTTTCATAGGACTGCTGTACAAAATACAATTTATTTTACTGACTTTTAGGTATTTCAGCAAAAGTAGCAATTGAATTTCCCTGTCTTTGCAGCATAGATGTCTCATTTTCGTAATTGTCAGAATAATGGAAGTAATTAAAGCATTGGGTTTTTTTAATTACTTCTTATGATCTTCTAGGTCCTTTTTAAGGAAGTAAAAAATACAACAAATTTGAGGCAATCCATCGCCTATTACCTCCACCTCCCCGCCTCAGTTTAATATCCTAAAAGTTAGACAACAATGTGCTTCTGGACATCAGAAAAATCTTCTCAGAATGATATAATAAATCTCAGATATGATGTAATATTGCTCTGAATGACTTCCACACTTTGCATTTATTTATTTATTTATTTATGGCATTAGGAGATGTTAAAAATAAAATCTTATAAATATGTAGTTGAGTGTATGTATATGTTTTCTTTTACGTTGGTTTTATAATATGACCTATCTGTAGCCTTGCTGACATTTGGCACACGAAAGCCAGGCCTTACAATACTCCCTCTAATACTTTTTCAGCTGAAGTTATTGGCAGTTTTGCCACTGAAGCCTGGTCAGAACCCTTATAATTGGATAACTGAAAGAGGCGTACGTGTCCTACATACCGGCAGGTTACCTAGGAGAGATGGTAGCAAAACATAATAATTATCTGTATCAGTTACTGACTTATGTTATTGAGAGTCATTGGTAGAAACAATATGTACAGGATATTCCTAATTAACCCTTCAGTTTGGTAGCATATTTAAAGCACTGGCAGAAATCTGTGCTTCCTTCTCCTTTACTCTCTCTGTCAGAGTCAACTTCAGCCGAGACGTTCTGGTTAGCACTGCTGTAATTCAATGTATTTGGCCCACGGTATTTTTACGCCTTCTAAGATGACTAGGGATGTTTTCTGTTCAACAGTAGCTGATAATATGTTTTTTTTAATTTTCTTCTAAAATTTTATAACAGATTGAATTGTTACATGTTTTAAAGTTAATGAGACAATTAGCATTTTCATTCTGTCCTGAAAGTATGGGCGCTTCAAAACAAAGGTAACACTTATTATCCCTGCTTCATGGCTTGATTGTGTTGAAAAGTAGGAACTCACCTCTAACAAAAGCTAATCTGCTGTAAAGTTCATGATTTCTCTGATATGCATCTTCTGGGTACTTCAGATAAAACTCTTTCCCACAATAAGATCTGAGAGAACTATTCTCTTTCTGAAATGTTGTCAGAAATACATCACCACCAGTACCGTTGGCTGGAGGGCAAGTCCCTTTGACTTGTACTGAGGTTGGCTATGTTGTCTTTTATTCTCTATTTCTCTTTGAGTTGTCAGAAATTATTGCATAATTGATTTTGCAGTTGCTCAAGAGACCTTGAAACAGCTTTTCTTGAGCTTTTCTATTTTGAACTTTTTAGAAACAGCAAGATGAAAAAGAAAATGTATAGTAGAGATTATTTTCCTAAAACCTGTTCAACAGGTGGAGCTGTATGCTGCAAAATAGAGTTCAGAAATGAAATCCGTATGATGAGATGTTTGTTGAATTGTTTTCAAATTCATAGAGAATACTATACCTGTACCAAACATGTTTTTCTCACGTTTTAGGAAGAATCTTTCTGCAGTTGCCCTAGAGTGGGGTAAGAAAAACAAGCCACAAAAAGAGTTGTGATCTTTAGCATGTTTCGTTGGTGGGCAGAAATCCAGTAAGCTTTGCTCCGCTCTTCCTTAGAAACTTAAGCAGTAATAAATGGAGCTGGGAGATTCTGGATGTCGCACAGCTGGTGCTCAGCATTCTGTTACTGGTGAAGTGTAATGCTACATCAAATATTTATTAATCAGCACTCCTTATGACATTTCTTCGTGCTATTAGTGAAAGAAGTTTGGGTGACAGAAAACTCACAAAAGACAGTTTAATAAAAGAGAGCAATAGATATAGAAAGTATTATAAAGCATCCTTCTCTCTCTGTCTCTCTCTCCTTCACTGCTTGTTTTGACCAGTGCCCCTTTCAGGGAAAAGAGAAAGATCTCTCACTCTTATCTGCAGATGCCGATCCTCTTTTTCCTCTCCCCAGAAGAGAGGACTGTTTACCCGAACGTTCTGATTCCTTTAGAATACACTGAAAATACAGCTTTGGAAAATGAGTGAGCTGTATTAATATCACTCATTAATCCATATCTGCTATTACTGGTACATCAGAAGGTGATTTATGTGCTCATGTCACAGGATGGAGTATGCTATGCAGTCCTCAGTTTCTACCCTACTTTTACAGAGATAAAGGCATTATTTCAGTAAGAGGAGGTATCATATTATATGCACCTACTGTGACATGTAAGTGTACCTAGAAAGGAAGAGGGAGGATAATGCTCACAGCTGACATGTCAGATATTTATTACTCATCCTTTGATGGTGTTGTACCAGTTTTTTACTACATCTATTTACAAAAACACACATAAGCGTTATCAAGCAGTAAAATTGTGGTCACTAGAGGAATTTTTTTTTTCACAACAGGAATAATTTTTTATCATGAATTAGTTGCCATTCTTTAACCTTTTGGGAGGTTTTCTTCACCTCATCAGTAATTTTTCTCCCTGCGTTAGTGCAGACTGTGCCAGATTTTCTCACCTTTCCTCAGGCTAATGGCACTTGTAAGATTTCTGGGAAATATATCCTGTCCAATGTGATGAAGGCACAGAAGCGTGTCTTATCATTTAATCCTCTTAATTACCTATCTTTATTAGATTAGGTACTTACCTAATCTTCAGAACTGTATTGGTTGAACATGCCACAGTTGGAAGGTTTTACTCACGCCAGGCAAGGAGATAATGATGTAGGTATTTCAGCTGTATTAAGATGACCGGTGCTCCTCTTTTCCCAGTAAGTTTGGATTTATAGACTTGCACAGTTTGGGGGCTTTATGTTCCTTTCGGTTTTTATCTTATAACGCCAAACAATACTACCTATGAGAAAGAAGGTCCTGTGTAAGAGCTGTGTAAGCATACAGAAACCAAAAGTCCAGTTGCAAAGTGCCCAGGGCTCAGGCAGGCAGTGACAATGACCAGATAGCCGGGCGGAGCGTTGCAGTTGAGTAACAAGAGTTCTTGCATGCATGAAGGTGGTTTTTTGTGCTAGAGAGGAACAGTTTCTAGATGCTTCCTTTGAGCTTGCTAAGAAAAGTATTGCTATGGGCTGCATTAACCTACAACAACTGCCAACAGTGAGCATTTAGCAACCAGCCCTCCTTTAAGAAGACCATGAAACAGGACCAAAGCGCATGTCCCTGTCCAACAGACCATTTGAATATTTGAATATAAAGCTTCATTAAATATTATTTGAATAGGTGTGAAGAGGAGGGGGAGAGAGAGAAGTAGAAGACGTGGCATAAACCAGGAAGGGAAATCCTAGACATAGGCCAGATGGACGTAGTGAAAAATTGAGAGAAGTCTTTTTGGTCTGAGAAGTCATCAAGATGGTGCTGAGTCTGTGAGAGAGAGAGCTGCTTCCAAATGCTCCCTCCACCTCTCATGACTTGGGGAGAGCAGATTCAGGTCGGTCTGTGTGACAAGTAAAAGACCACATCAAAAAAATGCTTGTATCAGTCTCACGCACTCAGTCTTTGAAACTGTTCTAAAAGTTGTTGCTCTCGTAAGACAGCTGCCCTCGGCTCCCGTGTAATGACACAGCATGACGGTGTTGTGCAACGTTAGGCGGGGGTAACTCTGTCATCCAGCAATGCAATGAGCCACTCCTCTGGTTCACAGGTCTTCCTGCTCAGTCGGGACATCTGCTAATGTGATTTCTCATCGTGAATGCGTTTAAACTGGTTACCATTGGGTAAAACAGCTGTATGTCTTTGCTAGCAAGTCACTACTGGAAGTTTGGTTCACTTTTTGGCTTTGATCAAAATAATAAGCTTCCAGGACAGTACTTTAAGAATAACTAAGGACACTGAGTTATAGTTAAAAAGAGATTCATCTCAACAGTAGAGAAACAGTAATATTCCTTTTCTGCCTTCCTTTTCTCTGTCATTTTTTTGCCCAATTTTTTTTCAAAATAAATGTACTTAGAGGTGTACTTCTTTTTTTACCAACAATTTTATACAGTGACCTGGAGCAAAACTGTAGAATTTACTCATCTGATTTTTTTCTCGTTTTTACTAGGTAATTTATAAGTAAATTACATTTGCTATCATGATATCTGGTCTTTGCTATCTATGATTTCAAGTTCTTTCAAATGAAATGGTCACCTAAAAGAAGTTTAAAAAAAATCACAATGAAATTATATGCTGGGTCACACAAATTGAATGTATGGGTTAATCCCAATTTTTAAAAAGATCATTTTTAGCAAGCTTTTCTGGGCATCACTCAATATAAATAGTAACAATTCACTGAACTGTGCGACCTGAGATTGCCTTTTGCAAATTGAAGCTATAGTGGCATAAAAATGAACTAGTATCAATTTTTGCAGGACTGGCAGTTACGTGAATGAAACTATAAAATCACTTGTAAATCACATCTGAAAAAGTGAAATATTTCAGATATGCTGCAGCAAATAATTTTGAAATTTTTGTTTTGTTTTTTTGTTGGGGTTTTTTTTTGGCTGAAACTGTCAACTGAATGCAAGTTGCAAACATACCTGAGTTGTCAGAAACTGTTTGTTTAGAGCCCTTGTTAGAATTATTTATTTGGAATTTTTTCCGTTTCCAGACAAGAACTTGGATTTTCTTATAAGAAGTTGGACTGGGAATTAAATAAAATCTAAATGAAAGATGATCTCTCTTTTAATTTTTATTGAATCATCAGTCTATTTTTCCAGAATTAAGAACTTCGCTTATTACTAGATTCTATTGTGGATAGTCATCACTTACACTGATAGGGGTTTTTAATTATCATTTCAGAGTGAAATGAGCATTCATTATAGTACAAAATAGGAGAAAAAAGCACTAAGCAACATCATCATCTTTTTTTTTTTTTTTTTCCCCACTGATTAGCTTAAAAGGTACACCCATCATAATAAGAAAAAGTAGCATGGAGAACACAGTTGAGTTCAAACACATGTGGTATTAATCTCACATAATGAGCATCACTTCAATTGGCAGGAGAAACTACACTAAATAGATGGTAAGCTACAATTGGCTTCCTAAAAAATCATGGGCCTTGATTTTAATTCGTCCTCTGCATCAGTTTCTTATATTTAAGAATGCTTATTATTAGGTCTTCTTGCTGTGCTCTCCTCAGTTCCATGCTACTAATTGGTTGTGAGTGAGTCTGGTGTTCTCTAATACACCCTCCTTTGCTGCCACTAAGTCTGCTGGAATTGCCACCACCCACCATCCTCCCAGTGCTGTAACAACTGCACTTATTACACCATATAATATTTCTTTTGTAGTATTTTCCAGTAATCTCTCCCAATCCAAAAGATACTATTGATAAGATTTTGGCATTGGTATTCCTCTTATCTGCCTGATATTTTTATGGTAAAATTAAAATTAATAAAATGGTTTTTTTCATCTCTGTTTATCAGTTTTTCATTTTGTGGATACTAGAATATAAGGGGGGTTTTGTGCATTCACTAATGTTCATATACCTGGACATGAATTTTCTGTCCATTCTGCATGCATGTAGGGGCATGCATGTTTGTGTATGTGTGTATCGAACAGAATCTTTCTTGTGGGTGATGAATGGATCTTTAAACATGCATTGGTGTGGCCAGATGCAGACAGATAGGTGCTCACCTGTCTGTTTTGCAAGCTGGCTGTGTTCCCAGAGGGGTTTATCAGCTTGGGCATGGTGCCATGCTTGCACAGCTATACAAGTCGTGTGCTAGAGCTTGTTCATATCCAGCCAGCTGAGAGCAAGAGCAAGACAAGGCAAATTTGTACATCCAGATGTACCAAAAAATCTTCTCAAAAGCACCATTTGTGGGATCCTTCCTTACCTTCTGATTATATCATATGCCAGGCTGATAAAATTTCCTGTCTTACTGAACTGAATTATAAGATTTGACAGTTGACACAAGGAAGGAAAAAAAAAAAAAGTATATTTTTCATCTGAAAGTAAGATAAAGTTCTTCCTACATCTTTAACTTGAGCCTGTTTTCCTTGCTGGGAAATTTCAGGGAGAATCAGTGTTGTCTGCTCTGAGCTGTTCTGTTTACTTGCCGCTTTCCCCTTCAGCTGTTGCCTGCAGGACCCATTCTCTTGGTTGACTGCAGAAGATCAAATTAGTGCAATGGGGAGCCATGGGTCCCAGCTAATACTTTGTTTCAGTTGCTTTGGGGAACAGTTGGGATCAAAGCTACTAGTTTTGTAAGACAGTGACCATTGCCGTCACAGTGGACATCAGGAAGGGATGCTCTGTGCCACAGAACATGGGCATGTCTTCTCCACCATGGTGTCAATGAAGTTGGGGGACTGAGCGTTTACTAAGAATTGTCAAAATGCCATTCTAAAATTGTATGTTTCATAAGACAATGCGGAAGAAAATGGTCAGTTTGGGCAGCCTGAAACAATTTTGATTTAGCGTCTGAAGAGAAGGTGCTTTAGAACTAATATTGCAATATTGACTTGCATGCAGTGTTGTTCTGTGCCACTTCCAAGTCATTTTTAGAACTGGCCAGAACTTCTCGGAGTTTTTCATGGGAAATGTTTCCTCTTGCTAAGATTTCCTTTTAGTGTTGATTAGAAAAATGCCAAAATTTCCTTCTGAAAATATTTTTGAGATATTAAGGCATTTCTTGAAATATTTTGCTTGGATAAGAATGAAGCATTGAATCTTTAATAAAATGAAACATTTTGATGACTTTCTATCAAAGCATACAATTAAATAACATGTTCCCATGAAACACTTCTGTGCTTTCCGGTATATTTCTGGCAATGTTGACCAGCTTTAGCTATTGCTAACAAGATAACTTTACTGTAATCACTTCTGTTTTCTCAGTCTTACATGTATCCCCACTACACAGAATTAAGTGAGGTGCCTCCTAGTGTCTGTTGAAATCTGATGTTCCGCTACGTCTAGTGACTGTAAAATAAATTTTAATCTTCTAAGCTGTATCATTGGATATTTAAATGATGGAAAGTATATGTTCTACATATATCTATAAAACATATTCCTTTTACAATATAACTTCTTTTTCAGTATATAAGTTTCCTCACAGCTTTTCAATAGATTTTTTTTTTTTTTACATCAGTTAACACAGATAGTCTATCATGGCAGAGAATGTGCAAAGTATAACACCAAGAACAATAAAGGCATTTTTAGTTTCTCACTGAAGGATAGTTTTTAAAGCTACATTTTTGTGTGCTAAGTACCCCATATAGGTAGAGTCTATTGTGTTCTCTTAAAATAGATTCTTCTTCTATATGTTGACATTTTCACTGTGGAATACGTTCCTGAATTTCCCTCCTTTAGCTCATAAGGTTACAAGAAACTTTCAACCACCAGCTGGAATCTCTGAAAGAAAAGTTGTTTCAATCCTCAGTTCATCTTTCACGATTTGCCCTACAGAAAATTGTAGAAATGACTCTTAGCACCTTTGCATTTTACAGGATGCTGACGTATGACGTACAGTAGTAATGGTCTGCAAGTCAGTAGAACTATTCATGTGCTTCGTCAGGCAAGTGCTAGAGCCCTTCATTGGACCAAGGCTTAGGAAACTGCCACTGCATGGTAGAGCAGTGTACAAACCTTTCCTTTCCACCAGGTCATTTATAATTGCTTGTGTACATCCTTTAAATCATTTACTTCTTCAGTCAACATTTGGTATCCTTGTCCACAATCCAGGAGATGATTTTTTTGTCAGATTTGTACTCTCTTAAGAATGAAAGAAATGGCAAGAAAAGGTCTTTTTCTCTTCCAAAGTCATCTCTGGTATTGTCTTTTGAACTGCCGTAGCATGTATGTGGTAAATTACAGAAATTATCAGTGCTGTCCTTTCTCAGTGGCTACCTCATACTGCAGCTGGCTGTGACCTCTGATCAAGGAGTAGTTTGTAACAACTCAGAGCTCTGAGCTTCTGTGCTGGCCCTGTCCTTCTGCTCCCGCATCAAGAGCACATCTCCCACTGTCTAACTCCTGCAGACTGATTGACAAGAGTATTTCCTTCTTCCTATCCATAGAAGTGATAGAGGCCTCCTCAGATTCAAAAAGAGTCGCAGTCATCAGCATTCAAGGTATTAATTCATGCACTGATGGGTTGATCACCTCCAATGTTCACCTTCTCCCCCCTGCAGACCTTACATTGTGGATACGCTGTGAGGTCACCAAAGAGCAGGGGCTGACAAAAATGTTGTTCGGGCCACTCACAGTTATGCACCGAATTTAACTGGCCAAGTTAGCAACTTGATCATCCTGGTGTCATTACATAGTCAGTCCCTGCGGAAAGACTGAGACTGATCCATGTCAGTGTGCCATCACCATAGGGATCACTCTCTGCGTAGGCAAGCTAAGGAAAGGAGCCAGCTACCTTACCCCTTTAAATCTCAGCTACGTCTCTGAACTTGGGTGCTGCAAACTCACATCCTCATTAATACTCAATTGGTCTGTCGATATTTCTCAGAGATGGGTCCAGCTCTCAGCAGATTCAACTGGTTACACACAGCTCATATTTTCTAAATTTATTTGCAAACAGGATGGCTATAAATTTTCTTTTGCTGTGGAAATTAAATTCTGAGATATTGCGAAAATTTAAATTCAGTGAGCATGGATTCAGCTACCCAGCATGGACCTCTAATGTTATGTGTTTCAGGTGCCTTAGCTTGGCCAAGATATTTGCAGTAGGCTGTCAGGTGTAACTTGGCTCCTGTTGGTGATCTGTGCCCTGATCTGTGCCCTTGAGGAATGGCATTTGGAGGCTAAGGCGGATCTACATTTGTCAGCCATATCTCATCTCCAGTGACTCCAGGAGGAGAAGTTCTAGTTGTAATTCCATGCTGTAATATGCCCACAGCAGTGCAGGACTCTCTGGGATTAGAAGCGTTCAAGCCTGCATAGGGTTTTGCTTTGTGGTCTACTCCACACCCGTTTTGGAGCTGGCAAATGACAGGTTCAGCCTGATGCTTCATGCAGGTAGAGGGGATGCTGTGAAGGCTGCTGTGTTTATACCTTAGTATGTGGAGCATATTCGGTGGGAATTAACGTGAGTTACATCACTATACAACAGCACTTAAATGAATATTGCTACTGTCTGTTAATGAATGCTAAAAAAAATGTCATAGAACTGTCTGTAGCGTTTAGGTTTTATTCATGGTAGGAGCAGTTTGAAGGAGGTATCACTGCTTAACACCCACAGTCATGGAGTGAGACCACAAGTAAAGAACTTGGGACTGATTCACTTGTACACCTATCTGTTACACTAAAAGTTTGGGGGTCTTCTTTTTCTGTATTTATTTGGAAATATTCAAAATCTGCCACCAGGCACGGTCTTGGATTTGCTACAATTAATGTCCATTTATACTGCCTCTCCATCGTGCTCAGAAGTTACCTCTTAAAAAGTACAAAGTGTCATGGAAAGTAGTCAGGTTGCATAGCTGTTCTTTTTTTTTTTTTTTTTTCAGTGAATAGAAGTGTCTTTTAAACCAGAAGTCTATCTGTGATCTCACGCCTGTGAATTAGCATGCAGAGCTACACAAGCCTTGTGGTGGAGGCAGTGGAAGAAGCCAGCGTTGGGAAAGAGCAGCAGCAGGCGAGGGAGGGGGCTAGCTGCAGGAGGAGGGGTACACAAAAAAAAAGAGAATGGAAAGCAGCTTCCAAAAGGGAGGGAAATGGGAAAAAGAAGGGCAGCAGCAACAGTGGAAGGGTGAAGGTGAAGAGGGGACAACAGCTGCTTTTCCCCCTCGTATCCTGACTGAGTTTTTCTCTGAAATGCCCATGTTTTTTGAGCATATTGATTCTGTGACCCTCTTTAGCTGTTTGAACTCTTGCTTCGAAAGAATCAAATTCAATCCAAATCTGTTTCTGGGATCTGTATTATTTTGCATTCCCTTGAGGTCTGAAGGAAACAGAAAAGACAAATGGTGTGATAATCACAGACCACACAAGAAAAAACCCAAATAGGGGTGAAACAGCCTGGGAGAGAGGTCTGATTTTCAGGGACTGCCAATGTGATGTTCAAATTTCTTCACATGTAATTTAAGAGGTTTTTCAGAGCTCTGCAGTGGTGATAATAAAAATGCACTTCTTTGGAATATGGAATTGATTTCTTTGTTTCAGTTATTGTTTTCAGCACACCTTTCATAGCACCAGAAAAATCTTTTACACTCTAAAAAAAAGCACACAAAGGTAGAGTCTAAACCTGAAAACAAGGTGTTGAAAAGACAAGAACAGGGTCAATAATTTTAAAAAACTTGCAAACATGTACAATACCATTAACAAATATTAGCTGTTTAACTTTTCCCAGGCAAGGTACTTTTCCCACGCGTTTTGTTGAAAATTTGTTTTGGCACCCTTAGTTGACAACTCCTGAAGATATGCTCACAACAACTTACTGCTTTGCTCTTGATTGCCTATAGCACAGGTGGTGCAATTTGTATAGGTGAAGGGCTTTCTCCACCTGCAGTCTGAGCCCTTAGATCCCACAGTTGTGTTATAGTCTCAGTCTGTGCAAAACAGCTACTTGGGAACGCCACCTGAGCTTGGGCACCTCGGTACTGCCATGAACTGTAACTGAGTCAGAGAGGAGGAGTGATCTCCTATGGAACTAAAATACATTAGCGCAGCAAAACTATTTAAACGTGAGCGCAGTGTAAATAACATAATGTTTCTTGGAGAGAGGGACAGTCGAAAGAAACTGTACTAACTTGGAAAGGGAAATGAATGTTGGTTTAATTGGCTATTTAATGATTATCTGTTTTCTTCTTCTTCTTTTTCTTCTTCTTCCCTTTTTTAATCCAAACAGAAAGGTTAATCTAACTATACATTTAAGGCTTTTAAAGGCTCCATTACAAGACTTATTATGCTAAAAGAAACATACCTGGCATGCTGCAGTTTTCTAAATGTATCAGCGATGCATGTAATGATTCACTTAAACCATCATGGTCAGAATTCTTTTACATTATTTCTATGTAAATTGGATGCTTCACAATTACTATAATATGTGTGAAATTCCACTTATTATTTCTTTTAACATGGAAACTTTTATCACTTAACTTCAACTCACTGGACAGAATATTTGAACCATTTGCAGTCATTAGAGCATTTTTGTTTGGTCAAAACCCTTGTGGGATTATACTTTGGAAAAATAGCATGAATTACATTCAATGCAACTGAATGGCAATTTTAAATATATAAGGGGCATCAGGAGTGCTCGTCATTATACTTAGAATTCAACATTATATTTTATCTGTTATGGACTTGTTTTTACATTTGTGCCTTTTATCTTCAAGAGACTTATTTCAGCATGTAACATAAAAAAGCCATAATCCATATAGAAAAGGCTATCTGGTGAAGTACATCTACCTCTTCATGTTCTGGAGGACCAATTTAAAATACTTGGGTCACAAGGTTTTCAAGTTTCACCTTACTAGTCAGAAGATATTTTCCTATACCCTAGGAATCACTGGGTGAACTGGTGCAGCAGGAAGTCTCTTCTAGTAAAACTGAAGGTGATGTTACTCTTCGCTAGTAGTGAGACTTGGCACAGCGTCTCTCAATACTTTCTGAGATTCCCAAAGGTGTTAAGCCACATCAGGATGAAGAAGGCAGAAGAGAAAAGAAAGACTTCAGAGCAGCCAGTAGTCTCATTATCCAAGCAATTAGTTGAACTGTAGGTAACTCTTGTTTTGACAGTCTGCTTTGCCATTCTTCCACAGGCAAACTTGCCTACCTTGTTGGCTGTTAGCTCTTCTGGGTGGATCTCTCTGGCTACAGCTGTTCTTTGGAATAGGCACTTGAAGTTCAGATGCCTTGAGATTCCTCTAACAGCCTGCCTCAGGGAGTATTATTAATGGATTTTCAAAGAGGTCTAAGAAGAGTTTTGGCACTAGAGAGAGGTAGCAATCTAGCAAAGCCAAGAGGTTTTGCAGGAGGTGGTGCAGGTGCATGTCTTCCATGGTCCAGAGTAGCAGCACACTGATTTTTGCCTGTTCTGGGGACCTTTCCTTAATGCTCTTTCTTCCATCATCTTCCAACCCCAATAGACTGCCCTGTCATTTTGGAAGAGCTAACATTTTCTGTCTCTGCTTCTTCTGGCTTTAAGTCTTCTCAATCTGTTTCTATTTTAACCACACTTGATGACATTTTCCCAAAAGGAGTTTACTGAAATTAGTAGAATTTAATATAATCTTTTTTTTTTTGTTTCTCTATCATGTGAAGATGCCGTTTTTAAGACAAACTGATGAAACAGATTATGATCTGACTGCTCTAGTTTTTACTCCAGTGAACTCTGCTTCTCATCCCTCAGTGAAGCTCTCTTTTTCTAATTTGAGTGAAATGCCTCCAGTTAAAAATATACATCCTGATTCCAAAGAGAAGTGCTCCAACCTTTCCACCACTAATCTTCCACCTCTCATTTCCTGAAATGAGTCTACTTGAGCTCACAGAGCTGTGTGCCTTTCATTTCGGCATCAAAACACAGAAGACACTTTAAAAACATGGCCTTTTACAGGAAAGGTGAAGAATTGTACCCTGGGCCCTGGCGTGGGGCTCACGGTGTGCTGAGTTCTTTCCTTAGATTTGACGCTCAAGCCACTGTAGCTTTAGGCAAAACATCTTTGCCTCAGTTTCCTTTAAAGCAAAGGCATTACCCAAGGTGGTAAAAGCTTTCTTTCCTTTTAACATGACAGGTATCTGGCAATAATTCTCATTCTATTTTTTAGACAATTCTTTGCTTCTCTACAACACAGATACAGACAGTGAAAAATAAGCTTAACATAATTAGCACAGTTCTTTTTCTTTATTTCAAATAAAAGAATCATTTTGTATTTGAATTTGTATTTGCAATACATTTTTTGGCTAATTTTATTATGTGGTTTGAAGGAGATACATTGAATTTTCTAGTTTGGTTTTTTTGGAATGTTTTGTATATTTTGCTTTAACTTAATGAATATCTGTAATATGTAAACAAGTACCTATAACTACATATGTTGCACATGCTGCATATTTTACTGCAATTTTTAAAATATGTACTTAAAGTTTATGTTACTAATAAAACCCAGAATAGATTAGGTCAGATATATTTTTTTTAAAATGCCCCCTACTGCTCCTGCACCTTAGCTGTTATGTCTGTTTATGGCATTATTTTTCATATGCACATATGCATTTTAGAATGAACTATTCTTCTAAATGTTTACTTTCTCCATTATGTTTTTACTTCACTCGTTAAAATGCAGAATGAGCGCTCACTTAACATTTTTCTTTTGAAACTAAGCTAACTGGGAAATACGGCATAGTATCTCTCTTAGCGATGCAATCATCAGCTATTTAAATATATATATAGTTAAAAATGGCAAAGACTTAAGTTTCATCATAACTCATATGGGAATTAATGACTCTGCTCACAGACGTTGGTTTGGAGGACAGAGACTGAACAGTGCCGTTACAGAGAATAAGCCACTGGCAAGTCAGACAATTCGCTGAGGACAGAGTGATTAGCCACAAGGAGCACTTACGATGTGCGCTGGTAATTTAGGTAATTGTATTGCAGGGTTTGTAGACCCATGAATTACAGAGATCTTTTTCAAAATATATATTGTGCAATTTGAACATATCCTGAAGCAGACACCAGGAAGAATCAGCTATCAAGTAATTCAGATAAGATAAAGCATCACTGACATATAGTATTTGGAAAACCATATAGAAGGCAGCATGCAATAAAACTATAGCATATGCATGTATCGTAAGAACTTCTTCACTAGGATGTTAGGTGTTTAAACACCTCAAAAGACACAGATTTCCCACAGAAAATTAAAAGCAAAATAGAAAGGGGGGAAAACCTTAAGAAGGAGGTGGTTTCATTGGCATACAATGTTAGATTGATTTATGTCATCGTTTTTAAATGTATGATACAGTCACACCTAACCTAGCCAAAAAAAATCCTTATATTTATTTCCTTTTTCACGCTGCATATTTTCAAAGACCTCCTATAGTTAACATTATAATATAGTTAGTTGCTACAAATAATCTGCACTGATTATAGGAAAACTGTCAGTGTCTGTTCAAGGTCTGAAAAGGCTGCAGCAAATAGCTTTTCTCTTTGCCATGGAGACTGGGGTCTGTTTTTACGGTTACTCTGGTAACCAAAGCCTTTCTGGTGCTAGTCCTTTTCAGTTACTTTAGCTATTAAACCCTCTGGTTGAGACAAAAGGAAGGCGGTATGCAGACACTTCCCTATAAAGCAAATCTCAGGGTTAAAATTGAGCAAAACTTGTAATAAAAGAAATAAAAGCAGCTTCTAATCAGCTGGTTACATTGTAGCTGTGAGGTGTTTGTGTGCTTGCCTACATGTGGGAAGCTATGGTTTGGTATGTTTGAATTTTAATCTGATTATTACAGGACTAGAAAATGGATTAGGCATCTTCAGTGCTGTTTCAAGGAACACAGTCTCTCAAACCCGTGACCCTTGCAGTGCAAAAGGCATCAGTTTTCAAAGTTATCGGTCAGTGGGGGGGATTGGTTTTTAAGGCAAGGATTCTGCCATTGCTTAGGGTGACGGATATTAAAATAATTGTAAGTAGAGGTTACAGAATGCTGCCCCCAAAGCCGTGGGTTTGTTATGTGGCATTAATGAACCTTCAGAGGGACTGGGATGCTTTAGAAAACAAAGTCAAAAAATGGATGCTGATCTGAAAGCTTGTTGTCATCACGATAATAAAATACCCAATTCAGTGATCAATTTCATCAAGTTGATTAAGGAAGACTGGCAACAGCAACAACGAAAAGAGAGAAGGCTGAGTTGTAAAATATTTAACAGCTAAGATGGTAGTGAGTGTCACTTTTGCTTGGAATCGGTAAGTGTAGGCAGACTCCCAAATTATCTTGTTTTTCAAAATAGTAATGTTTTCACCTTAGGTAAGGGCTTATTACGGCAAGCTTTTACCCTCCCTACACATTTTGGTGTGAGCTTTCTACTCCGAATAAAGAGGATTTTTCTCTGGAAGAAACAGCAGACTAAATAGACCACAAATAATATGCTTCACAACTGAACAATCCATTCTTGCTTTAACATGGTCAAACTAAGTAACTCTAAACACTGCAATACCCATGGCGATAAACCACTTTTGAGCTGCAAAGTATTCAATTATTTTTCATTTGAACTATTAAATGTGTCACACAGAAATTCCCCATTGCTGTTTTCACCCACATAGATTACCATGTTTAAAAAAAAGAATAACTTTGTCCTATCAGAAGAGAGTTCAAACTAAAACACTGCAGAATATAGCAACTAAATTAAGATCAATTGGTATTTGTTAACAGAGGGGAATGCACCTGCAGTTAAAAAACTAAAGTATCTGTTCATCCATAAATTGAGTGCAGGATCAGAATACTGGACTGGTCTCAGTTTAATCAGATTTGTGCTTTTCAATAGGGAATGCTCATTTAAATGTATAGGCATAGTATTAAAGTGGAAAACGTAAGGTTCTCTGAGGCCACTATTTGATGTGAGCATCACTACTAGAAAGGGCAAGTACTGATTCCTGATACCAGGTGTGCAACCGATAAACAGGTGTTCCCATGCTAAGAAATAAAATATAGTAAACACCCTTTTTGTTCCATTTTCTGGAGAAGACAGGTGTTATAAGGAGAAGGGGAAAAATGTATGTCTCTGAAATGGCTGGAATCAGAAGGAAGTTGACTATTTCTGATTTCGCTGCAGTTACTGAGCAAAGGAACTTAGGGACATTTGTACAGAAAACAGACCCTGCCATTTAACCTGGTTTTGCCCTATGCTTCCAGAATTCGTGGGTTCAGGCGAGACTTTTGGCCAAATGTGTCCCCAGCCTTTCTGCCACCTCAGATATTTTCCTGTTTTCAAAGAACAGGATACTATTCATGATAAAACATTGATCTTGCGTATTTATATGTGTGGAAAAATCCAGACCTGTAAATTAGGTAAAATGGAGGACAGTTGGTTTCTGATGAGCAGTCGTATGCAATCACTGAGCTGAACACAGCAAGCTCTTGGCACAGGAAGATTTTATCGCCAGGTTTGTTACTAACCTTTCTTACTAATTCCTTGTGTTTATATTTTATGTCCCAGTGAATGCTCCAACCTCAACCTCTCTTTCACATCCACATTCAGCAAAGCTCATCAGAAGTGGCAGAGGGTGGGATATTTGGGCTTCGTGCCCCCCGTCAGGTCCCCCACAAGGTGGGAACACCCTCATGAGCCAGAAAATCAGCCTTCTCTTTACCTGGGGCGGCAGGTGAAATGGGGGTCAGCCTCTGACCTGCTAGCTTTGGTTTCCCGTTCCTACGCCCAGGAATAATATTCCTATAGCTCCCTTGCAAATCAGTTACCCGAGGCTAACGCTGCGGGCAGCCCCATCTTTTGTGGGAAGCCTGCCTGGGTTCATGGGTTGAGGACTTGCTTGCAGAGCGCTGCATGAATTGCATCTGCCACGTGCCTCGTACTCCTCGTCTGCAGGGCCAGGCACAGAGACCTGCAAACTATTGCTTTTGCCCTTTCTGTAGAGGGGGACAGAGATCCTTACTGCAAATAGTCCACATGGTGATTGGCAATCTGCAGTGCTTCGTGGCATTTTGCCTGCAGGGGGTGGAAAAAAAAGTCATTATTCCCATTTAACAGCAGAGAAAGCTGAGATCAAGGATAAGTGACAGCAAAGACTAGAATTTAAACGTGAGCACCGGGATCCTAACTCTGTGTTGAACGGAAAAACTTCATAGCAAAGGGCTTAGACGAACCCTCAGCTACACTTGAGACACATTCATCTGGGGTAAAAGCATTTCTGAAGTAGAGAAAGGCAGTTCAGGTTGGTCTGAGGGCCTACTTGTGTGTCCTAGTTTGCACATCACATAGTTCAGAAGATGTGCCGAAACTGAAACCACAAGATATGGTCATCTAACCCACAGGTAGATTATACACAGGTAAATGAGGAGGATTTATTGCTGTTGCACAGAGTACTGATACAGAGAATGGCTGGAGGGGCACACTCATCTCCAGTGAATGAGCGAAAGCCTCACAATCACGTTTGATCAGGGCGCACCTGGAACGCTCATCCCAGCATAAGCTGCTCTATCTTACTGATTTTATCTTCTTTGAAATTTGCCTTTGTCAAACAAAATCCAGAGGTCTGTGTTTTCCAAACCTTTCGCACTGCCCAAGTGCCCTCAAGGATAATCTATGGCAAAGCTCCCAAGAGCCTTCTAGCCCTGCTCCTCTTTTGCAGGATTAAGAGCCATAGGGCGTAAGTTCTTGACCTTCTGTGACTTCTGGGAGTGCGGGGATTTGTGGGGAGTGATGGAGAGGAAGCTTTGGGCTGTAGGATTTGAGAGAGGACATCTTTTAAAAAGCGTGTGATGTTTAGGAGGGGCAGAGATGGTAGTGGAAATAGAAAAAAATACTGTTTCTTATGGAAAAGTACATTAACAATGACTCAGTACTGTGACAAGCTGCTGTATATGTTTTCCACCTTATATGTCTCCCACAACTAAGTAGGTACTCTGTCCTCATACTGTTGTGCAGGACAGTTGGGGGAATTGGCCCACGCTTTTCAGGTCATCTCTTGGCTGTAACAAAAATCTCTTGTGTTACATAGTGATCAGCAATGCAAATATAGTTCCAGTTTCAAGGAAGACATGTCCACATAAAATTCCATTTCACCATGAGCTGTGTGAAATTCTCAACTTGTATAAGTGCAGACAACTTTTAAAAAACATCTTTGCAACTGTCTTATAAATGAAGTGGCATGCTGAAGTATGATTTAACAATTACAAAATTGGAGTCTTGAAGATGTTTACCTGAGCTGTTTGCCTCAGATGCCTTGCACTGGCTTGAAACTCATGAAGCATAACTCCTGAACCTGCTGCCTATGTGGGACTGCACAAATCGTTTGACTTCTGCAATCTACAGTTACCTCTCTGTAAAAAAATGCCCCTGAGAAAAAAATATTTAGGCCCCAGTTTTGCCAAATCCGTTGTGCAGAAGAAAGCTAAAGTGGAATTTTAGCAATTAGAGCTTTTTTCAGTAGGTTTATTCAACTGAATAGGAGCCTTACACATATAGGTAGTGCTCAGAACCATTATTTGCAAGTTACCAAGCAGCACTCAGCAACAAAGATCTGATTAGAAGACCCATTTCTCTGGCTGTTAATCTTGTGGTCTTGCTTCAGTTGCCTAAACCTAGACAGCCAGAACCATCTGAGGCAACTCAGTTCGTCTGAAACATCCTTATGGTGCTGGCAGGGGTAATGCAGGAGATATGGAAGACCAACACTGCTCTGGACTGATGGCTGAGAGCCAGCCTGGAGACCCTCACCCATCTCAAACACAGTAGTTGCTTGTTTAGGCAAGTAAGGCAACCACGTTTGCCTGTTTAGGCAACTAAATCACACATGCTGATGATCAGCAGGAACAATCCCTGTGGCTTTTGCAGATAAATGATCTCATCTAGCTCACAGCTTTTTCCTGTAAGAACTGATCACAACAGAGTCCAAAGAACTAGAGTCCAAGAATCCTGACTTAACTTGTTTATCCAAACACCCTGAAAACTTTCTTTCAGCAAAAAATGGATAAATTTCTTTTAGGAAAAAATTGTATGAAGTTGTTCCAGTTTCAGTACATAAAAAAAGTTGAAACAGGTTTCAGTATAGTGTGAACTGAATTATCATTTAGATATTTTTAGTTTCTACACTTCTTGGAAAAGAAACTCTTTTATTTTTATGTGTTAATTTTAGAAGAATTTTTTCTATGCCATTAACCATTCAGATAGTCACACAGTCACTTCTTAAATTGTTCATATTACCCTGAGAGTTTTTAATTCACCACCTCCCAGCATTTAGCCCATGGCCCCAGCCTGGCAGACAGCTTCATCACAAGCATCATAATTGCTTTTCCTTTCTCACAGCCCCTGAATGCTAGAGCTGTATGACCGTATGAGGTTCTCAAGCTTTCATCAAAACAATACGTTTTCTGCCTTTCGTTTGTGTAGCATATTTCAAAAAATGCCATTTAAGCGTGACAGAGATTTACAAACAATACACGTGAATTAAAACTGATGGAATACTTATTACTACTTTTTCAAAGCCTTCTCAAGGTTTTATGGGCGGTCATGTTTGTATCAGCCTTGAGTTTGACCTTGCCTGCTGTTGAGAATTGGTTCCCTGCTGTACATATTTCAGGGCTTTATCCAAGCTTGCGTTAGGCAACCGAGGTGAGAAACTTTCTGCAAAGTCTAAATTTTCATTGTAAAACAGAAGACCGTGCTCGCTTGTAGGGTTTCACTTAGCTGAAGAGAGAGAGGTCTGTTCTCTGCACACCGTTGCAGGTGGCAGGAGCAGCTCCCCGTGGGGGGATGTGGGGAACATCGAGTCTTGGATGGAAAGCTAGCAGGCACAAGGCAGTACATCCCTCACACCGCATCCAACACCTCTCTCCCAAAAAACATTTTCTTGCTAGCTAAGGTAACATGACTGAGTAAATGAGCAGAAGATGATGCCGCAGACAAAACTGAGCACTTCTGATGTGCAAAAGAGCATGACCCATGAACGTGTGCATCAAGGCAAAGGGATCCAAGTCATAAAATACATTTCCAAGATATTACACATCTGTTTAAGATGAAGAAAGTTTTAAGAAAAACTCCTACCAATGAAATTTTCTCTGCAGGTTTGCACTGAAAGCAGGACTAGCTTCATATACCTACTTTGAGATCTGTGAACACATGTTGATAAATTTATGGTGGGGGGCAGTATTAATTTTCTCATAAATTACTCTGTGCTTTTCTTGAAGGAATAGCTATTTAGTAGTTAAGTATATGGGTAATCTTTTACCAATATACTGTAACACTCTCTTCAAGATAATTGTTTTCCATTTGTAAATCA